>NC_140462.1:10396250-12905000 GCF_051167445.1 Perissodus microlepis
CCCTGACTTTGTCCATTCCCTGCTTCTCATTTCTCAAATGCTTCCTTCTAATATTTGAACTCTGTCTCTCCCTTTGCCTCGCTGACTTTCATTTCCTCTCCCTGTCATCACTGGCTCCATTTTACCTTTGCCTCTTCTTTGTCATCTCCCATTTTTATATCTTCAATTTCCTCATAACCCACCGCCCCTCATTTTTGCGCTAACCCCGTTCATCTCCCGCCATCTCCCCCTCTTCCTTTCCCATGCGATTCTCTCTTATGTCCAGGATCTGATGAGGAGGACCTGGGAGATGACCTGCTGCTTTCCTATGTGAAGGATTTCTGGTGGTTTCCTCACATGTGGAGCCACATGCAGCCCCATCTATTTCATAACCAGTCCGTGCTGGCCGAGCAGATGTTGCTCAACAAGAAATTTGCCATGGTGAGTCAGCTTGGGGGTAAAGGTCACATCGCTGTTTTGAGTAAACACAGTGATCGGCCTTTTCTTTTGCATATCCTGCTGTTTTGATTTAAATAGGCAGTCTCGGACGAGCTGGTGACGTTTTCGCAAGTAAAAAAACCAAAAACAATAAAGATTGAAGCTCACTTCAGTTAGCGGCACACGTGCCTCGAGCAGCTGTGTTGTAATACAGAAGGGCATCTGGTGCATCTGTGCCTGTAGCCCAAAAAAAAGTCTTGCATTGTTTTGATTAAGAATGCAAAAATAGTGCAATTTTAATCAGATGTGAAGATTCGGACCTGCATGTCTTCTGTGCAAGAAGACGCTGTGGAAGTAGGCTTGCTGAGGCGTCGTTCGGCTCTTATCTAATATCTCGCTGTGGCTGCTCTTTCCTTCCTCACTGCTCGCTCACTCAGTCCTCAAACAGAGACTCATAAAAATGAACTTGTTCAAAAAGAATGATTTCCATCTCCACTAACAATGTTAGCACGCGCGACGCATCTTCTATGACCCCTTTAACAGTTAAAAAACAAGTCTAAGATTTAACTGCACAGCAGCAACGGGAAATTATAGGTTTGGTAGAGCTCTTAAATGGTGTAATATGATCAACAGAACAGCGAGGCCGTTATTAGTTGCATAAATTTGCACACGCTGCATTGTTTTCCTGTGAATTCCTTCTACTTATACAGTCAGTGTGAATACAGCAAAGAAAATGCAGACTCCCTTTTCAAATTCAGACAATTCTCAATATCCCCAGAGCTCGACGGGTGTCGTTAAACCTCGCCTCGTTTTCTTTTTCATCCCCAGGAGCAGGGGATCCCCACTAACATGGGCTACGCGGTGGCTCCTCACCACTCGGGCGTTTACCCTGTGCACATACAGCTGTACGACGCCTGGAAGAAGGTGTGGGGCATCAAGGTGACCAGCACAGAAGAGTACCCGCATCTAAAGCCTGCTCGCTTCCGGCGAGGTTTCATCCATAGCGGCATCAGTGTAAGGCAACTTTTCATACACCCAGGCATTCAAAAAAGCCTCGTTATCTTCTTACCTCTGGCTTGTTAGCTTTCTCTCTACTTGGCTTCTCAACATCCATTACCTTCTGAGCCAATAATCCCTTTCAGGGGTCTCTTCTACCATTTACATATTTTATCACTCCCCCCTCCTCCTTCAGTTCTGTTATATTTATTCCTCTCTTATGACCAACTCTCTCTTTTCAACCTGTTCTTTTGCCCCTCATCTACTGCTCTCAGCGTGCCCGCTTTTCCTAGATGATAATTGTGATGACAGTGTTATTATTTTCCATCTTTGGAATCAGGAGTCCTGCAAAAGGCCGGTCCTGTTTGGTTGTATTTCCTATCGAGTGCCAAATGATAATGTAGTCAAGTGAACCAGTCTTGCATGAGACACCTGTCTAGGTTGCGCTGCCTAGGAGGCCTCAGCAGCATAATGGAGACTGACATCCTTGGCAACAGCATAGCGAGTGTCTGCATACAGCAATCATTGAAATGTCAGCACTCCCTCCTCAAAAAAAAAAACAGAAAGAAAAATACACTTGACTTTATTCAGCTTCGGATCCGAGTTGGTGCTGAAGAGAGCAAAATTAAAGATGAATAGAATACATTCAGGAGGTTTTAAAAGGTGGGTGGGTGAAGGGGGGATCTTATCCATTTCTTTCCCAGGTTGACCTTCACTGCTGATAAGAAGCAGTGCAGCCTCAGTCCAGTTGCTTTGTAGTGCTGGCATTCAGTCAGTCTGTGTGGTCCCACAGTTCTGTTCCTGTCCTTGAGATAGAGCAGTCTGAATGGACAGTCTCCACTGCTTACTGATGATTGATATTCAGTTCCCCTGACACTCCAAACTGTAAACGCATTTCCATGAATTTCCATATAGACTCGGAGTGAATAAGAGGTTTGCTTTGGCTAGATGAGCTGCATAATATGAATGTTATTGGAAGCAAACAATGTGTGGGGTAACTGCTTGGAGTACTGACAGCGTCGCTCTGCTCTCAGCGGAGGGCTGATGGTGTGTACTTATTTCTGACAATGCACTTCTCATGATCCTTTTTTTTTTTTTTAACGTGAGTGTGTAACTTCATTCCCTTTTTGTTTCCTCGCTCTTGGTTTGGTGACTTTGTGTTTTTGTTCGTGTCACAGGTGCTGCCCAGACAGACCTGTGGTCTTTTCACGCACACTATCTTCTACAAAGACTACCCGGGCAGTCCGAATGAGCTGGACAAGCTCATCAATGGTGGAGAGCTCTTCCTCACTGTTCTTCTGAACCCCGTGAGTCAATTACACATCCGCACAACACCTCGATAGTCTTGCGAGCTTGGAAAAACCGTTTTACTGATGGTGTAAATTGAAATTTAAACGAGGGACGGGACAATGACTAGTCGGTGAGTCACACAGGGATGTCTGCATCAAGCGCACTCTTTTTTTTTTTTTACTCTGCTGCTGTTGCTGGAGCCAAAACAGTGTTGAGAATTCGTTGTGTTTGTCAGCATGTTTTGTTTGAGATGATATAAATGGGTTAGTCTGGTCTGCAGATAATTTTTGCAAGGCTTTACTTTTTAAGTGAGACTTGTATGTGTCACATAATTATAAAGTGTTGTTTCAACAGTTTTTTTTCTTTTTTTAAACTGCCACTTCCTCTTTTGCTCTAAACCTTTTCCCTCATACTGCGTATAATTAACTGTGATCCAGGAAAAGTTCATCTGAAGGTTTTAGTGGCTTATTGAGAACTGGGGCAGCATGCTCTAATATTGAAAGTCTATTATACTATATAGTGATAGTAATGAATGTCAGAGTCATTCATCTGTGATTGATCTGTTTATTTTTATTTTATTTTTTTTTAATAATGTAGTGCAAAAGTCTCGAGCCACCCCTCATTTCTTTATATTTTGCTAGGAAAATGCAGTAAAGCATAAATGGAAAACAGTATCTGCGGCAAAACCACAGTTTGTACAATTTGAAAACATGCGGAGGTCAAATTTTAGACTGACCACATTCTTAGGCAAGCTCTGCTGTCATCTTTTTTTATGTAGTTTTCAGGAAAAGCTCTCCAGGCTTTTGAAAAGACATTCAAAGCTCATTTTTGGGTGTTGGCTGTGTTTTGCTATGTCCTCTGTTAAGATGTTCCCACACTGTTTCAATAATATTGAGGTCTGGACCAATCCATGACTGATAGTGCTGCATTTTTTGTTTTGGTTTTTCTGACCATTTACTGCATTGGTCCATTCGTTTGCGTTTCTTGTCATGCTGAAAAGTGAAGCTGTTGCCAATCAGACGCTTTCTGGATGCTGTCACATGGTGGATCCAAATCTGTCGATACATTTCTGTGTTCATAGTTCACTTTTGACAAGAGCCCAGCCCCTCGAACCATGACAGTCTCCATTGTGTTGGGCTGCTGACCCCCTCCGTACGTCTCAAGAGTGATTTGAAATATAAAAAAAAATTAATGTTTCAGTTCATCACCCTGTAAGACCTTTTGTCACCTTTTTTCAGTTCAGTTCTTGGGTAATTTTGCTTACCATTTTTGCTTACCACTTCTTCTTTTGTCTTTCAGTTATCTAGTTTCCTTAAACTGTTTTGTTATGTTTTGGTTTGGGTTTTTCAAAGAGCACACTGTACACTGTGGTGAGGTATGCCGATAGCTCTTTGGAAATCACATTTGTGTTGCAAGAATACTATTTTACATCTGTAAAACTCTTTTATCTTGCACATTTTTGCACAAAGTAACAAAGTGCCTGAAGATGCACTTCAAAATTGCTAAGTTGCCTTATGTTATGTGTAGGCTCGACTGGTTCATCACTTGAGTTCGGGGCCTTTTTGTGCTTGAATGATTCATAGGTCAGTGTTTAGTGTCATTCCTCTGAGAACATTCCTCTGATAATGGTAAGAAAAAGTGAAAGACCTTCATAAAACCTTGAAATGAAATCTGGCTACTTGGAAGCAAAATATTTTTCTAAAAGACAGGTGGCTCAGGACTTTTTCACAGTACTGTAGTACTGTTGGTAAAGTGTGCTCATAATAATGTACCAGAGTTAGGATTTGCTTTTGTTTGACATAGGCAGACATTTCTCACTTGAAAAGCTGGACTCACTAGAAGTTTGTCATTTTCTGTTCTTCCCCTTTTATAACTCTCTCTCCACGTTTCCCTCTCCGTTTGCAGATCAGCATCTTCATGACCCATTTGTCCAACTATGGGAACGACCGCCTCGGCCTATACACCTTCAAAAGCCTGGTCATGTTCGTCAAAACATGGACCAACCTGAAAATGCAGACCCTGCCCCCTGTCCAGCTGGCTCAGAAGTACTTCAGCCTGTTCCCATCTGAGAGAGATCCCCTCTGGCAGGTGAAAAGAACATACTGAGTGTAATATTCCTTATTTTTTATATTTTACTGAAACTCACGAAGGAGGGACGATTCCAGAACCTGCTCCAAGTCTGCGCACGTATTCTTAGAGCTATGAAAATGAGAAAAACAGCATATGTTCACAGTGGCAGCTATTGCATAGCTTAATGAGCAGGCTAGATACAATTACAGCCCATTACGGGGGTATCATCCTTGCTGCACTCAGTATACACCATATATCACCACCGCACAGGCCTATCGCAGTTGTTGAGATTTGCAACACTGCAACGTGTAGTTAGATTTTCCCAAGTTAGGCCGTGTCATAAATCAAGCAAAGCCTGTGCGCAATACCTTAATGATGGCCACTTCACCATTTGGTTGCTCTCATATCTGTTAAAAATTTGTAACACTGGATGTTTTTTCAATGTGTTTTCTGTTGGCTACAGGATCCTTGCGAGGACAAAAGGCACAAGGATATCTGGTCCAAAGAGAAAACATGTGACCGCTTCCCCAAACTGCTTGTCATTGGTCCTCAGAAGACAGGTGAGAAGCAGTACTTCAACACCCTCTACAGGACATAGCTAGAAGTGATTAAATGTGACGATTGCCATTGTTATTCTATCTTTATTTCAGACATATACAGAAAAAACGATATATATACATGTTTAGCTTTACTCAGTACATTCAGCCATTCAGTTCAAAAGCAGAAGTTATCTTATGAGAGGTTGTCACCGTGGTTGACTGTAGATGTCTGTTACATTACACTTAAATCTGCTTTCTAATTATATTGTTTAGGGCTGCACGATTTTGCATAAAATGAGAATCACGATTTTTTTTGCTTAGAATTGAGATCACGATTCTCTCACGATTTTCTTTTCCAGTATAAATATTTCTTGCACTTATTAACTGCACATCAACTTCGTAACAGTTGAGACTGAACATAAAAACAATAAATGTCTCACATTTTGTCATTGCCGCAAAATGTTGTACTGCTTGTAATTCCGTCTCCACCGTTGCTCAACACTGCGTGTATAGAGCAGGTAGTGCAACATTTTTAAAATAGTTGCGGGACGGCACTGTGTAGCGTTTGTCTAGGATGTTGATCATTTTCCTAAATCCCTCGTTTTACAGTGTTGATGGGAGCCATATCTTTAGCCAGGTGATAAGTGATAGCCTCCGTAATTTCTTTGTGCCTGCGGGAGGTCGACGGGTATGGGGAAGCGCTGTATAAGGTTCCCGTTATTAATGTTTGGGTGGTTGACGGGGACGGATTTTCTCCTGTCACTTTCTTGGCCTTTACAGCTTCGTCATATTGCACTTTATGGTGACGTTTGAGGTGGTTATACAGATTTGTAGTGTTACCTTGCGGTGCTGCTACTATGGCAAAACACAGCTTGCAAATGATATTTTTTTGACTCTCATCATCTTCTTTGAAGCCAAAAAACTTCCGCATGGAGGAATGAGAACCTTTTCTTGGAAGTAATTTTACAGTGGGGTTGTCATTCTCACCGCCATCAGGAAACGTTTCCTCTGCGCTCATTGTGTTTTCTCCCCTCGGGCAGTTTCACGTGCTCTCCGTTGTTTTTTCCCTGCCAGATGGCTTCTGTATCACGTGGTATAAGGCTCCGCCCTTGTCATTTGTTGAGCAGGAAGCGTGAGCGCTTGTTTTCATGCAGATTATGTCCCGGATCAAAATGCGGTACAATCGTCATCCTTTTTTTTTTTTTTTAAATCGTTGTCATTTGGAAATGAATTCGCACATAAGTATGAATCGAGATCACGATTTTCTAACGATTAATCGTGCAGCCCTAATATTGTTAGAGACTTCCTCTTTCATCCTCTCATCATCTTCATCATGTCAGTGACACTTGCTGTGCTGTCCTTCACTCAGGGACAACAGCACTCTACCTGTTTCTTGGCATGCACCCTGATCTGACCAGTAACTACCCCAGCAAGGAGACTTTTGAGGAGATCCAGTTCTTCAATGGGCATAACTACCACAGAGGCATTGACTGGTATGTATTTTTACACTCGCCTCTTTTTTGTGCAGTGGTAAGTAAGACTTCACGAGTCAGAAATATCCCCATAATATAATTAATGTTCACATTCCCCCCCCCCGGTCTGGTGTGATCGAAGCAACTGACAGCAACTGTTCACAGTGCTCTTAATTTAACATCCCTCTTCGGCGTGTTGGCATATACGCCAGACTGTGAGTGGAAAAAGGCAGTTTTCACTTGTAATTATAGTCACAGTTGCTTCACAACTTTGCTGCACCTGCATCTGGAGTTACGTTCTCCCATATGTTTAGGTAGGAGCACAGGTTAGATCATTTGCAGTTAAATCAAAAGAAAAAAAAACACAAAGTGGCAACGGCAGTTAACAATTTATTTTCACTTTGTTAGTAAAAAGTGCAAAAAAAAAAAAAAAAAAAAAGCAAACGACGCCACCTCACAACAACAAATCCGCTCATTTGTGACATTGCTGAGAGCAAGACCAGCAACGCAATTAACACCCATTCATCTAAAAAAAGTCACTGTTCTGAGTTTCCTGCAGGTTTAATTGACTTCGAGCAGCATTAAAGTGAAGCTTCACGCACCACTGCAGACAATCTGAAAACAATCCAACACAAAATTTACTTGGCAGGCTGGAAATTTCTATGAGTGGGCTGCCCAAATATTAACATTGTATAACACTATAGAGTGTTAGATGGTTTTTTTGTACTCGGGGTGCCAAGCTGTTGTGCATGGTCAATCACCCACACAGTGAACAGAGAAATAATCCTTATCTGCAGGTTGCAAATTGGACCAGATCAACTCTGGCTGCTTGTAATGTTTTTTGCTGTGTTTTTGTGTGGTTTTTTTATGCATTAGGTATATGGAATACTTCCCTCTGCCCTCCAATACTAGCTCAGACTACTACTTTGAGAAGAGTGCTAACTACTTTGACTCTGAGGTGGCAGCTCAGAGGGCTGCAGCTCTCCTACCCAAAGCCAAGATCATCACCATCCTCATCAGCCCAGCAGACAGAGCTTACTCGTGGTACCAGGTTGGTGACCTGCTACTCCACTAATCTCCAAACTTTTGAATAAACGCTGTTGTATTATAGTTAGAGAATTATTTCATCCCAAGTAAAAGACTCTCTTCGCCTTTTGTGTCTGTATGCAGCACCAAAGAGCCCACGATGACCCAGTGGCATTGAAATATTCCTTCCACGACGTCATCACTGCAGGGCGTGATGCTCCTGTCAAACTACGGGTCCTCCAGAATCGCTGTCTGGTGCCAGGCTGGTATGCCATCCATCTGGAGCGCTGGCTTAATTTCTACCACTCCAGCCAGGTACCGAGGGGAGGGGTTCATGCTTTGTTTAGTGGGGGGGAAATGTGCAGTTGCACCCAAAGTCATTATAACAAACTAAAACAATACTAGATGTGGAAAAAAAAACCTTTACCACTACTATGAAAAAATAAAGAAAACTACCTGAAAAGGTTTTGTGGACTTTGAACACTAACAAAAATAAAATAAGAATACAGAAGAATTGAATATTTCTGTCCTTGTATTATTTATTAATTTGGCAAAACTTTAAACTAAAACAAGCAAACACACTTAAACTAAACTGAAATAAAATCAAAGAATAAAAATGCTAAACTAATTACAAAGTATACAACTAATTTAATAGTTGAATTTAAATGAATTTAACACTCAGGTTGTATAAATGTAGGTATGGTAAATCACTTATGGTAAGGGTGGCTTGTTCTCTCTTTGGTATTCCTCATAGTGTTTCAAATGCGGGTGACCTTGAAGAAAGAGAGCTGCTCTTTGGGGACACTCAACAGCAAAGTGAACACTTGTTGCTCAAAATCTCTAAGCTGCACAATGAGTCAGGATTAAGTGTGAGCGTCATTACTGAACAAGAACGTCCATAAGAGTCAGCTCTGGTGGATTCTGGCTAACAAATCATTGTATTCAGACTTGCAGTTCTGAAATATGATCATTTATAATAAATAATACTTTTAAAGCTTGACTATATTGGCCAATATGTTAGTCCTATTGAGAAATTAGAATTTAAAAATTAAAGAAGTGGCTGGAGGATCTCTCTTTAACCATGTTTATAGTGTTCGTGTTCATAGTTTTCTCACTAGAGGGAACTACACAACTTCCCTGTCCGTAACATGTTTCGACACACCACAAATGCCAAAAAACCAGCTGGTCCAAGCAGAGTCGGGCAGAGCGTAAAACGCAATTTCATGTGATGTTTAAATAAGATATGTTTTTTTACATTACCATATTATCCTAGTAAAGACTCATAATTAACTACGCATATCAAACTTTATGGAAATCTGTTTATGCGTCATATGAAAGGAAATATCAGCCGATAAATCTGATTCTTAAATGAGCAAATAAACTGGTATCGGTCTTAAAAACTCCTTTATCAGCTCTGCTCATTATTAATTTGAGAGTGTCTTACAGCTTTCTGCATACCCAACTATCCTCTTCCTGTTCACATACTGTTTCCCAGGTGTTAGTTTTGGATGGACAGATGCTGAAAACCGAGCCTGCTTCAGTCATGGACAAAATCCAGAAGTTTCTTGGCCTCACTAACATTATCAACTACCACAAGATCTTAGCGTAAGTATCTTCATCCCAGCATGTTGCTTTCAGCTGCCAAGTTTACAAATGAACTTGCACCTGCATTAATATCTTTCCTGCCTTCAAATGTAAATACAAAGATGTGATTTGAGTCATTAGCTTATTAAAAAACCTTGCTATCGACAGCTCGCGCTAGTAAAGAATTAAGACTTTTAAAAAAATCATTACATTAAAAAAAATCTAAATCACTTGGCTTTTAAAAATGTGTTTGTCTCATGGTTAATTTGAAGGTTTGTCAGCTCAAAAAAAGATTTCTCCCACCCTCCTAAAATACATGCTGGAAGTTCTAAGTGTGAACATCACACTTCTTTAAGTTGCTTATTGGAATGGGATTATTTGTGGAGCCGTCAAACATGCTCATATGTCCACACGCTAGAAAACAGCACGTGGACATATGAGCAAAGAAAATATGACAGAAACACAGTAACTGGGGGGAAATTTTAGATTTTCAATATTAGAATTGAAATTCTAAATAGTCGTTTCTTATTTCTCAGTGTATTCTTGTGTTTTTTACGTCCAGGTTCGACCCTAAAAAAGGTTTTTGGTGTCAGCTGCTGGAGGGGGGGAAGACAAAGTGTTTAGGAAAGAGTAAAGGACGCAGGTACCCTGATATGGACCCTGAGGTAGGAAGAATAATCACATTATAGTATGATCTTTTTTTAATTGCTATATTTTAGTTTAATATTTGCTCTATTTTTGCGTTCTTCAGTCCCAGGCGTTCCTCAGGGAGTACTATAGGGATCATAACATTGAGCTGTCTAAGCTGCTCTACAGGATGGGACAGTCTCTACCAAGCTGGCTCCGAGAAGAGCTGGTCCACACCAGGTAGCAGCACCACAGGGGAAAACCACACCTCCTCATACTGAACCACTAATATTCCCCGCTGGGGCTCACTGGCCTCATGGCCTGAAATGTTGAAGATCCCAATTTGTTTTGACTGAGATTTGAGGATGAGACATCTGCATACAACTCAAGACTCAACTGTGATCTTCCCAAATAGGGCAACAGTGGGCAAACCAGGAACATGGAAGCCTTAACGGTGTGCACTGAAGAAGAGACCGGGGAAGACTCAAGAGGACGCACACGAGGAATTGTCGGTGTTTGATAATCACATGGCCGTTCTCCTCAATCAAACTTATCATCACATAAACTTCTTCCTGGAAATCAGAGGAAGGGAATAAAGTCTGAAATTTCAGTTGTGGGACACAGGTGATGGAGAGCATCACCTGTGTCCCCGCCAATGAATTTTCATGTAAGGAGCACATTAAAGCAGGCTTAATGGATGATATCCCGATCGCCTGAGAGACATTGGTTCCAAATGCCTTTGATGCACGTGTTTGTATGAAGGGAGAATGGGACGTCTGAAGTCTTGACTTAGGCTGCATGTTGTAGCCTTATTTGATAGGCCTTGGTAGAATCTAGTTATCACGTTACAAGTGCCAGGACAAGAATCTTCCTTAAACTATTACCACATGGACTTTTCATGGCTCTTTTTTTTAAAAGTGTTTTTTTTTTCTTTACTTTGATTTTAACATTTCTGTAATGCGGATGGCAATGCATTGCTGTAGAATGTACCAAAATTAAACACTTTAGCGTCATTGGTTTCATATAGGCCGGATGTACAGTACAGTTGCGTACACTGTTTTCAGCTTAGCATGCTCTGTAGCCAGTTTTACAACCATTTGATTGGCTACAGCGGGAACATAGGACGGGTGATGAAAGCACATTGTTTGAAGATAAAAGGTTACTGGAAAGCACACTCACGAAATTGTTCCTACTACAATCTGTGAAGAAGAAGATCATAAGCTAGCTACTGTATGTTAACGCCACACTCTGGTCCCACAAGATTCAGAAGATTGTGCATCTCAAAATCTGGTGTTTTGTTGTTGTTTGTTTTTTTTGTTTGTTTGTTTTGTTTTTTTTAATCACAGCTGTTTATGTTTTCTTATGTTCTGTTTCATGTCACTCAATAGAAGAGGTTTCGTTTGGGAGATTAAAAGCTGACTCTGCTTATTTAAAAACAGAACAAACACGTATAGTCACCAGGCAAACCAACAGTTCGCCCAGAGAGACCGCTCAGACATTTTGGTTGTCGGTCAAGGTGTTACCACTGCAACTAGATGTCAAACGTAGGTAACAAAAAGCTGCTCTTCTTGCAATAGTTTTGTACGATGTTCTGATGTTATAACAATGCACATGACGGTGACTTTATAATGTAAATAATGCGAAAACCCTCTGTAGACCTAAATTATTGAATGTGTTTGGGTTTACACTCTCCATCAGCCCATTGTGTGAAATGTCAGTGCTCTACTGAGGGGGAGTGTGGAAATTTTTATTTTATTTTATTTTTCTCCTCACTGTGCAGAGGTGTGTCGCTGAGATTCTTTCCTCTCATGTCCTCTCACTGCCAACTGTTGTACAAAGGTACTGAGTCTCTCCATATAAAGTATTAAATGATAACACATAACAGCAACGATGGTACTAATCTCCTGGACTGTATGATAAAGATTTGTAATTGTTGTCAATAATTTTTACAGTGTAACTAATATTGTCGGTGCTTTTTAATTTGCAAATAAAACACCACTGTATTTTTCAGTAGTTGGATCTTTTTTCCTCTCCTTTCTCTGCTGTTTGGCTTCCAGCTGTTTTTGCTTGTTTGTTTGTTTTACATAAACAGCTCTTTCATTTAATAAAGTCATGCAAAAGCCTACCTCATGCTATGATTATATAAGAATATGGAAACAAGATTAGACAGTGGCGGATCTAGAAAACTCTACATTTGGGTGGGGGCAGGGGGGCACATACCTTTTCAGTGAAGTTTGTGAAAATCCCTTATATGAATATGTCAACAAAATATCCACAAAACACTTTAAATTATTAATTGCATGATCTCTTCTAAGAAAACAAAGACTATTAGGTTGAGAAAATTAGTTGGGGACAGAAAATTGGGGTGGGGAGAGCATGGATCTACAGCAGTGGGTCAGTTGCCCCCCTTTGCCTCCCTGTAGATCCACCCCTGAGATTAGAAGATGAGCCTAGTGTCAAAATGCTCACAGAGTCTTGTGAAAAGGGAAGTTTCTTCCAGGGTTGGATGCAGTCCTGTGAAGTCTGTCCATAGGAATTAAGGAGTGTAAGTAGCTTTGTGTTGCTGCTAGCTAAAAGCTAATTGCTTGAAAAAAGTCTGATCACCTCTAGAACAGCAGTTTTGGTGGTTTGATGGTTTTATAGCATTCATTTGTGTCTTGTAACACAATACTACAAATTTCCCAGGTGTGAAAGTCCCGTCAAAGACACCCTAAAGGTCAATCAGTGCAATGCTCAGAAACTGCACACAACAAAAGGGCAACAGCTGTTAGCATGTTAAATGTTCATGACGGTATAATTAGAAAAAGACTGAACAAGTATGGCTTGTTTAAGGTTTTGCCAGCCAAAAGCCTCTTCTCTCTAAAATGAACATGTCACCACAGCTTAAGTTTGGAAAGTTGAACAAACCACAAGATTTTTTTGAACAGTCTTGTCTGTCTAAAGGACAAAGTAGAGCTGTTTCACCACAAGTCACATTTGGCGAAAAGCAAACGCAGCATATTAGCACAAACACCTCATAGCAGCTGTCAAGCACAGTTGGCAAGAGGATTTGGGCTTGGTTTGGAGCCACAATACCTGGTCACCTACAGTTACTGAGTCAACCATAAACCCCTCTGTATACTGAAGTATTCTAGTCAAATGAGAGGCCATCTGTCCAGCAGCTAAAGCTCAGACAAAACTAGGTCATGCAACATCGCAGTGATCCCAAGCAGCAGCAAATCTACAACAGAATGGCAAAAAAGAAATGTCCTAATCAAAGTTCAGATCTCAATCTGATTGAATTGCTGGGGTGGGACCTCAAGAGAGCTGTGCATAAACTAACACCTGCAAACATCAACGGACGGTTAGTGCTACCAAAGGTGGCTCAACATGTTAGCGAATACGGCCTGTACTCTGTACTTTCTTTTTTGCATTACTATAAAAGGACACCTTTCTGATGCTGGCTTGTTTTAACTAGCCACTCACTTCCACTCTACTTCCACTCCACTAACTCTTTCTTAACCAAAATGTACTTTTGAAAGTTTTTTCTTCCAGTGAATTATAAAGACTTGAGCATTAAATTGTGGCACGAAGTGCATGCAGTTTTTAAACAGAGTGTAAATGTGTTTTTCAGCCCTGAAAATATCATTATGGGAATAAGAAGCCTAAAAATTTTTTGGTTATAATTAGTTGGCTTAAAGACCTCCTAATTTTGACCCAGCCTTACAGGGAGTGCAGAATTATTAGGCAAGTTGTATTTTTGAAGAATAATTTTATTATTGAACAACAACCATGTTCTCAATGAACCCAAAAAACTCATTAATACCAAAGCTGAATGTTTTTGGAAGTAGTTTTTAGTTTGTTTTTAGTTTTAGCTATTTTAGGGGGATATCTGTGTGTGCAGGTGACTATTACTGTGCATAATTATTAGGCAACTTAACAAAAAACAAATATATACCCATTTCAATTATTTATTTTTACCAGTGAAACAAATATAACATCTCCACATTCACAAATATACATTTCTGACATTCAAAAACATAACAAAAACAAATCAGCGACCAATATAGCCACCTTTCTTTGCAAGGACACTCAAAAGCCTGCCATCCATGGATTCTGTCAGTGTTTTGATCTGTTCACCATCAACATTGCGTGCAGCAGCAACCACAGCCTCCCAGACACTGTTCAGAGAGGTGTACTGTTTTCCCTCCTTGTAAATCTCACATTTGATGATGGACCACAGGTTCTCAATGGGGTTCAGATCAGGTGAACAAGGAGGCCATGTCATTAGTTTTTCTTCTTTTATACCCTTTCTTGCCAGCCACGCTGTGGAGTACTTGGACGTGTGTGATGGAGCATTGTCCTGCATGAAAATCATGTTTTTCTTGAAGGATGCAGACTTCTTCCTGTACCACTGCTTGAAGAAGGTGTCTTCCAGAAACTGGCAGTAGGACTGGGAGTTGAGCTTGACTCCATCCTCAACCCGAAAAGGCCCCACAAGCTCATCTTTGATGATACCAGCCCAAACCAGTACTCCACCTCCACCTTGCTGGCGTCTGAGTCGGACTGGAGCTCTCTGCCCTTTACCAATCCAGCCACTGGCCCATCAAGACTCACTCTCATTTCATCAGTCCATAAAACCTTAGAAAAATCAGTCTTGAGATATTTCTTGGCCCAGTCTTGACGTTTCAGCTTGTGTGTCTTGTTCAGTGGTGGTCGTCTTTCAGCCTTTCTTACCTTGGCCATGTCTCTGAGTATTGCACACCTTGTGCTTTTGGGCACTCCAGTGATGTTGCAGCTCTGAAATATGGCCAAACTGGTGGCAAGTGGCATCTTGGCAGCTGCACGCTTGACTTTTCTCAGCTCATGGGCAGTTATTTTGCGCCTTGGTTTTTCCACACGCTTCTTGCGACCCTGTTGACTATTTTGAATGAAACGCTTGATTGTTCGATGATCACGCTTCAGAAGCTTTGCAATTTTGAGACTGCTGCATCCCTCTGCAAGATATCTCACTATTTTTGACTTTTCTGAGCCTGTCAAGTCCTTCTTTTGACCCATTTTGCCAAAGGAAAGGACGTTGCCTAATAATTATGCACACCTGATATAGGGTGTTGATGTCATTAGACCACACCCCTTCTCATTACAGAGATGCACATCACCTAATATGCTTAATTGGTAGTAGGCTTTCGAGCCTATACAGCTTGGAGTAAGACAACATGCATGAAGAGGATGATGTGGACAAAATACTCATTTGCCTAATAATTCTGCACTCCCTGTATAAGCACCGAGGTCATGTGACTGTAAAAATGTTAACGTGTGGTATTTTGCAGTCCTAAATAAGTCCTTAAATATATTACAGTTAGGCCGCGCAGGTGGGAGTTTGTATGAACTATTATTTTAGGGGTAGCTGTAAATTAAAAGCATTCAACGTGATGATGACTATTATGCAGAGATTTCTAGAAACTTCCCAGTCTCCTGGTTTGGATTGAAAAACAAACTGTTTTTCTTTTTGTTTCACTTCATGGAGACGTGAAGCAGACAAACCAAATCCCTTGATAGTACATTCAGCACAAACTTTTATTAAGTAAAAACTTTTACTTACTTACATAAGTCTTTTACTCTAAAGTCCACCAGATTTACAAGTAATTCATATTTCTTCTTTTCGTTTCCTCATTGGGGAAAACACCTTAAAGTGTGCAAAGAAGTCTCATCTTATTCCTAAAAGAGGCCAACATAAAAAATGGACAAATGTACTCACCACATTTCCCTTAACATTGTTGTAATTGTAACATCTAAAACTTTGTTTTAAAAGAACACTGCATATTACTATGATTTGATTCATTGTTTCTTTATTCTTTAAGCTATAATAGTAATATTAGCCTTTATTTTTAATTATGGCAATATTATTATATTATTTTCAATTATATAACATGTATTTTATTTACTAATACAACTACCTAAATGTCATAATGTGCAGTATTTAGTAATGAAACCTAAAGTATGTATTTTCACTGATGTAGTAATTCTAATAAATCTAATAAACTACTGTAGTATTATTACTAGCAGCATTATCTATATTTACAAATAATTAATGTTTACTTGCTAGAATTAGCAGAGGCAACTAAAAATACTATACTATCAAACAATAATGGTAAATTCTAGATCTTAAACCGTCGCTTATGTCGCTGCTGTCTGCCTCTGTCAACAAATGATGCTATTAAATCAGCCAATCAGAGCTGGCGCTAGTGATCCGTCCCACAACTTCTAGTTCTTTTTTTTTTTTAATAGAGAGGCTTTCTGTGGAACCCGTCTGGTTTTCTTTTCCTCATTTTGTAGGCAATTTATGCTCTAGACGTGTTGTTCATTGTCCAGTTTGTTGCTTGAAGGAACGGAAAGAACTCCTAACACAGATGGCCCACTCTCCAGACGATGCACCCCTGGCCAGGGGAAACCTGGCAGACAGTGAGGAGATGCTTCTTCCCCCTGCAGCACCAAGAGGGTGAGAAGAGTGTATTTTATCCATAGCAGCTGTTTGTGCTGTATCTTTAAAAATTATTATTTTTTTCCAATAAAGTTCACATTTTTAAATTGGCTCACACGGATAGAGCAGAATAAATAAATAAAAAACTGAAGTTTTTCACCAAAGGTTAGTTGCTTACATGCAGCAGTATCACATTTCCTTTAATTTCATTTAGCAATAGCAAAGATACATTTTATGACATTTAACTTTGAAGGTAGGCCCATCTGTTTTAGATTTGCACTTATTCCTTTTTAGTTAAAAGAGCAGTAAAATAATTTCGTTTTTATCTTTTATAATTATACATTATAATATTATTTATGTATGTATTCATGTTTACAACATATAATGCATTTAAAACATTTAGTTTTACTTCTTAATTTCACTGAACCGCACTTCCTCTTTCAGCCAGGACAAGGCGTCTGCCTAGTAACTGGTGACGCAGCAGTTGTTATTGGCTAATAGAGAAAAGAAAATGTCTTTTTTTTTTTGGAACAATTCAAGTTAGAAATAAATACAGTCTACAAGAATTACAACTTAATAATCGATTAGAATCGGATGTATGAATAAACTTTTTGTGTGGACTGTTGATTGGAAATAATAGATAAACAAACTTTATATTTTCCTTTACGACACAGATTATATTGGCGGTATACATGAATTTATGATAAAAAATAAATAAATAAATAAATTGCATCGAACAGACTAATGTCGCAATTTAAAAAGCGGATATGTAAACATATGACTTTCTGACTTTCACTTTTAATGTTTTCCAGCAATAATGAAAAAGTAAAATTGTCCTTATACGTTTGTATTTGAGAAAATCATTTTACACCTATCTACCTTTGTTTAATTTGCAAGATTAACTTGAATCATAGTTGAATATGACTTCCTGCTGAAGCCAGAAGAATGTATCTGCCTAGTAACTAGTGATACTCACATTCTATTGGCTGAAATAAAAGAAGGGGCAGTAATTAGATCTGAGTCTCTCTCACTCTTTTTTTCCTAATCTAACAATTAAAAAAAAAATTATATATTTTCCAGATTTGCTGCTCTTTACATGACGGAAAATAATTGTTTGTTTATGGTTTACTGATTTGATTCCAAGACAGCAGGATCACAGCTGTGTGTTATATCTCTCCTCCCCAACATATCCTACCCATTTTCAACTCCTGCCCCCCACACTGAAAAACCAAACAAATATCTTTAAAGATTCAAATAAAAAAAAAAGGAACAAAAGAAAATAAATCTTGAAGGAAATTCAAAGGCAAACAAAGGAGAGACAAAGGCCAATCCCCCCCTCCCCCTCCTTGTTTTCTTCACAGATTTGTCACTTCCTTTACATCACGTAATGTGCAGTAAATTAACATTTTACACACTAACCATGATCATTTTTCATCATCTACAGGTTTGACTAAAGGAAACTGTGGATTTCCTTTTTTTTTTGTTATTGTATTTTTGTGTGTGCGCAGTGGACTGTCCAAAATCCAAATGACTCACCCAGGCCTTAAAAATGTCACACACTGCACTTATAGAAATCCCCTCACGTCACTTTCATACCAAGAAATTCTTTATTGGAATCCCACGTTTTGTTTTACCGTTTTTTATGTCCTTCATTTCTTCCCCCCAACCTCCTGATTTACCTCCAACCTTTTAGTGACACATACTTTTCTATTTCTCACAGAGGCTCCAACAGTCGTGCCTTGAAAATTGCGGGTCTGACAACCTTGGCTTGCCTGCTGGTGGCCAGCCAGGTCTTCACTGCCTACACGGTGTTTAGCCAAAAGCAGCAGATCCACACTCTACAGAAGAACTCGGACAGAATTAACAAACAGCTGACCCGCTCATCTCACGGTAAAGTCGAGCACTAAAACCTTAATGGCCACACAGAGCCCTAAGGGGATGTGTCATTTTGAGTGATAGTTTTAATTAGACAGGCGTACGCAGGCTGGAGCGCTGAGGAGGGAAGTGAGAGTTTACTTTACAGAAGCTGAGTTTGAAGGTGGACAGAGAAATGAAAAGTTTATGGTGACTCATGGGGAGAAAAAGGTTAACTGTGTGATATTTTTATGTTAATAGCATTAAGACAAGATTTCAAACAGAGGCGTCTTGACAGATACTGTTAAACAAAGAAACAAAAACACATTCCTTTTTTAATTCTCTATTTATTATGTAGTCCAACTTTTCAATTTGTTTCTGCTGAGCATTAATAATTTAGACATAAAAAGAGCTACTTTATTTAAGTTTTTTGTTGTTGTCGCTGATTTTTTTTCTTTTTAATTTTTTTTTTCAGCTGTGGCTCCAGTGAGGATGGCCATGCCCATGAACAGCCTGCCCCTCCTCATGGACTTCACCGAGGACTCCACAGCACCCAAGACCCCCTTGACTGTAAGTGCACACCATCTTCTGGGAAAAAGTTCATATTTGCGTGCAGCTGGGATTCATTTAAGGCTTCAAATTAATTGCTAATGCTTGGATTTAAAAGTTGAATAATTAATTTAAACTTGAATGCTCCCTTCCTCCAGAAACTGCAGGACACTGCCATTGTCAGTGTTGAGAAACAGCTGATGGATCTCATGCAGGTAGGTTGCAAACACTGTCTAGCCTCACATTCCTTACCAGCGTGTTGATGTGTTGCTGACAGTAAGCTCTCGAACGTGCTCTGAACAGGACTCCGAGCTGCCTCAGTTCAACGAGACCTTCCTGGCCAACCTGCAAACCCTGAAGCAGCAGATGAACGATAGCGAGTGGAAGGTGAAGCGTCACACGCAGTGATCACATTGCTAACGTAGCTAAAATAGAAATGAAAAATGGCGACCGTCCTTTTAGCCATGCTTATCTAACACTTTCTGTATTGTAGAGCTTTGAGACCTGGATGCGCTACTGGCTTATCTTCAACATGGCCCAGCAGCAGCCTGCAACCCCCACACCTCAGTCAGGTTAGCTCAACTTTTCTTTCCTTCACTTTTAAGCGTTTTATTACCCAAATAGTTGCTATAACAGCAAATACAGATTTTCCTGTTTTACTAGTATGCACTAGTTTGGCATTTAAGTCATTTTTTTTTAGAGATTTATATTAAAAAAAAGAAATACAAAATGTTGAAAAATTATTGGATGTTGTTCATGCGTGTTTCATGTTTGTGAGCTGTGCTAAGCTATCTGAGATCTGTATTCCCATTAAACTCTCAACAAAATGTCTTTTTTTTTTACAGTCTTTATTAACGACTTTTTAATTTTTAACTGGTAAATAAAACCAAAATAAATGTCTGAATATTCTCCGCTCAGCCACTACTATCAAGACCAAATGCCAGGTGGAGGCAGCACCCGGACCCAGCAAGATTGGTTCATACAAGCCCCAGTGTGACGAGCAGGGCCGCTACAAGCCAATGCAGTGCTGGCACGCCACCGGCTACTGCTGGTGTGTGGATAGCGAGGGCCATCCCATCGAGGGAACCACCATGCGTGGCCGTCCCGACTGCCAGAGAGGTAGAGGACACGGATTAACGGATCTTTTCTTACATGTGTAGTTTTGGTGAGGCTGTTGTGAATGACACCAGATGTTTTTTTTCCTGCTAACTTTAGCTGCATTTCCTCGTCGCATGATGGTTGCACCCAGGCTGATGCAGAAGACATACGACATGGATGGTGAGCGCTTCAGATTAGTTTCTTTGTTTTTGATGATTTTTAATTTGGGAGATTTTTCACTGGCATCATCATCATGATCACTTTGTTGTTTGCTGTTTTCATCTCTTTTTCCAGATGAAAAACAAAAGTGAAGCAAATCTTGAAGAAAGATTTCATCCAGCAGTCTCTGCAAATGACAGACTTCATGCCGCACTTCAATTATTAACGCTTCTATCCCTGATGAGCTCGTTTTGCGTGGAATCTTGTGATTTTAACCATTTTTTGTGGCTGCTTGAAATCGGATCAATAGAGGCCTGTTACACCTTAGTGCATTTAATTTTGAAAAAAAAAATTGCCTTTACGTCAGATTTGTTTTGGGGTATATTTGTATAATCTACAATAAGTACATTAAGTATGTGAGTGTTTAATATGTTTGGTTCTGATGAATGCTTAAAGGGTCGGTTTACCGCATCTCCTTCTCGTAAAATCAATGCAGGAAAATGGAAGCTTGGTTGTGATGCTCTGAACATTGAAAAATTGCATTTATTAATGTAAACCAGCCTAATTTCTTCCCGTGCTGGTCTGATAATCCAAACCTCACAGAGGGCAGTTTAAATAGGTTCTAATATTTTGCTAGAAAGTAGTGTCAGGAAAAAAAACAAAGCAACTAGGAGCAATCTGGAAAGAGATGTTGCTATTTTACATATAAATAAATGAATAATTTGCATTTCCAACTAGAAATCTAGCTAGTATAAATCTACATACCATAAATACATACCATACACTGTGGGTGAACCTATCCTTCACAGGATGTGAATATGATAAAGTTACTCTTTTATGACATGTTTGTTTTAATAAGGTTGATGAATAAAGTTTTCCTGTTAACACTGCTTGCATTACATATTTCACATTATCTATAGTTAAGAGAAATCATTGCTTAAGCTGTAATCAAAATAAGGTCTGAATAAACTTTAACCTGATTAGATGCAGTGACGCTGCTCACTCAGTCCTGGATTTTGTGGCATTTTTAAAAAATTAGACACTTTGACACTCAATACATTTGCCGTTAAAGAACCTGAAATGTGCATGAGTGCACCGACTCATCCTTTTAGTTCTTTTAGAAATTGAGTTCTCTCACATTTTCTAAAAAAAAAAAGAGTGCCCCCATCTTTTTTTAAGCACCACTCTTACTATCAGTCATCAAATTAACACGATCTAACAGGCAATGGTGAAAACCACGGTGCTCTCTTCTGTGCCTTCTGTTTTGACAGTTACCCAAGATCATGTTAGGAGTGCAAATTTGCCCACTTGAGGCTCGCACATCTGGGACGACTGGTGCAAAAGTGTGAATTTATTTTCTTCGTCATTAGTGGTGAAGATGTTCAAAACATTAGGTTTTTTCTCAGTGAGTCCTCTATTTTTTTTAAAAAAAAAAAAGATGTGAAGAAAAGGATGAGGAAAAAACATCTGTGGTGGAAATTACTGATGGATTAAGCCAGTTGCACATACCTGCTCCAACTTGGTGAACAGCTCACACAAAAAATACTCATCCATGTCTAAACTGGCTGGACACGAAAACACATAAGATCCACGTTTAGCTACAGATTTGTTCTCCCATATCCATCCATCCACTTTCTTAACCACTGGCTGGAGCCTGTCCCAGCTGGCATGCAGTGACACGCAGGATATACCCGGACAGGATGCCAGTCTATTACAGGGATATTCTTCTGGCAACCAAAAGGTCTCAAGCTGTAAAAAGTGGATGTTAAGAGTTTATAACTCTGCTTGGCTTCACTGTATGACAAGGAATCCCTTAAAAAATATGAATAAAAAACAAAAATGTGTACTTTAAACAACCATTTCAAACTGTCAAATAAACCAAACACGTATTATAATGAAATTTTATGTGAGGATTATCTGAGATTAAAGTTTCTCCTAGTTCCAGTTCCTTTTTTAATATTAACAGGAATTCTTTTCCTTTATTAAAACATTTTTTGTTGTATTTGAAGCCGTAAATTTAAACACTGAAACCATGACATATTATCTTCTCTTGATCTGATATTTTTTATCTTCTGCTGACTCACTGAGTCATCCGTTTCATTTGAGGCTCATTACCACTTTAAGAGCAGCCACTTCAGTTTGCTTTTTAAGCAAGGATAAGATTTGCTTTAAGTTAAGTCGTGAAACCCACAAAGTGTATTTATTACCAGGCTTTTCAGCTTTGCGCAAACTGGAGCAGAATGATATTCTTTATACCAGCAGTAGCCCCATTAGTGGGATGCCATCATCTTCCTGGATAACACAGACAAGTGTGTAGTGGAGGACTTGCCTGAGAACTTGTATGCAACACACCAGCAGCCCAGCGGGAGACTCTGATAATGAATTTGTGTCTTGAAGCATGTGAAGCCGAGCAGCGGGATGCAACATCACACTTGATTTTTGACGCTATTTATTTTTGCCCACATTTACAGCATCCATCTTTGTTTGGAATCTGCTTTCAACTTTTATAAAGGGTCTAATTAGAGGTTTCATAATAATAATAATAATCTATAACAAAAAGTTTCAGGGCTGTGAGGAAGTCTTTTGAATCCATCCAGAGTAGAGTAGAAGTCTATTGACAACTTATTAACTATTTATTAAAAGCGTTTGTGGATCTTTTTTGCTCTCCCAATTGATTCTTAAATTATTAAGTGAATGTCTTTGGGAGGAAGCCAGAATACCTGGAAGAAACCCTCACAGGCACGGGGAAACTCCACAGTAAGGCCCCAGATGGAGTCCAGACCAGGAGCCTTCTTGCTATGAGGCAACAGTGCTAACCACGATACCAGTGTTCCACCCAGTGTGCTCACTGTCTTGTCTTTTGTATTATATAAGAGAAACCACCAATGGTGAAGTTGTCCTCCTGGAACACACACAGAGAAATATAAGTTAACATAATATATATGTATATATATATATATATATGGCCAATTTTTCAAATAAATAATGGCTATCACCCTTATGTTTCTTACAAGTCAGTAAAACACAAGCAGCATGTTCTTGCAATTAATTATTAACCATGGTATAACCATTGTATAGCCATTACTTAACTTACAACCCTTGTATAAAGTGTGCCTTCTCATAAAAAGGGCAATAGAAGAAAAATGAGTTTTTAATTACACTGTCACAACTGTTGCATTTCTCTAGTGTGTACAAACTGTACATGCGATCGTGGAACGAGTCTTCATAAATCCTATTTTATTTTTCCCTGCTTAAAAAAATAGTACTGCTGATCAGTGACCCCATTTCTGACCGCTCTGTCCGTCTTGGTAACAGAACCCTGCTCACTTTCACCAGTGGAAGTAGCCTCTGGATCATTAATAATTCATCCATCTGAAATGAAATCCAGGTGCGCCAGTGGCTGTCAGACGCAGGATGGCCACTGTTAACATGGATGCACCTGTGAGTATTCATAGTCTACACAGTATATAAATAGCATCTTTTTAAAGCAGGGGTATAGTCACATCAGAATAATGCAGAATTTAAAGGCACTCTTGTTGGAGTCTCTGTCATTGATCTTTAATGTTTTAGGGAGCTGACGCAGTGAGAGTGGGAGTTGTACTTACAACAAAACCAGGTAAGGCTGGGACAGTGACAGTATACCTGAATATTTGCTATACTGTCACTGGAGAATGACTGTAACTCGGTTTTGAATGCACAGAGAGTAAAGAATCTGTTGTTATTGATGAAGAAGGACATAGTGTTTACTACAAATCATCAAATAATGAGGTAAGTCATTTAACTTCACACACACATGCTTCAGAAAGTATTTGTTAATTTGCTTTCAAGATTGCTTACATTCTTTCAAACAGGCAGCCAAGGCCTTCTCTTTCGACCAAGTCGTGACTGTTGACAGCATAAAGGTACAAAACAGCTCCTGCCCCCTTATTTTAACCTTTTTCTGCTCCACTGCTCCATTTTCACTACCTGATATTTTGATGGCTGGAAACTGAAAGACTTGAGTGTAAATCTGCAGAGTTTTCACCCTGAGCTCCTGCAGCCTCTCACCGAGTGCATGTCCAGTGGGTGTAAGGCAGCACTGCTGATATGTGGAGCCTCCACAGAGACGACGAGAGCTCTTATTGACAGCAGTGTCATCAGACAGGTGGAGCTCTAAACAAAACTGCATTTAATACTTGCAGATTTTATGTGTTTATATTTTCAATCATACCCTTGATTCGCTTGTAGGTCGTGGCTAACCTGTTCAGCTGTATGGAGTCAAGAGTGAAAGGCGAGTTATTCATCTCTGTGTCATCCCTTCAGGTTTGTCCTTGTATTCAGTAGCAGAGCCCCAAAGGATAATAGATGCAATAAAACACATGATGACAGCTAATGTTTTTCAATGTCAGTTTTATCCAGACGGCAGTGCAGTGGATCTCTTGAGCCTCAACAGACAGACTCTACAACCTGTAACACATCCAGCGCTTGGAAGGTTTGTCACAATTTTGCATTTTAATGATAAACAAAGACCTCATATAAAACATATACACACTGAAGCTGTATTATATATGCTCATGCCCTCTTTTCTCTCTCAGTCTCATAGGAGGATTATGTGAGGTGTGTGTGCGTTCAGCTGAAGAAGCTTATAATCTGTACGAAACATGCAGGGAAACACTGAAGGCGAACACAGACTCCATTTCCAGCCGGTAGGTCATACAAAGCACAACTTTTATGAACTCTAATCCATTTACAAAATCACTTTGGATCCATTCATTAAATTGGTTAATTGCAATAAATCCAAGTGCCTGAGCGATAAAAAATTTACTTCTGGCTTTTATGATTGAGTTGTTCTGCATAGTGTCAGTCAGCTTGCCCTTTTTTTCATAAATTTCCATATGAACTTGTCAAATGTTTATGCTGTGTTTCTCTCAGATGTAGCTCCCTGTTCATGGTGACTGTTGAGTGGAAACTCCATCCAGAGGAGGTGGAGTCAGATGTCTGCCGCAGCAGATTTCAGCTGTTCAGCCTGGCAGGAGGAGCCAGTAGGACTGACCTCAGAGGGTCAGTGACATAGCCAGTGAGATCTCTATTACATGGGCAAGTGGAACTTGAAATGATCTACCACAAACTGATAAAGCATTATTGTGATTGTGGTCATCCAGGAGTTACATTATCTCATTTGGAGGGAGATGTGCTATATTTATTTATTTATTTTTTTATTTTTTTATTTTGCCTCTGGCTGTAGGCATAGATTATAGGAGATAAGTAGTATATATTGCTATTCCTGAACAAAATCCTCTTGTAGGAACAACTGCTTTTCTTGATGGATTCTTGTAGTTGAGGAATGTACCTCTTGTGACTTTCTGAGTAGGTGTTTTTGTAATAGCTAAAGAGTGATGTTGGGGCCAAATCTACACCAGTCAAAAGTGATTCTATATCTGTCCTATAAACAACTTTAAGGTAGCCAAAGTGTATCATCTGCCCCCCGTCTCACACTATCCCTTGGATTGTAATCTTATCTAAGGTCTTCCTCTTTTCCTCCCATCTGGGAGCTCAATGTTTAACATCCTTTGTCCAATTTATGCAGAATCCCTCCTCTGCACACATTGAAACCCTCTCAGCCTTGCCTCATTAACTTTGTCTCCAAACCACTCAACCTGAGCTGATGTTCTCATTTCTAATCCTGTCCGTTCTGGTCACTTCTATTGAAAATCTGAGACTCTCCGCCTCTGCTTCCTGTCTTTTTTATGTCAGTGCCAGCACCTCCAAACCATACATCACAGCAGGTCTCATTACCATCTTGTAAACCTTCCCTTTCACTTCTTTACCACCCCTGAACCTTGTCTCCGCTCACTCCACTTGTCTCTTCTTCACCTCTTTGGATGGTTGAAACCAAGTTGTTGTTGTTTTTTTAACTCATCCGCTTTCACCACCTCTGCTCCTTACAGCTTCACCTTTCCACCGGTGTCCCTCTTATTCACACACATGTATTCTGTCTTGCTTCTAATCTCTTCCAGCGTGCTCTCTACTCTCACTAAAAACCACAATGTTGCCTACAAACACCATAGTCCAAGGACACTCCTGCCTGACCTCATCTGTCAGCCTGTCCATCATCATTGCAAACAAAAATCTATATGACACTAATGTTATTTCACTCAGATCTTCATCTCTACAAGGAAACATATCCAACTCAACAGGGAGTGAATTTGACTCAGAGCCTACAGGTAGATGCTGGGGTGGGGGATGGCCTTTTGAAATATGTTCAGTAACAATGGAAGGAAGTAGCGGCATAGCTTTTGGGGAAAGCAGTGTTCACAGGCAGGCAGTGAAAGAATGAGCAGGGAACTGACAGCTTATACCAGCATGATTAAAAGGGTGTTGGGTATGTGAGGAGAGTATGCCAATGCGAGTGCCGCAGTACACTAGAGTGATTGCCTGAAGTATCTTGCAGCCTTCACCTCATTAGTAAAACCTGTACTTTTCTGGCTGCGATGAGTCAAAATGTCTGCAGTTATATGGTCCTGTTAATTAGGTCAGATCAACAGAGAGGACAGCATTTGCCTCTGAAATGTAATTTTTTGATATCAGTTCTCTTTATGAGTAGAAGCTTTATTCAAGCTAAAAATTATTAATTCTACATTTTACAGCAATGTTTCTTATGTCGGTGTGCTAGAGCATGAACACAACACAAACCGCCTTTTCAATCTCAGCAGGTCATTTGGAATTGGCTTTTAGCATGGCTGCTCTCTCCCTTAGAGGTAAGGTGCAGAGTTCAGTCATTTGGGAGGGGCTCAGAGTAGAGCCGCTACTCCTCCACATCAAAGAGAGCTGGCTGAGGTTAGTCAGGTATCTGACTAAGAGGCCTCCTGGATGCCTCCCAGGTGAGATGTTTCAGGCATGTCCTACCAGGAGAAGGCCCTGAGGCAGATCCAGGACATGCCAGAGAGATGATGTCTCTCTGTTGGCTCAGTGTTCTTTCAGATAAGCTGGGGAGAGGGAGGTGTGGGCTTCTCCCCCTGCAACATGAAGATGGGTGGATGGTGTACTTAGTTTTTCAGATACTTCCTTTGCATTTTGCCTTAGTTTTTTGATAAAATAATAATAATAAGATGTAATTTGTCATGTGTTGTAATTCAGCTCAAGTTGTTTTTACCTCATTTTAAAAGACCTGTAAAGGCCTAGATATCTTTATGTATTGATTTTATACCCACATTAATTTCTGATATGATATTATATGCTATTACTATATTATATTATGTCCTGATATCTTAGAGACAGGGTAAAGAGCTCCGAGTAGAGCTGCTAATCCTTCATATCAAAAAGAGCCAGCTGAGGTCGTTTATTTTTCTGACTAGGATCCCTTCTGAATGAGGTGTTTCAGGCATGTCCTACCAGGAGAAGACCCAGATCCAGGCCCATTATGTGTCTCAGCTGGCTTGGGAATGTC
The DNA here is from genome assembly GCF_051167445.1 of Perissodus microlepis. NCBI lineage: Eukaryota > Metazoa > Chordata > Actinopteri > Cichliformes > Cichlidae > Perissodus > Perissodus microlepis. The sequence continues at coordinate 10,423,818 of NC_140462.1, forward strand.
TTGGTGTTCCCCTGAAGGAAGTGGAGGAAATGGATGGGGAGAGGGAGGTCTGGGCATCTTTGGGACCTGAACCCAGATTAATGGCGAAAAAAAATAACTGGATGGTTGGATAGCATATCCACTTTGTGATATTTGATATATATTTTCAGAGTGAACCCACTGCTGAAGGTCCTGGACCAAATCCCAAATCCTGCTGCTAATATCAGTGTGAGCCTCCTGCCTCATTTGCTTAATGATGCCTTAAAAGGAAATAGCAGGACTGTCCTCATTTACTGCATTAACCCTCAAGGTACTGAGCTACACCACATCAACATACAAAGAAATAAATATGCATGTGTGATTTACAAAACAAAAATAACCCTCCACCTTTCAGGTCTTCTAGATAACGAGACACCTTCTGCTTTAAATCTGGCCCAGAAAATGAGAGGTTTTGCAACTAAGCCCACCACTGGTTGCTGGAGTCCAAGGGCAACTGAGCAAAAGATTCGTGACAGCATCACTGATCTAAGAAGCGTGATAATGTCACAGGGGGACAGTGAAGTTCACAGCATCTACGAGCTGGCCGAGCTCACGCAAAACCTGCAGGTAATTCATAAAATCAGCCTCATGGAAAATAATGCTTCCCAAATAATGAGTTTGAGTCTGTGCTGTGATCACCCCAACAGATGGTGAAAAATCAATCATGGGAGAAGAGACGGGAAGAATCAGAAAAGATAAAAGTCAAAATAAAGGTTTATATCCGAATTATTACATTTATTCACAAGTGTAGCAAAAACTAGAACACAATGTGTCTTCAACACAATAAAATGAGCTCCATGTTTTATATTACTTGGCAGACTTGCAAGACCTCAAATAGCAATCTGCTGTTTTCTGGAGATCATCACCCCAACAGCAGGCAGGGTACAGATACAATGAAATGTCTACAGGACCAGCTGAGGCAGGAAATGGAAGAACATATTACAGGTAAAGTACTCAGATTTATAAGTCACGGTTCCATATGGCTAACCACAGCCAGCATATTCTGTTTGTTTCTCATATTCCCAGAAGGTAAAGAGAATGCAGAAAAGGTCCAGGAGAGAGTAGCGAGAATCCAGCAGCTGAAGGAGGCTCTCAGGGAGGAAACACTCAAAGGTGGAGCTGCTACTGGGAATTCCCCTGCCTGTCAACAAGTAAAGCACATCATCTGGCATTACAAACTCTAATTTATTACAGATTATTTAGAAAATACTCAGACCCCTTCACTACTTGAATACCCTATGATGTAGATGGGGAATATAGTCCCACATGTGCTGCAGTGGAGCATATGCATAGCACGATTCTGCCACTGAAATGCTTTTCCTTGGGGATGAGATGAGCAGTGTTACTCTTTTTTTTGAAACATCTGAACTTAGTCCTTTCAGTCAGCTCCAAGCAAGTAGGTGTTTGTCTTTTATGCATGACCAGCTTCCATCTAGCCTCTCTATAGGCCTGATGTTGGAGTAATGCTGACCTTCAGCTCACTTCGGTTGAAACACCAACTCATCGAAGTTTTAAGCTTCCACTTCAATTTGGCTCCTGGTAACAGTTGAAATGTTGGAAGATGTTCAACACTCCTGCCCTGATCGCTGCAAGTCTACAGTGAATTTCTTGGACTTCTAGGTTTTAACCTGACATCCAGATTCGGTTTTCCGACAACACGTTAAAATGTGCAAGAACAAAAGGGGTTTGGGCATTTTCCAAAACCATGCATGTGGTTGGATAATGCAGTAACAAGGCTGAATCAATAATCTTTTCAACATCTAAAAATTATTTATGTGCACAAGAGTGGGCAGCCCACACAACGGCATTTGTTTTGCCAATTTAATGATTAGTCTCAGTTGGAATACAACAAAGCAGAGGAACGGAGGAGGCAACTTAAGGAGGATCATGGGAGATTAATTCAGCAGGAGGTGGAGAAGATGGAGAGAGACTTGGCACAGGAAAACCTACCGGTGAGATAATGAGATACACTAACACTATTCTGTTTGTGATCCATCTTAGCTGAGGTTGCTGAGTCAGTTTGAATTAATGCAAGGCTGGATTTATGGCAGGCAGTGGAATTCACTGTATAATTACATTATTTTCTTGCATAATTTTATGGTTTGTGCATTCCTGTGTTAGAAAGAAGGTCCTCAGAGGGACTTGCTGGTACTGACCAGAGAGAGACATGTCCTAGTACTGCAGATAGAGGCCCTGCGTGCCGAGGCCCAGCAAGCTGAAAAAGACCTACAGGATCAATATGACAGACACCAAGCAGAGCTGCACTGTCTCAGGGAGGAGAGCCTGCAGGTGGGAGAAATAACCATGATTCAAATAACAGGACTTATTCGCATTTTATTAGTTTGTTACTTTCAGCAAACTCATGTCTGCCTGAACTGCCTCTGAAATTAAAAACGCCAAAGTTACATTTCTATCTTCATAAGGACGATCATAATTTGTGACTCAATCTTGGAAATCAGTACCATGTGTAAATTTTTAGCTGTCATCAATTCGTCTGGATTTCCAGATTATTTAAGAGAGGTCGTAGCTATCCACGTAAATATTGTTCTTCTCAATAACTACAATTGCGTAAATCACAAGCTGACATTTAACTCTTTGATTTAAAAATGTGCAACAAGTTTTATAGTAGCTGAGCTGTCAAATACAAGATTTCCCTTGAGCTCAAAAGACAGTATCTATATCCTAGCGCCTGTTAGAGCGAACTTTTGATGAAAGGTGGGGGATACACTCAGGACAGGCAGCCAGGTCATCACAGGGCATGACAACACATAGTGATGACAAGTTATTGTAAACATGCGTATGAACTTGCCTGTAAATGTTTTATGGATAGTTAATCAAATTAACAGCAATTAAATTTACTGTATAACTTTATTAAAAATCTGTATCCTTGTATGGTTGATTACTATATTCCTGTATCCGTTAGGATTTATGTACAGTAAACATCACATATTTATGTTTGGAAGCACTGCCATAGACCGTAATGCTCTGATGATGGATAATGCAGCGCTGACACATCCCCCCGAGTGATGATATTTGCTGATTCAGCTGTATGAGGGAGGAGTCACGTATATAAAGTTCATATTTTGCATCTTTTCCTGCTCTTAGTACTTCAGACTTACATTAAAATTATTAAGCATTTCGCCTAGGTCTTTCTCAAAAGATGAACACACTGTGGTACAAACATCTTTGTGAGCATTATTTGAATCGTGTTGTACTGCAGAAAGCGGTGTGTTGCTATAAACATGGCAATTAAGAATGCAAGAGAGACAGACCATCGTGACATTTAAAAGAGTAGGTTATTCCTAGAGAGAAATCGCAAAGAAAGCCACACATACTCAGAAGATGAGTTTTTGAAGTTAACAGCTTGTAAGGCAGCTTACAAGACCACAGTTTGATATTGATTATAGTAAGCAAATGCCAGTTTTGACTTTAAAGAGAAGACTATGCTCTATATAAAATGACTTTGTTAGCTGCTTCATAAAAATACTTGTATAAAGCTTTACTAAATGATATCCTTTCTACATTGCCCCCCTGCTGTTATCTCCCTAGGTGTTCAGAGTGTTTCGTCAGGTAGGCGAAGAGCAGAGAAAGATTTCAGAGGGCAGATACAGAAGTGTGCTGCTGGAAGCGGTGCAGGATGCCATCTACTTGTCTGCACAGAACCAGCAGCTGCAGGCAGAGAATAAGCAACTCCATAAATGTCAGTTTGAAATTATGTAACCTTTACTAGATGTGTGGTTGTATAACTAAATGCTTAAAAAAATGTTTTTTTATTTAAACAGCAGCAGGAGAACTGAAGGATATGCTAGCTGCACAAGGTGATCCCGTGGCTGATCCCCCATCAACACTGAATGTGTGACTTGAATGTCTTTACGCAGCAGTGTGCGGACTGTAAATCATGAGAAATAAATGTCAAATAAAAAACTATTTTTTGACAGTTTATTGGTTATTAAAACACTGCATAACACTTCATCTCTGATGTTGTTCTTGGCAGAGAAGGTGATAAAAAAATGAAAAAAATAGCAGCAGTCATCGGAAATAATTCACTCCATATAACATTTGTTTACTGTGTGATCTGAATTTACTGCAGTGTAACACAATCGTAAAGTCAAATTAGGCAACATGACTTAACAGATATGAGTAATATGGTCACAAACACGTGTTGGAATCCAAATAAAAAAGAAGAGTTTCAAGTTTCAGATGGAAGATAAGGCATTAAAAAACCCTAAAAAACAAAAGTTTAGGTAGCCTCCACTGAGAGCTTTTGTGGGGTCAAACTGTGCTGGTGGTTCTTTTATTAAAGACTGCACTATCTGTAGTAAAGGTAAGCTGCCAATCCAATCATAGCAACGGGTACTGGGAATAAAGCAGTCAGCTGCAAACCTAAGGTGGACCAAGACAACAGAGCATTAACCAGCATGGAACAGGAAATGACAAACAGTCTGGTGATCCCACTGCCATGTTTGAGAACCACAGACATCAGGAGTCCATTTGCTGCTTGTCCTGCTATGATGACCCAAACCACCCACGAGTAGCCTTCCAGAAAGCCTTTGTCACTTGCCGCAGAGGAAAAAGATGACAGTCCATTGATTACCACACCAAATATATAGAGGTAGAGGTTCTGTAGGCTTAGGGGAAGCTGCTGGCTCTTCAGTATCCCCTCTGTGTAAACTGCTGCCAGCCCTGAAACACAGCAGTACACCAGCACAAGGAAAAGCCCCCAGGCTGTGATATGAAGCCTTTCAACTTCCTCAGCTTCACCCTTGTCAGGTTCCTCCAAATCCAGGTTACTGTAACTGTGGAACACGCCTGCAAACATGAGGAGCCCCAGGCCTAACCACTGAGCAGGCCGGAACCTCTTGCCCAAACAGAGGGAGTAAAGCAGGGCAGTAGAGGCAATTTTAAGATTTGAGAGTACCTGGAATGAACTTGGGTCCATGTAGGCCTGCATCAGAACAACCAGGTTGTTGTTGAGGGCGTAAAGTATAGCAGGGACTGCATAGGGGGCCACAAAGGCAAGGCGTGGAAAAGCACACAAGTTTGATGTACCACCAGTTAGAACAAGAGTCATCAGAGAGATGAGCAGTTTAGCTAACTCGATCATTACAACACATGAGGAAGGGTTAAAAGGGACTTTACCATCTACCTTAGTGAGAGTGATGAGTGGTGCATGAGAACCATAGATGAGAACCATAAGCCCCAGGAGAAACCCCCACCTAATTCTTTTCACCAACTGCCTTTTAATCCTTACTGGGGGACTGGGCCCCACATTATCAATCACAATCATAATCGATGACACACAATAAATACTTATTTTCCAACAATCTGAACCTCAAGCTTTGCTAAAGTGCATCAACTCCCCCACTTAAGGTTACTTTGAAATGACAAGCAGCGAATTACAGCCATTTAAAGGGTAATTGCACAATAGATAGCTATTTCTCTATGTAGCTACGTGTTTTAGCTGAACAATAAAGATGTAGGAAATATTTTCAATTTTTTTTATATGACTACTTCAAAATCTGACAGGTGTAAACAGCTGGAACAAAACTAAGACAGGTCATGAAATCTAAAGGCTCAAGGTCAGGGTTAACATTGGACAGATGCAAGTGGAACAGTAGCATGTAACTTCCCTCACAACAAAAATGCAAGAAAAAAAAAAAAGAAGAAGCAAGAATTCAGTCCCTAGTAAAATTTGAGTTAAATGTTTACATCCATAATCCAGTCTACGCAAAAGTCCTGATCTATCACGAGCCGGGAGCTCCAAGAGTAGTACTTCTGTAAAGTCGCTGGAAAGACAAACAGTCATCCCAGATTACTTTGGTCCTTTCTTCAAGTTGTTCATGTACTCCTTAAAGGTCCTTTCAATGTTGGGCACTTGATAATTCTGCGCTGCATACATGCCAGTGACTGTTCCCAGCAGTACTCCCAGGAAGGCAGATGAACGTAGTCTGGCCACCACATAACCGGCCAAAAAGCCTTTCAAAAATGGCGATCCCAACACTGAACCACCCTACAAGGCAAAACAATATACACAAATGAAGATATTTCATTAAGGGTAAATATATATTCTGCATAGACCACAATCACAATTTAGCTTCCGTTAGTCTGAATGAGTGACCAATATTCACTTTTATTCATCAGTCGTAATACAACTGCTAACGGAAATGCTTTACATTTACAATCATATACACTCTCCGGTCACTTTATTAGGTATACCCACTCAACTGCTCATGAACACAAATATCCAGTCAGCCAGTCACATGGCAGCAACTCAGTGCATTTAGCCATATAGACGTCGTGAAGACAAGACGCTGAAGTTCAAACAGAGCATCAGAGTAAGGAAGAAAGGTGATTTTAAGTGACTTTGAATGTGGCATGATTGTTGGTGCTAGGTGAGCTTGTCTTGGAGATTAAGTATCGGAATTTCAGAAGCGGGACCACACCTCTATACGCGCTCCTTTAGGTTCCCCCAGTCCTATAAGCTGTTCGTTCTCAAAATTATTGTCAGTTTTGTTTTCGGTATTTTGAACTATACTTATCTGTTGTGTCTCTGATGAAAATGTGGGGAATGGATGACTTATTACGGACAAAATCTACCTAGAGGTAGACAAAGTATCTCAAACCTGATGTCACAAAGCTCAAATCATGTCAAACTGGTTTCTTGAAAGCGACAATGAGTTCATGCCACTTAAATGTCAGCTGATCTCAATGGAATAGAGCACCTTTGGGACGTGGTGTGACATTTGATCAACAAATCTGATGCTTACATGTCAAGATGGGGAAAAAAAACTATCAGTAATGTTTCCAGTAGCTTGTTTAATCTGTGCCATAAAGAATGGAGACAGAAAAGATCCAACTCGGTAATAGCATCATATACCTTATAAAGTGGCCACCGACTGTATATTCCTACAGCAAGATTAGACAAGGCGAACGTGCTTCAAGGTACTGACCACTTATCTGGGACACCTGTAATAACTTACCTGGGGAATTCCTGCAGATACTTCGTGCTCTACTCGCCTCTGGATCTCCTCCAGCTGATTTTTGAGCTGTGTTAGATCTCTTAACTGTTTCAGAGGATCCTGTAATTAAAGCAGTTAATCAAATTCCCATTAGAAATGATATGATAGTTCAAAATTAATCTACCCGAGGACAGGTGACAGCCTAAACTTGTCAACAGCGGTTTTACGAAGAGCACATCTGTTTTTTTTCCACCAAACTCCACACTTCTGTCGAAGTTATCACAGCTACAAGCGCTAATACTAAAGCCGAACAATTTCATGTAAAAGTGATCCCTACCCTGTTAAAATAAACGCCAAAATAAACGCTGTTAACAGAAAAATATATTTTATTGTCCTAGCAGTCGCTAACATACGATGAAGCGCACAACATAAACATAAAACATATTAAGCCTGACCACACTCTCACTAACCTTGTCATCCGCCATTTTTGCTCGGTGCGTTAATCGGCACTCGGCTCATAAGTCTGTGTTGCAGCTGTTTGTCCGCTCGATTTTCGCTCGATTGGTATAGCCTGGAAATCAATGCTTTGTAATACGTTAGTTTTACAAATGGAAATTTGGTGCTGTTGGCAGGCGTATGAGAAAGTACGGTTAGAAAAAGTTTGGAGTTTCCCTTCCATATCGCTGTCGTGCAAAGTTATGAAAATCATTGTCAGGATGCACGTCATTTAAACTTTTCAAATGCATTTCTTTGGCTTTGGGATTTATGGGGAATATTTAATTTTTAAATGCGTCCCATTTATGTATCCCACTCAAAGCCACTCTCTACCCTGTTATTCTACTGTAGCCCGTCTAGAGGCATTTAACCGGAAAACAATTGCGCTTGCTTGTGTCCACGAGCACTACTCCGCAGGACGCACACTGCACTTTCACGTGGCAAAAACGTCTTCCGTGATTGGTTTAATGTATACATTTTGGCATGTGATTGGTTAATGACAATGGCAACAAACCGCCATCTTTTTTCATGAGACGACTAGCAACGAGGCTACTTTACACCTTTACTAGCGTCGTCAAATTCTTTATCTAATGTAAAGAACAGGCAACACGTAGCATTACTTAGCATAATAACACAATGCATGGACATTTTCGGCGACTTCTAAAGGTTGTTCAGAGTAGTTTGTAGTACCTTGGGCCGTCGTAGGTAAGACTTCAATAAGAAGGCATTTCATTGGATAACTGACTGACCGTGCGGGCAGTATTAACACACGCCATTAAACCTACCTTTAAAACGAGGAAGGAGCGGTGGTTTTTACATGTTTGTTTGGTTTAGTATCTCTCTCCCTGAGCAATGTGGATAAAAGTGCATGACATTTTTGCAGCGATATATTCAAATAATAACCTTTAGTCACACTCCAGTACTTTTATTAGTATTATTTTTCATTAGTTATAGCCTTTATGAGCACCTCTGCTTGCCTCTCATCACCCGAGGAAAGGAGGTGAAATAAACTTAATGTCAAAAGCACTGCAGTTACTATGTAAAATCACCCTTGTCATACTGTTTAAACGTTGTGCCCGCTATTGATTTGTGCCTTAGTTGCATGTTATTGTGTTATTAGGCATGAAATGGCTAAGATGTGCAAACATGGAATTTCATAAAAACAAATTTGCAAGTTGTTTCCAATTTGAGCTTTAGAATTTACTGCATGTGAACGAGATATTGTATTCACTCGTCTAATGTCTGTTTTTGTCTGTTCTTATCGTTTGTGTTTTTATTTACAACTATTTTACTGCTCTCTTGGCAAGTTAACTACCGAATAAGAGATCTTTATTCTCCCTGAGACTTTTACTTGGTTAAATAAAGCCTAAATGCATACTATCCATTTAGATTATATTTTTGGTGCTTCCCTTTTTGAAGTGAAGTGGAGATAGGTACGCTTTGACACAACACCCCTGCAATAAATTCCATCTTCTTGACTGTTCAAACATGGATCCCCTGCTGTGTGTCATTTTTGTCCTAGATCTTTGGAAACATGGACAAAGTGGAGCTTTTTGAGGTTGTTAAAGTGACAGAAGAGGTGGAGAGTGCCTACAGCCAAATGGAGGTGACATCCTTTAAAAAGAGGAAGAGCAAACCTCAAGATGACAGTGTGGAGAAACCTAAGAAGCCTAGGTAACATGAATAAAATGGTTTTCAACCCTTCTTTCATCACAGGCTGAGCTTCAAAGGCATTAAAAATGTCTTAAAAAATGTCATGTTCTAATTGTAGACTTGGAATGTGTTGTCTGCCTTAGGTCTGCCTATCTGCTATACTACTTTGATGTTCACCAGATTATGCAACTCGGAGTCTCTAATATGCCACAGTCTGAGATCAACAAGCGTATCAGTGAGAGCTGGAAACGACTCAGCGTAGCTGAGAAAAGCTACTACCTGGAAAAAGCCAAGTTGGAGAAGGAGGGCATAGATACAGTAAGCTGCAGTCTCAACTTTTTTTTAAAATGTAAACAAAGCAGCGTATCGGATTAGCTGAGAAGACCATATTATTTAAATCCATTAATCTGTAGATTAAACCTTCTTAAACACTTATGCTAGAATTCAAAACTGGTGCACTTTCACCTGGCAATATGAGTCTGTTACAAATAAATTAGAAAAATACTTAGTTCAATATATGGAAAAAAAAAAGATTTAATTTACATTTAAGACCTTCCTCAACAGTGTTTGACTATCTTTGAAAGTATGTATATATTCCTACATAGTGAACAATAGTGTCAGAACGTTGAAAACTGTCTGCAGCCTTCATAAACGCAGGTACATAACCTTACTTTTGTTATATGTGAACATGCAGTCATCCTTAGAAGTATACAAGTCATTTCCAAGGGACGACTTACTATGATCGTATAATATGATTTTATAAATATAATAGGAGGGCCCCATCACTGCAGCCAATCACATCATGAAAAACAGTCACTTTTTATAACTTCTAAACAGTGAGTGATGTTAACATTTTCAGTGAAGATCTGAGAATAAATCTAGCATGTCCACAGATATGCTAGATCTCTTTCTCTTACAAGGATAACAGCTTGTATTTATTTTATCTAATATTTATTAGTTGGCTGGAGTGCCACAAGAGGGCAGCAGCATCAATTAATATTTACCTGGGACTTTGATGTTCCAGGTAAATATGAATTGAATACCTAAACTTTAGCAAATAAATGCATTCCAATATCTTCTTTGAAATATAAACTATGAATCAACAAAAGAAACCATGTAACCGTGTTTAGCTGGACGTGAAGAGTCAGAATTTGTTACTATGGTAACTGATTCAAATTTTAAATTACTCCTGTTTTCTGAACAAAACATCCAGATTTTCCCTCATCTCGGAGTTAAAAAGTTCAGTAAAAACTTAACAGTAAAAAGTATTTTTATTACGATAAATACTGTACTAGTAGACACTCTAGTAGTAAATTAATCATTATTCCACAAAGTCAACCCGTCTTTTTAAAAACATTGCCACTAGTAGACAGCTGATTAAAAAGCCCTTCCTCCAGTGAGATTAATTTATTTCCTTTATCATGAATTCTTTTGGCCATAAAAATGTCTTGATTGTGCTTTTTCCTCAGTCATCTGTTAGTCCCTCCAAAGATCTGCCAGGCTTCCGAAAAATCCTACCAAGAACCAGTTACTTTGTATTGTCCAAAGGCTGCTCCTCAAGTCTCCAGCCGGGAAGCTCTCAATCAGAGCTCAGCATTGAGTCTACGGAGAATCCACCTGAAAATGGCTTGCCCTCAGTCTCCCTTATTCAGGAAGCCCGGTTGACACCTCTAGGGTTGGCTGGTAAGGTTGAACTCTCTGAACACCCCATTGTTGTTGATGAAATAACAGGGGAAACAGCGGTAGTGTCACCTGCCCTCCAAGGAATTCCACCCGCCTCTTCCTCCTCCTCTGTCTCACCGAAAGCAACAGCTTCTGGAGACTCCAGTGTCTCACAGGGCTCTGGTGACTGTGCGGCAAATCGGGTCATACTGAAAGGAAATGAGGCAAAAGCTGGCAGTAGTAGTTACAGTGCATCGATGGTGCAGCAAACACAGGGGGAAACCACACAGGTGGTGGCCATCATACCCACCCAGGTACGGCCTAAATGTCCTCCATCTTCTGCCAGGTTATAAACTGATATTCATTAACTTATATAATCACCTAATTTTAATAACAGCACATGTATTTTGCTTACTTCTTGCCTTACCCTAGAACCTACTGGAGCCCAAGTCTTTGGCAACTGTGAGCTCTGTGGGCCCTGTGGTGATGGTCCCTGTTGGAGCAAGCATAGAGCAAAGTGTCAAACCTTCATATAAAATGGTAAACATGCATATTAGTCAAATAAAGAAAAATCTTGTATCTGGAAGAGTACACATTTAATTTTTAGGACTTGAAAGACCTAGAGTTACATATTTTCCTCTTCTCATCAGTCTGTGAAGACATACACTCGGAGAGGTCGAGGGAGGTGTCTGAATCCTGGCTGTTCATTTATCTACGTTACCCGCCACAAGCCACCAACATGCCCCGAGTGTGGGAGCCACTTGGGTGGTAAATGGATACCCGCTGTAAGTGTTAATGGAACCTAAGAAAAAATATTCACTATTTACTTGTGGTTCTAATCAGTTAGTTTTGGCTGCCATTTTCTTAATAGGCAAAAAAGTCACACGAGAAGCAAGCTGCTTCAAGGCAGTTGCAACAAAAAGCTAAAAAAAAAGCTAATAAAAGCTGTCAAACCACACAACCAACAACTCAGAAGGCAGGTGCTGCTGTCAGCAAAATAAATACTACTGCAGGCAACAAAGAAGGACAAGTTCTGAGGCGCGCCAGAAAGCAGCCTGTTCGTTCAGCTGGAGTGCCACAAGAGGGCAGCAGCACCAAACAACCGGCTCAAACAAGGTGCGTGTCATTTCTGCAGATTATTACTGTCTGAGAGTTCACAAGGCCATTAAATCAGATATTAAGTGTGTTTGTTCTTTTAAAGAAGCAAGTTGATTACATCAGCAGTCCCCAACCTTTTTTGCACCACGGACCGGTTTATGCCCAACAATATTTTCACGGACCGGCCTTTAAGGTGTTGCGGAAAAATACAACAAAATAAAACTAGCACCGGTACCGAAAAAAAGAAGATTTATTCATAACACACGTGAAAAGACCCAAGAAAACCGAGTTAACGATTAAAACGATAACAAAATAACGCTGAAAACCGATAAAAACCCTGAAAACCATACATTTCACACCTGAGCCTCAACTCTCGCGGCCCGGTACCGGTCTGAGGCCCGGGGGTTGGGGACCGCTGGATTACATGGTTTAAGTGGTGGTTATTTACAGATGGAAGCTTTTATGCTTTAGCAGAAGGCATGCAGTATGAAAAGTAAAATGCAAAAGTCTCGAGATTGCTTCTTGTAGTCTGTCATATTTACATTTTTCTTCAATACTTTCTTTTAATGTTCAAAGTCATTTTGAGCATTAATTCTCAGGGCTTTCTGAAGGACTATCAACATTTTTCGTTAACTCATTTTAATCTTGTGCTTGAAATTTTTTTTAATATTTGTTAAGCCATGTAACAATAATATCAGAATAACTGAAGCATAAAAAGGCACTAAATCAATGGCATGTACCTGTATTTGTAGATTTGTATCTGTATGCCCGTATTTGTCATTTTCCTACCAAATGTCAAGAAATTTGAGGTGGCTCAATGCTTTTTCACAGCACTGTATGTACATTAGTGGATTTGTTAATTTTTAAAAATGCACACATATCTTGTTTTTTCTCTTTTCACTTACTGTACCTCCCTTAATAACAAGAACTGCCAAAAATGTGTGGAAAAAAAGGCCATTTTGAAAATGTGGATGAAGTTGAATTATACTCACTTCCTCTTTGTGCTGTTAAAACAGCTGCCTGCTGCCCTCTGTGTTTTGACACTAGGGTGTATCTGACTTGACATACTTACTCTTTTATTTCTAGACAAGTGAAAGACAATCCTAAAAGTGCCTCAATCCAAGGCCAGGAAAAGAGCAGTACCACTGTGCAGAAGAGGCCTGTGAGGCCCATCCTTCCTGCCTGCTACAACACAGGTGAAATGAAACAGACCCAGCAGTAATGTTTTGGTGCCTGTGTTTAATTGGGCTCTTACAGCGTCAACATATGTGTTTGTGTTTTAGGTCGTGCTGTGTTTCAGATCATAACTGTTCCACCTGACAAAGAGAAATTTCAGTATTCACACAACAATAATTCACCGAATGGTAATGATCATTTGACTGTATTTCTAATTATTCTTCATTCTGTGCAATTTCCACATTTGTGGCTTCTGTCTGGTTTTATTACATGTATGCTCTGTGCTTGTTCTTGACACATGCAGACCAATTTTATCATGAAGTGTATCGATGTGACTGTATTTTCTGAGGTTTTAGCTCTCAGTTGATGTGGTTCTTTTTTAACCACAGTGCCACCAGAGAGTTTCTCAGGTCTCAAACCCAGCACTTTAAAGCAGCTCGGCCAGGCCGTCCCAACGACCACAGCTAACCAGGTTAACACATACATATGGTTACACACACAGAGAAAAACCTCACACAGAACTGCAAAACAGCAGAGTTAATCCTTCTTTCTAACTGTCTGCATGCATTTGCATAGGATTTTCCGGGCGCAGCTGACAGAAGCCAGCCCACGTCTTCTCTGACTGACAGGAGAGTGAATATCCTGTCAGTTGTGCCTTTCAAACAGCAAACAGTTTCCAGTTTTGTGAGTATCTTCCTTGCAGTTTATTCTGCTGTAATTGTGTACAAACCTTTACTTTTGTCCCTCTATGTTGCTTGTTTGTTGATATTTAGGTAATTTACTTCTTTATTCTTTAAGGATTTGGGACTGTCCACAGCACGAGGCAGGGGTCGGTGTAAGAACCCATCTTGCGACTATATTTATAAGAACAGGCACAAACCTGCAGTGTGCCCGAAATGTGGCTGCGAGCTGACCCAGAAGAATGCCAAGGCAACAAAGGTACACAAAACCTTCCTTCCTCCAATTTTTCTCCAAAGTGCAGGTGCTGTAAGATCAGTTTCCAGCTGTTTCTTTGATCTTTTGCTGATTATTTTATGAAGCGTAGCAGTAGCTGGGATCCCTGAGAATGCTTTGATTCTGTTTTCTGTTACAGCTGTAACACTTTCGTTTACTTGTCTTCACTATAATTATTGCAGAAACCTTTAGCAACTTCTGAACACAAATGTATTAAATGCTTTACTTTTACTTTAAAACCAACATTTTTGTATTTTTCAATACGGATCCATTTGTCTCCATTGATTTCTTAATTTCCCCTTTTCAGTCTGAGACTCTGCTGTATCCATACAATCCCCTTAGTCCTGCCCAAAAAGACATCCAGCGTCAAAATACGGTGCAGCTGCTGCGCAGCTCTTTGCAGATTCCTGAGAATGAGACTGAGCTTCAGGAAACATTAACCCTCATCCAGGAGCTCAACACTTTCCAGGTTGTCTTTGTTCATGTGGCTGACCAGGAGCAGGAAAACAGCACCGAGGCAGAGACCATGCTTCAGTCTAGGTGGCCTCAGTACTACGAGTCAGCAGCTACTCACTGTGGCCTGTGTAACTACCCTCTCTTCAAAGGTGATCAGAGGTAAGAAGATGCATGACAGGATTAGTTTTAATATCTTTAGTAGTCTCCCACCTTGATTATTGCAGTTCACTTTTCACGTGTGTCTCTCAGTCCTCCATATCTAACCCCCAGTTACAGCAGGACACAGCAGAAAGGCTGCTTACAAAAACTAGTCAGCAGTCACATATTACACCTATTCTCCGATTCCTTCACTGGCTTTCAGTGAATTTCAGAATCCACTTTAAAATTCTGACCTCTGCTTAAATAGCAGAGCTTCTGAAACCTCATCACTGCAGCCGGCCTCTCCGATCCTTAAACCAGGGTTTTAAAAATAGAGGTGATTGTGCATTTGAGGTTGTTGCACCTAAACTGTGGATTAGCCTTCCACACTCATCAGGTCAACTTCACTGTTACTGGTTTTAACTGCTGAAAAGTCATTTTTATAGGTTAGCTTTCCCTTAATATTTTCCCCTTTGACTTTGACCATAATTTGCAACTATTTGCTTGTATGTTGGAATGAGTGTCTGACCGTATATGGTTGATTTTGTTTCTGTGTGGTTATCATCACTCTGTGGCTTTTATTCAAACTGTTAAGCACTTTGTAACTCTGTGTTTTGAAAAATGCTAAAAAGTTATTATTGTCATATCTGGTATCTTACATTATCTGTATCTGTACATTTTAGCACTGTTGCAGGACAGGAGAACTGCTGGCTGCTCACTGAAACTCTAATGCAGACAGTCTCTCTGCAGCTCAAGGTTTGTCTCAATGTTCAGTGTCTGGCCCTGCACAGCTTCACTGACCTTCATCCAGGTAAGCAGAGCCAATTTAAGGTATATTGCACATATAATTATGGGATTTGTTTGAATTAAATAAAGATTCCTCAGGAGACTGGCTACCTTTTGTCTGCAGAAGCTCTCAGTAGGCACAAGCTGGCACATATGTAGTAATGACCAGAAATTTACATTCAGTTATCATAGGCATGAATGCCATGGTAATTTTAATTATTTATTTGAACTGTTCTTTTTCAAAGAAGTATTGGTTCTGAATGTATTCTGGATTTTCTCTAATCCACACAGGGTCAAAAACATACACAGACTCATCTAAATCTTTCAATAAGTGGTCCTGAGGTTCTACTGTGTTTTTTAACGTGATGAGGCCAAAGCCTATTAAATTCTCGCTGGTGATCCCAAACAACATCAAAACTGGTTTTGAAAGGATAAAACAAGCTGGCATTAGACTTCTGGAATGGTCTTCCTAAAGCCCCAGCTTGAACGTTTTAAAAATGAATGAACTAGCCTTATGCTTAAAATGCATAAAATCTTTGACTCTATGTGGATTAGAGAAAATTAAAAATAAATTCAATCCTATGCATCAGTTCTTGTTTTCTAAAGTTGTTAAAGATGTATGCCTCACAATCATTACACCCTGAAAAACAGCTAAAAAAAATCAACAAAACCCCAAACTACCATGACATTTATGCTGTATGTAAACTTCTGACAACATCTGTACATTTATAGGCTCATGCTCCCAATTTGACTTATCCAGTTTTTAGTACACTGTGCTTCTGTGATCCACTGGACAGAAAATAAGTTGGCAGTCTTCAGTTGTGATGGAAATTCCAGTGTTACCAAAACAGCAATGTTATTATGAGTAACGGTGGCTCTGTGAGACCAAAACAGTAAAACTAAGAAGGGTGCTGTGTTTCTGTTTGCTTAAAATGTTAGAAAAGACAGCAGTCCACTACTTTTAGCCTTGCTACTCATCAGTCGCTCCTTTTTCAAAAAAGAAATTGGTGCTTGTTCAAATGTTAACTACCTGCCCTGGAATAGCTCTTCTCCAAAAAGTGCCCTTAAAGGTCAGCTTCTGCAGTAAAATGTTGCATTTCCCAGTTGCATTAATTATTTCACTGATTGGTTAAAAGCCTTTTATATAGCATATAAGACTCCAGTGAATGCAAATCTATCAGTATTTTCAAAAACTGTTGTCATTGTCTTTCAGCTCCATACTAACCTTTAATAATATAAGGACAGGTTAACGTTTCAACCTGCCTCAATATGGTCAAAGTATCAGATGGGGTTGTTGATGATGTTGATGACTTCTGGCTGACCATGGAGAAACAATATTTTCCTTGTGTATTCATGCCAACAGCATTGAGTGGATATAAACAGCTCTTACTGAGGAAGCTTTTTATAAGGTGTGGTTTAGCCTGTAGCCATATTCTCTGGCGTCAAGTTGATGAATCTTTCTTAATTCTAACAGGTCTGTTCAACATTGGGAACAGACTGCTGGTGAGCATCGACCTCTTTCTGAAGATCAGGGCCAGCATCAAACTAGGCCAGTCACCCTCTCAGGCAGCCAAGACTATAGTAGACCACGTCCCCAGTCATCCTGGTAAAATCCTGTATTACACTCAGCATTTATTGCTTCTGCTACTTTGTAACGGTCTACATTTTTAAAAATGGCTTTGACAGTCTGTTTTCTCCTTTGGTTTTGGCCCCCAGTCCATTCTCTTAATCCAGATGAATCATCTCAAATTCAAGAGCTTCTCCTGAGTGGCTACTGGGCCTTTGAGTGCCTCACCGTACGAGATTACAACGATATGATCTGTGGCATTTGCGGCGTTGCTCCAAAGATAGAAATTGCACAGAGACACACAAACAATGTCCTGGAGCTCAAGAATGTAGAAGTGAGAGTTTGGTGATAACAGCTGTAATTAATGCCACATAATTTTCATTTTGCCAATGGCTGCTTTGTTTGGATATGTGTTTGACTGTGTGCTCTTTTGTTGTGTCCTCTTGTGATCTTTCTGCAGTTTACCTGGCCTGAGTTTTCAGTGTCAGATGAGGTACATGTGGATGACTTCTGGCTGACCATGGAGAGTGAGGCTATTGAGCAAGCAGCTTTCACCACAGACATCCCTATCACACGGGTAGATGCTTCCATAATTGCTCCCTTCATTCCACCTTTGATGAGGAGCCCCACTGTTATCAACACAGAGAAGGACAAGGTCTTGCCACACCCTGAGCAGTCCTCGGGTATGTTCTTCCTGTAAATTACTGCTGATTTTAATCTCCACATGCATAAATCATATTTATTAAGGGGTGTCCGATGTTCCAGTGATTAAATTCTAGTGCTGTAAGTACTATAATCAAGCAAATAAAATGGAGATTTTTAAGGCTAAAAGAACATAAATGCGCAATAGTGTTTAAAAAAAAAACAGTTTTGTAGTAAACACATGTCACATGACCATTCATGTGTGTGCGTGAGATGCTGTAAACAGGAAACGGAGGATTAAAAACATACTAAAAGTGAGATCAAGGATTTCTTTACTCGGACTGCCGATAACATGGAAATGTTACAGAACCACAGGAGCGGCGGGAGAACATGGATTAGGGGATTGTTGCACCAATATGGTGATTTAGTAACAGGTATTAGAGCGGTATCCACTACTAGAAGAAGTCATTGCAATGAAAAAGCAAAACTATGAAATCTCACAGGTAGCCTAGCCATAATATTTGAGCTTAATATACCCTCACTGGCCGCTTTATTAGATATACTGGTTCAATTGGTCATTAATACATGTCTAAACCAATCATATGACAGCAACTCGATGCATTTAAGCATGTAGACGTGGCCAAGACAACCTGCTGAAGATCAAACATCATTAGAATTATGATTTAAGTGACTTTGACTGGGGCATTGTTTCCACGTGGGGTGGTATTTTGCAAACTGGTAATGTACTGGGATTTTCCCAAACAACAGCATCTCACAGAGATGGTTTACAGAGAATAATTTGAAGAAGAGGAAAAATCCATCATCATCATCATCATCTTGCCGCACAGCAAGAAGGTCCTGTTCAATTCCACCATCAGGCTGGGATCTTTCTGTGTGAAGTTTGCAGGTTCTCCCCGTGTTTGCGTGGGTTCTCCTCGGGTACTCTGGCTTCCTCCCACAGTCCAAAGACATGCAGTTAGTGGGGATAGGTTAATTGGTTAATCCAAATTGCCCATAGGTGTGAATGCGGGAGTGAATGTGAGCGCGAATGGTTGTCTGTCTCTGTGTGTTAGCCCTGCGACAGACTGGCGACCTGTCCAGGGTGTACCCCGCCTCTCGCCCTATGACAGCTGGGATAGGCTCCACCCCCCCCCCCCCCCCCCCACCCCCCAGCATGTGGCAGTTGTCTGGGTGATAATTCCTTGTTAATGCCAGAGGACAGAGGAGAATGGTTTCACTGCTTTGAACTAATAGGAAGGCAACAGTAACTTAAAAAGCCACTAATTTAAAACCAAGGTATGCAGAAGAGCATCTCTGAATGCACAGCATGCTGAACCTTGAAGCAGATGGGCCACTTTAGTAGAAGAGCACATGGTTGTCACGCCTGTTTGTTAACAACAGGAAACCGAGGCTACAATTGGACCACAGAAGACTGGTCTGAGGAGTCTGGACTTGCTGCCACATTTAGATTTTAGGGTGAGAATCTGGCATAAACAACACGGAAGCATGGATCCATCCAGTGTACCCATCTTCTAATGTATAGCACACCATGTCACAAAGCTCAAATCATCTTAAACATCTTTATTGAACATGACAGTGAGTTCACTGCACTCAAATGGCCTCCGCAGTCAAAAAATCTCAGTGTGATAGAGCACCTCTGGGATGTGGTGGAACCGGAGAGTCACATCATTCATGTGCTGCAACTGTGTGATCCTGTCATGTCAGTATGGACTAAAATCCCTGAGGAATGTTTCCAGCACTTTGTTGAATCTGTCACCGTTTGGACAGTAAAGTCCAACCCAGTACTAGGAAAATGTATGTAATAATGTGACTAGTGACTGTATATGACTGAGAAGAAATCAAGGTTGTCTGCATCATCATTTCGGAAAGTCTCAGTTTTGTCTCACCAGACTTGAATACAGACCTACAGATTTCAAATGAAAACTGAAGGCAGCATTTGCAAAAGTTAGAGTAGTGTGGATCTGAAATATATGTTAACTTGCTTTAAGATGAAAACGCATTGGAGTAGGGATGTGGCCATTTTTTAAGACAGCATTGTTCATCATGTGCTTCAGGAGATCCATCGGTTTTGGTACGCCTCATTCACGACAGTCAGCTGAGACTCGACAAGATTGAAGATCACACTGAGGACGAGTTGAGAAAAGTCCTGGACTGCTGTGGGGCAAACATCGCCCCAGGTTCCACCAAGGTACGTGTGTGTGTGTCACTTTTTTCCTACCATATAACTGGAACTGGAACTAAATT
Source organism: Perissodus microlepis (assembly GCF_051167445.1). Classification (NCBI taxonomy): domain Eukaryota; kingdom Metazoa; phylum Chordata; class Actinopteri; order Cichliformes; family Cichlidae; genus Perissodus; species Perissodus microlepis. Next base: position 10,443,687 of record NC_140462.1, read on the forward strand.
TACTACTTATGAAGCAAAATCTTCAAAAATCTGTTTTCTTGATCATTAATTTGCTTTGTTAATTCGTTCATTTTCTTATATTTGTGTGAGAGTTTGTATTAATAAAACCCTGCTTTCTGTCTCCATTTGAATGAATTAGAATGAGCTGCTGGCCTCTCTGATCTCCTTGTACGCAGTCGTTCATAGCGGCCTCTCCACTGCCCCACAACCCCCTGCACACCTCACTGCTGGCAAGCTGTCCAAAGTCTGCCCCCACAAGGTAAAAACAGCAGCCAGATGTTATCCAGATGTGTCAAAACAAATGAATTAAATGGATCAACTTGTATCACATCCATCCATCTGCAAGTGTCATTTGGCGCAAACACACCAAAGTATTTTAAAGAAGTAACAAACAAAAGTGATTTTACACACTTTTAAAAGTATAATTGTTTTCTCTGTGATGCCTGTGCCCAGGTCATGTGCGCGTCTAAGTACTTGGTGAAAGGAGAGACGGCTCGTGACCACGTTGATCTGCTGCTGTCATCTCGCTACTGGCCTCCAGTCTATGTTTGTGACAGTGCTCGTCAGGTGGCCCTTTGCACTGACCTGCAGTACCCACAGCTGGCGAAACAAATGTGGGGCAGAAATCAAGGCTGCTTCTCTGACCCTTTTGAAAAACCAGTGGTGTGTGATTCCAGTGTTTAGTGTGATCGAAATAAGCTGTTATTATAGTAGTTTGCATTCAAAAGTTACGAGGTAAACACTCAGTGTGGTGCCTTCCTCAGACAAGCTGTCCTTTGTCTTCTTTAGCTCGTGTCATGTCCGGAGCTCCAGGACCAGCTGTACAGTGCTGACCTGTCCTCCGGAGCAGAGAACCAGCAGGTCCACCCCATCACCAAGTCCTCTTCCTGCTGGCTGGTTCATCCTCCACAGGAAACCCAGAAGCCTGCTGCTCCAGAACATCATTCTATGGTTGTCTGCAAAGACCTCGAGCCCTATGTTAGCCTGGTAGCTGAGATAGAGATGGAGAAGGGCGAGGAAGATGACAAGAGTGCTCCGGATAAAGAACAGTCAGATACACTGAAGAGTGACTCCACAGAAAGTTCTTCTAGCGTTCCTTCTGTGAGCCGTGCGCTGAAACAACCTATTGTTTTCAACAACACAGCTTATTATTACCTGTACAACCGTCTGGTAGATTTTCTTACTAGCAGAGACATCGTGAGCCAGCAGATCAGTCAAGTTGTAAAGGCCTGCCAGCCTGGAGAGGTCGTGATCAGGGATTCTCTGTACCGACTGGGAGTGGCGCAGATAAAAACGGATGGAGAGGAAGATGAAGGAAGTGGGGTGGAGGGACAGGCACAGGAGGAAGGAATAGAGACGTTTGAAGTTGTTCTGGATGAATAAGCTAATTTGGCTTAGAAAGCGAGATACGTGAGCAAGCAGGCAGGGAGGTGGACTGAATGTATAATGGCTGCAAAAATTTAGAAACATGCAAGTTCTACTAGTGATTGTAGTGATTGTAGGGTTAACCCTGACAATAGTAGTATTTTTAAGATGGTGATCTTGTATCAAGTTGTTGAAACAGTTTTAGAGATGTTTAAGTGTGAGAACAAGTAGATCAGATTGATGGTAATGAGATTTGTCAAAGCTGTCCTTCTCAGTTGACTAAATGAATGTAACCTATGTATATATATATGTTTTTTTTTAGCAACAGGAAATAAAGATTGAAAAAAGAACAGAACATATATGTAATGTATGTAAGTAACCTTGAGTCCTGCTCATAAATCAGTGCTTTCCTCTGACTGAAAGAATGTAAGCAGGGTTTTATTCACTCAGCTACGACTTCAAACATGAAAGTAAATATTTAGCTTTGAATTATTTGGTATATTTATAACCCTTTGGCATTCCTGCTTTACATTTTTACACTCTTACCTCTCAACTACCACCCGCTGCCTTTTGGACTGATGTTTATTTTGGGAAGCGATTATAAAATGTTAATTGTAATATATGATAATGTGGTGATAGACCCTTGTTGGTAGTTTTTGCTTTAATTTGTGCCACACTGAATGAGTTGGGTTGACTCAAGTGAAGTAGCCAACCTTTAAAGAAACAGCTGCGTAAAAGATATGTAATATATCTGTCTATGTGAAGTATTCGTTTTTTTTTTCATTTTTTCTGGTGTTGATAAAGATAACGTAGACTTTGCCTGGCAGTTAAAATGAACAATGGATGAACAGAATCTCTGTGGAAGTATTGGGGCTGCAGAGTTGTTAGTAGGGACACCTGTTGATCAAGTGGCACCGAAGCAGCCGTGTATAGTGGTAATATGCAAAAGTAGTCTGTAAATTAAACTGCTTCTGTCACAAATAAATATGAAGAAATTAATGGCTTTGCAGCTTTATTTAAATGTATAAATAACGTGTATAAACTGATAAACTTAGACTTGACAACAGGAAATCTGAAACTTTGTAACGGTTTAATGTCTGCTTCTGTAAATCTGTTGTCTGTGAAGTTTCCTTACTCAGTTCTACATCAAAGCCACCCACAAGCAACACTGACATTCAGAATTACAAGAAGTTATCACATGAAAGAGGCTGCAAACATCAGGATGGTTTTTGAAGTCCCACAAAGGTAAAAGAAGTGAAACAGCTCCAGGATATAGTTTCTGACATCATTCATTACTTGAGGAAATGAAGAGAGGTTCACAAGTAAGCAAATTACTAATTAAGTTATTAATTCAGTCAATGTTGGGTGTACTTTGGGGATTAATGAATGAATATATAATTATGATTAATTAATATATAATTAGATAATTAGAATAGAATAGATGTGATGGGGAAAAAAGCAAGTTTCTGTTGCTTTTTTGCAACACAGTGGATTTTTAATCAAATAATAAGTATACAATTAGACGGCAAGCATTCAGCTTTAATTGAAGGGGTTTATAAAAGTTGTGAATTTACTTGAAAATCCTTTGTAGTGAATAACTACCTTAAGTCTAGAATCCATGGACATCAACAAATTCTGTCTTCTACCTTGAGATGATTTGCCTTCAGTAACTGAATAGATGCTCTGTACTAACCCAAACGTTACAACAATTCTGTCACTAATTAGCTAACATAAACTAATTTAAATGTATTAGCCGCAACAACCAACCGACCATCCCAGTGACATAATGTTTTATACAGGCATAAGAAGGCGCTACGCATGCTCTCAAATCTTACACTTTAACCACTTAAGCATTTCTTCAATCCAGTGTCACAGACAGTGTTACAACTATTTCAGTTTTTGAGAGCAGCGCTCCACAATGTGTGTTAGCCTTGATATGTGTAGTGTTTCATGTCCTCTTTAACATTAGAAAGTGCAAGTTCAACCATATATATTTTTTTCTGCATGATAAATAAATGCTGCTGAAGTAAATGAACTCCATCTGCATGACTCTTTGGAGTTAAATTGTAAGAAATAAATGTATAAAATTACAGAAAAAAGTTGTGCTAGCTTATTTTCAAGAATGCCCAGTAACTATAAAATTGAATTGATTTTGTTAATTCACAGAAAATGTGAATTAATTTTTTATTATTATTATGGATTCATTAAAAAACACACATTTTGGTAGATTTTTGGGGAAAAAATGAACTTTTTTGTGATTTCCTTTTTTATCTATTACAAAATTACTTTAATGTAATATGAGGAAGTTTGAGGAAGCAATGAGGAAGTTTTTTTTTTATAAATATCCAAAGCTGTATAAGATATTACATATACATAAATGTAGTTAGAAGTCCAAAATTAACGCCTTCCCTCACATTTTCCAAAGTTATCCAGGGGGCTAGATCGGAGCCTGGGGCCACAAGTTCCTGGGGCCGATTCTGGCCCCAGGAACTTGTGTTTGACACCCCTGGTATAACCTGACCTTTATTGTCTTTTTAAAAAATTTACATTCATTTAATTAATTAATTAATTTTTTATTTATTTATTTTTTAGCAGCAAGGTGCTGATGATCAGATGCACCTGATTCACCTCATTAGCATTAGTGTGAGCACTTCTATAAAAGTATTGGCTTGGTTGACACATTCAAGTGTTAACGCAATGCCATTAAGGACATCAGGCTTTAGACTTCAGCAATGATGTTAAAGGAGCAGCTGTTGCTATTCATCAGAGAATGATTATAATTGTAATCTGGGACCAATTTGAAGTTCATCATTCTACAGTGAGAAAGATTATTAAAAAAAAAAAAAAGCTTTAAAACAGTTGACAGTATTCCCAAGAGTCAATTCACCCCAAGGTCAGAGAAACTGCAAGAATAAAAAGCGTGACATGTCAAACTCTACAGGCACAGTTAACACATTAGATGTTAAAGTTCATGAAAGTGCAATTAAAAAATGAACGAACAAATATATCTCGACCTTTTTAAAGTATACTGTATGTTGGTGTAAAACCTCTATTTCCACTCGTAATTGCAGAGCTTGAAAACAATGTGGCTTCTTCTGACTCAGGACTTCCTTTAGTTACATGTTGTGAAGATCTTCATGCACTTGAGTTGTCCTCTGAGGTCTTTCAGGCCTTTTGGTGTTGCTGAGCTGGTCATTGCATTCATTCCTGTTGCTTCGGACACTCCTAAACCTTTTACTCTTTCTCTTCATTTTTTTTCCCAGTATAATGCTGTCGTTCTTCACACTGAGATCTCTTTGAGTATAACATTTAAAATTACAATGAAAAACTATAAAATACAAATTTGACACTTGGAATCAACAGATATTAACTCTGCTTCATTTTTTTTAAAATAACACCCTGTCAATAAATTGTCCAGTTAATTCTGAGAAAATGGGTGACTGTGTAGAAAAATTGCTGCAATTTCTTCCAGCAAATTATGAGCCTCATTACACGCATGAACTTCCTGTTGTAATCCAGGCATGAAGAGAAGCATCTATGAAGTCCCAGCAAATGTTTAAAAGCTAAAATGTAAACAGAAGTACTGTTATTTACTCCACGACAAAATAATTTTGATGTTTTTCATGAGAAATAAGATTCAAATCTGAACCAGCTTCTTGATAAAACATTTATATTCATTTAAAATAAGGTAGGAACAATTTGAGTGGACAAAACAGATACTTTACAGTTTGTCATATGTTTCAAGCCACAGTAAGAACGCACGTCACATATATGAGAGTAGATTCTTTTAAAGTTTTACACACAGCAGCTGACAAAAAGAGTACAACCCAGTGACGATAGTGACGATGATCATGCTTTGCTCAAAATCAGTAATATCTCAGCTTCTTGATAGAGCAAATTTCAGCACCTGATAAAGTAGAGCAAGATAGTTCCTGAAAAGTGTCTGAAACTGATAGAGAATGAAATAGGTTTCTAACTGAACCCACACGGAGAAGGAAAAGAGTCCAGACTGACATAGAAACTGAAGCCAGATTATTACTTCCCTATAAAGATTTTAGAGTTGCGCAATTGTTGACAGACACTGTGGGAAATGTGGACTGGATGTTATCCAATAAAACAGGAAGCGAGGAGAGAAGAACACGAAGGAAACAGTTTCTGTCGGCACAGTTAGGAACAACAAAGAAAAAAAATGGTGTGAAATACAACATTTCAGTTGGATAATATAAAACTTTACATTGGAACACAGAGTTTCGGTGATAAATCTTTTAATGAACGCCTCTGCAGTTTTGCAACAACTTAATTTGCAGCTTTTTTGTTGATTGTCTCATTTGCACAAAAGAAAAAAAACGAGACATAACACATCTATGAAATATTCATGTATCTCTTCTCAGTGAAAATAAAGATCATTCTTGATTCATGTGTTATATGTACATTATTCGACATCTCACTTCTGTTTCATTCAGATGCAAGCACATTTAAAGTAGCCAAAGTCACAGAAATTGGCAGTCTCTGTCTCTCGTATAGCTTATATATATATATATTTATATGATCATATAATCTTCATACATTTGGCAGTGTAGGCTGACTGCTACATACACATGTGCATGAAACTTATCATCTAACGCTACAGGAAAGTACAAGATTCAGCTGCACCCTGCTAACCCCTTCAACCCCAAACATCAAACATTGTTCTTTTGCTCCATAAGACATCTACCGATTTCCCTGCTCAGCTCAGTCGTACTCCTTGTTCTAAAATCACGCTGACTAATTAGATTGAAGTGGAACAATCACATGCTGCAACCCACTGACAGCTACTGCAAGTGTGTCACAAGAAATACAGCTGTGACCAAAGCCCAGCGAGGAAAACACTGCACTCATTATCTGCCGCCTCTTTGGCTCCTTTAGCATGTTTAAATCAAGGGAAAAACTTGAGCGCTTTATATTTTTTGATTATAATTAATAATTAACAAGTTGTCTGGAGAGAAGAAAGGCTCTCATTGTTTTAATTCAGTGTTTCCGACTGTTGTACCCCCAAAATAATGAAAGACAGTGATCCTGATGGAAGAACACATAATTCTGAGTCTCCTTTGGCGGTAATAAAAAGTATAATAAACATGGTGCGCAATAGATAATTAAGAGCACACTCACAAGAATAAAACAAAAGAATCAGGCGGATTCTTGCTTGGAAAAACTGACAGATTTGACCTCAAATAGAGAACAGAAGAAGGGATAATAAACAGTCTGCCACGGAGCAATCTTTAGAATAAACTACCCTTTGATACCTTGTGTGACTTGTTGACATTGTTTCCTCCTTTCATTTTAGACGTGGCAATTTCTAGTCGTGGATCGCATGCAAAAGAGGCAGGTCACATGCTTGCCGCAGCTGCTCGTCTGTCTGGAGAGCAGGCACGACAGGCGAAAAATAGCTGATAAGACGACTCTCCGGCGATTGGAACAAGCTGCAAACTAGAGATCATGCCAGTTTTCTAATCCTTGTTGAAGAGTGATTGGTTTGCTGATTGATTTGAGCATAAGGCCTTTCAACAAAATTGGTAGTTGTTGGTCTTCATCAGAGGCTGCTCTTCTTCTTGGTGGTCACAAGACTGGTCACAGGGGCTGTCGAAGCACTCGTCACACCCTTCACCCTCCGTGACCTGCTCCTGCACATTCTGGTACATTAACTGCGGAAGAGGTATCATCAAGATGGTGAGAGTTATACAAAACATGATTACAGAGTTTATATTTTAGACTGACATAAATAGTGGTATTGTGAGTATCTTCAGTTGGAACAACACCCAAACAGACATTATTGCAAAGAATCTAAATCGTGTAATTGGTCTTGGACTTCACAGCTAAATTTGCTGTCTCTTAAGGAGCATTAAATTAAAAGAAACAGGGTTTCCCGAGGTCATCTTGGCCGGGCCGCCACATGTTTTTCTCCCTGGGTGCTTTCTCCCACACTGCACATGCAGACTAACTCACCTGTCCCTGCTCAGGTTGGTCCCCAAGTAGCCTTTGTATCATGTGACAGATTTTGCTGAAGGTGGGACGCTCTGTCGGCTCCAGATTCCAGCACATCTTCATGATACCGTAGCTGAAATCAAAAAGAGTTCTTTCAGAGAAACAATTCATGGTGTACATTAAAGGGGTTTTGCACTCTTATTTTCACTCCTCAGACTGTGTGGTGTAAAGCTGAGTTAGATGAATAAGGAGAGGCGGTGACGCAGTTAAAAAAAAGGCAGACTTGTTTATAAGGACCCCTGCCCCTCCAGTTCCATTTAGTTGCCATGAAATAGCAGTTACATGGTTCTCCAGCTTTGAGATCATGTGGCTAACAGGCAGAACTGAGGCCTGACTCACAGCAGAACAACAAATGATTTGGCCCTGACTCAGTTTCAGTCTATTTCCACAGCACATTTATTCCTGGCTAGTGTGACATGCCATGGCAAATCAGCACACACAGATGTTAGGGCTGTATCACAAAAAAATAAAATCTTTATTTTTTTTTAATTTCGATGGCTTGCAAAGTTTGGAGTTTGGACTTATTTAGTTTTAGGTTTGAGGTCAAGGGAGAACCCAAAAGCAAATGAAATTCATGAATAATGGAAGTGCATTAAGAGGTTATCTCATCTGTCGGTTATTCCAGATGTCAGATAGCCCGCGAGACTGCAGGAAGGGGAAAAAATAGGATCTTTGTTCATTCATAAAGACCATTTGGAAAGCAGACTGTTTGAACTTTGGTAGGCTAGTGCCTATTCACAATCAGCTACATTAATAACTCTGTCATCTTAAATTAACTTGTTACTAGTCAAAAGTCACCGCATGTTATCAACTGATCTCGCTGGTTAGTAAGCATAACCATAGTATTACTCCTACTATTGCTTAACTACGTGCCAGCAGCTGATACGAAGGCCTTTAATTGGATTATTTGCCATTGTATCAGTCGTAAAAACTCTGCTGATAGTCACTTGATACGCCCGTAAAAGTCATCTGATAATCAGGTGATGGTTAGCAGGATAAGAGCCTCAGACAAAATAAAGTGTTTGAGAAAAAGGGGAAGCAGTGACTCATCCCTGAATGAGCCATGCTGCTGAAGTGTCAAACTTACATTTCTGGTGGAGCAAAGTCTGGTTGGGACATCTGGTAGCCACGCTTCACCATCTTGTAGAACCTAGTGTCCACAGCCATGCTGGGGTAGGGGCTTTTGCCTAGTAGTGCATAACAGGATGGGATTTTCAGCACCAACCAATGAAATAAATACAAGCACAGATGACATGTTTACGCATTCTAACCTAAAGAGAAGATCTCCCACAAGAGGATGCCATAGGACCAGACGTCACTCTGGACGGTGTACACGCAGTCAAAGATGCTTTCGGGAGCCATCCACTTCACTGGCAGACGTGCCTTTGCACAAAACAACACACAAACAAATTAAGTGATTTGCAGTGGATACCATGTAAGCAATATTTAGCTCTTATCAGATCAAAAGCTTACATTGCCTTTCACCACATAGTTGGAGTCATTCATGATGTCCCGTGCCAGACCGAAGTCACAGATCTTTGCCTCTCTGCGACTGGTCAGGAGCACATTCCTCGCAGCCACATCTCTGTGAATACACTGCACACACACATTTCACACAGTTTGTTTCTGCTTGTAGAGCTTTGCCCAGTGAAAGACAATAAGATCAGTGGAAGGCTTAATTTAGAACGAAAGATCTCCATCAAGAAATGTACAATGTCAAACTATGACTAAACGTGTAATGGGAAATACCCATCATAAGCCCAGAGGAGTGGTTTAACACACAGGGACGCTGTGTAAAAACAAATGAAAGCTGAAAGCAATGTTTTTGTAAGATATTAAGACCCCTTTTTTTTTTTTTTAAAACAGCAAAAAGGAAATAAAAAAGATTTTAAAACTGAAAGAAGTATATGATTTTGATATCAGCTTTAAAAACATGGAAAGGGGACTGGTCACAGCAGGTTGTCTCACCTTATGAGATAAAAGATTTCAAATGCCTTCTTTGTCACTTTAAAAAAAAAAAAAAAATCAGATAATGCCCCATATTCATAATTCTTGCTATGGAGCCACACTCCAGCAATACATGCATATTGTGGGTTTGCATTTTTTATGTGCATTTTAAAGCTCCCCCTGTTCCCATAAAGATTTTTAAATTAGCCAAACCACAGTTCCTCTTCTATGTCTATTTTTATTGCAATGTCACTTACGGATTAAAGATCAACCATTGCTCCTTGTATGATTTTTATAATGACATTATGTATCTTAGATAATCTACTATCTTACGTCATTTGCAATATTAAACAGAGAAACATTATCCTAAACTGTTTGCCCGGGGTGACGCTCTCCACATTGTTACTTCTAAAAGTCTGAGCCTTTCCTGGAAGCTTCTTAATGAAATCATGTTACACCTGCGGGCAGTTAACCTCACACCCATCCTGCTTTCCAATGTATGTTTTTTTTTTGTCTCTGGTATGAAATTGAAATCATGAAATAATTTTTCATATAAAAAAAACAACAAAGTTTCAGCATTGTTGTGTTGTACTATTTCAAATTAAATGCGGGGCTGTAACAATTTGTGAATCACATTCTGTTCTTATTCACAAACCAGAAAGTGTCAAATTTCTAATTTGTTAATGGAGTGTTAAACTCACATTTTTCCTGGCCAAAAAGTCGAGGCCCTGAGCTACTTGGAAGGAAAATCTGAGCAGGTCATCAATATCCAGCGGCCAGTCACCACTCTCCTCACAGACAAGGTCTAGAAAAGAATCAGATAGGAATAAAATCCTGCGGTCAGCACACTGATCTGATCATTTTTAACTATTTAAACCTCAGGCTGATGACGAGCTTACCTTCAGATGATTCCACAGTTGGCAACTCTGCTAAGCGGCTGGGTCTCATCTCCAAGTAGGTGCTCGAGGTTTCACTGGAGATCCCGCTATCGCTGTTAAAAGTAAACAGAGATATCAGTGCTTGGATACATTTCACATGTCCTCTTTCATTAAGTGTGTTTGCTGATGTACCTTCGAATGAACTGCTTCTGATTGCAGATGTTCTTGTAGTCGGTAGAATTTTCCATGATGTCGGGAATATTCATGACAAAGTTCACAAATGTCTCTGCCTTTTGGCGAAGGAAGTTCAGCAGGTCGCCGAGGCTGCAGTACTCAGTGATCACAAGCACTGGACCTGATGAGGAAACCCGCTATCTTATGACCGTTGAAATGAGCTTGCATGCTTAGTTAAACAGGATTTTCCATGATATGGATGACTTCTAATTTTAACACAAGTTTTTGCAGTGTTTCTGTTTCATCTGTGTTCTCTGACCTCCATAGGTGCAGGCTCCAAGTAGGTTGACGATATTCTGGTGGTGACCCAGGTGACTCAAGATCTTCAGTTCAGACATTAGAGCCTCCCTCTCATCTGAATGGGCACGGGCTGCAGAAACATTTTTTTTTTTCAGAGGTCTAAATATAATGTATTTTACACAGAGTCAGTCTGACTTGCTCATGTGGACAATAACCTCTCAGTTAGGTCCTATTTTCCATGAAAGATCTGTCACGCTCAACTCAAAAAAACTCACAGTGCAACAGTGGATCCAAACCTTTTAACATTTTAACAGCTACACGCATCACATTGTCTTCCTTTCCCATTCCATAAGCAGTGGCCTCAACAACTTTTCCAAATGCGCCTGCACCCAGGATCTTCCCTGTTTGTAGAGAAAATACACAGAGGAGCATTTTGACTTCAACCTAGTCTGCAATTTACAATCAAATATTCAATTATTATTATTTTTGATGTAATATAATGAGAATTTAGTCAATTTGACAAACACGTTGCACACCTAGTTTGAGCTTGTCTCTAGGAAACTCCCACTTTTCATTGTAGGGCAGCTGCGTGGGGTCAATGAAGGTGTAATTGTTCCCGTCTCTCGCCTCAATGATCTTCCAGCGGATCTCATACCTCGGTTTCTTAAAAAGAAAAGTCAGTAAAGAATGGAGTAACTGCTTTCTTTAAATGTTTTTGGGTGTCATATTTGGATGTTACAGTTTATTTTGCGATGTTATTTTTTAAGAATTGACTCAACCTACCTGCTTGTATTTGTAAAACAGGAAAATGAGGAGCACAAGAAGGATGGTCAAAATCGCTGCCGCTCCAATCAGAAGGGAAGTAAAGGGCCAGTCTGTTCATAGAGAGAGATTTCAATGTGAGTTAACCTCATTAAGACTGGCTGTGTGACATACAAACAGAATTTATCTAGCACTTGCATATTTATTGAGGATAATTAATAACCATGCTCAGAAAAGAAGAGAAATAACAATTTTTTTTCTTTCCATGAAAGAAACGTTAGATTAGATCTGAACCCCATCCAGTAATGGTACTCTAGAGAAATTAGAAATTTAGAGAGCAGCCTTAAAATGGACATATGATCGAGTGCTCACCATTAACGTTCACAGCAAGAGTGTCACTGCTGACACCAGCGAGGTTGAAAGCCACACACTCAACCGTCATCCTCCTGTTGGAAAACGCCACAGTGAGGACACTTTCTACTTCCACAGCCCCGTACTCCTCCCTCTGGACCTCCACTGTAGGAGCTCGGAGAGGGATTGCCAGCTGCAGTCCAGTATTGTTTTCATTGCACCTGCACAGATAGAGAAAGGCAATAAACTGACAGAAACATCAGTGCTTAACCTTATCTCAGAGAGAAATCACTAAAATCACTACAGTTTGTGTTCATTCACAGGGTCAGAGACTGGGTGAGGTCTTTTATGCACAGTTATGCTTACGTGGGTCGGATTCCAAAACACTGATACCAGATGATTCTGGGAGGAGGATAGCCATGCGAAGTGCAAGTAAGTGTGGTTACATTTTCCCATTTCACGACAGCAATTGGTCTCTCTGCCAGTGGGAAGAAATGAGGGGGAAAAACAATAATTAGTCAACAGTGAAGGATCGAGATATACGACCAGTTGACAAAGAAAAAAATTAAACGATGTTAGTTTGTGTTTCTGTCACTTACGATACATCTGGACTTGAAATGTGATGGATGCGTTGGTCATTTCACTCTGAGCATAGAAGGTGTACTGGCCCTGCTCCTGTATATTCATTCTTTTCAGCTGCAGAATAGCATGGTATCTAAAACAAAAATAAATAAATGGTAAAAAAGAGGAATATCTACAGAACCAGAAGTGACTAATTTGGTGGCTTGAATTCAGACAGCTCCTATGCATCATTGGTGAAATAAAAAGAGAACAGCACTCTTCCCTCTTTGAGTTTCATGACCTGAGGAAATATAATGACCTGGTCAGATTTACACAGAATGCAAGGACAGCAAATCTCAAATTTAGTAAAACTTCCTCTTCCTGTAGTACACTTGATTTTCGCACTTTTCTAACTGTACTGTTGAGATACCAGAATGATGAGTAGGGGTATTGCACATTTCTTTCCCATGAAGCTATTTTAGTCCACCTGTTGTTGTATCGGATGAGCTTGTTCTCCTGTGTGGCTGTGTTGGGAGATGTCGGCGTGTCCCATCTGTGCTTTGTGATGTGGGGGTATGCTTCGATGAGCACGCTGAGCTCCAGATCGTCTCCCTCGTTCACCTCGACCGAGAGGCCCTTGTGGGCCAGCTTAGGCGACAGCTGGGGTGATAGTCTGATGTAAGGCTTGTCTGCTCAAACAATGAAGAGACAAACATTCTAGTTTATTGAAATCATTAAACAGTTTATAAAGTGAATACTTTAGGCTCTTCTTTATAAATTCCAAGAGGTTTTAGCTGTTGGGTGTTTTTTTGTGGCTTACCCACAACCAGCAGGTATGTGGTCGAAGTGTTCACCCCTGCTTCGTTAGAACCGATGCAGGAGATGTTTCCTGTGTCTGCCAGGTTCACAGCAGCGATAGTCAGTGTGCTCTCTATGTCCAGGCGATTTTCACCATTGGAGCGAACTATCTCAGTGATTTTTGGGACCTGAAGACAAATACATAAAGATGTTTAAAGAAGAAAAAGAAAAAATTAAAATTTGGATTAGTATCACTGTAAAACGTAGAAATATCTTGTACTGACTGATTTGGTTGTGTATTTCCAGGTGACGTTGTAGTAGAAGTTGGGATTGTGTGTTGTGCATGGGATCTTGAGTTCTTCCCCAACTATGCGTACATATTCCTCTGTCTCCAAGAAGACGTATGGAGGGAAACGGAGCTCTAGAAAAGGAGAAAAATCATACCCAAATGTCAAAATAGACACAAGTGGTAATGGGCTGATTCTTATATTTGTGTTTTGAGTGCCTACTTGAGCACTCAAAGCACATTTTTCTACACCTAAGTGCTTTCTATCTAATATTCACACATATTCAAAATCCTATAAACGCATCAGAGAGCAACTTGGGTTGAGCATCTTGCCCAAGGATACTTAGGCATGCAGACCAGAGACAGAAGCAGCCAGTGACTGAACCACCTGCTCTACCTCCTGAGTTACAGCCATCCCAGACAAGTTTCAGTTTAGAGGAATTCTAAAAACAAAAAGCTTTGGGAAATTATTTTTCTCACTCTGAATGACATTGATGGAAAAGGCCTTAGAGGTCATCTCCACTCCGTTGACCCTGGCCGTGCAGATGTAGTCAGCATTAAAGCTGGGGTGAAGGCTGTGGATGAGAATGCCACGGTCTCTGAAGATGGTAAAGTTCATTCCTGGTGGCACAGAAGTGCCATTGTTCATGCGCAGCCTTATGTCTGTAGCTTCTGGGTCGGTCAGTAGGCAGGGCAGCAGGTAGCTCTCACCCTCCTTCGCTACCACCTGCAGGGATGTGCTGCTGGTCCAGAAAACATGACTTGGATCTGGAAGAAGGATTTTCAAACAATTAACTAATGCGAAACTTAGTCTGAACACTAATAAACATCCAGCTAAGCACAAACTTCAGGAAGCTTAGAGCAGAACAACAGAAGCTCACCTTTTACATACACATACACCGAGGAGTCACGATGGGACCCATTGGTGTAATAACACTTGTACATTCCAGTGAATTCTGCGGTGGGACGTTCCACTTTAAAAGTACGGACAGTCCCATTGCCCCTGGATATGTAGCGTCTGTGTTTGGGAAGTCTGGTTTGCCAGATTACAGGCGCTTCACCCTCACACCTCAGATCCAGAGGTCTTCCAGCTCTGACCACCACCTCAGCGCTCTTAACCACCTTGGAGTTTAACTTGATCACTGGACGCCTCCACTCAGCTAAAATAAGAAATGGCACAAATTAAAATGACATAGAAAAATAGGGTAAAACGATTTAATGAACTGAATTTGTTCCCGATGGTCTCTGAGGGTTTTTATTTATTTATTTTTTTGTGTTGCATATTATTTTTGTTCTCGCCATTTCATTATCTCATCTGCTCTGTGATTCAGAATTATTTTAAGAGTATGATTCAGGAAACAGATTGAAGACTCTTGGCTCCATCTATACTTGATACTTCTGCTTTTCACATTGTTGTTATATCTCAACAGTGGGGGTAAAAAAACAGTTACTATGGGAAACTTCAAATATTACTGCTGTAATTTTTGCTTAGACCCTTTGTCTTTGACACCAAAAATAAAACTAGAGACACATTTAAAAATTTTAAACACATGTGAGCGGAAAAATATTTATTAGCTATTTCTGAGGAAGGGATTTCGTGTAATGGGCCAAACCCTGAGGGGATATTAAAGCATATTTTTGCAACAAAGAACACTGATTTCTTTGATTACTTTGGTGAGAATCACCAAAGTAATAAAAAATAAAAACTGGATAGTGCATTACGCCAAATTACCGACACTGGAGAAGCTGAGACGTCTTTCCAGTTAGAGGTCATAAAATTTTCCATTCGGCCTTTCTTACAGTGCGTGTTGAATCTTGAAGCAGAACTGAGATTCCACGTTCAGCATTTTGTATTCGCCACATAGCACAATGTAAGACACTAAAAATTAAATGTCATGTGAAGCCAGCATTTTATTTCTGATGTCCTGCTCAGCAGTGTAAACAGCTACCTTTGCCCCAAAGTCCTTCAGCTGTTTAAAAGAGCTATTCATGCAACCTCAATATGACCCAATATAAACGTCATACAATAATCAACCAGAAAGCAAAGCTAATTCCTTCAGACCTAACTCAGCGAAACAACAGATGCTTTTATCTATTAAAATGCAAATAAATGAAATTGCAATTGGTTGGCTGTCGGGTGATACTCATATTTGTGATGTTAAATATTATCACAAGAACAACCCTAAACCCCCAAAACTGAAGACAATCAACAGCTGAGAAGGCTGTCAGCTCTTCTCTGCTGTGAGTACAAGTGCATTGCTCCAAATATGATGAGTATGTTGTTGACATGTTTACATCTCACATTTAAAAACATAAACAGATGAATGCTATTTTCTGCAATCACATTTAATTTGATTTCACTAACTTAATCTTTTAGTGTTACACAAACTTTACTCACACAGTACTTTTCATTCTTCAAGTCTATCGGGGAATGTGACAGTTACGTGCTTTACCCAGTCATCTTTCACATCTAACAAATTGTGGTTTTAACGTGTAAGTCCACATTAGTTTTCAAAAACAAGACAAAAACGAAAAGCAAACATCTGATATAAGGGGGGCAAAATCACAGCATTTGTAATTGTTGCTTTTCAGAGCTTACCTGAAGCAGTGGAGGCCACAAGCCACAGCATAAGGTAGGACAACATCCTTGATCAACTCAGACCTGCAGTTTAAACATTGTTACTTATTAGTGCAGGAAGAAAAAAACTGATTTGTAGTGATGGGTGCGAGATTAAAAACAAAAACCCCCAAAGAAGCAACTGTTGCTATCACTGAATTTCATCTTTTACTTCTTTCTGAATGATCGGGAAAAACACTGAACAAACTGTTTCCAATATTATTACCAGTGTAATAAAACCAGAATTGAAATATTAAAACTTGAGATCATAAAAACAATTAAAGAATGACATACCCCGAGAAAGAATTTCATTGGTGCATGTATTAAAAGTAAAGAGTCACTCTAACTTGAAACCCAGAATTATGATTTATAGAAGCAGCCCATATTTCTTTCCAGTGTTTTCACCTGCAGATGTCTTCAGCTTGGGTCTAATAACTTCCCTGAGTCAGAAGTTTCCAGCATCCAGAGCTGACACAGCTGAGTTCCTCGTTCCCTTTCTGTGCGTCTCCGTGCTCCTTCTTCTTTCTTGTTTACAGGCTTTTTGCCACAAGTCTCACAGCAAACAGAAAGTCGTCTGGAGAGCAACTGGTAGAGGGGTGGAGGAACAATGTGTGTGTGTGTGTGTGTGTGAGAGAGAGGCGACGTGTTGGGGGTGGGGGGGCAGTCAGCATATCATGCTCAACAAATTAATGAGGCAGTGTCAATTGGCCTCTGAAAGGCACAATAATATCGAAACATCCACAGAGGTGAGACCAATCATCTTCATCTCCGCTGAACTTTGGACATGCGTCAGGCTTAGAAATTCAGCTCGGTAATAAACTGTGAGAATGGACAGTGAGAAAATTAAATCACAGAAATATTACAGAAAGTTTTCCTTTTTTTTTAGTGTGCTTGAGTTGCATTAACAGCAGTAATGACAGTGAGAGACACCAAAGAAAACACCAGTTATCCAAGCAATACTACGATTATACACTTTATTGTCACATTTACAACATAGAAAATGACACATATAAAAAATACATTTGTAAACGTTAAGAAGAGCTTTGGTACCATAGCTTGTGATAACAGTGATCTTGTGCATTTTACATAGAGTAAGAAAGGCTACAGGAAATAAAGACGTGTTCTTCCTTTAAGTGGTGAATTACGTTGAAACACAGTCAGTGTTATCCAAAGCAACAGAAGACTACAGGTTTTTTTTTTTTTAGATTTTTTTTCATGTGTACATATTGCATGGCTATCTATTTCTTGAGCAGCAGCCCTTCATATGCAAGCAACAACAGCCCAAGACAACAATCAGTCTATACAAAGGCACTAATCTGTGCCATCTTGTGCTAAGGCAGTGATATGCTGTATTTATTGTTTTCACTTGAGAGTCACAGAAACATATCATAATCACTCTAACATTAGATCCCCGGTTGCTGCGATGTAACTTTCACATAATTGAAATTATTTTTTTGTTATGAATATCCACATTTTCTACATAAAGTGCAAATCTGGCACAGAACTATGAGTTAAGCATACAGGACAAAAAAAACTCCCAAAAGTTTTCATACACACACATCACATACAAGATAATATTCAAAATACACAAATAAAAACACCGACGCTGTGGCACATTAAACTAAAAAATAAAGTATATCTCACATTAAAACAGTGCATGTGGAACCTGTTTGTATTTACTACGATTAGTCCTCTTGACTGTACCCAAGGTAAGGTTTTCATTTATATATATCGCCATTTCACATCTGATCATGCTTTAGGACAAAATGTTCTGCAACTTGTCATTTAAAGGCAAATTAACTTCTTTTCAGGTTCTTGAGGATGTTTAACCTCTTACCTGAAAAGCCTCTTTAGCTCTAAAAACACTGATGTGGGCTAGCAGGTCTTTAACCTCTAGCCTGGTTGTCACCTGTAGGTGGTCCACATCATGTGAGTCATTAGGGAAACATGGGTGAAACTCACACTTTGACCCATGCCTTGGGTCTGGTGATCCTAAGAACTCACATGATAAATGGGTGGGTGAGCAACTCTTAGGACTACCTCCAAGGAGTCTTTCAGATGAGAGGTGAAATTCTTCAGAAACCTAAGTAGAAGTCTAGTTGCCTTCAATCAGCCACTTAAGCCTGTTGTGACGTGGACGAAATCTACACAGAAAAATGGATTCGAGGTTTTCTCACAATATTGTGTCAATGATTTCGTACTTTTTAAAAAAAGGAAATGCAGCCTACTTTTGAACAGTGAATATGGGGAACAGTTGTTGATTAGTTATCTAAAAGATAAAGCACTTATTTAATAAGGCCTCATAAGCCTCACTACACGTTGTAAACTAAGTGTAAATTGTGTGGAGGGTACCGCATTAATTTGTAGCAAATTTCCTAATACAACCAAATGACAGAAGACAATTTTGTAGTTAACTACTTGTAGTTAAAAAACAAAAGAAGAAACTTTCTGTGTGCTTAGTGAAAATACAGAGATTTCCATCTCAGTCTCTACTTTGCTACATTTTAGTTTATTCACGTTCCCTTTTCAGCCCCAGAAAGGAAATCTGTTTCCTCTGGGCTCCTACATCTGGCTACAGGAAGCTGTCTTCTACCTCGGGTGTCCCGGAGGAGCCCAACAGAGCGTCTCTCTCGCTGGTCTCTTCCAGCCGGTCCTCCTCTGGAAGGGTGTCAGCAGTGTCCTGAGATATGGAGTCGGTCTCCTCCCCCACACCCACAGAGCTGAAGGTGAAAAAAATCATTCACAAGTTCACACAGTGCATTTAATCACAAAGTCGTACACAGTGCTAGCTGTCCTATTATATCCGTATATATTATTTTCATATGCCAGCTAAATGGTGGATGTTTATTTGGTTTTTATTACCTATGTTTTATGTTTTATTACCTATCTAAAGAAAATCAGTGATCTGTGTCAGTGATCTTGCACAAAGGTTACAAGGTAAGACTTCTAAGTCAAATATAAAACAAAAACATTTCCATCACTGGTTTGGATCACTCCCAAACTGGGAAAAAAAATCTATGTTCAAGTTAAATGTGACTAAAACTAAAACTTTGGTGGTTCAAACATTCATTTTCTCATTAATGCTGAGTGTGTGTTTATCTAAGCAGTAAAAACACTTCTCCATAATACGGCTATTGTTTCAGCTCAACATCTGGATGAGTGGGTGTTTGGATGAAAAAACTGCTTGGGTTAAGCAAACACGAATTCATCTTTGTTTCAATCCCTGCTCTTGGCACACATTTGCAGCATCCTTTCAGTGACTCTGTACCTTCCAGGACTTTCCGATGGCATGTCAGTGAAAGCGTCTTCTGGCTTCGGGTCCGGAATGGGAATGATGTACTCGTTGTATGATGGTATGACTTCCTGTGCCTCTTGTCTGAAGTCTTGTCTAGGCCTTGAGTTTTGGTTGTAGGCATCCAGTGGAGACTGGAGTGTGACAGGAGATGGGGTGCCAAATGCTGGGTTGGTGATTGGAAAGGGTGAGGTCAGCCGAGGTTTGGTGCGGGCGACTGCCGGGTGTTCACTCTTCATGAAGTTTTCATTGGCTTGGTTGTATCTCTGTTGTCAGGAGAGAGAGAGTTTGATTACCTTAACAGCGTAGGAGCAGTCTGATGAGCTTGTAAGAAGAATGATGATGAGCATTTTAGTGAAATTACTTATGTTTTTTATTGACTGTGACAAACCTAAACTCAGGAAGATGTAATTTCTTCAACCTCTGATGATGATTTAATATATTCAAAAGAAAGCTACATCAATAGTCTCCAAGTCACTAGTTCCACTCCATATGACAGGAAGAGCTGTCATATGGAGTGCAACTACTGCGCTATGATGCTGCTGCTTTTGGCACCTTGATTCACACTTCAAGGTAGGTAGTGTGGCATTGGTGACATTAGCTCATTAGAAAAATAAAAGTATGGAAAATTTCATTCATTTACTTATTATTACTTACTTGAATAAATAAAATATTACTAAATAAATCATTCAGTATTTCTATTCTGTTTTCTGTTTGTCAAAAATATCAAAATTGTTAGAAAGATTTTTAAATATTGTGATTTCATTTTGAGGTTATATTGCCAACACTTTCTGAAAACACTTGCAACATATGTAATATGTGTTACTTATAAAATATGTATTAATGGTAAATGACTGTAAAAGATGGGCAGCACGGTGGCACGGTGGTTAGCACTGTTGCCGCACAGCAAGAAGGTCCTGAGTTCAATTCCAACATCAGGCCGGGTCTTTCTGTGTGGAGTTTGCATGTTCTCCCCGTGTTTGCGTGGGTTCCCTCCGGGTACTCTGGCTTCCTCCCACCGTCCAAAGACATGAAGCTTGTGGGGATAGGTTAATTGGATAATCCAAATTGTCACTAGGTGTGAATGTGCGAATGAATGTGAGTGCGAATGGTTGTCTGTCCCTGTGTGTTGGCCCTGCGACAGACTGGCGACCTGTCCAGGGTGTACCCTGCCTCTCGCCCTCTCGCCCTATGAAAAGGATAAGCGGAAGCGAATGGATGGACTGTAAAAGATAGTACAAATATTTTTAAATCACTGTATTGGTGGGAGGTAATACAAATACTGAATAAAAGAAAGGGTTAGGGTTTAGTGTGGAACTGCTTTATTTTAAAGAATACAAAACAAGTAACTATTATTGCTAATGTCATAAGGTGACTGAAAAAGAACTTAAAAAACACCAGATTTCCATCTGAGTTTGGCTGAAGCAGAAGCATAAAAATAGAACCATAAAACTGAAGTACAATTTTAAGGTTAAAGTGAAATTACTGTGAAATTGCACCAATGTAAAGTACTTGAATGCTTGCCAATATCTCATCCGGCTACTAGGAAGTGTTATTATGTACCTTTTTATAGCTGTCCGTCAGCATATTCCCCACGTTGTGGACCAGAAATGAGAACTCGGGCCTTTTCTCATACTTTTCATCCCAGCATTTCTTCATAATCTCATAACTGCAACACGAGCAACATGAAATAAGAAAATAAGTGTGTTTCTTTTCAAGAGTTGTTGAAAAGGCAAGAAAATGTCAAGGTGACAGTGAGACTCACACTTCATCGGAGGCATGGGTGGGTCTGGCCATTCGGTAGCCTCTCTTCAAAGCACTGTAGAATAATTCATTCATGGGCAAATCAGGGTAGGGGGTCCCTCCTGCAGAGAAAATTTGAGATCATTCAAAAGCTAACTTAGAAATCAGAAGCAAAGGCTAGGAATCTAATTGAGATCTGTATCTAACATAATGCAACCTTGCACACAGAATTACATTGTTTCAGCCTATGAGACACTGAGACATTGAGTGAATTTAATGTGTTTTCCAAGAAGCAGAACACTGACTTATTATTTCAACTTCAGTAAAGTAAAGTATTTATTCTGACCCAGATCTGTGAGAAAAATTGACCCATGAAGTCCAGTTAATTTCACATTTAGACAAGGAAACAGAGGATTTCGTAAGTGTCTCGCTTACAAAAGTGGATTGTATGTTTTCATCACTCTTGCTTACAAGTCCATATCCTACAAACTGTCAACTTTGTTTTTATGGTACTTTCAAAAAATTGGTGAAAGGATGCTTAAAAACAAACAACAAAAAACTCACAATACTCTGAGTAAGGAGATGCTGATTTCAAAGCTTGACTGTGCCTAATTGGAAGATTGACCTCATATGAAGCTTCAAAGAAACTGGTACGTACTTGCAATCAGACATAGAACAGAAGATTTGCCATGGCCTCCTATACTCTCCTTTACTGTCACATGGAAATAGTATGTCTCTTTATTGATTACACTTTAGGATAGAGAAGTGCGTAAAGAGTCCAGGAGAGTTTGTGTGACAAGCTTCAAAAGACCAAGCAGGTTTAAATGTTCAGTACAAGCAGTGTTCCCTCTAAGCTGCACGCGTGCGCAATTGCGCACTGCTGGCACGGTCTCTGCGCACAGAAAATCTGCGTTGCGCACAAAAAAAAAAAAAAAAATCTAACCTGAATTGAAATTAAGATTAATACACTAACAATTCTGTTTTGCAGTGTTAGTCAGTAAGTGACTGGCTGCTCCCGTATGGGATTAGAACGATGCCACCTTAACCCATAGTTCAGCCTATAATGCAATTCACACTCGTATATACGCAGCTAATCGTTGACAGGCTATGACAGCGTCCTTATGTGCCGACACCGGTGTTTTAGCTAGCAAAGCGGCGTGGCTGATGTGGAGTGAAGCCACGTTAATGACAACGTGTACAACCATTGGAGATGTGAGCAGGACAGATGGAACAATTGACGGGAAAAGTGTGGACTTTATACTAGTTTTTAAATTGTGTTGATAGGCCATGTAAAACCAGAGTTATGATAAAAATATCTGCAATGTTTGGTTTTCTTCCTGAATACTATCGTTGTTTATATTTACTGTGGGAAGAAATGGTAAAAACTGCGTTTTATAGGGAAAACGCTCGAAAGCGCTCTCTGCCTGTGAGCAAAACAAAACCAAAAAAATCCCACCCTTTCCTATTGGTGGAAAAATGTACCATGTTGACCAATCAAAAAATGATATGGCAACATGGCATTTAGATGTTTAGGAAGGGGGAAGTTTTAGGAGTGACGGTGGTGTTTTGAGATGTGAGAGATTTGCAACGTTTAGCGCAAATCTTGTGTAGTTAGTGTGTAGTGTAGTCAGTAGTTTTGTTGTGTGTGTCAGAACAATGAGGCGACTGCTGAATGTTACAGGTGTTACAGCAGTGATACATCTCCTGTTGTCAGGCCTGCAGGTATCAGGCTGTTGTTCTCCTTTAACTCATAGTGGACAGAAATTATTTTTTGGAGTGGCACAAATAATTTGTGTGGCATCAAATTTGATGCAGAACAGCTGATTGTTCTGTAAATAGTTTGAAATGTTTATTTAAAAACTTGGCTGCATTTTTAGGTAAACAGCTGCAAAAAACTTTGCTGTTTGCATAACTCAGTTACTTTTTTGAAAAAGTAACTATATAATTAATTGCCCAACATTGGTCATTATATACTGTACAAGTCAGAGCTTTATAAAAAAAAAAGAAAAAAAAAAGAAAGTTTTGTTTTCAAAATTGGAGTTCAAGTTATTTTTACTTCCAATAGTGTTAACATACTACACAGGACATGAACAAGATTTTTTTTAATTTTCATTGTAAGTGGGCTAAAGCAGTTAATTAAAAGTAGTCTAACATAAATGCTGTAATTTGATTATTTTAATAAACCATGTAACTTGGATGGATTCGATGCTGGCATGACCACAGTGCACACGTCTGTTGTTGCTCACAGTGATCCAAGGGACCGCTCAGGGAGTTTGTGTGTTCGTTCAGACACATGAGAAATTAGAGGGAACATTGGAACAAAGTGTCCTACATTACCACTTACAAATAGGGTGATTCTCTTGTACAATATGAATACAGCACTTCAGTAGTAGGACTAAAAGCTTTTTGTGTGTTGATGTGAGTGTGCCTGAACTGACCCAGTGTGAAAATCTCCCAAAGAAGAATGCCATATGACCACACATCGCTTAGGGTGGTATACAAATTATGGAAAATGCTTTCAGGTGCCATCCACTTCAAGGGAAGGAAAGTCTGAATGAAAGAAGAAACACATCTTATTAAAGAACCACTGTTCCTAATTTGAAACATGCAACAGTCAGGAGGGCTAAAAGAGTCCAGCTAGAATTTATTTGCTGCTATTAAATTTCTGTTATACGCAGATAAAAAGCCAAAACAGGTGAAAACTTGTCAGAACAGAATAGAATAACTTCCATAAGTTTTTCCATAAACCACTGTTTTTTTTTTATACTTACGTTGCCTTTAGAGATGTAGTTGGAGTCATGCATGATGTCTCTGGCAAGGCCGAAGTCACAAATCTTCACCAGCTTGCCCTCACAGATCAGGACGTTCCTGGCAGCCAGGTCACGATGGACACACTGCGGAGGAGGAAAACGAATATACCTGTTGTAATCATCATGAGGTTGCCACATAAGCACAATTTTTGCTTTTACATATCGTTGCAAATTTGGATGCTGATTAGCCAATCTCTATTTCTTCTGTCTTATTTTGACACAGTCAGGCTACCTGCTTTCTCCAGTTTCTTTTCTCTTTTTCAAAATTTTTTTACGCTAAACTAAGCTTCCAATTCTTCTTTACATAATCTGAAAATTAAGACTAATTTTCTAATTTCATATTTGTTTAAATGGGCACAAAATGTCAGTTATCTAGAAGGTTGAGATGAGTATTTTATAAAATATCATACGTTCTTAGAGGCAAGGAACTCCATCCCCTTCGCCACTTGGTAGCTGAATCCTAAAAGATCTTCGTAGGTGAGACTGGGAGAGTCGCTGATCACCAGGTCTAATCTGTTGACTACTGAACACAGTGACAAGGTGAAAGGATCAGCAGGAGAAAAAAAAAAGGAAGGTGATGAATGAAGATATTGTCTTTTGTGATGGGGGAACTCTGGCTGTCCTGTGACTGCCAGGGTAAAAAGAGATCAGGCTCTTTATATGTTGCCACATTTGTCTGTACATTATCTCCAGCATTTGATCAGTTAAGAAAACAAGTATTCATTAGTCTATTATATGTAAAGCACTGTGCTTTTCAACCAGAAGTACAGCTTATAGTGGCAGAGTTCATCATCCATCATGGTTAAAGTGATTTTAAAACAGTGGTAAACTGGCTCAAATCAAACCTTGTTCCTGGTAGAAGCCGTGTTGGTAGAGAGCCTCGTACGGAGAAGGCTGGATATCTGCATATTTGATGGAATCTATCTGCTCTTGCATGGGAACGTAGACTGAGGGCTCATCTTTGCTCATGTCCATGTATCCTCCATCACTCTCACTTCCGAAAGACACATAGCTGGAGGGGTGGAGATATATATATATATATTTATTGTGTCTGAGAAAGTGCACTAAACTGACCTTAAAGGCATATTTGTTTATTTATGCTCCTTCATCATCTGAAACTTTACAACAGAAAAATATCCCCTTAGGAATCAATAAAGTATATTTACCTATCTATGAGTAAATGTTTCAAAGTACATAAGAGGAGGTTTTAATAAAAATAACCTCACACATCATACAAAAAGGCCCTTTGTGCAGCTCTGAAAGCTCCAGTCTGCTTCGCTCACCCTTTCCTCTGGCTGAGAGGGGTGCTTCCTCTGGAGATGAGACAGCTGTAGTCCTGGTTTTTCTCAGCATAGTACTGCAGGAACGTGTGCTTGTTCCTGTGCAGGTAGTCCACCAGGTCGCCATAGCGACAGTACTCAGTCACCAGGTACAGAGGGCCTGTGATCAGAGAACAAGAAGTAATACAATAACAATATTAATACAATATGTTCTTTATACTCTTTGATGTA
The DNA here is from genome assembly GCF_051167445.1 of Perissodus microlepis. Taxonomy (NCBI): domain Eukaryota; kingdom Metazoa; phylum Chordata; class Actinopteri; order Cichliformes; family Cichlidae; genus Perissodus; species Perissodus microlepis. The sequence continues at coordinate 10,469,103 of NC_140462.1, forward strand.
TGCCTCATAAAATCAACTATAACTTTCAAAAATATAGAGCTTTTATACAGTATTATTTTCACTGTGTGGTTGACTCTATGCTTTGAGCATATTTAACTGAGGGACTCTCTTTTGCTGCTTCTCTTTGCAAAAGCAGCTGTTCCAGATGTAAAAAAAAACACTTGTAAGCTCTGATGTGTTACAGTTAATGCACTTGGCTGTTTTCTTTCATTCAGCATTCTTTAAAGAAATTCCACAGCTATTTAAAGTGCAAGACATGCCAACACTCATTAACTCATTATCCAAAGTGCAATGTAATGTGAATTATATAATCTAGAGCAGGAGTTCTCACATCGTTACCCAAAAGGAGTGGGGTGGGAGTAGAATAATGGATACTTTTTTCTATGTTGTAGAGTCAGTAGTCAGTAGTGATATGAATATATTCACTATTAGATGTAGCAAAATTTTACATTTCCAAGGGTATTATTCTGAGAAACCTCTTGCTATTAATGGTAGAGTCACAACTAACACTCAGAAGCATTGCATGCTATTTTAGGGTAAATCAAAGCACTGTTTTAAGAAGTTAGACTTAAGGGTTTAGGAAGTCTGGTGAGGTAGTATAAAGAGCCATTTAGAAAGGTCCATTTAGAAAGCATGCTATGGTAAATGGGTTAAACATCAAATTTCTAACAAACAGGCTGGTTCAAAACCTTATTTTTACTTGGTTGACTAATTTTGTCCATTTTATTATGCTTTCAGTTTCCAGTAGTTTTGTTTTTAATCATGTGTAAGAAAGCCAAGAAGGCTTTTCTATTCCTTTGACCAGTGAAATAAACTTGTTTCTGGGCAAGAAAAACAAACTTCCAAAATTGTAGTTTTCTATATTTAAAAAAATCATTTTCTATTAGCCACATTTTCTTACTTAAAAGCACATTTCCTTACTTGTAACCTTTTGTACTGATTATTTTGATGGTAAATGTATTGTGACTTTAATGTTAAAAAATATAGGCCAATCCATCACCAAATGCCACTGAACTTCCCGCCTTTGACTTAAACAAATCTTCACCACTATTATCCGGTACCTTTTGCATTAAACAAAGCTAAAATGAGCAGACAGACATGTGTATCAAAGCAGTTTTCCACAGTTTGTCATTGTGATGCATGCTCACCATGTTTGGTACAAGCCCCTAGCAAGTTTACGATGTTGAGGTGAGGACCCAGATGACTCATGATCTTTAACTCTGACATCAGGGCCTGAGTTTCACTCCTTCTGGCTGTAGCTGGATGTCAGAAGAGGGAAAAAGAAGGGAAGAAGAAGATGGAAAAATTAGATGCATAAACTTAGGGTAGTTGGAAGTAGATACAAGAACAAGAGAACTAAGAACCCTGAGAGCAGGACACACTGTGTCTTTGCCAAACTGCTCAATGACCTGTGAGCTACGACTTGAATCAGGCTGGCAAGCAAACTAAAGCTCAGCGGGCTGCTGCTCTCTCTGAGCCCACAGGAATATGGCACTGGTGTCACAACATCTGACAGCTATGCGGGGGTCCATACACTGTTCACACAAATTACGCACATGGCTTTCTGCTTTGTTTTTATATTGTAGGGCTTACATTTCAGCATTTTCACTGCCACCTTTGTGCTGGACTGCGAATGCGTGAGACCATATGCAGTTGCCTCGACCACCCTGCCAAACGCTCCTGATCCAAGAGTGCGACCTGAAACACAAAGAGGAGCTCAGAAGGACAGAGTCTGAATGGGGCCCACATTGGACCTGCAAAAGTAAGGGAGACCATTTTTAACTAAAATAATAGTGTCAGCAAATGTATGTTATTTTCTGAAGAAGGGAAGATTATTGCAGATAAATAGTATTTATTAAGAGCATATGATGTTTTTCTCGATGTTGAGATGTGTCCTGTTTGTAGGTGAGCAGCTGACTATGAACATGTCAGTCGTTAGACATGAAAGTTTAAAAGCTCTCTGTGAATAGGGCTTTAAAAATGAAGTGCCACTGGAGCTGATAAGAGACGTTTAACAAGGTTTGTTTAGTATTCCAGTGTCGGCTGTGCCCAGACAACACAAACCACCCACAGCACTACAGCTACCGGGCAAAAGCTCCAGTTTAAAATGTCTGTGGAAGCAAATACGTCTATTTAGACAAATAAAAAGTGGCAAGCTGAAAATATAGCTGCAGCTAACCACGAATTAGTGTCCTCAGTTGACTAGGTTAATTTTAATGCCTAAGATAATAAATATTTGTTCAATCCTCAGTGTGTAGATGCTTTAATAGATTTAAAACTCTGATTTTTGTGCCACATAATTTTTTTCATATTTTTTTAACCGCACATATTTTACCATTTATGGAAAACCTCTATTAAAAAGGTTTAATGTCGTGGGAGAAAATTACAAAGACATTTTCTGTTGTGTTTCTTTTTTTTCCTTTTTTTTTTTTAAACTATTTTTTAATAGTTTAATCTAATTTAATTTGGTTGTGCCATTTAAATGTGTTATTATGCTTCACAACATAAAAATATGATTCATATTTTTATGTTGTTGTTGCCTTTGTTTTCAGCATCATTTGTAACACTGCAATTTCTGATCTTCATTAAGTTGGTTTTCCCTAATTTGCGTGAACGGGAGCAGATTTAAGTTAAACTGCAAACATGCAAGATATTAGGGTTTCCATCAGGACTAGTTTTTTAGCTGAGCGTAGCTCATCATCTCTCTTAACTGAGGACTCACCCAGCACTAGGTGGTCACGACGCATTTCCCAGGCCAGGTCATAGGGCAGGTGGATGGGGTCCACGTAGATATACTCATGTCCATCCTGGCTCACAGATTCTATCACCTTCCATCTGATCTCATAGCGAGGTTTCTGAGAACAAACAGCATTGCTTTTGAAGAAAGGAAAATTGAAAAATGGAAACTAAAAAATGTTTGAGTTTCTCTTACCTTCCTCCAGATTGCAATGAGGATGATGAAAGACATGATAACAATGACCACTAAGGCTAAAACAGCAGCCAACACTGCCACCTGGGAGAAAAGGGCTGCAATAGGCAAGAAGACACAGAACATTAGACACAATATAAATAACATGAATCTCCATATGCTGGAAATCAATTTATAAGTATAAATGAAGCTATGTTTTGTCTAAGACATACAGTCTACTAAAGGATACAAAGTGTCTCTATAAACTTATCAGACTTTCCTATAGTGTTTGTGCAGTTTAAGCCAAATACAATTTAATTTAATCCTATATTATCATTTACCCATTTAATAGTAAAGTGGCATAGTCTATATTTATATAATAAAAAAAAATTACAAACTTAAAGTATAATGTTCTATAATATCCTTTGATCTACCCTAATATATATATAAAAAAGAATCACATGACACCTACAGCTGAATACCAGTTTGATGTCCCGCCTGCTGATGAGCCCCTCTTGATTGCTGGTCTCACACCGAACTGTGACCTGCTGAGGTGTCTGGAAGGTCAGCTGGCTGCGAACCTGACTGACCTTTCTTGTCTCATTGTAGCTCACGTTCGTATGGATGCTCAGCACCTCTGGCTCTGGTGTCAACGGCTTCCACACCTCTGTCTGGTTGCTACACCTGCCGAAGAACATTAGATCGGAGGGTGAAATATTTCCAGTCAAAAACAGACGCACTGAAAGCAAAGTGTGTTTTGGTCAGCCCCCTAGTGTTCCTTTTGTGACAGTTCAATGGAGAAATGGGTGGTAGGGACTCACTTGAGCATGCTGCCACAGCTGTACCACTGTATGGTTGGGGCTGGCACCCCTTCTGCAACACAGGTCACCAAGTGTCTTTTCCCTGGGAGACTGTGGTCGGTCAGGTCTTTAATCTGAGCGGGAACTAAACACAGGGTGGCAGCAGCCATTAATCATTTCTGACTCGGAGAAAAACACAATCTGTCCTCAGTTTTTTCCATTTACAAACACCACTTTCAGACAGTCGGTCAAAAAATATAAAACACCACACAAAACCCCACAGCACACAAAACACCTGGGAAAATTTTAGCTAAAAAAAAAAAGGCTCACCTTGGACCTCCAGGTCAAAGGTCATTTCCTTTAAGTCATCTCCATTGGTAACAAGGACAGTGTAGAGGCCCTTCTGGTCTGTCCTCACCCTCACCAAGGTGAGGACACTGACATACCTGAGGGACAAGAAATTCATTTTTAAAAAATAAAAAATACACTTTCCTTTTCTTCCAGTACTGAAAATGTTGACTATTTGTCTGGAGAAATGTAAATCAAAGCTGACTGGAAAAAAGTTACAAATTTAATCAGATCTACTTTAATAAGAGACAAAACACTCTTAAACCAAAAAGCAGCAACGCTGTTTAAAATGTAAATAAAAACAAAATGCAATGATTCATGTGTAAAATCATTTTTTTAACTTTACTTTTATGTAAAAAAAATTTAAATTTAAATATTAATTATGTTTTTCATGTTCTGTTGTGAAAAAAAAAGTGGTTATATGAAATTTCTAAATCATTGAATTCTGTTTGTATTTACATTTCATACAGTGTTCCAGCTTTTGTGGAAATGGGACTGAACACTAAATGAACTGTTCTTTAGATATGAGAGCAAACTAATTTCTAAAGTCTTCAAGAGACTTTGTGAGATATGAAAATATTAAGAAGCACACCGGGTTAAAAACACTGAGCACAAGAAGGACGGGTTTAAATGAAAATATCTGGTAGAAACTCTGTGATGGCACCAGCTGATGAGTTTACACTACACTATAGTGGAATTAAGCTTTCTTTTTTTATCGTGTTTGTTGTTTGATTTTTTAAACAACACAAAAGAAGATGTAAAGTTTATGATGTACCTCATTATCAGAGGACATGACAGTTCTGTCTCATGTGTTGTACAAAGCTGTCAGCGTGGAGGTGGTGACTTTGTCTCTCTATTTGTGAACTACTAGAAAAAAACCCATCTTCACTTGATGTTTCTCTTTCTTATTTACACGCCGGAGACTTCATGGAACTCGTTAACATGGGTTGTTTCTTTCTATAACTACCTATATCATCCCTGTGGTTGATATTTCACTTAGATATTTAATGTGTGTTGGCAGGAATGTGAAAACATAGCCTTCAAATTTAAGTTTTATTTGACATCCGTTTGAAAGACACAACTCAGTAAGTTGTGACAAGTTGTGTTTATGGTTCCTGTGTGATGAACGATGGTGTCCAGCCCTCCAGAGGGTATCGTGTTTCTCCCCGTGGAGACCCTTATCTAGCGATGACTGACAGGAGCAGACTGATCTGTGGAGGCTGTCGCCCTATCATAGGTCCTGTGCTAATTGTTTAAATGTATCAAGGCTGTGGACGTGTTTGGGTGCTTTGTGGTGTGCGTGAAACTAAATACTGGTTGGATGTTCTACCTTATTTCATGCTCTTGTCTCGTGTTGATGATTTTGTCTCCCTTGATGGTGGCGCCATCCTTGGTCCAGTAAACCTGTGGGGGAGGGTACGCCTCCATCGCCACTCTCAGCTCCACGTTCTCTTGTAGCTTGACTGAAATGTTTTGTTGCTGAGGCGGTTTGATGTCCACAAAGCCGTTTTCTAACAAGAAAAAGAGCAACGTATATATGCAATGCACTAAATGTAGTAAATTATTTTTCTCTTTAGCTTAACTACAGTACTGTGAAAAAGTCTGTTGCCACCGCTCATTTCTTTACATTTTCCTAGGAAAATAGAAAACACATGTAGTGACTTATTGATGCATGTGCAAACATTCCAAAAGGTACAGCAAGTATTCTTCAGGAATAGTTCTCTCAGACTACTTAATGAACATTCAAGGTTCTTCTTTAGATATTGGCGCCTTTTGTTTCATGACAGAGTATCAGCTGTATTCTACAGATGGCTGTAGACTCTCACTGCTTAAGTCCCGTTGCCACTGATTTTCAGTCCAGTTTGTGTGTAATTTGGCATACTCGAGTCTTTTCCTCATTTCCTTTCCTAAAGAATGGCTTCTACCACTGAGACCATTATGATGAGGCATCAGAGAACAATAGTTGGATCAAATAAAGGCAAAGATGCATCTCTCAGATCCTGCTTCAGGTCTTTGTTGGATTGTTTTCCTATTTCTTAAAGACATGACTTTCAGGTCCTGTTCATCTGCTTTAGGTTATTTTTTAGGCCTGTGTCTTCTCTTTTATTCTTCTCTTATTCAGGTTTCCTCAATTTTTTTAAGGACATGCTGCACATCCTGCTTAGGTATTCCCAGTTTTTGGCTAAAGCCTCTTTGGGAATCACCTTGTCGGTGCAAAAATACTATTTTATGTCTGTCAAACTGTGTTATCTTTGGAATTTTTCATAGCTTTAACCAGAAAATGGTAGCAACAACAACAACAACAACAACAACAACAACAACAACAACAACAACAACAACAACAACAACAACAACAACAACAACAGGATGATGCTTCAAAATACAATTTAAAATTGGACAGAAAATGGGTTGGAAAAGCAGCCAGTATCAAAACAAAAACTTCTTCATTTTCATCTTAAGGAAGCCTGGAAAACTATTACTCAAGACCACTTTAAAAGAAATTCAAAGCAAGTCTGTCTCCTAGGAAGCAAAATATAAAGAAATAAGAGGTGGCTCAAGACTTTTGCACAATACCTACTCTTCACTCCACTGATATTTTTGCAACCAAAGATTTTGTCCATGAGAGCAGTGAGACTGAACCAAACCAAAACTCTGCAGGCCAGAGAATAAAAAGAAAAGTCCTAAAAGATACTTTCTAGTTTCACATAGCTGGGCACTACTTTTCCCTGTGTTTCTATTCAGACTGCTTTTCTTGGTCTAAGGCTTTTGATCATTTCTCTGCACAAAACCATTTATTAAGCTGCTTCTGTACTGCTGCTCTACATTCTTGAACCTCTGTGGTCAGACACTATGCATCTTTTCCACTGAGATGTCCAGTGTCCACCATTAAACTGTCCTTGCCTCCTGTCTCAACTAAACATGGAGCTTCGAGCTTGTATAAATATAACACACCTCAGTGCAGGTGGAATAAGCATTAACTGACCTATACGGCATGCAGTGACGGTCAGGAGACAGAGCATTAAGAGAAGTACCATATGATGAATCCCGCTTACCTTAGCAACTAAGATGCTGACTTACTGTATGTTAACATTTGAAGTCAAACCCCAGTTACATAAACACTGTGAGTCTAAATATAAAGTTGCTGTACCCACTGATTTACAGCTCAGTTTCTCAATGTATCACTCGAGGGATCCACACCGTGTCAAAAGTTTATTTCACACTTTGAAGAAAAACAAATAGAAGTGATCTTCATTTCCTTTAAAAGTAACTCCTCTCCCACCGTAACATCCAGAGGTTGACATAATAAGCAGTCTTTCCTATGTCAGCAAAACGTAATAATAATCTGCACAGCATCAGTTTGTTTTACTTTTGTGTCTATGTCTATGTGTGTGTGTGGGAGGAAGGTGGGAGAAAGGTTGGGGGTGTGCAAGGGGGGTTTTATCTTACCAAGCACAGTGATGTTGACGCTGGCAGAGGCGCTCTGGTCTTGTATGCCCTCATGGACGTGGCAGACATATTTTCCACTGTGGTCCACCGTGGCCTGGGAGAAGACCAGGCAGGAGCGCATGCTCGTGGGGGACAGGACATCAGTCAGTGGCTCATAGAAGTCAAGCTTAGAGACAAGTACAGGAATAAGATGTGATGTGAATATGAATTTATTGAAATCGGACTTTCAGCGAGCTCTTATTTTTGCAGTCAGACTTATTAGGAAAAGCTAAGAGTTTGTTTTGAAAAATGTTTGAATAAAGCCATAAAGATAAAACTTCATCATCAAAGATAAAACGGAAACATTTCAGCTTCACTGTTATCCAAACAAGGACCTACAGAGACCCAGTTATTACAATACCAGCCTAATGTGAGGTGTGAGTAAAGTTTCACAGCAGAATAAAAACTATGAGGTGTGTCTCCACATCTTGATATAATTTGGGCTTGGTCCAGAGGCCTTAGAGTGATCACAAAGGGAAAACGGAACAATAGCGCTTGTTCTGCTCCACTCCTACTCACCCCTCTATTGGGAATATCCCAAGAAAAATTCACCAGCTCCACTCCGTGCACTGTGCAGTTTACTGTCAGTGGTTCACCCTGCTTCAGGACCGTCTTCGAGGCATTGATGTAGGCGTCAATGGCCTCTGGGACTGGGACGAGAAGAGAAAACACAAGGGAGAAGTGAAAAGGGTGTGGTAATGTAATGTAACTAAACAATAATGTCTGCACTAAGGCTGATCAAGTTATTAAGTTGGAAAGAACTATTTCTAAAACAAGCTCTTCAACCTGAACACCTACCCACAATGCTGAAGACATAGAAGGCCTGAGACTCTCGCACTTCCTCGTTCAGCTCTCCCCGACACACGTAATTCCTGTCCTCCACCGGCGCCTTGTAGCCCTCACTAGGAACATACACCCCACTTACGGGTATGTCAGTGTCCCTCTCGTGCAAGGTGACAGTGATTTTTGGATTGGTGACCACGCAGGGGATGGTGCTTTCTTCACTGGTCTTTGTTACCATGCCGTGAGAGCTCTCTATGAACCACACGTCAGGATCTGCAGGCAGACACATTTTTTATGACAAAAAATATTTTTCTATTGATTTACTGCGTCTTCCTCAAAGAACTTCCTGGAGGTTTTTCACCTTACTCTTCTTCAGAGTGCTTTCAAAATCACAGTGTTTTCAGAAGCTCTTTATTTACACGCAGCATGTAAATAAAGTTTTCGCTTGTACTGTACAGTTAGCTTTGCAAACTCTGAATCAGGAAGGTAAACCAAAGGTAAGCAAACCAGGCCCCACCTGGGACAAACACAGCCACCTCCTCTGTGTCTCGAGTGCGCTGATCAATGCACTGATACACGCCTGTGTGCTTCCAGCTCACATTGAACAACGTCAGAACGCTGGATGTGGCTCCGCTTTGCACGATCTCGTAACTCTGGTGACCCGGTTTAGATGGTTCCAGCTGAAAGTACGGCACGTCGTCCATCTTAAACTTCCACGTGGTCTCCCCTGAGCCGCTGCAGGTAAGGGTAAGAGAGGAGCCCTCGGCCAGAACAAACTCTTTGTCACCGGGCGTGATCTCCAGGCAGCGCAGCTCAGTGCAGAAACACAGCAGAGCTGCAGTTTGCACAGCAAGACAAAAAAAGGTCAGGATGGAGGTCACAGAGACTGCAGCAGGAGGTGAAAGGTTAAATCAACAGTGTTAGTCAGATCCTGCGCTATCTTTAAATGATGAAGGATGTGAGTTGTCTGCAGCAATTTAGTGGGAGGGCGATGACGCCTTGTCACTGATAAATACATTTAAATTGAAAGAGGTTAGTGAATGCATCAGTTGTGTTGTGAAATCCCACAGCTAATGAATCACAGAAGAAGTCGCTGTATTCTTTAAACATTCTGAACACAATGACTTCATACTTACTTAATAAAACCTGAAACATGCTGTCCCCATAATCCTAACCACATGTTTTGCAAATTTAATAAGATATAAGTTATAACCCATTCAATTATATCCATTTTTTTTATATTAAATCGTTATATTAGATATCCAAATCATATTAACTGTGATTTGTTATAAAAGAGTCCCAGTCTTGCAGTATCTATTTCCCCTAATTGTAAAATAGTCCATCCAAACTTAACTTCAAGCTTCTTGCTTCCCTGCAAATGACTTTTGCTTCTTCTTACACAGTTTCACTTTTTGTTGCTGAAGTAAAATTTAGGCCTCACCTGTAAATGTGACTGTCAGGTGGAGCGGGGATGCTGTCACCTTCCTCATCACGGAGGCCTTCAAGTCCCTTTGGTCTGCAAAAAGAAAAAAAACAAACAGCAAGAGTGATCCTTTTCAGAAGTATTTTGCCTCAACAGTTAAGTGAAAATGAACACAAGAGCAAAATTCTGTTTTCTATTCAAATCAATTAAGACAAATCTTGAACAGACTTAACATCTGTCCATGTGAGGATGAGCTTCATATCATGATGGATTGGTTCCTGCTCTCGCAGGCTACACAAGGTCAGGTTAAGTGAGAAAATAAATCGTGTGTGTCAGAAGAAACTGCGTCAAATGAAAGAGAATGACACCAAACTATGCTCTTCTCCCACTAAATAGAAACAAAAAGTATTGAGTTTGTTATCAGGCTGCTTTCTTTAATAGCGACTGGCCCTCACAGAGAAACTGAGGTACCGATGCAACTCATCAGGTATTTGATGCCTCGCTGCACCAGGACAGAGCAACAATGTCTGGCTCTTTTTGTTCCCGGTTCACCAGCATTCTGCCCGCTAACAAACGGGTCACTGTGTTCGGCTTTGCAACGCGCTCGCTGGCAACAATGCTGCGTCCGAGCTATTCCACAGCCATGCTGAGCCATTAATTGGTTTTGCTAAAAACAAAAGTAAAAATGAGGGCAGTCACAAAAGCTGCTGACAAAGGAGTGCACTTGGAGTTTTGAAAGGTTGCTATGGTTTGGCATTACTAATAGGGTATCGTGTTGTACACCAAAGCGATGTCAGCATCAATGGATTCAGCACTTGGGGGGGTCAAAGTTGACCCATGCTTACCATCATCGAGACTGTTATCAAAGACCTTGAAGTTCTAATTGTACAGCACAGTGAGAGGCCAAAGGAAAGTGGGGAGGGGTGGTTTGCTGTTATGTTTAGGATAGGGGTTAAGGCCTGCAGCACACAGGCGTCTGGAAACAGTTAAGGATGGATCACAGGCCTATACGAGGGTGGGAAAAAGAGAGGGTGGAAGACTGATTCTTGGGAAGAGCGAGGGTGGAGAAGGAAGAGAGGGAGTGAGCCAATGGAAAAATTGTGAAATGTATCTCTAGAAATCGCTCCCCAATTTAACATTTTTATAAGATAATGTACACCAATTGCACCACCTTTATTTTAAGAAACTGGGCCATTTTCCTGCATTACATAATAGAACACATGTTTTGAAGATTACATCTCTCCATCTAATCACGAACAAAAAGGCTTCACACTTCATTCATCAACTAAATATCTTTGGCAAGACCTCCTTTGCTGTATCCATCGAGCTGCACAAAGTTACTAAAGGTGGTGTTTTGAGGTATAAACAAGACGACACAGCTGATCAGTTTGATAGTGGTGGTGAAGCACAAAAGGTTCTGTGACTAACCCAAGGACATTTACTCAAACCAGATACATGTTGTCTCTCTAAATTAACTGCCTCTGGCACTTCCGCTCCCAAAACGAAAAGCTCACAGCTCTTGAGTTGCTCCAAAAACATGACTGGTCCATTTCCTCCCCTGCCTCCTGCTTCCAATAAAAAAGGGTGAAGGAGAAACAGACAGAGAGAGCAAGAGCGAGTGAAAGAGATGTTATGTTTTTATTGTGTCGTAGTTCATTCACATGTGCACGTAAACATTCTTAGTGGCACATAATGGATACTGGATGCATATAATGTACACACACATGCTGTACAAGAGTCCTGTCATACATACAACTTACACACACACAGAAACACCCGCCAGACCTCTCCCGCCTTTTCCCCTTTTTGTCACTGATTTGGGTGTACAGTTCACGTTCCCACAGAAAAACTGAAACTTTCCCAGGGCTGTTGATACACTGGGGACCCTGCTGGTGATGACGGCAGAAGAGGAGGGGTCACCTCATCCCCGGGGGACCCCGGCAACATGCGACAAGGTCCGGTCCGCCGAGGAAGCCATACATCAGCACTCTACAAGTACTAGTAACCTCAGTGTCAACGATAGCGACAACAGCCAAACGCAGAGATGCCAAAGGCATGTGTCTTTTGGCAGTATGAAAACAAAACAAATAGCTCTGTGACTGGCTGCTGCTGATATGTTTGCTAAAACAAGCCAAACTGGTACATTAAGGGCTACTACAGGATGTGAATTCACATCTAAAAATCAAACAACAGAGATCATGCTGAGATTAACAAGAGTCGAGGTGTTTTCATTAGGCTTGAGAAGGGACAGAAAAACAATGTTTGGTTGTTCCAACACTGGTTGATGGGCATTGGGACAACATGACCAGAGAACACTGAGAGGGAAAAGCTACTTTCAGCTGCCCCCATACTCACAGGAGTCACTACAGTGGGTGTTTGATTGGTTAAAGTTCTTATGCTGGATCCTCTTCCTGAACCTTTTTGTGCTTTCTTCCAGGTTCAAACCAATTATCTTTTGCTTGTTAAGCAAACGTGTAAACCACTACACTGTGGAGCCACTGACCTCAAAGTGGGATGTGCTCTCAAGGATCATGGCCCAAAGGAGTCAGAAGACCACTTACACAGGAGTTAGGAGAGTGAACATTACCACAGGAGGGATACTTTTCACACTGAGATTAATGCTCATCTTTGCCTTGGTCAGATCTTTGTGCGAGACGGGAACAAACAGTGTTATGAAGCCTTAAAAGGGTCAGGCCACTAGTGAATCTGCCAAGAAGGCTTGGCAACCTTTCAGAGATGTTAATAAAGCACTTGGTAACAGTTTGATCCCTGAACCACAGGACAGCTCTTTGTCTGCACCACAGAGACAACAGAGTCATTTACAGTAAGAAAGGTCCATAAAGTAAGTGAAGGGCTTCTCAATCTGAGAATTAGAACGTGTAGAGGATCTTAAAGGATCTGAAAGCATTTTTCTAACCCAGATGTTTATTGGTGTCTTTTGAATCTTTGAAATGGTATACTGCATTCCTGTAGTAATCTTGGAGGTCTGGAAAAAACAACAACAACAAAAAAAACCCACAAGTGATGTTTGTGTTAGTGATGGCATAGTAATCACAATGGGGGATAAATTCTTATCACTCTGCATGAGGTTTCTCACAGATGCTTGGGAATTTGGTGGCTGATTGACCCTTCCCAGTTTTCATAAACAATCCTGCTACACTCAAAGTGTCACCAGCTAATGAGGAAGAATGCTAAAGTCAACCTCCTTGGGATGAACGCAGCCCACGCTCAGCCTCAGGATTCAGCTAAGTGTGTAAACGCCAGTCCCCAGCACCCCGTAATCCCACTCCAGGGATTATCTATATATACTGTAGCTCCATGTTTCAGTTAAACATCTGGCAATGATGAAGGAGTCCTCGATGAGGTGGGAACGACTGTCAGAACCACATTTGTAGCAAACTGTTTGCTTGACCGTCTCCCGAGCGGGGGTAAGCTTGCACTTGGAAAAAAGGGAGGGGGGGGAAAGTGTAATCTCTAACAAAAGAGAAGGATTTTTGAAAAGCCTCCCAAAGTGCAGCTGGAAGGCTCCGACTTCCTGTTTCTGGGAAATTTTGTGGTCTTGTGTGGGTGTTAACCAAATGTGTGTCATGGACACAGCAGACCATCACAACCACCAATCCAAATAGGCTCAGAAACAACAATCAGTAGAAATCTGACAGCAATAAGACTTCTACAAGGAGGAAAAAAACATCTTTGATTCACAAGCTTCACAGACGAAAGATGTAAACTCACCACCAGATATGAAAAACAACAGAGAAACAGAAACAAAACGACAGGCAAGAATAGACCAATTACACCAATGACAAAGCATGACAAACCATTAACACACCACAAAAAAAACTGCACACATCACCAGACCAGACAGTGGGATAAACAGCAAAGGGAGCACGCAAACATACGGAATATACCTTATGGGTAAAACCACATCAAAGAACGGAGTGAGCCAGCAGAAGGCGCACACACGCAGACTTGCATCACAGACTGTGATGTTTACTCTGCTGAAGTGCCCAGGAAGCCACCATACAAAAAAAACTAACTTCTCCAATTTAGCAGTCACATCTTTCCAATGAAAACAATTATAGCTCAGAATGTGAACTATTGCTGACAATCAAGATTTTTATAGGGCATGCAGTGTATCATTAGACTATCTACAGTACAGAATAAATGCACATGCCACATTTGTCTTTTTTAGTTTTTGTTTTTCGAAGGATGCGACGTTTTCCTGACGTATCTCTGAACAGCAGGACTTGGCAAGCTCTGTGGGAAAAAACTGACCCAGTGATTCTTTGTTAAAATAAACCTCCATTTTTATCACTCATCTTGAACTGATCATCCCCCCTGAGGAAAACCTTCTGGTCTCTCTGTAGCAGACCCATGATGCACTGTTCCCACCCCAGGCGGCCTCAATGTCCATCAACTCCAATAACTCTACTAATGCACACTTTGTACATTACAGGAGCTGTAAAAATGATAGCACAGTGAAGCCCTATGAAAGGTTCGGCTACAATCTCATACAACTGATTTTTAGCAGGAACTGCTTTTGGAGATTGTGTGAAACTTCATACTTTTTGATTTACAAATACAACTGCAATGGAAATTGTTCTTTTATTTGATTTGTAGTATAATCTTGGAACAATATATTGCATTTAAAGTAACATTAATTAATGTTATTGGCAACCAGGGACCAGCAGAAAAAAGCAGCTAGACACAAGCAGCTAGGATGTCCTTTGATGATTACGTAAAAGAAAATAAGTGCAGTGCAAGATATCTTAAGACACAAATTAAAATGCTACAAAAATACAACAAAATTTAATTTTTCTTAATTTCTAGTGAAATGTGCATCTTATATCTACATTTGTAAATAAAAGATTGCCAAAGTCTACAGAGGTCGCATTATGCTATCAAAAATAAATGTTTAAGTTCAAAGTAGCAGGAAAAATATTATTTTTAAACTCTGAGATCATCTTCTAGCAAAAAAAGAAAAAAAGAAAAAAAAAGATATTGTAATGTTACAGGCATTAGATCCAGGGTCAAATTACCGAAAAAGGAAATGAGACTCTTCTTTCAGGGATCACAGAGGACACTGACCACCAGGGTATCTGGTGAGATGACCTGCTCTTAACTGGGAGGAGAGTCCTCATGTCTCAGAAAGCACTTGAAAAAATACCATAACATGCTTAAAAGTGGCATATTAGAATGACACAGAGTTAATACTTTGGCCTGTAATCAGTGATTCCCTTAAGCTGCGGGGACCCGTCTCTTTATCAATTGCCAAGACTCTTCATTGAAAGGCTTCAAGTTGTCTGATCTGCACTTTGCAGTGCACGTTGATCAAACATACTGGCTGTGACTCATGATGTTTACTCAGTTATTCCAGAAGTGTTTCATTCATGCACTGCACCCCTGAACTCCTCAAGACATTGGAAGACCACTAAGAATAATGATGTCTGACTCCAATCCAGTTTTATTCATACAGCACTTTGTACATTACACCAAAACCTCAAACAGCTAATTCTCAACCTAATATGGGCAGAGATGACTCCAGAGAAAAAAGCACAGTTGCCCCTGGTATTCAGTTTAATCTTAGAGACTCCACAAATCTCAACGACCTTGATGTGAAATGTGTAGTCAATAGCTCAGCCATATATCTTGGTGCTGATTTAAAATAAATAAAAATGTTAAAAGAATCCTAAAACGACTGGGGAGTCAGGGGAAGGAGGCTGAGTGGAAAAGGCGCTCCTCTTTATAAGTATTTGATTAAAGATTAACAGCATTTTGACAATTGTGCAAATAAAATGTCGTTAAGGAAGTGTAACTCTTCAAATCAGTTGTAAAACTGATAAGATTTCACCTTGGATAAAAGCCTCTGTGAGAGAATTCATCTCCTTATCTAGTTTAAGATCAGACTCAGGTTTGACACTTAAGGTTGGTTATTGTGGGTTTTACATATGGCCCAAGTCCAAGAGAGGATCAGCACAATCCCCACTGAGTCTGAACACAATAGCCTTAGTTTTACTTTCACTGAAATATTAAAAAAATTAAGCATATCGATGCTTTTATGTCCTGATATCATTTCTTTTTACTGAAATGTAAATTTGCAGATCATCTGCATAAAAATGACACGAGAAGACTTTACCTTATCATTCCCCAGGTTAAAGTCCATATAATCTCCTACTGAGTCCACGTGTGAATAAAGCGGTTTTACTGCCCGGAAAATTTGCACACCCTCCTCAGCCTCGGCAGGAAGCTTAAAGCACACAGGGAGCAGCTCTTAAACGTTGGTCTGAATCAGGGTCACTTTCTTTAAAGATATAACTGCACTTTTTGAGTGTCCTTCCAGTTGATCTCATCTATCTATTTTTAGCATCTTTAACAAACTAAACAAATTTAATCTCTAACCTCTCACTCACTGAGTGAGTTGCCATTTGCCATTTGCCAATAATGCACATGTCATACCCCACATGTCTTTCCACTCCAGAGCCTTTGGTGTCATGATGTATTTTCATGCCAGCCAACTTGTGTAAAGGGCATTTTTTTGTGTTTTTGTGGTCATGACTAAAAAGGTTTCTTCAGATGTGTGACTCACTTGTTCTGACCTCAAAGTAGGTTTCACTATTATGCAGCAGCACACTATTAGAAAACTGTTAGACTATTAGAAAAGTCTCTGCCGGACAAAAAGTGCTTGTACGCTGAAACTTAAAAAGCTACAGCTGCACCGAAACCATCTCAAGTTTGCATTATCAGCACTGAAAAATCTGCCTAGTACTCCTGTAACAGGTTTCCTTCTGTTCGGTATTTGGACACAGTGCTTGTGAGGTCTTATCACAGAAACCAAAGTAACTCTATACTCATGCTGAGGCAACACATGTTTGGGAGACTGCGGATTTTGGTTCAGTGCCTTTTAAACAGAGTTGTAAATGCTGTGTGTAGTGGCAGTCGGGGGAGATGTAAAGAGCTTCTGTGTGAAACCCATGGATGTAGAATGACAGCCTTAGATGTGGCTAGCGTTTGAGATCAATTTAATGACTTTTCAGGAACCAAAATGAAGGAAAAAGGGATTACGATTTACAAACTTAAGCAGCCTCTGTCATTGAAGTCAGTTTTCCTCTTTCAAATCAGCTGGATGTGATTTTGTCACTGCCAGTCAACTCAATAAAATTGCTTATAGGGTATACAGATACATGCAGCTCACGCAGATACATTTGCTAGCATAAGCGACACAACATCCTTCAAAGATTTTCCTCCAAAAACGTCTCCACCCATGTTCATTGTGGTACCCTCCTTTTTTGCTGCACGATATGAGACCCCCTGCCTCATGAGAAATGAAGTACGCCTACACACACTTCCAGTCCCTGCACTCCCTCCCAAAAAGAAAGAAATTGAAACAGCTGAATACAATTAGGACTGACTGACTTTAAATTCCATCTGTTTACCTAAAAAAACCCCAAAAAAACCCAAGGAGACGGGAAAGGAAGAATAACAGTCACAGGGAATTTCATTTTAGTGGATAACTTATGCTATTTGTGCATAAATTCTGTAATTTTAACTGCTGTGCAGTTTCCCACATTTTTGTGTCTTGCTTTCAGTGAAGCTAAACTGTGCAGATTAACTTAACAAAATGCTCCTTCATTTTTAACTGTGCAAAATATTCTTATCTCACAAAAGACTGTTTTCCTTTATCCTCCTTTCTCATTGCACTGTATCACCATTTCCAACATGTTTTTGTTGGAAAGAGGACAGAACAAACTCCAGGGAGAAAGCCTGGTGCTTTAAACGAATCTGATGGAGACCAAAACTTCCTGTTGAAAGTAAGCCTGTATTAATCCTTATGCAATAAATCCAGAGAGGAACTCATAATAACACCTTACTAATGTTACACTCATACAAGGTTGGACACAGCTGTCAAGTCATTTACTTGAGTAAAGGCAGGAAAATCAATAAAAAAGGACCACATTATAAGTCAAAGTCCTACACTTTAAATAAAAGCTCAATATTTTGTGAAATAAATATTTTTCATCTTTTGCAAAGAGTTCAGTGAAAACATTAATGCAACTCTGGGGGTACTGATTAGCTTAGCTTAGCACATAGACTGAAAACAAGGGAAAGATGTAGTGGACCTTTCTCATCAGTTTCTTGGTTTTACACTTATTTAAGCTTTATTTATCTTTTTTTACACTATATTTTTGTAATATGTGCATTTAGTGTAGTTTTGCATTTAAAGTGTATTGTGGTTTTATGTAAATGAATGATATAAATTTTGTTTTTGCACAAGCCCAACAAAAGACAAGGGTTGGAAATAAGCCATAGGTATAAACTGTGTGCAGCACATCAGTCCCATGCTCTATACTGGCCTTATGTCAAACTGCATTTAGTTACATAAATAAATAAAAAAAATTTATTTCACAAATTCATCAAAAGATACAACATGCTCATTTGTGTTGGGCTGTTATTTCCCTTTAGCGACAACTCAGCAGCTGTTATTAGATCTTAGTTAAAATGTTACTAAATCTTGATCTGAGGAAACCTGGAACGTGACTGGGTGTTTACAACAAGATAAGTCATTAATGAGGAAGTAGTCTCTTAATACTCTTCTAGTAATTTTCTGCATTGTATTCACAGTGCAATGTTTTTTTTGCATGATTATGACACCTTTCTTTGCGATTTTAGGCTGATCCCCTTTCAAAAGTTTGTTATTGTGCGACAAGAGTGTATATATATAATAAATCAAATGAATGTTTCCTCAATGAACAAACTCACTTCCTGTCTTAAGATGAGATGCAGCTGCCTGACAGCTCTGTGCGAGTGGGAGGGAAACAATGAGGGGGGGAGGCCAGATGGACAGCCATACAGGATGCTTTACTGCAGCACCACTTGGTGCTTTTCATTAAAGCTGTGTGACTCAAGCATAAAATCTAAGTACAGCATGAAAGAACCAGCGACGTACAAAGAGGCTCTAGACTGATAGTGTTAAGAAAAGCAACAGCTCATTCAAAAAATATTGGTGGTGTATAATGAGTAAGCCAATGAGTGTCCACCAGGGGATGAGTCAGAGTTTGTTCTGTGAATCTGAAAAACGAACCAATCCGTGTCACGATAACATGATGTGAGAGTGTGTAAGTATTTTAAACTAGTGTTTCCTCTATAAACAAGTTTTTTAGATGAGGGTTGCTCAACTTTGAGTTGAATTCACAGAGGATAAATGAAAACAGGACAGAATGGGATCAGTATTTTTCAAAAGTTGTTGTTGAGCTCAAAATGTTACATATCTGCACATGTGAGTTAAATCAGACTCCTGGCATGTTTTCTGCATGGTCATAATGTGAAGCACATTTTCTCAAAGCTGCTGGCATGCAGAAGGCCTAGAGAGCCAGGAAACAGCTGATGTCGACGGATTAGGTCTGGGCCAGGGGGAATGGAGCCGGCTGGGCTGCACTTCATCGGGGCCGGAGAGGAGCACTCCGCTGGAGTACATACCAGCAGCCTGACGCAAGACAGGAAAATCCCCACTTGTCAGAGTCAAAATTAAACTAAGTTTTGCAAATCTTACAATAAAGATTTGTCACAGCTGATCTAGTGTTTTATAAGTTGGTGCCGTGAAAGTAGAAGCTGACTTTAAAGCTATGAAATGAATGCAATGCAGTCTAGCACCATTGATGGTAAAAGTATGACATGCATGCAGTCTTCCAGCGGTTCATCTACAAAAACAATGCCAGACAGTGCCTGGAGTGAAACATCCACAGCGCCAGAGAAGATCAAAAACTTCAAAAGGAAACTCCTGTCTGTAGAGGAGGAGAAGAGCATCCACAAAACACATGCCAACAACATTTTAATTACAGCAGATGCTAATGTCAAAAAGGTCCCCTGTATGCAGAAGATGAATGTGCAGCTAACGAACCCAACAACTTAAATACCAAAGTCACCATACACAACAGTCGGGCGGGAAGGCTTTCAGGTGCAAAACATGTGTTGGAATATACTGAAAAGACATGTATGCCACATGTGTCACAGCCATTAAAATGGCTCACAGTGCTATAATATAACTCGTTCCAGCTACTAAAATCTTCTGATGAACAGGAAGCGATGATTCAACTAATTATGCCGGCTCGACTCGGCATTCTTGAGATGAGACCAGGTTGCTGGTTTTACGACATATCTACATTACAAAAGGGAGACTGAGTAACACAACTATAAATTTAGGGTGGTATGTGTTAACACTTAAAGGGAATTCCTCCAAAGAGGATGATGTTGACAGTGATAGATGCTGATATCGGTTCACAGCCATGGCTCTTCAATGAGCTTCTCCATGAATCAATGCAGAGAAGATTGAAAAGGGAGGAAAGTGACCGATGGTTTGGTGTTGAGGACCCCCGGTTCACTCTGGGTGACTGAAGAGGGCTGTACAAACAAGCCCTTTAGCAGCGAAGCACAAAGTGGAGAGCGTACAAACAGCTTGTACTATAAACCCTACTGTGTTTGTGTGTACGCTAGACCCCGGGACACCTTGTCAAATGCATTCTGTTAGTGGGAAAATAAACAATGTTAAAGTTGTCCAATGTGAAAGTGTCAAACAGTTGCTGTGTACAGAGATGCAAGCCATCACTATGTTGATGTTTGAACAGGTTGCTTACGCTCTTTCACGCAGCGTTGCAATGGCTGTTGTGTATACACACACACACACACACACAAGTATGTGGGTGTGTGTGTGTGTGTGTGTGTATACACACACACACACACACACAAGTATGTGGGTAACGAACACCACCAAGAGACAGCAACAACATCACAAAGACATACAGTTGTTCTCTTGTCAAATCGAATCAGATTTTTTGCTTAAAAAAGCTATAAGAAACTTGGGTCCAGTGTTCAGGATGAAGTGCGTCTGTGTCAGATGGCTGTGAAACTCAATCTGTCACAGTGGGCTTCCCGTACAGGATAAGTGAATTTTCACCACTTCGTACAGCCCTTTTTTACTTCTGCCAGCAGCTGTCGAGCAGCTGGAACTTATACTAAAATACTTGACGGTGACAGAGAAGTATGCTTCTTACCTTCAGACGAACCCCAGAAGCGCAGAAGAATCTTTCCTCTTTGACCAAGAAGGTTGCCGGCCAGCAGAAGGAAATTGGAGAGACTTCCAGTGAGATGTCTCTACAGGGGCTGCTGCTTCAAATGTATAGATCCCTCTGATGTTCACTCTGAGGTTAATCTCTCCTGTCCCAGGAGTCCGTTGGAGGAGGTACTGCAGTGAGCCTGGCTGTTTGTTTAGTCAAATCACATCACCACGGGTGTCTCTCTCTCTCTCTCCGCTCTCACACTCAGAAAGAGTGTTCTAAGAAAAAAAAAGTTCCCAACAGAAACATGCACACACACGCACACACAAACTGTGCACACTCCACCCCTGACAGATCCACACTAAGCAGAGCGTCAGTGTCCACCCCTGCTGAAGCTGAGAGAGAGCAGGACGAGGGAGAGGAGGGAGGGAGCAGTGAAACAGAGCTGAAGCAGAAAGCAAGAAGTTTCTAACAGGGCGACGAAACTTCAAAATACAAATCCAGTTCTGCTTGTTGTTCTAAGGTAGAGGCTCAGAGGTCTGAGCCAGAGCGATTTGTTTATGAATGGAGTGGAGGTGAACTGAGACTGTCTCTATTGGCAACGGCAATCTGGACCGCATCTAACCCCCTCCATAAAACAACAAACACAATAAAAAGGAGGAGAAAGAGTGAGAGAGTGAGTGAGTGGTCCAGCCAGGAGAAAAAAAAAAGGTTTTGGCAGCGCTGATTGCACCCTGCTTTGGAAACAAACATGGTAATCTCAGTTTCTCAGGAAAAATAACTTCCCTTACATAATCACACTCTTAAAAACAGGTATAAAAGTGGTTAAAAGTGGGGACTTTAGCTTTAGTGAACCAACTTTTTTTTTACATCGCTTTTTATATCATATTTTTTTTCACGTGTTTTCTTTTTCCCCTGCATGAAATAACTCAACACCTCCCACCATCCCCACCCCCTCTTTCTCCCTTTTTTTCCCTTGGCCTTTTATCCTCTCTTTTATAAACACAAGCAAAACCATGTAAATATGTCTGCTCTCAATACTAGCTTTCTTCCTAATTCAATCCTTTCCCAGGATATGAGAGGATGATCTGAGATTCGCTACGCAACACTGCAGCTGAATAAAGACCTGTTCTATCTAACAAGCAGGTTGGGGCAGATGGGGGGAGGGGAGGGGAACAGGAGCTAAATTGGAAACTAACATGTTCTCCTCTAATTGAGAGGGCAAATCTAAAAGACCTGCTCGCACTAATTAGAGTGCCAGCAAGCCCCCTCCAGTTATTAGATAGGAGGGGAGCAACACCACACAGGGACAGTTCCTCCTTTTACATCTTTCTAATTCTACCTATGTAATTAGCACCTACTTGCAATAAACCTGCTCTAAATCCACTTATTTGAACTCTTGAATCTATTTGTAGGCGTTTCATTGCTTGTAATGTCAATAAAACTGTAGACCCAAAAGATAAAAAGGCAGTAATACAGCAATAACGTGCTCGTCAGTCACGTATGTAAACACTCATGCACACACAATTCTTTATCAGCATGAGATGTATAATTTTAGCATCTTTTTACAATGCAATGCTGGAGAGAGTCCACAACGGGATGTCTACTGCTCTATATATGGCAGCAGTCCTTGTTTACCCCCACAGAGTGGAGCAGCTCTTAACAAGTGGGATTCCAAAATATTCTGCCTCAACAATACTGAGTCTCTTCAGCCTGTCAGCAGCTAACAAGTAGTTTCACTCACTGCTGATCTGAATTAGTGTTATAGCTTGAGTGCAAAGCAGTGCAAACACGCTATATGCTTGTTTTCCTGCTGGGTTTCAGGAAAAGGTAAAAGTTACACCGCTGTGTTTGTCAAGCACAGGCCATTATAGAGGTACAAGAGTTGAGACAAAGACCTGTAGAGGCAGGGAGCATATATACTAAGGTCTAGACCTGGAGCTGAACCTGCTGGACCTCTGATAGATGAAGACTGATGGAAATGTTTGAACTACGGCTGCCTCCATTTTAAGTTGTCCCGATAAAGGATATATGACTTTGGGGCACCTTAAAGCTTGATTTCGGCAATGTGATCTGGGACTAAATCTGAGAATGAACCAAAATAATAAGACATTCGAGATAGACAACAGCAAAAATCAAGAAGAAGCAATACAACATAAAACATCATCATAACAGCATCATCACATATGAGATAATAAAACACGGTAACAAAAGGACAAAAGGCCTTCCAGTTGCCTTTGTTGCTCCACACCACACACAACAACTCCTGTCAAGTCTCAGCAACCTACTGAAATAGGGAAGGCTAGCTGTGTTGGTTAACCTCCCCTAACGCCATTTCCTGAACCCTTTACTCCACCCCCCACTGCAGCTGATCTGCAAACTACACCCCATCACAAACACACATCCATCCACTTTCTTCTCCTTATCCAGTTTGGGGTCTTAGGGGCCCTGGAGCCTATCCCAGCTAATATACACCAAAAGACGACATACAACTTGGTGAAGCTGCTATCACTTGCTAAGACACAGAAACAGACAGCTCACATTCACACCTAAAGCTAGTTTAGAATCACCAGTTAACATAAGATGCATGACTTCAGATTGTGGAACTGAGAACCCATGCAACGACAGGAAAACCTACAAACTCCACAAAGAAAGGCCCCAGCTGGGTGCTGGATTCAAACCCAGAGTTTCCTTCCGTGAAGCAATAATGTTAATAACAACACTGAAATGGTTAATCCATTAATCAACTAGTTTATTGTCAGACTCAGCAACTACTTTAAAAACTAAACCAAAAACAGAAAACCTTCTATGGTTCCAGCTTCTCCAGTGCAAAAGAGTTTCTGCTTGTCTTTGCCAAATGTTGTGATCAATTTACAAATATTTAGTTTAGGGCTACTGTGCAAATGGAACAATTTGTTTGATCTGTTACTTCAAGAACTAGTTATGGGAATGAATGAGATTACTGGAGGAGAAATGACAGAAACTGCATCCGCGCCCTCTCTCTACACTCACATCTTAGTGCAATTTTGTTGCATGGTGTCTAACACATTGTCAGAAAAGAGAAGACAAAGTGGGACAGACAACAAAACAACAATGCATTGCTATCTATTTTGCATTTAGGGAGTGTGGTTGGCTTAAATTGAAACTAAATATATAACTTACCATTATGCTGACTGTTAAGGGTAAAACATTCCCTATACCAGCTCTCTTTTTGGAGCGGTGAAAATTTTGAATAGATCAAAAAAGGAAACAGGCATCTTAAGGTTAAAAAAGATTTGAACTAAATCTCTATATATGGAATTATAACTATACAGTAATGGAAATGTTTAGGGTTTATCAAGGTCAAACTTTACTTTGTACATTAAGACATACCCTCATAAGTGCTTTAACCACATTTATTTATTTTCAGGCAAGCTGGCTTGCATTGTGGTCGCCATCAATGTATTTCAAGCGTTGGATGATATGTTTTCATGTTTATGTTGCAATTTCCTTAATGATCGGGCCATATCCATTAACTTCAGCCAGCTTCCTGCTAACAGCTGATAGGCACTGTAGCTGAGAATGATTATCTTGATAGTGACATGAATCTTTTATGATCGTTTTATATAGAGGACCTCATGCACGGACTTGATAAGTGCAATATATAGCATAAGGCACAGTGTCAACAGAAGATGGAAAGAATAAAAAGATAACAGTGAGAATGATGATGACAAATAAACTGTGTGCATCTTGTTAACGACAGGTCAGTTGTATGACTGAACTTGAAAAGACTCCAAACCAGGAAAGTTGTCTGCTATTATTCAGCTTTTTGCTGCCCTCATATGGACGTTTTGAGCCATGACATAGCGGGGAGCAAAGCAACTTTGCTTTTACTTGACCTATGTCCCTATTGGTCTTACATCAGAGCAGACTATAAATGATAAAGAGCACTGGAGTGGTATTTCAGGATTTTTATCATGTGTTTTCCTGGTTAATCAAGCTCACAACACAAAGAGTTACAAAGGAGAACCATATTCAATTTTGTTTTGTAAGAAGCTAAAAAGGAAAAAGACAAAATAGGAGAAAAACCCATGTAGTCTGAAGGACTACAAATGTATATTAAACAGCTTAAGAGAACAAAAAATTCTTTATACTTGCCATAATGATGATACTGAAGTGTATTATCTGGTCAGAGCCATAGCTGCCACTGAAGGGAAGCAGCCCATTTCTACAGCTATGTTTTCTACATGTTCTAATGTTCCTGTGATGTATATAATTAAAATATGGACTTTAACTAATTTAATTACATGTACATTTTCCATGTTTTTTTCAATACAGTATGCAAATGTAATTTGCTTGATTGGTTTACATTTAGTTCATACAATGCACGTTTTCCCTCACGATTTCTTATTTGAGTAAATAAACCTTTAATTTTATATATTTAAGTTGTATCTTACTCAAATGTTTTACTTGCATGTTTATTGGAGTTGAAGAATAAATTTTTTTTTAGTGTATGAAGATTAAGTTGACAGTGAAGAAAAACAATATTTAAGCTTTAAAATAAGAAGCTAAACTATATGAAAAGAAAAATATAAATTAATAAATGAATATGCATTTTTTTTTTAAATATTCGGCATGGCTAGATGAGGTCTTTATGGGTAACCGGAAATCCGGACCTGATTATTTTTCAACATATGTTGACTTATATGTTTTCAACATATATTTTATATTTTAAAAATTTCCTTACTTTGAAAAAAAAAAAACATATTGTGGTATGTTTTCCTGCTTGTTTGTTTGTCTATTTGTTTCCTTCCACCTCTGTCCGTATTATTATTATTATTATTATTATTATTATTATTAATGTTGGCCTGTAGTCTCTGCGCTGAATGTAAGCCCCCTATATACATGCACGCGGAGGCACATGGACTTCCCACGCATTCCACACATTGTACCGCCTTATCAAAATGATTCATCAGGGCAAACCTGGTAAATCGGGGTCATTGCCCTGACGTCGCAAAGACCAGCAGGCAGGTGAGTCTCAGGTAAAGCGTGACGTCAGGATGATACTTTCGAACTCCTTGCCAGTAAATCTATAAAGGTGTGTAGTCTTACTGCACAGGTAGCCTGAACCTTAGACTGAAATGAAAACAGAGCCTGCTGAAGATAAACTCGGGGGCCTAACATGCTCTTGGAGGTTTGATTTTTCCAGGTCTTCCAGAGATTCACCCTACGTGTCGAGCGAGGATACCGGGATGTACCCGAGCTCTGCTTCTATCAGACAAACGGCTCAGGCTCTGTCACTGAACAGTCAGTACATTCCGCCTCCGTATGACTTCCCCAGCTACCACCATCACGTCACGGGAGTCGGTGATTTGTCGGCAAGTACCTGGAACCCCCTTTACGCGCCCCGGGAGGAGTATCCCTACAGCTTCCCGGGGTCAAGCCCCAACACCGCGCAGGTCAACTTCACCTACCCGGATCTGAGCAACGTTCCTTCCGCCGCTGGAGGGGGATCGCTCACCCCTTACAACTTCATCTCTGGACAGGATCCCCTCATTCCCAGGAAAAGACCACAGGAGCCCGTTAAACAAACAACTTCAGGTGGGACTTTACTTTGTCATACTTATTCTTAATCATAGGCTTATTTTGGTCTGCATAATGTATTCAGTGAATTATACAGATATAAAGAACATTTGTAACATCTTCATCTAAGAGTTTCTTCATGCATACAAATATCTGTTATCTGGAGTACTTCAAACGCACTTGTCTCTGGTTTTTTTCTTCTTCTTCATTCTCGCGACTGATCACATATTAGCTGTCTTAAATGTTAACAAGCGACACAAACAGGAAATGCAGCATCTTGATAAGACACATCCTATAGGAAGTAGATTACACAACCTCCTGGGTTACTTTTGTAGCTGTCACTGTGGTTGCATGACTAACTAAACCTAAAAAAAACGTACAAGTATGGGTAACACATGAGAAACACATGCAAAACTGTTTTAAGTGAAAAACAAACCCAACTTCAGCAGGCGCACATTCATCAAGGTGTTTGCCTCTCTTTGGACAATCATGCTGTGAGATGTCAATGGAAAGCTAACAGTGGAGGCCATGAAGTCTACACAAGTCTCACACCCCACCCTCTCTGTCCACTGGGTGGGTGTGAGATGGTGACAAACTGGATAGATAACACTGGAAGTGCAGGAAGTCTGCAGAAGTTAAACTAAGTCTCTTCTAAAGGCCAACCCTCTCTTAACCCTCTTGTGTGTGTGTGTGTGTGTGTATGTGTGTGTGTGTGTGTGGCTGGATCAATGCTGTCACATGAGCTAGTTTTCTGATCAATAACTGTGACTCCTAGTTTCTTGAGTGTGTATGTGAACATGCGTGTCAATGAATAGCTGCCTATGTAAAGAGCTGTGTAGACAGCACTCACAGTGATAAGGAGAAGCACTGATGCAATGCAGCGGGGAGTCTTTGCCTTCGTTATAGTGTGAGCACGATTAGTAGAATTGATGAGGTTTTAAGTGGCGCCTAAACTTGAACGTGGCACCAGACTGTTTGGTCATGACACACACATTTCGTGACTCACTGACACAAAATTATTAATTCCTGAAAAAGATGTGGGCCATACACATGAATAAAAAATGACTATTTACTTACATTCACTGTCTTTATTTTTGTGCCTTTGTTTACTATTCTTAATATTTATTGATTTTTACTAAAAAGCAATTGTTTTGTCTGATTTAGGTGGGAAGACTCGCACTAAGGACAAGTACAGGGTGGTGTACACTGACCACCAAAGGATGGAGCTTGAGAAAGAGTTTCAGTTCAACCGCTATATCACAATGAGAAGGAAGTCAGAGCTGTCAATGGCACTCAGCCTTTCCGAGAGGCAGGTGAGAAGATTAGAGTAAATAAACGGTCAATGTAGAAATTATATAGAAAAACTGAATGTAGAAAATATATAGAAACTGTCTAAGACGGTGAGACTGTGTAACTTTTGCGTTCTCTCTTCACAGTCAAAGAATTACAAACGTCTACCACTTTCAAAGTAGCCAACCACATGTTCTGTTTTTCTTTTTTTTAGGTTCCTCCTTAGGAGGAACGAATGAGATAAACTAAACTCACAGCAGAAAAACCCCATGAAGCAATGAGACAGAGTGTGTTTCGTTACTGTTGAAACTCAGTTAGGAAACAGAATGTGGGATTTGTTAGTGTAAACCCCCCATGGTTTGCACTAACAAATCTATAGGCCAAGAAGTATATATTTGTCACCCCCTTTTGTGAGTGACAATAATAAGGAAGGTCACTGCAAATTTTACATGTTTATGTTAGGGGTATAAAAAATATGCCCTAATTTTTTTTAACTTTGTAAAGCCAGAACCACAAAATAATAAAAAAAATTTTTAGTTACTGGAGTTTAACCTTTATCTCTATCATTATCTCAAAGAAATCCACTTAACTGCCAAAAAATGCTGAAGTATGTTTAAAGTTTGCTGAACAATATTTAGACAAGCCTGTGAAATACTGGGGGAATATAGTCTGGTCAGATAAGACTGAAATGAACTCTTTGGATGGCAAAATACACACCATGTTGGGAGGTCAATAGGGCAATGCATATCACCCCAAAACACCAACAGTGAAGTTAAGAGGTGGGAAGGATGAATCGAAAAATGTACCAAGACTTTTGTGATAAAAATCTTCTGCCATCTACCAGGATGATGATGAAACAAGGGGTGGACGTTTCAGAAAGACAATGGTCCCAAACACAAAGCCAAGGAAACTCTTGACTGGTTTCAGAAACAGAAAATAAAGCTGCTAAAAATAGCCCAGCCAATCACATGACCCGAATCCAGTTGAAAATCTATAGAAAGAACTAAACCTCAGAGTTCATAGAAGAGGCCCACAGGCCTTCAGGATTCGAATTTCTGTTTGTGTGCGACTAGTTTCTCCACACAGGAGGCATCTTGAAGCTGTCATCACCAACAAAAGCTTTTGCGCGAAGTATTAAATAAATGTCAGTAAATGTGTTCAATACTTTTTCCCTGTGTCACTTCTTATTATTACACATAGTTTACGGACATCCGCAGTTTAATTTGTCTTTGCATGTGCGGACTGGATCGGTTGTTACTGACATCTGGGGAGAATTTCATACCATGTGAAATATATTTTGCTTTGAAAACTGGTGATGTGTTCAATACTTATTATACCCCATGTGTATAAACACACATGGGGTATAACAAAAATGATCTTGGCATTTTTGTGGAATTTCATGCTCACCGCATATATCTGCATATACTGCAGATATCTGATTGTAAACAGTGTACCACTGATGATGTACAGATCTCAAATATGGCATTAACTTTGTGTTACGGGGTTATTATCTCATTTGTGGGTTTCTTTTTTTTCTTATGTGAAGTGAGATAACAGGGAAGGTGGAGCTTGGATTTATTTTGTTGCTGTTATTGTGCATTAGAAAAAAAAACTGCATCTGTAGGCCATCTATTACCACTGTGCTGTATTTTACTTATTCCCATGGTTAAGTGTAGGGTTTCTACTAATGCAGCACATGTGAGCACAATGTTCTCAAACAATCCCCTCTGGAGAAATGAGCTCCAGAGAAAAAAACTAATTCTGCAAACCGTAATGTTAACATATGTGGCCAAACGCATAAGCAGTGTTAATGGTGAAACCCTCAATCTTACTGTCATTATGCTGTTCTTGTTGTTTCTTCTGCCTGCCCTTGCAGCTTCTTAAAACCACAGCTGAGTGCAATTGTTGTAGCTCCCAGAGTAATTCTGGGAAAGTCAGAGATTACTAAATTTCAAGTAGATGAAGCAAGGCAAGGGAAAGTTACCACAGAAAGCAAAGTCGTTGCAGTTTTCAACTTCCTTTTAATGCAGCAAATAAGCGATTTATAGAAGAAATGAAAACGATAACGATGTGCTGTTTCTTTTGATGTCGTTTAGGGAACAAGCCATAATGCTCCCTAACTGAGAAATGTTCTTGATGCTGATATCTCATGCATGTGTGTCTCAGGTGAAGATCTGGTTTCAGAACAGACGTGCCAAGGAGAGGAAGATCAACAGGAAGAAGTTGCAGCATTCCCAGCAGGCCTCAACAACCACACCCACCCCACCTGTACTGTGTGCACACAGTGACACCCACAACCCCGCGAGCCCCAGCAGGAACATTTTGTCAGACGCAGTATCGGAGTACTAGGTGAAGTCTATGTGAAAGACTGGCACTGTATCTGTGTGTGTAAATAATGTTTTTAATAGTTGTACAAGTTCACCACAGAACGAATGAAAAAGATTCACATGAAGATCACCTCTATTTTACAATGTCACCACCACACGTTTGTCACATGGATCGAGTCGAGTGGGCATTTATTCCACTTGCTTGTGTTAATCATTATCAACGTCAAGATAGCGTTTTAACAGTGCATGCCCAAGAAAGAGGATTAGTGTCTTTCTTGTTGTCTTTTCCTTGTATATGTATCCATTAACAGGAATATAATGCAAATGCAGATATAAAAAAGAAAAAAAAACAGACAGCCTTTCTTCTTGTTTCCAAGACAGTACCGTGACACTAACACGCCTTTTTTATGACAACTTGATGTTACAGGAAATCAGATGGGGAAAGCAGATATCTAATTCGAAAGCTGGTTAAATTGTTCTTTTTGTTTTTCTGAAAACATGCATTTACTCTAGATTTTAGCTGCAGCAAAGCAAGGGCAGCATTATTAAAAGTGTTACTGGTTTTAGACATTCAGACGGGAGAGTTTAGCCACATCCTGAAAAACTGCTGAAGATTGCTCAACTGCATGACTCGTGATTTACAGTCGCTGTGGCACAGACATTCAGCTCTGGCATGGAACTGGATATATTCGTTTTATGTTAAAAAATGTCAACACTTCTCTATTTTTTTTAGAACCCAATGTCTGTATATATGAAATGTTAAAGGATGTGCTGTACAAGCAAGAAATGTTGACACACTTTGATACTTCTTCACTGTAATGTTAAAGAAAAGGAAGGAGAAACAAAAGATGTGGAAATTTAGTAGGTATGAGTCATCTAACGATTAAAGGTTTTTCCATTTCTAAATAAATGACTGACTTATCAACAGTGCAGCGTGTGCAGTTGTGTAATCACAAATGTTTAGAGTGTAAGAAAGTCACCGTTTTCTAATTCAGCTCTTCTGAATTTCAGTGTGTTCGTGCATGCTTTTGTGTGTTTCAAGTGGAGTTTATGTTGGCTTTGCAGCTTAAACCCTCTCCTCAGCACTGAGGTTTTATTGATTTAGAGTTGTATTTTCTGTTAATTTGCTCTAGCCACATTCACGCGGGTCAATTTGCTTTTCATACACCACAGTTTCTACAGGAAAAGGCTTCTTGATGAAGAAATATAACATTAGTATGAAGTTCTATCTATAAATGCGCAAAACTAATACATTGGCTTCCTGTCATCACTTTTAAGACTCTAAATGAGCCTACAACGCTTTATTTGTCGGATCTTTTTTTATGTTCACACTCCTGTCAGACGTCTTCCAATCAGATGTGACTTCCATAAACTAGACTTAAAAATAAAGGTGACTAACATTTTTCAACTGTTCCTCTGAGTCTCTGAAACGTCTTACGATTTCACACTAGAACTGCAGAATCTGTTTCTACATTTGAGTCTTTGCTCCAGCCTCATTTCTACTCTCTGGCCTTTAATTCGATCTAAACCTTGACATTTCCTTTTTGTTATGTTTTATTATTGGCTGCCTGTGAAGCACTTTGGTCAACTCCGGTTGTTTTAAAGGTGCTATATAAATAAACTTGACCTTGACCTTGACATTAAATTCATCACAATAAAGCCTAAGATGACCTCAATTTTATATCCTTAAATTACAAAAAAATAACAATAAATAAACACAACATTTACATTCCTTTACAATCTTTCTTCTTCTTTTTTTATTGTGTGAAAAAAGGAAAACAATTTTCAATTTGTACAAGGTGTATTATAGATTATAGGTTACAGAAAGAGAGAAAAGACACAGGACTATTTTGGTTTTCGGTTTTGTAATTTGCATTATTTATTAGGCAGTTGCCACTTTAAGGCATAAGTGTGTGTGTTTGGTTTGTGCATGCATGCGTGAATGCGGTTTGTATGTATGGCTGAGTGTCTGTGTGCATGTGTCTATAACTGTCTGTGGAAAAACAAAGTATTACATACACACTTTGTCTTACAGAAAAAAAGTACCAATAAAACTACAAAATCTGTACTGTACAATACCAAAGAAAAAAACATGTAAAAATGTTTTCATTTTCTTGCATTAAAAATATAAATTATATTCTGTTTGAAAAGCATTTATAGTTCAAAGCTTTTATCAGTTTAAAAACTGAAGTGCTAAAAGACCAGAGAACTGGCGCCAGTCTGGTTTTATAGTTTAACAGCTTTGGCATTGCGAGGCAGCATCACATGATCGTGTCACGACAATTATAAAATCCCCTGGTGTGTATGTGCTTCAGCTTCTCAATAGTGAATGTGCAACGGTTCACTTGTTTGCATTTCCTATGCCACACACACATTAAAAGGTAAAAACAATGCTGCCCATACTGGCGCGCTCTGATGTACAAAGCAGCATTTGCTGACTGATCACATGATCAAAAAATAAACTCTGAGGAAACTACAACTGTAATGGATCATAAACACCAATTTTATGGCAGTATGAATCAGCATAAAGTTAGTGCATGGTTATCAACCTTTAACCCCATATCTAACCAAATGTATTTCATCTGTTTTGTGCCAACAGTTGCAACTTCTACATTTGTCAGGTGACAAAAATATTACCAGTATTTTGGAGCAAACACTCAACCATGAAAGGTATTTTCTTCTTTTTATAAAACAGTCTAAATGCAAAAAAGAGGAACTGAAATGGGCAAACATTACAGTAAACCGAACGGGACCAAACTCATTCGGCGCCAGTTCATTTTAATAAAATATGGTTTATACAAATGTGTTATCGGCCTTCCTGTGCTTCAAAGAGACGCGATAGTCGGCCTGACCGCATATACCGACACCCACACCAGAGGGTGTCGGTATAGGGAATGACCCTATTTAGAATTACTCTGCATCTGTAAGAAAAAGTTTATTAAGCAATGCTCTGCACATGCATCTGTCTGAGACTCAAACAGTAATGAAACATCTGAATCTTGAATCTCTGCAATCTTGGATTGATGAGTTACTGGTCTCAACATGTGCATTATCCTGTTTTCAGCCGTGATTCTCCTTTTAACAGCTATTTATATTAAACATTATTCTTTAGTTTTAACACAGGCCAAAATAATTTTCCATCCATGACCCTCACTCCACCTCCTGATTAACGCTGAAACATCTGCTTCAGCTGATTTTTGTTCAGCTGATCAGAACCTTATATTGATTAAAAACCATGCACTCTTTGAAGAGACTGATGATGTCATCTCTCTTTTTACAGGTACAACTTAAACTCGAACCGCAAACACGTAGGAAGTGTAATTGAACTAAATATAGAAAACATAAGTTGATGCTGTTAAATGATAAACAGGTGGCTTCAGCTCAGAATCTCACATGCAGTAAAACAGCTTTCTTCCTCAAACTACAGCTACTTCACTGGACTCCTTTTAGCGTAGTCACAAATCATCAACACAAACATTTAAAGTACAGTTTAAATATGAAAAGTAGAGGTGTCTTTACATTTTAAAATTGAATTTCTGAATCAATTTTACATTTGAAGGCAATTAGGAGACAGTATTTATAAGATTGCTGGTTTTGATACACTGAAACAAAACGTATTCCTTTTTTTTTTTTTACAACCAGTGTCACGATTAAACCTACACAGCACTGTATTATTGCACTAAGTGGTTATTGAACTTTGATCTTATCCAAACGGTTTGAGCAGAAAACAAAAGAAGAAAGAATGAAAACCAACGTCTGAGAAAAAAGCAGAAGTATTTGCATCATGGAAACAAATCCCTTCACACGTCTGCTTACTGTGAACTTCCTGAAACACTTGGCTGTAAATTTATCTTTTGACTGAAGAGCCAAAGGAAGACAACCTCCACCTACAAACTACACTGAACTGTCAAATTAGGTTTGTGTAAATCACAAGTCATTACCCACATCTTTTTAATAATCACACTTTAATTAAATGGATTTTTTTTTTGTGCCATTAGATTGAAATTGGCCGTTTTAGGATAAATGAGTGCATCATGTATTGTTAAAACTATAGTAATAATGCAGTTTATCAGTGTTTAGACAATAAATAAGATAAAACATATCCATAAATTATAACTACGATTAAAACTATTACAACATCCTATAAATATAAAAGCTAATAGAAAAATATGAATAATTATGTTTAGAAATGTTAAATAGCTACAAAACTACCGCAGCTTGTGTAGCATCATATGAAATGATAACCCAGATGTCACCTAAGTCTGAGTGTGCTGATGCTCTTTTATATAACAGAATCACAGTAAAAGCAAAGAAAATCAATACGTATGAAATCTGAAGGTTTTTATTTTTCTGATGGGAAATTGAATTAAATAAAAGACCTTTGGGCATCTTGACATCATCTCTTCTCTCCATGGACCTTCAGTCTGTGTGAACACACCAATAATCTAAATCACCGGAATCTTTGGACCTTTGCATACATACAATCATCTCCTGTTGGTTCAGTGTGCCGAGATCGCCTCGAAAACTTGACTTGACCATACTCCACCTCCACCTCCGCCTCTGTTGTTTGCACCCCTGGCCTCCCCTGTTGCTTCATGATCCTGACATCAGCATAGGTTACATCTTGGTCACATTCCTCCTCTGCAGAGTAGCAAGAAGATTGTTATAAGCAAAGTATTACAGATGGATAACTTTTAAAGGTTTTAATTTTTGTGAAGTTTCAAAAATATTTTCACAGTGATATATGCTGCAGGAAGACCTGGTTAGCTTTAGCTCATAGACTGGAGAAAATGAGTCAGATACAAAAATGGCTTTTAAAATGAGTTCTTTGGCAATGCTTAAAGTTTATAGTCGACAGATTTTGTTACCTTTGTACACAGCGGTCTTCTCGGCTTTTAGTTAAAGCTTATTAGTTAACAATACCCACAGATTATATATGTGACAGAAGAATTTTTGTACCTTTTGGTTTTGTAGGTTCGTTGTTTTGTTTTTTCCTCTGAGCACAGATGACTGCCACACCCACAAGTAAGAAAAATACCAGTGCTGAGAGAACACCACCGATCAGTGGCAAATTGGCTGTTTCAAAAGTAAAATACATAAAAACAGATGTTTCAGTTATCAAATGTATGTTTTTTTGTAAAGGAACATAAAGAAAGAGAAAGTGACATCAGTGGATCTAGTTAGTTTTCACTTACTAATGTACCATTGGTCATCACTGTTGGAAGTCACAGTTTCATTGTTGAATTGTGTAATTGACACTGTGCCAGTCTCCTTACCCACAGAAGTTGGTGTGACTGGGGTAGGTTCTGTTGTTGGTTTTATACACAGGCTGTTACTGTCCGCATGCATCCACCCTAATATCTGTGTCCCATTGATTGAGGTGCAGTTAATGAAACCTGGCAGAAAAAAACAAATAATTTGAGAAAGATGTTCGAAGTGAAATAGTTGTTATTATTGACTTTCATTCATAATGTTGTTACTCACGACAGGTCTTCTGTTCTTCTGAGACATTACTGACGCTGTTCCTGACTGAGCAGACCAGACGTCCTGACATGTGCTGTCTCAGTGTGATGATGTTACTCTCATTATTTGCAGAAAGGAGCTCAGCATCTGTCAGTGTGCGTCCATTCAGAGTCCAGCTGTACTGAGGACTGTCGCCTCCCTCAGAGGAGCAGGACACCCTCATCTCTCCCTGGGACAGACACTCAGAGACCAGCAGGACAGAGGACACAGGAGCTGAGAGAAACACACACAGATAACTTAGATTTAAAATTTAAATCTTTGTCATTGTTGATACTGTCTAATGAAGAACAGGGAAAGCATATATACATGTAGCTTGTGTATTTTGTGCTATATCACTAAGGTTATCAAAACAATGTTAAATGTATATCTATAATTTGTTCCAAACAGAGAAAAAAAATACCTTGAATAAACAACTGTAAAGTCCACTCGCCTGATGATTCTCCATCTGACCCAAAGGTTTGAAGGGTATAATCACCACTGTCATTCCTGCTCAGGTTATTGATCCTAAATGTTCCATTACTGGGAAAAAAGCTAGATCTATTTACTATGGTATTCGAAATAACCTTATTATTCCTGACATCTAGCATTTTTAATGAATTCTTTAACAGATGGTATCTTGGTATTTCTGAATTGCTTTCCATCAGCTGGATGTTCACAGTTCCTCCCAAAACTCCATAACACTGAGCTCCATCCTGTCTGCCATCACAGGAAGTTTCCACACCTGCATGGAAAATGTAAAAGTAAACAAAAGCAAAAACTAAAAAACAGTAATGATTCAGCTAGCAGCTCTATCTGACATTTAAGTTTTAATATTGTTAGAAGAACATTTAAAAATGATCTTAAATCAGTTATATCAGTAGAAGTACACATAATTAACTGTATGTCTGAGTTTTGAATTTTGCAAGTCGTCCAGTGTTTTTCTACAAAAAAAAATCCTATAGTGAATTTTTCAATTTTAGCATTTTAAAAATATATTTAACTCACCCTATAATTATGATATTGTGTTGTTTATGAAAACTATTGATGCAAAAGCTAGAATGTTTTCATTTTTTAGTTTTTGTTAGCATACTGTCTGCAAAATACATTTTACTGCAGTAAAATAACCCTAAAATTTTTTTAGAGTGCACATTCATGTTACAATATTGAAATGATATTAGAACGTAGCATTATTGTAAAGTTAAAGAGTTCAGAAAATAGCACTGTTATTATGTTCAACATGTCCTGAACTGAATTTATTTAATAATTTATTTTTTAAAATGTCTGTCATTGACAGTCTTGGATCCTGTAATTGCAAAACATGCTATTTATACACAGAAATGAAGTATGATGAATTATAACATGAAAAGCTTACCATGAGAGAATCCGAGCCACATCAGTAGCAGTCCAACTACAGCTTCCATATCAGCTGCTGAGCTTCTGTTGATCGTCAGTAGCTTTCAAACCCCTTTCCTCAAAAACAAACGTGTGTGTCCTTCTCTGAACAGACTGCAGTGTGTCCTGTTAGTGATCAGCCTCAGAGGAGAATGTGTGAAAATCTTTACGTGAGGTCGTATTGAAGTTATCTTTTTATACACTGAGAGGATGAAAGGAAGTGGTATCGGTTTTTCTTCCCCTTTTAGCCCTGACGAAAAAGAGAATTGATGTGTGATAGACTGAGAGGAAGAGAAGGAAATGTTTATCATTTATACTAAAAGACGTTTTGACTAAGACATATTATAGATTAACATGGAAACGATCAATTACAGAAACATGTTTAGGTGGCAGAATAATAATACATCATGGCTTATAACAATGATAATAATAATCCAGCGTTCTAAACCACTTAAGCTTTCCTTACCAAACTGGTAAAAATTACAACAACATTATGAGTAATGATTCTTTACACACACTGCATACTAGAAGACTTCAGTATTTTAAAACTCATTAGATTAAACTTAGATAATTGAAAGAAGGGTGTGTGGGGTGGACAGCACTGAAAATGTAAGTGCAAATCTTAAGAATGTATGCATATCTTTTAATAAAGAAATAAAGTTTTATATAATATACCAGATTACAGTTAAACTAAACAGAGGTAGAGGTTTTATTATTTGATTTTAAAACCTGAACATCAAAGTAATAGAACAACAACGATCACAGGGGTTTTTTTTTCTTTTGTTTGTTTGTTTTTTACACAATGTCTCCCTCTAGTGGTAATGAATTATACAGCCTTGGAATTTATTGGACGCACATGTTGCTTATTTGACTTCTTTGTTTCTGGCAGCTTCACAGATACTTTTTAGATTTAATATTGTCAGTTGTAAATCTCATCACATTATCAAACATTATCAAACAAACAAAAAAACAAAACAAAACTTTTTTAAAAAATGCTTTGAGGGAAGAGCTTGCTGTGTCTGTGTGGGCAGTCAGAAATAACAGGATGACAACCTGATTGAGTCAGATACTCGAGGTTAGAGCAGGTCAGTAGTAACATGCAGGCTGCTGGTTTGTGTTCCTTTTCATATAAGAATAATTAACATCCCGACTAAAGTGATTTTAAGAAAACTATTTTTTTCCAGTCTACAGGTGTTTTTCATTGGATGAAGACCAGCAGTCAGTACAGAAAATCAGCATCTTTACATTTACCTTCTGTAAGAGGAGCACAGTTGCACAAATCTTTCTAAACTCTCACAGCAATGACCAGTCTTTTTGCTTATTACAATTACTGATAACAATTAACATGGTTAAAGTTGTAATAAAAGCTTGATGAAAATAACAATTGAACAAAGTTAATATTCACTGAAACAAATGTGACGTCATGGTTCACCTTCTGGTTTACTTATACATATAACCTTTCATTGTTTCATAGTTTTAACATGAAAATACCAACACAAAACCATAACTTACATTTAAGGAAGGGTTAGCAGTAGAAGGCTCTCTTTCAGTGTCCTGCTGCCACTTTGAAAGTATGCAAATACAAGTTAAACATTTAAGAAATCTATCATGACATTAAAACTGGTAGCTTAGCCAAATATCCGAATGTGTGTTTGTGTGCATGTGACATAAAAAGAGAGAGAAAGAGACAGAGAGAGAGGGAGGGGGGGGGGGGGGGGGGGGGGGAGAGATCCTATGAGCACAGCTCACTAGAACATAGCCAAATATTTAAATTATTTTACTGGGTCCAGTTAGCAAAGCATAAAACTTCATCAAAATCCTTTTTGCACCAAATGTATCTTTGTAATTGTAAATTACGGACAATGTTAAACCGACTGGTGGCAGCTCATTATCACATTACCACTGATATCCAAAGAGTTCAGTGTCTGAAAATATATTCATTAACAGTAGCTCTGTGTGTCTCTTATGTGTCATGGTAGATGTAACCAGGTTTTTAATTGCATGTTGGAAAATGATCACTCGGATGACACCTTGATGTCTCTATTAACAGGAGAATGGAAATCCTTAATCTGCAAGTCTGCTGTTGTGCTCTTTTTATAAGCTGGTAGTTATTAAACAAGAGCACCACCAATAACAACAACAGCAACAACAATAACAACAACAACAACTGCAGGTTTCCCCAATCTTCTAAACAGTACATTTGTATAATGACTGAAACTAGCACCACTGAAGGACTGGGAGGTCACCTTCATCATAATTATGCAAATTCTCATGACCACTGATCAATGACCAGGAGTACCATTCACAGAGAGTTGAGGAATGGCTGCAATCACAGCATTGTAAGATGGCGAAAGATGTGTACATCCTCATCATTGAAAGAGTGTCCACTGGCCTGTAGGTGTAAATAGACTGCAGAGTCCTGGCTTGACGAGGTAGCTCTTCTGTGTTGTGCCATCAGCATCGCCAGAGGTTGTTTGGTTTCCCCAATGTATAAATCCTGGCAATCCTCCTGGCACTGAACAGCGTACACTATGGTCGTGTCCAAATTCATGGGCTGCATCCTCCTGAGAACCCAGCCTTCACAGTCTACGTGGGCCGGGCCCTCAGAAGGTCGGGTAGGCCGGAAGTAAACGGCTGTGAAATTGGACAGTCTAGCCTTCAGATTTGTGTCACTGCTGTCTCGGTGGAGTGTAATAAACTCAGCTGTCTGCTCCTTGCTAGCTAAATATAACAGGACACTGGTGTAAATTCTGGACCATCTCACACTTCTGTTTAATCAGTTTTCGGTTTGACGTTTATTCAGTTGTGTGAAAACAAAGAAGGAACCCATCTAATCTAATCGAATCTAATCGAATCGAATCGAATCTAATCTAATCTAATCTAATCTAATCTAATCTAATCTAATCTAATCTAATCTAATCTAATCTAATCTAATAACTTTAATCTCAGCCAAACCGATTTACTCACAAACAAATAAAACACTGAAAAAAGCCAAACAATAACATTTTTAGGTTATCTAAGTGACTTATATATTATGTTTAACTTGAGTAGTGAAAGACCGCGGTGATCTGAAAATGATGTGCCGGGAGTTTGCCGTTCTCGGCGGCTCTAGTGACCTTCAAGCTCCCGGCTAGCTATTGAGCTGGTGGATAACAGACATCTCCGAAAACGTCGGAGCACTTTTGCAAATATGTGATATCTTGATAAACCGAGCAGATATTTGAAGTTTACACAGCTACATTCTCGCCTGAAAATATGTTAAAAGTTTATTTTGCGATCCAGAAAGAGTAATAAGAGTAATATTAAAAACTTAGCACCGGCCGCCATTGTTGAAAACTGGAATTGGCAGGGCCGCGCTATGAATTCTGGGATATGGTGGGCCACGAAGGATACACCCGAACCATCCTTCAAATTCAGGGAAAAGGAGGACACATTTTGTCGGCTGCATTTGGAGAAGTCTACGAATTTGGACAGCCTTCATCGCGTCGCTGTGACGTAATTGGCCTACAAATGCGGCCTCAAGTAGCTCTGTTTGTGTCGGGGTTCTAATCCTTGGGGTGGACCAAGTGTGGGCGCAGCGTGCTTTGGGGTTTAAAAGCCACAGAGACCCGGTGTTTAGAAAAAAGTGCTTCTCAGCTGTTCCGATACTCCTGACACATAAGGGATCACTACAAGTTTTCACTTAGGCAGCGGTTGTCCTTCTCTCCTGGATTGGCTGGAGCTTTCTTTTGGTGCCTTAACCACATTTACTCAGGGCCTCCTTGATGTGATGTTCTTCTGCTGTCCTGGCCACTGTGTCAGTGTGGATGGTGTTCACTCTATGTCTTAGTGTCCTGATGACACCCAGTTTATGCTCCAGTGGATGAATAGAGTCAAACCTTAAATACTGATCCGTATGTGTAGGTTTACGGTACACATCCACTTTTAGATGTCCCCCATTACTGATGGAAGTCTCACAGTCTAAGAGGGCTAACCTGCAACTTTTCATATCCTCCCTGGTGAATTTGATGTGTTGGTCCACCGAGTTAATGTAATCCATGAATTGTGGTACGTCCTGAGATTTGATTTTCACCCAGGTGTCATTCACATACCTGAACCAATGACTTGGTGGTGTTCCAGGGTAGGATAACAAAGCCCTCTTTTCCACTT
Organism: Perissodus microlepis; assembly: GCF_051167445.1. Classification (NCBI taxonomy): domain Eukaryota; kingdom Metazoa; phylum Chordata; class Actinopteri; order Cichliformes; family Cichlidae; genus Perissodus; species Perissodus microlepis. The sequence continues at coordinate 10,510,121 of NC_140462.1, forward strand.
CTTCCATGTACAAATTGGCCATGATGGGTCAAACTGGGGAACCCATGGCACACCCATGTTTCTGCCTGTAGAACTGACCCTTGTATGTGAAGTAGGTGGAATGAAGACACAGTTCCAAAAGCAAACACACTTGGTCGATGCTGAGAGTGGTCCTGTTGTTGAGGTTGGGGTCATCCTGTAATCTCTTACGGACTACCTCCAACACTTCTGTGACTGGGATGCAAGTGAAGAGAGATGTAACATCGTACGAGACCATAGTTTCATCTGCCTCCATAATGACATCTCTCACCTTCTCAACAAAATCCAAAGTGTTCTGGACGTGGTGTTCAGAGCTGCCTACCAGCGGGTTGAGGATCGAAGCCAGAAACTTGGAGATGTTATAGGTGACCAAGTTGATCATGCAGACAATCGGTCTTAAAGGTGCAACCTGTTTGTGTATCTTCGGTAAACCATACAGACTTGGTGTAGATTCACCTGGGTATAGCCTGTGGTATGAGGTCTGGTCAATAGCATTTTCTTCTTCTAACTGCTTCAGACAGTCTATTACTCTATTCCTGTAACAACTTCCAGGGTTTCGTTTCAGGGGGCTCATAAGTGTTTTCGTCACTGAGCGTGACAGCAAAATTCAACCCTTTAGCAAGGATGTTTTTCTCTGTTTGGGTGAGCTGTCTGTCAGAAAAATTCTTCACCCACTTGTCCACATCCTCGGTGTCGCATCCTTCTCTCTTCTGGTCGCTGAAGACACTCTCCATATTTTGCTGTGGTTTCCGATGTACAACAAGTAAGTCAAACTTTCTTTGTTACCATGTCTTAGACGTCTTATGCTGTGCTAGATGAGCCTTCTCAGTGAAGTCAAAGACCTTTTTAAGAGTATTCTCATCTAGAAGCATGGTAAGTCTCTGTCGAATCCGCTCCTCTTGAGATTTTAGGATGTCGATGGTAAAATGCCTCACCCTGCATCTGAGGCTGAATCTCAGGTGGTTCCTGTAATCTGCCATCTTACGTGTTGTTTACTCATACTGACGTACAAGCTTTAGGCAGTCCTTGCCAAAGTGGGTTAAAACTTCTTGATGCATGCTCAATCATCACGTAAGCAAATCTCCAAAAGTTGATTCTGTTCATATGGACGTAGCATTTTCAGTGGGAGAAACGTTTCGTCACTCATCCAAATGAATTCTTCAGTCTAAGCTGACTGCAGGTTTCCCCAATTTTATAAACAGTGTATTTGCATAATGACTGAAACTCGCACCACTGAAGGAACAATGGGCTGTGAGGTCAGTTCCTTCATCATAATTAAGCAATTTGTATAATTGATCGCTATTGAGTAATATTGTTTCCAAATGACACATTTATTAGATAAATAACAACATTGTCTAAAAAGTTTTAACCCATGTAATGATTCATCTGCTTTTTTGCATTTTGCAGAAGAGGGAAGACCCCTGGATTTAGTGAAGGAGTACATGCAGAGGGTTGATGTGACAGAAGAGGTTAGGGTTAGGGCTGGGTATCGTCACTGATTTCTAGAATCGATTCGATTCCGATTCACAAGGTCCAGAATCGATTCGATCCACGATTCGATTCAATTCGATTTGAATCTGGGAAATTTTGACAGTCAGATATATTACAATTCAGATCAGTACATTTCCATATTTTTATATCTATAAAAAGAAAGCTGACACTTGCAAGACTTTATCAAAGGTGTAAGCATCACAGCAGATGCCTTTGTGTCAAAGTAGCTGAGGATAAAACACAGAAAAACATGAAGGTGATTTTCCTGGCCTGGGATTTTATAAAAATATTCTGCAGTAGATCAAAAACGAAAGAAAGCCATTGATCAACATATGAACATTACCTGATGCTGCTGAAGTGAAACAGAGCAAAGTTACAGAGGTTTTACTAGAGACACAGCCAAGCGTTTTGCAATTTTGCATAATTTTAAAAAGTTTAAATTTGTTCAGTAGCCTATTGAAAATAGGCAGAAATTAGGTTTTCTTTTCGGAAGTAAGTAAAAGGAAAACAACAGCGGCCGACAGCGCTGTAAACAACGGTAGACTTGTGCGCAACAAGCAAGCGAATAATGCAGAAAACAGATTTTTAGACTTGAAACTGTTCTTGAAGTATACTGAGAGAGAGAGAGAGAGAGAGAGAGGGAGAGAGAGAGAGCTGTGCATGAAGTGTGATTTTATCGTGGTGGAAGCAAAACAGCAAAAGTAAGAGGGAATTCATGACAATGTTTATGTGAAGAGTAGTTTGGATCTTCTTTTGCTGCTGGTTCAGTCAGTATTGTTTGGAGAGAGATAAAACCTGCAGCTTCAGAATCAGCGCAAAAAGGGCGTAAACACAAAGCGCGGACCCGCCGAAACATCAGAATCAGTGAGCTGTCGGCTTTCAGCCCCGACTGTGTCTGTGCCGTTGGGTGAGAAAGGCGACATCTCACTGATTCTGATGTTTCAGCGGGTCCGCGCTTTGTGTTTATGTTTTTGTGCAGAATCCGTGTACCTGCTCTCATTTACTGTTTTCGCTGTTTGGTGTTTAAATTTTGTGACGTTTAACCTGAGATTCTGGCTTTTCAGGCAAAAAAAAAAAAAAAAAAGCATATTAAAAAATCGATTCAGAATTTTAATGAATCATATCACGTTATCCAAGCTAGAATCGATTTTAATCGATAAATCGGTCATCAAAACCCACCCTTATTATTAAATACATAAATAAAATGTAAAAATAAAATAAAAATAATTTGATATTTACTTCTTTGCCATAGTGATAGCTACTAGGCAATAGCTCTGGTGACTAGACTATAATACTGTTTGACAGTGACATGGTTGTTTAAAGAAAAACTAAATCATTGTTTCTTAAGTAAATTCCAATATTGTCTAAAAAGTTCTACTACATTTATTTATTGATCTATTTTATTTTATTTTTTGCATTTTACAGGGTTGAGATGGTTTAGGTATATGCAGAGGAGGGATAGTTGATATATTGGACAAAGGATTTTGAAGAATAAGCTGCCAGGGAATAGAAGACCACAGAGAAATAGTCATTGATGTAGTAGTCACGGCATCATTAGTTCACTGCCCTGGGTGGTACTGCTGACTGCTTGGGTAAAACACACAGTTTGGGAGTTCACCACTGCCAACAGCTAGCTGAGTGTCAGAGGAAGTCTTCAGTTCCTCATTATAGGAAGCACTGACAAGGTGTGAAAATATGTGCATTAACACTGTGCCAATGCACATATTTTCACACTGGCCTTTAGCTTATGGTTATTTCCTGTTCTGAAGTCAAACTGTATTTATTATACCTTCTTATGTTCTCTCTCTTATGGTTTTGTCCAACACTTGTGATTTATTGTGATATAATGCTTTGCATGTATGTTTTGCACTGCTTTGCCCCTGCATGCATAATTTTAGATAATAGTTTTCCTTAAAACTACTTCTAAATGTTTAAGAAGGTGTTTAGCTGAATATACAAATATCTTTAAGCAACAGTAACACCCCTGTGAAGCAGGAAGTGAAACTTCACAGCTCATCTTCTGATACTTTCAGGTTTTGTTCATTTCTAAGCTCTCACAAGTCTTTCACATAAATGCTGTTTTAATCATGACAGCAATGGACCAACATCTGTAATTAGACCCATATGAGACAAATACAGAAAGTTTTTTAATAATTAAAGACAGAATTTAAAAGACATTTGGTAAAATCAACGTTTAGGAAGATCTACTAAATGCAAACATAAAGCTATGAGTGTATAATAAACCCTACAGAAAGTTTTATTTGTTGAACCTCGAAACAATGTAAAAATCTAAAATTGCCAAATTATGTGTTGGATCATCCGATGCTCAGCATACAATAAAGGTACAATCTGTGATTATAAGGGTAGCTCACTAAACATAAAGACATATCCCTGGATGTGTGTGGTAAGACTGAGCTGAATCAATGCATCGAGAAGTTTGTACTCCAGACATGAGGTCAGGCAAGGACTGAGACAATATATGCATAGGCTGTATCCCAATTCAGGGTCTGCAGCCTTAAAGGCCGCATTTTAAGGCTGATTACGTCACAGCGACGCGACAAAGGCTGCTCGAAATGCGGCCCTAAAATGCGTCCTTCATTTCCCTGAATTTTAAGGATGTGGCGGTGTAGACTTCGTGGCCCAACATATCCCAGAATGCATAGCGCGGCGGTGGGTGTGGATAATTTTGCCGAAAAAACCGGCGGAGGAGGGGTGCCCGAAGAGTAAACTTTTAAAAGTAAGAACTGAATATTATGTCACTTATTTATGCGCAAATGTTTAATAACGAAGAACATTAAAACATTCCTGTTGGCCACATGTCGGCAAAGTTATGTGACATTAGCGATGTTTGTACTAACTTGGTTTTAAAGCCTTTACTTTAAAATATACACCGTTCAATAGTCGACCTTAATCTTACAGAAAATTTGATGATTTTATGGATATTTAAAGTAAGCACTGAGACAAATTTAGTAATGCCCACATATTAAAAGAACAATGTTTGTCTCTTATATATAACACAGTTATATATACAGTGAAGATTTAAGGTGACAGGAAATATAAATAAATGCAGCTTGAATCTTTACTGCGGCTCAGTATTTGAAACAGTCATTCACTGCTGTAATAACTAATAATGATTGGAATTATAACTTTAATATTGGCCATATTGTACGTACATTACCAAAGTAAGATGAGTTTAGTCTCATGAACAACATGAGCTAATTGTTATTTACTAGCTAATCTTAAAATGACTGTTCAGTACAGAAATGAAGCCCAATAATCATGATTTCACAGTCCCGTGGTCTCAGCCTCAGATACTTATCAAATCAAAGCTCATGTAGAAACAAACAAACAAATGAACAAAATATTTTCTCCTTCCTTTCTGTCAAATAATGCTGTATGAAATGTTTCCAGCTGTTAGTGTCATGGTTGCTAGGCAACCTGGGCAGCACGATTGGAGGCTAGACCGTGCCATTTCACAAGCCTCGCACTTCCGGCCTTGGCGGTCTTTGAGTACGCAGCCCTTGTGGACCGTTAAGGCTGCGTACTTTAACGCTGCAGACCCTGAATTGGGATACAGCCATACATTACAGATTGTGCGACACAGGAAGTGGAACTACACACGAAGAACAAGAGACTAAAGACCGCCAAAGTAAAACAGGAAGTTGATGGCAGACTCAAAACATGCAACCTTGACAGAAACACAAGAGATAAACACGAAGACAAGACTGAAGAAACAGGATGGAAATACAAACGATAACACAGATAACAGGAACATAACCATCACCCGATAGACAGAAAGCTATGGAGCTCAAAGAAAAAATTTCATATCAAAACCCAGAATTAACATCAAGACCTTTGGAACAGAAGCACAAAACAAACACAAAGATCATCAAGAATCCCAAACTAGAGAAAAACTAAACATCCCAAAAACCCCTCAAAAATCAGGAAACATGACTGTCTTAGATACTTCTAAGTACAAATAGCATGCCAAGATGTTGAAAACAAATCCAGAAAATTATCAGAATTGTGAGTAATATGTCTATAACAAGCACTTTGATGTTGCTTAAATCTATTACTGTAAGCTGTTTCTTGAGCTGAACATGAAGACATGCAGATGAAGCTGTGGTGACTTGGATAATAACCTTTGTTCTGTTAGAGAGTCAACTGTACACAAAGAAAGAAATTAAATGACCTTAATATCACCTCCTCCCTCTGTGAACCTTTATTGGTGCAGTCCGTTTAAAAGCACTGACCACTTATATCACCTGACTTTCTGTATCTTGGCATACATACAGTCATCTCCTCTTAGTTCAGTGTGCCGAGGTCGCTTTGAAAACTTGACTTGGCCGTACTCCACCTCTGCCTCCGCCTTTGCTGTTTGTTCCATCCAGTTCCCCTGTTGTTTCATGACCCTGACATCAGCGTAGGTTACTTCCTGGTCATCTTCTTCATTTGCAATAAGGCACAACAATCAGGTGTGGCAAAAACGTAGAATGATCGTACTTATTCGCTTTCTTGATAAGAATTTAAAAAAAAAAGTTGACTTTTAAAAGTTTCCGTTGGTGAACTGTAATATTGTTACTTTTGGGCAGACGTGTTTCCTCACATTTCTAGTTTAAGCTATGAGGAATAGTGATACTTGCAGATATCACTCACATGAGACACAGTGATCAATAAGCTTTGCTCAACAGCAAAAACAAACAAACAAACAAAAAAAACCTGCAAAAAAGAAAAATATAAGCTGAGCAAACTGAGTTAGCAAAAATTTAGTTTTGTACCTTTTTCTTTGGTTGGTTTGTTGTTTTGCTTTTTTTTCACTGAGCACAGATGACTGATGCACCCACAACAATGAAAAATACCAGTGCTGAGAGAACACCACTGATCAGTGGCAAATATCCTGTTTCAAAAATAAAAGAGACAAAACACAGATGTTTGAATCAGTAATGGTTTTTTATGACGAAAGGGCATCAGTGGATTTATTGTGCAGAGTAAGTTTTCATTTAATAATGTGCCATGGGTCAGCACTGCTATCGTTTTGCTTGTCGGTTCTAATATTAGTGGAGGGTTTAACTGACACTATGTCAGTCTTCTTACCCACAGCAGTTTGAGTGGTCATTGGTTCGGTTGTGGGTTCAGTACACAGGGTGTTATTGGCTTCATACACCCACCCTGATATCTGTGTCCCATAAATTGATGTGCAATTAATAAAAATGAAGCCTGTGAATAAAAAGCAGATCATTTGCGTTGAGGTATGCAGTGACCTTAACAATCAGTTATCACCTTTCCTTCATATTCTCGCTCACCACAGGTAGATATTCTCTCTTCTTTGGAGACTTTACTGACGTTGTTGCTGTTTACTGAGCAGACCAGATGTCCTGACATGTGCTGTTTCAGAGTGATGATGTTAGTCTCATTGTTTCCAGAAAGGAGCTCAGCATCTGTCAGTGTGCGTCCATCCAGAGTCCAGCTGTACAGAGGACTGTAGGGCCGTGGTAGATGTTGGTGAAGGCAGGAAAAGAAGGAGTTCCATCTCAAAGGACTTCAGCACCAAAGGCCTCACACTATAAGGTAAACCTACCAGTAGCAGCTGTTCATATTAAATTGTATTTGGGCTTTGCAGTGGTTGTCATACAAGTAATCGTGGATTATGTGATCACTCTGGGAACAGGGGAATTTTTTTAATGTTTTGTTTGTGAAAATGGTGCTTTTAACATTTTGTCATTTAAGCATTAATAGCATGGCAGAAGTACACATGGTGATAAAATATGTACATTCAAACTTCTGAACCTCGTAGGTTTCATCTAATGTTCCTCTTCTGTCCTCTTGTTTGTGATTTTAGATGACATTATGTCACCCAACACAGGAAACTTATGATTTAAAGAAACATAATGCTGTGAATGTAACTTTTGCATTGTTTTGCTTCTGCAAGCATTCATTAAATATTTGCATGTTTTTAACAGTTTCACTAAATACAGAAGCATGCATATGCAACAGTAACACCTCTGTAAACCAGTAGATGGAAACTTCATGCTTCCCCATCTGAAGACATGTTGCTTACTTCACAGCAGAAGTTGCCAATGTGTCTGTGAGCAAAGTGTCAGCAAAAGCCAACTTAGATAAACTGAGACATATTGCTTCAAAGATAAAGAGAGAAATGTTAATAAAGCTTTAAGTTGGGTGTTTAAACAAAGGTAATATAGCATAATGTAGATAATTTTTAATCAGAGATTTTTCTTTTCCTTCTTTTAATTCCAAAGTAAGACTATAAGATGTTATAGGGAGTATTATTTTATTATATTATTATATTTCTCATATCTGGTTACACTTTAACAGAGCTAGAAATATAGTGAAGTTCAATACCTGCACCATATTATTTTTAAAGAAGAAGTATTTATTTCTATAGTTATCTGTTTTTTTCCACATTCAGTGAAGCATCGTGTTTGTAGCACCTCTGGCCTTTCTTCAGTGGAAACTGTGTTCACAAGTGGCCTCCAGCTAATTCCTTTAGTTTGTTTTTTATATCAAGTTGGGCTGCTGCTTTTAGTGTTTTTGGTTTAGGTCTTTTGTAAAATTAACTGTAATTATTGCCATTTACTGTAATTTAATGTTGCTTCTGAACCTGTTTTTCTTTCCCTAGTGGGTCCAGCCCTGTTATTTGATCTATTCCACTATTTGATCTAATATTGGAATTAACTTGATTTCAGATCTTGACTTTGTCAGCAATGAGTTGTTGTGCCTTACAATCATTTTCCAGTATAATTAAGGTTTGTTATTGGCTAATATTTTCTGGGGTGCAAACCACCAGCTGGTGTTGCTGTTCCTTTTCAATTATATTACTCCTGAGCTTCACCACATTTGAGCCAGGAGTGAACTATTCAGTGACACAGAAATGAAAGGTCATGTTAGGTCTGTCACAGGCAGGGTTTCACTTTTATTGATAGTTACAAGCCTGTAATGTCAAACTTCATTGAACCCCATGGTTGATTATGAGGGTGGCTTATTAATTTCAGAAAATAACACATTAAGACAGCTAAATTAAACTAAACTAAGGATGACTTTTAAATGGTTATTAGCAAGGAAGTTAGATTCAAGTTAGATAAGAAACAAAATTCATTGTTGTATCAGCTAGTCATTTAATTAATCATTAGTGATTATGTTACTCTCATTATTTCCAGAAAGGAACTCAGCATCTGTCAGTGTGCATCCATCCAGAGTCCAGCTGTACTGAGGACTGTCCCCTCCCTCAGAGGAGCAGGACACCCTCATCTGTAAATTGTTAAAAGAATTTACAGATGAGGGTGAATGTCTAGTGTTGTTGCTGGCAGGAAAAATCGTTTTATTCACGATAATGTCTTATAACATGTTAAATGGACTGATTCTTATAAAGCAGTTTTCTAGATCACACCAGCACTTTTAAGTTCTTTCTAACTAACATTCACACACAGTCATACTCCAATAGATGCATTGCAACTTGGGGTAAGCGTGCAGACTGGGGGAGCCAAAGCTCGAACCCCCAACCTTCCAATCAGTAGATGACCTGCTCTACCTCCTGAGCTACAGCCCACCATTATGCTCAATAATACACTACAATCATCAAATTAATAATAAGCTGATTTTCAGCTTTATCATTTCATTTTGCAAAGCTGAACATTGAAGGCATATCACAACTACCACAATTTCTTTTCCAAATATAATGGCACCCTCTAGTGGTAAATAATAATAACACTGCTCCATTGTTGGCCATTATTAGCTTTGATGCCTTTTTTCAGCTCTGACTTTGGGTCTGAGAATGTCACACTGGTAAGAAATGTATTATCTTCAGCACTAGACCTCATCACAGTGTCATATCATTCAATTTCAAACAAAACAGGTTTTGAGATATTTTGTCCTTAAAATTGCTGTTTTTAATGCAGTGAACATACATTCTCACTGCGCTGGTGTTTCACATTGGTCTAATCCTCGTGTTCTTTCTCTGCAATGTTTTTGTTCTGACATCCTCCTGTTTGCTTATTATGTTACCCTCCACTGTTCATTTGTGATGTACGGAAATAGGATTCCTGGCTCAAAGACTAATGGGAATTGGGAGACGAACAGACATGATAAGTTATTAGGCATTTTCCCCCTTAAACATCAGGCATTTGTTAGCAGTGTTAGTCCTAGTATGCTTGGATGAGGTGCAGTCTGTGTTACGATGATGGGTCTTATGACCCAGCAGTTTCAGTTTCTTGTGTTTTTTTCCATTTTGTATTATGGTTTGAATCCACCCTAGGTTGTTATGTTTAGCTTTTGGTTGTTAGATTTCCCCGTGTCTTTGCCCCTGTGTCTCCCTCTGTGTATCTGTGTTTATATAGTTGCGAGTTCTTGTGCCTGATTTTCCCTCGTTTTATTCAATCATGTTTCCCCAGCCTGTCATGTCTGCTTTCTCCCTCGTGTTCCCTTGCTCCTTCCCCTTGCTGCCTTTTCCCCACTCCTGTGTAATATTGCAGTTCCTGTTTTATTATGAAAGTCTTGTGTTTCCGTGTTTGGCGTAGTTCCTCTGTGGCATCTTGTGAATTCATATCAGCTGTGTTCCCTGTATGTTCTCATTTCCTCATCCTTCTGTGTATTCATGTCCACGTCTCCCTTATGGCTGTGTTTCCTTGTGTTTTTCATCATGTATCAGTTTAGCACTTCCCAATTTAGTTTACTTTTGTATGCGTTTCCCCCTGCCAGCCAATAAAGCTGTGGCTTTCTGAGTTCATTCCTTGTGTCAGTGAGTTTGCGTTTGGGTCTGCACACAGCCGGTTCATGAGAGAAGGACGCGACCAGACAGTGGACCCAGCAGCTCACAACCCCTCTCCTGAGCTCCAGGCGGACCTAGTCTACACTGTAGAGTCTCTCTGCCAAGAGTGTGTAGCGCTGCCGGTTAAGGAATACCAGGAGGAGTTAGCCCTCCGGTTACAGAGGATGATCTCCGGACTCCCTTGGCTATTTGGCGCGCTACACCTGCTTATTCAGGGCTTCCTCGTCTCCACCGTGCACATCCACCCAGAGCAGCAGCTTTAGTCCGGCCTGGTGTTCCAGATTAACTGGCGTCGCAGATCAACTGGCGTTGGTTGAACAGATGTGTGGTAGACTTGCTTTTCAGGAGCTGCTACCGACAAACCAGCAAATAAACACTAAATATTTCATCGGTGACATGTTGCTGACAGGTTACCTTAAACACAGTCCGTCAGTCGTGTGGTGTGGTGACTTTAATAAACATTTGTAAGGAGATGGCAATTACTGTGAATTTACAGCAGTTACACAGTGATTAGTAATAAACAGCCAGTGTGATTGAGTCGCTCGTGAGTAGAATAAAGAAAGTGGGTGACTCAGGTGTGTCAGTTGGTTTGTCATGTGCTTTTGAGTGTTGAGATGAGTTAGAATATTCATATTTTAAAGCTAAGTTTAGAATATTCAGAATTTATTTTCCAAAATTTGCATGTCATCATGAATTTTAAGAAAAACAATCAATACAGGAATGAACATATATACATTTATTTTTTATGAGAGCAGTTTGCATACAGGTCTTCATAAGAATCAGTGACTAACTATATGCTATAAGCAATACTGTTTAACCTGAAGGAACATTTTGATTAAAAGAATGAATTAGAAAATAAGTAAGGGAGGGGCAGCCATCTGCTGTGAGTGTTGGGGGTGAGAGGAGGAAGACAGGTCCAAACAGATGCTAAGAGCAAGAGATTTAGGAAAATGGCCATTAAATACAAAGTGGTGTATAAACACCGGAATACCAATTTTAAACCATAACTTGTATTTAAAGGAAAAATGAGAAGCAGACACTAAGAAAAGACATAATTAAATTGACACTGTTAGCTTAACTAAATAAAAATACAATAAAGAACAAACTGAGTCATCTATACTGGAACAGGTTGTGATATTTGGGACAGATTTTGTGAATTTGTGAATATCTATGGACACAAAAAAAATTACATTCTAAATACATAGCTAGAGGGTAGTAATACAGAAGCCAAAAATACTTAGTACAGTGTTTATTTCACACCTCAAACATTTAGTAAGCAATTAAGCAAATACAAGTAATCTGCAATAAATTACAGGTAGTAAGAAAATAAACTGCTAACTCTTTTATGCTACGTCCGCACCTACACGGATAGGTGTTTCCTCCACACTAAACGGCGTTTCGAACCACCGACAATGGAGATTTTTTTAAAACTCCTTTTTTGCATTTATGTGTGGACGAGGAATACGGAGTTCGTCACGCAAGGTCAAAGGTATGTGCTTTTTTCACATCACGCTGTGCGCCACGTTATTGTTTACATGAGATGAATTGCAGAATGGCAGATAGTCAGATTAACAGTATTTTGTCTCTATCTTCAGTTTTTACACGCTTACGTATACACACGCAGTTACTGTCCCTCCATTTACAAAGGCAGAGGCTCACGGTGTAAATATTTTACGTGTAGTTGTTTTTTTTCCCTGTGTAATAATATTCAACATTGCTATCAATACATTTTTCAAAAATTGCCTCTCTGTGCAAAATGGCTTTAAAAACATAAACAGCTGTGGGATACTGTTTGTCCGTGATTTGAACCGAGGGAACAAATCGTGGCAGGATCAGCCTGATGTTATTTGTATCCCGCTGTAATTTTACTGTGTAAAGAGCTAACATCTCCAAACTGTCAGGAGTAATTAGTCATTACAACAAGTGTTTGTGAACTAAAAATCAAGAACGTGGGATACTGTTTGTCATTTGAACAGCCCAGCGGTGCTCCCGACAAAGGGAAAACCAATTCTGCAGGGGAGACCTACCTTGGCACTTGTGCAGGTGAAACTAAAGGGAAGATATGCTTCACCATATTTTCTAGTCTTTGGCTTAGAATGAAGTTGGTTTGGAAACATATTCAGCGATGCTTCATCTCCTGCTTTGCGTTTGTGTGGGCGCCCCGTGCTAGCAGTGTCCAAACCTTGTTTTTTTTTTTTGTTTTTTTCCCCTTTTCATACCGCGCCCCCCTTGCAATGGCTCTGCACCCCCCCTAGGGGGCGGGCCCCACACTTTGGGAAGGTCTGACTTAGTGCATGTATTATTATAATAATTTATGAACAATAACGAGTTATTAAATCAAATCATTGTTTTTATTCAATATGTAAATTTGTATCACTGCAAAGTGTTGCTGCAGTGAAATTTGTCAAACAATTCTGTTTTTCAATTTTACCTTATTCTTTTAACGAGATGAGTGAAAAACCTGTCACGCTGACATGATGACAGGAGGAAATCTCAGATCTTTAACAGAATACAAATAAAAATTAAAATAATAAACTCATGGTGCTTGTAATTGAGAGCCACCTAATACTGTATGGATTTATGCCCTGTTATGAACAAAAAGTTCAGTGAAAGTGAAGAAAATCAATATGCATGAGCTTTGATGTGAAAAGCTCATATACCGAAAATCACAATAAATGAGAGACATTCACACATCTTGACAGCAAGTCCTCCTCTGTGGCTCTTCAGTGGTTATTCTGCATAGAAGCTCTTAATTCACCTGACTTTATGAACCCTGGCATACAAGCAATCATCTTCTGTAGTTTCAGTGTGCTGAGGCGGCTTTGAAAAGTGGACTTGGCCATACTCCACCTCTGCTTCCACCTCAGCTCTCACCTGTCCTGTTTGCTCCACTCGCTTCTCCTGCTGTTTCATGACCCCTAGATTAGCATAGGTTACTTCATGCTCACCTTCTTCATCTGCAAATTAGCAAGAAATGTGAGAAATTGTGAGACTTCTTTGCTTTTTTTTTGATAGGAGTGAAACAAAAATATTCACTGTCATGTCTGCTGTGGAAACAGCTGTTTCATTTTAGCACAAAGACTGGAGATGATGTGAAATGGTTTGTCTGACTCTGATCAAAGTTCACACAAACAAAAAGATTTAAAAAAATGTTTCAATAGTGAAATGTAGTTTTATTGTTGGGGGGAGCTGTTTCTCCTTCTTTCCAGTTATTGTATTAAAGTTAGCTGATCAGGGATAATCAGGGTTTTGTACCTTTTTGTTTTGTTGGTCTGTTGTTTTGCTTTTTCCTCTGAGCACAGATGAGCACTACACCCACAACTAAGTAAATTACAGCTGCTGAGAGAACAACACTGACCAGTGGGAAATATCCTGTTCAAAACAAAGAAAGCCACAAACACAGATGTTTGAGTCGGCAAACATACAGTATGTTCTTATAGAAAAGGACAAGAAAGAAGAGGAAAATTACACACATAGAACTACAGAGTTTTTATTTTCCACTTACTAATGTACCATGGATCATCACTGCTGTTAGTGGAGTTTTCTTTTGACACGATGCCAGTTTGTGTATGATCTGTTGTTGTTTCAATACACAGGGTGCTATTGGTTTTATACACCCACCGTGATATCTGTGACCCATTGACTGAAGTGCAGTTAATGAAAATGCAGCCTATGAGCAAAAACAGATTATTTATGTAAGACAAAGCAACCAAAATGATGATACGTGTTATTATCAGAATGTTCTCACTCACAACAGGCAGATATTCTCTCCTCTTTGGAGACATTGTTTCTGACTGAGCAGGCAAGACGTCCTGAGACGTGCTGTTTCAGAGTGATGTTGTTAGTCTCATTATTTACAGAAAGGAGCTCAGCATCTGTCAGTGTGCGTCCATCCAGAGTCCAGCTGTACTGAGGACTGTCCCCTCCCTCAGAGGAACAGGACACCCTCATCTCTCCCTGGGACAGACACTCAGAGAGCAGCAGGACAGAGGACACAGGAGCTGAGAGAAACACACACACATGAGTTTAGATGTTAAATCAGAATCTTCGACCTTCTTTTAAGTCTCAAATGAAAAGCACAAAATACATGTGTCTTGAGTTTTTTTTTTTGCATATTACAAAGGTTATCAAACAATGTTAAATTGATATCTATTAATCTGTTATGAACAGAGAAAAAATACCTTGAATAAACAACTGTAAAGTCCGCTCGCCTGATGATTTTCCATCTGAATCAAAGGTTTTAAGGCTATAATTACCGCTGTCTGTCCTGCTCAGGTTATTGAGCCTAAATGTTCCATTACTGGGAATAATGGTAGACCTGTTTCCTACCATATTAACCTGATCATTTTTCACATCTAATATTTTTAAAGAATTCTTTAATAATTGGTATCTAGGTAATTCCGAGGTGCTTTTCATCAGTTGGATGTCCACACTTCCTCTCAAAGCTCCATAACACTGAGCTCCATCCTGTCTGCCATCACAGTAAGTTTTCACACCTGCAAACAAAAATAAAGCTGTCATAGGTGTTAGTTTATCCCCAGATTGCCTAATGCAGTGGCCTGAATTCTAGCATAGAGGGCTTTGCTGTGTGCCCTCCTTTTTCTTTCTCTTTACGGAAAGCTGAAGATCAGAAGTGGAAACAAAAGAGGGTTATAACACCACCAGGATTCTAAGACTAGGCAGACCAACCTGAGCACTGGCTGGATTAACTATAGGAACACTTAAAACTCAGTGCCTTACACATGGATTTTGTTGTGCTTGGCGTTGTACAAGACTAATAATTATAACAATACTGCTTCAGACTTCATTGTTGCCTTTCTTACACTTGAAGTTTTGTACTGTCGTAATTCAGTTCTTTGCATTTAGGATGTAGTTAGAATGATGTGAAAATGTTCCCTGTTCCTCTCTATTCCGACTGTATTGACTCAGCAGGCAGCTTTCAGACTAACTTCTCTACTTAACACAGACGCAAACTTGTACAACCTACATACAGCTATTTCCTGTTAGTGATCATTTCCAGATAAGAACATGTAAATATAGACCAGGCAGGAAGAGATTAGTATCACATCTTACATTTGCTTTCAGTATCTTAGTATTAACTACTTAAAGCACTTGCCAGTAGACAATATCAGGTTATTCATACTAAAATCTCCTCGTCCAACTTAATATCATCTGACTGATTCCTGTTCTACATTCAAGTCACTATTTTATCTTCTTCAAATTATTTAAAAAGTAAAATTTTTCACATTCAATATGCGTTATATTCACATTGGATAATCAACGTGAATTTTTAAGTAAATAACAGATTGCTTTACATCTCAACTCTGAAATCATGGCACAAGAAATAACCATTTGCAAGCTGTTTACACTCATTCTACGTTAAGACAGTTGAAATGAAAAACATTTTAACAAGTAAAAATGAAAATGGATCGAAATGTGACATGAGACACATACCATGAAAACAAACAAAAAAAGTGTGCAAACAGGAAGTTGGTTTTGTATAGCAGAAATAAATAGAAATAGTCTAAATAATTCCAGAGTATTAGATTCTAAAACGTACGCACAACCTGTCCAGGATGTACCCCACCTTTACCCCTTTGAAAAGCTCTGCCTGAGAAATAGATGGATGTATGAGATGTGCAGACTTTATATATTTGTTATAGAATATGGAAACGCTTTTTAGTATTTTAGTACTCAAGATCCTTTTTAATTATCTCTCACGATAATGCATAATGTAAAGCTTTTATTAAGTGTCATTTAAAATAAAGTGCTAGTAGAAATACATGAAAAAAGCTCACTATAAGAAACTCCGACCAGCAGCACCAGCAGTCCCACCGCAGCTTTCATGTCTCCTCTGTTCAGTGTGTGTGACCCAGATAGAAACAGCCTGCAATGTATCCTGTTAACCTATAAGAACATTGTTATAGTCATCTTTTTTTTTCTTTTTCTCTGAGGTGTAACTAAGGAGGTCTTATTTTTCTTCTGCTTTCAACATCCCACGACTGGACAGTTCTGAGCTGAAAAAAAGGAAACAATGCTTATTAGTAGTCAAACAGAGAGCTAATCGTTGCACGAAAAAAATTTATAGCCACAGCCACATCTCTTCGGCATACAACAACAACAAAAAAAATTTTAAAAAAAGAAAAATAAAACAATAATAATAATAACAATAATAATAATAATAATAATAATAATAATAATAATAATAATAATAATACATTTTATTTGAAAGTGCCTTTCAAGACACCCAAGGACACTTGACAATAGAATAAAACACATAATAGAACAATGACAACAAAAGAAAAATAAGAAAACAAAAGCACAACGTAAAATAAATATCTGGGGGTAGAGAGTTCCACAGCCCAGGAGCAGAGCAGCTGAAAGCTCTGCTTCCCATGGTGCTGAGGTGGAAAGAAGGCACAGCAAGCCGGATAGAAGAAGAGGATCGAAGTGAGCAGGGGGAAGAGATAGATGTTAACAGGTCAGAAAGGTAAGGAGGAGCGAGATTATTTAGAGCCTTGAAGGTGAGCAGAAGAAGTTTGTATATAATCTGGAATTTCACAGGGAGCCAGTGAAGTTCCTGGAGAACAGGGGTGATGTGCTGCTAGGAGGGGGTCCTGGTAATAATGCGGGCAACAGAGTTTTGGACCAGCTGGAGCTTATAGAGGGATTTTTGGGGGAGACCATGCAAGAGAGAATTACAATAGTCAGTACAGGACGTAACGAGACTGTGGACAAGAATGGACGCATATGTTTGAAGTGTGTAGTCGCCTTAATTTAGATTTTTATAAAGTCAGAAACATCCATGATACAGTTTTGGACAAAAGTTTTGTCAGTGGCACCTGCCCCTTTGCTCGTCAGTGCCCCAAGTTTTTTGTTTGTCTTTTTAATGTGTGTGTGTGTGTGTGGGTGTGTGTGTGTGTATGTGTGTGTGTAGTAATAACAATTGACTATTAACACCAATTTTGCTAAATAAAGGCTCACAAAGAGCACTCGTATTTTTCAAGCATACAACACACGGAGACAAGTAGGAAGAACAAAAATACAGAACTAAACCTTTACTAGAAACATGATACCAATAACGCAGGGGAGGCACAGGAACAGAACAGAAAACCTAGAAACCAGGAACTATAAATATAATACAGACAGAAAACAATCATTCAACCAATATAACTTACACCAAAAACACAAACACTGGGTCTCCACACTCAGTACTGTGACAAGTTACAATTGTAAAATTCTGTTTATTAGCTTTATTGTGTAAAGGATCATTTCAAAATGTATTCAAAGACTTGATACTTGATACCACAGCATGTGCATGAGTCAGAAACAGACAGCCCAAACATAGCATCCTAGGTCTCTGTCAGCTCAGCAGCCAGATTCAGACTCGTACAACCTACTTTAGACATGTTTCCTGTTAGTGTTGAGCTTCAGAAAAGAACGTGTAAATTTAGACTAGACAGGAAGTGATCACTATCACATGTGACAACTGCTCCAAAGTATCTTAGAATTAATAAATTAAAAAAGTTACATGACACAAGTAAAAACAAACAACAAAAAAGTGTACAGCTAGGATTTTGGTTTTGTGAAGCAGAAACAGAAATAGTCTAAATGATTCCAGAATATTTGATTTTATTTTTTAATATATGGAAAAGAATAGTGAAAAATACTTTTTCTTTTTTTGAGTACTATTGTATTCGGGATGCTTTACATATTACTCTAGTAATGTAAAACTTTTATTGACTGCACTTGATCTGATTTCTGCAAAACGTGTGAATAAAGATGAAAAAAGTCAACAGCTCACCATAAGAAACTGACCAACATCACCAGCAGTCCAACCACAGCTTTCATGTCTCCTCTCTGTTCAGTGTTTATGACCCAGTCAACAGCTGCCTGCAGTCCATCCTGTTAGAGATCAGTGTCATCAGTGAATTCATAAAAACTTGACTAATAAGAGCATCATTATATTAATCTTGTTTTTCTGAGTAATAGGCTCCTATAGCAGTGTCATACTTTGACACAGGATAAAGAAATTGCTGCTTCACTGAGTGAATGGGTTAAATGCAGAGAGGAATTTCCCCACGGGGATCAATACATTATTATTATTATTATTATTATTACATTATTATTCATTATTATTAAATTTTACAATAGAAAAAATGATGGTATTTACAGATGTATCCAGAAATGTGTATTTGTGTGTTGGAAATAGAAATCGGAAATACATGCAGCAATTTGTTAAAATGTGCAAACAAATGTTGGGATACCTTATTTGAGAGATGTTTTTATTTAAGCCACCAGATGGCACTGTCTCTCTTGAAATGCCCCTAGTCAGGGAAGGAGATAGTGGATAGCTTGCATTGATCCAACATTAACAGTACAGCTGTTCAGTACGTAACATTTTCTTATCAATTGAATACTAAGTAAATACAATTTAGAAATTTTGATTAGTGTAAAGTTGCTAGTGTTGTATGAATTGTTCTGTATGAGTTGAACTGAAACCCCAGCATCATTTTACCATTGTCACAATGTTATATCAATAAAACTAGTTTATTCTAGTCATACAATGATGTATGTATGATGTTTTTCACAGACTGAAGGACAACAATCAATGAAGGAATGGACATGTATACATTTATTTTGTATGAGAGCAGTTCACATACAGGCCTTCATAAGAATCAATGACTAACTCTATTTAATCTGTCAAAGGACTTATTACAAATTGTTGCTATAAGTAATATCGTTACAGCTGCAGTCAAATAATAATGCACTCCAGATATGTGTGTTAAACCAGCTCTTAGATAATTGTTAGTATAAAAAAGATGCCAAGATGTTAAAAACACAACTTCCCCAGATCCAGAAAATGATAAATATTGCTAGTATTATGTCTATAGAAAGTAATGTGATATTGCTTAATCTATAAATTTTAACTGTCTAATGTTTCTCAAGATTGTTTCAACATCACTTTTTCTGTGTTGCTGCAGTGAAATTTGTCAATGTCAATGTTTCCTTATTTTTCTAACAAGACAAGTTAAAAACTAGTCACACTTAAATGATAACAGGAGGAAATGTCAGATCTTTAACAGGATACAAAAAGAACACAAAAACCCCCACTCATAAAAGCTGTGGTTGAAAAGCTTGTACACTGAAAATCACAATAAATGAAAGATATTCATACATATTGACAACAAGTCCTCCCTCTGTGGCTCTTCAGTGGTGCAGTTTGCATAAAAGCACTTAATTCACCTGACTTTATGAACCCTGGCATACAAGCAATCGTCTTCTGTAGTTTCAGTGTGCTGAGGCAGCTCTGAAAACTGGACTTGGCCATACTCCACCTCTGCCTCCACCTCTGCTGTTTGCTCCACTCGCTTCTCCTGCAGTTTCATGACCTCTAGATTAGCATAGGTTACTTCATGTTCACCTTCTTCATCTGCAAATTAGCAAGAAATGTGAGAAATTGTGAGACTTCTTTGCTTTTTTGATAGGGGTGAAATAAAAATGTTCACTATCGTGTCTGCTGTGGAAACAGCTGTTTCATTTTAGCACAAAGACTGGAGACGATGTGAAATGGTTTGTCTGACTCTGACCGAAGTTCACACAAAAATGTTCCAATAGTGAAATGTAGTTTTATCTTTGGAGAGAGCTGTTTCTCCTTCTTTCTAGTTAATGTATTAAAGTTAGCTGATCAGCAACATCCAAAAATTACATGTACATGTGACAAATGCATCAATAAACTCAACCTAAAAGAGCAAAAACATTTATAAAACAATGTAAAATTATGATGTATATTTAACAACAACAAAACAAAATCCAAAAGGTACACTAACCCGAGCAAGTGACTGAGGAAAAAATAAGTTTTGTACTTTTTGGTTTAGTTGGTCTGTAGTTTTGCTTTTTCCTCTGAGCACAGATGAGTGCTACACCCACAACTAAGTAAATTACAGCTGCTGAGAGAACAACACCGACCAGTGGGAAATATCCTGTTCAAAACAAACAGATGTTTGAGTCAGCAAACACACAGTATGTTCTTATAAAAAAGGACAAGAAGGAAGAGGAAAATTACACACATAGATCTACAGAGTTTTTATTTTCCACTTACTAATGTTCCATGGGTCATCACTGCTGTTAGTAGAGTGTTTCTTTGACACTATGCTGGTTTGTGTAGACTCTATTGTTTGTTCTCGTGTAGGTTGTGTTGTTGGTTCAATACACAGGGTGTAATTGGCTTCATGCACCCACCCTGATATCTGTGTCCCCTTGACTAAGGTGCAGTTAATGAAAATGAAGCCTATGAGTAGAAACATATACTTGATGAAAAACAGAATGACCAGAATCATTAAAGTTGTCATTGTCACAGTGTTCTCACTCACCGCAGGTAGATATCCTCTCCTCTTTGGAGACATCACTGACGTTGTTCCTGACTGAGCAGACCAGACGTCCTGAGACGTGCTGTTTCAGAGTGATGTTGTTAGTCTCATTATTTTCAGACAGTGTTGGGAAGGTTACTTTTAAAATGTATTCCATTACAGAATACAGAATACATGCCCCAAAATGTATTCTGTAACGTATTCCGTTACGTTACACAATGACAGTAACGTATTCTGAATACTTTGGAATACTTAATATATTATCATGCTTTTTACAATAATAATAATAATAATAATAATAAATTTTATTTATGAGCGCCTTTCAAGTCACCCAAGGACACTTTACAATAGGATAAAACAACAACAACGTGAATGTACTATTGCTGTGTGATTTATTACTATTACTGAAGGTCCGCGACTCCGAACTGTAGTAAAGGGACCTCTGACTAATACGGCGGGGTCCCTGTCGGCTCGTAGCCGAAAAATAGCTTTACTTTGTTGTGTGGGTCAACTTTTCTTGCGAGAGACAGAGAGAGGCGTTGAAAGACTGCTGCAACGGAACTTATTGTTTTCGGAGGAAAACACGAACACAGTGTACAGTCGAGTCTTAATAGCTTACTTACAGCTGGGCTCGTCAGGCTCTCTTCTTGGCTACAGTGGTTATTATTATATTTACATGCTTCCAGCTCCCGTTTTTGCTCGATGACAACTCGTACCTTTCCACTCCCCTTTTTCTCCCTCCTCGCGCTCACAGACCCATAACGTGTATGGCAGTCCATTCTCCCTGCAACACGGACTACACTGCCCATGATGCTACATTCTTTAGAGCTATGCTTGTAGCATTCTGCCTGTTAGCTTAGCACAACAACAACAACAACGAAAAGGCGCTCTCTCACCCAGGAAACACACAGTCGCAGAGAGAGAGAGAGCGTCGCCCTGTAACCATGGCAACCGTAACGCTGCCGCCTGGAACAACAGAACGTAGCTGTCAAACAAAACCCAAACAGTCCTGACCCGCGACAAAATGAAACAGGAAAGTACCGCAGTGTAATCCATTTATTTCAACAAAGTAACTGTATTCTGAATACCACCTTTTTAAACGGTAACTGTAACGGAATACAGTTACTCATATTTTGTATTTTAAATACGTAACGGCGGTACATGTATTCCGTTACTTCCCAACACTGTTTTCAGAAAGGAGCTCAGCATCTGTCAGCCTGCGTCCATCCAGCGTCCAGCTGTACTGAGGACTGTCCCCTCCCTCAGAGGAGCAGGACACCCTCATCTCTCCCTGGGACAGACACTCAGAGACCAGCAGGACAGAGGACACAGGAGCTGAGAGAAACACACACAGATGAGTTTAGATGTTAAATCAGAATCTTGATCATTCTAAAGTATAAAGAATAACATATAGGCATCCAAAGTTTTGTAAGATATGCTTTATAGATTAAAATTATAATTTAATTTATAGATTAATTCATAACTAATAATGTTAGCATTTTCCAACAGGGAAAACATTACCTTGAATAAACAACTGTAAAGTCCACACGTCTGATATTCTTCCATCTGAATCAAAGGTTTGAAGGGTATAATTACCACTGTCATTCCTTCTCAGGTTATTGATCCTAAATGTTCTATAACTGGAATTAAAGGCAGAGCTCCTTTCTGTGATATTAGGAATCACCTCATTATTTCTCACATGTAGTATTTTTAATGAATTCTTTAACAACTGGTATCTCGACATTTCTGAGGTGCTGTTCATCAGCTGGATGTTCACAGTTCCTCCCAAAGCTCCATAACACTGAACTCCATCCTGTCTTCCATCACAGTGAGTTTCCACACCTGCAAATAAAACAAATGTAAAAAAACATAAATTATTATTTTAGGTGTTCAAATAGTACTTTTTTGCTTATTTTCTGTCTGTTTCAGTGCCAGAGGAGAGATGGTGGCTTTATTGGGCAAAGGGTCTTAAATATAGAGCCTTATGCAGGAGGAAAAGAGGAAGACCTCAGAGAGCATTCATGCAGAGGGTAGGTGTGACAGAAGAGGGTGCTGTGCACAGGGTGAGATGGATGCTGTGGTGACCAAGCTGAAAGAAGAAGAGAAGTTGGAGCTGCTTCTTAGTAAGAATAATGAAACTCGTTTTTTGGCTGTATGGTGTACAGCTTCTACCTAGCTTCAAAGCATATTGTTGAAACACCGTGAGGAGAGCTGAACAGCTTACCATGGGGGACTACAAAAACATAAATAGTCCATCTACAGCATCTATGCATGCTCACCATTCAGCCTCTGCTGATCCAGTCAGCAGCTATCAAACTTCAATATCATCAAAAAAGAAATGATCAACTTCAGAAATAAGTTTAGGTGACAAAATTTAATAAAATAAATGATTTTTCATTGCCCTACAGTCAAATAACTAATAAAAATAATACGAATACTAAAACTACTACTACTACTACTACTAATAATAATAATAATTATTATTATAATACATTTTCAACCTCTACATAAGATTTCAGATTACAAAAGAATATATAAAAATTGTACTGTTGGAAATACTAACTCTGTCAGGTTAATCTTTAACGGCTTGACAAGAGTTCAATTTGGATATTTAACAGTCAATGTTTACAAAAATTAATTATCAGTTTTTTTATTTCTTTTTTCTTATATTCCACGAAAACATTAACACAATGCAGCTACGCTAATTTTGAGCTTTTATTGTTTCATTTTAAAACTTAAGCATTTTAGGAATAACACTGCTTTCACAAATTCTTTTCTACAAACGATGGCACCCTCTAGTGGTGAGTAATAACAATGCTACTTCAGACTTCATTGACAAACTTTCACGCCTTTGTTACATTTCTTACACTTAACTTCCTGTACTGTCATAATTCAGTTCTGTGCATTTTTATTTTTATAGCATAAAATCACAAACTATGCCACCTCCACAAAGATGAAGGCCTCGTAACATTAGAGAAGCCCGCTGTTAACATATTAAACTGCATTCAGGTATATTACTCTGTTTGACTGACATGATCATAGTGGGCAAACAACCCTCACAGCCACCTTTGCTGGGATAGCCACCATCAGGGGTTTATTATATTGGAGTCTCCACCAGCTGTTCTAAAACTGAAGGAAAATTTTGGATGAGAGGCGAAAAAAAACTTAAAGAAGACCATTTATTTTATTTTACAATGACCTGAATGGGCAGTACAATGGCAAGTGTTTCATTGTATACTCTGTTGTAATAGCAAAATAAGCTATATTTGATTTAAAGAATTCAATTTTCTAAAAGCAGCCATCACTGATGGGGTTCATTTTATACTCCTGTAAGTTTTTAAAGTTTTGTGTAATGTTTGGTGGCTCTCACACAGTGCCATTCAGGACAGGATGAGTTACAGTCATACATTTTTGTTTTATTATAGTTTTCTTGGATGATGTGAAAATGTGCTCCAATACTGAACTTGATAACACAGCTGGTACATGTGCAAAAAACCAAACAAAGAAAAATCAACCCCCCCAATAAACAGCATACTATAACAAACTCCTCAATTCCCGTCAAAACACGGCTTCCCTATTTAATCACAAGGCAGCTTTAAGACAAACTCCTCTACTTAACACAGATGTAAACTTGTACAACCTACACTGAGCATGTTTCCTGTTAGTGATCAGTTTCAGACAAGAACACGTAAATTTAGACCAGACAGGAAGTAATTACTATTACATTTGACATCTGCTTTCAGTAGATGCTTTCAGCAAAAGAAGAAAACATTAGCAAGATTGTTTCCACTTTTTCTATTAAGACAGTTGATATGGAGAGTTCAGAAGGCAAGATAAAAAGCTAAACTTTAACATATAAAAATCAAAATGGATCTAAAAGTGACTTGACAACGATGCCATGAAAACAAACAAAAAAGTATGCAAAGAGTAAGTTGGTTTTGTGTAGCAGAAACAAAGAGAAAGATACAATTGATTCAGAAATGTGTGAACAACCAGCCATGGACTGACAACCTGTCCAGGATGTACACCACGTTTACCTCTACGAAAAGCCCTGCTTGAGAAATAGATGGATGTATGAGATGCATGTGTACATATTTGTTACTGAATATGGAAATGCATTTCAGTATTTTAGTATTTGAGATATTTTTTTAATTATCAATAAAGGATCATTTAAAACTTTTATCGTGTGCACTTCGTCTTATTTCTTCAAAGCAAGTGATTAATCATTTAAAATAAACTTTTAGTGGAAAAACCTTAAAAAGCTCACCATAAGAAACTCTGACCAGCATCACCAGCAGTCCCACCACAGCTTTCATGTCTCCTCTCTGTTATGTGTCTGTCACCCAGTCAGCAACAGCCTGCAATGCATCTTTTTAGAGATCATCAGCAGAGGAGAATGAGTGAAAACTTCAACCAATAAGAACATTGTTATAGTCATCTTTATTTTTCTCTGAGGTGTAACTGAGGAGCTCTCATTTTACTTCCACTTTCATCATACCATAACTGGACATGTCTGAGCTGAGGAGAAGAAAACGATCCTTATACGTACTCAAACAGAGAGCTGTTCTTTGTAAGACGATGCATCTCTTCTGCATATGTTTAAAGTGTGTCGTCACCTTAATAAAGTTTTTATGAAGTCAGAACTCACTATCGTTACAGTTTTGGCCAAAGTTTTTGTTTTATACTTGTTGCTTCAGTTTTCAATTAGATTGTTGTTTACATGTTTATGATATAGTGACAATGATCTTTGACTTTTATTTAAACGCTAAAAGCAAATAAATTGTTGCAATCTGTTAAAATATATTAATAAGTCACCATATGTATTTATATATGTACACATATACACATGAAACAGAAAAAGAGAGCGAGAGAGAGCAAGAGAGTATCACTGATACTTTTTAAGACCTCTGGAAATCCTGGCGAACATTTGCTAAAGCCTGCTTTTAAACAAGAAAGCCTGGCTTCTTAGGAGCAAAATATAAAAAAGGGGAATGACACATGACTTTTGTACATTAGTTTTTATTTAGCATTATGAGTTTTTTTTTTTCATTTTACAAATTACAGGTTGTATGATATAAGCTCCAGATCCATCTGTCTATTTTCTATTATGACATGTATCAGACTGTGTCAGAGTTTTTTTTTCTGTAATGTACTGGAACTATAGCTAGCCTGACTTGGCACCTCTGGAGCTTTGATGACCTGCACACCTCAAATCAGGCTGTGCCAAGTCCATCAAGAGAATAGTTAATTGGCAGAGTTCTGCTGTATTGAAGTTTGCTTTTGTAGGCCATTAATATGAAATTAGATAAACACTGAAAGGCACTTCTTTACTGATAATACACCATTATCATCATATTTATTGTCCCAGAAGGCCTGGAGACTATCCCAGCTGTCTTAGGGCGAGAAGCAGGGTACACCCTAGACAGGTCGCCAGTCTGTCACAGGGCATGAATCTGATCACTAACAGGGCAGCTACAAACAGGTTGTGCCAGTTTGTAGCTGTGCAAAAGAAGCTCAGCTGAGAGCTGCCTGCTGAGTTGACAAAGAGTGAATAGTGATGAAGCTTTGTTTTGTCTGTATGTGATTTAATTAGCGGTCTCTATTATACCCTCACTGGCTTGCTGAGTAGAAAAGATGTATGCATGCCACCAGATGGTACTGTTCCTCCTGTGGTGCTCCTGTGAGGGCATGGATGCTGGGAAACTGTGCAGAGACAGTCCTTAACATTATTCTACTTTTTAAAGTACTGGAATATGGATATTTATTGAGTCTCAAAAGCTCTTTTTTTATATGGATGATGAATGATTTCCTCTCTTCCTCTTAGTCACACATGAATTTGCTTTCTTTTTGAAGGCTTGAATGATGCATTTCAGTCACAGTGATGCCCTCTGCACACAAACAAATGCATCTTTACAAAAACACAGTCAGACAGGCTGAAACCACAAAACTACAAGTTCTGCTTTGGGTAAAAATATGCCAATATTACCTTTACATGATGACAATTGTGGTTTTGTTTACTTTGTTTGTAAGTTAGGAGACTTCTTGTGATGATGACTGACAGGATTGGGATGAAGTGTGGACATTTACCTAGAATTTTTTAACAAATGAATTCATTAAAACTACTAGATTTAAGAAATAATTAGGTTATTCCTGATATCATAGAAAACAAATCTCTTTTTCTCCCCCAGTAATGGAACATTCAGGATCAGTAATCTGAGCAAGAATGACAGTGGTAAATATTAGTGTAAAATCTTTTATTCAGTTAGAAAATCATCAGTCAAGTTTAACATTTAAATTAAACACTGTTTTTTTTTTTAAAATATATATATATGATATATCTCACACAATACCAGATATGTGTATTTTGCACTTTCCCACTTTTTCATTAACGACTATAAAGAAATCAGACAAAGACATCTGGGTGTGTTTCTGTCAGCTCAGGGTACGGGATGATTGTACTGTGGAAACACCAAGTGGCAGAATAGTCATTCACAAGTGGGACACAAATATTTTGGTGACAAAACAAATATAAGATCCAATAGATGTACTGATGTTCTGTTGTGATAGAGAAGTGCAGTGAAAGTAAAGGAGATCCATAAATCAATATATATGAGCTTTGATGGTTTGTATTTTTCTGAATCACCTGAAGCATCTTGACATACCTCCTCACTCTGTTGTGCAGTATGTATAAAAGCACTGGTCACTCAAATCATCTGATTTTTGAACATTGGCATACAAACAGTCATCTTCTGTAGATTCAGTGTACAGAGGTCGCTTTGAAAACTTGACCTGGCCATACTCCACCTCCACCTCAGATTTTTGCTCCATTTCCTTCTCCCGGTGTTTCATCACCCTGACATCAGCGTAGGTTACTTCCTCATCATCTTCTTTATCTATATTGTAGCAAGAAGGAGTAACACAAACATAGTATTACAGTGACTGAGTGGTTTGACTTTTCACAAAACTTTTTTTAAAAGATTTAAACAAAGATTTAAACAAAAATGCTCAGTCTTGTTTCCTCACATTTCTCGTTACTGTATTAAAGCCAGCTGATAAATGATGCACTCAAATTTTACTGACATATGACAGAATTATAAACTCTTGGCAGCAAATCAAAAATGTAGAGGTAGAGGCTGGTGAGAAACAATATTTGTGTGTATTTCTGTAAATACCATCAAAATGATAATAAACCTTCTCGAATCTTAGAAAAAATTATAAAAAGGCAGTCTGAGCTACATGAGTAAGAACAACAGGGATTTTCGTACCTTTTTGTTTTGTAGGTTTGTTGTTTTGCTTTTTTCTCTGAGCCCAGATGACTGCTACACCCACAACTAATAAAATTAGGAGCGCTAAGAGAACAGCACTGATCAGTGACAAAATACCTGTTTTAACAGGACACAAAACCAAACCATTCAGAAAACACCTTTTTCTTATTAAGAAAGAACAAATTAGAAAAGAACATTAACGGATCTACTGTAGTAGAATTAATTTTCACTTACTAATGTACCACAGCTGAGCACTGCTGAAAGCTGGACTGAGGATATCATTCGGGTTTTCAATTGGCACTCTGTCAGTCCCTTCAGTCACAGCACTTTGCGTGATCATTTTAGGGTCTCGTGTTGGTTGTGTTGTTGGTTTAATACACAGGGTTTTATTGGCTTCATGCACCCACCCTGATATCTGTGTCCCATTGACAGAAGTGCAGTTAATGAAAATGAAACCTGAGAGCAAAAACAGATTATATATGTAAGACAAAGTGAACAAATGATCATATTTGTGATTATCACAATGATCTCACTCACCACAGGTCGATATTCTCTCCTCTTTGGAAACATTACTGATGTAGTTCCTGACTGAGCAGACCAGATGTCCTGAGACGTGCTGTTTCAGAGTGACAATGTTAGTCTCATTATTTTCAGAAAAGAGTTCAGCATCTGTCAGTGTGCGTCCATCCAGAGTCCAGCTGTACTGAGGACTGTCCCCTCCCTCAGAGGAGCAGGACACCCTCCTCTCTCCCTGGGACAGACACTCAGAGTCCAGCCGGACAGAGGACACAGGAGCTGAGAGAAACACACACAGATGAATTTTGGTAGTATAACAGGATCCTGGTCATTCCTTATTATTTTAATTGAAGAACATATATGCTGCTATTAGATGTATATCTATTCTTAATCTCCGAACAGGGAAAATAATTACCTTGAATAAACAACTGTAAAGTCCACTCGCCTGTTGATCTTGCATCTGAATCAAAGGTTTGAAGGGTATAATTACCACTGTCATTGCTGCTCAAGTTATTGATCCTAAATGTTCCATTAACGTGGAAAATGAGAGATCTGTGTTCTATGGTATTAGACAGAACTTGTTTGTCTGACACATATAGTAGTACTAATGAATTCTTTAAATATTTGTATTTATGCATTTCTGAGGTTCCGTTCATCAGCTGTATGTCTATACTTCCTCCCAAAACTCCAAAACACTGAGCTCCATCCTGTCTGCCATCACAGTGAGTTTCCACACCTGCAAAAAAGAAAAATAAGAAAATAAAAAAATAATATCACAGTTTTGAGAGCGCAGTCTCTGTTAGAAGGTAAACATTTGCATCTGCAGCATGCAAATGTTAACCTAAATCAAAAATAGCACTTTTGTGGCTACTGTGTGTCTGTCTCAGTTCACAGTATGCAAATCATTTAGTATTTGCAGATGCATTATACAGGTTTGTTACTGAAAGACAGTAAGGTTTCAGCTGACATGTCTTTTGTAGAACAGCTGCTGTAGCTTCAGTATTCTGCTGTCCATGTTTTAAATGCTGCAATTCATCTGTGCCTTTTTACAACAAAAGAAAAGAAACAAAAAAGAAAAAAAGCTCAGTAATTATAAAATTGTTGTTTATAAAAAAAGTTGTTACCTTCTTTGTGAAGAAGACCCTAATAATTTTAAAATGATTCAAAATACCTAATATTAAAATGTGTGTTTTTGCCAGCATAGTGCTATGTCCAATCTACTTTTTTATATGCATATTTATATTTAAATAATATTTAATCAGTTCGTCTGCGTGTACTTTACTTAAACAATATTGCAACTGTTAATGTGTTTAACAAGCCCTCAACTGAAAAAAAATATGTTTCATTAGCTGTAGTGGATCCCATAGCCACAAAACATGAATAAAATATAGAAGTTAACATTGAGGCACCACATGGAAAAAGTTTAGTAGCTCACCATGAGAGACTCCGAGCAACATCAAGAACAGTTTAAATACAACTTCCATGTTCTGCATTTTTATCTCTTTGTCTCTTAAACAAGCGTGAACAGGTCTCAATATATCCTGTTAGTGATCAGCCTCAGAGGAGAACGTGTGAAACCGTTGAGGTCAGGTTTTACTGAAGTTAAAATGATCTTTTCACATGCTGAGAGGAAGAAAGAAAGAGGTATCAGTTTTTCTTCCTCTTTTAGCCTTCAAGAAAAAAGATAATTCAGATGTGATGGACTGAGAGGACGAGAGGGAACGATTTGTAATTCACGCTAAACAAGGTTTGATTAAGACAAAAAGTAGTCAAGTGTTAACAGAAAAATAAATATTTACAGAAATAAATTTACATGAGAGAATAATCATAAGCTACATCTTGTAAAATACAGTTAAACCAAACTGGGTTTGAGTGTTTACTATTTGATTTTAACCTAAACATCAAAGTAATACTACTACTACTATGTCAGAACTATTTCTTTAACTATTGGCAGCCCCTAGTGGTAAAGAAGTTTCTTGTTGTTACAGCATTAACTTTCACTGGATATAAGGGGCTGAGCTGAACTCCTAACAAACAACCAAAAATCACAATTCCCCCTCCGCCAAACGTTACACTTGGCACATTGCAGTCAGACAGGTAGAGTTCTCCAAACCCATACTAATCCATCGGATTGCCAGATGAAGAAGGGTGGTTCGTTACTCCAGAGAACATGTCTAATGCTCTAGAATATAGTGGCACCGTGCTTTAAACCACTTCATCCGACTGCTTTCATCGTGTTTGGTGATGTAAGGCTTGGATGCACCTGCTCAATCATGGAAACCCATTTTATGAAGCTCTCTATGCTATTGAAAGGTCACACAAAGTTTGGAAGTCTATAACAAAAGACTCTGCAGAAAGTTGGTGACCTGTGCACACTGTGCACCTGATGAACCTGGGCTGTGATTTCACATGAAATACCATTTCGTGGCTGAGTTGCTGTCATTCCCAATCACCTGGACTTTTTTAAAACAGCTGACTGTAGAATATTTACTAGTGAGAAAATTTTATGACTGGACTTGAAAATTGGCATACTAGTACGATACCACGCTGAAATTTACTGAGCTCCTAACAGTGACCCATCCTTTCACAAATTTTTATACAAGCAGTCTGTATACCTAGGTGCTTGATTTCATACACCTGTGGCCATGAAAGTGATTGTATCTTCTGGATTTAATGATTTTAGTGGGTGAGTGAAAACTTTTGGCAATATATCCTTCAAGCTTAGGCCTCTACCAGAAACCTGGGAGTTTTGAGCATCCTGTGAAGTATCTTTGCTGTTCCTACAACTGTGCTCATTTGGTAATCTCAGATGACTATCCAGGAATGACATTGTGATCCCCTAACTGGCTGTCACCTTCCGCATCTTCCACCTTCCCCATCTTCTTCACCTTCTACATCGTCTCTAGCCCTTGTGAGCCCTCTGTATTAATTTAGCTTCTTGTGTTCCGATCCTTCTGATCTTTCTATAGCTTGGTTTTGCTACATCTATCACTACGGCCGCCTTCTTCTTACAGGATGCCCAACACTACAGTGTCTGATTGGTTAGCCATCACCAGTTTGTCTGTCTGTAAGGACATCACACGGGATCTTAGCTTGGTCATTGTCAACAACTTATGGCGGCATATACCATTTTGACCTCCAGGCCATACTCAGGATAGATATTTCAGTACCCTGTGCCAGGCACTATGTCATGGCGTAACTCCAACCTTGGTGAGCCTGTTCTAATACTGAGTCTCATTTATTAGTATCTCTGTGGAAACATTCTTACTGTACTCGAAAAATGACAACTTCACAGTAGTCAGATACCTTCAACGTGTATCATCATCATCACAGTATCATCACAGTGTCCATTCATACATCATTAAAATCTGAAAATGCTTTTTGAAATGTTTTGTTTGTGAAACTGATGGTTTTAATGTTAATATATATCAATGTCATTTTCAGTACTCACAAAAAGGCACCACATGTGTACAGGTTGTAATAAAATACGTTTATACAGTGCTGTTGATTCACACTCTGAACTCATGCTTTTTCCTCACACTTTACTTTACTTAATTCATTAGAAATAGATGGAGGTGTGAAATGCATGTGTACATATTTGTTACTGAATATGGAAATGCTTTTCAGTATTTTAGTATTCAAGATTATTTTTTAAGCATCAATAAAGGATCATTTAAAACTTTTATTGCGTGCACTTCATCTTATTTCTGCAAAGCATGTTATAAACCATTTAAAATAAAGTTTTAGTGGAAAAACCTGAAACAAACTCACCATGAGAAACTCTGACCAGCAGCACCAGCAGTCCAACCACAGCTTTCATGTCTCCTCTCTGTTACGTGTCTGTCACCCAGTCAGCAACAGCCTGCAATAAATCCTGTTAGAAATCAGCAACACCGAACAATGTGTGAAAACTTTAACCAACAAGAACATTGTTATAGTCATCTTAACTGAGGAGCTGTCATTTGACTTCTGCTTTCAACATTCAACAACTGGACATTTCTGAGCTGAAGAAAGGGGAAACAATTCTTAAGTACTGAAACAGAGAGCTGATCTTTGTAAGACAAAATTGTATAAACACAGCCAAATCTGTTCTGCATATGTTTGAAGTGTGTCATCACCTTAATTTAGATCTTTATAAAGTCAGAAATAACCATCATTACAGTTGTTGCCAAAAGTTTTGTCATTGGCACACATTTTGTGTTTCATGCTTGTTATTCAGTCTTTAATTAGATTGTTGGTCACATATTTATGTACATGTCACAAAGATCTTCCCATCTCGCCTCTGTGGGCGGTTTATCCTTCAAGCTCGGGTTCTCTACCAGAGGCCTGAGAGCTTGAGGGTTCTGCACAGTGTCTTAGCTGTTCCTAGGACTGCGCTCTTCTGAACAGAGCTGTTGTTCTTGGGATCTGCTGGAGCCACTCGCCTAGCTTGTGGGTTATTGCACCGAGTTCTCCGATTATCACTGGGACCACTGTTACCTTCACCCTCCATATCTTCTTGAGCTCTTGTCTGAGCCCTTGGTACTTCTTCAGCTTCTTGTGTTCCTTCTTCCTGATGTTGCTGTCATTCAGTATCACTTTGTCTATCACTACAGTCGTCTTTGTCTGCTTGTCTACCACCACTATGTCTGATTGATTAGCCATCTCCAATTTGTCCATCTGTACAAGTCCCACAGGATCTTAGCTCAGCCATTCTCCACCACTCTAGCTGGTGTCTTTCATTTTGACCTCAGGACTTCCAGGCCATACTCGGCACAGATGTTTCTGTATACGTAGTTATGGCGTTCCATGTATGCCCTGCCTGCTTGCATCTTGGACAGGAACATCTCTAAAAAGCCTGCACCTGGGGTCTTGCATGGTGTGATAGACCCCAGCCTCTATGGATCTTAGAGCTTGTTCCTGTGCTGCCATGATTAGTGCCTCTGTGCTGTCTTTCACTCCAGCTTTGTCTAGCCACTGGTAGGATTTCTGGATGTCAGCCACTTCCTCTGTCTGCTGATGGTACATACCGGGCAGGGGCACTGTCCTTCCATGATGGTTCCTCCTCTTTCTTGGGTTTCTGCTACCTGAGGTATTTGCTGAAGATTGTTGATGTTTGTTGTCTCGTCCTGGACAACAGTTGCCTCTTGGTGTTTTCTATTGTGAGGAAATAGAAAACACCAAGAGGCAGTATTGATATTTGGTTATCAATACACTGGTAACTCGAAGTCTAGAAAACTGAAGATTTGTGTGTTTAAGTGGCTCTTTGCTAATTCCAAGTGCAAATAAGTTAACAATATGTTTAACACCTTCCCCAGAATGAATATAATGAGCAGTCTGACAGTGCTCAAATACAAATTAGTATAAACAGCTGTCACTGATGTGATGATTATTTTAATCTAAATCAAAATCAGAATATTGGTCACTCTGTTATTTTCAATGAAGAACAGAGACAGCATGAAATATTCAATGTTCAAGATCCAAGATGTTTCTTGTCACCACAAGAAACAACACAAGAAGTTGTATTATATTTTATATAAATGTTCAAAATTGCAAATTTACAGGTCAGGTTATTGAGGCAGATAATCACAGTTCAACAATTAGTTAGTGAACAACAATTAGTCAATGATTCAGTAGCCTGCGGATAGAAACTGTTTTTTAGCCTGGTTGTCCTCTCTTTCAAACTCCTGTAGCGTCTGCCAGATGGCAGGAGTGTAAACAGCGTGTGCTGTGGGTGGGTGCAGTCCCCAATGACATTGTCTGCCCTTTTTCTGACCTGGGTGTTGTAAATGTTCTTGTTGTGGTGGGAGGGGTACTCCACAGATGAATTGTGCCATTTTATTGACACACTGGTGAGCATTCCTGTCCTTAATGGTGCTATTCCTGTACCACACTATGATGGAGTTTGTCAGGATACTCTCCACCGTTCATCTGTAAAAGTTGCTGAGCAGTTCGGAGGGTAATCCAAATTTTCTTAGCTTCCTTAGTAAGAAGACTCATTGTTGAGCCTTCTTGATGATCTGCCGTGTGTTATGGGTCCAGTTGAGACCCTCACTGATGTGGGTACATTGGAATTTGAGGGACACATTAAAAATGTCTGTAAACACCTCAGTCAGCTCTGAAGAGCAGACCCCCAAAGCAGGGCCAGCTGCTTTCTGGGGGTTAGTCCTCATCAGAACCTTGCATACTTCAGTCAAAGTCACAGTTAGTGAGGAGTAGTGATGTGTTGGTTACATATATATATATACACAAATGAGTGTTTGTGTATAAATACACAAACAAAAGACATATGCTGTGTAATTTAATTGATCTAGGTAGCTCTGTTTTGGAAGTTCAGTTAATGCTAGCAATGTGTTTTGGAGTTTGTACGTGTTTTGTTTCTAGGGCCCCCCGTATATATTTATATATAAAAGTATATAAATAACACCACAATTTTTTTCACATTAGTAATTCCTTTTGTGCATAATTTTATATGGTTTTTGATAATAAATTAATTAGACCAGCAAAACAACCTGAAGAGCCGGTTGGGAGCCAAAAGAGCCGGCTCTTTTTAGTGAGCCGAACCGAAAGAGCCGGTTTTCTAAAAAGAGCCGGAATTCCCATCACTAGTGAGGAGCTCTGTGATGCCTCTACTGGTAGAATCCCTCTGTGTTGGTTGGTGTTGAGGGTGTCGAAGTGAGCGTAGAACTCACTCAGCTCATCTGGTAGGGCGTTGCAGCAGACTGTGACCCTGCTGCTACTCTGTTGGAAATCAGTGATGTGTTGCAAGCCCTGTCACATGCATCAGGAATCTGAGTTGTTGTAGTATCCCTCCAGTCTCAATCTGTACTGCCTCCTGTCTTCCCTGATGGCCAAGGCCATATCTGTCCTTTTTTTGAAGCCTTCTGCATCAACAGATTTATTATAATTTATTTATTTATAGAAATAGCTATAATATGGTGTAATATGGAGATTATAGCATAAATTGTAGATCTACTAAAGGCTTAATTTCCCAATAGGAAAAAAAAACAATTTTGTATGATTTGTGGAGGCAAAAGAGGAATAGGATAGGAATAGGATCCCAGAAAGTCCAGGAAAAAACATGCAGGGAAAAAAAGAGCAGATAATAGCAGGAATTAATTGAAGACAGAGGGTATAAATACAAAAAAGTAATGGGGGAAGATGACACGGAAGAGAAACTATGGCACAGCTGAAAATAATCAAGAGACAGAAGAAGTAAAACTAGACATGAGACACAGAAGATGACCAAAGAAATAAAACAAGAAGTGAATCAAAACCAAAGCTGACACACTGAACACAGGTGAACTTCACAGAAAGAAAACACAAAATGAATAAAGAAAACCAGCAATTTCAACAAATACAAATCAAAACTAGACAGACAGACAGACAGATAGATACATTCATTCTACATGGAACAACTTTATACAAGAAATTGTAAGTAATAACAGACTCTACAAGAATTAATCCAAGAACCAATTCAAAAAAATCACCCATAATAAAAAACTAAAATGATAAAATAACATATAAAGCAACAGATGAAACACAAGGAACAGAATAATGCCTAGGACTTCAAGAACCAAAACTTAAAACAGTTAAACATAATCCAAAGAAACATAATTAAATAACAGTCAAAAGCAGGGCCCAACCATTATGACTGAACCCTGCCTCAAGGGATGGTCAACAAGTCCAACACAGTTCATGCTGCCTTGGTTGGGTGGAGGGAGCAAAGACAGATAGAAACAAGACATTCAAACAAGAGGGGAGCAAAAGAGTAAGCGACATGAAGGCTGGGAGAGATCAGGGGATTTAGGAGACACTTTGGGTGGCTGACCTTGACGAGGAGCATGGTCAAAGGAATGTTCTGGGGGTCAGCTGCCAGTAAGTTTCCACACAGACAAATTTTAAAATGTTTGAGGAAAAAAAAGACGTTGCAGCAAATTCAAAGCAACAAATGTAACTCATTATGAAGTATTTTTATTAGTATTTTAATTGTAGAATTTAAAAAATTAACGTGGGAAAGAAGAAGCTGAGGTTATTTTGTCTCTGCCCTTGCTTTTGCTTCCTATATCACCTTTCCACATGTGTCTATTTTCAAGAATCTAAAACATGCTTTGAGTTAGTTCACTTTTTGTTTACTGCTTAATTCCATATGTGTGAAAATAAAGAAAAGCCTTTAAATGAGACTGTAAGTGTATACATATATGGCTTAATATTTCTGCATTCCTGTGTTTGTAAAATAAATTAAAAACAAAAAAAAATCTGCACACTGAAAAAAACGTGGGAAAGAAGAAGCTGATGTTATTTTGTCTCTGCTCTTGGTTTTACTTCCTTTATCACCTTTCCACATACAGTTTGTGAACACCGACTGATGTGTAGTATCAGTCATTTCTGTTATTTATGCTGCAAACTGTATGAACATACTCTGAACAGCAAGAAGACATGGAAGCTGTGCTTGGATTGATAGTGATGTTGCTGGGTTTGTCTCATGGTGAGCTGAAAACAGTCGAGGAATTGTTTTTCTTGTATTTCTTTTAAAATAAATTCAGGAACTGTTGAATACATCTGCAGTTTAGGACTGTTTTAATATAGAGCATGTTCATTTTCTTTCTTTTTAGTTAATTTCATTTAATTATTTTTTCTTTATTAACACTTATTTATAATAGGAAACTCTGACATCACTTCATGTGAACAGCACTTTCAGGAAACATAACAACTATGTTGGATTTTCTTAAGCTGAGACACGGCTATTGGACCCCATGTTTTTAGGGCTACAGTGCCAATTAAAATATTGTCATGCAGTTCATAATTTTATTTTATTTTATTTTATTTTTTAACAATTTTAATAGGACGTCACAATTTATCTTACACTACCTAATATGG
Organism: Perissodus microlepis; assembly: GCF_051167445.1. NCBI lineage: Eukaryota > Metazoa > Chordata > Actinopteri > Cichliformes > Cichlidae > Perissodus > Perissodus microlepis. The sequence goes on from NC_140462.1 coordinate 10,547,422, forward strand.
AAACGTGAATTTCTTGGGAATTTAAGTTGTCAGTTTCAAAAACCTCTTCTAATATCATTAATGTAATGGTTCTCTCTCTTCCTCTCAGTTCTTCACACAGTAATTTACTTTTCTCCAAGGCTTGAACCCTAACTATGTTTCAGTCACAGACATGCCTGCATCAATAAATGTGTCTTCACAAAAATGCAGACAGGCAGCAGCCACAAAAACACCATTTCTGTTTTCAGTAAACATTTGTCAGTGCTGCCAGTCCATTGTAATAATTTTGCTTTTCGTTTCCTTTTTTGTGTGTTTGCAGGTGTGGAAACTCACTGTGATGGCAGACAGGATGGAGTTCAGTGTTATGGAGCTTTGGGAGGAACTGTGGACATCCAGCTGATGAACAGCACCTCAAAAATACCTCGATACCAACTGTTAAAGAATTCATTAAAAATACTAGATGTGAGAAAGAAAACGATTCTTTCTAATGTATTACAAAATAGGTCTCTCTTTTTTCCCAGTAATAGAACATTTAGGCTCAATTATCTGAGCAGGACAGACAGCGGTAATTATAGCCTTATAACATTTAATTCAGATGGAAAAGCATCAGACGAGCAGACTCTACACTTGTTTGTTCAAGGTAATGTTTTCCTTGTTTAGAAATACAGTAAAGCCATTAATAGATATGAAACAGAAAATTCAGATACATGTATTGTATGATTTATGCTTGTTCCCCATTAAAGACCAACAAGAATGACAGAGATTCTGATTTAAAATCTAAACTCATCTGTGTGTGTTTCTCTCAGCTCCTGTGTCCTCTGTCCTGCTGGTCTCTGAGTGTCTGTCCCAGGGAGGGATGAGGGTGTCCTGCTCCTCTGAGGGAGGGGACAGTCCTCAGTACAGCTGGACTCTGGATGGACGCACACTGACAGATGCTGAGATCCTTTCTGGAAATAATGAGAGTAACATCATCACTCTGAAACAGCACGCCTCAGGACATCTGGTCTGCTCAGTCAGGAACAACGTCAGTGATGCCTTCAAAGAACAGGAGATATCTCCCTGTGGTGAGTAAGAACACTGGGAATTTTTATTACCATTACCTGGACCCCAGTTGTCTGTGCCTTCTTTAACGCATCTTTACTTAACGACATTCAGTAGCCACAAAAGCACCAGTTATGTTCTAGATAAACATTTTCATATGATTCTTGTTGTCTGTCTCTCTAATTCATACACATATTTCACAATGGAATTTCATTTTAACTGGAACATTGAAGCCAATTTTTAAAGGTGTTGTAAAGAACAGAAAGTGTTCTGACTGTGTGTGTATGTGTGTGTGTGTGTGTTTAAAAAAATACATTTTCAGTGACTAACAAAGTAACAAAAATTAAAAAAAAGTTAAATGGCAGTTACAATACCATCTATGATTTTATTGATTTATTGTGGCACCATATGTCTACCCAAACAGTGAAATATTCAGAGGTCCATGCTACTCATGTGTGCAATAATAAAGGCATCTTCACAAAAACACAGACAAACAGTAGCTGAAATAACACCATTTCTGTGTCAGGTAAACATTTGTTAGTGCTGCCAGTCCATTCAAATAATTTTGCTTTTGTTTCCCTTTTTTGTGTCGTTGCAGGTGTGGAAACTTACTGTGATGGCAGACAGGATGGAGCTCAGTGTTATGGAGCTTTGGGAGGAAGTGTGGAGATAAAGCTGATGGACGGCACCGCAAAAATACCTCGATACCATTTCTTAAAGAATTCATTAAAAATACTAGATGTGAGAAAGAAAAAGATTCTTTCTAATATCATAGAACATAAATTTCTGTTTTTTCCCAGTAATGGAACACTTAGGCTCAATTATCTGAGCAGGACAGACAGCGGTAATTATAGCCTTAAAAGCTTTGATTCAGATGGAAAAGCATCAGACGAGCGGACTCTACAATTGTTTGTTCAAGGTAATGTTTTCCTTGTTGTGAAATGAAGCCATTAATAGATATGAATATAACTTTAATATTGTTGAAGTAATCCATATCTTTCCATACATGTATTTTATGGTTTATACATATTTTTCACTGAAGACTATAAAGAATGATTGATTTAATTCTGCAGTGTCGATTTGAAATCTAAACTCATCTGTGTGTTTTTCTCAGCTCCTGTGTCCTCTGTCCTGCTGGTCCCTGAGTGTCTGTCCCAGGGAGAGAGGAAGGTGTCCTGCTCCTCTGAGGGAGGGGACAGTCCTCAGTACAGCTGGACTCTGGATGGACGCACACTGACAGATGCTGAGATCCTTTCTGTAAATAATGAGACTAACATCATCACTCTGAAACAGCACGCCTCAGGACATCTGGTCTGCTCAGTCAGGAACAACGTCAGTAATGTTTTCATAGAACACAGGCTGTCTACCTGTGGTGAGTGAGAACCTTATGAATAAAAGTTAATAAGCACAAATTAAATTTTTATGGTCATTATGTCTTGAACTGTTTGTTTGTTGGATCATACTATGCTTCATTTTTTTTTTTTTTTTTTAACTGCAGCTCTGTCAGTGGGATACAGACATCAGGGTAGGTACATGAAAACAATGTGCACTGAACCAACAGCAGACCCAGCTCTGCCTAATATGTGATTTTGGTGTCTCTGAACAGATAAGTCCTTGCTTATATGTGGTTTGCGAGCAGTTGTGGTCATTCTCTTGCTAATTGGGATTTCCATCTACTTCACTTGGAAAAAAAAGAAACATGCCAAAGCTGAAGTCTCTGCTGTCCCACAAACAAGAGGAGATCCAGAGGACTCTCTTCTGATGGTTGAAATGAGTTCTGCAACTTACACCAACACCTAGTTTCACCTTTTACTTGCTGTTATTTGTCTTTGGTTCACAAGCATGAAAATAGCATTTAGAGAGAAATTCTTCTGCTCTTTTTATTCCCCACGAATTATGTTTCACAGACAGCTCATATTGAATTATGATTAGAAGCTCTGTGGTTTCTGGGTTTTACATTTTTTAAATACAAAATCTTTACAATTCTTAAACAATAAAGTCTTGAATTAAGTTTACTTCATGTGTCAGTTTTTTTAATTACATGTATTTCAGGATGTTGCACATCCCTGGGAACAATCACTTTGGATCCGAAATATAGTATTTAAGAAATATAGCTTTCTGAAAAAAAGTGCTCTTGTGGCACAACTTGACCCCGATGCAGGGTTAGTTGCGCCTTTGGAGAGAATACCTTGGGATAAATTGAGCCATTGATTATTAAAGTAAAACAGTATATTTTGATCTCAGAAACTGTAATGCTATATAAAAGCTAGACAAATTTAACACAAAACGACTTATCTGAGGTTTATTTAAAGTTATTTTACAATATCAAAGGCCAATTTTATACAAGCCACACAAGCACATCCAAAGCCAGTTTTCTTAAAAATGGCCAAGGGCCAAAGGAACTTGTTGAAGCTACCCACTGCTCCCTTCTGGATGTACCACCAAGTTTTTGTGGTGTGGGTAGTTGTTTTTTTATGCACATCTTCTCGAGGGATGACTCCGTCAAAATTTTCTTTAAAAGTGAAGATGGGCTTTCCATTCACAGACCTATTACTACTTCACCTTAAAAACTTTGCACCAGTGTCAGTCAGCACCATCAACCAATCCATGTAGTTGTAGGATTTGATTTTGCCTGCAAACTTCACTATGACAATCACAAATACTTTTCAATTTACATATGTCAAGCTATACGCTCTAAATAAGTACCCAACTTTACCTCGTTGTGAACTATCTGCATTTTGATAACTGATAATGAGCATTTCCTGGGGAAATAATTATTGTTCCCTATATACTTTTCCTTAAATGGACACTTAACCCAACCTGCCTCTGATATCCCTGCCAGCTGGATCAAATTGTCATTTCTTTGTGCATATTCAAATACCATGAACTTCTGCCAGCTCTCTCTCCATAAGACTTGATTGACAAGTCCAGATCTTTTATATCCTTTTATAGCCTTATTTCTCTTCCATCTATCTTTTTCTTCTCCACATATTGTTTTAATGTCATCGTGAATATGTTCATCTTCCTCGCCACCTGATGAATGGACTTCCCCTTCTCCACCTCATTCACTCTGTCCATGTCCTGTAAAGGAGTGGAAGCCCTGCCTGTCTTCCCTATTATAACTCCATGGCATGATGGTCTATTTCTATTTTGGGTTTGAAATTAAGAATGTCACTGTGAAAAACTGTAAACAAACACACAAAAACAATTAATGAAATAATATATTAAAACATTCATAAGTTGGGCACAAAGCAACTCAACCACACCGTTTTGAAAAAAAAAAAAAAAAGAAGCATCATCCGGCAGTTTTGAGCTAACATCATGTTAGGTGTATAGACTCGCAGTGTAGCTTAACAAAGCACTAAAACATCTGCGAAATGTTTTTAAACCTGTATGTAACTGATTAGACAAAACAATCAAAAAACCTTGATCTCAGAAATTTTACTTTAAAAGGCAAAAACAAGTTTTTGAACTTAAATATTCTTAATTCTCATGCAATGAGGTTCTCTTATTTGCAGGATTAGTAAAATGGCTGACTCTTTAAAAATGTGCAGTCACATGACTGATTTCTTCTATGGTTCCCTAGAAACAAGGGGTACAAATCACCCCCTTTCTCCTATTGTGGGAATAGCAGCATGACAATTTTCAGTATTTTTTTACACAATGTCGCCCTCTAGTGGGAAAGGTCTGGACTTTATCATTGCTCAGTTACACCTTTCTTGCTTTTATTGTATTTTGCTTCTTAGTGGTCACCAAAGGCTTTTGCATCAATAATGCTGGTAATCATGGCATCATTGGGCCTGTCGGAAAGTAGAATCATATTAGACAAACTTAAAATAAGTTTTTACTGGTTTGAAATTAAAGACTAAGCTAACAGAGATATTTTGCTTTTTTTTAACTAACATTTAACAAAATCTACACTATGAATCCTGCATTGTTAACCTCACTAAGAAAAGACACACAAAGATATTGCTTTAAAAAGTTTTTATATTGTTTGCAAAGATAAATACTGTAAGTGAGTACATGGCTATTATAAGTCACATCTCTTCACTTTGAAAAGACTACTCAGAATTACTATTTTAAACAACTAATGTGAAAATTGCTGCAATATTTGATTTCTTTGTTGTACATACTTAAACAGGAGTCTCAGCTACTTGTAAAAATAAAAACATGCAGATTGATTGGCATAACAACAGGTACAAATAAGTGCTACTTGTGTTACTCAAAAAGAAATCTCGCTCAAAACAGGTTCCATTCTCCTAAAAAAAAAAAAAAAAGCCACATATATACAATACACATAAGAAAAAAACATTAAGGCAAAAGCACAGTTCAAAGTATAGTAATACAAGTGTACATCAAAATATAAAATGTGTATTTTATATCTCGCCTTCTTTTATAAAGTAACTGACACCACACATTCAGAAACTGTTTCAGTCATAATAATGAGAGAACAACATACAGAGAGAAGTCAGTCACCTATAGAAATAACCATGTTCCTATGCACATGACAGGATATTTAAAATCTGGATTCAAACGTTAAAGTCAAATATGACCATTTAAAAACCTGACTGTCAAGCAACAGGGACACCTGGACACGAGTGTCAAGCACAGTGGTAAGGTTAAAATGGTGTTTGTTAGACAGAATTTGTAACCACTTCTTTCTTGGCAGTAAACTGGCGGCAGGGACGTTATCAAATATCAGTATCAGAAGAGGAGAAAGATCAGATTATGCAGGTTTGTATAAAAAGATTATATTAAACCAACATAATTTAGCAAATATATAATTTTACTAATGAAATAAATATGTTATTAATTAGGTTATCAGGACTGTGATGAAATGTTTTGTTAGCAGTTTTTTTTAAAACAGTACATTTTCACAGTAAAATACAGTTTTATTAAATCTCACCACAGACTTTTTTCCACATCATTTGCAAAAAGATGTGTTTTTGTTTAAACTGTTTTTTTTCAGCACATTAAAATCTGAAAGCTTTTAAACTAAACAAGTACACATATCTACACTGATCTCAAAGAGTGGCTGAGAACAGAAGAGGAAAAACAAATGAAGGCTTTCCGCATTAGTCCACCAGAACAATGTCATTAGGATTTTTTTCTCTCTTCTCTTCCAATATTATTATATACAATGCTTGCTTCACATTTATCCAGATTTATTAAGACACATGCATTTCTTACAGAAGAGGGGGCTGATCCCCAGATATAAATCTAAAGATTATTAATAATATTATTGTTGTTGTTGTTGTTGTTGTTGTTGCTGTTGTTGTTATTATTAAAGTAGGGACAAAGTAGCCCATGAAGGTGTCACAGGAAGCTAAAGTGTCTGAATAGAATTCAGTCATTAATTAATTTATTCATATTTATGTGCTGTTAGCTGAAACATTAACTGTGTTTCAGCGACAGACTTACATGAAGCAACAACCTTTTGGCATCTTGATGTCACCTCCTCCTTCGGTCTGCCGTCAGTGGTGCAGTCGGTGTAAAAGCTCCAACCACTTAAATCATGTCCTGTTGCTTGAAAACTTGATTTGGCCATACTCCACCTCCGCCTCTGCTCTTTGCTCAGCATCCTTCCTCTGACATTTCGTGATAATGACATGAGCATAGGTTACTTCCTGGTCATCTTCTTCAGCTGCAAATTAGTAGGAAGAGGTGGCACGAACTTAATGTTACAGTCAGTGTATTAGTACAGCAATGGTTTGACTTAAAGAAGAACTTTCACTCTCATGTCTGCTGCTGGAACAGTTGATTAGTTTTAGCACAAAGATTGAAGTCAGTGTGTGTGATTCTAACTGGTGCACTTTAAAACTAATTAAAAATGTTTCATTGGTGAACTCTAGGGTTGCCGTTTTTTGAGGTGTTTCCCCATGTTTTTAGTTGTTGTGTTAAAGCTAGCTGATTAGCCATACCAACAAATTTGACTGACATATGACAGCGGTATGATTAAACTCTTGGCAAGACAGCAAAAAGGTTTATTAATTTTTAAAAAAAAATAATTATATATGTTTAATTAATCAAAGTGGAGTGGGGAAATGGAAAGTTTGGTACCTCTTTGTTCTGTAGGTTTGGTTTTTTGCTTTATGATGTGTTCACAGGCACCTGCTACACCCACAACTAACAAAATGAGCAGTGCTGAGAGAACACCACCGATCAGTGGTAAATAGGCTGTTTGAAAAAAGGACAGAATAAGACAAAAACAAGTCAGCAAGTCTGAGTTTTTATGAAGACAAACAAAGAAATAATGAGAAACTGGCATTAGTCAGTCTACTGTAGCAAAGTTATTTTCACTTACTAATGTACCATGGGTTATCACTGCTGACAGTTTGATTGAAGGGTTTGATCTTAGTGGGGTTTTTATTTGACACTATGGCGGTCTCCTTAGACGTAGCAGTTTGTTTGGGGACTGTTGTTGGTTTAATACACAGGGTGTTATTGGCTTCATACACCCACTGTGATATCTGTGTCCCATTGGCTGAAGTGCAGTTAATGAAAATGAAGCCTGAGAGCAAAAAAACGTATAATTAATGAAAGACTGAGTGACCAAAATGATCATATTTGTGATTTTTACAATGTTCTCACTCACCACAGGGAGATATTCTCTCCTCTTTGGAGACATTACTGACGTTGTTCCTGACTGAGCAGACAAGACGTCCTGAGACGTGCTGTTTCAGAGTGATGTTGTTAGTCTCATTATTTCCAGAAAGGAGCTCAGCATCTGTCAGTGTGCGTCCATCCAGAGTCCAGCTGTACTGAGGACTGTCCCCTCCCTCAGAGGAGCAGGACACCCTCCTCTCTCCCTGGGACAGACACTCAGAGACCAGCAGGACAGAGGACACAGGAGCTGAGAGAAACACACACAGATGAGTTTAGATTTTAAATCAGAATCTCCCTAATTCTTTAGAGCCTCTAATAAAGAATAGGGAAAGCATAGAATACAGGGAAATGTAATGAGATATATTGTATAGATTATTGTATAGATTACCACAACAATATTTTATTTACATCTATTAATGGCTTAATTTCCCAACATTTACCTTCAATAAACAGCTGTAAAATCCACTCGCCTGATGATTTTCCATCTGAATGAAAGGTTTGAAGGCTATAATTACCACTGTCTGTCCTGTTCAGATTATTGATCCTAAATGTTCCATTACTGGGAAAATGAGCTCGCTCTCTTATGGTATTAGAAATAACCGTATTATTTCTCACATCTAATATTTTTAATGAACTCTTTAATAATTGGTATCTATTAATTTCTGAAGTGTTGTCCATCAGCTGGAAGTCTACACTTCCTCCCAAAGCTCCATAACACTGAGCTCCATCCCGTCTGCCATCACAGTAAGTTTCCACACCTGCAAAACAAAAATAAAGTTGTCATAGTTGTTAGTTTTGCTCAGTAGATGAACAGATGTCCACATGCCTGATGTAGTGGCCTGAGTTCTAGCCAGAGGGCTTTTGCTGTGTGCCCTGCTTTCTTGTCTCCTCTTTACTGAACACTATTTAACAAATGTAAGCAATGTTTCAGAGAGGATATCAGAAGTGGTAACAAAAGGAGATCAAAGCACAAAGTCATGGTTAATAGACCCGTACACCAGAACTATAAGACCAAGCAGACCAACCTGAGAATGCTTACAACTCAATGCTTCTGGATTTATGTGTGCTTGGTTTTATACAAGGCTAATATTGCACTAATGACATTTACAAGAACCCAGGAGGGACAATATTGTAGGCCAACTCAAAGGCAATCACAAAAGTCACCATCAAATGTGGAATATCCCACACTTGATGCACTGTCCACATCACAAAGATCAGAGTGGAGTGACCATCAGCCACGTCCTGTCCATCGATGACATTATACTGTATGCCAGGAGTGACTGAAACACTGACTCACTGATCCACCTCACCAGGATCTACAGTGAGGACACTAGGAAGTCATTCTTTATAAATATGGCAAAAAGGTTGTAAAGAGAGACTGATGGGGTGGAGTTGCCACAAGCAGTGTTGGGAAGGTTACTTTTAAAATGTATTCCATTACAGAATACAGAATACATGCCCCAAAATGTATTCTGTAACGTATTCCGTTACGTTACTCAATGACAGTAACGTATTCTGAATACTTTGGATTACTTAATATATTATCATGCTTTTTACAACAACGTGAATGTACTATTGCTGTGTGATTTATTACTATTACTGAAGGTCCGCGACTCCGAACTGTAGTAAAGGGACCTCTGACTAATACGGCGGGGTCCCTGTCGGCTCGTAGCCGAAAAATAGCTTTACTTTGTTGTGTGGGTCAACTTTTCTTGCGAGAGACAGAGAGAGGCGTTGAAAGACTGCTCCAACGGAACTTATTGTTTTCGGAGGAAAACACGAACACAGTGTACAGTCGAGTCTTAATAGCTTACTTACAACTGGGCTCGTCAGGCACTCTTCTTGGCTGAAGTGGTTATTATTATATTTACATGCTTCCAGCTCCCGTTTTTCCTCGATGACAACTCGTACCTTTCCACTCCCCTTTTTCTCCCTCCTCGCGCTCACAGACCCATAACGTGTATGGCAGTCCATTCTCCCTGCAACACGGACTACAGCACGGACTACACTGCCCATGATGCTACATTCTTTAGAGCTATGCTTGTAGCATTCTGCCTGTTAGCTTAGCACAACAACAACGAAAAGGCGCTCTCTCACCCAGGAAACACACAGTCGCAGAGAGAGAGAGCGTCGCCCTGTAACCATGGCAACCGTAACGCTGCCGCCTGGAACAACAGAACGTAGCTGTCAAACAAAACCCAAACAGTCCTGACCCGCGACAAAATGAAACAGGAAAGTACCGCAGTGTAATCCATTTATTTCAACAGAGTAACTGTATTCTGAATACCACCTTTTTAAACGGTAACTGTAACGGAATACAGTTACTCATATTTTGTATTTTAAATACGTAACGGCGGTACATGTATTCCGTTACTCCCCAACACTGGCCACAAGGCATGATAGTGGACATACAGGACACACAGAAGAAGTGCTTGGGTATCCAACAGGCTAACGAGAGCTACATGATAAAGACACACTAAAGTCAGCCGCAGTCGAATACCTCCAGAAAGTATGAGATGTGCTTAAAAAAATGTGAGCCATCAATATGTATGTCTTCTCGTCATCAGATACCAAGCTGGAATAATAAATTGGCCACAAGGGGAGACATGAAAACTCTTCACAATGGATGGAGGTTTCCACTCAAAGGTCTAAGGCTCTGTGAACAGATATGGAAGCTGCTGTTGAAATAAAAGTGGCTCCCTGAGGTGAGCTGCTCCAAAACAACTGAAGACAGACAGTGATAAGGACCAGGAAGTGGGACCATCATGTATTACTGACCTGCAGATATATCATCGAGAGATAGAGGGAAGGAAAAGAACAGGGCCTAAGCACTAGATTTTAGAGGAAGGAGTCACATCTAATAGGGCTCAGAGACAGAGCAGCATACAGTAACAGGGCTGGGACAGCGTACACTGACTTGCACAACCAACTACAAGAACATTTGTGCTGCATATGATCCCCAAATCCCGATAGGAGGCCCCACTGAAGGTGGTTGAGAACAACAGTGCTAACTAAGGTCATGTGGAACTTTGAGTTCCACACAGACAGACAGCCAACCATTAACCACTCAGACATAACCACTGATCTGCGGTTGTGATACATGAAGCAATCCTAAAATCCAGATAGGAGACGGCAACATCAGAATGAAGGAGCATGACAAAACTAAGAAGTAACTTTTTTTCAGACCTAATCCTGATTGTACTGAAATTAAGTATGAAATAAGTATTTTTGAAACCTCGCATGAAAAAAAAATTGGTTGCTCACCATGAGCTACTCCTAACATCAGCAACAGTCCAACTGCAGCTTCCATGTCAACTGTTCAGTCTATGTTGACTCAATCGGCAGCTTTCAAATCTTTTCTCTCAAATAAGCAAATCTGTGATGTTATTGATGTTAACAGACTGCAGTTAACAGACTGTTAGTGCTCAGCCTGAAAGGAGAAATCATGAAAACGTTGGCTTTAGGTTTTAGTGAAGTGGTAAATAACATCTCACATGCTGAGAGTAGGAAAATGAATTGACATTAGTTTTTCTTCCTCCTTTAACCTTCATGAAAAAGAGATTTCATATATGAGAGTAACAATTTAAATTCCTAAGAAATAAAAGTTCCAGACTTAAAATGAAATGATACATTTCAGAAATATGTTTAGATGAAAAAATAGACACAAAATTAATGATAGCACATGTTTCATTTCTAAAAAGAGTACAACATGAAAGTAGGACGCTTTCAAACAGATAGTTCGGCATGTTGAGCAACAATGGTTTGAACACTCTGAATGCACTGGTTATTGTTATATTTAAAAATGCTGATCACAGAAGAATTTATACAAATTACAGAATGTACTGTTAGAATTAAGTATTGCTTTAGTTGAATCTTAAATGGTGCCATGGGGTCATTTAACATTCATATCATTTAAAGTTTAATTGAACAAAACTTCAAAATCTCTGATTACTTTTGCAATAAATACTTATAAACACTAATCCAGATTCAAAACTACTGCTGAAGGATTTAAATCACAGTATTTCTTTTTTCATAAATGTGCACTCTAGTGGTAAATAATCATTAGCAAAAAGTATTGTAGCTAATATTTGACATTTATTAATATAAAAATAATTATTTTCCCCCATCTTAACTGTGGAATAACATTAAATTATACGGGCTGTGACAAAATGTGTATCTGATCCCTTTTTATACTTTAAAGAGGCCCAAAGTTTGAGATAATTTTACCAATTGAAATGATCAGTATTGTTTGTTTTACATTTTATTCATATTGTAGTTGTTATTTTAAAAACTAGTATATTATAAAAAACCAGTGCTCAAATACAATTTCGTACAAACAGGTGCCACTGGTCAGATGACTTTATTTGAAGTGATGATCTGATTCCACTTTCGCTAAAAGATAGACGAGTTAAAATTACAGTCATAACCTTTGTAATATAAAAATGTGTTATCTAAAATATTAAGCATTTGTTTGGAATAAAAACAAGATAATTTGACTGTAAATATACTTTTTAGATCCATGAACAAAGGTCAAGTGACACCAGGTCTGGGGATAAGTATGTATCAATAAAGTGCCGCATGAAATGAAAAAGCAGAACAGCTCATCCTCAGATACTCCCAGTGGCATCAACACAATGCAACCAACCTGTAAGCTGCAGAACTCACTGTAACACTAAAGACGACATCAAAATCTTTCAGTGGCTGTACTTATTACCACAGCAGCTGCATGCTTTGAATAAGTAAACACAGCTCACCATAAGAGACTCCTAATAGCATCACAAACAGTACAAACACAGCTTGCATGTTTTTTCTCTATTCAGCATCTGTCGACTCTGCAGGCAGCTCTTCTGCTTTACTGTGATGCAAACAGGCCCAACCTACACTGACCAGGTTTCCTGTTGGTGAGAAACCTTTAGATCAAAACATATAAATTTAAACCAAGCAGGATGTGGCTACTTCAGAATTTTTTTGTGTTAACTACTGACAGCAGTTGCCAATAAATTTCATTGCTTGTCAATACTGATCAGCTTCAGATAAGTATGTATGAACTCAGACCAGACAGGATGTGACCAAAATTTAACTGCAGAGAAAGAAAAGAGAAAAGTTTAATTTAAATTAAATTTAACAGCCCCAAACTAATCATGTAATTTTATTGTCCAACTAATAATGCTGTTTCATTGACAGTTGTAATATTTACAGCTAAATTACACTGACAACTAAAATATGTTTATTTGCACGCGGAAGCAAGTTTAACGGGGATGGCATAAAACAGAGTGTATAATAAAGCCAGACATGTTTAATTTAATACATCTTAATAACAGATTTCATCAAACCTTGAAACACATTCACAGACATTTATGATGCCTGTGTTACTCAGTGGTTTTGAAATGTTATCATAAATAGAGGTTAAGTGTTGTGTTTCACCATAAAAGAACAGATTGTCATTGTATGTAGAAGGAAATGAAACAAGAGAAACGGTCACCATACAAAACCAAAGGTACACATGCATCTTTTACCAAGAACAGCCAGTCCATTATTCTTCTTGTTATATTCTGCTCCTCTATATTTAAGTGTAGACTATGAACACAGGGCACAGCAGAGGTTTCGTTCTTATTATTGTTTTTATTAATAACAGCATCTTGTAAAATGTGATAGAGAGCGAGAGAGAGAAAGAGAGAGAGAGAGAGAAACTTCTGCTTTCATATTGTTCACTGAGTTGTTCCTCGTTTCTTTAGAACTTGTTTTTTAGGTTATTTTTAATTTCTTTTGTTTTAGTAGAGAGACAGCTGCTTGTTTGGCAGCCTAGACGTGTTTGGTGAAGTTCCCTCTTATGCATGCCAGTGTAAACATCAGGATATGAGTAAAAAGCACCATTGAAGCTGCAGTGTGACATCACATGGTAGCACTGCCCCTCTGTAGGTTGTTTCTCTAAGTGGCCTGCCTTTAACCCTATTGATTAGTCATTTTGTTGAGCTGCTATTTTTACTAGAGCAAGACAGTGACAGTGAATCTTGTTGTTTTTAAGCAATGCCTGGTAATAAAGTGTTTTAATTAAATGCCTTGTGGTGTTCTAAGTCCTGTCACCTAATTTTCTGTTTTCTTTGGTGCAGCTCCATATTATCTTCAGTTAGTTTGTTTAATAAACTTATTGAAATTGATTGGTCACGCCTCTGCCTCGTCAGTAACGAGCCTGAGTGCCTTTGTAACTGGTGAAACTTTGCACTAGTTAATGTCGTATTTCCTGGCGTGTAACTCCACCCCCAAGTGGCGTTGTCAGTACCATTTTGTTGCCTTTTCAGTTTCCTCCTCCTTCTTGCTGCCACATACTTATTTCTGATTATGTCCATCCAGGTCACTCCAATGAAAATCCTGACATATTCAGCTTTGCTACCTCAAGCTCTGACTCTTGCCTCCATCTCCAAACTATAAATCAAAGCAGGTCTCACTTGCATCTTGTAAACCGGTGGTATCTTGTATTCTTGTGTCACAAATCTTCCCTGACACTTGTCTCCACCCACTCCACCCTACCTGAACTCTCTTCTTCACCTCTGTTGTGTACTGTCCATTCAATCAGCTTGGTGATGTTACATTTTTCAGATGGTCCACTTTAAAAATTCACCTGAAGAAATAAGAGAATTCAGTAAAGATGCTTCTAATCTTTTATCACTTCTTTTGGATTTCTGTAAACAGATGAAATTGATCAAACATAATTTAGCAAATATTTAATGTTTTACCAGAAAAGGTAAATTTTGTAATAATGAGATTATTAAGAGTTCAAAAGTTAACTTCTGTGTTCATTATGTGATTTTACTCTAGTCTTGTCTCTCTTTTTGTTTCCCTTTGTTTCTGTGTGTCAAGTCTGTCGGTGTTGGCGCAAGTTGCAGAACTCATTTCAATCATCAGAACAGAGTCCTCTGGATCTCTTCTTGTTTGTGGGACAGCAGAGACGTCAGCTTTTTCATTTTTCTTTTTGTTCCAAGCGAAGTAGATAAAAATCCCAACTAACAAGAGAATGACCACAACTGCTCTCAAACCACACATAAGCAAGGACTTATCTGTTCAGAGACACAAAAATCACATGTTAGGCAGAGCTGTGAGTTTTCACTTACTTCTCATGGTATGAAAGAAGAAAGTGTGTGAAATGCACTTCACACACACACAGTTCTTTATAGCCAGATGACATGTTGATTTTGAGTTTTCGTTTGTTGTGACAGTCCACAGTCTGGACAGCTCCGGTCTCAGCTGTTCCCAGCTTCCCCTCCGCTCCTCTCCCGTCTCACTAAAAAGGGGAAGGAAAACTGTCATCAGACTAAACGGCATCAGTTGTGTTCTCACCTGCCTCTCCAGCACCGCCCCGTTGAGCTCACTGCACCACTCCTCCCCTGCAGCCGAGCCCGGGACCACACCTCCGCCACAAAGTTTACTGGAGTTAGTTTTCACTTACTATTGTGCCATGTGCCATCGCTGCAGGCAGTTTGATTAAAGGGTGTTATACTGTTTTTAACTGACACTTCTTCAGTCAGACAACACAGAGTGTTGTTGGCTTCATACAATCACCGTGATATCTGTGTCCCATTAATTAAAGTGCAGTTAATGAAAATGAAGCCTATTGGGGAACAGAAAATGAAAATTAAAGTTGTGATTAGTAGCTTATATGTCTAATGTTCTTACTCACCACAGGTAGATATCCTCTCCTCTTTGGAGACATTACTGACGTTGTTCCTGACTGAGCAGACCAGATGTCCTGAGACGTGCTGTTTCAGAGTGATGATGTTACTCTCATTATTTCCAGAAAGGAGCTCAGCATCTGTCAGTGTGCGTCCATCCAGAGTCCAGCTGTACTGAGGACTGTCCCCTCCCTCAGAGGAGCAGGACACCCTCCTCTCTCCCTGGGACAGACACTCCGAGACCAGCAGGACAGAGGACACAGGAGCTGAGAGAAACACACACAGATGAGCTTCGATTTTAAATCAGAATCTCTGTAAATCTTTATAGTCTATAATGAAGAATAAGTATAAAGAATAAAATACATATTTGTAAAAATTTGTATGTATGTAAAAAATATTTGTGAGTTAAATCATATAGATTTTCAAAACCATGTTAAATTTCTATCAAGTTCTTGAACTTATTCATAATAGTAAATTACCTCTCCAGTTCAGTCTAAAACAAACACTGTACATATTTGTTTGTTTTGGCGTCTTTTAACTTCAATTAAGATATCAAACTTTACTTACTGCCTAAGTAATGTCATTATTTCAAAACATGTTGCTGATATAAAATATGTTTGCATCAGTAAAGTGCTACATGAAAAAAAAACCCTGAACAGCTCACCATGAGACACTCCCAGTAGCATTATCATCAATCCAAACATAATTTCCATTTTTCCTGTGTTTAGACCTTCTTGATACTGTTGGCAGCTATCAAAATAATTAATTTAATAGCATGTAAACACATCCAACAGTCAACAATGGCTACTGATTGGTATTTTTTTTTTTGAAAAGTTGGACATGGACTGTACATGGAAAGATGAAAAAGGAAGTGAAACTAAAATATTCATCACTTAGCTGAAACAAAATGAACTTCACAGTTTCTTCTCTCAGAGTTCAATTTTTAATCATTTTTTCCTTAAAGTAACTACCACAGAAACACACTGCAACAACATCCTCTGTCAGAGCTGTATTAATAGCCACTTTATTCACCCACATTAGCAAACAGCAGGGCAATGGACATGTGCTTGTGCTTCTTTATTTTCTCATTCATTGGTTGTGAGTCCAGAGCAGACACCAGTGTTTTTGTCACATGTACCTTAGTTCTGTTATCCACCACATCTGCCTGTCCGTGTGTTCCCGGACATAAAAATAATGCTTACAATACTTAAATATGTGATGGGAAAGAAAATAAAATAAAATAATGTGATTGTTTTCTATTTGTTGTTGTCAAAGTTAGACAACTTCTCTCTGAAAACTTTAGATACAATTAGGCTCCAAAGTGGAGTACAGGTACCTCGGCTGACACAGAGGCTGTACAAAAGAAGAGAAGGAGCAGGCTCTATTGTCTAAGAAAGTTAGCATTCTTCAGTGTATGCAGCAAAATGTGGTAGATTTTCTTCCACTCAGTTGTCGTGATCTCAGTGTACTTTGCTTTAGTCTACTAGGGGAGCAACATCAGAGCTGTTCACACCAATAGACTGAATAAACTGATTAGGAAGGCTGGTGTTAACAATTGAAAAGGGTTGAAAACCGCAGGGACTGCAGTAGTTCATATAGCAAATAAGCTAAAAAGTGAACACCCTGGTCACTTTTTCTGTTTTTATTTTATTTTTTCAGTGTATATTTAATGATTATTTCTATGTACTCTGTTACTGTCCCATAGCCTTATTCAAAGATGACACTAGGTGTCACACAGTGATCAGGAGGACTGCAAGCATGTAATTCATATAACAACCAGATTCTTACTCTGGATGGCATTACCTTGACCTTCAGTAACACTGTGAGGAACCTTGGAGTCATTTTTCACCAGGATATGTCCTTCAACGCACATATTAAACAAATATGTAAGACTGCTTTCTTCCATTTGGCAACATCTCTAAAATTAAAAGCATCTTGTCCCAGAGTGATGCAGAAAAACAAATTTGTGCATTTATTACTTCTAGGCTGGACTACTTTAATTCATTATTATCAGGATGTCTTAAAAACTCCCTGAAAAGCCTTCAGTTAATCCAAAATGCTGCAGCAAGAGTACTGACAGGGACTAGAAAGGGAGAGCATATTTCTCCTGCATTGGCTTCCTGTTAAATCCAGAATTGAATTCAAAATCCTGCTCCTCACATACAAGGTCTTGAATAATCAGGCCCCATCTTATCTTAATGACCTTGTAGTACCATATCACCCTATTAGAGCACTTCGCTCTTGCACTGCAGGCCTACTTGTTGTTCCTAGAGTATTTAAAAGTAGAATGGGAGGCAGAGCCTTCAGTTTTCAGGCCCCTCTTCTGTGGAACCAGCTTCCAGTTTGGATTCGGGAGACAGACACTATCTCTACTTTTAAGATTAGGCTTCAAACTTTCCTTGTTGCTAAAGCATATAGTTAGGGCTGGACCAGGTCACGGAATTCTCCCTTAGATATCCTGCAATAGGTGTAGGCTGATGGCGGATTCCCATGATGCATTGAGTATTTCTTCAGTCACCTTTCTCACTCACTATGTGTTAATAGACCTCTCTGCATTGAGTCATACTTTTAAAACAGGACCTTGATCACTATTTATAATTTCTAATGAAGAATAGGGAAAACAGAAAATACATATATCTAACATTTCCTGACACATATTATATGGTTTTGCAAAACAATGTTTTGTTTTGTTTTGTTTTGTTTTTTTGACTATTTATGGCTGACTTCCAAATTGGGGGGGGGGGTATGTATCTTGGGAGTGACAACCTCTGCTGTGCCCTGTGTTCAAGTGGGAGAATTAGTCACTCAGATGAGGCCACTGATAATAGTAGACAGAGAGACAGCCTCTGTGAACATCTGCTGATGGCGTTGTGCTTTTTCGTCATGAGATGGTAGTTACCAAAAATGAAAATAAAATGAAAAAATTTGATATCAGAAATTTGTTTCCATGCTACTGTGATACCTTGTGATAGCTGTGATAGTTAACAGCTGAATAGAATAGAATAGAATAGAATTCAACTTTATTGTCATTGCACATGCACAGGTACAGGGCAACGAAATGCAGTTTGCATCCATCCAGAAGTGCTTTAGTGATATAGATATATTACAATATATATTAGCAATAATATAGATATGTAAGTATATTACAGAAATGGGTCTATTATGGTATGTTATTATGTACACGGTATGAAGTATGTTGTGAATATAACTATAACTATAGGTATGTACAGGCTGTAGTGAGTACAAGCTATGTACAGGCTATGAACAGGATATAAATATGAAAAACTATACAGAATATGAAATAAATAACTTTACAGAAATCTGAGATATACAGTTATACAGAAATGGGAACTATGCAAGTTGTAAACAGTTGTAGGGTTAAAAATTAGCTGGTAGCTCATGTTAGTGCTGACTAGGTTATATTACATTAGTTGACCATAATGCTTAGTATTGTCATTGCTTTATCATGACTAGATCGCACAAATCATAGAAAAAGAACTAGAATATTATTAAAAACGTCTTTCTTCCTTTATGTTTTTGCATTTGCGGGGGATGCTGTGATGTCTGCCTTTTGCAACAGGGGGTGCTACAGCACCTGCAGCAATGTGAAGTAGACTAAACTTTTGACACTGGTCTAAAACTCATGCTTTTACGCTTTTCCTTCTCTGAAGCAAAACCTGAATTTATCATTACCATTATTATTTTTTAAAAATGTGCACTTTTTTAAACTAGACGTTTTACTGAATACTAAATATCTTTAAGCTACAACATCCAGTGAATCAGGAAGGGAAACTTCATGCACCCTCTTTTTGATGACAAGGCTGAAATGTATGCTTACTTTCCAGTGGGGAGTATTTTTGTATTCATGTGTGTGTGGGTGTGTGTGTGTGTGTGTGGGTTTGTGAGTGTGTGTTTGGGAGTTTCCCACTAAGTTAATAGAAACAGAAGTAGGTCACATGGTGATGTTGGCCATGTCAAAAGCAGTTGTCACTTTTTCACCCCCCCTCCCTTCAGATTGTTTTAAGTAAGCAAATACAATGCTTCACATTAATACATGTTTAAAACCTGTGAAGAATTCCGAGTCCCCACCATAACAAACAGGAGAGGGCTGATCCACTGCATCATGCCCTAAAAGAAGACAGGACAAGACCTTGAGGAGGAGTGTGTATGAGGGGATTACTAGTTAGATGATATTCTTTTGTTGGTTGAAGATAGGAACAGTGGCCCTACAGTGTCTCTTTTTCATTAGTAGTGTAAGTTGTATTAGTGGTAGTGACACAGCAGGCCATGATGCTGTCACATGAAGCTAAACAGGTAAATAAAACTGAATTAATTTAATTGACTTTTTTCCAGTTATAATATTTAGCTGTTCTTTAGTGTTGTTAGCTGAACCCTAAATGTGTTTCAGACACAGACTTGCATAAAGCACCTTTGCATAGCATGGACTAAGACAGATGGGTGCAACCAAATGCTTTTTTCTGTTTTTGGTTAACATTTACAAATTGTGGTCAGAGTCCTTCTGGTTGGGACTGAAAACTCAAAATAGTGATGTTTGCAGGTGAGGAAACCTTTTGTGAAGGCAGGGTGCACTATAAAGCTTTGGGGTGATCTGTGGCAATTTAAGTAATTTATTTAGATAGCATATTTAGATTCTAGCTGTTAAAGGATCAATCAAAAGTACTCACTGGAAAAAAGAATAAGGTTCTACTTTATAACATAGAAACGGGTTTCTGGTCCCACTAATGCAATGATTAGGATCAATAACCTGAGAAGGACAGCTAGTGGTGAATATATCACTAAAAGCTTTTGTTCAAGTGGACACATATCAGGCAAGCGGACTCCACACCCTAATACCCACTGCCATGTGTCAACTGCTATAAACCACCATCTTAATAGATCTTAATAGGTCTTTAAATGTCCCACAAGTTTTTCACACAGGGCTATGTAGGTTTGGATTTTTTCCCCCTATTTTCTGTTTATTTGTGTTATCATTGTCTTTTATTTAAATTTGTTTGATGATCTGATCTTTGCTGTTCCTAGGACTGTGCTCTTCTGGACACAGATCTCGGATGTTGTTCATGGAATCTCTGAGCCGCTTGCCCATTTTGGGAGTCACAGCCTCAAGTGTTTTGATTACCACTGGGACCACTGCTGGCCTAACCTTCCAAATCTTCTCTAGCTCCCCTCTCACCCCTAGGTATTTCTTAAGCTTCCTGTGTTCCTTCTTCCAGATGTTGCTATCACTTTGTATAGCCACATCTGTCACTACAGTCTTTCTCTTCTGCTTGTCCACCACCACTATGCACTCACTCTCGGGGGCATATCCCATTTATATTCTACAAGTACACTGTTATAGTGTATCTGTGCAAAAGCAAAAATATATGAAAAGCTACAGTTTTTTTCACATAACAAGTGTGGTACAAAAGACGCTTTATTTACAGTCATAAATAAACGTTAAAATGCTTTCTCTTTATCATGTTTCCATTTACATGTTGGTTGAACCTTTACCAAGTGAAGAACTAGTCAAAGGCTTCCATAGAGTACAGATGCAGAAAACACTCAGTGTTTGTAATTAAATCAAGAGGTCATGTAACAATAGTTGTGTTAATCACCTGATATATTACAAAAGTGACAGTTAGTTAGTCCAATACATTAACACTTATAAGCTATGGTTTGTATTTTATACGGGGAATTTACATTAAATGAAGGACCTTTAGGCATCTTAACATCAGCTCCTCACTCCAGCTACTTTCAGTGGAGCTGTCTGTCCAAAAGCACTGAGCACTTCTTCACCTGACTCTATGGACGTTAGCATACACGCAATCAGTTCCTGTTGGTTCAGGCCTCCGAGGTCGCTTTGCAGACTTGACTTGGCCGTACTCCACAGCCGCTTTTTTCTCAGCGTGGTTTGCCTGCCTTTTGACAAACTTGACATCAGCAAAGACTTCCTGGTCATCTTCTTCCTCTGCAAAGTAGCAAGAAGGGATGGTTCAAATATAGTATTAAAATAAGTGAATGGTTAAAGGAATACAAAGACAGTAGATAACATAAAATGAGTCACACAAAACATGACTTTTAAAATGGGTTCTTTAGCGAGCTTTAGAGTTTATAGTTTGTGGATTTTGCTTCGTTTAGACAGAGCTGTTTTACAGGTTTTTGTGTTAATTGTAGCAGGATAGCAGTATCTGCATATTTAACTGATATATGACAGAGTTATCAATAAACTCTTGACAAGAAATCAAAAATGTATTTAAAAAGCTTACTATTCTGTATATCCTAAAAAACAAAAAAGCAATCTGAGCAAAATAAGTGATGAAATAAAGTGTACCCTTTTTTGTAGGTTTGCTGTTTTGCTTTTTCCTCCAAGCACATATGACTGCTACACCAACAACCAAGAAAATTACCAGCGCTGAGAGAACACTACCGATCAGTGGCAAATTTCCTGTTTCAAAAATAAAAGGCACAAACAGATAGCAGGTTGAATCAGAAAACATGTTGGTTTCTTATCAAGACAGAGAATGAGCAAAGGAGAAAATTACATCAATGGATCTGAAGTTACTTTTTACTTACTAATGTACCATGGCTCATCACTGATGGTAGTTCCATAATCCGTACCCACAGAAGTCTGTTTTGGTGGAGTACACAGGGTGTTATTAGCTTTATACACCCACCGTGATATCTGTGTCCCATTGACTGAAGTACAGTTAATGAAAATAAAGCCTATGAGCAAAAAAACACATAATTCGTTAAAGATGTGCAAAGTTACCGTATTAAATAATGAATTAGTAATTATCATATATATATCAGATTATTTATATTCTCACTCACCACAGGTAGATATTCTCTCCTCTTTGGAGACATTACTGACATTATTACTGACTGAGCAGACCAGATGTCCTGAGACGTGCTGTTTCAGAGTGATGATGTTACTCTCATGATTTCCAGAAAGGAGCTCAGTATCTGTCAGTGTGCGTCCATCCAGAGTCCAGCTGTACTGAGGACTGTCCCCTCCCTCAGAGGAGCAGGACACCCTCATCTCTCCCTGGGACAGACACTCAGAGAGCAGCACCACAGAGGACACAGGAGCTGAGAGAAACACACACACAGATCAGTTTTTTAAAATGGTATTTGGTCATTCTTTATAGTCTCTAATGAAAAACAGGGAACGCACAAAACACATGTATCTGAAATTTTGTGAGATGTATTATATGGATTACCAAAAATCTATTAATGGCTTAATTTGCCAACATTTACCTTGAATGAACAACTGTAAAGTCCACCCGCCTGATGATCTTCCATCTGAGTCAAAGGTTTGAAGGGTATATTTACCACTGTCTGTGCTGCTCAGGTTATTGATCCTAAATGTTCCTCTACTGGGAAAAAGAGCTCCCACTCTTATGGTATTAGAAATAACCTTATTATTTCTCACATCTAATATTTTTGATGCATTTTTTAACAAATGGTATCTATTAATTTCTGAAGTGTTGTCCATCAGCTGGATTTTCACAGTTCCTCCCAAAGGTCCATAACACTGAGCTCCGTCCCGTCTGCCATCACAGTGAGTTTCCACACCTGCAAACAAAAAAGGAAACACAGTTTGTTTGTTTGTTTGTTTGTTTGTTTTTAAGTTACAAATTTGAGTTTGGCAAAATCTGCAAATGTCTACCTAAACCAAAAATGACGGTTTTGTGCCCGCTGTCTGTCACAGATGAACATTATACAGGTCTGTGAATCACAATTAAGGTTCAGCTAGCAGCACTATTTTCCCTGTGCTGATGAACAGTTACAAACTAAAACTAGAAAATTACAAATTCATATTATACAATTATACATTATACTTTATTAGATATAAAGCAGAGTTCAGCTTCTACACCTTTTTTCAACAGATAGCTCTCCTTCTTCTGCTCTTTTCAGATTCCACTACACGGCATTCACACTGCATTTTCGCAGGAAATGCAACTTTTTCTAGTTGAATATGATTTAGCTGCTGTAGCTTTAGGGTTTTGTTGATGAAACATGTTGCCTTATTGTTATACCATCATAGTCTTATTTCATTTTTATTGCTATAGATAGCCGGAGCTTTTTTTTTTTCTTTTTCTTTTTTTTTGCCTGTCCTGTCTGGCAGTGTAGCAATCAGAACTGATGTTAAAAGGACAAAAGAAAATGCCCAACACATTTATTTTTCCAAGTGTATCATTACAGCTTTTGCTATACTGGTACACTTGTCATATTTTATTAGGATTTTGGGGGGTTACTACAATCAGATTGGACAAGACTGGGACAGGAAAGAAGAAAGAAAGAGAAGTTGGCGATAAAGTTAACAGAAGAAGAGAAAGAGAAAAATAGAGAAGAAGAGGGCTAGAGAGAGAGGGAGACAGAGAGATAAAAACACTGAAAATCTGCTTCACCACCTGCTGAAAAAAAACAAGCATAAAGGAGGGAACCCACAGCAACAACCAACATTATCATAAGTAGCAGTAAATAATAAATATTACTGAGCAGCACACAGTATTAATGATACATGACATGTTTAGAGGCAGCAGCCGACCAAGAAAATTGTGCATTTCTGAGTACCTGTTTGGACACCTGTGTACCCTGTGCTTTTCTACAAAAATGGAAATATGCCACCTGTGAAATATGATAATTTTGACATTTTTGTCTTTAAACCACATTAAAATGGATTCAAGTTTTTCACTGAAGAGAGGAACGTGGAAAAGGACAGATCTTTCAACCTAATTTATTTATTTTTCACACATTTAATGAAATGACCTGTTATAGCTGACTCAGTTGAAGGTAAAGACTTATGGATGTTTAAAAGACTGATAGCTAATCTGGAAGATGTGGCCCAACATAAGGCCATTCTTATTTAAGAGCATAAATGGAATGATACAGAAAGCCTCCACAAAGCCAGCAAACTTATTTGGCATGTGGGATGCCCTGACACTTATGTGAACATGAAAAAGTATGCTTTTGTAGTTCTGCATATCTTTAGTGCTCTGAACAGGAGAAGCTCTCCAGTGAAGTTCAGAAACAGAAATTACACTAAAAAAGGGAGAACAGTATGATTAAATGTGTTTTTTTTAATTAACTTATGATGAGAGCTGAAGGAGCTTACTACTGTGAAAAAGAAAAAGTAAATTGTGTAATAGGAGGACAAATGACTTTTCCCCCCACTGAATATGGCATTAAAATAAAAATGAGAAACTAATTTAGGTCCAATATAACCCCCAGATCAAACTAAATAGAATACCTTCATCATGTCACAAGATGTGTCTTCCACAGTAGTATATAGCACATGTAAATAAAGGAAAGTTTCTTCATGCTCTGCAACCACTGCACAGACGTGTTTGCATACAGTAGATGCACCTATCAGTTGTACTTGGTAAGAATTCATCTATGATAAATTAAAACATTTAAGAAAAGAAAAAACATTTAGTACCTGAAAATAAAACCTAAGAAAACAGTTCTCTGGAGCAGTCAGAACAGACCCCTTGTTGAAGTGGGTGGGCCCAGGACACTAAGGCTTGTAATTAAGTGCAGTTTAGTTCATCTTGAAGCAGATGTGTCGTAGTAAGTTTAGAGTACTTGAAGTTCATACAATAGAGCTTCACTCCCTACATCTGATTTCACCAAATAAACCAAAAAACTGTCACAATCAAAACTTCATATTAAATGCACACCTGTGTCAATATAACCTCTAATATTACAAAACAAATATTTCTTCAAAAGTAAATATGCTTAATGTAGCTTGTTGATCATACTCATACCTCAGTAATATAGTTTCCATATAGGTATAGCCTATATGGCCTGTTAATGAAGGTATAGCCTTCATTAACAGGCCACTCAAATGAGTATGTTTTGTCACAAATATCAATAGTATTGATACCAGCACTGTTATTGGTATTGGATCGATACTAGTACGACAGGATCTATAGTTTGTGTTCAACATATGTTGAACAAAATATCTTAAGCTAAATATAGCTTTTTCTTCTCTCTCTCCTTTTTAATCATGGCTGGAAACATATTATCGATTATGAAATTAATAAGTAGAGATGACATGACAAAAATAAGTTACTCACCATGAGAGACTCTAAGCAACACCAGCAACAGTCCAACTGCAGCTTCCATGTCTGTTCAGCCTGTGTTGATCAAGTCAGCAGCTTTTGCATCAAAAACAAAGGTGGGTGTGGTGCTCTGAACGGACTCCAATGTGTTAGTAAGCAGCCTCAGAGGCGAGTGAAGGTTTTGAGGCGTCCGGTTTTGAAGTTGTACTTGTATATTCATGCACTGAGGGGATAAAAGGAAGTGGTGTCGGTTTTCCTTCCTCTTTTAGCTTTCAAGAAAAAAGATTCATGTGAGATGGATTGCGAGGAAGGGAGGGGAAGCATTTATTATTTATTACTAAGTGATGTTTTGAGCATGCCTAAAATATAAATTGGCCCATAAAAAAATAATCTATTCATCTATAAACACTGTAAAAAACAAACAAACAGGTCAACCAGCACATTTTGTGTTTACACACACTGTGTAGTATAGCAGTTAATTCCATGTTTAAAATCTAAGATTACTGAATAAAATATACAGTTCTAAAATGTATTCTTGAAATTAAATAATGGTTCATTCATTCATCTTTAAAGCTGAACAAGGGGTCATTTCAGATTTTATAATCCACCAAAATACGTCACCCATATACTGTAACAACTGCAATGAAGTTGGATTTCAGTTTTTATGATTTCATTTTAAAACCTGAACGCTGAAGGAATAACACGACAACTGTTCTTTCATTTAATGGCACTCTCTCCTGGAACAGAATAATAATACTGCTTCAAACTTTTCATTGCCTAGTTACACCTTTGTTTCCATGAACACTGACAACAATTAGTTATGTGAGATTCTTTTTTCTTTCTTTTGTCCATGCCCTCTGTCCATGCTAAATTATATTTGGGCATTTTTACACTGGTTAACATAGTGATGATAATAATATTGATATTATTCTGTTATTATTCTCTCAATCTGAGAACCCCTTATTACCTAGTATATTATACTTGATACATACAGGTTTTTTTTTTAGTTTTTTCTAAAATTCTATATCATCTGTGTGATTTTTTTCCTGTGAAACCCCTAAATAAATTGCACAATACACTTTTAAGCAACTGAAACTCTCAACTTTCAAACAATTAGAATTTTCTGGCACTTATCTCATGGTTCAGTTTTTAAAGGGTTAACATTTTGTCAGCTCTCTTGTGTTGACTTCTTGTACTGACCCGTTTGTATATGATGGCTTCACAGTGGTCAGATGCACTGAGATGTATTACAATCAGTGTCAGATCCCATCACAATGTCATTCTGTTTAGTTAAAGCAAGGGCATAGATTTGGTTTTGGCATTGGTGGGGACCGAACCCTGCCCTGTTTCTTTTTTTTTGTCCTTTTTGTCTTTGCTTCTTGATTAAAAAAAAAAAAAGGAGAAATATACTTGCCTACATATGCTATTCTGCATGCTTTTAAACCATTTAAAATTACAATTCATAGTTTTATATGTGAATTATATAATGTTAAATTACTATTAAACAAATGACTGACTAAGTATGTTAGGCTTTAGTTTACTTCAGCCATAATCCATATAAATCAGGTATCATACAAATATAAAAATGGCTTCAAATACAGTCATGACAATAAAAGAATATGACTGTGAGGACTTAACAGCATTACTTCAGTTATAGTACACCAACATCTCTGATACATTAGCACTAAGGCAACACTGAATGACCTGGTGGTTTTTGTCCATAAAACTACTCATCTAAGATTACCACAAAGTAAAAGATCTCTCAGCAAAATTAGCAACATTTTAGGCACTATTGCTCCTATCAAATCACTGAGCTGGTATGTTTTACTCTAAACATGAACTACTGTTACAGCAACAGACATGGACTACTGGTGCCCCACACAACAACTCAATGTCCACTATGTGAAGGAGCCAAACACATGCCTGCTCCTCTCGTTAACTGAGATAAACTGCTGGCATATTTGTTTTACATCTATGCTGTCCAGTCTCTGCTGGTGGACCTTAGCCATCTTTTTAGTCTTCTGAGAGCACTGAAGCTTCTTTCAGCCTCAGTACATGCATTTTATCCTCAGATTAAAATTATTATTCTGTGCCTGATGTGCCTCACCTTTAGCCCTGGCTCTTCCCCTCTGACTGCACTAGGACATATTGCCACCTGATAAAATAACACATGGATTCGTGCCATATAAAAAGTGAGACATGTCAATTCAGATTCTTTGTCAAATATACTCTAATGAATCAATTTACATCAGCAGCCTAACAATTGTCATGATAATAAATACTAGTTAATCTATCATCAGTCAGTCACCGGTGACCTCGCCTCTTCACCTCTGTCCGAGCTACAACATGGCAGAGCTGCCTCTGTCACCTGATAAATAACAGTGAGACAATCCAAATACATGCAGTCACACATGTGCTTCAAATACAGTAATGAACCAACAAGTCATCATCCAATTTCACCTGTGATCTTGTGTCACCATTACTCTCTGAGCTTTGTGTTGGTTCTTCTGTCACCTGACAAATAGGACATACATGACAATAAGAATAAAATGAGTAGCTGCTTCAGTGTTTCTGTCAATTTGTGCAGATCTTGACTCATCAGTAATGTTTGTAGGGTGAGTGCATTTTTAAAACAATTTGTGCAAACTGCACTGCAAGGTGGAATATTTGCAAAATCATGACTACCTCATGATATTTTGTCTCAAAAATGAACCCTATGAATACGTCAGTGCCATTAGGATGAAATTATTGTGTCACCAACATTTTAACGTTAGACATATAATTTTAACAGCCTCTGTAAACTAATATCCTGGCTTGCTCAAAGCTGCCGTTTTCTCTGACAGTTTCAATCAAAATTAGAAATGCTACTCTGGGAGACTGAGATAACTAATACTGCTTCCTGTTGTGCAGTTAGTTTCCAAAACACGTTATTCATGGTTACATACAATTTTAGACTGATGTGGGCCAAAGCCTAGCATAGCCTGTAACATTATTATGACGGACACATTTTATGAGTGAACTTGACTTTAAGTGACTAACAGGTTTCTTTGAAAAACACTTTCTTATATCCAGGTTCTTCCTCTTTGCTGCCGTCCTCCTCTCCTCCTGGCAGCACAGGTTTGCCGCTGCTAAAACTAAACAGAGCTCACTGAAAGGCACAGCCAATCACACTGGCCATATTTGTCACATGAGGTAGGACTACAGAGAACGTAATTTAACTCTTTCTGCACCGCTGGGTGAATGAGACATTGACAGATCGTTTATTTTTCTTTCTATCGGGTTGTTTTTCTTTACTCGAAGAGATCAAATTATTGGTGGGGACAATTCAATAATCGCTGAATATTGGTGGTGACATGTCCCTTCCGTACATGCCAAATCTACGCCCTTGAGTTAAAGACTCGAGTTTCACAATGTTTTGTTACTGAAGATGCTTGTCATAATGTTCACAGCAATGCAAAGGAAGTACACATAATGTACAAGCTGATAAAATATGTGCAGCCACACTGTGCTATTCACACTTTTCTAAGCATGCTTTTTCACTGTAATGTTCCTGTTCTCAAGCTAACTTAAGTTTCTCATGTTATCATGGTCACTTGGAAAAAAAAGTGAAAAAAACTTAGAGCAAATGTATTTAATTGGTGTCTAGATATTTCTGAAGTGCTGTGCATCACTTGGTAGACCACAGTTAGTGCACTAATTTATTCAAGCTTTCTTCAAGCAGTTATCTAAGTTATCTCTAAAATTATAAACACACAGTGAGCTCACTAACACTGTCAGAGAAAAGTTAAGGGCTTCTCTCTTTACCTGACAGAGGATAAATTATCACCAGTCAGCCCTTCAGAGTCCACAGCCTGTGATCAGAACACAGTTAATGCTATCTGTAAGTCTTCCATTACTTATGTCAATGGATCCCAGAGGAAAGCCAAGAAAGCTGATGCTACACTTGCTAAATGTTTTATAGAAGTAACAGAAACAACAAGTGAGAAAAAAGGCATCTTCTTGAAAGATGACCTGTTTATGCACAAATGGCCCTAAGTTAAAGCAGGAAAATCAAGATGAGGACTAGGGTGTGGTATGGCAGATGGTAGTTCCCAAGGGGTACAGCCAAGGTGTGTTGCAGCTAGCCCACGAACATTCACAGTCTGGTCATTTAGAAGTTAAAAAAACACGACCGCATCCATCTCCAGAGCATATCTCCACCACTCCAGACATTATTCCACAATGTGTTTCTACACCAATCTGCATTTAATTATTAGTTATTGTTAATCTCTGGCTCTCTTCTACAGTGTGTTTTTGTCCTGTCTTCATCTGCTCGCCCTCAACTGGTTGCGGCAGATGGCCGCCCCTCTCTAAGCCTTAATCTGCTGGTTTCTTCCAGTTAACTTAACACAAATCTAACCAACCAACATGACAGTAGACATGATTACGATTACCTGCTGAAGTTCAAACTGAGCATTCGAATACGGAAGAAAGATGATTTTGTGATTGTGAACGTGGCATGGTTGTTGGAATTTTCAGAAACTGACGATCTACTGGGATTTTCCCAAACAATCATCTTTAGGGTTTACAGAGTATGGTCCAAAAAACAGAGAATGCCCATTGAGTTCATTAGGTGAAAATTACTTGTTCATGTAAAGAGTCAGACAGATACATCAAACTTGTAAGAAGATGGACTGGAGCAGCAGGAGACCACTTCTCTCAGCTAAAAACAGGAAACCGAGGCTTAATTTCACAGGTGGCTCATCAAAATCGGACAACAGAGTGCACTCAAATGGCCTCCACAGTGACAAGATGTCAGTCCAATAGAGCACCTTTGGGACGTAGTGAAAACAGGTGATTCTCATCATGGATGTATAAGCTCTTGATATGGACTACAATCTCTGAGGCATATTTCGAGTACGTGGTTTTGCCATGAAAAATTAAGGCAGTTCTAAAGTCCCACTGGTTTCAAATCTAGCACTAGCAAAGTGTGTCTAACAAAGTGTCAAGTGATTGGAGAGCTGAATATTGCTGCAAAGTTGTTAAGCACAGAACCTTCACCTGATATACTGGGATGCAAAACCCAGCCAAAACCTATCATTCACATATTTTCACCCCTTTTAAGCATGCATATGCTCTTGTGGTCACAGTAAATGCATCAAGTGACTTTCCGCACTGTAGCCCAAGAAACTGAAGGAGTTTCCTATTGTAAAAATAAAAAATAAGCAATGAACAGTGAGCAATTCTCACAACAACTGACCTTTTACACTGTTAAAACCGGTGAAAACACACATGAGAAAGTCATGCAGGTTCAGTATAAGCAAATCCCCAGATAAAACTAAATAAAACATCATGCTCCTGTCACAAGGTGTGGCTTTCATGGTAGTATATAGTATATGCAAATATCAAAAGTTTCTTCATGCTCTGCTGAACAACAACTGCATGTTTTTGACAAAGAGTAATAACAACCATAGAATCAAACACAAGTCACGGTCACAGAACATTAAACACAAAAGATAACTAGAACAGGCAAGTTATCAATAAAGTAAACTTTGTTTCACCACTTGTCCTGACAACCCAAGAGAGTGAACATTATTGCCACAAACTGTCACCTTCAAGCATGAGCTCTGTGGTATGTGTTTCTCCTGTGCCTCCACCCAGACCCCCCACACCATTGTTGTCAGGTGTGCTAGGCTATGCAAGAAAGGTTGGAGTTGGCTTAGGTTTCTCATTACTCAGCTTGTTGCTTGTGAAACCTCCAATGGTGAATGTGCTGTGGTTGATAAGTCACTAAAAATCCTCCATTACCACGTTCCCTCCATCTTATCTTCATTTTATTCCTGTACAGGTGGCGTGGGCACCCGCAATTAGGTTGTACATGTACAATCACAATAAAGGTCTACTCTATTCCATTTTATTGTACTACAAACTTTTCAAAAACATTTAAAGGAATAAATGTAAACAAATTGAGTACAATACTATTCCTTTCAAAGTAAATGTCTTAGTAGAGGTTTGCATACTCTGAGTGCTTCTCGTTTCATTTTAAGACCTGAACATTGAAGGCATAACACCAACACAACTATTGTAAATATCTCGCATAATGGCTCCCTCCATTGACACATAAATAATGCTGCTTTCATTGTTTTTCTTGGCCATTTAAAGCTTTGTCTGACCATATTCTGTTTAAAGTGATTTTATTGAATCTAGTTTTTATTGCACTACCTCAAAGGCCCTAAAGGTATTAGAGGAACCCAAAATAAACAGCTCTCTGATCTATTTAATAGTTAACAGTTTTACAGTAGTCATCTAAGTTTGAAATCTATTGCAGTGTCTGACCTCATCACAGTATCAGTCCATGTATCCATTTAAAAACAAAGGTTTTGAGATGTTTTGTTTACAAAATTGCTGGTTGAATTTAACAAAACATGGCTAAGCAAGTGGACAGATCTGCTTATAAGCAGAAGCTCTCAAACTGTACATCTTGATAAAATATGGACAGTCACACTGTGCTACTGTTTCACACTCTAAACATCATTCTTCCTGTGTCACATGTCACTGGCTGTGTAGCAGGAAGGTTAGGACGCAAAGACAGAAGTTAAACTCAAAACAGCTTTATTGCTAAATGAACAAAAACTAAAATACAGAATACAAAATAATTTAAGGTGGAAACAGGAACTAATGAACTAGGTTTACTTGGTAGGACACATGAACCGCAGAACACACAGCAAGAGGCACACTGTCTAGAGGAAGAACAGAACGAAAAACTAAATGAGACTGAGGCCATACATGAACATATAGGAAGATGAGGGAACAGGCAAGAGGTGGGAGTACAGCTGACACTTATCCCAGGCTAATGAAAAAAGAGAAACAAAACAGAACACAAAGCACAAGGGACGACAGAATATCAAATTAAAACAGGAAATGACTAACATTGATACCTAGACTACGACATATGAGCTTGACACAAAGACAGAAAGGTAAACAAACACAGAAAAGGCAGAACCAGACAGATACACAAGGGAAGCAAGAAAACACAGCAATAAACAAACCAGACTGAAATGCTACCAAAAGAACTGATGAAACAAGAACACAAAACACTAAGAAAAACCTTAGGTAAACCCCTCACAACGTGGAAATGAAACCAATGCAGAATAATGTAACAAAGATTTTCAAAAAATGCAAAGCTAAAGAGAACTTAAAAACCTTGGGGACCATGATACCTTTTACATTATTCAGTTATGATTGACTACATTATTCAATCATCTTTTAGTCACAACTGTTATTGAGTCGTGTGACTGTCTGTAATTCATCTAATACACACTATTAATATTAACATGTCCTACAAATATATTGTTACAGTGTAGCAATAACAAAAGAAAAGTACACAGTATGAATCAGTGCTGTTGATTTCAACCACTTGCAACAGTGCTCAAATTCAGTTTAGTACAAACAGTAGTTTCTGGTGGGTTGATTATTTCTATTTGCAATTATGTAATATGTATTTGATTTTAGGCCACCATAAGCTTGACAAAAAATGTCTCAGATTAAAAGACTACTTACAGTTACAACATTTGTTATATTAGTTTACACAGAATACAAATGCATAAGATACTCAGACCTTCTCATGGTAATTCAGTGTAAGCTGTGTAAATGTAAAACATGATTAGTGAATAAAAACAAGCTATGTGTCATCTAAGTGTTATTTTCACACGCACAGAGATGTGAAATGTCAGTAGATCAAAGTTGACACTACACATTGCAAGAAGTAGAACTTCTCATTTCAACCATCAGAACAGAGTTGTCTGGGTAGTCCGTCGTTTGTGGGACAGCAGAGACTTCAGCTTTTTCAGTTTTCTTTTTCTTCCAAGCAAAGTAGATGAAAATCCCAATTAATAAGAGAATTCCCATCACTGCTCTCAAACCACATAAAAGTAAGGAGTTCTGTTCAGAGACACAAATATCACATTAAATTAGAGCTTTGACCAGGTTCACTTATGTATAACTGAGTTACCATTGGAGTAAGTGATACTACTAGAGGATTGATTCCTTACCTAGAGGAGTGTCAGAGATTGTTATAGGGCCCATTGTTGGTTTAATACACAGGGTATTTTTGGTTGCAAGAACCCACTTTGTAATGTGTGTCCCATCAGATAAAGTGCAGTTAATGAATATGAATCCTGAGGAATTCATTTGCTGTTTCAATAATTTATGACAAATGTAAAGCTCATAACTCTTAAGATATTTTTGCATCATGTTCTCACTCACCACAAGTACATATCCTTTGTTCTTTGGAGACACTATTGACATGATTTTTCACTGAGCAGACCAGGTGTCCTGAGACGTGCTGTTTCAGAATAATGTTGTTACTCTTATTATTTCCAGAAAGGAGCTCAGCATCTGTCAGTGTGCGTCCATCCAGAGTCCAGCTGTACTGAGGACTGTCCCCTCCCTGAGAGGAGCAGGACACCCTCATCTCTCCCTGGGACAGACACTCAGAGACCAACAGGACAGAGGACACAGGAGCTGAGAGAAACACACACAGATGAGTTTTGATATTATATGTCAGAACTGTTCATTCTTAATAGTATATAAGGAAGAGAATTGTAGCCACAAAATACAGTTAAATTTAGAATTTTCAATTAAATATTCAAATTCAATCTAATCTAATCTAATTTTATTAATAGCAACAAATCACAACAACAGCTGCCTCAAGCTGTTTATGTTGTAAAGTAAAGGACCATCTATACCACACAGAATATGAGATATATTATATAAGATGATATGTTATGTAGATTACCCAAAATAATGTTACATTTACAGGGCTTAACACATTTATTAGGCTACCATCTAATGCAACGTTTATACCACACCTGCCTTAAATAAACATTATTGATGATTAGCAAATATATTTTTTATGTTTCTATGATTTTTCATGCACCAATATTTATTAGCCCTTTAATCCAAATTATATTTTAAACACTATAAAGTATTTATCTATAAAGTTTAAAATGTTTGGTGTTTTTATACATTTGTTAAGCACTATATATAATAATTGTAGTCATTTCTTGAAATGGAAAAAATTACCTTGAAAGATCAACTTGAAAGTCCACTCATCTGATGTTCTTCCATCTGAATCAAAGGTTTGAAGGGTATATTTACCATGGTCATTCCTGTTTAGGCTACTGATCCTAAATGTTACATTACTAGGAAAAAACAGAAATTTGTTCTCTGTGGTATCATGGAAACTCTTATTGTGTTTCACATCCAATATTTTTAATGAATCCTTTAACAAGTGGTATCTAGGTATTTCTGAGGTGCTGTCCATCAGCTTGATGTCCACAGTTCCTCCCAAAGCTCCATAACACTGAGCTCCATCCTGTCTGCCATCACAGTAAGTTTCCACACCTGCAAATTCAAAAAATATTTTTGTGAAAACAACAACAACAACAAAAAGATATTAAGCAGCACTGAAGCAATTAAAAAAATAATTCTGAATATTTCACTCAGTGGGTTAATTGGTAATAACGTGTAAAAACAAGGTATTATACCTGGCCTTGTGTCTTATATGTCACAGGTAATAGAGGCTCCAGGACACTGTCACCGCAAACATGGTCACTACAAACTTTGCAACAAACTTGCAAAGTTACAGTAGTAAAGTCCAAAATTTAGAGATATCTTAACTAAATATACCATATTTTCAGATCATAAGGCACACTGGATTATAAGGTGCACTGTCCATGAACGGGTCTGTTTTCATACATAAGGCAGATAAGCGTCAGATAAGTCAATTTTGCTCAACTCATTCTTCTTGCTTCTTCCATTTCTGTACCATTGATTCATGAATGTTGAATCTTCTTGCAGCTGCTCTATTCCTGTGTTGTTGCAGTATATTAATGACTAACCTTTATTGTGGATGAGTTATCTCAGTTGTTCTCCTGACTGAAGTTTGGTCTGTTTATAGCATCCTGCCATGCGATTGCATTTGTCCGAAGACCATCGGGAACCCTCACGTTAACTTTTATTGAGTGGAAAAAAGTTAGCATTCGTCCTCTAGCTTCACTGTGTTTATGTTATGCTAACATAGCTGTGTCACTAGCGATCATGTAGCAAATCATTATATACCAGCTAGCCCAACTTCAGAAACCCTACAAAAGTCACTGCTGTTTAGTTTTCTGTCTTCATCTATGTTGGAAGTGAGAGCAGTCCCTAGTTTTATACTTGAAAGGTTTCACATCATTACTCTTTGTAATAATAGCAGCGACAGGCCTACATCTGAAATTAGAGTCATATAAGACACACTATGAGTTTATAATAGTGTCAAATTGAAGGCTTCAACTTGATAGCTATGTTCATGTTTCGTCTTTTTATTACTGCTATTTGCAATTCATTTTATTTTTTTATAAAATTTTTGTCCCTAGTTTTATACTTTGAATTTTGATTTATTGTATTATTTCATTATTTGATCAATTCATGGAGTCCTTTAAAGCTTTGCATTATTTCACAAATGTTTGTAAAAGTGGGCTGCATGGCTAGGTGCTTGATTTAATATGCCTGTGGCAATGTAACTGAAAACACCTGAATTCAAATATTAAGAGATGCCTTTGTCTATATACCCCACGTATATAGTGTACATTACAAACGTCACTGCTGTTTAGTTTCTCTCTTCATTTATGTCAGAAGTGATAGCAGAGTTCATGTTTAGGTGGACTCCCTGCTAACTTAATTAATTAAGTTTAATTAATAAACTGGAACGGTACGGGATTAGGGGGGGTTGTACTGCAATGAGTGAAAAATTATTTAAGTGACAGGAAACAATTTGTGAAGATGGGTGTCCATTCCTCATCATGCTTGGACATTGCTTGTGGTGTTCCACAAGGCTCTGTACTGGGTCCAAAATTATTTATTATTTATATAAATGATATTTGTAAGGCATCTGATATATTAAAATTAGTATTATTTGCAGATGACACAAATATTTTTTGTTCTGGGGGGAATCTAAAGGAGCTGCTGGATACAATTACTTCAGAAATGTGCAAAATTAAAAAATGGTTTAACAGGAACAAATTATCGCTAAATCCAAGTAAAACTAAAATTATTTTATTTGGGAATTCCCTTAGAAATGCACAAGTGCAGATTCATTTAGATGGTGTGGAAATTGAAAGAGTACTTGAACATAAGTTTCTTGGTGTGATTATAGATGATAAATTAAACTGGAAGTCTCATATAAATCATATACATAACAAAATTTCAAGAAGTGTCTCAATCTTGAGTAAAGTAAAACACATTCTGGACCACAAATCACTCCACATTCTCTATTGTTCCCTGATTGCACCGTATTTGAATTACTGTGCAGAGGTTTGGGGCAATACTTACAAATGTTCGCTATCATCAATCTTTATATTACAAAAAAGGGCCATAAGGATAATCCATAAAACTGGTTACAGAGATCATACAAATCCACTATTCTTAAAATCAAAAATTCTAAAATTCACAGATCTGGTTCATTTTCTCACTGCACAAATTATATATAAAGCAATAAATAACCTGCTTCCTGACAATATTCTAAAAATGTTTTCTAAAAGGGAACGGGGATACAATTTGAGGGGGGAATTAAATTTAAAACATCCTCGTATCCGTACAACATTAAAAAGTTTTTGCATCTCTGTGTGTGGAGTGAAGCTGTGGAACAGACTAAGTAAAGATATGAAGCAATGTCCAAGCATGGCGCAGTTTAAAAAGCGGTTTAAGGATATGATTTTTTACAGGGTACAGGGAAAAGGTAGAGGTTTGATAGGGTGTTCTTGTCTAATATTTTCATGTGTGTGCGGGTGCACGGGTATGTTGGTATCTATATCTATATCTATCTATATCTATATATATATATATATTTGTAGGTTGTGTATCCTTGAGGTGTTAATGGGGTTATTGAAAATGTGTATATGTGCGTGTGTATATACGTATGTATGGATAGAAACATATATGTATATATATAAAAAAAAAAAATACACATGACATATAATGTAATTGCAAGGAGGTATTTCTGTAGTCTATTGATACTAGATAGTGGAAAAGGGGTGGGATTAAATAAGCTTATGCTTCTTCCTGCTCCTTTTTGAACATGAACGTTATTTGGAGTTGTGGTTGCTCGTTTTTCTTTTGTTTTGCTTTGTTCATTTGTCTCTTTTAATTCTATTTTGTTGTACTTTTTCAACATGTTCAAAATAAAGAATCAATCAAACTTCTAACTCCATTAAATTTAGTAAATTCTGTTTTCATGGATGCCTGGATTTTGAACTTAATTGTTACACCTGGTAAAGCAGCAATGCTGATCATTATATTAAAGATGAAAGCATTTAGAAGGTTTTTAACTCCCAGTGATGCGCCAGTGTTCATTTATCTTTAGGACCTGAAACAGACGTTTTGGACCCAGATTACTCCGTGAGGCTCCTGACTATGTTATCCATAATGCTCCGACAACACTGCGGCTTCGTAGCTTACCAAAGTCGTACTAAAAAACTTTTTGACAGATTTTTGAGCATGGTTTATCACATAAAATTGGTTCGAGGTCAGTAAGCACAACCAGAATTCATACATAAGGCGCACCGGATTATAAAGCGCACTGCTGATTTTGAGAAAATGTAAGAAATATAAATGTGCCTTATAGTGCAGAAAATAGAGTACTACTAAAGCAATTTGGTAAGTAAACAGTGTATAATATGTCACCTATGACAACTACAACTACGAAATCATGGCAATAAAATTTTGAATAAACCAAGCTACTTTTTGTACCTTACGAAATTTTAATTTAAAGTTTTAACATTTAGTTGGAAAAGTAAACATCCTTAGATGTGGGGAAAAGAAAATAGGTAAAAAGATTCCATTATGAGGTAATTCCATTTCAACCACAAAAACTACAAGAAGAAGAAGAAGTTGGTTTTGTGCCGCAAGGATGAACAAAAACCGCCTAAATTCTAAAAAGTAATGCACAAAGTAAAGAATTTCTCCATTTATCTGCAGCTTTATTTTTTCCAGTTAAAAACTTTAAAAAAATATATCACTCAACACCAGTGTTGGGTAAGTTACTTTAAATTAGTAACTTAGTTACATTACTGGTTACTTCCATCAAAACTCAGTTACTTCAAGTTACTCGTTACTTTCCCTAGTAACTAGTTACTTTGAAAGTAACTTTGGTTTTACTCAGACTTCTCTTGTTAATGTGTTGCTAACTGGATACCCAGCAAGAGTGCCAGTCTTCTAGCTTGCTTACTTGCCACAAGTGCACTGTGCCACCTACCAAAGGAAAAAATAATGTGCATATTTCCACGAGAGAAATCCCACGCCTGGACCGTCGTTGACCGCCGCCATGATTCTAGCCTACGTCACAGCATCATGTGCGCTTTTTACATCCAACACAAAAACTGCAGTCGTGGTGCTTTCGATTGTACTCAGAACTCAGAAATTCTGCCATCCAAATAGGAAGATGTAGGTAACACCAGGCTGCAGATGAGCTGCATACAGGGCTGGACTGGGACAAAAAAAATCAGCCCGGGCATTTTGACTAGAGACCGGCCCGCCATTATAGCAAATATCATAAAGGCTTTGAATGAAAACAAACACTGTTGTGACAGTGATGTACACTGTCTTGATGGTATATATGTATCAATCTATCAATCGTTTGTTGTAAGACTCAGATAATTATTTATTAAAAGCTAGACATTTGAAATGAGAATAAGAAAGTATTTCTTTGTGCCCCCCTTTCCCTGTTAATGCCCTACTTGGCCCCCTGGCAACACTTTGCTGCACAGTTACCAGCTGTCAGCTACATAGAAAAGGATCCTGGTGTTATTTGTCTCTCAGAAACAGTTCATAACTTCCCTTCAACTCATTCATGTCACCTAAAAGGTAAACCTGTTTCTCCATCACCTGTTCAGCTCTGATGATTCAGTAAGGACATCTGGTTTCATCTGGTTTCCCACTCACCAGATATACAAAACGATATCATGACCAGCAGGTTTACAGCTGTGGCTCCAGCAAACATCAGCTGATACTAGAAATTAATATTAAATAAATTCTAACAACAGCTGATCAAACGTGCTGCTGTTGTTTAACGCGACATCCGGTGGTTTCCTCTTTCTGGCGCAAAGTGGACGATAAATAAACAAGAGGGAAAAGCCGATCAGCTGATCATTGATCAGTTTCATGATTAAAGTAGCAACAGGAGAGGGAGGGGAGAGAATGAGAGAAGAGGCGGCAGCTGTGCAGCAAAGACAAAGAATAACTCCAGTTTTGTGTCTTTTTCATTGTAGCTGAAGTCCGGGACAAACTGTTCCTTTTCACCTCAATACGAAACGCGTAATAATTTCTCTGAATACGAGACGATTCCGTTTTTTAGGGAACGGTTGGCAACTAACCGTATGAACAAAAATAAAGTTCAACATCATTAACATCATAGCACCCACCCAGCTGTATAGAAACCCCGTCATGCTAGCTAGCACGCAGTACGAAAAAGTCAGCACAACGAAAATAAACTCCAACTAAACTTGGTTTATATCTGACCCAGATAGACTGCAGGTCATAACGTCTTACCTGAAGTTCAGTTCACCTGACACTCGGCCGCTTCGGGTCTCTCCTCCTCCTGCGTCCCCTTTCTGTCGTCCACCTGCTGGCCTCCACCACTTGCTAATGTTACTGAATCTGTGGAAGCTCCGCGATAGCCACCACACGAAGTAACGAATAACGAGCCTATCTAAATCCCAGTAACGAGTAACGCGTTCCTGATTTTGGCATAACTACTTACCGTGCTCGTTACCACAATAATAACGTAGTTACTGTAACGCATTACTTAATAACGCGTTAGTCCCAACACTGCTCAACGCTACTGCATCATACCACTACTGTAACTGATGAACACGTTAGTCATGTTGGAAATCTGTATTTGCCAACATGACTATAACTCAGCACTGCTTGTTTTGACCTTAAGTGCATACTGTAAATAAGCTGAACTTATAAACAAATAAAAGACGAGATCCTTTGGCTGTTTTCAAGTATTCAAATGTACTAACACATGCCATGGCTTCAAAACACACTGTTGATATATAAGATTTTGACATTATAAAAGTGTTGCATCTAAAAAGCTGAAAAACTCACCCTGAGCAACTCCCAGTAGAATAATCATCAATCCAAGCACAGCTTCCATCTTTCCTCACTGTTCAGTGTGTGCTGGTACAGTTTTCAGCTGTCCGAGTGATTCCTTACATGTGATAAGTGTAAATAGTAATCATCCACAAACATCAGTGGAAATTGTAGCAAAGAAAGCTTTCATTTAATATCCAGGCAACTGTAAATCCAAGGAAAACTTATAATGAATTTTATTTTTGTAAAAATTTATCGTAAGTGTAGCTCAACCTTTAATCTGCAGAACACTAAGGATAATATCAACATCAATTCAGTGACAACACTTATTACCCCAGCTGCTGCATATTTCAAACAATTAAATATAGCTCACCACAGATATGATGCAATAATAGCATCATCAGTAATATAAAATAATAATAGCATCACCTACACAAACACAGCTTCTGTGTTTCTTCTCCGTTCAGCCTATTCAGCAGGCAGCTTTCAGACAAACTCTTCTACTTTACCAAGATGTAAAAAGGCACAACCTACACTGACCATGTTTCCTGTTAGTGATAATCATCTTCATATAAGAACGTGAACACTGACCAGGCAGGGTGTGACTACAATAGAGCTGCAAAGAGAGAAAAGTTGCCTACCAATTTAATGAAAAACAGTCAATTATTTTTACCTGTCAAACCTTGAAACACTTTCACAGGCATTAATGATTGTTGTGTTTTTCAGTGGTTTTGAAATGTACCAAATTTCTGTGTGTCGAGGTCTCATGTTAGGTCTCACCATAAAAGGAGACATCAATGTCACTGCACACAGAAAGAAGTGAAACACAAAAAAGTGTCACCATTCAAACCACAAATATGCATGTAGCTTTTATTACACAGAGCCTCTCAATAACTCTTCTTGGTTATATTGTGCTCCTGCTCTATGTTTATGTCTATGTTTAAAATGTAGACTAATGAGCACAGGGTACACAATGCTTTTTGATGTTTTATTTTTTGCTTTTAATAAAAATAGTTTAGGCAATGTGGGTGCATTCAAACTATTACCTCTGTATATGATACAGTATGTGGAGGAAAATAGATACTGAAAGAAGAAATCCAAAGCAGAATATGTGTGTGACGATTAAAATGTAATCTCTGATATTATATATTAGTTGCCTGGGCAGATCAGGAAAACCACAGCTTTTTCGTCTTCTTTTGTTTGCTCCTTCTAGAGGTTGCCACGGTAGATTATCTACTTCTGCAGGCTTTCTCTTTTCCTCCTGCCTGACAGCTCGCTATTCAGCACCCTAGATTACACCTCTCCAGTATTTAAAAACCTCACCACATGTCTAAATCCTCTCAGACTTGCTTCTCTAACTTTGTCTTCAAAATCCTCAACCTGAGCTGTTCCCTCTGATACTTATTTCGAGTCTTGTACGTTCGGGTTACTCCCATTGAAGATCTTAACCTCCAGATCCAAACCATAAATCATAGCATGTCTCGCTCTTCTTGCTATCCTTCTGTCACCCCTGACTCACTCAACAAAAACATAGTTAAGCCAAACTGGGATTGAAATGTAACATTTGATTTTAAAACCTGAACACTGAATTCATAACAGAAACACTATCAGCTCAGTAGTTTTTACATAATGGTGCCCTCTAGTGATTAAGAATTATACTGTCACGAACACGGTGGCAGACGTGTGGAATTGGAGATAGGACCCAAAATGCGGCAACTCGGGTGCAGATGAGTATTTATTTAACAAAAGAAAATACAAACAGCAATGGCGTGGGTGAAGGTGAAGCAGGAAAACCTAAACTGGGTAAAACTAACAAAACAAACCAGAAACGAAGATGCAGGAAGGTCCGGGGAAATACATACGGAGAGACGCAGGGAGACCGAGGGGAACCAACACAGAATGACGGAGGGGAATAACGCAGACGAACCAGCAACGACTAAGACAGAAGACAAGACTTAAAAACACTCAGAGAACACAGGGAGATCACACACAGGTGGGGGACACAGC
This sequence comes from Perissodus microlepis, assembly GCF_051167445.1. Taxonomy (NCBI): domain Eukaryota; kingdom Metazoa; phylum Chordata; class Actinopteri; order Cichliformes; family Cichlidae; genus Perissodus; species Perissodus microlepis. Next base: position 10,589,897 of record NC_140462.1, read on the forward strand.
TGGGGGTGATTAACGTGACGAGACCAGGGAGGCAAACTGAAAACACTCACATAAGACGCAGACCTTCAAAATAAAACAGGAAACGCATACACCCAATGACACAACGCAAAAACTTCACACAGACTGGGGAACACATAGGAACATGAAAACAAAACCCAAAATAATAATAACTACTAAAACATAAACACGGAGTCACAAACTCCGGATCATGACATATACAGCTTCAAAGCATTTTTGCACTGATGTTTACAGGAATATCATAAAAAATAATGCTTTCCTATATTCTGTCATCAATCTGAAATTTGGAAATTACACTTATTAAGTTTTGCCAGATTATTTGTTCTGAATTATTGCAGTGACATATTTGTAGGTGGCATCTTCACAGGGGTCAGGTAGGTTTGAAGTGTGTGTCATCAGTTATTGATTTCATCACAATGTCAAGCCAAATAACAGAGAAAAAGATGTTTGATATTTTTTTGTTTATGCTAAAGTGCTGTTTTGAATGAGTGTTGTTAAATTATTTATAACAGCTATGAAAAAATCTCACTGTAAGAACAGCTATTTCAGATGCTGGAATCTCTGAGGTGTTTCTGTACTTGATTCCTGACAAAACATAACAGCTTAACTAAATTGATATTACAGTTTTTATTGATTGCATTTGCACAATTCTCACAGCAGAAATGTTATTCTCACTACTCTTAATAGTTCTGAAATCAGTAACACATTAATCATTCTCATCATTTTCACACACTGCTGTTGTTTCTACACATACTTCACCTCTAAGATATTTGTTACTGTTCTGTTACAGGTTGCTGTTAACACGGCCCCTGACACAAGTGATATGTGTTTGACATATTACCATATTTGACATGGTAAAGATTTTACACCTGATGTCCTTCATGATCAGTGTTGGGGAGTAACGGAATACATGTACCGCCGTTACGTATTTAAAATACAAAATATGAGTAACTGTATTCCGTTACAGTTACCGTTTAAAAAGGTGGTATTCAGAATACAGTTACTTTGTTGAAATAAATGGATTACACTGCGGTACTTTCCTGTTTCATTTTGTCGCGGGTCAGGACTGTTTGGGTTTTGTTTGACAGCTACGTTCTGTTGTTCCAGGCGGCAGCGTTACGGTTGCCATGGTTACAGGGCGACGCTCTCTCTCTCTCTGCGACTGTGTGTTTCCTGGGTGAGAGAGCGCCTTTTCGTTGTTGTTGTTGTTGTTGTGCTAAGCTAACAGGCAGAATGCTACAAGCATAGCTCTAAAGAATGTAGCATCATGGGCAGTGTAGTCCGTGTTGCAGGGAGAATGGACTGCCATACACGTTATGGGTCTGTGAGCGCGAGGAGGGAGAAAAAGGGGAGTGGAAAGGTACGAGTTGTCATCGAGCAAAAACGGGAGCTGGAAGCATGTAAATATAATAATAACCACTGTAGCCAAGAAGAGAGCCTGACGAGCCCAGCTGTAAGTAAGCTATTAAGACTCGACTGTACACTGTGTTCGTGTTTTCCTCCGAAAACAATAAGTTCCGTTGCAGCAGTCTTTCAACGCCTCTCTCTGTCTCTCGCAAGAAAAGTTGACCCACACAACAAAGTAAAGCTATTTTTCGGCTACGAGCCGACAGGGACCCCGCCGTATTAGTCAGAGGTCCCTTTACTACAGTTCGGAGTCGCGGACCTTCAGTAATAGTAATAAATCACACAGCAATAGTACATTCACGTTGTTGTAAAAAGCATGATAATATATTAAGTATTCCAAAGTATTCAGAATACGTTACTGTCATGGAGTAACGTAACGGAATACGTTACAGAATACATTTTGGGGCATGTATTCTGTATTCTGTAATGGAATACATTTTAAAAGTAACCTTCCCAACACTGTTCATGATGCAACGTTCACCATTTATCCAGATTTGTGACTGGCACCAGCCACCCCAACCCTAACCTGCCTGTGGGATGTGTGTGTGAACTTCCCCATCAAGCAAACAGAAACTAAACAAAGGCCGGTCACAGAGTAAGTCTGGTCATGTCTGCAGTTCTTATCACTTACTTTTTCCTTTCCCTCACATCATCTTAAGTAACAAATACAATGCATCACATTATTAGGATAAGCTAATTAGGTAAGTTCAATTAAACTAATATTTAGATGTTCTTTAGTGTTGTTGTCAGATCTCTGTGTTTTACTCACAGATTTATATAAACTTTTGCATATAATTTATTTACTTTGACTGATACAAACAGATCCAGAAAAAATATGTTTGTTTTAAGTAAATATTTAAATTATTTTTGTTTTTGTTTTGCTTCCTTCTGGAGCAACTGTGTACCTTGAACTGATGGGCAGCAGCTCAGAAATATTTAGATACCAGATGTTAAAGGATCAATTCAAAGTATTCAGTATTAGGAAAAACAAAACAGTTTTTCTTAATATGATAAAAACTGAGCTCTCTTTATTCCCAATAATACAAGGCAGCTTTATTGTGCTGTACAAACTCGGGTGTCAAAACAGGGAAACAACATATAAGGAACATATAAACTGGGACGGACGGAGTAATCTGACTAATCAGGAAATGGGAGAGAAGGGAAACACAGCTGGTACTAATCACACAGACCAGAAGGGGAACAGAGGCTGAACATAGAACAGAACTGTCACAATAAAACAGAAAGTACACGACAGACACAGAGACCCACACTAGATACTGAACAGAGGGAACACTGAGTACAACCTGAAAACTAGAATTAACAGAGCAAAGAAGGACTAGAGTGCTTAAACAGAAACTAAAATACTAGTAATCATAAACCATGAAGTCACAGATTAATAATAATAATAATAAAATAAATCCAAACTCTGGGTCACTGACCCATGGACCGTGACAGTCATGGTTTGGCCTCCCCAAAACTTGCAACTCACCATTATTTAAGCAGTGTGGGCTCATCTTGAAAGAACAGCAGAAATCACAGCCAACCTTCAAAGAAGAGCGACGGAATGTCCTTGAAGAACCCTGGATAACTATTCCTGAAATCTACTTAGGTAAATCTTCTTGTAATTTCTTTAACAGAGTTCAGATTGTGTTGAAGAATAATGGTGGTCATATCTGATATTAAGCTGCTAGAATTGTACTAAAAAAAGAGCCAGAGAGAACGAGGGAGGGATTCAATAAAGATTTTTCAGTCCAGAGTATATTATTTGATATATTCTACAAATGAACAAATGTTGCAGTGTAGCTGTACATAAAGAAAAATATATGAAAGCCTGTATTTTCACATAACATCTTTGGTAGAGAAAGAAGCGTTATTTGCTTTGTTGCGATAGTGGTTCAAGAGTTGGGAGTTTGTCTCGTAACTGGAAGGTTGCCGGTTCGAGCCGCGGCTCGGACAGTCTTGGTCGTTATGTCCTTGGGCAAGACACTTCACCCGTTGCCTACTGGTGGTGGTCAGAGGGTCCGGTGGCGCCAGTGTTTGGCAGCCTCGCCTCTGTCAGTGCGCCCCAAGGTGGCTGTGGCTGCTATGTAGCTTGCCATCACCAGTGTGTGAATGTGTGGATGACTGAACGTGTAAAGCGCTTTGGAGTCCTTAGGGACCAAGTAAAGTGCTATACAAATACAGACCATTTATCATTTTACTTCGTGATATTATTATAAAGTTCTCTTTAAGAACACTATTTACACATTAATTCCTAAACTCGATATGCTCTATATCAGGTTAACAGTTTAATTTTTATATATAAATATGCCACAGATGTTTTCTGATGACAAGCAGAAAAAAGGAGAGACTACACCACTCTAACCATGCTGACAGTTTCTTTGTATCTAGTTTTTCATCTTCAGCTTCAACATGACTGTAGAAGCAGAGTTAAGCTGCATAAATCTTATTTTGAGTTTCTGTATTTTGATGATATTTGAATTGAGACTGAGCTTGTAATACAGTGTCAAAGATCTTCTTACCTAAAGGGTTCTGGGGTAAACTGGCTCTGAGCTAATTGAAAATACAATTAAGTTGACAAGATGCAGATCACGTAACTTCCCTAAATGACAGAATATAATCAATATTGTTATTGTGATCTCTATAATAAAAAATCAAATCTGACAGTCTGACATTCAAATATATAATACTGGCAGGTTTTATTGTGTAATGTTTCTTGAGATGACATACATTATGAATTAATGTTACATAAATTTGAACTAAACTGTTGTAAACATACCACAGCAGATTTGATGATTCATACATGAACATGCTTTTCAGCATACTTTATTGACACTTTTATTCTCTCACGGTTGCTGTCACAAACACATGGCTGCAGCTCTACAGCTGCCAGCCACACACATCACCACCAACAGCAATGACAACAGTTAGAACACAGGCTTTAAGCTGGTGAAGGGTGATTGCGGATGCTGTTCAGGTGCTCCCTCCCCTGCAGTGACACCGCTTACCACGGCCCACCACAAACGTACTTAAATAAGTTAGGAAATTATTTTTGTTTCGACTGTAAAATGTATTGTGCAGATATCAAAGAAAAAATACAACCACAAAACTTTAATATAATGTGTTCTCTTCTTCTGTGACTGAAAAGTCAGCTGTGGGCATTCGGATCTTTTATCAATGACCAAAAGTTTTTCTGCACTGAATTTTTTACAAAATGTAATGATTTAAATTATTTTAAATTTAATTATTTAAAAATTTTGTGGAAAACAGTCACAGTAGTAGTGTAGCAGTAAATGTGGAGGTTCCCTAACAACAGAACCATTTTGTACAATACAGTAAAAATAAGATAAATTAATAAATCAATAAGTATGATCCTTGATGGGAAATCGCATTAACTGAAAGACCTCTAGGCATCTTGGCATCATCTCCTTCCTCCATGGTTCTTGAGTGATACAGTCTATGTAAAAGTAGTGACCGCTTAAATTACCGTGCGTTTTTTAATGATGTTAGCATACACAAAACTATCTCCTGTTGTTTCAGTCTGGCAAGTTCATTTTGAAAACTTGATTAACTCCAGCTCTGCTATTTTCTCCCTTTGCTTCACCTGCCACAACACCAACATTAGCATAGACTTCTTGGCCATCTTCATTCTCTGCAGAGCAGCAAATAGAGTCAGTGAATGATTAAAGAAATATTTTCATGTTCTATGAAACTGTTTGCTAATAGTCAAAGAAATGTCACTGTTAGGAAAAAAAATGCAAAAAAAAAGAGCGATCTGAGTAATGGGAGAAAGGAAAAAAAAAAAGATGTTTGTTACCGTTTTGTTTTAAGCGTTTGTCGTTTTGCTTTTTCTTTGAGCAGATGATAACTGCACCCACAGCTATGAAAATTACCAGAGCTGAGAGTCCACCACCAATCAATGACAAATTGCCTGTTTCAAAGATAAAAGACAACAAAAGATGAAAAAACTGATTTCATTGGATCTACTTAGTTTTCACTTACTAATCCACCATGATTCATCACTGATGGCAGTTTCTTTTTCCTTACCCACAGAACTCTGTGCTGGTTCAGTACACACAGTGTTATTAGTTTTATGCACACACTCTGATATCTGTGTCCCGATGACTGAAGTGCAGTTAATGAAAATAAAGCCTATGAGCAAAAAACCCCACGAAAGCATATCAATTGCTGAGTGATTATCAGATATTATTTACAAAGACCTCACTTACCACAGGTAGATATCCTCTCTTCTTTGAAGACATCACTGACGTTATTACTGACTGAGCAGACCAGACGTCCTGAGATGTGCTGCTTCAGAGTGATGATGTTACTCTCATTATTTACAGAAAGGAGCTCAGCATCTGTCAGTGTGCGTCCATTTAGAGTCCAGCTGTACTGAGGACTGTCCCCTCCCTCAGAGGAGCAGGACACCCTCATCTCTCCCTGGGACAGACACTCAGAGACCAGCAGGACAGAGGACACAGGAGCTGAGAGAAACACACAGATCAATTCTGATACTGTGACAGGATTTTGGTCTCCAATGAATAACTGGGAAAGCAAAAAAATATATGTATCTGAAAATTGTCCACGGGAACTTGTGGATTTTAGTTTGTAGTCCCTGCCAGAAGGACTGTGGTTACATTTTCTGATGATTGTCTGTTTAAGTCCAAACAATGTAAAGCTTTTATTTGTGAACAGATACGTATTATACAGGTCTGTGATTGAAACATAGTTTGGGGTAAGTTAGCAGCTCTAGTTTCCTTGTGCAGATATTCATCAAGATGAAAATTTACAAAACCTAGCTGGAAAATTGCAATTTTCCAAACGACAAAACAAATGTCTGAATTGTATTTAGCTGCTGTAGCTTTTAGACTCTGCAGCTGTGCATGTTGCCTTACCACACCATCATCAAATGTTTTAAGTAGCCTGTACTGTTCTACAAGAAAAAAAGTAAAAATGTCTGGTGTGAAATAGAACAGTTGTTTAATGAGGTAATCTGTCATAGTTGTATTTACTTATATGTGTTTACTGCATATTCAATGATCTCAGAATGGCACGTTAATGTTTAAAGAAAAGCAGGCCAAGCAAGCTGGAAAAATTTGTCTTTTGTTGTTGTTGTTCTTTTTGTTCCAAACTTATTTTATGGACTGAACTAGATTCCGTGGCTGCAAAACATCTCATTGTTATAAGATTAGGTATTAAGCAAGAAGTTTTGTAGCTCACCATGAGAAACTCCGAACAACATCAACAACAGTCCAGCTACAGCTTCCATGTCTGCTCAGTGTTCAGCCTTTGTTGATACAGTCTGCAGCTTTCAAAGTTTTTTCCTCGAAAACAGGCGTGTTTGTGCTGGTCTGAACAGGCTCCAGTGTGCCCTGTTAGCGATTACCCTCAGAGGAGAATTCTTGAAAATTCAGGTTTCATTGATGTACTTAACAACTTCTTTTCTTTTGTTTGTTTTTTTCTTTTTGCCCCACAAACACAAATAAATATGGACATATAGGGGGAAAAGATTGCGGAATTATTTATAAAGGTTTCATTTTCGCTTCATATCACTGGTTGCACTGGATTACTTTTTGATAATCAACACATTTTTAAATAGTCTGACTTTATGTCTGCACTGAGGCGACACGGTTACGCAACTTATTTATAACTGACTGCATTCATGTTATATTTTCGCTTTCTGTTCATGATGTTGAAAATACTTGTTTAAAACCAAAAGTATTTTATGTTCAATATCAGAAGTACTGTACTGTATATTAGTGTGAAATGTGGGGCACATCTGAGGGGCTCATGTAGGGCAGCCCACACTTAGGCCACATCCACACTAATACGTTTTCATTTGAAAATGCATCTTTTTTCTCTCCGTTTTGGCCTTCTGTCCAAACTGAGATGGGGTCAAGCAAAACAGAGCGTTTTGAAAACGCTCTCCAAAGTGGATATGTTTTAAAACAACGTTTTTGCTTCGAGTGTGGACAGCAAACCCAGAGCCTTTTCAAAAACGATGACACGTTTTAGTCATGTGATCAAGTCATGTGACCAATTAAACTAAGATAGCGGAGACAGCAATTGTTTTGTTTGCACTCAATTTTGACAGCCCTATTAAAGATTTTCTTTAATAGGGCTTTTCTTCAAATTCTTTAATTCTCAATCGCTTTTGCAACTTTGTACTTTTGTGTTATTTGCAGCAACAACTCCACCTCATTGTTAGTCCATTTAAAAAACTGTGCTTTTTCTCGACATTTTGCCGCGACATTTCACAGAGCCGGAAAGTAAATAAACGGCAGACAGAAATGGGTCAGGTTGAATCGTCTTGCGTTTCACGCATGCGCAGTACTGAAACGTAAACGTTTTCAGCCATTTCAATGTGGACGCACAACTCTGTGAAAACGATTGAAAATGCCATTTTCAAATTTATCGGGGCTAGTGTGGACGTAGCCTTAGAGTGTGGAAATACTACTATATATACAATTGGCCCCACTGTGGAAACCTCTCTGCTTAGTATGGGCAGCCCACACTACGTGCTGCCCAACTGGGGCCCATATTTCTTCATAATTCAGGAAAAAATGGAGGACCCGGCCCATGACTGCGAAGGCCGGGTCCTCAGGTGGATGCAGCTTCGGAATTTGGACACCCCCGGCCTGTTTCCGGCCGGACAATAATAACAGTGACATTTAACTTATTTTATTCGATAAATAAACCCTGTAAGATTCAAGTTTTTTGTGTATATGTATAGCACTCCCACCCCCCAACCCCCAACAGCCCTTTTGAATGTCTCCCTAATTCTGAGGTCTCAAAGTTGGTAAGTATGTGCTAGGCTTGGCCCACATCAGTCTAAAATTGTATGTAACCATGAAAAACCTGTCCACCAGGAGAGACTGGACAGTATAGATGTAAAACAAATATGCCAGAAGTTTATCTCAGCTAACGAAAGGAGAAGGCATGTGTTTGGCTGCTTCACATAGTGGACATTGAGTTGTTGTGTGGGGCACCAGTAGTCCATGTCTGTTGCTGTAACAGTAGTTCATGTTTAGAATAAAAAATCCCAGTTCACTGATTTGATAGAGGCAGTAGTAAAATGTTGCATAATGTTGCTGAGAGATCTTTTACTTTGTGGTAATCTTATATGAGTAGTTTTGTATAAGAGATGTTGGTGTACTATAATATGAAGTAATGTTGTTAAGTCCTTAAAGTCATATTCCTTTATTGTCATGATTGTATTTGAAACTATTTTTATTTTTGTATGATACCTGATTTATATGGAATATGGCCGAGGTAAACTAAAGTCTAAAATACTTAGTCATTTGTTTAATAGTAATTTAACATTATAAAATTCACATATAAAACTATGAATTGTGATTTTAAATGGTTTAAAAGCACATAGAATAGCATATGTAAGCAAGTATATTTCTCCTCTTTGTATTAAGAAGCAAAGACAAAAAGGGAAAAAAAAGAAACATGGCAGGGTTCGGAGGCTGAATCATCCGTCCCCACCAATGCCAAAACCAAATCTTCGCCCTTGCGCTGATATATAACATGTAAATATATATTAATGATATGCCACATGTAAAAAGCTGAAAAAACTGCATGAATGAGGAAAGGAGAATGATGAAGAGTGCAGTGGACACTGATTAGCCCAAAGAAGGTGAGTAAGAAGATGATTGGACTAGAGTAAAGATGACAGTATTGAGACTGACAGCGTGGGAAAGTGGCAGTGATGAAGAGAACAGAGAAGCAGGCTGAGCAGGCAGCTTTTAAGTAAACTTTGTACTTTACTAAGATGCAAACAGGCAAAACCTCTGACCATGTTTCCTGTTTTAGTGATCAGCTTCTAAATAAGAATGTGTGAACTCAGACCAGGCAGGATGTGACTACAATACAACTGCAGAGACTGAGAAGACAGACTGCAGTCATTAATTTAGTAATACTAAAACTCTAAAACTCCTAAACCAATTTTGTAATTTTATTCAAGATTCAATTCAGGATTTTTCACGTACATAGTTATACAAGTATAACACGTAGTGAAATGTGACCTGATACGCTCCTCGACTGTGCAAAATATATAGAGAAAAACATATACAGTAAGTAAATAGATATATACAAAGAGGACATTATGTGCAATATTGTCCAACTTATTATGCTTTTTCATCGACACGATATTTACAGCTAAATTAAATTAACAAGTTAAAGGGGTTTTTAAGCACTTTGAAGTTGGTTTACACAGAAATTACAAAAAAAGTGTGTAATTAAGCCATAATTGTTTTTAATTTAAGAAATGTAAATAACAGATTCCGTCAAACCTTGAAACACCTTCACAGACATTATTGCTTGTTGTTTTGCTCAGTTTTGAAGTGTTGTCTGAAGTTCTGTTCGTTGATGTTATATGTCAGGTAAAACCGTCATTGTGCACAGAAGGAAGCACAGTGAAGCAATAGTAAGTGCTACTGCACAAACCACAAGCACACATGCAGGTTTTAAAATGAAAAGCCTCATTTTTATTCTTTTATTTATTTTTGTTATATTCTACTGTGTCACTACATTTAAATCTGGATGAACACAGACTGCAGCACATATTTTAATGAATTCATTTTTTAATAAAAGCAGTTTGTACAATGTTTGTAACCTGTGTTCATGATTACATTTATATACAATAGCAGCAGTCTGTCTTCCTATCCCTAGTATCCTCTCCTATCATATCAGCTTTCTGCATGTCCAACATGACAACCATGTTGTCTCCAAACTGCTCAACCTGAGCTGTGCCTCTAATATACTAATTTCTACTCTTGTCCATCCTGGTTACTCCCAATGAAAAGGAACTAACATCATAAACGAAACCATGAACTAAAAATATAGATCTATAGATGACACTCAAAGGTAAACAGAAGGTAGAATGTGAACAGAAGATTATTGAGCTTGAACACCAAACTCACCATTACCCACAATGAACCTAAAGCCCCATTAAAACAAAATTAATTTGAAAAATGAGTAAAACCCCAAAACATCATAAAACTCACAACCCTGGGTAAATCACGTGAGTGACTTGGGATTACTCTGTCTCCACCTCTATCTCCCCTCTTTGACAATTTGCTTTCCTTGCTGTTGTATGAGACTGACATCAGTAAACATTATTGCCTGGTCATCTTCTTCCTCGGCAGAGAAGCAAGAAGAATAAAGTAACATTAGTGAGTCATTAAAATAATCGTTTGAGGTCTAAACAGAAGTTTACCATCATTTCTTCAGCAGACTGAAAATTGTGAAATGGTTTCACTGATTCTGACCAAAATGCACACAAAAAAAAATGACTTTTAATTTTGCTCACTTCTGGCTTTTTAGATGTATCAACAAACTTTTGGCAAAGAATAAACATTGTTTATTTAAAAAACAGCAAACAGAAAAATTGTTAAATGTAATTATAAAAAGAACAAAGTTTTTTTTTACCTTCCTGCTTTGTAGGTTTGTTTTTTTTCTCCGAGAACAGATGACTGCTACACCCACAACTAAGAAAATTATCAGTGCTAAGAGAACACCACCCATCAGTGTTAAAATTCCTGCTCCTAAAATAAATGAAATTAAAAAAACAAAAAAAACAAGTCAACATGTGTTTTTATGGCAAAACACAAGGAGACAATAGAGACAATTACATCAATAAATTCACTGCATTAAAGTTTTAATTTATTAATGTGCCATCAGTTATTATTAGTGTCCAACTGATTAATATGCAATCAATAAAAACAAAGCTTATAGCCCATAGATAAATGATTTATGAAAGGTGTCCAAATTGACCATTTTGGTCACTAACCTCCCAAGGGCAAGTCAGAGCAGAGACATATTCACACTACACTTTTCTCAGTGCATTGATCAACAATGTATAGTTGTTAGGTTGCAGAGTAAATATACAGTCATATATGATAGCATTTGCTCAGTTAGATAATTTATGGAATACTTTAATAACTTAGGATTAATAAAAAAAACACATGAAAAACTATTATTTAATTCTGCAGAGATCACTACTAAATGACAGGAATGTGTCCTTGTTTAGATCTTTCAGTATAGGCCGACTTCAGCTCTGGGTACCTTGTGTAGCAGAATGCAGTACAAATATCTAAAAAAGACCAGTTTCTGTCTTTTGTCAAGCTCTCGAGACTATTACCATGAGCTGGATGTCTGGGAACCTACACTGACTGAATTGCTGATTCAGTATTAGATATTATTTACAAAGACCTCACTCACCACAGGTAGATATCCTCTCTTCTTTGGAGACATTACTGACGTTGTTCTTGACTGAGCAGACCAGATGTCCTGAGACGTGCTGTTTCAGAGTGATGATGTTACTCTCATTATTTACAGAAAGGAGCTCAGAATCTGTCAGTGTGCGTCCATCCAGAGTCCAGCTGTACTGAGGACTGTCCCCTCCCTCAAAGGAGCAGGACACCCTCATCTCTCCCTGGGACAGACACTCAGAGACCAGCAGGACAGAGGACACAGGAGCTGAGAGAAAAACACACAGATGAGTTTAGATGTTAAATCAGAATCTCTGTCATGTTCTATAGTCTCTAAAAAGAAACAAGGAAAGAACAAAATACATGTATTTGATATTTTGTGATATATTATTTAGTTTGCCAACAGAACAGAAAAAATACCTTGAATAAACAACTGTAAAATACGCTCGTCTAATCTTCTTCCATCTGAATCAAAGGCTTGAAGAGTATAATTATCACTGTCACTCCTGCTCAAGTTATTGATCCTAAATGTCCCATTACTGAGGAAAAGATACCTATGTTCTGTGGTTTTAAAACTAATCATATTCTTTTTCACATTAAATATTTTTAATGAATCCTTCAACAATTGGTATTCAAGTATTTCCGAGATGCTGCCCAGATGGATGTCCACAGTTCCTCCCAAAGCTCCATAGCACTTAGTTTCATCCTGGCTGCCATCACAGTAAGTTCCCATACCTGCCAATGCAAAGTAAACGGAAGCAAAATTGACACAATTTCGAGTGTTTAGTACCTACAAGAACTACAGTTTTTCTTTTCATTTAGCATTTGCGCATGTTTAACAAAAACAGAAATTGCAGTTTTCTGTTTACTGTTTGCTAAAGTGTACACTACGCAATCAAGCATTTACGAGAGGACCCAAGTACAGAGGCTTGGCGATAGTAACAATAACAACCAAGAAATCATGAACAATTAACTTTAACTTTACAATAGCTTAAAAAATATACAATAAAGAATAAGTTACAATAACTTGCCTTCAACTTTTCCATTGTCTTTAACATCAAGGGTGAAATGAATGTTTTTCTCTTGGACTCCATTTGAATTAAAGACCTCAATGCTGTATTGACCTGAATCATTCCTCCTCAGGTTTGTGATTTTGAGTGTCCCGTTCTTGATTATAAATGTTAGTCTGTTGTTAAATTCCTTGTCTGTTGTTATTTTTTCTTTCTTTATATTGAACACAGTTATGTTCACCTTGGGAAGCACCTTCAAACACTTCATTTCACGGCCACTAGCATCAGTCATCACTTGGATATACACAGTTCCTTTAAGAAGAGGAAAGCATGGACACGTGTTCGTCCTGAGGTCACATGTAGTCTCATCAACTGGAACGAGAGCTGGAAAAACACATTTAATAGAACATGAGGTGAAATTATTCAGACAACAAATGGAAATGATTGGCTTTGTTCCTGGCAAATTTTCTGCAATAATATTTCTTCTTCACTGCCTAAAGTACTCATTTAGTGCAGCTAACACTAATCAGTGACCATGTTTAAAATTTCAGTGTCCCTTTAAACTTTAAAGTTAAAGATTAAATAAGGAATGTGGATACCAGCCCATGTGTAGTGAAAAGAACTGGAAATACCAATAGATAGACAAATTCAAAATCAAGAAATATCCCATTTGTTGTCTTCAAGAATTTGGAAAAATTAAGCAACATGAAACATTTGCATCTGTCTGTGTAGTTTTTTTTTGTTTTCATCTTCTACCCTTTGTTGCACAGGGGTTGTGTACTGTGTTTTTCAGTTTTACTCCAACAAGATGGTTATATTTCTGATTAACTTTATAATAACTTCAAAAATATACAATAAAGAATAAGTTATATAACTTGCCTTTAACATCCAGCGTGGAATGAATGTTTTTCTCTTGGACTCCATTTGAATTAAAGACCTCAATGCTGTATTGACCTGAATCATTCCTCCTCACGTTTGTGATCTTGAGTGTCCCGTTCTTGATTATAAATGTTAGTCTGTTGTTAAATTCCTTGTCTGTCGTTATTTTTTCTTTCTTTATATTGAACACAGTTATGTTCACCATGGGAAGCACCTTCAAACACTTCATTTCACGGCCACTAGCATCAGTCATCACTTGGATATACACAGTTCCTTTAAGAAGAGGAGAGCATGGACATGTGTTCTTGGTAAGATCACATGTAGTCTCATCAACTGAAACGTGAGCTGGGAAAGATGCATTCACATGAACATGAGCTGAAATTATTCACACTACAAATACTAATGCTTGGCTTCTTTATGAAGATGATCTTACCATGAATTCCCCCTGCCACAAGCACAATGATAAGAAACTGCTCCATCCTCTTCATTAAGCCACGTTGTGATTTTAATCTTTAAAAATTACTGTAGACAATGATGAACAAAGCTGGGTATAAATCAGTATAAAGTATATACTATTGTTTACTGTTTTAGACAGTATTTTTTAAAAAGTCAGCATACATTTACATACATATCTTACTTTTCTATCGCTGCTCTAATTACATCGGCAAAACTGAGTCTCTAGACAACACTGTAGGGTGACACTTTCACAGCATATCAATGCAAGTATAAAAAAGTATATGCCACGTATTCTTGACATATCCTTTTGAGAAAGAACAGGCAACATGTGCGGTGACAAGTTAATTCACAAATAGTTCAGAACTTCCTGTGGGGAGAGCTGTACTGCTTAGCACTCTTTACAGGGTGTGCAGGAGTGATGCCTTTTTATGTTTGTAGGTTTGGATGAGTTTTCTTTCTGAAAGGAAAGGAGATAAAGAGTATAGAACAAATAAAATGTAAATAACCAAGGAAAAAACAGCTTGTTAAAATGCTGCAAATCATTGCCACAAAATGGAACTATGAAGTAATGTTTTCCAGAAAATATTAAAACATTGAATCCTCATATCTATCAAAGCAGGCTGAATTCAATACAAACATTTAGCTGCATGACTCACAAGTAATCAAACTTGCCTACAGTATTTGTGTAAAGAAGACAAATTTAGGTAATCTAAATGTATGCATCTGTAATATGCCTTGAATCTTGTATTGTAAACGTAATTAAATTAAAAATTGCAGACAAGTTAAAGCAAACATTACAATTTTGTAATTACTTTTAATTTTTAATTGAAAAATAGGTTGAATATTTTGTACTTTATTAAAAAAATAAAAACATTTATTGTCTTACTTACGTCAGTAAACAGTTGGAGTGATGGTTAAACATTAACAGAAGAAGAATTACCATCAAGGAAATAAGGATAAACATGATTCACTTCCAAATTAATGAATGCCCACATCAGCACAGGCTGAGGCAGTAACCCACTTACGAGCACTCAACTGGAACCGGGCACAACTCATCTGTGAGAAAAGACACCCACGCATGGGTACTTCCTGCATCACAGAGCAGAGATAGAAGCTAGCACTCTGAGAGTGGTACAGGGCTACTTTGAACTAACAGACCAGTCATACAAATATATATATATATATATATATATATATATATATATATATATATATATATATATATATATTCCTGCCTGGGGCGTCTGTATCCAGTAAGGGTCCTAAGGCTAGACCCCCTATGCTAAGCAAGCCTACCGCAGACATGAGCGAGACAGATAAATATGAAGGCATGCCGGCTCGGACGTCGCCCGGATCAACAAGGTCCGCGTCAGGTGTTGAGGAACCAGGGCACCCTGACGACAAGTGGGCTACTGGAACAAGAAGGCATCGGTGGGCAAGAGACGAAAACAGGGCGTTGTTGGAATGCTACTACACAAGTAACCCTGGCAGAAGGGGCTACATGAATAGGATGAGGGACCTATGGATTCTTCAATACCCAACATCCACAATGACGGCGAAACAACTAGTAGCTCAGTGTTCCAACATTCGAAAGAAGGGACTGCTATCACAGCTAGAGATTGACGAGGTACAACATAAATGCTACGGCAAGGAGGAGTCAGGACGCCAGGTCAGGGGGGAGATATCATCACCCCCACCCGAGATTGGGTACATAGCCCCAAGTGCGATAGGAGAAGGATCGTTGAGTGCGAGAGGAACTGACCTGAGAAATAGGATCATGGCCAAGCTTGAAACCTGGATCCCCCGTAGCCGGTTACCAAGATTACGTGAAGTACCCTCAGAAGGTCTGCTAGATGATGTTAATGCAGCACTACGGACGATACCTACAACCACGATTACCGACACTAACAAACTGATCTACAATACGGCAGCAGTGATCAGTGAGATGCTTGGCTACAAGCTGAACAGCCACAAGGGGCAGTACCCTCCATGGAGAAGGAGGCTAGAGAGCAAGATCAAAGCAGCACGGAGGGAGGTTAGCCAACTAACGGAGTTGCAGAAAGGTGCGGCAAAGAAGGTGCATAAGAAATACAGCAAACTGTCCATACCTGAGGCCTTGGAAACTGCCAAGCAAAGACTCACAGCCTTGGCCAGCCGCTTGAGGAGGTACACCAGAGAGATAGAAGGCAGGAGAATAAACCAGCTGTTCTCCACAGAACCAGCAAAGGTGTACTCTCAGTGGCAAGGGAACAATAAGAGAACAGCACCACCAAGGCTGGAGACGGAGCAATACTGGAAGAGCATATGGGAGAAGGACGCAAACCATAACGGCAATGCTCAGTGGCTAGTGGATCTGAGGGCAGACCATAGCGACCTCCCTGAACAGGGACCAGTAACCATCACAGTGGCAGATATCCAAGAAAGGGTCTCCAGTATGAAGAGTTGGACAGCACCAGGGCCCGACATGGTTCACGCCTACTGGCTGAAGAAGCTGACTGCACTCCACGAGCGTCTGGCAGCACAAATGAACCAGCTGCTAGTTAACGAGAGACACCCGGAATGGCTAACCGAAGGTCGAACGGTCCTGATCCCCAAGGACCCCAAGAAGGGACCGGACCCATCCAACTACCGACCAATAACCTGCCTCAGTACTACATGGAAGCTCCTGTCAGGCATCATATCGGCTAAGATGAACAGGCACATGGGTCAATACATGAGTGGGGCACAGAAAGGGATTGGCAAGAATACCAGAGGTGCAAAACACCAGCTACTGGTAGACAGAACAGTCAGCCGAGACTGCAAGACCAGACTGACCAACCTGTGCACTGCCTGGATTGATTACAAGAAGGCCTATGACTCAATGCCCCACAGCTGGATCCTGGAATGCTTAGAATTGTACAAGATCAACAGGACCCTAAGAGCCTTCATCAGGAACTCAATGGGGATGTGGCGTACAACACTAGAGGCCAACTCCAAGCCCATAGCACAAGTCACCATCAAGTGCGGGATCTACCAAGGAGATGCTCTGTCCCCACTGCTGTTCTGCATAGGCCTGAACCCCCTCAGTGAGATCATTAACAAGACTGGCTACGGATACCGACTACGGAACGGGGCAGTTGTCAGCCACCTCCTGTACATGGATGACATCAAGCTGTATGCCAAGAGTGAACGAGACATCGATTCACTGATCCACACTACCAGGCTATACAGCAATGACATTGGAATGTCATTCGGACTGGAGAAGTGTAGTCGAATGGTAACGAAGAGAGGGAAGGTAGTCAGAACTGAGGGGATTGAACTACCAGAAGGCAACATTGCAGACATAGAGGACAGTTACAAGTACCTGGGGATCCCGCATGCGAATGGGAACCATGAAGAGGCCGCTAGGAAAGCTGCAACCACCAAGTACCTGCAGAGGGTCAGGCAAGTCCTGAGGAGTCAGCTGAACGGTAAGAACAAGATCCGGGCCATCAACACCTACGCCCTGCCCGTGATCAGGTACCCTGCTGGGGTAATAGGCTGGCCAAAGGAGGAGATAGAAGCCACTGACATAAAGACAAGAAAGCTCCTTACCATGCATGGAGGGTTTCACCCCAAGTCCAGCACCCTGAGGCTGTACGCTAAGCGGAAGGAAGGGGGCCGGGGACTGGTGAGTGTCAGCACCACAGTCCAGGATGAGACAACGAACATCCAAGAATACATTGGGAAGATGGCCCCAACTGACCGAGTGCTCAGTGAATACCTCAGGCAGCAGAAACCCAAGAAAGAGGAGGGAGACGAGGAACCATCATGGAAGGACAGGCCCCTGCACGGTATGTACCACCGGCAGATAGAGGAGGTGGCTGACATCCAGAAATCCTACCAGTGGCTGGACAAAGCTGGACTGAAAGACAGCACAGAGGCACTAATCATGGCAGCACAAGAACAAGCTCTGAGTACAAGATCCATAGAGGCTGGGGTCTATCACACCAGGCAAGACCCCAGGTGCAGGCTGTGTAAAGATGCTCCAGAGACAATCCAGCACATAACAGCAGGGTGCAAGATGCTAGCAGGCAAGGCATACATGGAACGCCATAACCAAGTGGCCGGCATAGTGTACAGGAACATCTGTGCCGAGTATAACCTGGAAGTCCCGAGGTCAAAATGGGAGATGCCCCCAAGGGTGGTGGAGAATGACCGAGCTAAGATCCTGTGGGACTTCCAGATACAGACGGACAAAATGGTGGTGGCTAACCAACCGGACATAGTGGTGGTAGACAAACAGAAGAAGACGGCCGTAGTGATCGATGTAGCGGTTCCGAATGACAGCAATATCAGGAAGAAGGAACACGAGAAGCTGGAGAAATACCAAGGGCTCAGAGAAGAGCTCGAGAGGATGTGGAGGGTGAAGGTGACGGTGGTCCCCGTGGTAATCGGAGCACTAGGTGCGGTAACTCCCAAGCTAGGCGAGTGGCTCCAGCAGATCCCGGGAACAACATCGGAGATCTCTGTCCAGAAGAGCGCAGTCCTAGGAACAGCTAAGATACTGCGCAGGACCCTCAAGCTCCCAGGCCTCTGGTAGAGGACCCGAGCTTGAAGGATAAACTGCCCGCAGGGGCGAGATGGGTGTTTTTATATATATATATATATATATATATATATATATATATATATATATATATATATATATATATATACATATATATGTACCGTCTGCGCTCGACGGTGCAGCCTAGGCTGCAAAATCTGACACCTTTTGATGCATTTATTTCTATTTTTTTTTCTCTTTCTTTCTTAGCTTTTCAGCTCCACTTTTTCGCTTTTTGCAAGAGCTTGGTTCCATCTTTATTCTCTACTCCTACCTCATTAAACTGTGTTCAGCATAGTGCATGAATGCACATGGAAGGGACTGGTTGCATTAGGATATTTGATTGGGTATTGCATTTGCTCATGAAAATAATGCACAGCAGCCCTTAATGACAGCTGTAGCCTGTATAATTACATCAACACAGAGAAAAAATTATTGACCCATTGGCCCACAAGTGCATCAGCCCACCTGGAAAATGCCTGGTATGTCTGTCATGGTCCTGGATCTTTGACCCAGGGTTTAAGGTTTGCTTGACGTTATTCATTAATGGAACTATGAGATACGTATGTTTACTTTCTAAGGACTTCGAGTTTTGCATGCTTATGTTTCAGGTTTTCAGTTCGTTTCCTTTTATATCTGATCTCTTTCTTATGTCCAGTCTGTCTTTGTCTCATCTGTGTTATATCTTCAGCGTCTCCTGTTTGTTTGATCTCCCTGTGTTTTGTCACTTGTCTCCATGTTTGTTTATTCCCTTGACTAATGGGTTGGGACATGGGACAAAAAAAAGTCTCCTTTGCCTTATTTGGCAAATAACAAACTAATGTCACATTTTTATATCCAAATTTGAGCCAGTTCCCCTGAGAAGTCAGATACTGATCAAGCATAACATTCAATTTCTATACAGAAAAGTAAATAAGGGCAATTTGCATCTGAAAACAGCAAGCAAATTATTTTTTCTTTAACTCTGTTTATGTGTGAGTGTTTGTGCAAGTATGTCTAAGTAGTGAAAGGCACATCTTCAGTGGGTTCCCAGGTAGATCGTTGGGTATTTCCACCGGACAAAAATGGAATATAATGATTTGACACAAATGACACAGAAACAGGATGATTTACCATCATCATCTCAGTTCAGTAATTCAGACTGACTGCAGTAAAACACAAATTCCTGTTTCATGTGGAAATGCTTTTTAAAAAAATTTCCATATGAAAAAGAATTGTTGCTATATGTTATCACATAACAACCTGTTAAACTTGCTATAGAAAATACAAAAAAAATGATTAAAACCTAATACAACACAATAAAATTATAAAATGAATATAGGTGTGGTATGAGATGGTAAAGATTTTTGGTGTTAATGTAGCTGAAACATTTATCGGAGAAAGCGTTTAGCTGCATGTGGTGCAGAGGATGTTGAGCATCCATGTATTATCCACAGCCACAATTCTCTGACGGAGGAATCAAAATAGTGTGTTGATTCAAACTGAAACCAAAAAGTTTGAGTACACTCAAAAGTAGGTATTGCCCAAAGATTTCCTTCCAATGATGTGAGGTCTAGTAGGAATGTCTGTGAAGGTCTAGTAGAAATGTGCTCAGAAAATTTAGTTAAGAGGTATTTTGATCTTTAAAGAAGCAGCAGTGCTTCCAAATGTTTTCTGTGGCTAATTGACTCATATAAAGTCCCAGGTGTGAGAAATGCTGCATGTGAAAGATATGTTGAAATGCTGGTGGTATACAAGTCTGGCCTAAATCTACTGTCAGAAAGACTGAAGCAATCCAGGAGTTCAATTAACTGTCTTTAATAAATTCATACAGACAAAATAAACAACATTGTGTCTCTGTTTCTTGCCAGCCTTAATTTGATTTTTTTGCAGATAGGAGTGAATGTATGTATGTGATCATTTATGTGTGATTTTCTGAGACACAAACAGATAATTCTATAATTAGTAAAGTTATAAATACTGGCCTGAATAATGATAATATCGCCTTCTGCTGAGGTAGGACACTCTGCACAAGGCACAAGCAATATCTCACAATGTCTACAAGACGTCTCACACGTGAGGTCAAAATTAGCAACAGTTTTGGAGCTGAACAGTCCTTTTACTTATTCTTAATACAGGCTGTAGCACTTGGGCACCTTGTGTGGCAGAGTGAAGTACAAGTATCTCTAGCTCTCAAGACTACCATGACCTGGATTCCTGTGAAACTACAGTGACTGAATTGCTGATTCATTATTAGATACTGCTTACAATGTTCTCACTCAACACAGGTAGATATCTCCTGTTCTTTGGAGACACTATTGACATTGTTCCTGACTGAGCAGACCAGATGTCCCGAGATGTGCTGTTTCAGAGTGATGATGTTAGTCTCATTGTTTCCAGGAAGGAGTTCAGCATCTGTCAGTGTGCGTCCATCCAGAGTCCAGCTGTACTGAGGACTGTCCCCTCCCTCAGAGGAGCAGGACACCCTCCTCTCTCCCTGGGACAGACACTCAGAAACCAGCAGGACAGAGGACACAGGAGCTGAGAGAAACACACACAGATGAGTTTAGATTTAAAAACCAGAATTGTGAAAATTCTTTACAGTCTCAAATGAAGAACAGGGAAAGCACAAAATACATGTATCTGAACATTTTTTATATTTATTGTATAGATCAGCAAAACATTATTAAATTTATATCTATTAATAGCTTTATTGAGAAGAAAAGGAAAGGAATTACCTTGAATAAGCAACTGTAAAGTCTGCTCGCCTGATGATCTGCCATCTGAATCAAAGGTTATAAGGCTATAATTACCACTGTCTGTCCTGCTTAGATCACTGATTCTAAATGTTCCATTACTGGGTAAGATTAGAGATTTGTGTGCTATGGTATTATAAATAGCCTTATTCCCTCTCACATCTAGTATCTTCAATGAATCCTTTAACAAGTAGTATCTAGGTATTTCAGAGGTGCTGTTCACTAGCTGGATGTCCACGGTTCCTCCCAAAGCTCCATAACACTGAGCTCCATCCTGTCTGCCATCACAGTAAGTTTCCACACCTGCAAATAAAAAATTAGACAAAAGCAAAACTGTCAAACTTTTGAGTGTTAAGTTACTACCAGAAAGACTGCAGTAGCATATGCAAATGTTTACAATGAACAGAAATTTGTAAGCTTCATGATTATTTATGAATATTTTCATATGGTTCCCACAGGTGGGCACAAATTAATGACTGAATTCCATCAACAGAAATAGTGGTTTTGTGGCTACTGTCGTTTTGTTTTAGTAGTAGTTTGTTGTTTACTCAGGCCTGCTGGAAATCAAAAACAGAATATGTATCTAACTGTTATGCAAAACCTCAATTTCTTTGCTGTTCTTAGGGTCTAAAAAACTGACTTTTGCAAGCTGCTCTCATGTGGCAGTTATTCATTGAAAATGAATGCAGGAAGTGAAAATGGAGGAAATTTTAACCCACAAAGAAAAGGTTTGAGTACTCCTGAAACAGGGGACAGTTGTGCAAAAATGCTGCAAATCTTATCAAATGTATGTAAATTAGCAGCATCACTTCCCAACAGGAAAAATGTTACCTTGAATAAACAAATGTAGAGTCCAAACATCTGCTGTCCTGCCATCTGAATCAAAGGTTTCAAGGGTATATTTACCAATGTCAGTCCTGCTCAGGCCATTGATCCTAAATGTCCCATTGCTGGGAAAAATGAGATATCTATGTGCAATGGTATTAGAAATAACCTTATCCCCTTTCACATCTAGTATTTTTAATGAATCCTTTAACAAGTAGTATCGAGGTATTTCTGAGGTGTTGTCCATCAGCTGGATGTCCACAGTTCCTCCCAAAGCTCCATAACACTGAGCTCCATCCTGTCTGCCATCACAGTAAGTTTCCACACCTGTAAAGAAAAACAAAAAAGTAAACTTTTTTTTTTTAACTTTTACTTATTATTTAACAAGTTCACCTCTCATAGCTGTATTTTTCAGCTCCATATTAGTTAAATAGTTAAAAAAAATTAAATATAAAATAAGATAAAAATGTATTTGCTATTATTTTGTTCAAATTCATTTTGATAGTCTCTAAAAAAGAACAGAGAAAGCAGAAAATGCTATATATATATATCTATATATATATATAGATATATATCTATATATCTATATATATATAAAGATTACCCAAAAATCTTATATTTATATAAAGTAGCAGCTTTATTAACCAAAAAAAGATTACCTTGAGTAAACAAATATAGAGTCCGCTCGCCTGATTTTCTTCCATCTGAATCAAAGGTTTCAAGGGTATATTTACCAATGTCATTCCTACTCAGGTCATTGATCCTAAATGTGCCATTACTAGGAAAAATGAGAGACCTATGCTCCATGGCATTAGAAATAACTGTATTATTTCTCCCTGCTAGTATTTTTAATGAATCCTTTAACAACTGGTATCTAGGTATTTCTGAGGTGCTATTGATCAACTGGATGTCCACAGTTCCTCCCAAAGCTACATAACACTGAGCTCCATCCTGTCTGCCATCACAATGAGTGTTCACACCTGCAAAAAAAAGTGAACAAATAAACAAAGTCAAAATCAAACCCAGATGATAAAATCAGTGACTGAATTTAATTTAGTCAAAATGTAAACCCTGAAGGACTCTGAAAATAAGGTTACATGTTATTTAATGAGTTTATATGTCATAGCTATATTTACGCATTTTCACATTAAAATGATCTCAGAATGTGTCGTTAATCTTTAAGGAAATATAAGTAATGGAAGTAAAAATCATTTAAAGTGTTAAAATAAAACTCATAAACTGCAGTTCAACAAATCCTTTGATGAATTCAGCTTAATTTTATTGATGGTGCTAGATCACGTGGCAGCAAAACCTCTTTTTTTTAATTATAAAATTAAGCATTAATGAAGAAGAACAAAAGGTTTAGTAGCTCACCATAAGAGACACCGAGTAACATACACAACAGTCCAATGACAGCTTCCATGTCTGCTCGCTGTACAGCCCCTTATGATCCAGTCAGCAACTTTTCCTTCAATAACAGAAGTGTGTGTGCTGCTCTACACTCTGCTGTCAGCTTGTACTTCACTTTTCATACGCTGAGAGGATGAAAGGAAGTGACATCATATTTGATCCCCGTTTTGCTATCAAGAAAAGAAAAAAAACACTGTCAAAAAAAAAGGTCTTCAAAAGCAACATCTAGTGGTCGAATATAAATTGAATAAATGTGTGAGCAGTGAAATGAACCCTTTCATGGTATTCAGGTCTGACCATTTTCAAATTTTTTAAGTATAATTTTTTTCTGCCTAAAAATGTTTGGGGTAATGTTTATTTTCTGCAACATTGTGTATATTACCGAAAGTAGTCACTCACTCATCCAAATCATTTATGTATTCCAAACAGCTCTTGTCAGATAGCATGTTGGACATTAACTATCCATGCACAGTATTGTACACAATATTCACTAATTGATAGGGGATCACTCAAGGTTTAAACATGGAACTCATCCCCGACCCGGAGTGGGCACTCCACCCTTTTCCAGCTGAGCACCATGGCCTCAGATTTGAAGGTGCTCATCCTCATTCCCGCTGCTTCACATTCGGCTGCGAACCGTTCCAGTGCGACCTGGAGGCCTTCACCCGATGAAGCCAACAGAACCACATCATCCGCGAAAAGCAGAGATGAGATTCTGAGGCCACCGAAGTGAAAGCCCTACGCCACTTGGCTGCGCCTAGAAATCCTATCCATAAAAATTATGAACAGAATCGGTGACAAAGAGCAGCCCTGGCGGAGCCCATCACCCACCGGGAACGAGTCCGACTTATTGCCGGCAATGCGAACCAAGCTCTTGCAACGGTTGTATAGGGATCGAATGGCCCGTAGCAACGGGCCAGACACCCCATACTCCCGCAGCACCTCCCACAGGACACCCCGAGGGACACGGTCGAATGCCTTCTCCAAGTCCACAAAACACATGTAGACTGGTTGGGCAAACTCCCATGCACCCTCAAGTATCCTTGAGAGGATAAAGAGCTGGTCCAGTGTTCCGCGACGAGGACGAAAACCGCATTGTTCCTCCTGTATCCGAGGTTCGACTAGCAGACGACATCTCCTTTCCAGCACCCTGGCATAGACTTTCCCAGGGAGGCTGAGGAGTGTGATCCCCCTGTAGTTGGAACACACCCTCCGGTCCCCCTTCTTAAAGATGGGGACCACCACCCTGGTCTGCCAGTCCAGGGGTACTGCCCCTGATCTCCACGCAACATTGTAGAGGCGTGTCAACCAGGACAGCCTTACAACATCCAGAGCCTTCAGGAACTCGGGGTGGACCTCATCAACACCAGGGGCTCTGCCACCAAGGAGTTGTTTAACTGCCTCAGTGACCTCGCCTCCGGAAATTGGCGGATCATTCCCCTCATCCCTAGACTCTGCTTCCTCCTCGGAAGACATGTCAGTGGGATTAAGGAGGTCCTCGAAGTATTCCTTCCACCGCCTGACAATTTTCTCAGTCGAAGTCAGCAGCGCTCCGCCAGCACTATACACAGTGCCGGTAGAGCACTGCTTTCCACTCCTGAGACGCCTGACGGTTTGCCAGAATCTCTTCGAGGCAGTCCAAAAGTCTTTTTCCATTGCCTCGGGGTCTTGTTCGCGAGTAATGGGAGAAGGGAGCCGGAGATCAACAGACGGATTGGTGCGGCGGCTGCAGTGATGCGGACGCTGCACCGGTCCGTCATGGTGAAGAGGGAGCTGAGTGTAAAAGCGAAGCTCTCAATTTACCGGTTGATCTACATCCCTACCCTCACCTATGGCCACGAGCTGTGGGTAGTGACCGAAAGAACGAGATCGCGGATACAAGCAGCAGAAACGAGCTTCCTCCGAAGGGTGGCTGGCCTCTCCCTTAGAGATAGGGTGAGAAGTTCGGCCATCCAGGAGGGGCACAGAGTAGAGCCACTGCTCCTCCACATCGAAAGGAGCCAGCTGAGGTGGTTCGGGCATCTGACAAAGATGCCTCCTGGGGTTGGTGTTCCGGGCATGTCCCACCGGGAGGAGGCCCCGGGGCAGACCCAGGACACGCTGGAGAGATTATATCTCTCGGCTGGCCTGGGAACGCCTTGGTGTTCCCGCGGATAAGCTGGAGGAGGTGGCTGGGGAGAGGGAGGTCTGGTCTTCTCTGCTTAGGCTGCTGCCCCCACGACCTGGCTCCGGATAAAGCGGATGAAGATGGATGGATGGATGGTTTAAACATTCAGATCTCATAAATCTGTTTTTTGCAATAAAGGCGTACAATCCACAAAAACACTTCATGCAAATTAATAAATACAGTTCTTATTATTTCATTTTATAACTTGAACATAACACAATAACTATCAACCAGCATTTTCATATAAGGGCTCCCTCTAGTGGTACAAAATAATAATACTGCTTCAAACTTTTCTTTGACGGGTTACTCTGGCAATATTCAGTTCAATTTCTTTTTATTCGGTAATTATTATTATTTTAATTTTATCACACCACCTAAAATTACTTTACCCATCAAGTTCAAAGCCTCACAGTATTAGAGAAACCCAACACTAACACCTGTACATAATTAATTGGAAATTGGACATTTTACCCTGGTTATCATAGTGAAAATAATACTGATAATATTCTGTTATCAATCCCATCTGGTGATGACACATGTTAACATTTTGTCAGCTGTCTGCTTGTCTCTTCTCAACTTCTTGTACTGGCTTGTTTATTGCTGATGGCTTCACTGAGGTCAGATGCATTTGGAGTGTATTTTTGTCATATTCAGTGTCAGTTCATGCATCAGTTAGGAGATCAAAATTCATTTTAAATGAATAATTTCTTTAAATAGTAAGTGAATGTAAGACACTCAATAGTTGAGTAGAACTAAAAAAAAAACTTTCTGAAATAAACTTGCAAAAATCAGCTGGATGCTCCAATACTTTTGACTGATGTTTTTTTAATGTACCCCTCTCTCCCCTGCATGCGGTCTGTCCTTCAAGCTCAGGTGTCTACCAGCGGCCTGGAAGCTTGAGGGTCCTGTGTAGTGTCTTAGATGTTCTTAGGACTGCGCTCTTCTGGACAGAGATCTCGGATGTTGTTCCTGGGATCTGCTGGAGCCACTCGCCTAGCTTGGGAGTCGCTGCACCTAGCGGTCCAATTACCACTGGGACCAAGGTTACCTTCACCCTCCACATCTTCTCGAGCTCTTCTCTGAGTCCTTGGCATTTCCCAGGTTTCTCGTTTTCCTTCTTCCTGATTTTGCTGTCATTCGGAACTGCCACATCTATCACTATGGCCGTCTTCTTCTGTTTGTCTATCACCACTATGTCTGGTTGGTTAGCCATCACCATTTTGTCCGTCTGTATCTGGAAGTCTCACATGTAATATGTAATATGTAAGTAATATGACACCATTTACACATTTATGTATTGTCAATGTACTTGCATAAATTTCTCCAGACGTGTGTTAAACTGGTTCATTAGTTAGTTTTAAGTACCAATAACCCGCCAATGTGGTGATTGCATGTCTTCACCAGATGCTCAATGGACGACAGAATATTATCATACTCCCACAGGGCTTAAATCTGGGACTCTCCACCATTTGATCCTAGAACTGAAGAAGCTTCTCGGATGAGAAGTGAAACGTCTTCAAACAACTTAAAGAAGTCCAGATGCTTTTTTTCTTTCCAAGCTCCTTAGATTACGATGACCTGCATGACTGAGAACCCTCACAGACATATTCCCTGTCTGTTCAAAAAAGTTAAATTATACATTAATCTTGCAGATATAAGAGAAAAAGTGCATTTTCAACAGTGAATGTCAGCTTTTCTACATGGTAAAGAAATTCTGGTGTAGTAAATAAGAGAAGTCTAGAGAGAATGTTCTTCCCAGACTGTCCTGTAACTATAAAAAGATTAATTTATTCAAGGATCACTTAAAAAAAAAGAAAGAAAAAAGCACGAATGTGTCTGTCATTTATCTCTTACTTAACTACTTTGATGTAGCCTGAATGGCCATAAGGACCGGTCTTTTCCTGTAAAACTTAGAAAATACAGTTTAAAGTCTAAAATTGGACTCACATTTACCAAAGCTGTTGAGTCTGCGATATTGAAGCCTGTGCTAGTGCAACACCCATGATCTACAGATTTTGAGAAGTGGCTTTCTGGTCATTACTTTGTTGTGTGTGACAGGACATGTGCAGAACAGGAAAATGTAAACTGCATCCTGGGCAGAAAAAACAGCATTGTACTGCCAACACAACTTTTGCTCTTTCCAGAAAACTGCACTAACACCACGCTAATGCAGAGCTAGAAAAGAACCCTCATCAAGTAACAGTAATGAGCAGTTGGGTTTGAAGCACTGGTTCACCAGCTAACCCTTTTCATGTTTTTACAGACGAATCACTGAGGTGATCACTTTAAAGTCACTTTGAGTTGGTTTTCAACTTTGCTTTTGTTCTCAGCTTTGTGTTTATGTATAAAACACCAGGTTTCAAAATGTATTCTGTAGTCTGGTAAATACAGACCATCCAGGATGCGACTGCTTCACAGGTTTTTAATCTTAACTACTGAACACAGGTGTCATTGGTTTCCATTGATCACAACAGGCAGGATGTAGCTATAATAGAACTGCAGAGAGAGAAGAGAGGGAAGTTGTTTATCAATTTAGTGAAACTAAAATTCCAAACCAAGTCATGTCATTTTATTGTCCAACTAATTAATGGACTTTAATATTTACATTTAAATAAAATTAACCAAAAAAAAAGAAGTTTATGAACACTTTGATGCCAGTTTAACATAGACATGACAGTCATTATAATTTATAATTAAGCTATAAATATTTTATTTGACACATTTAAATAACATATTACTTGCTCAAAACACATTTACAGACATTAATGATTGTTGTGTTGCTCAGTGAGTTTTAAAAGTCCAATTTGTTGAGGTTACATGTTTCAACATAAAAGAAAAGTTTGTCACTGTAACCACAAGGAAATGAAGCAGCAGCAAGGGTCACTACACAAACCACAGGTGCAGATGCAGCTTTTAGCATGAAGAGCGTCTCTGTTATTTTTCTTGGTTATATTTTGACCCTTCCCTATAATTAGCGGTCCAACAGTATGTTGCATTCATGTCCATAACAGTCTTACTGCTCTAGAAACCATTACAGCAGTATAATAGGGGTATACTCTCTCACATGTACTCACCTGTTACTTTTCCTTCTCCATAACCAACACTGGTACCAAAAAAAACCCAAAACAAAACAACTTCATGATCTCCCTGCCATGCTTTCCAGGTCCCAGATATCATTGATCTCCATTTTGCAGTTTCTCCCTTGCTCTGTTGCATCTATCCTGCTGTGCTGAACCCCTTGAGTTGGCCTCCTGTATCCATTTTTTCATGATAGGATCGGATTGAAACACAAACATGGTCTGTAATTGCCAATACAACTAACCCTTTAAGTACATGATGAGCTGGCATGTTTAGTTTTACCTGACCTCTGATGTTGCTTCACTTCTCTGTACACAACAGGACACTGTTATCAGGAGCACAGACTGGGATGATGACTGTTTTCAGATTAAAGCAGTTTCTCTCTATTCAAGTGTAGAATTTGGTAACAGTTTAAAAGTAAGTATTATTAAAAAGCTGTAGATACATAGCTGCTTAGGCACACCTCCATTGTTTTTTTTTAAGGTATAGGGTTATTAATAGGACAGATTTAATCTTGAGGTTTTAGTGCTTAAATCTAACAGACTGTCTGCTTTATTATCAGTATCAATAGTAGGCTTGGAGAATATATTCACCACTGTCTATCATGCTTACTTTAATAATCCTAAATGCTCAACACAAAGTAGTTATTAGCCTTTGGAGCCAAAGATTATTGAAAGAGATGTATGATCTGTAATTATAAGGATAGCTCACTGAAACCTTTGTTTTTTGTTTTTGTTTTTTTTATTTTAAAAATGACACAAAAAGTCAACGAGATTAAAGTATTAAATATTTAATAACTTTAGAGCTTTGTTCATCAGTAATGCTGATAGAATGTGGATGTGAAACAGACTCCAAAGAGATCAGTAACACAATAATTATCAACATCATTCAACCATCTCAAAGTTTATGTTAGACAGGCATTTCAGTATTTGTAAATATTTCTGTAAATTACCAAATGCACAATAATACATTTTTCAAATATATAAATATATTTCAGATATATTGTTATACAAAAGCAAAACCTATAAAAATCTGGTAATCTTAAACAAAAAAGAATAATGTCACTCTCTCCAAATTTATCTCTACATGTGCATTTTGTTGTTTATCTAATATTGACATTGAATAAAAAAGCAAGACCATAATTATAAAAGCAGAGTTGAGCTGATTAAATGTTATCTTGACTCTGAAGATCTCTTTGATATTCGTGCTGAAGCTTATTGTCAATTTACTGTCCAGTATAAACATATTCAAAGCATTTATAGGTTGTTGTAAGTGAAAAAAGGCTTCCACTGTGTTGCGCATGTGCCCATAGATCCAAAACTGATGCTTATTTTAATCACTATAAAAAGTAGTTTAGCAGTGCACAAATCTACAATACTCTAAGGTTTTACTGTGTGATGTTTCATGAGATGTTATGATTTGGTGGCATATAAAGAAATCTGATCTGATTTGTGTTTAAATTTATAAAGAATGTGTGTTTGTTATACTGCCAGTACTGCTTAGTAGTGATGACACCAAATAACACAATGTGTTTGATTATTCTTTAAAAATAATAATTCTATAAGAGAAGCTGGAATTTGGATGTTTTATCACTGCCCAGAGTGGTTGCACTGCATTCATGCAACAGTTTAATCTGATGATTAATTTCCACAATTACAAAGTCAAAAACTAGTCAATTTCAAATTAAAAGAAAGTCCCTCATTACAATCACAGTCTTTGTTCCATCAGACCTTCAACAAAATACAAATGCAGAAAACACATACAGTGCTTCTGTAATTAAATATAGAGAGAATCTAAGACTGGATGCATTGATGCCCTGTCGTAATTTGGAACTCGAAGTAATGAAAATCAATATTAATGAGCTTTGATGATTAGTCTGATGTGAAATCACATTAAATGAAAAACCTTTAGGTATCTTTCCATCACCTTCTCCCTCCATGGGCTTTCAGTGTTGCAGCCCACCTAAACTCAGCAATCACTTAAATTACCTTTATGGACCTTTGCATACAAGCAATCACCTCCTGTCGGTTTCGTCTGCCTACATCGCTTTTTAGTCTTGACTTGGGCGTATTGTACCTCCACCTCCACCTTCACTGCTGCTCTTTGCTCCACTTGGTCATCTTCTTCCTCTGCAGAGTAACAAGAAGATAAAATAAAACTCAGTAAGTCATTAATACAATAGTTTGACTTATGCAGATTGACCGGAGTTAAAAAGAAACAGAAAATGATAAACATGTTTTAATGTCATTTCAGATTCTGAGCAAAAATCACACACAAACTGACTTAAAATTGTCTTTTTTGTGAGTTCACATGACTTCTTTATCAACATGATCAGAATCAACCTTTTGGGATTTACTTAACTGAATAACTGAGCATGCATCAAGACATTCCTTATCAATATTTAAGAAAGTAAAACGGTTGTTTGTTTGTTTGTTTTTTAAAAAAGCAAGAGCAAATTTTATTCTTTATATATTTAAATGTATTATCAATTTATAAAAAGAGCAATAAACAACCAGAGTGCAGTGAGCACAACAAAAGTTTTGTACCTTCTTGTCTTGCAGATATGTTGTTTTGTTTTTTCTTCTGAAAACAGATGACTGCTATACCCACGACTAAGAAAATCACCAGTGCTGAGAGGACACCAACCATCAATAGCAAAGTTACTGCTGCAAAAATAAATGACATAAAAACAAATAAGTCAACAAATGAAGAAGACAACAAAGAAAATAAACATCAATGAATCCACTTCATAAAACTCCATTTTTATTTGCTAAAGTACCAGTCATCATTGCTGACATTTTGATTTCATGATATTAGTTGGGTTAAGTTAACTGGTTATTGTAAATATCCCATAGGTATGAGTGGAAATGGTCTCTCTGTGTTAGCCCTAAATCAGTCTGGGGACCTGTCAAAGGTGTAGCCTGCCTCTTGCCCTAAAATAGCTGAGATTGACTCCAGCAGCCCTCTCCACCACCCTGATAAGCAGAAGGGAATGGATGGATATGATATTTGTGCCCTGTTGACTAATGTGCAAACAATAGAAATGAGCAAACAATCGAAGGATTTCTGAAAACCTTACAGTGCCCATAATAAACACAAATTGCTTTTAGCTTTTATTAATAATGTGTTCACTCACCACAGATAGATATTTTCTCTTCTTTGAAGACATTACTGACGTTGTTCCTCACTGAGCAGACCAGATGTCCTGAGACGTGCTGTTTCAGAATGATTTTGTAACTCTCATTATCTCCAGAAAGGAGCTCAGCATCTGTCAGTGTGCGTCCATCCAGAGTCCAGCTGTACTGAGGACTGTCCCCTCCCTCAGAGAAGCAGGACACCCTCCTCTCTCCCAGGGACAGACACTCAGGGACCAGCAGGACAGAGGACACAGGAGCTGAGACAAATAAACACAGATGACTATTGATTTTAAGATGCGCGTTATTATTTATATTGTCCAATGAAGAACAGGGAAAATACAAAATACATGAAATTTTGTGAAATATATAAATTACCAAAATACTATTATGTGTGTGTGTTTATATATATATATATATATATATATATATATATATATATATATATATATATATATACAAAAGGTAAAAAAAATATGATTAGATTTTACATCAAAATCTAATTCGTTTTAGTCTCAAATGAAAAATGAATTTCACAATGTTAAATTTCTATCTACAAATTGTCATCATTTCCCAATCGGAGAAAAATTTACTGTCATTATTTACCTTGAATAAACAACTGTAAAGTCTGCTCGCCTGTTGATCTTCCATCTGAATCAAAGGTTTGAAGGGTATAATTACCACTGTCATTCCTGCTCAGGTCACTGAGCCTAAATGTCCCATTACAGGGGAGAATGACTGATCTATCTTGTACTATATTAGAAATAACCTTATTATTTCTGACATCTAGTATTTTTAATGAATTCTTTAACAGTTTGTATCTTGTTATTTTTGAGGTGCTGTCCATCAGCTGGATGTCCACAGTTCCTCCCAAAGCTCCATAACACAGAGCTCCATCCTGTCTGCCATCACAGTAAGTTTCTACACCTGCAAATAAATAGAAAAAATAAACAAAATAAACACAATCAAAACATTGACAATTTTCATTGTTCAATGCCCTCCAAGTAGTAGTTGCTGTCGGTCACTGTAGCTTTACAGTCACATCATCATAAAATAGAAAAAATGTTAAATGTTGTACATAGCCTGTAGCCTTTCTACAAAAAAACAAAAACAAACAAACAAACAAACAAAAAACCTTTTAATGGATTAATATCAGTAATTCAGTGATTTTCCAAAATGGGAAAAACAGAGGACTAAGCAAAGGATAGTTTTAGATTTACTTTTCCATATAATTTGATAACTAAAATTCTCATTGCTATAATTAATTTAACCGCATACTCATGTTGAAGTTATCTCAGAATGAGGTATTATTGTTTTTTTAAACAATAATGCATCTGGCAGGAGTTTTTTTTAAACACAAATACCATTAACTGACCTCAGTACAGGTCTTCAGAACTTTGTTTGTTTCTTTCATCGTTTCTCATTCAAGCTTGTTCTTATTTTTGAATCTTTTTATTCTTTCTGTGCAGAAGCTACTTAAGAATTGTGCTATGTAAAAAAAAAGTACATTATATTGTTATACCTCACCAAACAACACCAGAGATGATAGCTGTTAGACACCCAAAAAAGCTGCATGGAAAACTTGTGTGAAAGCAGCACAATCACAACAACATCTACTATTATACTTGTGCTTGACACTTTAATTTGCTCATTTGGTGCAGCTAATAATGATTGGTGACCAAGTGGAAAGCTTCAGTATGACTTTAAAGCATAAAGTTTAATATTAAATCAGTAATATTAATAGCAGCCCATGTGTAACTAAAATAACTGGTAATACTAATAGATACACAGATATTATATCACACATTCTGTTCATTCACTTCAAGAATCTGGAAACCTTAAACATTAAAGTTGTGTCTGAGTGTGGATATATGTTTTTCCTTTGAAATTCTGTTATATGTTGCACAAGTGATGTACACTGTGCTTTGCAGTTCTACTCAGATGGCGTTTTATATGATTTGTGATAAACTTTACAATAACTTTAAAGCTATAAAATCACAAGTAACTTACATAACTTGCCTTCACCTTTGCCATTGTCTTTAACATCCAGGGTGAAATTAATTTTTTTCTCTTGGACTCCATTGGAATTAAAGACCTCAACAGTATATTGACCTGAATCATTCCTCCACATGTTTGTGATCTTGAGTGTCCTGTTCTCGATTATAAACTGTAGTCTGTTGTTAAATTCCTTGTCTGTTGTTGTTATTTTTTCTTTCTTCAGATTGAACACAGTTATGTTCCCCTTGGGAAGTACCTTCAAAAACTTCATTTCACGGCCACTAGCATTAGTCATCACTTGGATATACACAGTTCCTTCAGTCAGAGGAGTGCACGGGCATGTGTTCTTGGTGAGATTACATGTGGTCTCACCAACTGGAAAGAAAGCTGGAAAAGATGCATTGAAAAGATTGTGAGCTTAAATTATTCACACTCCAAATGTACATTTTTGGCATCATTTTGAGGACAATCTTACCATGAGTTCCTGCTACTACTAGCAAAAGGGTGAGAAACTGCTCCATGATCCTTATTCATCCACGCTGTGGTTTGAATCTTGAAAAGTAAATAAAAAAAAAAGCACTTTAAAAATGAAATGAAATTATGAGCAAATCTGGTTATAATTCTGCTGGGACCTTTAGTTCACACTGAAACAGTAAATGGGTGATGATGTAGACACAGTATTTTTGTAAAAAGAATAAAATAAGCTAAACTGTCTTACTTCTCCTTCTCATTTTCCTCTCCCTGTTTTAATTGTACTTGCAAAACTGAGTCTAGACAACACTGTGTCACTAAAGCGAAACTTTTAAAGGGTGATTATCATACGATATCTCTTGTTTACGACGGTCTTGAGTTTTCTTCCTAGAAAGCACAGGCAACAATTCACAAATAGTGTAGAAGTGTCCTGGGGGGAGAGCGCTGTTGCTTAGCAGTCTTTACAGGCTGTGAGGGAGAGATGCCTTTTTGAGTGCTTAGGTTTGCATGAAAGGAAGGGAAATAAGCAATATAGAAAGAAAAAAGAGATGCAAAGCATTGCAACAGCATTGCAACAGCATGAAACTGTGAAGCAGTATTGTTCAACTTTTGGAATGGCCGGCTGATTCACCAGCTAACCCTGTTCATGTTTTTACAGACGAATCACTGAGGTGATCACTTTAAAGTAGCTTTGAGTTGGTTTTCAACTTTTGTTCTCAGCTTTGTGTTTATGTATAAAACACAGGATATTGAAATGTATTCAGTAACTGTTCTGTCACACTGACTGCAGGTTGTAAATAATTAAACACAGCTCACCTTAAGAGTCTCCTATAGCATCACCTACACTCCAAACATAGCTTCTATGCTTCTTTACTATTCAGCCTCTGTGGACTCAGCAGGCAACTTTCAGATAAGCTCCTTTATTTTACCAAGATGCAAATAGGCCCAGTTTAGAATGGCCATGTTTCCTGTAAGTCAGCTTCAAATAAACTGTACTCAGTTTTCATTGGTTTCCATTGCTTGGTGTTACTGATCAGATTTAGATAAGAATGCATAAACTCAAACCAGGCAGGATGTAACTATAATAGAACTGTAGAGAGAGAAGTTGTGTATCAATTTAGTGACACTTAAACTCCCAAAACCAGTCGTGTCATTTTACTCCAACTAATAATGCAGAGACTGTAATATTTTCTTTTAAATAGATATAACCCAGAAAAAGAAGTTTACAAACAAATTGATGCCAGTTTAACACAGACATGACAGGCATTATAATGTATAATTAAGCTATAAATATTTTATTTGATA
Source organism: Perissodus microlepis (assembly GCF_051167445.1). Classification (NCBI taxonomy): domain Eukaryota; kingdom Metazoa; phylum Chordata; class Actinopteri; order Cichliformes; family Cichlidae; genus Perissodus; species Perissodus microlepis. Next base: position 10,625,577 of record NC_140462.1, read on the forward strand.
CATCTGAGCTTAATTGCTCAAAACACATTTACAGACATTAATGATTGTTGTACTGCTCAGTGACTTTTAAAAGTCCTATGTGTTGAGGTTAGATGTTAGGTTTTAACATAAAAGAAAAGATTGTCATTGTAACCACAACAGTAAGGGTCACTACACACACACGACAAGCTCAGATGCAGCTTTTACCACGAAGAGCCTCTGTATGTTTCTTCTTGCTTATATTCTGACCCTTCACCATAGTATACTTTCACACTCTATCTGTAGTTTAGAACGATCTTCACATATACTTTTGAGAAAGAACATGCAACAACTGAAGTAGTACGACAGTAAACACACTGACTTGCGCAATCTCACAGCTGTATATCAAAATGTCAGAGGATCCAGTCAGTTCTCCCTTGAGAGAATGAACATCTTCAGCTACAACTACAACTCGATCTTGTAGCACTTTGGCTTAATAGTGAAAATACGTTTTCATGTGTCCTGACAACAAAAAGAACAACTCTTGATTTTCTAGTCACGCCATAAATTCTATTGATAGTGATTAATGTTGAGTTTCCTGAAAAATGAAAATGATCAGATTGAAATGTATTACTATCACTTCTAGACAAAACACAGTGTTAATCCATGTACCAATTTAAAATAATGTTTTTGAGATTTTTAGTTTGTGAAATTGCTGATTTAATGTTCCTTTATAATTCACAACCTTATGAAATGGCAAAGAAAACACTTCACACCTTCTTAGCAGAAAGGAGAAATATACATGCAAAGTGATCAAATACATACATTCACACTTGTCTAACACCCATGCCTTTGCTTTGTAACTTTTCTGTTACAGAGCTCAACTCACTCGCTCTCTTCTGGTTCAATTCCTTCACCCAACACTGGTTGTCTATGGTTTGAAGACATATTATGCTTTGAATTTCAGTGTTACATAGCTTTGCTTCTGTAGGTATCATTTATTTCAAATACTGGCATGTTATTAACAAAGGGTTTTACTGAGTACAGACATTATGTATAAACAACAGTAACCCCTTGGTAAACCAGTAGAGGGAGACCTCACACCTCTGCATACTGATGATAGGTTTTTGTTCAATGAAACAGCCCACAGTTGAAATGTCAGCAAAGCTTAACAGGATAAGCTGATGACACAGTACAAGGACAGTTAACTGAACAGGAAATAAAATGCTGTCAAAGATTTCATATCATTACTTCTTGAAATATTGATAGAAACAGGCCAAAAATAACCACAAATAATATTTTTGTTAGCAGTTAATTAATAAATTCATATTTTATCAGTAGTATTCTGTCAGGAAAAGCAAAGCAATTTAAAACTAGAAAACAGCAATACCTCTTCTTTGATATCAGAAAGCACTGCCATAAAGCTCCTCGCCCGTCAGTTAATAAGTGCATCTATCCTTGACATTACTGCCACCTTGTGGCTACAGTCATCTGTCAAAGCTGTGCTTATTTCAACTCATAGCAAAGTGTAGCGCAATCTGGTTCCTGTGAACGATAACTGGAGCTGGGCAAACTGAGAGGTCAGTAACGTGTTCCTGGTCGTTTGCGCATGTACTTTGTAGATAAACTTTTGGTCTGCAAACTGATGGTAGATCTGGTAGAAGCTTGCCACACAGGCTTCCAGTGGCTCTGCTTTCACTGTTCTGAGATCAGTTCTGACCTGCACTTCATATGGAAATACTGGTAGCATCAGGAAGTAAACAAGCTTCAGTGATTTATCATGCTACGAATGAGTTTCATCATACAAAACATCTTGGGCATCATGTGTGACGTAGATAAGATACAGTGTGAAAAGTTGTTAATCACTAATTTAGTACAAAGCTCTGACAATCTCAGCAGTACTTGTAGATGAGCTTCTTTGAGTAATCACATTGACTGAATGTAAAACGGTAACCAGATGTTTCGCCAACACTCCACATTCATTTTCCATTAATATTTTAATCCACTTGTAGATGTTGATAGTTAAACATAAACAGCTCAAGACTCTTAATTCAGCTCATTTATTTAATATTATTAATATACTTTAATTTACTTTTTTTTTTGAAAAATCAAGATATAGGCCTGTGTTTCTGAGCTAATAAACAACTGCCACTACAAACACAAAATATGAAGCTTCACATTAAACACATAATAAAGTATTTAAAATTAGCTCAGCCTGTATACACCAAAAATATTAATCAATTTAACACTGATGGGAAACACTTTTATGTAGAATAATAATTATTATTATTGTTATTATTATTATTATTATCATTATTATTATTGATTTAAATTAAGCAATTATCCATCAATTATTTAATTTAATTTTAAAAAAAACCAACAAAAAATGTAATGGTCCTTGGGTCTCTTACCCAGCGTTTAGTTTTGGACTAATGATTCTTTCTGTTAATTTATGACTTAAGTGTTACTTCTTTATAGTTTAGTATTTTTCTAGTGTGTACTTTTAGTATTCATTCTGTTTATCCCCACACATGTCTGTCTGTTAGTCCCTGTTTAATTTTCCTTCTTCTTCTTCTTCTGTCCTTTTTAAGGTTGCATGCTTGCATCCAAAGATGTTGCACTACTGCCATCTCCTGGCTTTTACTCTCACTTCACTTAAAAATCATTGGAGCCTCTTCTTAAAAAACAAAAAAACACAAAAAACAAAAAAAAGTTCCATTCCACCATTCATCTCAACCCTCAGCACTCTCCTTTGACTTACATACTTCCTGCAATTAATAAACACATGTTCAACCGTCTCCGTAGCATTACACCAATCCCATAACCCAGTCGGATGTTTCCCAATCCTAAAAAGAGTACCATTTAGAAAGCAATGACCTGTTCGTATTCTACTTATGATTATCTCCTCCTGCCTATTTAATCGCTCTTAACTTCTACTGCGTTTTGTACACTATATAAATGTGACCCTTTAACTTGATTATCCCATGCCATTTTTCAGGAAATTCTTACTTTGTGTCCAAACTATGCTTTTCCCTTCAGATTTCGACAATGGTGTCTGTCCTGTTTAATTTTGATAGTCTCCTGTTTTCATTTTGCTTCCCCGTTCTCGTCAGTCAGATTAGTGTCAGCTGTGTTCCCACCTGTAGCCTTTTCCCTCGTTATCTTCTTTATGTATATGTTGTCTGCATCAGACTTTGTTGTGTTCTCCCTCACGGTTGTGCCCTTTTTTTTTCTTTTTGATTTTCCTAGTTTTGTAATTTGTGTTTTTTTGAATTTTCATTTTAGTTTAATTAAACTGCCTTTTAGTTACTCCTGTAATCTCTAAGGCTACGTTCACACTGCAGGTCTTAATGCTCAATTCCGATTTTTTGATCAATTTTTTTTGTCTCGTTGTTAAAACTACAAATAAAATGTGACAGCAAACGCGCTCTAGTCTGAACGGTTCACGGCCCTCAAAGCGGCCTGCGTGCGCAAAAGAAGATGTCACAGCTGGGTGACAGCTGGCTGACAGCTGGGTTTGTCGCCCAAAACACGGTCAAGCTCATCATAAAACGGGCAGGTGACTCGACCACATCCGGTTTGTGTTTTCTTTAAACTTGGCTCTGAGGCTCTTCACTTTCCTCTGACACTGTAGCCACGTTCGCCTTTTCCCTCGTTCAACCATTTCTTTGGCAATGCACTCGAACACAGCCCGGTTACGATACGACCCTTCAAATTTAGCATGAAAAGAATTGTCTCCCCATATGGTAATCAAGTCCAAAACCTCAGTTTCTGTCCATTGACTCCCTCCGTCTCCAGTTTCCGCCGCCATGCTTTCTCGTTTGTCTTTGCTGATAATTGGCGTCTGTCTTGTGTTAGTGACGTAAAAGATGGATTTAATGATCATGACCATGAACATGACCATTCAAACAGCAGTCGCTTTCTAAAACATCAGATATCTATCGGACTCAGTACCACATACGAAAGTGACATAGGTCGGATTTGAAAATATCGGATTTGTGCTGTCCACACTGTCATACCATGATCGTATATGGGTTGCATAGGGTCAAAAAAGTCGGATTTAATGCGCTTTCGCCTGCAGTGTGAACGTAGCCTAAGTCTTGTGTCCAACCTCTGCCACCCACACAGCCACCATGACAAAAAAATACTAACATATGTGCTTAATGTCTTTTTGGAATATATTTCAAGTAGACAGATGAAATGCAATTGCAAAATAAATAATACATGAAAGAAGGAGACAAAGATCTTTCTCTGATTTTCCACTTCGATTATATTTTGCTGGATTGCTGTTCTTGAATAATAAAAACACAAAAAACATATTGACATATACTAAAAATATACTAAGCTGTCAATAAAATGTGGAATGAAAACCCCCCCACTAATGCTTATTTACAAGCCTATGAGGACACATGAGAAATGTACAATAGGTGAAAAGTGACACTATGTGTTGGAGTGAGAACTCAATGCAATCATCAAAACAGAGTTATCTGGAGATTCCATCCTTTGTGGGACAGCAGAGCCCTCCAATATTGTTTTTTTCTTCCAAGCGAAATAGAGCGAAATTCCACTTAATGATATAATTACCACAGCGGCTTTCAAACCAAACATGAACCAGGAAGCACCTGTGCAGAAAAACAAAATGTTTATGACAAGTTAGAGCTGTGAAAGAAGAGTCATTGTAGAATTTTGCTTATAGACCATACTTTATAAGACAAAGGGAAAAAAAACATGAATTAATCCCCTTCATCAGAGTTAATCTTCCCTCTTTAATAATACCTTGGGTCATTATTGATGGCAGTTTAATCAAAGAGGATTATTTGACACTATGTTATTCTCCTTACCCACTGCAGTTTGTGTGGCCGTGGTAGGGTCTCCTGTTGGTTCCGGACAAAGGGTATTACTGGACTTATGCACCCACCCTGACATCTGTGTCCCATTAAATAATGAGCAGCTGATGAAAACAAAGCCTATGAGCAGATAAAGAGATAACTTTAAGAAAGAAAATAATTACACTAAGAATCAGCTTTTATCAGTATTGTTCTCACTCACCACAGGTAGATATCCTCTCTTCTTTGAAGGCATTACTGACGTTGTTCCTCACTGAGCAGACCAGATTTCCTGAGACGTGCTGTTTCAGAGTGATGATGTTTGTCTTTTTATTTCCAGAAAGGAGCTCAGCATCTGTCAGTGTGCGTCCATCCAGAGTCCAGCTGTACTGAGGACTGTCCCCTCCCTCAGAGGAGCAGGACACCCTCATCTCTCCCTGGGACAGACACTCCGAGACCAGCAGGACAGAGGACACAGGAGCTGAGAGAAACATACACAGATGAGTTTTGATACTATACAGAGTTGGAAAGTATTTGTACTTTGTTATTGTACTAAAGTAGAATTCTCAAGTATCTGTGCTTTACTTGAATAGTTTTTAAAAAATTTTGTTCTACTCCTTACATTTTCAACACAGGCTTTTTATTATTGGTTTAACACATTTGAGAGGAGTTATTATTTCTCATCAGTACATGCGTTCAAACATCAAACCGATTTGTGCCTAAGCAGTAACGCATGGAATACAATCCTGTTTGTGTGTTAATCACCAGGGGATGTCGCATAAAAAGAGATCAAAGAGGAAAAACTGTGTGCCACAGTCAAGGGTTCAAGTGGCAGAGGAAGAAGAGAGGTTAGATATAAAGTCAAGGACTGCTCAGTGGTATTTACCCAATTTTGCTGTGCAAGAAACTGCACAATGACAATAAAAAGCTCTAAGTCTAAAAAAGCTCTAAGTCTATTTGATCAACTGGAAATTGGAAGTTTACATGCAAGTCCTCATGTTTTTAAATCAGATTTATTAGGTCTTTGTATTATAATGATGATTTAAGTTCAAGTTTATACAGCTTTAGTCTTGTGTTCTTGTTTAGTGAGGCTCCTCTTGTGTCTTTGTCACACCCCTGTGTCGCTTGTGTGAGCCTGTGGTCTTATCTGTCTCCTTGTTTCTTCCCCCGCTCTTCTCCAGGTTTCTGTGTCATGTGTTTGTGTACTTCCTGTTTCATTTTGACAGTTTTTCGTCCCGAGATCAGTGCATTTGGTTTTGCTTCCCATGTGTTTCTTCTTCCCTAAGATAGATAAGTATTTATTGTCATTGTCAGAGAACAATGAAATTGCGTTTGGAGCTTCCGTACAACCCATAAATACAATAATAAAGAAAATAATAAATACCCCTTAAAACCCAAGTCACCCTCATGTATATATTACATCCATTTTCAGTGCATTTGCTTATCCTTCCTTGTGTCTTTGTGTTTCCTTGGTTATTCCAAGCTGTTTTGATGTATTCTCTGTGTTTTAGGTTTTTTGTTTGTTTAGTTTTAGCTTCACAAGTTAAAATTTTGAATGTTCTTCAAGGAGTTGGTGTTACTTTCTTACTTTGAGTACATTTCAAAGCTAGTACTTTTTTAAGCCATTTTAAATGTAGCAGGTTCCCAGTGTTTTTCTACAAGTCAGAACAAGTTTTTACATTTCATCTGTGAACTACATTTTAATGGTTTAATAGAGGTTGTTCAGTTGTTTTCCCAAAGGAAGGTGACTGTGCAAATGGAAGCTCTTTTAATATATTACTTATCTATGAATTTACTATTTATTAACCAATTTACTATAAAGCATTACCTACATTTTTTGGAATTACAAAGGTGCCCATCAAAAATGATGTCACTGAGTTTGCAACACAATATGAAACAGACACTTTTTTATAAGGCTGAAGCATCAGGTTACAAGTGCAAAAAATAATGCATCTGGCACGTTTTCAGCTACCATTGCACAGTTAACATTGTGGCTCAATACTTGATTAACCATTTCAGTTGTCAGGAAATCCAGATTGATACACTCCAAGTTGGTTTCTTCACTGAGCTTTGCTTTTTTATGGTTTCTGATTTATTATTGTGCTTATCTGTTATCCTTTCCAACCCTTTCTGTGAATAACCTTAATAAATGTTAATAAATGTGCCATGTAAATAAAGTTTATTGTTCTTATATACACGGTGTGCCATTTATATGGATACACTGTAATAACATGGGAATGGTTGGTGATATTAAAGTCCTGTCTGTGGCACATTAGTATATGTGAGGGGGCAAACTCCTCAAGATGGGTGGTGACCATGGGGGCCATTTAGAAGTCGGCCATCTTGGATACAACTTTTGTTTTTTCAATAGGAATAGGGCCATGTGACACATCAAACTTATTGATAATGTCACAAGAAAAACAATGGTGTGCTTGGTTTCAACGTAACTTTATTCTTTCATGAGTTATTTACAAGTTTCTCTTTGTTCACAGCCATTGACATGTCGAAGAGGTTAACACGTGAGGAGCAGATCGAAATTGTGTTGATATCTGGTGAACGCAGTAACCGGGTCATTGCAGCAGATTTCAATGCAAGACACCCTACGAGACCACCCATCTCCCATGCTACAGTTAGCAAACTGCTTGCTAAGTTTCATGAAACTTGTTCAGTGTTGGATTTGCCAAAATGTGGACGCAAGAAAACTGTCACTAATGAAGAAACATCAGTGGCTGTCCTAGCTTCATTCAGCAAGATCCCACAGCGTAGCACTCGCCGCATGTCACTGGAGAGTGGCATTAGTTGAACATCCCTTCGGCGGATATTAGCTACTCACAAATGGCACCCTTACAAACTCCAGCTACTGCAGCGTCTCAACGAGGATGACCCAGATCGGTGCACAGAATTTGCAGAATGGGCAAAACAAAAATTGGAATAGGACCCTCAGCTCACGCAGAAGATTTTGTTCAGTGATGAGGCAAACTTTTATGCGAATGGTGAAGTTAACAAACAAAACCACCGCTATTGGTCTGACACTAACCCACATTGGATGGATCTCTCCAAGACTGTTGGAACAACAAAAGTGATGGTTTGGTGTGGTATATGGGGTACAACGATAGTGGGTCCATTCTTCATCAATGGAAATCTCAAGGCCACTGGATATTTGAAATTGCTACATGATGATGTGTTTCCCTCTTTATGCACTGAAGCTGGCACGTTCCCTGAGTTTTTCCAGCAAGATGGTGCACCACCACATTATGGGTGCCAGGTCTGAGCATTCCTAGATGAACAGTTTCCTGGAAAGTGGATTGGTCATCGTGGGCCAGTTGAATGGGCCCCGAGGTCTCCTGATCTGACCCCCTTAGACTTTTATCTTTGGGGTCATCTGAAGGCAATTGTCTATGATGTGAAGATACGAGATGTGCAGCACCTGAAACTATGGATACTGGATGCCTGTGCTGGCATTTCTCCTGCGGTGTTGCTATCATTGTGTGAAGAGTGAGAGAAGAGGGTTGCATTGACAATCCAACACAATGGGCAGCACATTGAACACATTTTATGAGTGGTCAGAAACTTGTAAATAACTCATGAAAGAATAAAGTTACGTTGAAACCAAGCACACCATTGTTTTTCTTGTGACATTACCAATAAGTTTGATGTGTCACATGGCCCTCTTCCTATTGAAAAAACAAAAGTTGTATCCAAGATGGCCGACTTCTAAATGCCCCCCATGGTCACCACCCATCTTGAGGAGTTTGCCCCCTCACATATACTAATGTGCCACAAACAGGACTTTAATATCACCAACCATTCCCATTTTATTATGGTGTATCCATATAAATGGCCCACCCTGTAGATTAAACCTCAGCACACCACCATAGCTGGTAGTGTCAGACACCAATCAAAAAAACACACTGAAAACGTATGATACTTATATAGTTCTGTTTAACTTTATAACAATTTCATAAATATACAATAAAGAGTAAGTTGCATAACTTGCCTTCAACTTTTCCATTGTCTTTAACATCCAGCGTGAAATGAATGTTTTTCCCTTGAACGCCATCTGAATTAAAGACCTCAATGCTGTATCGACCTGAATCATTCCTCTTCACGTTTGTGATCTTGAATGTCCCATTCTTGATTATAAACGTGAGTCTGTTGCTAAAGTCCTTGTCTGTCGTTATTTTTTCTTTCTTCAGATTGAACACAGTTATGTTCCCCCTCGGAAGCACCTTCAAACACTTCATTTCACGGCCACTAGCATCAGTCATCACTTGGATATACACAGTTCCTTCAAGAATAGGAGAGCATGGACATGTGTTCGTCCTGAGGTCACATGTAGTCTCATCACCTGGAATGAGAGCTGGAGAAGACGCATTCAAATGAACGTGAGCTTAAGTTATTCACACTTCAAATGGAAATGATTGGCTCCGTTCCTGGCAAATTTTCTACTATAATACTTCTTCTTCACTGCTTAAAGTACTAATTTAGTACAGCTAACACTAATCAATGACCACGTTTAACAGTCCAATGTCCCTTTAAAGTTAAAGATTAAATTATGAGTATGGATACCATGTGTGGTGAAAATAACTGGAAGTACCAATAGAAAGACAAATACTATATCACAAAATTTTCCATTCATTCTCTTCAAGAATTTGAAAACATTGAGCAGCATGAAACATTTGCCTCTGTCTTTGTAGTTTTTTTCCTCAGATCTTCTGTCATTTGTTGGACAAGTGATGTGTACGATTTTGCAGTTTTACTGCAAGATGATGCTTATATTTCTGATTAACTGTATAATAACTTCAAACTATATAACTTGCCTTCAACGTTGCCATTGTCCTCAACATCCAGGGTGAAATGAATATTTTTCTCTTGAACTCCATTTGAATTAAAGACCTCAATGCTGTATTGACCTGAATCATTCCTCTTCACGTTTGTGATCTTGAGTGTCCCGTTCTTGATTATAAACGTGAGTCTGTTGTTAAATTCCTTGTCTGTTGTTATTTTTTCTTTCTTTATATTGAACACAGTTATGTTTCCCTTGGGAAGCACCTTCAAACACTTCATTTCACTGCCACTAGCATCAGTCATCACTTGGATATACACAGTTCCTTTAAGAATAGGAGAGCATGGGCATGTGTTCATCCTGAGGTCACAAGTAGTCTCATCAACTGAAACCAGAGCTGGAAAAAAGGCATTCAAAAGAACATGAGCTTAAATTATGCATCCTTCAAATGGAAATGATTGGCTTCGTTCCTGGCAAATTTTCTACTATAATACTTCTTCTTCACTGCCTAAAGTACTCATTTAGTGCAGCTAACACTAATCAGTGACCATGTTTAAAAATTCAGTGTCTCTTTACAGTTTAAAGTTAAAGATTACATTATGAAAGTGGATACCAGCCCATGTGTGGTGAAAATAACTGGAAATATCAATAGATAGACAAATACTATATTGCAAAATTTTCCATTCATTCTCTTCAAGAATTTGGAAACATCAAGCATCATGAAACATTTGCATCTGTCTTTGTAGTTTTTTCAGTAGATCTTCTATCATTTGTTGCACAAGTGATGGGTACTGTTTTGCAGTTTTACTGCAGCATGATGCTGTCAGGGTCCCTGTTTCTAACCGGTCGGTTCAGTGTGGCTACATGTATTTTTGTTTAGATTTTTTGCGCCTGCTCTCTCTCTCCCTCCCTCACTGTCCCTCCTTCCTCTTACTGCCTGCGGAGAACTCACCTGTGGGCTCCCGCCCTTGGCCCACGCACCTGTCCGTGATCTCACACCTGTGGCTCATCACTCGACAATGTTCCAGTAACTATATAAGATGGCAGCTCTGTGTTTCTCGTCACTGGACCGTTGCCGACTCTTGTCAGTGTTAACCCCGGCCTTGTTTATTCTCGTATCTCTAGCGATCTTCCCGTAGTAATCTTCTCGTATCTTTGTGAATAGATTTCCCTGGACCTGTCCATGTGTTACCTGTGTGACTGAGTGTGTGAGAATTGGAGCAAGCTTTGTGTTTCTTGTGGATTGGTGGAGAGTGAAGAGGAGCATGTGGCGTGGAGCGTAGATGGAGTGTGGACCTAGGAGCGTGTGTTGGTGCAAGCGTCTTTCCCTGTTCGTGTGGATTCCCGGAATCCGTCTTTTCCCTCACTTTGTAAATAGCTCAACTGGTGTTTCTGTAAATAAACACTCTTTATTTTTCATGACCCAGAGTCTGCGCTTGAGTCCCTTCAGTCCCGTTGTGACAGATGCTTATATTTCTGATTAACTTTATAATAACTTCAAACTATATAACTTGCCTTCAACTTTTCCATTGTCTTTAACATCCAGGGTGAAATGAATATTTTTCTCTTGAACTCCATCTGAATTAAAGACCTCAATGCTGTATTGACCTGAATCATTCCTCCTCATGTTTGTAATCTTGATTGTCCCGTTCTTGATTATAAACGTGAGTCTGTTGTTAAATTCCTTGTCTATCATTATTTTTTCTTTCTTCAGATTGAACACAGTTATGTTCACACTGGGAAGCACCTTCAAATACTTCATTTCACTGCCACTAGCATCAGTCATCACTTGGATATACACAGTTCCTTCAAGAATAGGAGAGCATGGACCTGTGTTCATCCTGAGGTCACAAGTAGTCTCATCAACTTGAACGAGAGCTGGAAAAAAAGCATGAAAAAAAACACAAGTTTAAATTATTCATCCTAAAAATTTATATGTTTGTCATCTTTATGAGGAAGACCTTACCGAGTGTTCCTCCTGCTAACAGAACAATGATAAGAAACTGCTCCATGCTCTTCATTTATCGACTGGAAAATTATGAACAAATCCAGATATAAATCTGCAACAAACCTAAACCCAAACTGACAGGAAAAAGTAAATCGGTGACAAAACATGATGTTTTCACAAAAACAGAAAAGAAACTATCACTTCTACTTGCCAGCACACAGAATACTGATACAGGCTGCTGTAGCAAACTGAAAGAAATATGTACCACATGTGAACAAATCATTTTCCTCCACTATTTCAATATACATAACTAAGTTTAAACAACACTGAATTGGTCTTCACATAATGTATACTTTTGAAAACTACACACAAAAGCTAAAATCACAAGTTCATTCGTAAGTATTCCAAAAGTTCCTGTGAGGAGAGCTATACTGCTTAGTAGGCTTTATGGGGTGTGCTGAAGAGACATGTTTATTCAGAAAGGATGGGAAATAAACAATATACAAAGAATAAAATGTAGACAACCGGGTAAAAAGCAGCTTGTTAAAAGGATGCAAATTTTTGCCCCAACATGAATCTGTGAGGCAATGCTGTCCAGATAATATTAAAACACAGATATCCATCAAAGCACACTGTAAAAATATTATTTGCTACTGATAAAATGAAAATAAAATGTATATTTTAAGCTTTACATCACTTGAAATGTGCTAATAGAATAGAATAGGCATGTAATAACACAAAACATTGAGTTAAATGTCAGACAGTCTGTATGAATGTAGTGTAATTAAATACTCCAGACTCTGTACAGTTACACACAGTAAACATAAAACGTGATGGTGAACGTCAACAAAAGAAGGATGTATATAACTTACTTACATTTGAATGGATGAACAAGCTAAGGCAGTAATACACATGCAACCACTTAACTGGAACTGAGAAAAACTCATTCGTGAGAAAAAAAACAACCTACATGGGTACTTCCCGTATTACAGAGCAAGGATGGGATCTTATATTCTGAAAGCGGTAATAAAAGTTACAATTATACAACTATGTCTATGCACATGTCAGGCAACATACTTGTGTACAGCTGGGCATCTCATCAGTTTTTACCCTGGGACAATCTGGCAAAAATACCAGTTTTTTACAAATAATCAGGCCGAAATATATTAAGCATAGAAATTAGGGTTTACGTTTTGGAGGAGATGTAAACAAAACATACAAACACACACACACACACACACACACACACACACACACACATATATATATATATATATATGCATTAATGAATGATGAAGTTTGTAATGTGACATTATAATGACAGATGAATCAAAACTGCATATTCCCTTCTGCGATTTCAACTTGTTATCCTTGTGAAGTAAACATATTTTGATTTTGTGAAATAATCCTTACCAGTTGATAATAAACACACTAGTTTCCACATACTCACAGCTATAGCTTATAAAATGGAACCAGCCAATATTTTTGAACTTATAATGTTCATTTTGGTAACACATTATAAGCAGTATTTTATTCAAGCAGATCCAAAATAATAATAATGAAAACATCACTAGAGCCAGTCAGTTCTTCTTTGGGAGACCAAACATTTACCTGCAGCTAGGAGATCAATCTTTTACAAACTTGACTCCTTGAGTGAAAACACATCTTCATAAGTTCCCACAACAATTTATTTACATGAATTTATTTATAGTGGAAACCGTCCCTTTCATTCTAGCTCCAATATCCTTCTTTCAGAAATCACCCTGACACTCGTCTTCACCCTCTCCACCCTGCCTGAACTTTCAGCTACAGCTCTGTTGTGCATTGTCCATTGTTTTGAATGGCTGATTCAAAGATTTAAATGAGTCAAAGATCCTTTATCGTTTCCTTTATTATGCAGTCACATAACGGAATTGCGTGTGGTCAGCTTAACACCAACTAGTATACAAAGCACAGAAAGATACATAATATATAAATATACAGAACAGGAAAATACGGTAGCATTGTAGTTACATGTTCCAAAGTGCAGTTGTCCTGTGTGTGTGTGTGTGTGTGTGTGTGTGTGTGTGTGTGTGTGTGTGTGTGTGTGTGTGTGTGTGTGTGTGTGTATGCACAGGGGTGATAGAGTTCATTGTTCTAGGGGAAAAAGCGTGCTTCAGTCTAATGCTTCTTGCTTAAATAGTCCTAAACCACCTTCAAGAAGGCAGAGGGACAAACAGTCATTTACTCAAGTGCGTGGGATCTGCACCAAAGCAGCTGGCTTTCTTCTGGACACAGCAAGCATACACAGAGTCCAGATCTGGGAGAAGATTTCCCACAGTGCCCTGTGCTGTTCTCACTACCCTGGCCATGTCATTTCTGTCCTGTGCCGTGCAGCTGCCATGCCATACTGTCATACTACAATAGGTGATGCTTTCTGTTGCGTATCTATAGACTTGCCAGCAGTCTAAAGAGCCTTTGCTGGGCCTCATTTACATTGATGGTTTATCACTGTTTCAAGTTTTTGCTGCACAGAAATTCATAGAAATGTTCACCACACTTTTTACTTTAATCATTTTCATTTAAAGGATGATTGAATTCCACATTCACAAGGTCAAAAAGTAGTCAAGTTGAAATTAAAAGAGAGACTTCTCCACTACAATCATGACCTTAATTCTGTCAGAGCTTCAACACAATGCAAATGCAGACAACGCACATATTGCTTGTAATTAAACATGCAAGTAACCTAAAACTGGATGCATTGATGCTCTGTTTTAATCAGCTGAGCTTTGTGTATTTGCCTGATAATTAAAAGTGTCTTTAGGTGTCTTGATGTCACCTCCTCATGTGGACCTTCAGTGGTGCAGTCTGTATAAAGACACCGACCATTTAAATCACCTCATTTTACGGACTGTTGCATATAAATAATTATCTCCTGTTGGTTGAGTGTGTCGAGGTTGCTTTGGAAACTTGACCTGGGCATACTCCACTTCCACCTTTTTCTCTGCCTCTGCCTCACCCTCGCCCTCACCCTCATCCTCATCTTCATCTTCACTCTCAATCTCCACCTCGAACTCCAGCTCAATCTCAGCCTCCAACTTCACTGCTGCTCTTAGTTCCACTTGGTCATCCTCTTCGTCTGCAGAGTAGTAAGATCAAATTAAAACATTAGTTTGACTTCTGATTTTCACTGTCATTTCTGATTCTGACTAAAAATCACAAACACAATGCCTTTATTATCCATTTCTGAATTTACATGACAGCGGCATCAACATAGTCTTAGCAAGAACATGATACTTCTGAGTGAAGTAAGTAAAAAGGAGGTTTTGTACCTTTTTCTTTTGTAGGTTTGTAGTTTTGTTTTTTCCTCTGATCAAAGATGATTGCTATACCAATAACTAATAAAATTAGCAGTGCTAAGAGAACACCACCGATCACTTGCAAAATACCTGCTTCTGAAATAAAGTGACATAAAAAAACAAACAAGTAAACAAATGCATGTTTTTACTAATTTACTAATATACCATTACTGCTGACCACTTGATTTACTGATGTGATATCACTGTTTTACTGATTGCTCATTTTAATTGAATGTACCTCAAACAGTCTGAGGATTTATGAAAGTACAAATAATCAACAAAAACTAATTATCAACCTTTTTTCATCACGTTCTTACTCACCGCAGGTAGATATCCTCTCCTCTTTGGAGACATTACTGACGTTGTTCCTGACTGAGCAGACCAGATGTCCTGAGACGTGCTGTTTCAGGGTAATAATGTTAGTCTCATTATTTACAGAAAGGAGCTCAGCATCTGTCAGTGTGCGCCCATTCAGAGTCCAGCTGTACTGAGGACTGTCCCCTCCCTCAGAGGAGCAGGACACCCTCATCTCTCTCTGGGACAGACACTCAGAGACCAGCAGGACAGAGGACACAGGAGCTGAGAGAAACACATACAGATGAGTTAAATCTTTAAGTTGGCCTTTAATGAAAAACGGCAAAAGCAGAAAATTCTAAAGCTTACTAAAGCAATATTAAATTTCTATTACTTTTAATTAATTCCCTTCAGGGAAACCATTATGAAAGGAATTACCTTGAATAAACAACTGTAAAGTCCACTCGCCTGATGCTCTTCCATCTGAATCAAAGGTTTGAAGGGTATAATTACCACTGTCATTCCTGCTCATGTTAGGGATCCTATATGTTCCATTACAGGGAGAAAAGACAAATCTTTGTCCTTCAGCATTAGGAAGAACTTTATTATTTCTGACATTTAGTATTTTTAATGAATTTTTCATCAATTGGTATTTTGATGTCTTTGAGGTATTGTCCATCAGTTGGATGTCCACATTTCCACCTAAAGATCCATAACACTGAGCTCCATGCTGTTTAATGTCACAGCAAGTTTCCAAACCTGCAAATAAAAAAAGTAAACAAAATCAAAACTGTAAAATTTTGGAGTATTCAGTCCCTACCAGAAGGATTGCAGCAGCTTTTGCAAATGTTTACCTAAAACAATCGTCGATGTTTTGTGCCTACTGTCTGTCTCACTTCACACTATGTGAAGACATATTTAGTGGCATGCCGATGAGCACTACACAGGTTTATGACTTAAACACAGCAAGGGTTCAGCGCTATTTTACTTGTGCTGATCTTTTTCAAAATGAAAATTTGGAAATTCTAACTGGAAAATCAAAAATCACAAATGAAAATGAAAAAAAAAAGACTGAATTTAATTTAGCTGCTGTAGCTTCAGAGTTCTGCTGATATGCATGTTGAGTTACTGTCACACCATGATGATAATGAGGATGTGACACTAAGCCCATTCTTTTCTACAAGCATTTAAAATACCTGCTGTAAAAAAAGGCTATTTTTTAAATTTTCTCTTGAAAATTACATTTTAATGTTTTAATCCGTTATTAAGTGATTTTTCCAAAATGGAAACTGAGAAAAGCAAAGCTCTTCTAATCTTTTGTATTTTGACCTTGTACAGATTATTTAATGATCTAATTTCTCAAAGCTGTTTTTTACTTAAACTGCATATTCATTTTGAAAGGATCTCAGAAAGAGGCATCAATATTTAAAGAAAAGCAAGCAAGTAAGTGGAAAGGTGCAACACATCCTTAGCTGACATAGCACTTGGGCACTGAGCATGCAGTGATGGGAAGGTTACTTTTAAAAGGTACACTACAGATTACAGAATACATGTATTCCCTTACGTTACTCAATGAGAGTAACGTATTCTGAATACTTTGGATTACTTAATATATTATCATGCTTTTTACAACTACATGAATGTACTATTGCTGTGTGATTTATTACTATTACTGAAGGCTACTCGCCATACTGATACCAACTAGATTTTTAAATCTTAATATAAAATGAGTAACAGTTAGGTGGACATTAGGTAAGGCTGAAGTTTTTGCAGTGATCTCATATAGAAAACGATTCTGCGCGTATATAAAACAGGTAGTAAAGGGACCTCAGGCTAATACGTCAGGTTCTGTGTGGGGCCGAAAAAACTAGCTTTACTTTGTTGTCTGGGTCAACTTTGCCAGTGAGAGACAGAGAGACGCGTTGAAAGGCTGCTCTGATGGAACGAAAGAAAAACACGAACACAGTGTACAGTCGAGTCTTAGCAGCTTACTTACAACTGGGCTACACTGCCCATGAGGCTACATTCTTTAGGGCTATGCCTGTAACACTCTGCCTGTTGCCTTCATATTGAATAACTTTTGAACAATAATTTTTAAAAATATTTCATCACATCATTATGCAGGCCGCAAGTAGAGGTGACATGGGCCGTGAGATTGAGACACAGACATTAGAGCCTCTTAATGCATGTTTTGTTTGGGTTTCCACCAATGTGGAATTACCAAAAATAGAGAGGGCATTGCCAAAGTAAGTGTATTCTGAATACCCATTGTAACAGAATACAGTTACTCATATTTTGTATTTTAAATATGTAACGCCAGTACATGTATTCCGTTACTCCCCAACACTGTGAGCATAATACCTGCCCACGGGGTGCTCTTATAGTATGGTTTTTAAGGTGCAGAGTTGTGGGTGGATGCATTTTAGCCCAAACCAGGATCTTTTCCTAAAATGAATCAAGTGGTTTTAGTGCTTGAAGCAAACAAAGAGCTGGTGAATACAGAGCTAAATAAACCGCCCTACACAGAGTTTACTAAAACCATCATTGTCTTTTACAGCTATGTGCAGCTTAATAGTAACAGTTTGGTTCAGTTAAAAAAATATTAGCCTGTATGTGAAGATGATTAGACTTTTATTCAAACACAAACTAAGTCTATGTGTTTGCAACATAGAAGTTTCAAATGTGAAACGAGCCACTTGGTTTTGAGGCTGCAGAATTAGGTTAAAAATACAACAATCATAATGCCTGTGTGGTTTTTCTGAGCTACCGTTACGCAGTTTACATTGGGGTCGAATACTTTATTAACTGACCTCAATTCAGGTGTCAGGAAATCCACGTTGATACACTCCAAGTACGTCTTTTTCCGCGAGCTTTGCTTTTTAATGGTTTCCGATTTATTATTGTTCTCATCTGTTATTCTTTCCAACCCTATTTTGTGAACCCAGTTATTGAGAACTTCAGCTTTGTTTCTTCTTTGCTTTTTAATGGTTTCTGATTTACTCGTGTTCTTATCTTTTGCGGAGCTCCTTGTTAAGAAGGCTGCTATGTTAGTAAAGATTATTGTTCTTATTGTAATTATTTGCTAAACCTCACCATACCACACCATAGCTGACACAGCTGTGTTAGACACTGAAGAAAAAACATACTGAAAACTTGCGATAGAACCACATCTGCTGCAGTGCTTCTTTTTCCCACCTTAATGTTTAAATTAAATGCAACTAATAATAATCAATGACCAAGTGGAAAGTTTCAGTGTGCCTTTAAAGTTTACGTGGTAGTTACTGGGAAATAAAAGATGATTAATTTATGAATAGGAGTAGCGGTCCACATGTTGCAAAAATAACTGGAAACATCAATAGATAGACAAATAATATATCAGCAAATGTTCTGTTCTATTCTGTTCACTGTACATTTGCTCTGTGCATATGCTTATTTTTTGTCATTTCATCTTCTATCATTTTGTTGCCCAGGTGATGTATACTGTTTAACAGTTTTACTGCCACATAATATTTACATGTCTGATTATCTTTATAATAACATCAAAACTATGCAATAAAGAATAAGTTATATAACTTGCCTTCAACTTTGCCATTTTCTTTAACATCCAGGGTGAAAACAATGTTTTTCTCTTGGACTCCTTTTGAATTAAAGACCTCAATGCTGTATTGACCTGAGTCATTCCTCTTCACGTTTGTGATCTTGAGTGTCCCGTTCATAAACTGTAGTCTGTTGTTAAATTCCTTGTCTATTGTTATTTTTTCTTTCTTTAGATTGAACACAGTTATGTTCACACTGGGAAGCACCTTCAAACACTTCACATCACGGCCACTAGCATTAGCCATCACATCACATTGGATATACACAGTTCCTTTAAGAAGAGGAGAGCATGGGCATCTGTTTGCATTGAGATCACATGTAGTTTCATCAACTGGAAAGAAAGCTGAAAAAGATGCATTCAAAAGAACATGAGCTTATATGAATCACACTACAAATGTGAATGTTTGGTGTTTTTTATGAAGACAATCTTACCATGAGTTCCTCCTGCTAATAACACAACAATAAGAAACTGTTCCATCCTCTTCATATATCAACACTGTGGATTTAATCTTAAAAAAAATAAAGATAATAGAAAAATATTAACAAATGCTGAACCTCCTGTGAACCTCAGGCAAACTGACAACAAACAGTAGATGATACAGACAGGGTGTTTTCACAAGGGCAGGAAATAAAGTGACTCACTTCCACTTGCCCACACAAATAGAAGTGACATAGAGAGAAGTGAGGCAGGCTTTTGCTTGTGTGCTGTAATGAACTGATCTCAAGAAATATCCTCAAATGTTAATGAATCTTTTTCCCTCAACTGGTGTAATTTGGGGGAATTACCTATGCAATCTATAGGCAATCTAGGCAATACTCTTTACTGGGGTAAAACTTTCAAGTGTCAATAAAGCCTTCACATATGGTCTTAATATATATATTTTAAGAAAAAAAAACAGGAAGCAATTCAAAATAAACCAGAGGTTTCTGTGGGGAGAGCTTTGTTGTTTCATGGTCTTTACAGTGTGTGCAGGAGAGACGTCTTTTTATGTTTGCAGGTTTGCGTGAGTTTGCTTTTTGAAAGAAAGAGAAATAAACAATAAAGAAAGAGTGTAAAGTGTAAATACTGAATGGATGCAAATCACTGCCACAACATGAAACTGTGAAACAATGTCCTCTAGACAAAAACAAAAAAAAAAAGATTTTTTTTACCCATCAAAGCAAACAGACTCAAAAGTAATAGAACTTGCTTACAGTATTTAAATAAAGAAAACAAATGAAAACAATGCAAATTTAAATCTCTCTCTGTAAACGGCTCGTAATGTGTTTAGAATAAATGTGTAATAACACAAGTTTTCAGTGGTAAATAGCAGAATGTCACTAAATGTATTTAAATTAAACACTGCAGACTCTGCACACTGGAGGCTTTGCAATTTTTCACTTACTTTTGATTACTCTCAGTAAGCACGAGGAGTGATGGCGAACATGGATAGAAGAAGAATCATGATCAAGAAACATAGGATGTACATGATATACTTATGTTGCAATGGATGCACACATCAGCAAAGCCTAAGTAAGCAACATATTCAATTCAATTCAATTTTATTTATATAGCGCCAAATCACAACAAAAGTCGCCTCAAGGCGCTTCATAGATACAGAGAAACGCCCAACAACCACATGACCCCCTATGAGCAAGCACTTTGGCGACAGTGGGAAGGAAAAACTCCCTTTTAACAGGAAGAAACCTCCGCCAGAACCAGGCTCAGGGAGGGGCGGCCATCTGCTGTGACCGGTTGGGGTGAGAGAAGGAAGACAGGATAAAAGACATGCTGTGGAAGCGAGACAGAGGTTAATAACAGATATGATTCAATGCAGAGAGGTCATATATAAGCACTCTACTGGAAATGTGAAAAATCATCTATGAGAAAAGCAAACCCTGCATAAGTACTCTCTGCATTATAGAACAAAGCTGGAACCTTCAACTCTGACAATTGCAATGAAACTGTCCGAATGTTATGGCAGGACTATTGTTTTACATACTTCCTCTTACTCTGCCTTAAAAATGGAAGTGAGAACTATGTTTATGCACACGCGTCGACAAAACGTCCTGTTTTCTCAAATAAGAAGTTGAAAATATATTGAGCATAGAAGATATAGAATTGAGATATGAGATATACAATTTATACATTTCATACTCTTCAGTTTAAAAAAATGTAAACAGAATAGTTAAGAGGACAATCCCAATAAAGGAAATTAAGTTTGGTATATGTCATTATAATTGATGTCATGCTGACACAACCGCAGAGAAAAGACTGGAGGAACAGAAAGGAATCACAAAAGGGAACTACTGAACCCAAAATAATCCAAAACTCAGCACGAAACTAAAGCAACAAAAAACAAAGAAACCCAAAAAGTATCAGTGAATATGAATGAACAGAAGACCATAACCAACACAGAGTTAGAACAAATCCCTCGTCAAAACCACAAGAAATCATAAACACGCAAAAACTCAAAGCATGGCGTTCTGAACTCAAGTGTTTAGTTTCCTGACTGTATCCCAAATCCCATATCATTTCAGCAGGAAGTCAGTGCATGCATAGTTATACAAAGGTTTGATATTGTACAAGATCTCCAGCCTGGGCGATTCTTTTCCTTCACTGATGGCTTCCAACACATTATCCCCATAAAGCCTCTCAGTAAGGGACTCATCACAACTTGATAATCCCATTAGTGTGGGGTACCAGTCAGTAATGTGTACTGCTTTGCTCACCCTCCTTTTTGATCGTAACGTGATCAGGCAGTGGGGCTGGAAAGGTCAGATCATGGCTGGATTGTCAGATGAGTGTTGGAGTCCATTGTGCATTTTGTCATGTTTGTTTGGATTAAAGGCAGTGTATGGGGGAACTCTGCAGCACTGCAGACTGACACACAGGAGCTTTGTTAGAGGGGAATGAAGCGATTAAATGGCGTCCGAAAGGTCGATGTAATTAATTTTAAAAAGCCAGTGGGTGGTTAACAGTCTTACTTGAGTTGGGACTGAATGGAGCAGTGGAGGTAGTCTAAGGTCACCTAGATTAGCAAGGTTTCTGTGGAAGTACAAAGGAAGTAACTAAGAGAACTGAGAAAAACTGGGTTAGCCCGAAACAGGCATTTGCAGGCAAGGTAACAGAAATGACTTAATGTTCCCTATTATGGCAACTATTGAGAGAAATATGTCTCAAACCTGAATGAATACTAATCACTACCCAGAATGTATTAAGTTCAAGTACTTTAAGAAGATCTGCCCCTGGTATTTATTCAGGTTTGGATGTATGCATTTGTAAAATATTTTTACATGTGGCCAAATTGCTTCAGATTTGTATGTGGATTGAAGCACGCACATGTGAGTCCTCAAAAGTTACACATGAATCATTGTACACATTTGTAAAGCCTAGTTTACGCTTGTGGGTCATATCGTACACATTTACAATGCTTATGAGACATATTTCTCTTAACAGACAATGATCTATGATGAGAACTGCTGCAAGCTTCAATCTAAAATACTCCAAGGCAGGTGTGGAAAGCGCTGCTTGTGAGAGACAACACAGGAAGTCTGCACTTGTTACCAGACATGTTTAATTTCCTCGCTGATGTCAGCTTTAACTGACACCTTATAGTTTCTATTTGTTGTTGTGCCATCATCAGTACTGGAACAACAATTTATACCCCCGCACAAGGCCAAGGCATCCTCTCCCTTTCTGAAACTGTGTTGTGTAAGCGTGTAGCAATTTCACTTAAAAACACTCAACTTTCTTACCTGTTAACCCTTCACACCGTGGGATGCTTGTATCCTTCTAATGAGGAGTGTATTAACTCTATTATGAGTATAAATTGCAATTAATTTAAAAATGAAACATAATAAAACTTATCTCTAACAATTCCCTCCTTTCGCAATGTCAGTTGTGAATCCCAATCATGCTTATCGTTTAACTCCTCCCTCCAGGATTCCCAGCCAGGTGTGATACTCAGCCCGAGGCCTTTCTCTCCTTAACTTGTACTGTGTCTCCCTTTCAGACAGGAGAGTTACCCTAAGAAGTTCAAAAATGTTGTTTAAGCATACTCAATGATTAAATCACTCACTGCCACCTGGTCCCTAAATGTCGTCTCTACTGTTTTGTGGATCCTACCCACTCTTCTTCATCTGAATCTCCACCCTTTTGATTATTACTGAGTCTTTTTCTCTCTTAAGCCTGTACTGCCTCTCCCTTTCAGACAGGAGAAATCTGTCTGATATAACAGCATCATTAACATTGTGATATTTAAAACATCCTAAAGGTATTTACAGTGCAGTTTTAAAAGAAGGTTTAATCTGGTGGTTCAAAGCAAAATCATTTGTGAAATGACCACAAAATTCTCTTTCAGAGTTTCGAAGTGTCAGAAATCAGTATATAACAAAGGAACTTACAGCTGTAGTTGTTATATTTACTAGGGAAATGAGGATGATGCTCAAGTTTCTCAGGTGTCAGGAACTGGCATCACTGTATGAAGCAGTCTAGCTGCTATACAGAAGTGCAGGAGTCCAAAAAAAATTGTCAGTCAAGTAGCTGTGAAATTTGTATACTGAATCACTGCTGATAGTGGAGCCTGTCGCACAACATATTTGGGCATCCACTGTCGGCAATATGATCTTATGTCCAAAACTGTCTTTGTGATTTTGGAATGGACTGAATCGCTGCAGTCCTTTTTAGACAGAGGGACTTACCATCTAATGTGATCACATGTCCCAAATAGGTTAATTACTCCAAAGCCCACTGTAATTTGGAGAGGCTCACTTTGTGACTGTTCTCAGTGAGGTGTTTTACAGCACTTTAGCAGGCCTGCTTATAAGGAGAACAGATTAATAAATGATCGACATATGCAAAAATGTCTACCCCTCTGGAAGGATGAAACCTGACAGGTTTTCTTTAGGCGCCCTGGTTTAGGACATGTCATGTACATCCTGTTGAAGGACAGGAGACCTGCCAATAAAAGTTGGATTTTTTTCCACCTGGTTAGGGATCATCAGATCACAGGTCAGGTACAGGCTAAGCAGGCTCATGATTGAGAAACTGATCAGAGCTGTAATGCCATGGTTCCTGTGACGCTTTAAACCACTTAAACTTGCTTGTATTTAGTATACTGTCTCTAAATCAGTTTGCAGTGAGACTCAGAGTGGTAAATCCCCTCATAAGATGTTGCAAATGGCCCCTTATGCACTTAATTGGCAGGTTAAGGAACCTAAAAAACTAAAAAAGCTACACCTCCATCCTCGCTGAGGCTCCAAACTGTCTGCGTCATTTGTGCTGTTGTAGTGTAGATCAGATTTGTTTTAGCTTTAAACCTTGAATCTTTTGAATAATTCAAGGCCTTTAAGGTCAAACATGGCTAGATGACAAAAAGCAAACAACAAAATGTCACAGTTTTGAGTGTTCAGTTCTTACCAGAGTGACTGTGGTAACAGATGCAAATGTTGACCTAAAACAGAAATAGTGGTTTTGTGGCTCCCATCTGTCTCAGTTTAGACCATACAAACAAGTATTTATTGCCATACAGATGAGCATTACACAGGTCTTAAAAACTTTCTCTCTCCTTCTCGCCACCCATTTTGGTAATAAAGGCTTATAATCATCTAAAACACTCTTAGTTCAATCTAAGAAATGCAGTGAAGCTTGATTGAAATGTGTTACCATCTCTTCCACACTCATCGCAATGTGAAGCCATGTCCTTATTTGAAAATTGTTTTTGAGATGTTTTGTTTTTTGGAGTTGTGGATTCCCTTCCTCCCTGGAGCACTGTTTCACATGCTACTTTGTTAATGTTAAATATATATTACTCCAGTGTAAATAAAATGCACTGAAGTGTGATCTCATGAGTCCCTCTTCCCATTAGCCTTGACAGATTCAGATCATATGAGCAAAGTACATATACAAAATAAAAGTAAATACTGTGATGGCCCACCAGAGGGCTCAACTCACACCCAGGTCGGGAGGAGGGGTTTCGCTGGGTTTTGGCGCAATGTGTTCAGTTCATGTTTGGTGGTGAATAAAGTCAGAGGAAAAAGCTAGAGCACCTGTGTCGTCTGTGCCTTCACCCCACAATACAGCCACACTGTGCTGCCATTTCACACTTGTCTAAATGTCATGCTTTGTCTCTGTAATGTTCCTGTTGTGAAGCTCCCCTCACTTGCTCTCCTCTGGTTAAATCATCCGATACTATTTATATGATTTAGAGAAACATGATGCTTTGCATGTAGGTTTTGTGAAGCTTTTCCCTGCAAGCATTGTTTTCATAATAATAAGTACACATTTATTTAATAAGAAAGAAAGAAAGAAAGAGTTTCTCTGACTCACTCACTGAACTTATTTGTAAGCAAATGCAATACCTCTGTAAACCAGTAGAGGGAAACCTGACACCAAAAAGTCTTACTGGGCAAACAGTTCAAATGACACTTTAAATGACAATTTTCTGAACGGTCTCTAAATACAAAAACAACAGGAAACAACTATATTAAAGCTCCTGTTTTTAATACATCTCTTCTCACTGGTCGGTGTGTGCTGATGCAGTCAGCAGTGTCAGAGTGCTTCCTCACTAGTGACAGTTTAAGGAGAAAGAGTGATTATTCATAAACAGTTAAAATTACACCAAAAAAACATCCTCTTCCTTTGTACGTCAAAGTAAAAATTATAATGAATTGTTAATGCAGGGAGTAATCAAGTAATGCAGCATTATTTTTAAGGAAAATAGCGAGTAAAGTGTAATACATTACTTTTTTGACTTATGACTCTAACAGTCTACATCAAAATCTATTCAGGGGCTGTTCCTAGTACCACTGGGGTAATTAAAGGACTCCTAATAGCATCAACTACAGTCCAAACACAGGTTCCATGTTTCTCTGTCAAGTCAACATGTAACCTTCAGACAAACTCTCCTTTACACTGATGCAAACAGGCGCACCCTACACTGACCACGTTTCCTGTTCGTGACCAGTTTCACATCAAAACATGCAAATTTAGATCTGGTAGGATGTGACTACTTTCACAGTATTTCAGTACTAACTGAAAGCATTTGTCATTATTGCCATTTCTTGTTATTACTGATCATCTTCAGATAAGAATGTGTGAACTCAGACCAGGCAGGATGTGACTAGAATAGAAATGCAGAGAAAGAAGCAATAAATGTTTAATTATTTTAAAACTTTTTTTTTTTATCAATTATGTTGATAAACTATTGAAGTGAAAAAGACTCCAAAGAGATGAGGAACAACTAATTAATGGCATCATTCAACCATAGCAAAGTAATCAGTATTTATAAATATATGTCTGTGCAAAAGCAAACTGTATTAATATATAGTAAATTAAAATTCAGCAAATATAAAACAGAAGCTTTATTTATAATGTCATAAAGAGATTTTAACACCAGAATAATGGCACTGTCACTACATTTATGCTTAAATGTGTCTTTGGTTGTTTATCTAACATATGAACTGAACAAAGAAAAATCTGCAACATGATTACAGACACGGGACTGGGCTCCATAAATGTTGTTCTGACTTTGAACATTTCCTTGATATTTGTACTGATGCTGATTTAAAAAACACTAGCACCTCTGAACAACAACAAAACTGTGTCAAACTTGCCCCAGGGGTATTGTAAGTCCAAATAAACTACGACAATGTTGAACCTGTGCTGCCCCTGTGATCCCAGACTGATGACCAAGTATCATAAATGCTGTTGGTATTATTATCTCTATAACAGGTAGTTTGACAGTGCTCAAATTTAATATACTCTAATGTTTTACTGTGTGATATTACTTGAGATGCTATGATTTGGTGCTACATAGTGACATCTGATCTGAACTGTATTTAAATTATGAAGCAAAAAGTGTTATGCAGCAATGAAACTAAATAACATGAAACAAAATGTACTTTGTTACGTCAAGTTCAAATTAAAAGAGAATCTGCCATTACAATCATAAACTTTGTTCTAGCAGAGGTTCATAGCAGGAACATAAGACTGGATGCATTAAAGCAGAATCCAAAATGTGGAAGAACAGTGAAATGTATGAAATTCAATATTTATGAGCTTTGATGATTTGTCTGATAGGAAATCTCATTATTTAATAAACCTTTCGGTATCTCGACATCACCTCTGTGGACCTTCAGTGGTGTAGTCTGTGTAAAAATGCTGATCACTTTAATCACCTGATTTTATGCATGCTGACATACAAACAATCATCTCCTGTTAGTTCCTACCACAGGTAGATATCCTCTGCTCTATGTAGACATTACTGATGTTGTTCCTGACTGAGCAGACCAGATGAGATGAGACGTGCTGTTTCAGAGTGATGTTGTTAGTCTCATTATTTCCAGAAAGGAGCTGAGCCTCTGTCAGTGTGCAAAGTTCACCACAAAGAACTTCACACTATATGGCCCCACAATATAAGAAAAGACCCACCAGTAACAGCTCTCCTTACTAAATAGTGACTGAGAAAGAAGAGCATTTTTTATTACTTTAAATGAAAACAGCGCAAATCATGATGTATGTACAAAGGAAAGTATAGCATTAAAACAAATTTATATAAACACTTTAAAAAGACAGAAAAAAATACCTTTTTTCAGATTGAGCAACAAAAGAAACTAAACAGAGGGAAATCCTTTTGACAGACGTAGTTACTAGCATCCTGGTTACTCATATAGTGGTTAAGAGGTGGAAAGTAACAGAGTAAAAATACTTTGTTACTGTACTTAAATTTTCATGTATCTGTACTTGACTTGAGTATTTATTTTTTCTGAGAACTTTTACTTTTACTCTCTACATATTTTAACATATATCTGTACCTTCTACTCACACAGACACACTAGTGTAGCTGTCCATAGCACTAAAACCCATGGTGTAGCTGTCTATGGTGCTGAAGTACATGGATACATTGGTGTAGCTATCCATCGTGCCAAATCACGCAGATCTACATCAGATCTAGAACAATCTACATGGCTATCCGTGGTGAAAACACTCACTGTTGCTTTAAATAGCTAACTCTATGCACTACAAACCACCTACCTTGGGATAGCCAACCAGTCTGTAAGGGTCACCTCTAAAGCATCAAATCCACAGCAACAGTGGGTAGCTCTTGCCAACAGTCTGGTGCCGAATGATTTTAATGTATAGAAAGGGGTTTTTTTTTTTGTTGTTGATGTTTTTTTTTAATATATGGCTGTTTTGAAATCACAGGGGTACAGAGATGAGCGATTGGAGTGGAAAACAAAGCTCATTCTTGGGTGGAAGGCATCATGTTTAGTTTTATGAAGTTCATGAAGTTTTTCACTCTTGTTAGACTCAAAGAACACACTGAACTCATAATTATAAGAAGAAATGTGGGGGTGAAATGTATGTTTTATATTTAACTAATAATAATGAACTTCACTCAATACAGACGTTATCGATAAGCAACAGTAACGCATCTGTAAACCAGTAGAGGGAAACGTCACACCTTTTCATACTTATCTGTTCACTTCTTACCTTTTCTTAAACAGCTGTTTATCAAAATGGCAGCAAAGGCTTAAAAAAATTAATTTGTGGAGGACATCAGAAGGACAGTTAACTGAAATGTTTTAAATACAGAACAAGAAAAAACTCAATTAAAGTTCCTACTTTAATTCTGTCAAATGTTTCATGTCATTACTGATTAAAATAATGATACTGAAAGGCCTAAATCTGTAATTAGAATCATATGAGACAAATACATGAGTATATAATTGTGTAAAATTGTGAGGTTTCAACTAGTTTAAAATGGATAGTTACATATTTTCTATGGCTATGCTTATATTCAAGTATTAAAAATAACCGCAAATAATATTCTTGTTAGGACTTTGAGTAAAGTAAAGTAAAATTTTATTTATATAGCACCTTTCAAGACAAAAGATCACTAAATGCTTCACACAGAAAGGCATAAAACAAAAACAGATAGAAAGTTAACCAAAAGCAATTCTAAAAAGATGAGTTTTTAGTTATTTTTTAAAAGAGACTACTGAGTCCACAGATCTTAAGCTCAGAGGGAGAGCATTCCACAGTCTGGGGGCCACAGTGGCAAAGGGTTTCTCAGGGTGAAGTTTTCCCCTGTTTCCCTTAGTTCTCCACCTTGTATGCTGTGTGTTCAGTGTTTTGAACAACCTGCAGACACTCCAGGGAGTTTTTGCTTAGACATATAAACAGTGAATTACTATAGTCTAAACGTGATGAAATGAATGCATGTGTAACAATCTCCAGTTTGGTGTGAGATACAATAGGGCTTAATTTAACAACGTTTCTTAGATGATAAAAGCAAAACCGAAGCAGAAATTTGACATGAACATCCAAAGTGAGAGCCAAGTTAAAAGTTTACCTCTAGGTTGCTGATAGACAATTTCACAAATGTCCAAAGGGGACCAAGAGCTTTCATTGTCTTAGGTGCAAATCTGTCAGGAGCACATTCAAGGACTTTAGTTTTTCCTTCATTAAGTTGAAGGAAGTTGTCAGCCATCCAACCTTTAATGGATTCTAAGCACTGATTTAGAATCTACAGCTTAGAAACATCTTGGGGCTTAAAAGAAATGTATAACTGAATGTCATTTGCATAGCAGTGATAGCAAATGTCCTTAAAGGGGTCAAAGTATGCTGAAGAGGAAGTAGATATATTAGAAACAATAAAGGTCCCAATACAGAACCACGTGGCACACCATAGGTAATGGAAGTGGAAGATGACCTGTACTTAGAAACCACCAAAGAAAAGCATCATTCATACAAATATGAGGAGAACCACTCCAAGGCAGATTCAGATACACCGACCCAATATTCAGCCTTCCAAGCAGAATGTGGTGGTCAACCGTACCAAAGGCCAACGTGAGGTCCTTTACTCATTAAACCAATTTGCATTCTACTTTTTACACTACTATCATTGCTTCTATCGAAAGGATCACACCTTTACCAAATAATGTGTCTCAAATGTTACAAATGAATAAAATCAAACAAATACAGAAAGCATGCACAGAGCTTTATATGGCATTGCATACTGACCTAATTAGATGTAATACAGATTTGTGCAGAAGGAAACAAATGAACAGTTGGCAGTAAGTTTAGCAAAAGCACTTCTTATTTTAAACAAGAGGAAAGTCCTGTGGTTGTTCAGCATTTTCTCCTCTTTTTTTCTTCCACGTGCAGAGTTTTTACTTTTGGCCTGTGGAAATTCCTCAGTGTAGGCTGTATAGTAGTGGCAGACTAATTCACCTGATTCCCTACATTTTGTTGAAGGGAAGTTGGTATACTGTTTTTTTTAATCCATTTCTCTTTCCCTAGCAAGCCTAGTTCTTAAGGTTTTCTTCATTGCATTATTTTATCATTTCACTGAGATTTGTAGAACGAGCCATTCTTTCAGAAATGTTTGTAAAGGCAGACTGCATGGCTAGGTGCTTGATTTAATATACATGTGGCAATGCAATTGAAAACACTTGCTGGTTATCTTCTTCATCATGTTTGGATTTCATGCTTTACCTTAACTGTTTGCCTCATGAACTCTACCTTTTTTTACCTATAGGTTTTATCTTATAAATTTGAGCTTTATTTGCCTCCTTGCCATTCTAGGGTTGTTGCTTTATTTTTGTTGTGTTTTTACTGTTTTATTTATTACTTTCCAATACACTGGTGCCTCAAATCAAATGTTATTGAATGTCCCATTAAACCTTGATGAGCTTTGTTTAAAGCTTGATAGGGGGAAATTAAATAATAATATGGTCCATCTTATTTATTTCAAATTGAAGGACTATAATGGACTAAAACACAGTTCAGACTGTTTATTGAATGCATATGAGCAAAATCTTGGAGAAGCTCATGGCTCTGCAATGGGAATTGAGAGACCTGGTGACCAGTAATGGAGATTAGACCAACTGTAAAATTGGATGCACTTTGTTCGCACTAACCAAAACAACTACCATCTTCAACTCATGCGGCCCCCCTGGCGCCAGCTGGTTGCTCAAGGCAAAAGCTGGCAGAAATAACAAAATTCTCCCTTAGATAACAAAATTTTTGTTGTGACTCTCTTTCCCCCTCCCTTAAGGCCACCCCACGTCGACCAAAGATTGTTGACTTTTGCCTAACTGGGTGAAGGGACACTTTCTCTCAGCTGAACACGGAACACACACACACACACACACAATTTCCTTCAGGGCCAACCTTGGACCTGGAACCTGGATTAATAAAATTTTATTGCATTGAATTGAGTTCAGCCAGAATTTAAAAACTGAACTCTGAAATAAAAGTAGGATGGTCACTTTCTATTTTGAAACATCCAATTTTATTACTGCCTGTGACCATTTTATCCTTTCTATGCAGTAAATCATAAACAGCACTTCCTGTGACCTTCTATTGTTGATGCACTGTTTCTGTTGCTTTACCGGGGAAACAAACACACACACACCCAAGGTAAACACAAATTTTAGATTTATCAAAAAGAAGAAGCATGAATTTTCCCTTCCTGTTTATGGGAAGTTTCCTTTCCTATTTCACAGGGTGATGATTGTGGATTGAAGTTATTGACATATTAAGTGTGGTCCTTGTTAAAGATGTGCAAGTACACCACTTTAAGGAAAATAATGGGATAAAAATGGTTGCAGGAATAAACCAATGCAAAACAAGTAAAACAAAATAAACTGTTAAGGTATAAGTGCGGGGCAACATGAGAGGAGCGCAAACAAGAGGAGCGTAGTGTGAAAAATTTAGCTTGGTGTCATAACAGGAACAGAGAAAAAAAACACGAGTTTGTGAACAACCTTCTTTTTCTAAGACGTGCGTAAACCCAGGTAATTGTGATAATGATGACTAATAATGAATAATAATGAGGGTTTTTTTTCTTTAAATGGCCAGCCATCTCATGGTAGACTGAAGTCATATAGCTCAATCAGCACTAATGTTACAACTTTCAAGATGAGCTAAACAAATTTCTGATGTATTTTGTGATAACAACCATCTTATAAAAAGTGCACAACAGCGGACCAGCAGGTTAACAATCCCCCTGTTCTGAGGCTGAAAACTCCTCAAAGTGTCCCTCTGTTTACTAATATCAGTGGCCAAATCCAAGTAAAATCCAACTTGCAGCAATTTGAAACATGTTTAGATGAAAAAGTGACTCACACACCTGTCCTTTATGTTATTTGAATATCAGTGTCTTTAATGAAGACATTTGCCAACTAAAAGTGAATTGTTGATATCTGGATGTCTTATAAACATCCGAATGTTCAGCCTTTTTACTTTATTTCTATTTTAAGGATTCTTCGTATTATTGTAGGGTCTTTACCATACGATATAAAGCTCCTTGAGGCAACATGTTGTAATTTGGTGCTATATAAATAAAACTGAATTGAATTGGATGATCTGGTCCAACTTCTACCAAGTCAAAAACAAGTCAAATTCAAATGGAAAGAGAAAAATACAATACAATACAATACAATTTTATTTATATAGCAAGTTCAAATTCAGGGGGTACACCAAAGTGCTTCACAGTAAGGAATAAAGTGTAAGTGTAAAATGATTACACTAAACAGTAAGTCATTAAAACAAGGTAAAATAAAAAACCAGAGGTTTGGTGCTACAGAGGTTTGGTGCTACAGAGGCAATGGCGCGATCACCCCTAGTCTTCAGACATTGCCTGGGCGGGGCCAGAATTAACTGACCAGATGATCATAAAGAACGTCTGGGAGTATAAAGACTGAGGAGGTCGGTGAGATAGTCAGGCGCAAGGTTGTTTAGGCATTTGAAAGTAAGCAGCAGAACTTTAAAATAATACGAAATTTAATAGGCAGCCAATGTAAGTCAGAGCACAGGAGTAATGGAGGCAAACTTTCTAGTTCCGGTTAGAAGACGAGCCGCAGGGGGCCCTCGGGCCTCCGGCCTCTGGGCCTGCGGCTCGGTTCACTCTGGCACAGCTGGCTGCCGGCAGAGCCGGCGGGCACGCCACTGCAGCCCCCTCTGGCTTCTGCTACACAACAACATTCAATATTTAGTATTTACTGCTGTTTACACTTAGCTAGATTAACAACAGGTGATCCAGGAGATTTTTTTCTCTTCTTTCAATTTTTTTTGTCCCTCTTCCCTTCTGTTTTTCTTTTCCCTTATCTTTCTTTCTCCCTTTCCTATCCCTCAGTCATGTCTGTCCCGTCTGTAACAACTGAAAATAAAATAAAATAAATAATAACAACAAAGGTCAATCAAATGGACCAATACGGCAAGGCCGTGATGATCCATTTGGCAAAGTAAATCCATTGGGTATCCTTGTTGGCACAATTGTAAGAAGCCAGATTTAACCACAAAGGAAATCTGTTTATCCAGTTCAAATGAACTATCCAGGAAAACACCTAGATTACTTACAGTATCGGTAAGAAGCAAGCAAAGGGACCAAATCGGGCAGCTAGCTGATGAGTGTGACTATCAAACACCATAATCTCAGTTTTCTTCTCATTTAAAATGAGAGAATTGGCTGACAGCCACTGTGAACTCTCTCAAGCTGTCAGACAAATGATTCAATGAAGCTGGCAGGTCATCAGACAATTGGAAATGGATTTGAATGTTGTCAGCATAACAGTGGTAGGAGATCTGATACTCCAAACAGTAGAAGGCCCAGGAGGACGGCCTGCCGAGCACACTGGCGCCATCTTGGATTAACGATTAGATCCTCCCCTGAATAACCTAAATAACAATGTTCTATGAGAGCTTCCACAGAATATATGCAGAAAACACTCACAGTATTTGTGCAACATACTAAATCAAGAGATTGGAAGTGCAATAAAGGAAATATCAGTAAGTATTTATATCAGTAAGTATTACCTTTGATAGTCTATTTTTCTGATGGGAAATCACATTTAACGAAAAACAGTTAGACATCTTGACAGCAGCTCCTCACTGATCAGCTTTCAGCTGTGCAGTCTGTGTATAAGCACTGACCACTTAAATTACATGGCTTTATGGACATTGCCATACAAACAAGCATTTCCTGTTGGTTCCATCTGCCGAGGACGCTTTGAATACTTGACTTTGCCAAACTCTAGCTCAGCTCTTCTCTCCAGTTGTTTTGCCTGCCGTTTCACAACCCTGATATCAGCAAAGATTTCTTCCTGGTCATCTTCTTCCTCTGAGGAATAGCAAGTAGAGGGGTGGGGCAGCAGAAAAAGTTGGTTAGTTTTATCACAAAGACTGGAAATAATGTAAAATGATTCACACAAAATATAACTTTTGAAATGGGTTCATCAGCAAGCTTTAGACTTTATGGTAGGACAGATCTGTCTTCTGTGATAAAGGTAGCTGGTTAAACACTATCCATGTATTTAACTGACATATCTTGCTAAGTCATCAAAAAAGTTTCATTTAAAAATTTCCAATAATTATTTATTTTTATAAAAAGAGTAAAAAGCAATCTGAGCATTGTGAGTGACGAAAAAGATGAAGTTTTGTACCTTTTTGTTTTTTAGGTTTGCTGTTTTTCTTTTTCCGCTGAGCACAGATGACTGCTATACCCACAAGTAAGAAAATGATGAGCGTCGTGAGAACACCAATTAGTGGCAAATTTCCTGTTTCATAAATTTTAAAAAAGAGCTGTTATTTGAGTCAGAAAACATGATGTATAGGAAAAATTAAATGGGAATAAATAAGAAAATTACACCAGTGGATGTAGTTAATTTTCAATTTCTAATACACCATATGTCATCACTTATGGCAGCTCCGTTCTCCTTACCCTTAAAAATCTGTGCTGGTTCAACACACAGAGTGTTACTGGCTTTATGCACCCACCCCGATATCATTGTCCCATTGACTGTGGTGCAGTTAATAAAAATGAACCCTATGAGCAAAAGAGATAATTCATGACCATTATAAAAAGTGACATTAATTGTCAAAGTTGTGTTTATCGCCTACTATCACTCACCACAGGTAGATATCCTCTCTTCTTTGGAGACATTACTGACATTGTTCCTGACTGAGCAGACCAGATGTCCTGAGATGTGCTGTTTCAAAGTGATGATGTTACTCTCATTATTTACAGAAAGAAGCTCAGCATCTGTCAGTGTGCGTCCATCCAGAGTCCAGCTGTACTGAGGACTGTCCCCTCGCTCAGAGGAGCAGGACACCCTCATCTCTCCCTGGGACAGACACTGAGAGACCAGCAGGACAGAGGACACAGGAGCTGAGGAAAAACACACAGATGATCTTTATTTAAAAAAAAAAAAATCAGGATCTTTGTCATTCGTTGTAGTCTCTAATGAAAACCAAGTATAAAGCATGAAACACAAATATCTAAAATGTGAGATATGTGAGATTTGTGAGATATATAGATGACCAAAACAAGGTTAAATTCAGATCTTTTAATGGCTTAATTTCCCAACAGGGAAGCATTTACCTTGAATAAACAACTGTAAAGTCCGCTCGCCTGATGATCTTCCATCTGAATCAAAGGTTTGAAGGGTATAATTACCACTGTCTGACCTACTCAGGTTATTGATCCTAAATGTTCCATTACTGGGAAAAAGATATCTATGTTCTATGGTATTAGAAATAACCTTATTATTTCTGACATCTAGTATTTTTAATGAATTATTTAACACTTGGTATCTAGATATTTCTGAGGTGCTGTCCATCAGCTGGATTTCCACGGTTCCTCCCAAAGCTCCGTAACACTGAGCTCCATCCTGTCTGCCATCACAGTGAGTTTCCACACCTGGAACTTTTGAAACATTAATAAAGAAAAACATTTGTAATTCATTAGTTTCTGTAAAATAGTTTTACGTGTTACAAATATTTCTGAACTACCACATTGAAACGTAATACCATACTGCATATTGAATAATCCATTATTTTGATTGAGTGTGTATAAAATGATGAGCATTGTACTACTGCCATAAATATATGATCTCAGACTACTTTGCAGAAGTAGTTTTCCAAGGTGCAAGTAATCACCACAGTAATGTTTCCAACAGTGCAATCATGTTAATAACCAAGATAAACAGTTAAACAGATCCTCCACAGTTTTGGCCAAAGCGAACACAATAAAATTTGTTGGGCAATTAAAACTAAAACATGGATACCATGTCTATAGAAGAACTTTTCAGATAGAAAAGTTGGCGCTCTTTTCACCTACAGATAGTTATGGAGAGTTCAGTAGGTCAGTTGAAATGCTAATATTTTCATGAAAAAATACAAATAGATACAAAAATGGCACAATAACATAAAGTGCTTATATGAACAAAGTAACATTTAACAGAAACAACAAAAAGAAGAAAGAAGCAGAAACAAAGAACAGTCTTAAATTTTTAAATATGTCATTATTATATTTACCTTACCACTGCTACTATCCATCCATCTATTTCCTTCCACCTATGCAATTATTGCTCACATTTACACTGCAGGTACAGTAGTGTCACCAATGAACCTAATGCCTATTCATCCATTTTCTTCAATTTATCCAATTCAGGGCCACTGCTACTAAAATTCGAGACATGGCTATAAAGAAACTAAAGCTCTGCTCAAAGGGTTACAAACTGTAGATTTTGCCAAAAAGAATATAACCGGATTTTTTAAAACAAATAAAAGCACAAATCTATTTTTTTTCATATATTAGTAGAGCTGCTTTAACATCCCTTATTTTAAAAAAATGGTATTGCTTCAAAACACATTGCTTATATATAACATATTATTAATAATTATTTATATTTTTAAAAAACCTTGATCAGCTCACCATGAGGCACTCCCAGTAGAATCACCATCAAGCCAAGCACAGCTTCCATGTCTCCTCACTGTTCAGTCTGTGTTGACATAGTTGGAAGTTGTCAGAGTGCTTTATTAAATGGCATGCACATATCTCCAATACTTAATGGTCATAAATGGCTCCTTGGAAAACCTGTTCTCACTGCATATGTGGAAATCTGAAAAAGGAAGTGAAAACAACACGTACCTTATTTGGCATAAATAAAAGGAAGCTCATAGAGTCTCCACAGGCTTTTTCAGTCATTATTTACGTTGTCACTGGACTATTTTTAGATCTGCAACCAACTAGCACTATCTTTCCCATCACATAGTGTCTATTACATTCAGCCACTGGCTTATTCCAATTCAACAAAAGTCTCATTTAAAGTTCATATTTTAGTGACTTACATGTAGTTTATGTTCCGCATGCAGGTAAATGCATTTACATCCACAGTGGAAGCAGAAACACCTTAAACCATTTTTAAAAATTAACATCACCATTTTAAGGATTGTAGTTTATAGGGTGATTAGTGGTTTTCATGACTGTTGTTGCCAATATCCATTCATACCAGAATCTGAATACAGCCCTGTATTCAGTGAGATAAATGTTTCATTGCTCATTCTCAGCTGTAAACACTACAGCTACATGATGACTGAAACTAGCACCATTGCCTGCAACAAGCTCAGTTTCATGATCATTAATATGTAAAATGTAACAACCCTGCCATAGTCCCTCAGTCCTCCCTGGCTGACTTCACCAGGTTGGGCTTCTGTCTGTCTCTTGTTGTTGTTGGCTGTGCTCAGGTGGGACTTATCCTGGGTGCAACGAAGGCAAATATGTCTCAAAAGGATTCCAAATCTGTACGACATAATCCTCAAGCGTAAACTAAGCTTTACAAATGTATTGGAGGTAGTGTGTAGGCAACTGTCAATTATCAGAGAGTTGGGGGAGAAGTCCTTCTTGTGACAGTTTACAGAGAATTGGTGTCAGAACTGAAAATAGAGATAAATGTTTTTGCAAGCAGCAGGTAAGTAGTTGTCCAGATTGGCAAGGTTTCTGTAGAAGTACGGGGAAGTAATTAGGAGAACTGAGAGGAAACTGGGTTAGCACAAACAGGCATTTGAAGGCAACAGGTAACAGAAATGACTTAATGTTCCCCATAATGCTGGAAACTATGGAAACTATGGAGAGAAATGTGTCTTTAAAGGGTTACACATGTGTATGATATGATCCACCTGCATAAACTAAGCTTCACAAATGTGTGCTATGATTTGTGTGTAACTTTTGAGGAGTCACGTGCATGTGTTTGAATCCACACTCAAATATGAAGCAATTTGACCACAAGTGAAACTATTTTACAAATCCAAACCTGGATAACTACTCATTATTTTATTAGGTTCAGCTCACCTATCAAAAACCTTTCTGTGTGTACAAATAATTAACATTGCTCTCGGTTAAAAAACGCTAAATTTGTGTGGACAAATAGCTTGAGACGCACATCACATTGCATGCCCAGTTGGGGTTTTGAGTAACATTTAATGCTGCCAGCTTCCCACAGATCCACAAATGTAAGCTGCTTTCAAGTTGCAGTGTAAACCTGGGACAACCAGGCTTCCACTATATACCTGCTGTCTTTTTCTCTTTTTTCAAGAGTGTAGTGTCTGCAGTTGGTTAATCCATGTTTTTGAAGTAAAGGGCTATGAGCTGTTGTGTTTGTTTAGAAAAAGAAACGTCCATTTTATTTAAAAACAAACAAACAAACATTTGGATTATTGGATGCTTGTATTCCTTTCTCTTCCTCCCTGGAGCAGGATTTCCCCTTTTTGCACTGTGTTTAACATTATCGACTTCATTGTGATTAAACACACTGAACTTTTACTTTGAGACGTATGTTTGAGTTGAGCCTGCCTCATTGGCCATGAAATTTTGTTTAATTTTGGCTGTTTAATTATGAAAAATGTAACAATTAAATTAAATATTTTGGTGATTAAGTTTTAAAGCCTGACTATATCTACATCTGTAATTCTTGAAAATAAATTAAATGAGAGAAATAAATACAAGTAAAAGATGTTGGATTTTGGGTTCATCATTTATTTTTTTTCCTTTGGAGCACAGGTGACTGCATAACTAGAGAGTACACCCGTCATCACTTTTTCTTTATGCAATACCAAATCTGATAAGCATGTGTCAGTAACCAAGCTCACTGGTCATGCTCGCCCTAGCTTAAATGCATTCTTATTAAAAATATATCTTTTCCTTCTCACTGTTCAGTGTGTGTTGACACAGTCAGCAACAGCCTCCAACAGCATCCTGTTAGTGAGCAGCCTCACAGGAGGATGTGTGAAAACTCTGACCAAAAAGAGCATTGTTATATTCGGCGTATTGTTTGAAAAGGGGTAAAAGCAGTTGTCACATTACTTCCTCTTTAAACTTACAAGAATTGGAGATTTCTGAGACACCTATCTGGACTGACATGAAGAGAGGGAATGATCTTCATGGTAGAGAAACCAAAAGCTGGCATTTTTAAAACAATCACATCTGCATCTCTTTAAGTGTGCAGTTACATTTCTTTAGCATATTGGCAGGAAGTCAGATGCGTATCCTGTTACTGTTGTCTAGGGCACCAGTTTAGCTCACAGGGTGAGGAGGTAACTATAAAAAAAAAACCCTCACCCTTTGCTGAGAGTCCTCTGTACACTCCCTGCTTGCCTTTCTACTATCCAATAAAGGCAAAAACACCTGATTTTGTTTGTTTGTTTTGTTGTTGTTTTATTTAAGGCTTATGTGTTACGTCAGTTATGGGACTGTTCACTTTGAATGAGTGTGACTGCAGAACCTCAATGAACCAACAGGGGGAAACATTACACCTACCACTGTTACAGGAATTTTACTCCAATCTAAAAAAAAAATGCTCAACATACAATTAAGCTCCAATTTGTGATTGTAAAAGTAGCTCATGAAAGCTTTGAGAAAAGGAAAATAGAATTACACACTAGTAAGGGAACAACCTTTAAATATATAGATTTTTTTTTTTTAACGTTAAAAATGACAACTCTTATTTATAACAGTGAACAGTGGGCTATCATTGTTCACTGTTGTAAATTAGACCTAAACTCAAAAGGCTAATGATTTAGTCGATTTTACACAAGTCTGTGGTTATTTTTTTTAAAAATGAAATAAAAGCCCCTGACATCTCAAGCATGACCTAACTTCATACTGCTGACCCTTTTCATTTAGCTTTTGCAGCAATAGATGTATGTCAATAAACATTCTAGTGCTTTTTAATGGATCCTGTGTCCCTGAATCACATGTTCACAGCCATATCACCAGGCTTCAGCGCTGATGTACTTA
The DNA here is from genome assembly GCF_051167445.1 of Perissodus microlepis. Classification (NCBI taxonomy): domain Eukaryota; kingdom Metazoa; phylum Chordata; class Actinopteri; order Cichliformes; family Cichlidae; genus Perissodus; species Perissodus microlepis. The sequence continues at coordinate 10,665,389 of NC_140462.1, forward strand.
AATTCTTGATTTTGTATCTACTGAATAACCTAAGATTGTTGGGAATCATGAACTGAATTGCAGAGCAACAAAGAGCGTCCCCCTGTAACAATATTTATCCTTGCGTGGTAATGTATGCACACATTCTGAGAACACAAAAGGATAGCGACCATGCTATTGTTTAACTGAGACAAGCATGGTGTTTTCATAGTGACAGACATCTGGTTGTTTCTTGCCATTTCTTTCTTGCTAATATAAAAAATATATATAAAAAAAGTTTGTGTTTCAGTTACATGAAAAAATAGATATGTGAAACAACATGAGAAGTGTGTGAATCTTTAGCTCAATGTGTGACTTCTATCAAGAAACATTTTAGAGGCACCAAGAGCCTCACTGTCACGAAATGATCTGCCCAGACCTAACGACACGCCTGGTTTCACCATACAAGGAGAAATCTTTATTGTACCCAGAGACTATATAAAGGAAGTGAAACACACTCAAAGGTCAACATAAAAACTGCAGTCACACATGCAGTTTTTTCTGTTATGTCTCAAAATTTTATCTTGACCATTTCCCGACAGTTAAAATCAGACTGATTAACATACAGTCCTGATAGTTAAAATTAAAGCAGCTGTGCTATCTGTGCAAACTATTCTTTTTGGTTTCCACAATGAATTTATTGCTACTTAAAAATGAAATAGAGGAAAAGGTTTCCTGACTGAAAGAGAAAACACTCAGTGAAATACATTTTGATTAATTTATCAAAAGAAAGTTTCACTTAAAAAAATCTCTTCATAATATCTGTTTTGTTAATGTTTTTTTTTTTTTTTATTCTTTCTTCGTACCAACCTGTTAAGCAAAGTGCTCAATAAATTATGCCTTCTTTGTTAGAATTTGCTAAACCTCACCATACTACACCCCAGCTGGTTAGACACCCATGAAACACACACAAATTTCCTGTGACAGAACCACACCAGCTATAATACATCATTTTCACAGCTTGCTGCATACATTTAGTGCTGCTAATAATAATCAGTGAGTGGAAAGTTTCAGTATGTTTCAAATAGAAATGCCACTCAGTCATTTTGAATGTAGTAAAATTAAAACTGTAGATTCTGCACTGATGGAAGCAAATTCTTACTCTTAATTAGGCTCACTGAGCATTATGAGTGATACATGAACAAAAAAAACATCATAAAGAGTAGAAGGATGTACATGACTTGCATGCACTTTCGTGGACACACAAAAATAGACAAAGTCAGTAATACACACATAACAAGTAAGAAAAACTCATCTGGTAGCAAAGATTTCCTGCATCACAGAGCAGAGATGGAACTTAACACCTCTGAGGTGAGCGCTCTAAAAATGGAGGCAAAAACTGTATATGTGGCCGTAAGTGGCCTCTCCTAACTTCCTTTTAGTTAGAGTTAAGTTGGGCAGCTGCTTTTGGCAATGAAGCGTCTAAATTTTATATTAAAGATTTTTAAAAATTGTGATATTAATTAAATAATATTTCATCAATGATATTTGTAATTTTTTGTTTGCTTGTTTTTTTCAGCCCACTCCGGGTCGGGGATGAGTTCCTGCCCCAAGTGGAGGAGTTCAAGTATCTCGGGGTCTTGTTCGCGAGTGATGGGAGAAGGGAGCCGGAGATCACAGACGGATTGGGGCTGCAGCTGCAGTAATGCGGACGCTGCACCGGTCCGTCGTGTTGAAGAGGGAGCTGAGTGCAGTGGCGTGTCCAGCGGGGTGGCCTGGGGGGGCACAGACCACCCCCCCCCAACCAGACTGGCCACCCCAGGTGCCACCCCGAAGCTAAAACACTAAAATTTAATGAAATATCAAATGTACGATTATGGTTTCACAGTGAAGCTCAGATATCCGAGGGTACGTGAATGCAGCACCGGCTTCTGCACTATGAGCATCATGTTAGCAAAGGTAGGAGAGCCAAGCACGAAAGACGGCACCGCAGAAAACATTTTTTCAGCGAAAGATTAACAAGTTAACATAGCTGGACTAGCCATCGGACATTTGCACGGTGGGCTGATGACTTATTTTTTTTTTTTTTTTGTAACGGCATGAACAATGAGAGGTGGTGGATTGGCCAGATGCTGGCCGATGTGTAAAAATAACTCAGTTGTTTGGTGGTGGCTATGGCGGAGCTTCCACAGAGGCAACAGGTGGATGAGGGAAGGGGAGGCAGGAGGAGGAGAGACCCGAGGCAGCCGCCGGTCCAAGTATCAGGTGAACTGAACTTCAGGTAAGAAGTTATGACCTGCAGTCTGTCTGGGTCGGATATAAACCAAGTTTAGGTGGAGTTTATTTTCGTTGTGCTGACTTTTTACAGTCAGTTACAATAACTCGTACTGCGTGAGCTAGCATGATGGAGTTTCTATACAGCTGTTCGGTTGCTGTGATGTTACTGATAGTGAACTTTATTTTATTCATAAGGTTAGTTAGTAGAGTTGCCAACGGCTCCTTAAAAAAATGGTCCCTCATTCAGAGAAAATATTACGCGTTTTGTATTGAGCTGAGAAGAGACGCAGTTTGTCCCGGACTTTAGCTAGAATGGGAGAAGTCACAAAGCTGGAGTTATTCTGTCTTTATGCTGCACAGCTGCCTCTTCTCTCATCCCCCCCCCTCCCCTCCCCCCCTCTTCTGTTGCTACTTCAATCATGAAACTGATCAATGATCAGCTGATCGGCTTTTCTCTCTTGTTTATTTATCGCCCACTTTGCGCCAGAAACAGGAAACCAGCGGATGTCGCGCTAAACAACAGCAGCACGTTTAAGCTTGATCAGCTGTTGTTAGAATTTATTTAATATTAATTTCTAGTATCAGCTGATGTTTGCTGGAGCCACAGCTGTAAAGCTGCTGGTCATGATGTCGGTTTGGATATGTGGTGAGAGGGAAACATGAGGATGAAACCAGGAGATGTCCTTACTGAATCATCAGAGCTGAACAGGTGATGGAGAAACAGGTTTACCTTTTAGGTCACATGAATGAGTTGAAGGGAAGTTATGAACTGTTTCTGAGAGACAAATAACAACAGGATCCTTTTTTTATGTAGCTGACGGCTGGTAACTGTGCAGGGGCGGATCTAGCAAAGTGTTGCCAGGGGGCCAGGTGGGGCATTAACAGGGAGAGGAGGGCACAAAGAAATACTTTTCTTTCTTATTCTCATTTAAAATATCTCGCTTTTATTAAATAATTATCTGAATCTTGCGAACAAAGTTTTTATCTGACGTAAAATGTATAGAAATCATACATATACCAAAAAGACAGTGTACATCACTGACACAACAGCATTTGTTTTCATTCAAAGGCTTTATGGCTTTAATACCTGGCGGGCCGGTCTCTAGTCAAAATGCCCAATTTTTTGTCCCAGTCCAGCCCTGCAGGTTAATACTGGCAGTGTCACCATGCCAGCTGACTGTATTTCATCATCAGCCAGTGTTGTTCTTTATACATCAATATTACCAAAGTTTACCATAAGGCAGCATATAAAGTATTTACTTGCTTTCAGGTTTTATTCAAATGTTAGTCTTTTCATTTGTTTCCCCACTTTTTTCCTGTTTCAAAATCAAACACCAGTTTGTGAGAAGATTATCTTCTTTTTTTTAATAGGCATTGGTTTTGCATTGGCATTGGCTAATTTGCCAATTGTATGTTAAAATGTTCGTATTTTAATATTCAAAAATGTTTTTGCCCAAAACATATGTGCACTATATGTCAGTAAAAATACTATGCAAATATTGCTGTACTTGAATGCTGAATAAACACCAACAAAGCACTGATTGTATCTCTTGTACTTTATCAACGCAATATCTAAAAACTTTGCACCGTAGTGGTTAAAATCTCATTCTAATAAGAGTTAAAAGCGCATTCAGTTATTAGGTTTATAGGGTTACTGAATTATGGTTAATGGTTGGTAGAATTGTTTTTAACATTATCTGCCAATTACATCTGCCACCCTTCTCCAAATCTGTGCCCCTACCTGGCCCCCCCAACAAAAATTTTCTAGACACGCCACTGGCTGAGTGTAAAAGCGAAGCTCTCAATTTACCGGTCGATCTACGTCCCTACCCTCACCTATGGCCACGAGCTGTGGGTAGTGACCGAAAGAACGAGATCGCGGATACAAGCGGCAGAAATTAGCTTCCTCCGAAGGGTGGCTGGCCTCTCCCTTAGAGATAGGGTGAGAAGTTCGGCCATCTGGGAGGGGCTCAGAGTAGAGCCGCTGCTGCTCCACATCGAAAGGAGCCAGCTGAGGTGGTTCGGGCATCTGACAAGGATGCCTCCTGGGCGCCTCCTAGGTGAGGTGTTACGGGCATGTCCCACCGGGAGGAGGCCACGGGGCAGACCCAGGACACGCTGGAGAGATTATATCTCTCGGCTGTCCTGGGAACGCCTTGGTGTTCCCCCCGATAAGCTGGAGGAGGTGGCTGGGGAGAGGGAGGTCTGGGCCTCTCTGCTTAGGCTGCTGCCCCCGCGACCCGGCCTCGGATAAGGCGGATGAAGATGGATGGATGGATGGATGTTTTTTTCAGGCTTTTTTGTTTTTAATCTGTTTTCCTTTGTTTCCTTCATTTAATTTATTGTAAGAATAGATAAACAATTGTAATTTTAATTTCACATCTACTGTCTGCTTTGCTAGAAATATAAAGGCCGGGGGTTTATAGGTTTCAAGCAAATATTCAAGACTATCTATCCTGCTTAGTTTATTGATATACACCCAGTATTTACAAGACTGTGGTTACTGGAACTTTTTATTTGTTTACTTAAGTAATGACCCAACAAGGCAACTAAATTAAAGTGTTGAATGTTTGGTAATTATAAAGATGTATACATTAATAATGATGATTAAACATGTAAGTGAAACAAACAAACAAAGTTATTAACATCATCCTTCATCATTACTCTTTCAACTCAAAATTATCAAGTAAACTACAATTCAAAAAACATATTTAATATAATAGAAGCTTGATTTCTAAGCACACATTTGTTCCTAAAACATACTATACTCTAGTTCAATAGTTCAAGAACAAAGAAAGAAGTTATTATTGTTTAGCTAACATAAAAATTTGTCCCCCAAAAAATAACAACATCTTTAAGAAGCATAATTGAGCTTCATAAATTTATCCTGACTTGAACATTTCCTTAATATTTGTACCGTGACTGACTGTCAATAAACTGGCCACTGTGAACATAGTCAAACATCCAAATGTGTAAGCGTTAAATAGGCTCCTACCCTATTGTAAGTATAAATAAGCTAAAATAATGCTGTCACATATTTAAATGAATGAAGAAAATGTATTTGTTATTAGAAAAATAAGATAATAAAATAATTCAACACTGATGAAACCAAGCAACAAAACAACATGTGCTCTACACTCAAATTAAAATGGTTGACGTTTTGTATGAATTTAACTGCTTTAAAGGATGAGCCAAAATTTTCAAAATCAAAAACTATTCAATGACATGGTCCCTGTGCCTCACCAGCTGATCCCGTGTTAGGCAACATGTGTTATAGTTTTTTGCTCTCTCTCTCTCTCTCCTGCCGGGGCGGTGCTCATTACGGGCTCCCGTCTCTGGGCCACGCACCTGTTTTCATCTCCACACCTGCTGCCTATCGCCGTTAATCCTGAGCCCTACTTAAGCAGCACTGTGTGAGTGAGTGAGTGTGTGGACCCACCTGTGGAAAGTGGGGGGGGGGGTGGTAATTTGGAGAAGTTTGGAACGTGTTCATGAAGCACTGAAGCTTTTCATCCAATTGGTTCACTCCAGCACAAAGCGTCTTGAAGCTTCATTTGCTCTAGTAGGACATCTACTGGACGTAAAAATATTAGTTGGCATGACTTTGAAGAGTGTGGCCTTTTGCACACAGCCTGTAAATGTCAACAACAAAAGGAGTGTGTAAAACATCTATATTGTAATGATGCAGTATACTGTGTATATTTATACTGGCAGTATGGAAAATCATTATTTGGAAATGCTTAAAATGGAAATGATCATTTACTGTGAGGTGAGGTGAGGTTGGGGTATGGACAGTGGTTGTGCTTTTGTAACGTTGAGGTATGGACAGCTACACACTGAGGCTTTGAGCCTCAGTCCTGCCCACATTTTATTCTGTAAAAACTAAATTTTCACTGCTTTTATGACCTTTTTAGTTGGGAGAACATAGCTAGGATTTAATGATTTAACAAATCTTTTAAATCCTTTGTCCTCCACAATGCTAAATCGCTGGGAGTCCTCAATCACCATGCTAACCAGGTTTTCATCTATTTGAGATTGTTCTCCTGAGGAAAGACAATAAAAACAAAGCACAAATATAAATATCACACACGTAACTTATTACAGTTGTATAATATTGTTATATCATTTAGTAACATTACTGCATGCTATATTATCATGGCATTTGATGGCTCACCTGGTCTTGCTCCACAATCGGTGTTCCCCTTATTCTCATGGAAAGCTCTGTAGTGCCTAAGCATGGATGAGGTGTTGTTGTTATATCCCAGCTCCCTGGCACAAAGCAAACACTTCACCTTGTACAAAAGTAAAGCCGCTTAACATAAATTGTATTGCACCATCAGTATTTTGAAAATACATCTTCTGTAGAAATTTATATACCTTGTTGGGAGGAATAAAATCACAATGTTCCCACACAGGGGAGGACATCCTCCTCTTCTTATCAGGCTCCATTCTCTCCTGACTTTCTCTCCTCACTCTCATAAACCTCCAAACTCTCTCCAAACTGTCTCCAAACTCTCACTAACCGCAACTCTCCATCAAACACCCACATTTTGAATGAAGTCTGAGGGGTTTATATCTCTGTCATAGCTCGCGGCAAAGTTCGAACCACTTCCTGAACCAGTCACGTGGTACAGCCGGGCAGCGAGGCTTCGGACGTCATCATTTTCAGCTCTTCCCATAAATGAAGCAAGCCTCGATACGCGCATCGCGGAAACGCCCCCTCCATTACTCGACACAAGCTTTGAAGCCTCGATACAGAACGTCACATCACTAGTCTATGGTACTATCACAGGATCTTAGTAATAATTATCTGATCCCCTGCTAAAGTTGTGAGTTTGATCATTTCTTTGTAAGTGAGCAGTCTCTATTTTTTATGGTTTTTATGAAGAGAGATAACCAAACATCCAGAAAGAACACATTACAAAAATGCTATAAATTGATTTGCATGTCATTGAGTAAAATAAGTATTTGATCTCCAAGCAAAGCATGACTTAGTACTTGGTGGGGAAACCCTTGTCAGCGACAGCAGTGGTAAAACTTTTCTTGCAGTTGGGGTTTGCGCACATCTCACAAGGGGTTTTGGCCAACTCATCCTTGCAGAAACACTTTTTCTTTTAGGTTTCTTGCTGCCACTTGGAAACTCAAAGCTTCTGGTCACTACACAGATATTTTAGTATTGAGGTCTGAAGACTAGGAAACTCCATGACCACCATTCTTTTTCTTTACCCACTAATTTGCTGCCTTGGTATGTTTTGGGTCATTGTCATATTGAAAGACCTGTCTCATCCAATATTGATGGTGCATGTCCATCTATTGGCCCCTAATATGATAAAGTTGTCCTGTACCCTCAGCAGTAAAACACCTCCAAAAAATACTGTTTCCATCTCTGTGCTTTTCTGTGGAGATATCATTCAATGAGAATTTATTTTCCTCCATTCACAGAAGGTCGAGTTGATGTTGGGACGGAAGAATTTCATTCTGTGGACAGGATTGTTTTATACACAAGAAGTTGAGATTAGGAATATCTGCCACATGGGCACACAGTCAATCTCTGCAAGGCAGAATTCTGGCTGGGTTGTAGGGGATCAAATACTTATTTCACTTTTATGCATGTGATTTGTCTGGATTTCTTGGTTGAAAATTTGTTCGAAATTCACACAATGTGTAGTCCCTGGTCTGATACAGCACATATTCAAATTTAACACATGTTGTATTTAACATATCCATTCTCTCAGTGTATCAACTACAAAAAATTGGCTGTCTTTGCCTTTGACTGTTTCTTTGTTTCCCCACTTTGTTTCAAAATTAACATGGATGTTAAATTTGAATTCAATGTTACAGTCATGTTTAATTTCCCAACAGGGAAAAAATTACCTTGAAGAACCAACTATGAGTCCACTCACCTGATGATATCCCATTTGAATCAAATGTTTTAAAGATATATTTATCAGTGTCATTCCTGCTTAGGTTATGAATCCTAATAGTTCCATTACTGGGAATAAAGACAAATCTCGCTTGTGTTATTTTTTTTTTCACTTTAAGTACCACTTATGTATTCGTTAACAGTTTGAGTCTAGATATTTGAGGTGCTGTTAATCAGCTTTGTCCATAGTTCCTTCCAAAGCTCCACGGACTTCCATTCTGTCTGGCATAACAGTAAATTTCCACACCTGCAAATATGAAAGTAAACAAAGGCAAGATTAAAAACATGTTGCATGCTCAGTGCCTATGAGAAGGACTGCAGCAACAATTTTAACTGTTTACCTAAAACAGAAATGGTGCTTTTGTAATTACTGCTTATCGGTCTTGTCCCTGCACCTCGCTCTCTCGCCCCTTGATCTGTGTGTACTATGCTCAGATGTGCTTCCCTTGTCTTGTCAGTTGATTGTTTCCCCTCTGCCCTGAATCGCTCTTGACAGAAGGAGCGATTCAGGGCAAATCGCTCATATATTTGTTTCTTAATGTGTTTTCTTCAAAATACAGTGTGTGCTTTTTAAATATTGTAATTATAATAAGCCCTAATTATGTAGATATGCGTGTTCGATTTTTTTTTTTTTAGTGAAATACAAGCCCTTCAGAAAGGCAGGGAAAAGCCCTGTAACTTACTTTAAAACCGTTCCCTAAAATGGTAGGCAGAGCTACAGACCTATGAGAGCCTTACCCAGTTAGCTAGCATCCAATGACCAGCACTACTTCTGCACTTAATAGAAGGACAGGTAATGTTTGTTGCGCTGTTTCATACACAGCACACTCATTTGTTTTCAATTCGTCAGTTGCCACAAGAAAGCTTACCAACATGTAAATAATAACCTAATACTCCTGTGTGCTGTAGACTATAGTGCACACTATAGACCCACTTGTACCCTAAACTCATCACATTAAAAAAGGAAGCAAAACTAACATATTCATTACTTAGCAGAAATAAGAGGAACCTTATAGACCTTCCACAGACCATTTTATTATTAATCACACTGTCACTTGATAACTTTTTTACATCTGTGACAAAATAACGCTATCCTTCTGTCACGGTGAGTTGTGTGGCTGTCAGTGGCTGGACCCACGTGCAGGACTCGGAGACAAAACATTAACTTAAACGACAGCTTTATTTGCTGGTGAGTCACCCTTGGCGATACATAAACAACAACTTAAACTAACTAGACTGGAGATGCTGAAGGTAGACGACAATGAATACACACACAACAAACGTGGAGGACGCAACAACTGGCAGGGAAAAACACAGGGCTTAAATACAAACTGAGGTGATTAGGGAATGTGAAACAGGAGGAGAGCACAGCTGGGACTCATCAGACATGACAAGACAAGGGGAGGCAAAACTCAACACATTGACATAGTACACAGACTTTCAAAGTAAAACAGGAAACTGAACAGACGTGGACTAAACTAGGGGATACAGTGACAGAACAAGAGACACACTGACAGAAATGACTGTATACTAACAGAAGTAACACAGAACCACGACCTAAGAAGGAGAACACAAGAAATGCCAAGGACCTAGGGAGTTAGGAATACTAGCGACAGAAATCAAACCCAAGAGAATCAAAACACATCATGAAATCAAAGATAACTAATACAAACAGAAAAACACTGAGTCCACAGACTCAGGACCGTGACACCTTCCCATGAAGGCAGTAGACCAATTTAGTGCAGTTTTATATTGTTTCAGTATCTAATACATCACATTTACATCCATGAAGAAGCAGACACATTTGAACATCTTTGAACATACAAAAAGGACTTTGGTGTTTAGGATGATTGTTGGTTTGACTGGTTGTTGTTACCAATATTACTTCCAATGAGAGAAACATCTAATCACTCATCCAAGTGACTTCTTCATTTTCAGCTGACAGAAGGTTTTCCCAGTCTTATAAATAGTACGGTTACATGATGACAGAAACTAGCAGCATTGCCTAAAGCCACAAGCTCAGTTTCATGATCATTAACATGCAGATTGTCGTGAGCACTGATCAACAGCCATGAGATCTATTCACAGAAAGTCAGGAATTGTTGCACTCATCACAGCATTGTAAGATGATGAAAGATGTACTCTTAGAAATGCTGGTTTCGGGGGGGGGGGTCAAAGAGGCCATTTAGGAACAACTAACTGAGGGGAGAGTGACCTAAGGCTACGTTCACACTGCAGGCGAAAGCGCATCAAATCCGACTTTTTGACCCTATGCGACCCATATCCAATCATGGTTTGACAGTGTGAACACCACAAATCCGATATTTTCAAATCCAAATCCACTGAATCCAACACATATCTGATGTTTTAGAAAGCGACTACTGTTTGAATGGTCATGTTGCATTAAATCCGTCTTTTACGTCACTGACACAAGACAGACGCCAATTATCAGCGCCCGAGAAGACATCGTGAATGCTTCCTGGCCATCCAGTACAACTGTTGGGAAGACAATGTTGGAGAAACGTGAACATTTTATTTGTACTGTATAATCTGCAGATTCTGACAGAAATCTGCAACTATCCTTTGAAGTACCGCTCTTCTCTAAAACAGCAATAAGGATCATTATTAGGCCATGTGTAGATAACAAAATAACTTTGGGAAACGTAAAGTCTGAAACAAGTCTTTATATTAAGGGCCATCAGTCAAACACTGTTTGGTCTGGGTCTACACAGAGCACGTTGTGTGTGACGTCTTCTTTTGCGCATGCGGGCCGCTTTGAGGGTTCATAGAGCGCATTTGCTGTCACATTTTATTTGTAGTGTGAACAAGCAGACAAAAAATCAGATTTGATCAAAAAATCTGAATTGAGCATTAAGACCTGCAGTGTGAATGTAGCCTAAGACTGTCTTTCATTGTCTTACAGTTCTGTGATTACAGCCATCCCCCAACACTCTGTGAATGTTCCTTCACTATTTAGCCTCTCCCCAGTCAAAACAGCAGGCAGATTTCGTCCAAACTCCTCTACTCAAATTAAATGCAAACAGCATGCACAACACACATTGACCATGATTCCTGTAAGTGATCAGACCTAGTTAGTTCATTTTAAAAAAATTACATTTATTTTTTTTTAAAAAAAAAAAAACCTGATTCATTTTCAGAGGAGAGGAGTCTCTCTTTGGTGCTGTTTACATGTTTGCCTCATCATCACCTACTATACAATGGAACAACAAGGGAAAAAAGGAAACTTTCCCCAGGCTGGAATCACTTTGATCTCATAATGCCAAATAAGGTATATGTTTTTCCTGTCATATGTTTATGTATTCCTGCCTTATTACTATCTTATGGAAGAGTGTTTTTCCAAAGTAGGAGAACTGATCTCAAACAGATAACATTGCCTACAAAAATATCTGATTTCTTAAAAAAAAAAAAAAACCCTGCTTTTTCCCCTTACACACAAGTACACGATCACTCCTGATGTCAAAAACACTTATATTTCCTAAATAAAACTTTCAATTTTATTTCATGTTTTTCTCTTATACTTCCTTGCATAACAACATCAAGTATAATCAAGTATTTTGAAAGCACTGTTCCCCATAGTGATGTGAAGAAGGAACAGCAAGATCAATGGTAGATAGAGATCTGAGAGAGCAGGAAACAGTGGTGATATGAAGAAAATCACACAGATAAGGAGGGGAAAGGTTATGGCTAACTAAGATTTTAAAGTTTATTCTAACTTCTGGGCAACCAGTGGAGCTGGTCTCCTAAGTAATATGGTCTCCTAAGGGAGTACGAGTTATGACCCACACTGCAGAATTCTGAAGAAGTTTAAGTTTATGGAGGGACTTACTGGAGAGACCACATAAGAGGGAGTTGCAAAAATCGATCCGGGAAGTAATAAGACTATGGACAAGGATGGCAGCAGCATATGGAGTAAGAAAGGGACAAAGTCAGTTAATGTTAAAGTTATGTTAAATGTTAAATGTTAAATTAAAGGATGCAGACCGGGTTATATAATTAATGTGAGACTGAAATGAAATAGTACTGTCAAATATGACACTCAAACTCTTTACCTGAGGGAAAGAATGAGTGGGGGAATTTTCAATATCATTGAAGAAACTTTGAGATTTGGCTGCGCCAAAGAGTAAAACTTCTGTTTTATTACTGTTAAGTTTTAGAAAATTGGAGGAGAACCATGATCTAATCTCCATAAGGCAAATGTAAAGATATAACAGTTGCTTTATTACACATTAAAACAACTAAATAAAAAAAATGTAAGTTTAATTATTTTAATAAATTTAAGCCAGTGATGATTATAAGCATGGGCATGAAACAGACTGAGAACAAAGATCACTTACTCTTTAATGCATGATTATTCAGTCATCTGAAAGTATTTGTTCGCACAAATATTAGTCAGGTGTAGGATCTGTCAGTTTGCCGAGGCAAACTACGTGGAGTGTGAAGAGTGGACCCAAGTGCAGACATTCTAAAACTCAAACTTAACTGATGATGAGGCGTTTATTAAGGCAGACAGAACAGTACAAAATGAAAGGGCAAAAACAATGCAAACTAAGCAATAACCTAAACTGGGTAAACTAGAAAGGAAACACGAACTATGAAAAACCCTGGCAAACAGAAAAACAAACAAAACTCTAAACATGGCAACGATGATGAGGATATATGAAAACCTGAACGCAGGACATGGCATGGGAACAATGCAGACGATCCAACAAAGACTGAATGAGAAGGCACAGACTAAATACACACAAGAGGCTAATGAGAGAAGTGGGAACACATGGGGAACAGCTGACACACATGACCATAACGACGTCACAGTGGAAGAGTAAAACTAAACACGATGAACACAGGAACACAAGATCTCTTCAAAATAAAACAGGAAACATAAGTCACAGACATGACAACCTGAACTTGACAACGTAAGACACAGACATGAAACACATGAAGGGCATGGGAGACTTAACAGGGGTGGAAGACACAAGGGGAATCTACTAACAAACAACTATAACAACCTAGGCATGATAAAAAATGAACTTAGAAAACCTGAAGGGCTTAAACATAAACCATAAACGAAAACTCAAGACGCTGGGTCAAAAGGCCCAGGATCGTGACAGGATCATGTATGTAAATTACCTAATGCAGGGCTCTAGACTAACTTTTTGCCACGGTTGCACTGGCTAACTTTAAAAAGTTAGGTGCACCGGCACAAAAGTTAAGCACACTCAAATTTTTCAACCACATCGCTTAACACCGTTTTACATGTGAGAGGATATTGACAATATTGATTTGTAAATGATTAACTAACAATCTTGTACTTAAAGTGCTTTGGCACTCTTTGGCAATATTGTAGAAAATGTTAAACTTAATCGTCATCTCGGCCTCCTCTGACGACCTGTTTGCTGTTGCCTGCTGCTGAAAGGCAGTGGGGAGAGGGGACACTTGGGCAGTGCATTTATTGCAGCATATAATGTGTTTTCTGGATACACTGTGCTTTTTCAGCATTCAAAGATTGATGGCACCGTGTCAGAGCACTGGCTATGAATTTCAGACGGATCACGCCTTAACTTAACAAAAAAGTTATCAATAGTTCTTTTCATCTTTTCTTATTACCCACAGCTACATCCTCTTCTGTCAGGCCTAGGCTACTCACTAGGGCTGGGTATCATCACTGATTTCTATAATCCATTTGATTTCGGTTCTTAACCTCTTAAGCCGCAAGCCTAACTGATCTCCTGCCTTTTGCCCCCGTATCAGGGGGCGTTGGGGCTTAAGAGGTTAAAGTCCTGATTCCATTCAGTTTTGCCTCAGACAGTCAGAAATATTATAATTCTGATCATTTATCACTACTGATACATGTGAGACTTCATCAGAATTGCAAAGATCACAGCAGATGCCTTTGTGTCAAAGTAACTGAGAATAAAACACAGAAAAACATGAAGGAGATTTTCCTGGCCTGGCTTTTTATAGCAGATAACCTTAAAAATATTCTGCAATTTTGCATAATTTTCAAAAGTTCAAATTTCTTCTGTATTGAACAGCAGAAATTAGGCTTTCTTGTCCGAGGTCATTTAAGTAAAAGAAAAGAAAAAAGGAAAAAAGACAGTGTCCGACACAGCTGTAAACAATGGTAGACTGGTGGGAGAAAGAGAAAGTTGATTCTGATGCGTTGGGTCCGCGCTCTGTATTATGTCTTTGTGCGGAGTCAGTTTACCTGCTCTAATCTGAGAATCTGGCGTTTCTGGCAAAATACATTTATATTTAAAAGTCGATTCAGGATATCGCTTTATTCAAGCTACTCACCTCTCTCTATCCACCTGCACTTTCAACAGGACCACAGCCAATCAGAGAGGTCCCGCCCCTGACTATCTCTCATTGGTTTAGTCCACGATAGGGGCATAATGTGTGTCTGTTGTTGACCACACGGAGAGTTGCAGAGATTTTTTTGTTGAGATGTAAACTTATTTTATAACATCATATTTTGATAAAGGATTTTCACTTCAGGAAGTGGACAATATTTATATATGTATTTATTGTCAATACACTGGGAAAAAGATATTCCAATCTCAAAGACGCTGAATACATGTCTTCAACAAATGCCCAAATAAAAGACAGAAAGCATGATTAAAAACAAACAGTTTAAGAGAGCTGAAATAAAATTTAGTATAAAATGCAGTTACAAGTGGGTTGATAATTTTTGTTTAGAGCGTGATCTAATTTCACATTTACCTAGAAAAAAGTGACAATTTAAAAGACCCGGACTACTTTTCTTACATCTTTTTTTTCTATTAGTTTCCACAGAATCCAAATGTTAAAAACACACAGAGCTTCACCAGATGAAAGTTGAAACTTGGTGTTGGCCTAAGTTGCTGAACCTCTCATTTCAACCATCAAAACAGAGTTTTCTGGGAATTCTGCTTGTAGGGCAGCAGAGGCTTCAGCTTTTTCATTTTTCTTTTTCTTCCAAGTAAAGTAGATGGAAATCCCAATTAGTAAGACAATTACCACAACTGCTCTCAAACCACATATAGGCAAGGAAATATCTGTTCAGAGACACAAAAAACACAAGCAAAGTTAAAGATGTGACAAGAGTGTTATCTGTTATGTACTGTGGTTCATATCAGGTTAAATCAACTTTTTGCTGACTCCTTATTTACAAAGACTCACCACACCAGGTAGTGGCATGTATTTGATTTGTAAGATTTTTTATCATTCCAGATGCCCTTCCTAAAACAACCCTAAAGGAGTTTTGTTTCCTCTCAGGAGCCAAAGGTCTTTTGGTCATTAGAAAAATGTGCAAACTATTACACTAATCAGCCACTACCATTGTTCACATTAGTTAAATCCTTTTCTACCACATCAGTTGTGAAAGAGGTATTGTCCTCACCCTGCAAGGTGGGCTGCACAAATTAATGCGATTATATGAGAACGGTGAAACAGATAACATAGGTGCGGCTACTGGGAGGATGAGGGGTTCTGGTGGTTGCCAGTATGTTTTATTATTTGGGATCTTGAAGATTTGCAGACACACAGTCTGTTGTTAGTTTAAGACAGTCTGTTTATGGCTGCAGGTGCAACACAATAAATTACACATAATATAATCATTAAGTTTTTCTCACTCACCACAAGTACATTTGCTCTGTTCTTTGTAGACTTCACTGACATTGTTCCTGACTGAGCAGACCAGATGTCCTGAGACATGCTGTTTCAGAGTGATGTTGTTACTCTCATTATTTCCAGAAGAGAGCTCAGCATCTGTCAGTGTGCGTCCATCCAGAGTCCAGCTGTACTGAGGACTGTCCCCTCCCTCAGAGGAGCAGGACACCCTCATCTGTCCGAGGAATAGACACTCAGAGACGATCAGGACAGAGGTCACAGGAGCTGAGAGAAACACACAAATATGACTTTTGATATATCAAATGATACACTTTCATGCACTATGCACCTCAGCACTTGATGCCCCTACTGTGTAACTTCACATTGTCTGCCACTTCGTACTGAGTTTCTGTAGTTCCTGAAATCTTCCGCTTTGCAATAATATCTCTTACAGTTGATTATGGAATATCTAGGAGGGAAGAAATATCTCAAAATAACTTGCTGCAAAGGTAGCATCCATGTTACACTAACATACACAACTTCAGTGTAATCTTTAGTACACTTTAGTACACATGTTTGCAAATGTTTGTAGAGGCAGACTGCATGGGTTTCACACATCTGTGGCAATGGAAGTGAAAACATCTGAATTTTAAGATTAAGAGACGTGGCCCAATACTTTGGTGTATGAAGTGCACATCATGTAGATTATATTTATTTCATGCACAAAATATATGTATCTTAAATTATGTGCTCTATATTATAAAGATTACCAAAACAATATTGCATTTTCATGAATTAAAGGCTGCATTTCCCAACATTTACCTTGAATAAACAACTGTAAAGTCCTCTCGCCTAATGATTTTCCATCTGAATCAAAGGGTCGAAGGGAGTAATTACCACTGTCATTCCTGCTCAGGTTATTGATCCTAAATTTTCCATTACTGGGAAAAAATAGAGATCTATGTGCTATAGTATTATGAAGAAACATGTTCTTTCTGACATATAGTATTCTTAATGAATTCTTAAACAGTTGGTATATAGGTATTTCTGCGGTGCTGTCCATCAGCTGGATGTCCACAGTTCCTCCCAAAGCTCCATAACACTGAGCTCCATCCTTTCTGCTATCACAGTAAGTTTCCACACCTGCAAAATTTGAAACATTAAAAAGAAAAACATTTGTGATTCATTAGTTTCTAGCAAACAAATCACAATAAAAATTACATTAACATTGTCAGCAATCCAAAATTTACTGATGTGAGGACTTCTACTTGTTAAAAATATTTTTAGTATTACCATGTTTAAACCTAATTATGTTTTGGATAACCCAGTGTTTTGATTGATTGGTATCACATAACTTATAGTAGCACCACTACCGTAAATCTGTCAGCTCTTACTATTTTACTCAGAGTAGGTAGCAGTTTTGCAAATTGTAGGTAATAGAGGCTGAAGAACAAAATGCTGCATCCATAATTTCAAAGTTATCACACGAATGTGTCCAACATTTATTAATATATTAAGAACTAAGAAACACAGGTAGATACATTCTCCACATTTTAGACGAATGCAAACACTACATTCTTTTCATGAAAAAAAAGAAATGGGTGTTCATCAAACAGAAAAAAGGAAGCTATATTTCAGAAAAAAGAATCCGCAAACAAGCAGGATGGAGATGTTCATTTCTGAAGGTAGCATTAAAATTGAAAGGGGAATGCAACCGAAACATTGTCCAGCATATCTGTAGTCAATGCATGAGTTAAATAACTTAAGATCTGGATTCATAGTTACAGCCAAGCAAAAAGTTGAGACAGTTTCTTGAAAATTAGGCAGTCCATCAAAGTGAAAAATAAGCTGATTTCTCTGATAAGGAGGGAAGAATAAAGTCCTCTAAAATGTCAGAACTCACTTAAACACACTGCAACAAGGCTGCCAAGGTGCATAGTGATCTAAGATTTTACCACTGTTACTTAAACTGATAAAAAGACAAAAAAGGAACTGAAGCTCTGCTCAAATTGTCACGTACTGCAATTGAAGCCAATAGATTCTTACATTAATTTATTAAAAGAAATCAAAGTACACATATATTAGCTTTTAAATTCTCTGATGATGATGTCAGATATTTTGTAAGGGTTAAAAAATAGATTCACTTGTTGGTTTAATAAACAAAGTCCTGTTGGTTTCATACACATACTGACACCTGTGTCCTAAAGATTGAGGTGCAGTTGATGAAAATGAAGCCTATGGGTAAAAACAAATAATTCATGAATAAATGTACAGAGTGACCGTAATGAACAAAGTCATGATTATTATTTTTAAATCAAAAATGTTCTCACTTACCACAGGTAGATATCCTCTCCTCTTTGTAGACATAACTGACATTGTTCCTGACTGAGCAGGTCAGACGTCCTGAGACGTGCTGTTTCAGAGTGATGTTTTTACTGTCATTGTTTCCAGAAAGGAGCTCAGCATCTGTCAGTGTGCGTCCATCCAGAGTCCAGCTGTGCTGAGGACTGTCCCCTCCCTCAGAGAAGCAGGACACCCTCCTCTCTCCCTGAGACAGACACTCAGAGACCAGCAGGACAGAGGACACAGGAGCTGAGAGAAACACACACAGATGACTTTTGATAATATAATGAGATGCACTTTCATGCACTATGCTTCCTTCTGTGTAACTTTACATGGTCTGTAACTTAATGGCTGATTTTCCATAGTTCCTAAATTCATTCGCTCTGCAATAATATCACTTTACATCAATCAAAGGCTGCATTTCCCAACATTTACCTTGAATGAACAGCTGTAAAGTCTGCACGCCTGATGATCTTCCATCTGAATCAAAGGTTCGAAGGGTATATATACCACTGTCTGTCCTGCTCAGATTATTGATCCTAAATGTTCCATTACTGGGAAAATAAGCTCTCTCTCCTATGGTATTAGAAATAACCTCATTATTTTTCACATCTAGTATTTTTATTGAGTTCTTCAACAAGTAGTATCTATATATTTCTGAGGTGCTCCCCATCAGATGAATGTCCACAGTTCCTCCCAAAGCTCTATAACACTGAGCTCCATCCTGTCTGTCATGACAGTAAGTTTCCACACCTGCCAATTTTGAAACATTAAAAAGAAAAACATTTGTGATTCGTTAGTTTCTAGCAAATAAATCACAATAAAAATTAAATTATGAGGACTTTTACTTGTTAAAAAGTATTTTAGTATTACCATGTTTATACCTAATTGATCCTAACCGATCATTACGATTAACGCGATTAAAATTCTTCTCGCACTCATCCCGTCTGGAGCGTAGAAAGAACAGCCTTCGTACAAACTGCTTGAAATGCGTTGACAGGGATTTTGAGTCAGTCTGAGCTCCAGGTGAGTTAAATGTTAATCGCGTTAGTCGCGATGATGGCGTTAACGTGCTTAATCAAAGTACACATATTGGAACTTTGTGTAAGTATTTGTCCTGCTTTAACATCCCTGAGTATGATGTCAGATATTTTGTACAGGTTAAAAAAAATATTAAGTGATAAGTGCCACATTTAAGAAGAACAGCTCACCATGAGACAGTC
Organism: Perissodus microlepis; assembly: GCF_051167445.1. Taxonomy (NCBI): domain Eukaryota; kingdom Metazoa; phylum Chordata; class Actinopteri; order Cichliformes; family Cichlidae; genus Perissodus; species Perissodus microlepis. Next base: position 10,684,721 of record NC_140462.1, read on the forward strand.
CCAGAAGAATCACCATCAATCCCAGCACAGCTTTCATGTCTCCTCACTGTTCAGTGTGTGTTGACACAGAGTACGTTAAAAAATGACATGCAAATATGTCCAGCAGTTAACAGTCAGAAATGGCTCCTGCTACTGATCTGTCTCTTTTAAAAAGCTCATCACATTAAAAAAGGAAGCAAAACCAACATACTTAAAGAACCAACAGAAAGACTGTTTTTGCTCTGTGTGTGAATATGTGAAAAAGGAAGTACAACTAGCATTTTCATTACTTAGCAGAATTTATTTTTTATTGTTATTATTACTCACACTGTCAATTGACTATTTTTACATCTGTAACAAACGAACACTATCCTGCCCATCACTCAGATCTACCACAATGTCATGTATTTTAATGCAATTCAACAGCAGCCCCATTTATATTTCATCTTAAGTAATTTTGGTTCTGATACAAAGTATATGATGTGCACATCTATGAAGAAAAAAGAAACACTTTCAAGCTACTTAAAGAAGTCCAGACGCTTTTCTTTGCAAGCTCCTTTGACTAAAAGACAGGAAGTGATTAGAACAGAGCTAAAGAGAGAGAAAAGAGAGAAGTTGTTTTTCAGTTTAGAGCAGTGATGTGCAGATCGATGCTGAAATATCGATTTCTCCGATACCAATCATTTATGTTCTAGAATTGATTCTCACATTAAAATATTGATATTTTAGTAATTTAGGGTAAATTTGTAGTTTATCATTAACAGGAACACAGTGGAAAGAAACTATAACATTCGGATTGTCTACATTCAAAGGAACTACTTACTCTTCCGCCTTTCATAGTCTGTGAGAAAAGTTATTAGAAAGGCAAATGAAGTCACACTCAGATATCTAATTTTTTACATGCGCATGGGCGGTCAGTCCGATCTGCTCTGCTGTCAAAGTGCGCACAACTAAAAAATCTCTTATCATTCCCTCCTGTTTGTAGCGATTTTAAGCAAATACATCAATGTGTTTCAGACACAGACCCTACATTGTGAGTGCTTTCGGTCTGGTCGTCATAAAATGTGTATCATTCAAACATAATCATTCATCACATTTGTTTCATACTCATCGTCTTCTCCTTCTTCCTCGTCTGGCACAGTGACATATGCAACAAGAGATTGGGATATCATTCTTGATACCATTCCTCTTACACAGGGGATAATGCATGTAGTAAAGATACAAAACATAATAAGTATTAGGCCAATAAACATTAAAACCTTAAACATCAATGTTTTCCATGAGCCGCTCATAAACCAATTCCACCAATTACTTTGTGAATTTGCCCAATCGGTTACCTGTGCCTGTTGAACGTTTCTAAGTAATTGTAGAGCATTTGTCATATTATCAGAATGCACATTGTCTGGAATATATGTACAACAAGTTATATTAAACAAAACACAGTCCGCAGTCTTTACAGTCTTTGTCTTCTTTGCGATTATATATGTATCTATACCAGGTGTTGTTCATCCAGGGATGGATGTGGTCCTGTGTCACTTCAGCCAGGTGTGAGTTGTCATATGTCCATGCTCTTCTATGCATGTTGGCTTCTTGATCCTTTAAGTGCATCAGGGTCCATGCTGTAAGCAGCAGGGCCAAGGTGGTAAGCAGAATAATCTTCATGATGACCAGACACACCGATTTACTCTGGTGAGTAGACTACAGGCGAGAAGTAGAAGGCGGGATATACCCAATCAGCCCTCCCTTCACTTGTAGATCACCAAAGAGTCGGGATGGTGGTGTCTTTAGGTTGTGCTGTCACTCACTTCCATTTTTGCAATGGCTCTGGTGGATCCAAGAGGGCCTCTCAGCGATTTTGCAAGCTGTTGGCGTCGTTAGGAGTACTTGGTATGGACCTTCCCACCGGGATGGGTTCCAATTCTTTCTCTGGAGTACTCGTATAAGGACCCAATCGCCTGGTTTTAATCTGCAAGAGACTTGAGAAGCGTCGCACGGCAGTTCAAAACAATATCCCTATTTTCTACTAGTTTTGCCATTCTTTCTACTAAAGTTGTCTTTCTAACAGATTTATCTATTGGTTCACTTTCATCAATTCATGCATCTTTTCACTGAGGTCTGATTCAAACTATCTTACTTCTAATTCTTTCCAAAAATAATTTCACATGTAACAATTTATATATGTGTGTTTTCTATTTTTGTTTACCTCTTTATTGTGATCTGGTGGACATCTCTAAACACCATCATAAGTTCAGACTTCAATTTCAACCCAATTATACTCCTCTGGGCTTCACCTTCCCACTGGCCCCTGTACCCTTCTCAAAGTGTCCTTTGTTGTCTTAAATCTCCAGCAAACACAATCTGTTTCTTCTCTGTTTCTTCCTTTTAGATTAAGTCCCAGCCAGGCAAAATATCACATTCAGTGCCTTTAAACAGTCATGTCACACTGTTCTTACCAGCCTGCTGTTAATTCTTCAATTCCACGATATTCTGTTGGTCTTCATCAGGAGATTGACTGTCCTTTGAGCTTCTTTTCAGGATCGGGACAAGTGGGAGGTCAAGCTGTAAAATTTTAAGCCTAACTTTGGCTTGTTTTCTCCCAATTATGTTAATCTATGGTTTTGCTGCTATGCTCAAAATTCTAGGTTGAGAAAAGTCCACCTTTATTTATTTGTGACCTATATTGACACACTAAACCATACCATTAATATCATTTTCATTTCTTTTCTTAAAGCCTCCATTTGCTTCATCTGGCTAGAGTCTGTCTCTTCTGTTTTTCTCTCTGGGTGCTCACTCCTTATATGGGCATGCAAAGTTCCTGTCACACACACACTTCCTGTTACTCTCTTTTGTGTTTCTACAGGCTAATCAAACTCATTTTGTATTTACAGTCTACAAACCCTCTGTAATTCTACTAACTTCTAATCTAAAATGTAACGTCATTCACACAATAATTTCATAATCCTCTCACACACACTGCCTTTTAAATAAACTAAACTCTTTGCATTTTTATCTATTTCAGACATTTTCTGAGTCTCTGTTTTATGGTGCCGTTAGTTCTCTCTACTAACCCTGCACTCCATAGATGATAAGCACAATGATTTCTTATGCTGAATCCTAGTGCTTCAGAGACCTTACTGATCACATCATTGACAAAATGTGTCCCATTGTCTGATCTTATCAGAGAAGGGATACCATATGTTGGAATAAAATGATTACATAAACATTTTGCAATGAAGATTGCCTCTGCTTTCACTGGATATATCTCTGGTCAGTTTGAAAACACATCTATGATCACTAAGGCATATTTTAATCCTTGACATTCATTCAATTCAATAAAATCCATGTGGATGGTGTGGAGAACTGGCCTCTCTTAGGTCTTAAGTTTCCTTGTGAGTTGTGTTTTTGACAGAATAGGCATGTTCTTACAAATTTTTCGCTGAAGTTTCAAAATTTATAGTGTAAAAGTATTATTTATCTATACTATATTTCCCTCCTGTTGACACATGTATTACTTCATGTGTCACTACAGCCGCTGTCCTGTGTAACGACTCTGGTAATATTGGTTTTCCATCACAGACCATTAAGTCATCTTTCAGTTGTGCTCCACATTTCAGCCACTTGTTCTGTTCAGTGATTGTTGCAGCTTTTTGTTCGGTTTTTAGTACATCAAGTGGTATTTGTGTACAATGTTCGGATGTTAGAAGCGTTATCGTTTGTTGTGCAGCCTGCTTTGCTGTTTGATCTGCAAAATTATTTCCTTTTGTGACAATAAAATTGTCTTTTTGATGTGCTGCACATTTACAAAGTGCCAATTGTTTTGGCAAGCTAATCACTTCCAATAAGATTTTTAATAAGCTGCCGTGTTGCACGGGGTTATCCGTAGAGGTAACCATACCTCTGTTATGCCAAATTTTGGCAAAGTGGTGCACTGCTGAAAAAACAAACTGACTGTCAGTGTACATATTTATATTTTGGCCTGCGTGCAATTCATATGCACATATGACTGCATACGTGCAGCCGACTCTTTTACTGCCTCTGCTGCGGCTGCATAGACTTGCATATGCAGGCAGGCCTGACGCTACAGAGTCTAATTTACACAAGTCTAAATTTCACCAGGAATGTTAACGAGCGTTGTTTTTCTCCAAATGCCTGTGTTATCACAGCTTTCATATAACCTGCTCCTCTATCTACACGTAAGTAGAAAGGCTCATCATAGGCAAGCAGTGCTAAAACTGCATCTGTCTGTAATGCCTATTTTTAAATAACTAAATGCTTCTTCTTTCTTCTGTATAGATGCAACATTACATTTTCACTTAATGCATTTTTAGATAATTTCTAGTTTTTCAAAGAATCCACCCATCTCACACATTTCAAACTTTGAAGTTAGGGTTTTTATATATATATATTTTAAACTTTGAATTGCTCACAGTTCTAAAACTAGGCATTTGTAAATCATATGCCTAATCACTATGTGTCACTGTGATCCACAAGTATGGTCACAAATTCGCTTCCAAATCAACAAAATAAAATAATCAAACAAAAACAAAAAACATACATGAGTCAGGACACAAAAAGAAAAATGCTGCTACTGAAACAGAGCAGAAGTGTGAGGGAAAAACTGAATCCTCCTCTGTCCCTGTCTGTTACCTCTCCACCTTCTCCACCTTCCCCTGCGGGATGGCCGTATCTGGGGTTTAGTACTGCTATCATGGGAAAAATGCCGGGAGGACCAGGTGGATCAACATCACCTCCCATATCTCCTCCGTAGCGATCTTTTCCTATTTTTTTTTTTTTTTTTTTTTTTTTTTCTGTGGATTTTCACCTAGTGCTATTTTATCTAACATGTTTTGTGCCTCTGCATAAGGACCAGGTTGAGGTCTGAACGGATCACAGGATTGTTTAAGGGGGGTCGCAGCAGCGGAAGCGGGGGCTGGTTTCACAGCAGCAAAAGTGGGGGTCGGCCTCGCAGCAGCGAGTGGAGCATATGGTGGGGGGTCTAATACCTCTGCCTTTTCTTTCTTCTTTTCTTGTTTCTTTTGTTTATTCTCACATCGTCTATCTGCCTCTCTCTTCCATGCTTGGAAATATTCTAATTCTTACGTGCGTTTTCCTTCTTTCTTTCTTTATTTTGTCTCTCCTATTTCTTTCAGTAATGCTTCTTTAAGTTGTATTAATGCAGATGGGCTACATTCTCATTTAGTCTTTTTAGAATTTCTCCATCTTTGCACACTGATTTGTCCGGCGCCTGGACACTTTTTTCCTAACCACTGTTTGTCAACAGTAAACTTAGTGGGCTGATTACCCATTAAAACAGAACTGCAGAGCCTTCTCTGGTATTAGACTTAAAGAGTGGTTACTGACTACGCCCTTCTACTCCACTCTAATTAGTGGAGCGGTGTCAGTTTTGTGAGGCGGAACTCAACCGTTCTCTTTTGTCACCAGTACTTCAGCTACTGACAGGAAATAAAATGACAATAACAATGAGAGTGATTCAGCAGCGTATTTGTGCTGTTTAAATCAATTCACTCTCAACACACAGAAAACACAAACATTTAAACAGACATTTCACACAATCGCGCAGACCTTTTCGGCAGGTCAGTCCTAAAGCTTTTATTTTGAAAATCCTTTCGGCGGATCAGTCCAACGCTTTTATTTTGAAAATCCGTTCGGTGGATCACCCCAACGCTTTTACAAATCCGTGCAGTGGATTAGACTAATTACACCCTTTCGGCGGGTGAGACCAAAGTTCGTTTTACGCGAGTGTAAATGAGTGATTTCCTTTACCTTCCCAAGATTCTCTGGCTATGTTGAAAGTCAGCCACTGGATCCCAGCGTCGTGGACCACTTGATAAAACACTGGCCAGGAATCGAATTTTAGCGTCCCTGGACTTTTTCACTCCTACCTAGAGGACAGATTTCAGTGCAGCTTTCCACGACGGCAGGACACAGCGGCCGATGCTTCCTATCCGGCTCGGAGGACCAAGAAAATGTGAAGAGAAAAGTTATTAGAAAGGCAAATGAAGTCACACTCAGATATCTAATTTTTTACATGCGCATGGGCGGTCAGTCCGATCTGCTCTGCTGTCAAAGTGCGCACAACAGATGTGACAGAAAAACCGCCCAGGGCTCTCAGCGCATTCTTTATTTATACTCCAAGTGAGCTTTCAAGGAAGTAGGAGTGGTATGTTCAGTATACAAAAACGTTTCCATAATAGGAGAAACCTTTAGCTTGTCTGTTGAAATAGGAGATAGCTTGGTATGTATAGAAACTTAAACATTTCCTTAAAAGGAGAGTGAGAGAGGGGGGTGACCGTTAACTCAGGATGTAGTATGTATGTCACCGCATTCCTCTACACATCTGGTTCCACTTTCCTTTCCTGTGGTGGTTCCAACTCACAAGCTCTCCTATCTTAAATGAAGCTACAACTAAACAATAATCACAAAACTAAAAAATCTCTTATCATAGTCATGTGCGAAATACGGCTGTATAAATGTCTCGCAGCCCCTTGGCGTGCGCACTCACAACAATGGCTGAGCGTAATTGTGCGGACGTATTTTACCTCCACAAACAGCTGAGACGTGGTTTGCGATACATGTGGCAAAAAAGTGAGGTGTTGTGGCCATACTTGCCAACATTGAGACCTCAGAATTGGGGAGAAATTCAAAAGGACTGTTGGGGGGGGGGGGGGAGAAATACTTTTTACAGTGTTTATTTATCGGATAAAATACTGTAGTGGGTCAGGGCTGTTCGGGGTTCTGTTTGTACAGTTATGTTTTGTTTATGTTGCCATAGTGACAGGTGACGCCCTCTCGCTGCGACGGTGTGTCCTTCCGGGGTCAGAGGGTGCCCTGTGTTGTTGTTGTTGTTGCCGCGCTGAGCAGTTAGCTAGCGGCAGTGTTCTTCTGCAAATGTAAATAAACGGCTGTGCTCCCTGGCTAGCTCACGGGAAGCAAGACCAAACGATACCTCCGTCTCCTCCTTGTCTGAGCTCGCCACATTGGTGTCAGAAGTGGGATAGCTCACCCTCGCCGTAATGGAGAGAGACATTCAGAGGCTGGAGCAAGCCGTCGAGGAGAACATTCCCTGCTTGGGAAACTGGCGATGGAAGAGAGAGGATGTGAGCGGCCATGTAAGTCCTCCGACGGGTCCCGATGGTGCGAGCGCACCGCGGCGGCGGCCCGTCGCGACAGATGCTAGGGCAATGCTTCATGGGCTACCTCTGTCGACCCACACGCCGAGCCCCCAACCGCGAGCAGTTATGCCTACCACGCCAGTTAAGGTACCGAAATACAACGGGCTAACTCCGTTAGAGCCCTACCTCTCACAAGTGCGGCTAGCCGCCAGACATAGTGGCTGGAGCGAAGAGGAGACTGCTACACACCTAGCACTAGCATTAGAGGGAGATGCACTGCAGATACTCCTTGACCTAGCCCCGGCAGAGCAGCATGAGCTGCAGGCCCTCACCGCGGCACTCGAGAGGCGATTCGGGCAGCGGCACTCCACTGATCAGAGCAGAGAGCAGCTAACCAACCGGAGCCGTCGACCAGGGGAGAGCCTGGGCACCTTTGCAGCAGACGTGTTGCTGTATGCTCGTCGTGGCTACCCGGAGTTTCCAGCAGCGGCCCGTGAGGAGCTTAGCCTGCATGCTTTTCTGCAAGGACTTTTCCCAGAGCGACTACGCCAACACGTCCGCCTGGCCATGCCTCAGACCCTCCGTGAGGCGCTCCTTGAGGCTGAAAGGGCCGAGCCGGTGCTCACCTCGCGACCTAACCAGCAGGTGCCCCCCCCAAACTACCCCCAAATCAGAGCCGCAGACTGCGACGGGGAGGGGGAGGTCGCCGAGATGTCCCAGCTGCAACCCTCGGTGCCCCGGAGGCGTCCTCGTCGACCAACCGACCGCTGCTACCGGTGCGATGAGCCTGACCACGTGGCGCGTGACTGCCCAGCACCAGCCCCGAAGACCGGAACTACGCAGCCTCAGGGAAACGAGGAGGGAGCGGTGTAGCGAGGGGACCACCGCTCCAGCTTCCTGCCCCCCTCCAAGGACGATGCACAGTGGTGGGCCGAATTGGGCACCTCAAGGGACTCCACCTGAGCTGCTGTGTTGAGGACCAGCCATGCCAGGCCCTGGTGGACACGGGGTCTACCATTTCCCTGATACGACCTGGTGTGCTCCCTGAAACATCCGGGCCACTGGTGAAGGGTTGGTTGCCCACAGACACCCAGCTGATGACAGTGACGGGGGAGAAAACTGTTATGCGGGGGAAGAAACCGTTGCGGATCCGAGTGAAGGATCTAGAGCTGGTGCACGACTTCTGGCTCGCCGACATTCAAGACCAGTGCATCATTGGCCTGGATCTGCTGAGCCGCTGGGGGGCCTGCGTCGACACCGCAAAGCTGGCTATCACTCTTGGCGCAGAGACTTTTGCTCTCCAGCGCGGCCAAAAGCAGGGAGCGGGGACCAGACGAGACAGGCGTCGGGCAGCTGCCGCTCAGCAGATTTCGGATGCCGGTGGCTCCGGGTCATCTCCAGTCGCCTCAGCCTCAGCCTCTCAGCCTGACAAACCTCCTTCGACCGAGACCATCGAGGCTGTTGATGACCTTTGGCAGCGCAGCAGCGTAGGCCTCAACGTCGACCAGCGCCAGCGGTTGAGGTGCCTCCTGGACGAGAATGTGGACATCTTTGCCGCCAGTGACAAAGACTGCAGGCAGACGAGTCTGGTCCAGCACACCATCGACACCGGCTCTGCTCAGCCCATCCGTCTGCGCCCACACCGGCTGCCCCTCTCGAAACGGCAGGTAGCGGAAGAGAAGATCCGTGAGATGGCTGCGGCTGGGGTGATCGAGCCGTCCAATAGCCCATGGGCGGCACCCGTGGTTCTGGTGGGGAAGAAGGATGGCAGCCCGAGGTTCTGCGTGGACTTTCGCTGTCTCAATGCAGTCACCAAGAAGAACTCGTACCCGCTGCCGCGGATCGACGAGGCCCTAGATTATGTTACCGGCTCCAGTTGGTTCAGCTCCCTCGACCTACGCAGCGGTTACTGGCAGGTGGAGCTAGCCCCCAACGCAAGGCCTAAGACTGCATTCACCATTGGACAGGGGCTGTGGCAGTTCAGGGTCATGCCATTTGGGCTCTGCAATGCGCCAGCGACGTTTGAGAGGCTGATGGAGAGGGTGCTCGTGGATATCCCTTGTAGCCGCTGCGTTGTGTACCTGGATGACCTGTTGGTGCACGGTGGCGACTTCGACAGTGCACTGTCTCACCTGAGCGAGGTCTTGAGTGCCATCCGACGAGCTGGGCTGCGGGTCAACCCCGCGAAATGCCGCCTGTTGGCAAGAGAGACCACGTTCTTGGGCCATGTGATCAGCGCTCGAGGTGTCGCCACTGACCCCGCAAAAGTGGCTGCGGTCCGGGACTGGCCGACTCCCTCGAACGTCCAAGAACTGCGGAGCTTCCTGGGCCTAGCCTCCTACTACCGTCGGTTCATCAAAGGGTTCGCGACAATGGCCAGCCCCCTCCACCGCCTGCCTGACAAGGGACAGCTGTTTGGCTGGGGGGATGCCTGTGCTGCGGCTTTTGAACAGCTGAAGGAGGCCCTCACCAGAGCCCCAGTCCTGGCCTACCCCGACGCCTGGCAACCTTTCATTGTGGACACTGATGCTAGCAATGTAGGGGTCGGGGCGGTCCTTTCCCAGCAGGACGAGGCTGGAGAACGGGTGGTGGCGTACTTCAGTCGTGCCTTGGGGCGAGCCGAGAGGAAGTACTGCGTGACCCGGCGGGAGCTGCTGGCCGTAGTGCTAGCGGTGCGGCACTTCCAGCCATATCTGCACGGCTGCCGGTTCCTCCTGCGCACTGACCATGCATCTCTGACTTGGCTCCTGAACTTCAAACACCCAGAAGGGCAGGTGGCCCGCTGGCTGGAGGTCCTTCAGGGCTATGACTTCGAGATCCAGCATCGGCCAGGTCGACAGCATGGCAACGCTGATGCCCTCTCCAGACGGCCCTGCGTAGCCGTCGAGTGCCGCTACTGCCTGCGACAGGAAGAGCGGGCCCAGGAGGTGCTGGGGGTGGCTACTGCTCAGGCCACAGCCGGCGGAGGGGGATGGCTCCCATTGACAACGCAGCAGCTGAAGTGGGAGCAGGAGGCCGACGCGACGTTGGTTCAGGTGGGGGCCTGGCTGGAGGCGGCGCAACGCCCCGCCTGGACGGGGGTGTCGGGACAGGAGCCCGAGGTGAAGGCCTACTACTCCCAGCACAACAATCTGGAGACCCACGACGGCCTCCTGTACCGGAGATGGCGGGCCCCCGGTCAGGGCAGAGATCTCCTGCAGCTGTTGGTGCCTCGGTCGCTGCGGTCGCAGGTGCTTGAGCTGGTCCATGGCTCGGTGGGGGCAGGACACTATGGGAACGCCAAAACTCTCCGCCGCCTCAGGGGACGGTTCTACTGGCCTGGCTGTCGATGGGATGTGGAACTTCATGTGCACTGCTGTGACACCTGCACGGCACAGAAGGGCCCAACTCAACGCTCCACTGCCCCCCTTCAGCAGTACCTGGTGGGGGCCCCAATGGAAAGAGTGGGAGTGGACGTCCTAGGGCCTTTCCCCGTCACAGAGTCAGGGAACCGGTATGTGTTGGTGGCTATGGACTATTTCACGAAGTGGCCAGAGGCCTACGCGGTGCCGGACCAGAGCGCAACGACGACGGCCGAGAAGCTGGTGGAGGAGATGTTCACCCGTTTTGGGGTCCCAGCTGAGCTCCACAGTGACCAGGGGCGTAACTTTGAATCGAAGGTCTTCGGGGAGATCTGCCGGCGACTGGGGGTGGAGAAGACGAGAACCACACCGCTCCACCCACAAAGCGATGGCTTGGTTGAGCGCTTCAACCGCACGCTGGCCACCCAGCTAGCCATTCTCACCAGCCGCCACCAGCGAGATTGGGACCGACATCTGCCCCTGGTCCTTTGGTCGTATCGGACTGCGGTGCAGGAGTCCAGCCAGTGCACACCTGCCGCTCTGATGTTTGGACGGGAGCTCCGGACGCCTGTGGATCTGGTGTTCGGGTCCCCCCCCGAGCCGGAGATTGATGGTGGGCCAGAGATGGACTACTACAGGAGGCTCAGGGAGCGGCTGCAGGTGGTTCATGGCTACACCCGCCAGGCCCAGGCCAGCGCCGGAGTACAACAGAAAAGAGCCTACGACACCAAGTGCCGAGGGGGGGTTTTCATGCCTGGCGACAAGGTTTGGGTGTACTGCCCAGTTCGCAAGAGAGGAGTGTCCCCCAAACTCTGCAGTCACTGGCAAGGGCCGGCTAACGGACGTGGTGTACCGTATCCGCATGCCGGGCCCGGGGCGCATGGTGGTGTTGCACCGGGACAGGCTCTCACCGTACCGACCGCTCGCTCCAGCAGACGCCGGAGCAGGGGATGATGGTGGCACCCCATGTTCTGACCCAAGTGACTTTTCCCCCGCCGGTGCGCCAAAAGAAGGCACCTGGACATTTGCAGGACTTTGTGTGGGGTAATGGGGTCGTCGGGGACGACTGACCCCTTAGGTGGGGGCTATGTAGTGGGTCAGGGCTGTTCGGGGTTCTGTTTGTACAGTTATGTTTTGTTTATGTTGCCATAGTGACAGGTGACGCCCTCTCGCTGCGACGGTGTGTCCTTCCGGGGTCAGAGGGCGCCCTGTGTTGTTGTTGTTGTTGCCGCGCTGAGCAGTTAGCTAGCGGCAGTGTTCTTCTGCAAATGTAAATAAACGGCTGTGCTCCCTGGCTAGCTCACGGGAAGCAAGACCAAACGATACCTCCGTCTCCTCCTTGTCTGAGCTCGCCACAATACGCTAAATGTCACCGTTATTATTGGCTGGCCCGGAAACAGCGGGGGTGTCCAAATTCAGAGGGTGCTTCCACCTGAGGACCTGGCCTTCGCGGTCTAAAGAAAGCCGGGTAGTACGTCACGAGCTCCCTCGGTGGAGTGAAACTCTGCCGTCTGCTCCTTGCTATCTAAAATATAACCGGGCGCTGACTTAAACTCTCGACCGTCTCACACTTCTGTTTAATCAGTTTTCTGTTTGACGTTTATTCAGCTGTGTGAAAACCCCGGAGGAACCCTCCCGAGGGATTAATAAAGTTAAATTTTATCTAATCTAATAACTTTAATCTCAGTCACGAACAAATAAAACACTGAAAAAGCCAAACAATAACATTTAACATTAAGTTATCAAAGTGACTTATATATCAGGTTTAACCCGAGCAGTGAAAGACCGCTGGGGTTTGAAAACGATGTGTCGGTTGGCTCAGATATTTGAAGTTTACACAGCTACATTGTCACCTGAAAATATGTTAAAAGTTTTTTTGCGACCGAAAGAGAAATAAGAGTAATATTAAAACTAAACTAAACTGCCGCCATTGTTGGAAACTGGAATTGGCTGGGCCAATCTGGGATATGGTTTTTCAATTTTGTTGTCCGGGTGGAAAATCGGGAGAAATTCAGGAGAATGGTGGCTCCGGGAGGGGCACTGAAATTCGGGATTCTCCCGGAAAAATTGGGAGGGTTGGCATGTATGGCTGTGGCAACATCACTAACCTTGTCAAACACCTCAGAGTAAATCATATCACAGAATATGACGAGCTTATGTTGAGACGAACTGAAGAGGAGGAGAGGGACAGGTGCTGCTAGGGCGAGACAGACGTCTCTCACGGAGTCCTTTAGTGCTGCAGGCAGGCAAGGTGTTCAAATAGCGCACAACTTCAGTTTTTTTATTTCTATATGATGAATTCTGCATTATTTAGTGATAAGAACAAGTAATCTGATGTCCTGTAATCATTATGATGTTATAATTTGAGATACAATAAATAAAATAAGTTTTTGTACAAAGTATCGGTATCGGATCAGTATCGTCGATACCACCCTGAATATTACTTGGTATCGGATCGGAAAGGAAATCAGTGGTATCGCACATCACTAGTTTAGAGATACTAATGCTTCGAAACCAAATGTGTAGTTTTCTTGTTTTTAATCATGCAGTTTCACTGATATTGTAATATTTACAACTTTAAATACATGTAATAGCTAAATACAATTAAAATAAAAACAAGGAATAGGTTTATATGTACTTTTAAGCCAGTTTAACAGAGACATGATGCAATTACAATTTATATTCAAGTTTAAATTACAGATTACTTCAAATCTCAAAACACGTTCATAGACATCAATGACTGTTCTGTTGTTCACTGGTTTTGAATTGTTTTCTGAAGTTAGGTATGTTGAGGTTACATGTTAGTTAGTTTCACTGTACAAGTTGCACTGAAGGAAGTGAAGCAAAAAAAAGAATACGTTCACACTGCACGCGAAAGCGCATCAAATCCGACTTTTTTGACCCTATGTGACCCATATCCGATCATGGTATGACAGTGTGAACGGCACAAATCCAACATTTTCAAATCTGATCTGGGTCACTTTGGTATGTGGTACTGAATCCAATACATATCTGATGTTTTAGAAGGCGACTGTTTGAATGGTCATGTCGCATTAAATCAGTCTTTTACGTCACTGACACAAGACAGACGCCAATTATCAGTGCCGGAGAAGCGCCCGAGAAGATATCGCGAATGCTTCCTGGCCATCCCGTGTAGATGTTAGTGGAACTGTTTGGAAGACAACATTGGAGAAACGTGAACATTTTATTTGTACTGTATAATCTGCAGATTCTGACAGAAATCTGCAACTATCCTTTGAAGCACCGCTCCTCTCTAAAACAGCAATAAGGAACATTATTAGGCCATATGTAAATAACAAAATAACTTTATAGCTTAAAGCAAAATTGGGAAATGTAAAGTCTGAAACAAGTCTTTATATTAAGGCCATCAGTCAAACAATACTGTTTGGTCTGGGTCTAAACAGAGCGCGTTGTGTGTGAAGTCTTCTTTTGCGCATGCGGGCCGCTTTAAGGGTTCACACAAGAGCGCGTTTGCTGTCACATTTTATTTGTAGTGTGAACAAGCAGACAAAAAAATCGGATTTGGTCAAAAAAAAGGAATTGAGCATTAAGACCTGCAGTGTGAACGTAGCCTAAGTCTCAACATACAAACCACAAGTGTACATGCCACCTTTACCATGCAGAGCCTCTCAATGATTGTTCTTGGTTATATTCTGCTCCATGCCTAAACCTAGACTTGTCACAGGCAGCTTGGAGCTAGGAGCAAAGGAAGGATGACCTAAATTTCATTGTCAACCCCCAGCTCACAATGAAAACTGCTGGCTGGGTTCGTCTGAGCCTCCAGCTGGCCCAGAGACGTGCTGTGTGAGTTCATGTGAGATCATAGTGGGAGCTGAAAGACTGAAAGACAATCTTAGTAATTCTGTTAGGTATACCTGGGTACATCATTTTGGATGTGTTGATGTTAGAGCCATTGTGCTGCAACAAAAATATGTTATTGTTGTTGATGTAAAGGAATTTCTTTTATTTATGTGTTATTCACATTATTTATTGTATAATGCTTTGGTGCCGCTGGTTTTTATCATGTCTCAGTTTCTCACACATTCAGGCTACGTCCACACCAGCTGGTTAGATTTGAAAACGGCATTTTCGTTCCAGTCCTGCATATGCACAAAAGCGAGTGAGAATTAAAGAATTTGAAGAAAAGCTATCTGGAGCATGTATAAACTGATATTAATCTTTTTTACGGCAGTCAAAATTGAGAGCGAAAATGCATTAGTGTGGACATAGCCTCATGCTGTTAACAGATAGTATCTCAGGAGGTTGGGGGGGAAGCATTCACACACAAAGACCCTAGAGTGGGGGGAAGAGTCTTTTGGTTTCAAATACTGTAAGAAGTAGCAAGGGAGTGTGAACTTTCTTTTTGGGGAAGACCAAAGGTGTGAAAACAGCTGTGTACAGCCTATTATTCCTGTAGGAAGTATTTAACCCAGGACTGTTCTGGGTTCAGGAGAGACTGCCGGTCATTTGCCCTGTGTGATGGCTGCTCCCACCAAGCTTGGGTTTTTGTTCTTTTTTGGTTAAAGGATGCTGGCTACCGCTCACTGTTTTTTCTGCAGGCTTTATTAAATTAAACGTCCACAACATTAATGTCACAACATACTACTTATTTTGACAAAATACTGACAAGTAAATCTTACAGGGCAATTTCTTGAAGTGAGAAGCAGTAATGGGAGGAAAATAATTGCATTTTTGTGCAGCCGTTGTTTGTAAATTAAGAATTTTACCAACTACAACCTGTGACCTTTTCTTTAGTTTCACAGAGCCCAGAGGAGTCTGTGGAAACATGCAGAATTGAGGTAGTGCTAGTAGCTACAGATGGTACGTCTTCAGATAAAGTAGTGTCTTATCCATCTGTTATATTCATTACATCTAATATTCTGATCCAACAACCACACTTTTTGTGTATTTTAGAGGCCTCTTACTTTTGCTGCATCCGTCATGCTCATTTCAACGACAAGAGGAAGAACTCTATGAAAAATGGTGCAAGTGGTGTCAGTGTAGTGCATGTCAGCTGTGGTCACACATGGCATGTGGTTTTAAAAAGAACATGTGCATTCATTGCCAGCATTAGACACCTTAATGCGCACTTGTAATTATGAAGACTCACAGTCGTCTTGCAGCTCTAATTTGCTTTAAGAAAATGTACTGCCAGGATGTCACTGTCCTGAATGTCTTCTCAAACTGTTGCTACTTTATTCTAAGTAGTTCTAATTTATAACACATAACATTAATTACAATGGGATGTAAAATCTTGTCTGTACAACACACAAACACACTCTGTCCTTTCATTATGTGTAAAAACATGTTAAGTGAATTACAGTTTGAAGTTCATTTAAACCCACTACATATGAACATGTTAATCCAAACAAATTTTAGACAACAGGAAGAAGCAAGTCATTAGGGGAACATGTAACATTTAAAATATGTTACTATAACAACTGCACAAATGAAGGAAACCGGACTATCACTTTAATATTGACATATATATATATATATATATATATATATATATATATATATATATATATATATATATATATATATATATCTTCTGCTGCAAAAGAATCAGTAGATGTCCTTGTGAAGAAGGTGCAGGAAGTAATCAACAAAAAAATACAGTAAGCACACTTTATAATATTATAATAACTTAAGAGTCATGCAAAAGATTACTAAACTAACTATGTTTTATTGACTACCTTTATTACGTTAAAGGTAAGTTCAGTATCTTTACACATACTGTTCTGAAATACAGAGGCCAGTTACAGAATCGTGAATAATATCGAAGGTCTATAGGCTGATTATTCAGTTGTCTGTTGTGTTCTGAACTGTAAATGTTTGTAAAACCGAATTTCCCAGAGGAACCAACCCGAGAGATTAATAAAGTTTTATCTAATCTCTCTGATCTCTAAAAAATGTCTGTGTGACCGCTGTGTTGTGTCTTCTCAGGCCTTTAAATGAATAAACGGGGTCAGGCCAATTTTGCAGAACAGCCTCTTTTATTCAGCATCTGCATCTGCATTCACAACAAAGAGCAACAAAGTAGAATGCTTTTTTTTTTATTGTCGTGGACAATCAGCTCAAGACCTCTATGGGAATCCTCCATTACTCTGAGGATTACATTTACGCTGGCAGTGTGATCATACAGTGGCTACATCTATGCCTACAAAAAAAGAACCTCAACAAGAATAATCTGCATCTTAAATTTCCCAAATGAAAGGAATTCAGAAAAATATTTCAGAACTGTACATAGCACTATGTGTATTATTCTCTAAACAGTAGCTGCATTCACAACAAAGGGCAACAAAGTAGAATGCTTTTTTTTTTATTGTCGTGGACAATCAGAGTGAGACCTGTGTGGAAAGCTAACATCAGTGTTAGCTAACTATACTCCCAGGTCTCTTTACTGATAAAGAAGTCTCACTTAAACGAACGCTTAACCCAACATAAGGATGGAAGAAATAACTCACAGCAAATAATGTTTAACCAAAAATTACTGGGTCAACTTGTATTACTGTTACAGCTAGCAACATGATTTTTCTTTCCACGGCATTTGCACATTCCTTACCTCTATGGGAATCCTCCATTACTCTGAGGATTAGCCAGACATCCTTGCCCTTTGGAACTATTGCAGGGTGACTTTTGCAACAGTAGGTGGTGCCAATTTCCCATTTAGCGGGATTTAACTTGAACTCTATTTAACTATGTTACATCTGCATGTCAACTTAGATGAGGTTGGGGGTAATGAGAAGCTACCATACTAGTCTTTTCAAAATCATAAAATCATCATAAATGCTGGCTGTGAAAAAGCCATCAGAAGAAAGTAGTTAGAAGACATTTTAGAGGCTGCAGGGCAGATTTCTTTTCAAATAGCTAAGGGGTTTTCACATTTTTATATATATATATTTTATTTTTGGCCGGTTTAGAATATACCCCATTTCTGTTAGTAAAACCCTAACACTTTGATCTGTTTACAGCTTCTCCAGAAAGTTACTGTAAAATGAATATTTTTGTGTTTTTAAATATCAGTTTGATTGTGATTGATTAATCTATCACAATCAACTGTCATCTAAAGAAGAAAATTATATTTTTATTAGCTAAAAAGCTACATATGTTGTTGGTCTGAATTTAATTTAAAAAAAAAAGAAAGAAAAAAAACATTATGGACTAAAACACAAAGTGTTTTAACCCAAAATATTATCAACCTTTTAAATGGCAGAGGTACAGTGGCGTCTAACACCACACTTTGAAAGGCGAATATGTTATTCTTGACTGAAGATCCTTAAACACTTTGTAGATTTGACTTTTTGGACTCTTCCCTGCCTTCTTTTCTCTTCAGGTGTACAGAGTGCTGAGGAGCCGTTGAAATAAGTAGCACTGTTGTAATGCAAGCAGAGGGTATGTCTTCACATAATGTTTAACATCTCTTACATTTTAATCTTAGTAATTCTGTTAGGTATACCTGGGTACATCATTTTGGATGTGTTGATGTTAGAGCCATTGTGCTGCAACAAAAATATGTTATTGTTGTTGATGTAAAGGAATTTCTTTTATTTATATGTTATTCACATTATTTATTGTATAATGCTTTGGTGCCGCTGGTTTTTATCATGTCTCAGTTTCTCACACATTCAGGCTACGTCCACACTAGCGGGATAGATTTGAAAATGGCATTTTCGTTCCAGTCCTGCACATGTGCAAACGCGAGTGAGAATTAAAGAATTTGAAGAAAAGCTATCTGGAGCATGTACAAACTGATATTAATCTTTTTTAGGGCAGTCAAAACTGAGAGCAAACAACTGCTGTATAATGCACTCCGCTATCTTTGTTTAATTGGTTACATGACTGCGTCACATGACTAAAATGCATCATCATTTTAGAGCTCCATTTACATCTCCATTTTGAAATGTATGCGTTTTCGAGAGCGTTTTCAAAACGCTGCGTTTTTCCTGTGGGAAGACGCCGTCTCAGTGTGGACGGGAGGCCAAAACGGAGAGAAAACGATGCGCTTTCGTTTGAAAATGCATTAGTGTGGACATAGCCTCATGCTGTTAACAGATAGTATCTCAGGAAGTTGGGGGGGAAGCATTCACACACAAAGACCCTAGAGTGGGGGGAAGAGTCTTTTGGTTTCAACTACTGTAAGAAGTAGCAAGGGAGTGTGAACTTTCTTTTTGGGGAAGACCAAAGGTGTGAAAACAGCTGTGTACAGCCTATTATTCCTGTAGGAAGTATTTAACCCAGGACTGTTCTGGGTTCAGGAGAGACTGCTGATCATTTGCCCTGTGCGATGGCTGCTCTCACCAAGCTTGGGTTTTTGTTCTTTTTTGGTTAAAAGATGTTAGCTGCCGCTCACTGTTTGTCTGCAGGCTTTATTAAATAAAAACTTCCAACACTGATGTCACAATATACGACTTATTTTGACAATTTCTTGAAGTGAGAAGCAGTAATGGGAGGAGAATAATTGCATTTTTGTGCAGCAGTGTTTGTAAATTAAGAATTTTACCAACTACATGTGCTGCTAGCCTGTGACCTTCTCTTTAGGTGCACAGAGCCCAGAGGAGTCTGTGGAAACATGCAGAATTGAGGCAATGCTAGCAGCTACAGATGGTACGTCTTCAGATAAAGTAGTGTCTTATCCATCTGTTATTTACATTACATCTAATATTCTGATCCAACAACCACACTTTTTGTGTATTTTAGAGGCCTCTTACTTTTGCTGCATCTGTCATGCTCATTTCAACGACAAGAGGAAGAACTCTATGAAAAATGGTGCGAGTGGTGTCAGTGTAGTGCATGTCAGCTGTGGTCACACATGGCATGTGGTTTTAAAAAGAACATGTGTATTCATTGCCAGCATTAGACACCTTAATGTGCACTTGTAATTATGAAGACTCACAGTCGTCTTGCAGCTCTAATTTGCTTTAAGAAAATGTACTGCCAGGATGTCACTGTCCTGAATGTCTTCTCAAACTGTTGCTACTTTATTCTAAGTAGTTCTAATTTATAACACATAACATTAATTGCAATGGGATGTAAAATCTTGTTTGCACAACACACAAACACCCTCTGTCCTTTCATCGTGTGTAATAACGTGTTAAGGCGATATGTAAAATGCACCATGAATGGTTGCAAATGTGGATTGTTTTAATAAAATGAGACAGTTTTGTTCCTTTAGGAAGTATTTAACCCAGGGCTGTTCTGGGTTCAGTAGAGACTCTGCCGGTCATTTGCCCTGTGTGATGGCTGCTCTCACCAAGCTTGGGTTTTTGTTCTTTTTTGGTTAAAGGATGCTGGCTACCGCTCACTGTTTGTCTGCAGGCTTTATTAAATTAAACGTCCACAACATTAATGTCACAACATACTACTTATTTTGACAAAATACTGACAAGTAAATCTTACAGGGCAATTTCTTGAAGTGAGAAGCAGTAATGGGAGGAAAATAATTGCATTTTTGTGCAGCCGTTGTTTGTAAATTAAGAATTTTACCAACTACAACCTGTGACCTTTTCTTTAGTTTCACAGAGCCCAGAGGAGTCTGTGGAAACATGCAGAATTGAGGTAGTGCTAGCAGCTACAGATGGTACGTCTTCAGATAAAGTAGTGTCTTATCCATCTGTTATTTACATTACATCTAATATTCTGATCCAACAACCACACTTTTTGTGTATTTTAGAGGCCTCTTACTTTTGCTGCATCTGTCATGCTCATTTCAACGACAAGAGGAAAAACTCTATGAAAAATGGTGCGAGTGGTGTCAGTGTAGTGCATGTCAGCTGTGGTCACACATGGCATGTGGTTTTAAAAAGAACATGTGTATTCATTGCCAGCATTAGACACCTTCAGCTGCACTTGTAATTATGAAGACTCACAGTCGTCTTGCAGCTCTAATTTGCTTTAAGAAAATGTACTGCCAGGATGTCACTGTCCTGAATGTCTTCTCAAACTGTTGCTACTTTGTTCTAAGTAGTTCTAAATTATAACACATAACATTAATTACAATGGGATGTAAAATCTTGTCTGCACAACACACAAACACCCTCTGTCCTTTCATCGTGTGTAAAAACATGTTAAGTGAATTACAGTTCATGTAAACCCACTACATATGAAAATGTTAATCCAAACAAATTTTAGACAACAGGAAGAAGCAAGTCATTAGGGGAACATGTAACATTTAAAATATGTCACTATAACAACTGCACAAATGAAGGAAACCGAACTATCACTTTAATATTGACATGTACATGTCTGTATATATATATATATATATATATATATATATATATATATATATATATATATATATATATATATATATATATATGGTTCCTCGGAGGAAGGCGAGGACCCATCATGGAAGGACAGGCCCCTGCACGGTATGTACCACCGGCAGATAGAGAAGGTGGCTGATATCCAGAAATCCTACCAGTGGCTGGACAAAGCTGGACTGAAAGACAGCACGGAAGCACTAATCATGGCAGCACAGGAACAAACACTAAGCACAAGATCCATTGAGGCTGGGGTCTATCACACCAGGCAAGACCCCAGCTGCAGGCTGTGTAAAGAGACAATCCAGCACATAACAGCAGGATGTAAGATGCTAGCAGGCAGGGCATACATGGAACGCCATAACCAAGTGGCCGGCATAGTGTACAGGAACATCTGTGCCGAGTACAACCTGGAAGTCCCGGAGTCAAAATGGGAGATGCCCCCAAGGGTGATGGAGAATGACCGAGCTAAGATCCTGTGGGACTTCCAGATACAGACGGACAAAATGGTGGTGGCTAACCAACCGGACATAGTGGTGGTAGACAAACAGAAGAAGACGGCCGTAGTGATCGATGTAGCGGTTCTGAATGACAGCAACATCAGGAAGAAGGAACACGAGAAGCTTGAGAAATACCAAGGGCTCAGAGAAGAGCTCGAGAAGATGTGGAGGGTGAAGGTGACGGTGGTCCCAGAGGTAATCGGAGCACTAGGTGCAGTGACTCCCAAGCTAGGCGAGTGGCTCCAGCAGATCTCAGGAACAACATCGGAGATCTCTGTCTAGAAGAGCGCAGTCCTGGGAACAGCTAAGATACTGCGCAGGACCCTCAAGCTCCCAGGCCTCTGGTAGAGGACCCGAGCTTGAAGGATTGACCGCCCACAGGGGCGAGTGAGGAATTTTTTTTTTTTAATTTTTGGTCAGAGCAGTGAAGAGTGAGAGCAAAGCAGAGGGAGAGAGAGAAAGGGAAATGCATGCGACAAAAGGCCACGGGTCAAACTCGAATCTAGGTCACCCGCTCATCCCAGTGAGCTAAACTGGCACCCTTCTCACATAGTTTTTGACCATTTGTATACTGTGTATGTACATCATCTAACCATAGGGTACATTTAAGTATGTACTAGATGGTCATATGTTGAGGGAGATTTTTCAGTTTGTGTGCATTAAATGTACATTGTGTGTTTTATTCCATAAGCAGCTAAACATAGCATCATAACCAGCAGTTTGCCATAAAGAAATAAAACTCAAGCTAGCTTTAAATTGGATATACTTTAATACAGGGGATCAAAAACAATAGCTCACTAAACATCTTTATTATATTTCACTACAGAAAGTAATTTAATCTCAAATGTAAGGGTTTATTTTGAAAAACTGAGTGGTGATGATCAGCACTCTCAACTGGTTTAGGATACATTCCAGTTCTGTTTGTAAAACCCAACAACTATGATCTGTTTACAACTTCTCCAAAAAAAGTTACTGTAAAATCAATATTTTTGTCTTTTGAAATATCAGTTTGATTGTGATTGATTAATCTATCATGATCAACTGTCATCTAAAGAAGAAAATCATATTTTTATTAGCTAAAAAGTTACATATCTTCTTAGTTTGAATTTAAAAAAGGGAAAACCATTATGAACTAAAACACAAAGTGTTTTGACCCAAACTCTTAACAGTCTGCTTTTTAAATAGCAGAGGTACAGTGGTGTCTAACACCACACTTTGGAAGGCAAATGTGTTATTCTTGACTAAAGATTCTTTAACACATTGTAGATTTGATTTTTTTGGACACTTCCCCCCTTCTTTTCTCTTCAGGTGTACAGAGTGCTGAGGAGCACAGGTGGTACTGTAGTAATGCTGGCAGAGGGCATGTCTTCAGATTGAGTAATCTATAATGTTTGACATGTTTTACATTTAAATCTTAGTAATTCTGTTAGTTAAACCTGGTACAAAATTCTGGACGTGTTGAGCCATTGTGCTCCAAAAAAATATGTTATTGTTAGCTTAAGATTCTCTGCTCACATTGCAGGTTTTCTGTTTGATTTAATAAGGGGGCATTTTTTTAGTATCTGTCAATTAAATACGCCATATTTGCATTGTATAGGAATTTCTAAAAAAAAAAAAAAAGTGTGATACTTTCATTAAGCCTCCACAATTACACATATTGGTTAATTGGTTAAACATTCTGTAAGGAGAGACATTGAAAACAATGTCAACAAGATATTGTAATTTTGTGTTTTATTTGGATCAGGCAGGGAGAGTGGACAGAAATTGTAGAGGATATTTTAGAGGCAGTGTTTGGAAACAAGTTTCTTGTATGTTTGTTTATTACTACCTTACATGTGGAAAAACAACAAATGACACGGTGGACCAACTGGCACCCATTTTAAGTTTTTTGTGATAGCACAAGTTAGAAAATTAGAATTGTTCTAACAGCATTTTGAGTAGGAAAAGTTACCACATAATCACCAGCTCAGCTGATCAACACATTGACATCTATCAGTAATTTCATGAGATGAAGTCATCAGTAGAAATTTGTTATATTCTCTAAGTGTGTGATAAATTTCATAACTTTAGGGCACTGGTTTAGCTCACTACTTGACAAGATGACCATATGCCACATGGTTGAATGTAGTGGCCCAGGTTTGAGTCTGACCTCAGTCCCTTCATCATTTAGAACACTAAGTAGTACTTTAGTATGGGCAGTATAGTACAATATGTGTTACTTCCTTACCTTATTGGCTCTCTGTGTTAGGTTAGTGAAGGAAACAACACATTTTACTCAAGTGAGTGAATCAATATGCAATTAGTAAGTAGTTGCTGATGTCACAACATACTACTTATTTTCACAACATACTTACCTGTGAATCATACAGGGCAATTTCTTGAAGTGAAAAGTACTAATGGGAAGAAAATAATTATATATTTTGTGCAACTGCTGTTTGTAAATTAAGAATTTAGAGTCTGTGGAAACATCCAGAATTGAGGCGGTGCTAGCAGCTAGGGATGGTATTAGAATCAGAATCAGAATACTTTTTTGATCCCTAGGGGAAATTATTTTTTTGTATGGTATGTCTTCAGATAAAGTAGCGCGTTATCTGTCTTTAATATTCATTACAGCTAATCTCCTGATCCAACAGCTCCACTTTTTGTGTATTTTAGAGGCCTCTTACTTTTGCTGCTTCTGGCACGCTCATTTTGATAACAAGAGGAAGAACTCTGAACTATGAAGAAATGGCGTGAGTGGCATCAGTAAAGTGCATGTCAGCTGTGGTCACACATGGCATGTGGTTTTAAAAAGAACATGTGTATTCATTACCAGCATTAGACACCTTCAGCTGCACTTGTAATTATGAAGACACATAGCGTCCTCCAGGTCCTAAATGTGTTCTCAAACTGTTGCTACTTTGTTCTAAGTAGTTCTAAATTATAACACATAACATTAATTACAATGGGATGTAAAATCTTGTCTGCACAACACACAAACACCCTCTGTCCATTCATCGTGTGTAAAAACGTGTTGAGACGATATATAAAATGTACCATGAAAGGATGCAAGTGTGAATTGTTCTAATAAAATGAGACAGTTTTGAAAGTGGATTACAGTTTGAAGTTCATTTAAACCTAGTGCATATGAACATGAACATGTTAATCCAAACAAATTTTAGACAACAGGCAGAAGCAGGCAGGGCAGGGGTGTCCAACTCCAGGCCTCAAGGGCTGGTGTCCTGCAGGTTTCAGATGTGTCATTGTTCAAACACAGCTGATTTAAATGGCTAAACGACCTCCTCATCATGTCTAGAAGTTCTCCAGAGGCATGGTAATGAACTAATCATTTGATTCAGGTGTGTTCACCCAGGGTGATATCTAAAACCCATAGGACACCGGCCCTTGAGGCCTGCAGTAAACCAGAATCTTATACACTATCACTTTAATATTGACATTTTGCTTTTCAAACATCAGGCAGTACTTCTGATTACATAGAAAAAAACGAAATATGTATATATATTTATTAGGAGTGGCAATTTAATGCGTCAATTGCGATTCATTAATTTTTAAAAAATAACATGTTAAAAAAGCCGAATTTAATCGCACTTTGCATTCCATTTTGTCAGTGTATGATTTCCTGGTATACCGATTACACTGATGCAAACATCACAGCGACAAAGAATCCGAAAAAGCGTGTTGCTAGGACTGATCAGAAGCAAATTTCATTTCAAATGACTACCCAACAGAAGCCTTGATAAAAGTGTGGTTTTGTGCAAACTGTGCAAAAAGGAGTTGGCATACCATCGAAGGACTTCAACCTTACGGTACCATCTAAATGCAAAACATGTTGCAGCGAACACAGAAACTGTGGGAGCTGTTAGCATTAGCAGTCCCAGTTCGAGTACCAATAAAAGGTGTTGGCAGCCCAAACTTGATGAAATATCGGACAAACTTACAAATTCTCTCGCAAAATGGATTGCTCTAACTGTAGACCACTATGGTATATGGTAAATGGCCTGTATTTGTATAGCACTTTTCTAGTCCTTAAGGACCCCAAAGCGCTTTACACAACCAGATGAGTCGTATGAGTCGTAGAAGACAGGTGTTAAAAAATGTGCTAGGTTATCCAACTTTCCAACTGCTGTGCCGAAAGACTATTTCAAGTAAAATCAACAGCAGGGCAGGGGTGCGCCTCAGCCTGCATCTGTGAGTATTGCTTTCCCACTGTCGTGCATCAGGTGCAGCTTTGCCGGGGGAAGGGTCGCAGCGGCCGTGCCGACAACGCTGCTGACCCATGTCTGTCTGTTTCAGGGCGGTCCTACGATGGAGGCCAGGTTTGCAGTAATCGAGGGCCCAAGTGTGGAGTGTGGCTGGACTGCGTGGCGACACACCGTAAGGAAAAGACAGGTCCGTGATGGTAGCTTCCTCCTTTGTTTTCTGACTGGCGTGGTCCTGATCTCAGAAGAGGAGCTCCTCTCCTGGTTTTATGGAACATTTGCTCGAGCGTGGCTGGATAGTGGGATGACGGGACTGTGGGGGGAATTTTAGTGTATGGGAGACATTGTATTATTTTTTAGATAGTGTATATTTATTTCTGCCGACACGGTTTGTAGCATATTGAGAAAGTTATGTTACAGAGTATAGCATGGTGGAAAAGGATGGAGAGAATCCCCCACTAAGCTTTTGGGTTGGCACTACTTTAGATTTTGTTTTGTATTAATTGCATGCTTTGGTGTTTCTTTGTGTTTGATGTGAGGTGTGTGCCACACCCATGTGGGAGTGGAGATTCTACTCTAGTCCAGCTGCCAGCTATTTGGAGTTGAGTACAGGGAACAGCTGATTGGGGAGGATTGGAGCCCTTCTCTATAAAGGGGAGAGGAAACAGGAAGTAGGAGTTGTCGTTGTTTTTTTAATAGGACACTGGTGTAGCAGGGAAGCCTCGAAGATCCAGGATGAAGTGTGCACATTTTAACGGAAAAGATTTTTAACCTGCCCTGGTTTTGCTTTTAAAATAATCTGAGGATGTTGGAGGGAGGACTCATTTTTATTGGGATGTGAGTGGATGTGCTGGGAGGCAGGAAAACAAACACTGGACTGGAGACTCTCTGTGCCCCTGACAAGGAAACTGGACCAGTTTTGGGGAAGTTCCAGCTCCCAGGATGTGATGTGGAGACCCAGCCTCGAACGAAGTCAGGCCTGAAAAGGTGGGTGGCAAGCCTTTTTGAGGAAGATGCAGGATTGATACGTTTTGGCTGCTTGTTCTTCCAAGTGACCATCTTTCCCCTGTTTGTAACCAGGCTAACAACCCTGACCGCGGTGGCTTTGGGCCTTGGATTCCTGGCCAGAGTTGTCTTCAGCCAGTAGTTTTACCCAGAGAAAGAACAAATAAATCTTGTGTAACCCATTGCAGTGTGCGTGTGGTGGTTCGTTACTGGTCAATATTAGAGCTACTACTTTCTTGTACGGAGGCCATTTTGGGCCTTACGTAACAGTTATTTTTATTGTATAAGGGTATTTTAAAATTGTATCTGTACTTGTATTTGTGTTCTGGTTTTTCTTCCTCCACTGAAATAAATGGTGTGTCTAAGACCTGTTTAGTCTCTGTGCCCTGAGCGCTGATTCGCTTGCTCCCCTCGTCCCTGTATGCGGAAGAACGTTCAGGTGGGATATAACATACCCCTCCTCTTTGCGGTGCTCCAGACACGTTCTCAATTCTCCACCCCAAGGCAGTCTGTTTTCCTCCCCAGGTTCCCTAACCCAATTTGATCTCCCACACTAAACAGCGTTCTTCCATGTGTCCTCCCCCTCCTCCTTCCACTGTAGTCTTCTCTCTTCCCCACTTTGCACCAGTCTATTGCCATTTCACTCCAAATGTGACAATTATGAAACTCAGACAGTCTTCCCAAGGTCCATTCATGCACAGTGAAGTTGCTGCTTGTTGGAAACGCATCTCCATCCATCCTGTCCTGATGATGGTGTTTTCTCCATGCTGATGCTGTTTGCACATACTGCTGCTGCTGGACCTCTCACTGCTCAGGATACTGCTGTTTTCTCTTGACCTGCTGTCAACTCTTGATGTCCGAAAACTGCATTACTTGTCTTTTCCATTCCCTCCAACTGCTCTTCTACTTTTCAACTGGTTCATGCTGAGTGATCCCTTTCCCACACAACCATTCAACTTTCTCTGCCATCTCATAACATACTTTTACCTACAGTTCTTACCATACAGTCACAACTCCCCGGAGCTTCTCATCTGGCTGAAGTGTAGTGCCTGCCCGCAGCTGCCTCTTTAGCCCGCTAAGTTGGCTCAGCTTCTTACTGGATCCATCTTCCCTTTACATTCAGAGCGTCCTCTGCAATGGCCTTCTTCCCTTCCCTATGTTCCCTTCTGCAGAAAAGTGATAAAATACCATCACTCCACACACTGTAGTACGTAGAAATGATTCCCGACACTGGACTCGAACTATCGTCCCTGTGATGGACCTGAACAGGTAAATAAAACTGTTTTTAACTTATTGTTACTGTTTCTTCAAAAAGCTCCATAGTTGACAGTTAATGTGTAGATTTATGACTTTCCTGAATTGTCTACTACGGGTTTGTGACTGAGCTTGTTGGAGGTGAGACATATGTCTCATGTTCAGTGGTTTTATCTGCTTCTACCACCTGCATCACCCCACGGAGATCTCTGATGATGACTCAAACTACATGGTAAAATTTAATACTGCCTTCACAAAGGACCAATCTCAATGTGTAGCTATACTCAACCATCAGTGGCTCAAGATAGCTACTGTGCTTGACCCATTCTTTAAGGATTTAAAGTGTCTTGTGAGGGGAGAGTAAGAAGAGGTTTGGACCAGCCTTGAGGAACAGTGTAGATACAAAGGAGCCAGCAAAGACAAAAAACCTTCTCCTCTTTTGATTGTCATCAGATTCTGATTCAAATGGACAGTAAATAAGAATGGAGGTATTGTGAGTCCAATAGGTTTGTTTTTTTTGTTTTTTGCATTAAAATGTTCTATAATCAAACTGTTTTACCCTAATGTACAAAATAATTTTGGCTAAGGTTACTCAGAGTTTAAAGGTGAAGCTGGTCAAATAACCTGTTATGATTCTGTCTTATTTTTTTAGGAAGAATAATGGCACTTTGTGTAAAATTGTATTATTATTATTTAAAGACAATACCATTTCGAAAATGTACTTAATGTACTTAAAATAGCACTTTATTTTTAAGTCTGTCCAATTTTGGCAGGTATATTTTTTTTGTTTCTCTGTTTTGAATTGAAATGCAGTTTAAATGTTTGTTTGTTTTTGCAGAAATTAAAAGAGCTTGAGTTTACAGTATTCATGTCCATGTCTATTATTTGATTTTGTCGCCCACTGAAACCCTTTTAAATTTAAAAAAAAAAAAAAACATTTGTATTTTGGGGCCAATTTTCTTGTGCGATAACTAATATCTTTAAATGTCAAGTTATGAAAATAAAAAGTCAGACTTTCAAAGGCCATTAGAATTGGTGTGTATCTCTATAGAAAGACTTGCAGTGATGCTTGGTGTATAATTCTTTCTAATCTATTAACATGGAAATCTTCCTAAAAATCTTGTTTTCTGCTGCATCAGAAGGGGTCAAGCAGACCACTTGTTGTTGTCTACTGAATCATAAATTCTACTTTATCATTTTCTTCAAATGTGATGCTAGCTTCCAAGCTACAACACACCTTTACATCTAGTGAGGGCAGAATAGCTACTCCATAACATAGGAATCATAAGCCTCACAGGATCAGAGATTAAAACATTTTCAACAAAGAGCCGAACCAGACTTTCTGTATAGGCGAACTGGGCCTGCAAATCGACAACATTGCTTTTAAAAAAAATGTGCAAAGATACGAATTTCTCAATCCACCACATCCCAAAAATAGTGGTGGAGAAACTGAGATCTGGTGACGGCCTTAACAGTCACCAGATCTTCAGTATTTTAATGAGCCCTTCCAGTCTGTGTCTTCAGTTTCCTGCTCTTAGCTTACAGGAGGAGCATCGCAGCGACAACAGGGGTAGCAGAGTGGCTGCAGCACAGTCCACAGGCAGGATTTTTAGCGCATGTTCTTATGAAGCTGAATATGCAATGGATAACAGAAAAATGTCTTTTACTTAATTCCACCATAAGATATAAAAAAAAAAAGATTTTCTGCCAATTGTCAGTTATCAAATGTGTATCTAATCTCTTCTCACACTTTAACAAGATTAAAGTTTTGTTGGCATCATTTTCCCAAAAATTAAGTTCTATTGTCCAACACTACACCATTTTGTGAAGCACTTTGTGATTTTTGTCTGTGAAAAGCGCTAAATAAGTTAATTTTACTTAATTACCACAAAGAGAAAAAGATATCCACTTTTAACTTCAATGTTTAAGTTTAACTTTTGTTCTTTTTTTCTCTTTTCATCTAAAGCACCAAGTTCTTACTTCTGTGTTCTCCATGGTCTCTTTTCTTTGACTCTTCCTGCATGGTTACCAGAAATAAACTCTTTTATTGGCACTTTATTCACACACTGACATCACATTGTAAGCTATATGGTTGATTATTTTAAAATGCAGCAACAAACAACAAATGGTGAAAACATCTGTACACAAATGTGTCCTTCAGCACTACAGATGAAATGTAAATGCAAAATAAAAACTATGAAGGACAGAGAGTTTTTCCCACTTTGATTATATTTAAGAGGACCTAAATATAAAATTACAGAAAGAACCACTATTTATGGAAAATTTATACACACTTGTTATCTTGTGAAAAAAAATGTGGAATGAATGAAAAGGAAAGGATAAACTCTAATTCTTATTTCCACACCTACACAGATATGTGACAAATGTACAGCAGGTGAAAGGTGACACTAGGTGTTGGAGTAAGGACTCATTTCAATCATTAAAACAGAGTTATCTGGAGATTCCACCTTTTCTGGGACAGCAGGGCCTTCCAATATTGTTTTTTTCTTCCAAGTGAACCAGATCCAAATCCCACTTAATGACAGAATTACCACAGCGGCTTTCAAACCAAATATGAACCAGGAAGTACCTGTGTTAGACACAAAAATGTTTATGACAAGTTAGAGCTGTGAGAGAAGAGTCACAGTAGAGTTTTCACTCATGTACCATAGTTTGTAGAAAGGAAAAAAAATACATGAATGAATCCCCTTCATCAGAGTTCATTTTTATTCATTTATATACCATGTTTCATCACTGATGGCAGTTTGATTAAAGAGGCTTATTTGACACTATGTTAGTCTCCTTACCCACTGCAGTTGGTGTGACTGGTGTAGGTTCAGTTGTTGGTTCAATACACAGGCTGTTACTGTCTGCATGCACCCACCCTAATATCTGTGTCCCATTGATTGAGGTACAGTTAATGAAGCCTGTGAGCAAAAAACAGATCATTCATGAAAGACCTTCAAAAGTGAATTAGTCATTATTATCGACTTTTATTCAAAATGTTGTCACTCACTACAGGTCTTCTGTTCTTTGGAGACACTATTGACATGATTTCTCACTGAGCAGACCAGATGTCCTGAGACGTGCTGTTTCAGAATAATGTTGTTACTCTTATTATTTCCAGAAAGGAGCTCAGCATCTGTCAGTGTGCGTCCATCCAGAGCCCAGCTATACTGAGGACTGTCCCCTCCCTCAGAGGAGCAGGACACCCTCATCTCTCCCTGGGACAGACACTCAGAGACCAGCAGGACAGAGGACACAGGAGCTGAGAGAAACACACACAGATGACTTTTGGTACTATAACAAGATGCACTTTCATGCACTGTGCTTCCTTCTGTGTAACTTTACATGGTCTGAAACTTGGTAGCTGATTTTCCATAGTTCCTAAAATCTACTACTTTGCAACACTATCAGTTGGTTATGGAATATCTAGGAGGGAAGAAATATCTCAAAATTATTTGCTGCAAAGGGAGCATCCAGTAACATACACAATTTCAGTGAGCTCTTTACAATTATTCATTAATTCACAAATGTTTGTAGAGGCAGACTGCATGGCTAGCTGCTTGGTTTTCATACATCTGTGCCAGTGGAACTATAAACATCAGAATTCAAAGATTAAGAGATGTGGCCCAATACTTTAGTGAATGTAGTGTGCATCATGTAGATTATCATTATTTATGGTTTGCTAATTCAAAACAGGGGATGCACAAAATGTACGTATGTGAAATTCTGTGCTCTATGTTATAAAGATTACCAAAACAATATTGCATTTACATTAATTAAAGGCTGCATTTGCCAACATTTACCTTGAAAGAACAACTGTAAAGTCCGCACGCTTGATGTTTTTCCATCTGACTCAAAGGTTTGAAGGGTATATTTACCACTGTCTGTAATGCTCAGGTTATTGATCCTAAATGTTCCATTACTGGGAAAAACTCTAGATCCATGTGCTATGGTATTAGAAATAACCTTATTATTTCTCACATCTAGTATTTTTGATAAATTCTTTAACAGTTGGTATCTAGGTATTTCTAAGGTGCTGTCCATCAGCTGGATGTCCACAGTTCCTCCCAAAGCTCCATAACACTGAGCTCCATCCTGTCTGCCATCACAGTGAGTTTCCACACCTGCAAATTTTGAAACATTAAAAAGAAAAACATTTGTGATTTGTTAGTTTCTACCTAATAAATGACAATAAAAATTAGATTAACATTGTCAGCAATCCAAAATTTACTGATGTGAGGACTTTTACTTGTAGTAAAAAGTAAAAAGTATTTTTAGTATTACCATGTTTATACCTAATACCACATTATGTTTTGTATAACTCAGTGTTTTTTTATTGAATGGTATCAAATTATTTATAGTAGCACTACTGCCATAAATCTGTCAGCTCTTAATATCTAACTCAGAGTAGGTGGCAGTTTTGCAAATTGTAGGTAATAGAGCCTCAAGACAGCGTGGCTGTGTGTGTTTTTTGGAGGACACTTTTTCAAGATGGCTGCTAGGGTGCAGACACACAGCTTGGCAGGTCCTGTGCTTTTGCCAAAAAACCCACCTAAAAAACCATCTAAAAACCCCTGGATCTTGACATCAACTTGTCTTTTTGTTTTTATACATTTTTATATTCTGTGGAGTTCGACATGTCCAAGAAAGCTGGATAATTATACCACTTTCCCAGCCAAATGGAGTACACATCTTTTGTTCACAAGATTCTTGGATTTTGGTCATGCTAGACCACCCCCAGGTGATATAGAACTAAATCCTGGACCTAATTTAAACATCAGTGATTTGGACTGGCTAGAACTAATTAGCCTAGTTAGCCTATGGGCACAGCTATCTCTGCATTGCTTTCCACCTCAACTAACTGTGCTACAACCACCGTCCCAGTTAGTAAGGCTACATCTTCAGCTAATAGTGTTTACGCCCCTGTTGTCCGGGCCTCC
This sequence comes from Perissodus microlepis, assembly GCF_051167445.1. Lineage (NCBI taxonomy): Eukaryota > Metazoa > Chordata > Actinopteri > Cichliformes > Cichlidae > Perissodus > Perissodus microlepis. Next base: position 10,717,367 of record NC_140462.1, read on the forward strand.
ACTTCTGCTGTTTGGGTTACCACCTCAGTTGCCTGGGTTTCTGCCTCAGCTGCCTGGGCCTCCATTTCAGCTGCCTGGGCCTCCGCCTCAGTTGCCTGGGTTTCTGCCTCAGCTGCCTGGGCCTCCATTTCAGCTGCCTGGGCCTCCATTTCAGCTGCCTGGGCCTCCATTTCAGCTGCCTGGGCCTCCACCTCGGCTGCCTGGGCCTCCACCTCGGCTGCCTGGGCCTCCACCTCGGCTGCCTGGGTTTCAATCTTGGCTGCCTGGGCCTTCATTTCAGCTAGCTGGGCTTCCACCTCAACTGCTCAGTCCTCCACCTCGGCTGCCTGGGTCTCCACCTCTGCTGCCTGGTTTTCAATCTTGGCTACCTGGGCCTACACCTCAGCTGCCTGGGCTTCCACCCCAGCTGCTCGGACCTCCACCTCGGCTGCCTGGGCCTCCACCTCGGCGGCCTTGGCCACCAACGCGGCTGCCTGGGCCCCCATCTTGGCTGCCTGGGCCTCCACCTCGGCTGCCTGGGCCTCCACCTGCTGTACCCAAACTACAGTCTCCGGACAACAGATGGAAATTAGCCCTTGGCTATAATCTGGCCACCGTGGATCCAGCTGATATCCCCGAGGTGATGGAGGTGATGAGATGGATCCAGGAGAGGGGATTTGTGCTGTCAGGGGGCCTGCATGGTGGCACTGTGGTCGCCAGTTACCCTTTTGATGACTCAGCCTCCCACGAGCAAGAAGGTCACGACAGCCCGTCGGCGGACGATGGTCTGCTTCGCCACCTGGCCCTGGTACATTCCCAGAACCACCCTGTAATGAAGACCGCTTTTTGTCTACATGAGGTGCAGGAACAGTCTGTGGAGCAAGAGACACCATACTTCTTACTCCTCTCAAAGGGAACAAGGTGGGATTTTACATCTTTTAGAAGTTTCTCAAATGTGATCATCAGCAGAGATCTCATTTCAACTGATTTAACTGATTTATTCATTCCATATTACTGGTTTATTTCCCAATCCTCTCACCCCCCAAAGAGATCGGGCACTAAGAGAAATCAGTCTGTAATCCTACAGAAAAAATCTGTGAAAAGAAAATGTTTTATTGTTCTTCTGCTTCTTTTATCTGGAAATGTGCAACCTAACCCGGTCCAGATTGCAAATGCTTAAGTACTCCTTGTGATTTCAAAACTCGAACAGGTCTTGGTATCACTCATTTAAATGTCAGAAGTCTTCTTCCCAAACTTGATTTTGTGAAAATTTGGATGAAAGAGTTAGATACTGATATTCTTATATTATCAGAAACCTAGCTTACTAAATCAATTACTGACAAAGACATTGCAATAACGGGCTATAATCTTTTCCGTTGCGACCGCCCCAGAAAGGGTGGCGGTGTTGCAATTTATGTAAAAAGCAAATTCCATGTTACTGTCGATTCATCGGTATCTGTTTGTAAACAGTTTGAACTTCTTGCCCTCAAGCTCCAACTTTTCAAGGGCTATTTTATTACCATTGTGGGCTGTTATAGACCCCCCTCAGCTAGTAGTGAGGCTTTAGTTTCACTTAGTGAAAAACTATCTACTTTAGATTTTAATGAAATTGTGCTGGCCGGAGATTTCAACTGGGACTGGTTGTCCTCTGCCTCAGACAGTTTTAAATCCATGTGTGATTCATATAATCTCACACAACTAATTTACAGCACAACTCGTCCAAATCTTAAATGCCCAGAAAAGTCATCACTTATTGATTTATTTTTAACTAATATGCCGTATAAATATTCTCACACTGGGGTTTTCGCAAATGATATCAGTGACCACTGTGTGGTAGCTGTAGTCAGACAATCGAAGCTCCCAAAATCAAGGCCACAGATAGCTTTTAAACGAGATTTTAAGCATTTCTGTGAGCAAGCTTTCTTTCATGACTTATGGGACTATAACTGGAGTAGAATCTACCTGATAACTGATCTTGAGCTGGCATGGAATTATTTTTATGATACTTTTATCAAAATTATAAATAAACATGCCCCTATCCGCAAATTTAGAGTAAAATGCAGAAACAACCCTTGGTTTTCTCCTCAGCTCTCCAGTCTACTCAAAAAAAGGGATGCTGCCTGGGCTAAGGCCAGAAAAACTAAATCCGAAGCGGATTGGCTGATTTTTAGACAGCTCAGAAACCGTTCAACTTCCTTAATTAAAAAGGCCAAATCAGAATTCTATCTTTCAAATACTACTAAACATTTGAACGATCCTAAAAAATTCTGGAAAATAATAAAATCTTCTTATGGGGACATAACTACAAATGAGATGCCAACTTTTGTTGTAAAAGACTCCTGCACTTTAACAGAGAAATGCGACATTCTAAACTGCTTTAATGAGCATTTTGTTTCTTCAGGATCTCTATTTGAATCTTTATATCCAGATTTAAAACAGCTTAATCAACAAGAGGCTCTCTCTGCAACCGCTCAAACTGAATCTGTGGTCAAACCCTTCAGTTTTTCTCCGCTAAATGTTTTTGAGGTCCACAGGGCTTTAAATCTGTTGGATCTAAATAAATCTGCAGGACCAGATCAACTTGATCCCTATTTTCTTAAGTTGGCTGCAGATTTTATAGCAGAACCAATAACTTACATTTTTAATCTTAGCCTCTCGAACAGTGAGATCCCTGTAATATGGAAATCTGCCTATGTTCTCCCTTTGCTGAAAGGAGGTGATCCTTCAGATGTTAATAATTACAGGCCCATATCTAAATTGTGTGTTCTAGCAAAAGTTCTAGAAAAGTTCATTAGTGAACAACTGAAAGACTTTTTGGACAAAAATTCAGTTCTTTCCCAACATCAGTCAGGATTCAGAAAACAACACAGCACAATAACTGCTGCTATTAAAGTGGTTAATGACATTGTTGATTCGATGGACTGCAAAAAATACTGTGCTGCTCTTTTTCTTGACTTGTCAAAGGCTTTTGATACAGTTGACCATGCTATTTTATTAAATAGACTAAACAATATTGGTCTATCTGTAAATGCTGTAAGTTGGTTTTCAAATTACTTGTCAGCAAGAAAACAGTGTGTCCATGCTGCTGGGTCTTCTTCCTCTTTTCTCCCAGTATCCAAAGGAGTTCCGCAGGGCTCCATATTAGGGCCATTGCTATTTTCTCTTTACATAAACAACCTTTGTGATAATTTGTCAAATGCAGCATTTCATCTTTATGCAGATGATACAATTATTTATTGTTCATCCCCTTCAATAGCACAAACCCTGCAATTTCTGCAGTCTGCCTTTGATGTCGTTCAGTCCCATTTAACTCAACTTAAGTTGGTGTTAAATCCAGAGAAATCCAAGCTCATGTTATTCTCAAATGGCAAAGAGTTGTTAGCTACATCTCCTAAGATTAAAACAATTCAAGGATCTGAAATTGAAATGGTCACATCTTACAAGTATCTAGGGATCATTATAGATCAGAATTTGTCATTTAAGACTCACATTCAAAGGCTTGTGTCGAAGTTAAAACTAAAACTAGGTTACTTTTTTAGAAACCAATCCTGTTTCTCCCTCCAAGTGAGAAAACATTTGATTCGTGCAACCTTTTTACCTTTATTGGATTATGGTGACCTGCTTTTTATGAATGCACCTGCCCACTGCCTAAAGAGGTTGGATACTGTGTACCATTGTGCTTTACGTTTTATTACTGGCTATGGAAATTATGTACATCATTGTTCTTTGTATGCTGCTGCTAAATGTCCATCTTTGCATATTCGCAGACTCTCCCATTGGTTGATCTTTATCTATAAATCTCTCCTTGGGCTGGTTCCATCTTATTTATGTGTTTATATGTGTAAAAACCACAACCAATACAACCTTCGTTCGAACAAAATCATACAATTGATTGTCCCAAAAATCAGAACAGAATTGGGGAAAAGGGCTTTTAAATACGCTGCCCCTGCTTCCTGGAATAATCTGCGGAAGGAACTGAAATTATCAGAATTGGTTACCTTGGGAGAGTTTAAGTCTGTCTTAAAGGAACGAGAGAACAGCTCTTTTACTCAGTGTGATTGTTTTTAATGTACTCTTAATTTGATCTGTTATTGTATATTTTACACATGTTTGTATGGGATATTGTATTTGTTTTAAATGTTATATACCTATGTGGTATGTGACTTTTGTTGCCATGATGCCAGGTCTCTCTTGGAAATGAGATTTTTAATCTCAATGAGATTTTTTACCTGGATAAATAAAGGATTAATAAAAAAAAAAAAAAAGAACAAACATACTGCATCCATAATCCCAAAGTTATCACACAAATGTGTCCAACATTTACAAATATATTAATAATTAAGAAATACAGGTAGACACATTCTCCACATTTTAGCCGAATGCAAAAACTAAAGTATTTTCATGTGAATAAAATAATCGGTTGTTTGTCAAACAGAAAACAGGAACCCATATTTCAGAGAAAAGACTCTGCACAGGACAGAGATGTTCATTTCTGAAGGTGGCCTTATAAATGAAAAAGTAATGCAACTAATACGTTCTTCAACATATCAGTAGTGACTGCATGACTTAAATAACTTAAGATCTGGATTCCTAGTTACAACCAATCAATAAGTTGAGACACATTCTTCAAAATCAGGCAGTCCATCAAAGTAACAAATAAGCTTGATGTCTCTGATAAGGATGGAAAGTATAAAGTCCTTTAAAAAGCCAGATCTCACTTAAACACACTGTAACAAGGCTGCCAAGGTGCATAGTGAGCTAAGAATTTACCACTGCTACTAAAACTGGTAAAAAGACAAAAAAAAAAGGAACTAAAGCTCTGCTCAAATGATCACGTACTGCAGATGGAGCCAACAGATTCGTACATTAATTTAATAAAATGAATCAAAGTATACATATTGTAACTTTGTGTAAGTATTTGTCCTGCTTTAACATCTCTGAGGGCGATGTCAGATATTTTGTACAGGTTAAAAAAGTATTAAATGATAAGTGTCGCATGTAAAAAGAATATCTCACCATGAGACACTCCCAGTAGAATCACCATCAATCCCAGCACAGCTTCCATGTCTCCTCAATGTTCAGTGTGTGTTGACACAGTCGACAGCCGTCAGAGTACTTTATTAAATAATATGCACATTTGTCCAGCAGGTAACAGTCAGAAATGGCTCCTGCTACTGATCAGCCTCTTTTGAAATGCTGTTCTCATTCTGTGTGTGGAAATTTGAAAAAGGAAGTACAACTAGCATGTTCATTACTTTGCAGAAATAAAAGGAACTTCACAGATCTTCCACAGACTTTGTTTAATTATTACTCACACTGTCACTGGACTATTTTTAGATCGGTAAAAAACTAACCATATCCTGCCCATCACTCAGTGTCTACAACATTCATGCAGTTTAATGCAATTCAACAGCAGCCCCATTTATATTCCACCTTAAGTCCATATTTTGGTGCTGATACAAAGTACCTTGTATACACATCCGTGAAGAAAAAAGAAACACTTTTAAAACATTATAAAAATGTACACTCTGCCCATATGGAAAACATATATATAAATCTTATAAAGTTTGTATCTGTCTTGTGTGAAACTTGTATGAAAAGCATACAAGAGTGAAAAAAATTACAAGATCCCTAGAAAAAACATATAAATGAAACTTGTATGTTTTGGATACTTACTAAAACAATATATGAAAGTGGCCACTTTCATGAGTAAATCATATAAGCCTTCCATGATTCACTATATGAAGTAGGCCACATCTGATGCAAGTCTTTTATAAGTTTTTTCTATTTCTTTTCTATACGGGTGACTTTAGGGATTGTGGTATTTAGGCTAATTGGTGGTTTGAGTGGTTGTTTTGACCAATGCTCATTCAAACCAGTACAAGTTCTGAAAAGTGACACTATTATTCAAAAGTATGTTTTAAATACTGCATTCTCAATAATCCAGATATAAACATTTAAGAAAATTGTCTTAATCTGCACAAAGCATTTTCAGTGAGCGAAACATTTTGTTGCTCATCTAAGTGTTCATCTGAATCATAGGCCTGCTCAGATTGTCTGCCTGCGCAGACTACTGATCCTAAATGTGAATCCCAACCTCAAAGGACAGTGTGTTAATACTTTGACGAAAGCCATTGTTATAATCATCTTATTATTCTTTGAAATGAGTAAAATAGTGAAAAGGTGTTTCTTTCTTTTTGTGATTGGTTTCATTTTGTGTTTGTTGGCCAAAGAAGACTGTTCAGTTTCAATTTGTTTAATACTGTAAAAGTAGAGCCTCAGTGAACCAAAAACTTTTTATGGGCATGCTGTGACTGCAGCAGTGTGTTAATACTTTGACGAAAGCCATTAGTATACTCATCTTATTATTCTTTGAAATTCGTAAAATAAAAGTACTCTGCATATTTGTTTCTTTCTTTTTTGCTTTGCTTTGTTTCATTTTTTGTTTGATTTGTTTATTTTTGTAACTGTAGAGCTTCAGTGAAATAACAGGGCAAATCATCACACCTATGATGTCAGACGAAGTTGTTATTAAAATTATTAAATTATTTAAATCTAAAACTCTTGGGTTTGAAAGCTAGCTTACTGAAACTAAAAGCAACTAGCTGTTTCTCTTCATCATCATTATTTTTTTCCACAAGAAGGAACCTGAATTAACATGATCAATAATTAATTATTTAAAATAGGACTACACTACTGATGATTATGAGTATGCCAGTATGACAGAGTTTTATAGGAGCTCCCGCGTTCTGGCAACCTTCAGATAAACTACTCTAGTCTAACTACTGAAAGCAGCTGTCATTAGTGATCAGTTTCAGATAAGAATGTGTGAACTCAGAAAGACCGGAAGTGTTTAGAATGGAACTCAAGAGAGAGAAAAGCGAGAAGTTGTCTTTCAGTTTAGAGATACTAATACTTTGAAACCAAATGTGTAATTTTCTTGTTCAGCTAATCATGCAGTTTCACTGACATTGTAATATTTAAAATTTAAAATAGATGCAATAACTAAATAAAATAAAAATTAAAACAAGTAAGAGGTTTATATGTATTTTCAAGCCAGTTCAACACATACATGATAAAAATTCCAATTTATGTTCAAGTTTAAATTACAGATTATTTCAAATCTCAAAACACATTCGTAGACATCAATGATTGTTCTGTTGTTCACTGGTTTTAAAATGTTTTCTGAAGTTATGTATGTTGAGGTTACATGTTAGTTAGTTTCACCATAGAAGTTATTTTGCACAGAAGAAAGTGAAATTGACTAGACTAAACCCTAACCCTAAAATTAAAAATCGTCCATAATAGTTGACGTCAAACTTTCAACACATTCCTGCTCTGGTCTACCTGCTGTATGTCTATGCCAAGTTTCACTGCTTTCATACTCCCAAGAAATTAAAGGACAAGTCTGCTCAAATTTCACAACATTCAAGGAATGTGATAACGTCATGTTAAAATGTATTTAGAAATCATTTGTGAGAGGTGACATGAATTTTACAATGGATTCCTCTTCTTTGACACCCACACTATATGTGTGCAGATTTTCATCTCAATCCACTGCATAACTCTGGAGAAATTAAAGGACTTTTCTTGTTAATTTCAACATGCACATTCGATTATAACAATAAATAAAAAAATAATTAAATATCATCTTTGATTGTTGACATGAAATTGTCAAATGAATACTCCTTTTTTTTTCCTTCTCTATATGTGTCCCAACTCTTATCAAAAAATGCTGAAAGATTCCAGAGAAATTAAAGGACCTTTCTATTCAAATTCCACAAGGTTAACAAAATTTTACAAAAAAAAAAAATCATCTTTCTTTGACAGTTGACTTGAAATTCTCCACAAATTCCTCTTCTCTGAAACTAACACTACATGTCTGCAACTTCAGCTTCAACCACTGAAACATTTCTCTTGTGAACTCTAGTGAACTCAAGACAGACAGTAAAGTGGTGTTGAGCACCCCAATACAGGAAGTAGGGATTGGCTGTCTGTTTAAAGAGTCCAAATCTCTGATCCTATCGATCTTACCCAGCAAACAGTGCAAAGCTTTGATGAAACCGATGTGTGAGGGGACTCACCCAGCTGTAACTGCCTCAGAAACCCAAGTTTCCCTGCTGTTGCCCTGCTGTCATCTGTTCTTGTAAAGTATAACCAAACTTTTGAGCGTTTGTGCCACTTAGTCGTTATGTTTCCTGTCGGGTAAATGACGCTACGCAACGTGGCGACGTCATTCAAAGGGACTGGAATCGATAGGGGAATCGTTTGCAAAAATGGCAAACAATTCCAATTAATTGAAACAGTTGGAACCGGTTCTCAACAAGAACCATCCGTACCGAAGGGTCTGTTAGTTTAAAAGGGCTGGAGTAACCTGTAACATGGATATCAACACTCTGCTGGGTGCTGGGAATATTATACTCAAAGGATGAAACACTGAAGAACTAGAACATAATTAAATATATAAAACCAAAGTAAATCATGAACCCACATAACTCAAAACACTTAGTCGGCAACCCAGGAACCATGACAGTTAATTCTAAATAGTATAAATAGCTCTTACATGTTACTCCAGCCCTTTGAAACTAACAGACTGTTAGTGCTGTTTTCCAAGGCACTAGTTTTTTTGTTTTTTACATGCAGTGCATGTATAAGACATTCACAGAATTTGAACACTTAAATAAACAAATAAAACTGCAAAATGGGAATTTCTTCTCTCTCTCTCTCTCTCTCTAAAAAAACAAAAAAATCCCCCCTAGCCCCTGCAGGTGGTCTATCCTTCAAGCTCAGGTCCTCTACCAGAGGCCTGGGATCTTGAGGGTCCTGCACAGTGTCTTAGCTGTTCCTAGGACTGCGCTCCTCTGGACAGAGATCTCTGATGTTGTTTTCTGGGATCTGCTGGAGCCACTCACCTAGTTTGGGAGTTACCGTACCAAGTGCTCCAATGAACACTGTTACCTTCACTCTCCACATTTTCTCAAGCTCTTCTCTGAGCCCTTGGTATTTCTCAAGCTTCTCGTGTTCCTTCTTCCTGATGTTGCTGTCATTGGGAACCACTGCATCTATCATTACAGCTGTCTTCTTCTACCACCACTATGTCCAGAGCTTGTTCCTGTGCTGCCATGATTAGTGCCTATGTGCTGTCTTTCAGTCCAGCTTTGTCCAGCCACTGGTAGGATTTCTGGGTATCAGCCACCTTCGCTATCTGGCGGGGGTACATACCGTGCAGGGGCCTGTCTCTCCATGATGGTGCCTCAGGCAGCAGAAACCCATACATGAGGAGGACCTCATGTATGGGTTTCTGCTGCCTGAGGTATTCACTGAGCACGCAGTCGGTTGGGGCCATCTTACTAATGTATTCGTGGATGTTTGTTGTCTCTAGGCGGTATCATCAGAAGACATAGCATACATTTTCACTGCTATGCAGATGACACCCAACTCTATCTGTCCATGAGGCCAGATAACAGACACCAATTAGTTAAACTGCAGGAATGTCTTAAAGACATAAAGACCTGGATGGCTGCTAAATTTCTGCTTCTTAATTCAGATAAAACTGAGGTTATATTACTCGGCCCTGAAAATCTTAGAAATATGGTATCTAACCAGATTCTTACTTTGGATGGGATTACCTTGGCCTCCAGTAACAATGTGAGGAGTCATTTTTGACCAGGATATGTCCTTCAATGCACATAGTAAACAAATTTGTAGGACTGCTTTCTTCCATTTGCACAACATCTCTAAAATTAGAAATATCCTGTCTCAGAGTGATGCTGAAAAACTAGTTCACACATTTATTACTTCCAGACTTGACTACTATAATTCATTATTATCAGGATGTGCTAAAAACTCCCTGAAAAGCCTTCAATGAATCCAAAATGCTGCAGCAAGAGTACTGACAGGGACTAGAAAGAGAGAGCATATTTCACCTGTATTGGCTTCCCTTCATTGGCTTCCTGTTAAATCCAGAATTGAATTCAAAATCCTGCACCTCACGTACAAGGTCTTAAATAATCAGGCCCCATCTTATCTTAATGACCTTGTAGTACCATATCACCCTATCAGAGCACTTCACTCTCGCACTGCAGGTTTACTTATTGTTCCTAGAGTATTTAAAAGTAGAATGAAAACTGTCCTTTTCATTAAAGCATTTAGTTAGGGTTGGACCAGATTACCCTGAATCCTCCCTTAGTTATGCTGCAACAGACGTAGGCTGCGGGGGGATTCCCATGATGCATTGAGTTTTTCCTTTCCAGTCACCTTTCTCATGCACTATGTGTTATAGACCTCTCTGCATTGAATCATACCTGGTTTTAATCTCTGTCTCTCTTCCACAACATGTCTTTATCCTGTTTTCCTTCTCTCACCCGACCGGTCACAGCAGATGGCCGCCCCTCCCTGAGCCTGGTCCTGCCGGAGGTTTCTTCCTGTTAAAAGGTAGTTTTTCCTTCCCAGTGTCGCCAAAGTGTGGATCAGTGAATTGATGTCTCGTTCACTCTTGCCATACAGCTTGATTTCATCCATGTACAGGAGGTGGCTGACAACTGTTCCATTCCGTAGTCGGTATCCTTAGCAAGTCTTGTCAATGATCTCACTGAGGGGGTTCAGGCCTATGCAGAACAGCAGTGGGCACAGAGCATCTCCTTGGTAAATCCCGCACTTGATGGTGACTTGTGCTATGGGCTTGAAGTTGGCCTCTAGTGTTGTCCGCCACATCCCCATTGAGTTCCTGATGAAGGCTCTTAGGGTCCTGTTGATCTTGTATAGTTCTAGGCATTCCAGGATCCAGATGTGGGGAATTGAGTCATAGACCTTCTTGTAATCAATCCAGGCAGTGCAAAGGTTGGTCAGCATTTCCGTTATGGGTTGCGTCCTTCTCCCATATGCTCTTCCAGTATTGCTCCGTCTCCAGCCTCGGTGGTGCTGTTCTCATACTGTTCCCCTGCCAATGAGAGCACACCTTGGCTGGTTCTGTAGAGAACAACTGGTTTATTCTCCTGTCTTTGATCTCTCTGGTGTACCTCTTCAAGCAGCTGGCCAAGGCTGTGAGTCGTTGCTTGGCAGTTTCCAAGGCCTCAGGTATGGACAGCTTGCTATACTTCTTAGGCACCTTCTTTTTTGCACCTTTCTGCAGCTGCAATAGTTGGCTAATCTCCCTCCGTGCTACCCTGATCTTAGCCTCTAGTCTCCTTCTTCATGGTGGGTATTGCTCCTTGTGGCTGTGGCTTGTTCAACTTGTATCTATCTATCTATCTATATATATATATATATATATATATATATATATATATATATATATATAGATACTAAAGAAAAATATATGTTATAATCAATTATAGTTGTTGACACAGCTGTTGTTTTGTAGTGATGGGATTTCCGGCTCTTTTTAGAGATCCGGCTCTTTCGGTTCGGCTCACTAAAAAGAGCCGGCTCTTTCGGCTCCGAACCGGCTCTTCAGGTTGTTTTGTTGCTTTAATTAATTTATTATTAACAACAATATAAAATTATGCACAAAAGGAATTACTAACGTAAAAAAAGTGGTTTTATTTATATATGTTTATATATAAATATATGCGGTGGCCCCTAGAGACAAAACACGTACAAACTCCAAAACACATTTCTAGCATGAACTGAACTTCCAAAGCAGAGCTACTAGATCACTTAAATTACACAATTGAAAGCATGAAAGCATATGTGTATTGTTTGTGTATTTATACACAGGCACTCATATATATTCAAATAATTTAAAAACAATGTTCATTTACCTGTTACTACCACACACCAAATCCGGTCGTTGGTACTTGCTGGCTTGTGTAGCCACTAGGTAACAAAAGCTCAACACTGCGCCCAGCATCCTGGAGCACTTCTGTTGTCTTTTGTACGTGTTTTGAGTTTTTATGTGCTTCGGAGTTTTTATGTGCTTCAGAGTTCGTACGTGATTTGAAGTTTGTACGTGCTTTGAAGTTTGTACGTGCTTTGTCTCTAGGGGCCACCGTAAATATACTTTTATTTATTCACTCCACATAAAATGTAATAAATAAATCATATAATACAAAAATCAACTATTCACATTTCAACTTTTAACTAATTAAATTTTCAGCTTTTTCCTTTTACAAATTTAAAGTGAAACAACACAAAACACTGCAAACCACAACACAATTAAATATAAATTAAAATATGAAAAGAAAAAGAACATGCATATTCTCTGTCATATGGACCTGCATGAATAAACTTTCTGAATCCTTTATCATCTGCAACTGAAAATAGTTGTGGATGATTACTATACCTTTCTAATGTGACGTTGTTGTCCCTGGCTCTCTCTCTCTCCCTCTGGCTCTGTTCCTGTGCTGAGTGTAACTACCGCCCCTCCCCCCTCTTCCCAGCGTAAAGCACACGGCTCGCGTGTGGAGTGAAGTGCGAGAGAGAGGCTGAGAGAAAGGAAAAAAAAAAAAAAAACCCACGTGACGGCTCGCGATAAGGAGCCGGCTCGCGTCGTTCACGTCAAAGAGCCGGCTCTAAGAGCCATTTCGTTCGCGAATGACCCATCACTATTGTTTTGCTCTCTCTCTCTCTTACCTGTCTGCCTGGGCGGAGCTCAGATTGGGCTCCCGCCCTTGGCCTACACACCTGCAGCTGATCTCCAGTGATTTGCAGTTGATCTCTGGCTCTGCTTAAGGCAGGGGCTCTGAGCTACTCGTCGTTGGAATATTGAGTAACTCTCATTAGTATTGCCTGGCTCCATTGCGATTCTGTTGTTCCCGTGCTTGCCTTCGACTAACCCTCGTCTCTGTAAATAGGTTTATCTGGATCTGCCCTTTTTGTGACCCCTGGACCCCGTGAGTGAAAGTGAGCTGCTTGTGTAGAGATTGTTTGGACGAGGAGCGGAGCAAGTGCGAAGACGTGTGTTTCCCCAGCCTGTTGACCCCCGGGACCCTGGTGTTACCCCCCCCTTCATGTGTATATAGCGCACCAGTGTGATTAATAAAAAGTTGTTTGAACCGTGCTTTCTCAGTCTGCGCCTGAGTCCGTTCCACCGCCGTGACAAAAATGCCTTTTGTAGATTTAAAAAGGTATGGTTTCACTGACTCAGTGAGTATAGGTAGTCTAGCGGTTTGTCTTAAAACAACTGTACTCTCCAAATTTAGACTGGAACTAGATTTTCGACTTTAATCTCAAAATTTGGACATTATTCTTGAAGTGATCAGTAATATTTTTTCTTAATGTGGCTCTAATACACTATCATAAAATAGAGCCATTTTAAATGGTTGTAGCCTTTCTACAAAATGCAGAGATGCCTCCTGTGATAAAATGAACAATTCTGACACTCTGTTTCAGTTAACTTACCCCCATAATTATGACAAGTTGTTGTTTACGTCAAATCTTTTCACATATACCGTAGTTGTAGTTGACACCCAAAATAAATAATATATTCCAATAAACAGTGTTTGAATTACACTGATAGTGTCTGAAAACTGCATTTAAAATAAACTTACATTGTAGATAACTGAGTGCTTTTCCAAAATCTAAATAGATTAAATAAATACAAATGGTAAAAATGATACATCTTCCATCATATTTGATTATTAATAAAACAGTGATGGAGCTAATTAAACTGATTAAAATTAGTTAGATATTATTTAAACAGTTCTTCTGCCGTAACTGTATGTTAAGTGTATTTTAACTTTAAGTAAATATACATATGAAATTGATCTCAGAATTTCAATCTCTGTCAAATAGGAATAGGTCACTCCAGATGTTGACCAATAACTATTTACAAACACTGTGTACTAAAATGATTGCTTTCATGTTTAAAAACTGAGGTTTTGTGAGAATATATACAAAAATATAATTAAAATAGTTACAGTTCATCTTTAAAATTTTAATCGTACAAATCTTGAAGACCTCTTCTAAGTAACTAAAAGACAGTTAAAACAGTAATAGAATACTGCATAATAGCACCATCTCGTGGGAATAAATAATAATACTGCTTCAGACTGATTTGTTGACCAGATACACCTTTTTCCCCTTTTTTGGACTATCATAATTTGTTTCAATAGGCTTTTGTTTTATGTATATAGTTCAAAAATATGCCACCTCAAAAGATAGCATCAGGTCTCCTTATTAAAGCGTCTTAAGAGTCACTACCTGAGTTACTCAGTCACCGCTGGATCATTGAGGAACTTCAGTCAGCGTAACTCCGGGTCTTGTGCTGGTTTGTTGTGCTTCTTGTCATCTTGTGAAGAAACTTACCTGTCTCCTCTTGTGCACAGAAACCAGTGGAGAGCAAGTCAAAAACTAGACAAGTTCACATGAAAAAAGAAAAACTCCCACATAAAAATGGTCTATCATCATGTCTGCAGAGTACAAAAGCAGAAAACACTCACAGTGTTTATATAACATACTATCTTTAAATCAAGAGATCATAAAAGAATACATGTGTAGTCCTCTGGTATAATGCAGATGAAAGTAAAATAAATCAGTCAGTATTAGCTTTTTACATTTTTCTGATGGGAAATCACATTAAATTAAAGACCTTTAGACATTTTAACATCAGCTCTTCTCTCCATGGATCTTCAGTGATGCAGTCTGTGTGGAAGAACTGACCACTTAAATCACCTGAATTTATGAACGTTAGCATACAAACAATCATCTCCCGTTGGTTCAGTCTGCCAAGGACGTTTTGAGTACTTGACTCGGCAGAACTCTAGCTCTGCTCTTTTCTCCAGTTGTTTCGCCTGCTGTTTCACGACCCTGAGATCAGCAAAGATTTCTTCCTGATCATTTTCTTCCTCTGTAGTCAGAAGAAGAAGAAACGCTTGCTTTAAAAATAATCAACGAATAATTAGAGGAATAGTTGCACTTTCTATTAAACTTCATTTGCGAGCTTTAGACATTATGTTGGATTTTGTTAAGCTGTTTAACTTTTTGCTTTTTACAGTTACTGTGTTAACTGTGGCTGCTTAACAATATTTAAGTGACATATAACAGAGATATAAATAAACTGTTGTTGAGACTGCATTAATTAAGTATATTTATAAAAAGAGTAAAAAAGCAATTTAAGAAAAGTGAGTAAGGGAAAAGAAGTTTTGTACCTTTTGTTTTGCTGTTTTGCTTTTTCCGTTGGGCACAGATTGCTGCTACAACCACAACTAAGAAAATTATAAGTGTTGAGAGAACACCACTGATCAGTGGCAAATGTCCTATTTCATAGAAAGAATTAAGTCAATAAACATGAAATGAAGAAAGGAGAAAATAACATCAATGGATCTAGCTGTTTTTTTCAGTTTCCACTGTACCATGGGTCATTCCTCTTACCCACTGCAGTTTGTGTGGTTGTGGTGGGTTCACTTGTTGGTTCAATGCACAGGGTGTTATTGGCTTCATACACCCACTCTGACACCTGTGTCCCATTGATTGAGGTGCAGTTGATGAAAATGAAGCCTATGAGCAAAAAACAAATAATTTATCAAAAATGTAAAAAGTGATATAATTATCAAAGTTGTAACTATCACCTTTTTCCCTCACCACAGGTAGATATCCTCTTTTCATTGGAGACTTTACTAACATGGTTTTTTACTGAGCAGACAAGACTTCCTGAGACGTGCTGTTTCGGAGTGATGATGTTAGTCTTAATATTTACAGAAAACAGCTCAGTATCTGTCAGTGTGCGTCCATCCAGAGTCCAGCTGTACTGAGGACTGTCCCCTCCCTCAGAGGAGCAGGACACCCTCATCTCTCCCTGGGACAGACACTCAGAGACCAGCAGGACAGAGGACACAGGAGCTGAGAGAAACACACACAGATGAGTTTAGTTTTAGATTTTAAAATCTCTCTAATAAAAAAAGGAGATATATAGATTACCAAAACATTGTTAAGTTTCTATCTACTAATTAGTGTCATTTCCCAATAGTAACCTTCAACTTTGAATAAACAAGTGTTAAGTCTAGACATCATTGCTTATACTGTCCTAATAAAGAACAGGGAATGCACAAACTATATGTATCTGAAATTATGTAAGATATATACATTACGAAAACAATTTTAAATTGGTTATTAATTAATTTAATTAATTACTTATTAACACAACATTTACCTTGAAAAAGCAACTGTAAAGTCAGCACACCTGATGATCTTCCATCTGAATCAAAGGTTTGAAGGGTATATTTACCACTGTCTGTAATGCTCAGGTTATTGATCCTAAATGTTCCATTACTGGGGAAAAAGCTAGATCTATGTACTATGGTATTAGAAATAACGTTATTATTTCTGACAAATAGTATTACTAATGAATTCTTTAACAGTTGGATTCTAGGTATTTCTGAGGTGCTGTCCATCAGCTGGATGTCCACAGTTCCTCCCAAAGCTCCATAACACTGAGCTCCATCCTGTCTGCCATCACAGTAAGTTTCCACACCTGCAAATTTTGAAACATTAAAAAAGTTTTTTCTTTTTCAGTGTTTCATGTTAACATGTTATTTATTACTTAATACCAAATTGTGAATCCAGTGTTTTGATTAGCTTTGTATAAAATGATAACGTTTATCAAATTCTTTTTAATAACACTACTGCCATGAGTACACGAGCTCTGATTATTTCACTCTGAGTAGGTGCAGGTAATAGAGCCTCAAGAGCACACACATTTAATCAATAATATACTCCCAAATAGGGCTGGGCGATATGGCCTAAAATCCATATCACGGTATAATTTGAAGCATATGCGGTAACTATATATATCTGATATATTCTTTTCTTCTGTATAACGTATTTTACACACTGTAAGGCACACTTAAAATCCTTTAATTTTCTCAAAAATCAACTGTGTGCCTTATGTATGAATTCTGGTTGTGCTTACTGACCTCGAACCGATTTTATGTAGCACACGGTGAGCAGAAATCTGTCAAAAATGTTTTAGTACGACTTTGGTAAGCTATGAAGGCACACTGCTTGATGGCTTGCCGAAGCATTAGGCTGCCATAGTCAGGAGCCTTGCGGAGTAATCTGCGTCCAAAACTCCGTCTTCTTCAGGTCCCAAAGTCAAAGGAACACTGTGGCATCACTGAGATTTAAAAACTGTCTAAATTCTTTCATCTTTAATAAAATCATTAGCGTTGCTGCTTTACCAAGTGTAACAATTAAGTTTAACATTCAGGCATCCATGAAAACAGATTTATTAAATTCAACGGAGTTAGAAGTTAGCAGGAAATTAGCTCACTAGTTTCCACCTAAACATGATATAGCATGTTCTGACTGAGAAATTTCTGAAAAAATTAAAACGTACAGCAGGGACTTTTGTAGGGTTACTGAAGTCGGACTAGCTGGTATATAATGTTGTGCTACGTGATCACTAGCAAAACAGCTACGTTAGCATAACATTAGCACAGTGAAGCTGAAGGATGAACGCTAACCTTTTTCCACTTGATAAAAGTTAACGTGAGGGTTTCTGGTGGTTAGGGACAAATGCAATTGCATGGCAGGATGTTATAAACGGACCAAACTTCAGTTAGGAGAACAACTCAGATAATCCATCCACAATACGAGGTTAGTCATACTGCAACAACATGGGGATAGAGCAGCTGCAAGAGAATTCAACATCAATGAATCAATGGTACGGAAGTGGAGCGCAGTTTTTGCCTTTCCCCATATTTCAAAAGTGCTTAGTCTCTTTGCTATTGCTGTCGCCAGGCATAATTTGCAGATGATGTTGTTTGCAGCTGCTGCAATGCTTTCGACCAAAACAGGCGCAGCTTGATGACACCATCAACATGCACTATCGCGGTAGAGTGGTATAGTCAAAATCTCTATAATTTATATCATTTCTACCGTATACAGTTTATACCGCCCACCCCTACTCCCAAAGTTACCACAATAATGTTTCCAGCATTACAACTATGTTAATAACTAAGAAAAACAGTTAAACAGATCCTCCACTGGAAAATCTGTTGACAGTTAAAACAACAACACTGAAATCATGTCTATGGAAGACCATTATAGTGAGCAAAGTTGCTACTCTCCCTTTTTTCCAGAGTCATTGATACTTAAATAGGTAAAAAGGCAAAAAAAAAACAAAAAAACAAACAAACTAAAGCTCTGTTTAAATGTTCGCAAATTGAAGATGTAGCTAAAAGAAAAGAAGAAAATAAAAGAAATACAAGCACAATTCTCTTGCCTTTTTTTCAAGTATTAGTACAGGTCCTTTAACACCCCTAAGGACAATGTCCAACTTTATGTACTGATTTTAAAAAATCATATTGCTTCAAAACACATTGGTGATAAATAACATGTTATTAGTTATCATTTTTAATAAAATGCCACATGAAAAACCCAGAACAGCTTACCATGAGACATCCCCAGTAGAATCACCATAAATCCAACCACTGCTTTCATTGTTTGGTGACGTGCAGACAGCAGTTAATAGTCAGAAAAGACTCCTGATCAGCCTCTTTTAAAAAGCTCATCACATTAAAAACAGAAGCAAAATTAACATATTCATTACTTAGCAGAAATAAAAGGAACCTCACACAGGTTCCACAGACTTTTTTTTTTATCATTACTCATACTGTCATTGGACTATTTTCAACATCTGTAACAAAATAACACTATCCTTCCCATGATGGCAGTAGACTAATAAAGTTTAGTTTAGTGCAGTTTAACAGCATTCATGTTTATATCTCATCTAAAGTGAATTCTTGTTATATCTTATTTTAATTTAGTTTTTAATTTGTTTTAGTATCTAATACATCATATTTACATCCACGAGGGAAGCAGACACTTTTGAACAGCTTTGAACATAAAAAAAGAATTAAGGATTGTTTTTTTAGGATTGATGGTTTGAGTGGTTGTTATTGTTGCCAAAATTAATTTCCAATGAAAGAACCATCTCATCGCTCATCCAAGTGACTTCTTCATTCTCAGCTGACTAAATGTTTCCTACCTTATAAATAGTACAGTTACATAATGACCGAAATTACCCCCATTGCCTAAGCCAAACGCCCAGTATCATGAGCACTGATCAACTGCCATGAGTACTATTCACGGAGAATCGGGAACTGCTGCAATCATCACAGCATTGTAAGATGGTGTGGCAGAGGTGTGGTCCCTGGCTCAGCTGCAGGGGAGGAGTGGGGCAGTGAGCTCAAGGGGGCAGTGCCAAGGAGGCTGGAGGGACAAGTGGCGGTTATTTAACTAATGAGGTTTCTCTCTTTATATACAGTGAACCGGGAGACCTGAGGGAGGAGCATGCACTGACGACTGACTGGGAAGTTGATGAACTGTGTACAGAAACGTCCAGCCATATGTTTGTGGTGCCTTAATAAACACTCCCCAAGCATTCAAACATACCAGTGTGTCAGGTCTATCATTACAGATGGTGAAAGATGTACTCTTAGAAACACTGGTTTCAGGAGGGAGTCAAAGAGGCCATTCATGTAAAAAAGGAGCAATCAGCTGTGGAGACTTAAGACTACGTCTCTCACCGTCTTGCAGTTCTATGATTGCAGCTATTCCCCAACTCTCTGTGAATGTTTCATCACTATTTAGCCTCTCACTAATCAAATAAGCAGACAGATTTCACACAAACTCCTCTATTCTACTCAAATGCAAACAACATGGACAACATAACTGACCATGATTCCTGTAAGTGATCAGATCTCGTTAATTTATTTAAAAAAAAAATACATTTTACATTTAAGAAAAAAGTCTTCTGACTCATGTTCATTCTGAGAGGAGGAGAGGAGACTCTCTTTGCTGCTGTTTACATGTTTGGCTCATGATCACATATTACACAATGGAACCACCAAGAAAAAAAAAGGAAACTTTCTCCAGGCTACAATCGTTTTGATCCCATAATGTCAAATAAGGTATATGTTTTTTCTTTCCTGTGTTTATGTATTCCTGCCTCATTAGTACATTGTGGAAGAGTGTTTTTCCAAAGCAGGAGAGTAAATGGCCTGTATTTGTATAGCGCTTTACTCAGTCCCTAAGGACCCCAAAGCGCTTTACACATCCAGTCATCCACCCATTCACGCACACATTCACACACTGGTGATGGCAAGCTACATTGTAGCCACAGCCACCCTGGGGCGCACTGACAGAGGCGAGGCTGCCGGACACCGGCGCCACCGGGCCCTCTGACCACCACCAGTACACCCTAAAAAATTATTCAGGGGCTTAGTAAATATCATTATAATTCTAAGTTAGATGACCTTGATTAAATCTTTGAAAATCACAAAAGTGTTATCTTGAGTTGAAAATACTGAAAAGAATGCTTAAATTTTCAACACCAGTTTTTGAGTTGAACTGAGCTCTTTTGTTCAAGTTTATTTAAAAGAAATAATTCTGTATTTGAAACACAGGGTGCATTATTTAAATCTACTCAATATATCTCATAGAAAGTACTCAAAATAACTGAGACACTGGTATTCATACTTATCATTGTCTTTAACTTTAATTATTAATGGTTCAAAATCAATATAATTTTGTCCCCCAATACTAACTTAAAACTTTGAGTAAGACTAATGACCTTTGGCATGTACCGCGCGCGAGGAGCATGGCCTCATGGGAGATTTTCTGCACGTTGAACGAGACAGACACACATCCACTGCAGACTTGGTAACGTTTTCAGGTAAGTGACCAATTCTTACATTAGCTGTCTTTATCCACACCGTTCTTTTATAACATGTTCTGAAGAAATAGTGATGGGATTTCCGGCTCTTTTTAGAGATCCGGCTCTTTCGGCTCGGCTCACTAAAAAGAGCCGGCTCTTTCGGCTCCGAACCGGCTCTTCAGGTTGTTTTGTTGCTTTAATTAATTTATCATTAACAATAATATAAAATTATGCAGAAAAGGAATTACTAATGTAAAAAAAGTGGTTTTATTTATATATGTTTATATATGGCCCCTAGAGATAAAGCACGTACAAACTCTAAAGCATATACAAACTCCAAAAAGCACGTACAAACTCCAAAACACATTTCTAGCGTTAACTGAACTTCCAAAACAGAGCTACCCAGATCACTTAAATTACACAATTGAAAGCATGTGTGTATTGTTTGTGTATTTATAGACAAGCACTCATATTTATTCAAATAATTTAAAAAAAAAAGTTCATTTACCTGTTACCACCACACACCAAATCCGGTTGTTGATACTTCCTGGCTTGTGTAGCCACTAGGTAACAAAAGCTCAACACTGCGCCCTAGCAACCTGGAGCACTTCTGTTGTCTTTTGTACGTGCTTCTGAGTTTTTACGTGTTTTGGAGTTTGTACATGCTTCGGGGTTTGTAAGTGCGTCTGAGTTTTTACGCGTTTTGGAGTTTTTACACGTTTTGGAGTTTGTACATGCTTTGTCTCTAAGGGCCACCATAAATATACTTTATTTATTCACTCCACATAAAATGTAATAAATAAATCATATAATACAAAAAACAACTATTTACATTTTAAACTTTTAACTATTTAAATTTTCAGCTTTTTCCTTTTAAACAAATTTAACGTGAAACAACACAAAACAGTGCAAACCACAACACAATTAAATATAAATTAAAATATTAAAACAAAAAGAAGATGCACATTCTCTGTCATATGGGCCTGCATGATTTCTGAATCCTTTATCATCTGCAACTGAAAATAGTGGATGATTACTATACCTTTCTAATGTGACATTGTTGTCCCTTGCTCTTTTTCTCTCTGGCTGTTCCTGTGCTACTGCGAGTGTAACTAACGCCCCTCCCCCCCTCTGCCCAGCGCAAAGTACAGGAGTTCGCGTGTTCGGAGTTTAGCGGAAAAAAGGGCGAGAGAGAGGGTGAGAGAAAGAAAAAAAAAAACCTCACGGCTCGCGTCGTTCACTTCAAAGAGTCGGCTCTAAGAGCCATTTCGTTCGCGAACGACCCATCACTATGAAGAAAGCGTTTGTCATGGTGGCTCACTTTTCGCAGCGTGTTTGTGCACGTTAATTTAAGTTTTCAACCCGTCTTCCAGTCAAGGCGGCAGGAAACCGCGCCCTTTTATCCTTTTACGTTCTGAGTCGCTATCTGCGTTCCAGGTAATTTGACCGGAATGTCCCGGTACCAGCGACCTGACCGTTTAATCGGGGGCATTTTAGGAACCACGTGAAAGCAGGTGTGCTCAGACATTTCTAGAAAATGGCCCTGTTGAGTCGCGGTGCGGGAGCTGCGGTAGTCACGCGGCCTGACTCACTCTGTCAGGTTGTTCAGGAGGAGATGAACAGACGTCATCAAT
Source organism: Perissodus microlepis (assembly GCF_051167445.1). Taxonomy (NCBI): domain Eukaryota; kingdom Metazoa; phylum Chordata; class Actinopteri; order Cichliformes; family Cichlidae; genus Perissodus; species Perissodus microlepis. The sequence continues at coordinate 10,739,579 of NC_140462.1, forward strand.
GGCTTTGGTAACTAAGAAGACCTGCCCGCGGAACAGTTCATAGCAGCAACCATGCTGCTTAGCCTTCTTGTTCTTTGTGGGGTCTTTCAGAGCATATAAGACGCTGCTTTCAGCTTTGTCCCGAACAGGGCCAGTTTTTGAGAGAACGCTGAGAGGACCGCCCGGGTCAGCAGATTACCTCATCCAGGGCCGGTCCAAAGTACTATGGGGCCTTAAGTAAATTTAGACTCGGGGTCCTACTTCCTTTCAGATCCCAGAAAATAATGAAAAAAAAAAAGCTTTGGTCCTTTGGGTCAAGCCAAAAGTACCATCATTTCCAGTATAGTTACTCCCAATTTACATAAATAAATGTTTATTTCAATCCAAGCTAAAATTTCTTATAAGAGATTGATGTTATGGCAGATTACTCAGTGACATGTTTTGTAATGATAAAGTTTTGATTTGTATTTTTTCAGCACCATCTTCACCACCAGGAGAAAAAAATCTGCATCAACTACAAAGTAAAGCAGGTAATTTTACTCAGAGGACTTGATGTGTTAAATTTTGGAATGATATGATATTGTTTTATACAAGCTGAGTAGTGGATGGTGATACCACCTAAATATTTATACTGGTTTTGTGGTGGGTTATTTTAGTCATACAAATGCCAAATCTAAATTTTGAGAATTTTTCAGTTCGGTAAATATATTGATGAGTTCATGGTCTGTCATCTAGTGTCACCATACTATCTTTTTATTTATACAGCGTGGTGATGTGATTCTTCGCACTCGCTCTGCTCCTCGTCCAAACAGTCTCCACACAAGCAGCTCACACTCACTCACGGGGTCCAGGGGTCACAAAAGGGCTGATCCAGGTAAACGAGAGTACTCAATATTCCAGCAACGAATAGCTCAGAGCCCCAGCCTTAAGAAGAGCCAGAGAACTGCAAATCGCTCGAGATCAGCTGCAGGTGCGTGGGCCAAGGGCAGGAGCCCAATCAGAGCTCCGCCCAGGCAGACAGGTAGGAGAGAGAGAGCGAGGGAAAAACAACAAACACTTGTGGCCACACTGGGCTGGCCGGGGAAGCACAGGGACCATGACACTTTCAGCAAAAAGAAGTTCGTTCAGGAGCTTTTCCACCAAGAACAAAAGAGAACTATGATCTACATGTCCAAACCATAAAGGAAAATTCCTCCTCGGTTCATTTTTGTGGTGTGAAGAAAGGTTGTCCATTAACAGGGAAATTAAAATATTTCCATTTTGTCACAGGGTATCCTCCAGATCTTTTGCACGACCTTTTTGAAGGCATAATTCCACTAGAATTAGCATTATGCCTTCATGTGTTTATCCGTAAACGTTACTTTTCCTTAACTGAACTCAATAACTTCATAACAGAATTTCCTTACAAATGGACCGATAAAACAGATCGCCCCCAAATCATCCCCCTAAATTTTTCCACTCGCAAAAGCATTGGTGGCAACGCACATGAAAATTGGACGTTATTGAGACTATTACCTTTTATTATTGGGGAAAAGATTCCCAAAAATGATGAAGCATGGCAAGTTCTTATGACTCTAAAAGATATAACTGAACTTGTTGTGTCCCCTATTCACAGAGAGGAAAGTATTTGCTACTTGGACACACTTATATCTGAACATCACAACAGGCTATTGAAGGTTTTCCCAGAGCAAAAACTAACTCCAAAACACCATTTTTTGGAGCATTATCCTGACTTGATCAGAGGATTTGGTCCATTAGTATGCCTCTGGACTATGCGCTTTGAGGCTAAACATAGTTTCTTTAAGAAGGTTGTTAAACACACAAACAGCTTCAGAAATGTACTATTGTCACTTGCCTCAAAGCACCAGATGATGATGGCATACTATTCAGATGGTAATGCATTGAAGCCATCAGTGTGTGTCACTAAAGTATCATCTCTTCCATTGGAACTGCTTGATGTAGAAATACAGCAGTGTCTCAAGGAACTTTATCCAACACAAGCCTATGTGAATTTGACCAACTCTCTGACTCATCATGGAACTAAATATGCCTCAGGAATGGTTTTGCCTCATGGATCTACTTGTGGCTTACCTGACTTTGTGGAGATTTTACAGATTGTTGTCTTAAGCAATGAATTTCTTTTCATTGTGAAGTTGCTCAACAGCTGGTATGATGAACATTTTAGGGCATTTATTCTGGATCCTTCTGGGAAAATGACCTTAATACATCCCAGAGTACTTGGTGACACTTACCCCTTAACACCATATCGTGTTGAAGGCAAGAAAATGGTGTCAATAAAACGTCACATTGTTTGTTAGTGTAAGGGGAAAGACTCAGATACCCCCTTTCTTTTTCTTTTTTCTTGTGGTTTTTATTCTGCAGATGGACTCCGTTGCCTTGAAAGTAATTTTTGGACAACAGAGTGAGAAGCTTGTGCTCTCTTCAGGAATACCCAGGACTGTTGAGGAGTTGCATGAGACAGTGAGAGAGACATTTGGGCTAGTTGAGGATTTCACATTGCACTATTATGATGACTCATTTGGAGATTTCTTTACACTTCATTCTCCCAACCAAATCAAAGATAGGGGTACAGTCAAAGCTGTGGTCATTCCATCAGTAGTGCTTACATTGATTCCTCAGTGTGAAAATCCCTCAGATGTAAGTTCACTGAATGAAAGTTCAAGCTCTTCAACCTATAAAACCACAGAGGACCAAACAGATGGATCATCTCTGTCTTCAGACAACACTGTCATACTCTCCCCTCTTCAAAGTCCTCTGAAGACTACATGGCCAGATGAAATTGTCATTCCACTTTTCTCTGTGGCAACAGAGACTGTACTGAAAAATGCCAATGAAGTCTTTGTTCAAAATGGCACTGTGCTGAACAATACTTCAGTCAAGTCAGATATAATGGAAAAATTAGCTGATTATATGTACAGCTACACAGCCTACCCTACTGGCCTTCAGATTGGAGAAGTGGCAGAGGCTCTGGTCAAAAAGCACCCATGTCTGACAGAACCAGGCAGTCGTAATGGCTGGATGGGATGGATGTATAGTCTTAAATACAAGATGGGAAATTACAGGTCAAAGTTACGAAGTCTTGGAGTTCCAGAGGTTACTTGCAACTCACTGAAGAACAAGCACCCTGATGACAAGGCTCCAGCGAAGAACATAAAGAAGGCGCGGAAAGGAGAAGTGCTGTTTCTGCCACACTATCCAGGACAAGATGGTAAAGAACAGCAAGAGCTGGAGCGACAACAACTGATTGATGAGTGTAAGAAGAAAAACAGCACAGCCATCAAGGATTTAATGTGCAAAACCTTTGCACATAGAAGACATGATATTATCAGCCAACAGCTGAGTGTCAGCGACATCAAGGACAGATGGCCGGCGTTGTTTGACGTCTCCCAAGTAAGTGAACATTTATAGGGATATCCACTTGTAAATAAAATTTGGTCTGTTAGATCCCCCATCATAAGATAAGTGAGGAAAAACATGTTGGTACCATCCTAGTGATTTTGATGATCTTGCAGCAGCCAGGTTGCTTTAATTTGTCATAAGACTCTAGAATCGCTAGGAATTTGAATCAAAATGAGGAATCTGAATCAAAACCAGAATGGTTCTAATCGAAACCATTCCCAAGCCTAGGGAACAATAAATGCTAATAATTTCCGTTCACTTAACTTGTTTTAGGCTAAGCGAATGTAACCTGACTGAAGAATGACTGGGCTGATTGCAAAGTGCCTTTGTCTCACTTATCTAACTCTGGAGCACATAACGACAGACTAGATTTTACTGAAGAGTAAAGAGTGAAGAGTAATTTAATATTTTTATGAAACGTTGGTTACGTATTGTAACCCCAGATTCTATGAGTATAGGCGCAGCCCTTTAAGTGGGTATTCCCCTTGTGCGCGCAGCACTGAAGTATTTTAGTCCACGCCCACCTGCTGTGTGGGCCTCACCCTGGTCTAGTATAAGTTACGGTGAGACCAGGAAATCGGCTCTACCGTTTTTCTTCAGCCAGCCAGAAGATGTCCAGCGAGACCATCCGTCTGTGTCCATCCTGCCAGACCGGCTACATCATGTCGTATGACCGACATGCCGTCTGCGTGGGCTGCCTCGGTCCTCACCATGCGGACCTCGCCCTCACACCTTAATCCTATTGCCGCTCCTGTTAGCTCCTCCCGCCAGAGGAAAAGCAGCGGAGGTCAGCCTTTTTCAAGGCTGATGCTGAGGAGGCGTTCCCGCTAAGAGAGAGGTACTCGCTGGAAGAAGCCATCGAGTTCTTCGATGGTGGGCCGGAATTGGATGATTCCACCCACCGTGAGGAAAACGGCAGTGGTGGCAGCTCCACTGCCTCCCAGCTGGGCAGCCTGGCGACAGAAGGGAGGCGGATGAGCGGACGCTCATCCACCCCTGGCCTTCACATGTCGGCGAGGACGCCGCTCCCAGTTGTTGGTGCGCTGCTCCTGGATCTGCCTGGCATCATCCAGGAGGCAGCTGGTGAGAAGGGACTTCCCGTCCCTCAGCCTGCTCCACCCCCATCGGATGATCTGGCGGGAAGGTATGGCTCCGCTCACTCTCGTTGCCCAGATCCCATCTGGCCTCAGTTCCCGGCGGTGATGACCTACCTCTCTGAGGCAGCAGCAGAGCCAGCGAAGATTAGAGCGCCGGTCTCTACCTAGGGCTTCACAGAGGGCTTCACAGACCGGAGTTTTCCGCCTGTTCCCCCTCTAGAGCCGAGCCTCGCTTCAGTTTTTGGCACCAAAATGACCAAGGTCGTTGGACAGCGACGGGCCCATCCCGCCAAACTTGACCAGCTGATAGCAAGGTTCACTGATCGCGCACATCAATGCACTGTTCAGTCAGCTGCAGTGACTAACAACACTGCCTTGCTAGCGTTTGTCATCTCCAGGAAGGTGGAGGAAGCAGAGCTGCCAGAGGAGCTGAAAGGCTTTCTCTGTAAAGCCGCTGACGCGATTCTGAATATGTGCGCCACTTCAGCGGTGTGTTCCTCTCGCATCGCTGCCTGGCAGACGATGGTTCAGAGGGCAACCTGGCTCCACCTCTTCCCTCCAAGATTATACAATCTCACAGGGAAATAGTGCAAGCAATTCATAACATAAAATTTAGAAGCTTAGTGGAAGATAATACTTTATGTTAAGGCTTTAGTCTGCATACTGAACAACTCCACTTATATGGATTTATGTCTGGATGAGTAAATTAATCTTTTGCATGTTAGAAAATAAGGTCCAGGTTGCAAAAAATGGTAGTTCCACTTAAAGATTTTTTTTTGATTGAATCAGAATTTTGGCCTTCAGATTTTTTGTCCTTGGTTTTTTGTCCTCTCCCATCCAGGTCAGTGCAGAGTTTCATAGGATCACGACCCTGAACCTTGAACCAAAGTTCATGTCATCGTTGGACTTGTATTCATCCAAACTCCTGTCCTTGTTTCAAGCCAAGAAAGGTGCTGCTGGACAACGCCACAGGGCACAGTTAAACCTTCTGCTTCACGTAAGGAAGATTGCATTTTCTAACCACAAAAACGTTCCAACACAGCATTGAAGAGGCCCTTCCACTAAAAACGGCTTTTCTTAGGTTTCTGTTCAATATTTTAGCTCCACAGGTGTTCTTACCTTGATGGTGGGTGTGAAAACAGGTCAACAACAGAAAAAAAATAGTTATGTTTAAGCTAGAAATGGTAAGTCATGTTTTAAATGTGCAAATTTTGCCTCAGTTGAGACTTCCTGTTTTACAGAGTGGAAATTCCATCGAGAAAAAACGAGAAGTCATCATCAGATGTCTCATTGACCATCTGGGAGAGGATCCAAGTGCCTTAATCAAAACCTTTGAGGTTGGTGCAATAAATCTGTTTTAGGAATATTAGTAGTTTATTTTAGCTTGTGAGATCATAGAAAAGTTTTAAGATACTGTTCTAAAGAAAAAAAAAACACTTCAAAGCATACAAAAGAATAGCATTTGCTCAAAGATTTTGGAGCACAGTGTCCACATATTATGAGTACCGGTGATGTCATACAAATGAAACTTTTTGTTTCAATGTTTGGAAATATGTGAGCTTAAAACAGTTGTTTCTCTTTTTAAAGGACGGTGCTGATGCTGTCTTTGTTGAAGAGGCTTTGGCTGAGGAGGTGATGAAGATTTACCTGCTGCAGAATCAAGACAGGTCAGGCGAACCTACTGATGTGGGTATTGTTATTGAAGGCGTTACTGTTCTGGGCAAACTTGGGAATCTGAGCAAAGCCTCTTGCTATCTTTTGGGACTGTGCTATGCTCTGGATCTGAAATACCCCAAGAATTTCAAATGCACATTTGAAGCATTTCAAAAAGTGTTCATGGAGCTGGATCCAGGAAACCTTTCTGTCAAGGTTCAAAGACTGAAAAATGACCTCTGTTCATTGTAGACAAAATTTCACAGGGCTATTCTTAAAGTGTTAGACTTGTTAAGTGACATGTAATGCTCATCAAAAGGTTCAGTTGCGGCATTACATTGTGTGGACATTCCTGTTCATAAATAATGTTTGTACCATAAACTGTGTTTTTGTATTAACTTTCCAGATTCACATTAAGGTGTAAATGGGAGAGTATCTTCTGTATGTTTTTTTTTTTTTAGCGCAATCCTTTTTGAAACCTTTTTATTTAAATTATGGATGTTTTTTGGTCACTCTTTAGTTATAATCTTCCCAATTTTTTGGAATCAAAATAAGATGTTCAAAAACTATGTCACAGTGCAAATGGGTTTTTTTTTCAGGATTTCTATTTTTTTGGGATCTTAATTTTATTTTTGTCATTTGACCTTTTCTGAAAAGGTAAAGCACTGCGTTCACTTGAGCCACTTTTATTCTTTGTATGGCAGGTACATTTTTCTTGTTGTTAGCATCAATATGCCAGTTTTACAGAGTTTTATCAAGCATGCCAATGTGGATGCAATTTTATTATATAAGGCTGTTGTGACTGAAATTTTATCCAAGTTTTATCCACTGAATGTAGAACAGATTTCAGCTCACTGTGTTCAGAGAAGGAATCTGCTAAATGTGTGATTCACAAAAAAGCTGTTTAAAATAAATCATTGTGAACAATGTTGAACTGACGTGGTTCTTTTTTCCTGTGTGTGTGTGTGTGTGTGTGTGTGTGTGTGTGTGTGTGTGTGTGTGTGTATATATATATATATATATACACACACATATATATATATATATATATATATATACATATACACACACATATATATATATATATATATATATATATATATATATATATATATATATATAGCAGCTGGATGCTATATATATATATATATATATATATATATATATATATATAGATAGATAGATATATATATATATATATAGATAGATAGATAGATAGATAGCAGCTGGATGCTATATTCCTTCTCGAATGCTACTACACAAGTAACCCTGGCGGAAGGGGCTACATGAATAGGATGAGGGACCTATGGATTCTTCGATACCCAACATCCACAATGACGGTGAAACAACTAGTAGCTCAGTGTTCCAACATTCGAAAGAAGGGACTGCTAATACGGCAGCAGTGATCAGTGAGATGCTTGGCTACAAGTTGAACAGCCACAAGGGGCAGTACCCTCCATGGAGAAGGAGGCTAGAGAGCAAGATCAAAGCAGCACGGAGGTTGGTTAGCCAACTAACGGAGTTGCAGAAAGGTGCGGCAAAGAAGGTGCATAAGAAATACAGCAAACTGTCTATACCTGAGGCCTTGGAAACTGCCAAGCAAAGACTCACAGCCTTGGCCAGCCGCTTGAGGAGGTACACCAGAGAGATAGAAGGCAGGAGAATAAACCAGCTGTTCTCCACAGAACCAGCAAAGGTGTACTCTCAGTGGCAAGGGAACAATAAGAGAACAGCACCACCAAGGCTGGAGACGGAGCAATACTGGAAGAGCATATGGGAGAAGGACGCAACCCATAACGGCAATGCTCAAGGCTAGTGGATCTGAGGACAGACCATAGCGACCTCCCTGAACAGGGACCAGTAACCATCACAGTGGCAGATATCCAAGAAAGGGTCTCCAGTATGAAGAGTTGGACAGCACCAGGGCCCGACATGGTTCACGCCTACTGGTCCCCAAGGACCCCAAGAAGGGACCGGTCCCATCCAACTACCGACCAATAACCTGCCTCAGTACTACATGGAAGCTCCTGTCAGGCATCATATCGCCTAAGATGAACAGGCACATGGGTCAATACATGAGTGGGGCACAGAAAGGGATTGGCAAGAATACCAGAGGTGCAAAACACCAGCTACTGGTAGACAGAACAGTCAGCCGAGACTGCAACTCGAACGAAGAGAGGGAAGGTAGTCAGAACTGAGGGGATTGAACTACCAGAAGGCAACATTGCAGACATAGAGGACAGTTACAAGTACCTGGGGATCCCGCAGGCGAATGGGAACCATGAAGAGGCCGCTAGAAAGGCTGCAACCACCAAGTACCTGCAGAGGGTCAGGCAAGTCCTGAGGAGTCAGCTGAACGGTAAGAACAAGATCCGGGCCATCAACACCTACGCCCTGCCCGTGATCAGGTACCCTGCTGGGGTAATAGGCTGGCCAAAGGAGGAGATAGAAGCCACTGACTTAAAGACAAGAAAGCTCCTTACCATGCATGGAGGGTTTCACCCCAAGTCCAGCACCCTGAGGCTGTACGCTAAGCGGAAGGAAGGGGGCCGGGGACTGGTGAGTGTCAGCACCACAGTCCAGGATGAGACAACGAACATCCAAGAATACATTGGGAAGATGGCCCCAACTGACCGAGTGCTCAGTGAATACCTCAGGCAGCAGAAACCCAAGAAAGAGGAGGGAGACGAGGAACCATCATGGAAGGACAGGCCCCTGCACGGTATGTACCACCGGCAGATAGAGGAGGTGGCTGACATCCAGAAATCCTACCAGTGGCTGGACAAAGCTGGACTGAAAGACAGCACAGAGGCACTAATCATGGCAGCACAAGAACAAGCTCTGAGTACAAGATCCATAGAGGCTGGGGTCTATCACACCAGGCAAGACCCCAGGTGCAGGCTGTGTAAAGATGCTCCAGAGACAATCCAGCACATAACAGCAGGGTGCAAGATGCTAGCAGGCAAGGCATACATGGAACGCCATAACCAAGTGGCCAGCATAGTGTACAGGAACATCTGTGCCGAGTATAACCTGGAAGTCCCGAGGTCAAAATGGGAGATGCCCCCAAGGGTGGTGGAGAATGACCGAGCTAAGATCCTGTGGGACTTCCAGATACAGACGGACAAAATGGTGGTGGCTAACCAACCGGACATAGTGGTAGTAGACAAACAGAAGAAGACGGCCGTAGTGATCGATGTAGCGGTTCCGAATGACAGCAATATCAGGAAGAAGGAACACGAGAAGCTGGAGAAATACCAAGGGCTCAGAGAAGAGCTCGAGAGGATGTGGAGGGTGAAGGTGACGGTGGTCCCCGTGGTAATCGGAGCACTAGGTGCGGTGACTCCCAAGCTAGGCGAGTGGCTCCAGCAGATCCCGGGAACAACATCGGAGATCTCTGTCCAGAAGAGCGCAGTCCTAGGAACAGCTAAGATACTGCGCAGGACCCTCAAGCTCCCAGGCCTCTGGTAGAGGACCCGAGCTTGAAGGATAAACCGCCCGCAGGGGTGAGATGGGTGTTTTTTTATATATATATATATATATATATATATATATATAAAATAAACACTTAATTGTAATTAACGTTTTTGCTTAAGTTAACTTAAAAATATTAAGTAAATTGAACCATTATTTCAAAACAAATAATTGTAATGGTGTAGGTTAAATGTGCCAAGCATTTCAGCATTTCCTAATTAATATTTTATGTAGTTTGAACTTTTGGTTACTGTTGTTTTAACTTACATTTTCAATTGTATTTACTCAATTTTGTATGTTACTGTAACATCTTTAATTGTTCATAACAACTTATTCCATTTTAGTTGGATTTACTCAATTAATAAGGTGTATTTAAGAGATGTGATTGTTTTTGCATTTACTCATTATTTTTGAGTGTAAAAGTGTTGCACCAAAATATTTAAGTAATTATCAGTTTTAGTTCTTAGAGTGTAGGCAACAGGTGAAGTGTCTTGTCCAAGGACACAACAACCGAGACTGTCCAAGCCGGGGCTCGAACCAGCAACCTTCCGATTACAAGGCGAACTCCCAACTCTTGAGCCACGATCTCAAAGAGACAAAATCACCTAAAAAACTTCTGATTTCTTAATGAAAATCCGTACACAAACACTCCCATAGTCAAAATATTTCCTAAAAAACTTTTGTGTCATATGTTTTTCTCTTATGATTCCCTGCGACACACAATTTTTTTTTGTCATATTACATTACATATTGTAATTAGTCAATCATGTTATCTTTTGTTATATTAAAATTGATTGAAATATATAGACTTCTCTTTAATTTAGATTAATACTTTATCATCAGCATGTTATGTAAACAGGAACATACATCTCTCAATTGGTTTGCAGATGTAAGAATCAATGTATCTAGTTCAGTCACACTCCACACACTTTTTCCAGATTGCCTGCAATAATTATTTAATCCAACAGATGTCGATATTGAGCAACACATGCTCCAATGTCATTAACTCATCACTACTCTGTTTTTCCAGAAGAGAGCTCAGCATCTGTCAGTGTGCATCCATCCAGAGTCCAGCTGTACTGAGGACTGTCCCCTCCCTCAGAGGAGCAGGACACCATCATCTGTCCCAGGAACAGAAATTCAGAGACCATCAGGACTGAGGTCAAAGATGACAAACACACAAAGATGGCTTTTGATATTATAATAAGATTATAATCAGATGCACTTTCATGCACTATTCACCTCAGCACGTTTCCCTGCTGTGTAACTTCACATGGTCTGTAACTTGGTGGCTGTGTTTCTGTAGTTCCTAAAATCTACCACTTTGCAATAATATCACTTACAGTTGAACATAGAATATCTAGGAGGAGAAATATCTTAAAAGGTAGCATCCTGTTACAGTAACATACACAAATTCAGTGAGCAGAGGCAGTCTACATGTCTAGGTGCTTTGTTTTATACATCTGTGGCAATGAAACTGAAAACATCTGAATTCAAAGATCAAGAGGTGCATGAAGGGTACATTATACAGATTATCATTGTTTGTAGTCTTCTAATTATGTACACTATGTTATATAGAGTACCAAAACAATGTTGCATTTACATCTATTAAAGGCTGCATTTCCCAACATTTACCTTGAAAAACCCCACACGCCTGGTATTCTTCCATCTGAATCAAAGGTTGGAAGGATATTTATACCACTGTCATTCCTGCTCAGGTTATTGATGCTAAATGTTCCATTACTGGGACAAAAGAGATGCCTGTGTGCTATGCCATTAGAAATAACCTTATTATCTTTCACATTTAGTAGTTTGAAATAACTCTTTAACAAACTGTATTGGGATTTTTCTAAGGTGCTGTTCATTAGCTGAACATCCAAAGCTCCATAACACTGAGCTCCATTCTCCATTCACACTAATTTTCCACACCTGCAAATGAAAAAGTCAACAGAAGCAAAATTATAGCAAATTTAAGTGGTTAGTCAATACCAGAAGGGCTGTGGAAGCATTTGCAAATGTTTACATAAAACAGAAATAGATTTTTTTATGTAGATATTGTTTGTCTGTTCAGTGCAAACTATGCAAACAGGCATTTGTTGTAGTGCAGAAGAGCATTGCGCAGGTCTGTGACTTAAAACAGTTAGAGTTCAGCATTATTCCTGCTGTGCTGATCGTTTTCTAGTTGAACATTTACAAAATAAAGCTACAAAATCATAAATCCAAATAATAAAATCAATGAATTTCATCAAGCTGCTGTAGCTTCAGGTTCATATGAACCCGAGGATACAGCATGGCTGTGTTTACTTTAACTGCATATTCATTTTGAAATGATCTCAGAATGAGGCATTAATATTTAAATTAAACCAAGCAACATACGTAGAAAGTATTCAACACATCTTTAGCTGAATTTAGGTTTTTTCAAATGTATCTAATTGACTGTACTGATTCCTGTGGCTTCGAAACATATTAACATATACAAGTATTAAGCATTAATGAAGGAACACATGAAAGAAGTGTAGTAGCTCACCATGAGAGACTCCAAGAAACATCAACAACAGTCCAACTACAGCTTCCATTTCTCCTCACTGACTGGTGATCCAGTCAGCAACTTTTTCTCTTTTGAAGTTTACTTTAACTGCATCTTCATGTTAAATATGCAGTTAAAGTAAGTATATGATCAGTTGTGGGGTGTGTACTGCTCTGATTACACTGCAGCCCCAGTGTGTCCTGGTAGCGATCAGCCTGAGAGCAGAACGGTTGAAAATGTCGATGTCAGGTTATGATAAATTGGTTCTAGTTTTTGGTTCTAGTTTTTTACTTTTCATACGCTGAGAGGTCAAAAGAAAGTGACGTTGTTTTTAATTCCCCTTTTAGCCTTCAAGAAAAAAAGAATCGGGGGGGACGGACTGAGAATAATGGAGGAAACCATTTTTCATGTATACTACAAGAGGTTTTAAGACTGTATTTAATTCCTAAAATGTCCACTTTTAGGAAAAAGTTTTCAATCACAGAAATATGTTTAGGTGACAAAATAAGTATAAGATCAATTATGGTTTTGTATTTTTAATCTCTAAACTCTCTCTAAAATAAAATAAATAAATAAAAATAAAACACTGTAAACCCCTGCTAAACAGAAATGGTCAGATAAGCAGGTGTGCTGAGCATTAAGTGTTTACACACACCGTGTGTTATAGTGTTTCATTTCATATTTAAAATCTTTGATTAATGAAGAATATACACAAAATTACAAAATATGCTTTTGGCATGTAGGAATTTGATGTGAAAGAAATATAATTAAACATTCTCAACATTTCAGTCCAAAGCAAGCACAAAATTCTTTTCATGACATAAAATCCCATAAAGTGCCATGATAGCATAATGTGTTTACATGACAAAAGTACAGAACAAGAAGATTTATGTTGAAACCAAAGAACAAAACTAAAGAACAGACCAACAGTCACGTCTCAAATAATGAAAATACCTCATTGCCTTTTTTACTTTAGTTGCATATTGATTGAAGAATTTCTCTGTTATTTTATATATAATTTAATCATTTTTGCCTGCTGAAGTATTTCTGTCCAATTTATTGCCTATAGTAGCACAGAAAAGGGCAAATTCAATGCCATGACATAATTAAATCTACAGCTACTGGACAAATTAACCTAAAAAGCTCCTGCCATCTCAACCAAAGTAACTAGTGCTGATCCTTTCCTGTTAAAGCGTAAAAGTGTAAAAGCTTGAATGCAATCCCTTTATGAACCAGTAGAGAGAAACCTCACACCTACCAATATGTTTGTCCAGAAGTTAAAAGTAATGTCGTTATATTGTTTACATAGCAATAGGGTCTCTCTTCTTCATAGCATCATTTCCAGTGCAAAATCATAACTAATGATTCTGTTTGACCTATTTTTAAGTGCAGAAATACATGTTTCTGTTTTTGACATACAGTATTTCCACAGACTCAATCATAGTCATATGAACGTCCTCTTGTTTGACAGTAAGTTGAGTTATGTGCACTGTATAAAAATTAGATTTGAACTACATTTTACCTTAAAAACATATAAATATAACAATAAAGTTAAAGCTTTTTTAAAAATTGAATTATTAATCGTAATTATTCATTAGCACCACTTACAAAGTGGTGAAATAAATTGGAGAAAGCTTTTGTGTGATGTCATAATTCACTTACAGTCAACTTCATTAAAACAATGAAGCTGACTGAGTGAATTATGTTCTTCAGTTGCATGAGAAAATAGACGTGTGAAACAATGTAGAAGTTTGAGAATATTTTAGCAACACTGAGAGCCTCAGTTTCACCCGGAGGTCTCACCATATGAGGAGATATGTTCATTTTACACCGCTACTATATGAAGGAAGTGAAACGCAGACAATGGTCAACATACAAGCTGCAGGGACACAAGCAGCTTTCCCACAAAGAGTCCATCTTCATTTTATCCTGTCAATGTCCCTAGAGTCAGATCCACACTGATGAATATGCGGCCCTGTTAGTTATAATTAAAACAGTTATATTTATTTTCAAACTTCTTTAGGTTCATTCAAAGACACTAAAGTGATAAAGCCAAAACCCACAAGGTTTGATATATCTTTTAATATATTTCTAACTACAGCGATATATATATATATATATATATATATATACTTTTTTTTTTTTTTTTTTTATATGAACTAAAATATAAACGACTAAAATAATTTTTAAGATACAGACCTAACTCGGGCCTAGCTGACAACCTGTGTAGAATTGGCCTTGAAAGATGTGAGAGTGTGTGTGTGTGTGTGTGTGTGTGTGTGTGTGTGTGTGTGTGTGTGTGAGTGAATGAGAGCACACAGGTTGAAGTGTGGGGCTGAAGTTCGGTGAATGTAATGTAAACACATGACTGGCCAACTAGATATTACAGAGAGAGAAATGGGCTGAGTAGGCACGTGACAAAGTATAAATTGGGATGCCTGGAGGTGTCCTGGGTCAGTCTCCGGCGCCCGGCAAGATGAGCAGTTCAAAGGAATGAAGCCCAGAAGTTCACTGTTGGAAATTCCACCAAAGGAGTGATTGGTCATAGTGGACTGGACTTAACTGGACTTCTACCATTTTCCAGGTGGACTGCAACTTCTCAAGATTTCCAAAGATTTCCGTGCAGATTATAACTTTGAAAATATGTGTGATCTATCAAGGAATCCTACTTTCCTGATTATTTCCATTAATACAGAGCATTGAAGTGGAACACATCATCAGTGCTGGAAGAGCTCCTCTCTCCACCAACCTCTCTCCCCAAAATGATAAGAACAAAATCAGCATAAGCTTAGAGTGGGTTAATTAAATAAGTAAAATTAATGTGATTTGATTATTCTTTTTATACTCTTTTTATTTTTTGCTTTTACTTTGCTTAGCTTTTTCAAGCAATATCTTCCCTTGGATTCTGCAGTGCTACAGTCAAGATATATACAGTGTATATATATACATATTTAAAAAGATGTTGATTAGACAAATGGATTACACAGAGGTCTTTTCCTGTTTCATATGTTAGGCTATCCCCTCTCTATCCCTTGTCTAATTTTGGTAATTCCACGCATTGCCGGGAACCCAAACAAAAGAGGCTCTGACCGAAATCTGACCGTGCAATGCAAACTCTGTTTGCCAACGACCAGGCTCCTCTCAGCATCAAAAGACTACACCTCTAACCTAAATAAACATCTGGAAGTAAGTTGTTTTGAAAAAATTAACATTAGCCTACTGCAACTACCTTTTTTTAGTTGTGGTAGTTGCCTGGGTTATGTGCCACTTCAGTAGCTGAAAATAATCATATGCATTTCTGAAGGCAGACAGAAAGAAAACATATTACCGATACAGAAATACTTCTCTATATGAGACCATTGCAAAAAGTGCAGACTTACCTAATGTCCACTTTACTGTTACTCATTTTATATTAAAATTTAAAAACTCTTGTTAATGCTTCCATCGAGTTTAACAGTCTGCAGTTTATGAACTAACCTCAGCTGACACTAGCTAACAATGTTAGCTTGGTGGCGAGCAGTGTTGGTCAAGTTACTTGAAAAAAGTAATCAGTAACTAATTACTGATTACTTCCCCAAAAAAGTAATCCCGTTACTTTACTGATTACTTATTTTCAAAAGTAATTAATTACTTAGTTACTTAGTTACTTTTTAAAAACACGATTTACAACCCGAATAGGTGATAAAGCGATAGATCTTTCAGCCCAATTCTACTTTTTCTGCATAATCCATCATACAAAATGTAATCAAATGGAAAAGTCTCTTTTTTTAAAACTTGTTTTATTAGTTTTAATCTTTTAACTTTATGCATCAAGCAAAAATTAAATTATATGCACCATTCTCTGACTTGAAGAAATTAGTTTAACATTTAAACCTATTTTCTGCACATTCCAGCACATAAAATAAAATATTTTTTGTGTTTACACTCAGTCTTTCAAATAGATGCAAGTAAAACACAGCAGAAAATAAATAAAATCAAAGACAAGCGGTCCTGTTGCTCTATTTTCACCTGTAAAGCAGGAGTGGGGTAGGCGGAGGTGTGCTCTGATGCAGGTGTGCCGCAGCGGTCAGTGGAAGAATCCGCGAGTTTCTCTGTGAATTTCCTATTACGTCATTGCGCACTCGGAGCTTGTTTAGGGTTTTTTTCAGTGTAAAAATAAGTTTTCTTCCCACGCACAACGGATGCTTATGTTTTTGTCACTTTTTATGGAATCAAACTCAAAGTAAGGTCAGTACTTCCACACTTTAAACGCTGCACGCTTGTACTCTCTCTGCACGCGATATATGATCCATTGTTGATCTGCACACAGCCGTTGTCACGAACGTCGCACTCGCTTACGTCACTGTCATGAGACATTCTTGCAAAAAAATCACGGTTTTAGTAACGCAGTAACGCAGCGTTCCTACGGGAAAGTAACGGTAATCTAATTACCGTTTTTGCAATAGTAATCCCTTACTTTACTCGTTACTTGAAAAAAGTAATCAGATTACAGTAACGCGTTACTGCCCATCTCTGGTGGCGAGTAGCCTTCAGTAATAGTAATAAACCACACAGCAATAGTACATTCATGTTGTTGTAAAAGGATGACAATATATCATATCACCAGTCCCCCTCTGTTCTTTGTCGTGTTCTCCATTTTTCCTATGTGGTGTTGTGTTAGTGCTACGTTCTCCAGTCACGTCAAGTCGTTAGTTGTCAAATTCAAGATCCTTAGGTTTAGTTTAGCTTTTGTTTGTTTCTTTCAGCCTTGATGTACTTTGTTTTAGTTCATGTTTTCCAGCAATAAAGCTGCCATCTTTAGTTAAGTGTTCAGTCTCCGACCCCTGTCTTCCACACAGCTTACCATAAAAATTATAGGGATTACTCACTGAAACTTTAATAATTATTTATTATTATTTTATCATGAAAAAAGGCAATTCAACTGACATTTCAGAAGTGTAATTATTTCTAAAAGAGTAAATCATTAATGGTGATAAAACATGTAAGTGAAACAGACTCTAAAGAGATAAGAAACAAAGTAATTACATAATTTAGTCATGTCAAAGTATCAGTTAGTCAGAGAAAAGGAGACAGATGGGCTGATAATCAGGTGATCAGTGAGAGCAAAGCCAGGAAGAAAAGCTAAAAACCTCATCAAGAAAAACTGAACATGAACTGAACTGAAATCTTTAAGCCTGAATCAAAAAAACAAACTGTTAAAGTCTCAGAAACTCTTAAGAAAATTGAACATGATGCAGTTTGTCTTTAAACGGTTAAACAAGAGCGTAACTAAAGGAAGCAGACAAAAAAACAGCATGAGAGATGTCGACAGAAATGAGGAAACACTGAAAGAAAAGGACAGATATAAGACAGAAGGAGGAACACATTGGAAAGGGGAACTAACTAAATTTAAAGTCATCAGAGCCAAGAACCGATGGCACAAACGAAAAGGCTAGAAAAAAAAACGTATACAGACAAAGGAATAAACTATTATGTGAACAGAAAACTAAATAGTAAAAATAACAGAAACCTAATCCAAAGATAACCTAAAATCCAAACTTCAATACCGAGACCCAGGGACCATGACAATTTCTGTAAATCACCAAATGCACAAAAATCAATGTTACAAATATGTTGTGACTGTGTAACTATAGAGAAGCAAAATATATGAAAACCCAGTCAATTAAAATAAAACAAAAAACATCTTTAGCATAATAGAAGCATTATTCACAATACTATATTTTTGATTTAGCATAAAGAGATTTTTACACCATAACACTAACGAACACATATGTAGATCCCAGACTGATGACAAAACATTATCAATATGGTATTATTGTCACTATAACAAGTAATTGGCCGTGCTCGTATCTGTATTATTGTAGGGTTTTTTGATATGTTATGATTTGGTTCTATATAAAATAAATCTGAATTGTCTTTAATAAAAAGGTGGCGTGTCTTTGTTTACAGAGTAAAAAGTATTAATCATTGATGAAACCAAGTAACATGAAACAAAAGGTTTTCTCATATTCTGTAACTGTAACATCTGGATGCGTTGTCATGCTCAAAGTTGTTGCTCCACTTTAATTCATACACAACTTCAGTGTTTTTACTTGAATTATTTCCATTTAAATGATGAATTTATGCTCTGTTGTAATACAAAAGTAAAGATGAAGCAAAGAAAATCAGTATTTATAAGTTTTGATGGTTTGTTTTGTGATAGAAAAGATGTTTAGGGATTTAGCATCACTTCCTCCCTCTGTGGGCATTTAGTGGTGTAGTCTGTATAAAAGCACAGACCATCTAAATCACCTGATTTTAAGGATTTTGCGATACAAACAATCTTCCTGTACAGTCATCATGTTGGTTCAGTCTGATAAGATCACTGTGAAAGCTTCACTTGCCCATACTCCACTTCCTCTTCTCTTCCCTTCACTTGCTTCTTCTGCTGCTGCCTGATCCTAACATCAGCGTACATTACTTCCTGGTCATCTTCCTCTGCATAGAAGCAAGATAAAATTAACATCAGTGAATCATTAGGGTAATAGTTTTTGTGAAACATGCTGTTCTGACCTGTTTTGATCATGTTTTTACTGCAGTAGAGCTGACTGGTTAGCAATACCAACATATTTTAATGAAATTATAACATTATGAAGAAATCATTAGCAAGAAAGCAAAAAAGTGTCTTCAAAAAAAAGAAGCAAAACATGATTCTGTATATCTACAAGAAGAGCAAAAGGCTGAGTGAGGTGATTGAAAAGCAAGTTTTGTACCTTTTTGTTTTGTTTTGTTTTTTCTCCTCTCAAAACAGATGACAGCTACACCCACAACTAAGAAAATCACCAGTGCTGAGAGAACACCACAGATCACTGGCAAAATACCTCCTTCTAAAAATAAAAGGACACAGGAGAGAAACACAAACAGATGACTTTTGATGCTAAAACACAATCTTGGACATACTTTATAGCCTCTAATGAAGAACAGCAAAAGCACAAACTACATTTATCATAGATAAGATAGAGAAGACAGAGAGATTATTTATTTATTGAATAAGTGACCAGTTTTTGTAATATATTTCTGGCACTATTGCCGTGAAATTCTCACCAGATGTCAGTGACAAGCCCGTCCAATCCACACATGCAAAGAAATCAAACCACAGATTTCCATAAATTAGGATATGTTTAATAAAGAGAAGTGACACAGAGAAAACACACTTACCGAATTTACTACTTTGTACAAAAGCCTTTGTTGGTGCGTCCTGCATGGAGAAACCAGTTGCATGCTTGCTCAGGAGTGATTTTGCCAATTCTTCCACACAAGAATCTCCCTATTCTATGATCGCTGAGCTTTATTTCTTTCCATAGATTTTCAAAGTGATTCAGGTCAAGTGATTGGCTGGGCCACTCTAAAGTTTCCGTGGCTTTGTGTTTGGGATCATTCTCTTGCTGAAACGTCCACCCTCGTTTCATCATCATCATCCTGGTAGATGGCAGCAGATTGTCAGATGTCAAGAATGTCTTGGTGCATTTTCCAGCATGCCAGTCCCATATGCTGAACAACAGCCCCACACCATGATGTTCTCACCTCCAAACTTCACTTCTGGTGTGGTGTTTTGGGGGTGATATGCAGTGCCTTTTGATCTTCAAACATGGCGTACATTATGGTATCCAAAGAGTTCATTTTTGGTGTCATCTGACCAGACTATATTCTCCCAGTATTTCGCAGGCTCGTCTAAATGTTGTTTAGTAAACTTAAACAAGCTTCTTCAGCAATGGAATCTTCCATGGTGGTTGAGTGCATTAATTATTGTTTCTTTTGAAACAATTGTACCTGCTGATTCCAGGTCTTTCTGTAGCTCTCCTCAACTGGTCCTATGAGAAGGGCCAGCTATCAGAACTCAAAGGATTATTCTTTTCACTCCTCTGTCTGAAATCTTCCAGGTTAAATTATTTTCTTTCCACTTCAGGATTATGGCCCCAACAGAGATCAGTAAACTTCAGTAGTTTAAAAAAAAATTTCTGTAACCGATGCTATCAGTATGTTTTGGTAAAAAAAATAAAAAAAATAAGGTTGTGAAGGTCTTGCTCATTTGTTTTACCCATTATGAGAGATTTCTTGTGTGACACCTTGGTAATGAGACACCTCTTTATTGGTTATCAGTTGGAACTGAACCAGCTAAAATTAATTTGCACTAAGTGGCAGGACTGCTTTATCATTACTGACAGATCTCAGCTGGTGTCATGTGTTTCCAATGCCTTTTTGCACCTTTTTCCCTTTGTCATTTCTCAATATTACACATAAAATAATTAATGGACATCTGTGGTTTGTTTTCTTTACATTTGTGGATTGGATGGGTTGTTACTGACATCTGGTGAGAATTTCATGTCAATAGCACCTTTAAAATTAGATTTACGTCGAAAATTGGTGACGTGTTCAATACTTTTTTTTTTTTTTTTTTTTTTTTTTTTTTTTTACACACTGTATAGATACATATGGATTATCAGAACAATGTTAAATTTAGATCTAGTAATGCAGGGAAAAATTACCTTGAATAAAAATCTGTAAAGTCCGCTCAGCTGATCTTTGTCCATCAACATTAAAGCCCTCAAAGTTATATTTACCGCTGTCTGTGCTGCTCAGGTTATGTATCCTAAGTGTTCCATTACTGGGAAAAAAGAGAAGTCTTTCATCCGTTGTATTATGTTTATAACTGTTGCTTCTTGCATTTATTATAACTGATGTATTCTTGAACAGTTGGAATCTGATTATTTCTGAGGTGCTGTCTATCAGTTTGATGTCCAAAGTTCCTCCCAAAGTTCCATAACAATGAGCTCCATCTTTTCTGCCGTCACAGTAACTTTCCACACCTGTCAATAATAATAATAATAATAATAATGAGTTAAAGCAAAGATATCATTAATTTCAGTGTTCAGTTGCTACCAGAACATTTATGGCAACATTTCCAAATGTTTACCTGAAACAGAAATAGTGCGACCTATCTCAGGTCACACAAAGTGAATGAGCATTACACAGGTCTGTGACTAAAACACCGCTAGGGTTCAGCCAACTATTTCCTAATCAGAGTCGTTTTTATAATGAACATTTAAAAATTATGGGTTTAATGTCCAAATAATAAAATGATTTGACCGAAGCTGCAGCCTCATGGTTTTGTTATTGCTGATGTTTCCTTATCATCATAACATCATGACCTATTGTGTTACTTAAGATAGACACATTTAAAATGTCAATAGCTTTGCTACAAAAAAAAAAAAAACATAGTAAGAATGAACAATTTTGACATGTTGATGTTTCAGGGAACTCCTCACATGTACCATTGTACATACTAAAAATGATCAAATAATGCAGCGTGTTTGAATTACACGAAGATAGTGTCTGTAAAATGCATTAAGATGCAATTAAATAAGTAATTGAGGGATTTTCCAAAACCTAAATGCATTAAATAAATATTTGAAAAAAAGGGTACACCTTTCATCCTATTTTATTATTGATATTATTATTCAAATATAAATTAATCAGCTCCAACAGTCATAACTATATTTACTTTCAGCATCTGCAAGGATGTTAAGATAAACCACAATAATTATTTTATCTGAACTAAGCACTAAATCAGAGAGAGACTCCGAGTAAGGGCCATCTTTGGATAGGTAATAACAAATATTTTATGTGTTATGAGTTTAACAACTGATTTATGAGTGTTTTGACAATTAGGGTGGACGAGGCTAAGTGTCAGGCTTTCTAATAAATAAAAATTCTGTCTCTCTATGGTTGACTAATCAGCTGGAGTGGAAGATTGCTGCCACACACCACGTTGACCTGTGCTTTAAGGACACTGACAGTCACTATGACCCCAGGTTTTGATTCATCTAATAAACTAACACATGCTGTAACCAGGTAAAAGGGACCTAATCCACATTTAACTTTTTTACTCTTTGGTGGAGTTGAGGACCCTATAATGTTTTGTTGTTGTTTTAAAGATTTTTTTTTAGCTTTAAATGACTTTTTACTCATTGTTAGTTTTTCACGGTCTCTAAGCTCTAAGGGGATGCTAGGAGGAGAGAAGTGATGCTGCTTCCTGGTCCCAACTGTTTAGCGACGTTTTGAGGTTTAATACATTTGTCCAGGTTTAGAGAAATGAGAGCTGCTCCATCCAAAGTGGGATGGATGCCGTCTCTCCTAATTAAAAAAAAAGACTAGGTTTCCCCCAGAAAGTTTTGCAATTATCAAAAAAAAAAAAAAACACGTTTTTAGGACACCACTCGGACAGGCAGCGATCTAAGAAGAACATGCGGCTAAAATGTCCTGTACATGTCCGACTTGATGGTAATGGTAACAAGAGAAAACTACAGAGTCCGACATTGTTTTAGCAAAGTTACACAACCATGCAATAGTTTTGTGACCTCGGCGCTGACATCAAAAAAGATTTTACTGAATTTATGTTTACCGTCAGCCAAGCAGTTTTAAATTTCCCTCACTCCCCGCTCTGTCGCCTGGAAGACAATTGACTGTGGTTGTCGCTGTCTCGAACTTCACGTTTCTCAAAGCAGCATAGCCAATAATCAGAATAATATTTACTCCGCGGGGTGTGTACAGGGAGGGGGCGGGGGGGTGTTTAGACTACAACAATATCCAGCACTGTTGCAATATCAGACTTCTTTAACTGATTGTACAGGATCCCGTGGCTGATGAAAAAAAAACAACACGCTGACTATAAAACGAAGTATTAATAAAGGACATGAATTTGAACAGCTCACCATGACAGACTCCAAACATCATCAAAAACAATCCAACTACAGCTTCCATGTCTGCTCACTGTTGATCCACTCAGCAGCTTTCAAAATAATTAAAAACAGACGCGTGTGCGGCTCTGAACTGAAGCAAAGCGTCAGTGATAAGCCTCGGACAAGAGGGGTTTCAGAGAAAGCTAGTTTCAAGTCTTATTGAAGTTCTGTTTATCATTTCATCTGCTGAGAGGATAAAAGGAAGTGACAAGTTCTTGTTCCGCTTTTTAGTTTGACGAGAATAAAAATATATCGCGATTAACTGGGAGGAAGAGAACGAAACATTCGTCATTTATTTTGAAATAAGTCTTGAACCTGACAGATTACGTCAATGAGAAAGAGAAATGCCTACTAACAGATATGTGGATAACAAAATAAGCACAAGATCAATTGTGGCTTAGATTTTTCATCTTTAAACGCAATGTAAAAAGGAAAATCATGTCAGTCAGCATGGTGAGCACTGAGTGAAGAATATGTTTGCTGGAATATAAATATATAAGTACACTGTAAAAAAAAACTGTCAAATTTACGGTAAAATACCGGCAGCTGTGGTTGCCAGGAATATACCATGAAAAAAATGTGGAATCTGTAAAAGACAATACGGTATACTGGTTTTGTAACCCTAAATTTTAAGGTAGACAACGTATTATTTTACCAAAATCATGATAGAAAAAAACAAATATATTTGTCAATTATACAGCAATTTAATGTAAAAAATGCAACTTTCCATAGCTTTTTACGGATATTTGCAGTAAAAAAAAAAGTTATAATATAATAATATTTACAGTAATTTGTTGTTAATTTAACAGTAATAGGATAGACCCTATTATTGTAAATAACTGTAAAAATAACAGAAATATGTTAAACCTTATTAAAACCTTTGACAGTAAAAAACACAGTGAAATTGTATAACAAATTACAGCATTTTATTTTGACCAGATACATTTTACGGTAAATTCCTGGCAACCACAGCTGCCGGTATTTTACCGCTAAAAATACAGTACAATATGAGGAACATAAATGGTTTACCGTACATTTTACATTTGCAACCGCTAAATATAGAAAAATCTAAAGATGCTCATATATAACCAAGGTAGTGAATATTACTGATAAACAATGACAAAATTTGACATACCATTTGAAAACAGACTAAACATATCATTTTCTCTATTCCTACAAAACAGCATAGATCTTGAGAATACAGCATGTGTCCATATATATGGCTGGTAATCCATGGAGGAATGAATAAACATGAAACAAAATATTACCTGCCCCTGACCTATCAACAGTAATGAGTCACTGGGTCCTGCCTTGGTGAAGGAAAGGACTCAGTGGAGTTTCTAATGCGCATGGTGTCGAAGATACAAGCTCTGCAGGAGTACTTCAATGTCCATCAGGAGTTCACTTTGGACTGGCAGGATCCCCTCTGCAGCAAAAAATGGACAAAGTTTGATCAGTGCTTGAGCAAAATGCACAGAAATGAACAAAACGTGCTGCCAAAAACAGATCTAATGATAAATGATTTCTTAAGTATAAAATATACAGTTCTTAAAGGATAGCTATTGTCAAAATGCAACCTGGGCTGTTTTTTTTTTTTTGTTTTTTTTTTTACTGTAAACGAGACAAACATATATCTAAAAGCATAATTACGACAAACGAGCCGTTTTTGAGATTGACCGTGATTTTGTTTTGTGGTCAATAGCCAGTGAATGGGAATACTAGGGGGCTGGGGCATAAATTTGAGCGCATCAAAATCGATACAGTAAAAAATAAAAAATAAAATAAAAAAAAAAACAGCCCAGGTTGCGTTTTGACAATAGTTATCCTTTAAATCTACTTATGTAAAAGTGATACACAGACAACGCAGCCCTAATCACAATCATAATTTGTTGGAAAACGTATTTAAGTTTTGTGAAGAGAAAAGTTATTAGAAAGGCAAATGAAGTCACACTCAGATATCTAATTTTTACATGCGCATGGGCGGTCAGTCCGATCTGCTCTGCTGTCAAAGTGCGCACAACAGATGTGACAGAAAAACCGCCCAGGGCTCTCAGCGCATTCTTTATTTATACTCCAAGTGAGCTTTAAAGGAAGTAGGAGTGGTATGTTCAGTATACAAAAACGTTTCCATAATAGGAGAAACCTTTAGCTTGTCTGAAGAAATAGGAGATAGCTTGGTATGTATAGAAACTTAAACATTTCCTTAAAAGGAGAGTGAGAGAGGGGGGTGACCGTTAACTCAGGATGTAGTATGTATGTCACCGCATTCCTCTACACATCTGGTTCCAACTCACGAGCTCTCCTATCTTAAATGAAGCTACAACTAAACAATAATCACAAAACTAAAAAATCTCTTATCATTCCCTCCTGTTTGTAGCGATTTTAAGCAAATACATCAATGTGTTTCAGACACAGACCCTACATTGTGAGTGCTTTCGGTCTGGTCGTCATAAAATGTGTATCATTCAAACATAATCATTCATCACATTAGTTTCATACTCATCGTCTTCTCCTTCTTCCTCGTCTGGCACAGTGACATATGCAACAAGAGATTGAGATATCATTCTTGATACCATTCCTCTTACAAAACATAATAAGTATTAGGCCAATAAACATTAAAACCTTAAACATCAATGTTTTCCATGAGCCGCTCATAAACCAATTCCACCAATTACTTTGTGAATTTGCCCAATCGGTTACCTGTGCCTGTTGAACGTTTCTAAGTAATTGTAGAGCATTTGTCATATTATCAGAATGCACATTGTCTGGAATATATGTACAACAAGTTATATTAAACAAAACACAGTCCGCGCTTTTCTGCCAAGATCATGTCCAGGGCAACTCTGTGTTGCATAACAGTTATTCGTATGGCATCAATTTCCTGATTTTGCTCTTTGTTGATGCTGGTCGATGCATTTAAAAACAGTCCAAAACTATAGTCCAATAGTCAGGGGGTCGCTGTGGTTTAGGACAATTCCTAAATATTGATAACCTAAACTGGCAAAGCTTGCTGCGCATGTCACTTGAATCATGTTCATAAGTCTGCCATATAATGTAGCATGCTGTGTTGTAGCAGGCATGTGTGAGCATATATAACAATCTTTGTCTTCTTTGCGATTATATATGTATCTATACCAGGCGTTGTTCATCCAGGGATGGATGTGGTCCTGTGTCACTTCAGCCAGGTGTGAGTTGTCATATGTCCATGCTCTTCTATGCATGTTGGCTTCTTGATCCTTTAAGTGCATCAGGGTCCATGCTGTAAGCAGCAGGGCCAAGGTGATAAACAGAATAATCTTCATGATGACCAGACACACCGATTTACTCTGGTGAGTAGACTACAGGCGAGAAGTAGAAGGCGGGATATACCCAATCAGCCCTCCCTTCACTTGTAGATCACCAAAGAGTCGGGATGGTGGTGTCTTTAGGTTATGCTGTCACTCACTTCCATTTTTGCAATGGCTCTGGTGGATCCAAGAGGGCCTCTCAGCTTTTTTGCAAGCTGTTGGCGTCGTTAGGAGTACTTGGTATGGACCTTCCCACCGGGATGGGTTCCAATTCTTTCTCTGGAGTACTCGTATAAGGACCCAATCGCCTGGTTTTAATCTGCAAGAGACTTGAGAAGCGTCGCACGGCAGTTCAAAACAATATCCCTATTTTCTACTAGTTTTGCCATTCTTTCTACTAAAGTTGTCTTTCTAACAGATTTATCTATTGGTTCACTTTCATCAATTCATGCATCTTTTCACTGAGGTCTGATTCAAACTATCTTACTTCTGATTCTTTCCAAAAATAATTTCACATGTAACAATTTATATATGTGTGTTTTCTATTTTTGTTTACCTCTTTGTTGTGATCTGGTGGACATCTCTAAACACCATCATAAGTTCAGGCTTCAATTTCAACCCAATTATACTCCTCTGGGCTTCACCTTCCCACTGGCCCCTGTACCCTTCTCAAAGTGTCCTTTGTTGTCTTAAATCTCCAGCAAACACAATCTGTTTCTTCTCTGTTTCTTCCTTTTAGATTAAGTCCCAGCCAGGCAAAATATCACATTCAGTGCCTTTAAACAGTTATGTCACACTGTTCTTACCAGCCTGCTGTTAATTCTTCAATTCCACGATATTCTGTTGGTCTTCATCAGGAGATTGACTGTCCTTTGAGCTTCTTTTCAGGATCGGGACAAGTGGGAGGTCAAGCTATAAAATTTTAAGCCAAACTTTGGCTTGTTTTCTCCCAATTATGTTAATCTATGGTTTTGCTGCTATGCTCAAAATTCTAGGTTGAGAAAAGTCCACCTTTATTTATTTGTGACCTATATTGACACACTAAACCATACCATTAATATCATTTTCATTTCTTTTCTTAAAGCCTCCATTTGCTTCATCTGGCTAGAGTCTGTCTCTTCTGTTTTTCTCTCTGGGTGCTCACTCCTTATATGGGCATGCAAAGTTCCTGTCACACACACACTTCCTGTTACTCTCTTTTGTGTTTCTACAGGCTAATCAAACTCATTTTGTATTTACAGTCTACAAACCCTCTGTAATTCTACTAACTTCTAATCTAAAATGTAACGTCATTCACACAATAATTTCATAATCCTCTCACACACACTGCCTTTTAAATAAACTAAACTCTTTGCATTTTTATCTATTTCAGACATTTTCTGAGTCTCTGTTTTATGGTGCCGTTAGTTCTCTCTACTAACCCTGCACTCCATAGATGATAAGCACAGTGATTTCTTATGCTGAATCCTAGTGCTTCAGAGACCTTACTGATCACATCATTGACAAAATGTGTCCCATTGTCTGATCTTATCAGAGAAGGGATACCATATGTTGGAATAAAATGATTACATAAACATTTTGCAATGAAGATTGCCTCTGCTTTCACTGGATATATCTCTGGTCAGTTTGAAAACACATCTATGATCACTAAGGCATATTTTAATCCTTGACATTCATTCAATTCAATAAAATCCATGTGGATGGTGTGGAGAACTGGCCTCTCTTAGGTCTTAAGTTTCCTTGTGAGTTGTGTTTTTGACAGAATAGGCATGTTCTTACAAATTTTTCGCTGAAGTTTCAAAATTTATAGTGTAAAAGTATTATTTATCTATACTATATTTCCCTCCTGTTGACACATGTATTACTTCATGTGTCACTACAGCCGCTGTCCTGTGTAACGACTCTGGTAATATTGGTTTTCCATCACAGACCATTAAGTCATCTTTCAGTTGTGCTCCACATTTCAGCCACTTGTTCTGTTCAGTGATTGTTGCAGCTTTTTGTTCGGTTTTTAGTACATCAAGTGGTATTTGTGTACAATGTTCGGATGTTAGAAGCGTTATCGTTTGTTGTGCAGCCTGCTTTGCTGTTTGATCTGCAAAATTATTTCCTTTTGTGACAATAAAATTGTCTTTTTGATGTGCTGTACATTTACAAAGTGCCAATTGTTTTGGCAAGCTAATCACTTCCAATAAGATTTTCAATAAGCTGCCGTGTTGCACGGGGTTATCCGTAGAGGTGACCATACCTCTGTTATGCCAAATTTTGGCAAAGTGGTGCACTGCTGAAAAAACAAACTGGCTGCCATTGTACATATTTATATTTTGGCCTGCGTGCAATTCATATGCACATATGACTGCATACGTGCAGCCGACTCTTTTACTGCCTCTGCTGCGGCTGCATAGGCTTGCATATGCAGGCAGGCCTGACGCTACAGAGTCTAATGTACACGAGTCTAAATTTCACCAGGAATGTTAACGAGCGTTGTTTTTCTCCAAATGCCTGTGTTATCACAGCTTTCATATAACCTGCTCCTCTATCTACAGGTAAGTAGAAAGGCTTATCATAGGCAGGCAGTGCTAAAACTGTATCTGTCTGTAATGCCTATTTTTAAATAACTGAATGCTTCTTCTGTCTTCTCTATAGATGCAACATTACATTTTCACTTAATGCATTTTTAGATAATTTCTAGTTTTTCAAAGAATCCACCCATCTCACACATCTTACACATTTCAAACTTTGAAGTTAGGGTTGTTTTTTTTTTATATATATATATATATTTTTTAAACTTTGAATTGCTCACAGTTCTAAAACTAGGCATTTGTAAATCATATGCCTAATCACTATGTGTCACTGTGATCCACAAGTATGGTCACAAATTCACTTCCAAATCAACAAAATAAAATAATCAAACAAAACAGGAAACATACATGAGTCAGGACACAAAGAGAAAAATGCTGCTACTGAAACAGAGCAGAAGTGTGAGGGAAAAACTGAGCTCACAGACAGCTGCGTGTGTTGGCTTTTAATGCAGCTTCTGCTCTAAAAACAAATAAATAAAAATAAAAGAAAATGTGTAACATGCTCATCAACTTAGCGGTGTCCACATATTTAATTCAACTTCTCAATCCTGTAGCTTTAGCTGTTGTCTACAGGGTTTGGCTTATTAGTTGTTATTATAGGTGTGCTCTATATCTCAGTAATATTTTATCCAGGATAAATGACAGATGTTTAAGCAGGTCAAGTGCCTCTATGCACGTAATTAGTTTAGATAGTTTCTTTATTTTCTTCATCTCATGTGTCATTATACTGAGTTTGAGCAAACCTTAAGCTTGATGCAGATTACTTCATAACAATCATCCACTTCACATCATAACTGACTAGGTTGCTTCTCATTATTAATATTATGTCATTATTAATATTATCATCTTTGTCTTTCTATATTATGACAATAGTATACTACAATATTTTATTAGTGTATACCATTATACTACTACTGAGACAATTTAATAGTTAGGATCATCTTACTCAGCAAACAGATAATTTAGAATTCATCCAATCTGTACAAATTTGCTTTTCTCTGAACAGGTTTGTGCCTACTTTTTAGACTGGTCTTCTGTTTGTCTCATCTCAGATCCAACCTTCAGTCACATTCATTCTCTCTGTTGCGTAGCGAACCAAGCAATTTATTATTATATATTTTATATTTTATTTTGTATCCATCAAGGGCTTCGGGTGATCTGCAGTTTCACCCTTTCCCAAGCTGGAGACATTTACCTTTTCACACACTTTCCTTGGCTGAACAATGACACAGCCCTAATGTACCTTATGCATCTCTCTATTTTATTTAAAAGGTTTTCGTGTGAATTATTTCCTTTTATTGATTTTATACATTCTGGGCATGATTGTCATGCCAACTATGTTTCATTGTTAATATCAGCTTACAGGTTGTTATCCTTCCTATTATTAGTTTCAATACGGTAAAAATAAGTTCTAATATAATTTTGTCTTTATTTATTTTATTTTTGTACTTCTTATATTTATATCTATTCGGTGGGGTCTGTTTCCAACCTTTTTAAACTACTTTAAACTATTTTGATCCCTAGTTTTCACTTAATAAGGGTTTCATTAGTCACTGCACTGTAGTGTGACCTGATGCTGATTTTACTATTAGAGTATCTTCTGAGAATTGTACTTCCTGTGGTCTTCTGTTCAAAACGGTTTTACATACTCCTGTATCACATAACATCTGCACTGGTTTGCTATTAACATATACTGTCAGTGTAGGTTTGCCTTTTACTTCAGACACTAATTGATAGACAGTAAATACTTCTGCGTCACTTTTATCATTTTCATTTGGCTTTTTCTCATTTAGTCATTCATTTGAATATTGCCATTTGTCTGTTTTATGTCTGCAATCTCTGGCGAAATGCCCTTCCTTGCCACAATTCCAGCACGTATTATCTCTTTCTTCACTTCTTTCGCGTAAGTCTGTCTGTCCTACATATCTCTGGCCCTTTCCTCTAAATCCTCCTCTGTCCCTGTCTGTTACCTCTCCACCTTCTCCACCTTCCCCTGCGGGATGGCCGTATCTGGGGTTTAGTACTGCTATCATGGGAAAAATGCCGGGAGGACCAGGTGGATCAACATCACCTCCCATATCTCCTCCGTAGCAATCTTTTCCTATTTTTTTTTTGTGGATTTTCACCTAGTGCTATTTTATCTAACATGTTTTGTGCCTCTGCATAAGGACCAGGTTGAGGTCTGAACGGATCACAGGATTGTTTAAGGGGGGTCGCAGCAGCGGAAGTGGGGGCTGGTTTCACAGCAGCAAAAGTGGGGGTCGGCCTCGCAGCAGCGAGTGGAGCATATGGTGGGGGGTCTAATACCTCTGCCTTTTCTTTCTTCTTTTCTTGTTTCTTTTGTTTATTCTCACATCGTCTATCTGCCTCTCTCTTCCATGCTTGGAAATATTCTAATTCTTATGTGCGTTTTCCTTCTTTCTTTATTTTGTCTCTCCTATTTCTTTCAGTAATGCTTCTTTAAGTTGTATTAATGCAGATGGGCTACATTCTCATTTAGTCTTTTTAGAATTTCTCCATCTTTGCACACTAATTTGTCCGGCGCCTGGACACTTTTTTCCTAACCACTGTTCGTCAACAGTAAACTTAGTGGGCTAATTACCCATTAAAACAGAACTGCAGAGCCTTCTCTGGTATTAGACTTAAAGAGTGGTTACTGACTACGCCCTTCTACTCCACTCTAATTAGTGGAGCGGTGTCAGTTTTATGAGGCGGAACTCAACCGTTCTCTTTTGTCACCAGTACTTCAGCTACTGACAGGAAATAAAATGACAATAACAATGAGAGTGATTCAGCAGCGTATTTGTGCTGTTTAAATCAATTCACTCTCAACACACAGAAAACACAAACATTTAAACAGACATTTCACACAATCGCGCAGACCTTTTCGGAAGGCCAGTCCTAAAGCTTTTATTTTGAAAATCCTTTCGGCGGATCAGTCCAACGCTTTTATTTTGAAAATCCGTTCGGTGGATTACCCCAACGCTTTTATTTTGAAAATCCGTTCGGTGGATCACCCCAACGCGTTTATTTTGAAAATCCGTTCGGTGGATCACCCCAACGCGTTTATTTTGAAAATCCGTTCGGTGGATCACCCCAGCGCTTTTACAAATCCGTGCAGTGGATTAGACTAATTACACCCTTTCGGCGGGTGAGACCAAAGTTCGTTTTACGCGAGTGTAAATGAGTGACTTCCTTTACCTTCCCAAGATTCTCTGGCTATGTTGAAAGTCAGCCACTGGATCCCAGCGTCGTGGACCACTTGATAAAACACTGGCCAGGAATCGAATTTTAGCGTCCCTGGACTTTTTCACTCCTACCTAGAGGACAGATTTCAGTGCAGCTTTCCACGACGGCAGGACACAGCGGCCGATGCTTCCTCTCCGGCTCGGAGGACCAAGAAAATGTGAAGAGAAAAGTTATTAGAAAGGCAAATGAAGTCACACTCAGATATCTAATTTTTACATGCGCATGGGCGGTCAGTCCGATCTGCTCTGCTGTCAAAGTGCGCACAACAGATGTGACAGAAAAACCGCCCAGGGCTCTCAGCGCATTCTTTATTTATACTCCAAGTGAGCTTTAAAGGAAGTAGGAGTGGTATGTTCAGTATACAAAAACGTTTCCATAATAGGAGAAACCTTTAGCTTGTCTGAAGAAATAGGAGATAGCTTGGTATGTATAGAAACTTAAACATTTCCTTAAAAGGAGAGTGAGAGAGGGGGGTGACCGTTAACTCAGGATGTAGTATGTATGTCACCGCATTCCTCTACACATCTGGTTCCAACTCACGAGCTCTCCTATCTTAAATGAAGCTACAACTAAACAATAATCACAAAACTAAAAAATCTCTTATCAAGTTTCCTATTGATTTATCATAGAACTTGAAGTTAATGGCTGAATGCATGGTGATGAGACCTATCATTCAATCTACATTTTATAGCGTATGAAACTGCTCA
Organism: Perissodus microlepis; assembly: GCF_051167445.1. Classification (NCBI taxonomy): domain Eukaryota; kingdom Metazoa; phylum Chordata; class Actinopteri; order Cichliformes; family Cichlidae; genus Perissodus; species Perissodus microlepis. Next base: position 10,772,332 of record NC_140462.1, read on the forward strand.
CCTGGACATGAACCTGAGCTCGGCTGATTAAGATTAATGTCTCCTGTCCATCTTTCTTTAGCAAAACTTGAATAATACCACTGCTTACCTCTTATTGAATCTTTGGGTGCAGACTTAATTGAAGAGCCTCGTATAAACAGGCAGGGTGTGATGTTTAGGGAAACCAAAGAATACAGGCACCATCATTTCTGACACCCTTAAACCTTAAAACAGATGGAGACGATATGCTGGCCTGGCTTGAAATTTCCATATTTGGTGCTGTAAAACAATATCACAAACAATAGATTAATTGTACTTTTTGGACCTTGGCCAAAGCATAATAGAAAAAACAGAAAGCCCTTCATGGCTATTGTGCAATGAAATCATAATACTTACTGGTTTGTTTCCAGGCAGCCAGCAGTTTTCTTGCCTGAACTGGTCTCAGGACAGTTCAGATCAGTCTCACTGATGAACTGCAAGTCCTCAGATGTCTCCACTCCTAATGATTGTAGTGCCTCCAGTACAATTTCAAGGATTAAGGCAGACAGGTCCGGCAGCACCTTAGTAATGGAACTCCTTATGCTGTCCCCCATTTCTGAGATGTCTGATAAAAGAATGTGAATAAAGGTCAATTTACACCAAGTGGTACCTTTGGTCTTAAAATATGAAGCTGATCTTGCTTGATACTACACTTTTATACAGTGTTTCGTAAGTACCAAACTAACAGCACCATTATTGTGACAGCACACTGTGTTTCAATGGAACCATTTGGTACCCATACTTCATGTAAGATGTTAATGGATAGAAATCAATTAAGTCCATGATGTTCACACACTGCATCTTTTCTTTTTCCTTTCTCACTGAGTGCAGATGATACTGAGAATGATATTCTGTCACGTGCACCGACACCAGAAAATAAACACTGTCATTCTTAATCAAAATGAGAACTACTTCACCAAACTCAACAGAGTCAGAGCCCCCTGTGACAAGGAAGTGTCCTTTCTTGTACTGTGTTCCCTTGTACATCATTTCTACTGTGACCTTTGTATTGGTTTCAGTAAAGTCAAACATTTGAACTGCTTCTTGAATGGCTTTACTGTACAGCAGTGAGTAAAATGGAGAACCATCTTTGACTTTCAAGACAGATTGACACAATGACCCTGCTGCAAGATAGGCTTGAAACATCTGATGTCTTTCAGAGAGTGTATGGCAGAGGTTTTTGAAATTTTTCAGATTTCTGGCACACCTCCTGAAATAACTGTGCTTACTTTCAAAGCGCATTGTCCATAATCTTATCAGTGGGCCAAATTTCAGAATCAGTGCTGGGTAATGGCGTAGAAAATGGTGTTTTGGTCTCAGGTTGCATTCTGGGAACAGAGCTTTTCTTGACTCTAAATATTCTTGAATAAGAATATCAAGATATGCTACCTGAGCCACTGAAATTTTCTGAGCACACACCATGTCTACAATATCTTTCAGCTGCAGAGTTAAGTTCCACACATCATCTGTGGGGTCTGTCACTATGTCACCAACTATGAGAGGCAGCAATCGGAGGGAGTTCCAGTTCTGTACAGCCTGTCCTGAGAGTTTAGCTGCTTGAGGACTGACCTCAGATGGCTTTGTAGAAGCATCAGAGGCATGGTAACTAAACTGTTTGATGCATCGGTTCAGAGTGGAGTAAGTGAACCATGCTTTTTTTCTTTATGAAGTATTTCAGATACAGTGCCACATCATAAGCCAAAACTCCCTCAAAGATATCATGACCTAGACATGGTGGCAAGCCTGGCATACAAACGTTGAAGTATTTCAGTGAGTTGAACACTGACCTGAACTTCACTCCTTCGACGTCTGGTGTATTGTCAATCTGGAGGCGATCAACAGCAGAGTTGTAGTTCTCTTTGGTACGTTCTGGTCCACACAGATTTGGGTCAGCACCCTGAAATTCAGATTTCGTTATCAGGCAGTACCTGCAGAAGTACTTTGAAGAACTAAAGTTTTCAGTGAAGCCACCAATACAGTGAGAACCCAGATTATCACCAGCAATGGAAAACAAAGTTCCTTTGACTCTAGTTTCATCTGATGCAACAATCCCACTGTCCTCCAATTCTTTCAAGTCTGCCAGTAATTCAGAGAACACATTAGCATGACCAAACTCTTTAAAATCTTTCTCCCTGCACAGTAAGACAAGAGACATGTGATCTGTGTCTGAGCGTACATGAAGTAGCGAGTTTGCCACTGATGCATATACAGCTAATACCTTGTGTTTTGTCCTTGCAGAGCCTAAAGGGTTAACGACTTCAAAGGCATCCTGGTAGAGTACTAGCTTGAGACATGATGGGTTTTGACCAAAAAAATCATTTGATTTAAACAGCTTACTATCACTTATGTCACACAGAACATCAGCAGGAGGCTCAGTAGAGGGCTCTTCTGATTTCTGCCACAGATCAGACCAGATCAAAGTCTCTCTTAAAGGCACATAATAGGCAAACCTATCTTTTCTGTTTTCATCTCTCCCTAAAAATATTTTCTTTGGTTCCACATAGTTGAAGGCTTTTTTAAAGGTCTGAGCTCTGGAGTGCACTGTCCTCAATGGCCCGGTATGACATGCAGAAAAAAGATCATAGCTTTTGACAGACTCGCAGACTTTGTTGATGTCCTCCTCTGATAATGATGTGTCATCTTTTAACAGTGATGCAAGTTTACCCAAACTGTATGTCTGTCCCAACTCATGCATGTTCTGCATTTCCTCCACAATGTTCTGTATGGTTGAAGCAGGCAGTAGAAACTGACCCTGCAATTTTAAGTAGAATAGTGAAACGTTTCTCAGAAAAAGATCACAGAATTCAGGGGGCATTTCCATGTTATCTTCATCTGTAATAGACTGTGCAGCAGGCTCGGAAATCAAGGGTACAAAGTCATCTGATGTGGTTGGAACAGATGATGATTGACATGCAGACTCTCTATATAAATCACCAATGCTGCTGTCTGAAAACTGTGTTTACGTGACATGTGAGCAGTAAAAGATGATTTAACTCTAAAGGTATTTGTGCATCCTCTTACTGGACAAGTGACCACATGTCCTTCCACAATATGGCTCTTCAGATGAGCTATTAACTCTTTAGAGTTCTGACACTGACGTTCACACATCGCCATTGCACATGTAAACGAAGAAACCACCGCCACACCAGTGTAGTGATGGTAAATTTGATTCTTTTTACTGAATCGAGTGTTAATGAGTCACTCACCAAAGTGAATCGGGTTTTTTGAGTCATTTGATTCACTGAGTCAGTTGACCAGAGAGTGCAAAAATTTTACATTTTCACTCAAAACTTAATTTGTTTCCCTTTTCATGTAAATCCCACTGCTAAGATGAATGATTCAAAAAAAAACAAAAAAACAACAACTATTTTATAGAGAAAAAAAAGAGCAAAAACATTTCTAAAATTAAGCAATTTCCTATCAAAATTGCTTAATAAACATTTATTTTGTTTATTTGTATTTTATTAGTATTTTCCTTAAGTATGTCAAATATATATTTTCTCATCTAAATGTCCACTGCGCTGTGAGCCAGGGGGCGGTAATGCGCCTTAACATTGGTTGCCAACCAAGAAGAAGAAGAAGCTGTGAGTCAGGAGGGAGGGGGTGAGTGAGTGATTCGTTCGCTCGCTCTATGATTCAGCACAGGAGGGAGGGGGTGAGTGAGTGAGTGATTCGTTCGCTCGCTCTATGATTCAGCACAGGAGGGAGGGAGTGAGTGATTCGTTCGCTCGCTCTATGATTCAGCACAGGAGGGAGGGGTGAGTGATTCGTTCGCTCGCTCAATGATTCAGCACAGGAGGGAGGGGGTGAGTGAGTGATTCGTTCGCTCGCTCTATGATTCAGCACAGGAGGGAGGGGGTGAGTAGCTCAAATGTGTTGTTAGCATGTTAGCAGCGCGATGCTACTCTGAACCGAGGAGCTATTTTCTTGATGTGAGCTTCTACTCAGGATTTTTTCTTCCAGTTCAGAGCAGAAATGCTTTTGTTACGAAACTGGCTGTTGTTTTTTCCCCCCACAATTTTAATGGAATTAGTTTGCTAACAGCAACAGGGATGAGTCAGTGAGTCAGTTGGGCTTGTGAATCATGATTCACGAGTCAGTAAAGTGATTCTCGAGTATTGAACGATTCGTTCACGAATCGAACATCACTACACCAGTGACATGGGTGGGGGCAGAGTGTCTTCGGTAAAAATGAGCCTTAAACGCGCCATACCTGGTGTATGTCTGCTTGCAGCCTGCTTCAATACACCGAAAGAAACAACGTGGCTCATTCCGATGCAGTTTACAATGAAGCACGTAGCCCCCTGATGACTGAACTACCTTACCACAGAAATTACAGGTTAACATAACTCCCATGTACTTTGGTAATTCGTCCCTAGCGAATTAAGCACGCCAAACACAGAAACTAATCCAGAGCAATGCTTCCCTCGCGACAGTAATGCTAACTCAACTCACAAATGCTAACTAAATTCACAACCTCACTCATAAAAAACGAACTGCTAAAATTATCTATAAATGCTGGGCTGGTGGATTTTTATAACAGAGATAACTTGAAGTTGCATGTACTCACCTCACCTCGAACTAATTGTAAGCTGCCAGGATGTCTACAAATTCCGAAGATGCTGTGGTCCAAGCAGCAATAAATGGCGCTAATATACGAGTTCAAAACTGTGTCCGTTAGCGAAGCCAACTTGAGTCTCCTGCATGAAAAAAAAGAGCGGTTGGCACACAGCTCAGCAGCGCGCCGCGCTATTGGTCATTTTCAGGTGACGTCATCCCGCAATGTAACGTCGCTCTTTGTTTCTTTAGGAGGAGGTTCGAATTTGATCAGAAGTCACGTCTGCAGACCGCTGCAGCCACGTCTTGCCTTGCTTCCCCTTTTTTTGGTGAAATGGTTCGCTCATACTGCACAATGTTGCTACCAGAATTTTTTTCTCTGCAATTCGAACGTAAAACGCCTGTACACAGTTTACCAGCAGTTTAGCTACCAATCAACAGCGATCACACAAACTCAAAATTTAAGGCGGACCCACTTAAGGTGGTCTGATAATATGGCGTGAAACACAACAACATAAAGTTGTTTTAAAATAATAATTAAAAAAGATTATTGAAATCAGTTTTATTCACAACCATGAACTTTATTTTTAACATCTTCTTTTGCTGTTGATTTTTTTTTATCAGAAGGTTAACAACTGCAGGCCTAACTTTTAATCTGTATATCAGTATCTGAATCTTAGTATCTGAATTTTAAAATAAAAAAATACTATCAATTTTATTGTCTTTCACTGCTGATATTTGCTTCTTCTTTTTTTTTAAATGTATTTACTGGTTGTATTATTACGGTGGACCCTATTTTTTAACATCTTGCTTCTGTAAAAATGAATGTTTTTGTTTGCTTAAAAATCTACAGCTTTATACTGTGAATTCCAATGTGCACAACCCCAAAAGATGTAGTTTTACTCAAATAATACCGTAAAATCTAAGTTTTTCAGACATTTTCAACATTACAATATTTAATTGTAAAATGTATGCATATTTATTTGTTTTCACAGAAAATATTTATAATTTCAACATTTTATTACAGTAAAAAACAAAGTTTTATCCAGTCTCACAATTAACGGTTATTCAATCTATTTAATACAGTAAAAGGAAATTTTTGGTTTTACGCTCCATTACCATTGGAATTTGACGGTGTTTTGCTGTATATTTTACTGACTTTTGTTACAGTGTACAGCTTGTAACATACCATTATTTACATATACATGTGTAGCAAGAGTGTGCTACATAATATGTGGTAAAGAATAATGATACTGCTTCACACTTTATTGTTGACCAGTTACACATTTGTTGCCTTTTTTAGACATTATTATTATTGTTGTTGTGATTTAGTTTATTAATTTTATTGATGTAGTCCCCAAAACATCAAAATATGCCATTTCAAGGGACGTGAAAAGGGAAAGACCATCTCTTCACCTACTCAACGACATATAAAAATCCTGCATGAAACAAAGATTTCACATTTTGAGTCATCAGTCCATAAAACCGCCTTCCAGTCTACAGTAGTCCATCAGCTGTGTTTCATGGCCCAGGCAACCCTTTTTTTAAAACTTATTCTGGCATCTTATAAATGGTTTTCTTGTTGCAACTCGACCTGTCAAACCTGCAACTCAAAATCTTTTCTTTACAGTCAAAACTGAAACTTGCTTACTATAATCACTATCAAGTTTTGAAGCTGTGGTCTTATTAAGTGTCTCACACAAGCTATTGACTTTCAGAAATGTATCTTCTGATTCTGTGTGGTTTGAGGTCTGCAGACCTCTTCCCCTCGGAGTGCCTCTTGATAGTGAAGGAAACTGCAGGCTGACATAATACTCACAAGGGAATGGAACCACAGCATGTTCCGACACCACTTTTACAAACGCATTTATCTGTATGAGCAGGGCTGTAAGTAATCAAGCTAACTTTGGACGCATGTAAGAAATAGTAACACAAACTTTCAAGGCTTAATCCATTTCCGTTGCTGCAGAACAGCTTTAAGTTGTTATACATAATGTGTAGCAAGAGTGTGGTACATACATGCATGCCCTTGTGGTTAAAAAAACAGAAAGTACTTCTTCAGACTTTCATTTATTTATACTATGGCATTTTTAATTTAGTTTTATTTATGTAGTCCCACAACGCAAGATATGTCTTCTCAGAGAACTTTAGCCAAGGCCCTTTTATATACAGTGGCTTGCAAAAGTATTCAGTCCCCTTGAACTTTCCCACATTTTGTCACATTACAGCCACAAACATGAATCAATTTTATTGGAATTCCACGTGAAAGACCAACACAAAGTGGTGTACATGTGAGAAGTGGAACGAAAATCATACATCCAAACATTTTTTACAAATACAAAACTGAAAAGTGGGGTGTGCATAATTATTCAGCCCCCTGAGTCAATACTTTGTAGAACATGAAAACATGAAAACAGTCACACAGCGATAAAAAGAAACACAAAAAATGGCAAGAAGGTGTTGTATTATTAACTGCAATAGCCAGTCGCATGACAGCCACGGGAAGCCAATGGGTAAAGAGATCGGTTTTTATCGGATGACGTCGTGGAAGAGAAATTGTTCAAGCCATGTTTCTGAAGTAACAAAGAGCCGACGGATGGCCTGGATTGCAGCCATTTGAAGACCAAATATAACGTTCCAGAACACTCCAGCTCACATATTAGTCTGCTCCAAACATTTCCACAAAGGTACGTCTTCTGTTTTAGTTATTACGTAATTTATCATAACATAATTTTTGATGTAGGCTACAAATAAGTCTTATATTTATTTGAATTGAATTCGTTGCGCTATGCTGCTTTGTTCACTGTGGCTTTGCTGGCTAATGTTTGCTGTGTTTTGTAGGAAATCCAGCCTACAAAATGCTGGAATGCGATCCAGAATGGGCACCCTCTATCAGTCTGGGTCATACAGAGTTTAAAGCTGCTACCACAGCGAGATTTGATCGGTTAAGAGAGAGAGCGATATCAAAACAGCCACAAAACATCCCGCATATATGTGCTCAAGGGTTGTATTGAAGCAATCAAGTGATGAATAACTGTTTTCCAGTATGTTGTTTTGCAATGTTTTTTTTTTTTTGGTTGCCTTGTTGATTTGTTTTTTACCGAAGCAGCTAATAAAGCATAATGGAATACAATTTTGCCTCTTTCTTGTAAGATTCTATAATAGAATGAAACAATAATGCCAGTTATAAGTAAAGACAATAAATTGAATGAATTACGAAACACTCATTTTATTTTAGTTAGATCTGAAAATGTTGTGTAATACTACAACCTGAAACGACAAATAGATTGCATTTGCCTGTACAGGAGATAAAGGAAAAAAAAATGTAACAACAGCTGTGAAATGGAATAGTCCAAATCACCAAAGTAAACTGGACCTGGGCTTGTTGCAGGGATCTGAAGTTAATAAACATCTTGTGAGTGTCATCACTCACACTTAGGACCATATAATAATAAATATGTCTGTGTTGAAAGTTGGGCAGCACGCTAACGTCCTTACTCCACTCTGTATGCTCGTATGGGTTTGACCCTTTCACTCCTTTGATTTTTTTCCTCGTACTTTTTTTTTTTTTTGCCTTTTCGTCAAGTCTGTCTTTGTACGGACCTGCCGTGTTCTCCGTCGTTTTGTACATAATTGTTTTTGGGGCAAATAAAATGCAAGTAGGGATTAAAACCGCAGAATTAATGATTACCGGTGCTGGAAATGCTAGCGCTTGATGCAGTGTTTTGATTTTGTTGCCACTCGTACCCACAAAGCAATGCGCGAAAGTCACATGGTCTGTCAATCTCTTTACATCATACAGTCATTTATACCCGCAGTTAGGGCACAAGAAGTTGATGCAATATTCTTGTAAAAGACACGTGTCACCACTTAGACAATATTGCATCCCACAATAAAAACGAGAAGTTGTAAAACTGGAAACCAACACTTTGTTAAGTGTTAGTTTTTGGTTCTTTCCAGAAACGCTGGTTTGAGTGGGGAATCAAGGACGCCATTTACATGAAAAGGGAAAGACCATCTCTGAATCGAGGAGGGGGCCTAAGGGTTCATCTTTTCACTCTCTGTGAATGATACTCAATCAATGGTCTTTGATCAATGGTCATGACAATTTGCATATTAATGATCAAGAAACTGACCTCACAGCAAAATATTCATTCAGTTGTGCTAGTTTTACTCATTGTGCAAAGGTCCTGTTGATAAGGTTGGGGAAACCTGCAGTGAGGTGAGACTGAAAAAGTCATTTGGGTGAGTGACGAAACGTTTCTCCCTCTGACAACGTTATCCAGATGAACAGAATCAACTTTTTGGGGTTGCATGAAAATACTCTGCAGTACAGGATAGACAGGTTAGTTTGCTGTACTGTGATGGATTTAAAGTAAAGAACTGTGTGCAACTGGTGCACACTGGTTGTGGTTTCATGGAGCAAGTTAGGGTACATCATGTGTAGCAGAGAAGAATCTGAAGTTAAGGTGATGATACTGAGATTCATTCATTCATACCAGCTGTATAGTGTCTAATATAAAGACACCATAAACAGTGTACTGTCAGTGTAGAGGAAAGAAATCAGCCAGGACAACCCATGAAACAGTAAACCTCAGCAGCAGAAGCATGGATCAGCTGATCACACCCTGTACACTAAGAACATCTACTGGACCTGTCAATAGAATTTATTGTGAACTATAATACCTTTCATTAATATACCACAAGGTTCAGTTAGCTTTGCATAAAAATAGGTGGTGGAAATGTTCTTTAAGGAGCTACATTTACTTTCTTACTTTGAGCACATTTCAGAGCCTGTACATTTTCACTTTCAGTTTAATCGGGAGTATTTGTTAACAATAATATCTGTACTACTGCTTATGTACAGAACGTGTGTCCTTTTGCCTCCTCTGGAAGCTTGTGTTCCTCTTAGTCCTCAGTTACTTTCTTAGCACCCTATCACTTTTTTTCGCAGTCCACAAAGACATTATGCAACTCCTTCTGGCATTTTCTTTACTCCTCCATCAACACTCTCAAAACAAACATGACAGCTGTATCACTCTTTCTCAGCATGAAGCTATACTGCTACTCACAGATTGTCATCTTACTTCTCAGCCCAGCTCAAAGACACTTTCCCATATCTTCACCTTATGGCACAACAGCTTTTGCAGTTACTACAGTACTGTACTCATCCTTGGTACCACTGCACTTTTTCCCCATTCCACTCACTCTCCAAGTTTGTGTTTAACAATCTGGTAAAACTCCACTGTTCTCTCTGCTAGACATCGCCATACCTCCACAGGTGTGTATCTGGACGAACTGCTGTTCCACTCCTTATCCTTTTCAAAGCTGCCCGTCCTTACTAATCCTCTGCACTTCCTGACTTACTTTCTCTCTTTTATTTTCTACATTCATCAGCTCCTCAAAGTATTCTTTCCATCTACTCAGCACTTCCTCACTGTATGTATTTATAGAATGATATAACAATGTGTATGTACAGTTACGTCCATATATATTTGGACACTGGCACAATTTTCTTTTACCTGTTTACTAAAACATTTTCAAATTATAGTTATATAATGGACATAATGTGTAGCCTCTCAGCTTTCATTTGAGGGTATCCACATTTAAAAGAGAAGACCACATGAAAATAAATACAGAGACTTCACTGCAAGGTGCAAACCACTCATAAACCTCAAGAATAGAAAGGCTAGATTAGATTTAGATTGGACATCTAAAAAAGCCAGCTGAAAGTTCAGAAAAAAATTCTTTGGACAGATGAAACCAAGATCAACCTTTACCAGAATGATGGCAAGAAAAAAGATGGTGAAGACGTAGAACAGCTCATCATCCAAAGCATACCACATCATCTGTAAAAACAGCGGAGGCAGTATGGCGGCTTGGGTGTGCATGGCTGCCAGTGAAACTGGGACACTAGTGTTTATTGATGACACAGGACGGACGCAGCCAAATGTATTCTGAGGTGTTCATAGACAAACTGTCTGCTCAAATCCAGCTAAATGCCGTCAAGTTGAAGTTCTGTTGCCCGACACTACACAACATAAAAATGTGACCCTTTTTAACTTAATTGTTAATGTTCAGTTCAGATGTTATTTCAGTTCTTTAGCTCCTTTCCTCTAAAGTTTTTGCTCTCCCCTTTTCCATGGTCTTTTTTTTTCTTTGACTGTTCCTGCTTTTAAGAACCAGAAATAAACATTTTTGTTACCTCTTTATTCACACCCTGAAATCACATTGTAAACTATATGGTTTATTATAAAATGCAACACAAACACACCAAAAGGTGTAAACAAATGTGTCCTTGTAAGAAAAAAGAACAAGAAGAAGAAGAATAACCTAGTCCTCATTTGCACATCTGTAAGGACACACAGCGAATTTACAGCAGGTGAAAGGTGACACTAGGTGTTCTAGTAAGGACTCATTTCTGTCATTAAAACAGAGTTATCTGGAGATTCCATCCTTTGTGGGACAGCAGAGCCTTCCAATGTTGTTTTTTTCTTCCAAGTGAAGTAGATCCAAATCCCACTTAATGATATAATTACCACCGCTGCTTTCAAACCATGTATGAACCAGGAAGTACCTGTGTAGAGACACACACATATTTCTGAAAAGTTAGAGCTGTGAAATAAAACACACTTGAGAGTTTTCACTCTTGCACCATATTTTACAAGACAAATGTCACAGTCCTCCAGTCCGCCTCTGTATCCTGTTTGTGTGCTGGTGGCTGTGTGTGTGTGTGTATTCTCTCATCCCGCCTTACCTTTCAGGGGAGGGATCTGCCAGGATCCCCATCCCCTCCTGGATGCACCTGAAACACTCAAGCATGTGTGTGAAGCATCTGGCAATGACCTGACTCCTATTTCAGCTGGGATCTGACCTCTAATCTTTTCCTAAGTGTTGTTTAACTGTGATAGTGAGCTCCTCGCTGATCTGCAAGTCCTTTTCCCTGTTATATTCACAGATATTTCTAATGTGCCTCATGCTGTCTGTATAATGGCTCAGCAGAGCCCTGTGAGAGTGTGTGTTGCAGAGGAGATTCTGTACAGGAAACTCAGAAGATACTCAGATTCACAGAACCTTCTTTCTGTCAGAGTTTGTGAATAAGAGGCTTTTGAACTTAGAACTTGTGAAAGAATTTGTAGCGCTTGAATTCACTTTAGGGTGATGAGGGCGATTTATCTCTTTTTCTTTTCATGTGTGGATTGGATAGGTTGTTACTGACATCTGGTGAGAATTTCATGTCAATAGCACCTTTAAAATTAGATTTACTTAGAAATTTGGTGATGTGTTCAATACTTCTTTTTACACACTGTATATATGCATATGGATTACCAGAACAATGTTAACTTTCAATCTAGTAATGCAGGGAAAAATTACCTTGAATAAAAATCTGTAAAGTCCGCTCAGCTGATCTTTGTCCATCAACATTAAAGCCCTCAAACTTATATTCACCGCTGTCTGTACTGCTCAGGTTATGTATCCTAAGTGTTCCATTACTGGGAAAAAAGAGAAGTCTTTCATCCGTTGTATTATGTTTAGAACTGTTGCTTCTCGCATTTATTATTACTGATGTATTCTTGAACAGATGGAATCTGATTATTTCTGAGGTGCTGTCCATCAGTTTGATGTCCAAAGTTCCTCCCAAAGTTCCATAACAATGAGCTCCATCTGGTCTGCCGTCACAGTAACTTTCCACACCTGTCAATAATAACAATAATAAATTAAAGAAAAGATATCACTAATTTCAGTGTTCAGTCGCTACCAGAACACTTATGGCAACATTTCCAAATGTTTACCTAAAACAGAAATAGTGCGACCTATCTCAGGTCACACAAAGTGAATGAGCATTACACAGGTCTGTGACTAAACCATAGCGAGGCTACAGCCAACTATTTCCTAATCAGAGTCTTTTTCATAACAAACATTTAAAAATTATGGGTTTCATGTCCAAATAATAAAATGACATGACTGAACCTGATATGAAAGATGGGTTCTTTTACTCTTCATATTGCCTTATCATCATAACATCATGACCTATGTAGATACTTAAGACAGACCAATTTAAAATGTCAATAGCTTAAATACAAAAAAAACAATTTTGACATTTTGATGTTTCAGGGAACTCCTCACATTGTTCTAGTTAACACACTAAAAATGATCAAATAATGCAGAGTATTTGAATTACACTAACATAGTGTCTGTAAAATGCAATTAAATAAGTAATTGAGGGATTTTCCAAAACCTAAATGCATTAAATAAATATTTGAAAAAAGGGTACACCTTTCATCCTATTTTATTATTGATATTATTATTCAAATATAAATTAATCAGCTCCAACAGTCATAACTATATTTACTTTCAGCATCTGCAAGGATGTTAAGATCACCCACAATAGTTATTTTATCTGAACTGAGCACTAAATCTTCTGGAGTGGAAGATTGCTGCCGCACACCACGTGGACCTGTGCTTTAAGGACACTGTCAGGGCTGGACTGGGACAAAATTCGTAACTAGAGACCTGCTCACCAGGTATTATAGGAAAAACCATAAAGCCTTTGAATGAAAACAAACATGATATATACTGTCTTGTTGGTATATATGTATCAATCTAATAAACTTAAACCTACACCATCCTCCCTATTCTGGTCTTCTAAACAGTACTTAGCCGAAACCCAAAGACTGCTTGGTTGAGTTAACCTCCTGAACTATCTACAACACATGGTGGAAACCTGAAATTAGAAGACTAGAGGTGAAACTTGATCATTACTGAATATTAAAAATAATAAATGACAGATTTAGTGATATTTTCATAAACTATTTATTTACCACATAGAAAAAGGAGCATGGCAGGGCAAAATATTTTTTCTAACATGGCAACCTTTAAAAAGTGAAAGGAGACAGCATAAACACATAGAATAATTCCAGCTTTGTGTCTTGTTTTCATTGTAGCTGAAGTACGGGACATTGCGTTCCTTTTCACCTTAATACGAAACGCGTAATATTTTCTCTACGAGAAGATTGCGTTCTCTAATAACTAACCTTATGAATAAAATAAAGTTTACCATTAGTAACATCATAGCACCCACCCAGCAGTATAGAAACTCTGTCATGCTGGCTAATACGCAGTGCGAGTTATTGTTACTGACTGTAAAAAGTTAGCACAACGAAAGTATTATGTCTGACCCAGATAGACTGCAGGTCATAACTTCTCACCTGAAATTCAGTTCCCCTGATACTCGGACCGGCGGTGAGGCAGGAGGCCCACCTGCTGGCCTCCACCACTTGCTAATTTTATTGAATCTGTGGAAGCTCCTCCATAGCCACCACCAAACAATTGAGTTATTTCTACACATCTGCCAGTATCTGGCCAATCCACCACCTTTCATTGTTTATACCGTTACGAAAAAAAACCCCATAAAAACAAAAAATCACCATCGGCCCACCTGGCAAATGCCCGGTATGCCCGATGGCCAGTCCAGCTATGGACACTGACAGTATGACACGAGGTTTTGATTCATCTAATAAACTAAACATTCATCGTGCTGCAACCAGGTAAAAGGGACCTAATGTTCAACTATCCACATTTAACTGTTTTACTCTTTGGTGGAGCTGCGGTCCCTATAATGTTTTGTTGTTGCTGTTGTTGTTTTTTTATAAAATTTTTTTTTTTTTTGCTTTAAATCTCTTTTTACTTTTTGTCGGTCTCTAAGGGGATGCCAGGAGGAGAGAAGTGACGCTGCTTCCTGGTCCCAACTCTGTTTAGCCATGTTTTGAGGTTTAATAAATTTGTCCAGGTTTGGAGAAATGAGAGTTGCTTCATCCAAATTGGGATGGATACCCTCTCCCATAAAAAAAGACCAGGTTTCCCCCACAAAGTTTTGCAATTATCTACAAAAAACACATTGTTTTTTAGGGCACCACTCGGACAGCCAGCAATTTTAGAAGAACTAAGATATCCTGTACTTGTTTGACTTGCTGGTAATGGTAACAAATGAACACTACAGAGTACAACATTGTTTTACCAAAGTTACACAACCATGCAATAGTTTTGTGACCTCCGATTGACTAAACTGGTTGTCATTACCGCTGGTGTCAAAAAAAGATTTTACTGAATTTATGTTTACCGTTAGCCAAGCAGTTTTAAATTTCCCTCACCGTTGCCTGCTCTGGCACCTGGAAGACAATTGACTGTGGTTGCTGATGTCTATAACTTCACGTTACTCAAAGCAGCATCAGAATAATAATTCCTCTGCGGGTGTGTACCAGGGATTTGTTTAGACTACAACAATATCAGACTTATTTTACTGATTCCCATTGCTGAAAACAACAACACATTGACTATAAAACAAAGTATTAATGAAGGACTACAGGAGAAAATTTGAACAGCTCATCATGACAGACTCCAAACATCATCAAAAACAACCCAGCTACAGCTCCCATGTCTGCTCACTGTTGATCCACTCAGTAGCTTTCAGAATAACTAAACGTCTAAGCGGCTCTGAACTGAAGCAAAGTGTCAGTGATAAGCCTCGAATGAGAGGGGTTTAAAAATTTTTTTTAAAAAAGGCTGGTTTCAAGACTTATTGAAGTTTTCTTTATTCTTTCATCTGCTGAGAGGATAAAAGGAAGTGACAAGTTCTTCTTCCGCTTTTTAGCTTAAAGAAAACAGAATTATGTCGTTATGATCTGAGAGTAAGAGAACGAAACAATCTTCATTTATTTTGAAAGAAGTTTTGAAACTGAGATTATGTTAATAAGAAAACTGTGTTACTGTATTAAAGAGAAATGATCAGTTACAGATATGTGGATAACAAAATAAGCACAAGTTCAATTGTGGCTTACTTTTCATCTTTAAACACAAAGTAAAAAGTAAAAACATGTCAGTCAGCATGGTGAGCACTGAGTGAAGAATATGTTTGCAGGAATATAAATATATAATATAAGTACAGCTTGTAACATACATTTATTTACATATACATATGTAGCAAGAGTGTGCTACATAATATGCAAGGCTCGCAAAATTTCAAAATCTCTGGTAGCCCTTCGGGCAGGCATTCTTCAGTTTTTGGTAGCCCAAAATAAATTTAAGTAGCCCGAATAAAAAAGAAATCAATTTTTTTATGTTTTGTTTCCGTTACAATATTATACATTAAAGTATAATATTGCAACAGAAACAAAAATTAATCAAAAAAATTGTTAAAATGCAAATCACAACAACTGTATAAAAATTACAACCATCAACTCAAATACTTGGTTCAAATTGAACAGAAATTTCTATGAAGAATTTCTTGTAAGAACTGTAGAACATGAATCAGTCTGTGTCAGATCCTGAATCTGAAATTTCCAATGAAGTCACAGGTAAGAGGCAAGTGGAACCAAGATCTAGGCCATTTGCTTTTTGAAGTTTGCAAAGACTGCTAAATTTTGCCAATGGTAGTTCACTCTTTGCAATATAGCACGCTGTTCTAAACAGCTTTTTCAGGAGTTCTTGTTGTGCTTGATTTATTTTTAGTATGTTTTTTTGCAATTGCTGTTTGTTCTGGGAAAGATACTGCAGACTGGGCAATAATGCATTTCTTGCATTTCTCATGGGTTCTGATGGGGTCTTTCTTAAAATTACTGGTCCCAGTAACAAAGGCGCTTGTCGACTCAGAAATCAAATGAAACTCACAACACGCCTGGCAGAACATCATGTTATTTAGCTTGTCATATTCCAGCCACAGAAATTCTTTTGTCCATGAAACCAAAAAAGCTGCGCTTTCTTTTGGCCTCATAGTCTGATTTGTCATAACTTTTCCGTTTTGTGGTAGGCTTTTCTTTGGCTGCCCCTTCTTCACCCTGACCTGTCTTATTTGGCTGAGCAGAACTAAAATACCAGCGTAAATCCTGCTGCTTTTACACACGTACTTACATAACGGTCAGCGATTCTTTGCGCACTCAACCTCTCACATGTTTAAGCTTGCTGCGAGAGATTTCACTTGTCGCGTTTGAATAGTAAGCTAATGAGTGATAAGACGATGTCAGAGGAATTGGTGCGCAATTAATCGTCACTCACCAATCAGTGCTGCTGCTCTCTGCACACCGTTCGCGCAATTGCAAAATGAAAGTGAAAGCAAAAAACAAGCGCAAATTCAAACGCGATTTCAATATGTCACATATTGACAGTGGCTCATCGATGCCAATGACATAATTACTCAACTACACTGGCGAAAGAATGCAAAAGCATAGACATATATTTTCCTTCCTATGATAGCCCGACGGGCAGGGCTGAGTTAGATTTTGGTAGCCCGACTGGAAAAATCGCTAGCCCCGGGACGTCGGGCTAGCGATTTTGCGAGCCCTGATATGTAGTAAAGAATAATGATACTGCTTCACACTTTATTGTTGACCAGCTACACATTTGTTGCCTTTTTTAGACAAAATTATTGTTGTTGTGATTTGGTTCATTAGTTTTATTGATGTAGTCCCCAAAACATCAAAATATGCCATTTCAAAAGGACTTTACATATTTACATATTGCACTGCATTAGAGAAATAAAATGTGTTGTGTCCTCTTCTGTGACCTCTTTCGAGGTGAAGCTGTGGGCATGTGGATTTTCTTTTTTTTAATGACTTTGCAAGGTTTTTGCAGCACTGAAATTCATGCAAAGGTTCATAGTTGGTGGTTATACAGAACAGCAGGGAAAGCTAGTGGAACTGAGCAGAGGAGATCTAATGTGAGCAAACAAAGAGTGAAATCCAGAGTAGAACAGCCCAGAGGAAAAGTGTGGGGCCTGAAGAGCTGAGCTAGGTGAAGAGCTGCTGTCTGAGGCGGAACAGATGGACACTGGATGAGAAGCTGCAGGTCTGATGTTTGGAGGGAGATGTGGACAAGATGATAAAGTTTTAAAAAAAGGTTTCTTGCTTTCGGCTTTCTCCCACAGTCCAGAGACATGAGGTTAGTGGGGTTAGGTTAACTGGTAATTCAAAATTGCCCATAGGTGTGAATGTGAGTGTGAATGGTTGACATTTTGATGTTTCAAAATGTCAAGCATTTTGACATGATTTTGTTATTATGTTATTATGATAAGATTTTGTTCATGTGAAATCTGCTCAAATATACCGCTGTTGTGGTTACTGCTGTTACTTTGGACTTATGTTTTGGGTCGCTATCTTGCTGTATGATGAACTCCTGACTAACTTGACAGATACCAGAGAGCACCGCATTTGATGGAGAACCCTGTGGTAGCCATTGTGATTCAGAGTGTTTCGCACTCTGTAAAAGTCACCAACCGTGGATTCAGCTAAACAGCTACAGACCAAACACTTTCTCTTACTTATTTGATGTATGCTGTTACACACTGAGGAACCATCCCTTCAGCATGAAACAAAGATTTCACATTTTGATTCATCAGTCCATAAAACCGCCTTCCAGTCTACAGTAGTCCAACATTTGTGTTTCCTGGCCCAGGCAACCCTTTTTTAAACTTATTCTAGCATCTTATAAATGGTTTTCTTGTTGCAACTCGACCTGTCAAACCTGCAACTTAAAGGCTTCTCTTTGCAGTCAAAACTGAGACTTGTTTTCTACAATCACTATCAAGTTTTAAAGCTGTGGTCTTGTGAGGTGTCCCACACAAGCTATTGACTTTCAGAAATGTATCTTCTGATTCTGTGTGGTTTGAAGTCTGCAGACCTCATCCTGTCAGTGGCTCTTGATAGTGAAGGAAACTACTGACTGACATCTTGACTTCATTGCAATTTCTGTGTAGGAAATATTTTTAAATGTTATGATGGTCTGTCTTTCTTCCAGGGTTAATTTCCTTTTTCTTGCCATTTTTATGGAAACACATTATCTTCTGCTGTACATTACAGTTCAAATAATACTCACAAGGACATGGTATCATAGCATGTTCCAACACTAGTTTTGCAAACGCCTCTATCTGCAGGGGCAGGGTTGTAAGTAATCAAGAACACTTTGGACGCGTGTAGGAAAAACTTTCAATGCTTGAGTAACCTCCATTGCTGCAGAACAGCTTTAAGTTGGTGATTCACTTCTTGTTCCCTGAAAAGGGAAGTGGTAACATACTATACATATATATGCACATACATTAACATGTTGTGTAGTAAGAGTGTGGGAAATACTTGCATGCCCTTGGGGTTAAAAAAAAAATAGTAGTACTTCAGACTTTATTTTTGACCAGTTATACTATGGTGTTTTTTATTATTCAGTCCCACAACACAAGATATGCCTCCTCAGCAGTGTTGGGAAGGTTACTTTTAAAATGTATTCCATTACAGAATACAGAATACATGCCCCAAAATGTATTCTGTAACGTATTCCGTTACGTTACTCAATGACAGTAACGTATTCTGAATACTTTGGATTACTTAATATATTATCATGCTTTTTACAACAACGTGAATGTACTATTGCTGTGTGATTTATTACTATTACTGAAGGTCCGCGACTCCGAACTGTAGTAAAGGGACCTCTGACTAATACGGCGGGGTCCCTGTCGGCTCGTAGCCGAAAAATAGCTTTACTTTGTTGTGTGGGTCAACTTTTCTTGCGAGAGACAGAGAGAGGCGTTGAAAGACTGCTGCAACGGAACTTATTGTTTTCGGAGGAAAACACGAACACAGTGTACAGTCGAGTCTTAATAGCTTACTTACAGCTGGGCTCGTCAGGCTCTCTTCTTGGCTACAGTGGTTATTATTATATTTACATGCTTCCAGCTCCCGTTTTTGCTCGATGACAACTCGTACCTTTCCACTCCCCTTTTTCTCCCTCCTCGCGCTCACAGACCCATAACGTGTATGGCAGTCCATTCTCCCTGCAACACGGACTACACTGCCCATGATGCTACATTCTTTAGAGCTATGCTTGTAGCATTCTGCCTGTTAGCTTAGCACAACAACAACAACAACGAAAAGGCGCTCTCTCACCCAGGAAACACACAGTCGCAGAGAGAGAGAGAGAGCGTCGCCCTGTAACCATGGCAACCGTAACGCTGCCGCCTGGAACAACAGAACGTAGCTGTCAAACAAAATCCAAACAGTCCTGACCCGCGACAAAATGAAACAGGAAAGTACCGCAGTGTAATCCATTTATTTCAACAAAGTAACTGTATTCTGAATACCACCTTTTTAAACGGTAACTGTAACGGAATACAGTTACTCATATTTTGTATTTTAAATACGTAACGGCGGTACATGTATTCCGTTACTCCCCAACACTGCTCCTCAGATACCTTTACCCAAGTCCCTTTCTCATAGGACATAGCATGCATTGCGCTGACCACTAGCTAGAGAGAATGATACATCATACAGCCATGTATACCCGCAATAATCTTGTAAATGACAGGCGTCACCAATCAGACAATATCACGTCAGACAGGTTTTTTTTAAAAAGAGTCAAAACTGAAAACCTGGAAACCAAAACTTTGTCAAATGTGGGGGTTTTTGCAACGTTCTTTCCACAAACTCAAGTTTTCAAACAGTTGCAACATCTTCCACACTGTGTCAGTAGCTTCTGTACTGCATTTTCATCAAAATGGTGGTAAAAAATCGGCACAATTGTTCTCTCATGTCTTCAACCCAGCTGCGATGGCTGTGCGCAATGCGCCAAGTTACAAAAATCCAAAGGTGAATGACCAGCCGATGTACTGCCTTTAAATTGGTAAATTCAGGATGTGATCTCACAAATTGTCTTGCGACACCCGCAACACAAACAACACATCAAGCATAAAAACCCCATAAGGTCTCCCAGCAGCTCACAGAGGGAAAGCCACCAGTATCAACTGTCCATTAAATACTATGTGTTACAACCTCAGGATAATAATGCTCATAAACTCAGGGTCCACTATCAGGACGTTTAATGACCACTTTCGGAGGCATCAACAGTTAGCCAAAACACATACAGGAACCTGTTTCCCACATAACATTCCGAATGGGAAAGCCCTGAAAAACCTCTGAAGGTTCCAGGATGCAACGCCCCCAAACATACATGAACACCAACACTCTCTACAACACTATGGATCAGGTTAAATAGTTGTCATACTATCTCAATGGCATAAAGATACTGATATTATCAGTCTGGAGCATGGGTATATCACATGCTAACAATTTGTGAGCTCTCTTGTACTGACTTATTTGTAACTGAAAACTTTACTGTGACCAGATTGAATGTATTAGCATCACTTCTAGACTCATCACAGTGTTAGCCAGTGCAGAAGTTTAAAAATGTTTTGTTTATGACTGCCGATTTGATGTTGCTTTGTCATTCACATGCAGGAAGCATTTACATGTACAAGGTGGTTCTCAAGCCAACTTAAATTTTTAAAGGTTAAACAGTGTCACCCAACACTGGTCATGTTTGATTCAAAGAAACATGATACCGGAATAATAGACTTAACATTGACTATTAACTGCAGCTACATTAAATCAGTCATTTCTGTAAACTCAACCTAAACAAGAGGCAAGGGAGAACTTCATCCCTAAAGCTTTACATAAAGAGGTAATCTGACGATTTTATTCTCCTGTAGCTGCAGGAGAATAGAGGGTGCAGGAGGGATAGAAAGATATGTGAGTTAAACTGGCTTGACTTTACCAAGTCAAAAACTAGTCAACTTGAAATAAAAACAGAAGCACAAAACTCACAGTGTGGGTAACACAGTGCTTCTAATCAAACCTAGAGAGAATATATTTGTCAATTTTCAGTACCCACCCCCCTGTACAGGACAGTGATTTTCTACTGGGTCTTACCCAGTAGATGATGCAGGGTTTAGCTGGAGCCGGTGTGGGTGAGGGGACTCGCCCAGCCTGACTGCACTGATGACCAGGTGTCTTCCCTGATTGCCCTGATATGAAGAAACCTGAGTACGCTTGCAGGTCAAACTGTATCATCTCCCCTCTTGATTGTGGTACTTGTTAACCTGGGATGCTTTTAGAAGCCTAGAGTGCAGGCTGCGAGGGTGTGTTACCTGGAAAGGCTAGAACAACCTACACAAGCTATCTGGAGTAATTAGGATTAATACTCAGATTTATACCTTTATTTTCTTTTACAAAGGGTTAAGAGAAAATCTACAATTAAATTGACTCTAATTGTGAGAGATTTTATCAAAGCAACTTGGCACAAGCAAAGCAAAAGCACAAATTTTAAAAAATCAAATCGCATCCATCTAATTCACATATCTAATGAAGCTACTCTGAGCTAATGCTGATTTTGTTCTTATATTTGGGAGGAGAGGATTCGAGATCTAAAGAAGCATTTATATGCATGCAGATGAAAATGACACATGTTGCACACAGCTAGGGCTCAGGGATAATCCAATTTTTCTTATTATATTATTCTTTCTATGATTTAATCAGCTTTAGCGCATATTTATGTAAATTTGATCACAAATTGTTACGTTTAGTTCAAAGTTAAAATGATATTCACAAACTGAGGCTGTATTCATCTGATCTTTATCTGAATTTTAGATGTTTTTTAAAAAAAAAATATTTCACTGTTATTCTTATAGATGAAGCAGCTCAAACATCTTTCAGTGATTTTATTGGATGTCATGGCTGCAAAACATGTTACTGATTTAAAATCAAGTATTTGTGAAAGACTACATGCGAATAGTTGAACAGCTCACCATGAGACACTCCAAACATCATCAACAACAGTCCAACAACAGCTTCCATGTCTCCCCACTGTTGATCCAGTCAGCAGCTTTCAAACTTCAAAACCAAACGTGTGTGTTTTGCTCTGAAGAGACTGCAGTGTGTCCTGTCAGCAATCGGCCTCAAAGGAGAATGTGTGAATGTGTTGGTGTCAGGTTTTACTGAAGTTCTGTTTATCTTTTCACACACTGAGAGGAAAAAAGGAAGTGACATCAGTTATTCTTCCACTTTTTAGCTTTCAAGCAAATAGACTTCATGTGTGAAGGACTGTGAGAATGAGAACATAACATTTGTCAAGTATTCTAAAAGGAGCTTTGAGACGGAACTTAAGCTGACTTAGCTTTAGACGTGATGTTCATTGGATTTTTTGTTCCCTTTGTACAGAGCTGCTTCACCTTGTTTTTAGTTACTGTGTTAAAGCTAGCTGCACAAATTAAGCTGAAATATGATGTGCTATCAAGAAAGCAACTCGCTATTACTGACTATGTGAAAAATTTAGAGTGATCACATTAGATGTAATAGTAATACATTTCAGACTTTTTACAGTGTTAGTCAGTGCAGCAGTTTTCAAACTGTTTTGATTATTGTAACAGATTCATTCACACTGTACTGTTTTTTCACACTTGTCTAAACCTCATGCTTTTTCTTTATAATGTTCCTTTTCTCAAGCAAAGTTTCTCACACCATCTTCCTCTTCTTTGCTCAAGTAAGGTTAGACACCCAACAATGGTCATAAACCTACAAAGCCGACAGAGGAAGACGTGTGTTAAACTGGCTTCTAAGTACAAATAAGATTGACATAAGATTCAACATTTGACAGTGCACATGTTACGATGTGGTGCTACATATATAAATCTGATCTGGATTGTGTTTAATTAATGAGATCTGTTTTTGTTTACAATGTTTTTTGTTTTGTTATCTTCCAATTCCAATTCTATACGATTACAGTTTTTAACAAGTCAAAAAATAGTTGAAATGAAAAAAGAAAGGTTTTTTGGAGATTCAACTTAGAGAAAACTCTGGCTTCCAGTAGTGCCTTGAAAGGAGCGCATATGAATCTGAGTGGCTATTTATTTTTCATAGCAATGCTATTTAGGTCTTGAATGCAGGGCCGGGGAGTTTTAGCCTTTTTATCAACAAAGAAAAACCCAGGTGAAGAGTTAGGGATGTATTTCTCCACTGCCTCTTGTTCATGTTGCAAGAGGTTATAGAGATGACTTGTAGGTAACGTAGCTCTAGATAACAGCAAATGTTAATGTCAGTTAATGTGTAACAATGTGGCATCATGTTTCTTTAAATAAAGCATGATCAGTGTTGGTTGACATTGCTTAATATTCGTTACTCAAGCAAAAAAGAGGAAGATGGTGTGAGAAATTTAAGTTAGATTGAGAAATGGAACTTTACAGAGAAAAAGCATAAGGTTTAGACCAGTGTGAAACAAGAGTGCAGTGTGAATGTATCTGTTTTACCACCTTGTAAATGCAAATCAGGTTCCTTTATGTGGATCACAAAGCAAAATCAAATCAGCAAATTCATTTTTTCACACCAAAACATTTTTTAAACAAAAACATGAGTTAAGACTTTGATGAGGCTACAAGTGATGCTAATAATCTGATCACAATAAAGTTTTCAGATGCAAACAAGTCAGTACAAGAGAGCTGATAAATTGTCAACATATGATATCCCAAGGTCCCAGATTGATTACAGGTTGGCCGTGATCCCTGCCTGCCTCAGGTACTCCAAGATCACGGCCACTCGCTGCACATGCACGCACAGGTGTCGCTCTGAATGATGCGTATAGAAGAAGCATCCAGCCCATGAAGTGTTGGAGAGTTGCTTGGGGTCTGAGCAGAATGATCATGTCGGTTTTTACCTTCATTTTAATAATATTTCAGCATAGAAGCTCAGAGACATACAGATATACAGAGAGAGATGTTGGAACAGTTTAAAAACCTGAGCATTTGTAGAAAAAACTTTGCAAAAAAAAGTCTCGGCTTCTGGTTTAGACTTCTCCTCCTATACCAGCAGAATTGGCAAAAGTACAGACATTCAGTATTTAAGCAGAAATGCAGATACAAGTGTTGAAAAATTAGCTCTTTGGAGTATGTTTCTACCAGTTATTTTGGTACAAAGCTTACTGAACCTTTTGCTATATTAATGTAACAATCAAATAATATCAGTAGATGGCAGTAAAAACTTTATTTCAGTCTAAACTTTAATTCTAATAAACGTATTCGGTTTGAATCAGTTATGTAAAACATGAACAGAGAAAAAGGATTTTTTTATTTTTTTTTTAAAAAGCCTTATTTTTTTGCCTACATTTCAATAATAATAATAATAATGGATTGGATTTATATAGCGCTTTTCAAGGCACCCAAAGCGCTTTACAATGCCACTATTCATTCACTCTCGCATTCACACACTGGTGGAGGCAGCTACAGTTGTAGCCACAGCTGCCCTGGGGCAGACTGACAGAAGCGAGGCTGCCATATCGCGCCATCGGCCCCTCTGGCCAAGAGGGTTTCAGAGGGTTATTTTATCCTCTAAACAGGAAAATGAGTTTCACAGGTGGGGAAACCCTAAAATCAGTCGTATTGCTCAGCTGGCAAAAACTTGTTTTCAACAGCTATCTAATTTAGATTAGTGTAATTTTCATCTCTGTGGTCTAACTTATAAATCTCTCCATAAGATTCAGCTTCTCATATTATATCCAGAATTAGATCCACTGAACATATAACACTTCTTAAACTGCTCCATTGGCTTTAAGTTCACCTACGTGTCATTTTTCAAGATCCTGCATATTCAACACATCTTTAGGAGAATTTCACTTTTTTCAGTGTTTTATTGTTTGAGCTGCTTCAAACATAAGAATGATAACATTTTTACTATAACAATACACTTTAGTCTGTTACCACACTGTTATTACAAATGGTTGTTCACCCTGTGACATGATAGAACACACTATAAGAATGAGTGTTGCATTCTGTCAATTTTTTGTGTGTTGTGTTTGCTGTGTTTTTCTTGTCACTATTTATTATTAGTGTGTTCAATCTGCATAAACTTCTTATTACTGTCTCTCACACCTTGCTTATATATCTTCAGGAGACCAAGACCTCTACAGCCCCTAGGGGCAAATAGCTTCCACCGTAATACTGTCTATAGCTTCCTTCAGCTTCTCTGAGCATAGATTGTCCCAGCATGTCTCTCTCTCTTGGAGTGTCTGAGTAAAGGTGACAACCCCTGTTCAGTGTTCTAGTCTCTGTCTCTTGCTCATGCTGTTGTTCATCTGACATTTGGTTGTCAAATGGAGTCATATTGTGACTCCTGTTAGTCATGATGTTCCTCTGCTGTCTGCAGTTCAGGTGCATTTTCATTTTCTGCAAATATATTGTATAGATTACCAAAATAACGTGAAATGTACCTATTAATGTCATCATTTCCCATCAGCGAAGAAATTACTTTGAATAAACAACTGTAAAGTCCGCTCGCCTAATGTTTTTCCATCTGAATTAAAGGTTTTTCATTCCTGCTCAGGTCACTGAGCCTAAATGTTCTATTTCCTGGAAAAATTAGACATCTCTGTTCTTTGATATTACATCTAGTATTTTTAATGAATTCTTTAACAGTTGGTATTGATGTATTTCTGAGGTGCTGTCCATCAGCTGGATGTTCACAGTTCCTCCCCAAGCTCCATAACACTGAGCTCCATCCTGTCTGCCATCACATTAAGTTTACGCCGTGCAGCCCCACGCACGGGGCGATCCGCGATAACTCACTAACAGAGATTTGCCGTGTTAATGCGGTTATGGCGTTAAAGTCATTTTAACGAGATTAATGCTGACAGCACTAGTATTTACAGATGACTATATATGCAAATATATAATATAATTAATATTACTAAAAAATAAGACTTTCTTTTATGAAGCTTGGTAACACACTATTATATACAGATACATATTGTATAGCAGTGAGACCAGTTTTCCCGTGTTCCACTCGTGCACGTTAGTTTGAAGAGGAAAGAGAACAACTTCCACGGGACTCCGATGTGAAAAGATATAACAAAAATTTATTCCACAGCTTGCAAATCTTCTTACAGGAGTAATCAGGTTTAACTTATCCTCAACAAAAAACAAATTTCTTCCAGTCAGAGAATGTTGCATATAATAAAATTTTTGCTTGATGCATAAAGTTAAAAGATTAAAACTAATAAAACAAGTTTTAAAAAGAGACTTTTCCATTTGATTACATTTTGTATGATGGATTATGCAGAAAAAGTAGAATTGGGCTGAAAGGTCTATTGCTTTATTACCTATTCAGGTTGTAAATCGTGTTTTTAAAAAGTAACTAAGTAACTAAGTAATTAATTACTTTTGAAAGTCATCAGTAAAGTAACGGGATTACTTTTGGGGGGAAGTAATCAGTAATTAGTTACTGATTACTTTTTTCAAGTAACTTCACCAACACTGCTTGTGAGTACGTCATCCTTTTTGTTTGTAATGTTCATGTTCTGAGGCTAACTTTAATTTCTCACGCCATCTTCCTCTTCTTTGCTTTTTTAGGGTTAGACGTCACCCAACACTGGCCATTTATGACATAAAGAAACATGATGCTGGATTAATAGAATTTGACTGTGTGTGTTAAACTGGCTTTTAGTTAACATTCAGTAGAAAAGGGCTGACAGTATGTTCAACATTTGGCTGTGCTCAAAACTAGAATA
Organism: Perissodus microlepis; assembly: GCF_051167445.1. NCBI lineage: Eukaryota > Metazoa > Chordata > Actinopteri > Cichliformes > Cichlidae > Perissodus > Perissodus microlepis. Next base: position 10,799,269 of record NC_140462.1, read on the forward strand.
TCCTAATATTATTTATGACATGATAGAGTACTAGAGTTTCTCATTTAATGTTTTTTCTTTATTTTTGTGACTATTTGCATTGTAGATTCTCACTGAAGGCATCAGAATTATCAATGAACACATATGGAATTATGTAGTAAACAATTACTGCTTTGCATACTCTTGGCATTAGAAATAGTTATGATTCGGTCATCGTCATGTCAGTTTGGTGTAATGAGATAACTGTGAAAACTTGGCTTGGTTATACAACACTTCTTCTCCTCCTTCATCTACCGGGTTCATGAACCTAACATCAGCATACATTACTTCCTGGTCTTCTCTGCAGAGAAGCAAGATAACATCATAACATATTTTCCATTGTAGACAGGAAAGCACACAGACTGGAGTAGACTAGACTAGACTTCACAGACTTGGATGGATTTTGTTACCTTTGCACAGAGCTATTTTGTTTTTCATTGTTATGTTAAAGCTTGCAAGTTAGCTAACAAATTTAGCTGAAATATGATGAAAAGATCAAAAAACCTTTAGCAAGAAAATATTTTTGTATATGTATAAAAAGTACAGTACAAACCTATGTTGTATTACCTCCTTGACAATTGCTTGTAATGTTTTCCATAAAGAGAATAATAATAACAATGATAATATTCTGTCATTAGTTTGGGATCTGGGTGCATCACATGTTAACTATGTGTCAGCGCTCTTGTTCTGACTTATTTGTATGTGACATTTCAAAGACTGAAATGTACTGCCATTATTTTGAGACTCATCACAGTTTTAAGCCATGTATCAGTTTAAAAAATGTTCAGGAGGTTTTGTTTGTGAAACTGAGGATTTGATGCTTTGTCATTCACAGCTTCAAAGTGGGAAAGGAAGTAGATTCATATCTTCTTAATTGCAGAAGTGGACATACAGGGTGATGAAGTACATTCAGACAGTGCTGCTGTTTCACACTTTTCACACTTTTCTGAAGCTAAGCTAAATTTCTGATAAGAGGCTCCTCTCATTTGATTTCCTCTGGTTCAGTTACTTCACCCAACACTGCTGCTGTTTTTGCTACAGTTAGTTGTTAGCCTCTGTTAAGTGCTGTTAGCCAGTGTTAGGGAAACTTTCCTTGAAGTCGATCTAACATTGACACTTAGCAAATAGACTTTCACACGATGTGAGAAATCAGGTGGCAAAATGTTGGCTTATAACCAGAGGTTATTGTTTAGCCGACTTGATGTCAGCTGTCCTGAGTTTGGAGAATGGCACATCTAATGCTGACAATAAGTCTGGATGGCTTGTCTTCATGTTTTCACTTCTTTAGTGAAAGGGACTGTTACGTCCCCTGGCTAGTCTAGGGGGTTGAAGGGACGAACATAAAGGTGGATAGAGAAGGAGGAGCCAAGATGGTAATTTTAGAAGGTTTATTTAATACTGGCGATGGGATTTGGGTTCAGACTGAGGTATAACGTCAGGGAGAGCCAAGGCCAACATAACAAACAAAACATCCCTGATGTAGAAATAAAAGAAACTTACCTAACTCCAAAGAAACAAAATATACAACCTATAACCATAACCTACCTAACAACACATAAACAGGAGAAAACAGGGTGTCAAAACAAAAGGCAGCTCTCCCCTACAAGCAGTCCGAACATGAAACAACAATGCTCAGCTCATACAAGTTACAAAGGCATGCAAGCCTGCACAGGTATGGCAACCAAAATGGCCAGAGGGCACAGAAGCACAGCTCCACAGGCCTTAAATAGTGCTCTGCTGATTACCAATTAGCCGGACTCTGCGCAGCATCCAATCAGGACAGAGGAGGTGGAGCCTGGACAAAACAAAGGGTTAGTAGGGAGAAGAGACATCCTCCTGGGGGATGTAACAGGGACCCATTCTCAGATGATAAAATGTAAAGGTATGATCCTTCATATGTTATGTTTGAAGGTGCAGACACTAATTAAAATTTGCCTTGAGTTCTCTTCCTTTGGCACGCTACATAGCCACATGCATAAAGGTGATTAGGCAATATCCATCTCAGCCACTGGATTCAAGGTGGCAGGGCAACTTGTCAGCCTTCACAAATCAGCCTGCTCCTATTTAAGTAGTTTTAATGGGCAAATTCTAAGTTCACAAAGATACTTTGGTTTGTTGTTGTATTTGCTCCTGCAAGCATTATTGTATTCAAATATGTGCATGTCCTTTTTAGACACAATTTCATTTATGTACAAGCAACAGTAATACCTCCGTAAACCAGTAGAGGGAGACTTTACATCTCTTTATACTGATGATGAGTCTTGTTCACGTCTCAGCTTTCATTAACAAAACAGTGTGTGATCAAAACGCCAGAGCATGTGACAACGAATTACCTGACAGGTTTTTGATTTAAAAAAAAAAAAGAAAAAGGAAATATATAAATTCAAGCTCTTGCTTTTAAAACCAAGGAGCTGGTGGTAGACTTCCGCACACACAAACATCCTCCACTGCAACCATTAAACATTCAATTTATGGATATTGAGGCTGTGGACAGCTACCTTGGTGTTTACCTGAACAATAAACTGGACTGGACTCATAATTCAGATGCCTTCTACAGGAAAGAGCAGAGCAGGCTGTACCTGCTGCGGAGACTCAGGTCTTTTGGAGTGAAGGGCCCACTCCTGCAGACCTTCTATGACTCTGTGGTGGCCTTGGCCATCTTTTTTTGGTGTGGTCTGCTGGGGTGGCAACATCTCTGCTGAGGACAGGAAGAGACTGAACAGGCTGATCCGGAGGGCCAGCTCTGTTCTTGGATGCCCTCTGGACCCAGAGGAGGTGGTGAGTGATAGGAGAATGGTGGCTAAGCTGTCATCACTGTTGAACAACATCTGCAACCCCATGCAGGAGACTCTGACAGCACTGAGCAGCTCCTTCAGTGGCAGGCTGCGGCACCCACGGTGTGGGACGGAGAGATTTCGAAGGTCTTTCCTCCCCTCTGCTGTCAGGCTCTCACAATACTTCGCAACTGACCAAACACACACATCCACAAATGTGCAACAACACTAAGTGCAGTACTCTTTTTCTGACAACGTTGTTATTTTTTACTCAGTTGTATATAGTATTTGTATTCTATTTTATTCTATTGTATACAGTATAGTATTTTATTTTATTCTATTCTATTGTGTACATTTGTGTACAGTATCTTTTTCTTATTCTTATCCTATTCCAGTGTTTTTCAAATTTTTGCTATCTAACTTTGCACTGTCCACTTTGTGCTGTAACAAAACAAATAATAAAGGTTATCTTATCTTATCTTAATTTAGTTAAAGGCTTTAAATCATTACTGTTTGTATTCATGGCAGCAGCAAACACAAAACTAGTGTAAAAATAAGGACCAGTATTAACTTGATAGTTAAAAAAGTGAAGTGGCCTTCACCTACTTCCCTTAGTTTTGTTCAAATGGTTTTGTTTTTTGTATTTTTAGAGTTTCCAATAAGATGCTTCTAAAATATTGGCATGAATAAAATATTTATATTCATCACATTTTATTTTTTTGACCTACAGAAGTGTGTGAAAAGCACTTCTAGATTCTTTACAATTTGCTGGAAAAACTGGAAATAATGGCAGCATAAAAAGCAAAATAGAGATTGCAACATTCTAACATCAGTGCATACATTTAAGTTGTATAACCCCCTTAAATCTTCAACCCAGCCTGAAGTCATATTTCTGCACAGGGTTTTTGTTGTTTAGAGTCTCTAACACTCCCTGAGTCCAGGAGAAGCTGAGCAGAGGCTCCTCTCCACGCCTCAGCCTGACCACCTGTTTCTCATCAGCCTCATTTACAACCTGCATTTAAGGTCCCACTTGAGCTTGAGCAAATCTGCCAGATTGTCTGCTTCCTTAGTGGAAGCAGACATACACATTACAAACACACTGTTAAAGTGTAGGTGTAAAAAAAAAATTAAAAATGTAGTAACAATGTAGTAAAATAATTATAAAATGACATCTAGCTCAGTTCAACTTTTAGAAAACAAAGGAATAAATAATACATTTTTATGTAAGTTTGCCAAAAACTGTAAAAAAAGATCTGTGAATAAAACTGAGGAATGTTTAACTCTTGTTTTTTAACAAGATGATGACAGTACAACTAGCAAAATTATCAACAATTGCTAAGTAAACCAGCAATCATGTCTTCTTTATGCAATATCAAATGCAATAGTCACGTATCTGATTGTGATAAAGCTGAGTGGTCATTGCTGTTGTAGCTTAAGTAGTAGCAGCTTAAGAAAATTGATCTTTGTTATCGTTTAGTATGTTAACACAGTCAGCAACAACTTCCAACAGCATCCTGTTAGCGATCAACTTCAGAGGAGGATGTGTGAAAACTTTGACCAAGAGTAGCATTATTATGTGCATCACACTTCTTTCTCTGAAAGTGAAAAAAGCAGTTGTCTCTTTGCTTCCTCTTTGAATTAACAAGAACTGGACATTGGACAGTATTGGACCCAGGATTTAGAATTCTTAGTTTGTATTCTTCAGTTTAGGATTTTCTTTATATTTTCTTATCATAGTCGAGGTCTCTAGTCTTACTTATTGTTTATTTGAAATCTAATTAGGAAAATGGAGATACACAACAGTAAATAAGAACTGTAATCCAGGATGTGATAAAAGTGTTGATAATGTTCTAAAGAAGTGAGCTTTGATGAAAAGTTGAATCTCCAAGTCAAATTTTTCAGAGAAATTAAATATTATACCGAGGTTCTTTTGGGGGGTCTAAGCTGATGGTTAATGGCATTAAAAACCAGGATTTCAGCTTTAGTCTCACTAAGGGTGACATCATTATGTGAAAGTTTGTCAGATATGGAACCGATTTAGAGCAGCGCTTGGATGCCAAAGCACTGCTCAAGACATAAATTATTATTTTAAGGTCCACTATATCAAATGTATCAATTCATACAAGCAGAGCTGAAAAGTACAGGCTCTTTGCTGTGACACAATTTAAACAGCAGCTGGTGGAAAATGTGTTGTGGTTAAGTTTAAAAAAAAAAAAAGCTGACCTTTTCCTGCTCGGTTTTTGGTTTTGTTGTTCTACTTTTTGGGAGGCGGGGGGGTTATACAAGTACAATTTTAAATGCAACGCCTTTAAAAACCAATAGAGGGAAACCTCACACCTACCCATATGTATACCGAATCAGTCATGATCGTATTACGTAATAAGGTATTACTGAATTTTTGTTATCCACTGGCACCAGTTCCAGTTGAACCACAGAAAGCTTTCACTTGATGTCATAATTAATTCAAATTCAGCTGCAAGTAAAAATTATAGTGAGTTTGTTGTCATGATCCTGACTCATTGGCCCAGCGATTTGAGTTTATTCTAGTTTCATGAGTCTTTCCTTGCATGAGGAAGACGATTTAAGTTTGTTTTGTACAGTTTAGTTCCTTTATTGAGTTTATTTGTATTTCTAGTTTCTTTTTTGTTAGGTTCCTTTTGTACCTTTGACTCATTCCTGTGTCTCCTCTGAGAGTTAGTCGTGCCCTTTGTAATTATCTGTTTCCTTAGTCTTGTCTCTGTCTCCTCCCTCTGCTCCCTGTTTTTAGTCAGTCTGTGTCTCAGTGTGGGTTTCTCGTGTCTTCCTGTTTTGTTTTGATAGTCACGTGTCCTGTGTCCATCACGTTCAGTTGTTTGCTGTCTCGCCAGTTAGATCATATCCAGCCCTGTTTCCCAGGTGTTTCCCCTCTGCACTTATTCCCTTTGTATAAATTGTCTGCATTTCCTTCTGTTCCTTGTCGTGATTTCTGTTATCCTCCACGTCTGTGTGCGTGCCATCTGCTTAATATATCTCAGTTTAGTTTCCTTATGAGTTCCTTGGTTACCATATTTGGTAATTCAGCAAAAAAGCTACATTTAAGTTTAGTTTTGCCTGTGAGTCTACATTTGGGTTCTCAACTCTGGCTGCTTCACACAGTTACATGACAGTTGTATTTATGTGAAATTTTTTTTTGATAGCATAGAATAGTCATTCTCTAAGCCAAATAACACAACACAAAGCATGACCTCAAAATATATGCAGTGATTATACTTGATACAGTATCTGTTGCATGTTTCAAAGAAGTGCGAAGGACACACCTTAAACCACTCATCACCTTAAACCCATCTGCAGCTTCTGTTTTTTCCTGTCTACTTTCCTGTTAGCAATCAGTTGTAGATAGGTGAATAGGTGAACTCAACACATGTAATTTTGAATATATTAGTTGAAATTTGAAAAATTTTCTCTTCATTATTTTATTTACTTTATTTAAGAACAATCAAAAAACTGGAATCTCAGCACTTCAGATTTTTGAAACATTTTCTGCAGTTCCATGTTCTGAGATTCCATGTTAAGTTTCACCGTACAAGGAGTGATTTTCATTGTAAACAGTTACTATAGTTGGAAGGAAGTGAAACATGTCAACATACAAACCACAGGCATGCCTGCAGCATCTTCCACAAAAAGCTCATTTTGATCTGTTATTCCTTTTGATTTTATCTTGCCCCATTTCCCTACAGTCACATACAGTCCTGTCAGTTACAACAATTTTATACCAGTGTTTTAAAATTACTAAATACTTTATTTATTTTTATCACATTTTTATTCAGTAAAAGAAACATGAGTTAAATGGCAAACAAAAAAAACTTTAAAAAGTGAATCGGTTTAATATACCTTTTAATATATTTCTATATTAAAAGTATAATGCTATACATAAAGAAAAATTACATTTAAATTTGGATTTTTTTTTTTTTTTTTTTACTTTAGTGTTACATAATCAGGCTTCAGACGAACTTTAGAAATAAACCTTTTAATCATCTACATATTGATAATCTTTGATTTGTAATATTTGCAGTACAGGAATAACCAATTACAGAAACAATTTTTGTCAGTGAATATATTTGTAATGAAAGAAAAGACATTCCCTGAGAAATATTAAATATTGCTTTAAGTACAATATGATACATTTTTATGTTAAAAAAGTTTCACTTTAAAAGGCTGTATTTGTTTTGTTTTGTTTTGTTTTTAGCATTAACTTAAAAGAGTGTTTTTATTGTTGTTTAAGAAAGTGGGACACAGGATAATTGACGTGACCTAAAAAATATGATTTCAAAGTTGCTTCTGCACAGGTCAGCAAGTATACATTTTTTACAGTTCACTGTTTTTTAATCAATTTCCATGCTGTTTTATTTGTATTGCACCAAATCACAATTACAGTCGCCTCGATCTGTGTTATATTGCACAGTAAAGGCCCTACAATAATACAGACAAAACCCCAACAAGTCTTTTTCAGTATATACAGATACAAAATTAAAATATCACAGTCACCTCCTGATTGCTTTTTTTGTCGTTTGATTTTTTTTCCATTTTCAGGAATCTTTAGTTCAGTGTCCAGTGTTGATTATTGGAGAGGTCGGCTCAGTCAACTTGTTAATTAAGGGGAAGATTCTCAGGCACACGTGAACCTGTAAAAATATAGAAAAGATACAGCAGAACAAACACTTTTTAACTTCACCATCCAATTATGTTATTCGGTGAATGACGCAGTTGCTTATTGAGCGTTGTTGATCATGAGACAGCATGTTACCTTGCTTACGATGGTTAATTTCTCTACACGCAAAACAGCATGACACTGCTATCAGGAGAAATGCCAGTACACAACAGGCTATGACCAGGTAAAGACACTTGTCTGCTGAGGGAAGATCACAGTGATAACAATTAGAAATTTATTTAAGTGTTCAACGTAAATGTCACTGTATTTGCAACATAGAAGATCCCAACATGAAACAAGTCCGTTTGTTATGAGGCTGAGGTATCAGATTACAGATATAAAAACATAATGAATCCTAGACATTTTTCTTAGCTACCATTATGCAGTTTGGATCATGGCTGAATACTTCATTAATTGATCTTGATACATGTATCAAGAACCCGAGGTTATGTTTCTTCCAAGATCTTTACTTCTTGACAGTTCCAGATTCACATTTGTTCTTATCTTTTATTCCTTTTCATTTGTTCTGTGAAACACTTAGTTAAGAAAAGTGTTATGTAGATAAAGTTTATTGCTCTGACTGTGATTATTTGCTAACTCCCACTAAACCACACCAGAGGTATGGTGTTAGACACTGAAGAAAAACCACACTGACAACTTCTGTTAAACCACCTGTTTCCTGTCATAGAACCACACCTACTACAACACATCCATTTCACAGCTTAATGTGCTCATATAGTGCAGCTAATAATAATCAGTGACCAAGTGGAAAGTTTTAGTGTGCCTTTTAAGTTTAGGTGGTAGTTACTGAGAGATAACTAAATCGTGGTATGAACAGCTGCCCTTGTGTGGCTAAAATAACTGACAACACCAACAGATACAAAGATGTTGTATCAACAAATATTCTGTTCATTCTCCACAAAAAATTGAAAATATTAAGAAATATGATACATTTTCATGTCTCTGCATTTTCTCTTTTTAATGTATTATTAGTTGCACTAGTGATGTGTACTGTTTTTTGCAGTTCTACTCTCACATGCTTACATTTCTGATTAACTTTATAATAATAACAAAACTAGAGAATCATGAGTAAGTTACCTTCAAAGTTCCAGAGTGCCTTGCCTTCAACTTTACCATTGTCTTTAACATCCAGGGTGAAAAAAATGTTTTTCTCCATTTCTCCATTTGAATTAAAGACCTCAACACTGTATTGACCTGAATCCCCCTTCCTCAGGTTTGTGATCTTGAGTGTCCCGTTCTTGAATATAAACGTTAGTCTGTTGTTAAATTCCTTGTCTGTTGTTATTTTTTCTTTCTTTATATTGAAAACAGTTGTGTTTCCCTGGGGAAGCACCTTCAAACACTTCATTTCACGGGCACTAGCATCAGTCATCACTTGGATATACACAGTTCCTTCAAGAAGAGGAAAGCATGGGCATGTGTTCATCCTGAGGTCACATGTGGTCGCATCGACTGGAACGAGAGCTGGAAAAAACACATTTAATAGAACATGAGGTGAAATTATTCAGACAACAAATGGAAATGATTGGCTTCGTTCCTGGCAAATTTTCGACAATAATATTTCTTCTTCACTGCCTAAAGTACTCATTTAGTGCAGCTAACACTAATCAGTGACCATGTTTAAAATTTCAGTGTCCCTTTACAGTTTAAAGTTAAAGATTAAATTATGAATATGGATCCCAGCCCATGTGTGATGAATAGAACTGGAAATACCAATAGATAGAAAAATTCTATATTAAGAAACGTTGAATTCATTCTCTTCAAGAATTTAGAATTATTAAGCAACATGAAACATTTGCATCTGTCTTTGTAGTTTTTTGTTTTGTTTTATTTTGTTTTTGCTTTCATCTTCTACCCTTTGTTGCACAGGGGATGTGTACTGTGTTTTTCAGTTTTACTCCAACATGATACTTATATTTCTGATTAACTTTATAATAACTTCAAAAATATACAATAAAGAATAAATTGTACACTTGCCTTTAACATTTTCATTGTCTTTAACATCCAGGGTGAAATAAATATTTTTCTCCATTTCTCCATCTGAATTAAAGACCTCAATGCTGTATTGACCTGAATCATCCTTCCTCAGGTTTGTGATCGTGAGTGTCCCATTCTTGAACGTTAGTCTGTTGTTAAATTCCTTGTCTGTCTTTGGTTTTCCTTTCTTTATATTGAACACAGTTATGTTCACCATGGGAAGCACCTTCAAACACTTCACCTCCTGGCCATTAGCATCAGTCATCACTTGGATATACACAGTTCCTTGAAGAAGAGGAGAGCATGGATATGTGTTCGTCCTGAGGTCACAAGTAGTCTCATCAACTGGAACCAGAGCTGAAAAAGATGCATTCAAAAGAACATGAGTGGAAATAATTCACACTAAAAATGTAAATGTTTGGCATCTTGTGAGAATGATCTTACCATGAGTTCCCGCTGCCATTAGCACAAGAATAAAAAGCTGCTCCATGCTTTTCATTCACCCACTCTGTGGTTATAATGTTTTAAAATGAATCTACAAAATTTTGAACAAATCCGTGTATAAATCTGCTGTGAACCTCAGCCCTAACTGACAGGAAAGAGTAAACGGGAGACGATATAGACAGGGTATTTTCACAGGGGCAGGAAATAAAGTGACTCACTTTGCTTGCCAACACAAAGAGAACTAAGACAGGCTGCTGTACTGAACTGATCTTAAGAAATATTTACCACATGTGAACAAATATGTTCTCCTCTCTGTTGTAATTGCATGTGAAAACTTGAATCTAAACAACACTGGGAACTGCAGTCACACTTTCAGAACAGTCAGCCACACATGGTACGCTGGTTACCACAGATAGTGTGAGAAAGAGCAAACCAAAACTAAAGTGACAAATTAAGTCACCAATAGTCCAGAAGCTTCTGTGAGGAGAACTTTATTGTTTAACAGTCTTTACAGGGTGTGCAGGAGAGATGTCTTTTTCTGTTTGTAGGTTTGCATAAGTTTGCTTTCCAAAAAGGAAGAGAAATGAAAGATGTAGAACAAATAAAATGCAGACAACCTGGTTAAAAGCACCACGCGAAAAGGATGCAAATCTTTGCCACAATATGAAACTGTGAGGCAATGTTCTCCAGATAATATTAAAACACAGAATCCTCTTATCCAACAAAGGAGGCTGAATTCAATATGAAAAATCATGCTACATGACTCACATGTATTTGGGTAAAGAAAACAAATTCAAATGATGCAGATTTATATGTGAATAAGAATAAGTTTGTAATAGCACAACACGTTTTAAAGAGTAAATATCATATAGTCCCTATGAACATAGTAAAATTAAACATTGCAGCTCTGCACAGGTGGAAGCAAGCTTTACAATTCTTCACTTACTCTTAATTAAGGTTAGTAAGCAAGAGGAGTGATGGAGAACAGAATAAGAAGAATAAAAATCATCATTAGAAAAGAAGAATGTACATTGCTTACTTACATTTTAATGGATGCACACAACAGGACAGGCTAAGGCAGTAACACACATATAATCACTCAACTGGAACTGAGAAAACCCATCTGTGTGGAAAAAAAAAAAAAAAAGAACCTACATGGGTACTTCCTGTATTACAGCGGAGATGGAAGCTACCACTCTTATAGGGGTGCAGTGAACCTGTGCGAATAGTACGGGGCTTTTAAACACACTGAAGCTACTTTGACTTTTGTTTTGCAAGCTTCCTCCTACCCTGCTCTAAAAATAGAAGAAACAGCTATGTCTATACATGCATGTCCACCAGCATGTACAGACATACATCAGTTTTTATTCTGGCACAATGAGGCAACCAAGCCTGTTTTTCAAAACATATTGCTATGTTGCTTTGTACTGATTTTTGCTAGTCCTTGCAATCGTTCAAGCTCATCGTGAAGAGCTGTGACAAATGAAGAAGGAAGCCCTCTTCTAATATTCAGTGGAACAGGTAGCTGCTATTAAAAGTACAGAACAGCACAAAAAGAATCTGATGTGTACAGAAACAAAGAATATTCTTCAGGTAGAAAATATGTAAATACAATAATCCAGAGGCTAATTTAATGAAGGAAATAATGTCTACAATTAATGTCACATTGCCACAGAGGTAGTCATCATTTACACTGATCAAAGCTAGAAAGCTTCTGATGATTCCACCTTGTCATTCTTGTCAAGTACACAGATGTTGAGTTTGTAAAACAACCCTTACCTGTACAACAGTAAACACACTAGCTTGCACAGTTGCACCTGTAAAATGGAATTCGCTCATGTGTTTTTGAAGCTTATAATGTTCACTTTTGCAAAACAAACACTTGTAATTGAGATACAAACAAATTAATAATGAAAACATCACCAATCGGTTATTCTTACAGAAATCAAACATGCACCTGCAGCTACAGCTCGATCTTGCTCGACCTGGCCCATGAGTGAGAACACATCTTCAGATGTTCTCTCAACTAAAGTAGCACCTCTTGATAAACCAGTGATTTTGTTTTGGTTGTGTTCTCCTATACTATGTTAGACATGATCCGAGTTTTTAGTTTCCCGAAAAATGACCTGCTTTTGGACAGCTTGAGCTTCTTCTTCCAATCCATGCTTTTTTTCTGGAAAAAACTGCCCCAGTTGTCCTCCTCCTCATCTCCTACCCAAGGGACCCAGGCACCTCCATTCAGATAGGGGTCAGCCCGCGGATCCTCTGATGGGTACCTCACAGGCACCGCAGTGCGATTGTAGTACACCAGTCTGGCAAGCAGCTGCTTCACAACATCCGGTCTCTGCTCAGAAAGGTCATAACGTTCATAGGGGTCCCCGGAGATGTTAAAAAGCCACACTGTTTTTCGAGGACGTGTGTGACGCTCCTGCTTCCACCAGCTACTGGGGAAACCTGGAAGTATTTGTGGTGGAATCCAGTCTCCATAACCTGGGTCTCCTGTCAGAAGTTTCCAATCTCCAGCTCGTATGGAGGCCTGAATGGCTGTATTCCAAATCCCATATCCTTTCTGCAGGGAGCCAGTGCGTGCATGGTTATACAGAGGGTCGATGTTGTGCAGGATTTCCAGCCTAGGTGATTCTTTTCCTTCACTGATGGCCTCCCACACATTATACCCATCAACCCCCTCAGTGAGGGACTCATCACCACCTGCTAATCCCACTAATGTGGGATACCAATCAGTAATGTGCACCAGTGATTTGCTCACCCTCCTCTTTTTCCTTAACAGAGGGCTGTGGACGAATCCCAGACCCCGGATGCCACCTTCCCAGTAGGTTCCTTTACGTCCTCTAAGAGGCCAGTTACTTCCACCAGACAAGGGCTGACCTCCATTGTCTGTAGAGAAAATGATGACACTGTTCTGATAGTATCCATACTTGCGGAGAGCGTATGTTATATTACGAACCGCTTCATCTACAGCTGACACCATAGCAGCATACTTCCTGCGTGCCACATTTTCCAGCCCAAGGTAGGGGTAGATGTACTCATCTGGATATTGTAAGGGTGTGTGAACAGCTTGGAAGGAGAGGAAGATGAACAGCGGTTGGGATTGAGGATCATGGGTTGCCAGGATCTTGCGTACTCTCCTCGTGTACAGATGCGTGGAGTATTTTCCACTCTGACCCCAGGCAACTGACTCCCCCTCATGGAGATCAAAGCCACACAGCCCAGAGCCATCACAGCCATCATAGGTGTAGTAGTTAACACTCCCCGTTAAGGATCCAAAGTATGTGTCAAAGCCACGGCGAGTGGGTAAGCACTCCTTCTTATAGAACCCCAAGTGCCACTTCCCTACCATGTGGGTGGAGTAGCCGAGTTCCTGTAGCCTCTGAGGGAGCGTGATCTGGTCAAAGGGCAGGCAGTTAGGCTGGCAAGGTCGGATGATGGAGTGCTGAAGACCAGTGTGGATTTGGTACCTGCAGAATTTAAGATTAAGAAAATATTTAGAAGGAAAAATATATTGTTTGCATTTAGGGATAAGATTCGTTTTTGAGGTTGCATATCTTTTGGGCGCAATAATGAAGGAGGGAAATCTGATATCAAGACAGCCTTAATCCATATCATCCAATCACATCCAACAGGTTAAACAGAAATGTGAATAAGAGTGGCGGTAAAGAGGTTTAGAAAAATAGAACAGGGAGAAGGAGACTGCCCTGTTTTTCTCAAACAGGTTATGGTGATTGGCATGAAGATACACTCCAGATTTGTGTCTGTTTATATTTGTATGCCAGTCAAAACACAGACAGAAGGCTGTGTAATAGCAAGCACATGCACTTTCTAGATTTGCCATTATCTCTAGAAGTGTGGTCTTGGTTCCACTGTCCCCATGCATTCAAATACTTTAGCTCACAAAACAGGAAGCTGCTTTGAAATCCAGTAATTTAATTCATCAGGCAGCAGTTACATCTATGTTAAACATCAGTATGAGCTAATTCTAGGAATACAAAGCATTCGTTTTAAATAAGGAGCAGTCCAGTCACAGGACACTTTACCTGCCAGTGATGAATTGACTTCTGGATGGGGTGCAGATGGGCTGGATGTAATAATTCTCCAGCTTCACGCCATCCGCAGCCAGTTTATCCAGCACCGGCGTCCTGATGTCTGAGCTATGATAGCCAATGTCATTGAACCCCTGGTCATCTGTCATAATGAAAATAATATGAGGGGGTTGAGGGACAGGAAATCTGCCAATAAAAGGTTTTTCTGGATCGTTTTCCACCTGGTTAGGGCTCATCAGATCCCAAGTCAGGTACCCGAGGCTCAGCAGGCTCATCATGGAGAAACCGGTGAGAGCTGTCGTTGCCATGGTTCCTGTGACGCTTTAAATTACTTAAGCTTGCTTGTATTTAGTAAGCTGGTGCTAAATAACTATGTAGTTGGACTCAGGGTTAAAAAAAAATCCCCTCATAAGGTGTTGCAAGTAACCCCTTGTACACTTGAATGGCAGTTAAGCAACCTAAAACTAAGAAAAGCTACACCTCCAGCCTCGCTGAATCTCCAAACACTTTCTGCCACCTTTGAAAGCATTCCACTTTTCCAAGTGTTCCTGTTAACCCCGCCCAGTTGCCTTGCTGCCTCACTGAAATAATATCAGCCCCTACTGACCCCACTGCCAAAGAAAATACAGTATTTCTACTACATCCAGGTGTTAATAGAGAGTTTACATCTCACATTAGTGATACTTCTGCTGAATTTGGACATTGTGCTGCATTATTCTAGATATTAATGTAGCTTTGTTGGTCTTTGACTGTAAAAAATAGCTTTAAAAACATACTTAGTACTCAAAATAATTGCATCATAGACTCTCCTCTTCATTTGTGCTCCGTCATGATCATCATTTCAATATGCCACCCTATAAACTTCAGAAAACCTTAGAAAGCAAGAGCAATATCTCCCCATCTGACCTGGTTAAAACACAGTTGACAGAGGGTCTACAGAAAAAAAAACACCGTGTGTCGGGGAGATTTGAGTCTCAGGGTGGCTGTGGGGCCCTACAGACACAGTTCTCCACTCTACTCTGTACTGCACTCACAAACACTCTTATTTTTCCTGCTGTTTCTGCGCACTGCAGACCCTAGGAGAGAGACAGAACAGACTTCTCTGACTCTGATAACATCTCCAGCCGGGCGTCATAGAAGCACTTTACAAATCATCCAGTGGGTCAACAGAAAGCAGCAGGACTGCACAGCCTCACCCACAGCTCCTGAGTGGAGGTATTTCTCCACAGTATCTGCACTGTAGACCGCCATCATGATACAGGTTCACTTTGACTGGGAACAGTGGAATAGCTGTAGAGAACAGCTAAAAATCAGACTATAAAAAGTAGAAAATAATTAATCTAACATACATTGGGTATTTGCCTGTCACTGTGAATCACAAGTGTTTTTGAGCTCTGGTGCTCTTGAAGCTAGGATCAGGCTTCATTTCATAGCAGAGCTAAAGCACAAAGTGATTGACGCTGTTCCCTTCAGGACCGTCTCCTTGCGAAACACTGCACAGTTTCCACTGAACATTGCACTCCTTCTTGAGGTCCTTCATTGGCAAAAATGGCAACAATGCAATTCTGGGAAACAGGACGATTTTACAGGGAATCAAATTTGAAAAATAAGGCTGGTGGTTAATATTTCTTTTGCTTTAAAACTTGAATATAATGAATACTTCATGGTCACCAACGTCAAACGTGGCTAGCAGACAAAAATAAACTGATATACTGAAGCGAGGAGTTGGTCAACATAGTGAGATGTAAAACATCACACCTTGCAAGTGTTGATATTGAGGTTTGTGGGCATGGAGGTCGTGGGGTGCAAAAGGAAAAATGACCCCGCCCCCCAAAAGAGTATAAAGCTGAGGTTGATGGGCATGTTTGTCTTGAAGCAGGAAAGGCATCTTTAGAGCGGAGTTTTAGACTGTATGACAGAACAAACTGAGAAAGAGGGAGGAAAAGGGACCTGAAGTTTTACACGATCATGTTTATTCATGTGCTGTTCCTAGAGGGAATACATTACATATCATGATTGTGATATTACTGCTTTTCCTCAAAAGTATGCAAAAAATTAGAGGAAAGAGAGTTTCCTGGTCTTTGGGCAGCCACACTTATGAGATGTGACTCATCTGTTTTCTGCCGCTCAGAGCTGTAACTGCGGCAGCTCGCCAGGCTGACAACAACTCTGCTCACATCCAAGACCACAATGCAAACAACACGTATACAAACACTCACGTCTATCACATCCACAAATATTAACAGAGCCACATCCCCAGAGACCCGACAGACTCTGAAGTCTAAAAAGACTGTGATAGGCCAATACCACAGATATATTCTTGCTCGCCTCCCACATTTGCTCTTTCTTTTGTGGATTGTCATATTGCCAAAATAATTTCACCACGAACGCAAGGCTAAGCCACAAAATGGTTTGATGACAGTATTTGCAGAATGAGTAACCTTACAATGCACCAGTAATAGAATATCACGGACCCTGAATAAACATCGTGCTCGGTTTCTGGAGGTTATTTTTAAAGTTATTTGCTTGTTTTAACTTACGTTAGGCTCGTGTTTTTAAAAAATGTAAATAAAAATGGAATTTCTTAATATCCTCGTAAACCGCAGCTGTCTATTTCCAGTAAGCGGTCATTTCAGGCATGTTAAAAAAGGTCACTCCGCTTTAAGAAACCACTCATTCTGAGTTGTTGCTGTGGGAGTTAAACTTCACATTCTCAGACACTTATTTCACTATTTTAGTTATTGATTAACCAGTTAAGCTTTTTATGTGGTAACAACCTTTAAATCTGCTACATGGGAATTTCTCAGACTGAGATTTAATTGTGTTCACTGGCTGTTCATTACCCTCCTAATTTGCCAATTTCTTCCAGAGGATGTGAGCAAAGTGCTGTGAAGTATCATAAATTTAACAACACTTCATTTTCCTACCCCGTAATTAACAGTGGAGCCATAAAACAGAATCCAGTTTCTTTAAGGATTTCTTAGCTTAATCTGGAGAAAATCATTCATAAAGTTATAAATAGCAATGGTAGCTTTTGCTGGTACAGGTAGTTTTCAGCTCCTGTCTTGCTTCTGTGGTTTTTGCCTCTCTGTCACGTAAAGAGTAAATCAATAGCAGACCCACCCTAAAAGATTTGGATTTAATAACACAAAATTATACTTTCACAGCATTTTCTCATCTTTACATCCCTGTCCAAACCGGTTCCAAGCAGGATTTTAAGGCCTTGAGAAATCCGACAATGAGTTTAAAGGGAAGTAGAGACGGCTGTGCCGGTCGGCAGCAGATGTTGGCTTTGGCTAAAGAAAGTGGTGCTGTTACTGAATACGGCTGCTCCGCTTCACTAGGAACACTACCCCCTTTCTAATCAACGCAGCCCTGCCGGTAAACCCCCACATTACCCCCACCTCTCACCCCAATTTTCTAATCTGAGTAAGACTGGATGGAAGTGTTCTTTTTCCTCCTGTGTGCCCACTCTGAGGCAAAACCTGTACTTCAGCATGCTCAGCTTGTCATCTCTCCACTTTATACAATAGTAGCCTTGTTTCAGAATTTACTCAAAATGGCTTTTTCATCTTTTATCAATCTTTCAGCTACAGGTCATTTATTTGGGAGCAAAGTAAAGGCCAAAGACACTTCCTCTCTCGGGTGAGTTTCATAAACAGTCCTCGACAACAACAAGGACCTACATACAGTTATATTAGCTATTCAAATGCAGAGAGAAGTAACTGAATAAGAGCACTGTAGATAAGAAAGTAGGGAGGTTAGTATGGCTAATTTGCATAGGCTTTGACTCAGTTTACAAGTTACACAGAAGAAAAGAACTGTATTTACCAAAAACAGGAACAGCGTTTAGATTCTGCTAACAGCATTATCATTGCCTCAGTTTCTCTTTGTGAACTTGTGTGGTTGCCTTTTACAGTGTAGTAGTTACCATGTCACAAGATCTGTCCCAGAATCAAGTGTTTAAGACTGATAACTTTAATTTCTAACTCAAATAAAGAGTAAACATTTCTTAGATTTCCTCTGTCTGGTGGGGTTTTAAAGTCCACATATCAGCCCTTAGCAGGTGGAAATCAGAGGAAGGGCTCAAACACATGGCCTTGGCCGTCGCTGAAGGTGTGTTTGATTTGGCTCATGTGGAGCTCCGGCAGCACCTGGTTGGCAAGGCTAGGCATAGCAGTTCATTAGGACCCTCCTGCAAAGCCCCTTGGATATACATCATAAGGGACTCGTTGAAGAATCCCCAAGGAGAGCGTGTTAAAAAAAAAGTATAGCTCAGTTATGCTATTTTTTATTCATTTATATATTTATTAATCACATGTGTGTAAGTGTTTCCACTTAACCAGTTTTACTGTTGTGCCAGTGTGGCAGCGATGACAGGTTGTGGCACCCAGACCTTGCCGTCTATAGCGGGTAATTAAATGGAGAGTGAGCACAGATGTGAGCTGTTAAATGTGTCCAGCGTAATTTATTTCCTGTGAAACAGGCTGCCATTTACAAGTGTAGCCTGTACAAATACTGCAGTCATTTTACAGAAACGTGCCATCAAAGCCGAGGGGAGCGTACTACTTCTTTTTCCTTGTGTTCAAGGATGTCTTTTGGTCCTCCCTCAAGCAGTAACTTTAGCTAAAATCCATTTTCTTACACTCATCAATACCCAGTTTAATATATTGGAATGTTTGTTTGGAGTAAACATGAGCAAATTAAATATTACATTTTCTTTGCTCACTTTTAAATATTACAAATTAAAATTGTTTTTCTTCCACAAAACTTTGGTGGTCTGTCCCATCAACACTCTGAGAATGGGAGCTGAGTCAGCCTCATAACCTGCACGTTGTCCAAACCAAATGTGTGTGTGTGTGTGTGTGTGTGTGTGTGTGTGTGTGTGTGTGTGTGTGTGTGTGTGTGTGTGTGAGAGAGAGTGTGAGAGTGAGAGAGAAGAGTATGAGGGGTAGCAAGCTTGTGGAAGATGGTGAAATCAAGCTCAGTGAGACCCACTGAGTGCTGACGTTGAGCTTGGACTACACACTGCTTTCCTTTTCTGGTTTTCCCTGATGAATGAGTCTCTTTCAGCTGCCTTGCTCTTACTGACCCCCTGCTTACCCAATACTCTCCTTTAGTTTGACCTAAGATCTCACCGCCAGCTTTCTCAGATCTTTTCACTGGCAGCATGTACCCATGCCCAATCACCATCAATGTCCTCCCACACCAAAGCAAAAAGTTAGACTTATATCCAAATACACCTGATAGAGTTGACTGACCTTTCTGGCAGTTTCTGGGATATTTCTGACTTGTTCACTTGCTTGAATAGCTTGTGGATTGTCTGGCTATGTGGATGGGTAATGGGGGTTTGTTTTTCGAACATGTGATTAAAAAAGAGAACTGAGTCAAGAAACCTAGAGCCACAAGAGTGAGCTAACAGAGACATAAAGGGTAGGTGTATTTTAAGACTTACAGTTATGTTTCCTGAATATGAGCAGGCAGTTTATGTTGGCTCTCACAGTTCATTTCTTGCCTTTTAACATATATGCTGAGGTGGATTTTGGTCTCTACAAATGTCCCGCTTTTACATATTTGTAAGGTTTGAGAACATCTCAACAGAGGGACAGGGTCTGTTACAATAGAGACACACATATACAGTCACTTCATGGGTACATCTGTTCAACTGCTTATAAACACAAATATCTAAATATAAGCCAATCACATGTGAGCAACTCAAGATGAAGATGAAGATGCAGAAGTGCATCTCTGAACGCACAGCCAGTTAAACCCTAAAGCAGATGGGCTACAGCAGCAGAAGACCGCAGCAGGTGCAACTCCTGTTA
This sequence comes from Perissodus microlepis, assembly GCF_051167445.1. NCBI lineage: Eukaryota > Metazoa > Chordata > Actinopteri > Cichliformes > Cichlidae > Perissodus > Perissodus microlepis. Next base: position 10,819,073 of record NC_140462.1, read on the forward strand.
ATTATGACCAGGAAATTGAAATGTTGATTCACATATGCTAACTGAACAATCCCAATTATTTTATTGCAACATTCAGACAGTGTTGGGAAGGTTACTTTTAAAATGTATTCCATTACAGAATACAGAATACATGCCCCAAAATGTATTCTGTAACGTATTCCGTTACGTTACTCAATGACAGTAACGTATTCTGAATACTTTGGAATACTTAATATATTATCATGCTTTTTACAACAACGTGAATGTACTATTGCTGTGTGATTTATTACTATTACTGAAGGTCCGCGACTCCGAACTGTAGTAAAGGGACCTCTGACTAATACGGCGGGGTCCCTGTCGGCTCGTAGCCGAAAAATAGCTTTACTTTGTTGTGTGGGTCAACTTTTCTTGCGAGAGACAGAGAGAGGCGTTGAAAGACTGCTGCAACGGAACTTATTGTTTTCGGAGGAAAACACGAACACAGTGTACAGTCGAGTCTTAATAGCTTACTTACAGCTGGGCTCGTCAGGCTCTCTTCTTGGCTACAGTGGTTATTATTATATTTACATGCTTCCAGCTCCCGTTTTTGCTCGATGACAACTCGTACCTTTCCACTCCCCTTTTTCTCCCTCCTCGCGCTCACAGACCCATAACGTGTATGGCAGTCCATTCTCCCTGCAACACGGACTACACTGCCCATGATGCTACATTCTTTAGAGCTATGCTTGTAGCATTCTGCCTGTTAGCTTAGCACAACAACAACAACAACGAAAAGGCGCTCTCTCACCCAGGAAACACACAGTCGCAGAGAGAGAGAGAGCGTCGCCCTGTAACCATGGCAACCGTAACGCTGCCGCCTGGAACAACAGAACGTAGCTATCAAACAAAACCCAAACAGTCCTGACCCGCGACAAAATGAAACAGGAAAGTACCGCAGTGTAATCCATTTATTTCAACAAAGTAACTGTATTCTGAATACCACCTTTTAAAACGGTAACTGTAACGGAATACAGTTACTCGTATTTTGTATTTTAAATACGTAACGGCGGTACATGTATTCCGTTACTCCCCAACACTGCTCCTCAGATACCTTTACCCAAGTCCCTTTCTCATAGGACATAGCATGCATTGCGCTGACCACTAGCTAGAGAGAATGATACATCATACAGCCATGTATACCCGCAATGTGTACCCAAAGTGTACCCATTTCGTGATGGCTACTTCCAGCAGGATAACACACTATGCCGCAAAGCTCAAATAATATGAAAGGGGTTTCTTGAACATCACTGTAGTGAAATGGCCTCCAGTCACCAGATCTCAATCCAATAAAGCACCCTCATGGGGTGTGGTGGAACAGGAGTGTCACACTGTGGATATCCAACCAAAATAATCTGTAGCAACTGTGGGATGATATCATGTCGATATGGCCCAAATTCTCAGAAAAATGTTTCTAGCATCTTGATAAATCTATGCCTGTTCTGCAGGCAAAAGGAAGGAAGTGGTGGGTGAATGTAACAGACAAAAGAGATCAAGCTTATCACACTATGCAGAACGCAAAAGATCTTTTACACTGTAGACAAAGATTTATTACACAGCATGTTTTATCTGCTTCTACATGCAACATGCAGACATTTGCACAGCGGAAGGAGCAATTGGAAGCAACCAGTTGTACACTTGGTGCTTTTAAGTAGTAGCTATAAAAAGACATTGCCCATTAGAAGCATGCCATGCCACAAAGCTGTCATATTGTTTGTTTGATTTATATTAAAAGTGTTTATGGTAGCTGAACTGTAATGATAGAAGGGCAGATCAGATGTCTGCATTTTACCGGTAGAATCAGAGTAAATTTCCAGAACATCATTTATAAAATATGATTCGTCCACATCATGAAAATCCTCCCCTCTTTGGGTAAAACTGAGTCTAAACTGGTCTGAATATAAGATAGTTACAGGCTGATAGCAAAACACAAATATAAAAAGAAAATGATTTGGTTTAAATGGTTCAATACTAATGTCAGTTTTCATTATAGACAGTTATAGACAGTGAACATAGACAGTTCACTTTCCTATAAATCTCACATCAATAATCTCACCCGTTCTGCCTACTTCCATCTACGTAACATTAACAGATTGCTTCCTTCTCTTTCCACCCAGTCTACGTCCATTCTTGTACATAGTCTTGTTACGTCCCGTATTGACTACTGCAATTCTCTTTTGCATGGTCTCCCCCAAAAATCTCTCCATAAGCTTCAACTGGTTCAGAACTCTGCTGCTCGCATTATCACCAGAACCCCCTCCTACCAGCACATCACCCCTGTTCTTCAGGAACTTCACTGGCTCCCTGTGAAATTCCGGATAATTTTCAAACTTCTTCTGCTCACCTTCAAGGCCATTCATAACCTCGCTCCTTCTTACCTTTCTGACCTGTTAACCACCACCTGTTCTGCCTGTTCACTTCGTTCTTCTTCTTCTATCCAGCTTACTGTACCTTCCTTCCGCCTCACCACCATGGGAAGCAGAGCTTTCAGCTGCTCTGCTCCCAGGCTGTGGAACTCTCTGCCCCCAGAAATAAGAAATATTGGTTCTCTCCCCCAGTTTAAATCCCAACTCAAAACTCATCTGTTCAAATCTGCATATTCACTGTGAATCCACTGTTTGTTCATTTTATCTTGTGCTTTTATTTTATTGTTCTTATTCTGCCATTGTTTTACTAAGTGTTTTATCCTATTGTAAAGTGTCCTTGGGTGACTTGAAAGGCGCTCATAAATAAAATTTATTATTATTATTATTATTATAACATGGCTTTAAAATGCGGTGAAAAGACAGCTGAAAAAACCTCTGACACACATATGACTAACAGACTATATAAACTACTTTCCGTTATTAGCCCCTTATCGAAATGCAATGTGTACACAGGTTAAGTTTTCATTTGAATGCGTGATATTTTTGTGCGGACCGCTGACAGCGTTGCTACGCCCCGCTTACTACATCTCCCATAGTGCATTGCAGCGGTAGAAAAGAATCACATCCTTGGGTCAGAGTTCAAAATGGTAACATGCGGGTTTCAGAAGCTGCAACTCTGAGCATCATGAGGATACTTTTAATATGAAAATACCACTTGCGTTAGCTTAGCCTTAGTTTGATTAATCGTCCTTTTTTCGTTTCTCGAATATGTCCGTGAACGCATCAAAGCACGAGCTGATCCAGCTGATCTACCGCCACTTGAAGGAGCATGGTTATCGCTCAGCTGCAGATGAGCTACAGAGGCACAGCCCACAGGTCAACATTGTTCACCACACACACACACACACACACACACACAGACGTATCAACTGCAACTGTTACAATGTTTCAAATGCTGCTCCTGCTCTGTGCAATAAACCCCCTCTACTCACACCTCATGAAATTCCACAAAAAAACATTTTCTGAAGTGTGGACGGGAAAGAAAGTTCGCTCAATTAAATCGTACCATGTTTTGTAACAACTAGACTGCTACGTGTTTCTATTTTTCTGCATAAACATAGTTGTGTGTCTATATATAACTTTAAAGATCGTAAGATCCAAGAAATGCATCCTCCCCTTGCTGTGAGCTAAAACGAGCTCAATGTTAGGACTTATATACCGCTTAAAAAAAAGCTTGAAAGGCTTTTAGCTCTGCCCTTTAACCTTACAGGCGAAACAAGAGTCTGTGTACCTTTCACCAATTAATGTGCTTGAAATAAATGTTTCTCTTCTTGGTTAAGCACAAAGTCTTCTCGCCTTTCACCTTGTATAGACCTCTGTAAGAGGGACTGTGGCTGGAGGAAAGACAGAAAAAGTCAGATTAGTTTTAAAGGTAATCAAGTCCTTGACATAAAAATACCATCAGTTAGACTCTACTCACCAAGAGCTTCCACCCAAAGTGGCTCAAATAGGATGTAGCATATGGCCAATTTAAATGAGTGGGGAGAGTGTGCGGCCAGGAAAAGCTGTTTGTGGTAAAGTCTAAGAAAAAAGCTCAGAGATTTGTATAAGTGGAGTCATTGCAAATGTAATAAAGACCAAGAAGGCTTGTTGATTTTTCTTCCCCAAATGAGAACCATTTGGTCCCTCCACAGGTTTTTGAATTTGTAAATATTCCACAAAATGTAGTAGACTTTGTCCTTTTCTGTAAACGTGTTTATTATTCTAGTTTATTCATTTGTAATGAACTCAAGTCCTTCCTAACCACCTTCTTAGGGTCTGCTTTCATTCAAATTTGGCACATAGCCATAACAATGCCATGTTTTTATGTCTTTATATGCTGACATCTCCTTCAGACTACTGTACCATGTCCAAGAAATACTCCCACTGTATATTTCAAACTTCTTAATAAGTTGTAACATTTAATTTTGATTTTCTACAGGAGGAGACCAAAATATCAGTATCACTACTCGACATCTACACATCATGGTTGAAGTAAGGATGATTTCTTAGTGCTTTTCAGAAGCAAAGCCCACTGGTTAGATGTCTCATTTTGTAATAACTTGGATACTAACTATTTTTTTTATTCCTGACAGTAACCCAAAAAATTCAGCAGATCAAGGAAGGACTCCAACTAAAGGTTCATATTTTTCTTTTTCTTTGTTAAATACAAATTAAATTAGAAAGCTGAAGTTGGATCTGAGATACTACATTTGTTTATTTGTGTATTTGTGTGTCCTGATCCAGCTGTTTGTGCTTACAACATTCTTAAGCAAGATTTGGAAAGACTTCTGTACATTAGTTTGCTTTGAGTATTTTCATCTTACACCTGTACCCAAACATTCACGCTCCTAGCAACCTCCAATCAGATTCAAGATGAGGGCGACAGCTTAGTGAAAAAACTGACATATCAGAGAATGCAGCTCGGTTTGTAGCAGTAAACTCTTTGAGGCCGGAGGTTGGTGTATTTGAATGCATTTTAACACATTTGCACTTTTTATGTTTAGCAAAGTCTACAACATCAAAAAAGAAAAAGGACACAACTGCAAAAAAGGTGAATTTTTATTTTGTTTTAATTTCTTTTCGTGGCAGTTCTTGGACTATACCAACCACGCTAATCCTTCTTTTTCTTTTTTTCCCAGTCGGTTCCAGCAAACAAGAAAAAAAGTGAGGGAAAAGCTGGAAAAAAAGTCACAGGGGAGAAGAAATCAAAGAGCCGAACATCAGACAAAGTTGTGACTGCCGGTGCAGATGATTCAGACTCTGACAGCAGTCTGGATGTGGAGAAGTGGAAGAAACTGCTTCAACAGATGACAGGTGAGGGTCTGTTTGAAAGAGAAAGAGTCACTGAATGCATTATTCATGGGCGAGCGCGTCAAGGATGAGGTGATGAAAAGAATCCTAGAAAAATGAAGAGGGGGTTATGAGTGCTTTCTGTTAGTGCAGGCGGGTTTGGAGGGAGTTTGATGACATGAGCTGCGGCTCATTCTGTGATGAGATGTGTTGAAGAGAAATGCAGATTGAATATTTTCTACTAAAACAATTGGCTGACTAAGTTGTGGTTTCCTCGTGCCTTTCTGTTTAGCACTTTCTGCACCACAGATTTAATTTCACTTCATCATAATACACATACAGTACCTGTTAACAGGGGCTTGTACACAACATTTTTTCTGCTGTGTAAATGGAAGTCAGCAGTCCAATCAAAGATGCCCAAATCTCCTTTTTCTCCCCGGCAGTGTCATCCAGCTCTACCAAGGGGACAATAAAGTGACCAAAGCCAGGCTAGAAATATTTGACTTGCCCAAAACACCTCACTTAAGGAGCAACCAGGGCACATCCAGTTCAGATACCTGAAACATTTCACATCAAATGAACCATATCTAAAAAAAGAATCCCATCTGCCCCTCTCAGAAGGAGCGGTTATTTGCACAGTAACTTTAGGATATTTTTCCCTTAATGTAATGAAATTATTTTCAGTTGCAGGCTATCAGCGCACACGTGGGTGAGTTTTATGTTTTTTCCAACAAGTTTGATCTGTTAGAGACCCAATCAGATGAAATTAGGCTTGTTAGAAAAGGGGTCCTTAACGTGGTCTGAACTAATATAACTTGTTTCAGGAAAAGACTGTATTTTATATTTCAAATAAGATTTTATTGAAATGAGAATCATGCAAGGTTACTCTAATGCAGGTTGTGAATTAAAGTGTAAAGCTGGAAATAAGCAAAATATGTCTCATTTGAGCTAACGTCAAAGCACGCTATTGAGAGACTGAGATGTTGCATTCAGGCGAGGTGTTCATGGTGGAAGGAGTCTAAACTCAAGTGGAATAAACTGTGGAGGGTGTGGAAAATGTACAAAGTGATGGAAGATGAAGGGAAAGCTTGGTCCCTCCACTTAATGAGAGAAAGACAACCACCAGACAGTGCAGCACCACCCATGAACAACCTCACTATGGAAAATAGTGATTTCATCCAAACAGAGCTGTGTACAGTTACTGTTTGCTCACTGTTTATGTTTTCTTTCAGGCATTTGTTCCACCATGCACAGTTTGATGTTTTTACTGGGTTTTCTCTGTCCACAGATGCCGACATAGTCAAGATGAATGCCATCAATGCCCTGGACTCCTCTGCTCCTCAACCCCCAAAAAAGAGAGTCAGGAAACCCCGGGCTAAGGCTCCGGCGAAAACTGGAACCCCAGTTAAACCGAGTAACGGGACAGTGAAACACAATGACGAAGGTGGCGAGAAACACGTGACTGAAAAAAAAACAAAGACGAGCTCGACCGAGAAGAATGTGACAAAAAATGTGACTTCTGTCACCTCAAGCACTCCGAGCCAAAAGCAAAACCTCTCATCTCCAGCGGACAAACAAATAAAAAAGGACAGGGAAACTGCAACTCCCAGTGAACAAACAACTGATGACAGAACATCTGAGCCCAAGAAGAAGAAGAAAAGGAAGGAGAAATTTGCAGACAAGGAGGAAAAGAATGAGACGGGTGAAGATGGAAAAGAGGAATGTGGCGAAGAGACGAGAAAGACCAAAGACACGAAGCAGGAGGAGGCTAAAAAAACTCCAAAGGTGAATAAAAAGGCAAAAGAAACCAAAGATGATGCTGAAAGAAATGAGACAGTCACGACTGAGACAAACACTAGAGGGAACGCTGACAAGAAAACCCTTTCAGAGTCAACGGTACAAGAAAAGAAACAAAAGAAGAAGAAGAAAGAGAAGGCTGGTAGTGAGGGAAGTTTGGCACAGACTGGAAATTCTGAGCAGGTATCTGAGGAAGTGAAAAATAACAGAGAGAGCAAACAGAAAGAAAACAACCAAACCTCAGAGCACATAGCAGAAGAAAAGAAAGCCAAGAAGAAAAAAAAGAAGAAAACAGAGAGTGAGGAAAATTCATTGACATTTGAGAGTGAAAGCATTTCAAAGCAAAAAGCTGAAGACATAGAAAATAATACAGAGCAAAAAACTGAAGAAACTGAGACTTTAGAGCAGACGTCTGTAGAAAAGAAGGCAAAGAAGAGGAAAAGGGACCTTCTTAATGGTGAGGAAAATCCAGAACAAGTACTGCAGGAAAAGAAATCAAAGAAGAAGAAAAAAGAAAAAGCTGATGAAGAAAGAGAGCAGGTAGTTGAGGATATAATAGGTAATAAGGTAGAGGAAACAACAGAGCAGGTCAAGAGTGTCAAGAAGAAAAAGAAAAAGAATCCCGCCAACACAGAGCCGCTGCCTCCACCTGACGTAGAGGCAACGAGTTCTCCAACGGAGAAGAAGAGAAGTGAGTAAACAACCCACATATAGCTTTAAAACATGTAATTTGATGGTTTTGTAAAATTGCTTTGCATTTGTCCTCAGAAAAAAGCAAATTGAAATCAGCCGACATCCCAGAAATACCTGTAGATTCAATCCAAGACACCATGGCGACAGAAACCACCTCAAGCGACTCCCACAAAAAGGTATCACGCTACTTAGAAAACAAATCTCGACGCTACTTAGAAAACAAATGTGTCCAGTCTCAACGTTGGCAGATCCTAACCCTCATGTCCGTCTCTCCACAGAAGAAGAAGAAATCATCAAAGAATCATCAAGATGTGTGACTCGTCATCCCGCAGACCCAGAGGACGAGGGTCACATCACGTCCTCCGATTTCTGATCATGTACACTGATCATATATCAGTAGTTAGAATATGACTTAAAACTTTAAAGATCCGTTGTTTATATTTTTGGTACATTTTTATCTTTTTATGGGTTTTGGGTTTGTGTTTTTTTACTTAAGTGTTTCTACGGTAGCTGCCATTTTCACGGCACGCACATTTCGTGGTTGTTTTGGGGAACTGATGATCACCTGTTGAAATATTTCTGCCTCATAGTGAAATTCAGATGGGGTTTAATTGAGTAACGTCTGTTTTTATAAACATGGATTCTGTTTTGCTCTCAGGAATTTCCCTCGTGATAATCCTGAGCTAGGTTCTCTAAACCACCTTTCATATTTTTATGCAGATTTAAGTTGTAAAATGAAGTGAAACTGTGTGATTCTGATTAAGAGGTTTACTCCTGTCCTATAGCTGTCTTTTGGTATTTCGTTAAAAAAAAATTACACACTTTTTTTTAACCAGATGTATATTTATTCAAATTGACATGTCAGCTGTTCTATCGTGGGAAAGGAGGGGAAATTCTATGTGTGTGATGAGCATTATTTTTTAAAGTTTTAAATGTTTGATATAAATTTTCTTATATAGATTGTATATTATGCTTTTAATACAAATTAAACGCCATAGTTTTTTTTTTTTGTTTTTATCAACTGTACCCGTTCCAAGTCTTACATCTTGTAAATCCTGTTCTTTGGGCACACAAACACTGAACTTCTTACAAATTAAGGGAAAATGCTTGACTTGATGAGCTCTGGAGATTGTGCTGTGCTGTAGGGGACACTCTATATGTTTGTACGTGTCAGGGATCTCGGTGAGACAAATTAAGATTATTAAGAGAGATGAGGCCTAAAACTGCCTTTCCGCTGAATCGTGTAACGTTGCGTATGAGGGTGTCAAGTCTGTTGTTTTAAGGAAACCGAGAAAACGACTGTTCCACACCAATCCGGAGGGTGGCGCTAATGCAGCGAAAAGACGTTTGTTTTACCACTGTTAAAGAAGAACGAAGAAGACTGCCCCACTACCATAGCTACACACTAACCATACGATGAGTAACTGTCAGTGAAGTTTTACAGTTACAGTCGTTACTGGCCGCCAAATGTGGAGGTTGAACAAAGTTCGTCACAAAGCCGGACAACAAGGCGGCAGCTTGGAGGAGCTCAGGCTGAAGAGGCGAGAGAACGAGAGAGGTGTGTCTGCTAAATTCCGAGGCTCAGTTTCCCAAACATACTGTAGGTTAACCCTGGTCTTTAACTAAAACCCTGTTTATTCAGTAGTGAGCTCATTTTTCCTTTAGCTCTGTGACTATGTTTAGTTTCCACTTAAACTAGCTGGAACTGTAGCTTCAACGTAACCTTCATTATTTTATTAATATCTTCCATTAACACTATGTAAAGTTCATTTCACGTTATTTATAATCATTTACTTTATTTTAAACCACTTTCTTCTTAACTGGTAAAAATCACAGGTTGGATAATAAACAGGTCACCTAACTATACCACACGAACCCACAACCAGTCTCAAAAACCTCTCCAGCATCTACTAACCTGACACTTTATTAGGTACACGTTGCTAGAGCCAAGTTGAACCCCCTTGTGTTTTCAGAATTGTCTTAATTCATCATGGCACAGATTCAATAAAGTGCTGGTATTGTTCTATTAGTACTGGTATTGGTATTGTAGCCTCAGCTGTCTATTGCTGTAGGCCATCTACTTCGTGTTGGCGTTCATAGATGCTCTTTTGCATACCTTGGTTGTCATGGGCAGTTATTTGAGCTATTGTGGCCTTCCCGTCAGCTCAAACGAGTCAGCCACTCTCCTCTGACATCTGGCTTCACTAATGCATTTTTCCTCTTTCTCAGACCGTTCTCTGTAAACTGATGGTTGTGTTGAAAATTCCAGCAAATCATCCGTTTATGGAATACACAGGCCAGCCAATTTGGCACAAACAGCCATTCCACATTCAGAGGCATTTAAATCACTATTCTTCCCCATTTTGATGCTCAGTTTAAACTTCAGCAGGCCATCTTGACCCTGTCTACATGTCTAAACGAACTCAGTTGTTACTATGTGATTGTCTGATTAGATACTTGTATTTACCAAGCAGTTGAACAAATGTGCATAATAAAGTGTGAAATAGGTTTATGTAATGTGCACATGTAACTTTTAAAAAAAAAACTGTATTACAAAGATACAGCTCTTTATGACACCCCTGAGGAACTGTTAGTTAGCTGTTACATCTTCATCTCCAGGTTTTTTTACAACACATAAACAGCAAAAACAGTTCCTGTGCAGATATAGGTTTTCGGTCCTACTCCAAATTCAGTGTTTTTTTAAAAATTGAGATGTTCCCATGTACAGGTCTTAATATAAAATAGAGCAGTGTTGGTGACATACACTGGCGTAAAATGATTAAAAAACCTAAATGGATATGTTAGCATCATCTTAACTTCAGCTTCTTTATTTCCCCACAGGCATGGCCTCCCCATGGTGGCTTTATCTCAAAAGGACGCATGTTTTGCACAGCATATGTACACTAAACACAAGTATGATCACGTATGAGCCCTGAAGGTTAAAGTGTTGTGACATGTCTCTCCCTGAATGCTTTAGCACTGAGACAGGCACGCAGAGACAGGCAGCTGGTGAGCAAGCGACTACTGCTAAATGAAGATGAGGAGCAGCCGGACGTTAGCATGGACACAGCCCCAGGAGGACATGTAAGTATCAGATATTGTGTTGGATGAGGGGTGTCAAACACAAGAATTTACCAGGTGCCAGAATTCTCCAATCTGGCCCACTTGAAGGCTGGAAGATGTAAAAGAGGGAATCAACTTATAGGCTATGTTTTCAGAAGTTTTACATCTTTTACTGCTGATAAAGACCTCCTACGTGGCCATTCACGCTAAACTAAAGGAATTAACTAATAGATAAATAATTAAATGACAGAAAAGTTAATGTTTTTTGACATCTTTTGAAATTTTGGTGGGAAAAAAAGAATATTTTCTGTGAATTAACAAAAACTTTGTTTTATAAGTACAGGACAGTCTGGAAAAAAAACTACTGGAACCTTTCTGTAATTTTATTTTGCTGAAAAATTGAGACATACTGTTGAAATGTTTCTTCTTTGTCTCATTGTAAGTTTTCTCAGGGATTTAAAGTGTAGCTAAATATATTAACACTGACAGAATGGGGTGTTTTTACTACTCGAGCCAAACTGGGCCGTATGTGACCCACGACGTAAACTGATTTTGACATGCCTGTCTTAGATTATTTTTTTGGTAGGTTCAGTAAAATGAAAGATCTGAACTCAGCCTGCCAGTCTCATATTTCCCCAGGACGTTGTTAGTCTGCTCCACAAACTTCAACACAGCGGGACAGAGAAGGAGGCACACCTGAAGGCCTTGAGTAAAGTTCTGCGCGACCCATCTGCACAGCTCACCTTTATCAAGTATGGTAGTGGCTTCTGTTGCCATATTGGAAGAGACTAAATTACGCTGTCACTTTTAAGCCACTTCCTCATCTTTGTGTGTGAAACTGTGTTTTCTTTCAGGCACGAGAACAGTATGCATCTGCTGGTCGGCCTCCTCACTGGCTCTAATGCTCAGTGCCGCCTGCAGGCCGTTCAGTGTCTTCACGAGCTCTCTCACTCTTCCCACACTAATGTGGCTCCAGCCTGTCTGCCTGCTACCCCTTACCTGCTCACCTACCTGTCTGGCCCAAGCACTAAGTTTACAGTAAGTCACCATGCAGTGCAGGCAGTATGTGATATAGTATGACCTAACAATGCAGAAGATTTTTGATTTCCTTATTGTGCGGAAAATTATATGTACACAGGAGCTGTGTCTCTACACACTTGGTAACATGTGTCCAGACAGCGATGTGGTAAGAGAGAAGCTCCTGGCTCAGGGAATCATTCCCGCTCTGGCCAGCTGTATAGAGGTAAACTACGAAGGCTCACTGTCTACACTAATATCCTTACTGTACTGGCGATTCGTAGAATTGTTGCAGTTGAATCCAAATCTACTCAAACATCCGATTCATAGAGAGACAGGAGTGTGACTGCTACACGTCTTTGTAACATGTTACTGTGTATTTGTCCAGAACCAACGACACAACCTTGCAGTAGTGGAAGCTGCGGCGTTCACCCTCTCTCAGCTTCTCCAGGCCAGAGACGCACCTGAGAAGATAATCCCGTGAATATTTTAATAATGCACTTCTTCACGTCTTCAGCCTCTGCATTCCTCATCTCGCAGAAAATGTCAGAGTAATGTTTTGTTCACATTTAACCCTGTTGTGTTTTTTTTGTCTTCCTCTGTGTCTGTAGGATAGTCCTGAAGTCTACCTTGCCTTCACACCTGTTATCCGTCCTTACCCCTGACCCACAGTTCGGCCTGGCTCCTGCCATAGAGTGTGCATGGTGTCTCCATTACCTCATATGCAGGTGAGAAGTTTAGGAAAGTGTTCAAAACTTTTTTTGTTTTTTTGCTGATTTGCTATTGTAGCTAATTACCGAATCTGTTTTGTGCCTTTTATTAGCACAGATGATAACAAAGAGCTGCTGGCTCAGGGTGCCCTGTCACAGTGCAGCTCCTTGTTAGTGTCACTAGGTGGTGCTGTCACCGAGGGAAACAAAGAAGATGGGATTGAGCTGGTATGGAAGTGAATGATCAAATCCACTATTTACTTTTAAAACTTGTTAAGACTTTTTTTTTTTTACTTTTAAGCAAACAAATTTGATAATTATCATTGAATTAATAATGTAGTTTAGTTCATTTCATGCTGAGCTACCTCCAAAGATAGTAAAATGACTTAATTATTACTAAAGGTCAATTGAAGAATCTAGGAACTAAAACAATACAGCAACACCGCACATTTGCCTAAGCTTCAGAACAAAGTAAAAATAACAACTTTAGTTTTTAATCTGACTTGGATCACAGAAGCTTTCAATGCATCTTCTTCAGCTCATCTGGCCTCTGTTGAGGTGTGTGGGAAACCTCTTGTCCTCCTGCCCGGAGGAAGACCTGGATGCTCAAATGACTGATGCTCATCTGCCGGCTTCTCTGTGTGCACTTGTTCAAGCCTACCTGCACACCCTGCCAGCCTTGGCCAGAGAGACCGTCTGGGTCCTCAACAACCTCACAGGTACGGCTCTCTTGTTTTAGTCGTCTCTGAATGGGACTGCAGCCATACAGAAGTACACCTATTCATTACTAATAGAACCGATTTGCAATATATTTTTCCTGCTTTGCTGCAGTTCAGTGTAGATTTGTGCACGAAAACATTGTATTTTTTTGGTGTAACTATTCAATCTGTTCAAATACTGAATAAAATGCTTGTGACTGCCTTGTGCATGAGATTTGTTGTTAGGTTATCGGATTGTGAAAAATAAATTATATGAACTGATGGACTTTCCTTCTGTGCACATCTGAGATTTGATGCATCATAATTATCAGGGTTTTCTGTAGTGCCTCATTGTGTTTTCTACCTCTCTCCGTCTCAGCTCACTCCACTAAATTCTGCTCCGCCCTCTTGACTATAAACTTGGTCCCAGGATTGATCCAACTTCTCCCATTTTCTCAAGGCATTAATACTATGGTTAGTACTATGATTGATATAACTGCTTCTTATACTATTAAGTCATTGTGGCATATAAAAAGAAATGTTGTGCTTTTCTCTTGCATCCTTTTGGATGAAAAAAAGTGTTTTTTGATTTTGTGTTTTTGTTGTTTTTTGTTTTTCTTGCTTGTTACACTCAGATTCTCAGGATTCTGGCTAATATTGCCCACAAGAAAAAGGAGTTCTGTGTGCAGCTCATGCAGCTTGGTTTACTGTCTGCACTCTGTGCCACGCTTAAAATGGCTGATCAGGAAATGGTGATTCAGAGCCTGGACATCCTGTTCATGATGACTGTCAGCAGTCCAGTGGTAAGTGTGGTAATTAGTGAAACTAAACTCTGTAATGATTGCTAAGCTGTGGCATGATGTGGTATTCTTCTTCTTCAGGTGGCAGAGGAGTTTGTCAGGCAAGGTGGGCTTTCACTGTTGGAGGTCCTTCAGTACAATGGTGCAGCAGAGATGAGACAAAGGTCGACGTACCTCCTGGAGAAGCACTTGTTGTCCTACCAACAGCATATAACAGTAATTGTTATGCAGCCTTATTGTCTCTGTTGAATTTTTAGTAGTTTTTAGTTAAAAATGTCTGATGGGAGCTGCTGTCTTGCAGGTGGACAATATGCCGGATCCTTGAATCAACAAGAAGACTTGTTGTGTTAGGAGGGCCCAGCTGAGGATAACAACATGTTTACATTTTGATATGATAGATATCAAACTTGTTTGTGTATTTGAAGTAATTAGTGATAAAACTGCTGTCTTGTATGTTTTTACTCATGGAATTTTAATCTCTGCAAATATTAAATATTTTTATAATACTTGTACTGGTGAAGTACTTTTGCATAAAACCGTATTTATATTCAGATATGGCTTGACATATTTCAAGATGTTAAGATACTGAAGGTGGAACATATAACATTAGAAACATAATGTGTCTTTATCAACAAGACTTTGTCATCATGCCTGTGCAATGATTAAATAATTATGACATAATAAAACTCATCCTTACAACAAATATGACTGCTGCTTTTTTTGGAGTATTTGCTGTTTGGTTTGATTTTTATTAAGAAACATTTAGTTACATTTAATCACAAAAAATCTCGGGACTTTTACATGTGATGCTGATGATTAGTGAGGGCAGCACAGACCGACCCAAAGTGGTGGCACTGCTATATGTATGTTAAAAAATAAAAAATCAGAAGTTGATCATTGTGATTGCTTCAAACTGCTGTTTAAAGCTGAAATTTGTAGAGATGATAAATATGCCCAATTAGAAAGTAATTTCAATAATGATAAAAAAGACAACATTAATGCAATCTGAATCCCGTAATGTAAATAATTTAAAAAAAAGAAGCCTCACTTAAACACTTTAATATTTCTGTAGGTGAAGTTGTTTTTTTTTTTATGTACACCTGCTTATTCTTATAACACAGTCAGTGTGCACAGACCTCATGGAGATTTCACTGACCACACTGTGGAACAGTTTGAGCCTGTAACTTCCAATCAAAGTCTTTGGCTCCTCCCCTTAATGAAAAAAACTCTCTTTCTACCCACAATAATCCCTTCCCGTTATCTTTCACGCTGCTTTTGCTGCATGAAAATCCAAGACGAGGTGAGTAAGAAGGACCATTGGGGCCAAATTAATACAAAACATATATTGTTGAAATTGAGAATAAAATCAAAATTTGGAGATCAAGTTAGATAATGTTGTTTTGAGGAGGGAAAAAGTTAAAATACTATTTTGAGGAAAAAACTGGAAATGTGGAGATTACAGTTGTTGTTTCATGAAAGACTGCCATATTTGTTATACCCTTTACAGAATGCCTTGTTTAGATGAGTTAGAAGGACACATTGTTCTGCCGTGTTTTGATAGAAAATACACAACACGTTATCACTCCCAAACACCAAACACTTCCCTAGATTACGAGATCGGAAAAATTAGGAAACATGAGAACAGTTTGGAATGAATCTACACATGTACGTTCATTTTACTTCAATCGCTTTGGAAAACACTAACTTCTTTAAAGTGCTGGTTAAGGTTCGGGATAAGGTTAGGTCAGGAACGCCTCGGGACTTGACAAATCGTCACGCGTGAGAACGGGCTGACATACATCCTCTCTGTTACAAGAGGGCGTAACCACCTTTAGTCTGTCCGGTACCGGTGTTGTGCCAAATAGTGATTGTCTGCCAAAAATTGATTTCCGGTATTTGCCAAAAACTGATTGGTCGTATTTAAACTGCTATAAATAACTTGTTGGGCTATAATATGTGAAACATATGTCAAGTGGATCCCTCATGGATAACATAAAGTCATCTTGGGCCACAAACAACATTTGTGTAACAAGGTAGAAGCCGCAATCAGTTTTTGGCAGTGACTTTTATATTACCTTTATTTATGCAATTCTCATTAACATTAAAAGTCTTTTGTAAGAGTAAGTTGGCCAAAAGAACAGCAGAAATGGCAACAAAAATTACAATATTTCTGTAAACATATTTTAAGTGGGGATAAAGGACCGAATTTGTTATAATGTAAGTACAGTAACACAGAGTTATAAAGATACTTGAAAAACTGATAATTTTTTAATTCAATTCATAACCCCTTTGTAAACCCTGTTCACCGAAGTCTATTTACCAACACATGTAAAGATTTTACTCATAAAAAATACACAGACACATTGGAAATCAGTTTTTGGCAGGCAATCACTTTTTGGCACAACACCGGCCGTCTAGTATAAAGTTAGTATAAACAGTAAGCTGTCAGTGTAGAGAATAGAAATCACACAAGACAACTCGTGAAACATCTGCTTACATCTGGTTGAATTCAGGTGTACAGAACCGCAAAGAGCAGAAGATCAGCTGATCACAACTTGTACATTAAGAAAATCTTGTGGAAATCGTAATAGAAATTATTGTGAGCTGTGATTCTTTTCCCCACGCTGAGCCCTTACCCGCTGAAACTCACTTTAACTTTAACTAATTTTTCTGTTTAGAGGCAATGTCACACGCACGAGGTTCAATTAGCTTTGCACAAAAATAATACGTACAGATTGTCGGTAGTTTCACTAACTCTGCCAATAATGCAGATCTACTTATAATACAGTAACACAGTGCACAGACCTAATGGGGATTTCATTTTAACTGAGTGGTTTACTCACTATACTGTGGAACAGCCTCAGCCTGTAACTTCCAAACCAAGTCTTTAGCCCCGCCACTTAATAAAAAAGAAGTCTCAAATTGCCACACTTCCGCTTTCCACTCACAACATTCCCTTCCTGTTATCTTTCACTCTGCTTTTTCTGCATGAAAATCTAAGACGGGGTGAGTCGCGTTTTCTAAGACTTTTGAAAAATCTTGTATTCATCTGGCTTTTAAATGTTTTCTGCTACTCCACAGATATTCTGCCCCCAACAATCTGTGCTGCTCTGGGGAAGCATCCAGTTCAATTAAGTCTTGTTCTTTTTGACCCACAGCCAAGCACTGTGTGTAGTTTCCTGAAAATGGAGGGAACTCAGACAACGACTAGAGAGGAAGGGACAACAGAAAGAAATGGGGATCAGGGGACTAGCAGCAATGTGCCGATGTCCAGCAAACCTCTGCATCGCTTTGTCCGAAAGGAGCCCAGAACTCTTGGGGTAACACATCAGATAAGCAAAATCTTAAATAAGCAGATTTATACACGAGGATAGCTATAAGCTGATGCAGCTGTAGACACTCTCATCCATTCTTCCTCTTCCCCTTTCCAGATTGTCATTCTGATGTTTGGCTGTGCTGAGTTGTTAATGGGATTTCAGTTCTCCAATGAAGAGTTCAAAATCTCTGCTCAACTCTACATTCCCTTTTGGCAGGGAGCTCTGGTA
This sequence comes from Perissodus microlepis, assembly GCF_051167445.1. NCBI lineage: Eukaryota > Metazoa > Chordata > Actinopteri > Cichliformes > Cichlidae > Perissodus > Perissodus microlepis. Next base: position 10,836,609 of record NC_140462.1, read on the forward strand.
CTTACTGTAGCATTTTACTGGCTAGCACTGACATGCTGACAGCTAAAAATTATTGAACTTGACTGGTCATATCTTCAGTGCAGTTATTGTTCAGAAAAGTTCAAAGTACTGCCTGTGCTATAAATATGAGGCTACAACCATCAGTTTGTTAGGTTAACAGCACAAGCATGACACACAGTCATAATACCAAAAGGTTTAAAAAATGCATCTGGTACAATTGCAATGCTACGTGTTAACTAGATCTTTCCAATGACAAATAAACATCAGCAAAAATATTCATAGTTTCCTACAAAAGATGTATTGTATGAAGACAGACTCACACAGCTTCACACTGTGAAGATATCACCCATATTACTAAATCTACTGTGGGTTAAGGTCAAACAGCATCATTTGTTGTGATTATTTGCTCACTAGTTTCTTACCTGTGGAATCCTGTCAGTCTACACTGAGTTGCATCCGTCCAAGAAGATGGTACGTCATTGTTTTATTTCCTATTTGTGATTTTCAGCCCTGTTTATACTCCTACAGTCCTTCCTAATTCAGCGGCCTAATTAATTTTGATTAACTTATCTTTCCCAGGTGACTGTGTGCTTGGCCCTGTATGTGGTTTCCATCTTTGGAATCGTAATCTCTTTCATATACAGGATAATCCATGTCATCTCTTATCCCTACTTTTTTTTTTTGCGATATCATTTGAACATTGCAAGTGTGGTGAGTTACAGTACAGATCTATTTTTTGATTATGATTGTATGACATGCATGTTTTCACAGCATATCAATAACTCTCACTTTCTGTCACTGTAGATGCTGCTGAAAAGTATCGAAGCCATTTTATTGACCTCCACTATTTGCGTGTTAGTGATTCTCATTTTTCTAACCACTGTCGCAAGTTTCGCACTGAAATCCACACGCACTCAGGTAATAGCATATTTTATTTTTTTATTATTATTGACATACAAGCCTTCTGTCTACTTCAAAGAAACATGCCACAGAGTCCGATTTATCCCAGGGATATCTGCTGAAGGACAGTTTTCAATAGCTTTGGTCACTCATCATTTTATTTTTCTTCCACTTTCATGTTTTGTTTTGTTTTTTCAGGTCATCGTCCAGCAAATTCCACCACCGAGGACTGAAACGCCATCGGACTGAGGACATCTTTTATTATTAAACATTACATGACCTTACTAAAACACACTTGTTGGTCTCTTGTGACACTTGTTCTTGAACTAAAATCATTTATGTCATCACTGTGAGGAAAAACTTAGAAGAACTTTTTCAGGAAGGCAATAACGACTAATCTGTCTGGCAACCCTTGTGTTTCCCTGCTGCATGTCTGCAAATCTCTTCTCATCGACTGAATGTGTTGACCTCGGCCAGATGTCATATGTTGTATGTTGGACAACATCTGGGCTACGCAACATTTGTTTGTGACAAGTGCCAAAATTCAGACCAACCATAAAAGTTTTGATTTGTTTTAAAACATACTTGTTAGAAATTCCTTTTTTATTGTTAATATCTGAACATGTACTTCCTCATCAGACCTTTAGTCATTTGGAAGCCATGTAGAAAATCTATTATGCGTGTCATCTTTTCAGAGATATCCAAAATTTTCCATCTAATTGTATCTGCATTATTATTAGTGTCTTATTAGTAGTCTTTGACTGTCATTAAACGGTGCTTTGTACTCTGTTCTGAATGTTTAACTGAAGACATTTTACAATATAACATGTTGTAACTGGATGAGTAAACTATTAGCTTTGACCTCTGGTTACAGAGGGAGCAGGTACTGCACTGTGATCTAAGAAGCCTCGGTATAAACTCTGTTTTTCCTGTTTGTGTAAAATCTTTTTATATTTTGTGCAGTAATTGTGTACTGATTTAAACATAAACTTTTGTTAAGCCAATATAAATATTCTGATTTCATTATGTTAACCTTTGCCTTCACCCCTAATCAACAATAGTAGAAGTCCTCAGTTATCGACGTAGATTAGAGCTGTACAAACTCTGTTTTTGCCTTATAAATGATATTTTCATGTGAGTTTGTACATTTCAATAAATTGCTGCACCTCTCTCATTTTCCTACCAAAACTTGAAGAAGTGAGAGATGGCTCAAGACTTTTGCACAGTACTCTATATGTTTATATGTGTCAGGGAACTCAGTGTGACGAATTAAGTAAGATTAGTAAGAGAGATAGCTTTTAACTCTCAGTGATGGCACAGTGTTTGAGTTTGGGAAATGAAGGGGAGTTTGGACCCGGAAACGGCTAATGACGTCAGATAGTTTGTTTAACCTCCACAGTGGCCATCAAATGTGGAGGTTAAACAAAGTTCGTCACAAAGCCGGACGACAAGGCGGCAGCTTGGAGGAATTCAGGCTGAAGAGGCGAGAGAACGAGAGAGGTGTGTCTGCTAAATACTGAGGCTCAGTTTCCCAAACATACAGTAAATTAACCCTGATCTTAAACTAAAAACCCTGTTTATTCAGTAGTGAGCTTTATTTTTCCTTTAGCTCTATGTTTAATTTCCACAGAAACTAGCTGCAACTGTAACTCAATGTTACGTTCATTATTTTATTAATATCTTCCATTAACACTATGTAAAGTTCATTTCATGATATTTGTTATCAGAAACTTTATTTTAAACCACTTTCTGGTAAAAAATCACAGGTTGGATAATGAACTATAGCACAAGAACCCACAACCAGCCTCCAAAACTTCTCCAGCATCTACTAATCTGTGCCTTAATGCCTTAATTCCTCATGGCACAGATTCAACAAGATGCTGGAAACATTCCTGAGACGTTTTTGGTCCAAATTGACATGGTAGCATCACGCATTTGGTATCCATGACACAAATCTCCCAATCCACCACATCCTAAAGATGCCTGGTTAGACTCAGTGACCGTGGAGAGCAGTTGAGTACAGTAGATTCATTACCATCTTTGTCAAATCGAGATTATTTGAGTCTTATAGCATGGGGTGTTATTCTGCTGGAAGCAGCTATCAGAAGAAAGGTGCGCTGTGGTCATAAGGGGATGGAAATGGTCAGCAACAATACTCAGGTGCACTGTGGCATTTAAACAATATTCAGTTGGTATTAAGGGTGCCAAATAAATATCCCTGACACTATTACAGCACCAGTGGCAGCCTGAACTACTCATACAAGGCAGGATGAATCCCCTTTGTTATGTGTTTTATGCCAAATTCTCATCCTATCATCCACTGTTGCAGCAGATATTGAGACTCACCAGAACAGTCGATGTTTTATAATTTTCTGTTGTCCCATGTGAATTTTAGCTACAGCTGTTTATTGCCATCTGCTTCAAGGTTTCACGTGTTGTGCGTTCAGAGATGCTCTTTTGCATACCTTGGTTGTCACAGGTGGCTATTTGAGGTATTGTGGCCTTCCCATCAGCTCAAACGAGTCTGGCCATTCTCCTCTGACATCTGGCATCAGTAAGACATTTTTCACCCAGAGAACTGCAGCTAACTGGATCCTGTTTTTTTCTCTTTTTCATTTTGATGCTGTGTTTGGACTTCAGCAGGCTGTCTTGACCATGTCTACATGTCTAAAGAACTGAGTTCTTGCTATGTGATGGTCTGATTAGATATTTGTATTACCAAGCAGTTGAACAAGTGTGCCTAATAAAGTATGAAATAGGCTGTACATAAAGATTAGGTTCGACTGGACATTAAAAGTAGGAGTAATCTGCATATGTTTTTTAAACTGCATTACAAAGATGCTGCTCTTTTTTGTGACACCCCAGAGGAACTGAGCAACACATAAACAGTTCACCCATCAAAACTGAGACATGCTCGTGTAGCTTAACATTTGGTCTACATCAGAAACTTTTCTGTAATGCAGGTTTTTGAATTGAGTGGATATGTTAGCTTAACTGTGACTGAGGGAAACAAAGAAGATGGACTTGAGCTGGTATGGAAATACACTATTTTTGAAAATCTTTAAGACTTTAAAAAAAAAGAAAAGAAAAAACCTTTAAATAAAAAGTAATACTGTAATTTTTTATATTCATTTCTTATTATTCAGTCTTTTAATTTAAATTATATGGCAGTCAAATTAAAGGCTACAAAACTTCTTTGAAACAGATATTCAATCAATAGTGATGCACCTAAAACATTTAGAATTATGCATAGTTATGGTGCAATTTTGGCTGGTGCGTTCAAGGAAGCCTCAACATCAGAGGTTTTCCTGCTAAAAAGCATTAAATTCATTGGCTAAATTTATGGCCAATTGTTACTCAAACAAAGTTGCCACAAGTATCCATCTTTGATTCTTTCTTACATTGCACAAATTCAGCATTTGCTAATTGTAATTGAATTAACAATGTAGAGTAAGTATTGTCATGCTAAACTACCTCCAAAGAAATTGAAAGAATTCATTATTACTGAAAGTCAAGTGATGAATCTAGAAACTATAACAGCATTACAGCACATTAGTCTGAACTTCAGAACGTGCTGATGTCCAACAAACCTCTGCATCACTTTGTCCAAAAGGAGCCCAGATGTCTTGGGGTGTATAAGTCAAGTATTAAATAAGCAGATTTATACACAAGGAGAGGTATAAGCTGATGCAGCTGTTGACACTCTCATCCATTCTTCCTCTTCCCCTTCCCAGATTGTCAACCTGATGTTTGGCTGTGCTGAGTTATAATGGGATTTCAACTGTTCTTTCAAGAATTGATGACCTCCACTGACCTCTACATTCGCATTTGGCAGGGAGCTCTGGTCCGTGTTTTAACATTTTACTGGCTAGCATCGACACGCTGGCAACTGAAAATGATTGAACTGATTATATCTTATGTAGTAATCCGCTGCAGTTTTTGTTCACAAGAAGTTGAAAATAAAGTTTGTGAGCTGATCCAACACCTCTTAAAATCTGGATTCAGCATTTTGAAAAAACAGCTTTTTAGTCAGACGTAGATGGAAATATCTATACTTCTAAAAATATTTCAATACTGCCTGTGCTACAAATATGAGACCGCAGTCATCAGTTTGTTGCCTTAACAGCACAAACAGCCATGATACACAGATGTAATAGCAAAATGTACAACAATAGCAAAATTAATATTAAAATAAGCATTAACTGTGAAGTTGCATCATACAGAACATTCTTATTGAATAAGGCCACTGGTCCATGGGCTATTCAACTTTCATCTACCGTATGAATCTTAGCCTTCATCAAAAAATAAAGTTTTATGACTTAAATAAAATGAATGATGAGATAAAAGCGACCTTGAAATTTCAAGTTATTTTCAAGTATAACATTTGACCACTGAAACCCTTATTTTTGCTGTAATTTGGCACTTTATTAAAATAATAGTAATAATAATAATAATGCATTTTACTATTTTTTCAGTTTTTGTAAAACAGTAAATTTAAACATTCTAATTTGGTTTGGATAACAACAATAATTGTATTTTAACATTAAAAATATAAGGAGTGTGTGTATACTGATGGATTAACCAATACAGAAACATAAAAAAACAACTTTGGTAATTACCACTAATTTTCATTTAGTAAAGCTGTGGGATAAACATTACATTGTGAGGTGGTCGAATACATTTTTTAAGCAATGTAACTCACTTGAGATAATAATAATGTTGACATATCAACATTACGTCCAGTTGTTATCAGGGTATTATCAGGGCGGCACGGTGGCGCTGTGCACTGTTGCCTCACAGCAAGATTCTACCACCTGGTCGGGCCTTTCCCTGTGGGGAGTGCATGTTCTCCCTGTCTTTGTGTGGGTTCTCTCTGGGTTCTCTGGCTTCCTCCCACAGTCCAAAGACATGCAGTTAGTGAGGTTAGTTAATTGGTCATTCTAAAATGCCCATGCGTGTAAATGTGAGTGTGAATCTGAGTGTGATTGGTTGTTTGTCTCTGTGTGTTAGCCCTGTGACAGACTGGCAACCTGTCCAGGGTTTATCCTGCCTCTCGCCTTATAGCAGCTGGGATAGGCTCCAGCAACCTGGTGACCCTGAAAATGATAAGTGGAAGAGAATGGATTAATGGGTTGTCATATCCACGGCTTTTTTTTTTTCCTTCCCAGAGGTGGAAACAAGTTTTCGTATAATAAGCCACAATAAGTGAAAATCTACTGTGGGTTAAAAGTCAAATAGCAAAAGTCAAATGTGATTATTTGCTCACTAGTTTCTTATCTTAGAAGAACTTTTTCAGGAAGGTAACCATTCTGTCTGGCAACCGTACACATCGACTGAATGTGTTGAACAAGGCCAGATGTCATACAGTATATGTTGGACAACATCTGGGCTACCTAGCATTTGTTAGTCACACAACTTGGCTGTAAATGCCAAAATTCAGGACGGTACCTGGGACCTGTATAAACTATAAAAGTTTTGGGTTTTTTAAAAAAAAAAAAAAAAAAAAAAAAAAAAAAAAACACTACTTGTTAAAAACACTTTTTATTGTTAATGTCTTCATCAGACCTTTGGTAATTTTGAAAATCTATTATGCGTGTCATCTTTTCAGAGATGTCCAAGATTTTGCATCTAATTGTATCTGCATTGTTAACAGTGTCTTATTTGTCTTTGACTATCACTAAACTTGGCTTTGTATTCTGCACTAAATGTTTAAACCTTTGATTTCATCCCCAATCAACATCTCAGGTGCCCCAGTGTTTTTTGTAGTAGCACATTAAACTCTATTAAGAAACAGGAGTAGTTTTTCTAATATATATGTGCAAGGAATTTACTCCATCAGTGGTGGATACAACTCATGAAGACACTGATATCAAAAACATTTTGGTCTTTTATTTCGGGAGATTTCATTAAGTAGACAAACAGTAGTTGAACATTTTGACAGAAGTCTCCCCCTGGTGTTGGTAGTGCAGGGAGGATGGGCACCCAGCAGGAGATTTTCTTGTAGTTCTATTTGGTCCATGTGCAATTCTTGATTTGTTTTTCTTGGTTTAGTGTCGCAGTATTTAATATACATAGCTGGCAGTGTACAGAGACTGTGTGGAGGCTTGGGCAGCTGCGCCGGTGGGCTTGTACTCTCCTTTGGAAGCCAGGCCATTGATCTGAGGGGAAGAGCAGAGGGGAGGAAAAAAAAGACAGGACAAAGTCAAATTGGAAAGTTAATGATCAGCCAAGTTACTTGTGTCACATTAGCGTAAGACTAAATAGAACGGGGGAAAAAAACAACAATCATTTACTAGACAGTGTAAAGTTGGGCAATGCAAGATAAGCATTATTTGACAGCCAGTTCAGTAAACAGTCCTCAGCAAATTGATAACACTGAATCGTTAATAGTGTCTACCGAGGATCAGTACTACTCATTAACCTTGGCTCTGGTGATGAAAGTTTGCTGTGTGGCTGCCTTGTTTTCAGCTTTGCCCTTCCAGGCAGCAAGAGCAGAAGCCTGGAGTGCACGACCGTAAGAGAAGGTCAGCTTCCAGGGACGGTGCAGGGGCACCTGATTGATGGCGTTCAGGTTGACGGAGGCCTCCTCTTCACTCTGCCCTCCGGACAGGAAGCAGATGCCTTTAAAGAAACAGAAAAAGAGTGTCATACTCATAATCAAATGAACTGCTCTGCACTTTCCTTAATTGTAATGTAAAAGCTGTCCTCATGCTACTTACCAGGCACTGAGGCAGGCACGGTCCGCCTCAGAGCAGTCACTGTAGCCATGGCAACTTCCTGAGGGGTGTACTTCTTAGTGCAGGAGTGTCCAGCAGTGACCATGTTGGGCTTCAGCAGAGTGCCCTCCAGGTACACATGGTGGTCAGACAGAGCCTTGTACACAGCAGCCAGGACCTAAAGATGACCCGGCAGGTTTATTACTAGACATCCTTCCCATCTTATGTACTGGGAATATCCTTTGCTGCTGGTGGTCTTGCTTACCTTTTCTGTGGCGTACTGGCAACGCTGAAGGTCATGGTCTCCATCGGGCAGGATCTCTGGCTCCACAATGGGCACAAGGCCATTCTGGTGAATACAAGTTCAAATGAATGACTAGAATTTACCCAATTTGTCAGCCTTTTTTGTAGAGCAATTTGCTATACACGCACCTGTTGGCAGATACTGGCATATCTGGCGAGGACATTGGCGTTCTCTGCAATGGCAAGAGCTGATGGGCAGCCATCTGAGATCTTGAGCACACACCTCCACTTGGCAAAGTCGCAGCCGTCCTTTTTGTACTGGGCACAGCGCTCTGAGAGGCCATCAAGACCTAGAGAAGCCAAAGAACATTAGCAACCCCGTCTTTGAAAGGCTTATTCTGCATCATTGTGATGAGATTTGCAGAGAAATGCACAAGGGGTTGAATCCGCGTTACCTTGTGTGGTGGTCTCTCCATCTGTTCCCATCAGACCAGCTGTGCCTTTGTCCACCTAAAGCAAGAAAATGCAAATATGTCAGCAAATTCTAAAAAAAAATCTTTATCTCTGAGATTCAAAGGGTCCGACCACTGCTTGCTCCTCACCTTGATGCCAACAACAATGCCCTTTTCCTTGACAAGCTGAGGGAACAGCTTGCCACTGTCTGACTTCTGGTAGAGTGTCTCGTGGAAGAAGATGATGCCGCCCACACAGTTTGAGAAGGAGGCATCAGAGGAGAAGAGGATGTCACGGAAGCTGCGGCGGTTCTCCTCGGTGTTCTCCACGTTGATTTTCTGGAGCCGCTTCGCCATGGTGCCTTTAAAGACAAACACATTTTAAGAAAATAATTTCACCTGCATGCACAGCATTTACCTCTCAGCATGGAATATTAAGTAAAAGGGTGGCTCACCTGTTGACTCATCTGCAGCCAGGATTCCCTTTCCTGGAGCCACGATCCTCTGAGCAATGTCAGAGAGCTCCCTCTTCTGCTCCGGAGAAAGGGATGGGAACGGATGAGTCATCCTAAGAGGAATAACAATACAGGTTATTTGGCAGGTGTTTGGAAAGTCTTCAACCATTAGTGGTATGAGGAAGATTTAATCTTGTTTTCCATCTGACACAAAATCCAACAACACTCTGTTCTCCTGCACCACATCCAAGGTTAAAAATTTGGCTTGAAGGGTTGAACTTTGGCCTACAAAACATAACTGCTCCCTTTCATTGTGCAACATGTGTTCAAAGTTCACTCTAGAAGTTTTTGCAGTGCTGTCAGCAAATAATGCATTAAACAGGCCCATGTCGTAGCCAATAATCAAGAACATCGCTTGCAAAGAATAAAGTAAGCGATCGTAAAAGACAGGCTGAACTTAGGCGCTTTTCAAATATTTGCGCAAACCCAAGCATGCGCTCTGACAGCCATCTGCAGAAAACAGGTTTATGTTTGCCAAGCCTTTCAAAGTAAAACAGCCTCTCATGTATGCTGCAAAGGAAAGTGAATTTCCTAAATAAACCGTGTACCGTGTGCGCACACAAATTATAATACATTAAAACCTGCTACTTCAATCAGTAAACCCGCAGAGGCTTACTAATCCAACCAAAAATTCTAGTCTGCAACATATGACAATCTGCAATATCGCAAGTGTGCTAGAGTAAAACAAAACAACTAGTCTTACTTGACAGTTTTGTTAATCAGCGACGACAACCGACGTGGCAGATAAGCCTCAACAGACACAAAGCAGCAACGACACTGACACACAACCCGAAAAGTAGCTGAAAGGGGGCATTTAAAGGCTGTCCGGCTCCACGGAGTAGGAGGTGCTCGTGATGTGGCGGGGCGTGTGTAACCCGGATAACTGCAATTGGGCCACACGGGGGCGGTCATTTTTTATGATGACTTCGCTACCAATGCACTATGTTCTTATCGGGTAAGTGGAAAACAACAGAGGAGCGATGTGTGTAATAAAAATCGAGGTCTGCATGTATGCACGCACCGGCATGCACTCATCACATGATCAAGACAGGGGCCCCTCTGTCTCTGCTCACAGAGCTGCACACTGACAGATGCTGAAATGTAATGCGAGCCGCTGGCTGCAATGTTGCATTTCAGGTTTGTTTTTGTATTTCCTGGTGAAAGTGTGAGTCGCAAAAGCATTCGATGAACTCTTCAGTTCTTTTTTTGCGTCGAATTTCTACATTTCTGCATGTTTATGTCTGAAGAGAGGTGTGTGTGTGTGTGTGTGTGTGTGTGTGTCATAAAAGCCACATCTCATATTATTATTACACACAGAGACCCCTGGTGCACCTCCATGCCCATTTTATTTTAATTCTGCTCGATTTATCTCATCGTGTTTTAGTTTGGAAACAAGTAATATTCAGTTTCTTTCATTAAAAGTCACGTACATGTGCCAAGTGCGTCACAGTGCGTGATAATCACGTCATGGATAGACAGTTTCCTTATCAGCTGCTGAAAGTGTTCCAAAAAGCTTTTGTGTTGGGGGAGTTTCTTGTGACCACCAGGCAATAGGTGACCTCATCAGATAGCACTGTTTGAACTCATGGCTGGAATGGATTTTAAACTCAGGATTAACGACGAGCCAGTTTTTACACAATCCGGACTCTACACCATGAGCAATTTGCCCTTTGATATCTCTGATCAAGATCATTCTTTGTTCACGAATCCAGTTTTACCTATTATACACAGGATCATCACATACATGTATATTTATTATAGATAACACTGCTTATCTCAACAGCGGAATAACATTAATGAAAAATATTGGACAGGAGAAATTACCCTTTGTTTGTTACCCTTTGACTGCTTGGTAATGACTCCAGTATCAATTCTGCTTTAGAAAGACACAGAGCAGTCTCAATGTGTTTTATAACATTTGGGAACTTGTACATTAATGCATGAGTTATGTATTAATAACCATTTGATTGCAGAAATTATTCAGCATGTCTTGGCTCAGAAATCTGGGTGTCATTTTTGTCTGTTCAGTGTCTCTTGAGCAATCATTCCAAACAGCCGGTTCGGGGCTGTTTTCCTAATTTAAGGAGTATTTCAAAACTCAGACTGCTGGTGTCAAAGGCTTTTATCTCTTCTTATTTGGATTATTTTGATTTTGATTTTATCTTTTTACTTGTTTTAGCAAATCACTCATTGATCTTTCCCAGACTGTTAAAAATGTTGCACTAAGACTTTTAACTAGCACCAACTAACACTCCCTTTTTGGCTTCTCTTCCTTTGTTGCCAGTAAATTGAAGAATTTGTTTGAACATTTTAGTTTGAGCTGCTTCCTGGGATCTTAGGTCATCAGGTCAGAGGTTGCTGCAGATCCCAAGCACTCAATCTGGTTTTCGAGGTAGTGAGCACCAAGGTTGTACAATTTTCTTCCATTGAATAGAATAGAATAGAATAGAATTCAACTTTATTGTCATTGCACATGCACAGGTACAGGGCAACGAAATGCAGTTTGCATCCATCCAGAAGTGCTTTAGTGATATAGATATATTACAATATATATTAGCAATAATATAGATATGTAAGTATATTACAGAAATGGGTCTATTGAGGGTTGCACCCATGAAAAACTTGCCCAGTCTTCTTTGCCAATGGCAAATGGCTTATTCTGTGACCAACACAACCGCATCGGTTGTCTTGCAACAAATGTGCGCAGCCCACATACTCAGCTCTGCTGCTCAACCCACAAATTTGTTTTCCTTACAGATTCATGACCCTTTGAAGGGAATTAAACTTTCCAAGAGTATAAGATTTATTGCCAAGAAGCATTGTTACAAAAAGAAATAATTAAACACCTTCCCCTACCTTTTTTAGTAAGTTTGTCTCACACCCTCACACCATCCCTTCTATGACTCCAACCTTCTCATTACAGCCATGAATGTTCTCCATGGTCTTCTTCTTTCCCTCCTCCCTGACAACTCCATCTTCAACATCCTTTGTCCAGTATGTCCACTATCCCTCTTCTCTGCATGTCCAAACCATCCACCAGCCATGCCTCTCTACATTTGTCTCGAAACTGCGCAACCTGAGCCCTGCTTTAATTTCTCCATCCATGCTTTTTTTTTTCCTCCATCCCATTGAAAATCTGAACATCTTCAACTCATTTTCAACTCTCCAGCTCAGCCTCCTGTCTTTTCTGTCAGGTCCATCATCTCCAAACCATACATCATGGCAAGCTCATCACTATCTCGTAAATGTTCCCTTTCACTCTCGCTGCTATTAAATTTGCTCGTGAAATTAAACATTTCGAATGGATTTTAATCAGATCAAATCAGTTAATAGTGATTGGCTTATGGGCAATTGTGCAACATGTATGACATTTTATTTTATAATTTTTGACTGTAGAGTATCAGACAGTCTACAAGTGTGGTGAAGGAGAGATTGCAGATTTACAAGATGAGACCTGCTATGCTGTATGGTTTGAAGTTGAAGGCACTAACAAAAATAAAGGAGGCCAACCTGAAGATCTTACAATTTCCTTTGGGAGTCACCGGGAGGACCAACATTAGAAACGAGTGTATCAGAGGGAGAAAGAGACAGTCAAGATTGAGCAGTTTGGACATGTGCAGACAGGGGATAGTGACTTATTGGACAAAAGATGCTAAATATGGAGTTGCCAGGCAGAATGATAAGAGGGGAGACTATAGAGAGGATTAATGGATGTAGTGAAGGAGGACATGGAGATGCTTGGTGTGGCAGAAGAGGTTGCTAGGTATAGGGTGAGATAGTGGTGTTGGGTGACTCTAACGGGTGGGTTGAAGACACAAGACCATTAAGATCAGTAATTTGTTCAGATTCCAGTTCATCATGAGTAGCCATCCATTCAGAAAATAGACCAGACATCCCAATAGAAATCCAACAAACACTATACAGAGTAAGGATGATGGAACTAGTAATGAACTTTTTATGGATATCAGCACGTTATGATGTCAGGGGAAATGAAGTGGCAGATAATGCTGAAAATGAGGCCACTGGAAAAAGATTAGTGGAGTTAATTATCAGCTTTGGTAAAAATAAAAAAAAAATAAAAAAAGAAAAGAAATAAGAAATATATCAAAACAGAAAATGATGGAGAGATGGCAAAAATGATAGGAGAAAGAAAAGAAAGGACGATGGTTTTAGAAAATTGGATTTCATTGATTTACTTAGAAAGTTATCAGGCGATTTTTAATTATCGTAAACAAACGTATTTGCATGATAGGATCGAATCCTTAAGTGAGGTTTCGGTTCACACTCCATACCAATTGGTGGCGGCAATGCACCAGTTCGTTGTTTGTCATCCGCCAATAAGCACAAAGAAGACAAAGAAGAAGAAGCCGGACGCGGCCCTTTGGTGAATTTGCCCCCTCCGTGGCAGCAGGGGGCGCACTGCCAAGTTAGCTTTAATCCATCATGACTGTGGAAACTTCCGTTTCCGAGAGCCAGGGAGCCGCAACATCAACATCCACAGACAGATTCAGTTAATAGCTTAAAAGTCTTAACGTTAAAAGCGGTAAGGTTTCTGTTAGCTGTAGCTGTTGTTGACAGTATTACAGAGTAGTTGCACCAAAGTACGGGATCAGAATGAAGTTGATCGGCATTTAAAGCTGGCGTTAGCAAATGGCTAACGTTCTCCTAACCTTACAGTCACTCATTTAATCAGACTGTTGGTGAATTGAAATGTTACGAGGTCATTTGGGTTTGTTTCTTTCCTCCTCCCATCTCTTTGGGCGATATAGTATCAGAATAAGCACTGAGAGAGTTACCTGATATCATCTAGCTGGCTTTGTCGTTTACCCAGTTACTTTAATTTGAGACACACACAGTTTCCTTCGGTTAGAATGAGAATATTTTTTATTCCTGTATTTGTTTCAGGAGTCCGACGATGTCGGGGCAAAAGCGTCCTGCCGACCCCAGCGGCCCTTCGTCCTCCGGTGCGCCGCCAGAGAAGCGCAGGGAGCGTGAAGGAGAGGACGGAGGTGCCGGAGTCAGCGCCGCGGCCGGAGGCAGCACCGCGGTGGAGACTGTCATTAAACTGGGAGGGGTGTCCAACTCTGTGAGTCCCCATCTATTATCCACTCTACCCTTAATATATCTATTAGCAGCCGTCTTCTCGTATTGTGGCTAAGTTTTCTTCTTTGTGCAGTCATGTTTCAATCAAATCTTTTTCAGGAAGAACAAGACATCAAAGCTCTCCAGACTAAGAACAGAAAGTTGGGAGAATCTCTCGATCAAAGACAGGTAAATTCATTCCCCGGTGTTGTTTTCTAACTCATCAGACTGTAGAAGCTGCACTTGTTTCTTGTCTTGTTAATCTAAAAGCTTTTGATCTGTTATCTTGTTGCGTGCAGGTGATTGAGGATGAACTTCGAGAGCGAATTGAGAGATTGGAGACCCGGCAAGCAACAGATGATGCCAGTCTTCTGATCCTGAACAGATACTGGAACCAGGTGACCCCTCTGTCAAAAATGATCATTAACAAATATCTTCTGTATGAAGATGTAAAAATCCAAATATTATGCTGTTTGGTCTCTTTCAGTTTGATGAAAACATTCGGCTGATCATCAGGCGTTACGACCAAGCAAGCAGTGAGCCTGAGAAATCTCCAACGGGTGAGGGGCGGAGCCTGAAGCCAGAAACTCCAGAACCCGATGGCGACTCCAACCAGGAGAGAGCCAAGGACCGAGGTAAGAATAGAACTTACCAACGAATCATCACTTTGAAAGCAGTGACGTTAAAAAAAAAACAAAAACGGAATCTGTTATGTGGCTGTCATCCAGGCCATCAAGGAGAGACGAACAACTCCTTCCTGGCCACGCTGGCTAGCAGCAGCAGTGAGGAGATGGAGGCAGAGCTTCAGGAGAGGGTGGAGTCTAGCCAGAAGCAGGCTACCCGTGTGCTGGAGATCTATGAATCTCTGAAGAACACCGTGGCTCAGCTCAAGGCTGAGTTGGACTCTGGAGCTGGTGAGATTCAATGTTTTGACGTTTTCTGTGAAGAGTTTTTCAGTGAGACAATGAGATTAAATGTGTGTGCATCAGGCTTTCTTTAAATGTGATGCTGTTGCTTTTCATTCCAGAGGGCAGTCTGTGGGTGGTAGCATCCAAACTGAACACTCTCCTGACCAGTGAAAACGAGCGGCTTCAACAGCTGACGGAGGACCTCAAACAGAAGTACACACACATGACGAGCGAGGTATGAACTGTGTCTTGAACTGGATTAATCCTCAGATCCAAGTAACTTTTACACTTTTAACACAGTTGTTTTGAAGATAATATAAACTTCTTGAATGATTTGGTCATAAAGACTTGATTATTTATTTTTTTCTCAGTAGTTAATTCTTTGGGTTTTTTTCTGTGTCGCTTAGTCCCGGCTTCTGGCACGGGCGGCTAACAAGGCCGACCAGCGCGTCAGCGAGGTGCAGGCTTTGATCGAGGAGTTGCAGTGGGACATGGAGAAGATCCGCCGGCGGGAAAACAGACTGAACGCACACTTGAGCGAGATACTGGAAAGGGTGAGGATAGCGCAGGCTGATTAGAAGCAGGGAAATGTCAGGAGATTATTTGTATGTTGTAACACTTCCTGTGTACTCCAGGTAAACAGCAAAGGCTACAAAGTGTGTGGAGAGGCCAGCAGTGTGTGTGGGACCATCACTATTAACAAGAGAAAGGTACGATTTCCTTTTAAAGTTAAAGAGCAGCTTTTTGGACGGCAAAAAAAACTATAGCGTGAGCATTTTTGTACTTTTCCTTGACACAGTTTGAGGAGATGAACAGTGAGCTGGAGGAGAACAGAGAGCTGGCGGAAAATCGTCTCATTGAGCTGCAGAAGCTCGAGCAAGACCTGCAAAATGTTCAGCAGGAGAACGGCAGCATGAAGGTACTCGCACTGAACGCAGCATTGCTTTGATATTCGTTTTAGTCGCTTGTGATTTATGAGCACTTTTAAAGTCCACTTTCATGAAACCAAACAACTAAACTGCTAATTTACCATCGTGTAAAAATGCTTTTTACTGGAAGCTAATTAAAAATGAGTGGATTCACATGAGTGTAACAGAAATGTGAGGAGGTAAAGTCAGTTTTTACACCAGAGTCTTTCTGATGAACCTCAAAAACATGATGGAAATTATTCAGCAGCTAATATTTTTCTCTCAGTTTTGTTGACTTTTCTCATTACCTCTGTTTTGCTCAGACGGAGCTGCTGAACCGAGCTGAAAGCTTGGTGAAAGAAACCGCAGAGTATCGCTGTCTGCAGTCACAGTTTTCTGTGCTCTACAACGAGTCTCTGATCCTCAAGGCTCAGTTAGATGAGACACGCGCTCGACTCAACACCACGAGGACAGCACGGCTACGACAGCTCGAGCACATGGAGGTAGGTTGTGTGTTTGGGCGGTTTCGCTTGTCTTCGTCACACCTCGTCTTACTCTCATCTTCTCTGTGTGCAGAATGATGAGGTGACTCTGCAGAGGAAGGTGCGCACAGAGGTGTTTCAGTTGGAGGACACACTGGCGCAGGTCAGGAAAGAGTATGAGATGCTGCGCATCGAATTTGAGCAGACTCTTGCTGCCAATGAGCAAGCAGGTAACTGATGGAAGTTTTGACATTAAAAGTGAATGAGATGCATTATTTGTATTTGAACCAAAACCTTCACCCTTGACTTCCTCTTACTTCATTCAGGTCCCATTAATAGGGAGATGCGACACCTGATCAGCACGTTGCAAACTCACAACCAACAGATGAAGGGAGAGGTGGTGAAATACAAGTTGAGACTTAGAGAAGCGCAAGCTGAGCTCAACCAAGTAAGTGAGATGGAGGCAAGAAGAGAAATGAAACAATGATGGCGTGCTTTCACAGTCACATCTTTTGGGTGAAGTGAAGCAGAACATGATGGCACAATCTGTTACCCTCATAGGTTCGCGCTTCAAAGGGCAACGCCCCCCTCCAATCTCAGTCCAGCACAGAGATGGATGTGAAGGAGGATACGACTTCTCCATCAACGCTAGCTGTTTCTGGGGAACCTGTGGTCAAGACGGAGCCTGACAACGGCTCCTCCACACCCAGCAGCACAGGTAACTCCCAGCTTAGCTAACTAATTGTAAAAGATGATCTCATTTTATGTAGCTTTATTTTAGATAGCTTTTTATTTTTTCGCTAATTAGCCTGTCCCAGTTTACAATTCCTCCATGGCTTTCTCGCATCGTCTTTCTACAGGTGCCTCAGTGAAAACAGAGTCTGGTATAGAGCTCGAGGCAACTATAAAGGAAGAGGAGAAGGAGGAGAAGAAAGAGAAGGAAGAAAAGAAAGAAAAGGACATTATAAAGAAGGAGGAAAAAGAGAGAGAGAGGGAGAAAGAGAGGGAAAAGGAGAGGGAGAGGCCGACCCGGAGCAGCGGGAGCAGCAGCAGCAGTAGCAGCAGCATGATAAAGGAGGAGAAGGAGAAACCGGGGAGCAGCAGCCAGGCAGAGGAGTTGGCCGGGGAGCGTCTCTCTATGGTTGGAGGGTCAAAGAGGAAGGAGATGGAGCAGCTGAAGATCGTCCGCACAGAACTCAAGTAAGATACATTAGTGATTTTTTTTTTCATTTATTTTAAGCTGTGTCAGAGATTATTCATCCATGCAGGATTTTTTCTGCTTTTCTTTTTTTTTGCACACACATAAATTAAAATTATACATTACAAAGAGACATATGACCAAGAATTTGGAAGCTGGAAAAATATTGTAAACTGTAAGTACTCAAACAATCAGGGATCTTGTGGTTTTTGTCCATTATCATATTTTTTGTTTCCTCAATCTGATTTTGGAGGGCTTGATTTCAGTGTTACAGCTTTGTGTTCATAGTTTCATATTATAGTATTATATATATGCTTCATATGTCACAGTTGTCAGAGTACGGTGGAAACATGTTTACTTTCATTGTTGTTGTGGATCTTTTGTTCTGCGGGTCAGCTTCAGGCTGCAAACGTCATATGATTCTTTGAATCAACAGCAGTAGCACTCACTAAATAATGAGCTCTTCATTATACAGCAGGTAAACAAAGAATGTTGACATGTAAAACATGGGTGAACTGTCTTTTTGTTGTATATGAAGCTAGCATAGTTTGAGAAACTCCTTTGACTGTGTGTTGTGTGTTTGTTTAGGTGATAGTTTTGTTAAAGATTCTCACTGTGGTTGTGCAGGAAAGCCCAGGAGTCCCAGCGGGAGATGAAGCTGCTGTTGGACATGTACCGCTCAGCACCCAAGGAGCAGAGGGACAAGGTTCAGCTCATGGCTGCAGAGAAGAAGACCAAGTCTGAGGTGATCAGCGCTGCACAATGCAGGCGTTTTGTTAACATGATCGGCAAAGTAGTGGAAGTGAATCTGTTTGGTCCACTAAGACGTTTCTGGCTTGATTTTTATGTATTTTTTTTTTTACATGGATGGATGGAAGCAGGTAGTAATGTGCTTTGGGCTTCCCGTATAAATGTCCTGGTTTCAGGCAGAGGAGCTGCGGCAGAGGCTGAGGGAGCTGGAGGAGAGGGAGAGGAGGGAAGGCAAGAAAATGGCTGATGAAGAGGCTCTGAGGAAGATCCGTTCTGTGGAGGAGCAGATCGACATCCTCAACAAGAAGCTGTCCATAGCTAAACAGGTGCGTGACCTCACAATTTAGTTTTTACTCTTAAATACCTCTGCCTGGTTCTTTTCTTCCAACACTCTCGCCTCCTCCTGTAGGAGGAAGACGCTCTGCTGAGCGAGATGGACGTGACGGGCCAGGCTTTTGAGGACATGCAGGAACAGAACATCCGCCTGATGCAGCAGCTCAGAGAAAAAGACGACGCCAACTTCAAGCTGATGAGCGAGCGAATCAAGTCCAACCAGATCCACAAGCTGCTGAAAGAGGAGAAGGAGGAGCTCGCCGACCAGCTACTTACTTTAAAAACTCAGGTGAAGCACAAGGCGACTGTAGCACCCATGTGCGCCCCCCACCACGCATAGATTAATTGCTAATTACTAATTGAATATAGTTAATTACTTTCTTTTAATGCACTGTGCATCATAGTGGTTTGTAACAAACATGGTAAAACAGTTTCTGCTGAACAGTTTCCTGCTTTGTTGTGTTTTCTTTTTTTTTCTTCAATAAAAGGGATTTCTTGAAATCGTTGTTTGCGCTGTACCTTACAGGTCGATGCCCAGCTGCAGGTGGTGAGGAAGCTTGAGGAGAAGGAGCGCCTCCTGCAGGGCACCATCAACACTGCTGAGAGGGAGCTGGCACTTCGAACACAAGCCCTGGACATGAATAAACGCAAGGTAACATATTGTTCAGTATGAAGGGGATAAAAGCCAAGGTGAAGGGCAGGAGAAAACCTGCTTGTCAAGGGATGGCAACCACTCACTGTGATGCCTTTTCGTCTGACCTGACCTCGAAGGAAACAGAAGTCCATCGGAGGCCCAGCCTGTTGAGCTGAGCAGCCAGTTTTTGAGGTTGTTATGTTGCCTTGGTACCTTCTCAAGATGTGCCAAAAAATCCTAGAGCCTTACAGCGAAACAACTTTTAACAAACAACAGTTGCACAGAGTTTAAATGGATCAGCAATCAGCACCTTATAGACCTTCTGTGGTTTATCTGCTCAGTGTCCTGGAGAGTGGAGACACTGCTGACATCAAAACTGGCACTTCACTTCCTGACGAACCCCTGCGCACATTTGCCCCCTGGAAATTTTATGATCTTTATTGTTTATTTCATATACCAGCTCATCTGAAATGTTATCGAGCACTCAGATGATACTGATGTAGGCGTTGCCCTCCTACGTAACGGGGAGGAGGAGAACACACCAATGTTTGATTTCTTCCTAAACTGTTGTGAGCAGTCAAATCTTGTCTATTGATTTTTAACTGCAGGCTTCTAACAATACATCTTTCACTGGAGAGCCGGTTCAGCTCACTAGAAAGTGCCTTTACATTGTGCTTGATCATATGTAAAGCTTAAATAATGTGATAAAATGCCATGTGACTATGCTGTAAATCAAATTTCCCTAAGAGGGCAGAATCAGAGCTACAAAATGAGCTGCTATTAAGGAATTTAAGCTTTAGTGCTATTTAGATGTACATAGTTAAAGTAAATAATAATTAAAATCACTTTCACATGCTGTACTGTGTGTGCACAGTGGAGTGCATGGGATTAGAATTTCCCCACTGACAGCTCTCATCCTCCTTCAGGCTCAGGAGTCGGCTTTGCTTTCGGAGGAGGTGCGAACTCAGCTGGAGCAGGTTCAACAGAGGCTCAACCTGGTCAGAGAGGAGGTCGTTGAGAACAGCATCTCCAGGGAAAAGGAGTCCTTCAATGCCCGACGGGCACAGGTACGCAAATCACCAAGTTTCAGTAAACACGGCAGTTTGAAATGCCATCACATAATCATACGCACTGGGATTACAGCAATTTTAACTGTACTGCTAAAACAGCTCTACATGTTGATCCTCCACAGCTCTCCTGTATCAGATTGTACCATAAATCTAAATTGGATTTAAAACAATTTAATTTTCTGTCATAAGACTTTCAAGATGACTTTTTCTCAAAATACACAACATATTTTCTAATCCCTAATTGGATTTGTTTCCTCTATAATTCCAATATTTCCATTTTGTTTCCCCTCCAATGAAACGGTGAAAACTTCTCACATGACTGTTAATGCCACTTTATAGTCTCTTTTCCACGAGTACTTACTCTATGTGACTCAACTCGGCTTTGATAGTTTTCCATTGCGATCGAGTAGCACCTTAAGGTGCTTGGAGTTGTTATAGCAACGCAGCTGCGACAAAAAGCGGCACAACAGTGAAGGACGTCGAAGCGAGGGTGTACCTGCTGCTAAATCGACAGTAAACGTCTGGTTTGAACACGGTGTTGGTTTGTGTGGAGCCATTTGCCTCATTGCCAGGTTTGAAAATGGCGATTTAGGGTTTTTTTTGAAAGAGTTACTCTCATGACTCTTTAAGTGACGCCACTGACTGGCCAATCAGCAGCATGCAGTTTGTTGATGTCACGTTTTTGGATCGCCTTAGATTGCTTGGAACCCAGCAGAGCAGATATTAAAAATGACCTAATGGAAACCCCTGAAAAGTCGAGTCGAGTCAGTACAAAAGGGCTATAAGACTATTATAGTCATAAAGTCTGTTGGTAGATGAGCCCAAAATATAGGGAGTGTCTCCTTTCACTTACAGCTGTTACATCTCCCCATTGTGTTTTTTTTCAGGAGGACATTTCCAAACTGAGGAGAAAGATTGAGAAGGCCAAGAAGCCAGCCGAGAAAATCAGCAATGGAGACGATATTCTAAATGAAGAAATAAATGATTATAAGGTGGGTTTAGGTGGTACAGAAGGTAACCGTTTTCATTCAGTCACAGCACTGAGTTTAGAGTGTTTGTTCATTTTAAACTTTTTAAAAAAAAATCAGCTGTCACAAAGTCAACAAAACAAATATACACTTTACAATGCGGGAAGACACAAAGTCTCACAAGAATATTTAGACATTTTGGAAAAAAACATTTATTTGATGTCTTGGATAGTTTTAAAGTAGATGAATTATTGCTGCTAAATTAGGAGTTGGGGCCTCCAGCCAGACCCTCAGCTTAGCATAAAGTCTTGCAGCAGACTAGCCTGGCTCTCGACGAAGGTGATCCGATGAGTCTGCCAGAACACTAAAAGCTCAGTGATGTGTGTATTGCATCTTTAGTGTAGAAATTGCAGCATTCGCAGGAGGTTATGTCTTTTAGACACTCTGGGAAGTTAGCAGTCTCAACCAAGATAAAGCACAGCAGCATAAACTCCTGTGCTTCTGTTCCCCATGTGTTCAGTCTTTGTGCTAATCTGAGCTCACAGGTTGCTAGCTATAACTTCCTATTTACTATAAAAACAAAATGAGGCTAACCTTGTGGCAGAGTTTCTCCTCTAACTCTGAAACAGTCCAGCTTTAAATCTGATGACCATTGATAACTTTATGATTCTAATGCTGAAAAACATCTGAGGTCAAACTACAGTCTCACCAACTGTGGGAAAAAATACAGGCAGATCCTGTTACACATAAGTAATGTCTCATGGCTGCAAGCAAAATCCATAAACAAATACACTGACAGGTATTATAGCTGAGTGTGTTTTTGGGAGTGTGATCAGAGTCTTTATGAGGACAGAATAGAACAACTGGAATTCAGTGGATCTGTTAGAAAACAGACTTGCTCAAATTTCAGATTCCTATAGGCCTGTGGTCACATTTTTCCAGATTTATCCCCAGAGGCAGTACATATAATTATGATCTGAGTCTTTGGTGATACACACCTGCTTTACAGGATTTCTGTTCTTCTAAGAGAGTGGTTGAGTGTTAAGTCTGGTTTGAGGGCTTCACTCCTGCCCTAGATATTCACTTCCACTCATTAGGAACCATTCAGTCGAGAAAAAAAATGTCTTTTGTATTGTGTATTGTTCAAACCGTTCCTTCTCTCTCTCTCACGCTCTCTCTCTCTACAGGCACGTCTTACATGTCCGTGCTGCAACTCCCGGGTGAAGGATGCTGTGCTGACAAAGTGCTTCCACGTCTTCTGCTTCGAGTGCGTTAAGACGCGCTACGACACACGCCAGAGGAAGTGCCCCAAATGCAACGCGGCATTCGGGGCCAACGACTTCCATCGCATCTACATCGGCTAAAAGCCACGCAGCTAAACTCGTGAGGAAGCGGGTCAGCGAGATGAGCTGGAGTAGAGACACTGCCTGGGGAAAAAGCTCAGCACGGCACTCACGTGCCCCCTCCTCCAATTATGTACTTCCCTTACACTCTGATGAGAGAGACTGTTGGTGAGGACTCAGTCGATGATTTCAGCTTTGTGTGGGCCGCAGTGATGCTTTGAAGTTTTTTTGTTGTTGTTTTATTTTAACAATAACCGAAGCTTCTCTCATCCAGTGTCCACTAATTAACTTTCGTTTTTTAATGCTGGTGCAGACAGAGGCTTGTTTGTGTGCACTCATTTGAAAGCAGCCCATTAAACCAGTTATCAGAGAAACAGCAGTGCTGTGGATGTTGGTGTGTATGTACACTGTGAATGCCATTGTTTCTTCTTTTTTTTTTTATCTGCCTGTTTTTGCTCAGTGCTGCCCTGAAACAAGCTGACTTGGTGCTGTATAATTGCTGTTCTGCTAGTTATTAAAATGACATGAAAACTGTTCCGCTTCTTCTTCGTTTTTTTATTATTAAAACCATGTGAAGTCTTAACGTTTGATCCTGCAGCATTAAAATACAAGTCCCAGTGTGCAAATCTCTGTTTATCCCCGCTCAGCAGAGCTCTTTCCTCCCTCTGCTCCTCCTCCCCGAAGCCCCAGACGTGTTTGCACGCTGGAAACGGTCGTTAGAAACGCTGGAAGGAAGGGAGTGCCGAACGGGAACGGTGGCAAGAAGGGATTTTTCTCTCTCGCTCTCTCACTCTTTAAATGTTATGCAACATAATCCAACACAGAAGTGCATTTTGATGCAAGTTCAGAGACAAAGGAGCACCAAACTCGATCGCTGTGGGGCTCAGAGCTGAAATAAGAGGCTTTAGGAGACTCGTGGCCAGCTCACACTCACAGAGTTTCGGTCGTTTTCTTGCAGATCTGCCCAGGAAACAAACCACTTTTGGATTCATACACTGCGGGAGTTTTTTTTTGTTGTTGTTTTTAACTGTAACTTTCCGTTACGTTTTGACTGATGATCTCATATCTCTATCGCTGCTGGATCTAAGCCTTTAACGGTTACTTACCAAATATAGCTGGAGCGTCCTTGGGGAGCGCAGAGTTGCAGGATTGGATATTTTTTTGCAGTGCTGCCAGAGTTTATAATTAAACACTAATAGTAATAATATCATCCTGAAACCGAAAGGATTTTTAAACCTGTGTTTTATCTGAATTTCAAATTTTACACTTGAATGTCTTATTATTATTTTTAAAAGCGTGCGCCTTCTGCTGCCTGTCCTTCTGCCTGTTGGTGCTACATGTTGATTTAAAACGCGGTGTGCAGTCAGCGAATGCTCCCAACAGAAGCCATTTTTAAGTCTTTGATTTTCTGTCTGAGTCACTGAACACGAGCTGCTCAACCTGCTCTGAGCTGCAGCGTGAACCTGTGCGCGTTCACTTGGCACATTTCCCCCCCCCCATTGTTCTCAAACCTCCTTTCAGTGACTCCGTGCGTCTGGGCTGAGAGCGCAGTGGATGTGCCATGGCTCGGGTTTTGCTTACTATCTGTGTGTTGGCTCTCGGCTTGACGGTGGCCTGGGCTGGAGCCGAAGCTCGTGCTGAGCAGGCCAAGGCGGACAGCCCATCGGTGGTTACCCTGCGTACCGTTTTCACGGGAACCTGCCAGGAGATCCACCGGTACGCGGAGTCGTTAGTGGGAACCAGCGTGATACGATCAGCTGCTGAGGTAAATAGGGGAGGTGCACCGCGGGATAACACTCTTTTCCTTCTTGCACCAGGAAGTGGATTTGAATTGTTAAAATGCGGTGGTCTAACTTCACTATTCTCTCAGTATTCTCGCTCAGTGCTTAACTGTACCCGATTACTAATTCTGAAAGCTCCAACCTTTCTCTTTAACCTTTCTCCACCCATCACTTCACCCTCTACACACGCATTCCTCTCCATGTGCTCTTCAACTTGATAATCTCCCTTCCTGATCCCCCATCATCTTCTCTGCCCTCATTTTTCTGTCTTCTCCTCACCCCTTCGCACTCTTCCACACACTCATCTCCGCCTCCCTGCTCCTTCTACTACTGGTGGCTCCCTTTTCCCTCAGAGTGCAGTGTTGTTTCTTGAGTCATTGCTTGGCCAGGAGAACGTCAGTACATTGGCCATGGTAAGCGATATTCCTGGGTGTTTCCATCGTGCTGCCCTGACATGGTGCCTTAAACAGAGCCCACTCACTTGGTTCAGTTTAGCCCCATGTCGTGTCATGTCGTGTTACACCATATAGCGCTGAGAGTAGAGAAGCTGTGTGTTTCAGTACTGTGATATTTGCATGTAAGGGCTCACTTTACTTGTGAGCTTTTGTGTGTGTGTGTGGAAACCTCATTGTGCATTAGTAGTTCACCATGAATCACCTAGTGTGTCTGAATGTGTGAGTTAACTTCCCGCATGCAGTCAAACTGAAAATAAAGCCTGTTTCTGCAACTTCAGATTTAAGCTAAACAAAAGATCTGGAGCTGTGCTGAGAGTTCCCAGTAAATTCAGTGTAAAAGAGCAAAATCTTTGGTATAATAGTGTAATAAATAATAAGGCCGATTTTACAGTTATTTAAAAGTTTTGGAAATCAAAACCAATAGAAGGTTATTACACCTGTTTATGAGTTACACAGACACTGACGTGAAGTTCTTAAGTTTGTGGCCTTGTGTAGTGCAACAGGTGCAGATTAGATATGCGTCCAACTCACTGGGCTCCCCTTGACCTTGCAGTACTGTGTCTGTTTACTCTGTGTCTGTGTGTGTGTCGTTTTGTGAGTCGGGGGTGGAGGGTGCACAGGAATAGAGAGGGGTGCTGTCCAGCTGTCACCAGCACGCACAGCTGTTTGTCCAAGTCGGCACATCTTATATCTTAAGATGCCGCTCATACGGGCTATTAAAGTTCCCAGCTGAATGCGATCAGTGAGTTTGTACCAGCTGCTCCTGTCAGCATTACAGGGAGTGCAGAATTATTAGGCAAATGAGTATTTTGTCCACACCATCCTCTGCATGCATGTTGTCTTACTCCAAGCTGTATAGGCTCGAAAGCCTACTACCAATTAAGCATATTAGGTGATGTGCATCTCTGTAATGAGAAGGGGTGTGGTCTAATGACATCAACACCGTATATCAGGTGTGCATAATTATTAGGCAACGTCCTTTCCTTTGGCAAAATGGGTCAAAATAAGGACTTGACAGGCTCAGAAAAGTCAAAAATAGTGAGATATCTTGCAGAGGGATGCAGCAATCTCAAAATTGCAAAGCTTCTGAAGCGTGATCATCGAACAATCAAGCGTTTCATTCAAAATAGTCAACAGGGTCGCAAGAAGCGTGTGGAAAAACCAAGGCGCAAAATAACTGCCCATGAACTGAGAAAAGTCAAGCCTGCAGCTGCCAAGATGCCACTTGCCACCAGTTTGGCCATATTTCAGAGCTGCAACATCACTGGAGTGCCCAAAAGCACAAGGTGTGCAATACTCAGAGACATGGCCAAGGTAAGAAAGGCTGAAAGACGACCACCACTGAACAAGACACACAAGCTGAAACGTCAAGACTGGGCCAAGAAATATCTCAAGACTGATTTTTCTAAGGTTTTATGGACTGATGAAATGAGAGTGAGTCTTGATGGGCCAGATGGATGGGCCCGTGGCTGGATTGGTAAAGGGCAGAGAGCTCCAGTCCGACTCAGACGCCAGCAAGGTGGAGGTGGAGTACTGGTTTGGGCTGGTATCATCAAAGATGAGCTTGTGGGGCCTTTTCGGGTTGAGGATGGAGTCAAGCTCAACTCCCAGTCCTACTGCCAGTTTCTGGAAGACACCTTCTTCAAGCAGTGGTACAGGAAGAAGTCTGCATCCTTCAGGAAAAACATGATTTTCATGCAGGACAATGCTCCATCACACGCGTCCAAGTACTCCACAGCGTGGCTGGCAAGAAAGGGTATAAAAGAAGAAAAACTAATGACATGGCCACCTTGTTCACCTGATCTGAACCCCATTGAGAACCTGAGGTCCATCATCAAATGTGAGATTTACAACGAGGGAAAACAGTACACCTCTCTGAACAGTGTCTGGGAGGCTGTGGTTGCTGCTGCACGCAATGTTGATGGTGAACAGATCACAACACTGACAGAATCCATGGATGGCAGGCTTTTGAGTGTCCTTGCAAAGAAAGGTGGCTATATTGGTCGCTGATTTGTTTTTGTTTTGTTTTTGAATGTCAGAAATGTATATTTGTGAATGTGGAGATGTTATATTTGTTTCATAGGTAAAAATAAATCATTGAAATGGGTATATATTTGTTTTTTGTTAAGTTGCCTAATAATTATGCACAGTAATAGTCACCTGCACACACAGATATCCCCCTAAAATAGCTAAAACTAAAAACAAACTAAAAACTACTTCCAAAAACATTCAGCTTTGATATTAATGAGTTTTGTGGGTTCATTGAGAACATGGTTGTTGTTCAATAATAAAATTATTCCTCAAAAATACAACTTGCCTAATAATTCTGCACTCCCTGTATGAATCACACTGCCTGCACATTGTCTTCTGTCGTCTCTCTGCATGGTTTTCAGTCTGGCCAGTATGCCATGTTACTTAATTGTGGCCTTGTGTAATAACAAATGTAAAGCATGTCTCTACCCTCCTTGCACACCACTCCAGTTTTTTGAGATGGTGATCCGATTCCTGGCCGAAGGAGCTGCCAGCGGCCTGAATGTCATCGCTGTTTACGTCACAGAGATCCTCAGAGTCACTGGATTTGATGGTGGGTAGCAGGATGAGCCCCTATGTGTGTGTCTGTTTGTGTGTGTGTGTGCTCACGTAATGTTGAATCCATGGCAATAAAAAATGCAAGTGAAAATATGCAGACTTGCCTCTCCCTCCGGGCAATTTGTAAGCCACTCCTTTTTAATTGTAAGTGTTTGCTCTTGTTGCTTCCTGTGTAACAGAAAGTATTTTCAAGCTTTATTCTTTATAACAACGCGGCTAAGCTGGATTTCCTCCCTCCACAGCTACACTGAAACTGCCCCACTTCACTCCAGAGGGTGTGACGGCCGTCGCCCAGTGGGGTCTGGTGGCCCTTATTGGCTACTGGTTGCTGTCCATCGTTCTGCGTCTGCTGATTGGTGTGATAAAGCAGGTCTTCTGGATTATCAAAACTGTCTTGGGACTCTGGTTTTTTGGACTGATAGTGACTGATAAGCAAGCGTCCGCAGACACCACCGCAGTTCGACTGGCTGGCT
The DNA here is from genome assembly GCF_051167445.1 of Perissodus microlepis. Taxonomy (NCBI): domain Eukaryota; kingdom Metazoa; phylum Chordata; class Actinopteri; order Cichliformes; family Cichlidae; genus Perissodus; species Perissodus microlepis. The sequence continues at coordinate 10,864,409 of NC_140462.1, forward strand.
TAGTGCTGGTATGCGTCTTTTTGACGCTGCTCACTTCGAGCTCTGAAAAGTCTTTTGTTGTGGAGGATCGACTGAGGCGCCTGGAAGGCCGAGTGAACGCAGTAGAGAGTAAGAAAAAGGAGTAGTGTTGAGAAAAGGCAGACAGGAGTTAAGATGGACAAAGGTGATGGCAATGCAAGTTAAGAAAAATAGTAACTGATTTCTGTCAGCCTGTTTGTGTGAGATATGGGTAATAAAGTAATCTCTGGGATTTTTAATCAAAAATGCTCTTTTCGTCTGCAATCAAGCCACATGAAACTTGTTTACTATGACAAACAAAATGTATTGAAAGGCTACACAAGAAAAAAATGACTGTGCATACAGGAAATAATTCCATAAATGAGATCATAACAGTCCTTTTCTGCCCTGTCTGTTGCACCATTTAAAACACAATAAAATATTTTACAAAATTTGCAGTTCCAAGAGAAAAGCTTCAGTCATGCAAACTCTGTGTGCATTTCAGCCAGCTGCTTACCATGACCACAGTTTCCACAGTGACAACTGAGCTAAATGGAAATGTTGTTTCGTTTGCAAGTACTGTGCAAAAAAGCAAAGTATTCTGTTCCTTTGGTACACATTCCTGGGGGTCAACCATCAAAGAATGACGAATGGTGAACCATTGAGATGCAAAAGTACAATCTTTGACCTTCTGGTATCACTAAGGGAAAGTCCATTACAGCAGCCAATCCAACCGATATTTTAGTCTGGGCTGAAGTGGTTGACCAACTGCCAGACCAGCGTAACCCAGCGTAATCATGCAGCTATCCTGATTGAGAACCTTCCATGCACTGATGGCATCTTAGATTAGGCTTCATAAGCACAAGCATCAAGCAACACATCTTATATTTGGTGACTTATGTTCAATTAGCTACAGCCATGCCTCTTCACTCCCATCTGCCAGGCTGGGTCCCAACGGCTCTGTCATCTGGAAGCTTTTTAATCCTTTGGGTTCTTACCACCAATCTCCACCCCCACTGCCACATCAAGGGAATGGAGCAACCTGACCTCAGTGCCAAAATTATCACTTCTGCTTGCTCCCCTTCACCATCAATAGTCAAAATCCTCCTACGCTGTTCTTTGGTGGAGTGCCAAGCAGACCAGATACAATTCTATCGTGAAATCAACCGTTTTTTTCTCACCACATCAGTGAAAAAAGGAGGAAACTGATAGAGTGTTGCAGCTAAATGTGTCTACAATGAATTTCTTTTAAAAGATTAAAAGGATAAAGCAAGAATTAGACACCAGCTCTTCCTCTCACAGCTCTGCAACCCTTTTTATGCATTTGGATTTCCCAGGCCACAACTTCACTTAATTATACAGGAATGGCAAACCGATTCAGCAGCTAGCTTATGAACACTTTAGAGCACCTAAAGAGCCAGCTGTTTCCGTTAACAGAATTTAGAGAGCATTAAATATTGGGCATATGTTCACCAGGTGTCCAAAACACAGATAAATGCAGATTTTGCAACTCCTTCCAAACTTTTCTTAGTCACTTAAAAGAAAATCTTCTTGTTACACTTCCCCAAAAACTTAAAAAGCAAAACAAACCCTAACTCAAGCTGTGAAAGAATGGAAGTGGATATTTTCACATTTTTGTTATACAATAGCATACATGCTATAGCCTTTATAGGATTCCCACGTTTCTGATATAATCTACACAGAGATTGCCAATTATTGTGGGAAAAGGCTAAACAAAAACATATTAATTTTAAGTAACTTTAAGAAATTAAATGAATCACATGAGGTTTTAGTGCTTAGAGTTTTATTTTGTGTGTTTCTTCTGCTATTACAAAGTTAGTTTGAACGCATACTCCAGTTCTTAAAGTATGAGCTGATAAACCTTTTTAAATGTCTCTACACAGGACTACTTGTTGTGCGTGTCAGACAGGTCTGAGGTTCTGTTGTTTTTCTTCTCAAGACAGAAAAGCCTCAGTTGTAGTTTGAGTCCTGCTCTGCTTCCTGTCTTCTGTGAACCAGCTGCTATGGCAGAAAGGAATTTATGTGCTTGGATGAGCTTTTGGCTCTCTGGTGACACTGTTGGAGGTGCTTTAAGTATTAGTGAAGGTAAACTGTGCAGGGGAACAAATACAAATACCAAACAAGTTGTAGAGGTAGGATAATGCTAACTTTAATGTAACAGATGTCTAAATACATGCTGATATGTCCATAAGGGTTTTTAAAAAGGTTTTACAGCATATAGTCTTCTCAGAAAGTGTTTAAATAACATACACACAATACACACAATCGACAGTACTTTCACAGGATGAAGGGGTATTGCACTTGTAACTAAATGTGACAGATCAAAAGTTCCCACATATGGACACAAATACATCAAATATATAAAAACAAAACACAAACCACATTTCAGGAGGGTAGGTCTTTGGTAAAGCATAGAAATATTTCCATATTGATGGCCCTTGCATTTCTAAGTTTGCTTTTTGTGTACAAGATATGATTAAATACTAAGATATGAACTCTTCATATAAGCAACAATAACAAAAAAGTCTAAAATAAGCGTCTTCATTAGCAGTCTCACATTTCATACAAACTGTGAATGCATAAAAACACAGAGCTAAAAACAGTTCCCTTATTTAAGTTAATATGAATCAGATTCCACATTTAACTGTAAAACCTCAGTTTTAAAGTTACTGCAATGTGTCTACTACATATATCATCCCTGAAAATATCACATTCACAGTGGTCTGTAATGCATAACGTATTCCTGACAGAACTATAGAGAACAGAAAAATGTATTTACAGTAGTGTTAATTAATGTGCAGTGTCCCTTAAAAATCACAACATAAAAAACAAAAAGACAGAGGAAGATCTGAAAATACATATTTTCTTGATAAATATGGAACTACAGCAGGCAGCAGTGAAGACACAGCTTCAAAATGTTTTTGGTTCTAAAGTTTTTTTTTATCCATAAAAAACTATCTGTAGAAACATAAATTTGTAAATTTACCAGTGGTTACAAAACAATTTTTTTCTTGGCTCAAAGATGTCAGGCAATCCTATTCCCTGAAATGTCAAATTATCCCTTCGTCACCATACTAAAGAACACAGTTCAAAATCAAGACTTTTAGAAGAAGTTGAATTTTTCTGAGGTATAAACATCACAGTACGTTGAGGCTGAGCTGAGTGGCGGACCAGAATTGAAAATTGTCCCCTTCAATTCAAACCGTGGCTCAGGGTCGGAGGTGGGAGTGATGGTTGGAGCCTCTTCCTGCTTCGCCGGCGGTGTAACCTGGAGGAAAAAGACAGACGTGTCACTGCACATTTAGCCTTTAAACCAAGTCTCGTTTCTAAGTTTAAAGAAGTTTCAAAACTGCATTGAACATGTACTTAGGTCTCACCTCACAATAAGCAGGTGGAGCATCCATAGCAGCAGAACTGTGTATCTGCAGAGTTCAACAACACACATTAATAGCAGGAAAGAGAGGAGAATAAAAATGGCTCAGGAGTTGAGTTCATACACTAACCAGCGGGTCAACTGGAGCATCAGGAGCCTCATCAGTGTTGGGTGGATTAGAGAGTTCACAGCGCTGGTTTGATCCCGGACCCACAGGCTCAAACTGCAGTTCGATTTAAACAGACAATATAAACACAACTAAAAAAAATAAATACACAAAAAGCAAAAAAATAGCAGAACATGTTCACCTCATGGTAATACACAGCAGGCTCGCTATCATTCTCTGCAGCTGCTTCTGAGTTGTCCTTTGCTGAGGAGCTCTCACCACAACAGCAGTACTTGCAGCAACACCAGCACAGAGTGAAGAACAACGCACCACCACCAATACCGAGGTAAGCCTGACTGAACTGTGGCTCTGAAACAAAGTCCGTTAATCAGCCCAAAGCAAACTATACTGTATAATGAAAATGATCTTAGTTTATTTACCTTCCATTTCCAGGAACACTACCAAGGCTTTGTCATCATTATCATCTCTGACTTCAAACCGTCCACTGCATGTCTTTTGGATGGCCTTGTGTACAATCCCACATGGCTTTAAAAGCTCAAACCCCACGCAATCCACTTGTTTCAAATCATGCTGCAGCCTGCCCTTAAGGACTATCGCAGTCTTACTGTTTTCGCCAGGGAAGAAGTAAATGTTGCAGGAGTGCGGTTCCAGATCAAAAGTGACGTTCAGGACTTCATTAGTCTCCAGGGTATAGCTCTTTGTGACCTCTGATAAAGAAAATATTAAAGTGATTTTTAAGTTAATGCATGAGGAATCTGTAGGAAGCAGGGGCAGCTCTAGGGGAGGGGTTGACGACGAGAAATCGTGAGGGACATACAAAGTGACACAATACAAATGACAAAAATTACATATGCAGAAATAAATAAGTTAATATTTCAACTCATTGTAGGGTGTCTATAGGACTTTTATCAGCGTTTCCCCCTCAGTTGCACATCGTGATTTCCCCTGCAGTGGACAGGGTTTTTAAGTATATGATGTGTTCCACTTTGTCTTGGTTCCTGGTGTAAGTTTTTTGGGGGGTTTGTGTCCGATTTAAGGAAAATTAAGTTACTGTCGTGTATGATGCTTCTGAAGATGAGCTGTGAGAATCTCCATAAAACCAGAACCTGTCCATTTAAAAAGAGTTAAAACGAACCAACCCATATGTCCTTTATTGAGCTTTAGATTTGCATTGCTCTGGTGGACTTTATAAAATCCAGTTTACAGAGTATACAGCTAAATGACTTAACTAAATGCATATTTGTTATATACCGCAGTTTGGCTTTAGAGACTTTAAATATGCTGTTAGTGTTACGCTCTCAATGTTTTGTAGGTCAATCTAACTATAGGCTTGTGGTAAAAGTTTTGCACACCTGTAGAAAAAGAAAAAAACATTAGATAAATCAAGGACTAAAAAGATCCACACCTTTTACGTCAATGATCTTCGCATGCATCAATTCCCCATAGTTGTCTTTGAATATGTAGCGGCCACTGTCTTTTTGGGCTAAAGAACTGATGGTATATAAGGTCTCAGTCATCTTCCATCTACTGCCCTCTTTGGGCTGAGCTTCGTCACGTTCCCACAAGATCGTCCCTTCTGAGTTGTTCTTGGGGATGAACTCGATAAAGTGAACCCTTCTTGACACCCTCATCCTGAATCTGTTTCCATACTCCACTTCATAATTTTCAACATTTGCAAGGCCTGGAGAGGAGAGAAAAAATATTAATGTATGTTATTATTGCAAATTATTTTTGCTAATTCTGGCATATTTACATTGACATGTTCATAATTATACCGTGTTATCGGAGTTAAGAAAACTGCACTTAAATACAATAATAAAGGGTGATGCTGAGCACTGATGCTGAGTCCCAGACTTCAGCATTATTTAAGCTGCTTTACTAACGTGGAAATGATCATTTCCACGAGCTTCCTTACTTACCAACACCAAGACTGGCAACTAGAAGCAGCAACAAGATCATGATGATGTGCAGGGATTCAGCGATTCCGAGTCCCGAATAAACAGTTAGGCACAAAGCACCCTGCGTTTGGGGGTCATTTGTACCTCTTTTAGTATATAGACTTCAAATTACACCTACCCTACATAAATACATGGGTAGTAGAAGAAGGTTACAAAGTTAATACGCGCCGGTACGTTGTTAAAGTCGCAAAACGGAGAAACATTTTGTGAGCCCACCCAAAGGGCGTTTCCTTCAGCGCACTCGTGATGCGTTTAAGGGTTTTACGGAAATTATTGTTAAAATATCGAACAAGAGGGTTCGGTGTGACTCGGCCTCATCCCCTCACTTCGATAAAGGATTAGCGAGGGGCTGTTAGGTCCACTAACAATAAAAAGAAACCTAACTTTGCAACAACAACGATAATAATAATTTTTATTAAAGGTTAATTGCTGTTGTTGTTATTAAATTTAATAATAATAATAATAATAATAATAATAATGATAATGCATTTTATTTGAGGGCGCCTTTCAAGAACCCAAGGTCACCTTACAAAAAACAAAATTAATAAAAGGAACAGTAGTCATAAAATACATAAAATAAGTTAAAATTACAAAACAGAGCTTGACAACAGATAAAATCAGCATTAAAGCGAATAAGCCAGTTTAAACAGATGTGTTTTGAGTTGTGTCTTAAATACAGAAAGGGAGTCAATACTTCTTAGTGCAGGAGGAAGAGAGTTCCAGGGCCGGGGAGCAGAGCGACTGAAAGCTCTGTTTCCCATAGTAATAAGGTGTGAGGACGGAACAGTAAGATGAATAGCAGATGATGATCTGAGAAGGCGGGAAACAGTGGTGATATGGAGCAGGTCACACACATATGAAGGAGCAGATTTATGGATACACTTGTATGTAAGAAGTAAGATTTTAAAATTTATCCTGGCTTCTATGGGCAACCAGTGAAGCTGCTGAAGAACTGGGGTAATATGAGCTCTTGACGGAGTGCAAGTTATGACCCGAGCTGCAGAATTTTGAAGAAGTTGGAGTTTATGAAGGGACCTTTTAGGGAGATCAAATAGGAGGGAATTACAGTAATCAATACGGGACGTAATAAGACTATGGACAAGGATGGCAGCAGCATGGGGAGTAAGGAAGGGACGGAGTCGGTTAATATTACGTTTGACATTTGACAATATTGTTCTAGATAGATAGATAGATAGATAGATAGATAGATAGATAGATAGATAGATAGATAGATAGATAGATAGATAGATAGATAGATAGATAGATAGATAGATAGATGGATGCATGCTCTGTCCCCACTGCTGTTCTGCATAGGCCTAAACCCCCTCAGTGAGATCACTGACAAGACTGGCTATGGATACCAACTACGGAATGGAGCAATCGTCAGCCACCTCCTCTACATCGATGACATCAAGCAGTATGCCAAAAGTGAACGAGACATCGACTAACTGATTCACACCACCAGGATATACAGCAACAACATCGGAATGTCGTTTGGACTGGAGAAGTGTAGTTGATAACAAAGGGAAGGTAATCAGAAGAGGATCGCACAACACTGCAGACATTGGAGACAGCTACAAGTACCTGGGAATCCCACAGGCAAATGGGAACCATGGAGAGGCTGCTAGGAAAGCTTCAAATGCAGAGTCAGGCAAGTCCTGAGGTGCCAGCTAAACAGTATAAACAAGGAAGGAGGAAGAGGAGGAACCATCATGGGAGGATAGGCCCCTGCACAGCATGTACCACCGGCAGATAGAGGAGGTGACTGACATCCAGAAATCCTACCAGTGGCTGGATAAAGCTGGACTTAAAGTCAGCACAAAGGATATTGGCAGCACAGGAACAAGCTCTGAGCACAAAATCCACAGAGGCTGGGGTCTATCACACCAGGCAAGGCCCCAGGTGCAGACTGTGTAAAGATGCCCCTGAGCTAATCCAGCACAAAACAGCAGGATGCAAGATGCCGACAGGCAGGGCATACATGGGACGCCATAACCAAGTGGCCAGCATAGTATACAGGAACATCTGTGCCAAGTATGGCCTGGAAGTCGAGAGGGGAGTTTATTTTATTTATTTTTTTTAGAATGAAATCAAAATTTCAAGACAAATTTTAAAATGTTATTTTGAGAAAAAAGTTAAATTTGAATTTAAGTTGAATTTAATCTCAAAATAGTATTTCAAGTTTATTCTCAAATTCGTATGTTGAATTTCTCATTGAAATACTATTTTGGAGAATTAATTGGAAATTTTGAGATTAAAGTCAAAATAGTATCTTGACTTTCATCTTGGATATCCTTTATTGTCATCGTTAATTTTAAGAATTAAGTCAACATTTCTAGATTAATCTTGAAACACTTCTACGAAAATGAAGTTGAAACAGATTCTAATTACTAATCTCCAAGCTTTTCTGCCACCCAGACTCATTTTGGTTTTGAGTGAAATTTCCTTTTAATACACTTAAGATCCATGTACCCTTTGAGTGACTTATGGAAGCTTTATGTGTAGATTTACATAATATCCCCATTCAGCTTTATCTGTAACAGAGTTGACGCTAAATAGCAAAGATATATATGTGGTCAGTTATGCACCTTCCATATTTTATGGGCCTCTTTACTCATAAAAGAACTCAGATTTTATAAAACTGAAAGACTAACCAGTAAAAGTGACCATAAAGAAAGACCAGATTTTGACATATATTTTATGAACAAAGCATTTCTGTCAAAGTAACACAAAAAGGTTATAAAAGTTCCAGCTTACATAATCTATAAAAAAATACAGTGAGGATAATACTTGCATTGCATTTAGATGTGCATTTTTAAATAACAGATTTAGACCATAGAAAAATATCACAATTTGACACAAAACAAGTGTCTCAAAACTTTTTCAGTTTTCACAAAAAGGTTATAAAAGTTCCAGCTTACATACAAAAATATACAGTGAGAGTAATACTTGCATTGCATTTAGATGTGCATCTTTTTTTAATAAAAAAAAAACAAAAAAACATAAAAGCTATTCTTCAAAAAAAATACCCCCAGATCTTCAGTGGGTCCTAAGTTGGAAAGGCTTAATCGCATTTAGTGGACAGGCAAGTCAACACTAACCAAGGCCATGGTGGAAGATCTCAGGCAACAGCCAGGGTCACATGGCGTCAGCAGCAGATATAGACAGGAGCTTCCTAAGGCCTTAAAAACCACCAATATAATCTTCAAATTAGTTCTACAACTAAAAGGTAGCCAGTGAAAGCATGTGAGGACTGGTGTAACATTACTGCTTCTTTTTCTATATATTAAAAGCCTGCAGCAGCATTTTGAAGTCTGAGGATGTTATGATGAATGCTGTAAGAGTTAACAGCATGACAGCAGCCAAATCTTCAAGAAATACAAACACGAATAACCTTTTCTGAGTTGGAATGAGCAGCTTAGAGCAGCTTATTCAGCTTAGACAGATATCTGTCTAAGCTGAATAAAAAAACAACTGCATAACTTTAGACACGTGCAAATCAAAAGAGAAATTGGATTCCAACACAAAAAGTTTGTGCTGGGTGGAGAGGGTGTAAATACAATAAATTCCATTATTCCGTTTCAGAAAAAAAATTGGACATCCAGTTCCTTCCTTCCAGATTGGACATTATATCCTGTTATGACGTCTCGTATATTGAGTTGTTGTGTATTGTCTGCAGAGAAGTGACGATGTCGGACACGTTAGGCCAAGATTTGTCCAAGAGTTAGCACGTAGCTTACAGCAGATGCAAATCAAAGGGGACCCAAAGTGGAACCCTGTGGGACTCCAGAAGAGAGAGGAGCATAAGAAGATAAAACTTTGTCAATCTGTACAGAAGATTACGTGTTTAACGCATACAACATGATCTGAGGGTTGAGGTGAGGTCAAGAAGAATTATTAATATATGTTGTTTTTGTTTTTAAAGTTTTTTAAGGGGGTAGACTGCTGCATGTTTGAAAAAGGAGGAACAAACCACAGATAACAGAGAATAATTTATAATAGTTAAAATATCTCTCAGTTTGAGTGCAAAAAACAACATCTGAACTTAAGCTCTAAAACTCTGAACTAAGAGGAGGTGCAGAGGGAACTGTTACTCCTTCCAGATCAAAGTGTGGTTCCAGGGTTGAGAGGAGGGGGTCTGAGCTGACTGAGGGATGTGGAGTGGAATCCCACCTTCCTGGAAGTGCAACCTGGAGATAGCAGAGAAAAAAAAAGAAAAAGAAAAGAAAGGTACATTAGATCAATGAGCAAAATGAGTCAGCCTTTTTGTGGTTTCTGGGAGTGCATGGGGGAATTCTGTTTGTTTTTGTACCTCAGGCTGAAATGGGTTCACATGCATACTTACTTCATGATATGCCTGTGAAAAGAAAAAATATATATACATCAGTCCACATAGCAAGAAGGATTTTTATAGTGATAACATTTTGTCCTACTTCGGTTTTAAGGGAATTTGCACTTAAAATTTTGGGGCTACAGTTTAATGCTTTCAAGTAAAAAGACAATATAGCTTCGTAATAGATTTTGTGATTTATGCTGTGTTTTTTACCATACCTTCTATTTGTTTCTTTTTAAAGTAACCTAACTCTGAAAATAATTGTAAAATTAACAATCATGATTGTGTGAAAAAACACATTACAAATTGAGCTATTATATGAATTCGGCAGGCAGTTCAGATGAGACAAATGGCGTGTGTGTGCTGTGGAAAAGTAATAGTTTCTTTTGTTTTGTTTTCAAAATATTTGTTTATTTCTTAAAATTTCTTCGTTCCATTAGAATTCCTCGAGCACAGGCTGGGTACAACAGTACAGGCCATAATAAGAAACTTTATTGCTAAAAAGACTGACTGAAAGAACAAACTTCATATTTAGGAACAGAAATAATGATCAAACAAATATAGCAAAAAAGAATCATTAATATCTCAATGTATCTGAGGCTAATGATTCTTTAAGATTCTATAAAATAAGACTAACATAAAGACAAGACACATCATAGCAAACACATGCTATCAGCAGGCCAAAATACAAAGATTACTTGTTTTCAAAACAGTATAAAACTATAAATCAAGCTTTACACCCACCGGTGGCTCAGTCGAGGTACCCGTAGGTTGTTCAGAAACATGAAAATTCATGGGCTGACAGGACCAATATGGAGGAGGTGGTTCACCTGAATAACGTTGACCTGTAGGTTGATCCTGATCCTGTAATTGAAATAAGGAAATTTTATTAAATGTTAAAACAGCTGTTATTAATCTCCACTTGAAAGACTACTTACATGATAATATACATCAGGCTCAGGTGAGCCTTCAGTCTGAGGAGAAGACTTGCAGTTTATTTTACAAGACCAGCAAATGCAGATGATCCCAATGATGGCAACCAAGGCAATAACAGTGAGTAATGTACTCTCTGACATAAATGCTGTAAAAGGACAGACAAAGTTAGGGAATACTGTGTAGAGTGTGTGGGGCTGAGATAGCTCTCACTTATGTTTTTCCACCCATGCCCTACTTTCTCTGATCTGAGAGTCTGTGCGATTCCACAGGATCTTTGGCTGGTCCAGACTGTGAAGGGGAATAAACTCCAGGATTTCAGCCCGTCTAGGGATAGAGTCCTCCCAAGTATAGTAGTAATCCCTCTTGACCTTTTTGGCACATTCTTAAAATGCACATTAAGAAAAAAAAATGGACTTGTATTTAGGAACAGGTAGCTAAACACATACCTATATATATTTTTGATGTAAATATAAAGTACAGCCCAAATTCTCACCCAAGACTTTCAGTTCAACAACATTGTGACGCTGATGGCCACCAGATGACGCCAAATAAATTCCTTTATCTCTTTCTGTCACGTCTGTAAGATAAATTGAGCCAGGAGAGACTCTGAAGCCTGCGTCTGTTGCCTGAAAGATAGACAGCACATATATATTTACACATTACCTCGGGTTAAAACAGGTTCTATTTATTGTCCTCAAAATAGTTTACTACTTTTAAACAGAAGCCTTAAATGTATCATATTCCAGATCTATAATAGTCACATAGAACCTGAAGCTGCTCACCTTCCCATCTTTAATTACAACTTTCACAGATCCCCCATTACTTTGATTGAAGTATATCAGTCCACTATAAGGTAAGGGTAATTAGATGGAAACTGCCACCTGCTGCCATAGCACACCTCCTCAGTTTGTATAGAAGCTGATGAGCCTTTAATAGCCAGTATGCACAAGAAGAAGAGACAGGTTGAGGTAGTGTTAACATATAAGAATAACTCACTAATGATTTTGGAGAGCTGTGTGGCAGAAGAGGAAGAGTAGGGGTGACCCAGAGTAAGAATCCAGTAAAATATTTGCGTCACCTCTTAAAATTTCCCTGTAATAACATAAAAAATAGACAATATCAAAAATACAGTGCTGCAATACTGAAATTTTGTTTAGTTGGGGATAAGGTCAGGAATATATATGTATAAATAAGAAAAGTGCAACAATATTGTAGGTGCGGCTGCCGGTGCGGCTAGCTTTACTGCGACTTCGTATGTGAGGGCTCACTTGACTTGTTTTGTTCTGAGGGTATTTTAATGATGTAAACTTGGACTGACACAAACGACGTGTAACTTTTTGCACACAAAAACAATACTTATAAAACTACATAGCAAAGTTTATGTACTTACAGCAAAATAATAGTAGCAACGTATCCGACTATAACGCTGTGTGCGCGTCTCCACCAATCCGTCCCTGCCCCTGTAGCTCCTGGGTGGAGTATAAACAACCCCCGGGGATGCGAGGTGGGACGCTTCCCAGCAATCACGGGTGGAAACTCCGACGTCATTTCCTTACTCATTAGGAAGAAGGGGTCGGGGAATCTATATATATATTGTAGTGGCAATTCCTTTTGTTTGACAGTGTTGGAGAGTAACGGAATACATGTACCGCCGTTACGTATTTAAAATACAAAATATGAGTAACTGTATTCCGTTACAGTTACCGTTTAAAAAGGTGGTATTCAGAATACAGCTACTCTGTTGAAATAAATGGATTACACTGCGGTACTTTCCTGTTTCATTTTGTCGCGGGTCAGGACTGTTTGGGTTTTGTTTGACAGCTACGTTCTGTTGTTCCAGGCGGCAGCGTTACGGTTGCCATGGTTACAGGGCGACGCTCTCTCTCTCTCTCTGCGACTGTGTGTTTCCTGGGTGAGAGAGCGCCTTTTCGTTGTTGTTGTTGTTGTGCTAAGCTAACAGGCAGAATGCTACAAGCATAGCTCTAAAGAATGTAGCATCATGGGCAGTGTAGTCCGTGTTGCAGGGAGAATGGACTGCCATACACGTTATGGGTCTGTGAGCGCGAGGAGGGAGAAAAAGGGGAGTGGAAAGGTACGAGTTGTCATCGAGCAAAAACGGGAGCTGGAAGCATGTAAATATAATAATAACCACTGTAGCCAAGAAGAGAGCCTGACGAGCCCAGCTGTAAGTAAGCTATTAAGACTCGACTGTACACTGTGTTCGTGTTTTCCTCCGAAAACAATAAGTTCCGTTGCAGCAGTCTTTCAACGCCTCTCTCTGTCTCTCGCAAGAAAAGTTGACCCACACAACAAAGTAAAGCTATTTTTCGGCTACGAGCCGACAGGGACCCCGCCGTATTAGTCAGAGGTCCCTTTACTACAGTTCGGAGTCGCGGACCTTCAGTAATAGTAATAAATCACACAGCAATAGTACATTCACGTTGTTGTAAAAAGCATGATAATATATTAAGTATTCCAAAGTATTCAGAATACGTTACTGTCATTGAGTAACGTAACGGAATACGTTACAGAATACATTTTGGGGCATGTATTCTGTATTCTGTAATGGAATACATTTTAAAAGTAACCTTCCCAACACTGTTGTTTGACAAACCAAACATCCCACAATTAAAAGTCCACAAGCCACTGCTGCACTGAGATACTATTTCGTACGCAGGCAAAAGAAGTCCACTGTCCAAACTTGAAAGTTGCGTTTTTATGGTTTATTTATCCAGTTTGGCAAGCAATAACAAGATCCATTTTTTGTTACTTCCTGCTGCTTCTCCTGCTCTGGTAAAAAACCATAGGCCCACCCCAGTGCATGCTGGTCCTATACCAGTCTCTTTATTTATAGAAACAAAATGGCCCTACAGCTCTTACTGACTAATTTAACAAAGTAACATCAAACAAACATTGAAACAAAATATTAACCGACAAATAAACTTGTAAATAAATCCCAAAATATAAGTAAACTAACAACAAACTTTAACTAATTTCAAAATAATAAAAAATAAGAACAAATAGCTTCAACACTCCTGCCCCTAATTATGCATACAATCACAATTACTTTAAAGTCCCAAAAGGAGGAGCTATTCCCTTAAGCAGGTCCTTAATCTTTGTTAATGATCTTCTTCACGATGAGGCTTCCAGTAGCAAAATAAGTTTTGTCACTGGCCTTTCCAAAACACTGGTCTTTGTTTGTAGTCTCACAGAACGCACCAAGCCTTTTGCACCCTGGTTTACACTTAAGACTTTTGCCATCATCCTCGATCCTTTTGGAGCTGTAGCGTCTGCAATTAAAACAACATCTCCAGGTATAAGACATCTTTTAGTCCTCATCCATTTTTGTCTTTCTTGCATCAGAGGTAGGTACTCAGAAAGCCATCTCTTCCAGAACAACTCTGCCATGTACTGTACCGGTTTCCACCTTTTCCTGACATGCAGATCACTTGGATCAAACAGTCCTGGTGGTAAAACTGGTTTATTTTTCAGCAACAACAAGTGATTGGGTGTCAGTGCTTCAAGATCATTTGAGTCATCTGAAACGCTAGTAATGGGTCTGTCGTTCAATACAGCTTCAACCTCACAGAAGACTGTTTGGAGTCCTTCATCATCCAAAACTTGCTCTTTGAGAACTGAGGCTAAGATACTCTTTATTGAACGAATGAGGCGCTCCCACACACCGCCTTGGTGAGAAGCTGCTGGGATGTTAAAGTTCCATTTCATGCCATCCTGAACAAAAGCCTTTTGAATTTTAGCATGGTCCAGCTCAGTCAAACTTTCTTTCAACTCTCGATTCCTGTGCTCTTCCTGCATGTCCCAACCTTTGATGGATATGGCGTAAAATCAGTGTTGACACATGCATATCTTTTGTCAAAATTGCAGGATGCTTTACTTCCATAGGCATGGCTGCTTTATTCAATCGGCCACCCACTCTGAGGATTCCTGCATCCAACACTGGATCAAGTTTGTAAAGACAACTTCCCTTGGAGACTCCTTTGAGGCCATTGCTGATTAAAGCCATTTCAGTTTTAAATTTCTGTTGTTGTGCATATTGAATAATAGCTTGTTCTGCCTTTGCTAAATCTTCTGAAGTCAGATTTCCTTTCTTCAAAGTGGTCCTAAATCTTTCCATTCTTATCTCCACTTCTTTCTGACTTTCCAGATCATTCTTATTCAAACCTGCAGCAAGCAACTCTGTCCTCTTCTGCGGCAGCAACACCAAAGCCTCTTTCAGCTTTAAAAGCCAGGCTACAGAGATTTTAAGTTTTGCCCAAGACGAGAAGTAATGGATAAGATAGTTGGTAGGATTTTGTAATTCCTTCACAATGACATTCATTGTCAGGTCCTTTTTGACCTCTGGGTCATCTGCAGAAATTACACTGTACTCCACATCCAGTTTAGGCCATTCCTTTTCTGACTTATAGAGAAATTCTGGCCCTTTTATCCATCTTCTACATGTGAGGAAATCCCCAGCACTCATGCCTCTGGATGCATCATCTGCAGGATTCTCCTTGGAAGAAACATATCTCCACTGATTCACATCTGTTGCTTCTCGAATGACAGCAATTCTGTTTGCAACAAAAGTATTAAATCTTCTGGTTTCATTGGAGATGTATTTCAGTACTGTTGTACTATCAGTCCAAAAAACTGATTTTTCCAACCTTACCTGCAGCTCTTTTTGCAGAAGCATATTCACTCGAACTGCAAGAACTGCAGCCGTCAATTCCAGCCTGGGAATTGTAGTTTGCTTGAGAGGAGCAACTCTAGCCTTTCCCAGGATAAAAGCAACATGCGTGATGTTATTCTTTTCCAACTTTAAATATGACACTGTTCCATAACCATCTTGACTTGCATCAGAAAAATGATGAAGTTGTGCCTTATCTGGTCTTCCAAAGCAACTTGGTTTAAAGCAACGTTCCACTTTGAACTTTGAAATCAGCTGGAGATCCTCCAGCCAATCACGCCACTGCTGGGAAAGAGAGTGGGGAATAACTTCATCCCACTTCAAATTTTGTCGGCAAAGCTCTTGTAGCAACAGTTTAGCTGGCAGGCTGAAGGGAGACAAGATTCCCAAAGGATCATACAGTGAGCTGACCACAGACAAAATGCCCCTTCTGGTTGTTGGACGGTCCTGCAGGGAGGTTCTGAACCGGAACTTGTCTGTTTCTATGCACCACTGTAAACCCAGTGCTCTCTCAACTGGAAGTTGATCTGCGTCCAAATCCAGAGCCTTAATTTCATTTGCTCTCCTTTCCTCTGGGATTGACATGAGCACTGTGCGACTGTTGCTGATCCATTTTGAAAGCTTAAATCCTCCTTTAGCACAGATATCTGTCGGCCTCTTCACCATGTGCACTGCCTCCTCTTCTGAAGCAACAGATTTCAAACAATCATCCACATAAAAGTTTCTTTTGTCTGTATCAACCACTTCAGCTGGAAACTGTTGTGCATTATCATCTGCAGTTCTCTGTAGAGCATAATTTGCACAGCTTGGCGAAGATACTGCTCCAAACAAATGCACTTTCATCCTGTATTCCTGCGCCAACCTTGTAGTGTCGCCATGTTGCCACCACAGGAAACGGAGAAAGTTGACGTGTTTTTCTGAGACTTGAACTTGGTGAAACATGGAATCAATGTCTGCCATTAATGCAACAGGCTCTTGTCTAAATCTGATCAGAACTCCAACCAGCGAGCTTGTGAGATCAGGTCCCTGTAGAAGCTGGCTGTTCAATGATGCTCCTTTATAAGTTGTTCCACAGTCAAATACAACTCTTAACTTGCCCTTTGTGGGATGATACACTCCGTGATGAGGGATGTACCACACCTTTCCATCATCTTTGTGCAACTCATCTGCACACACAAGCTCGGCATATCCTTGTTCAAGCATGTTGTTTACACATTCAGTGTATTCAGCCTTATAATGAGCATCCTTTTCAAATCTCCGTCTGAGACTCTGGAGACGCTGCTCTGCGACACAGAGGTTATTTGGCAAGCTGGGACCTTCTCTCCTGAAAGGCAAATCAATGTGATAATGATTTCCAATAAGTTTTATTGAACTATTAACAATATCCATGAAACACATATCCTCTCTGGACATTTCAGTCTGCTCCTCTGAGGAGCTTTCATTAAAATCACGATTGTACTGTTTAATCAACATTTCTTCAAGACGCTCAACAGAAATCCTATTGGCTGTTACAGCAGTGCAGTTGTTTTTATTTCCACTGTTACTTCCAGTGCGCAGGGGACCATTTATGACCCAGCCAACTTTTGTTTTTACAGCATAAGGTCCACCCTCCACACTGTTTATCACCTTCCATGGCTCTAAAACATTGGAAGCATCAGTGCCTATCAGTAGCTCCACCTCTGCATCAATGTTGTGAAGTTTAACAGGTTTAAGATGAGGCCACTGATCAATGTCGCCTTGCTGGGGAATATTGACTGTAGAAACTGGCATGGTCTTTTGAGTCAAAACATCTGGCAACGGCATGAAATCATTTGCTTCCAAACCAGACAGAACTTGTGCACTAACAATCCTATCTTGACTCATTGTTCTCAAAAGGATATTGGCCTTTTTACCTTTTAGATTCAGTCTTTTTGCCAGGGTTTCTGTACAGAATGTACCTGAACTTCCAGGATCCAAAAACGCATAGGTTTGCACAATTTTGTTGCTCTTTTGGCTCTTAACTTGAACTGGAACTATAGGAAAAACTGCATCAACTTCATGACCGGCCCCAATATGCCCACATGTCTGAGTGGTTGCAGTTGAAAAGTTGACATTAGAGCTTGTCATCTGTTGAGCTTGTTCTGAGGGTGCACCTGGATCTTTTCGCTCTATATGAAGAACCCCTGGGTGCTTTTGATGACACACATTGCAATCCAAACGACTCCTACAGTCTTTGCTTATGTGACCAACTTTTAAACAACCAAAACAAATTCCCCTTTCCTTGATAAAAGTCAACTTATCCCGATGCATTTTAGCTTTAAACTGCTTACAATTCTCTAGTAAATGATTGCTGTGTGAACAAAACAAACAACTATGCAGAACAGTGGAATTTGTTCTGCTTCCAGTTGATTGAGTTTTGACTCCTGGAACCGTACTGACATTAGTGGCAAAACTACTTCCCTTTTTTCTTTGCTTGGTGGAACTTGAAACTTTAAAGCTGCTTCCAGATTGTGAGTCTTGGATGTTGCCAAGCACTGGATCTGATGCTACTTTCACCTGTTTTATTATGAAGGCAACCAGATCAGTGAACACTGCTCTGTGACCATTTTGTTCCTGCAGTTCATAGGCAACAACTCTCCATTTTTCCCTCAATTTGTATGGAAGTTTCATAACAATCATTCTCATATTTGAGGGCAAATCCAACTCCTTCATATGAACAACTTGCTGTGTTAGATTCGAACATCCTTGAAGAAAAAGAGAGAATGACTGTAGACCTTTCACATCCTCACTTTTAATAGGTGCACAACTCACAATCCTCTCCATATATGCAGAGGCTATTTTATTTTCGTTCCCAAAATGTTCTTCAAGAAGATATTTGGCTGTGGAATAGCCCTGCTCAGGAGGTAAATGCTGACAACTATGCACCAAGTCTTTAGACTGCCCCCTAGTGAACTGCTTTAAAAAATGCAAACAGTCACTCCAGTTATCAGTTTTAGCTTCCACTCCATTTTCAAAAGCATTCATAAATGATCTGTACTGTAAAGGGTCTCCATCAAACATAGGGATGTTTCTAGCTGGAAGGACAGAAGATAAGTTTTGTTTTACAAGCAAAGTAGTGATGTCATTTTGTTTTTGCATAATATTGACAATCTCCTTCGTGCAATTCTCAGTCAAAGTAGGAGACTGAGGCTGTGTTTGCTGCGTCACTTGAGCTGAATCATCAACTTTTACCATCACCTCACCCACCCGATGTTGGTTTTGACTTTGTCTAGGTATGATTACTTGTGATTCAGATGCAGAGTAATCTCTTTCTGCCGGAACAAATGTATCAGCACAAGGATTTAAATTCGGCGCTTCTTGTACGTGCCCTCTTTCAAAATAAGAGTTCATTCCATCAGAACGCTCAGAGCTACAAACTGAGTTTATTTTTAAGACATGAAGCTTTGCCTTAGTTGCTGCCAACTCTGTTTCCAAGGATAATTTCTCAGTTTTTCCTCTTGCGCTTCAATAAAATGTTTTTTCTTTAATGCAGCGAGTCGCTCCATGAGCGCTGCCTTGTCAGCCGCAGCTTTAATGCGCGCGGAAGATGTTGATGAAATTCGACTTTGCTGTGACAATGTTTTCGAAGGTGGCTTTACACTTGGGATATTAGAGACACTGTCTTCAGGATTTATTTCATCCAAACTTTCAACAGCTTGATCATTAAGAGCAGTATTGCTTTGTTCAGTATACGGCTCGCCTGCTTCCTGCAACCAAACCTTTACTTTGTCCATAAAAACAGAGAATGCTGTCACCTTAGACTGAAAATGTGCGCTTTGCCTTTTCACTTCATCTTCTGGCAGTGGCGAACTTAAAAAGGATTCTTGCAAAGCGTTTGCATCTTGATAGCATTTAATAAACTTCCCAAATTCAGAAGACACTTCCTTAACGTTCTCATGTTCCCATGTACTTAGATGCTTGCTTACACATTAAACTCCGCTTTTCTTGGCATGTCTTTATATACAAATCCAAACCTTTTGGCGTAAATTTGATGCTTCTTTTCTCTGCTTGCATCTGAGTGTCATCCTCTTGTTTACTCTCTTGTTTACTCTTAATATCCGACATTTTTATTGTCCTCTTGGATTATTTCAAACATTATAAAGATGCACAGCACACTGAGAATCCATAGCATAAAGCGCAAACATGACATCCATTTACCTGCTGATTGCAGTGAACAAACATTTCCACAGAGGGCGTTGGCATGTTTCAATTAGTGATCCTATTATGCACAAATTTAGTACATCAAAACTCAGTTCATCAGTCTTTGTAGTGAAATAATGTCTTTAAACTCAAATAGCTTCACCTTTTTCCTTTATGGCTTAAACAATATTATCATTCACCAGCTTTGATGAACGAGTGACATGTTGACCCAGGCCTCAACATCCGTCTGGAGTACTTACGACGGTGATCCTTGAAATCCATATGTCCAACATATCCATTAATGAAGGATTATTCCTTTGTCCACGGGCAGGTTTTTTACTTTTTGTGGTGGCAATTCCTTTTGTTTGACAAACCAAACATCCCACAATTAAAAGTCCACAAGCCACTGCTGCACTGAGATAATATTTCGTACGCAGGCAAAAGAAGTCCACTGTCCAAACTTGAAAGTTGCGTTTTATGGTTTATTTTATCCAGTTTGGCAAGCAATAACAAGATCCATTTTTTGTTACTTCCTGCTGCTTCTCCTGCTCTGGTAAAAAACCATAGGCCCACCCCAGTGCATGCTGGTCCTATACCAGTCTCTTTATTTATAGAAACAAAATGGCCCTACAGCTTTTACTGACTAATTTAACAAGGTAACATCAAACAAACAAAACATTGAAACAAAATATTAACCTACAAATAAACGTGTAAATAACCCCCAAAATATAAGTAAACTAACAACAAACTTTAACTAATTTCAAAATAATAAAAAATAAGAACAAATAGCTCCAACAGAAGTTATTGCTGCTGACTGAAGGTTCTGTAAACTACTCAGTCATAGAATGATACGATATTGAACTAAAACAATGCCTGAACCCTAAATTATGGATATCCTATTGTGGTGATCTAAAATGTAACACTAAATGTGATTAAAACACTAAAACTCTGGACTCCCGGGCTGAACGACCGTGAGGATCACCAGCCCGAGGAAAACACAAAATACACATAACTCCGTGAGAAAGACAATTCATTCTTGAATGAAGACGTTGATCAGACACATTTAAAATGTAGCCAATTGTGTTTATTATTAAATTATTAAGGAAATAGAAAAGGGGGGAAATAGAAAAGGAGGGGAGGGGTGGGGGGTAAAGAAGAGGGTAAAGGAAAGGGATAGAAAGGAGGAAAGAGATAGAGGAGAGAGAACCCCAACAATGCCCTCTGAGCAAGCACTGGGTGCGACAGTGGATAGGAAAAACTCCCTTTAAAGGAAGAAACCTATGACAGAACCAGGCTCTAGAGGGGGCAGTCAACTGTCGGGACTGGTTGGGGGGTGAGGGTGAAAGAGAGAGGGGGGGAGTTACAGGGAAATAGGGGAGGGAGAGGTGTCAGGAGAGAAAGGGAGAGGACAGGAGAGGTGAAAATTACGATGCAACGGTGGAGGCGGAAGACGGGGTGACATCAGCAGAAGAAAAAGTAGAAAAAGCAGGAGTGCTCTTCCTCCAGAAGAAGCGGAAGCGTTTTTTCTTCTTTTCCATGATCTTTTCCACGAGCACTTTTTTCTCTAGGACGAGGGTTCTTAACTCATCAATTGTTTGTGTATTTTCCTTCTCAAGTTTCCTGCATGTTGTCTCCACTTCTTCTAATTTGGCTTGTTTTTCTTCCAGCCTTTCTTTCAGTTCTTTACATTTGGCCTCCTGCATAAGCTTTGCCTCGTGCATCTCTGTATAACTCTGTTGTAATTTGTTGTGTGTGTCTTGTAGCTGCTGACTTCTCTCGAGTTCTTGAAGTGTACACTGCAGGTCTTTGTTTGTTTTCTCTAGTTGCTGCTTTAACATCTGCACCTCAGTGTTTTTGCACTTCAAGTTGTTGGAAAGTTTCTCCAGTTCTGTGTTTTTTCTCAGCATGTCACTGAGCTTACTCTGCATCTCTGAGCATTGTTTTTGCACTTTTTTCTTTTCCCCCTCCAGCTCAGTTGTTTTGGAGTTCAGTTTGTTATAACGGTCTTGCAGCTGTTGGTTTTTCCTCTCAAAGTCCTGGAGAATTTGTTTATCTTCTTTCTTCTTTATTTCTCGTTGTTCTTTGTCTTGTAGGAAATCCTTATTTCTTTGCACTGTTTTATCAAGCTTTATTTTCAGCGCGGTGTATTTTTCCTCCACGCCTTCAAGCTTGGAGTCCGTTTCTTTCTGTTTAATTTCTAGTTGCTTTTTTTCTTGAAGCAACTCTTTATTTTTGTTCAGTGTTTTATCAAGCTTTGCCTGAAGTCCTTTGTACTTTTCCTCCATGCCTTGCAGTTTGCGCTGCTTTATGTCCATTTGTTCTTTTTCTTGGAGGAGTTCTTGATTTTTTTGCAGAGCTTCATCAAGCTTTTTTTGCAAGGCTTCCTTGTGTTTCTCGCTGTCCTGAAGCTTGCAATCCGTATCCTCCTTTTTCATGGTCTGTTGCACTTTCTTTTGAAGAAACTCAACCCTTCCTTTCAGCACTTTTTGATTTATCTCAGTGCCTTGGAGTTTTATGACCAGTTGTTTCTTCTCTTGGAGGAGTTCTTGATTTTTTTGCAGAGCTTCATCAAGCTTTACTTGCAGCTCCTGAATCTTTTTTTCCCTCTCTTTCTCGTTTTTCTTCTGTTGGAGGATTTCTTCTGTTGGTTTTTCTTGTACTTTATTAAGCTTTGCTTGGAGCTCAAAGTTCCTTCCCCGCATGTCTAGGAGTTCCATTTCTTTCTCCTTTTGAATATCTTCCTGATCAAGAAGCTGCTTGAACAGTCTGTCTACTTCAGCGGTCCTTCTCTCACAGTGCTCTCTCAGTAAGATAATCTCCGCTCGTTGTTTAAAAAAACTTTCCCAGACGTAACTGGTGTACTCTGGCTGGGGCGGGTGTCACGTATTGTGATTGTTCATGAGATTTTCCTCATGCATTTCTTCCGAGCACATCTTCTGCAGTTGAGTATTGTCTTCTCGATTGCAAAGAGGGGCGCTGGGCTTTACGTTTTCTCTTTTTTTCTGTTTTCTTGGAGACATGTTGGAATCTTTTAACAGTGACTCTGAAAAGGATCCAAAAAAGGTTTCTCTGGCGAACGTTTGAATGCTGCACACATAAATGCTGCGAATAACGGACTAAAAGTTGTTGCGTCTCACCCCTACTTAAAGGTTTTAGGATCAAAGGATCAAAGGATCAAAGTGGTGGTAAGATTCGAAATGTGTGTGACATCACAATTCTGTAAGCCAATGAGGTTGTCACATGACATTTGTGAGAGGGCATTCTTTACTTGGACAAATTATCAATAAGCTTTCAATACCAGTAACAATGGTGACAGTATAATTGTTTATTGTGTTGAACAATAAACAATTATATTGACAATTATATGTGTCCAGTATGTTGGCTGATTTTCTTTTACTCTTTTGCATATGAAAATAAAAGCTGGGCTGATTTTAACACCATTACAAGAAGTGTTGTTAATTATTCTTTTTGAATCATAATCAGGTTACCACTAATTGTTTTTTAATTTAGTAGAACTTGAAATGTTTGTCAGTGGGTAAACAATTCATAATGCAAAGTCAGAAACATCAAGTTATTCTTTTTATTTATTTATTTATTTATTTATTTTTTTTGTGTCAGATTTGGATCTTTAGCCATCAGAATTGTTGTCTTGAGGCCAAGAACGATGCCAAGCGGATTTATTTTACCAAGTGGATCATCATGGCCTTGCCATATTGGTCCATTTGATTGACCTTTATTATAATTATGAATTTATTTTATTTTCGGTTGCTACAAACGGGACAGACATGACTGGGGGATAGGACACGGAGAAAGAATGAAAGAAAGAGAGGGAGAGAAAGAAAACCAAAGGGGAGAAGAGACGGTGAGAAGGGGGGGAAGAAAGAAAGAAAAACAAACAAAACACCTGGATCACCTGTATGGAGAAAAAAAAACAGAAGAGAAAGCAAACAAAAAAAAAGCAACATAATAAAAAAACAGCACCATCACAATAAACTAGCTAGCAGTAGATAACAGTAGATACTAAATATTAAACGATATTGTGCAGCACGCAAGATAGACAGCGCACAATGTGCTTTGAGGCAGCAGCCAAGAAAGGTGTAGTCCGCGTCTGTGAACACCCGTGTGTACACCTGTGTGCATACCTGTGTGGATCAGCATGCTGAGTGGCCAGTCTCCACTATTTTGTTTAGTTTATTTATTTTATCAATCTGTGATTGTTTTAGGGCATCGAGGGAGGGAGTCTGGTCATTTTAATCATCGGTTGTTAATAAAGTGTTTTAATTAACTATCCTGCCGTCTCAAGCCTGCTACCTTAGGTACCTTTCTGATTTTACAATTCTATGCTTTTAGTAGTTCTTCTTAATAAATTTTGATTTGTAAAATTCATCTGTCTCACCTCTGCTGTTAATAACGAGTCTGTGGGCTTTGGTAGCCAGTGTAACACTTACATTGGCTAGAGGAATCTTTCCTGGGGTGTAACTTCCTCTCCCAGGTGGCGTTGTCAACATCTTAGTTACCGTCCCCGGTTATCCCTCATTCGTGCCACCACACTACCATACAGGCCTAATTGGCAGAGAGCTGCAGAAGTCATTGTCCTTCTTAAAGGTTCTCATACTCCACACAGCAATGCTGGAGCTTTGTCAGAGTGACCACTGGGTTATTGGTCACCTCCATGACAGATGAAGCTCTTCAGCATCCACACTGTTTATGTGTTAAAAGAGAAATGGTTTCATTTGTTGAGAAAATGAAGAGGCACATGAGAGTACTTGGTCCAGCAATAAATTCTCCAGCTTTTGTGAAGTTGTTGGGCAAATATATGAGAAATGAATTGCTGGGAGACTGGTGACCTTATGGTAAGAATTTTTACCTTATGGTATGAAATTGTGGGTCTTTCTGTGTGGAGTTTGCATGTTCTCCTGTGATTGCGTGGAAACTCTAAATTGTCCATAGGTATGAATGTGAGTGCAACTGGTTGTCTGTGTGTTAGCTGACAGCTGGGATAAACTCCAGTTGATTTTATTTTATTGTTTATTTATTTGTATACAGTTGTTTTTTATTTTTCCTTCTTTTCTGTGGCTTTTCTTTCTATTTGTTTTTATGTATTTAATCTTCTGTACAGCACTTTGTAAATTCTTATTTTTTTTTTTAATTTTCAGTATCATGTTTTTGTAGATATTTTTTTTATTTTTTTTTATTTTCGGTACTGTACAGCACTTTGGTCCATTGTGGTTGTTTTGTGATTCGGAGGCTGCCTTTAATAGCCGATTACATCACAGCCAGGCGACAAAGGCTGCTCCAAATGTGACCCACAAATGCCTCCTCCTTTTACCTGGATTTGAAGGATGGTTTGGGTGTATCCTTCATGGCCCACCCTATCCCAGGATTCATAGCAGTGGATAATTTTTTGATTTAAGCTTGTTCTGCAGCTACAAGAGATAGGCACCTTGCAGTCGACGAAATCCTCTGTATGCCAGAGTTTTCTAGAGTCAAATGTGAGGCCACCTGTCCGACAGCTAAAGCTTCTCCTAAATTAGGCCATGCAACAGGATAATGACCCCAAGCACAGCAGCAAATCTACAGCATGGAAGTCCAGACCTCAACCTGACTGAAATGCTGTGTATAAAGGAATGCTTGCAAATGTCAATGAATTGAAGTTATTGCTGCTGACTGAAGGTTCTGTAAACTACTCAGTCATAGAATGATTACGATATTGAACTAAAACAGGATGCAGCCACTGCTGCACTAAGATACTATTTCGTACGCAGGCAAAAGAAGTCCACTGTCCAAACTTGAAAGTTGCGTTTTTATGGTTTGTTTATCCAGTTTGGCAAGCAATAACAAGATCCATTTTTTTGTTACTTCTTGCTGCTTCTCCTGCTCTGGTAAAAAAAAAAAACCATAGGCCCACCCCAGTGCATGCTGGTCCTATACCAGTCTCTTTATTTATAGAAACAAAATGGCCCTACAGCTCTTACTGACTAATTTAACAAAGTAACATCAAACAAACATTGAAACAAAATATTAACCGACAAATAAACTTGTAAATAAATCCCAAAATATAAGTAAACTAACAACAAACTTTAACTAATTTCAAAATAATAAAAAATAAGAACAAATAGCTCCAACATATATGTTATATGTTATATACTTGAATCTTCTTCTTTCGGCTGCTCACTTTAGAGGGTTATCACATCAGCAAAAAAATGATCTGCCTCCATCTCACCCTATCTCTAGCATCCTCTGTCACACCAACCCTCTGCATGTCCTGCTTCACTAGATCCATGAACCTCCTCTGAGGTCTTCCTTTTGTCCCCCTGCCTGGCAGCTCCATATTCAACACCCCCTGTCTAATGTGTCCAATATATCCACTTTCCCATTTAGGCACATGCCCAAAACATCTTAACCTTCCCACTTGCCTCTTCCAAAATGTTTGAGCTGTACTCCTCCACTGTTATCCTATTTTAACCCAAACCCATATTTGTCAGATTATTGCAAGGGAGGAATTAAATCTGTCTGTCTGTCTGTTGTTTGTTTGTTTGTTTGTTTTAATGCATGTTCAATCATCCAGGTAAGGAAATCCAAGTGATGAAATGTTTCTCCCCCTGAAAACGCTAGGTCCAGATGAAAAGAATCAACGTTTTGGAAAACTAGCATAGCTTTTTTTAAAATGAACATGCCTTTTAGACCATTTAGCATATCAAAATGTCACAAAATCTTTTCCTAATGTTATAAATTCCTCCTCTGTTTGAGTGTTTATAGGATCCAAACTGTAAAACCTGATAGGAACTGATCAAAAGGCCTCAAGAAGAACATACATAATAACTGTCCTCAATAAGGTGGTTATTATTGTCCAGCCTGTAAAACCATTATGAATGTAATTTAAAAAAAATCACAAAGTGATAGCATAGTTTTCTTTATATGCAATATTGTATAGTTTTCCAACAGGTTGGGGCTTTTTTCAGGACAATAACCAGCCACAGTTACCCCTTATATATCCTTCTCCTGCAAAACTTGCAGCTTGCACCCTCTGATTGACTATAACACCTTTATGTGCAGTTCATGCTCTGCAGAAAATTCCCATTCAGCTTCAGCTGCAGCATAATGACCAAATGTTCGGATGGTAGAGTGCCAAATATTATGTGGTCTGTGTTGTTCGATTTATTCACTGAACAGGTTTTTATCACTCTGACTGTTCAATAAAATGTGACCTAAATTGAGTACTTATATTTGAGGAAATTATTTTCTGAACCCTAGTAATTGTTAATTAAAAGGATATTCCCTTGACTTTACGTCTGAGAATCAGCTTAGTAACCACAAGGACTCGTTCTGAGTATGTGAAAACAATTAACTTGGACCATTATTTTCATTCTTTTCTCCGCAATTAAGCTTTCAAATCATTGATGATTTATTCTTATTGTTACTAATTGTATAGTCAGACATCTTCATGTAATGCAAACAAACAAGACTGTTACATGACTTTTGGCTTACATACAAAAACACAGGGTCAGAATACTATTTGTTTTGCATTTATGTTTGCATTTTTTAAACATTCACAGCATTCTTCAAATTGTAATAATAAATACCCCAAATAAGTGACATATGGAGCTGAAGGTATAGGATGGAGGTGTGAAACACACAGTAAATTGTCCGTTATGATCGGTAAAACTGGGAACATTATCTGTGAGTGGGACATATTTGTCTTACCTCAGGAGAAATGAGAAAGAGTTCACAAACAGCTTCCTCCCCTGGGCCATTCAGACTGTTAACAAACACTATCCCCACACAACCCACCCATGACCACCCACCTCACCAATCTGAGTAACCTCCACCACTCAAGGCCACTCACACACGGACTCTATTCAGACCAAGTCTTTTCTTTGCACTACTTCCAAGCAATTTGCAACTTGGAATAAGGATTTTCAAATAAACAGTTGATATTAATGCAAACTTTAGAGAATACTTACACTGTAATGAGACACAAGTGCAGGTGAGGCAGCAGTCTGAGGACATTTTATGGCACTTTTTAAATTTTACACCAGTACAATTCCTATGACAACAAATAATACACCAATGCCAATTACTGTAATTTCTGATCAAAATTTTCTGAGTGCACAGAGAAAGCTGGGGTGTTGAAAAGAGTCTAGGGAGTTTATAATAGTTAGAACTCTCCCCCTATGGGGACAAATGCTCTGGGTCTGTTCCAGCTTAAGTCAGAGACACCAATTAACAGACCGCAGTATAAACATAAACCTGACGCAGAAGAGGGAATCGCAGAAACAATTGAAGGCCTGTTAAAGGTCGGAGTGTTAGAGCCATCTCACTCACATTGGAACACACCAATTCTGCCGGTGGAAAAACATGGGACAGGAAAGTACCGTATGGCACATGATTTGCGAGCCATAAATGCCATACTGCTTACTAACACTGCGCCTGTACCAAACCCATACACAGCATTATCAGCTATCACGTGTGACCAAAAGTGGTTCACGTGTATTGACCTGGCAAATGCATTCTTTTGTCTTCCACTGCATGAGTCACTCAGGGACATTTTCTCATTCACATACAGAGGTCAGCAATTCAGATACACACGTTTGCCACAAGGCTTTGCACTTTCTCCAGGCATTTTCAATCAGGTGCTCAAATCCCTGGGTCACTTTTACCTGTGACAGGTTGTTTCTAGGGCTCTGAACTCATTTTTACAGGATAATTTGTTTATGCTATTTCTTACTGCCTTAATTTCCCCAAAGAACCAGTTATCTTTTATGAACACCCTGCCTTCAGTCAGTCCATTTCCCCCTCAGGGGTAAGAGTCATAGTCCATATCTTAACATCCAAAGGTACACAGTGCAGAAGCGTTCATTCTCCTTTGTGTCACAGTCTCTGCTTCTGTTTGTGACACATATTAGACTTCATAGGGACATTTAATCAGGCAAAAAGTCCAAGACCCTAACTCCCATCAAAATCATTTTTAAACCGTAATGATCCCGAGGACTTCTACACAACAGTGTGTTCTTCATGTTTCTGCTGTCAAAAATTTGGCCACAGGAGCAATTTAAAAAGTGGAATCATTCCTGCTGTTGAAACAAACTCCTGACTGAAAATATAATGTATTTCTATGGGTCGGTTAGAGGATTATCCCTCCACTTGGATCCACACAGTTCAAAGAGTTTACATCTCTGAGCTTTGGAAGTCATGCTGTTGGAAAGACAACAACGATGGCTACGTTTTGAGGGTAAAATGGTGGCTGTAGAGCAAACACTGTGCACACAGCAGCAGTTGAAACATAAGTTTTTAAGATTAATCTTGGCAATGACAGACAGAGCTCATTAAGCAGGCAGGTGTGAGCCTGGTTGCTATAGCGACACCATCCAGTGGCACCACACACACACACACACACACACACCTGTCTGCTGCTGCTTTAAATAAACAGAAAAGTCATTGTGAAATAAATGCTTCCCAAGAAAATACTACAAGTCGTATTGACAAAAATAAAATATTATAATAATAAAGATTTGAATAACAATGCTGTGAATGCTTTTCAGTATTCACACTAAGTAAGAAAAAATCCAATTTAGAAATATAATTTTTTTTTAAACAACAACAAAAGACAGAGTGAACTTGTATTTAGAAATGCATAACTAACAGGGCTCTGGAGGTAGAGCAGGTCATCCACTAATCAGAAGGTTGGTGGTTCAATCCCTGGCTGTTACAATCTGCATGCCAAAGGATTCTTGGGATACTGAACCCCAAGTTACTCACCGATATGATAAGTGTGAATGCTAGATAGAAAGCACTTAAGTACAAAAACAGTAGAAAAAAGTACTTCAAGTGGAAAGGTTCTTTATAAGAAACAGTCTATCTAAACAAATCTATTATCAAACAGATTGGTTGATGCAGGATAGTTTAATTCTCATTAAGATTTCCAGTTACACAACAATAGCTGCCTGCCACCAAATGAGATGTAAAAACAATCCCTGATCCTTTTCTATCACATTTGTAAAACAAATTGAGCCAGGGGAGATTCTGAATTGGGTTCCTTTCCCCGAAATGTAAACACATATACATTCACTCAGGTGAGAACAGATTCTATTTATCATCACATACCAGGGTTTAATGTTTTCCAACAGAAGACGGACCAGACATGGTCACACAGCACGTGGAGCAGCTTACCTTCAAACATTTACCACAAATTTTGAGGAGCCTCCTTTACTTGGACTGAACTGTACTGGTCCATAATAAATAATATATATATATATATATATATATATAAAATCAGATGAAAAGTTTAATCCCATGCCATAGCAATTATTCTCAGGCTTTATACCAGGAATGGACCAGGAATGAACAGGTAGACAGGTATTATTAATGTAAGTTAAAGAATTTTTCATGGAGTTCCACAGAGTTCTGTCCTAGAACCAATACTTTTTACATTATACGTTTCCCCTCATGCAATATTATTAGAAAACACATGCATTTTCATTGCTATGCAGATGACACCAAGTTATATTTATCTACGAAATATGATAACACCAAGCAATTACTTAAACTACATGCATGTAGGCAAAGGAACATCCATGCAGGAATTAACATCTGCACATCAACTTGCTATAAGAGCTGCATAGTAGCAAACTCTCCAAAACCAGCTTTTTTAAATGTCTGTCAACATACAAATGCTCTTATAATTAAATGAGTTACAGTTGCATTAGAAGCTATTACAACTGTAATGCTAATTGTAATGTTGAAAATCTAACCCTCTAGTTTCCATGCAAATTTTAAGGGGCTCTTCCATTTAGATTTTTTAAAATGTAAGAAGTAGTGGTGTTGTCATTCCACTGTGTCCCCACACGTGTGCGTGTGCATGTGTGTGTGTTAGAGAGAGAGTGAGACAGAAAGAGGGAGCGAGACAGAGGGACAGAGTTGAAAAATTCATGTAAGCTCTTTAAGGTCTTTTTCAAATCATTACACTAATTCCATATTCAGACATCTTCATGCAATGCAAACAACTATCAGAATTGTCCATACATTATATAAACGATACATGTTTTTCAATGCCCGATAAAACTTTTATACAAGCTTCTGTTTAAAGATATACAGAACCACAGTTATACTTGTATTGCATTTGAGAATTTGACAATATAAAAAGGCATATTTAAAAATTGCCCACCATCCCTCAAAACACAATGATAAAAGCTACAAACAAGTGATGTATGGAGCTGGATGCACATAACAGAGGTAGAAAATACCCATGGAAGCAAAAGCTAGCAACATTATCCAGCCTGATATCACGGCAAAGCATGTAATAGGCACGTTGGTCCACCGTATCTATTACACGCTTTGCCACGATACCGGACTACATTATCTGTCATTCCATAAATATCCATAAATAGCCTGTGAAGAGAAGCAAAGCAGACACTATTTCATGCAAGTAACAATTCTAATTTATGGTAAATGCATTTATATTGCACAATATAATAAAACCCTGATTCCTGTAATTCACACTTAAGCTGCTGTAACAGAATGTTTGGAGGACAACACTGAGTGAGATTTATGTTCTCATACCTGAGGAAAATTTAGGAAAAAAATTAAAAATTCCAAAGCTTTCCAGAACCAAACTGTTTGCAAGACATGAACTTGCAAACTTACAAGCAATCTTGTTAACAGAAAAAATATATTTGGAATCCATACATTTTACAACAGCACATCTTTGTGTGAAAGATAAAAAAACTGATCATGCATCAACACAGTGCGATTAACATCTGGCTGCATGGTCCTTTTCCTGTCCGTGTATGGCTTTGCAAAGATGAAAATGGAAACAATAATAAACTCTACCTGAATTTTCAGCATACTGTTTACGGAAAGTTTAGTTTGTCTGAGTTATAAACATCACAGATAGTTGTGTTTGAAGTAAGAGATGGTGCAAAAGGCATGTCTAATCCTTTCAGTTCAAATTGCGGCTCCGGGTCTGATGAGAGGAAGTCTGGGCCGACTGAGGGAGCTGGAGTGGAAGCCTGGTTTTCAGGTACTGAAACCTGGAGACATCGGTAAAACGAAAAAAGGTGCATAAGCACAGTGGGTAAAATGAATCAGTCACTGACAGGCCAAAAATGCCTCTGAATGAGGAAATTTCTGTTCTTAGTTTTATGCATTCATGGGGATTTTTGTATGTTTGTTTGTGTGTATGTACCTCAGGCTGAGCGGGGTTCTCATGGATATTCACTTTGTGGTACATCTGTGAAGTTAGGAAAAAGCACATGAGTCAGAAGAGGAAAGAGGATGGGCGCTAATGTTAGTTGCCAGGCAGTCCCAGACGAGATAAAGACTTAGTGGGCCAATCCACAAATAACTACTATTTCTTTTTAAAACAACAAAAGTGGCTGAGTTCCTTTCACCTCTCTTTTATCTTTGCCTTGAATATAAATCAAGCTTTACACCTACCGGTGGCTCAGAGGAGGTAGCTGAAGGTTGTGTAGAAATATGAGAATTCACAGGCTGATAAGACAAAGCTGAAGGATGTGAGTAACTTGGGCATGCAGGTTGATTCTCAATCTGTAATTGGAATAAGGATTTTCAAATTTTAAAAAAAGAACATCAAATATTAACACAGCTGGTCTTAATTTCCACTTAAAAGAATACTTACATGATAATATACGGCAGGTGCAGGTGAGGCTGCAGTCTGAGGAGCAGACTTGTCCCTTTTACAGCACTTTTTACAACAACAGCAACAGCAGATGATCCCCGCGACGACAATCAAGGCAATAACAGCCATAAATATAAACTGTGGTAACATTTCTGTAAGAGCATGGAGAAAGTTAGGGAATATGGTGTAGAGGGTGGGGGTTAATGTTAGTTAGAACTTCTACTCTATGAGGAGAAATGCTCTGTTGCTTACCACGGGTCACTTCAAGCTGAGAACTCAAGATCAGGTTGCCTTCTGGGTCTCTGAACTCAAAGGTGCCAGAGTCTCTAGAATTTATAATTATGCCATCCATCACTGCACGAATTCTGCCAGAAAAGCGATTATCTTTTATGATCAGACTGCCATCCATCAGTGTTTCGGGATCCATTTGGCCCTTAGGTGTAAAAGTCATGGTCCACTTCTTAGGACCCCGAGGGTATTCAATGAGAATGTGCTCATTCCACCTTGTTTCATAGTGTCTGGTTTGTTCTGTTAGTGACACAGATCAGACTTCATTAGAACATTTAATCTGGTAAAATGCAGAAATCTCACAGGCAGCTTCTCACATCACCTTGTACTATGAGCAGCACCTTGGCCAACACAGAGTGGTTCTTATCCCTGAAGTTGTAGTACCCACTGTCTGCCTGAGTGAGGTAAGACAGCTGCCAATTACCGTTTTTCACCTCAGCTCTGCTTTCTCTGATCTGAGAGTCTGTGCGATTCCACAGGATCTTTGGCTGGTCCGGACTGTGAAGGGGAGTAAACTCCAGGATTTCAGCCCGTCTAGGGATAGAGTCCTCCCACGTATAGTAGTAATCCCTTGTGACATTTTCAGCACATTCTTAAAATGCAGATTAAGGGGGGAAAAAAGGAGGGGACTTGTGCTTAGGAACAGGTAGCTAAAACACATACCTATATATTTTTGATCTAAATATACAATACAGTTCAAATTCTTACCCAAGACTTTCAGTTCAACAACATCTTGTCGCTGGTAGCCGCCAGATGAGACAGAATAATTTCCTTCATCTCTTTTTTCTACATCTGTAAGATAAATTGAGCCAGGAGAGACTCTGAAGCGTGCGTCTATTGCCTGAAAGATAGACAGCACATATATATTCCTCAGGTTAGAACATATTCTATATACTTTGATTTAATTGTTTCAAACATAGGTCTAACATTTATCATATTGCAGAAATGTAATGGTCACATAGAGGCTGCTCACCTTCCCATCATTTATAACAACTTTTATGGATTCCATATTACTTTCAGTAAAGTATATCGGTCCAGTATAACGTAAGGGTATATAATTAGATGGAAACTGCCACCTCCTGCCATAGCACACCTCATCAGTTTGTATACCAGAGGATGAACCTTTAATCAAAAAGATGCAAGAGAAGAAGAGACAGGTGGAGGTAGTGTTAATGTAACTGAAACCACAAACATCTGACAACATAATATCAGTTGTTTCCATTAATATACCAAACACACACACACACACACATTTTGTTACACTCTGAAAGTAATTTTGAAGACAAGGTTCTGGAACATCACTGAATTTACACAAATGCAGCAGCATAAAAAAAGCATTCCTAGAGATCTCTCATCCCCAAAGCACGAGGCAGAGTAAAGTATAACTCTCAATCTGATAAATTAACTCACATTTGTCATAAAGCATCAGAAATAAACCAAGTTATTACTAGCTGAATGAAATACATGAACAACATCTCACATCAGTAAATTACCCTATGTTCAGCTCAGTCACCACAGCAGCTCCAAACCGTTAAACCATTTCTGCCTTGCCTGTAACTTTGTCTCCAAACGATTCAACCTGATTGGTCCCTCTGATGCACTCACTTCATCAGCCGCTATTCTCAAATCAGCAATGGCTGACCATCTTAGAACAGCAACTGGCCACTTTTAGATATCAGCACTACTAAGCCATTAACTCAAACCCATACATCGCAACAGCGAGGTGTATTAATGAAGCCAGATCTATGGCTTGGCCAGGTATGCTGAGATGGCTAAGCTCAAAGTAAGAGTCACTGTGGTAATTTATGCTGGTGGCGGTCCTGGCCTGTTTGGCGCCCGGGACGAACACTCCCTGTTTGTTTACTTGCACTGCGGTAACTGGAGCCTCGTCGTCTCGTCTCTCTATATGATGGACTGTATGTAGCGGAGATGACAATAAAGTTTACTTTGACTTCAGCAGCGAGCAGGCGCACCGAGGGCTCTCGCGCTCACTTTTCGCGTATAGAATTTCGAAAAAACATCGGTGCAAATTATAAGTCTGTATCATAATGTCTGGTGTTTTCGTGTTTGTTGTTTTGTTTTTATTTGGTTTTATTTTGCGAGTTGGTTATTAGATGCTGCTCCAGCCAGAGAATCCCCCGCCGCCCCGCCCTCTCCTCCCTGTGCCGTAAACAGCAGGCGCACCTCGCAAACGGGGGGCGCCCTTACTCCCAGCAAATGGGCGATAGAAAACCGATCGGTGCCTATGCCATCCCCAATATGCGCTGGATGATGTCGGGGCAGCATGAGTACGAGCGATTTTTTTTTTTTTTTTTGCCGATGCCCGTGATGCCGCCCCCCACCACGATGCCGCCCTGGGCAACCGCCCGTGTCGCCCATATCAAAAACCGCTACTGCTGGTCAGGTTTTAGTTTAAATCCTCCAGAAACGCAACGTGTTCACTGATTCTTTTATTTACAGCATGTTGTAGCTGTTAAGCGAAACCTTATTAAAAACCAATGAATGCAGCACAGAGTGTACAGGAATGTGCACATATAATTAATTAATTCGATATTAAAAAGTATAAATGTTGCTAAACGTGGTTTTAATCTGTTGCTAAGTTTCTTTAGCACTGCTGGAATTGCAGCTCCATGAACACTGAACATAAACCATAAACACCGTTTCAACTAATAAAATACCAAAAAGTTGACTCTGTTCACACATGATTAACTTTTTGGGATGTCCTTACCTGGATGATTGAGCGTGCATCAAGACAACCAATAAAATAATTACACTTTGATCTGCTGACAAACTGATGCGATTCTGCCATTCGGCAGAAACGCTGCCTATTCGGATATTGGACAATGGCCTTTAACGTTTAAATAGATCCAGTTTAAAGTTTCAGAGCTCTAATCTGCAGCTGTTACCTTAAACAGCAGTGATAACGTGATTAACTTGAATGGATATGATATGTTTTTTCTTTAAATATTATAAATGACCATTTTAAGCGCCACATGCGGACGATGAGTCACGTGACGCTGCAAAACACCCATATTTACGTGTGAGCGCTCACAGAGCCGGAAGCAGAAGACAAATAAATAAGAAAAAGTTGATTGCCACCGTCGTGCTACCCGTTATCTCTGACTGAGGTTATGTTTTGTCAAACCAGCAAATCTTGGCTGTGCTGAATTTTCTGGTTTCCGTCGTGTAAACATTTCCTTTCACTTTGCGGCTAAAGACAATGACAATGCATAAATACCGTGAATAGTTTAAAACACATAAATATGTAACTGTATATTTATATTTCAATGAAATTAATCAGATTATTGTTTTGTTTTCTTCAATTAAGCCTTAATTGAATTATGTATACATAATTCAATTAAGGCTTAATTGAAAACGAAAAACAATAAAAACAATATGCTTGCTTATTTATTTTTTTTTATTTATGGGTGGATGTACGTTGATAGGTGTTTATGTTTCCCAAATAATTTATTGATAAATGAAATGCACCAAGCACTAATTCTGGGAATAGCAGATGGGTGTGGAGACGATGCGTATTGTTCTTCCTGTGTTCTGCTACTGATTTAAATTGCATTAGTCTACAGCCCCACAACACCAAACGTCTTTTACTACAACATGCACGCACTTTAATTCGCTCCGGCAGAGTGCCACTTAACACCTGGCTCCACGGAGAGATTGGATAACTTTGTACATGCTGTACCTACGGAGTGTGTGGCATGGAAATCACTTAACGTTTGTTGTAAATAATTCCAAACCATCGAGCGTTGTATTTCAGATTCCAGGTGTTTATATGTTAGAATGTGGGAATGAGCTCTACTCACCGAAGAAGACAATGGAAAACATCAAAAACACAAGCGACATGTCCTGCAGAAAAAGAGCAGCGAGGTGACTTGAGGCTCTTTTTTCTGTGTGTTTTTTTCCCTCAGCTTCCAAGACCAAATCCGTACCGCATTCCCTTCTGTAATGAAATGTTCGGATAACACACAAAAATTAACCCCGAAAATAGCAAATCAGTCCACAATAAACACGTGCTGTTATTGGGAGTGACACAGGTGATGTTCAGTATTAAAAAGCCTGACTAAGAAGAAGTTGTGGACAAACAGAAAAAGAATAATGAGACCGTACTTGTGTTGTGTGATTGAGTTCTGTGCGTCCTGCAGCTGCTGGGTGGAGAAAAGAAGGACCGGGCGTGGCTTAGGCTCCACCTCTCCCACTGTAACTGCATACAGGGACCATCTCCCAGGATACTTTTCAATATCAAACCAGGCGTTTGTGTTGTTTCTGCCTCCAAGATCGCTTTTAAAACCACCATATCATAAATAAAAACAGTTTAAAGGGGATAAAAATACAACTTTCGCGTCGTTTTGTTGGCTTCCGTCCCATTTCAAGTGAATTCAGTAGGAATGAATTCTAAAGGAATCGCAGTCAAGACGTTTTTAAACATGTTACATAGAAACACTGGGAAATAACTGGTCCGGTACCATAAAACCTGCTTCATTTTAATCATGCATATAACCTATACTAAAAACATATTTAAAGTGTAAGCATGTGCACTGTTAAGGACTTTACTTATCTCATGTGACACATAAACCTCCCCAAATAAAGATAAACCACACACCCTATACTCCTGAATTTGCAAGTTTGTTTATTTACAAAGACACGAACAGTCTCTAATTTTTATGTTTGTTTCATTTCAACGGAGAGAGACAAACGTCAGGTGTGCCCATGTGGCACACAGATAAATCAGTTTTGTAATTTTACATTTATTTCTTATCATTTAAGCCAGAAGAGTTGTGCTGAGTGATTTCTATAGATTTCTATTGATTTCTATATATTAAAATAGAACAAAATGTCTTTATCATGTAGTAAAACTAAGATGTATCAATGAAATTGGACTTCTTATATTGAGATATCTGAGGGATGTTGTCTGACTACTTAAGATCAAAGTAGGCTGTATGTGTAATATGGTGTAATAAGAGTTTGACATTCCTGCCATAGAAAATCAATAGAGCGTTTCTGTAAAGAGGAGTAAAAGAGATGAGTCCAAACGTGGTGACCAACTACAAGAAACATCTTACTGCTGCGCTTGCCAACAAGGGTTTTTCCACAAAGAACTTGCTGTCACGGACCCGGTTCCGGGGACTTGGGGTCCGTGAGCAGTGTGGACCTTTAGTATTACTATTGCTGTTGTTGTTGTTGTTGTTGTTGTTGTTGTTGTTGTTGTTGTTGTTATTATTATTGTATTGGATGTATGTTTGCTGCACTGTGCTCTTGTGTTCCATGCTGGTGTGTGTACGTGTGGGTGTCTGCGGGTGTGGCTGAAGGATGAAGGACAGCCACCTGCAGGCCTGATGGGCGTGGCCCTGCCGGCTGCCGGTCACGCCTAGGTTCTCACACACCTGCTTCTGATCAGGCTCGTCGGGGGAGCTACTTAACAGTGCGATGGAGCTTCCTCCGGTGCAGGATTGTTGAGTTAGACTCCATGTCAGTGTTTAAAGTGCTGTTCAGTGTATGCCTGCTGGAGTTGGTGCCATAACGGCCGTGTCTGTTGTTTTTCCTCAGGAGGACAGCGGAACACAGGACTGCAAGACACACGGAGTGTGCGAAGGCACAGGGGCAGAGAGCACGAAATACCAGCACTTAGGAGAAGACACGTCACGGGAGTCGAGGGAGCACTTTGGAGATTTATTGTGTGGTGTACATTTACCTCACTGTAAATAAACCCACTGCTCATTTCACTAAGTCCAGCGTTTGGGTCCTTTCTCCAACATCCCCCACGGTCTGCCAGCCAGACCGTGACACTTGTGTGACAGGTGAGACCTGAAGACTTGGGACCGCCCCTGGTGGGCGGAGCTGGTCTTTGATCCTTTCATAAGCGCAGGTGTGGGCAATTGGGTATTCCTCTGCAAACCTGAAGCTGCGAGTGCTTGGTAGAAGTTGGGCAAGTTGGTGTTTCTTAACTTCTGTCTATGAAAGTCTGATACGGGTCCTCCTCTAAACTTCTGTTAGAACGGTAGGTTACACAAAAATGTACCACTTGAGCTCTGGCTGTTGGCAGAGGTTTACAGTTATTTGCACCCTTGTAGGTGGGAAACATTGCTCCCGTGAGA
Source organism: Perissodus microlepis (assembly GCF_051167445.1). Taxonomy (NCBI): domain Eukaryota; kingdom Metazoa; phylum Chordata; class Actinopteri; order Cichliformes; family Cichlidae; genus Perissodus; species Perissodus microlepis. Next base: position 10,903,034 of record NC_140462.1, read on the forward strand.
ACGGTATAGTGGACTTCATCGCCACTGACCCACATTTATTAGTGTGTGACACGAACTTGTGGACGGGTAACAAAACCAATTCAGTTGAGGAATATTCCTGTGTTTTACTGTCCAGCTAAGTGATCTCCTGCCTTTTATTCACAGAGTACCGAGCTGCTGCTTTGCCAGGTGGATTTCTGGCTGCGGGCAAAGGACCCGACACATCAGTGTGTTTTAATTTGTTTTAAACTGGTGTGAGTCGACAGGATGAGCCTCTAGGTGTGCACAGCGATTAGTCAGTTGGTTTGTGTAAAATTCTTTTTATTTTTATGGGTGTGTGTTTTAAACTGTTTTATATTTGTATTTATTTATTTTTTAGGCAAAGCAGCAGCTGGTAATTCCTGGTGGTAACAAAGTGTAATCTGCATTTAAACACAGTAGGCACACTTACTGTTGAGGGTTTTTATTTTATTATTATGGAGTCCCAATCAGGCATTTCTAGCCCCTGTAGACCTCATGACTCCACCCCTATGGAGGGCTCTCCCCGAGAGAGGTTAGTTTATATCCCTAGAGAGAGGTCGTGCCCCTTGTTTAGTGGAACTGGGGAAATTAGTGTCCAAAGTTGGGTGGAGGAAATAAAATCTGTGATGCGCACTCGTAGACTTGCCCCTGTTGATAGAGCCCATTATATTTATGATCATTTGACTGGTGATGCTCGTGAGGAAATAAAATATAGGTCCCAGCAAGTAAGAGAAGATCCAGACCGCATTTTTGATATTCTCCTTAGCCAGTATGGTTGCCCCATGTCCTTTATTGCTGTTAAGGAAGCTTTTTATGCAAGAAGGCAGCAAGAAGGAGAGTCACTGAGGGAATTCTCCCATGCATTGTTTTCTCTCATGGACAAAATGATTCAAAGTTGTCCAGAGAGGCGAATTCCTGAGGCTGCTAGACTGCTTCCTGATCAGTTTGTAGAGGGTGTCCGGGATGGAAATTTGAGCCGTGAGCTTAAAAGGATTGTTCGTGAACATCCAGATTATGACCTCCATACTTTAAGAGATGAAGCCCTCAGGTGGGAGCGGGAAGGCAGAGTAGGAGTAGAACCTGGCCGGTTCAGGACTTATTCTGTCCCAGCAGTCTACAGCATTCAGCATACAGGACAAACAAGGGTGCCAAGGGATACTATTGGGTCAGAATTAGCAGAGGTTAAGGAAATGTTAAAACGGCAGCAGGCCCAGATTGATCAGCTTACACATGAGTTGAGAGTTGGCCATACATCAAGTAAGCCTAGGTTCACGCAGAGAGGAAGGCAGGTTATTTGCAGACGGTGTCAGAAACCTGGCCATTTTGCTAAAGACTGTGATAATGAGAGGGTAGTAGCCTTTGAATCTACAGCCCCTAGCAGGAGCTCATCTGGTCAGGGCACGTTTTCCATGCAGACGGAAAACTAGCACCCTCTGTTATGCTGAGCCACATATCAGATGGGGACATAACTGGCTCCAACAGTTGTAATGCTCAAATGTCTGGTCCCCCACCCAAGTTGGTAGGCTCCTGTCCAAAGGTTACCGTTAATATGGGAGGGGTAGATGTCTCCTGTTTATTAGACACTGGGTCCATGGTCACTACAATCACGGAGAGTTTTTTTTGCCAAACATTTTAAGAACTGGGGTCCAGAGAAACTGAAAGCATGCCATTGGCTGCGGTTACGGGCAGCTAATGGGCTAGATATTCCCTATGTTGGTTACCTGGAGCTTGATTGCCAGGTGTTAGGGAGGCAAATACCAAAACGTGGTGTGTTAGTTGTTAGAGATCCTTTGGAGCCCAGCCCCAACTCAGAAATATGTGGAGTACTCGGCATGAATGTGATCCGTGAGTGTTATAGGGAGCTGTTTTTGGAACATGGCTCTGCTCTTTTTGACCTTCCTTTAGTGCAGGAGGATCCGTGGCAGCAGGCTTTGCAGCGTTGCCATACAGCGCAGCTACAGCCCGAAGCACAGGTTAGTGGCCCAGTGAGAGTTAAGGGTAGAAGGAAAATTTGCATCCCCGCAGGCACAATGAAGTTTGTACCAACTACATGTCGGAAAGTCCCTTCAGCACACACTGGAACCGCGCTTTTTGAACCATTAGATGCTGGTTTGCCTCATGGTCTCCTTTCTTCTCCAGCTTTGGACCAAGTGGTCAGTGGCACTGCATTTATCCCAGTTACCAATGTGGGATTAACTGAGGCCATTTTGCCACCTCGCAGTCAGCTTGGCACCTTGTGCCAAGTTGAAATTGTCAGCCAATCGGATGGCTTGACCAGGCTCTTGGAAGATTTGGGAGAGGGAAAATGTGTTACCATGGCAACTCAGAGTGTGGAACCCAACCCTCTGAAAACTGCAATTGATGCAATTGATCTCTCAGCCCTCACTGTACAGGATCAGGACAGGGTAAGAGCCCTTTTGCGTGACTACCAATCTGTTTTTTCTTCTCATGATGGTGATTTAGGGTGTACCAATTTAATGACTCATGAGATCCCACTTTTAGATGAGACTCCGGTCCGCCAGCGGTATCGACGGATTCCACCTTCAGAGTATGAGAGCGTTAAGGCCCATATTCAACACCTGTTGGAGAGTCAGGTGATCAGAGAAAGTTGTAGCCCTTTTGCATCCCCAATCGTGGTAGTACGAAAGAAGGACTCCAGTATCAGGCTTTGTGTGGATTACCGTCTGCTGAACTCAAGGACTAGGAAGGATGCTTTTCCCTTGCCCCGAATTGAGGAGTCCTTGGACGTGTTGTCAGGTGCATGTTGGTTCTCTACCTTGGACTTGGCTAGTGGCTACAATCAGGTCCCTGTTGCTGAGCCAGACTAAAAGAAAACTGCTTTCTGCACTCCTTTTGGGTTATTTGAGTTCAACCGCATGCCATTTGGCCTCTGTAATGCACCAAGCACCTTTCAGAGATTGATGGAGCGAATGTTTGGTTCCCAGAATCACCAGTCTTGTTGTATCTGGATGATGTGATTGTCTTCTCTACTACAGTAGACGAGCATATTCAGCGCCTAGGAGCAGTACTGGAGACCTTGCGGGTACAAAACTTGAAGGCCAAGTTGGAAAAATGCTGTTTTCTGCAGACAGAGGTAAAGTACCTTGGGCATGTGATCTCCAAGGATGGGGTAGCCACAGACCCAGATAAAATATCTGCTGTGTCTAATTGGCAAACTCCTAGCTCTGTTGCTGAATTGAGGTCATTTTTAGGGTTTGCTAGTTACTATCGCCGCTTTGTTCCAGGTTTTGCATCCCTAGCCGCTCCGCTTCACCAGTTGGTGGCCGAGCTGGCTGGGACTAAGCACAAACGCCCCTCCAAGCGTACACTGCAGGACGTTTGGACAGAGCAGTGTGAAAATAGCTTTCAAGAGTTGAAAGCTCGGTTGGTGCATTCCCCCGTATTGGCTTATGCTAATTTTTCACAACCTTTTATCTTGGAGGTTGATGCCAGCCACTGGGGTCTGGGGGCAGTGCTTTCGCAACAGCAAGCTGATGGCAAGGTGCGTCCTATAGCTTATGCTAGTCGAGGGCTAAAGCCCACAGAACGTAACATGTCCAATTACAGCTCCATGAAACTTGAATTCCTAGCCTTGAAATGGGCTATGACTGAAAAATTTAGAGAATATTTGCTGGGTAACAAGTGTGTTGTCTATACAGACAACAACCCCTTGAGCCATCTGACTACAGCAAAGCTTGGAGCTTTGGAACAGCGCTGGGCTGCTCAGCTCTCTTCTTTTGATTTTTCAATTAAGTATCGTCCGGGTCGTACAAATGGCAATGCAGATGCTTTGTCCCGACAGTGTCAGCCATCCGATCAAACTGTATCTTTAGAAACACTGCTTCCTGGTACTTCCCTTCCAGACTCTTTAGTCCAAACAGTTTTACCACCCCAGCAAGTAATCCAATCTATGATTTCGGGTTTACCCTCTCATTCACTTGCAGACCTTGCTACTTTGCAGAGGGAGGACCCCACGATTAGTGGCTTTTTGAAGTTTTGGCGCAGAGGAACTGGCCTTACTTGCCAGGAGAGGAGAGATTTGCCAGCAGCAGTGCTGGAAATGTTGCGCCAGTGGAGGAAACTGGTAGAAAAGGAGGGCGTCCTTTATCGGCAGATTTTTCAGCCAGCTGGGGGGGGGGAACCAGTGTGCCAATTAGTGGTCCCTCAGAGTCTCAAGAATGAAGTTTTACATGGCTTGCATAATGACCATGGTCACCAGGGAATAGACAGGACTGCAGACTTGATACGCAAGAGGTGTTATTGGCCAGGTATGTTTAAGGAGGTTCAGGATTACTGTCAGCAATGTGAACGTTGTGCACAGGCTAAAGCAGTTTACCCGAAACCTAAAATAACCATGGGTCACCTCATGGCTGCGAGGCCCAATCAGATTCTGGCAATTGATTTCTCATGCCTTGAACCCTCCGTTGATGGCCGTGAAAATGTATTGATTCTGACTGATGTGTTTTCAAAGTTCACTCAGGCCATTTGTACTAAGGATCAAAAGGCAACTACTGTGGCCAGTGTTTTGGTTTATGAGTGGTTTTATTGCTTTGGTGTTCCCTCTAGGATCCACTCTGATCAGGGGAGGAGTTTTGAAGGAGCAGTAGTTCAGCAGCTGTGCCAGTTATATGGTGTGGAAAAGACTCGCACCACTCCTTACCACCCACAAGGTAATGGCCAGTGTGAGCGTTTTAATCGGACTCTGCATGACCTGTTGAGAACCCTGCCCCCTGAGCAAAAGCGTCATTGGCCCATGTATTTGCGGCAGCTCACCTTTGCTTACAATACCACAATCCATCAAACTACGGGTGAGTCGCCCTATTTTCTTATGTTTGGCCAAGAGCCCCAGCTCCCAATTGACTTCCTGTTAGGCAGAGTGGAGGAACCCACCCACGGCCCGGTGCACACTTGGGTCCAAGAGCATCAGAAACGTCTAGATGTAGCTTATAAAGGTGTGAGTAACCGCACCAAAGCAGCAGCGACGCTGCGTGCAGATCGTCAACCTGCCCCAGCTTCTGACCCCTTGCCATTGCATCAGTTAGTGTATTTGAGAGATCATAGCATTCGGGGCCGGAATAAAATCCAAGATTTTTGGGGCGCTACACCATATTGTATTGTCCGTGCCCCTGCTGGCGCTGGTCCTGTGTATACAGTGGCCCCACTCCATGATCCAGAACAGAAAAGACAGGTTAATAGACAATTGATTAAGCCGATCCCTGCTGATATTTGTGAGAAAATAAGGGCAGAGCTCCAGCAAACTCCTAACCCTAGAAGTTCACCTGACCGGTTACCCCTGTCTGAAGATGAGGGAGACTTTTATGTGTGGCAACGAAGGGAGTCCCCAAGAGGTGACCCCCAAAGTGTACGAACGGATTCTGCACCTTGTCCCCAACAACCCCCAGAGGACCTGGCTATAGTAATGAGGCCGCAGTCCAGAGGGACTGAACCTGGTACCCTGACTCCACAGTGTAGTGTCCCCACTCCATTAGCTGAAAGTGGTACAGTTAGAAGAACGACACACTCAACAGCTGGCCACCATTCCAATCCACACCATCTGCCCCAATCAGCTGAAGCCAGGCCACCTAGTGTACATTCAGTTACAGCTTTTTACAGACCGTGGCTTTAAAGTTTCATTGTCGGGTCGCCAATGCAAAAACCAGGGGGGAGAATATGACAGGTGAGACCTGGAGACTTGGGACCGCCCCTGGTGGGCGGAGCTGGTCTTTGATCCTTTCATAAGCGCAGGTGTGGGCAATTGGGTATTCCTCTGCAAACCTGAAGCTGCGAGTGCTTGGTAGAAGTTGGGCAAGTTGGTGTTTCTTAACTTCTGTCTATGAAAGTCTGATACGGGTCCTCCTCTAAACTTCTGTTAGAACGGTAGGTTACACAAAAATGTACCACTTGAGCTCTGGCTGTTGGCAGAGGTTTACAGTTATTTGCACCCTTGTAGGTGGGAAACATTGCTCCCGTGAGAACGGTATAGTGGACTTCATCGCCACTGACCCACATTTATTAGGGTGTGACACGAACTTGTGGACGGGTAACAAAACCAATTCAGTTGAGGAATATTCCTGTGTTTTACTGTCCAGCTAAGTGATCTCCTGCCTTTTATTCACAGAGTACCGAGCTGCTGCTTTGCCAGGTGGATTTCTGGCTGCGGGCAAAGGACCCGACACATCAGTGTGTTTTAATTTGTTTTAAACTGGTGTGAGTCGACAGACTGACTGCTGCGGCTGTCGATTGTTTTGTTTTTTTGTTTTAATTTTTTCTGTATCAGTAGGCACCACAGATATTGATTCTTTTAGTATTTTAACCCTTTTTTTTATATATTGTCGCGAACGGTGAAGGTGCTGCAGGGAAAACAAATCCTTTTTTTTGTCTTGCCGCTTTTGCATGCACAGCAGTGGGCCTGAGTGAAGACGGCACTGAAGATTTTGTTTTGTTTTGTTTCTATAGTGTTTTGCCCATTTGGGGTCATGTGTGAGTTGCCGTCCCTTTTTAACCTGTGTGCTATGTCGATTTGTTCTTAAACGGTTCCCCGCAGCGCTTGTCCTGTCTCACAGGCAATCATACAGTTTTATCATTTTTAATAAGGTAAAGCTTTTTAATTGTTTTTAGGTGCCGCTGTTACACTGTTACTTTTATTTTGTATTAAAGATTAAACTCTTCTTAACTGACTGTGCGCCTACGGCTCTGTCCTATTTTAAATAGGTACCTACCACAGGTCACACTTGCTTGTGTTGTTCTTGGGGATAAAACACTTATTTCACTCAGTGACATGAAATCAATTTATTATTTTTATGTAATGTGTTTCTTTCCTGGATTTTTGGTCCATGTTCTGTCTCTCCCATTAAAATGAAACGATCAAATCTAGAGACTCTTTATTTCTGGGGAGCTGGAGATCAAGTAATTTTCCCTCACTGTAGAAACTAACAAGTTAATTTTGTTAATTAACTTTTGTTAATTTTTTTTAACAAGAAGGAAAATTTATTAAGTGAGAGGATTTCCATTTCGCGTTATGATCTCTTATATTTTCTAAGATCATCTCCTCATTTGCACGTACAGTCAGAATCTGACGAGGTACTACGGCAGTCTACAATATAGCAGCATAGTAAAAGGGAGGGAAAATATGTTCCCTTGGGCTAACGGTGTATTTACAAGAACTGCAAAATGTGACGCACTTTGCGTATCAGCGGCCGAGAATACGACGTATCCTTCGCCATAACAGAAGGGGGAGCAGTGGGCATGCGCGCTCTGCGGAGGTCGTCGTTATCCTCTTATCCTCATCCACAAAAACATTTTTTTTTTTTTTTTTTAAATTACCCTCACATCCTGCAGGTGAGTTCACATTACGCACAAACTGAGTAATCGTTTGTTGGTGATCGGTAACTGATGACCCGGCAGCCAGTAGTAGCGCTGCAATGGTTCAGAAGATGGGAAACATGTTGGACACCTGACTGGACATGACTTCAAAGAGCGGACAGGACGTCATGGGGGGACATGAGTGTGTGCAGTGCGCTGTAGCTTGAGTCCGCACCGACATCTTTTGGGCTGTCGCTAAGCTCCCTGCCTTTTGCAGCTTGTTGATTAATGATCGGATGTCCCGTCTGGCCGCTTGTTTTCAGAGGAGGGTTGGTGTGAATGTCAATTACGTTTACAGATGAAACAATCCGCTGTCTTTTACAGGAGAAGATGTCCTCCTGCGTCCTCTACACTGCACTTTTCACCCTTCCTTTTGCACTGGGTAAGTGTGGCACCAGTTTTTAATAAGACTACCCGTAGTTTTTCTGTTTCTTTCTGCTTAAATAATTATTAATAATGCACTTACTGGTGCTTTATATTACGGTTAGGTTATTCGTAGTAAAAGTGAAGTCAATGTTACTATTTAAAAAAAGTGACTAATTAATACATTTGTCGATAACGTCACCATTATCTGCAGAATGTTTCTAGAAAGCCATTTCATTTAAGGGTCTTGGATTAAATAAAACAAAGGCAAAGAAGAATGGCCAGCCCAGATTTGAAGAGCTGAGATTTTCGTTTTTTAGCACTTAAACTCTGAAATATAATTCTCACAAATGTAAATTTCCAACATGCAAAACTATAATAAATGTGAGAGGTGCCCAGAGAAAATGCAGTGGAAAAATATGCATTATAAAGTCAGTACGTGAACAGTAACAATTAATAAACGTGTACATATGCTGAATTAAAGAGCTTAAAAGTCAAATCACATAGCAGACTCTAAAAATCTGTTACAAAATAGATGACCTTAAATGACCTAATAACATAAAAGTAGGTCAACCTTTTACATATGTAGGAGAGTTTACAGTCCGTATCTGAGGTCTGAAGAAAATTATTAATTATGTTACTCGTACTTTTCCTGCAGGTTGGGAATTACTAGGTGAGTCAAAAGTCACATTTTACCCCTCATGCATCCTTCATCTGCAGCACATGGTCTCCAATGATGTTGCTGACTTTCATTTGCACCTCGACAGGTGACCGAGAAAAAGTTCAGACTGTTTGCGTCGGCAAGGAGTTTCGTCTACCGGTGGACTCAACGTCGCGAATCGTGACTTTTACACCGTATCCCGACGGGCCGAAACGCATCCTGCTGGAGAAAACCACTGTGAGTGGACGAGTGTTGGCACTTGGGGTTTTTTTTTTTGTGTGTGTGTGTGTGTGTGTTTGGTTGCTGTGTTGCCTAAAAATGGATCTGCCATGCAACTGTAGGTTAAGGACCCACGGTTTGAGTGGACCAAAGATAAGTCGTTAGTCCTGAAAGAAGTGAGTCATGCTGACCAGGGAGTTTATGCCAACAAGCTGTCCATGGGCTTCACCTACGAGACTGTCCGTCTGATCGTTTCGGGTATGACAGTTGCCTCTCTTTGGCGAACTTCATTGCTTTGTGTCATGATGCAAAAGAGCCATAATTTTTCAATGATCTGCCTCTCTTTGCTTGAAACATTAAGTTATTTAATAACTTAACGTGTTCATATGCTTTGATGTCATATAGGCAATGTATTCATTGCCTTAAAGCAGAGAAGTTGTAGCAACTGTTCTGACTCCATGTCAGGTGTGTTTGTGTGTGTGTGTATATAACGTTTGCCAGCCACACCCCTGCTGCATAAAAAGAGGAGAGGTTAATTGGTATAAATATACAGCAGGTGTGGCATTACTTTACCTGCCACTGCCCCCTGAACCAATCTTTCCCACCTCTCCTGCAGCTGAACACTGCCGTAAGCATGCATAGCCTACGAATGCGAATGGTCCCTACACAAGTACTGTCAGGAAAATGTGCTCATCAAAGTATCATAAAGAAAGATATATTATCACTTTTCTTTTCGTTTTGATTTGTGATCATTTACAGTATACTGATGTGTGTTATGAGTGGGTCTTTTGCAATATCACTTTCATTTTCACCAGTTTAGTTAAAAAGAAAGTAACTTTTGCATCTCAAAATTGTACTTAAATAAACTTGTTCTCTTTCTGTCTTTCACTTATCTCGTGGTTCTTCGTCTTCCTTCAGAATGCATTAAACCCTACCGCAGAAACTATGGGGAGACCTTTGAGCACAGCATCCCCGAAAATGGCTCCATGCTGGAGTTCTCTCACCGGGGCGCTCCGCCTGAGGCTGTGCCGGTCGTGCTTTGGAACCGGACAGACCCCGAAACCGGTGACGCTGGCCGGGGGCGGCTGCTAAGAGGGGGGAAGGTCTGGGTGGCGGAGAGAGTGACGCAAGGAGACCAAGGCAACTACACCGTGAGAGACGACAACGGGAAGGTGCTGGGTCGCAGCACCCTCACCGTCCGTGGTGAGCAGAGCAGAAACGTGGGTTTTAAGAAGCTGACTGACTACCTTTAACTTTGTGACTTTACAGTGCTAATGGTTTTGTTTTATCCTTCCCTTTCTATCTGATGCCCTCTCATACTTCCACATTCACCACTACTCCATTTTTCATGATTTTACACATGGATGGATGCAGGGCATTCCTTCAACATCACACGCTTTACCAAAGAGTCCATAATCCTGCCTCTATTTCTTCCTCTTGCTCATGCCCATCTCATTTTTACCCCTGGCCATTTTCCTGATGAATCCTCCCTGGGCCCCTTTGACCCCAAACCCCCACGTGGCCCTGTGCAGCTCATCCGTGAGGGACAGATAACGGACCATGACCTGCGCTACAGGGGTATCATCTCACTGAGTAGGAACGGCTCCATCTACGAGGTGGTCATTGCAAGGCTGACCTCAAGGCATGATGGGCTGTATGAAGTTAAAGACAGGAATGGCAACCTGGTATCCTCCACCTACTTGCACGTGATCGGTGGGTATTGTGCCACGTTTTTGGAAGCATGCATCAGTCAGAAGTTGTTTGATCCATAGTTGCCACTCCTCCTAAAATCCATGTGTCTGCCATCTTCTCAGACAAAAGGGGAGGGAGTTGGCGAGCGCTCCTCAAATCCGTCACTGTCCCTTCTGGCATGTTCGTGTCCCTGGCTGGTTTCATCCTGTTCATGAAACGCTACCCAAACTGTAGCCTCTCCCAACTCATCACGTGCTTTAGAACACACCGCACGCTGCCAGCCAACCCCCCGAGGGTCAACATCCAGGTGAGGAAACCAGGAGAGTCCACAGCTAAATAAATGATTACAAGCCGTCAAGCCAATCTTATTGCAGATGCATGCACTTTGACACCGACAGGAGCCACATGTTGACGTTTTTTGACATTTCTTTTTTGCTCCAGAGAGTCTGATGAACTGAAGTATCTTTAAAAAGTATGGAGAAAAAAAAACTTATGGTAGAAGCTCTTTATTCAGTGGGTATGTTTTATTTCAGATACTTTGTAGATATTTTTATATATTCTGTCCAAAGTATTTTGACTGAAGCTCTGTAGATGTCAGCGTGATGATGCCACACACATCACTAGCAAGGAGCAACCTGATATCACGGCTAAACATTTAACAGACACACCGGTCCACGATGTCCATTTCACATGAAATGTGAAAGCAGAGCAGCAGATGGTAACATAAATAGGGCTTGCTGTTTCAGCCTTCTTTTATCTCTATTTGAGCCTTGCCATGCCTTCATGCCATAGCAAGGCAAACGTCATCTGGCTGTCTCTCCACAATCCACAAGAACCTTGGACACAGTGATCACTGAAGGTCACATTTATTGTTTTTACGAGCAGTAACCGGTGAATTGTGATGGTCTGTGAGTCGGATGAGTTCCTAGGTCTTTGTCGTTATTGGTTTATTTATGTTTGTGGGGTTTTTTTTTTGCAGCACTACAGTCCCCCCTCTCCTCAGCCCCCAGGTCACTACAGCTACTCTCAGCAGACTGGAACACCAAGAAAATGGACCCCAAGAGCCAGTCCTGTTCAAACTGTAAGACTGATTAACTAATATAATCTTCTTCTTTTTTTTTAAGGGAGCTAAAATCATTCAACTGAATTGTGTCTTTGTGCATATCTGTTGCTGTTTGTATTTCTAGGGTTATGCTCCGGTAACGGTAGGGTCTCCAAGAGCTGAGAACCAGGATGTGCACAGAGCAACAGCTGGGAGTTCCCCTAGTCATAACTTAACCGTTGAGGTAATACAGCTCTCCAGCTGTGAATATTTAGATGCCACAGATTAATATGATATTTGCTTAAACTTGTGTCTTCATCCCTTGTTAGCAGGCTAAATCTAATGAGGATGAGGACAGGATTTCCTTCCCTGTGCCCGGAGCTTCAGACTGCCTCCACTCATCCGAGGACTGCGTTCAGTTCCAAATTAAAAAGGATGGAGATAAGGGAAGGGGGAACAAATCACAAGACTTCTTTTCCACGCTGCCACTAGACACAGACACCTCTGAATCCTGCAGTATTTACACGTCAAAGAATCTGAACTTTTCATAAAACCGAGAACTGGATCAGAGATAAGGGAAGAAGGATCGTACAGCATGGAGAAATCACACAAACGGTGAAGTTATGCTCCTGACCGAGAAGAAGAACCTCACCTGTGCCTTATGCACGGTTTTAATAGTTTGCTTTGTGATGTAATTTTTCTGACGCATGAGTTGAACATAATCCTTCCTGTCTCATATTGTACTGCCTGATGGTGCTCCTGAAATCTCCTGCCGTTACCTACCTCCGGACCCTCAGGACCAATATGATCTGCACTGCTCCTGTGTTTAAGACAGTCTCTAGGGCTACCCACCAGTTGTTGTGGTAACGTTTGATAAATTTCATTTTTCAATACTGTACAGCAATATAGACTTAACTTAAGTTGTCACCCATCATGTTGTCCATACTTAATTATTATTTTAAATAGCTTGTCTGCATTTTTAACCATTTTTATTCAGTGTATTAAATATTTGGGGTAATTCTACTTATAATAGTTATGTGACATGTTTCACCAAATACTGCAGTTAATATTTGAATGTTGTGTGCAGGATAACCTTTTATCCCCAAAGCTTGTAATATTTTCATAATGTCAAAATGTCATCACTCAAAAAATAAAAAAATAATCTTTAAGAAACACATTTTAGATGATGTCGTCTTTACACTGTATGTATATTGGCCACCCAGGGGTGGACCTCTTCTCTTTGCTCTTCTCCCTCTACGCAAATGACTGTTTCTCAAAAGACCTGTCAGTCAGAATTGTGATGTTTGATGACGGTCATCGGCTTTATCAAGGACACAGATGTGGGGTTGAACAGCTGGCCCTGTGGTGCAGTCAGATCAGCCTAGAGCTGAATATGCTCAAAACTGTAGCAGTAACAGTGGAGTTGAGGAGTCCCTCTCCATTATGCCTGCTTGCCACAATCTTCCAAGATCTGAAGTGGTCACTCAGTATAGACACTATTATCAAAAAGGCAGAGCAGAGCCTGCGCCAGCTCAGGAAGTTCAACCTGCCTCAGGAGGTGATGATCTATTCAACTCTGCAATAATCCAGTTTGTTCTCTGCTCACTCATGTCGGTATTGTTTGGATCAGCATCCATGCAGGACAAGAACAGACTACGATGGACAGTGATGTCTGCAGGAAAAACAAATCCAGAGTCAGGACACAAGCAGGCAATATCACTCCATACCCTCTGGTAGGTGCTACAGAGCACTGTTTGCCCAAAAAAGCAGCCATCTGTACAGTTCCTTTCCACAGGCCTTCACTCTAATAAACATTTAGGACACTCACATAGTCTCTGTATTTAAAACATCCACCATACCGGATGCTGAATCAAAGCATACTGTATATACTGTTCTGTCCTGTTGTACATAGCTATATGCCGTATATATATTTATAGTCAATCCTCATGGGTATACTGTATATATACTAACTAGCTGTCCATCTCTTATTTATTCCAACAGATTTGCACTCTGCAACTTTGCACTGTAAATATGCCATAAATGTATTATTGTCTGTGCCGTGTTGGTGTCAAGTTGTTACTCTGTTTGTCCGTTGGCTACTCTGTCATGTACACTGAATGCAAAAACTCCTTGTATGTGTACACATACTTGATCAATAAAGCTGATTCTGACTCTGGTGTCGTGAGCGTCTATTTGGCTCAAACTAATATCGTTCTCCTCAGCGCATGACGGTAGGTGGCAGAGTTTGGGACATTGAAGCTAACTCAAAGCGTAGAAGAAGAATCTTCGTTGTAGCGGCAATGAAAGGACAGCGTGCTACTTCCAAACAGAAGTAAAGTCTACCTTAGCTGCAACAACTTTAAAGTAAAGCGCGAGCATAAATCACATTTAAGACGAGACTTTTAGGACTCCGCCTGGAACATGGCTTTGGTTTGTGCAAGTAGGTGAAGCTGAATTCATTGATATGACGGAGGCCGGTTAGCACGGTACCGCGCTAATGCTGCTAGCTGATTTAGCTAGCGTTAGCGGCCATGCAGTACCGCCTTCTGCTTTTATATAGTTCAGCGAGCTCTCTTTTTTAATTGTGTGTTTATTTAAATTGCTGGTAGTTATGTGGTGTTAAAAAGCCGGAACTGAACTCTTTTACAGTTTCTAATGAAGTGCCAGAGCACCCGTGCGTCTCTCCGGTGTCCAACCAGGTGTTTGAACGCAGGCTGATCGAGAAGTACATCGCAGAGAATGGGACGGACCCGATGAACGGACAGCCGCTGTCCGAGGAGCAGCTCGTAGACATCAAAGGTGGGTTTCTGGGTGTTTTCTATGAGTCAATAGACCTTAATAAAGCTCATACAGAGTAATGCTACTTCCGTGAGAGAGGTCGTTATCAGTGGCATGATGCTCGGCGTTGGTTTAGTAGGCTGAAGTTTGCAGGCGTGTTGCATTGTACTGTATTGTATTTATCATATAAAAAAACCAAACAATACCTGAAAAATTCAAGTGAAGCGAAAAATAAAACCTCCCAAACAAATCAACTTTTATTTTCAACTTCAGAAGAAGCAGAATATTCTAATCATTATGAAAAGCCGATTTATCGCATTTGCTTTTTGTTAATAAGTTTTAATTTTATTTGTGTGGCCTTCAGGGGTGAGGCAAACTTGGGTTGGTGTTCATGAACTACTCTTTGTGATATTCATAGAAACATAGAACATCATCAAGATTTATATATGAAAAGAAAATCAGTGCATCATATGCCCTTAAATGCTCAAATCTTATTGCAAATAAGCCTTGATAAGTTTCTGAAGAGGTTTCCTGTCTTTTAGTGGCTCATCCTATTAGACCAAAGGCACCATCGGCAACCAGTATTCCTGCCATTCTCAAGTCCCTTCAAGATGAATGGGTAAGTCCTGTAAACTCTGAGATAGCAAAGAACAGAACACTTTATACTGTATCTATTGTATGTATCATTTTGTTTTTAAATTGATTTTTCTTATTAATGTTTAACACTACATCAACAACACATTACACATACACACACACAACATTTAAGAACCTTTAAACAAGTAGGAAGTCAGCTATTAATCAATCAATATAAATTAGTTATAAATATGTAGAAGTAAAATCAATCTGTAGGGTGTTACAGTGCACCATTTATCCCTCTCTGGCAGTTTTTAACAACAGGACAGTTGTTTTGGGTTTATTTTGTTTGTTTGTTTTCAATTGTGCATTGTATGATGGGTCACAACACATTATTATAAATCTAATCGGTGCCAAAAAAATAATAATCTAATGGAAGATTTGCCCCTTTCCTTTCTTGAATTGCAAGTTTTGTGACAAACCCTGGGTCTTTAGAATCAATTTTAATGCATTTCTATTAGTAGAGGATCAAAAAATATGTTTGGTTGGTACATTGATTTAAATAACTTGAATTCTTTAGCTGAGACCAAAAAAGCTAGTTCGATCTTGCTATCCTCCTTATTTCATTTAAACATATATTCCAGTGAGTTTAATACATTTTTAAAGATATATTTCAAACAATCCAGTATATTGTGGGATTTTTTTTTATTTTTTTTCTAAAATCTCGACTGCAAAATGCTTGAAGAACCAAATTAATTAACATGTCTGGTTGTTTCTAAAAACAAAATTAAAATTACGAACTTATTTGTTAACCTTTAAAGACCTCATCTGTTTGTTTTTTTTGTTTTTGTTTGTTTATCTTCCTTTTTTAAAATTTGTGAAATATTACATGTGCTCCTTTCTCACTTTTTCTTTTTGATATCTGTTCTAGGATGCTGTAATGCTTCATAGTTTCACCTTGCGGCAGCAGCTGCAGACTACTCGCCAAGAACTTTCACACGCCCTCTATCAGCACGATGCCGCCTGCAGAGTCATCGCTCGACTCACCAAAGAGGTCACAGCTGCAAGAGAAGGTGGGTCGACAGCAGTTTGGGTTTCTACACAGTTATGAAACATGTAGAAATGGCTTTAATGTGATCGTCTGGTCCAAATGAACCTGGATTCATTGATATTATGTGTGTGTTTTATTTATTTTAATGAGTTGATTTCTTCTTTCCACAGCTCTTGCCACGCTCAAACCCCAGGCTGGATTGATTGCCCCTCAGGCAGTGCCCGCCTCTCAGCCAGCTGCAGCAGTGAGTAGCTGGGCTTTATTTTCAGCTGATAAGACAATGATCAGACTGACAAATCATGCCTTTAAACAATGTTTAATTCTGCCTTTTTTACACCAGGGGGCTGGTGGAGAGCCTATGGAGATTAGTGAACAAGTGGGAATGACTCCAGAAATCATCCAGAAGGTAATATTGATTTTTTTTTTTTAATTGATTATTTTTTACCATTATGACCTTTGTCACAATTGCTTGATGTTTTTAAATGTGCTTTTTTTCTGTTTGCAGCTCCAAGACAAGGCTACTATCCTCACTACAGAGAGAAAGAAGGTATTATATTTCTCTTGTATTTAGCTGCTAATGTGCAAACACTTGTTTTACTTGTTTTGCCACAAGCTCTGTTTGTGCATAATTTACTCTCGCTCTCATTTAATTGCTTTACTGTGGTTCTCTACAGAGAGGCAAAACTGTCCCAGAGGATCTGGTTAGAGCCGAGGATCTCGGCAAATACCGCCAAGTGGCCTCCCATGCTGTAAGTATAGATTATGCAGGATCACGAGGATGCATTTGTTTCACCGAGCGATCCAATGTATCAACATTCTCTCTTATGTTGCTTTCAGGGTCTTCATAGTGCCAGTGTGCCGGGTATTCTGTCTCTGGATCTGTGTCCCTCAGACACCAACAAAGTGCTCACCGGTACACTGAATCAATCTTTCATTCTGTATTTCATTTGCTGGGATGCCAGACAAAGACTCTGATATTAAACCTGTTCTATCTCCCAGGTGGCGCTGATAAGAACGTGGTGGTGTTTGACAAGAACGAAGAGCAGATCGTGGCAACGCTTAAGGGTCACACCAAGAAGGTTACCTCTGTCATTTACCACCCATCTCAGGTAACTTGTCCTCTGAGAACCTAAATGCAAACATTCACCTCCATTTTAATGGAGATGTGACTAACACGATTGTTCCTTTAATCTGTTGTTCCTCACTCGCTTGCCGTCTTTTCTCCTCTAGTCCGTGGTCTTCTCCGCCTCTCCAGACACCACCATCCGTGTATGGTCTGTCACCGGGGGCAACTGTGTGCAGGTGGTGCGCGCTCATGAGGCAGGCGTCACTGGTCTCTCTCTTCATGCTACTGGAGACTACCTGCTCAGCTCCTCTGAGGATCAGGTGCGTGCTTGAAATTACTGGCAGGCCTTGAACTTAATCACTGAATGATCGACCTTTTTGCCGTTAAACTGCTTCACCGCTCTAACTCTTATTACTTTTATCCTGTAGTACTGGGCCTTTTCTGATATCCAGACGGGCAGAGTCCTCACCAAAGTTACTGATGAAAGTGCTGGCTGTGGTAAGTTTCTCTTTGCTTGCTTAATGCATTTGATAGTCATAATAACAGTCCTCTTCCAGGCATAATGTTTCTGATTACACCCCTCAGCTCTCACATGCGCTCAGTTCCACCCTGATGGTCTCATTTTTGGCACTGGTACTGCGGACTCCCAGATCAAGATTTGGGATCTGAAGGAGCGCACCAACGTGGCCAACTTCCCCGGTCACTCTGGACCTGTCACCTCCATTGCTTTCTCTGAGAACGGATACTATCTGGCCACAGGTGAGACTGACTTGATAGCATTTTTTGCGTAGATTAGCCGTCAGTCTGTAATGTGCATAAACTTGTAGAGCTGCATGAACATTTTCTTTAGAGTATCAAAAGTGACTTGTGCATCAATGACTTGCACAGTTTTGGAGATTTATCCGTGTCTTCAGCCTTACAAGAATAAAAATGGTGTGTCAATAGAAAAAAATAAACTTAATTATCCTTGTTTGCTCCAGGTGCCCAGGACAGCTCCCTGAAACTGTGGGATTTGAGGAAGCTGAAGAACTTCAAGACCATTACTCTGGACAACAACTATGAGGTAAGAAATTAGGGATTTCTTCTTTCTAAAGGAATTTTTTAAGTGTTTGAGAAACAGTCTTAGCATCACCTGTAGGCTGTCATTGCACACAGAGATAAATGGCTGTGGATGAAAAGTTGCATGTATAATTGTCAGGGTGCTGGTGGGTGAATTGTTTTAACTTCAGAAAGAACCAGATTAGCAGTTTTTCACTGCGTTCTCTTCATTTTTACTAAGCCGAACTCCAGCGTTTCACTGTAGACCAGCTTTGAAGTTGTCCAACTCATCTTAGGTTTGCTTCTGAGCCTAATCCACTCATTTTTTGTTTCAGGTGAAGTCCCTTGTGTTTGATCAGAGTGGTACCTATCTGGCTGTAGGAGGGTCTGACATCCGTGTCTACATCTGCAAGCAGTGGTCTGAGGTCCTCAACTTCACCGGTATGGAGACAAAAAAAAAAAAGTCAAATCTCTTTCGAGATTTTCAACTAGTATGCATGTGACATTTACCCCTGATCTTTTTCTTTTCAACCACAGACCATACAGGATTGGTGACTGGGGTGGCCTTTGGAGAGAATGCCCGGTTCCTGACGTCTACAGCAATGGACAGAAGCCTCAAATTTTACAGTTTGTAAAAAAATAAAAGCAGAAATTCAAGATGAGGGGAGGAGGGCAACTAAGACGAGAACAGTCGGTGTCAGAGCTGCCGCTACCTCCGACACATTCATTATCAGAAAAGGAAGAAAAAAAGAAATCTGTGCTAACTTTGCATCTTTTTTAGTGAGTCAGTCCTCAAATCCAGTGAAGAAATCTGTGAGATTGTCAGCGATTTGAAGCAGCATGGTTAGTGCGACATGTTTGTTGGCTTTATGTGTTTGAAATCTAAATGATGTAAAATGACATGAAAAGCCTTTAAGTTCCTTTCCTGTTTGCCAGCAATTATGATTTTACTGTAGTATTTTCTTTTTTTGTGTGTATGTATGAAAGGAGAGGGGGTCATTTGGAAACTATAATTGCTTCTTAGTGTAGACCAGCTTCATTATAATATCGTTAGGGTAAGATAAGATGCATCTACAGTCATGTACAGTGAGATCAACAGGTGTAAGAAATTGATGTACTTCTGTGAAAAACTTTTGCCACATTTCATTTCCTGTTTTATTGATTCCATTTAAACATTTTTGTCTTTTGTTTTCCCCCCGGGTGTGTATTTCTTATTACCTGCTGTTTTACCTGTTGCACATCTGCCCTTTTACAATTAAATAAAATATCTTTTGTATTGCCATACAAGTGTCTGTCCCTGTGGGGGTCCTCAGCTAGAATGGTTACTTTGTCATTACAAGATACATCCAAAATATAAAGTTCCTTTCAAATCAAAATGCATTTTACTCATTGCTTTCTTGATGTTTGAGCTTTATACCAAATGATGAAAGTGATCTTTATTTTTGATACAGTCGCTGTCACCGGTTTACATACAAGGAGGATTGGATTGTTTTGTGTTTTTACCCTCTTTTACATACTTGCATTGATATTTGGTTAAATGTTTCCTTAGAAAGGCTTGCCTTGAGCAGACAATCTAGGTATCCATCAACAAGCTTCAGTTGAGCTTGAAGGTCTTGATTTTGGAGCAGGACCCTTTGTTTTGTTTTTTTTGACTGGCATCCTCAGTACGTCGTGACGTAACACTCTAAAACTCACTTCACTGTGGACAGTGATGCTGCTGTTCCAGCAGTTTCCAGTTAATGGCATGCTTCATTGTAACCATTTTCGTCTTATCTGACAGTGACAGTTTAGGTCTTCTTCCAGACATACACGCACCCCCCTGACAAAGTAGTGACACATTTGCATAACAAATCCCTTTTATGCTGGCAAAGAGGAATTACCTGTTGCAGTGACTCATGATCACATGAACAAGAAGTTAATATGAGCTGGCCTTTTCAAGTAAAAAGACACAGTAGAACCTTCAGCACCAATTAATTAAAAGACTTGATTATGTGTGGATTAGAGGAAATCCACAATAAATTCAAACATGTGCACTGAATTCTTGTTTTTTTTAAACCATTAAAGATCTATGCTGTACAATCACTCCACCCTAGAGAAAGAATAGCTTGAAGAAATCAAAAGCCCAAAACCGCCATGGTTTTCACACCTATGATACATATCTGCATGCTTAGAGGCTGTGATTTCTACGCAAATCCTACACAACATCTCAGTTGAATTTTAAGGGTTCATTGTTGTGAACTTCTACATTCTTCCTTTGCCTGCTGCATAATAATGAAACTACTAAGAAAGGAACTATTTTTCAGTTTCCTTAAATGTAACAGAACTGAATTAAAAACCACTTTAAATGTATGGTTGATTTTTACTTTGAATAGTGTCCCTAACGTTAGCATGTATCTTTTGGAGACATCACATGCTACAAATTATGGTACTGGCCTTGGTTTGTATGTATTTAATAAAGTTAGGAGAGGAAAAAAACAGGGCACGTCTGGGTTTATCAAACGCACGTGACTGCGGTTTCCAGATGACTGTACACGGCCAAACCAGCTTCTCCAGATGAGCTTAACTCTAATATCAAACCGTGAATTATTAATAATAAGCTTCTGACTTCCTGTCAGACTAAAAATCTAATAAAAAAGAACTAAGCAAAACATCCACTTATTGGACTCGTTACCGCCATTAAAGATCCTAAAATCTCGACCTCTCGCGGTGGAGCGAGATTCAAATGGTAACTATCACGTGCCTCCTGCAGTAACGTGACTCTCCCAAACAGGAAGTGCGGAGCCAGAGAACTTCTACCCCAAGTCTCGCAGACGCGTCTGCTTTGTCCAGGTTAGCAGTCCCGGGTCAGTCCGTCCCGCTGGGTACCAGACTGCCTGACAGACACCAGGTCGAACTGCAGCGGAGATAAAGAGCCAGACAGGTGAGGTTTCCAACATTCAGCTCAAATCTGTGTTTTTATCAAGCGGGTTTATCTCCTATAGTTGTCGCCGAGACTAAACCAAACCCCTCTGTTACTTTCTTAAATGTGGCTGATATTAATGGGTTAAATATATATTTTTAAACGCTTCAGTGTTTCGGCTTTTCCTTCACTGGAGTTGTGTGCTAGCGATTATAGAGAAAACGAAACTTTGCCCCAGGCAACAAAAGCTGAGAAGCAGAGACAATAGTCGATAGATCGAAGAAGACCCGGAGTCAAATGCTTTTTCCTTAACAGCATGGATCTTTTTACATTTATAAACTGAAGCCACGCTCCTTTCATGTTACATCTATTTTATGATATAAGTAATTTTGTATATATTCTTAGTTGTCAGTTTCTCACCTTCATGACACTCTTAACGCTCAGTTTATGAAGAAACTGTTAGATCCAATTCACCGCTCATTCCTTCAAATGAATGAGGTTAGTCTGACTATAGTGCGAGCACCGCAATGCTTTGAAAAATGATCCAGCGCTGTAAGCTTTTTAAAAAAGGATCAAACACTGTAACTTTCATAAAGGTGGGGTTTACTGTAGAGCGCTTGTACAAAACTGCTTTGTATGTAGATAGGGGAAAGCAGTAATAATGCACCTTATTGTGCCCTTCTAAAATATAGTAATGCTTTTTAATATATATGTACATCTTTGATTATTTTATTTAACTAAAAAAAGAGTCCCTGTGCTAATTTTGGCAGACACATGTACGTGCAACAGTGGAAACCCCACCTGATCATCTGGTCAGGAGGACCTGATGCTTCCTCTTTCTTAAGTTTCCACTTAGATACTTCTGCACTGAGTAGTTTTTATTGCTCTAACTGAAAGTAGATGCCAACCGTTAACACCATTGTCTGTCTTTTTTTTTTTTTTAAAAAATTCATATTCCTCTTTATATGGTGCAGTACTTTCACTCAGCTGTATCCAGAGGACGGTGTGTGTGTAAAGTTGTTTCTTTGGTGTTGTACAGACATGGGCTCCATATTTCGCAGCGAGGAGGTGTGCCTAGTGCAGCTTTTTCTTCAGTCCGGCTCGGCCTATAATTGTGTCAGCGAGCTGGGAGAGCTGGGCCTGGTTGAGTTCAGAGACGTGAGTCTATTAAACCCTTTATGCCGTTCTTCTTCTTCTTCTTCTTGGTGCAGTTCATGGAGTCCAGTGCAATTGTTAACCTGCAACAGACTGCATCATGGGTTTTGGTGAAGGTCATGTAGACTCGCTCAGTAACCTTATTCTCTGCTCTCTGCTTTCAGTTAAACCCCAACGTGAACTCCTTTCAGAGGAAATTTGTCAGCGAGGTCAGACGATGCGAGGATCTCGAGAAGACTTTCCGTGAGTACTGACTCATAATGCTCCTCTTTCCATTTCCATTCATCTTCTTTATTTTCCATGATTCATCATCCACCTTTTCCACCCTCCAGACTTCTTGGAGCAGGAGATAAATCGCTCGCCACCCTTAAAGGGTCCACTCCCTCCTCCGTGTCCGACACCTTCTGCCCCTCAGCCCCGTGAGCTCATCACCATAGAGGAGGAGAGCGAGAGACTCGCCAGGGAGCTCAAGGAGGTGAGCGCCAAAATAGAGCCCGAGGAGTTAGTCTTCGGTTTTCTGCTTAGTGCACCACGAGAGACAGAACAATTTTTGGGATTAATGGAATATCGTGTATGTTTCCTACTAGGTGTCCAGGAACAGAGATAGCCTTAGGGCTCAGCTGACGCAGCTCTCCCAGTATCGAGGAGTCCTGACCAGAACTCACTCTCTCACGGCGTCACACGTGGTGAAAAACTCCATTTCTGCTCCATTTTCTGAAATTGTTGTCATGAGGAAAACTAAAAAAAGAATGTTCTCTGTCTTATTCTCACAGGTGCCACCTGCAGTGGAGAGCCAAGGTCTGTTTGATAACCGCCAAGATGTCCGACTCAGGTAGGTCTCAATTAAATGTTAAAGAGTAAAATGTTGTATTTTTCCTCTCTATATAACAGTTTTCCTCTCCCTCAGTTTTGTGGCAGGAGTGGTCCACCCCTGGAAGGTGCCCTCGTTCGAGCGACTGTTATGGCGGGCGTGTCGCGGTTACATTATTGTGGATTTTAGAGAAATGGAGGATCGACTTGAGCACCCTGACACTGTAAGAGCTCGGGGAAAAGGAGAGGGGATCGCAGAGAGTTTCTGCTGTGAGTTTCATTCCAGGTGTTTTACCACAGCAGTTTGCTCTTTCTCCATTTGCAGGGGGAAATGGTGCAATGGACCGTGTTCCTCATTTCCTTCTGGGGAGATCAGATTGGACAGAAAGTCAAGAAGATCTGCGATTGGTGGGGATTTTTTTTTTCTTTCTTTTATTTTTGAGATTCTGAAACTGCACCTTGCTGTGTTTTGAACTTGAATTTCTTTGGATTTTCCCTCCTCGCAGCTTCCGCACTGAGACATTTGCATACCCTGAGAGCTCTGCTGAGAGAGAGGAGGTTCTCCAGGGACTTCAAGGTAGAATTGAAGATATCAAATCAGTGAGTGATTTTCTTTTAGTTTTTGATACTACATATTCACATCAAAATAATTAAAAGACTGTAATCTCTGGTTTTATAGTTTCTACATAGGATATTATATTACAGTGCTTCTAGAACATTCATCTCGCCTCTTTTTGTGTTTCCTTCTGCGACTTCAGGTGTTGTCACAGACAGAAAGCTTCTTGCAGCAGCTGCTGATGAAGGCGGTGGCCGTTCTGCCACAGTGGAAGGTGCGCGTCCAGAAGTGCAAGGCGATCCAGTCGGTACTGAATCTCTGCAGCCCCTCTGTCACTGACAAATGCCTGATCGCTGAGGCCTGGTGTCCCACCGCCAAGCTGCCTGAACTGCAGAGTGCACTGAGAGAGGGAGGGGTGAGACAACAGATGAGCAGAAACATAGAGCTGTAAAAAGCACATATGAGTAAATCGCCTAATTTCCTGTTTTTATCCCACCCTGTTCTCCGACCTCAGAGGAAAAGCGGTAGTGGGGTTGACTCTTTCTACAACCGCTTGCCTTGCTCTACACCTCCACCGACTCTGTTTCCCCTCAACTCCTTCACAACAGGTTTCCAGAACATTGTAGATGCCTACGGAGTGGCCGCCTACCGTGAAGTCAATCCAGGTGCGTCATTAGATGACATAAATAATTTCCTCATGAAATGTGTTCAAAGTGAAGTCTTTCAGGTATTTGTCTTTGGCTAAATCTCGTCTCTCAATGCTCCTGCAGCATTGTTCACCATAATTACATTCCCCTTCCTGTTTGCGGTGATGTTTGGGGACGTGGGCCATGGTTTACTGATGACTCTGACTGCTCTCTGGATGGTCCTCGAGGAAAAGGATCCCAAACTTAGAAACAACAACAATGAGGTAACTTAGGAGAGGAGACACTCTGTATTTAACAAAATGTCTAACTTAAAGGCAACTTAATTTCAGACCAAGCAGCATCAGTAAAACAACAGACCACATTTAGATTGTTCCTCTGTTCCACAGGACCTGCTCACCACACTAATAACCAAATGAACTCACTTCCTGTTTAACGGATGCCCCAAAAAATCTACTGAAATTCCAGAATGCTTTCATAATCTGCGTGAGCCAAGGAATCCGCCAGTACCTTGTAAATTTTGCATGTGGTTTGAAATTTGCATGCACAAACATGCCTCTGGCTTCATTCTTTTAGTGGCATTACAAGTTGAACCAACATGAAAATCACCGAAGAGAAAAATGAGAGCAAAAGTAGCAATGGTTTCTGTGACCTCAATTCCAAAAACGTCATAGAACCTAAATAATAACAAAACGCATTCATTTGCAATTCTCATAAACCTATATTTGATTCACAGTAGGACATAGAAAACATGTTAACTGTTTAAACTGAAAGCATGTACCATTTTAAGGAAAACAAAACATCTCAACAAGATGACGCAAAAGATTTGGGACACGGCCATGTTTCCCGCTGTGTGGCACCGCCCCCTCAGACACCACATGGTTTAGTGTTATCTTACTGACATATTCAAAGATGTTGACTGGACGAGAGGATTTGTTGCTCTAAAACTTTGACTAAGATGCTGTTGCACATTGTTCCTCCAGCTGTTAAATATTTGACATTTAATATTTGTTTTCTGTGTAAATAAAACGTGGGCGTATTAACAAATTTCCAAATCATTGCATTCTGTTTTTTGTCACACAGCTTCCCATTTATGTTTAAATGTAAAAAAGTCAAATGATTCTAATGTACTAAAACATGTCCTTGACCGCTTTGTGTGTCAGATCTGGAGGATGATGTTCGGTGGAAGGTATTTGATTCTGCTGATGGGACTTTTCTCCATCTACACGGGAGCCATTTACAACGAGTGCTTCAGCAAAGGCCTCGCCACCTTCAGCTCGGCCTGGCACGTCGGCCCAATGTTTGAAAAAAACATATGGAAGTAAGAACATTTTCGTATATTCACCCTGGAAACGTATTTGCTTTTTTTTCCAACAATGTGTTTATTGAATTTTTAGTACACACAAAATACAGGTCAAATAAATCATAAGCAATAATATAATAAGTAATATTTATTTTCTGTTTACTCCATTTTCAACACACTTTTTTACCTTCGTGGGGTCTCTTTCAGTTCATCGGTGCTGGCAGGGAGCCAGTACTTATCCATGGATCCTGTTGTGCCTGGCGTTTTCACAAGCCCCTATCC
The DNA here is from genome assembly GCF_051167445.1 of Perissodus microlepis. NCBI lineage: Eukaryota > Metazoa > Chordata > Actinopteri > Cichliformes > Cichlidae > Perissodus > Perissodus microlepis. The sequence goes on from NC_140462.1 coordinate 10,928,531, forward strand.
ATTTGGCATTGACCCGGTGTGCCCATCATATTCATCGTCCTCCAATCAAATATGCACATAAATATGTATATATATGTCTCGATTGTAACTCCAGTTATTCTCTCTGATGTTGTCGTCAGGTCTGGGGGATGTCCAACAACAAACTAACATTCCTAAACTCTTACAAGATGAAGATGTCAGTCATCATCGGCATTATTCACATGACTTTTGGAGTCTGCTTGTCATTCTTCAACTATTGGTAAATAATCTTTACCCTTTGGTTGCATGTGTTTCGCTTGCACACCTGTTTTGTGTGTTTCAGATTAGCTCTGTGTTGCCTTCACATCCTCATGTTCTTATCCTTGTTTCTCCCTGGTTGTTGTTGTTTTTTTTCTTTTTCTACAGGCACTTTCGCAAGTTCAGCAGTTTGATTTTTGTGCTGATCCCAGAGCTTTTCTTTATGCTGTTTCTGTTTGGCTACCTGGTGTTCATGGTGGTCTATAAGTGGGTTGCTTACGCTCCTTCTCAGTCCAAAAGTGCTCCCAGCATACTGATCCACTTCATAGACATGTTCCTGTTTACGGAAAACCCTGACAACCCTCCGCTTTATCAAGGACAGGTGTGTGCGTCGTTTGTGAGCTTCACTAATAGGAACATATCGGGTTTGCTTTATTCATTTTCTTAGCTTCCCACTTCCCGAAACGTGTGTGTTAGTTGGTCACACTGAGCAGTAGTTATGAAATCTTATTATAAACTGAATGATAGTCTTTATGTATGTTGTTACCATATTTACATCTTTCAGTGGTTGTTTGTGGTTTTTATTTTGTGAAAGTCTAGCATGTAAATGCAGCACTGCTTTGGCAGGTCAAACCCCAGATGCCACATCTATTACAAGCACATGAACACAATAAGGGACTTTCCAAATATAGTAATCAGCACTTTAACTGCATTATCAAGCAACAGTGATGTAGTTGTGTCTCCGTTTTGTTTTTTGAATGACAAAAATGCTGCATTCATTAAGTAGATAAATACATGCAAGCCCTGAAGTGAATAAATTAACGGTCAAATGAGGTTAACCTCTTCTCTGTAACTCTGTGTAGGCTATAGTGCAGAAGGTCCTGGTGATACTGGCTCTGTGTTCTGTGCCATTCCTCCTCCTTGGGAAGCCCACGTTTGAATACATTATGTTCAAGAGAAGACGACGTCGAGTCGTGAGTCTGCGTTTGGTTGGATTTTAATTCCTTTTATGTAGCTGCATTTACTTTTCTGACTGATCTTTAATTCTCTGCAGCATCTGGATGAAGACAGGCGTCCACTGGTGTCTGACGAAGGCTCGATCAATGTTCATCAGGGGGAAGTCGAAGGAAGGCCGCTAGTAGAAGAGGTGAGGGTGAAGCTAGAGTAACTAAATTAGTTTACCTGTTTTAATACGGTCTGATGAACTCCTTTTGTTTTTGTTTTTTTGTTGTTGTGCTGTCTGTAGGAGTTTGATGTCGCGGATGTGTTCATGCATCAGGCCATCCACACCATCGAGTACTGCTTGGGCTGCATCTCCAACACAGCCTCCTACCTCCGACTCTGGGCTCTCAGCCTGGCACACGCACGTCAGTGGCACTGCACATACAAACACAATGCTTATCTTCATACTCACATGATGCACACACACACACACACACACACACACATGACTTCCTCTTTTAAAGGAAACTTACTCATACTGTTCTTTTTTTTTTTTTTTATCCATTTTATTTCTCTAGTTATACACACTCATGTTGTTGTTTTCCAGCCAGCTGTGATTCTCTAACAGTGATTCACTTGTGTCTCCACAGAGCTGTCAGAGGTGCTGTGGGAGATGGTCATGCGTAAGGCGCTGACGTGGCAAGGTTACGTGGGAGCTGTAGTCCTCTTTGTGATTTTCGCCTTCTTCGCTGTGCTGACAGTCTGCATCCTTCTGGTCATGGAGGGGCTCTCAGCTTTCTTGCACGCGCTCCGTCTGCACTGGTGAGAATGACAGAAGGGTTGAGACAAAGGGGGAAAATAGCTTTGCTTAACTAAGATTTTTAAAGGAAATAGGCTGTATGATTGGACTGGGTAAAATCCTGAACCACTTTTTAATTTATTTTTTATTTCGGAGTGTGTGTCAGGTTTTATGTGTCTGTGCATTTTTTAAGCCAGCAATCCATGGTCACATGTTTTTGTTACATGCTGGTGTAAACATTGCACTCTATTTGCTGTCTGTCGTGTGACAGATGTAGTGAAGGCAATGACTGTGCTAAGCAGACTTTACAGCTGCCTCTGGCAATAACCCTGCATGCAAAGTGGAATTTGACTGTAGGAGACACCACCTACAGTATGTAGCATTAATGCAGTAGTTTTCTCAGGATGGTGGTGCTGGAGAAAAGATTGACTTAACCTTTAGGAACAACAAGTCGGACTATTACCAAAAAAAAAGTCCACTGTAGAATAAGAGTATGGTATGTGCTCTGAGGTTTCTGTTTGTTGCTGGAGATTGACTTATTCCCATCTCTTTCACAGGGTGGAGTTTCAGAACAAGTTCTACAGTGGAGATGGTTACAAACTCACCCCTTTCTCCTTCACATCTATAATAAATGTCTCAAACCCTATATGATCAGCCAACGGTTTATTCAGGGTTGCTAGCAAAGTTAATTTATGTGTCTATGAATCAGAACGACCCCGTCTTAACAATGGTACTCGACCTTTGGTTCCCTTTTGCTATGAAATGGTTTAGTTAACTTGCACAATGATCAATGAATGATGTACTGTTATTTTTGCATCAGTAGAATGATTCCCTATACGTTAATTTACCACTATATCATATCATATCATATCATATCATATATAAAACATATATTTTGTATCCCCATGCTAATTATTTTTCAAAATGTAATGTACTGCTTTCTAATTACTCTATCAGTAGCATGAGAAATTATTGGTAATCATGTGCTTTTCACTCTCTCAACATTTATAATAAGCATCAATTTTGAAAAGGGAAAGTACACTAGTGAATGGATTTGTTTTGCAGTTTAAGGGAAAGTTTAAGTTTTGACCTGAAGTATTGAAGTGCAAGTTCTTTAGAATTCTTCAGATAATGACTTGGATGATTTTTATGAGCCAAAGATGTTCCCACATTGTCATGTCTTCCAACAACACCACACCAAGTATTTATTGATAAATACATTTTTCTCGGGTGCCTTACTAGGACTGTTTGTTTATACATTATGTGTTATGGACAGATGGTGTCTATTGTTAAACCACCACTTTGTACAAAACACTGTAATGGAATGGATTTTCCCCTCCCTGTTTACACTGTAAAATTGAACAGTTTTCAGCAGAAAATAAATTAAATGTTGAGTTTTATTAAACGAAGCACTTGAAGTATCTGTTGCCAGCTGAGTGATACCATTTATATGCCACAGTACTGTTTCGAATAGTTACCACAGATGAAAATACTGTGCAGAAGTCTAGAGGAGCCAACTGTTATTGTTTCATATTTAGCTTCTGAGGAACATTTTTTGTCTTTAGGTCGTTTTTTTCTTAACAGCCTGTGACAAAAAATAAATAAATAAATTTGTTTCCATTTCTTTGATTCTATCCAACATCACACTAAGTATACATTTTTATTTTTTGTACCAACAAGGTGATTCTCAGTCTGTAGCAGCATGACAATGATCCAAAACACAATAGGACAACTATCAGTCATGGCTTGACCTCAACATTACTGAAGTATTGTGGGATCATCTTGACAGAGAACTCAGCAACATCCAAATGAGAGCTTTGTTTGTCCTTCAAGATGTCTGGAAACTATTTGTGAGGACGACTTAAATAAATGACAAAAAAGCTTGACTAAAAGAGTTCAGCCTGTGTCGAAAAATAAAGGTTGTCATTCCAAATTTTGACTTTCAAGCTCATTGAATTGTAAAAACTCTGTTTTTGTCTGATTTACTGTATTTCCATGTATGTTTTCACGTTTCAATAAATCACTGCACTAATTTCCCATTTTCCTAGTAACATACAGTATAAGGAAATGAGCGGTGGCTCGAGACGTTTGCTCATTAATGTAAAAGATGTAAATACAACATAATACAAATAATAATAATAACTTCTTTTGCAGGGAAAAATCTTCAGATCATTGGTTACTCTTGTTGCCTGACAGTTTTAGTAGAATTAAAAAGTTGTTGGCGTTTCCCACCGTTTTAAGTTCCGGAGTTAGTGTAAACGGAACCTTAAGCGCGTGTTCGGTTTCTATCTGTGCTGTTTCCTAAGTAGCACAGAGTGAACCGGATATTATCGGAATGTCAAAGATGGGACTCCTCATGTAACGGTGGATTTTTCTTGAATAGTATGTTTGCTTGTTTTTGGCGTCTTACCGGATGGTAACACATTGATTGGACTTTTTATTTGTGAGGGGAGCACTGCTCGGGAGGACATGGCTCTGAGCCAAGTTAGTCGCAGTGTGCGGCTGCTCTTAGGTCAAATTCAACGCTGTCGGCCAGCCCTGCTTTCAAACCAGACGGGTAAGCAAGGCTAGAAAGCCTTAAACTTTCTATGTGCAGTCATAAAAGCTGACCAGACTCTAATTGTCACACAGCTCGGTGTCTGAGTCAAGCAGCTTCTCAGCCAGAGCCATCCGCGGATGAAAATGAAGCCGTGAACCCGACCTTTGTAAACAGAAATCCCCGCAACCTGGAGCAGATGGCTCTGGCTGTGAAGGATCGGGGCTGGAAGACAACCTGGCCACACCGGGAGTTCTACCACAGGTCTGTAAAGGTTTAAGTTCTTACTGTGAAATCCAGAATCAGACTGAGTACCACCGTGAGGGTGCATCCTGTTGTGATGGACTTGTAAATTACTTTCTAACTTTATAGTAACAACTGTTATGAGGTAACATTGTTAAAAGGTTATACAGTAACTATATTAGTGTAATTAGTAATGTAACCAGTTACCTTATCAAACTAAATTACACATTTAAAATGACTTCAGTCCATGAAGGATTATGACTTTGTAACAAGCAGTGACACAGTCATGTTCTTGAGATGTGTTGGCGCACATGCATTGATCTAAAGAAACAGTCAAAGACACAAGATGAACAGAAAGAATTATATTTAAAAGTATAGCAGTTGTTGGTAACAAAATTCAAAGAGAAATGGAGACAACAGTCATGTGCATCAACCCCAAATTGGATCACAGCTTACAGCATACAAACATTTATCTATTTATCTAAATGTATTAATTATTTTCTTAAATTAATGTTAAGTTGTATAACTAAAATTGGGAAACAAAGATAACTGTTTTTATATTCACTACTATTATTCTAGATTATACGAATATTCTGTATTTGTTCTACCCCATTGGGTTCAGAACTGTCAGTATGAAAGGACACAAACGTAATGTAATCAGTCAGGTTGATATGAAACATAGCATATTCATGCACAAAGAACAATTATCTCTATTTAATTTCCTCTCGTGCCTGTCATTGTTTCAGGTTGATGTTCTCCCGTAGCCAACACCATGTGACAGCCCAAGTGTTTTCCAGCTGCTCCCCTATTCCGGTGCTTTCTTGTTCGACCAAAGAGTGGGCTGTGAAGAAGGAGCTGGCTTCTACAAACTGCGTGGCAGCCTGTCAGGCAGTGGGCGAGGTGCTGGCGCATCGCTGCCAGCAGGCTGGCATCACCAGGATGGTGTATAGGGTGATTCCCTGGACATACCGCTCAGATTCTGTGAGTACATGCAGCAGGGACTGGAAATAAAGTTACTGTCATTTTCCTTCACTTAGGTAGGCATTTGCTTCACGTCTCTCTCTGGCTTTTCTGTTTTGCAGGTTCAGTCTTTCAGAGCTGCAATGAAAGCAGGAGGAATAATTCTAAGTGAACCCAGAAGGAAATACATTGGGACCTGACTTTAATTCATCAGTCAAATCAGCTGTTTTGTATAAATCTGCTCTTTATCCCCATTACCCCTCTCTTTTGTTAACTATTACTGTGCTGATATTAAGATTACAACTGCTACAGTAAAACATAGGAATCAAAAGAAGGCTTGTCCCTGTGCCATGTCTCTTTTATATTAAATCAGTCTCCTCTGGTTTATTATTTAATCAAAAAATAAAGGTTCTTGGTTTGAGTACAATAATTTATTTTTTACTCAGGTGCTTGTAAACAAGAGTGAGGTGCAGGCAGCAGAGAGTCTGTTACACTATGGAAATGGATGACAATAAAAACCAATCACTGATCATTTTAATCATAGTACAGTGTGAAGTTGGCTCAGGCGGTGGGAACAGTGTGTTGGGATTATAAAGTGCATGTTTTCTTTTTTCCTCTTTTTTTCCCCTAATAGTGAGCATGCAGGTTAAATGCTTTCATTTTTTTTTTTTTTAGCTTGGGTTCACTGGATAAAAAGTAATACCAGCATAAAATAAGAAATGTCCTCATCAGCATCTAGTGAAAACAGAACATGGAATAATTTAAGTTGATCCATTCAAAGTCCATATAAATACAAACTCAAACCCTGAACAGTGTCTTCTCACAGGCTGGTATAAAACACAAAACATGCACCCAAGCCATCAGCAATTATGTGACTATATATACTGTAATTGTGCACAAACTTGTAAAGTCACATTTATGATGACAAAAAAGTGGCAAATGGTACAAGAGAAATGCAATATATTACCACCACCTTGTACTTAAGCTAAAACATTAAAAACATCATTACAGAATCACTTTTCATTCTCAGGTTGAAGGCACTCATGTAGCCCTGGAGCCAAAATATAATGGATGAAAATAAAATGGGTGGGAAAGGTTCCTAGCAAACCGACATTTCCTTTAAATATATTGGCACACCGGCACAGAGGAATACAGTTTGGCAAACTGGCGTATGCCATAAAACTGGCCATGACATAATCCATAATGCACAGCTTAGATACAGTGAAATCCTCCATATCTGCACACGGTATGTGTTGTGAGAAGGAGGAAATGAACACTTTCTGCTTTGGGCTGGCAGGATACAGCCTCGTATAAGGAAATTAAAACAGTTATTGCATAGATACCTCTGAAGTGTTGAAAGGAGAGCTTAAAAAAAAACGGAAGAGGGACTGAGGGAGCTTGGCAGGGACATGCTGGTTCATATATGTTTGGATACCTTCATAAACATAAAACATAATAATACAATAATGCACAATGATTTCAGCTATCAGATATCCTGGCTTTCACTGGTACAGCAATACTGCAGCATGGCCCTTATAAAAATCAACTATCTACTATAGCTTGTATGAGGTGACATATGCAATCCAAGACCTGCAAAATATAAATTAAGACTTTAGGATCATTGTATAAAAACCTTGGCATGTTCCCAGAGCTCACGTTCCTTCTTTTCTCCTCTGTGCCTCGTTTATAGTCCCTCTTGTACCTCCCTGCTTGTTCATCTTTTTAATCACTTTGCGGCTTGCTTTGGCCCGCGCCCGGCTGGCTGGATGGGTCAGGTGAAACATCCACACATGCTTTCTGGTGAGTGAGACACCGGCGCCCATAGCTACGCCTCCGCTGTCCTGGTGACCGCCTCGGACTGCCAGGCATCTTTGAAAAGAACAAAGTAGGAAAGTACAAAGTTCTAACATTGGGATTAATTCTTCAGCAAGAAATCTACTCCACAGATACATCGCAACCCCAAATGCCTCTGAATGCTATGTGACTACCTGACGTAAACCTCGGTCAAAATCTAACTACACGTTGTAGCCGGCGACTACTGTGATTATCCTGCTTAAGTACCGTCAATACCTTCTATTTCTGGCTACTTATTCACAACAGTTTTTTAATTTATCAGTGATGGCATAACAGTCCTCGCTTCAAGATAAGGAATAACAACGAAAGGACTCACAAATGTCAAAACTATTGGAACTGATGTAAGGAAATGTACAAAGTAGACAAAAACTTGACAGATAAATATTTTTAACTGTAACTGTGAGATGATTAGCACCTAAAGCAACACAACCATAAATGCTGCCAAAAATAATGTTGACCCCTGAAGTGGATTACATCATAATCTCTAGAAAGATTCACACAGAAGACTAAATCAGCTACTATTTTGGTAGTATAGTTACTGGCAGGACACAAGGTGTGAAAAAGGGGGGATGGAAGGCCTTACAGGTCCTTATATAGAGTCAAACTAAAGATTTTGATTAAAAATGAAACCTAGTTTGGGTGTTTTTTCCAATAAGTATGTATGTAGAAATATTAACATAATCACAAGAAGAAAAAGTTGCTATAAAAACGGCCTCCAGTGCTACCCCTCAGTCTCCTAGTAGTAATGACAATATAAAAAATCCTACATCACTTCATTCTTGGGGTGACGACAATGCTCCATCAGCCTTTTACAGCTGAGAGGTAAGAACCATGACTCATATAGTTAAAACCTTATTCATGAGCTATTTCAAACAACAGGCTTTGCTACATGTCCTCAATCTAAATTAGCCATTTCCAAACTGTCAGCTTAACTACAAAGAGGAGGCTAGAGAGACCAGCACTCTGCTTCTTTTACCTGATCATATCCTTTATCCACATCATCCATCTCGCTGATGGACTGCATTAATGAGTAGAGGTTCATTCTGCCACTACGATTAACACTCGGCATGACCTGGAGATTAAAGAGAAGTAAAAAGATGAGTAGCCTTTGATGCACTCTGCGTGAACATATGAGGACAAATGTAGGTCAGGCAGTCTGCTCACCTTTTCTGGTTCATTTACAGTAATCACAGGGCCTGTCTGCACAGGGTCTTGGATAGTGTCAGACTTTGGGGCAGGCTGTTCAAACACCTAGATGAGGTTGATAAGATATAAAGGAGTTAAAGCTGTAAAGGTAAAAAAATAAATAAATCCGGATTTTAAAAAGTGATAAATTGCTCAGGATCTGATTACCTCACAGTCTTCCCCTGAGTCATTTTTTTCATCTGGAATATCTACGCCATCATCCTCATCAAGTCCGTCATCTTCCTCATCATCTTCTTCCTCCTCCTCATCTTCTTCTTCTTCACTTTCGGCTGTCTTTTCTTCCTCCCCTCTTTCCTCGTTTCGAACTGATTTTTGTCTTTGGTCTCTCGACTTTCGCTTCCAGAGAGCACTATGGCGCTGCTGGCTGGAATGATAAATGCACACGGAGCACATTCCTCAACTGAGCTCCCAAACTACAGAGAACAGAAAAAAAAGAGCACTAGGCCTAACCTTGCACTGAGGATGCCGCTGTAGGTCTGGAGCTGCTTCATGAAGCCCTCATTGGGCTTGATGATGGACCGGCGATCCCTGACGTAGGTCAGTGCCACATCCAGTGTCCAGTGCTGCTGCTTCATAGCGTAGGCAATCACTGTAGACGCAGAGCGGGACACGCCCATCTTGCAGTGAACCAACACCGCCTGACCACTCTTCCTGTAATACACAAAGATGAAGACGTAAACTCACACAGTGATTTTGGATTTTACTTAACAAATATTAAGTCGTGAAGGGAGAACTGCTGGGATGTATACACACATGCAAAATAATGCTCGGCAGTAAAACGCTTCTGGTTTGTGAACATGTGGCAGCTTTAAAACTGGCTGAGGAGCTGAACAAATTTAAGATTTGAAGTTTTAATTGTAGGGTAGCTTGGCCTTCTCTCACAGGTTTTGTTTCAAGACTCCAAACTGTAAACTGAAAACACAGAAGCAGTATTTTTCTATTTGCGTTGTGTGAATACTGCCTGTCATGATGTTTCACAACTCAGTCGTCGTTTGTAGACATCATTCACACAGATTAGACTTGAAATGGGAAGCCGAGTCACAGTGTGAACTGCGAAATTGGTGGTTATGCCAATCTTGATGGAATTCAATATTTGAGGAAACGTAGCCTTTCATTTTCTGTTAAAAGTGGGCACAGAGACCGACAACACTCTCAGCAGTGTCCATTAAATATGAAGCTGCATGAAGCAAGCATAGCTCATCATAAAGACTGGAAACAGGGGGAAGCACTTCATCTATAAAGGATTAAAGTAACGCATATAGTGCGCCAGTGCTGCTAAATCTCTCTAACATTTTATATTTTACACTCACTGGCCACTATATTAAGTACACTGTTCCAACTCCTCGATAATGCAAGATGGATGGAAGAACGGTGATTTCACCACACAACCATCTCTGGGATTTACAGAGAATGGTCTGGAAAGACAAAATATCAGCTGACTGGTTCTCTGAATGAAAATGCTTTGTCAGTGTCAGAGGGGACTGATTAGAGCTGACAGAAAGACAACAGTAATTCAAATAATAAGTTGTTAAAACTAAGGTATGCAGAAGAACACTTCTGAATGTATAACATGTCAGACTGTGAAGACTTGTGCAATCTTGTTGCAGACCATGGGAACATAGTGTACCCAGAGCATCTTCATTCTGCCACCTCCACCTCAGCCTTCTGTCTTTTTGTCACTGTCACTGTCAGGTCTCACAACCATCTTGCAAACCTTCCCCTTCACTCTTGCTGCTATCCTTCTTCACAAATAACCCCTGACACTCATCTCCACCCACGAAACCCTGTCTGCACTCTCTTGTGCATTTAAATCATCTACCTTTATTATCTCCACTCCTTTCTTCTTCACCTTTCCACCTGTCTCCCTCTCATTTACAGTATTTTGTCTCGTTTCTACTGACTTTATTTCCTTTTCTCTCCAGAGCATACTTCCAGCTCCCTAGGCTTTCTTCCACCTGCTCCTTACTGTCACTACAAATCACAATGTCTACAAATATTATAGACCACAGAGACACCAGCCAGACTTCATCTGCCAACCTATCCATCATCACTACAAACAAGAAGAGGCTCAGAGCTAATCCTACACTACCTTAAAACCATCTGCAACTCCTACCCAAAACTTTTATATAGTCATTGCTCCTACTGTAATCAGACAAGAAAGCAAAAAAGGATACATAGTAAAGTGGTTTTTGACTTAAAGGACTGTAGGTCTGTGTTACAATACAGCAGTTCATCATAGACAGACCTCTATGGATATTTAGATTCACACATTTCAGCCCCTAACCGAGCTTCTGTCCCGCTGGAACAATTACAACCCTTTTTACAAGTCTCGATTTAAAAAGCCTCTGGTACCTTGCAGTGTTGATGAAGTTAAATGTAGCTGGCCAATGGGACAGCAAGTCTGTGGCTTCCACATCGTACACTCTGATGTTCATGTAATTGAAGGACTCTGGGAAAAAGTTGTCAATCTCCCTCGTCACATTCAGAATGTAGCCCACGCTGAAAAACATGCAGAGACACACTCAGAGCCAGAGCAAAACATAGTTTACCCTTATAGTGAGTTAATGGGATACAGAGACAGACCACAACACACAGAGCTGCAGAAAGTGTTACAGGTTCAACTACTAACTTGTTTTTCTGCAGCTCCTCAAAATTAGCTGCATTCCACTCGGAGCCCTGAAACCAAATTTAAAAAAAAAAAAAGGTTAAAGAAAGGTCAGAGAAGATGAAAAGGAAAGGGCTGACAGAGCCATCTTCCCTATCGCTGTCAACACAGATCTGAAAGGGGAAGTTACAGTCACATGACAACATCCTGGCACTAAAAGCCATGTCAATTTTTTTGACCAAACAAAAGTGGCTGTACATAATATGCCTTTTAACTCTATCTGACCTTTAACAATGACTCACCAGGTATAGATAGTCAAATATTTTGGAGGGCTTGTCCATCTGAGCCATGGTGACCAGGATCTCATTGTCGATGTACTCCTTGTAGGGTCTCATGTCAAAGCCTATCCTAGTCTCCAGGGTAGCGTGCACCTACAGCAATGCATTTTGTCACATTTTTTAACTTCAGTTATGCTCTAATAATTTGACTTTTTTGTTTTCTAAAACCAACTTCCTGTCTCTAGCTTCCCACACTTCTCACCATTTTGGATGTGAGGTTATCCAGGTCTTCAGTCCTCATGATGTCTCTCAGGTGTTCTTTGATCAGGATCTCACTGGAAACTCTCTCTGCCGAACTTCCCAGAGAACAAAAGGGAAATTTTAGTACCAACTGGCAGGGAGGCACAAGCAATAAGAACAGTTTCTTATTATTACTACATTAATAGCAACATTAAGCAGTGAAAGTGCCGTGTTTAATTAGTCTTTTTGAGGTATTTTCCACTTGATGCTACAGCTGTTCTTTTTTTAAAACATAGGATTTTAAGCACACAACGTTTATGTGTGGTGGATTGTGAATTTTCCAACTCTGGGACCAATAACTTAAAATGCCACTTTAGTAAATTATCTTAACGTACATTATTTTTTTCTATCACATCAACTCCCTTGGCTACTACAAATAAAAGCATACCTCTGTCCATCGCTGTCCTTACGGATCGACTCCAGGTCATTCATGACCTCCCACTCATTGAGGCAGTTGCGATCGGACTCGATGTGCCGGTGGTAGTGCCGAGCCCATTCCAGCCCAGAGCCTGGGATCAAAGCTGCCTTGATTGCACGCTCACAGCAGCCATGCAACACCTGCAGCACTGACCTTACAGGAGGAGAGAGGGGAGAGGAAAAGCAAAAAGAACATCACTATGTGTATTAACGACTTATCTTGAGATTTAGAGCAAATGAAAGCTATTGATATGCAAAGTGAGCAGCTGGACGCTGCCACAGTGGGGATATAAAAGCATCACTCACCACATGGTCTGCATGGAAACCGGTTTAAAGATTCTGGTCTCTTTTGCTGAGCTCACGCTAAAGCCACTACAGGAAACACACAGAAATGTGAACGCTCATTATTAAGCCTGACGACGAGAAAGAGAAGAAGGAGAAATAAGACAGTAACAGTGTTAAGAAGCATCATTGTGCTACATCACAGTCTGACACACAAGAGAGAAATAATTCAGTGTGATTAGAATTAGTTCTTGTTCTTGTGGAATGAAAACGCGAGGACAGCGATTGAGAGAGACATTAGCACAGTTGGAGGTGTGATCCAGCCTGATGAGGGGGAACATACTGGTGTGACATGGCAAACACACTTGGATGACACTAAAGCACACACGCGCATTTAAAACACAGCAGGTTAAGCACTCCATCATGTTAGCCCAACTGTTTTTAAACCCGACACCTCTCAGTTTACTGAGAGATCAGCTCTTCTATCCTCTTTTGAGCATCAGCAGCCCAAACTGTTTTAATCAAGACATAGCCGGCTATTTGAAGACACACTAAATGTGCTGGAATGGACATTTGATGTTCTTCATGCACTACAATGCAGTCAAAGAATAAATTTATTAAGACTTTAAAGCAGCTAAACTCACTAACCTTTCAATACACAGTCACATAAAGAAACTAACCATACTTTACTTTCATTTCATTATTAAAAACACATGACCTCCATGCTTATGCAATGATGTGACTGAGTGACAGGAGCTGTTGTAGTTCACAGAGAATGATTCAACTCCAAAAATAAGGACATTACTCATTCATATTATCTCTGGCCAAAATCCCAGAAATCAGGCTGCACCGTCTGTGCAGCAGCCTCCCAATCACTTTCTCACACTTGCTTTTACACTGAATATAATCCTTAATCCTTCTTTAAAAACATGCTTCTTACCCATCTCCGTCCAGATAAACTTGTGTATTGCTCCATATTGGCAGTACCAGACCGATGGTGCAATGATCACTAGAAACAGAAGGGGAGGACACATACACACAAGACAAAGGAGGAAATTGTACTTGTTAAACCTTAACCAGGAATTATTAACAGAACAGAAATCATATCTTGTGCAACTGTACACCTTCATCTTGGTTACACACACCTGTCTGAGTTGGGGAAATCCATGCCCAGCAGGATGCTCTCATGTTTGTTGGCCAGTGTGGAAACCACAATCAGATACCTGACTCTTACTGGGCTAACAGAATCTAACTGCACCGCCTGCATGAAAAGATACACAGAGGGAGGGATGACAGGGAAACACACAACTTGTGAGCACTGTGTTTTACATGCAAAAAAAAAAAAAAATAATAATCATGGTTTTCTTTTTAAGTCTAAAGTTGCCAAATAAGGTTGGGTATTTGCAAGTGGTGTAAAATGTCCTGCGTAGTTTATTTTCTTTGGCCTTAAAGGAAAACTCAAATCAGGGTAAGTAAATGTTGTCTTTACAGAGATCATGGCTGGCTCCTGTCCGGTTAAAGGCCTCTACCTATAGTTTTGCTGAAACAAGCTGAAACAAGAAAAGCTACAAGTACAGTTTGTGACTTGGTGCTTTGTAAATAAAACTGAATTGAATTAAATTTTGATGTGACATAAAAATATCATATCACCATTTCATTGCTATAGCAACACCATGCATTTACATTCCCTAGAGCAAGAATAAGACAAGCCCGGGCACGTCTGAGGGCAAGAGCCACAATATGCAAGTAAAAAAAAACAAAGGGGTTTCACCACTTGAGGCAAAAACGCAACCTGGCTATAAAAGTGAAGCAGCTAGTGATGTGCAACACAAAAGTAAACAAATGTCTTACATCAACAATGCTGAAGCAAGCTTCATATGACAGGAAGCAGAAACAGTGGATGGAAATTACTAATATATATTGTTTGGTCAAAGCGATGATACCAATCCAAACGGAAAAGGAGGGCTATAAGCAACCTGCTGAAAAGCTCAACCCAAGAAACAACAACCCAAATGGAAAACATTTTTTAGTTTTCTTATGTGACAATATCATGCTCCCCCTGAAGAGTTACAAGGTTAAGTTACTTCAGCTGTTAATAACCCAAAGAATAAAACAATTATCTTATACTTTAACTAAATTTTTTTTTAGGACAAACACTACCTGACTTTGCCCCTATTCTGTGTTATAATGCTGCTGCTGGTACATTGTTTCACAATTCAAATTTGGAAAGACAGTAGCTCATTGGAAAACAAAGTTTGAAAATGCCTTTCATTTAATTACTCTTAAAAATCCAGCTGCCTGCAAGCATCAATAAAATGTTGTTCCGTATTTTTCTCTATACATCAACAATGTTCTTGTCGCAAATTTGCTTGGAATATTGCGATATACTTTCAAGATTAAATTGCCCACCCATCACACGTGATATTTTACTGATGCTTCCAACCAGGCAGTTTCACACATGCAGTGGTGACTGGATATTTTCGGGATCTTATCCAGGAGGAGCTTTATGTGCTGCTAATTTCATAGTACAAAGTCTGTGTGATGCCTTATTAAGCCAATTTGAGAGTTTGAGGCAGGTAGTTTTTTTGGCTACTATACAGAAAATTAAATGGGAGTATTGTGCCTTTCTTCGTGAATGCTGTCATCAACACCAAATAATAGCTCTGTACATAGCCACAAATTTTCCTATACCATACTATATAAATATTACAAGAATAATATTTACGCAAGTTAGCTTGATGCTAGTGATACTGAGGACCTAAAAGCTGGTAACTCACTGTCTTTAAAGGTTTGGGACTTGTAGTGAGTCACTGAAATTTTCCCTTTAGTCACCTACCCTCTGAAAAAGTCAATATGTGCAACAACACTCACCTTTAGGTTGTCTTAACATCATAAGCCATAATATTTACGACCTTTGCCAGTGATACAATCGTATAAGTTTACTTGTTGATCAAAGACAAAAATAAATTGTTTCAGTGTGACATTTTTCTGATTTTGCTGATATGATTTGTAAAGACACGAGTCCTCACCAGCTTCACTGTATCTTCTGGTCTGAGGTGTTCAATCATTGCACGGAGATGTGTGTGGCGCATGTCTGGCGCGCCGCTGCTTTGCTTGACAGGAGAAGTCGGGGTGCGAGACGTCTCCTGATGAAGGCTCCCGCTCTTGCCATCTTCCAGCAGGAGGACTGCCCCTTTAACGAGGGCAAAGCTCTCTCTACAGAGTTACAGAGAGGAGGTTACTGCTGCAGCCATCAAGTAACTGGTTATTGTCTTTCCTAGGTGTGCAGTTTATAACTATTTAAATGTCATGTGGGTTACAGCTACCTTTTCTGAAGTCTTCCTCTTCTTTGGAGGCCTTCATCCTTAGAAAATAAATACATTTAAAAAATAAATCTTCATGATCAGGAATCATGAACAAAAAAAAAGTCTGGTTGGTTTGTATGTGTGCAGTTCACCACGTTAACTTTGATTTACCTATAATTACATTTACAAAGCCTGTAATGATTTTGTTAGGTAAGCTGTTGGCAACTACAATAAAGTGAAAATATCTAGCTCCCAAAAGAGGGTCAGAGAAGATGCTGGAGATTCAAATGCTACTTAAAATGAAAAACCTGTTACACAGTGTTTCTAATGCTCTCAGAATTAATTCATTCCAACTTAATAAAGACAACGGTGCTGAAAGAAGCCAACAAATATCCTGGAAGCACTAGAAGCACTGTATGTACACATGTATGTACATGTTTGAGTGTGATGTCTTTCCTGTATAAAATTTGGCCACAGAACAGTGGGGGGGGAAAAAGTTCCTCGGGTGAAATGTGGTACAATACAGATAAGGTGCAGCAGTGAAGAGACAGACACAAAGAGCTAAGTGGCATGAGGGAGGCGGAGTAACAATAAGCAGGTAAACAATGGAATAACAGAAAAAAAAATAACAGTAAATGAAAGAGAAATGCAATGTGTAAAGAGGGAAGGGGGGGAAGAAACAAGAGAAGTAGCAGTAGTAACAAGGGTTTACAGAGAAAGAAACTTGAGACAGTAACATTACCTGTTACGCAACTGACAAGTCCAGACAGAGTCAAGAAAAAGAGAAAGAAAAAAAAAGAAACAGAAGAGGAGAAGTGGGCAGGAGCCAGGAGCGGAACGATGAGGGTTTGAAGAAGGAAAAAAAAAAAAAGGAGAGAACACAAGTTAAGATAGCAGAGCGTTTAGATTCTGTGACATAAATATGCAAAAAATGAGACTCGGAAGCACAGTCAAGTTATTTATGGTTTAATTTGCAATGATAGAGACCAGAGGGGAAAGCCAGGCCTTTGACATAATGCTGAAAAAAATATTTATGATACAGCAGGAGAATGAGAGAAGAGGAGATGTGAGTGACAGAAGCGGATGATAGAGTATTGATGTATGCATTTAACAGGTACAGTGGGCCTTTATATGCATAAAGCATCTGACAATGCTTTAACAAGAGTTATATCTGTGGTATTTCTACCATGTAAGCCTATCAGTGCGATCGCATCCCTGTCTACAAGTGAAAAACAAATCTGCCTTGTTATCATTCAGGCAAATGTAGTGATGATATCCACAAAGGGACACATTCAGGAGCCGCTGCAGTTCACGCCAACCTTTTCAGGGGCTGGCATGAATGGCTTGTAGTCAACGTTCTGAATCATTCTTTATAAAAGAAAAGTAAACAACATATCTGCTGACACGATGCAAAATGTTTGTGTACAGCAAAACGGGGAGATAACTGAACTCACTGGCGCAGTGGAAATGGATGGGATCCTATGCAGGGTCAACAGAGCCATTGTGCAGGTCCGTCTGCACTTAACCTGCTGTTTCTTGCAGACCTAGACAGGCTCTGCTGGTTCCTCAGCCAAAACTGTGCCGTGGGTGGGGTCAGTACTAGTATTATTTTCTGAAATGAAACATGGATGTTTGGAATTCAGTTACGTTCAATAAATAAGCTTGGTATCAGTGTGGTTTAGGAAGTCAGGAAAAATTGCTGCTGAACCATTTTCACAAATCCAGGTAAAGCGTAGTTGTGCAATATGAGGAAATACAATATCCAAATATTATTATTATTATATATATATAGCATCCACGTGCTGTCATATTTCTGTACGGATTACACCACTAATGGCAAACCATGGCTATATTTACAACATCTTACCATAATTGACTTAAAGAAGAACTTTCAGCAATATCTAAAAACAGCATGCTCATCTAATTATTTTATATATAAAAAACGTCATATTTTATAGATTGTAACTTTTAATAACAATGGATCAATTACCACCATTCCTCCCACAGAAATCAAACGGCATGACTTTAGCGCTGCAAAACCCCCTATTGTGTACATAACAACACGAACACGATTAGAAGCAGCCACAAAAACAACACTGCAAATGGCATTATATTAAAACAGATAAACCGATAACTGAGCCTCATGCTCGTTAGTTTTGTGCTGAAACACGCAGTCTATATAAGGATGTGGCTGGGGTAAAAAAAATATATATATCGGCCAATAAAGATTAAACAGAAATTTAGATAACTGTTGGTTCCCCGTGGTTTGCAGGTTCAGACGCGTTCAGCGTAAATGTGTTGAAGTTAAAAGCATATTGAAGTTAAACTACTAGAAAAAAGAGAGAGAGAGAGCCTCTTGCCGCTACCTTGGCTCTATTATTGACACATGAACACCGCGGTAACGCCTTCGTAATATGACAGCAAATATGCGATACGGCTTCAGCTCGGTGCATGCGGACAATAAAGTTATTTCTTTCCTGGAGCTGTTATCGAGTGAGTTATCGTAACTACATGGTGTTAATACTGACAGACGGGTTCGACGCAAAGAGTAGGTCCTTTTGCAGTGATCACAAACAAGCTAGCAGTAATATGTAGCCTCTTACAGCCAGTCTTGGCATTCAACAGATAACCTCTTAAGCCTCAAGAAGGGCTTTTTCTTACCTCTCCAAGCTGGCTCCTCACTCTAATTTCCTGCTTCGGAGCCTGCTTGTTTTTCTTCCGTACCGAGAGCTCCTTATTCCGCCCTCTGTTGCTTTCTGAGGGTGAGGACTTGACCATTTACAGAGCGCAGAGGCTACTCCTCTGGAGAGTTTTTTTTTTAAACCAGCGAGCGAAGAGCAGCGTCGCGCGGACAGAGCGAGCAGGAGGAGACGGTGACGTCTTACGCAAGCAAACTGTTCAGGCGCGTGAAGAAAATTAAGCATCTAGTTCATGTCTAGTCCACGAGTCTCTAGAGCAGTAGGCTGAAAGATTTTACACGTTTTGCTTTTGCTGTGCTGCTGCAGAATCAAATAAATATGAAGCAGCAAAAGAGGAAATATTAAGTCAAAAGGTTTGCACGCGGTAAGTGCGTTTCACTGTAGGGGGCAGCATTGAGCTTATAGGGTGAGTCCCAACAAACTGCATGTCGCTAACAGGGAGAAATCATTTTGGATATACAGTGGATATACGTTTTGAGCCACTCCTTATTTAACAAGTAACCTCTATATTTTAGGATAGATGGTAGGTTATTGGGGGGGGGGTCACAGTTGTAATCGATATATTGGTATCGATCGAGCCACCAATTTCAACGCCGCTGTTATTATTGGCTCGATGCTAGTGCGATATTATTCATATTTTGTTTGTTTTTAATATTTTCTTGGGACCATTTTGCCTTTATTTGACTTGTAGCGATAGTGGAGACAGACAGAAAGCTTGGGGGGGGGGGGGGGGGGGGGGGGGGTGACACGCAGCAAAGGGTCACAGGTCGGATTCAAACCTGGGCCACTGCCTTCTGACCTGCTCGTCCAGTGAGCTAACCTGAATCATTTCTGTCTTTTAACTTTAGCATGCAGTTGTGTGAATTAATTCTTTAATTTTTATTAAACTAAAAATATACTTGAAACATCCATTATTTAAAAAAAAAAAACAATTGTCTGAGTCATTTTGTGTTGACTGTCAGGTCTATTTTATTTATAGCCTATAGCACATTTAACCAACATAAGCTGTCTGATTATGAATTCATATACACATGCCTGTAATGAGGATCCCCGGGGAAAAAAACTTTACAATTGTGTACTTTGACATTACTATGCGCATGCGTTTTACGACCACAGTTTATTGTTATGGTTTTGTCCACTCCTTTCATTTTCATCCCGCCGGGTGGCAAGGGGTAAAATCGGAAGAGTGATGTAAACATTCCTTTACTGGGATTGCTGAATGATAATCCTATTATTGTCCCCCCAAAAATGAATAAAAACACGTGGAAGCAGGCTTTAACTTAGTCTCTGAACTCTAACCAATAAGACAACAGGCAGATGGATACATGTCTTTTATGGCTATCATTAAATTTTATTCGAATTGTATGGGAATGCCAAAAGAAGTAGCGAGTCAAGTATCTGCACACCGTCCCTACCACGCAGGCGCAGTAGTGTGAGTTCGACTACTTCCTGGCGTCTCGAGAGTAGCCCGGGCTCTGCTGACGTTGAAGGTTAAAAGCTTCAAGTTTCAGTCTTGAGTGTGCAGGTTTTCTGTCGTTAAAGTGGGATGCAGTCAGCGGGAAAACTCATGAAGGTTTTCATAACGAGGCGCATCCCGCAAGAGGGGCTGAAGATCCTGTCAGCGGCTGGAGTGTACGAAGTGTTTTTGTGTGTGAATGAACAGCAAGCTGTCCTTAACAGTGTTGTGCAGATCGGCTCATGCACGCTGTGATTCATGTTTATACACTCGTGTTGCCACACCATTACTCGCAGTTTTCTCTGCTTGCACAAGCTAGCCTGCATGCTACTTCATGCATCTCGTTCTTGTCGTGTCTCGTTGGAAGCAGGTGTGAGGTGTCTCAGTGGGACTCCGATGAGCCTGTCCCGAGGGCAGACCTTCTCAAAGGTATTCAGGGGACTCACGGTCTTCTGTGCCTGCTGTCGGACAAGATCGATGCTGAGGTCCTGGAGGCTGCAGGTACGCACTGCCCTCAGGTGGTAGGGTGACCAGATCTAAGCAGACTAAATAAACAGTATGAGTATGGGTGATTTTTAATAACGCTTTTGATATATTTATCACCAGAAATAATAGTTTTCCCTATCTCCCTCTTTCTGCTAATCACCTCATGTGTGTTTTCCTAATTTTCATTCCCTGAGGGACAGTGGGGGACAGGAGATATAAATGCTGTGCATTCCCACACAAAGTGGGACACTTGATTACCCTGTTTAGTACTGATTTGGATCTGTCTGTCAGGGTCTGTAGCACACTGGAATGGAGAAATGTTTTAAAAGTTAAAACTAGCTGCTCAAGCACCTGTTTTTGGTTTCAAAGGGTTGCTGGAAGTCTGAGCTGGAAAGGCTTGTCCATTCAGCCACCTCAGCCATGCTTTGTTACCACAACTGCTGCAGAAGCAATGAACTACTTTAAACCATGTGCAAGAGTTAGTGTAACCTGTAGTTCAAGTGTATCAGTAGAATTCAGCTGAGGGGGGACAGTGACTTTATTTATCAGGCCTGAACCCCTCAGGTCAGTCCATAATCACTGTTAATCATTCAGCTTATATTGTCTGGATGAAGATGGCCATTTTGTTGCTTTTAACCTCGGGATTTGATTACATTTATTTGGCAGCTACGTGACTGCTTAGCTGTTTTGTCTTTGATTTCAGGGCCGAACTTGAAAGTGATCAGCACGCTGTCTGTGGGATTCGACCACCTAGCCATCGATGAGATCAAAAAACGGTGAACCAACTGAACTTCACTTTTAACCAATAACAGGACACACTATATGCCTTCTCAGTTATACCTATGTTTTGTTTTCAACAGTGGTATTCGTGTTGGATACACCCCGGATGTCCTGACTGATGCCACAGCGGAGCTGACTGTGGCTCTGCTGCTGGCCACCGCTCGCAGATTACCAGAGGGAGTGGAGGAGGTGAAAAAGTCAGTCTCACCTGGTTACACATTTATACTAAAGAGTGAAAATCATATTATTGTTTCTCTAACCTTTCAGCTCAAATTGCTGATATTATTTATACAGTGATCACACTTTTTCTTCCCATAAGTGGTGGCTGGAGCTCATGGAAACCTCTCTGGCTGTGTGGTTACGGTCTTTCTGGCAGCACTGTAGGAGTCATTGGACTGGGACGCATAGGTTGACTTTACTAGCTTCATAACCATATCTAATTTGCAAAGTCTGATCAGATTTTCCTCCTAGCATTTAAGACTTGATGGTAGTTGAATAACTGCTTGTGTTCGTGTGCAGGCATGGCCATAGCTCAGAGACTCATGCCATTCGGAGTAAAGAGACTTCTGTACTCTGGGAGAACAGCCAAGCCGCACGCTGCTGAAGTGAACGGAGAGTTTGGTAAGGAATGAATAGAGAAATGCACACAGCGAGAGGGGGATGATAAAGCACAGCAGGGTAGAAAGGGGAGGGCAGTAGTTGTAAACCTAATTTAACCCTGTTTCCAAAGGCATGTGGATACAAAATGTAAATTATACAGAATGCAATGTGTTGCACATCAGTTAAACCCCACATTTAACTGTAAATGGCTGGATTGAAACAAAGAAACTACCGTGAAGATGGCATCTGAGCTCTTGTGCAAATTTACACACAAGGCCTGTCCAAAGGTTTTATTCCTGGCAATTAATGATGTAGATTTAATACGTGGTAGATTTAATGGATGGATAGATGGAATAGAATAGAAAAATAAAGATCAAATCACAGTACTCTCAAGTTGCTGAAGGGATTAAATAAATTAGGATAACACCATCTTACATCATCACTAATACATCCACAAGCCTTGGTATTTCCATCATCTTTAGATGTGACAATAAGTGCAACATATTTACTTCTACTGCAGATTTCTGTCTGTGATAAATGCAGCGCTGCCCAAGGGCCCAAAGATCACAGACACAGCCTTGTCCCTTGTTTTGTGAAGCAGACATGATTATTGTACTTTTAATGTTTTGTATGTAGTGTTTACAGAGTGGTGAACCTCTCTGTCTCAGTTTTACTCACATCCTCTTTTTATACCCAGTCAGGCCTTTTGTTCCTCTCCTTTTAAAGGCGATGCTGGCACTGGAAGCAAACACTTTACAAAAAACAGGATGTGTGTTCTCATTTAGGGCTTAGAAAATTGCTTTATATCCTTATTTACATTGTACATAACAATTTTTGGAGGAGTACATTCACATTTATATTCCAACAAACTGGGTTTTGGGAAAGACGTTCATTCAAAACGATAATGAAGTGATGTGGATGAAAAGAATAAGTCACGGTCGGGTACATGATCAGTGTTGGCTTCATAGTTTCATAGTGGATATTTTATTGATTGTTAATCTGCATGTTTGTCCTGTGTCACCTCTTCTGTTGATCAGTTCCCCTGGACACACTTGTGTCTGAGAGCGACTTCATTGTTGTTTCCTGCTCCCTGACACCAGAAACCCAGGGCATGTGCGACAAGAGTTTCTTCAGCAAGATGAAACCCACCGCAGTCTTCATCAATACTAGCAGGTAGACCAGTGTGTCTAAAGGGGGTAGAGGATCGGACCGCAACAATAATCTGTGCCCTTGTACTTTTTTAATAACAATAAATCCCCATCATCATACAAGAATTATTTGATTTAGGGGGGCTGTGGTGAATCAGGAGCATCTATATGAGGCACTGAGCAGTGGACAGATAGCCGCAGCTGGACTGGATGTCACAACACCTGAGCCACTTCCAACAAACCACCAGCTTCTCACGCTAAAGAACTGCGGTGAGCAGAAAGTTTGTTCCCTGCGTAGATGTCTGTTTCTGACCTCTAATGTTTAATTTACTGTTTAAAAAAAAAAATATTTTCTGTCCTGTTTTTATCCCATGCAGTGGTGTTACCTCACATTGGCAGTGCCACCTACTCCACGAGAGGCGTCATGTCGGCGTTGGCAGCGCGAAACCTGCTGGGTGGTCTGCAGGGCACAGACATGCCCAGTGAACTCACCCTATAAGAGCCTCAAAGTGAGCCGCTGTGCCTCTTCTGCTGACAGCAGAAAACAATAATGAAGTGATGTGGATGAAAAGAATAGTAAGAATGTAGTTCAGTCACGGTCGGGTACATGATCAGTGTTGGCTTCATAGTTTCACTTTAATCTGTCATTTTTGACACTGATAGCACTTGTTATATTCATTGTGCATTTTTGAGGAAGGAAATGATCGGTGCATTTTTGTGAAATATATTCAAGTACTTTAAAAATGGCCTAAATAACAAACCATCGGCGCTTGTTAACCCTAAAACTTCCCAAAATACACTATAATGTATTCTTAAAACTCATCTCCCCCATTTTAAAATGCAATATTTACCATGATGAACTTCCTTATCTGCACTTTCTCTGCTAATACTTCATGTCTCCCGTTACTGAAACAGCATAACACTCCAGTTTTTGTAATGAAATCTGATTTTTCTGAAGAATAAAAAGCCAACTTTCATGCACAAAAGTGTGTAATTTTGTATTATCTCATGTTAAAAAATAGATTAGTGATCTATAAAAATGACCAAATGAATCATTTATTCTCATTAACTTGTAGCACAGCAGCAATTTAAACCATCGTCAGTGCATTTGCATCAGTTTGGATACATTTTATAGACTTAATTTAATTAAATAGTAATAAATAACAGTCCATATTTAGAGCAAAGTGCCTGCCAAAGACTGGTCATCTTTCCAGTTTAAGCAGGTGTTCTTCGAGTGCTTATACAGGTGGGAGGACTGGCTGAAGCGCTTGCCACACTTGGGACAGGGGTAGGGCTTTTCTCCTGTGTGGACACGAATATGCTTCTTGCAGTCAGTCAAGTTCATGAAGGTTTTACAGCAGATTTTGCAGGCATATTTTTTCTCCCCTTCCACCAGCAGCACGTGGTCCTCAGCAGCTGCTTTCTTGCACTTGGAGAGAACATCCTCTGAAGCTCTTGTCAGAGGTGGCCGATCGGCGACGTCCCCACCAGAGCCATGGGAAAGCTCTGTGCCAGCTTCTGATCCAGGTTGCGTTTTGGGGGCGATTCGACGGAAGGTTGTTGCTCCTGAGCTTTTCCCTGCCCTCGAGGGTTGGACGACAGGGGCTCCCACACTGAGTGGTGGTCTGACGGTGCTCAGGAACCCTGTTAGAGAGCTCTGGGTGGGCTGGAGGATGATGGTGTCACTAAATCCTGGGCTCTGAGTTGGGAGAAGCTGCTGCAAGGGGACCGAGGTGACCGGAAAGATAAGTGAAGATGAAGAGTCTGAAGACTGAGCAGTAGAGCTGTTTGCCTCGTCTGACTTTTGATCCTGCTCACCTGCATCTACCAGAGCTGGAGGAGCTTCGCTGGCGGCGGCGGCAGCAGCTGTGGCAGCAGCCGTGAGGCTGGCTAGACTGTCATCTTCTTCCAGAGCTCCCATGACGCTTTCAGTGCCGGGATTGAGGAAGCAGGAAAAGGCCAGGTCTGACAGGCTGTCCAGGCCCTCACCATCCGCCGAGTCCTCATCCAAATCTCCAGTTTCTCCCTGCTCCTCGGTGCGAAGATCTGTGCACAGCTCTGAATGTAAAGAGCCAACATTACATGTTGCTGGGCTGGCTGCAGCCATCTTCTCGCCACTGAGTTGTGGATTCAAATTATCTGTGCAGGCTTCCAGTGGAGACGGAGGAGAATTACTGGTTAACAAATCTGGAGAATATGAGCTTAGATTTTCTTTTTTCACCTCAATCACTGCCATCTGAGGCTTGTCTCCCTCTTCCTCTCCCACCTTTACCTTGACCACACCGTCTCCATCTGTATGTTCACCCTTCTCCCACACACCTCCTATGCTGCTATCCGACTGGCTCGGCAGCTGGATTTCCTCTAATTCTCCCTTGGGTGCTTTGTACTTCTTCTCCTCCTCATCATCTTGGTTTTCCCAGAGTGTGTCAGTGATCTGCAGGCAACCTGAAGACAACAGAGCTTCTCCTCTCTCCTCATGGCTCACACAGCTCCTGGTAACAATAGGCGAACACTCCTTATAGTTTTCTCCAGGAAATCTGCAGGTTCTCTTCTTGTCACTGAGCCTGTCCTCATGCAGCTTTCTCTTATGCCCCACTATCACCACACAGTCTTCATCCCCACCAGACTGACTCACCTCCTCTCCCATTTCCTCTTTATCGAGGTCCTCTTCCAGGCCTGATGTGACCCGTTGCTGTGAACTGCCTGCTACCTGGGAAGATGGATTTTCCTGCTCCTGCTGCTGCACAGACCTCCAACCTTTAGGCGCAGAGGCAGGGAAGTTTTTCCTGGACAGGTGTATCTTGCAGGCCTTGACCACAGCGTTGAGGTGCAGGTGCGATGCCGCCAGTAACACATCCATCACATTGGAGGTCCCTAGGGACAGAGTGGAGGTGTAAATCATATCGAGCAGGGTGGAGAAAGACTCTGGGGTCACCACCTCCGGATCGAGCTCTATCACATTGGGACCATCTCGACACCTGTCAGCCCCTGAACCTCCAGCCTCATCTGCAGTGTCGCTGGAGGTGAGGAGAGCCCTGAAGTGAGAACTGCATGCTGCCAGGATGGAGCGGTGAGCCTGAAAGGTCTGACCTCCAACCACCACTACACAGTCACACAGCTGAGCTTGGAGGCGCTGGTGGTTGAGCTGCTTGAAAATATGCTGGAAGTGACTTGGAAAGTTCATCACGGCCAATGGAGCTGGTTATTAAACACTAAGGATATCACATTATCATCGAGAATCCATCGGGCCGGTCGATCGATAAGAAACCGAGCTTATCTCCTCATCCGCTGCGAACAGCCTCTTGGAGCGTTATTGTCTAATTTACCGGCTTTTCTAGAGATGCTCTGGAGTATGGGCGGGCCTGGTCCAACGGTAACACGGAGGAACGCGAAGGATCCCGCGTGCGCACAGCTGATGCTCTCCTCACCAAAACGAACCTCAAACTGCAGGCGTGATCACCCTTACGCGGTTGGTAAGCCACAGAGCTCACACACAATAGCCCGGTTTAGCGTCCATTGCTGATGCCTCCATCACTTGCAGTCTCACTAGTCCGCAGACTTACGTAGCAGCGCCCCCACATGGTACGATATAGGAAGTGCGGGCACAAACCAGCCAAAATATTTGATCACAAATTTGTATTTGTTTTTAAATTGTAGCAACAATACAGCAGTAATTTATCTTCAGAGAGCCAGAAATAGTTGTATATTATCTATAGTTTCATACTACATACATATTAGTGCTACTAATACGTGCTGTGTATTAAGTATATCTCTCAAATATTAGTTGCTGAAGAAACACTTTTACACTGGCAACATAAACATGGATTGACTTTATTATGACATCTGGAAGAAACTATTAAGGACAAAACATGTATAAACAAAGGGTGACAATGTGTTTTAATAATAATAGTTAAAAAAAGAAAAAGAAAAACGTTTACAAAGTGAAACAAAACTGAATGTGTGTGAGCCGGTTTCTCCACTGCAGTGATGGACAAATGCTGGTAATTTTCCGCTGTGATTTTGTAATGGAACCAGCCGTCTGCTTCTGGAGATCCATGCCGTCTCTGATGCAATCAGCTCTCTGTGAATGGATGGAGGAGAAGGAGACCAGCTGCTCCGCTCATATGCTGTCCAGCTTCTTTAACACATACGGCGCTGTAAACACAGACAAACGTCATATTAGCTCCACCAGCACCAGTCCAAATAGATACACAGCTCTCAGGTACAGATGAACAGACACCGTCTTACCTGCTACAGGTAAACAAATTCTTATAGGAAGAGAACAGGAAAGACAGAAGCACGCACCAACACTAACATATACAGTACTGTGCACAAGTATTGAGTGACTAATCCAAATTTGGCATTTTGTGTTCAAATCATTGTCAGTATTTACAGAGGAGGTCAGGAGCTACACAAGTGTCATCTGTAAAACACGGTGGAGGCTTTCAAACTCATTAGAATTTAACTACCTGTGTTTTTCTGTTATATACCCCGTTTCTATGTATGTTTCCACATGTTTCATTAAATCACTGCACAATTTCCCCCATTTGCCTAGCAATACATAAAGAATAAATGATGAACCTACACTCCACAGTACTGTGTATCAAGCTCAGTACTCCCTGGCACGTGAGGTGTATGTGATTTATAAATACTGTAAACCACAACATAATATACCTGATTGGGGCAACATTTTGATGTGCTCGGGTTACTTCACATGCATGATTATTACAAAGAGAAGGTGAGCAAATGACACCGTTTACTGATAATGAGCTGCAACCCGTAAGCGGTCTACTCAGCTAACTTTCAATGTCATCTGACGCTACTCACTGGCTCTAAGCAGAGCGACGTAAATAAGGAAGTTTCGTAAAGACAAGATGACATCTTGTCGCATTTTCTTCTTCATCTCCTCCGGGTCCATTTTGGGTCCCAGCCCTTCAAGTTTAAACATTGCTGCTGTAATTCTACTCGGTCTGGTTCGCCTGAAAAATTCACCGTTTCAGGCGCATGGACGAATTAGCTAAACCGGAAACACGCAACACCGGAATTTACGACGAAATACGGTGCCTACACAGGGACAAACCATACAAAGGAATCAGAACGCGAACGTGTATAGTGGCGCCTTTATTAGACTTTAGCAGTTTTATCGTATATTTAGTTAAAATTGGAATAGTTTAGTTATTTTAGTTATTTATAATTATGTTTTATTTATTATATTATTCTTATGTATGTTCTGCTGGATACTTAAAATAGTCTTATCCAGTGTAATGCAGAAGAATTAATACTCCTCAGGAAATTGTCTTTCTGCTAAAACATAATAGAATCATGTTAAGAAAATAAACGTATAATAATAATAATAATAATAATAATAATAATAATAATAATAATAATGTTGGTTCCTCGGGTGTGATCCACAAGGGTCAATTTGACCCTGTTTTTCGGTGATTAGCTTTAAAAACATTTAATTTAGTAAGTGCATAGATCTTTTTGAGAGTGGAAGCAGCACAGGCTCCGCTTTGGGACAATTGTTATTTAACTGAGTGATTATGTGTATGAGGGGTGCAGATGCTAGGCAAAGTTGTAATTAACTAAATTACCTGAGGCCAGCTGAAATAGCCTACAATAAATCGGGAACCCTTTGGGAACCCGGCCGTTTGGGGCCCCTGGCAAATTTCCTGTATAGCACAGCAGTCTATCCGTGTTTGTGGGCTGCTTTTAAAATTAATCTTATTTCAACACACACATACACACAATAATAATAATAATAATAATAATAATAATAATAATAATAATAATAATAATAATAATAATTATTATTATTATTATTATTATTATTATTATTATATGTTGATTTATTTGACAGTAAATCTAATTTTATGGTTTTGATTTGCTCTATAAGTTCTTCACTTAACATACTAACCGAAGAACTTATCAGAAACGCCCAAATGAATGCTTACTGACTACAATGACTATAATAACTCATTTGCTGTAACTAACTGACCTTGTGGAGAAGGGGTGGGATGATCGGGGGTTGGGGGGGAGTCCTCCCGGACAGACAGCGATGGAGGCAGCGAGGGGGTGGAGAAGGAGAGAAAGCGAGAGAGAGAGAGAGAGAGAGAGGGAGAAGCAGAGAGAGGGGGTGGGTTATTTCTGAGCTCAGGGCCGAGAATTAGGCAGGGAGCAGTCCCAGTACGATGACAGCATCCAGCTTTTAGCCAAACCCCCCGCACACCACATCACCATCATCATCTGGCGCGGGAGGATATTTTCGAGAAACGGATTTCGTCTCGTATAAAATCTCTCGTCTTTTAGTAGAAAAGAGGGGGGAAGCCTAACCACCAATCCCCCCCTCCTTAGACTCCCGGTCCGACTGTCTCCCGATCAACCACGAGGTGAGTCCTTTCGTTATTTCGCGGCGTTTGCTGTCTGATGAAGGACAGGAGCGCCCGGCTGGTTACTCAGGCGCCGACCGGCACCTTGCGTTCAGACAGTCCTGCCATTTGCACCGATTATCATCTGAATAAAAATAATTTAACTCGTGGTCACTTTCACATCACCCGCGGGCTACACCCGGGACCCTATATTTGACGGAGGTGGCGGAGATTTAAATCCGATTAAGATTACGCTGTAAGGGAAACAACAAAAGAGTGACGTTTTTTCTTCTTCTCTCTTTGTTTAGCCCCCTGGATTGAGGGGCATGGCTGATCAAAGTTAGTGTCTGGCCTGTGAGATGGCAGATATCGATGCTTTTAGGGGCATTCGTGATGGGTTTGTGAGAGAGGCGCTGAGGTTAAATCTCACAACCCCCAGTATATTAATATTATATCAACACAATATAATATACAGTTATAGCAAAATCTCAACAAAATAGTGCTCGGTCTATAATTCACCATATTCTCAAACGCATGTGTTATGCATCGGTATTGGAAATCCACGCTGTCGTGTGCGCAGTGAAATCACCGTCACTAGCTACAGATGGGAAATGCACGGACTAAATCCTGGCTGATCAGAGGAGGAGGGGGGTGGGTAGGGGGAATGCCAGGAGTCTGGGTAGTAAAACACGCACACTATGAATGGGCGTAGGCGATGTGCAGCCAGCCTGAGACAGTCGTCTCTTCCGATTTTCCTTCGCTCGTGTCCTTTGGCCATGCATCTCTCTCCCTGCTCTATCTCTCTCTCACGCTCCCGTGTCGTGTCGGGCATGACAAGCGCAACATAACTAGACCGGAACAATGCGTTTCGCTTGTTCTGGGGCCCTCCGTTTAACGCATGGCGTGATTTAACGTGACCGCTTTGTTGCGGCCCAGACGTGTGTAGTAATGCAGCTTCCACTCATTGCTATCTTCTCATTGATATATTCTTTTCATGCTTCTGTTTGCGGTCCGTATGGCGTTTTGGCGGATCCTAAACATAAAGCTGCTTTCACTCAGCGTGTATGCATGTGAGCACGCCGCCTGCGCTCCTGCCAGCGCTGCAGGCTTTGTGCTATGACTCAGGGATGTATGCTGAAGCATGTGATGGGAATTGCTGCTCTGAGGTCACTCCGCCAGAGAAGAAAAGCGACGGGCAGAACTTGCACATCAGGAAAGACTTGATGCCTGGCTGCATCATCCTCGATCTTCTCTGCTGACTGCTCCTCTGTCCCACTTAACCAGAGCCAGTCTACCATCCTCTCCCTCTCTCTTCATCTTTAGTCTCAGCTCCATGTCTCCGGGGCAGACTGTGCTGCTGCTGAGCTGGTGTTTTGCTGCTCCTGCTCCCAATACGCTGACCAGTACTTGACCTGCTCAAGAATTCATCTTCAGTTCATGTTATTATAAAGAGGAAGATTTCAGCTAATTAGTAGGTCACAGGTTGCCTAATGTGATTTTAGAGGCTGTTTCTGGTGGATATATGAAGGGCTATATCCATGCATCATAGGGATGGGTTTATTATTGAGTATTTTACACCTGTTTCTTCCTGGAGCTGTCGCCAGAGGAAACAGGAGACGTGACCTCATTCATGTGACAGCTCTCTGGTGATGCCACCACTGACTGGCAGTGGTATCTTAATGTAGGACAACCCCCCATTCCTGTGAACATATAGCAAAAGACTTTGAGAATGAAAAGAATTTTCCTTAAAAGCCCAAGCAAATCATCGGCTCTTAATAATCAGGTTTTCTGTTCTTAGCTGTGATATGAAATATTGAAAGCCTGCTGTATCTGCGTTATTACAGAACCCAGGCATTATTATAGCTTGTAGCAAACAGACTGAACTCTTATTGCTTTTACTTAAAGATAAGACCTGTATTGTGTTCCTCTTAAGGATCACTGACTTGAAGGAAATTGACTCAAACAGCAAAAGAAAAAAAGTGTTGCAGAAATTCCAGACTTGCTACATCTATCACCCTGGTATAACCAAAAGCTTTCCTCAGACATCAGACATCTCCTCTCTTTTTATGTCTGTCTGCATGTTTCCTTCTCTTTAGAACCATGAGAACCATTGATATAGATCTGTGACACAGCACAACGTACCCATTATTTAATAGTGCACAGGGGAGCTCAAGCCTTGCCAGGTCGCTGATGAAAGGGGGAATGAAACAAGCGGTGCACGGTGAGCTCGGTCTCCATAATGCTAATGGAATGAGCTGACAGACGGAATGAGAAACAGAAGATGGGATTATGTCTGGAAGACAGGTTGCAGTAACAAACAACCAGCAAAACACAACATGCCGTGAAGTTAAACAAGCAAACAAGCTGTTCCTTTTAAAATCGACCTTATCAGTGATTTTATTCCTTCTTATTTTTTGCAATTGCATAGCATGGACCACTGCCACATGTCGCATCATATAAGGAAAACAAGCAACCTCCACCAATAGAAAGTCAACAAAAACCCATACAGCTAGCTTTGATGATGTTTCTACTTAATTTTATGGCAGACCATCACCTAGAAATTTTGTGCAGCATTTTATGCTGGCATGCTTAGTGGATGTTGAATCTAAATATTTAATGGGCACAAGAAAGCATCAGACTCATGGTAGCACTAAACAAAAAGTCAGAGATTCTCCAGAGTCAGCTGGATTCATCATCCATGTGCCTCAAGAGTCTCCACCAAATTCTGTGGTAATATTTGTAGACATAGATTAGCCTGACACATCATGGTGCCCACAGAGCCACAGCCAATCTGGCTAAAAATACAAGACTATGTAGGAGCGTCTCACAGGTTTGGTGGTTTGATCTCTGCCTCCTGCTACTTTGTATCCTTTTACTGGATATTAAAGCACCTCCAAAAACCTCTGCCAATCTATGTATGTATGTGTAATACCATATAAATACACACGCTTTAACTCTTTACCCCCTGAAAGTCTATTAAGAGCAACACTTGAAACACTTTTCTGAACTGAGCAGCTTCTGTCATATCTCAGGCCTGCTTATAGAACAAAATTACTGGGTGTGTATCAGAAATTAGTGAGGGTGGTCTCTGCCTCTGCAGCTACCCTCGGAAAAGGCCGGAAACTGTTCTAATGGCAGTCAAACCACAGCTTTATTGATATATACTGAGGTGTCAAAAGCTGTCATTAAGGGTGCGGGAAGGTCGTCAAATGTCGTCTTTATGGAGAAAAGAGTTAATGAAAAGCATCTGATGATTCATCATGGAGTCGCTTTTTAATTACTTTAACCAAAGTTGAACATTATTTTAGAGTTTTGTGGTTATACAACATCCACATATTGAGCTTCTTACACAAAGCGACTTACAGTTCCTTACTTACACGCATAGAGCTGCAGTGAGCACTCAAAAGCGTCTTTTTATTTAGACATTCAAGACGTATATTAGCAAATTTAATGAAATAATCAACTTTTTTTGACTTTCTAAGAACACATTGTGAGCGTTTCCCCACCTTATATATGCAGTCAAGCATTTATTTACTTTATTTTTAAAGTCCTTCAGTATGAGTAAAGTATCTTGTTGCACTAAGTAAAAGACAAAGAACAAATCCTGCACCCTGACTGACTCTGGGGGGTTGTGTTGTCTGCTCTGCTTGTTGTTCTTCACGTTTACAACTTTGCATTTATGAAATCTGAATCATTTCAGCTGTCTCACATTAAATCCCCCCCTCCAAACACCACCACCACCACCTCCTCCTCCAGTATTGAAACACGCAGTATTTTCTGCCAAGCGTGCTGCTGTTGGACTGAATGTTCCCTGAAGTCTGTGTCCAACTTTATTGGCAACAACTGTGAGCCAAAATGAAATGTGGAGTTGCTGAACCAACCCCTGCTGCCGCTGTCCTGCACCTCATGTGGTGCAGCTGTATCCGGCGTGTCGTGCTCGGCTTGGGAAGGGGGTTGGGGTGCGTATGTGTGCACGGGACAGATTGGGAACAAGATGTCCAAAACACCCAACCGGTCCTTTCTAAATAAAATCTGTTGTCGAGTCAGTGGATTCATGCCCTGATGCGACTTCTCTGTGCCACGTTCAGGTTTTTCTGTACTGACGTGGTTTAGCCCAGCAGTGCTAATTGGGCTTAAAACCATTTTCTCTTCAGCTGACTGCACAGGAACTGCCCGTTCAGTACCACCTCTCAGCCCCGCTGAGGATAGAGTGCAGAAGCTCAATTCTATGAACTGCATGCGTCCTCCAACTGGGATTAAATAACTGGCTGTTTTGTCAGAGACAGAGAGACATTGTGTGAGGAAAATGAGCAGACGGGGGAGGGATTGTCTTAGAGAAATCAGACACAGACAAAAGAGAGAGAAAAAAAAGAGGGAAGACAGACTTTATTACCTAACAGCATTCTTCTACGTTCGCCATGTAAAGTGAAGGCTGGTGTAGGGGTGAGAAGGTGAAGGGAAAAAGAGGAGGGAGGCTGAGTGAAAGGCCAGGCAGGCTCTGAGGCTTACTGATGAGTTGTTTGCATGGTGAGCTCGGGGATTTCAGGACGTGACAGTGCAGGATGGCATTTAAGATTCGCTATTGATTCAGAGAGAGATTAAGGAGCAGACCCGTCACCGTCTTCCACTGTGCTGGGTTTGGATAAAATGAAGATGCTGGCACATATTGAGAAAACTGAAGCGATCTCTCACAGTCAGAGAGGAGGGTTCTACCAACGCTACAGGTCTGAGTGTTGTCTATCTGTTTGTTAACAGCTCCTTCTGTCTCACTGTTTGCTCTCAAACGGTGGTAAAAAACCTCGCCTTCACTTGACCACCCTTTCGCCCGCTCCTCCTGATGAACGGACTTTGTCACCTTCCACTTTTTCTTCTTTATTTCCCCGTCCTCTCCAGCAGCTTTCTCCTTTCATTTCTTTTGCCGCTGCCCTCTTCACCCTTTTTAAAACTCTCCCCCTTTTCTTTTCCCTCTTCAATATCCTGTCCTTTCTTTCTTTTCTTTGCCCTGACCAATTCTCTTTCTGTATCCCTGCCCCTTTTCTCAGCCCCCTAAGAGCCACCCCCCCGCGCTCCTTTCTCCCCCTGCTTCCAACCCCCATTCGCCCTCTCTCCTTCTGTGCTCGCTCTTCTTCTCCTGGCCTGTGTTGGCAAAGTGGCAGAAGGAGGCGGTTGGAGGCTGAGCTAGCTGCATTAGCCCCATGCATTATTCATGTACCCTGCAGTCTGTGTGGGTCCAGGTCCTCCTCTGCCTTGTCTGAGGGACACATGGGCCTCGTGAAAGAGCTCTGTGTGTGGGACACAGGGCCCGATGGAAGAGCTACAGTGATGGGACTATCAGCTCCTTGATTTCTGCTCCCTCTTGTAGAAGAAAGCAACAAAGAATGAGCGTTTACATCATAAAACAACATTCAAGTGCAGAATAAAGTGGTTTCCTTAGATGAGAGCAAGAATGTTTATCCAGTGTTTTCTCCTAATTCAAAAGCCGGGCTTGTACACATCAAAGCCCTTTATTTCCACTGAAAACCAGAGTCTGGCTTAGGTTTCCAACATATCTGCCCTGATGTTCACATGAAAGACTTGTCCCCTTTTAATATCGGCCAAGATCGCTGTTTGCCTGGCAGTGGTTCTCTCTCCAGCACATCGGGATTCACAGGCTGTCCTCTCTGCTTTTAGAGCACACCCAGTTAACTGAACTGTTAACTGAACTGGGCTGTATGAAATTTTAATTTAGACAACCAGACGGAGATGGAGTGCCTCCTCTCTCCATCGCCATGAGCTTTTGAGGCTGTGGAGGAGCAGAGAAAGTCAGTGGATGAGAGCAAGAGAGCCTCTGGGACTAGAGGAGGAGCCTTTTTGGAAAACCACAACCAGATACTTGTTTCATGCTCACATCTGCTTTGCCTGACACACTTATGTGTTAACAAGAAAATATACTGACTACTTGAGTAGAATTCACTTTCTTTTAATGAACAGGTTAAAAATTGAGCTAATAGAGGTTAATCAGTCCCAGAAACCGGTTGTTTCCTGCTTCATTCTAATTATAAACTTGTCACGTGGATGTGTTTTGACAGGTTTCCCTGATAGTGTTCTGCTCTGCACAGGTGGTGTAGCTCCAGATTGGCATCGGCCCTGATGATCGCAACAACCCCTCTCCACCTCTTTTCAACCTACCCAGAGCTGATGTCTCAGAGGGCGAGGGGGTATGTTTGTTCCGGAGTCTTGAAGAGACAAGCTACATCACGGTGAGTCACGCACTCTCTGAGTCTTCAGTGAAAATGTGAAACACCGGGCTGTTTGCTTTCTCTCCTTTTTTCTAGAACTATGAGGGAAGTGCAGTCACAGTGTATTTCCTCTTGGATCTGCTAGACTAGCTTTACTAGTAAAGCTGCAAATGTGAGCTGCAGTTGATGATCGCCAAGATAGTAAACTCGTTGCTCGAGTGCTTAGGTTGTGTATGTATATAAAAAGTGCTGCCCACAGAGACTGTCACTGGAGATGACTACCTGACTCTGCAAGGGCAATGAAGGTGAGAGAAAGAGGGAGAAAATGACAGACAGAAGAGAGGAAGAATCATCTCACCCAGCACTTGAACATGCACGTATTTGCCCATCCATACACCTGCACGTTTAACACATAGTGAATGTTTCTTCCAGTGATCAAAGGGGGAGCAGATGTAATACTAAGTGCACTTGGTTCCTCGTGTGCATCTGTCTACTACCTACTCTCACTCAGCCTTCTTCATCCATGTTTATCTGGCTCTATCCGGATAAGCAGGAGGTGCTAAAGTGACACCCTGACCAGTGTGGGCTTGTGCAGAGCGAGTACCTCTAATCCTCTTAAAGGACAAACCTACACTGCATGTTTTACTACCATTAAGGAGGGCTAGTCAGCGCTGGCCTCCATTCAGCAGAGACACTGAAACAGAGGTGGGAGAAAGTTGAGTGAATGTGAAGAAAAGGACAAATTCTATCCCATAAATGTGCTTTTACACACAGTAGTACTGCTTAATATCTACCGCTTACAGCACAACGTGCATTGTTTTTGCATAACTCAGAAGTACTGTGAGGTAATTCCTACTTTAATGACTCATCCTTCCTCATTTATTGGACACAGGCATGTTTTTAAAATGCTAGGAACAAGTGTGGCAGACGGCCAGAGCCCTGCCTCTTTT
Source organism: Perissodus microlepis (assembly GCF_051167445.1). NCBI lineage: Eukaryota > Metazoa > Chordata > Actinopteri > Cichliformes > Cichlidae > Perissodus > Perissodus microlepis. The sequence continues at coordinate 10,965,179 of NC_140462.1, forward strand.
AAGCTCTTCACAGAACTGTTGGCATGCAGCAGTTTGTTCCATATTTCCGAAGGCCGGTCAGACTGAGCACTTGGATTGGTTTCCCCCAGGCCAAGGTATGGATCATTAAGTTTCAGGAGGGCATTCATCATCGTTAGCCAAACAGATCAGATCTAGGTCACTGCTTTTCCCGTCCCTGCCAAATTTCCCCTTTGTTTTTCCCTCTTTCAGTGGGTGAAACCGCCCAGCATGGCCACAAACAGCAGATGAAGTATATCACGAGGGAGTATCTGCTGAAAACAAAACTCAGCATAACTTAATTCCCCTTCATGCCGCAAATAAAGGCTGTCAAGTAATTATCAGGCGCTCTACAAGCCTCTTCCAGCTGCAGAGTATTGATTGGCTGAAAGAAACAAAACCCTTTTGAGGGGCGTAGTAAGTCTTGAGATTTGGTTTGCGTTCAGTCGAACTCCCCAGGGTTAAAATGAGCCCTCCATCGCTCTTTATGTCCTCACCACTGCCTTGTTTAAGGGGCAAGCTCAGCAGAAAATGTACAGCTGCAGAGTGGTGGTGTTGTGAACGTTCATACTGAGGCATACTTGTGAGTCCTTTTATTGTGTGATGATGCAGTTGTTGTTGTTTTTGAGAATCAGGTCATTTCGCCATGTTTTGCTGCTCATGCTGACTAAACTCCACCCCTTTCTCTCACAGCCTTTTTTTTTTTTTGCTTTCTGCTCACACATCTGATTATTCATAGCGTTCGAGGCAGGCTGCATGCGGTGCATATAAAAAAGGGCCCGACTAGATGCAAATGTAGCTGGAGCACAATTCTCGCACTGATTGCACAGTCCAAAAAAGACAGAACTGAGCTCTGAGCTCAGTTTCATTTATTCCAACTGAATCCTTTCATCTTCCTCCCACGTTTCCCTGTCCCTCTGCGTGTTCATGCACTTTTCTCTCTTTGTCGCTTCAGATAAATGGAGGAGCAGGAGCGATGCAGGAGCAGGTCTCCGGCTCGGAGGGCCAGTCGGGTGCAGCAGGTGGTGGGGACAATAATACGACGCACTCGAGAGTCACTTAGCAGGTACGGAATTAAAAGGAGTCTGAGCTGAGGGGGAAGATGTTTTTGTGGTGAAATCAGTGCAAAGGTGTTCAGAGGCTGGATTTTGATGGGAAGAAACTGAGTATGCAGTATGACAGAGTTTAAAAAAAAAAACAAACGCCAACTTATATGCTAAAAATAACTAAACAATGTGTAAAGAGTGGAAGAGGAACTTTAAGTACTTCTAAGCCTGGTGCCAGATTCTTGAGTGACACAAAAATGAAAAATGTGGGAAGTGCAGGTGTGTATTTGTTCAGCATGCTGAGGAAATTTACTGACTCATTGTGAGTTAGCAATAGCTAAAAAAAAGGGTAAACAGCACGTGAAAAAAAAAAAGAGGCAAAAACTGAAGAAGAAGCTGCCTTTCTCAACCTGTTATGGACCCACTAAGACACAAACCAAACCTCCTCCCTACACCCACACACTGAGCCACATAGCTAAGTACATATTCAAACCCGAACTGCCTGACTGTCCCTCTCTCATACACAAACTTGTCCCACAGCAAACCACAAATATGCTTTCAAGAATCCTTCATATTTGGCTGTCCACTAAGACTCATTCTCAGCAATGAACGCGTTGCTGAGAAATCCCAGTAAACTTCCTCCTGGGAATTCCTGGGGAGAAGGATATTCGTTATCGTCCCCGAGGGGAATTTCGGTTCACAAATAGTTGTCATCACTGTCATCGCACATCATAAATAAACGACAAGCATACATTAAATGCAATCATAAAGAGAGCTGCAAATGCACTGAAAGTCCGCAGTTAAAAACTGTGTACTACCCTGGCCTGCAGCTTGTTTAGCAATCCAACAGCTGACAGAACAAATGATCTCATATATTTATTTGCTTTAGTCCTCCCCAGCCTTCTCATATGACTTGTGTTGAAGCTTTGCATAAAGAGGGCGTTGAAGGCCTGCCAGAGTGACCTTTGCCCTGTGACAGGGTCTTAGTTGCCAAAACACAGTGAAGATCTATCAAGTTGGTGCCAATGGTCTTTTGGCAGTTTCACAATATTCTCCCGGCCTGTTTTTGTTAATCATGTTGAGGTTGTAAAACGCACAGATCACAGCAAAACCTAAACCGATTCAATAAAAGTGCCAATGTCTGACGTGCCTTTGTGAAAACGTCAGACATTTTTTCATTCAAAAGTAAACCTATTTCCAGGGTGCATTCAAGCTAAGGATGTACGTTAATCTGTTGGTGTCATTTAATCAGTGTTAATAACAGATACAGCTTCTGAAAGGTGATTATATGATACTTTTCTCTAATTATTTATAAATTAAGTGTATTTAATAATAGTGAACAGACAACAACATGTCGCCTTGAATTCTATATCATTTTGACCTTCCATTGCCTTGAAAATGTAAATCCTACACCACAGTATTTATTGTGACTGTTATTTTACACCTGTAAAGTGAACCTAGCATGCTTTTCCATTATTTTTGGTTATATATATACTCTTATGATGGTTAACGTTCATTTAGACAAGTTTCTAAATAAAGAGGTTAAATAGAGAGTATTCCTGACCTGAATGATCAAAACACTCGATTTTAGAAAGTTTCTCTCTACTGCAGCTCTCGCCGTGGGTGTAGCAACCCCACTTTTGTGAGGAACAGCCAATCAGAAGAAAGTTGACTTAACTGTTGAGAAGCTAAAATAAGTTGTCTTCAGACAGTGAGTGAAATGAGAGGCTGCATCGAGGCCTAAAATATATACGAGCTGTCTGAACTGTGGAGCCGGAAATACTGTGTAACGCCGCAGAGAAGGTTCGCTTTACAGGATTTCTGTGCTACGTTTTAATCAGCAGTCACTGTGGAACAAATAAGAAACGTGATCTGGAAGAGCAAAAAGTAAACTTTCTCCTCTTTGAATACACTACTTGAATACATAGTATCTCTTCATGGCTGTCGTCAGTTGGATAACCCATCACCCTGTCTGACTTCCTCAGAGAGCGGTTGCTAGGCGATGGGAGGTCGCAGCGCTCCAACAGTCTGTCCAATCAGAACTTCCAGGCCAAGCTGACATTGCAGATTACCAGGGACCCGGTCCTGGACAGCAGCACTGGACATGGCTTCACCCTCACCACAAACGCACCCCTGCTGGTCAGGGACATCGCCACAGGTACATCGGCCGTGCAGTGGCTGTGAGTCAGTGTTACCAAATTGCCACCTGCTTTATGCAATGTTCTCCACGTGCAGCAAGCATATTTACACTTTACCACTCTCTCTCTATCTCTCTCTCACACACACATAACACGCACACACACATTCCTGGCATTCAGGCCCCGGGGCACGGTGCCAGAGAAGCCACGGAAACAACAGAGCCACCTGCTCATCCTTTCTAAATTCAATCACTTTTCATTTATGCAACTTTGATGGGGGGATAGAGAGACTGATAAAGAGAGACAGAGTGCAGGGGAGAGAGAGGGAGAGATGCTGATCCATTACTTTATGTCTATCCTGTAAAATAAGCTGATAAATGCAGTGAGGAGGGTCCCACCCTGCCACTAGCGCTGTAGCTGCTGCCAAGGAAAAGGAGAGACGAATGAGATAGGGAGAGGGAAGTGATAACAGAAGACAAGATTTAATTGAGAGAGAAGATGCCAGCAGGAAGACCCAGAGGGGAATACACAACCAAAGTGCAAACATGGCCAAAGAAAGCAAAGTAATGAGTGTGAAAGTGTACAGAAAGTAGAGAGGGGATGAACAGTTGGTGACACTTAGGGATTGGGAATAGTCAGAGAGGCCATGTTGGTAGATGATGAAGGAAAGTGAAGGATGATGAAGTAGGATAGAAAGAGGAAGAGGAGGAATCGCTATTATGAAAGCTTAACAGGAGGGGACTTTGGCTTTTGGGTGTGTGTGTTTGTGTGCAAAAGCTTGCCATGTTGTACGGCTCGCCTTCAGTGGGTCACAAATCAGGGACAGACGGGGCTTTGCCAGGCAGACTGGGTGTGTGAAAATTTGTGGGTGCATGTGTTTACGTGCACAGATGCTCAGCATGTCTGTGTGCTTGTGTGTTAGAGTAAGATGAAACTGCTGTGCCTCAGTCGTGCTCGCTTGCCTGAAGACAAATGAGTATAAATAGCTACAGAAAGCAGAGCCGAGCCAGGCTGGAAGACACCCAGAATAACCGTAACCCCTCACGTCCCGGAGAGCTCAGCCGAACGCTGTTGAGTCAGCCATATTGAACAAGCATGTGTGTCATTCTGTGTGTGTGTGTGTGTCTCCCTTTGTCTCCACGTACGCAGCTGTGGGTTTTTTTGTTTTATGCAAGCACTCACTCTTTTCATTGTGTGAATTTGTGCATCTGTGTGTGTGTTGATGGGAACGCGTGTGTTTAGGAAGTCCTGCAGATGGGATACTATTCCCAGGGGACCAGGTGCTGCAGATTAATGATACAGCGATGGAGGATTTGAGTGAAGAGCAGGTGGAAAATGTCTTAAGGTGAGGAGATCCATCTATCTATCTACAGTTGTGGTCAGAAGTTTCCATGCACTCATCATGGGCATGAATCTCAGGGTAATTTGGGGCTTTTAATATTTTATTTGAACTTTTCTTTTTCCAGGGTTGAATTAATGCCTTTAAAGACTTTTGAAAGCAAGAATTGGGTGCAAAAAAATTAATTTATTTTCCATTTTTCTAAATCACACAGGATCAGTGGTATCCACACAGGCTCAAATATATAGCCCAACTAATATTTGGTTAAATGTCCCTTCTGCAACTTGTAGTTCAACAAGATGCTTTAGGTATCAAGCCACAATCTTCTGGCATGATTCTGGATATTTGACCAGTCTTTTTGGTTATTATAAATGGTCTGGTTTACATTCCAAAACTACTTTTGAAGTGTTTGGCTTGTCTATGTGGGCAGCTGCCTCTTTCTTGGTCGCCACCCTCCCAGTTCAAGGTGTTTCAGCAGTTATCAGTTCAAGATTGAGCCTTGGGTCTTGGGTTTTTCCTGAACATCCTCACCAATTTCCTCTTGTTTGAGAGTGACAGTTTGGGTCTTCTTCCAGACCAAATTGGTGACACATCTCAATAATTTGTACTTAGGATCGATGATTGTTTGGAAATCTTTCCAGCTTGTGTAAATCTCCAATTCTCCTTCTTAGAAAACTGTAGATTTAAGGGACTGTATGTATACATTTCAGCCTGTATGTGTACTTTCGATTATGTGTAAATTAGAGAAAATTCAAAATAAATTCTATTCTCGTTTTTTACAGTCATTAAAGAAATCAGTGACAATTATTTTAGTTGTTTTCTGGGATTTTGACGCTGATTCATGTGTGACTGCGGGTGTAGAAGGCTTAGTGAGTTAGCGGTAGAGGTCAGAGCAGAAGATGCTGACTTAATAGCTGAGCAGAAAGGTTATGATCCCTCCTCCGTCTGTGTGAATGAATGCTTCTTCTCTGTGTTCAGGAACTTGGAGGATTGTATCAATGTGACTATCCTGCGGCACATGACAGTGAGTACAAAGAAGACATTAATAAGCTCCTCACTACACAGTCATTATGCCATCGCTCATTTAAACATAAGCTGTCTGTGTGCTCCCAAGCATGTGACTCTTAGCTTGCATCTTCTGACAGGATTAAGCACTTTACATTGTGCTGTGATGTATGTATCGACCGTCTGAGTACAGCTCTGAATGTTTGCATCTTAAAGCCTGCTGGCGTCAGTGTTACTCATGTGTGTCTTAGCCCATGCTTCATCTTTCATGTACAGTAATGGTGCTGATGTGTGTGTGTGTGTGTGTGTGTGCTACAGAATCCCAAGTCATCCATTATGTCAGCAGAGAAGAGAGCTCGTCTGAGGAGTAATCCAGTTAAAGTGCGCTTTGCAGAGGAGGTGGTGGTCAATGGGCACACTCAGGTGAGAAAACCTTATCTGATACAGAAGGAGGCTGCCAAACAAAAAACAAGCATTTACTGTAAGGCTACAAGCCGCTGTTGGATGACTTTCAATTCAGTCTTCCACATAATGAAATATTCTTCATTAGGGCTTATGGGCTAACATTTCTTGCAATCATTTAATATTTGATCTTTTCTCATCTGATATCGATTCTGTCTGACCACATCTCTCACTTCTTTCCACCAGGGAAACTCTCTTCTCTTCCTGCCCAATGTTCTGAAAGTCTATTTAGAGAACGGACAGACAAAGGCTTTCAAGTTTGACAACAACACCACCGTCAAGGTATGTAATAAACAGGATTACCGGCCTAGGTAGAAAGATTTACCCGAAAAGAGCATTTAGAGCTTTTACTTGGTGGCTTCATTGAGTGGCTCCATCGTATAGCAAGTTACACGTTCGCCTAACCAGCAAAAGGGGTTTGATCCTGGGGCAGGAGGAGACAAATCCATCCAGGGTTATGTTAGAAATGGCCATATCAAACACGCAAAACTACCTGCTCTGGAAGCCCTCGTGAATAGGAGAACAGCTGAAAGTAGCTCACTCATTGGCCTGATGGACACAAGAGTTGCTACTTGTTTATCTTTTGATAGATATAGTAACTAAGTGACCCAAGAGATCCCTACATCATTCATGGTTGACATTTTTATTACATAACAGCAGTGTGCCCCAGTAATAAGAAGCCTGACAACAGCTATTTTTAGCGTAGTCTTGAGAAATAGTTCTTCTGGGTTTATAAAGGTCTTTCAAAGTTTACCTTTGGACTTTTTCACTCATATCAGTCTAGTCCTTGTGTCTTTACACACAGCAGAAAATTTGGAATAGACCAATTTCAAATTTGAATTTGAATCTATGAGAAGATAACACAGTTTGACTGGCATAAAATAGTATTTTTGCACCAACAAAAAAAACAATTAGCCAAAACCAAGGCATATCGCACCATGGTGTGCAGTGTGCCCTTAAAGAAACTGAGGAAACAGGGTCTTAATCTACTCTTCACTGTAGCCTCATCAGAAATGGTCTCAGTAGAAGGATGGCTGTCAAGAAGGCATTTATAAGGAAAGGAAACAGGGAGAAAAGACTGAGGTACACCAAACTACACAAGAGCTGGACCGAAAACCAGTGTCCAAGTTTTAAATTTTTGGTTCAAATGGTCCTCATATGTATGGAGGAGGTCAGGAGTTACAGCCATCTGTGAACTGTTAGCAATTAGCAATGGTGAATGATCCCAAATACACTGCCAAAGCATACCTCGATAAAACAACACACAGTTCAAGTCTATCAGTCATGGATTGGCCTCCCCAGAGCGTGGCCCTCAACAATATTGAAGCAGTGTGGGATCATTTTGACAGAGAACTGAGTAAAATGAAGCCAACATCCAAAGAACAGCTTTGAACGTCGTTCAAGGAGCCTGGAGAACTGAAGACAACTTAACAAATTACAGGAAGGCCTACCTAAGAGAGTTCAGGCTATGGTGAAGAATAAGGGTGGTCACACCAAATATTGACTTTCAAGCTCATTAGAACTGTATAAACTCTATTATTGCCCTATATATGGTATGTTTCATGTATGTTTGCATACATAACAATAAATTGCTGCACCTACTTACCATTTTCCTTGCAACATATAAAGAAATGACTCAAGACTGTCCTCTTATGAGCCAATAAAAAGCCCACACAGTTTCTTAAAACCACCACGAGACTGAGCACACAGGTGAATGTAGCTGTGAGATGCTTGGTAGGACCAGGTGGGACTATTTTGAAATTAAGTGCACCAGAAGCTAAGGTATGATTTCCCCCAAAGGTGTCACAGTGTGGGTTGGCTATAACAGTTGTAATTCATTGGGAGATATTGTTTCTGAAAAAGAAAATTATGAAAAGGTCAGTAAGTCACCATCAGTAGGTACATGCTTCTGTCTTTATGAGCAGGGTATTATTTTTACAGCAGCTTTTGTATTTCTGTTTGTTTTCCCAGCTGAAGGAAATCTGAGACAGGGAATCAGATTTGTCCCTTTGCCCTCAGCGGATGAAACATGTTTGTCTAAGAGGTGTGAGCCGTTGGTTTTTTTGTCATTCCAGGACATTGTTCTGACTCTGAAGGATAAGCTGTCCATCCGGGCCATCGAGTACTTCGCCCTGGTGCTAGAGCAACAGTACAGCATCACCAAACTGCTGCTACTGCATGAAGATGAGCTCATTCAGAGGGTGAAGGAAAAGAATCCATGTGGAGATATCTCGTAGATATGTATGAAGATTAAATGCTACAACTTTCCACCTCTATCTTTTGTCTTCACCAGGTGGTGCAAAAGAAAGACTCCCACGATTACAGGTGTCTGTTCAGGGTTTGTTTCATCCCCAGAGACCCAGGAGACCTACTGCAGGATGACCCCTCTGCCTTTGAGTACTTCTTTTTACAGGTCAGAGAAGCTCCTTTATTTGTTGTCACCATTACGGTCATACATTGTTCATCTCAGAGACTTTTGCTCTGAATTATTTCGCAATTAGACTTTGGTCCTTTCTCTGCGTATGTACAGAAAATAAAACTTTGTACCCACTTTATGCTGAGTGTGCTCTGAAATTCTTCGAAAATATTGCAAAAGTAGCTCTGAAGTCAACATGCAGCCCCTCCTTATATCTTCATGGCCTTAACCCTATAACACGTTGTTCACATTCTTTAGTCCTTCTTTTGTACAAAGCAGTTACATACTTGCTCTGATGATGCTAAGTCTTGAAATTGTTACATGTGGCCTGTGCATGTTTTTGTTGCTCACTAAAGCAGTGGGGAGTGCCGCTTATGTCATGCCAATTTACTGTTTCATTGTCTTCGCCGATTGTGTTTTCCCTGTCAGTGTCAGGTCGCTGGTTTACTTACAGATATGCTGATGAGCTACGTGCTTTGCAATGTCTGACATGCAGAGTGTGCTGGGACAAAAATCAGGTCACTGTAAGGTGCGTGTGTATTATGTAATGCTAAAACTGTGATTATTTCTGCCTGCAGAGTGTTGGCGATGTGCTACGGGAGCGTTTCGCGGTGGAGATGAAGTGCAACACTGCACTCCGCCTGGCAGCCCTGCACATGCATGAGAGACTAGATAGTTGTGGACAGACCAGAACCTCAATCAAGAGTATTACGTGAGTCATTTGCGTGGGAGAGTTTCCGTTTAGGGGTCACACTAGTAGGACACTGTAATTGTGGTACTTCTCATTATAGGTTTTGAGTAATAGGGCCTTGACATTTTTTCACTGCTGCAATTACTGTGATTTGTCTAGGATGAGGCAGCTCACTAAATGCCTAATCTATTAATGTGATGGGAGAGGTTTAGTGGGTGTGTGCAGGATATTTGCCCCATTACTTGAGAGTGGAAGTGTCTCAAAATGCAAAGCAAACATCCATTTTTTCAAAGGATTGCGGCCTGGTTGTCATACATTGTTACATTTATATATTGTAGTACAGAGCAGTCATCTGTACTTTTCTATACAACAGTTATCCCACAAGTTATAATTGTGAAGACAACTTGCAATTAATGGGACTGAAAGATGAAATATGACTGTTTAGTAATATCTACTGGTAGTTTTTTTTTGGTTTGTTTTTTTAAAGAAATAAAGCTCAGTGAAAAATCTGAATTTAACTTCCGATACTAAGTGTATCTTTGTCCTTACATTACAACCTCTTTTCACTTTTCATGCATTTCTTTGTAACATTTTATTCACTGAGTACTTTCATGCCTCTGCAAATGTGGCGTTGACAGGAAGGAGTTCGGCTTGGACAGCTTCATCTCTCCTACGCTGCTGGGCAACATGAGAGAGAAGGACCTGAGGAAAGCCATTAGCTACCACCTCAAAAAGATCCAGTCCCTGCTAGAGCCACGCCAGAAGGTAAATGGATAAGTGGAAGGAAAATGTGAGAGGTGTAAAGAGACACATAGTGACAGTTCAGCAGTGACTTCAGGCTAAGTTTTAGCTGAGATGTATGAGGACTGCTAATCTTCCTAAGGTTTAAAGCGGTATATGGAAGAACAGCAGCTTGGAGGAAAAATAGATGCTGAGTAGGAGGCTAATTAAAAAGGTGAATAGTCAGTATCAGGCTTGGGTAATGCCACCCACCGCCTTTTTTGTCTGTCTTGCTCATACTGTATATCTTCTCTGTGGTGTTATAGGTAATATCTGCCAATCAGGCTCGTTTGGCCTACCTCACTCAGCTGGGAGAGCTCATTTCTTATGGGGGACGGTCGTACACAGCCACAATGATGGTAAGGGCTAAAGGCCTCATGTAAATTGGTGGATCCATTTGCTAAATGATGGAAATTGCAACCAATTAAAATGACTGCAACACTTATTTTCTTTCTTCCTTCTCCTTTCAGCTTCAGGACAGGGAAGTGTTGGTCACGCTGCTGGTGGGAGCCAAGTATGGGATGAGTCAGGTCATCAACCACAAGCTCAACGTGATCTCTACGCTGGTCGAGTTCAGCAGCATCAGCCGAGTGGAGCTGCTCTCGGAGTCGGACAAAGTCAGCCTGCTGCGCATCTCGCTGCATGACATGAAGGTGAGGAGGCCTTAGGTTGGGATATACATGTTCATCGAGTTGCAAGGCTGTATTATTCGTAAACATATAGACGTGACACAGATGTTCATTCACCACAATATATTTATGAACATGACACTAAATATAGGTCAAGCATTCTTTCTCTACTATACATGCGATATATAACAGTATACAGCCTAAGGCTAGCTATATATAATGTTAATTCATGAATGCAAAGGTGACTGTCTCTCCCTCTTTCTCCCACTCCATCACTTTTCCCCTCTTACCCTTTCGCTTTAAACACTACTACTTTACCTTTTTTCTGCAATACCCTCCCCCTCTCAGCCATTTGCCTTACTGATGGACTCTCTGGCAGCCAAAGACTTAGGGTGTCTGCTGGGAGGCTACTGCAAACTCCTGGTGGATCCCAATGTCAACGTCTTCCGTCTGGGGCGCCCAAAAGTGAGGGTGCACCGGATTCCTGCTGAAGAAGGTGTGTGTGGGAGGTTCGCCGTAATAGAGGGCGTGTTCTATGAATCCCTATCAAGTGAGCAAAAACTGTTTCACTTAAAACTTATGACTTTCTGGCTTTGGCCTTTTTGATAGCCTTTTTTTCACCTCACATGTTTATTTATGTCACCATCCAGTACGGATACGGATAAAAAAAAAAGATAAGATGTCATTTTTTTTTTTACTATCAAAAATTTTATATTATTCTCCTTTATGAATGCACTAACACAGCTTTCGCAATGCTTGTCTGGTGTTTGTGCACTTTCTGGGTTTTATTAGGTTATGTGTCTCGCTGCTGCAGTGACTCAGACGACTCAACAGATGAGGATGACCCGATGGATTCTCAGAATTACAAACGCCCAGACCCAGCAAGTCAGGACTGGGAAGAGAGGAGAAGAGAGGAAGAAGAGAAGAGGAGAGAGGAAGAAAGAAAAGAGAGAGAGGAGCACAAAGGCAAACAGGAAGTGAAGATAATAGTGACAACAGAAGGTATAGGAAATGAGAGTCCAGATGAAGGAGGAGCAACAGGAAGTGGTCTGCATAAATTCAGTGTTATGGATGAAGAAATGAACCTGGACTCTTCCTGGTACCACACTGACCTGCGAGTCACCAGCAGCTTCTCCAGCTTGTCCAGCAGTTCCTTGAGCACTGCACTTGAGGAGAGCAGTGCTGCCAGCAAATCCAAATCTCGCCTTCACGGGCCGCACGTAGGCGAGGATGTTCCGAGTTTTGATGTTCACCACCCCTACCTCCTGGAGCCAAAACGCCATCAAGGGCCACGTAGACCCACTAACCTCAATTACCGTGGGAATGACAACTCTTGCCTCTGCTTTGCTGACCTCTCCAAGTCTGACTTCCTACCAAGCCCGCCTGGGGCTACCAGTGATGACGATGATGACGATGAAGAGGAGGAAGATCGGGGCACTGAGACACTTAGACGTATTTCTAAGATTCCTAGTTCAAGAGATTTGAGAATGATTGACAGCATACCCTTTCAAAGATCACCTATTAAAAGAAAGAAAAAGACCCCTCCCAAAGTCCCAGTAAGAACAAGTTCAATTCCTGGGAGCAAAGCAGGAAAGGCTGAGAACCGCCTATCAAAGGATGAAGACAGCATGTTTCTGACACCTTCACCCAACCCCAAGCCGAATCTTTTGGTCAAAGACAATGTCTCAGACTCTGAGGATGAGTTTTTCGATGCACAAGAGAGATTTACTCCTCCAGTTCCTGATCTCTCAGGTTTGTTTACAGCATGCTTGATAACTTAGTCCCTTGTCTGTGATGGTATATTTATCTGTGTACTGGTGACATGTGACAGCACTGTGACTAAGATATGTTGAAAGGAGATGGGACAATTGTGAGAAGATGTGTGTCGGTCCATTAATACCTCTCTTTCTGTTGTTTTCATTTAATTTTTCTCATTCTCTCACAGATGCAGAGCTGGCTGACCGACGCAATGCTAATCGTTTGAGTGGAACCTGGAACAGTCTTCCAGGTGTCGCGCGGAAAGAGCTGTCATCTCCACTTGCCAATAAAAGCCAATCCTATAAAGCCAAGAAGGAAGCGGATACACTTAAAGACCCTTCGAATCAACTCAACAACCAGCAAGGCAGTCCTTCAAAGCCATCACAGAAACCTGATGTTAAGGTCAAACCACCATTGGCACCGAAACCACAGCTGCCTCCCAAACCTCAGATCATTCCTCCCAAGTCTCCCCAGCATGGGAGATCATATGCCCAATGCAATGGGGATGCCTCTGGACGTTTGTCGTCGGAACTCCTTGAAATGGAGCCAGACACCATGGAGTTCAAGTCGGTCACATCAGGTGGATTGCCTATGTCGTCATCCTTGATCACAGCAGTGCGATATAGCAAGCAATCGCTATCACAAGATGAAGAAAAGACAAAAAGGCAGGAAAGCAGCACAAAACAAAGTAAAGATCTAGAAAATGGAGCGCGTGCTGTTTCCAAAAAAGAAAAATACATTCCTGATGAATCGCAAATTCTTGAAGCTGAGGGGAAAAGCAGTGGAACTGACCTGCTAACAAAGAGGCCAGCAAGCCTAACCCCAATCACTCGCTCTAATTCAGGAACTAAGCTAACAATACCCCCTCCAGTGCCTCCCAAACCCACTTCACCAAGCAATCTTCACCCCTTATCGCTACCTGCCAGCTCTCCCGTCTCTCCTACTGATCCAAGCAAAGGGATCTGTAAGGATGGCGTCAGTACTCCAAATGGAATTCACCCTTGGAGCAGTCGTAATGGGAGCATCCAGTCAGGACCTAGAAGGGTCTCTCTGAGCCACGAGAGCCTTTCACCCAAAAATACAGATGCGCCTCTTACGGTTACCACCTCGCTGACCTCAACCAATTCTAAAGGGGGCCTAGAAAGCAGAGAATCTGGAAGATCTGGTTCAGGATCTGACCTGAGAACCAGCTCCTCCAGTCTAGGAGGCAGACTACCTGCCTCAGCCCTGAGAGGGAAGATTCAGGCCCTTCCTTGGTACATGACCCGTTCCCAGGAGATATTAGGAACTCTGGACTATCCGTCCACTAGTTCCATCAATGGCGACACATCTGGATTTGGCTCTGGTTTGTCTGTAGCCAGTGGCTTATCAGACCTAAACAAAACTCCTGTCAAGGACAAAGAGAGTGTGCCCTCAAAATCAGGAATCAAAGGGACCATTTTAGATGATGGAGCTGAAGTTGTCATAGCAACAATCAAAGAGGCCCAAGAATTGTCGGCACACATGAAAAAGGCCAGTGGAACAAACGGCTCCCACCCTAATCTAAGTTTTAGAGAAAATATTGCACGTAGCAGCAGCGTTTCATCAGAGCAGCCTCAATCACGGTCTCACTCAGCAGTCGGGTTGGGAGGTGTGTCCAGCATGGAGATTGGAGGTGACTCACCGACCTCCTCACTGGCAGACAGCACTCCTCCACAGCAACACCGGGAGGCTTGTGGCTGCCGCACTGTTTACGCCAACTGTTTCAGCGGAGACACAGAGGATGGCGTTAGCTTTGATGATGAGCTCACAGTTTATGAGTTCTCCCGTCGCATACGCCCCAAACCTGTCCAGCCGGCACCTGCTCCATCTCCTACAACAACACCCTCTCTCAAACCCAATATTCTTTCACTGCTGAGGGACAACCCTCGCCCGCTGTCTACTTTCTCTACGACCTCTTCTGAACTCAGTCCTCTTGTTTCGTGTCCAGTTTCACCCACAACCTCATTCGGCGGCTCGCTTCGTTCCCTAACTAACAAGAATTATGGTGGGCTGAAAGGCGGCTTTGCCTCTCTGCGTCACGATATAGATCAGCTTCTTCTGGTCTTAGAACGAGGTGCACCTGAGCAAACAAAGCAAACATCATGCCAAGATGCAAAGCAAGATAGCACAAAGTTAAAAGTAGGGCCTGATCTAAATCATAATGGAACCGAAGACAGCCCTGCCCCAGAAGCAAGCCTAAAGTGTAATAGGATGACACCTGCTACCATGACAGAGGCCGAGAGGAGTCTTCTTCAGGCTGAGGCTCGACGGTTAGCATCTGGATGTCAACGAGCCACGCGGGTAGGCTGGGCGCCCGATGAAGCCCTGCGTTCTTTATCCAATAGTTTTAGTGCCCTGGTACAGCTGTCGGCAGCCTGTCTGCAAACAAACCCGTGCACTGGTTGTGACATGTGCCATAACACAAATCTGGTTCAAAAAGTTGAGGACAATGATGGCCAAGAGGCCATGGACAAGCTGAAAGAGATAGTGGAGCTGTATCGGGAGTTTGTTGGGGCTGTTGAGACAGCTGGAACTGGCGCAGGGGGTAGGAGCGGGGGCGTCAATGGGACCGTACAGGGTCAGGGAGAGGGCGACGGGGTAAGGCTGCTAGCCAAACGATGCACTGTGCTCATCTCGTCTGTATTCGCACTCACTCAGCTCTTCCGGACACCCACGGTAGAGCCCTCGGACACACCCGGACATGTACCTCTAAACTTTTGATCTGTGAACTTTTACCCACTAATAACGCACTGACTCTAGAGGTGAAGACAAGAAGAAGCAGCACAGAGCTATCTGGTGTGTAACGCTTGTGTTCTTGTACAGTAAGTGCCATGCACACCACACCACAGCACACACATCACACACACACCCACATTGAAACACAAACACCAAACACACCCCTAAAACGAAGCGATGTCACTTCGTTGCTAAACCTCTCCTTGGACGCATACGGACTATGCATTTGTACATATGAATTTTATAATTATCTTATAATTCTCTTATTTTATGATACAATATGTGTATGTATGTAATGATGAATTACCCATGTATGTATTTATGTATTTATTTTTACAATATTTGCACCATGATCTGTGACTGGCAGGTCTCTGGTGAGGAAAAAAAGAACTATGGATGTCACTGGAACTTTTTTTTTTTCCTCCCCTTTGAGACAGTATTACGTTATCTTTTTGCTGCTTTAAATATTGCTCCACTCCACAAGGTGTAATCTGTAAATTGTCATTTTCTACGTTTATGATTACGGTACGTTTACTGACAAACTACAGGAACTATTCTGTATCTCACTTGCGAAATATAGTAATAAACTGATTTGTTTTATATGTGCAGGTTTTGCACCTTTGTAAGGATTTAGTTTTTCAACATTACAGTCACGACTATACCATTACACAGCAGGGAGAGCACTTTTGACTGTTACAGATTGCACCTTTTTTTGAGACATGTACCCTTGTGTAAACTGTTTTTCTACCCCTTCCCAGTCCATACCTGACTTTGTGTGAATGCTTCCTGGATATAACCCCCATTACCCAATCGTATGCAGTATTATAATATTACTCTAGTTTTCATCCAAAGGACACTACATACAGTATATATTTTCTGGGAATGTGTGGGTGAGGTCCACCCAAACAGGGGACCTTATTTATGTAGTTTTTTTTTTTTGACGAGGCACAAGAGTGACTGTTAAACTCTATCCAGATGTAGCAAAGATCCAAAGTCTTAAAACACTGAGCCACAACTGTTCCCTGCCATTGTTTCGTCTTTGGGTGCACCACTTTATTAACTGAGTACTGACTGATGGATGGGCTGATGGTCAATGCTGGGGTCAGAACTGTAGATATACATTTATATCTCTGTGTCCTATTCTGTCCCTACTTTAGTTTATGGCTATGCAAACATAAACCCCTCAACCCCCCCCCCCCCCCCACATACTCTGTTGTTTTTCTGCGCTAACATTAAAAACAAACAGCAGCTGCATTATGTTTGCTTGAATATAATGGATGCTTTCTTTGTTTGGAATGTTGGTTTTTGTCTTGTTTCTGGAAAACTTTCTGCATTAAGGAATGCAACATTTTGCAAGGTTGCATGGCATTAGCATTTTGTCAATATAAAGATTTCTGTCTATACTGATGTCTGTGAACTTTCAGTAAAAGGACTACGTTGCTCAATCGGTTTGCTGATGTACAGTGTTCACTTATCAGCTCCTCCATATCACATGACGCCATCCGATTTGAAGGATTTACTCGAGCCACCTACAAACAACAGGAAGCTAATTAAGCCAAATCAGTCAGCGGTTGCTTATTCAAATATGATAAGGGGATTAGCTGAAATAAAGACTGCTTAAGTGCTGAGAGACAGCTGGTGAGGGGAAAGGTAGTGTATTTAATCTTCCAGACTGATGACTGAGGGAAATTTTGTTAAGGTAGTTGTGCAGCGTCCATCACCGTGCTAACGTCAAGACGTTGTGTCTCAGGAGGGTCTCCTGTTGTTCATTAGGCTGGCTCCATCAGTAAAGAGTGCCTGTGTCACTAACTCTTTCCTGTACGGGAACATTGTATGAACAGCATTTCATAGTCAGAGAGTCCACTGTGTTTCTACAGAAGCAGCCACTTTTCCATCCCCACATAAAACATGAAGTTAATGTACCAAGAAATGTATTGTTTGGGAATAAATGAAACACTGACCTTAATAATGCTGTCTTGAATATTTGGGAACTATGTGTACTTTCATTTACCAACAAGCAATTCATGAAGCTCCATTCACAAATATCGAGTGTTATTTATGAGATCATAAGAGATATCACTGCACACCGATATTCAACCCTGTGGTGAATATTTCACTTCAGCAGATAAACTAATATTTATGAATCTCATAGCCTCCAAAAGTCTTGGGTCACCCCTTATTTCTTTATATGTTGTAAGGAAAACTGTAAATTGGTGCAACAATTTATTGAAATGTATGTAAAGATACATGAAACATACAGCATAAAATGCAAAAACTGATTTTGCACAATTCTAGTTAACTTCAAAGTCAATATTTGGTGTGACCACTTTCATTCTTCACCATAGTGTGAACTCTCTTAGTAGAGTAATTTCTTTAAGTAGTGTTCAGGAATGGTTCTCCAGGCTTCTTGAAGAAATAGCAAAGCTCTGATTTGGCTATTAGGTGCCTTTTGCTCCCTTCTGTATCAAGATGATCCCACCCTGCTTCAATAATGTTGAGGTCCAGGCTCTGCGGAGGTCAATCCATGACTAATGGTGCTCCATTGTGTGCTTGGGTTAATTGCCATGCTTAAAAATGAAGCTATTGCCACTGAGATGCTTTCTAGATGGCAGATCAAAATATGATGGGCTTTTCTGCATTTGTAAATCCATCAATTTTGACAGGATCCCCAACACAACTGGCTGAAATGTTCCAGACCATGAGAGACTCCACCACGTTTACACACTCCACACCTTGCAGAGATATGCCAAGTATTCCTCTAATAGCTCTTTGGGAATACCTTGTTTACTACCTGTCAAACTATGCTGTCTGCTGTTTTCCACAGATTTAACTGAGGAAATTATGTGGTTTTGCAAAAGGCTACTAATAACAACGCTGCTAAAGATACAATTTAAAACTGGTTTTTGCTAAGTTGTCTGTCAGATAGCTTAGCACTTCTCAAGTTTGCTGTCATTTTAATGCTTGAATTATCCATAGGTTAGATAGCTTAACAAATAAAAAAGAAACATTGGCCTGAAAATGGTCAGGTACAAGGACTGGACTGAAGATAAGAGCAAAAGCAGCTGACATCAAAAACTACCTCTACAAAGCCTGGAGAACGATTGCTCAAGAGCAATATAACAAATCTGGTTTATTAGAAGCATAGTATAAAGAAATGAGGGGTGGCTCAAGATTTCTGCACAGTACAATAACAAATGAAGATTGTAGGACTGTTTTTTCAGTGTTAATTTCCTACAGTTTCAAGATGGCAGTGTTTATCTATGCATGAGGCCACCCCCTCCCCTTTTTGCTTTTTTTGGTACTGGTCTTCAAACTATGTGGAGAGCCAATTAGCAGAGTTCAAACAATATTTCTGCTAGTATGATTAAAACGGATTTTTAGATAAATTTGCACATAAAAAAGTTAGATTTCATCTAAGACAGCAGTCAGAAGAACACTTGATGTGGTGCAAAGAGAGCTGAGAGGCTTTGAAGCAACAGCAGTTCAGCGCTTCTTGATCTAAAGTCCCTCTGTCAGATTGTCCTTAATCTGATCATTATCTGCTGTCAGACTTCTTGACACAGTAAGCTAGAAAGTAGTACTCTGCGCTGACCCAAAACTCAGTCTCACAGTGCCGACTTGATGTCATTTCTTTTAAACAAAAATCCTTGACAACACTTACGCACATTGCTTAAGTGTTGTCACTTACAAAGAAGGGATTATAATTAATAAAAGGGAAAAACAGGTCCGATAGTTTACACATTATCATTGTATGACTCATAGGTACAGAGCAATGAGACAGAGGTCACAAAACAGACACAAAAACAGTTTCATAACATATGTGTGTCTCAGTTACGTAAAGGAAAATCTTTCTTCTCTCTAGGTGAAAAAATGACAGTCAGCTCATTTTTCCTGAAGTACGTCTGTATTTATTCAGGTTTTAACTGAGATTTAAAACATTTTAGCACAATTACTAACGTGACATTTCATTTTTGTAGTGATCCAGAAACTTTTGCTTCAGGAAAGTGATAAACAGTGTTATTTGATACACTTTTGAAGAGGATATTAGAATGAAAAGACTTGAAGAAATAGGCCAAGTGATCCATTTACATGGCAGCTTGAGCTTTTTGTGCCACTGAACATTACCCTCTGTCCCCGTCTTCTCTCTGTGCCACTACTCTGAAGCCTCTCTCTCAAGTGTCCAAGCGGCATGCCTTTCCTCTTCGGGCTGTCGAACTCAGCAAGAGCTGCAGTATGGTGACTGCAGCTACTCAAGCTTGAAATCTGAGCCCATTATGTCAACAGATGTTACAGACAGAGGGGAGAGCAAGCGTGACAAGAGAAGATATTAAAGTGAGAGCAAAAGGGGGAAGAGATACATAAATAAAATAAATGGCAGTAAGTTTTAAAAAAGGAAACAACCAGTGAGGAACATTTGTCTCATAGCCAATAAAAGAGCAGTAGTGATGCAGAGCTCAACCACAGGTCTTCTTCTCCTATTTGCCATCTTACACATCAAGACTGTTTTTTTTCCTCCCTGTATTTCAATTTAAAAAAAAACTGACAAGAGAGTACACCACAGGGCACTTATCAAAACACACACACACACAAAAAACAACAACAACTAAATAAACAAAAACAAAACCACAAAACCAAAAAAAAGGAAAAGAAAAAAAAACCACACACTGGCAATAGCACTTCAGAAAATAAATCAAGACAAAACATTATTTAACAAAAATGTCAATTAACTGACTCACGTGTGAAAACTGAGACCTTTTTGTTGTAAAAAATTGAAAAAAGGGAAAAAAACTTCTTATTTCTTTCTTCCTTTTGTTGAAAATTCCTAGACTTTGTGCACTGCTAATACTGATTTCAACAGTCACTTAAACATTTTCCTTCTTATGTCTTACTTCAATCTGAACTGGTGAGCACAAGAACAATGCTCTAAACATGGGGAAAAAGCACAAAGCTGTTTAAGTGGCAGAACTTATCTTCACAGGAGGCGGCGCTCTTGGTCAAACAAACATCACAGCAAACAGCATGTCCACAGAGAGGGATTCTCCCACAAAACAGGAAATCACTCAAGTTTTAAAGTTTCCTTTTAAATCTTTCAAAAAGATTGATGGAGTTTTGTGTGCGTCCTCAAACTTTACAACACAGACCAAACACGGGCATATTAACTGGACCCTGGCACAAGTTTTGCCTGCTTTTAACACTTTGACAACAGCAGAAAGTAACAATAGCAGGCAGTTATCTTACAGTGACTGTTGGCCCCAGTCAGAAGTACAACTTGGCTGTTATTTTTTAGTTCTGGAAATGTTGGACAGCAAGTGCACCGACTTAACTTTACAACCTCTCGTTTGTCACTTTAGACTGGCTCTGTTCCTCCGCTCAACACCCCTCCCTTAAAACACTTTCTCTTCCACTCTAGATCTCATTTGTCCTCTCCATTCCTCTTCTCATAAGAGCTTCAGCAGCAGCTCATAGGTGGCATTGATGATCCCCCAGGAGAGGAGAGAGCGGTGGTAGTTGAGATGGGCTCCTCTGAACAGCATGGCTATACTGCCACCCCTCTCTCTCCACACTGTTAACAGCACCTCTCTGCAAGGATTGAAGGCTCCACCCACCTGAGACTGAGCCCGCGATTTGACTACATTTAACGGGTAGAACATGATGCCAAGGCCTGCCCCCAGCAACCCTCCGCAAACAAAATCATTAACCAAGTTACCTGCCTTGCTAGTAGCTTCTGGGAGCTGCTCTTTAATGGGTCCCCTGAGCCCAAAGAAGAGAACATTGCTAGGGCCATTGCGCAGTAGTATGGGCACGAGGCCACGGTAGCACTCTCTCACACCATACTCTGTCACAAGTGTCCGGAAGGTGTGTGCTGTGTTGTTGAAGCGCCCGTGGTGCCGGTGGTCTTGTAGGAGAGTCTGCACACGCTCAAACGGTGTAAGGATGGCCTCTGCAGTTCCTGCCAAAGCTGCAGCAAAGCTTCTTGTAATCAGCTCTGGCATGCCACTGCTCCCAGCATGGTCTAGTAAGACTCTAGAGAAGTCCTCATACAAGCCAAACATGATGGCTACTGTAGTGCTCTTTTGGAGAAGTGGGGGAAGTAAGCCCCGATAAAGATTCCTCAGTCCATCCCTCTGGAGCTGTCGCACCGCATCGATGGCCAACACGCCATGCAGCTGTTGGCGGAAGAGGACTTTCTGGATCGGAAAGGTCAACAATATATTGGTAAAAGCTGCAAGGGAGCCGCAAACATAGTGCTTCCCTTGAGGTCCAAACCTGGTGGTCAGAATGCCAGCAGACAACAGGGAATGGCCTCCTTTTGTAAGGGCTTGGGTCTGAGGTGTCCGCGCTGACTCGGAGTCCATGGTGCTAACAGCCATCAGAGGCCCGGTGCACCACAGCCTTATCCTCAAGCATCACATCAACACACTTCTGTAAATTTATGAAACACATTAGAAAGAAGAAATATCAGCAGGTGTTTTTTTTTTACATCTCTTCACCCAAACAAAGATATTAAGTATGACATTATTTGTGAAGTACAAATAAAAAATAAATCTGTGGCTCATATTCTCTAAATGTGGCCTAAAGCTGGCTGAACATTTCCAACTCAATAACCTGCCTTAGACTTCTACAATTACACTGCAACAACTGCCAACTGATAAGAGTATTACACAACTTAGCAGCCTGATACGTGCACGCTACATCATGAGGGAAGCAAACCTGTTATGTACAGACTACACCAGCGGTCCCCAACCTTTTTTGCGCCACGGACCGGTTTATGCCCGACATTATTTTCACGGACCGGCCTTTAAGGTGTCGCGGATAAATACAACAAAATAAAACTAGTACCGGTACCGAAAAACAGAAGATTTATTCATAACACACGTGAAAAGACCCAGGAAAACCGAGTTAACGATAAAAACGATAACAAAATAACGCTGAAAACCGATAAAAACCCTGAAAACGATACATTTCACACCTGAGCCTCAACTTTCGCGGCCTGGTACCAAACGACTCACGGACCGGTACCGGTCCGAGGCCCGGGGGTTGGGGACCGCTGGACTACACCCTTTATTTGCTTTGAGCATTAAGTTTAGTTATTTATACAAAACATGCAACGCATACATCCTGTGACATACAATAACAGCAGTACAAATGGATGTTCCCACCAAAATTATAAGAAATTGTCAAAAACATCTTTAGTATATAAAGCAACAGAAAGGAGAAGTGGTGGTAATGGTGCAAGGTCAGGAGAGGTCAAAGGAAATCTACCAAAAGACTCTTGACACAGTTTTAAGTCAGTATTACAACACGAGACGACCACATGGCTGCTTTTGCATGAAACTGCATTGTGACATTGAAAACACCTGCAAGTTTTAAGTAACCAATATTTTTGTGTCTCTGCTCCTCTTTGTTGCAGATTTTCTTCCATGATATTTTAGAAGAAATTACCCAACTTCCCTGCGATGAAAAACGGACATTTCATATCCAAGCATACAGATCACTGTTAGAATTGTGACATCTAATCAGAAATACAGTCCAACCATCCCTTTTATTATGCTGCATCTTGCATGTTATTGCATAACTATATCAATCAGTACATTACATTTACTTTGGATATTCGACTGCACCTTCTTGCTTAAAACCTCTACATTTACTTTAAAATAAGTCATAATCTAACACAATAAGGTATTATTGTCGCACTAAATAAACTGTTACTCATAATCTTTAGATCTTGATATTCTCACTCAAATTTGAGCGGAAACAAACCATCTTAACACAAACTAATCTTAGGCGAACACGCCCTCTGTGTACCGTTTCTTTAGGATTCAGTAACGTGTCGCATCATGTCGGTTGCGCAAACAAGATTTTTCCAAGTCTGGTACAAATAGCAAGACCTCTCGAACATAGAAACACTATTACTTATTTTCTGTATGAATTACTTAGTAAGGACAAACACATCACTGAGGAGTTAGCACGCTTAGCGTAGCAGCCACACAGAAATGATGGACTGGTTCGCTAGCTCAACGGTGCTAGTACCTGCACCCCTCGCTTACGTTTACGTTTAAGATAAAATGAGGAAGTGATGAGATATATAGTCACTGCATGCTACGCAAAGACATTTGTCCAACTAGCATGCTAAGTGGCTAGCAAGAAGAGAGTCAAACGGACAAGTGTTGATCCATGTTTGGTTGGAAATATCGTCCGCTGCCACTGAAAGTCAACAGGCAAAAGAAGAGTCGCGTAGTTTTGGTCACATGAGGACCTGGCCCACAACTGAACCTTTACCTGCAGTGAAACCAGCCGCTGTCCTATCCCTGGACAGGTAGAGCGCTGCTTTCTGCTGGGTAATTGGGCCACTACTGTAGGTCGTGTCTGCAGTCCTAACAAACGCAGGTGACAGCAGCGCTTTTCCACGCCTGCGCACTGCTGTCGATCCGAAACCGTATGCATGGGTAACGGCTGATTCGGAGGTAGTTTTGGGATTTATTTTAGAATTTATTGTATTTAACAGTGCAAACCTCAATAACTTTAGTTGTTTAAATTTTCCTGATTTTTTTAAGTACGTCATATCAGAATAGTCGTGTTACAATTGTTCTTATTTTTGTTGTTGTATTTTACCTGATCCGGTAGCCATTCGACGTAGCTGTCGTAAAACGACACAACGCGTCGTGACGTCACTATCGTAAAGCTAGTGAGTGCGTCGGTAAATAGAGATTTATCTTTTACTTGCTTTCGCTTCTCATTATAAGTGTGGTAGTTATATTGAAATAGAATAGTTGGATAATAGGCGGTGGTCTGATGATCAGTTATTGTAAATATGCCGGCTGAAAACCAAATAGCTGACGCTAGCTAGCTAATGTGGCTAACTGTAGCGTTACATTTGGCTGCTACATTAAAACACGCATGCATATTTTGACATTTTGTCACATCCGGCACCTAAACCCAGAAGTATAGAATGTCAGCCCAAAAGGACTGTGAGTTTTTGGTGAAAAGAGCCCGGGAGCTGGTCTCTGATGATCCCTGTGCTGCCAAAGCCTGGCTCATCACTGCCAGGACCCTTTACCCTGCAGACTTCAACATACAGGTAACACAAATCATCTCCTCTAGCTGCAAAAGCTGTCAGTAAAAACATCTTCTTACACATCGTGTTTCTGGACCTGTTTTTACAGTATGAAATGTACATCATTGAACGTAATGCAGAAAAGACAGCTTCAGCCGGGCGGCTGCTGTACGACATGTGAGTTACATTTTTAGCGTTAATGTCAAGTTTCCTATCCTGAGTCTGACCTCTTACTTAGTTTTGATTTCCCTTTAGGTTCATAAACTTTCCAGATCAGCCCATTGTTTGGCGTGAGATCAGTGTTATTACAGCTGCCCTGCGGAGTGACTCTCAGGATAAGCAGGCACAGTTTCTGAGAGGTGAGAGGGTTTTAACCCTTCATTGCATGCATTAAAAAGTATGACAATGAACAATGCTTCTTGTGAAAATCGAAAGAGTATTTTTTTATTTTATTTTCAGGACTTTTTGAGACACTGCCTGGTCGAGTGCAGTGTGAGATGCTGCTGAAAGCCACGGAGCAGTGTTTCAACACTTTGGAGAAGGCAGAGATGCTGCTGTTACTGCTGAAGCGCTTTCCAGAGTCTGTGGTTCAACATGGGGTGCGTAATATTAGTATTTGCATTGTCTTTTGAAAACTATATGTAATGTTAAAAGCTATAAAAGAACCTGATGTGCTGTTAGGTCAATTTAGGAGAGACATTGCTGGAAGCAGAGGCATCAGAGAATTTGGAGACTCCTGTCAACTGCTTCAGGAAGCTTTTTGGTGAGTACATACTGTCTTTGAATCCATTTTATTTCATCTGAAAAAAACAAACAACACTCGCTTCATACAGTTTTTTCCTCCTACAGTGTGTGATGTGCTTCCTTTGGTTATAAACAACATGGATATGCGCCTGCCTGCCAGCCTAATGCAGAAATACATGTTGAAAGCAGCAGAATTCTACATTGGCTATGTTACCCGTGGACCCTCGCCGGATGGACAGATACAAGGTGAAGATACACTGTGATGAACTTGTTCTTTGTTTTCTATTTTAGGGCTATCACAGTGGGATCACTTTCACTCTTAAAAGTTTCAGTTCTCTAGTGGGCTTTATAGTGAAGCCTTTGAAGTATTTATTTTTTCTATTTACTTTGTTTCTCTTGTTTTCTGTTTCAGGCTCTCAAGAAGGTGGGGCTCTGAAGTCACCGAGTGTGTCACGTGCTTCCCAGCGTTACGTGATTGATGGCCTGACAGAAAAATCGTCGGTGGTGGCAGAACCTTGGGAGAAACTGCTGGATATTCTTGCTGTGGTTGGGGCACGATGTGAGTGGCAGGGAGACAAGGGACAGAGGTAATCTATCACTCGGCCTGTCACATTGTTATTTAGCTACTGCTGTTGTTCCTACACAAAGGTGACATAAAGTGTAGGATACTTTACTCAGGGATACCTGATTTGTCTGATCTTGGACGCTAAGTGGGGTCAGGCCTGGAGAGTTTGCCTGGGAATACCAGGTCCTGTATGACCTTTGGGTGATTGTGGCTCAGGTTGTAGAGAGGGTCATCTACAACCAGGTCCTGTATGACCTTTGGGTGGTTGTGGCTCAGGTTGTAGAGAGGGTCATCTACCAATCAGAAGATCGGTGGATCGACTGAATCGCAAGTTTCTGTCAGAGCGTCCATCAGAGTGCTGGTTGGTGTGTGAATGCTAGAAAGCACTTAGGCATAGGTAAAAGGGCTGTATGAATGTTTGTGCGATTTGATAGAGCACTTTGAGTGCTCAGCCAGAAGGGTGGTTATCAGTCCATTAGTTTAGTAAGTACACTGTGCAAGTGGCATTGTTGAATTTTGTTACTACATTATATGTGATGCAGAATTATAAATGATGCAGGAATACTGTTGCAGTTGTCAATTATGGCTTCTTTTGATTGTGTCTTTTTGGTTTTCTCTCATGAGCTTTGTTATACTTTGAGCTTTTTATGAGATATTTATGTTTTCTCTGAGAAACTGAATGCTATCTGCTACCTTCTTGTTTTATGTTCATGTGTTGTAAATGTTGGATTGAGTGTTTAAGGACCCCAGGAAGAAGCTAAGGGAATGCCTTTTTTAAAATTACATATGAGTTACATTGTGGGTAATAAGTAAAAAAAAATCTTCATTTAATCAAAAACAAACAAAAAAAACCACATAGTAGAACAAATATAATGTGCCCACATGTAAAATGTAAATAATAGATGGTTAAAATGTGGATCGTTCAATGACTTTGAAGTGATTATTTAAAGTTAAAATTTTCAAAGGAATGTTTTTATGTGTTTATTTGCACTGTAGGAGTTATATGGAGATGCTGCAGAGAGTGAAGGAGCTGTGTCGCTACCTGCCTGGTCTAGAAGGAGAGACGAGGGCCCGGTGCTGCAGTCAGGTGGTCATCTGTGCTGCACTTGTCCTCTTCCGTAGTGCCTTCTTCTACGTCTCAGCTGTACAGCCTGCACTGTTCCACGGTTAGCTTCTACCTTTGTAGATCTCCATCTTCATTTAATATATCTACGGTAATCTTTTGAGTAAAATGTTACAAACAGGTTTCAGTGTTATTTTTTTCTTTTTAGGAATCAGTGGGTTAAGTTCCGGGCCGTGGATCCTTGTTGAGGATTTGAGCTCAGTGTACAGTGATGTGGAGGTGGAGCGAGGAGCACTGAAACATGCGCATAAGAAACGCAAACTAGCAGATGGAAGAGAGAAGACTATGGTGAGAAAAGTTTAGATATAAGTAAGACACTTTAATTATCCCAGATTGGGAAATTCTTTTGATTACATTTGGATCTGTGTGTCATTATAGAGCTCAGATGATGAGGAAGGTTTGGGGAAAGGCCGTGGTCGACACATTTTAGTAAACAAGAATGACATGCCCAACTGGTCAGAGACTTTGGAGAGCTTTCGCACAGCGAGAGAAAGCTGGGACCTTCTTCACTCCCATGATGGTCTGGAAGCTGGTAGGAGCTGAAGCTGTTCAGTCATGTTGTCACTACATCAAAAGGTTGTTATCAGAACAGCTGCATTAATTGTACATTTTAATGTCTCTCAAAGAGTTCAAGAAGATCTGCGCTGCGTGGAAGACGGACAGCTGGCTGTGGTTCCGAATATTCCTCACCGACATGATTATATACCAGGCAAGAGTCGTTTTTAATTTACCTTTTCTGTTTGTGACAAATCATCTGCATCCCTTTTATTTGTTAGCAGCAGCATCTTTAGCTTGTTATCTTAGCTTTAGGATCAAAATATGCCATAATTTTAATACTGCTTTGAATTAAATAGCCCTGATCAATGTTGGGAAATGCAATTATTGCATAAGAAAGAACAGATTATACCAATGCAGGCACTCACTGACCACTTTGCCTTCAAAAATTCCCTGTGACATGGCATGTTATCCTGCTGGAAACAACCAGAGAAATCAGAAGATGGCTACTGTGGCAATAAAGGGATGGAGATGGTCAGCAAGAGTACTCAGTTAGGCTGTGGCTTTTAAATGATCCTCTCTGGGGTTTTTTGAGTTACCATCATCTTCCTATCAGCTCAAAGCCATCTGGACCTTCGCCTCTGACCTACAGATATACCTAATAAAGTGGCTGGAGAGTGTACATTTTAAGTTATATAGAATTTAAAGAATGAGGCAAATGCACGCAATAAAACTAAACACAACTGGTTGAAGTTGGCAGATGAAACTGGCTATTTTAATATAATTTAAATACACTTAAGCTAACACATTAATCAACATTTGGATATAATATCTTTTCTAAGTTGTCTTTGGTTATATACTGATTATGTGCAAATGTATTATCTCCAGGGACAGTACCGCAAGGCCCTCTCTAGCCTGCACCAGATGGCTGCAGTGCAGCAGCCTCAGCCTGGGCCACAGAGTCCCTCAGGTCAGGCCAGTCTGGAGCACCACAGGGCCCTCATACAGCAGGCATCCTGCCACTACGCCCTGGGAGAGTACAGGGTATACACATGCACACAAACACACTCTTAGCATACATTATTTTGGTTTTGTCAGGAGACATGCATATGCTTATATGCCTTTCTTTTTCATAAATCATATCAAATGTATTTATACAGTATGTTTTAAAACAAATGTAGCTGAGAGAATGATGAACTAAATTTGGGAATGTGCACACAATATTAAGGCAGAAAACTTAAATAAAGAAAATAAAGACAGTAATTGATTGAATATTTTAACTTTTTTATTTTTATTTTATGAAAGCACAGCTGGCAGGAAATATACTCTACTGTAACATTTATTGATTCACATTGAAACTTTTGGTTTATAATTGGTCATATATAATTTATTTGTTATTTTTTTTACATATATATTTACTTAAAATATGTGATTGTATAATAAAATGTTCTGCAGGCCACGTATGAAAAACATATCAGTGACACCAACTGGCCTGAAGGTGGCACTATAGTTAAAATGGGTTAAAATGTCCTAGATTAAATTCAGGTGTTTAGAACAACTTGCATCACTTTTATTTAATTTTCTCTAAACCAAGCTGACAGACCTGGTCCATCACAGCTCTGTCATTTAGTCAGTTTTACTATATTAGTATTCTGCTCATCAATAAAAGTTTTAGAAAGTTTCTTGGCCTAACAACATGTCCTTTGTCCAGTCAAATTTTGTGTAATAGTTTTGTATGGTGCTGTTTCTTTTGACAGATGGCCTGTGAGAAGCTGCTTGAAGTTGTCAGTGGCCTAGTACCCCCAAACCAGGAAGCACCAAAGACCCCAGAGGATCCGGTTAGAGTCAAGACCAAAACGAGGAAAGGTAAGTTTCCTGAATCTACTCACTGATTCTGTTTATGAACAGTTTTGATTTTTTTTTTTTTTTGCTAATCTGAGATATTAATACGTTTGTGGCGTCTTCATACAGAGTCAATGTTGCATGCGTCTGTATTTATATGTTGCTTTGAGTACTGTTAACATTCCCTGTTCTTTGGTTTTAACCAGGGAATGACTTGCGATTACTTCCGTGCACCAGCAAATCTGTGCTGCCGTTCTGTCTCCAGCTGATGCTTGCCTGCTTTAAGGTACATAGACAGGATACATCTGTGGAAATAAGTGGGTGCAAGGGCTTGGATATGTTTTCTTATGCAGACTTTGAGGAGACATGCTCCGTGCTGTAAGGCTTAATGAGACTGTGACAATCTTTGTTTCCTTTTTTCCCCCTTTTTTGGCCAATCAGCTACGTGCCTTCACCGACAGTCGTGACGACCTGTCCCTTG
Source organism: Perissodus microlepis (assembly GCF_051167445.1). NCBI lineage: Eukaryota > Metazoa > Chordata > Actinopteri > Cichliformes > Cichlidae > Perissodus > Perissodus microlepis. The sequence continues at coordinate 10,994,502 of NC_140462.1, forward strand.
GTCACGTGGTGGTGCTCCTGCAGTACGACTGGCCACAGGGCGAGATGCTGTTTTTAAAGGCAGTGGACAAAATTTGCCAACAAGGCAGCTTCCAGTATGAGAATTTCTTCAACTATGTCACCAGTATCCTTTTTGCCTTCATTTCTTGCCTTTATTTTGGTGTAAATAGACAGTTCTCTTTGTGATTCCTTTATGTGTTGGATGTTGGTTTCCTTAAACTCATGGTTTTTCTCAGACATTGACATGCTGGAAGAGTTTGCATACCTGCGTACTCCAGAAGGAGGTAGAATTCAGCTGGAGCTGCTGCCCAATCAGGGAATGCTGATCAAGTAAGCAACCTCCTTCCCATTATGAGCTTTTCTTTAGTTGGCATCGTGACTGCACTCTCCCTTTCTGTTGGTGTGCTTTTAAAAGAGGACAGTGCTACTGACTGATCTACATAGACAAGGCCTGTGGGGAAAATTGACCTTTTAAACTGAAAAAGCTGTAAATGGAGTGGGCGTTTATAAAGAGAAGGAGTTCATGGTTTAAGTGAAGAAAAAAAAAAACTGTTTTCAGACTCCTTCGTTCATTACTGTAGAAGTTCAGACGTTTGAATGCACCCTCACTGACAGAGTTGTTGAATGTTGCTGTCCCTCAGGAACCCTAGCCCTGCCCTGGGGGTGGAGTTAAATACTCTCCTGCTACAAGGGGTGCAGACGATGGACAGGTACCCCAGGCCCCTCCTCCCACAGTCCCCATCCCGCCCCCACCACCCCACCAGTCACCCTTCCTTCATCCCCAGCTTCAAGGCTTGTCATCCCCCAGTTTTAATTTGGGCCTGTCATTTTACATCAAGAGTTAGTCGTTCTTTGATTTCTGTCGGCGTTTGTTTATTTGAGCCATTACTCGCCTTTCTGTGGTCATCACTGTTGTTGTTACAGAAGACAATGTTGGTGTTTTTGTATAGTGAATTTAGTTATTTTGCCTTGTCATAACACTTGATCTCATTTCATGTGTGGACATGTTTCATGTGGTTTTGATTATTATTATTATAATGGAATGTTTTATTTTATGTTTTATTTGAAAAGACTAAAAATGCTGTTTGGCTGATTTATGTGTGTGTAAGGAAAATGTAACCTGAAGTATTTATGAGTTATTTTTATTGTATAGGTTATATAATCTAAGCCTCTGTTTATTTTAAGGTATCTCATAAAACCCTATTTCTGACCATGTCTATGTTTGCATTTATTTTTTTTTCCTCTTCCAGACACCACACAGTGACTCGAGGAATCACCAAAGGAGTGAAGGAGGATTTCCGTCTGGCCATGGAGAGGCAGGTGTCGCGTTGTGGGGAAAACTTGCTCGCTGTGCTTCACCGTTTCTGCATTAATGAGAAAATAATCATCATCCAGTCGCTCCCCTGACACCTGGACTTTAGCTTGTGAGGTTTCAGGCACAATTTAAATGCAAGTGGACTGACTTAATGACCAAGAAAGCTGATTCTCTGCAGACCCATTTCCAGCTCTCTTGTCTTTCTCAGCCAGCACTGAACTCTTAACATGCAGGCTTATTCTTTACCTTCATAGTGAACTTCTCTTTTTAGAGTGTTAGCAACAATACTGATAGACAACTGCTTTCATTTTCACATTACAGTATGTGTATTTTTTCTTCATCAGTGGTACAAAGTTGAGATGGTAACATAAATAACCACCACATTTCATATTGTGATGTCTTGCAGGAGTCAGTAATGACAGAAAACTTAGTGCATTTTTGATACTTTTTGTTAGGTTAATGTTTTTGCTACAATCTTGAATCGAATTGTTAGTTTGTATGGATGTTTCCATTAAATGTTACTTGAATGGTTTAAACAGGTTTATGTGTTATTTCATAATTTATATATTGCAATCATATCAGATGGTCATTAAATGCTAATTAAACAAATGAGATAAATTAACCCTAAAAGGTGCCCGGTCTTTAAAGGTGCAGGGTATTTCCAGTGTATCCAAATGCTTTTGTAGCCCTTTTTTACCCCGTTAATCTGTGAAGAAGGCTTCAAGTCTTTCCTCTGCCCAATGCTCCTGTACTTGTGTGACTGGAGCATTTGGCAGGTCAGTCTGCAGGGCAGCTCTGAGGTTAGCCCAGAATAACCTTTGTTTTGCCCTGTCTTGAGGCCACTCCAGATATGTGTGGCGGTTCATCATGGACTTCAGCTGGTAGTACTTGGATGGGATTAGGTATTGAGGCAGAGGCTCAAGCAGTACCAGCACAATGCTGTCGGAGCCCAGAGTGAGACGTTGGTGGGTGGCGAAGTAGAGTTCGTAATGACACCACTCGCTCTTGACAAAGTGAGCAGAGAGGACAAACACAGAGCGCCTGCATTTCTCCACACAGCTGATGATGTTCTCAATGATTGTCTTTCCCGGCACAAAATGTTTCTCATGATGACAGATTCTAAGCCCTCCTGCGGGGCCTTCGAGGTTGGGAAGAAGGGAATTGCGCACCCAGTCAACATCGTGTTGGCTATAAGACACAAATGCGTGGAACTCCAGACCCACCAGATCCTCGGGCCGAGCTTGTTGAATTCTTGCACGATGTTTGGCTCTTGTCCACTGCCAGATCATGCCCATGTACCAGGGAACATCCAAACAGTGACACAAAATCACAACAAAAATAATCAGTGTCCCTGCTGGTACCAAAATTGCAACCACTAGAAGGCCAATGCTGCAGGAGACCTCTGGGATCGAGATGTCTCTTAAAGTTGAGTTTCTAACGTCCTCGGGGTATGTGCAGTAATAGCCCTGTGGCCAATTCAGCAGCTCAATTCCTGATTGGCTGTTGTTCTTTTCAGAATTGATAGCGAGCTTTATGAAACCTCTGAGAGTGCAGATACAGGTGAAGGGGTTAAAACTGACATCTAGGATATGCAGTTTGGGACAGCTTTCCAATATGTTCACAGATGGGGCATGGAGAGAATTTGACCTGAGCAGAAGCTTGTGGAGTGTGGGGAAAGTGCCAAAACCTGGCAGCTCCCGCAGCCGGTTAGCATTTAGATTCAGAGTTGAAAGGTTTCTCAGTTTGAAGATGGATTGCGGAACCACCGAAATCTGGTTGTTCTGGAGGTCCAGTATCTGTGTCCCATTTGGTAGACATTGAAAAACTGACTCAGTCAAACTATTAGAAGACAGATTTATATTGGTGATGCTTGCTGGCCAGATGCACTGTGATGACTGGTCATACCCTATGGAGTTGACACTGAGGTCCAGATGTTGCAGGGACGACATATATTGAAAACGTTGGCTCAGTATCTCAAGTTTTTTAAGACTGTTGCCTACTAGAGTCAAGTTCTTCAGGTTACGCAGGTTCTGACATTCAACTACGTTTTTACCCACCGCACTTGAGAAGATGGAATCAGACAGAGCACCAAAGGAAAAATCCAGCTGGCGTATTAGACTCTGTGACTTGGGACAGGTCATGTGTATTATTGGTGCGTCAGTAATCGCAACACTCTCCACTGGCATGTTGATGAAAAAGTTGTATAAAGCCTCCTGTGAGAATTGGAAACTTGTTACCACTGCCCGTCTGACTGTGAAAGAAATCACCTGTGATGTTTTGATCACTTCAGTTGTGTATTGAGGAGGATTCTTTAGATTCATTTCAGAAACATCAAGATGTTTCAAAGTTGTATTTAGAGCCACATTTACATATTCAGTAAAGTCTTGCCATTTAATTGTTATGTTGGTGAGATACAAACTCGTTGTGTGGATTTTCACCGTCTCTCTTAGCTGCTTACTTAGGTCTTTGTAGCCATCTATCATATTCATCATCTCCACTTCAGCAAACAGGGACAGAGCATCAGCAGTCAGATTACGGTCAATTTTTTGATTATGTCCAAAGGCTATCTGCAGCCTTTGAGCATGAACATCCTCCAGGCTGCCTGCTTCATAATAAAGTTCATCCTCTAGTAATAACGTCAATGTACGTAGTTTCACTTTAGCAATGTTCTTGAAATCACCCACACTGATGTTTTTTGCTCCAACTGTTAATCTCTCCAGTTTTACAAGAGAGCTGAGCTCACTCCCCAATGTCATGGTAAGAAATCTGTTAAAGGCCAAGTTTAGCACCAGGAGGTTCACTGTGTGTAGCAGGTATTGTTGACTTGAGAGGTTCTTGAGATTGTTGTGCGACAGGTCCAGATGTTCCAAGAGAGGCGTGTCAAGAAAAGTCTGTGGATCGATCTCCTCCAAATCATTCCATGACACATTCAGGAACCTAAGGTGAGTGGTTTTTTGAAAGTCTCCATTGTGAAGCTGACGTATGTAGTTGCGAGAGAGGTCTAAAAACTCAGTCGTCTGTGGCAGGTCAGTTGGGACAGAGGAGAGGTTTTGGGATGATCGGTCTACAAAGTTGTCAGGGAATGAAGCGCTCTTCTGAAGTCCCACCAACACAGCTGCTGTCCAGAGTACGGCTGCTGTGACCCTCATTGTAGCCTGTATAAGAAAATATAGCCATTAAACGGGTAGCATTTGTCTGTGTGTCATTCTGTCTGTAAATATAATAGCTCAAAATGATTTGAATAAATTCTGATAAATGTTTGTAATGTTAAAAAGTGGAGTCATGTTAACAATACATTATAATTTGGTTACATATACCAGGGTTATCAAGGTCAACTTAATAATAATTAACAATATTGATCAAAAATTGAAAAGAAGGGGATTCTAAATATCACGTTACCTTGGATGTCTGACACTGAAGAAGAAGTCAGAAGATATGCTTAAAACTATGTTTAATATTCTACTGCTTTTGTTCGTATTGCCAACATTTAGGGAAAGATACTGATGTTGTGGGATTTTAACGATCACATTATAGTTTGCATCCAAATATCATTGCAAATTTGACCTCTGATCTCACAATTACATTTCACATCTGCCTTTCTTTTCAAGAGTTTTGGAGTCAATACAGCATTGACTCCAAAATGCATATAATAATAATGCTTGGAGTCAAGTTCGTGAGATATATACTGTAGTATAATGTCATATAATAGAATTAAGTGATTTGTGTCCAGTCATTTGCAAATAACTAACTTTATCACTAAACATTTAAATGAATTTTAATAAACAACAAAAATAAATGCCACACATGTACTGCACCCACATGAATACAAATAAGAAAAAAATAATTATACTCAAAAAAATGTCACGTATATTAAAATGGGTTTCAAACGAAACAAATACATGCAAAACACAATATTATTTCCTTAAAAGTAAGAAACTACCGAGAGTGAGCTGCCTTGGTGGAGGTTTGCACTCTTGGAGTAGTTTTTGTTTAAAATAAATGCTGTCTACCTTTTTGGTGGCTACAATTCCCAGAAACTGCTGAGGAGAAGTAAGGATTTGACTTAACGATCACTTTATAGTAAGCAGTGTGTAACAGTATCCTTTCTAAACTTGTTTAAATAAGACAGGATTGATAAAAGCACAAATCAGGTTTTTATCATCTGAGTGATAACAAAAATTTGGTATTTGGAAATCATCATCATGTGTCTGTCATGAATAAATAAATGTGTAAAATTAAATAAATGGTTCTAGTAGCTCATTGGTCAGATGTCATGCAAATATAAAACAAAGTTTTTGTTAATTGACAGATGTCCCTTTTTCAGAATTGTCTGTAGTAGATAATGAAAAAATAAGAACTTTTCTCCCATTTATTTGTTGATCTATCAGTTAATGACTCTGGTGTAGTATGAAGTACCATGGTGGAGGCCTTTATACAGCTGACATTTCACAGAGCCACCCAGTGTGATGATTGGTGTCTTTACTGGGTCGATTCTGCCCAGAATTTGATTTTATTTTTTTCAATCTAAATCTTAAAATAAAGAAAATCCAAAACCACATTCACATTAATTCAAAGGAAAACACAATTTTATTCAAAGATGGATAAGAGTCCACTAACCTGTGTTGCCGTCTGATGGTCACGTTTTGAAGTCTCAAGTACCAAAAATATCAGAGTCACAATGGTTCAAAATCTCTATGTGGGAAAAGAAATGGAAATCAGTCAAACAAAACTGACTGATAGAGGAACATGTAGCAGCAAATGAAGTCTGGCTCAAATGTGACCAAAAGGCAAGCATCAGCACTGAGTCAACAGTTGCTAATATTAGTTTCTAAGTAACAGTAAAAAAAAAACATGAAGTTGAGCAGAAACAGGCACAGAAATAAAAACAAGTTCCCAGGCTCTTCATCCTCTTTTACCTTCCCTTTTTATGCAACAGTGCATTTTATGGAGAGAAACTTATACGATAATGTATAAAAAAAATGGAGATAAAGTCCAGAAATTGGATTCAGTGTATATTATTGCCTTGAGGAGGGTTTTGCTCCTGGTCTCTAGACACATTTTTGTTTGTTTGTTTGGTTTTTAACACACTTTTTATTGTGATGGGGAAGCTATGTGTGTGTGCAGACAGATAAACGACACACACTCACATTAACCCAGTTCCGAGCAATGTTTTTACTCTGGCAGTGCCAAGCTTGCCTTGGGTCAGCGACTGCTATGCAAAAAGCAATAGGAGCTCAATTGAATATCATCTTATAAGCCAGTGTCACTAATCTCACCTGGAACAGTTTGATCAAATTCTATAAGAACACTGCTGATTCGCTTATAGCAGCTTCTGGCTATAAGATAACAGAAAACTGGCTGTCTTTGTACAGCAAATGTAGTTATTTTGTCTTTTCATAACACTTGATTTCATTTGATATGTGAACATGTTTCATGTGGGTTTCATTATCATGATGCCATATTTTTCTTTTTTTAATTTGAAAACATCACGTTTTGCTAATTATGTGTGTGTGTAAGGAAAATGGATCCTGCAGTATCTATGACTTACTTTTACTGCATAGGCCATATAAATTTAAGCCTCTGTTTATTTTAAGCCAGCTCATAAAACCAGATTTCTGCTCATGTCTGTTTTCATTTATTACATGTATTTTTTTTTTATCCTTTTCCTCCTCCAGAGACCACACAGTGACTTGATGAATTACCAAGACTCAAGAAGGATTTCTGTTTCTGTGAGAGTCAGGTGTCTCTAAAAGTTAGAAATGTGTGACTTACAAAAATAACCCTGCCATAATGTTTTATTTAATTATAATACCGTATTTTCTAATTGTTAAAATATGTTATCTTCTTTAGTTATTTCAAAATAATTGTCTTGATGCATTCTCAATCATCCAGGTAAGTAAATCTCCAAAAGTTGATTCTGTTCATCTGGATGTAGCATTTTCAGTGGGAGAAAGGTTTCATCACTCATCCAAGTGACTTCTTTAGTCCAACCAGCCCACTGTTCCTTCAGTGGGCTGGTTTCAGTCATTATGCAAATGTGCTGTTTATCAGACCCGTTGCCCTGACTTCACACCTGATGAAGACCATGGAGAGTATCATACTACACCACCTTTGCCCACTAGTCGGGAGAGATCTAGACCCACTGCAGTTTACCTACCAGCCGAACATCGGGGCGGATGACGCTGTCACCTACCTGCTGCATCGGGCCTTCTCTCATCTGGAGAGCACCAGGTGCACACTGAGTCATGTTTTTTGATTTCTCCAGTGCCTTCAATACAATCCAACCCTCAGTGCTAAGGGAGAAGATGCAGGGAGCTGGAGTGGACCATCAGCTGTCCTCATGGATTATTGACTACCTCACCAGTAGACCCCAGTATGTGAGGCTGCGGGACTGTGTTTCTGAGGTGGTAGTCTGTAGCACGGGGGCCCCACAAGGAACAGTACTCGCCCCTTTTCTCTTCACCCTGTACACTGCGGACTACAGTTATAACACGGACACTTGCCATCTCCAGAAGTTGTCAGATGACACCGCCATTGTGGGTCAGGTGTCGGAGGGAAACGAACTGTAATACAGTGGGGTCGTCAATGACTTCGTCAACTGGTGCGAACAGAACAGATCTTTGCATCAATGCCAGCAAAACGAAGGAGTCGTCTCCACCTGCTACGGCGGGTGAGATCCTTCAGGGTGAACAGGACACTCATGAGGACATTTTCCGACACTGTGGTGGTGTCTGCTATTTTCTATGCTGTGGTCTGCTGGAGTGGTGGAATGGCAGAGAGGGACAGGGGGAAACTCAACAAACTGGTTGACCCAGCTCTGTCCTGGACTGTCCACTGAAGTCCATCGAGCAGGTTGGGGAGGAGAGGATGTTGTCTAAGCTAATATCCATCATGGACAACACCTCCCACCCCCTGCATGAAACTGTATGAGCACTGAGCAGCTCGTTCAGCAGTCGATTTTTACACCCACAGTGTAGGAAGGAGCGCTACCGCACGTCATTCTTACCAGCAGCTGTCAGACTCTATAATGCAGCTTAACATTCTTTTGGTCCTCTTACTCACCGGCTTGTTTGTTTACTGTACATTTTTTACATAGCTCTGTAGATTTCATACATATACATATTTTTCAATTTTTCTATACATATTCTGTACATTGTTACCTGTATATACCTGTATATATCAACTTCGGTTACTTATGTTTATAGGACCACCTTGTGTCTTCCTTTTATATTTTATTTTCTTTTGCTGTAAGAGCTCTGTAACACCGAAATTTCTCATCCGTGGGATAATAAAGGTTTATTCTATTCAATTCACACCCTGTTTTCTGTTTACCATCGGGGCAGGGGGTGTACAGAGGAGTTGGCCATCTGTTTGGTCTGGATGCGGGGCCTCCCTGCTGCTGGGGGCGGGGGTGGCCTGCTTGTCTCCACCCCAGGGAACAGGGTACCATCTCCTGGGTCTAGGTACCATCACCCCTCTGAGGGTGAAGGTGCCTGGACCTAGGGTATAGAGTATGTTTAGGGATTGTAAGTGTGTGTACAGTGTCCATTTATGTTTGTCTCCACGTTTGGCGAGTGACAAGTATTTGTATATGTGCGCATGAGAGTGGGAATATACGCTTGTGTCTGTGTGTGCCTGTTTGTCTGTGTCTATATGTCAGGTCAAGTCTTAGACTCCACCTCTCTGGGAACATCTCAGGCCCTCCCTGTGGGGGCCTATCTCCCCCACCACACTATCTGTCGTTGGCTGATGCCCTCAGACATTGGTGCATTGGTGGTTCTGGGTGTCTGGGGCCGGGCGCTCAGGTATGTACCGGCTCACTCCCGGTGGCTACCTGGCGTGGCATGGCCCAGTTGGGCCCCTTCCGGGAGGTGGGTGGCCTTCGGACCTCAGGCCTCTGGGCTTGGGGATTGGTCCACTCTGTACCAATGTACAGGAGAGCTTAGGAGAGCCCCAGACGTGGGGTCACCCAGCAGCCATGGTGCAGGAGCCACAGGGGGTTGTGGTGATGAGCCCGCAGGCTCTGCTGGCAGCCAGTCACGCCAAAGTGGACTGACACCACTCGCTCTTAAAGTTGACCGGGAATTTAATACTATTATCAGTTGGACTGTTCCATCGCATCCCTCTCAAAGTGGTGAATTCCATCCATCCATTATTAAAAATTCATTGATCTATGGTTGACCAGGAAATTACATTGAAATGAGGTGGATTTATAGTTGAACAGAAAATTATAAAGTCGTGGCTTTACAATTGACAGGGAAATCAAAGTTGATATCACTTGGACTATTCCATTGCATCTCTCTCAAAGTGATACATCCCATCTGTTTAATAATCATTTATGTCAAACTGGGAGGCAATCCTGTATTAGTTGACATTACTGCACCCCAGTGAGCTCTTCTGTGAATACATCAGGTAAGCATTCGCTTATTTTCTAATATTTCTAATATTTGAATTGTGTCAAATGTAAACCAACTGATTACATTTTAACATCCTATGAGAGTTTATTCATTCATTCAAGTGTTAAGGTCTAATGTGAACTTCAAAGAAAGTTTCAATGACGCTGGCCAGCAGCAATTGACAGTAGCGTTGAGCAACTGAAAAGTTAAGGATATCCTCAACAATTCAATTCAATTCAATTCAATTTTATTTATATAGCGCCAAATCACAACAAAAGTCGCCTCAAGGCGCTTCATAGATACAGAGAAAAACCCAACAATCATATGACCCCCTATGAGCAAGCACTTTGGCGACAGTGGGAAGGAAAAACTCCCTTTTAACAGGAAGAAACCTCCGGCAGAACCAGGCTCAGGGAGGGGCGGCCATCTGCTGCGACCGGTTGGGGTGAGAGAAGGAAGACAGGATAAAAGACATGCTGTGGAAGAGAGACAGAGGTTAATAACAGATATGATTCAATGCAGAGAGGTCTATTAATACATAGTGAGTGAGAAAGGTGACTGGAAAGGAAAAACTCAATGCATCATGGGAATCCCCCGGCAGCCTACGTCTATTGCAGCATAACTAAGGGAGGATTCAGGGTCACCTGGTCCAGCCCTAACTATATGCTTTAGCAAAAAGGAAAGTTTTAAGCCTAATCTTAAAAGTAGAGATAGTTTCTGTCTCCCGAATCCAAACTGGAAGCTGGTTCCACAGAAGAGGGGCCTGAAAACTGAAGGCTCTGCCTCACATTCTACTTTTAAATACTCTAGGAACAACAAGTAGGCCTGCAGAGCGAGAGCGAAGTGCTCTAATAGGGTGATATGGTACTACAAGGTCATTAAGATAAGATGGGGCCTGATTATTTAAGACCTTGTATGTGAGGAGCAGGATTTTGAATTCAATTCTGGACTTAACAGGAAGCCAATGAAGGGAAGCCAAAACAGGAGAAATATGCTCTCTCCTTCTAGTCCCTGTCAGTACTCTTGCTGCAGCATTTTGGATTAGCTGAAGGCTTTTCAGTGAGTTTTTTGGACATCCTGATAATAATGAATTACAGTAGTCCAGCCTGGAAGTAATAAATGCATGAACTAGTTTTTCAGCGTCACTCTGAGACAGGATATTTCTAATTTTAGAGATGTTGCGCAAATGGAAGAAAGCAGTCTTACATATTTGTTTAATATGTGCTTTGAAGGACATGTCCTGGTCAAAAATGACTCCAAGGTTCCTCACAGCGTTACTGGAGGCCAAGGTAATGCCATCCAGAGTAAGAATCTGGTTAGATACCATATTTCTAAGATTTTCAGGGCCGAGTACAATAACCTCAGTTTTATCTGAATTAAGAAGCAGAAAGTTAGCGGCCATCCAGGTCTTTATGTCTTTAAGACATTCCTGCAGTTTAACTAATTGGTGTGTGTTATCTGGCTTCATGGACAGATAGAGCTGGGTGTCATCTGCATAGCAGTGAAAATGTATGCTATGTCTTCTAATGATGCTGCCTAAGGGAAGCATGTATAATGTAAACAGAATTGGTCCTAGCACTGAACCCTGTGGAACTCCATAATTAACCTCAGTGTGTGAAGAGGACTCTCCATTTACATGCACAAATTGGAGTCTATTAGATAGATATGATACAAACCACTGCAGTGCAGTACCTGTAATACCTACAGCATGTTCTAATCGCTCTAATAGGATATTATGGTCAACAGTATCGAACGCTGCACTGAGGTCTAGCAGGACAAGCACAGAGATGAGTCCACTGTCAGAGGCCATAAGAAGATCATTTGTAACCTTCACTAAAGCTGTTTCTGTGCTGTGATGAGCTCTGAAACCTGACTGAAACTCTTCAAATAAACCATTCCTCTGCAGATGATCTGTTAGCTGTTTGACAACTACTCTTTCAAGGATTTTTGATATGAAAGGAAGGTTGGAGATTGGCCTATAATTAGCTAAGACTGCTGGGTCTAGAGATGGCTTTTTGAGTAAAGGTTTAACCACAGCCAGCTTGAAGGCCTGTGGTACATAGCCGACCATTAGAGATAGGTTGATCATATTTAAGATCGAAGAATTAATCAATGGCAGGACTTCTTTGAGCAGTTTTGTAGGAATGGGGTCTAAAAGACACGTTGATGGTTTGGAGGAAGTAATTATTGAAGTTAACTCAGAAAGATCAATTGGAGAAAAAGAGTCTAACTTAACATCAATGGTACTAAGAGTAGCTGTAGATAATATTACATCTGTGGGATGATTACTGGTAATTTTTTCTCTAATGATAAAAATTTTATTTGTGAAGAAGTTCATGAAGTCATTACTAGTTAACGTTAAAGGGATGGTTGGCTCAACAGAGCTCTGACTGTTTGTCAGCCTGGCTACAGTGCTGAAGAGAAACCTGGGGTTGTTCTTATTTTCTTCAATCAGTGATGAATAGTAAGATGTTCTGGCTTTGCGGAGGGCTTTCTTATAAAGCAGCAAACTATTTCTCCAGGCAAAATGATGATCCTCTAAATTTGTGACACGCCATTTCCTCTCCAGATTACGAGTCATCTGCTTTAGGGTACGTGTTTGAGAATTATACCACGGAGTCAGGTACTTCTGATTAGAGACCTTAGTTTTCACAGGAGCTACAGTATCCAGAGTCGTACGTAGTGAGGAGGTGAAATTATTAACAAGATAATCGACCTCTGTTGGGGTAGCGTTCAGATAGCTGCTCTGCTCTGTGTTGGTACAGGGCATTGAAGATGATAACAGTGGGTGGATTATATTCTTAAACTTAGTTACAGCGCTTTCAGAAAGACATCTACTTTGATAAAATCTACTCTCCACCGCTGTGTAATCAATTATTGTAAATGTAAATGTTATCAGGAAATGATCAGACAGGAGAGGTGTTTTCAGGAAACACTGTTAAATGTTCAGTTTCTATGCCATATGTTAAAACAAGATCTAGAGTGTGATTAAAGTGGTGGGTGGGTTCTTTTACATTTTGAGAGAAGCCAATTGAGTCTAATAACAGACTAAATGCCATGTTGAGGCTGTCATTTTTAGCATCTACATGAATGTTAAAATCACCCACAATAATTATTTTATTTGAGCTCAGAACTAAATTAGATATAAAGTCTGAGAAATCAGACAGAAACTCTGTGTAAGGCCCAGGTGGACGATAGATGATAACAAGTAAGACTGGTTTCTGAGTTTCACAGCTGGGGTGGACAATGTTAAGCATCAGGCTTTCAAATGAATTAAAAGTCTGTCTTGGTCTTTCATTAATTAATAGGCTGGTGTGAAAAATTGCTGCCACACCGCCCCCTCGGCCTGTGCTTCGAGGTTTCTGGTAGTTAGAATGACTCGGGGGTGTTGATTCATTTAAACTAACATAATCATCCTGCTGCAACCAGGTTTCTGTAAGGCAGAGTAAATCAATTTGTTGATCAATTATTAAGTCATGTACTAACAGAGACTTGGAGGAGAGAGACCTAATATTTAATAATCCACATTTCACTGTTTTACTCTTTGGTTCAGATGTGGATACTGTACTGTTCTTTCTTTGTAATTGTTTATGTTTAAGTTGTTTGTTGCTGGTTTTTAGTTTGTTTTTTGCAACTTACCTTGGTACCAGAAAAGAGTCATTTTTGTTGCATCTTTGTGCTGCCATCCTGCCCTGGTTAATATATCATGATGACCATGTTATCTTGCCATTTTTGACAACAAAGGTTTCTCATTCAACTTGAGGGGTTTTTTTTGTCAGAAGATGCATGATTCTTTGGGTTGTATTGCTCCCCATCTTTTCCAGATACCTCCTCATCTTCCTACTTAATTTTGCCTTGCTGGGGAAATGAAAAAAATCAGCTCTACAGGCTGTTCAGTGGGGAAAAGTGGATTCATGACTTCAGTCTAGAGAAAACTGCGGGTCCTCTCATCTGCAGTGGATTTAGAGTCTCTGAATACTACTATTAGTCAGGGCCTTGATGGTTGTGCTGAAATTGTTTGAACCTTGAACGATGGTACACCTGCACAAGAAAGTTTTAGTTCTTTCAAAGATCAATCAGTGTGTGTGTGTGTGTGTGTGTGTGTGTGACCTGGGCCGAATCAGAGAAGAAATTTCTGTCGGAAAAGCTACAACTCCTGCTGGAGATCGAGATGGAGAGGGCCGATTGCACAAGGAAGCCTGGCAGTCAAAGCTCAAGGCTCATAGTGGTGAAACGCCTGGGATACAATGACAGAACAGCCATTCTCCAATGTCTCCCACTGAAAGGAACTAAAATAAACATAAATGAAGACTTTAGAGAAAGATCTGTGAGGGCTGTGAGAGCGACGAGGACGTTGCCTATTTGTGTTATGATAAACTGATTATTTATCCCTGCCATCCCCGCACCAAAATCAACAGACAAACTTTAATTGTCAATCAGACATGACAACTCTTCCATGGCAGCTGATATTTCACACACATGGTCTGGAACTGATTAGTTTCAAATACACTGCACAGTAGGAACTGCAAAATGACACTGACCCTGATAATAACTCTTTCTTCAACATTAAAATCAGTTTTTATTACTCCCTGGACGACCAGTTTAATAGCACCATCACACAAGATAAATTTTCAATACTTCACAGTTTTACACTTTAATAACAACAGAAGCCTGTAGGCCAACTTTCACAACATCAAACATTACCCCAGTCACTTTGCACATATTTTAATACAATAGCTATATCATTTGAAATGTGTCACAACTGAAATTTTTATATGAAAAAAGAAAAAGGTAATTGTAATTTGTAGAACAACAGGCTCTAGTATAGTTGCATTTAATAGTTTTACCAAAAACACCCCCAAAATAATGTTTATCTTTGGCAATGTCGATACTGATTTGTTGAATCCAAATTAGCACAAATCAACAGATGATTTTATCAACATATACAATATATACAGACTCAGCTTATGTCCTAACCTCATTAGACCCGGCTGAATTCCTTCTCATTGTGTAACATATATTTACTAATAAAGAACATTCTAGAGAATAATATACTGAGTGCATTATTTAAAAAATGATATCAGTTACAACGTAGCAGTATTTAAATGAACTGTTTTTATGTAGCAATTTTCTACTCTGCTTGAGCACTCAAAGCACTTAGTACAACACATGCACGCATCCATATAATCTAACATTCACTCACACTCCAGTGAATGCATTGCGGTTCAGTATCTTGCAGAATGATACTTTGGCATGATTTATTGGCAATGATTTATTGAATCCAAACAAGCACAATTTGACAGCCAAGCATCGAACCACCAGCTTTCCAATTGGCAGACAACTTGCTGCTAATAAAATAGTAAATCAATCAATCAACATTTCATAATTTATGTATATCATGTCAGAGCTTCATTGACTAAAAAAAAAAAAACTATAATTTTTTATATTTTTTATATTATTATTTCTTCTTTTAATTCATGCTTCCTAGAAGAGTGGCATGGTGGTGAACACTGTTGCCTCACAGAAAGGTTCTGGGTTCAAATCAACCATCTAACTGGGGCCTTCCTGTGTGGTGCTTACTTTTTCTACCTGTGTCTGCATAGGTTCTCTCTGGGTATACCAGCTTCCTCTCACAGTCCAAAGTCAAGCAGTTATTGGTGTTAAATGGTGAATCTAAATTGTGTTTGTGAGTATGAATGATTGTCTATCTCTATGTGTTAGTCCTGTGACAGGCTAGTGACTTGTACCCAGCATCTCACCCTATTTCAGCTGGGATATAGGGTAAACCTGAATTGGATAAGAGGAATAGATGGAATAGATGGGGTATTAGGTGACCATGTCTTTAAAGATTCAGGGTAGCTACGATGTATTTCCAGTGTATCCAAATGCTTTTGTTGCCTCTTTTTACCCTATTAACCTCTGTCCCTCTTCAAGTCTTTCCTCTGCCCAATGCTCCTGTACTTGTGTGACTGGAGCATTTGGCAGGTCAGTCTGCAGGGCAGCTCTGAGGTTAGCCCAGAATAACCTTTGTTTTGCCCTGTCTTGAGGCCACTCCAGATATGTGTGGCGGTTCATCATGGACTTCAGCTGGTAGTACTTGGATGGGATTAGGTATTGAGGCAGAGGCTCAAGCAGTACCAGCACAATGCTGTCGGAGCCCAGAGTGAGACGTTGGTGGGTGGCGAAGTAGAGCTCGTAATGACACCACTCGCTCTTGACAAAGTGAGCAGAGAGGACAAACACAGAGCGCCTGCATTTCTCCACACAGCTGATGATGTTCTCAATGATTGTCTTTCCCGGCACAAAATGTTTCTCATGATGACAGATTCTAAGCCCTCCTGCGGGGCCTTCGAGGTTGGGAAGAAGGGAATTGCGCACCCAGTCAACATCGTGTTGGCTATAAGACACAAATGCGTGGAACTCCAGACCCACCAGATCCTCGGGCCGAGCTTGTTGAATTCTTGCACGATGTTTGGCTCTTGTCCACTGCCAGATCATGCCCATGTACCAGGGAACATCCAAACAGTGACACAAAATCACAACGGAAATAATCAGTGTCCCTGCTGGGACCAAAATTGCAACCACTAGAAGGCCAATGCTGCAGGAGACCTCTGGGATCGAGATGTCTCTTAAAGTTGAGTTTCTAACGTCCTCGGGGTATGTGCAGTAATAGCCCTGTGGCCAATTCAGCAGCTCAATTCCTGATTGGCTGTTGTTCTTTTCAGAATTGATAGCGAGCTTTATGAAACCTCTGAGAGTGCACATACAGGTGAAGGGGTTAAAACTGACATCTAGGATATGCAGTTTGGGACAGCTTTCCAATATGTTCACAGATGGGGCATGGAGAGAATTTGACCTGAGCAGAAGCTTGTGGAGTGTGGGGAAAGTGCCACAACCTGGCAGCTCCCGCAGCCGGTTAGCATTTAGATTCAGAGTTGAAAGGTTTCTCAGTTTGAAGATGGATTGCGGAACCACCGAAATCTGGTTGTTCTGGAGGTCCAGTATCTGTGTCCCATTTGGTAGACATTGAAAAACTGACTCAGTCAAACTATTAGAAGACAGATTTATATTGGTGATGCTTGCTGGCCAGATGCACTTTGATGACTGGTCATACCCTATGGAGTTGACACTGAGGTCCAGATGTTGCAGGGACGACATATATTGAAAACGTTGGCTCAGTATCTCAAGTTTTTTAAGACTGTTGCCTACCAGAGTCAAGTTCTTCAGGTTACGCAGGTTCTGACATTCTACAAATTTATCATCCACCACACTTGAGAAGATGGTGTCAGACATAGCACAATTAGAAAAATCCAGCTGGCATATTGGACTCTGTGACTTGGGACAGGTCATGTGTATTATTGGTGTGTCAGTAATCGCAACACTCTCCACTGGCATGCTGATGAAAAAGTTGTATAAAGCCTCCTGTGAGAAGAAAAAACTTGTTACCACTGCCTGGCTGGCTGTGAAAGAAATCACCTGTGATGCTTTGATCACTTCTGTTTCAACTCGAGGAGGCTGCATTATGTGCACATCAGAGGCATCAAGATGTTTCAAAGTTGTATTTAGAGCCACATTTACATATTCAGTTAAGTCTTGCCATTTAATTGTTATGTTGGTGAGATACAAACTCGTTGTGTGGATTTTCACCGTCTCTCTTAGCTGCTTACTTAGGTCTTTGTAGCCATCTATCATATTCATCATCTCCACTTCAGCAAACAGGGACAGAGCATCAGCAGTCAGATTACGGTCAATTTTTTGATTATGTCCAAAGGCTATCTGCAGCCTTTGAGCATGAACATCCTCCAGGCTGCCTGCTTCATAATAAAGTTCATCCTCTAGTAATAACGTCAATGTACGTAGTTTCACTTTAGCAATGTTCTTGAAATCACCCACACTGATGTTTTTTGCTCCAACTGTTAATCTCTCCAGTTTTACAAGAGAGCTGAACTCACTCCCCAATGTCATGGTAAGAAATCTGTTAAAGGCCAAGTTTAGCACCAGGAGGTTCACTGTGTGTAGCAGGTATTGTTGACTTGAGAGGTTCTTGAGATTGTTGTGCGACAGGTCCAGATGTTCCAAGAGAGGCGTGTCAAGAAAAGTCTGTGGATCGATCTCCTCCAAATCATTCCATGACACATTCAGGAACCTAAGGTGAGTGGTTTTTTGAAAGTCTCCATTGTGAAGCTGACGTATGTAGTTGCGAGAGAGGTCTAAAAACTCAGTCGTCTGTGGCAGGTCAGTTGGGACAGAGGAGAGGTTTTGGGATGATCGGTCTACAAAGTTGTCAGGGAATGAAGCGCTCTTCTGAAGTCCCACCAACACAGCTGCTGTCCAGAGTACGGCTGCTGTGACCCTCATTGTAGCCTAAATAAACGATATAGGTATTAGCTTTCATAATATTATTTATTTTTACCATCAGTTGTCAGACTGTTCGATACATCAAAAAAAAAATGTTCAAAAGTCCTACAATAAATTCTTTGTGGTGGTTACAATGCTTAGTAATTGCTGTAGAGAGGTGTGGATTTGATGTAATCATTTTAAAGGATTCAGTGTGCAATGCCTTAATTAAACAGTTTAAGTTTTTAATTAGGGTAGACAAATTGATAAATGTACAAATTAGGTTTTTATCAACTGAATAATGCAGAAGAATTGGAAACTGAAACTTCAGTAGAGTGTTAGAAATCCGTGTTACGTCTCAAATTAAAACATTTTAATTTGAAGTCAGACTTGCACTGTTAGAAAAATCTGTAATTTCAGAATTTTCATATACATTTTACAGCCTTTTCCTGTTATTTTAAACACATGAAATATCAGTAAAATTACAAGAAATATTCTCTGCATTAACATATCTGATTTAATAAAAAATAAATAGAGAAGTGTGCTCATGAATAAACATGTTTTTTTTAAATGCATTTACAGAAAATGTATTCATTTTTACACACAAAAAGAGTGTAAAAATACAGTTGCAAGCTTAACATGATTTATAGAATAGAATAGAATAGAATAGAATAGAATAGAATGCCTTTATTGTCTCTATACATTTGTACAATGAGATACAGAGCATTTCCTACTTACTGGGTGGGGGGGGGGACAGTTCTGCAGCACTATATACATACAAATATACAAGCCATTTTTAAAAAGTAATATGTAATAAATAGTGTTATTACACATGGAATTTGGTATTGCACAGTGGGGAAATTGTTTTTGAAGAAAAAGAAACTGTGGGGAGTCGGTGCTCAGTGTGTGAGTGGAGGAGAGATATGCTATGATACTGATCACTTATAAGCTATGTTTATTTAAAAAATATTACAGCTAAATTCTAATTTAATTCTAGAACTACATCCAAATTTTGATTCATTTAGTATAAAATTACACAAAACTGACTGATGAATGATGCAGGGTTACTTTACAGATAAATATGACAAGTACTGTAGTTAATGTCATCTTGATAATAGACTTCAGGTTCTTCCCTCAGTGTTTTTCAACCTCCATGAGGCCCTTTGGTGTTAATTCTTATCATTATTATTACGTATTGTTATAATCTCTGCGTATTCCTGTTTCAAATGATTCTCTCTTCCAGTTTTTTGTTTTTGTTTTTGTTTTTTGGGGGGTAGTCATTTCTCTCTTGTGTCTTGCATTTAGTTTTGCTTCCTTTGTATCATTTCCTTTGTTCATGTTCAGGTCATTCTTTAACCTCCACTCATGTGCTCCCTGTTCTCCAGATGTTTTTATTTTTTCCCCTGTGGATATTCTGCATACATCCTAATTAAATTGTAGTTTTCACTTTCATTTGAAGTACTGCATTTCCATGCCTCTCACTCGACGCTTCATGACAGATCACACATGCATATGCAAATGCTCATTGCTCACGCTGTTACACAATATAATTAATTTAGACTTTCCACTTAACCTAAACTCTTTACATACACACTACTCTAGTGCAAGAATAACTCTACAAAAACTTTGCAAACTCTCACTGTTTTGCTTGGTGATATATCAAAAAAATATATATATTAATGTCAGTATCAATGTAATTAAAGTCAATGTTTACTTACTAACTACTAATTGTTTTTTGTTTGTTTTTTGTATTTAATTCAAAAGATGCTTCTTGAAGATAAATCCTAGCACAAGATGATATAGAAAAGAACACTTTCAGCAGCCATCTTCCCTGAATTATGTGGTACTGTGAGCATGAGTCCCACTAAAAGGCTGCCAGCGTTTATTCTGTTCCTTCTTGCACAAAGAGATAGGTCCTGAGGCTCAGTCCTGTCCTGTCCTGCTTCCCTCATGTAATAGCCTCTCCCCTGGTATCCCCTCTACCACATGCAAAGCTTTTAAGAAAAAAATACTAAAAGCACAGAGCTGCAAAAAAAAAAGAACTGCTTAGGTTGCAGGGCTGGCATTACCAAACTGTTAAATGGTGCGTTATACCCATTTCCCGGTGCGTACATTCACATGCATCTGAGGGAATTTTACCACACGTGCGTAGCCCCCACAACAAGCGACTGTGCCGCCACTAAAGCAAAATCAAAAAGAACCTAGAAATTGTGGCATACAAAACACCAAACAACTCAGGAAATAAGATATAAGGAGACAAGAATAAAATCCACACACTCTAAAATACAACTTTTAAAAGCACAATTACAATATAACAAACAGTTAAGATGAAAACACCATAAAACAATGAACCAGTCAATGCCAGTCCATAAATAACAGCAAAGCAACAACAAGGCTACAACAAGACAGCAGCAGTGTGTAGGCCTGAAACAAGAGAGGGAAAACAATCACCCAGGGTCCACCCTACGATAGATAACCCATGAGGATCCTACTTACCCTTTAATAGTTATACATATTAACCAGTTGCCAGGGGAAATGAATGCGGTCTGCAATACTTAACAACAGACTGTGATCTTTGCCACCTTGAACAGAAATTAGTGCAAACTGCCAGAGCTCAGGAGTAGACTGCAGTTGTTCCTTATAACCAACATCTGATTAACAGCTAAGGGAGAGGTTAATGTTCATGCTGCATTCACAGAAAGCATGTTTGAACCAACATCCACCACATCTAACCCACTACATTTACTTTTACAAATTGTTAGAAGTTTTCTGTATTCGTATTGCATTACAGCAGTATTATGAAATTATTACACAAAGTAAATTTAGTGTTTTATTTAGCTCAACTCTTTCGATATTCACATCCATCAGTATGTACTTCATAAGATCTGTAATGTAATTACAATAACATTTTCTGTATATTTCTAATATTGTTTAATCTCCGTTTACACCTAAAAGAACTGTATTTTAATGTAATACAATGTAAAAAAAATATGGACTTTTTTGTGTATTTTAATTATAGACAATTTCTGTGTTTTTACATGATGACAAATGTAAACACAGTAAATTTCAGTTATTGTGCGCTATTTTTCTGCTGCTAGAATATTACTGGGTTTTATGGGTTTTTAAAAAAAATAGTTTATGTAACATTTTTTGATTTTAGTCAGTATACTAAAAATATGCCAGACATGTGTATTAAAAGCATCAAGGCTAAAAAGAAATTTGGCTGAGCAGAAAGATGAAAGAAATTTAAGGAACAGGCCAGAGTGATGTGAAAACATTATTTTGAAAGGAACTTACCTGGAACAACACTGGTTACTTTCTTTAAGATCAGACTTACTTTTAATTTTTTTGAACTGGTTAAATTCTAATTGGTTTGGTTTACCGTTTTTTCTGGAATTGAGTTTTTCCTTTGTGAATGTGGCTTGCTGTGTGCTTATCATGGAATTGTTGCTCTGTTTTCTTTAATTCCCGTGGTTTTCTTGGTGTCCGTTTTGTTGGAATCTTATATATATGTGTGTGTGTGTGTGTGTGTGTGTGTGTGTGTGTGTGTGTGTGTGTGTATAAATATTGTTGGGGACAACAAAGAAACACAAATAGACATTTAGAAAACCTGCTTTTTCTAAATATCAAAAAACAGTGTGAGCAAAAAGGGAATGTTAATACTGTCATAAATATAAAATACTGCCATTTCATATCATGGTATGAGTTTACGATTATTTATGCATTCATAAATCCCACCAAAACTTTAAAAACAGACATTTGACATCGTCATATTTTAGATTACTTTCAATTAAGTGTTTTTCTTGACTCATGTAATCTAGATATTAAAATAAAATAAAAAAATCCAAAACCACAATAAAGAAAAACCACTCTGGAAAACACCATTTAGTTCATAGACTGATAAAAAAAAGAGCACTAACCTTTATTGTGGTCTGATGGTCACGTTTTTAAGTCTCAAGTACAAAAACATCAGAGTCACAGTGGTTCCAAATCTCTGGATATGGGGAAAAAAGGAAATCAGTAAGACAAAACTGACTGATCGAGAAAGGTATACCACCAAATAAAATTTGGATTAAATGTGACCAAAAGTCATGCGTTAGCACTGCTCCAGCAGTAGCTGCTAATAGTTTTTAAGTTACAGTAAAAGCAACATGAAGCTGAGCGGAAACAGACATAGAAATGAAAGCAATTCCCAGACTACTTATGCTTTTCTCACTTCAACATCCTCTTTTCACTTCCCTTTTTATGTAACAGTATATTTTATAGAAGGAAACTGTGATAAAAATGTATAAATAAGCAGAGCTAGCGAAAGTAATGAAATCAGTTCCTTGGATTTAGTTTACTTTATTGTTTTATTGTTTTAACTAATACTTCAGATTTTGTTTTGTTTTTTGTTTTGGCACCCTAAAAGATGTTGGTCTGTAGTTTGAGAAACATGAACTGATTTTAAAATATTCTAAAAATCAATGAAATGGGCCTTTACTAAGCAATGCCACGACTATACTGTATCTTTAGTTTGTTCTACTATGTTATGAAAAGTATGAATGAGAAGGCTAAACTACAGTGTTTCTGAGGTAGCTCTCTTGTATCATAGCGACCACACTGAGGTCACCTGGGTAGTACATGAACATTTTCCAACTCAATTGACTTATCGCACTAATGCCTTGAGGCAGAGTGGCTTCAGGTCCACTGTGTTGTTTACTCTAGACACTGTGTTAATAAAGGATGATGAGAAAGGGTTTCTTTTAAAATGGCTTTTTATTGTGATAGGGAAGCTATGTGTATGTACAGACAGATGGGGCAGACAGACAGACAGACAGACACACACACACACACACACATATGCATGAACCTTCTTCCCAGCAGTGTTTCTAGCCTGGCAGTGCTAATCTTGCCTTGGGTCAGCGACTGCTACGCATACAGCAAGTGGAGCTTAATTGAATATTGTCTTATAAGCCAGTGTCACTAATTCCACCTGGCACAGTTTGATCAAATCCTAAAAGAACACTGCTGATTTGATTAGAAGCTTCTGGCTGTAAGAAAACAGAAAACAGCCTGTTTTTTCAGCGTCACAGTGTAAGATTACCTCTTATTTAATAAATGTGTCAAAATGTGCCGTTGCTGATTTGTTAGAAAGCTGAAATCCCCTAATGCAAGTGATTACAAAATACAGTGTGTGTGTTTGTAACGTGCAGTAAGTCTTACTTATGAAGCTAAGATCAGAGTACAAGCTAATTATTGACACAAATGTTCTTTACAGCAATCAGCATGTGCCTGAGAGCTCTGAGTCAGTCTCTATACACCCTTTGAAAGATAGCTCACTATTATCTTTATTAGCTGTGTTGAATTATGACTCTTCATTTATTTTTTTTTATAAATTTGGCTGAGATCCAAGAATAATCAAGCGCTTTTTGAAGGACAGGTTAAATTATTCAGCCGGAATGGCCTCGGTATTAAAACAAACATGTGAGGACATGAGTCAACCTTTGTATGTGTGAACATTATGTGGTAGGGAGGGGTTGAGTGGGAGCAGAAGTACACTGGGAGTGAGAGATAGGGACGCAGGGTGTCAGATGGAGAGCGCAAAACCTCGAAGCTTCAAATGTTCCACTCTGCTCGCTTTGATCACTTCAGCCTCTTCTTCATCCACATTATGGATCTCTTATCAGTCATAAGGGAATGCATTATTTTCAAACGCGCGCTGACGGACTGACATCAGCTGTCTCATTAAGGTGGATTTTGGAATCAAGGTAGAAACCTTCAGTATGCTGAACCATCCCAAATGTCACTTCCTCTTGTCTTTGCTCCTGTTTTCCTTATATTCTTGGAACAAGGCAACCTGCTCTCTTGGGAAGGGCAAGGATATTTGGCAGCAGCCCAAACCGGATCCCACACTCAAAGGGCAATCTTTTCTACATGACACCTTCCCTCTAGGCTTCCTCTGGGGCTCTGGAACTTCTGCTTTCCAGACAGAAGGAGCCTGGAACCAGAATGGGAAAGGTGCCTCAATTTGGGACAGTTTCACCCACTCCTCTGTCAGTGGCAGCTTGGACAGAAAGGCTGCCAATGTGGCAAGTGACAGCTACAACAGATGGGAAGAAGATGTGAGAGCATTGGAGTATCTAGGTGTAAGGTCATACTCTTTTTCTCTCTCCTGGCCCAGACTTTTTCCTGATGGAAATGCCAGAGGTCAGCCCAATACTGCTGCTGTGAAGCATTACAGCTACCTCATAGAGAGGCTTCTGGAAAAGAAAATCGAGCCCATCGTCACTCTCCATCACTGGGACCTGCCACAGGTGCTGCAAGAGGATTATGGAGGCTGGAGGAACGAAACTATGGTGGAACTTTTCGAGGAGTATGCTACTTTTTGTTTCCACACGTTTGGGAGTCGTGTTAGGTATTGGCTCACAATGCATAATCCCTACCTGGTGGCTGTACAGGGATACGGGACAGGAGTGCATGCTCCTGGAGAAAAAGGGGGACCTGCCACCTCTCTTACTGTGGCACACTATCTGATAAAGGTCAGTTACACATGGGGACCCAGCAGATTTTGTCAAATTTTTCATGAGTATGTAATTTTTACTCTTCGTGTTCCTCATCTGTTTTGGTTGCAATGCCAGCGATATGAAGAATATCTCCAGTTACACACATACACAAACTGTGTAAACTTTGAACTCTCACAGCTTTATCGTTTTACGATAGACAGTGAATCTTTATATTGCTCGAGTGATTTTTAGGTCAGAGGACAGTGAAGCAAGAAAGCCCTGATATTTCATTTTAATACAATCAAATTGGTCAGGGCGTATAAAACTAGTGCAAACAAGTGCAAAACCTTGCTGCTTGCATTGTTTTGTTTTTTTGTTTTATCTCCTTGATGACTCGTCAATTTTATTTATATTGATTGGCTTGTGATAAACACGACAGTTAAAGAGACACTGCGGTCAAAGTCCACCACATCAGTACTTGTCTACTGGAGAGAAATGGTGTGTGTCAGGAAGTCGGGGAGACATGCCTCATTAATAATCACTTTCAGTTTACGCAAACAAGCACAGATGGTGTACCTGCAGCGCCCAGTGAGCAAACAAAACCAAAAAAATGTAAAATAAAATAACCATTTATATGTAATTGTTTTCATAATTACTCTCTTACCTCTCATTTTCCCTCTCCTGACCCAGAATTAAATATGTTATGTATACCTGTGCTTTTCATAGAGACACAGTAAACTTTGCTGAGTCAAATAAGTTTATTTTACAGTGAATATGTTCAGGAAAAAAAACAACAAAACTAAAAACATCACACTAATGTGTCTGCTGTTATTTCCAGGCGCACGCTAAAGCATGGCATGCCTACAACGCCAACTTCCGCACAACTCAGAAGGGTAAAGTGTCCATTGTTTTGGGCTCCCACTGGGTGGAACCTCAAAGAGGCAAAGCCATTGATGCAAGTGCTGAGCTCTGTCAGGAGTCAATAGAGGCAGCTCTGGGCTGGTTTGCCAGTCCCATCTTTGGTGATGGGGACTACCCAGTCTCTTTAAAAACCAAGCTTGGGGCTCTTCTGCCTGCATTCACCCCTGAAGAGAAGCTCTGGGTGCAGAAGACAGCTGACTTTTTCGCCCTATCCTTCGGGCCTAACAACCTCCGTTTGGGGCAGAGCGTAATCAGCTACGGGCAGACGGTGACCCCAGACCTAAGACGACTCCTGGGCTGGATAAAGTTGGAATATGGGAATCCAAGTGTCTTAGTAGCTGAGGGAGGCTGGTTCTCTGAAGCCACTGTAGGAAAGGAAGACACAGTGGGCATCTATCTGATGAAAAGCTTTATCAACCAAGTCTTGCGAGGTAAGCAGAACGCTGGGAAGAACAAATAAATATGAGTTAGACAATAAAGTCAGTGAGACACAAACATTTGTCTATCTTACTCTATTATTACTTTGTTTTCTTTCATAGCCATTAAGCTTGACGGTGTACGGGTGTTTGGATACATGGCCTGGTCTTTAGTGGATGGATTTGAGTGGAATTATGGGTATAGTATTAGACGAGGCCTTTTTTATGTGGACTTCAGCCAACCAAACAGAACTAGGAGCCCCAAGAGCACCGCTCAGTACTACAGAGAAATAGTTAATGATAATGGCTTCCCAAGTGATGAAACCTCGCAAGAGGTGAAAGGCTATTTCCCCTGCAAATTTCACTGGGGTATTGCAGACTCCACTTTACAGGTAACAAGACTTTATGATTATCAGCTATGGAAGATGTTCAATAATGCTCCGGACGCCTAAAGAACACATTTTAATTGTATTGTTTTGTTTTGTTTTTGTAGGTCCACTTCTACCCTTTCTCCCCACAGTTTACTGACCCTCATTTGTACAGTTGGAACTTGACAGGTGACGGATCGTTGCATCAGGTCCCAGGGGTGAAGCTCCAGACCAGGAGAGCACAGTGCACAGACTATTTGGCTATCCGTGATCATCTTAACCTGCTGGAATCGACAAGGGCATCTCACTATCGCTTCGCTCTAAACTGGTCTCTGATTTTACCCCAGGGAGACCTCTCTAATGTAAACACAGAAGCTCTGAGGTAAAGATGCGCACACACACAGTGACAATTCAAATAACACAATTCATGTTATAACTGTAACTTTACCTGAGTCACACCCCGGCTATTGACAGAGCAATTTCGAGTTCATACGCACTTACTTTGCCTGAATCAGTCTCTCTGTGTCTACACTCTTTACTTTTACAAAGGTACTACCGCTGTATCGTGACCGAACTCAAGAAGCGGGATCTCGAGGCTCTTGTGGTTATTTATTACCCAACACACCGATCTCCAAATCTGGGTTTACCTGTGCCGCTGCATGCCTCAGGTGGTTGGCTCAATTACAGCACAGTGAACGCTTTTCAGGAATATGCAGCACTTTGTTACCAGGAGCTGGGTCCCTGGGTTCAGAACTGGATCACCATTAATGAGCCAAACAGACTTGTAGACGTTTATTCGAGTGGGGAAGACAAGCATCTGGCAGCTCATAACCTTCTTCTGGCTCATGCAAAAGCCTGGAGGTTATATGAGAAGGAACATTACAGTCAACAGCAAGGACTGGTATCATTAGCACTACATGCTGACTGGGCCAAACCTGCTAACCCCTTCATGGAGTCACACACAGTGGCAGCAGAAAGATTCCTTCTGTTTGAACTTGGTCGCTTCTTAGACCCATTGTTGGGGACTAGACGTGAGGAGAAGCACAACATGGGGGACTACCCACAAGAAATGAGAACGTATCTAGAAGAGAGAGCTCGAGTAATGGGCCTTCCTGGATCTCCTCTTCCTAATTTTACTGAGACTGAGAGAGAGGAACTGAGAGGGGCCTTGAGTTTTATCGCACTAAACCATTTTACTACCCGTTTGGTCTCCCCGCGTTCCCACACACAGGACAGTTTTCAGCAGAAACCACCTCCTGATCATGACTGTCTGATTCTTTCTGATCCAACATGGCCCTCTTCTAGCCTGCGGCAAGCTATTGTGCCATGGGGCTTGCGTAAGATGCTAAAGTGGGTTAGCCAGAGGTATGATGGAGCTATACCTATCATTGTCACCGGGAGTGGGATTGACGATCAGGCTCCTGTTGAGGATAAACTCCGGCAACACTACCTAAGGAGTTACCTGCAGGAGGCACTCAAAGGTAGGGCAAACATTTTAGACAATTTTCGTCCTCAGTCCAGGATGTGTTGTGTAACAATATTTGGCAAGAATCAAAATAGAGTCTGCAGTGTTCAGGATGTTGAGACAGAGATACAGTTCCACATGTGATACAGGCTTAATGACCTTATTGCTTCCTACTATAAAAAGCTTTATATACTGAGAAACCATGAAAACCATAAAAACAGAAACGAGGGACGAGGAAAAACAGTGGCATAAAGGGCATATTGCCCTTTATGCCACTGCCCTTTATGACTCACCTGTATTTGCACATGGAAGCAGTGTAGTTTTCTAACACAATAAAAGCCATGTTTTTTAGATAAAGTATTCATCTTACTTTTCTGTTGTTATATTTCTATTTCTTTGCAGCTTACCATCTCGATGGAGTCAACTTGCACGGCTTCTACGTCTGGAAACTCCAAGATCGACACGTACCGCAGTATGGCCTCTTCACCTCAGCCCAACACCAATCCAAAGCCAAAGCCTCCATTAATGTGTACAGAGAAATCATTGCTCTCAGCGGATCCCCTAACAATGACTCAGTGCAGCCCTGCAGGTTTAGCGAGCTGCATGAGCCTTGCTCTATATGCGCATGGATGTTCACAAACAAAGCAATGCTGGTTTTTGGGGGGTGCCTCCTAATAACAGCTGCAATGCTGGCAGCGCTGGTGGTTTTTGTCATAGTCGCCAAAAGAAACCAAAGACATGGCAGAGGAAAAGCAAAAGTTGGGTTGAGCAGGAGGAGAAGAAAGGAAGGAGTGTGTTTGTGTCCACCTGGTGTAAAGCGATAACACTAGGAAAGACTGACTCATTCGTGTGTCATAAAAAAAACCTGTGGCTCACTGACTGGGAAGGGCAACGACTTGTGTACGCTCCATTTGTGTCTGTTTCTGCTCATGTGATGAATGTGTGATTAGTTGTGTAAAATGTAAATAAAAGCAGAATGCAATGATTTGCAAATCTCATAAGTCTACATTTTATTCACAGCAGAGCACAGGAAATATATTAAATATTTAACAGAGATGATGTACCATTTTGAGGAAAATATTAGCTTATTTTGAATTTGAAGCCAGCAACATGTCTCAAGACAGTTGGGACACCATCATGTTTATCACTGTGTAGCATCCACTCGTCTTTTAGTAACAGTCCATTAAGATCTAGAAACTGAGGAGACCAGCTGTTCATCATTTAGGAGAGGAATATTGTCCCATTCATGTCTAATATAGGATTGTAGATGTGCTACAATCCCGCTGGGTGGAAGGTCTAAACTGCAGGCAGATCTGTTTATTACACTGAGTCTTCTACTAGAAAATCATCCAGTTTAAAGTTTAGCATTGTCTTGCTGAAATATGCAAGGCCTGACGTCATCTGGACAGGATCATATGTTGCCGTAAAACTGTATATACCTTTCTTGTTTGATGGTACTTTTCCATACGCACTAATACACTTCCATACCATATGAGATGCAGGCTTTTTTAACTGAGTGCTGACAACAATACAATACTATTGGATATGTGAAGATCACGGGTCTTGTCTCTTGCACATAGGGATTTCTCCAAATTTTCTGAATCTTTTGATGATATGTAGTGTAGATCAGTAGATATTCAAAACTTTCTATATTTTACCTTGAGGAAAAATATTCTGAAATTGTGCCACAATTTGTAATCACAGTTCTTTTCCAGAGTGGTGAACTTCTACCCATTTTTACTTCTGAGAAACTGCCACTTTAAGATGTTCTTTTTATATCCAGTCATGTTACTTAACTGTTGCCAATGAAGTTAAACAGTTGTATCATGTTTCTCTACCTGTTTCTTAGTGGTACCACTTATTTTTCTGGCCTTTTGTTGTCACCAACTTTTTGGGACTTGTTGCATTTTCACAAAATTGTAAAGTGTCTCAGTTTAAATGTTGGATATTGGCAAATCATTGCATTCTGTTTTTATTTACATTTTACACAACATCCCAATATTTTCAGAATTGTTTTTGTGAAGCTATTTTGTTTTATTGTTTCTACATATTTAAAAGACTGTAAAATGGCAACAGATTTAATGAGTGTTGCAGTGAGAAGCTAGGGCATGTGTCAGTGTTTTATAACCTTACGTAAGTGATTACGTCAGCTCTATGTTTTATAATAAACAAATATGAGAAAACACACCAGTGCAAAACATCTCATAACAATAAAATCTAATAAAAACATGATCTCAAATCACCAATCAGTTTTATAAAAGTGGCTTTCTTCTCATAAGACAACAAAGGCATTTATTATAACATGTTTTTTTCATAGACTGGATGTTCATGGGGCAATGATGCCCCCTAGTGTGACTGTTTGCAGGTATGATGAAACACTATGAAACACTTCTCTGTTATTTGTTTAAAAAACATGCATATTTCTCATGTGTGTCCTGTGATAAAGCAGTGTGGCTACAGAATGGGGTTTGTGTCTGATTTCTGCACAGTGCAGTTTAACTGACAAAAAAGTCACAAAAGCACAGTGGGGTACCCTTGGTGTTATTATACATATACATACATATACAATATTATACATGAAGATTAAAGATAAGTATTCCACCCTGATTACAGCATTTAGCCATGTTAATCTGTAAAGGTTTGCTGATGCAGATATTTAAGACTATAACATACTAGTTAATTTTGATCTGATTTTAACTGGGTTTTGACTCTTTTCTGAAGATATGATGAAAGTCCGATTTGACCAAAATGGAGCATAGCATTTTCCTTCTCATTAATAAACATATATTTTTTTAATGTTCCTATGTAAAAATCACTTAAAAAAAAAAAAAAAAAAAAGATGTAACGATCTTGTTTCTGATAAATTATGGTCCTAGGTACTTTGGACTATTAGTTGGGCTCATTTCAAACAAGTTACATTTGACTGATTGGTTTATAACTTTGTTAAGTTTTGAGTTATTAGTAAAAAGAATATTTTCGGTCTTCCTCAGATGAAGTGACAGCTTATTTTCCTCAAGCCAAATGTTAAGAGATTCTAATTCCTGACACAATTTGATATCCTTAGGATTTCTTCCCACTAACTCTAAAAGCAGAATTAGAATACAGCTAAGCAGGATCACATCTGAATGGCCACAGTGGCCTTTTAGTTGTTTCATTTTTGTTTTTTATTCTTTCTACACTTTTTCTACGCATATGTTTGTGTCACCAAAATGCATATAAGAGCTTTGCTCTGATCATCAGATGAAAACACCTCATTTCTGTAATGTGTTAGAGGCAGTTTTCATACTGCATGTGGTGCTTTAACAGTAATAGTTACCAACAGCAGAGTTGTCAATTTTGACTAAAAGGAAGTTATCACATTTTACTGATTAAATGTAACCGTAAATGCATACCCCTCCACGGACACCCTAATATATTCATTGTAAGCCGATGAACCAATAGCAGAAGGGATTCGGGATGGCAATACTGATCACATGACCCCTCTCCTCCAGACTGCATGCAGTTTGGTATTAAAATGTTTTCAGTAGCCCCAACCATTGTGTTCTTATACATTTGAGATGACAGACAGACGTTGAGACATTTTGGCGAATTATAACTTTGTATAAATAGCGAGGACTGACGGCGCTCGGCGGCCAGCAGCCTTCCTGTTGTTATTTTTCAGAGTGTATTTAAAACGTGCAAAGGTACTGTAGGCAGAGCAAGCTAGCTTTAGCTTACGTTAGTCAGGTCGGACGGCGACGAGGCCCAAGCCGGACGGGAACACGGGTGAGCCATGGCTAACATCGCAGTTCAGAGGATAAAACGGGAATTCAAGGAAGTGCTTAAAAGTGAAGAGGTGGGTTGTCATGTTTGCCACTCGAAGCTGTGGCTTTAATTCTTTTCTTTCCTCTTTCCGTGACTGCGGGGGCTGAATGAGAGTGACGCGTCGCTGGCTCAGCTGTCAGACTGCTAATCACCGAACCGCTAGCTTGAGCTAGCAGCCTCGCCGATAGTTATTAATACACCACAGCGTGGAAGATTAAAGCCAAGAAATTAACTTTTGCTCCAATTTGGAAGCATGACCGCATTAAATCATCCACAACTTCTTGTTGCTAGCAGTACCCGGTAGCTTACCATGCCTTCTGTGGTGGTAAAGCTAATCGGGATAGCCATAGCAAAGAGTGTAAGGTGGTGTCCGCGTGTTTTATTGAAGGTGTTCTTTGCCCATTTACCCTGTACAAGCTCTTCCCTATTTAGATTAGTGTGTATATCAAACCTAAATCCAAAGGATTTGCGCAACAAGTTGATCAACTTTAGTTAACGCCTGTGGGGGGGGTGTTAACTTGTGCTGCATAGTCTTGTTTTATATTTGGTGACTTAACACCTTACGTTCTCCTTTTCTACTTAAGCCATAACGCACATTTGGTTTTCCACCTTTCAGACTAGCAAAAACCAGATAAAGGTGGATCTGGTGGACGAAAACTTCACAGAACTTAAAGGAGAGATAGCAGGGCCACCTGACACGCCATATGAAGGTGAGGAGCTTTGGGGGACACGCTCCCGGCTCTCCTGAATACATGGCTGCATAACTTTTGTGATATTTATCATCACTGAGAAAAGGTTGATCCTGAAGTCTGCCAAACTCTTTAAATGCTTGAATTGTTCTGTATGATATCCCCTTAATTTCTTCCAGGAGGTAGATATCAACTAGAAATTAAAATCCCAGAGACGTATCCATTCAATCCACCCAAGGTAGGGCTCAATGTCTCCTCCTTATTAATGAAAGTATGAAATACTCTTGAAAGTATTCCCCTCAGAAGTTCTCATTTACTGTAAGAATCCAGCAATGCTTTTCTTCTGCATTTTTCTCATCTCAGGTTCGGTTTATCACGAAGATCTGGCATCCCAATATCAGCTCAGTCACAGGTGCAATATGTCTGGACATTCTTAAAGACCAGTGGTGAGTAAATGTGCTCCAAGATTCTTGACATTCTTCATCTGTCAGACATCCATTATGAAATATTTTGTGAAATTTAAGGCCAACTGCAGGTTGCTTCTAATGCCTACATGATCAACAGTTGAACATTAGCACAAAGCTTTTGGGTGGTAATTTTGGGAAAATGAAAATAGGATTAAATAAAAGATTGTTTAATGCATTTTTTAGTCATAATATTTAGGCCTTCTAAGAAAACTTGCAAGTGTCAGAGGCCACGGTGTATAGGTACTATGAATAGTGGTTGCTTTAAAAACAGCGTGTATGTCATTTCAGGGCGGCAGCTATGACATTGAGGACAGTTCTCTTGTCATTACAAGCCTTACTGGCAGCCGCAGAACCAGATGATCCACAGGATGCTGTGGTAGCTAATCAGGTGGGTGTGTATTTATGTTTTCACTTCTTTTCCTGCTTGAACATGATGCATCTCTACTAGCAATTGTTACTAAATATGTATTCACATGTATACCATACTACAGACGTGCCTCATAGTGACTAACAGTACTACAGTATTGCTGTAATCTGGCTGATATATATGCAGTATGTTATTTATACTGAAAATTGAAAAAATGTGGGGTCATTGTGTAATTTTGTAGCGTTCTATTTAACTATTTAGCTACGTACTTTGATGCCTGGTTGATTCTGCACTTTCTGATCACTTGCAGTGCAGAGTGTGTTCAGAATATATCAGTTTTGTTTTTAGCCACTTGTGTTAGCTTTACAGTTTGAAGCCCTGGATTCTTCCCTCAAATACACAGTTTGGTGTTTTCTTACTGGTTGAGCAATGTTCAGTGGTATACCAATACTGCATGTAGGTTTAGTTTCTTTTTTGTTTGTCATAGTAAATAAAGTTTGCTACCAAAAACAGAGTATTATAAAACATGATCGTTTTGGGAATACAGTCAAAATT
Source organism: Perissodus microlepis (assembly GCF_051167445.1). Lineage (NCBI taxonomy): Eukaryota > Metazoa > Chordata > Actinopteri > Cichliformes > Cichlidae > Perissodus > Perissodus microlepis. Next base: position 11,028,086 of record NC_140462.1, read on the forward strand.
TTAAGAAGAAATGAAATTGTCTCCAGAAAAAAGTCAAAATGTGGAGATTTCTTTTTGTTTATGTGCTGAAAGAAAATTTTGTGTAACTGATTCTGTAATATGATTTCACTAACTCTCTAATCCACCTTGTAGAGCAGCGGTCCCCAACCTTTTTTGCGCCACGGACCGGTTTATGCCCGACAATATTTACATGGACCGGCCTTTAAGGTGTCGCGGATAAATACAACAAAATAAAACTAGTACCGGTACCGAAAAAAATAAAATTTATTCATAACACACGTGAAAAGACCAAGAAAAACCGAGTTAACGATAAAAACGATAACAAAATAACGCTGAAAACCGATTAAAAACCCTGAAAACTATACATTTCACACCTGAGCCTCAACTCTCGCGGCCCGGTACCAAACGACTCACGGACCGGTACCGGTCCGAGGCCCGGGGGTTGGGGACTGCTGTTGTAGAGGGTATAGCAGCCATGCTCTAATCTCCACATTTAGGCTTTGTTTTTTCTCAAAATGGTATTTTCTTAATGTGAGTGTGTAAAAAAAACAAAGCCTAAATGTGGAGATTAGAGCATAATGGTATTTTCTTAATGTGGCCCTAATACTCTGTAATTTATTGGGATTTTTTATTGAAAAAGAGGAAAAAAAGGCCTCCCAAGCCCTTGGACTTTACATTATTTTGGCTTTGTATCAAATACTTTCATTCTTCCCATACAAGGTAAATGGCAGCCAAACCCTGTAAAACTTGGCAGTTGATCCCTTCAAAGTTGATCGCAGTTTTTTTTTTTTTTTTTTTTAAGTGTAGGAAATGCATTATTCTGTGATCCCGTGAGAGGTCAGTGGGCAGTGTCTTGTCTTTTTATTTTAAAAGATTTCATTTTCTAGTAATCAGTGTAGCAATGGCATCCAGCCTATAATCTTTGGAAGGTATGTTCCTTCACCAGCTATTCCAATTTTATAGTTAATAGCTTTTCTAGTTAACAAATGTAATCCTACTCTGAGCATATTACTAAACCTACTGTTACTAATCACTTGTACAGTTAATTTATCCTTTGGTGAGCAACATGCACTCCAATGAGAAAGTAATGAAATGAGGTTAAATAAGAGGAGTGGTATACATGTTTTTGATATGTATATCACAACAGTGAGTTTTTCTTTTTTAAGTTTACACTAAAAAGCATTTCAAAGTTGATTGTCTCTTATAGTACACCAGTTTCAATGGCAAAGATTAATTTCTGTGATGTACAGTAACTGAAGTATCAGTTCCCTGAAATTGTTTATGACTAAAGAAAACTTCTAAAGTGCATCTGGGTAAACCTTCAAGAATCATATTACCATGTGGGATAGGTGACTCGTCAAAGCGTGTTAAAGGGATATGAATGCGCTCCCTATGTGTATTTTATTTTATTACTCTACCCAGCTACCAGCCACAATTGCATCAAAACGATTTCAGTAATAGTCATGTTTTAACATTCACCAGACGTGAAGTTTGTGGGCTTGTTTTTTTTTTTTTTTTGATTTTATTCATGAGATTAAAATTATGGTATTGCTTGAAAAAAGCGTGACATACTGCGATGCTTCATCATGACTACACTCCTGCCCCCTTCACCTTTGCATTGTGGTGCATACTCGAATGCTTCTATTTTGATAGAGGTGCTTAACCTTCAATTTTGAGGAAGTGGAACTGGCAGAGAAAGAAGTCGAGTAAGTAGAGCTGATGGCAAATGATTATGCTGGTGGCCCTGGGGACATAACTTGGTGATTGTCAGTACACACACCTAAAAGGACAAGCATCCTGATCATACTTCTGCTAATCTAAATCAGCTTTAGAAACTGAAACTTCATAGCTTGGGACCTGGCTCTCCTCACCAGCAACAATCCTCTACATGTTAGTTGGATTAGCTTCAAAGAGAAGTTGTTTACTTGCTGTTTGAGGTAAAAGCTGAAAAAGCACTTTTGCAAGTATTGATACGGAACCTTTAGAGAGCAAGAGATAAATGACCCCACCATTGTTGGGTATTACCAAACGTTTCCAATTCCCCCCCCCCCCCCCCCCCCCAAAAAAAAAAGAAAAAAAAGAAATTGTATTAACAGGAACCTGCATCTAATGTCTTATTCACTTAGCAGCTTCGTTGTTAATAGTTTATAGTGATGAGAAATCTACACTCTAAATTTCAGCTGAATAATGCCTACACAGCATGGAAACAGAGCGCTTGGCAGAATTGGCTACCTGGCAAAGTACAGCTCTACCACTTCCTCTGGCCCTGAATTATCATGTTAGTAATTTGTTGTGTACAAAATGGTACATAAGAGTGACTATTGCACTAGCCCCAAAAGATATGTTAATTGTGACACTGAATATTTAATTTCTTAACACAATGCCAACATGGTGCTTTTTAAATGTTTCAAATCTAGATAATTCTTCTCTTGACATTGATGACCTATATACAAGTGTTTCTGTTATGGAGGGTGGTGTGCATTATTTTTAATACAAATGTAAAGCTGTTTTTTCCATTTGTTTTTACCGCGCAGTACAAGCAGAATCCAGAGATGTTTAAACAGACAGCGAGACTCTGGTCTCACGTCTACGCAGGCGCTCCCGTCTCCAGTCCAGAGTACACACGCAAAATAGACAAACTCTGTGCCATGGGCTTTGAAAAAGTAAGCGTCTCAAAATCTTCTCTCTCCTGCTTTGAATCGCGATGTGAAACTCTCGCAGAATAAATCAGCATGTGTGACTGGTTTTGTTTTCCTCCCCAGAATGCAGTAATAGTGGCATTGTCGTCGAAATCCTGGGATGTGGAGACGGCGACAGAGCTGCTGCTCAGTAACTGAGTACTTCTGGCACCTCCTTCATCTTCCACTTAATCCCAATCTCTCCTTCCTACCACACACATCCTCTCTCTCTCGAATTCCCACTGTCTGAAGGCGTCTCTTCCCTTAATGTACCCTCTGTTTTAAAGTGGACTCCTCACATCTACACTCGCCCTCTTCTCCAGCCCCGCCTTTATCCCCTCTGTGTTTCATCTCTCATCTGCACACGTCACCATCTGCTGTACAACACTCCAGTCAGCTGCTCTGTGAGCTCTTATCTCTGGTTTCTTAATTCATTCAACATTCCACTCAGAGCTACAATCAGAAATCCAATCACACCTCACCACCTTTGAAGCAAATGCCAGACTTAAGACCCCGCCCACATCCGCCAATCTCCCAGCTCTTTCTGGCTCTGTGCAAGAAGCAGCTGACAGCAGCTTATCCTTGCCTATGCAGTGCATTTTACTTTAATTTGTGAAAACCTTGGTGGGAGAGAGTCAAGCCATTTAGGGGAGGGGCTCTTTTGGACCCGGTCCTGATTTAACGCACTTTCGGGCTGTTTTTTCTGGACGAGGATTAAGCTGAGATTTTGAACTTTTAAATTGGAGACTCGGTCAAAACTTTCTTGCACTGTTTCCAAACCATACCTTAATCCCTTCACTATCCCAAAATAAAAACTTAGTAATGTTGGCGTCATTTCTAACAGCATAGATTGCTGAACAGAGAATTTATAATTTGAGGTGTAATATTAGGATTTTAAGAATAAGTTACTGGAAGTATCTAATTACAATCATAGACATATTTGTTATATTGTGGGAGTTTTCAGGGCAATAACAGTGCTTTAATTGGACATAAAATTGAGGGGAAATTCACAAATGCAACAAAGTAAACGCAGAATGCGTGCATCAGCTTATTCCGTGTTCTAGAAATCAGTTCATCAAGTGTCAAAAGGTGTTCACACAGTAGCCATATTCATTTTCATGCCATGTTTCACCCTCTTCAGCTGTTGGCAATTGACCCAAAATCCAGGAAATCTTCAGTTACTGTCCTCACAAACTGTTCTTCACTTGGCTTACTTCCTTTCTTCCTTTACCCCCACATTTTTTTTTTTTTTAGAAAAAATTCATGTTTTATTTGGATATGACTTCTACAGGAATACATTTTGATTCTTGTTTTTAAACGGAGAGAAAATAAACACATTCAGCAGTAACACAACCTGTCACAAGTCTGGATAAAAAAAAATGGTTCAAAATGATAGAAAAATATAGCATCAACCTACCTAGGCCAACAGATAAAATGTCAATGATTCATCTGTAAATAAAATATTGAAGTCTGTGTAAATTAATCCACCCTCTGTCCTTTCTGTGTTGCCTCTCTCACGCCCACTACTTTACAGTAATGTGAAGTTCAGTTTTTAATGGATTTTTTCAATCATTTGTGGCGTTTTGAACATTTGTTCTTTTGCTTTGTGTGAATTTGAATAAAAACTAGACTGAGCCGCTAAAATTGCTATACTAATGTCATATAATAGAAATGTAATTACAGGGATTCAAGTTCCATACTGAATTCAATTTTCAGTATTTTGGGCATTAGTATTATAGATCATTTATGTCCTTGCTCAAGAAGGCAAATTTTCTGTGCAGTCAGATCTTCAACAAGCAAAAGGATGCCGGAATTCTGATAATATTCAGAGCATCTTTTTCATAGTGCAGATAACAGGTGGCCTGCTTGGTACCATGTTGTGCCATGTTGAACCTATCCAAGAAACCCTGGCAGTAATCTGAGGGCTGTTTCAGCCTGCACATTTGCACCACAAAGACAAGAAAAAAGCAACCTCTGATATGTTTTGTAATCCAAAGGGGATATTGTAGATTTAACTGTACAGCATTCACTGCACAGTAAACCAGCCTCAGGCATCCTAAATAGCCAAAGCTCATTTTCTATCCTTTCATTAAAAGCTGACGTGTCTCTCGCATCTACCATCTGGAACTTTTTATAACATCCCCTAATCAACGGAGCCGCTCTAATCTGAATACGTGACACCGAAATAGTATGCTTCCTGGCTCAGGTAATGGCACCGAGATAATCATTGTGTTATTAAAATGACACAAAATAAAGTAACTCGCTGCCTTATTAAAGTCCCGAAGGGTTCAAAGTGGCTGATTTCACCGCAGCTGTCAGCCGTTCTGCCATAGATGATGATCGGTGTGATATTCAGGTGCATGGGAAGCAAAAGGCCTTATTAAATATTTTATCATGGCAAAACGAAAGCGCACAGCTTTTAACATCCTGACGCGGTGTTTCAGCGAGTTAAGAGTAGTGTTTCCACTGTGAGCATGTACTTTCAGCAGAAACTGCAGGGTTGTTTTTTTTGTTTTTTTTTGCTGTGTATAAAAGCCCTGTGCTGTGCTTTGTGTGGCTGCCATCTTTCTGGAAAAGGGCCATATTGCATCAAATTCCAATAAGACATTACCAGTGTGATATATGAAGCTCAAGGAAATCCCTCAGCTGTAAAGTGAAAGGTGACACTTTATTAGTTGTGGGGAATAGATGCACACTAACGGCACCCCAATCACAAGCATTTCAAGAGTGTTATAATAAACATTAATAAACATATACATATTTTTCTCTAATTAATGATGAAAAATGTATTTTTATATTTGTATTGTAAATAATTGTTTAAATTAAAATGACTATGCCTTTCCTATTTAAAAGCCTGGGCCTTACAAAACCTGCTACTTTAGGTTCAGTCAGCTGATATGAAATGTTCATTTTTTATGAAGTCGATTCCAGTTGAAAAAATGCTACTTCTCACTTTTTCATTATGCCTTTTATTAATTTCAATGATTTACTGCCAATCTGTACTTTGCTTGATTGAATGATAGATTTACAATCCCCTGAATTTCAAATTCCCATCTTTCCTCCGTAGACATAACAGCAGCATGTTGCAGGAGCAGACCAGTACCCCACCTGACTTCACAGGCGAATAGCCCCTTGTGTGGCGAGGCGATGATTCGTGGGCATCCTGTTTCTCTTGGTCTGCTGCTGCTATGTGATAGCTGGAGTTTTATTCCGTGTCTCAGTCAGCAGACATGCTGCCTCCCCTGCCAAACATTAGGAGCTGGCCTTACAGCAAAGACGGCCAGAGGAAACAGCTCGTTGCTATCTGCATCTGAGTTCAACTGGGGTTGAACGCTCATCATGTAGATTGAGGAATGAAACCAAGAACTGTTAGATTACTTGTCGAGGCCACCTTTAATTTCTTCTTTGGAGTTATTAGTTACCAAGAGGCTTGCTAGCAATGTTCCCAATAATCTTTCTGGTGATGCTGCTTCCCAAAGGTGAGTCAAACTTAAGCCTGTCTTCCTTTGGGAAAAAAAGAGACCTCTCCTTTTAATTTATTAGACTAGATTATATCATTTAACTCAGGTTTACATTATTTTTCATAACTGTATAAAGTCACAAATGCTTGCACTTTTACCACCTATAATAGTTTAAAATATTTTCTTCACGTGGCCTTAAAATGTATTGTTTTAACAAACAGCAAGAAAAAGGAAACCAATCATTGAGACCCTCATTAAAATTTGTGACTAGAAGGAGCTATTTTAATCTCCTGCATGTTGACAGACCACTTGTGTCTCCTCTCAGTGATTCACTCTGCTCAGGGTCACTATGCCCAGAAACTCCTGAATGATTTGATGGAGAACTACTCCAGTGCCCTGCGGCCTGTGGACGACACAGACAGAGCCCTAAACGTCACCCTGCAGGTCACCCTCTCTCAAATCAAAGACATGGTGCGTGCTCGTTCATCAGCAAGTCTTGTTTCGTGTGCCACACATTCTGGTTAAAGGCGAGTTATAAATGGAAGAGGTTAATTATGTCCACGACTAAAATTAAACACCTCACTGAGAGTCATAGCATTTCTTTTAAATAGTCTAGCTGCAGAAACTTAAAAATACACTTTCTGTTTTAGCGGTTAAGGTGATTCATGCACACAAAAGGGGCATCAGCATCTGATTTATGTATGTTGAATAATATGTGGTAATCTCGAATAGCGTGTTCTACTTGCAGCATTACTGTGCAGTCAATAGTTGGCATATAATGTATTGGCCCATACATTAGCCACACTGCAGTAAAACTGACATCAGAAACTGACAGCAGAAAACATGCAAATGCAAAGAACTGAGTTTTTTAACTTGACACTGAGCCCAGCATGAAGGAAAACATGGAGGTGAACAGACCTTTTATTCTTAACGTTGTCCATGACCTCCTATTGTACAAATCGACCGGCTGGTGGCTTACACGGCTGGGTCAGGTTCCCGTTTGGGTTCAGTGCTGCGTCACTCCACAGTGAATTCACTGTGGAGTGAGTGTGGGTTTGAGCGTGCATAGTTGAAGACACAAAACCAGCTGCTGAATGTAATGTTTCCATATAATATCTGGGCATTTGTTGTCGTCACTCTGTCATACTTTGGAAGAAACGGATGCGAGCCAGACAGCAAATGAGTGTGTGTGCACTCTGGAGTGTCCTGTTACTAAAGCGGTTATGTGTTCCCCCAACCTCCTGTACTGTGCTCATCCACCTGATATTGACAGACGGGTCTGGATTTCAGCCATTGTGAGGCTTTGTGTTTGTCCACCTGGTGTTGATGAGCAGTGAACCGAGAAGATCAAGAGGGTTTTTTTCTTACTGTCTGTTGTGTGTAGATATACAGTTATAAGACACAGTAACTGAGGCATGTGCAGAAATTCATAACCTCTTATAGACCTTAAAGGTTTTTAGCAGTTGTGGATTTGACATTGGGAGTCTAGTGTTAATTGGTAACTGTAACCACTCATCAACAATTAGTTCTTCTAAGCATCTGAGTGAAGATGCTGAGAGAAATTCAAAGTTATCAAAGGTATCTTTGATGGAAAAATAGAGGAAGTGTTTAATGTTAGGCTTTGGGTTATATGACAACAAGATGCACACGCTGCAAGAGTCAAGAATATAAAACTAAAATAAGGCCATATCCTGTCAGAGGACAGTAACCATAAACAGGCCTCAAAACTCACCACAGACTACTAAAGGAAAAACAAGCTGTAGCTGGTGTTTTTCACAACTGCCATGACATGACCATCAGTGGTCATGCCATTCTTGCAGATTGCAAGCATGCACTATGTCACATGGTCTAAAAATATCCCAGAGCTCTAAGCAATGTGTAACTATAATAGAGAATTTCTAAATGAAGAAGCTGGCAATAAAGCTTCTGCAAGGTGTGATATATGTCAATGAGGCAAATACCACAGTTCCTCTTTTTTCTGTCAGTTTCTTATTATTTTCATGTAGTATAAATTATAAATTGAAATGATCAGTGCAATAACATTTAATTTAGCATTATAAGCTGCAGGGATCATTGTGTGTGTGTGTGTGTTTTTTTAATATCTTCACACTTAAAGTAATCAAAAACAAATTCTCCCAGAGGCACCAAAGCAGTTGCATGCTACTTTGTGTTTGCATACATTTGCAGGTCCTTTTTTTGTGACTAGTATGACTGTGACTGTGTAGGATGAAAGGAACCAGGTGCTGATTGCCTACCTGTGGATTAGGCAGACGTGGCATGACGCTTACCTGAAGTGGAATAAGGAGGACTATGATGGACTGGATGTGATCCACATCCCTAGCAGCCTGGTGTGGAGGCCTGACCTCGTCCTCTATAATAAGTATGCTCACATAGATGAATTTTCCAGGAATGCAGAATGTGGACAAATCTTCTTGCTGCCATTAATGTCTCTTATGTTATAATTCAATATAACGTTTATTCACAATGTTTAAAGACTACATGGTTATCTTTAAAGACTACTTGTGAGATTATAAATACTAGCAATTAGCAACAGAAGACACTGAATCTGACCACTGTTTAGCCAAATCACACACGACTTGCCAGTTGGTCTCAACCTATTTTCATCCTCTAGAGCTGATGATGATTTCTCTGGGCCCATGGACACCAACGTGAGGCTGCGCTACAATGGGGAGATAACCTGGGATGCTCCTGCCATCACCAAAAGCTCCTGCGTGGTGGACGTCTCCTACTTCCCCTTTGACAGCCAGGAGTGTAACCTCACCTTTGGTTCCTGGACTTACAATGGCAACCAGGTCTGGAGAAATACTGCCCATCTACCATACCTTGTTTAACAAAATGTAGATAGAACAAATAAACCCATATTGACTCTGTGTAGCTTACATTTCTTTTCAGGATAGTGGCAATCTGGGTCACCTAAATTTACCAGGCCACTTAAAATGGTTAAATTACACAAGACCCAGCTCTTGCTGTGACTCTGACCTCTGTGTTAGATCAGAGAGTAACTGAGATTGACCTTTTTGACATGTAGATCAGGTACACATTGCTCATTGTATTTGTCATCGTACATCTGTGTATACGTATACATACGTTTTTCTCAGTAAATGTGTCCCTCCTCTCTATTTCCAGGTAGACATCATTATGGGCATGGACAGCGGTGACCTGTCAGACTTTGTGGAAAATGTTGAGTGGGAGTGCCGTGGAATGCCGGCCACCAAGAATGTCATAATGTATGGTTGTTGCTCTGACCCGTATCCAGACATCACCTATACAGTACTCCTGCAGCGTCGCTCCTCCTTTTACATCTTCAACCTCCTCCTCCCCTGCTTCCTCATCTCCTTCTTGGCCCCTCTGGGCTTCTATCTGCCTGCAGACTCTGGGGAAAAGGTTTCCCTGGGGGTGACAGTTCTTCTAGCTTTAACGGTGTTCCAGCTCATGGTGGCTGAGAGCATGCCACCCTCAGAAAGTGTGCCTCTCATAGGTAAGAAGGTTTTGGTTTTTTTAGAAATATATTTAATAACTTGTTTTTGTTGCATGGTTTATGTTTCTGTCACTCTATAATTAAAAAATATATACCAGAAATCATACAGGCATGCATGGTCCAAAAATGACCTATGATCTAGTGATGCATTGGTATATTTTTAGTTTTCAAATTAAAGGTACCCTTAGGAATTTTACTGTTAAAACTTGGGCCATATTTATCTAATGTAGCATAGCACAAGGTTACACCTTTAACCTTTAAAAGGGTCACAGGGGCAGACACTGAATGAGAGGCAGGTGTACATGCTGGAGAAGATGACATTCCATATCTTACAGGACGAACATGTCCAAATATTTATAGCACACCCTATAATCTGACCTGGAGTTGGAAATTTTAAAATGTGAACAAAAAGTATTTGCTCGTCTGCTTTCATATGCATATGAACTTGAGTGACATCCCAATGCTAATCCATAGGGTTTAATAATGATGTTGGGCCACCTTCTAGTACCTACAGTGTGTTAATGGTCATGGACTTGTCTTCCATCAGTTTTTTGTTCCTTCCTGTTACACAGGGAAGTACTATATCGCCACTATGACAATGGTCACAGCCTCCACATCTCTCACCATCTTCATCATGAACATTCACTTCTGTGGTGTGGAGGCCAAACCAGTTCCACACTGGGCAAAAGTCCTCATCATTGACTACATGTCAAAGATTTGTTTTGTTTATGAAGTGGGTGAGAACTGTGCCTCTGCCTCCTCTTCGTCTTCTCGCTCCACCCAGGACGAAGTCCGTCACCAGCAGTTCAACACTCACATTCATTCAAATGGTAAACCTGGTAGGCAAAGTAGCCGAGAGGACCGGCATAGCGACAAGTATCCCAGATCCCAGAGCTCCAAGCTGCAGCAACATCCAAGAGTTCAGCACCACATCACCAGAGATGAGAGCGCCCACATATCTACTTTTGAACCCGGAAAATATGAAAGCTCTAATGGTAAAATTCAGATAAACGACTACTATAAGGAAAACCATAAGGTGCCGTATTGTTCTGGGGACCAGAAGATTCCCTGCTGCCCTGAGGATAAAAAGCCTCTACCTCAGGGTCCCACTGTAACCTTTGGCCCCTGTGTCTTCTGCACCCATGGCAGTGGCTTCGCTGGTATGGACACTAAGCTAGTGCGCAATGTTGAGTACATAGCAAACTGTTTTAGAGAGCAGAGAGCCACGTGCGCCAAGGGGGCAGAATGGAAAAAGATAGCTAAGGTCATGGACAGATTCTTCATGTGGATTTTCTTTATCATGGTTTTCCTCATGAGCATCCTCATCATCGGTAAGGCACCATGACCAAACTGTGGTTCCACAGATTTTTTTTTAATTTGCATATTTATACAGAAGGTCAATTGGGACTATTTTCCCTTTTTTATACACAAATGGGACAATCAAACATATGTGAACTTTCCAGCTTTTCTTTATTAATCATCGAAAACAAATTTCAGCTTTCATTCATTGTTTTTGTCCACATGCATTCAAGCCACTCTGCATTCCTTACCTTTGAAAATATGTTTAACCTATTATGTCTTCAACACATAATGATTTCATGTACTGTACATAGTGATATAAGTTTTTTGTTGTTGATCTAAAACGCAACAAAATGAGCCAGACCATGACACATACAGTATGTGCAGGCAATGCCAAATAACAGATCTATTGAAACCACAGTTCATAAATCACTGCTTTCAGTTTACTTCATCTCGTTAATACATTCGATTTTACTACTTTGTCAGCTATACAGTCTATAGCATCTCAATGTGTAGCTCGCTACAGCCTCCATCAATCATGCCTTTGATGTAGGAGTACTTCATCATTTGACCATTGAATACATGTGAGGGGATCAGCTGTCAAGTTAAAATATGACCGGTGGAGACAGCACATGTCTTATTCACAACTGTGTAATCAGACGCCTGGGGCCGAGAGACGCAGCGTCAGTGCTAGCTCCTGATCGGCAGAATCATTTTTCTGTTCAAAATCATCCAGTGAATAGTTAATGAGCAAGCTTTGTTTGTAGCACAGCCAGGGCCGTCAGGATGTAAGGTAATATGGAGCATCAATTATGTAACACAATGTGCGCACTCTGACACCCCCGTTCTCCCGAAGGCCCATCCCTTTAACTTTGAAAGTCAAGTGAATGTGTTTGTGTGTGTGTGCATGCCTGAACACTGGAAAGCCAAGTAGAAAAGGAAGAAATAAAAGAGGTAAGGACAAAAGGAATGCAGGAAAAATGAAAAGCAATCAATAAGAGGTTGAATGCAAATAATTGTATTCATTTTCTGAGCCTTGTATAATTGAAATTATTTTGCTGAACAATACAGTTACTCATACTACATTTTACATGGAAATAGTCTCCCAGAGTTCTCACCATAATAAATAGTAATAAAAAGTATTATGGCAATTCTATAGTTTAATACTTCCTCAAAGCAATAACTGGTCTATCTCAGTTTACTTTATAAATGTCCTAGTCTGTCTCAGTTCAGGGATGAAATTAAAATACACACTACAACACTCAAGCTGAATGCAGCGATGCATTATGTCAACTGGCACAATGAATGCCCACTGATAAGTTTTAATAACTTTGGACAACATTAGAGCCTTGGGCCAACACTTTGAAATAAACTTGCACTTTAGTAAAATTACACTGTGATATACTTATTTAGGCGTGTAAATGATGGCTGCTTCTTCTTCCGTATGCATTCTCATAAGTTTTCAATATTCCCGCCAAGAACTGCAAATATGAAGAAAAATGAGTCGTATTCTTTAATTTCACATTACCTTAAGCTCACAGTAGAGGGCACTCACTTCCCGCATACCATTGTAGTGGTGGTGGATGCCCCAAAGCTTACTGTTTGAAGCTGCATGTGGCAACAGAAGTGTACAAGATTTGCAGCTCAGAAGCATTCCCACTCATTTTTCATCTTCTGCAGAGACCCGCTCACATAACTTCACTACTGAGAGGAGGCAAAAAATATTTGGAGGGTATTCATTCCTCTGGTACTCTGGGGTAGAGTATGGCAAGTGTCTATAGCTCTGTGTCTCACTCACTTCCATTCTGTAACCAGTTCATTAATTTTAATTGACCTGGAGGCTAATAATTAAATAAATTTTCTAAGTAAAAATGTTTTAGCAGTAGGGGGCATAACTTTTGATTGTTCTGTGGGCTCTGTTCGACAGAATTTGATGGAGATGGTGAGATAGTGTTGTGTTTTTTCCCTCCACCTCTCCAAAGTAATTGTCATGGTGAAGCGGAGAGAGAGGTGAACCATGTAATCTGGGCAGGCTCAGCAGCTCAGGCACTCTGGGAAACAATGCTTGGGAAATTACCAAGAGCCTGGCACAATTACACTTGAAAGCATTATTTATCTTTAGGTTGTTTTGTACAAAACAACAGAAGTACAAAAATGAGGATCACTGTGATACGGTTATTTCACCAGTGAAAAGTAACTGCTTCCATGCCATTTTGTACTACTTTGAGACACTTTACAAAAGTCTTTATGCATCTAATGCATTTTAAAGACTGCACCATTTCTGTTTAATAGAGCTTTACACAAATTACACACATAAATCCATCCATCCATCGATTTTCTTTTACTTATCCAATTCAGGGTTGAGGAGGGAGCTGAAGCCTGTCACAGAGCGAGAGGCAGGGTACACCCTGTACCGGTCATTAGTCTTATCACAGGGCTCAGTAATGACATATAATAAATGTTAATCATTAATCTTTGATGTAAATTCATCGTTTACATCAAAGGAATTACAAAAGACCAAATACCCCACAAATACAATTAGCAGTTTACATCCTGTATGGGCGACTTTTGGAAAAAAAGGAGGATACTTTTATTTATTGTATTTGTGTGTAGCAGGGAGGATCTGTTCTGGGTAAATTACAGTAATGCGTCTTAAAATGTTTAATAATTGTGAAGTGTTGTAAACTTGGACGTGCTCTCTAGATTCAGATTTAGTGTGTGATAGAAAAAAATGGATTCTGTCATTGCATTTAAATACAATGGTCCTCTTGGTTATTGTCAGAGCTATAAAAATGAATGGTGTAGACTCCTGTCTTCTTTGAAGTATGGAAAGCTCCCTGGATGACAAATGAATGGGCAGGGAGGGATGCTGAGGCTGAGGATCTCTGATGGATGTTCATGACCTCTGGCCACAGTGTTTGAACCGGAGTGCAGAGAAAGCGATCAGTTGAATTTAGACAATGCTGACATGTTACTTGTGACCCATCTGGTGCATTTTTGGGGCATTGTCAGCTGTTCATTTTTGTCAAAATACAGAATACTATACAAATCCTTCAAGACAGAATCTGTCTGGCACCCTTGTAGGTGGCCTATTTAAATTAAATGGAGAGATCCAAAACTTTAATGGTCACAGTAGATAAAAATGTCAAGCGCAGATTTACCATTCTAATGTAAAACAAATAAATAAATAAATAAACTAATAATATCTTTAAAGTTTGAGTGTGTTTGTTACAAAAAACCTGCATTTATTTGGCATACGATAAACAGTACTGTGCCAAAGTCTTCATTATTTCTTTATATATTGCAAATATAAACCACTGCACAGGAATGTGCAGTGATTTAATTGAAACATGTATTCATAAATAGAATGCAGCATGTAAAAACCTGCTGCCATTCTAATGAGCTTGAAAATCCATAATTGGTATGAGCATCCTCATTCTCCAACACAGCCACAACTCTTTTTGGCAAGCTTTCTTATCATTTCTTTAAGTAGTATTCAGGAGTAGTTTTCCAGCCTTGAAGGACAATCAAAGCTCTTCTTTGGATGTTGGCTGCCTTTTGTTCTGTTCTCTGTCAAGATGATCCCAATAATGCTGAAGTCTGCACTCTGGAGAGTCCAGTTCGTGACTGATGGTGTTCCTCTGTGTGTGTTTTCTAACTACATATGCTTTTTCTGCACCTGTAGTGCATTTAGGAACACTATCATGCTGAAAACACTGAGTCATTGGCAATCAGATTCTTTCCAGATGGTATTGCAATCAAATTTTGGAAAATCTGACAGTACCTTGCTGCATTAATAATTCCATTAATGTTGACAAGATCCCCAACACCAAACTCTGACAGAGCCTCTGAGTAGACACTGACTATTTGTACTTTCTCCAGACTTCTTCCCTACATATTCATGACGATTTGTACCAAAACTTTGCAAATTTGCATCATCAATCCATAAGACCTGTTGCTGCTGATTTTCAGTAGTTCTTGTGTAATTTTGAGACAGTAATTCACCATTAAGATCATTCACTGGTGAGTTTTCAGAGAATGAAGACCAGATGCGTCTCTCAGGTCCTGTTTCTTCTCTAGAATTTTTTTTCCTAATTCTTAAGGCCATGACTTTCAGGTAATGCTCATCTGCTGTAGATATTTTTTATTTTATTTTATTTTTTATGTGTGCCAGATCTTATTTTGTCCTCTATTTGTCCAGTTATTTTAAATTCTTTAAGCACACTGCATACCATGCCACTAATAGCTCTTTGGGAATTACCTTGTGTATGTAAATACTGTTTTATGTCTCTCAAAGGTTTTGTGTTGGCATTTTTTTTGTAGATTTAACTAAACAAATGGGAACAAATGATGTGTTTTTTTGATGAGCTGCTGGTAACAAAGTACCAAAGGATTTACTAAGTTGTCTGTTATGTGTAGACACAACACTTGATTTGAGTATCGTGTGTTAAGTGGCGTAACAAACAAGCAAAAAGAACAGGACTGGATTGAACATGAACATAAATGAAAAAGCAGTCAATATACAAAGAAAAACTTCGAAAAAACTAAAAAAAAAAAAAAAAAAGGTCCAGCTTTTACAAAAGTATACAAAAAACATCATATGAGTTATTAAGTATTAAGACTTAAATGCAGGGCAGCACAGAGGGAAATTGAAGGTGGCAGAAAGCCCCCCCCCACCCCCCCCAGGGGGCAAAGGAACCAAGGCTTTTTATTTACGCCACTGCTTTTCTATTAACTTCCCTTGGATGAAATAACAGCTGCGTGCCATCTGCAAGCGATCTAATATTGTTAGCGGTTTTCTGACATAATACCCTGTAAAATTTTAACAAGCCCATATGCTCCAGATAGATGGAGGGCATCCAGCGTTAAGGAGACTCTTGATCCGTGAAGAACGGGGCATTAAAATTAGCATGCTGTTGCCCTGGTGACGGAAGCAAGCTAACCCGAAGCTGCACCGTAATGTTGACGTTTAGAAAGTTTGTTTGTAAGTGGAGACTCTGTGGTGTAGCATTTTTATAAATTACCCATTCAAGGCTGCCGGGGGGCTAGCAGTAAAACCCGAGGAAACCCCTGTTACTGCTTGGTAAGGGGTCAGGGTTTGTGTGTGTATGTGTGTAGCGGGGAGTTGGCAATTAAAACTTGCTGAGCAGCTAGCAGCAGCGCCACTACCGTTAAGCTACCTGCGCAGGAAAATACGGAGAATCTCGGATAACGGGAGGTCTTCTCACAAGGTAACGAATAACAACACGAATTTTCCAGCTCTGCTACTACAGAAAGTGAGGTCTGCTTTGTTAAATAACTGCTGTGGTAAATGGCGAAACATACATAGCAATAGCACAGGTGTTTTGAAAATTGTAAGCAACGGTGAAACATGATGACAATTACTCCATATTATTTATCGGTTCATTTAGGGTCATTTTATTGATAATCTAATCTGTAATCTTTTTATTTAAACTGGTTTAAACGTTTCTCTTTTTAAGGCTAACTGAAACTATTATAGGTATTTATATATTCTATACATTATTATTGTTACTTAAAAAAACTAAAATAAATTAATAAATGTGTTTGTATTTGCTTACAAACTTTGCATTTGGAATTTAATGTTGCCTTCTTACACTGCAAAATGTCGTGTTTAACTATTAAATTCAACTAAACGTAATGTCATCAGGGAAAAAAGTTTTGGTACACTTGTGAGATCATGTCAATAAATCTTTAGTTTAATCATGTCTTTTATTCTGGCTGTATTGTGGCTTTTATTTACAGATATCCTGTTTCACTTAATTAACCATCATATGTACAAAATAAAATCACTTTTTTTAGGTAAAGTCGAGTCCATTATGTTTATATTGCCCCAAATCAGAAAATCTCTGAGCTTCAAGTTTAAAATTTTCGGTGCATTGTTTAACATTAATATTAAGAGAGTCCAGCTTTGCATAAAGACTTAAGACATAAGACTTAGACACAAATAGAAAAGGATTCTAATCTATTTTCTTATAATAACTAATATAACCATAGTCCAAGAGTGAGTATTTGAGTAGGGTAGGTAAGTCTAATTGCCTGAGGGTAAAAGCTCCTCAGAAATCTTTCTGTATTGGCCGCTGGTACGCAGGAGTATCTTCCTGATGGGAGCATATGGCATGATGTTTTTTTATAGTGAAGAATAACTAAAATAAAAAAAAACTAAAATCAGGGGTGAAAAAGTCATTATAGTTAGCTTTAGCTTCTAAATATAACACCTTAAAATGAATCTCTGGAAGCAACTGGAAACTTGAATAAATCAGAAACAAAAGCAACTAAAAATAAATGCTAATTTTAAAAAAAGAAACTATGATAACTCTGCACGGCATGCTTTCAGGTGTGCAAGAGAAAACCTGACCTTAGAAGATGGTGAAAAAAAAAAATGCCACAGGGCGTCACAGGTGCCCTTTCACAGACAAGACACAAAAGTCTGTTTCTCACATGGCAAGCAGCAAAGACCTGATCCAGCTGGATGATGAAGCTGAAAGTGACACCTCTGCAGCTCCTCCACAGCCCCACATAACCATCCAAAGCTGGCAGGGCTTCCCAGACAGAGTTTACCTGCTGGCATCAGTAATCTATCAGAATAACCATCTGGAAAAGCCTGCTGCACAACGGTTAGTGAGTTATGGCAAAGAAAGAGGACTCCGGTTACCTGAAGTCAAAGATGAGGAGATGCATCGTGCAGCTTATGAGTTGGCCTTCAGCACACTAAAATGTAAGTTGGCAAATAACTGTTAGCTCAGGGTTATTTGTCGAACCTTTATTATTCCTTTTTTTGGCTTTCTCTGCCCGCCTGTCATATAAACATAAATCAACAACCTCATATGAGGAGCAGGCAAGTAGCTGCCTGATGTTTCCGTTCATAGTTTGTTTTTGCCTTGAGATGATCTTTCACAACACTACAGAAGGGAAAATGTCTTAATAAACATTACTTTCTAGCATCTGATTGTTAGAACCTGACTGGTATTAGATCCTAACGTGGCAGTCTAATTGAGATCATGGGATGAATCGTTTAAGGGCCTGAAACAATTAAAGTCTCATTTAACCATTAATAAAATAAGTCACTGTTTGCTGTGGGTGGATAACCAGTCTGTTACCTCAAATGCAGCACAAAGCATACAATTTTTTTATGATTAAGAAACTGAGATTGTCCTTTGATATAGTATTAAAAGTCATAAAAATCAATAACAAAATACCAAGACTGCATCTTCTCTGGGCCTGTGAAGCTGTGCTGACCCTTGACTTAAAAGTGTTAAAAAACAAACAACAAACCTACAGATTAAAGCGATTCCTAATTTTTGATTTATACCTCTTGGTAATGGTCCGTGGTTTGGGTAAATGTGAAGCGACATCAGGAAACGTTTTCATCAGCTGTCATTTTGAATCATTTCTCTTTCTAGAAATTGCAAGCAAAATTGATTTGATTTCTGGCAAACAAACAGCTTTGGGCAAGTTAATTGACAGGTAGAATTGCATATAGATAGACTGATGAAGGGCGAGTAGAAGAGGGGGAAAAAATGCTCGAGTGGTCATGGGGGAATTCTGCGTCATGCTACAAATCAATTTGTCCCTTAATCTGTTTGCTGGGACTAGGGTGAGGTCTGGGTGACCGAAGTCACAGGGTGTGTAATCACCATGGCAATAATGCAGAGGAGGCGAGCCAACAGCCAGGGCAGGAAGCCGGCTGGAATCGATTTAACGTGTTTTCAGTGGACGCCGAGGTCAGGTTGCTAGAACGCCCTCATAGCCATGGATGAATTTTTTCATCTTCTCGCTGTGTGTCCACTGAATCTGGATGAATGTCAGACATACATGTTAAACAGTTAATGCAGATCACCTCAAAAATATCCATCATCACCAGCTCCAGCACCTCATCTGAGTAACTTATATTAGATTTGTAGCTCTAGGTCATCATAGCCTGCTTGCATTACCAGGTGAAACTAGGAAGATTGCTACTTTCTCTTCTTTTGCTAGAAGAGAAACTAGCAAAATTTAAAGAAAGGAAGGGTGGCTCAAGACTTCTCCACAACACTCTACATTTTACTTGTTTTTTTAATCACTCCTTTCTTATTATTTTAAAGATAAATACTGTTATAAGTTTGGACTAGACAAGGTAAGATCATTTAAAGAAGCTGTGGAGCCTCACCTCCTTGTGTTGAGTACTTGAGATGGATCAAGTCATTTTTACAGTAGGTGTGTATGTATATATATGACTATTTTGTGTTGCAGAGACATTGCTAGTGACATACTTTAATCATGTATGTATTTTGGATTCGTGTTTGTATTTTTGTGACGTTTGCTGTGTAGATGAAGCGACACACCCTCGAAGCGTCTCAGTTTTTCTTCTTCCTCCTGCAAACACGCCAGCTTTTCGTGCAGAATTTGATTTTCTCCTGACATGCAGCACTAGGATGCTGGGAGTCACAACAACACACATGCTTCTTGTAGGGCCATTCAATGACTGATCCAAAACTGAACAAAGGTCAGATGTTAACCTAAAGAAGAAGCGCTTCACCAGCGAAAAGCACGCAGAGCAAAATGTCAGCGAGTATGAACTGGTATTGATCTTTGTGATTATAACTCTTATCTGTTCTAAACAAAAGGTTCAGTGAGCTCCATGTCGGTGGCGGAAGACACAGACACTCCCTTTCGGGGTGTTGTGAGGAGTGTCGAGCAATGCGAAATGTTATGGGGTTGGTGTTGAGGTTGATCTTTACCCTGGTGTAGAATTGCCATTTCATAAACAAAAGACAAAGCTGTTGGGATTTTCTCCACATCTTCTCCTTCTCTTACACTTCATTCTCACTCTTTTCTTCTTCTGTGCCTTCTTTTGTCTCTTAAAAAAAACAATTTTCCAATGTAGCTCTGCTAGATCAGTGACCTAAAGGCAGGTTATGTTTTCAAGGTTTCATATCTTATTCAGTGGTCATGCAGTGTGCTGTCATTGCTTGAGGAATACGCTCGTGTTAAGCTGTGTAAAGTAATTTTTGTGGGAATGTGGTAGAAATTCAGTTGACCTTGTCAGTAGCCATAAAAGCCCTCCCTCCTCCTCTTTTTGCCTCTTTCTACTGGCTGCTCCTCTGAGTATTTCTGTCTCATTGTCCACTGGCCAACTGGGCTGCCAGGCTGTCAAATGACTGAGGCTGCTCTTCTCTCTGTGCAATGAGAAAGGGCCACTCTGTGTGCTATGCTGGATTTGGAGCATGAGACAAAGAGAGAAAGATTTGTCTTTTATTTTTTTTGTCCTTGACCACAATCAGGGCAGTTATCACCACTATGCCTCAGCAAATATTAAATTGTCCAGGTGCATAATACGTAAGATAGATTGAGCATTTAGCCCAAAGGTGAATGTATAACTTACTGCAGGTACCTTCAATTGCTGTTCCAATGTTAGATTAATGTGCAATTGGGTGTACTGATGCAGAACACTGTGAGACAAAGACCTGCTGAAGAGGAAAAAGCGACGCCATTCAGGTCTGGCTCTTGTGCTGAGCATTTGTTTGACTACAGGCACCATCAGTCACTGCTCATTGTGTAACACCTGGATGGAAGCCACACGACACATAACCTCAGTTCTGCATCCTACAGTGCCTCCTGCTGATTGAGGATGCATCATAATTTATTTAATTCTTTTTTGTTAGACTCGTTTCAAGCGACTGTTGCTTGTCAGACTTAAAAGATTTTGCATCATCCCCCAGGTAAAAACCCAGCGTGGCGTCTGCTGTGCAAAGATGTCTCCTGTAAGTGATTTATAGTAGAATTCCCTCTGTGTTTTGCTCAAATTGCAGTGTGTGATTTATAGCATGTTAAAGACCATGACCTCTGCAGAATCAGGCGTCATGGCCTCTTTAGAGATCTGTTTTGCAGTGTACACTGAGCGGTTATCTCTTAAGAGATTGTCTTTAAGGACTTCTGCAGTAATGGGGACAATTCTAAACCTTATTCACCTGCATCTGCAGTAAATTACACCACTGCTGATGTTGTAGAGTTCTGTTTCCTCAATTAAAGATAAGCTCTATCATGTGAAAACAGTTGTTTGTGTAGCCGCCTGTGTATGTGTGTGTGTGTACCTGCATGCAGATGCTTGCCTTGCCCTACACTGTATAGGGGTGCCCAGTGTGAATTTGTGATGTTGCGATAAGTTAACAGCAGTATGTGGTTTCCGTGGTGTCTCGGTGGATAGGATCTAAAACCAGACCCTATTTGCAGTCTTAGAGGTGTGTCTGTTAGGAATAGGAATCAACCAAAAGGCAAACCACCCTTGTGACAGACAAAATTTCAAAACTGTGGTTTCACACTTGAAGAAACACATGCATCTTATTGACAGCTTTCGCAGTTGTCTGTTTCTTCACTAGATGCGCATTCATATTAGAGAAATTATCCTTTTGCCCCATTCACTCAGTGTGCAGAGAGCAAACGCTACCTGCAGAGAAACTTTGGAAGCAGCTGTTCTTTAATCCTAACATGATAGACGGGCAAGTGTTCCTGTCTCTCCATCTCATGCATATCGAAAAGGAGAGCCTGCTGTTCACAGATGGGAATGGTAAGGATAAGCCTGTTTGTTTTTATGTATATTTTAAGAGAAAGAATCCTGTTGGTTAGTGGGGCAGTTGCTGCTTTTATGATACGATAGCGTGGGTATGGGGGTGGAAAACCACTATAAACCGAGGAAAGATATCTGATAGCGAGCTCTCACCTTTTAGCAGTTTAAAGTCAGCCCTTTCAGACTTCTGTCACCTTTTTCATAAAGAAGGTCAAGAAGAGTTTCCCTGGACTAAAATGACAGAATTAACTTATTGATTGCACCATAACGGTGTGCAAATAATTTTTATAGGACAGCAAAGTATAGATGAGCAGGTACCTCTGTAATACTCTGTATACAACAAATTACAGCATCCCCATAATCAGGATGGATTTTTTAAAATCCTTTCTTATTCCTGTTAAAAATTAAATATAATCAGAGGTCGTGCAGTCAAAATGAGATGCCTCATTAAGGAATAATTACTATAAAAGCAAAAGTGAGCAAAAGTAATGTTATGAAAAAAAATATATCCAAGGTCATAAATGTTCCCACACTACCTTGTGTTATCCTTGCCACGTTGGTAAAAACGTTCTAGGAGAATTAGACTAAAAATATCACAATGACGTGCATATGGTTAGATATACTTGGGATCATAAATTACTTGGTTGCTTGAGGGTTAATTAATGGTGTGAATAAACTGGAAAATTGAATCATACTGGCACATACTAGCCTGGTATGAAAAACACGCTCGCGCTCTATGTTTGGCTTCACTGATTATGTCTCGATCTGACCTTTTCATTATTTTATATGTCATTGGTGTCATTATTCCTCCAATTAAATGGGCTCTCATAGCAAAGACACACTAAGTGAAAGAAAAGAACCAAATGAAGAATCAGATTAGGTCTAATTAAACACCAAATAAGCATTTAATCACGGGAAATTAAACCCCCGATCTAATTGAATTATCTTTTGAAATTAAATTGCCATCATTCAGGGTGCCTCTAGGAGCCTCTTTTGTTCTTTGTCTTCATCTCGTTTAGCTCTTTTTTTTGTGTGTTTTCATGTTTTTATCATTAGATGTGGATTCATTAATGGATAGGAGTAATTTATTGTGCCTCCGTCTCCTCCTCCAAATGGAGGAGTCGGGATTGGTTTCGAGGGATAATTAGACATTGATATAAAAGATGCATTAATATGCATCATCGTTACTCACTCACAATTAGTTATTGAAATCTCTGTTATTACATTTCTATCCTTTTAACCTTGTTTTATTATTCCTGTGCAGATCAAGAACTGCTGGAGGACATGATGATTGACAGCTGCTGTTATCTTACTCAACCAATGGTAAATCATTTCATATAATTTTATATGTCCGTAATTTCTCAGTTTACCTTGTTATCCCTCTGTGTATAGTTTTGCTTACCTTAGTGCTTCCACAAACACTCTCCAGTGTTCATGTCTTGCTGCTTACACTCCACATATTGTTTGTTCTATTCTCTCTGATCTTATAATCAGTAACAGTAATATTGACTTATTGCACTGACATGCTCCTCTCACCAACTCACAAAGCGCCTTGTTTTGTTCATATTCCCTCCTCTAATCAATGACAATGTCTCCCTTTGGAGTAAAAAACATCTAAACGTTACTATGTGGCAGAACATATCTGGCTGTGTATTATCCTTTATTACACCCCATTAATTAGCGATGAAATCAAAACAACCCAGGGGCAGTGAGTTTGTATGTACCATCTGAGTGTATTCTGCATAGTGTGTATGCTGCATCTGTCCTCTAACCAATTTTTATTTTGTTATGATGCTGTGTACTCGTAAAAGAAAGCTTTGTAGCACAGCCGTGAACCTACAGCCTTCTTAAATGAAGAGGTATCCTCTGGAGGAGGCTGGCATGTACTTTTGCCCTACTTTTAACACACCACATAAAAGATTCTGAGCAAAGAGGAGGGCTGCTTAAGCTGTTTTCTCCGACATTCTGGATGGTGATAAAACATGGGCAGAATACAGAGCGACTGCGTGGCTGGTGAAGCAGGTGAAAGAGACGCGAAATGAAAGTGAGCGGCGGTGAATGTGCAAACAGAAAACAGAGCTGTCATAGAGTTTACAGATCGAAGATAGCCAGTGTCTATTTCAGCGAGGGCCTAAGCATACCCGGGCACATTAATACACATGAATATATGTGTTTGCAGTGTAATCCCCACAGGCACACAGATGTACACTTGCATCGTAGCCTTGTGAAATATGGCCCTGGGTGAAATGAATGGCTCTCCCTACGGGATAGTGGCAGGTCGTTACTCTGCATTTCTCTAGCTAGACAATAAAGCCCAGACACAATGAGACAGTCTTTAGAGCTCACTCTCACCTTCTTTTACACTCCTGGCATCTATAAAGTTCAACCTTGGTAGAGAAATAGAGATGGGAGAAAGAGGTGAATGAGAGCGAATAGACTGCATGTAAAAAAAGGGGGTACATGAGGGTATTGGATAGAGAAAAGAGAAAAAAAAAGTAGAACAGAAAAATGAGGGTATACATAGGCTTTGAGCCTAAAGCACATTTGATCACAATGGAGGAGGAAAATGAAGTCTAAATCCCACAGAGGATGGAAGTAACCTGAATAAATTCTAGTCAGGAAGACAGAGAAGGTAGAAAGCGTTTGACATGACAGAGTTCCAATCCACGTGTAAAATGAGACATATGAAATTTTAATCACAGCTAATGTAGTACATGCATTCGGGATATTTCATCTATAGTTTGTTCGGTTGTGTTATATCAGTAATACACTACTGAATTGAAATTAGCCCTGAAATTAAACAGTGAGATGAAGACAGTCTCAAGAGACTGGGATAAGAGTTGCTAAGCAGAGCTGACATGTTTACTGTTTCCCACCATGGGACACTGTTTCCAGGCAAGCTTAGTGATTGGGAATTTTCCCACACCCAAGTGTTTAACCTCGGTGAAGGACAAGTGGAATTTGAGGTAATGAGGGAAGTCGAGTGAGCTAAAAAGCAAAGCGTCACAACCTGTCTCAGAAATCGACCTTTCAAAAAAAGAAAAGAAAAAAAGAAATTAAAGGCCTCTGTACCAAATAATAAGGACAACCTAATTCCTCCCCTAAAACAGAAACCTTTGTAGCGTTCTAACTTCTCTGCCCATTAGCCCAGTTGTGAGGATGTGGCAAGCTGTTTCTGCAATGGAGCACCATCTGCCACTAATGCGGCTGGTGCCCTCCCACCCTCAGGGGGAGAAAGGTGGGGTTAGAGAGAGAAAAGGACAGGGATATGGAAAGAAGTGGAGAGAGGAAGATAGTGAGTTTAAGGGAGAGCGATAATTGTAGGGGAGTGGTGGAAACATAACTCAGACTTCCTCCTAGTTTTAATTAAGTACCAAACGTTGGGTCATGGCAGGACATCCTTGAGCTACTGTGTGTGTGTCAATTGTGTAAATGAGAAACAATTCAGTCACTGAATCAATACAGATAAATAGTATCAGTCCACAGTTCTCCTCATTATGTAGCTGAAATAGGGCCATTTAAAAACCACCGAACTACACCGATGCAGGTGTAAATTCTGGACATGCAACATATGACTTTTGAGCCGTTACCACTGAATAAAAACAAGGTTGTTCCTCAAGTTATTAAAATGAGAAATATTTCTATTAGGCCTCTGCTCTTGTTCTTGCTTTTAAATGAAACGTGGTGCCTTTTGCTCTTACACTCTAGCCAGACGAACAGATGAGCCTTGTTGCCGTCATGCTCTATGACTTCCAGAACAGGAAGTTCCTCCCTCGGGAATGCAAGGTGGACGAGATCGTACAGGAAGTTAGACATGTGGAGGACTACCTCCTCAGGTGAGGAAAAAAACAAACCAAAAAACAAAAGCACAAAAAAGCTGAAATCACTGCGGGTGAAATTATTAAAAGACAAACACAATAAAACATGAGGAATTTTAGATGAAGTATTTAAAATCTACACAGCCTGGCTGGTATTGTCTTCATGTACATCTGCCTGTGTGTGGGTTTGTCATCACGTGTTTCTTTATTTGTTCTGGGTGGTTTTTGTTTTTTTAAATCTGTTTCGTTGTCTTCAGAGAGATTTTGTAAAAGCAAACCCCAAAACAAACCATGATTGCTCTGCAGCTGTGCAAAACACAGTGATAAAACAAAAGGTCAATTTGGCAGATGGAAGTAGTCCAACCCATGAGTACTGAGCAAGGGGAGTCAGAAGAAAGGAAGCCAAGAGCTCACTGGTTACCATTCACACATTCTTTTTTAATCTGTAATGTATTTGTAACTTTCCATGTAAGGTATCTGGTGGATAAACATAAAAAAATGTTCAAAGTTCAAAGAGAAATCTGGCCTGTGTGCTGTCATCACAAGGATGCCCCTAGTGTTTTTTTTTGTTTGTCTTGTGTGCAGGTTTAAAACCAAACTGGCTGCCTCTCTGGCCCGCTGCAGGATCAAACATGATCTCTTGTCCATTGAGTGTATCCTGCCAGAGAGTGTGAAGAAGAAGCAGCAGAGGTCGAGCAACCTTCCACTTTACGCATGGGTCAACACGCTGAAGAGCAGGTCAGCTGAGCATGCTGAGAGTACACGCTCACCTTCCCAGAAGCAGATAGCACACACTTACACATTTACACCTGTACATAAACACAGACGTGCACTGTAAGCATACCCAGGATGTGTCCACACGCACCTGCATTTACACAGACCTTTAACTTTGGGTGCTATCCAGTGTTTTATGGGCCAGGTACCCAGCTGACATCCAATTAAATGTCCGCCCTACACACTGTGTGTGTACGCGCGCTAATGTGTGTTCTTGCCTGGGCCTGACAGCCTGATTCAGTTAGGTTTAAATCCTGCTGCTGTAGACAGATTCAATCAGCAGCAACCCTCAGTGAGCTCTGGGACTGTAAAGGTCACTTGTTGGGACTAATGGTGTGTATGTACATGTGCACGTGTTTGTATGTGTATGTATGTATGTGTGTGTCTTAATGGCTTTTATAGCCCATATTACTGTTAAAGACTCTTAAAAGGCCAAATAGCAACTCTGACACTCTAACACTATTATTATCGAATAATGAGAGATAATAATAAGGAGAGGAGAGAGCCTTCCCCTTTCTGCTACCTCTGACCTTCATCTTTTATCCCTTCTCTTGGGCTTCCGCTAATCTGCTCTCTCCTCTCTCTTCGCCTTCCCGCTCCTCTCCTCTTTTACTTCCAGTCTTGATGAGATCCAGGGTGTCCTGAAGAGCGCAGGTTTCTCTCAGGTCAAATCGATTGGGCAGTTGGAGGGCCAGACGTTCTGCCAGGATCCCCACTGTGGGGATATACTGGTCTTCCCTGCACAGCTGAAGGCTCAGCTGTACTCCACCAAGCTGCTCAGCGATCACAAACTCATCATCCAGGTACTAGGTGCACTGAGAGACGAGGTTTCTGACAACATCAGCCTCCTCTCTGAAGACTCTAATATAGCTGTGGAATCTCTTTAGCTCCATCAGTCTTCTGTGATATTTATGATTTCACTTTGATAATGGACTTTCTCAAATTGATTGTAAGACTGAAATCGCTTATGCCAAGAAAGATTAGTTTGCCCAGATACAAATATTTCACATCACTTCCACTCATATGGCTGTGCTTCACTTTGAGCCATAAAGAATTATCCTGTTTGGGAGGATTGGACAGTTTAATCATTTAATTTCTGCTTCATAAAAGTCAAGCTGCCACATAAACTGTGAACAGTACGCAGCACCACAACACAAGTAAATCAGATTTTTGTGGCCAGATTCAATCAAATATTCATTGCCTCTCCCTAATTAATCATCTCTCCTTTATATTTGTTCACTGACTCTCCATCACTCTTTCCATTTTCTGTTTTTCTGCTTTTTCTCCTCCTTGGTTTGCCTCATAGCATTGCTGCAACAAACTATTACTTCCACTCCCTGTGCCTGTAGGATAAGTCATGCAGCTTGGGCCCAAATGCTGTGTGCTCCCTGCTACACGAGGAAGGAGATATTCTCATGGTGGGCTCCTTCTCCGGCCTCACTGTCTCCCACACTGCTGCCCTAATTGCAGAAAAGTATAAAGCCAACAGCATCAATTGGCCCAGCGTCTACGTTTGTGTCAACAACTGCACAGATGCTCAAAGGGAGGAGCTGGAGCTCACTCTCTCTGCAATGGGCTGCAACAGTAAGAGAAAACAGATGTATGTCCTTGAGTGGGCTGTCAGTATCGGTTTGTGTTTGTGTTGGAGACAAAAGAGGCGACAGAAGAAGATGGAACAAAAGAAAGCACCTGGCTGTTAACTGTCTTTGTCTTTAAATGAAGTGAAAACTTCATATAGACCAACAAAGACTGGGCGAGTTCTAGTGAGAAAAATGGATGTTGCTGTCAGCAAAAATCCTAGGGACTCATATAAACTCAGTGTGCTTTAAACCAGGTTATTTTGCTGATAGTGGCTGCCACCTCAGCTAGTCATTAGAGAAATAAAAATGGGGAAGGAACAAAGTTGACATTTTTATGATTGCAAACGACGCCTTCAGGCACAGAATTTTTCTATAAAGAAATATAGTGGGACATCATGGATTTAAGCACGGAGAACATGTGCATGCCTGGTGCTGGTTATCATTATACTGTCTGTGTCTGGCGCTCAGATGTGAGACTGATACTGGAGGAATTCCAATCTTTGCACACCGGTGACAAGCGACTTCAAAGAGTGCGCGTTATCCTGTTGACCCCCAAGTGTTCTGTGTCTGCAGTTAGCAACCCAGTTGATTTCATACTACAAGAAAATGGAGGTAACGATTTAAGCACTGAGCCATACACTGTGGGTGTATTTACTATACCGATATAGACCTGGGAACATACAGTTGGTTAATGTGCACAAATCAAGATGTTGTGCTCACTGGATATACTGTAGGATGTGATATATCAAGCTTACATTGTTTAAATGCAAATTATTGCTATTGCTATTCCTGTGCAGTTGTTGCAGTCGCATTCATAAAAATTAAAAAACAATGTTTTTATGCAATAGCTTCTAGTGAAAAAGCTCTAAACTAGCCTTAATATTAAAAATTGAACATTTTCACCCTGAACAAATATCTGATGGAAGTCTTTCTTTGTGGCATAACAACGAGCGGATAACATACTTACTTAAAGATGCTTTTATACCCACTCGAAGACAACAGTTAATAAAGTAAAGATTATTCTCTTCTGAAGCTCCTCTTTGTTTTTTCAGACACAGACCTGCTGCAGGACCTGTCCCAAGGCTCCATAGCCCAAAGCAAACTGGAATCCCTGGTAGCACAGCAGAGGAAGGATATTGATCATGCCTTGATGTGTGAGCGTACAACCACCCGCTCTCGTGCGCGCACCACATAATCTGAGTTTCAAGCATGCAGCCTCTCTGACACGATGTTGCTTACACTTCCTAATTATCTAATCTCCTATGCCATTAGGCTGAAGTCTGTGGTGTTCCTTGGAGATTCTCTGAGTTTTAATTAAGGACCCTAATGTTACACTGTGCTGGTCATTCGCTGTCTTCTGCAGCAGTCTTTGCATATTTCAAAGTGTTTCGGTGTCCCGCTTTGTGTTGTATAAATTGTCTAGAGGTGATCGTGATAGAAGTATTCTGTTTTATGCCGATGCTACTCTTTTAATCTGCTGTCAGTGTGTTTTTGCTCAGTTGTATTCTACTGTATATATTTATATGCTGCATTTTCCTCTGTTCAGCAAATCTGTATCAGCGAGTTATGCTCATTAGCTTCAATCCATCTTGTTTTGTTCAGGGGATCCTTCTGTCTCTGCTCTGGGATGTGTTCATTGAGCAGGTGGAGTCTGTAGGTTGGGGGAAATGTAAACTAGCTTCTCTAATTAAGCAGCTATTGATCAGCCCTTGTCTGTGGTTTTGCCAGTGTAGATGCTTTCTAATAGGACTAGTAATTAATGGTGGGTATGTATCGAGTGCCGTGGTTCAGTTGTGTCGATGGTCTCATTTCAGCGTCTCACACTCACACACACAGACACACACACTGCCAAAGCCTTTTGTGTCTGTTGTGAAGCATCTAATTGCAGGACACCTGAATGACATTTTGGCCTGGTTCTAATCTTTTTGTCTCCGTTTCACCTCCAAGTTATATTTCATATTTGATTGGAGCCGATTTGCCACATCTGAGCAGGTTTTCTTCTTTATCAGCCGAGTGTTAATTATTTCTGTCTGGCAATAATTAGCGAGCAAGAAAGAAATCAAAGCTCAAATGAAGGGAGTTAGACTGCCAGCAGCCAAACAAATCTTCAAGCCAGTCGCAGTTAAATAAAATGAGCAATGTACATGCATAAGCAGCGCGAAGAAATTAATATTCAAGAGCATATTTCTTCAAAGCGAGCAGTTGATGAGAAGGACGGCTCAGCTTGAATAATCAAATGTAATTGTTGTAAATAGGGATGAAGGGACGCTTTTTAACTAAATGTGTGTGTTTTTGTGTATAGTCCCCAAAGTTTTGGCAGTAGTGTACTCCACGTGCTCGTCATACCCAGAGGAAAATGCGGACGTGGTTAGAAAAGCGTTGCAGCAAGCCCAGGCCCGTGCAGACCAGGAGGGGGAACCAAAACAAGCAAAGTTCAGGTCAGCCTCACTCTCTGCACCCCGGTGTGCTTTCTGTTTCTGTCTCCATCATTGCCTTTCTTTGTCTGTTTGCATTGCTGTCTGTCTGTCTGTCTGTCAGCTTTGCAAGTTGTTTGTCTGCTTACCTTTAGACAGGCTTCTGTCAAAGCCTCAGCACACCTCAGACAGGAACAGAAAGAAATTCGGTGAAAATATAATCAAAGGTGCCATTTCATGTCTTTAAATGCTGTGTAAAGGCCACGGAAGAAACAACTTTCAGTCAGCTCGCCTTCCTGCTTTTTTTTCCCAGGATTCTTTTCTTTGTTTGTGGGGTTAAGAGCTAAAGTCTGGTTGAAGTTTTTCAGTCCTGTTGACTTGAATGCATCAAGGCTGAATCCTCTCTGCAGCAAGCTGGCCTGGTTTGCTGGCAGTGCCTTAGGCTAGCGTAAATAAAACAAAGGTAGTATTTCTGGTAGGGATCATACTGGTTTTACCCAGACATCTACTCCTGTGTGCGATGTTTGTGGATTTCAAATAACAAAGTAATAAAAAATTATAATTATAAAATGTTTATGTCAGTAATCAGAAAAAAAAATATCTTCAGCTGTTATTCCAATGTGTTTTCTTAATGTTTTTTAAACTGTTTTTTCCTGTTTTGCTGCGTGCGTGCGTGTGTGTGTGTGTGTTTCATTCAGGCCAAGCCCTTCCCCTTTCATGTCCTCTGAGTATCCAAAGGCCATGGATGAAACAGACAGTTTCTTCATGCTGGAGCCAACAGAGCACACCAATGGCTCCTTTCTGGCTGTTCTTACCAGAGTGGTAAGCATCACTTTAGCACATGAGCAAAGGAATTCTCTAATAAGCCACAATATACGCACTCTTGTTAGTAACTACATTATTTAACCTGAGAATATACTGATGTACAACAGGACCTCAGTTTTAATAATGTGTTAAGGAGAGTTGTGACCACACAAAATTAATGTACATGTACACAGAAAACACTTCTCATCACAGAGCAGCGCAGCTCCCATTGCTCCTTCATGAAGCCAGTATGAAATCTTACTAAGCTGCTGTTTCCTTGTTGATGTCTGAGTGCTGCATCCACACTGTAAAAAGCCGCATCTGTCTTCGCATGCAGAGTGAACACTTTGTAATGTTAGCTACATTTTGCTTCTTACATGGGATCAGTGATAACTAAGCTCTGTGAAAATGAAATTCCTCCAGGCCACTGCTGCTGCTACTTTTAGGCAGTGCAGCCAAAGAGATAAGTACATGCAAATTTAGCTCATTTGCAGTACTGTGTAAATGTCTCGAGTGACCCGTCGTGTCTTTATATTTTGTTTCCAAGGAGTCAAACTTTTTTGAGGAGTAAATCTGGCAGCTTAATGGTTTTTGGTTCAAATCAATGACCATAGAAGGTCAGGAGGCTCTGTCATGATTTGGGGCTTCATTTCACCCGGTGGTGTTGGGGATCTTGTCAAAATTGATGTAAGTATTAATAAAGTAAAGTCAGATTTTGATCCACTATGCAATACCATATTGAAAGAATCTGATTGGCAACAGCTTCATTTCCCAGCAAACACACACATTTTAACAGGGAAGGGAAGAAAAGTCACCAACATCCAAAGAAACGCTTTGGATGTCTTTCAAGAAGCCTGAGAACTATACCTTAAGACTACTTAAAGAAATTAAAGAAAGCTGCCTAAAAGAGCTCAGACTGATAGAATGAAGGTGGTAAATTGACTGGTTCTTATGTAGTGCTTTTCTGCTCTAACTGAGCACTCAAAGCACATTATTCCAACATTCCACAATCACCCATTCACGCAAGCACTTTTTTTTCCCTATGCTTAAGCAACTTGGTGTTAGTGTAGTGTCTTGCGGCTATCCTAAATGGGCGTTCTTAAAGTCAGCAAAGAGGCACAGAAAAGAAGACCAGACACCAGCGAGGGAGGATAAGAAGGACAGACGCAACAACATTGTCATCCCCTATGTAGCCGGTGTATCAGAAAAACTTAGGAGAGTTTTCTCCAAGCATGACATCCCGGTGCATTTCAGACCCAGCAACACGCTCAGACAAAAACTGGTTCACCCGAAAGACAAAACGCCAAAACACAGACTTAACAATGTAGTGTATGCTGTACAGTGCAGCGAGGAATGCCCAGACCTCTACATTGGAGAGACCAAACAGCCACTTCACAAGCGCATGGCACAACACAGAAGAGCCACCTCCACAGGACAAGACTCAGCAGTCCATCTGCATCTTAAGGATAAAGGACACTCTTTCGAGGATGCCAATGTTCACATTTTGGACAGAGAGGACAGATGGTTTGAAAGAGGAGTGAAAGAAGCCATCTATGTCCACTGTGAGCGACCATCTTTGAACAGAGGCGGGGGTTTACGACACCAACTCTCTGCCATCTATAATCCAGTTTTGAGATCCCTTCCCAGACGCCTTAACGCCCACTCACATCCTGGGCCATCTGACCTCAGGAATTCGCATGATAAGGTGGGGCCAGGTTTCACAATGAACACACCCGAAACTCTGGCTGATTGGGACCCACACCCAGTTTCACACCTTGGCTCAGGCGATTAGAGGATCATCAGGGGGTCCTTTTGTCCCTCTGTGGGGGGATACTCCCACTAGGTTTATATCTGGGACTCTCCACCATTTGACCTTAGAACTGAAGAAGCTTCTCGGATGAGAGGTGAAACGTCTTCATGTAACTTAAAGAAGTCCAGACGCTTTTCTTTGCAAGCTCCTTTGACTACGATGACCTGGATGACTGAGAACCTTCACAGACATGTCTTGCCCAAGGATATTTGGCATGTTGACTGGAGCAGGCAGGGATTGAACCGCCAACCATTCGATTAGTAGTACTGCTCTGCCTCCCGTGCTACAGCTACCCCAATTATTGGCTCTGAAGCACGTTAAAAAAATGTCTGTTTTTGCCTTATATACTCTATTTTCTTTGTACATGTTTCAATTACTTACTGCAGCCTTTTCTAATTTTACTAGCAAACCATAAAGAAACAAGGAATGGCTCAAGACTTTTGCACAGCACCGTTAAAATTATAAACTGTTTAAAAATAAAAGATAAACAGATGAATCAATAATGATTAAAGGAGATGCATGGTGTGGTAAATGTCACTCTGCCATTTATGACTGTCTCAGTATCGTGTAATGGACTTTAAATGTCTAAGTATTAACACATACTTGGCTGTATTCCCAATATGCCACTAAAACACACAGATGAATGTTTTCTCATTCAGGGTTAATATAAGAAACAGTAGAGAAATGGGAACAGTAAAAACAGGAAATGATAGTTTCCTGCAATCTCTACCCATATTTCTCATTTTCCTAGCAAACTGTAGAGACATGAAGTGTGTCTGAATACTTTTGCACAATACTGTAGCATCCGTCACTGGCAAGCTGTCTGGTTTCAAGTGACAGATAAGTTCCATCATTAGTCCTGGACCTGACTGTGTGCCTCGCCGGTATGATACCAGGGTGTCATGCTGCTGACTTTTGTAAGACCCGCTGACAGTTTATTCAGCCTTCAAAATGAAAATGCTGTGTACCGACAGAGGTTGTGTGTGTGTGTATGGTTTTCACAAGCACAGACAGAATAGATTGGGTGATCCTTTATTTATGTCTGCAGAGAAAATATCTTGTTCTTCTTCCCCTGAGTCAGTCGGCTCTCTCATAGATAAACACAGACAACGGTGAAATAAGTTTAATTGGCGAAGCTTATTAGTGTGGGGAATTGCGATGAAGTAGATACACTGAGCTGGCTGCAGTCTGTCAAAAACAAGGAACTACCGGGAAACTGAAGCATGAACCATTTGAGTTGTTATGATATTTGGAGAGAAGGCAGGCGGTGCACAGGGACAAAGCAGCAGAAGCTGAGATTGGGTGAAAATGAGGATCACAGTGTGTGACGGGCACTTGGTGAGACCCTTGAGGAAAGGGAAAAAGAACGGGTGGAAAGAGGTCACGGTGCTAGAGGAAATGAGAATGTCGGGTCACAGATGCAGGCGTCTTTTCCTGGTTTACTTGGCATCTAGACCGAAGGTGTGACACGTAGGTGAAGAAAGAGAACATTGCCTGAACACAAACGCATAAGTCTGAACATGAGAGGCCAAAGTCAGTTTGAGAGCAAGTTGTTAAGAGTCAAATCTTGGGTTTTGCAGCCCAGAGGAGAAGAAAAAAAGGGCAGAGAGAGGGATTTAGTTTTGTTGCTGTAATGTGTTTGAGAGCAAGCTTTGATAATTTTGGGTCTTTTCTGTGAACACTAGTAATTGTGATGCGCTATGTCTCTCTCCAATTCTTTTGTGGTTTCTAGTCACGGGCTTTGATTGCTTAATAAAGACTCTCCCTCAAACGCATCTGCTCTCCAATCCACTTTAATTTTCTTCTCTTTGCCTGTTCTCCCTGTCTTCCTCGCCCTCGTTTATTTGTGTAGGTGTCTCTTTAGAGAAAGTCTGTCCAAACTGGCTGCAGGTGCGCTGTGTTGCACTGGATCTTCAGGGTTGTTTTGGTAAAGGTGCATCAGCAATTCTCATCAAGTGTTTGTGACCGTTCTTCCCCACATCCTCATAATTCACAATATAGACCACCCCTCCCCATTACCGCCACAACATTATGAAATCTGCTTTCATGCTTTTGATGCCAGCGCGAGGTTATTAAGCCATCTTACCCCCACCGGGTGTGACGGAGCTCTCCCGCACCGTTTCCCTCTGACCATCCATCATGTTTTATACCTCCACAGATAGGAATGAAAAGATAATCAAAGTGCTGTAATGGTGCCTGAAACATGATTTTTTTTTTCTTCTCTCCATACCTGCAATAAACTCAGCTAATCAAAAGTTATTGTGGCACACTGAAAAGCGTCATAAAAATAGCAATTATATAAGTGTTTGAATGCTGTCTGGCATATATTGGCTGTTGTAGTGGTGCCCACTGAAGTTCTTTATGAGCGGGAACAGCTGGGGACAATAAAGATATTCAAGTGATGCGTTTCTGGCCTAATTTCCCGAGAAAGCGACACACATCACAGGTGGACCTTTATCTAAAAAAACAAAAACAAACTGCTGCTGCTGACAGATTAATTTGGACAGTATTAATGGGAGATCCAATGCCCTCCAACATTGTCTTATTTTCTTTTTTGTTCATAAATTTGGAAGCTGTTGACGAGATTCATTTCAGACGTAAATGTTAACAAAAGAGTGAGTTCAAATCCAGGAACTGCTGTGGCAGCTGAGTTTGGCAGAGAGTAGACGGAAGCGAGAGATTTACAGAGTATGGCGTAGTTGGTTAGTGGAGATGGAGTAAGTGAGATTTACAGAGGTGAAGGGGAAGAAAAGGAGGCAAGGGAGAGAATCTGTTGAATAATTCAGCGCCCCCTCCGTCTGTATGAGTTAACGTCAGTGAAGTTCAGGGCGTCCACCAAAGACTGCATTACTGAGGTGCTTCTAAAACCATGTTTACCTGCCTAGAGTGCATCGAAGCACGCGGCGTCACACAGGTGCAAGATTCCCACCTTGACACAGTGTGTGTGCACACATACAGAGAAATGATGTAGACTTATGGACAGCTTGTACAAACGCCTAAATGCATTTGCATTAAAGCACAGGCAAACACTCAAAAACTAAATACACACAAAGACTCACGCAGGCTGCATGTCCCTGTAGTGTGCACTGTGCTTGTGAATAATTCAGGCATTGAGGAGAGCAGTGGGCTGCTGCTGAGACAGCAGGTGACCCTGCAGCCAGCAGCAAGGACATGGTGGCTTCCTTTCCTTTCCTCTCTCCTTTTTCTCTCCTCTCGTCTCCAAAAATTAGTTTTTTGAATAAACATTAAATACAGTTAAAATGTACCATTCAGGGCACTTCCCCTTCCATGCTAATCACTTAAAAGAACAATGTCCATTAACAAATTTTCATGAAACGCTGCATTTTTCATGTCCCTATTCTTTCTTTTTTTTTTCAATTCTCAAAAGCCTGAGCCAGCAGTCAAAGAGGCACCAAACGAGGTAATCGCCAGGGCAAATGCAAAAGGCATACTGGACAAACTGGGCTCCAACCACCTTACTAGAAAAGAACACCACGAAAACAGCAGCAGGATGAAAAAAGCAGCCAGTGTTCGCACTACCCAGTCCCAGCTTTCTGTCAGCATTCAGCCCAAGCATCATCAGACCAAGAGGAGTGACAGCGCTGTGCTCTGTGGTCATCAGGATTTTACTAACATGAAGCAGTCTTCACAAGGTGGGTGTGCAACCAACAGTCAAATAACTCAAGTCAGCTGAATGTGCAGTGGAGAGAAAAGACAGATACCACTCTCATGTGTCCATTAAAACTAAGCTAATGACATCTAAGTTAGAATAAAATGTGGAAATGAGGGCAGAGCTTGCCTACATCTCTAAAAAAGAAAAGAAATAGGCTGTGGATAATTAAGTCTCACTGATTGGTTGCATCATCTATATTTAGTAAAAAAAATTTCAAGCTGGGATTTATAGATGTTGTGTACCAGTAGTAATGTTTAGTTTGATTGGAAGGAGTTCAGCCTTTTCTCCTTAGCCTCCTACACTTTATTTCAAAATGATAAATTCCTTTTTTGTCCCATCTTATTGTTTTTATCCTTTAGAAAAACCCAAATCACTGCGCTTGCAAGCCACAAAGGGCACCACATCAAGCTCGTTCTCTTACTCCAGACCAGAATGCAACAGCTCCTCCTGTTCCTCCTCCAAACTAGAAAAAAGCTTACACACTGCTCCTGTCACCACCACTCTGCGTTATTCTTCTTCTTCTGCCGCTCCTGCGGTCCCAGCGGCCCGCTCACGTGGACCTCAAAAGGAGGTGCTGAAACCTGTGCTCTTCGTCCTGCCTCCCATTCACTTCCCCAACTTTTTTCCACCCCAGCACAGCCGATCCAGATTCATCCCCAGCCTCAGCTGCAAGTGGAAGAGACAGACTCAGATCGTTTCCTCCCGCTCCGGCGGCAGTCTCTCCAAAGATGCTCAGGAAATTCCCGTCCTCACACGTTTTGACCTCACAAACACAAAGAAGAGCATAAAGAAGAGCTAGCCTTTGTATTTAAACGTCTAATGAAATAAAGCTAGCAGTGCCTAAAACCTGCACGAGAAGTTCTGCGTTGTTAATGAACTGCTTCATGACACACAGCATGTGAATGTTGTCTAACCCTAAACATTATTACTTATCGTAATTTCAGTGTCATTGTGTGCCATAAAGAACAACCTTGACACAGTCAAGTCCAGTCAGACTGTATATATCTATATTGCTGTGCCGTGTCATTTCAATGTCAGTACATGATGAAGGCCTATATTTCTGCACTTCTACTGACCAGAAAAATTAAAAAGGACATAATTTTTTTTTCTTTTGGTAATGCATTTATTGTCACAACAGCTTACATTTACATGGTGTGGAGATGGGTGAAGAGCAGAAATGAAATGATTTATAGCATGTCTCTAGTTTGTTTAGTGTGGTTTTTATTTAGATCAGACTGCATTCACAGAGTTCACACTGAGTGCAGGTGGTGGCCCCGGGCCAAAGGAGCGCCGTTAAAAACTTTTGACAGCAGTGACAGCTGACACTCTCTCTCTCTCTCTTTTTTTTTTTTTTTTACTGCTATGAGTGCATATTTGTGTGTGAATATTTGTTTGTGAGTGGGAGGACACTGGCTGGATTTACTGAATTTCTCCTCAGCTTATGGCACAAATCTGATCTTTTTTGGTGTCCAGCAACATGAACACGCTTCACATCTGCCACGTCGAGCGGAGTTTCTTGCTTCTACGTACATTTTAGGTATATGTGGTAAAGTTTCCTGAGGAATTTAAGTTGAAAAGAAGCAATGTTACATTCCTTTTCGATAATGTATGCAGGAAAAAAACTACAATCTTAACTGATTTTTAGCACATTAAAAACTTTCTTTTGCTGATGGACCCATTCGTTAAAACTCATTAAAATACAATCCTTATTTGTGTGTTGTAAATTAGGCAGAAAGCAAGCTTTTAAATATGTTTGGTAAAAGGCCGGATTATTTTTATTATTTTCTTTTTGTGCCAGTGTGTAAATCCAGTTATGGTCAAGTGGAAATGAATTGTGCTGATAGCATCTGTTTTTCTTTTTTTTGTCTTCCCAAATCATCAAGATAAAACAAACCCCATCAAGAAAACATGCAAAATCAAACTCCGCTTCTGTCTCATTATTTTAGTCACCAAAATCTTATGTCACTCTAATATCCACAAGCTTTATACCCTAAATTGTCTCTTCCCCCATACAATCATTTACATATGCTCGATTATTACAATCACTTCATTCGTCGTTAGAGGAGATGGTAAGTTTTTGCCTTTTCTTTTTTTTTGAAGTTTCTCATTCATCGAAACGATTGAAACATTTTTATGCCATTTGGTGGGCAGCTGCCAGCTGCAGGATCTTGGTGCTTTTCTCATTCATCTGTCAGATATCCGTGACCACAGTCCTGGGAGGCTACAGCAACTCATCCAGTTGAGTTCAGAAGGAGACAGAAGTGGAAAGAAAAATCGGCGAGGACTTCTGTTACTAGTCTGTAAATAGAAATGTGATTTTTGTTTTCATCTTCTCGGTAATCCCGTATCCTGTCTGTATGATGCGCGATCGAGTAATCCATCTGTCTCAGAAATCCACATACAGGAGGAATTATGTTCCACATGGACAAAGTAGTGTCAAAGTTCAACAGTTGACGCCAGCTTTTCCATTCTTTCACACAAAACAGGTGAATTTTCTTTTTTCTTTTCTTTTTTTTAAATCGTCAGGCATTTTCAAGAATGGTTTTTCTTTCCTTTAATCTGTGTTGATGTTTGTTATACTTTATGTACATCGTTGGTTACCATGATAGTACTGATTAAGTGCTATTGTGGCGAAAGTGTGAGTGGCTTCCAGGCTGGGGAGGGGTGCAGTGGTCAGAGGTGACGGTCATTGCTGGGGGAGTTCTGATGGCTGTTTCTTGGGTTTCAGAGTGTCTATGAGAGACTGGACGCCGCGTTTCACGCTAGTGGTCACCCGCCGGGTCACTGAGTCTGCAGATGGCGAGGAGGAAGAGCCAGCACGCTGGGAGGGCGGCCGTGCTACCAGGCACTTCTGGTACCGAAGCTGAGAAGGAGAAGGGAAAGGTTTTTGTGAGTAAGTGTTGGAAATATTCCAACCAATGTCAAAAGTGCTAAACAAAGAAGAAAAAAATGTGAAACTAGCTGCAATAAAATCCAACACATACACTTTTACACTTCAGTTTTAGTGCTTACCACACAAGCTGCCTGGACAGCCTCGGATACACTGCCTGCATTGGGTTCACACCAGAACACGTGACACTGGAAATGCTGGCTTCCAGTGTCCATAATGAAGGCAAATGAATGAACATCCCGTCCCACGCCCATGAAGGACAGAAAACGGACACGACACTCCACCAGTACCTCCTCTTCCTCCTCCTGCGCAGCCATGAAAGAGGACAGTTAGACTTTGCTCTCTGCCTGACAAGTACATTCACAACAAATATTCCCTTGCCTTTTCTTTGATGACTGCCACCGTG
Source organism: Perissodus microlepis (assembly GCF_051167445.1). NCBI lineage: Eukaryota > Metazoa > Chordata > Actinopteri > Cichliformes > Cichlidae > Perissodus > Perissodus microlepis. The sequence continues at coordinate 11,067,756 of NC_140462.1, forward strand.
GTATCAGCGATGCTCAGTATAACAGGAGTCCAGTCCTCTTTGCCTGTAGAGGACACGAGGCTGTCTATGGCGCCATTTATGATGTCCATACCTGGTGACATAACACAGGAGAGTCTCAGCAGTTTAGGATCTAAGAATCTACTACACGAGGTCTTCCAGTGTGGGTTTGAGTTTACCTATAGGTCGAGACACAGACGTCATCCCCAGATAGTGCACATGAAACTTTTGCACCAACTCGGTCTTTGGCATGGGAAACTCTGCAGAGAGAAACACAAAAACACAAATTTTAACATTCGCACACACACACACACACACACACACACACACACACACACACACACAGATTGCCCCCAAGAGATTTAATCACATGACAACATCTAAAGCAAATTTTCAAAAGAGTAGTCCACACATGATAATTGGCTTAAAGTGCAGAAATAAACAAACACTGCTGAATATTTTAATATACTGGGGCACTGTTCACATGATTAGAGCACAAAAAACACAGAAGCATGTAAGCTTAAGAGAGCTGGAGTGGTTTCCCTATGAAAACACAGCTTTGCCTGCTTATATGATCGCCTTTAGGCAGAAAATAGTGTTGTACACAATGTTGTTGTATCACCTGCATCTCCGTTGGCACAAATGTTTGCATCATCTATCTAATAATGTGTGTAATTAGCTTTAAAAGTTATGGAAAACTCTTTGACTGTCAGTACAGACGGGGTTTAAATTTGTACACACAGAGGCTTTAATGTGCAGTACTGTACAAAAGTCTTGAGACATCCCTCATTTCTTTATATTTTGCCAGGAAAAAGGAAAATATTTGCGAACATACATGAAAATACAGTATAACAGGCAAAAACAGACTCTGTACAATACTAACTGGCTTAAAAGTCAATATTTGGTAAGAGCACCTTTATATTTCTACACAGTCTGAATTCTCTTAGGGAAGATTCCTTCTAATTTTTGTAAGTAGTCTTCAGAAATAGTTATCCAGGCTTTTTAAAGGACATTCAAAGCTCTTCTTAGGATTTTGGCTGCCTTTTGTTCTGTTCTCTATCAAGGTGCTCCCACACTGATGATCTGGGGAAGCAACTCCATGACTGATAATGCTGCATTGTGTGTTTTCCAGTTATGCCTTTACTGCAACGATAGTGTGCTTTTATCATTATTGTGCTAAAAAATTATGCCATTGTCAGAGACTTTCCACATAGCATTGCATGATCAATAACCTGACGATACTACTCGTACGTTCAGAATTGCATCAGATCTCCAAGAGGAGCTCCAACAATAATGGATAAAATAGCCTGCATTGTGTTTTACACAGTCCTGTGTCATGTCTTTGTTAGATAGTTAGATTGAGATGATTTTCACATACACATCACTTCTTATTTTGTTCTCCACTTGTCCAGTTTCCTCTATTTTAAGGAGATGCTGCACATCATGCAAAGATTTCAGCTAATAGCTCTTTGGGAATCATGTTGGTGCAAACGTACTATTTTATGCCTGTCAAACCATATTATTTTTGGCATTTTTCACAGATTCAACTCAAGAAATGGGAAGAAATGATGTGTGAATTTAATTTGCTTCTCACATAAAAATTCTTGCATAATCAGGCCCCATCTTAAAGACCTCATCAGCATATCACCCCAATAGAGCACTTCACTCTCAGCCTGCAGGCTTATTTGTGGTTCCTAGAGTATTTAAATGTAGAATGGGAGGCAGACCCTTCAGCTTTCATGCCCCTCTTCTGTAGAACCAACTCCCAGTTTGGATTCAGGAGACAGACACACTGAATCCTCCCTTAGTTATGCTGCAATAGGTCTAGGCTGTTGGGTCTTCCACTGAGTGTTTTTCTTCTTCATTCCCCTTTTTTCACTTATTACATGTTTATACACCACTCTGAATTTATTCATCAATTATTATTAATCTCTAGCTCTCTTCCACAGTATGTATTTTGTCCTGTCTTCCTCCCCTCACCCTCAATAGCTTGCAACAGAAGGCTGCTCTTCCATGAGCCTAGTTCTGCTGGAAGTTTCTTCCTGTTAAAAGGGAGTTCATCTTTCCCGCTGTCACCACGTGCTAGCTAGTTCGTAAGTGGTTGTCTGATTACTTGGGTTTTCTCTCTATTATTTTAGGGTATTTAAAATACAATATAAAGTCGGCTCCTTGAGGCGTTGTTGCGCTATATACATAACACTGAATTGAAATAGAAACTTTTGTGGCAGGCTGCTAGAAACAAAGTGCCTAAAGATATCATTTAAAATTGGTTCTTTATATGTAGAAGCAACACTGGTTCACCCATGGAGTTTGTTGTATTTTATGTTTATAGTTTACACTTGAATGATTCAATAAACAAAAACATTCCTCTGAAAATGAGTGAAAAAGCAGCCGATGTTCAAAGAAAACCTTCACAAAAACCTGGAGAACTACTGCTGAAGACTGCTTTAAAAAAAACTACAAAAAAGCCACTACTGGCTTCTTGGAAGCAACATAAAGAAATGAGTGCTGACTCTGATGTTTTGCACAGTATAGTAACAATAAAAAAATAGTGTTTTAATGGCCTTTGGTTACATGTGACCACACTAAGCCAAATCGATGTGTTCAGAGTTGAGCGTCCTTGCACCTGAAGCCAAAGCCAACAGTGACATCATGGACACAAGCAACTTAATTACAATAGGAATCAGATAACATGGGAAGGTAGTAATTCAGAAATCTGAGTATATAGATTTACATACGCTTACGTTATCTCACCTTTTCAGGGCGCTAAAGCTTTCCGAACTGTACTTACACGAACAATGAATTGTGAAAGCGTTTTCTTACATTAATTCTGTTTTAAAGCAGAGCTCAGACAGGCCTGATCCGATGAGAACACCGATGCAATTATCCTAGTGCTGGTGCTCATCCCAAATCATTTGGTGCTAATCTCCTCAATTGTGTCCCAACACAGGATTATGCGCTACCAGCTACCCAAAAAAGAGATCTAATCCAGGCCAAAACTGTTCCACACACAGAAGGAAAAATAAAAACCCAGCCAAGTTTTCAAGCTAACAGGCCATTCTATCCATTTCAAGGGCAACACCTTACACTGTACCAACATTTTTAATGAAAAGTGTATGAGTTCAATCTATGAGTTCACGCAAGTTACAGCTACAAAAGATGTGAGGGATCTTCCACCATGAAGTTCTTTGATCCTGGGTTTGGGATGGGAGCTGTGGAGTACCAGGCCTCGCCTCAAAGAAACACTAATTGGGTTTTAATGAGGTCGACTGCCTCTGCAAGTGAAGAGCCGATATAGTTCTTTTATATTCTGATGTCAGAGCATCCCCCCCAACCCTCATGCTCAGCAGATACGCATGGCAGCTGAAGTTATAGCAAAGGATGAATTGTGTCGTGGCTTTTTCTGCTGTCTTCCTATAATTATTTGGGACTAAAAGGAACAAGCAGTGGGAATTAGTGAAATGGAAAACAGTGAATAGAATTATTGTGAGGATAAAGCTCTGTTGAGTGAGGAGTTTATGGCGAGGAGTTATTCTGGTGTCAGCATTATGTGAATGTAAGTGAACCTAACACTGCTGTCTTTTCTTTTAACAAATGTTCACAGCTTATTCTCAGGCAGTGAGGCCATCTTTTAAGAAGCATATACGTGGTTTCAGATGTGGATAAATGCTATAAGACAACAAATGATAAGCTTACAATTCCAAATGCACATAAATCTCCTTAGAGAGTTACATAAAGTCATGTGGGGACTTTTTTTTCTCTCTTCTAAGGATAAAAAAATCCTTATCATGTAATGCTTATGTTGAAGTTCTTGGCATTATGGTTATAGTTACCCTAATTCTTTTTTCTAATGTCCTCTGAAGTGATAAACACATGACTGTGCATGCATGTACCTTGCATGGGTACGTCGGAGCCGTTCTGGGAGGAGCTGCCAGCTGCAGCCTTGGCACTTTTCCTCTCAGCCATGATCTAACAAGGAGAGAAAAATTGAAGAGTGTTTGGGTGAAAACAGGGTGAGAGGAACAGAGTGCAAAGGAAAAAAAAGAGGAATTTGAAAAAAGGGAACACAAGAGGACTGCAAAAAAAAAATGGAGGAAAGTGATGAAAAAGGTTTGGTTTTAAAACAGGGACAGGAGTGATAAATATTAATAATAAGACTAGATCATCTGACAAATCTATTTTTATCAAAGATTTACAGCTAAAACACACCAGCAACAGACTGGGTATTAGTTAGTACTAGCATAAATGAGTGTTTCTACCAAAGACTGTATAATAAAGATGGCTGTAACATCATGCTTTTGCCGATCAGTTTGTGAAGACTTGTTAACATCAAAAGCAAAGGGATGATCTCAATGGAAAAATATAAGAAGCATTTCTTACTCATATTGTAGCTAACAGTCAATCAGAAGGTAACCACTCCCTAAATCATATTTATTTTTTATTCTAAATGTGATCATAAACCATAAAATGAACATCATGCTGTGACAAATAAATTTGAAACCACCAGCTGAGACCACAAATTAAATGAGAATAGTTTCACTAAGCTCATAAAGTAAGTAAAACTTTGACTATTTGAAAGATTTTAAAAATGCATTTGTTTCTGCATTAGCTTCACCTTTGCAACGTCCTTCTTTTATATACAGTCTGTGCTGACAATGTACCATGACTCCTTAGAAACAGGCTACAAATATGCAGTTTCATGTCCTTCAAAAGGTAAAAAAAAAATCTCATAAAACAATGAAGCAGCCAAATTTTTTAGCGAAAGGAGTAAGAATGGTATTTGCAAAGGACTATTTTCAACCTTATATTTGGTGCACTATTCTGAATATTTAGGTAAGCCTAAGTAAGTGTGGGACTGAATCCAAGTAGACTGAAGTGCTCATTTGATTGCAATGAAAGACGTCACTTCAAATAATAGTGCAGCATATTGGAATAATGGAGAAATCCGCAATGTCGGATTTTTGAAATCAGTATTTTACATGAGTTGTATGTATCAGCTGTTTTGGTCTTCTCAGTGACATCACCTGTTACTTAAAGAATGGTCTTTTCTCTTTATTTTCTTGCTTTCTCTTGTGCTGCAGTGGACACACTCTTTAAAGAGTGTTGAATATTTTGCATGGTCCCTGCACTCGAGCTGCTGCACTCTTTTCCTGCTACAGATACTTGATTAATTGGAGGTGTCATTAATCAAAGTCTGTGGTGAGTCTGCAACTCTGCTCACAGGGGAACATGCAAGAAGGCACACTCACTCCCACCCTCACACACACAAAGGAGGGCCATTCAGCGTGCTGCGCAGCTGCAAGGCTCAGGTCACCAAGTTTTTCCCCTGCAGTAAAGAGAAAACTACCACTGTGTTTAAAATAGGTGGTGTAAAGGTGTGAAGAGTCATGGTCACATCCAGATGCACTGATGCACACTCTTCCTTCGGTTTGGGGTTCGAGATAAGAAGAAATTAAATCTTCTCTCTAAATGGGTCGATGTGCCTCAAAGGGAGTAGATCTGTTGTTCCGGGTACAGTCATTCTTCACAAGGTCAGCGCTGGCCTGAGGACACACTGATTTCTCTTTGTACATAAAACATTATGAGTCAGTGTGTGTGTCAGTGTGAAATCTAAAGTCTCTAAACAAGTGAACTATGTCACTGACTAGGAAAAGTGCTGTGTTAGTGTTGGAAATAGTATTTGCTCTTTATGCATTACACTGCAGTACACATTGCAAGATAACACACAATTCTCCAACCATACACTCCCTTGTGGATGAGCACACGGACACCTTTGGACATCACAGATGCGCAGTTGTTCTTATTATACTTTCTAGTTGGCTTGGGACACACTTGCACTTGGTGCCCTGTTAGTGAAACAGCTATGCTGGCAGCTGAACGTCCAGCATAGCCCACGTCCATGAGGAGTCACTTATTTACCCTCCGAGCTAAAAAAATGATATAAAAAGAGAATTTAGAGCTCTATAAAGTTTCAGAACTGTATTCTGTGATGATGGATGTTTATGTAGTTATGACTATGACAGTTATCAGCAGGTTGTTCTTTTTTAATATTTATTTTTTGGCCTTTTTACTTTGTTTTACTGACATAGCGGCAAGCAGCAAGCAAGCAGGTCAAACCTTGGCCACTGTGGTTGCATCCAGCGCACGGTCTAGAGAATGAGTTAAGTTTCTGCGTTTGTACATGTAAACATTAGCATCCATGGAGTAGACTAAGAGCAGGACTTATGTTGGGTTTTGAATAGGTATAGCTGAGGTATTTATCACTCTTTTAAGGACCAAAATGTCCATAAAAAAATGTCCATTCCCATCCCACACTTTAGGGACATATATTGAAAACTAGCACTGCACATACTCTGCAACTGCAATCTTATCATCTCACTGTAAGGGCTTTCTGCTATCTCTCCTCACAGCCCTACTTCTCGGGAAGAGAAATCAGAAATCTTATCAGGGCACTGGAACATGCATGTGCGAATATCATATAAGATACAGGGTTTTTATAATGACCCCCCCCCCTTTATAAAATCTGAGCTGATTAAAACTTCCTAGCTTGTTTCAGAGCAGGAGATAAGGAGGCAGGAGAGGTTATGATACAAACCTTGGAGCAGATTTCGTGGAGACTTGTGGCGATGGCTGCGGCAGGGGTATCACATCGGAACACGTGGCACTTCAGCACCCGTGTGTTTTTGTCTCTGGCCACATAGGCAAAATCCCTGAAGCACAGACAGAAGACACATGCAGATGTGACAGTCAAAGTTTATCTCAAGGCACCCTAAAAGCAGTTGAACCAAACTCTTGTTAAAGGGTCAGTATTTAAAAATCTTTTAAGCTTTTTTACAGATGCTCTCTAACATTTATGATTAGAAGACAAAGGACAACTTAAAAAAAAGTGGGACAAGATAATGAAATGAAAAAGGAAGGAGCATCTAGAAAATTGAGGCACATATCTTGAGGTGAGCAACAGAGCCATTAGGGAAAAGAAATAAGCTGTGGGATGCTGAATCACTGAATTAATTTCACTTTTTGTTTATTTACATTTTTGCTGCAGTGATATTTCAGTCTAACGTGTCTTAATTCCAGATATTTGTATGCAGGAGAGTAAGGTTTTATCCACTTAGGTTTAATAGCTCCTGCAAGATGGATTTTTATCAAATAGATGATATTTTTCTGCTCAAAGGCGCCTGGTATTATTCCTTGGAGATCCATGTTTGAAAATTGTTGAATATTGTGATCAAACACTCTTTAAGGGCTTCACACATCCCCTACAGCCACTTAGCTCAGGGACAATATGGATTCATGATCGCTAATTTGTATATTACAGCTCTAGCCGTTTTTGTTTTGTTGTTTCTTGGGTTCAATTTTATCCTCATCTACAGTGTGAATATATTTGGATTACTTGCGACATCTAACACAGTGTTTCAACCAATTGTTTTCTCTCATTGGTAACAACAGCTTTTTACTGAACTGGGTTTTACATCTTTTCCCTCTTCTGTGTTGTTAGGAGGTGATGCTTGTCCTTGGACCTGTCCTCGGTTCTGAAACAAAACCTTCTCAGCCCTCTCCCTGCACCTGTTTGCTTTATCTTCTGTTCAGCGATGTAAAAGGGGGCTAGAAAAGAGAACACGCACAAGAACTAAAATCCACAAATGACAGCAACATTATTATGCCCATTTTGCGTCATGATGTATTTACCTCTTCTCTAAGAACTTCTTTTGGGGCTGTGTCTAATTAGCTGAGTAACAAACTGCAGCTTCATTATTTGTGTCATTTACATGTTGCCTCGAGCTGTGCAGGCATTCACGTTAGGACCAGTCTCTTCATAGCAAAAACTGTATATAAAAGATGGGCATATATTATGGGGTCTGAAAAGTGAAGGTATTACAGGAAGTGCTTTAAATCTCCATTCTTTTGCAGATTACGACTCCTTTTTCTTAATGTATTACCTCAGTAAACATGCTTTTGATGAATTTATGATGTCATTCAAGTCTAATTTAGTATAGTATAATATATTTCTGTAAATTATTACTCAACTAAGTGTTAAATTGATGCTAAACCATTGCAGTGTGGCTACCTTGCGATTGACTAGTTGCTACCAAATGCACATGCAGTGTCCACAGCTTTGCTGGTTATATCCACACCCTGCTTATAATGTCTAACAACCAAGATGGTGACAAGCAAATAGCTTGCTGTGAATATGTCCATCTTTTATATACAGTCTATGGTTCATATTCATTCCTGAACTGGAGGTGGCAGTTGCCAATATTGGATAAAATGACAAACACTTGGGCTATATTTAGGCAGACACCTAGGTGTGTGTGTGTGTGTGTGTGTGTGTGTGTGTGTGTGTGTGTGTGTGTGTGTGTGTGTGTGTGTGTGTGTGTGTGTGTGTGTGTGTGTGTGTGTCCTTGAGGAAACTTCGTGGCAAGAGCTTCTCAGTGGTGTCACACTGCAGCGTAAAATGAGGAGTATGAGGGTGATATTGAGGGAGGAAGCTCGGCTAAGAAAGAAACTTTATTCAGTGTGGGTGGCAGATGAAAACCAGCCACATGTGGGAAATGCTACATACACACATACACGCACAGACAAGATGAAAGACACATCTCTTCCCCATTAACAGGTGAGACAAGCGGAGGAACAAAAGGTAGGAGGATGTGTTTCCAGCTAGAACAGAAACAAATGAGTAATCGGTGAATACAGAGTGAAGCCAAAACAGATGGGAGTGTCACCAGACGCACACATATACATTGAACACTTCAGAATAACCACAGACACAAACAGAAATATGCCAAACACAGCTGGCATTTATCACAGCAGGCTCTTTGTGTTTATGAGTCCATTATCTGGCCCGTCTCTTCTGCTTAATTGTGTGCTCACACACTATAAGTCGATAATGCTCTCTGATTGTGGCCACAAAGGAAAGTGCAATATGATGTGTGACTGAGTGTGTATGTGTGTGTTTGGTGTCCAGTACACTTCATTCAGGGACATTTGAGCAGTGCGTCACCAAAGCAGCATGAGTGGCCTTGCCTCGCATACTACAAATGGTTCTTTTATGACTTCTGTATCCTCTCTCAGGGATCACAATGCTATAAAACAGCATGCAACTCTTAATAGGAAACAGCCCGTGGCCAGTCTGGCTCGCTGACGATTTGACACCAGTGATTTAGACTTTCAGTAGTCGGTCCTGCACTCTTGTAAAGAGCAACAGTGACTCTAGGCGAAGCAAAGCCACTGATTTGAAGCCTGAAGTGACAAATGTGATCGCACACAAGGGCGGGAGCCCTGACACAACGATTACAGAAAACAGCTGAAGAGCAAGATCGCACGTGAGCACGGCACAAAGAGCAGTTACCTTTCTCTGTGTCCCCGGAAGCAGAAGGAGGTAGAAGGAGGGCAAGGAGGTTGAAGAGATGGTGGTTAAAAAAATAGAAAGAAAGAAAATAAAGGTGATGGTTGTAAAGGAAACATAACATAAGGAATAAGAATAAATGTGTTAAAGGAAGAGTGTGGGACATAAAAAGACACATAAGAGTGGTGGGATGGGAAAGTTATATTATGGAAGTTGAAAACCAACAAAAAAGCAAAGTGAAAATGATGGTGAGGATAAGGAAGGCAAAGACACAACAGCAGCGTTAATACACAAAACATACAGAGTCAAAAACAGAGACAATGTTCTTTCGCTTCAGTCACCGCCTTCCCGTTAGGTGATGTATGTGTGTACTTTTCATTTCAGTGGATTAGCATTCTGCAACATTATAACGCAGGAAACCTTTCTTGTGGCTGCATACTTGTGTACCACACACACACACACAGGCGCGTGAACCCACCCTACCCCATTTCCCCCCACCTTTTCCTTCTCCCAGTGTCTTTCATTCAGCTCTTTGCTTCTGCTCTTTAATCTTGCTTTCACTTCCCTCAGCTGTCTCCATCTCTCACTCTTTCACTCACTTTTTCTTCCACACCAGGAGACATCCACCTCACAAAAAAACCCCAAAACAAAACATGCAACATAGAATGATTCACATCGAGAGCGTAACTCATCACAGCTGCACGCAATATAGGCTGTGATGCTCTACTATCAGAAACACTACAAAGAGGCACAGGCTGAATGAAGAACAGAGGGCTAATTCAAACATTGACTGCCTTTGATTCTTTGATGATCCACTTTGTAAGAAGCTGTGTGTGTGTGTAGGTGTAGACGTGTGTGTGTGTGTGTGTGTGTGTGTGTGTGTGTAGGGCAGAACAGCTGGTAGATTATTTCAAACAGGAATCCTATCTTCATTGTCAGAGCATCAGAACTGCTGCTGATCTCCAAACAGCCTTTATTCATGCAGACCTACTAACACACACACACACACACACTAACCCTAACGCACAGAGCACCGTGGCATCACACAGACTTCAATTATCAAACGGCTTTGCAGTAGAGACACATGGAGACTAAATCAACACTTGTAGAAACTACCTAAAAGCTCTAACTCACCACATGTAAATGCATCTGCACACGTTTTAAAATGCATTGCTTTCTCATTGTGTTTGAATTTCATTCATGATTTTTTTTCCTCACCCTGTTCCCATTATCTCGGATTCTACGGCCTTCTGTTCCATTTCAAATTCAGGCTCCCTGCTTTATTCGCTGTCTGTCACTTTGGAATTGCATTTCAGAGTCAGAAATTCTGAATGGCCCAAAAGTGACTGCTCTCCATTTACTTCAAAAATGAAAGCCTGTTGTTCTCGCGCCAGAACTAATTCATGTGTCAGTCTCAACTAGTTACAAGTGTTTTATTACTGATGAAAAAACTACATGAAATGCCAAATAGAGTCTCACATTAACAAAACCTACAGTACTGTCACGATCACACCACATATATTTAGACTTTTACAGCCAGTCTGAGGATAACTCGGCTACATCTGGAAATACATCTTTTTCTTCCTGCGGTGTCATTTCATTAACACTCAGCTGCATTTTTAACAGTTCCATGTGTTGTTTTTTTAAAGAGGAAAAGATGACATTTTCTGATGTAAATTAAGTGTTTTGGGTGTCTCAGTTCTACAGTCACTCATTGAAAATGTCAGTAAAGCCACTGACCCACAGTGGGTGTTTTTGAGTTTGGCAGGTGACTTTTGGTAACCTTTATAAGATGTAATTACAGCACTAGTTTTAAATTACACATCTGTTAAACTGTATGACAAACAGAGACAACTAACATGTGAAGTTTCTAAAGCTAGTTTAAGTGAGCCAGAAGCAGATGCAACTGACTTTAACTGGAACCCAGTCCCCAGAATTAGCACCTCCAAGTCTAAGGACATGGTTCTCAGCTGTTACATCATGAGTTCTGCCCTAAATTTTAATCACAAGTTAGGAATATGCAGTTCACTATTCAATGCAGTATCTATAATAATGAGGATGTTTAACTTGTCAGTAGTGGTGAAGACAGAAATGAGTTTCCTCCAAAGGGCTTCTTGGTTCGAAGCTCAGTCATTTGGTAGGAACTTAACAACTACTCCACATCGAAAGCTCAGGCGTTTCAAACATGTCGAACTTGGAGGAGACCCCAGGATAGAACTAGGACATACAGAGGGTTTGGACATGATTAGACTTTTGGCCCTGCAACCCAGATGCAGGTAAGTGGTAAAAGATGGATCAATCTATCCATTTATCTTGTAAAAAGGAAAAGGATGAGGATTGTTGCTTTTAACTGAATGACACACAGATTTCATGGACGTCGGAGGGCATTTTAGCGGGAAAAGTTAAGCAAGAGGATAGAGAGATAAGATCTCAAGAGAGGAGAGTTATTGGCCAGAAAGTCGAAATGAAAGTGGGAGTGGAGAAGAGAGGAATGGAAATGGGGCTGGATGGTGAAGGAGGAGGTGGAAAGGGGAAAAAAAGAGGTAAAAAAGAGGTACGAGATGAAAGGTGTGAAAGCACCAAAGCAGAAAGATGAGCTAAAGCAAGCCTCCCACCACTCGTGCGTTCTTTTTTTCTCTCCCTGTGCCGCACACACCTTCAGAGCTCAGTAAAGGATGACTGACTCACTACTACCAATCGCTCTTTGATCCTGATGGCTGCGAGGCAGCCTCGGCTGAAGAGGGTGCGTAAAACTCCGAGAATAAATGAGGTCACGGCTGCAGATGTGCGCTGAACCGGGTTTGAGAAAGTCACAAAGAACTGTCAGTGTCTGCAGAGATGACAACTGTCACCTCCATCATGGTTCTAAGAGCACGATGTGTAGTACTAGTCTACAGCCGAAGGAGAATCCCATCCTGGCATGCCTAAACATGGCTTAGGTTTGTCATATTAATACTGGGATTATATCTCCATTTTATAAGATTCTGATTAAAAATGTAAGGGGAAAAAAGTTGGATCAAAAATGTATAATCCACAACAGTCTAGATCTAGTTCCAGAGGGTGGATGTACAACTCGTGTCTTAGGATACATTCATAATGGGTAAAGAATTTGCAGTCAATATGGTTATTAATTGGAAGTGTAAAAGCCATACATGTCATTAACCATATTTATTTATTTATGCTAATGAGTCAATTTAATGCGACTTTGCAAAGTTTGTGGTTTTGTACACATACACACACACAAGTGAGGAGTAAGGATGGCGCAACAGGACACAGGAAGCAAGAGAAAGATTTCAAATAGAAATGTGCACATCCACATCCACAGTCTTTGTTATCTACACACACACACACACACACACACACACACACACACACACACACACACACACACAGAGTAGATCAAGTATTGAAGGTAAATTAGCAATAACTTCTTTCAAAAGTGGGGCTGGGAGAATAATTTCTTTAGATTTTTCGTCAAACAGCAATCAAAATGCTCGATAATTTTGCTGACAGCAGGATATTATTTAAATTTAAGTAGTTTTGAAAACTTTACAGTAAGCAGCTTCACAATGCATCTTCGGTTGCAGGAATGGTGTAATAAAGCTAAACTGTCCCAATACTGGTGCAGTAAAAGAGGCTGTTTAAGAGGCAGTCAAAACAGCACACATGTAACTAGACCCCGACCAGCTCTGCAGCTCTTTCTTCTGCTCTGTAGCTTTCAGTATCGCTCAGTAGAGACTCATGTCTCCTCCAAACCATCTGTCACACACACACACACACACTAACCCTAACGCACAGAGCACCGTGGATTCACACAGACTTCAATTATCAAACGGCTTTGCAGAGTGTCTGCATACTGCTGGCCGCTATGCTAATGCACTTACATATGCTAATTGCAAAGCCAAATGCTGATTTGAAACGTCTGGGAGGAAGCGCTCCTGTCAGCAAAAAAGTCCACCAAGAGCCAAGGTCCACACCGAGGACCAGGTGTGTGCGTCGCATGTATGTGTTGTGTTACTCGTCCTGTTGACTGAAACAGAAAAACTTCCTTTTATTATTGATACTGTTGTGACGTTGGCTGGAGTCCAAAGCAGACGTGGGTCTGATCCATTTTCAGCCCCGAACTGTGACAGATGTGCGACACTGAAACAACAGCTAGAAAACGATTTAGAGGATTGCCCTTTCATCATGCTGCAAAGAGAATAACAAAAGAGCTGTCAGGTATATTGATATTTGGAAACAGTTTCCTTCCAATTATTCTACTTTTTTTGAACTGTTGAGTGAGTCTCTTTGTTTGCTAGCTTACTTGAAAATCTGATGCAAGATGAAATCATCCACAGTAAGGAAATGCACAATTAAATCTGACTAATTCTATTAGTGCAAATTCTCGACTTCCATAAAAAAAATTGATGTTAATACTGGAAGACAAATTTAGAGATAACAGTTCTGTTTACTGGTCTACAAATGCTTTCATAGCCATTCTAAGCTGCTTACAGACCATTATAATCTGCACATATTAGTCAAAACTCAGTTAACTTTCCAGCACAAAAGCTGTTTTTTTTTAAATTTTTTAAATTGGACCCCTGAGTGTCGATAATTGTGTTTGCAAAAAACAGCAAATGTGGCTCATCACGGCAGTAAATTGTAGTTTATTGTAATGGAATGCAGAATATGGTGATAAAAAAGGGCATAAAAATCAAAGATAAAAACCAGATACATGAGGCACAAAGTGCACACTTTACAAAGCTATTAATAGGACTGTACTGAGCTGCTGACAGTAATTAGCTTAGTTTTATTGCAGTATTGATGCTGTGTTGTGGTGCGCAGTCAGGTATTTACTGCACCGACTTATCAACAGAACATCAGCATCGGCTGATATTCGCCTTGTTGACTGCCATTTACTGATGGCAGAGGCCGCCGTTTATTTGTTGTGTGTCATCAGTTTTGTAGTCCTCGTGTCCGTCCGGTGTTTTAAATAGTCACAGTCGCGTAAAAAGGAAAGTACATCCTCTTTTGATTCTAAGATTTTATGCGTCTGGGTGAACAATGATAAATGACATATTATAGTATACCGTTACTGCGTGCATAGAAATTAAGAGGGTGAATCAAATACCTCTGATTAACTGATCGTAAGGAGGTCTGAGCAGGGTTATAGGGACTTTTCTGAACAATTTAACTGTAGAATTTCCATAATTCTACAGTAAAAAAGAATTTTCACAAGTGGAAAACATTCAAGACAGCTGCCAAACTTCCCAGGAGTGGGCGTCCCCGGAAACACACCCCGAGGTCGTCCTCAGACTCTACAGGCCTCAGGTAGCATGTTAAATGTTAAAATTCATGATGGTACAACTGAACAGGTATCGGTTGTGTGGAATTGTAAACAAATATCAACACAGTGTTTTAAGTTATGTGTTCGTCTGAGGTTGAACCATATTTTAAACCTGGTATGGACTAGATAAATTATTATTATGTCTTGATACATAAAATCTTAGAATTTCTTTTTCACATGACACAATTTATGAGTCGATGAATTGGTTGTGATCAGGATTTGTTTGTTTCACTGCACAAAATGAGAAAAATGGGAAAATCCAGTTGTTGAAAACATGCATCTCCAGTATTTTTAGTTGTATATAGATTATTTAACTGAGTCAATCATTGCCCATTTACCCCTTTGATAATTAGCTGATATAATTTTGCATAATGACTTGGATGAAGTGGCCCATTAGATATTTTAAATGGAAATATGTGGTTAATAGCAGCAGTTTTTTAACAGAAAACTTTGTGCTGAAATATAGAGGAAAATAACATTTATAACGCTCGATCTTATAAGTGTTAAAGCTCCCAGTACATTTTTTGTTACTACTTGTGTACTTTTCCTTTGTCATTCTTTTTCTTTATGTTGGATTTCGCTGCACTTTCCGCCTTCTCTTACCTACAGAATCATATCTTTCAGTTCTTTGGAGAAGACATAACTGTGATTTAGGACAATGTAACTAAAGTTGACTTGCTGACATGTAGCTACCTCATATATGTTGTTGGCATATGCTTTTGCATATAAACTGAAATATCTGAGGTAATGAGCAAACGCTGATATACATGTAGCATCAGTCTCCTTATTCCAGAAAACGTGGAACTGCTCCTTTTTTAGCAGGCATCAAAGTGATAAAAAATACAAAAGAGAGTCCATGTTTTGAGCTAATTTGGAACTAAGTGAAAGCAGCATCACTTAAACCTCTTCCACAGTTGCACTCCGACACTTAAACCTGTGTGCGACAGCTGAACAGGGTAAACCCCTCTGCGACCTGGTGAATTAGTCATGACCCACAGCCATTAGAGCCTAATGTAAAATGTCTGCATGTAATTACCATCCTACACCGTAAACTTGTTTACAGCACCAAGATGAGAAGCAAAACGAGCACCCGGGGCTTGAGTCCCCCCCTCCAACCTCCTCTGCATCAGAGGTACCACATGACACATACTCCTTGTTTCTCTAGGCACACATATACACACTCACAGGCAGAGAGACAAAAACACACTATCACCAATATTGCCAGAGGCGGCAAAGAACTGGGACAAAATCAAGTCGAAATAAAAATAAAACTCTTGTCTACGGTGTATTAAGCAGCGAACGCGGCGCACGACGCTGCCTGTGCGAATTGAGCAGCCAGTTGATGTTGTTTACAGCAGCAGCTACGCCTGCATTTGATTCATCCTCAAGCAATCTGAACACATGTAAAACATTTTACAAATGCGCAAATGACAATCTGAATGGTTATTAATATTTTACGCGCAGAACGCCAACTTCACAGATCTTCAGACGGCTTTCTGTGCATACAAACGTCTCAAAATATTTGAGCGTCTTCTGTCTTGGCGGATAAATATGTGCACGCTCACACATATCCAAAAAACCTGCGTTTAAGTGCTGAATAAAAATCGGGTCATATAGAGTGGATTACAGAGGGGTGTAATTTCTAGGAAGACTTTTTTTTTTATCTAAATAATAAACATTTTCTCCCCCCTTGATTACAGCTCAGACATTTCCCCCCTGTATACACTCTATACGACACTATATACAGCATGGTTTTAAATGACTGAGCACAAGGATAACTCAAAATACATTTGAGACCAATTTCTCTTCACAAAAAAAAAAATGTTATACTGAAAGGAAGGAAAACACGCAACCCCAGTTTATTTTGATGCAGCTTTGTGACCCAAATCCGAGCATTCGTTGAGGCAGAGAGGCAAACGAGGGAGGGAAGGAGGGGCAACATGCAGAGGGAGCACACACAGTACCCGTGTGTCAACACTCATCATTTTTCATTACATATTTAAGAGTAGAGTTAGGTGGGTGGGTGAGACAGACAGAGAGAAAGAGAGAGAGAGAGAGAGAGAGAGGGGGGAACAAGAGATGAGCAGGGGGAGGAAAAAAGAGGGATGCTGGGTGGACGAAAGAGCAGGGGGAAAATGATGTCCTGCTGTTCTCTCTGCTCTTGATCATTTATACATCACAATGCACTGGTGTGTGCAACTATGTGAGCGGGTGCGTGCGTGCGTGCGTGTGTGTTTTCGTACATGAGCGCAATATTCTCGACAAAGCTTCAGTGAGATGTCACATCAGTGAGACGCCCCTCTTCATGTACCCTACCAACATGTGTCACAAAGTGTGGGAGAGAGCGCAGGGATTCGGTGACGAGTGGAGTGGAGTTACTGTGCCGTTTGGATCATTTGCATGTAACCTAATTAGCTGCATGTGCCATAAATCACTACATTTCCTGCACATGCGATATAGTAAACTGGTGTACACTGGATTTGCTGAATTCCTCAATGGAGCAAATACAATGCAGATAGTTGTTTTAAAGATACAGGATGCTGTGTTCAGCTTTAAAGAAATGTTGCTGCTGTTGAATTTTTCAAGTGGATTTTTTTTTTTTTTAAGAACGGATCATCACTATTTCATTCCCATCTTTTTTAGCTGCAGGCAGAAATATCTGAGACATAGCTCTTTAAATCATTGGTTCTCAAACTGTGGCATGGGCCCCACTGGTGGGGCATAGAGCCACTGCAGGTGGGGCAGGCAAAACCAGCGAAAAAATACAGAGTGAGACTAGGTAGTTCTTCTTCTTCTTCTTCTTCTGTTGGCTGTTCCCTTTAGGGGTCGCCACAGTGGATTATCTGCCTCCATCTCACCCTATCCCTCGCATCCTCCTCTGTTACATCAGCCCTCTGTGTCTTCTTTTTCACTACATCCATCAATCTTCTCTGTGGTCTTCCTCGTTTCCTCCTGCCTGCCAGCTCCATATTTAGGTTTGGCCAACCTAAACTGTCCATCTGATAAATTGAATTACTAATCCATGTCCATTCTGGTCACTCCCAATAAACACCTTAACACCTCCAGCTCCACCTCCTGCCTTTTTTTGTGCCATCGTCTCCAAACCATACATTATAGCAGGTCTCGCTTTCCCTTTCCCTTTTACTGCTATCCTTCTGTCACAAGTCACCCGTTACACTCATCTCCGCCCACTCCACTCTGTCTACACTTTTCTCTACCTCTCTCGTGTACTGTCCATTGCTTTGGGTAGCTGTCAGCCATCACCACTGCAAACAACAAGAAGCTCAGTAGGGAAAATGATCGATATTCTCTCCCTAGGAAAAACAAAAAATCACCTGGATGCTTTTATCAATAGCAGTTGTGATATTAGACACTACTAATGCTATATTAGATTAGAAAGTCCATCTGAAATTGTTTCATATAATATTAAAGTTTGTTTGTTTTTTTGGTTATGCATTATTGGTAGACATCTGAAGATGTCACTGTGAGCATAAAGAACACTTTCCAGCGTTTTACTGATGCATTTTAGAAAATAATCAGCATTTTTCATTCATAATGAAAAGAATCATTAATTACATACCCACTGAATTATTTGAGCTGTTACATTTTCAGAGCAATTAAAACTATACTTGATTAGGGTTCCTTTATAGTTGGCTTGTAAAAGTCCACACAATCAACAAGGGAAACAGACTCTGAGCTTTCAGAGCCGACCAATTATCCATTTAATGTTCAGCTTAGTGCTGTTATCAAATCAAGTGGACCACGAACATGTTTACCAATTAGAGGTTTTAAATCATTTCTTTGAGTTTTTGTGATTAGAGGAAGCTGAGGTAATATTTCTAAGAAACGTTAAATGTGTAAACTTTGAAAATAAATGACAGGAGGTTAATTTACCACCTGATATAGTCATCATTGTAGACATGTCTGCTGCAGGCCAGCTGAAAACGTAATCAAAAGCTCAAACAAAACAGCGTTAAAGTATTCAAATATATTCAGCTTAAACAGTCTCTGTAGTCTGAATAAATGGAAGAGCTACAGGCAGACACTGACTGCACAAGGGTCCCGCTGCGTTCAGCCTTGTATGATCAGCTAACATCAGCTCACATCTGTGCCCACCACGGCTAGGACCAGGGAGAGTTTTATCTGTGAGGAGATTTATTGGCTGGCGGGGCCAGGGAGGGAATCTATAGGGGGAACAGGAGGAGTAATCTGTCAGGAAGACAAGGATTACAGCAGGTGTGCCTAACAATGCTAATGTAAGACAGAGAGTGAAAAAGCAAACTGAGAGAGAAAGAAGGAAGCTTCTTTTGTAAAGCTTATTGTTTGTAATTCTCTGTCTGTGTGAATGCATGTGTGTGAGTGTCTGTGTGTGTGAGACATTGGACTGTGGGTTGGAGAGAGATGAGGGGACACAACATCATAATGACCCTTTGGAGAATGAGGGTTTCTGGGTGGCTGGGTGGACACATCCTGACAAGGGCTGCGTGTATGTGTGCGGAGAAGTGGGAGTGATGGATTGTGGGTAAATGGAAGGAGCTGACGCAGAGGAGCGATGACTTGCCGGGAAAGAAAGACGTAGGCATAGGGCTCAAATCGGTGCAGGACTGGGGAGGAAAGGTCATCAATCACTGTGGCGTCTATCGAGTGGGTCTAGGTGTTCGGGCTCTGTCCCTGTGGGCCATCAGTGGGGTCTTGCATGTTAATTAAAGCCACAAAGGCCTTGACATCAGCAAACAGGCTGTGGTTACACTGGGGCATCATGACTGAAACAGCTCGAAGAGCGGATATGAAAAGTCAAACACGCACATGCAAACTCATTTCACTGACATAAATGGAGGAGAACGCAAGAGTGTGTTCAGCATTAAAACATTTATGATACACGGGCTCTCTTCTCTTCTCTTCTCTTCTCTTCTCTTCTCTTCTCTTCTCTTCTCTTCTCTTCTCTTCTCTTCTCTATGCCATGCCTGTCCATAGAAGGTCAAGCAGTGGGGGGAAATAAGTGAGCGCTGGAGGGAATAGGCGAGCAGGGTCTCACTGCTGCCCACTAATGAATATGAATGAAATGTGGAATCAGTGTGCATTTGTTGGAGTGTGTTGGTATGATATGTTTCTGCTTGTGTGTGTGGGTGTGAACTCGAGCATCTGCCATTGAGCCATTAGTGAAAACAGGTAACATTAGTTCATTTAAATAGTAGAAAAAGGGACATAGACAGCAGGCTGGCGCAAAGATACTATTAAAAATGTACATTATTGGGTTTTCAAAGGCGTTGTCTCAATCCTAACAAGTGTCACATGCCAAGGACACGAAAACAAGAAGACAGGGCCTCTCTGATGCCATAAATCATTTCTCTGTGGCTTTTTGTTCTATGCTTAGTGCTTCCCTGCTCATCCCTCATCCCGCTTTCTCCTCCTCATCCTCTGCTAGGAGAGAGAAAGGGAAATTCCCTGTATGCATATAGTAGCTCCTGCTATGCACACACACACATACACACACACACACACACACACACACACACACACACACACACACACACACACACACACACACACACACCTAGGTATTTAAACTAATTAAGGTTTAAGCTCATGATGTATATGTCTGCAGAATACACACGCACAAGCATACACACCCATACACACACATATCAAACAGCTCCAAACAGCCATGACAGACACTTTAAAAAAATCCCTGCAGCATATCCAAACCCGTTAATCCTGTCTTTCTTATCCCTCCTTTGCCTACTTCATCTTTTTCTTTTCTCTTTTGCTCTTATGCCTTTTCTTTCTCATCTGACTCCCTGACTGAATGTCTTGCTCTTGTCTCAGTGACTCTGGCTGCAAACCTGCTGCCAACAGCCTGCATCCCTACACCTGCTGGCAAGCCAGAGAGAGAGAGAGAGTCAGAGGGACAAGGTACACAGCTTGAAGTCAAACACACAGCAGGAAGCTGAGATGTAAATGAGTGAAAAAATCAAGGGAAAGCTAATTAGAAAAAGTAGGGCCAAGGGACATGTGCTGTGTCCTTTAAACAAACGGAGCAGTTAGAAATCACCAGAAAGGCTAGAGAGGGTGATAGTAAGGTGGAAAGAGAGGTGGTAATGGGTCACTGTAAGTGTATAGATGGCTTTGTGGATGGATGGATGGATAGATAGATGGAGAATAGAGGACTGAATGAACTACAGATCAGAGTACTCACACAAGCAGGCATCCTCGACCCGTTACCGACAACTACTTCTCTGCCTCGTTAGCTCCTTCGCCGCGGTGACATTGCTACAGCCCCTTCGCAGCAGTACCCCAGGGTAAATCTCTTCCTGTCTGCCTCCTCTCTTTTTCTTCTTATCCTTTTTTTTTAATCCTTTGGGGCTCCTTCCCCCTTCTCCTCTCCCTCTTTTCTTCCCCTCCCCCTTCCTTCTCCCACTCCTCCTCCACTTTTTTCCACTACACCTTTTCTCTCTCTATCTTCCTCTACAGCCGGCTTCCCTCGCTTTGCTTGCCTGGTCCGGAGAGTGTCCTGCGAGGTCCTGCTGTGTCAAGTGCAAGCAGGGAAGCATGCCTCTCTCCCTTTCTTATTGGCTTTCCATCACGCTGATCATTCCCGACACACTCTCTCAAAAGCAGTGCCGCGCTTTATTCCCCGTTCTCTCACTGTTTGTCTTGAGTATCTTCTTGCCTTTGTCCTATCTTTGTCTCTCCTTCTCTTGCCTGAGTGAAACTGGGAAAAAAGGGGGGGCTTCAACCCCACTAAAGTGCAGTGGCAGGACAAAGAAAGAGAGTCAGAAAGAAGAAGAAGAAGAAGAAGAAGAAGAAGAAGAGGCAAAGCTGTGCAGCCAATGGCACAGGAGGGAGGCAGAAAGAGCGCTGGAGACAAAGAGTGGAAATAGCACAGACAGAAAGATGGGATGGGAAAAGTGGGGGAAAACACATGCACACCCACTCATTCACCATCACACACAAACAGAGCGCTCCGGATTTAGACCTATGACTTCATCAGTTCAAGTCCGCATGCATACACATAAATGCGAACAGCGTGCACGCGCAATTTGGGCGTGCACGCGGTCAGACTTGCTGAGTGCTCCAGATATAGCCCCATGACTTCATCGAAGCGCTAACCCCTCCTCTACCATCGTCCCGCCCTGCTTACGAGACGGGGGGACTCATTCATATTGAATCAAGCTGAAGGAGAGCGAGAGAGCGAACATTCGGGACAAGACTGGGAATATTCCACAGATAGATGGTTAAAGAAAGAGACAGCTGATGGAGAGAGAGCAAAGTGCGAGCTATCCTCTATGCATGCTTTCAGAAACAGCCTTTATCTTTCACCTCTGCCTCCTCCTCTTTCCCTGTCAATTTATGGCCTTTTAAACATAATTAAGAAAGACATTTCTCTTCTGTATGTCTTTCACTGCCTACCAGCTTCAGTCAGTTAACAATATTACCAGTCTGACTTTAAACACACACAGTGTGCAGGCAAGTAAGTCAACCACTTAGGCAGCACACTGAGCTGCCAATCATACAAAACATATAGTGGACTACCAAAACTTGTTCTTGCTATTACAATCTCAGCTCTATGGAGACTTTTCAAACCTCCCTGCAGGAGTTGCTTCTATACAGAGGTACCCTAATCAGACCTGGCTCCAGTTTAACCACAAAGGGATTAGATGTGGTTAATGTTAGGGTTTTGTGTGGGTCAGTCATTTTTTAGAGAGACCACATAACAATAAAAATAAAAAGAATAACCAAGCAACACATGACACGAAGAAGCTGACGTCAGCAACATCTCGCCAACGCTTCACAGGATCACAGTATCACTCCAAGACTGTCACAAAATAACTGAGCAAATTAACAAATGCAAAAATATTAATCACTCAGTAGTGACAGAAAAAGCACACTCCTACAAGAATAAATAAAAATCACAGCTGTAAAACAAACGACCAAGTTTTTCATTTTTCTACTACTGCTGTTTAACAGGCACTGTTTAAAACAATCAACCCGGGAGAAAATGATCATCTCGGTCCACAGGAGCAGGGGTGCTCACATATACTTTTGAGGATTCAGCTGCAAGCTAGCGTCTTCTCTCCATGAGCAGGCTTTGATTACAGTGCACTCTAGTGGCAGGACTAACAGAGCAAAAATTCCAACCTGTGGCAAAATAATCTCAGATACAATCGCACACGCACAAACTGCAATGCAGGTTGCTGTAAAACAATTTGCTGCATACATGGAAAAGCTCCATGTGGCTCCAGAGCATCAAATATCTTCTGAGTCACCTTGTTTGTTCTCAGCTTTAAAACCCTGTGCTGGTTTGAAGGCCAAGCTATCCAGTTTTTCACATCAGTCCCAAACAACTTATCACCATGAAAGCGGCTTCACAAAAAATCCCAGTGGATTCATCCTGTCCCCTGGACCACATGCTAACACTTTACTTCTTCAATGGATATCGAAAGCATTGAAGAAAATATTGTTTTAGTTACTTATGTATGAACATGTATCTAATAGAGTGAATGTAAATGTTCTCCTTTTTGTGATGTATGAGAGCAAGAGTGTTTCTGACTTTTTCATTCTGATTGTGGTACATCCAAAAGTCATGAGCCTAAAACCAAGCAGAGGAATGCAAGACTGCACCCTGCAGATTTTAAAGAGCTGTTGGGTGAGGTGGGGGTGGGGGGGTGGGGGTGGTGGTGGTGGGGGAAGCTGTAATGTTATAAGTGAGAGAAAGAGATGCAGTGAGGGAATAAAGGATAAGAGGGAGCGCTATCCTGAGATGACCCTCCCCTCCTCTTTCCACTACACGCTTTATCCATTACCGCTGAGAGAGACAGCCACTGAAAGTTTCTCAATCCTC
Source organism: Perissodus microlepis (assembly GCF_051167445.1). Lineage (NCBI taxonomy): Eukaryota > Metazoa > Chordata > Actinopteri > Cichliformes > Cichlidae > Perissodus > Perissodus microlepis. The sequence goes on from NC_140462.1 coordinate 11,091,270, forward strand.
AGAGATGGAAGAGGGTGGAGGGACTTTCTTTCTTTATTTCACTCTCTTTATCTCACTCGCACACATACAGCTAATGTTGCTGTAGTGTTGTTGTTGGGGGAAGTCAAAAAGGAGGAAGACAGGAGGGATGGAGAAGAGTGGGAGGATGAGAGGGATGCTCTGAGAGAGAAAGAGAGAGAGCGAGAAAGAGACTATAGCAGTACTTAAAAGAGAAAGATGGAAATAAGATAGACAGAGAGACACTGAGGCAGGAAGAAGCAGAGGGGGTAACAAGCATGGCTGAGTGCGAGTGAGCCTTTTACACAGACTCTATTTTAAACTCTATTTTCACCCGATTCTTTAACAGCTGATTACACATGTCAGGACCCGACCGTTTCTTGGACTGAAACCTCCAGCCCATCTTCTCGTTTGATTTCATTTGACACATCTTCAAAGTAAATCCTCAAAAAAAAAAAAAACGTTTTCAAGTGCTTAGATTTTTAGCATTTTGTGTTCACAAGACTTTTGCTCTGTCTGTGCTAAGCTTCCAAATGCACATACGTGTCTCATACATATGAAATCCATGCATGCCATGCATCAGCGCTACCGTTTCCACACGAGTGTATAGGTTAATATGCAGGTTAATGGAAACCCAGAGTGGCTCATATCAATGAGGGCTTGGCCAGCTCCCCTCATTAGCAGCTACGCTGCTCTCAGCACACTGTCAGCTCAATGGTGAGAAGTGAAAACCAAGACTATGAGATATTGCCAAATGACTAAAGGCCCCATAGGTCCTCAGTGTGGAAGTGAAGAATTAGGAATAATTGTGGAGTTTTAGCACAGTCTGTGAAAATACAGATTGAATAATAACAAGGCTGATGCTGTTCTCTGATGATTAGTTAAAACTCCTGAATCCGCAGCAAGTGTTTTACACACATGCAGTTTAAAAGGTTCCCGTATAAAACTGTGTGTTTGCACATATACAGAAGGATTATCTGCTCAACATGTTTGTGTGGGTTCTTGTCTGTTTCACTAAGAATGTCAGTCATTAACTCTTTACTCATGTCTATTAGGAGTAACCCTTGAAACTCTTTTTTTAACTGAACAGTTTCTGTCATATTTCAGGGCTGCTTATACAACAAGATTACTGGGTTTGTGTCAGAAGTGAGTGAGGGTGGCCCTTGCCTATGCAGTTACCCTTTGAAAAACCTTGAAACTATTTTAATGGTTGTTAAACCACATGTTTATTGAAATTCATCAGGGAAGGTCATCAAAATATCGCCTCCACAGGGGAAGAGTTATAAAAACAGAACAGCAACAGCATGGTTTTAGTAAAGATTTCTGTAATGTCCTCCCTACCTGTCATGGTCTCTGCCAACACCCCAGACACGGATGCTGCTGATTGGCTGAGAGTGGAGCAAGCTGCGATCATCAGGGTCAACAAGAGTTAACATGCGATCCTGAAGCACTAAAAGCATCCCTTTGCCCTGCAAGATAGCAACCAAGGATACATCAGTGCTGTCATCCACAAGCCAGCCAGAGGTTTTTGTGAGGTAAGTTATATAATTTGTTGCGACATGATTTTAAAAAAAAAAAACAACTTGACAGTACTTTGAAAACTATAGGGAAATATTTTCAATGAAATATAGCCAGTAGTGATGGGATTTCCGGCTCTTTTTAGAGAACCGGCTCTTTCGGCTCGGCTCACTAAAAAGAGCCGGCTCCTTCGGCTCCGAACCGGCTCTTCAGGTTGTTATGTTGCTTTAATTAATTTATTAATAACAATAATATAAAATTATGCACAAAAGGAATTACTAATGTAAAAAAAAGTGGTTTTATTTATATATGTTTATATATAAATGTATGCGGTGGCCCCTAGAGACAAAGCACGTACAAACTCCAAAACACATTTCTAGCGTTAACTGAACTTCCAAATCAGAGCTACCTAGATCACTTAAATTACACAATTGAAAGCATATGTGTATTGTTTGTGTATTTATACACAAGCACTCATATATATTAAAATAATTAACTACTACCACACACCACGTGCTTCAGAGTTCGTAACTGTTTTGAAGTTTGTATGTGCTTTGTCTGTAGGGGCCACCGTAAATATACTTTTATTTATTCACTCCACATAAAATGTAATAAATAAATCATATAATACAAAAACCAACTATCCACATTTCAACTTTTAACTATTTAAATTTTCAGCTTTTTTCTTTTAAACAAATTTAAAGTGAAACAACACAAAACACTGCAAACCACAACACAATTAAATATAAATTAAAATATGAAAACTAAAAGAACATGCATATTCTCTGTCATATGGGCCCGCATGAATCTGAATCCTTTATCATCTGCAACTGAAAATAGTTATGGATGATTACTATACCTTTCTAATGTGATGCTGTTGTCTCTGGCTCTCTTTCTCTCTTTCCCTCCTGCTCTGTTTCTGTGCTACTGCGAGTGTAACTACCCCCCCGCCCTTCCCAGCGCAAAGCACAAGGCTTGCATGCGGAGTGAAGCAGAAAAAAAGTGCGAGAGAGAGGGTGAGAGAAAGAAAAAAAAAACCCCACGGCTCGCGATAAGGAGCCGGCTCGCGTCGTTCACGTCAAAGATCCGGCTCTAAGAGCCGTTTCAGGGACAACAGTTCACTGACTTCACATATACATCAGAGGTTGTGCACTCATAAACCTTCTTCCTACAATGTGTGCCTGCGAGGCATTTTCAGTTGGACTCAAGGAACTATTATGATTTCATGGTCAACAATCACATCACACACACACATCACTATAATTTAATTTATGCACTATTTGTGACATCATTTCAAACAAATGTCTAATAGCACAAAATTATAAATTGATGGACATCGATGTACAAAGCAGCCGGCAGTAACTCCGGCAGTGGTTCTCCACTGACACGCAGCAATACTGACTCATAAACATGTAAACAGTGGCATACTGTATGTTGAGCTGATCTCTTTTGGACTGACCTCTCCCCAGACACCGGCCGAGTCTCGTATGTCCCTCCTGCAGTAGGACAGCTGTCTGATACAGTGGTGGACAGCCACGCTGCTCCTCCCTTCACACAAATCCTGCTCGGCCATCTCCACCCAGCCCAGAGATCTCACTGGAAATGACTGGAAGAGACACAGACTCTGTGTATCGCTAATAATCGGCACAACAAATATGTGTACTTGTGTGCATAACTACAGCACACGAGTGAGGTCCAGGATGTCACTCCACAGACTGTCATGATCAAGTTTACTGGATATGTTCATTTTAAAATAGGTTTAAGCATTCTGGTTGTTTATTTAAAACCTGTGTAAGTGCTCGTGTTTCCTGTTGTTGAATGCTGCCATGATTAAAGATCTCAGGATGTAACATGATGGTTATAATCTTATTATAAGTACAAACAAAGGTTCACAAAACACTTCAATAATTACTGTTATCATTTATTTAAATTTTAACCAAGGTACACAAATCCATACAGCGCATGACACACACAGAAGTTTCAGCTTTAATTTAATAATGCTTACAGTGGCAGAGTGTAGTGTGCAGAAACAACTCAGCAGTAACTGAGAGCTGCCTGACGTGAAAGGCAACACATAAACTATGAAAGACTGTGTGTGTGTGTGTGTGTGTGTGTGTGTGTGTGTGTGTGTGTGTGTCGAGGGGGGGATTTTGATTGCCTCAGGTCAGCAGCTATCACCATCCTCTCTTCTCTTCCTCACTCACTAACATATCAAGGAGGTTTCTTTTCTGCTGAGGAGAGGAGGCATCTCTTAAGCTGTCACACACACCCACACGCACAATCTTTTTTCCACTGGCCATAAAATTCCCTTTGGGTTTCTTCGTCAATAAACTTTCTAAGTTCATATCTTAATCCCCACAATTCCCTCAGAGATATATAAATGGGGTGGGGGGTATATAAATATAAATAATTTTGCTGTAATATACTCAACTTTGTTCCATCTGAGCCAACAACTTCCACTCAAAAGACTGCTCTCTCTGTTGTTCTTTATCTCTATTGTTATATGTTAAGTAGCATCCCCTTCCATTAGACTATTAGGCTGCCTGCTCTTATATTCAGGCATCACAGCATCTCTATGCTTAAGCATGTGTACGTGAGATTCGTCCACAGGGGGGCAGTTAAAAATACTTTTGCTGTGAATGCGTTCACCATGTGTCAGTTCACGAAGTGACCACTGCGTGGCACTGCAGCAATCAGAAAGAGAGAGCAAGGAGCAGGTGCATTACATCATTGCACTGCCTGGTGACTTCCTCTCATTAGCAGTATTTTCTTTTTTTTGAAAGGTTAAAGTTTTTAAAGTGTAAATAAAACCACACACACACACACAAATGTAAGCTATTCATAAGCCTCTTCACAAATGACATTACTTGTTTTGGGGCCTTTAACTGTATTGTAAATGTCTGTAACTTCATCCCTGCTGGCTATAGTAAACCACAAGAAAACAAATAATCAAACTACAAAGAATGCTCTCTATTCAGTGAGCATTTTTATTTAGTAAAAATCCCAGCATATTATAGTTATTTCAGATGCCATTATAAAGCCTGTGTTATTATATGTTGTTGTTTTGAACTTACCATTGCCTCCGGATCAGAGAATGTGCTGTTAAGGTCCACTGTCTCTAGCTGGGCAGGAGGGCTGCAGAGAAACATCAGGGATTAAAATAACAGCCACATTAAAATCACATTTTACACTTGAATACATGCAAAATATCACGACTGAGTCCTTGCCACACAAGAAGAAAGTCTGTAGCACTAAGTGTGAGTATGTCTGTGACTATTACTTGAGCTTGAGTGAAGCATAGCGGAGAGTAGCTCCTTCAAATGCCTTAAGACTGGGATCAGGATAGACTGGATAGTCCTTTAGATCCTGGAGCATAAAAAAAAACAGATATTCGGAAAGGAAATAAATCTTTGTATTTTTAAACAACCCACTTCTCCTCAAATAAAAAAAAGAGACAGTTTCAATAATTGTGACTTACGGTGGCTGTGCAGGTGGTGGTGGTGTTGAGACTTTGTACAGAAGAGGTGATGTCATTGAAAGGGGTGGAGGAGGAGGAGGAAGGGGAGGGGGAGGATCCAGAGGGCGAGGGGACCGGCTCCACGGAGCTGTCGGATATCAGGCTGCTGGGGCGCTGTGGGACAGACAGATGGGTGATGACAGAGAGACCGTGAGGGATCCAGGGTGAGAGACACAGAGCTGCACAAACAGACTGATGATGGAAGGTACATCACTGATCAGCAGCAGCTTTCAGATATGGAGGATTCTTTCTAAACACAACACAGAAGATGGTAAAGCCTGTCTTTTAATTTGTGTTGGGTTTTTTTTACAAGCCACTACATGGACTTTTTCAAAAAAGCAACATTTCTTTTTAAATAAATTTGTAAATTGAAGCTTTTTCAGACCTTTCAACCACATCTTACTGTTCATCAGCATCTGCTTGTTGTTATGTAGAAGGATGTGGGTTGACATCTCCAAAGGACGAAAATCCCATATAGTGAACATCTAAACATAAATTTCTCTCAAAGAAAACGCAGGGAACTTTTTAAAAGTATCTGCATTAATACATTATATTTAAACATCTGCATCTACATCTGTTTGCTGCGGTTAACATTCAGCAGAATTAAATCCTGACTGAGAGCGTTAAGATACATAATGCTGTTAAGACCTTATACATAAAAGATCTCATTATACTTTTAAACGTGCTTTTAATCTTGAAGTCTATTTAGTTCTCTGGGTCGTCTCACCTCATTGGGTGGCTTAAGGGAGTCCTGTGTGACCTGTTGTGGGTCATTCTCAGCATCATTGCTAGAAACGGTGTGTTTGCTTGAGGCAACAGGTCGGTCGTACTGCGTAGTGCCGGTGGGCACGTGCCAAAAATAGACCTCTGATGAGTCTGAGATCTCCCGCCAGCCTGGGGGCAGCTCCCCTTCAACCCATACATCTGCTGCAGGATGACAGTGACAAATAAACACATACTATCATTCAGATAGTATTACACACAGATGGGCTCTGCAAAAATAAAGCAAACAAAAAAACAACAAGATAAAAACACATATATAACACAAGATAGATGTGGTCAGCCTGTCCCTGAACTTGTGCTTTATACTCTACAATAATATTTTACTACAGCCAGCCCTCCTCTTCTCTTCTTTCTGAATTCTCTTCCATTTTCGCAAACTGCTATCTGCACTATCCTGTCATTATGCCCATCCGAATCATCTCTGCACCACATGGGGTTTACAGGGGGCTTAAAGGTTCCAGCAGTATTTCACTGGAGTAAGTGACTTGCTTAATGTGATGCCTTTGGTAAATTTCCAGATCAGACAGTCTGTAGGAGGTAGAGAAATGGAGAGAGAGGAGGAATGAAAGGAAGGTGTAATTGAGGCATGATTAAAGGCTGACACAGATATGCAAATTTTTCAAGGGAACGATCAGATGGCAAAACAAACACACAGACACAAACACACAGATATATATACTGAACCTGTCTCTTTTGGAGTCTGTGGAGAGGGTGACTCCTGAGATAGGGTGGTCCAACTGGAGTCTTCATCTTCTGATGGAGTCTCAGGAGTGAGATCCATTCTTAAGCCCACTTTTGGAAGGCCGGTTTCTGGTTCAGGCTGAGGAGGGGCCGCCCGATTCCTGGTAGGCGTGGTCTTCTCTGCAGCTCTGGCCTGTTTAGGTGAAGAGGGTGGGTACTGCTGAAGAAACTGGTTCTCGTTGTTGGGGTGTAGCTCCACCTTGATCACCCGGGGCTGGGTGCTTCGGGGAGGCTTTGCAGGGCTGCGTGGGCTAGCCTGAACCTGGGCGCAGAGCTCCTCTTTGACCTGGGCTGGAACTTGGTTCTGCAGGTGGTTGTGGTTCTCTGGAACCCACTCTGGGCTGTTACTAGAAGAAGAGGGGGTGGAGGAAAGAGGGGCTTCGACTACCACAGGTAGCAGTGGCTGTCTTGGTGTCGGTGTGGGCTCATCATTTTCTTCATCCTCCTCCACCACCGGCTCAACCTCCTCCTTCTCTTCCTGGCAGGTTTGCTTGCTGCTGGCCTTCTCCTCCTTCTGACTCTCCCTTTCTTTCACAGGACTAGCCTGTTCCTTCTCTGGGGAGGGCTGCTGCTTCTTTTCCCCCTTGTCCTCTTTGTTTCCCTGGTTTAGGTCCAGATCCCAGCCCTTTCCATGGTACTCCAAGAAGCTCTTGGTCCTTCTTCGAAAGGGCGGAAGCTGTGAGTTATCTTTCTCAAATTCTAGCCAGTCTGAAGTGGGATTATTGATGAGATCGTTGTCAGTTTTGCCCTCTGTATTGGCCCTGCTGAGCTCCAGCTGCTGGCTCTCAGCTCGTCTCTGCATGTTGGCGCCATTCTTTGCCAGTTTGGGGTTAGTTGTATTAAACAGCAAGGAAGAGGAAGAAGAGGAGTAAAGGGCGGAGCTGGAGGAGGACTTGGTGGGAAGGCCGCGTCCTCTGGTTACAGGTTGGTTTTTAGACAGCAAAGCCAAGTTGTCACTTATCCCCATGGCGCTGCGCACGCTGGTCATCGCGTACCTCTGGCGGCTCTTCGGCAAGGTGGCCGAACTTCCGGTTTCCATGGACTCCTTGATGACATCTCGTCCAAGCAGCTGATTGTATGATGAGCGAAGGCTGAGAGAGGTCGGAGGGGTGGCAGAGGCCCCGCTGCGATTCGCTAGACCAACGGTGGAGGGCGAGGATCCAGAGCGGGAGAGGGGAGGAGTTTTTACTGACATCATGGCTGACTGGAAAATCACTGCAGAGATAGAGCTGATGATAGAAGAGATGGCCTGTTAGAGGTTAAGTAACACATTATAACCTGACCTACAGCTTTATATGTAATTTTTTTTTTTGCCAGTATTGATTAAGCATGAAGAGGAGCTATTTTTGGCTTCTGCCACGTTTGCCGCAGCAGATTTTTAACACCGGATGCTCTTCCCGACCCAACCCCAAAAGGGTTCACTGACTATACTACCTTAAAAAGTCTTGGTGATGTTTTGGTCTTTCCAAATGAGGCACTTTGAGCTATGTAGTCTAATTTAAAAAGGTTTATTGGGTCAAATAATATATGGATTGACAAAAACATAACATAAAACCACATTTATGATACACTTATTTTACACATGTTTTTAAAATAAAAGATTTAGAAATATCAACCAGCCTTGAAGCCTTACTGCTCACTCACTTTATTTTAAGAGCTTTTTTTGTGGTTGCAAGATTATTTTACGCCCACTTACTCTACAACTGCCTATTGTTTAGTCACTGGGTTATTATATTTTTAAAATCCTTGTTTCTCTGGACTCTCCTGCTTGCATGCTTCCCCAAATAATTACTTTTACATATAACATGATATAATTTCGTTTTTTTAACGTTACTTGCTTGGAATAACTGCTCCCTGACATCATTCAATGTGCAGCATTATCACGCTGACACATTTCCCCAGCCTCACAACTGATCATCTCTCTTCCTGTGGCTTGACCAGTCTCAGAGACTTTGATCAATGCACGATGGTGCAGATCCTCTTCCAGCCTCACACCCCTTTTACACACAAGGTGTCACTTCTGAAGTGTTAAAAAGAAACACTGCATCAAAGTCATGTAGCTGGAATGCATTTGTATGATATCTGGAGTGAGTCAGACCCTCAATTTATTCAACTAGGACTGACATTCAAAGCCCGAGCTGAGCGGTAAGCTGGTCTGTGGGGAGGAGAAGTGCCAGCCAACTCCTGCTAACTAGGTAGCCGTGTCTCTTTTATCTCTGGGTGGATCAGCTTTGTGATGCGGAATGCAGACAGATGGATAGAAACAAAGACAGCGGCGGCAGAAAATCACCTTGCTCTTAAGATGTGACACGTAACACGGCTTTTTAGATAATTTAATTAGGCTCCCACCCTGCAGAAAGCTGGTAAACAACTAATAGAGGCGGGGAAAAACATGCCCAGACACGCAATCTTAATGTATAAACATCTTTTCACAAATGCACACATCTCAAACAATGCTGGAGTCATCACTGGCACCTCTACTTAGAAACATGGAAAAGTCAGACACAGCAGATTTCAAAGCCTGACAAGATCTTGGGAAAAGATGGAGGCGGTAAGTTAAAGAGAGCAGATTCCCCGGACAGTGCACTTTTGTCCATGCGGGGGCCCCTATCTGCTCTCCTCCCTCTGGGTGGTTGTTGTCGCCTCTGTAACCCAGTTTGTGCTGAACCTGCACTCCTCTCTTCACGCCTGTGACTCAGACATAAACACAATCAAGTCAGGTCAACAGGTGCAGACTGTGCCATGCCATGTCTCAAGCAATGCTCTTTTTCTACTGTCATTTACAGGTCCTTAAAGCCACATTTTAATGCTATGTCCTAAATTCTGTTGCCTGTAGTTTCACATACAGACGCACTAATATATGACTAAAACACACAAAATGGGACATCTGAGCAATACAAGCCTTAAATTAGATGGCAACAAAATATGCTGCAACCTACTGAATATAAAAATCCGAACAAATACACTGATTGAATCAACACAACTCCAAATCATCCCTTTCACCCATATTTGTGTCGGGTATGAGCCGCAGACAAACTGGATCATCTTAAACAGAGATTACGGCCTTTTCTTTTCCTTCTCCTCTTCCTCTACAACAGCACAGGCAGGTCTCTGCCGCTTAAATAAAAGTGGAGCAGGGAGAATATGTGAAGTGTGCGGAGGAGAAAGGATGGTTATAAGAGGGATAAAGCGGGGAGGATGACACAGCAGTTTGCTGGACAGTGAAGGCACAGTTAACACACGGAGGTAGTGAAACTGTTGTCCTCAATAAATCTGTTGTGCTGTGTAACAGCAGAGGTCATTCATGAGATGCACAAGATGTTAGCAGCTGGTCAGCAACGCGGATCCTTATTAAACAGTTGGGTCTCAGTCTAGTTGTTCATGCTGCTGATACTTGCCGCTGCATTGTCTGTTGTGATGATGCAAAATGTGAACGTGATACCAAAGTTAGTGAGGAAATGAGCAGATTTACATGGATGACAAAGGAGACTGCTAAAAAAAATTTTAAAAGGTGTTGACAGAAAAAGCATACTAGTACTAGTTTTGGAGGTAAGTGTTAGATTATGACTCTTATTTGCTCATTTGTTGCCGATAGTGGGGATTACATAAAAGTGTTTTCACCTAAAGGTCATCAAAAAAGGAAAAGATCAGTTTCCTGTGTGTTATAGCTTTAGACATTAACACATAATTTCTAAATCTATATATATATGTATAGATATGTTGGGAAACCAACTTGTTATGGTGGGCCCTCCTTTCCTCCGCGCAGAAGCAAGTGCAACAGATGAAAGCTCAAGCAGGAGGGGAAATGAACTTGAAAAAGTCGATGATGTCATGGGTGGAGTATTCTAGCTCCCCGCTTCTTGCTGCCTCCTTAATAAACTCCCCTCACTGACAAATCGGAAGCACCCCATCTTTAAATCTAGAGAAATGCGCGGATGGATCGCCGTAAATGCCATTATTGCGGAAGATAATCTGTTAATATGTGAACAGACGCAGTGAATCTTTAGCATCCAGCCTCCCCTCCTCTCTCACTCTCTAGCCACATCACCATCACCACCAGCACCACCGCCGCCGCCGCCGCACTGGGAGGGGAGCGCATCCCATCGAGAGCATCTATTTACATCCACTCACCGCTTCGGTCAGCCTCCGGGGCTTCTGCGCTTGCCTTTCCTCCGACGACACGCAAACACAGTAGTGAGCAGGGCTGAAGTCAGCGGCCGCTTTTTAACTGCCGAGTCCGCCCGTAACAGCAGCCGGCCGCCCGTATTATCATATCACATCACATCATAAACCCTCCCAGCCCGGCTCCTTGCTCGCAGGCGGCTAAGCTGCGCTTTCTCTCTGCGCCAGAGGATCCCAGAGTGGCGTGGCGCTGTGGAGCTCTTCAGCCAGCCGACCAATCGGAGCCGAGAACGCAGGACGCTCGGGTGCACGGAAGGAGACGCAATCGCAATCAATATACCGGTGTTATTTTGCGACTCAGGTAATGGAATCACACATCATCCGACTCTTACGTCATACACAAGTCTGAGAAAAAATGCATGGCTTCTGGTGCTCGAGCACACCTGACTGTGATAAAAAAAAAAAACAACAGCAGAAAAGCCATTTCCAAATCTGACAGATGTTGTTTTGCAACACCGAACACAGAAAAACTACAATTTGAAGCCAGTTTTGTGATGAGTATTAAAATAACGATAAAAGAAGCCAGGCAGCCTTTAGGATCGTTTTTTTATTTTTTATTTTAATGTGCGCATTTGACAACACAACATCCTCCTCACAGTGCATTAATTTTCCCTTTGGTTGGTTTATCACAAGCATGCAGTCTTTCTTTTACAACGGCAAGCCACACTGAACCATTTAACCTAAAGACATAATTATATTATTTAAGGTTAAAATATAACATTCATGTGAAGCACTTCCTCAGTTTCAGAGGTTTAAAGTTGGCATTATTGTCTGCAGTAGACAGAAGATATCAGATACCTCGTGATTAAATCCTTATTAGCAAGGAGGGAAACAAGTAACCACCTGATCCACCCAAAAGGCACATTTCTGGAGAACTTAGCAGAGGGAAGATTGTAAGAAACAAAACTGTAGTGTACAAAAACAAATGACAGATGGCTTCTTCTCTGATTCCAAGACCTTTTGCTCCACAGCTCTTTCTGACATAAAAGAAATAACTCACATCTTTTAAAAACTAAATAAAACTTGTTTCTTTTTTGAGTATAAAAGCAATTCGCTCCGATTCAGACCTCACACACCGAACACACTTTGACCTTTCCCAGGTTTCTGAAAACTCATTCATACTTTGAAATACATTCCTCAATCTGTAATGTGGCTGGCTCTCGGTATTTATCCTATTCCTACAGTCCACTGGCAGCTTTTTCTCTCAGTGCTCGGAGAATGGAGATGGAGGGGTACGGAGGACAAAGATGGGAGCCCGCTGAGGCTCCCGGTGCTCCAGGAGTGAGGCAGGAGAGTGACACAGCTTGACAGAGGAGAAAATGTCTTTGAGAAACATGGAGCTGAATGGATGGACCGCAACACGGATTCTTCTGCTACAGATGGAGACAGAAAAGGAAAAATAAAAGTATTATCACTGTTGTTTGGCTCACTGAAACTGTACTACAACAATGCAGTGACTAACATTAATGCACATTTTTTGCATCCTTACTATAGATTTCATTAGGAGGCCTCAGTAATCTCTCAGCTTGCTTGTTCCCCGCTCGAGCGGCTTGTTTGTAAAATTTAATAGCTGTCCTCAAGTTCTGTTGCACAACAAAGCCGCTCTCATAGCAATTTCCCAAGAAGAGCTGAGCAGTGTCATCCTGAGAACAAAAGGAAACATGCAATTCAAGTAGGTAAACCTTCCAGGACAAACTTTAAACGTACAGTCAGCAAAACCAGCCCTAAACGAATTGTAAAAACAGTAACTGATTATAATCTTTAACACAACTGCACCAGAAAGTTGCAAAACATCTGTAACTGCAGATTTTTTTAATTATCAAAAACCAGGAGACTGTTGGGATAATCTTTTCCTATCGGATATCCCGACAACCTCCAGCATGATCGACTCTAAAAAGGGAGGCGATCTCTGAGATAAAGCATTGATTAAAGTCTAGAAACATCTAAAGGAAGCACTCACGCCACTCTCTGCTGCCATCTCCAGGTTCTGGATGGACTTACAACCATATTTCACTGTATCCTGGGCGTAGATGGAGGCCAGGCAGAGCTGAGCCTGAAGAGGAGAAATGGAAAGTTGATTTAATTCAATAAGGAAGCGCCAACATCAGCAAAAAACAAAAACAAAACCAAAAAAAAACCCTGATACATGCTGATAGCAGTAAATGTGCTTGAATAACAATTAAGAGATGCTTAAAGATAGAAGGAAAAAAGACTCCAGGTGGAGTTTGAGCCAGTTGTTTGATGCTTTCAGCTTATTTAATTTTAAAAGGCAAAAATATTGCAATGTAAGAAAAAAAAAGAATATTATCTGTCAGTGCTCAGATAACAGAGGTGGAGAGAGCCTGCAGAGGTATCAATATCAGCCTGTTAACAAATGCTTTACTTTCTCAGAGAAGTTTTGTTCCAGGAAAAAAAATATGAATGAAAAATTGTATTTACATTATCAGCTATTTTATTTCTACATTTTTCAAATGTAAGTGGGTACTTTTCCAAATGCAACATGCTGAATTCTTCTGTATTGAAAATGTTTTCAAGTTTGTTTGTTTTTTCTTTCAAATTACACAATATAATATATAAATGTACTAGAGTTGCAATGGTTCTCTGGGAGAAACTGATCATGACTTCTACCTTGGTCAGCCCAGCTGCAGCAGCTTGTTCCAGAAGGTCGATGGCTGTGCTCAGCTCCTCTGGACTCTGGTGCCCTCTGCTGGTCAGGAGCAGCTTTGCACAGCGGTACTGAGCTTGTCTGTGGCCACTCGCGGCTGCCTGCCTATAATAGTGCAGAGCCTTAAAGAGAAATCACAGGAGATATTACAATAATGCAATTAGGAAATTAAATATCAGAAGTAAACAATTCATGCTTAATTTTATACATTTACATAGTCCACAAAAGCAAAACTGTTTGCTACAAGAGTGATGGCTGGGGTCTCACCTTCTCCTTGTTCTTGCTCACTCCTCTACCTTTCTCATAGCACACCGCCACATTAAACTGGGCTTTGCTGTAGCCCTGCTGAGCTGCAGCGAGAAAACAGGTGAAAGCTTCCTGGTGGTTTTCCCTCTTGGCATTTTCTAGACCTGTTGTACACAAGAAGATATAGAACAGGAAATAAGGGAACATACAGGAGAAAAAAAATAACCGTGCAAAGGCCATTTCATTTGACTCCAACAGCAGTATGTGTTAAGTTTATGTGATATATATGTTTTTTTTTAAGTGTGCTGATAAATAATGACCAATTATGTTGAGGACAACAGGAACGCAGACGTCTTCCACACGTCTGAGGTTCAGTGCTGCCGCTGCCAGCCTCTCTTCATCAGACAACATTTCCTGGAAATGTTAAAGAGGATAAAAACACAATAATAAAGATAAGACAAAAGGTCAAGTCTGTTTTTTGAAAGTACAAAAAAAAAACCCTTTCTTTAAAGTTGACAAACTAAATGATGAAGACTCACCTCATCACTGGTGTCGGGTTTCTCTGCCTTGTCTTGGCTGGCATCATCCTGCAGCGGACAGGAAGCTGACAGGAGTTCATCCTCTACAAGTCAAGGAGGAAATACTTGTTGATTTTTCTATTTCATAAAATATAAATTAATAAAATGTTTTTTTTTAAAGATATTTTTAAGCAATCTTTAAACTATGACAAGCACAGAACCAACCTGGTATAAGTGCATCCTGGATCAGGAGTTCCCTCTGGTGGTCAGAGATGGCAGTCAGATGGTCCTGTGTGCTGCTGCTGTCACTGTCACTGCTCTGAGTAGGGGACTGATCTTGGTTCTGTCTCTCTAGCACCCCCTGCAGACACAGCACATTCCTTCCTCTGGGCAGGACATCATGTCTTGATACTGCACAAAAAGAGCGAAAGCAACAAAATAGACAGGACACAAGTTAAAAGATAGAAGTGGGTTTTTTTTGTGGAAACAGTTACATGTCCACTGTATGAAACTATTTTGCCAAGGGATCTGCCTTGTGTACATCTACTCCACAGCTACAACAATGCAGAAGAACTCACAGATCTCTAGTAGGATGTGATAGCCACACTTGTGTAGAGTGGAGGGGGCTGACAGGGCTCCGGGGCTTGGACTGGGCTCTGTGCTTGAGGAGAACTGGGAGTGGATCCTCCTGCAGAGCTGCATGAACAGAACTGCTGCTGCACCCTGCAGACAAACAAATGAGAACATCAGACGTAGGGGTAGTGCACCCTCGCCTGGAACGGCCAACCAAGTGTGACAGAGGTTTCTATTTCAGCTAAAACTCATGAGTAATCGGTCCATGTGTATAAAACATGAACATTTCAGAGACAGTGGACATACGTATTATGATAAAAGCATAGTGCAGCTATTGTTTTGCTGCAGCAACATGAGAGCAAAATGTCCTCTGGGGTAAACAGCTGGGTCTGACCTGCTGGCCCACTGATGTCTGCCATTGCTGTAGCTTAAAAAGCAGTTACAAAGTGAAACCACTGAGCTGCGCTAAAGGAGTCAGAACACACTGAGTGCAGATACTGTGGATTTCAGCAGTGTGTGCAGCAAACTGTGCAGCTCCGGTGTTGATGATGTTGATGTTTAGCAGTCATTTTAGTGGCTTTTGTCTTCAGGACTGTTACCATCTGAATATATTAAATCAGCAGCAGCCCTCACATGTGTCCTGACAACTTTCTTATTAGAACATGAAGGTAATTCCTGATAAAGTTAACGACACAGAAAAAGTGATGCAGGACATGCTAAGAAATATGTTTGGTTACATGTTTGTATTTTAAATGCAACAACACATGACTTACCCATCCCACAGCATCCAGAGCCGTGTAACGCGGAAACTCAGCATACTTGGACTGAAAGGTCCTCTGCTTCCTCCTCCTCTCTCCATCCTCCTCTTCCTGAGATCTGCAATAAACAAAGCAGAGAGTAATGAGAAAAAGAAGATTTGCACAGGATTCTGTGCAGCAGTCTGGTCAAAATATAAGCACACCCTTTCAACAGCTAGTACAACCACCTTTAGCAGCCGTAACTTGAATTGTTTTCTGTATGACTTTATCAGTCTCTCACATCTTTGTGGAGGAATTATGGCCCACTCTTCCTCCTCCTTCTACAGCTCACTGCATGTATTTATGCACAACTCTCTCACCACATCCCACCACAGAAGCAGTTAAGGGTTTTTTTGTACAAAATCCTGTGAAAACTTTCTTTTCCAAATGTCTGTATTTCCAGTCTACTGTATTAAGGCACTGCATGAATTCTGTTTTTAACGCAGGCGGCTTTGTTTCTGTTTCCTTGACTTGCACTGTTCATACACCCACACACACACACAAAGCAGATGCTTCTGGATGACGCAACCAGCTGAAAGGGCAGCAACAAAGGGCAAAATAGGTTCAAAGTGGGGCTAAAGAAACAGGAAAGGACAGCAATGAGGGCAGAGTCTGAGGTTTTACCCTATTTCAAAGGTTCTTTTTCGTCACCTGATGATACGGCCTGCATTTTGAGGGCAATAAAGTTTGGACATCAAAGGGAGATGCTCAAAGCTCGCCTTGTAAAGTGAACAGGTAAAAGAAGAAAGGAGGCGTGGAGAGGAGGAGTACCTGTTGTCAGGGGAGTGTCGAGAGGTGGAGAGGACAGCTGAGCTGTTGATGACCTCGTCCTCCACATGGTGGTTTTGGGACAGTCGCAGGGTGCTGTTGCCATGATATCGATGCAGAACTGAGCAGAAAGTTAGACAATGTAATTAGGAGACAGTCTCCTCAGAACTACAAAGCATTCTCTGTAACTTACTTATCACAGCCTAATTACTTCAGTTGTTTATAAGCATTGAGAGACAGAGATCATTTTGCACCGCAGCTGGACCGCTATGCACTGAAACCACAATAACAACAACGCATTTCTAAAGAACTGACATTGCCTTTAATAATTATTCTGAAACCTTTTTCTGAAGATCTAGATCCAATAATGAGCTAATTTTGGAAAATTAAAGCAAACTAAGACGTGGGCAGTGCAATCCAGACGGGAATCCAGATGTGTTGGCGTGTGGCACACACGACAGGTAGTGTTGGTGTTTGGGAACTCTGAGTAAGTCTCCATAGCATTGACAATAAATGGATTAGCAAGTTTTGCAACAGGAGCTAACCCTAGCTTTAGCTCCGTGCAACAGATTAGTAACTTCAATAACCTCAGTTTTCTGTTAATAAACGCGTGGTAAACTCTGAAATGTTGATAATAATTGACTTCAGTGTAGAAAGAGAGAAGAAGAAAAAGGGGCGTTCTCGACTTTTCTCTCACCTCTTCCAACAAAACCGTGGAGCCTCCACATGGTTTGTCTCTAACGGCTCCTTTAAATGAAAGGTTATGTCCGCACTGGCCTGTTTAAGTTATCCGGGGTCCGTACGGCTCCATACCGCTAGCGGAGTTCTTCCAGCACTGGTGATAAATAAAAACCTGTCACGAGTTACGCCGTAAAAATACCGACCCGGAAGTGGAGGGTGGCGGGGTTTACGTAATCGATGCATCTGCAGTTGCATTTTCACAGCACCCACTTGCGGTGTATGAGGGTATCACACTTTCAGACGTTTAGGTTTCTGGAAATTTGAGAAGTTAATTGTCATGTGATATTTTATTTCATTTTGTAAAGAGAAAAACAATATATATATTTTTTGTGTTCATGAACTGAGTCACCCACAGTTTTTTGTATTGCAGGAACTGTGCTATGATATTATTATCATTTTTATTATTACTGGACATCTCCTAGGTACTACATGAAGACTGCAGATTTGTATGAGGCCATATTATTGTTCTTCTCTTACACCATGTGAATATACTGGATTTTTTATGCATTGCTGTTCTATGTGTCTTAGTATGGACCATCTCTTTATTTCTCTTGTCATTCCACAAACAACCTGCACTTTTTATCTGGGGATACATGGAGATAAAATTGAATTACATTAACTGATTTTAATGCCAAGGCAAAATTATTACTTAAAGAAATGCAAATCTGTGATCACTGAAAATTATCTTCTTTTGCTCTTAACAGATGTTTATAAAGGTTTATCATTTATCGATACTAGTTACTGTTGTTTCTATTGTTATAATCATTTTTGTTTTTTCTTTTTTCCTTTTTGTTACATTTTCTTTCATATTTTTTATTGATATGTCATGACTTTAAAGCCTAACTATGGTCAAGATCTGCAAGTGAGCTGTGGCTAGAAGTCCTGTGTACAGTGCAATGCTTGAGGGTATATTATAGCAATCTTAATATATCCTCACTGAATACAATGAAAAACATGTTTTGACATTGTGGGTAAGCAAAGAAGGCTCAGACTACAAGCAGTAATTTGAACAGAACTAGAACTAGATCTGTTCTGCTTTATTTAGCTTTAGATTTGAGATGATTTTCTGCACAAAGACAGTGTAGATTCAGACAAGCTGCAATGTTTAATCCTGGTGCTTGCATCAATAATCCATGCACACATTCACAACAGATAACATTAATGCTTTCCTTGTAGTAGATCATAACACCATCCAAGAGACAGAAGAAGAAATGCTACTGCAGAATCCAGCCATCAGTGAGTAAATGAGTTAATAATTTACCACAATTTTAATTAAAACGCCTCCAATGAGTTGTGAAGTTAACTGACAGACCAGAGAGGACACGGGGGGAGCACATGTACACTAGGAGATCAAAACACAACCAACAACAAAAACTCAATTGAAAGACACCCTCCATCAAGTCATGGTTCTTGGTAAAGTTTTCTTTAATCTTAAGGTTCAGTGGCAACAAGACTTTGTAGAAAGACTATTATCTTTGCAGTACACTGGCAAAAGTGTGAGCTATATTTCATATTGCATCCACAGCAACACACTGCTTGACTTTTAAATAAGAGGGCACACGTTGCGATATTGACTGAATAAATAAGCGAATGCATGTGATACAGTCCATACTTCACAATTTATTAGTTTAATATTGCAGCAGGGCTTAAACATTTTTTAAATAATTCTAAAAATTACAAGTTTTTTAAAGAGTCTGCTCATTAGGAAAGCAAAAACTGACTTTTTAATCAAGTCCTTGCCTAACTGATAGTATCTGATTAAGGATTAACTGCACTATGGGCCTTTTTTATATTATTATTATCTTTGCATCTGTAGCACTTCTCTCACACACATCAGCACTCGTAAGACCTGGTTAAGATTTCCAAGGATCAGAGTGCCCTCTTGGTAAGGTGGTCTCATGAATAAGGAGAATAAGATGCTCCTGATCTGAATCATTGATGAATTGAGGGGCTGATCTAAGCAACCATCCAGAGCTCATCCTCATCAGTCACTCTACAGGAGCGTTTGGCCTTCTCTGCCCTCCATGTTGATCAAACGGTGACGCACACCCCTGTGCTTTACTGGAAACCCACATCCTTCCCGTCAGATGGGTCTAAACAAGGGGCGGGAGGTAAGAGGTCTGCAATTGTAAAGACAGATTAAACTTTGAATAACTCACTCCCTGACCAGTTGCCATGGTGACAAAGTCATCATGTCTTTCATTTACGATCCTCCTCAGGCAAATAAGTCTAGCCTGAAGTAGTTTGTAACGTTAGCAAGATCGCTGCACAGCCAGATAGTGTTTGCTGCTTCGCCTGGGGCCAGATTTGTCTTGGCAATATGGAAAAACATCAGGGTGAGCTGGAAGCACAGTCCCACAAGTGCTGACTAATTGAGCAGTTTGTTTTTGCTCATAATACAATCTGCACTTCAGCTCTCAAATGTGAGACATTTAAAGCAGTGTTTAAAGCAGTGAGGGGACTTAATAATAAGTGCTAAACAAATTCGGAAATCTCATTTGCTCTTTTATTTTGTCCATTTTAAACAGTTTATGACAGCAGAAACTTGCTTCACCGCTGTTATCTGATAGCTACATTTATTTTTAGAGATTCATGCTTTGTGTTACAGCAGTCCTAAGTATTTTTAGTGGTTCAAAGACTAATCAGAATCCGACTCGTATGAGTAGCTATTAAACGAAATACAGCACTGTGTAAAGGTTTTGAGCCACTCCCTCATTTCTTCATATTATGCTTCCAGTGAGCCAGATTTCATTTTTTTCCAGGTGTTACAAGGTCTTTCAAAGTTATTCTTTGAACATTGGCTGCTTTTCCTTCATTTTCCACCTGATCCCACTTGTTAAGCCACTTAACACAGAACATTGACTCATCCGAGCATGAAAAAGGTACCTAACCAAAAAAATGAACAAAGATTGTTTCTTTACATAACAGACAGATTAGCAAGGAAGCTTTTTTAAACTGTATCTTTGGGTTTGTCACAAAATCACATAATTTGTTCCCATATCTTTAGGTTAATCTTTGATAAAGATCAAAGATAATACCATTTGACAAGCTTAAATCAGTAATTTTACACCAGCAATGTGATTCCCAGAGAGTTGTTAATTAAAATTTTGCCATATTTCAGCATGCTGTGCAATATGTCTTCAAAAGAAATTAGGGAAACAGTATCTGAAGGAAAATAGGACAAAATCCAACAAAAACCTGATACAGGATCTGAGAGATACATATGAAGTACCGGTAGTTACAAATGTGTTACCTGGAACAGTAAATGACACTACTGACACTAATGATGTGATCATACTTTGATACAGTACATATATGTTTTCATATTTTACAGTATTCTGTTGGTAGAGTTACAGATAGTAGGACTTTTTCTAGTACAGACAGGAATTGAAAGCTTTTTTTGAAAAACCGCTGCATTACACCCCTTTGATCGCTTTCACCCCGACCTCTGGAATCTGAAGCCCTCTGTGTCTCATTTAGAGGACGGGGAGGGAGTGCAGACATGATCTGAGGTGGCTGGATGACCTGTTTATTTTGTTAGCTGTGTGCGTTGATGTGAAGCTGGATGTCAGGATGTGTGCGTGTGTGTCTGTGTGAGGGAGTTTTGTGTCCTGACTTATCATTGGACCTTGACTATCAATCCAGATAATCTGTGGACACTGAAGTGAGGATTACTGAGGATTTGTTCTGAGAAAAGTGAGCCTTACTTGAAGTTGTATTGTCTTAGCCTTTCTGCAGTCACTACGATAGAGCAGACACTGTGTGCCGGTGCAAAGAAGCTTCTTTTATCCATCTGTGCAATGAAAACCAAAGAGACAAGTCCTTCAAGGCTCCTAAAGCTTGAACGGGCAGAGAAAGAGTTTTGTGTACCAAACTAAGTGAAGGGGGCGGGGGATGTTTTAAAAAAAAAAGACACAGGGGGTGTTTCTTGCCCCTCTCTCCCTTTTTTCTGTCCCTGTTGGTCTCCTTGGTCACACAAATGCACACATACTCCCCGGAAACACACACACACACACACACACAAAACCACTGACAAGGGCTCAGTCCTGCTATGGCCACCACTACCACAGAGGAAAGCTCTCCAGTCCCGACCACTGTAGCACCCCAGCAGCCTGACTTGGAAGACAGCCTAAAACCCAACTCAGAGGCAGAAGCTGAGCTGGGCGAGACCCAGTGTGACAGAGAGGAAAAAGAGGATGAGGAACATGAAGAAGTGGGAAGAAGCTGTGATTCGGAGCAGGAGAATACAAAAGGGAAGAGTTTGGACCCAGAGTGGGTGGAGGAGAGGTTCAGGATCGATAGGAAGAAACTGGAGACCATGTTGTATGGTGAGTTAAATGGGATTATCAATTTTTATGGATGGAACTGTCAGTGCTATGTGTCTGAACTTCAGGGCTTTCTTATCGACTTCATTCTCACAGTTTGCCTTGAACTCTACAACATCTGAATTTTGTGTTATTTTGAAACCTATCTTATCCTATGCTCCTCATTGACCTTGTTATCTACCTGACCCCACGCGCCTCTGGGGGCCTCCAGCCGCCTGTGCCCTGGTTGTCGCCATCAGTAAACGCCATCCACTAAACCCCTGTTGCTGCATCATTGTGATTTATGACCTGCAATTGCTTATGCATTCGCAGGTCCTTTTGGCTATTATCATTCCCGTCTGTGAAGCAAAGGTAACTGCCTCTGTTAGTTATGGCTGCTTGGCGGGTTTATGACAAATGCCTCCCCTGTGTCGCCGGGGAAACTCTTTCTGACAGCGTGCCACCGCTGTAGACACAAGCTGATGTTTGCGCTTGATGGGAAAGTGCTTCAGCTCTGATAACCGCGGCTTGGTTTTTAATGCGCGCGCAGCTGGGACTTCTGCTTTTACTGCTGTTTGAGCAGCCTCAATCAGGCAGTAAACATCCCATCTCAACCCTTTAGGTAATAATCTGTCACACCGCATTCAGGCCTTCACACTGATTTTTGTACACCCCCCTCCCTCCCCTTGGTTTTGTACTTTAATTTTTTTTTCTTTTTGTTTGGGTAAAGTGGGAGGTATTTGCGTCAGCAAATGCCATTGATGTGATTAGTTGTCTCCAGGCTAATTTGTGGCTGCCTTTCCTAACCACCACCTTTTGCTCCACCCCATAGTGTTTTCTTCTCATTCCTCAGCTCTGGCCAGCGTAACCCGTAGTGATAAAAGGAGGGGGTTGAAGGCGTTCCTGGGGCTCCCCCTGAACCCTGTAAATGTCACCATGGAGCAATGGCCTTTTAAACTTGTTTATGTTCCCAGCAACCTCTTGTTCCACTGGCTTGACAAATTTCAGCCAAGTCAACATTGAAATGCAGACTTTGTGTTCACATGCGTCATATTGAACATTACGCGGCGACCAATACAACCTGACAAATCTCTCTGCTGGGTTTTATTAGGGGTTTATTTTATCTTTATCTGCCTCGTTTTTACATTTGCCTACTTCTTCTTTCAGCTCCAAAGCATGAGGGTGTCGAGACGGGAGAGGAGTTTTTTGAGAGAGTAAGTGGCTCTACACACATTCAAACACTTTATTCATAAACCAAACAACTAATAATATTTGGCCATTTTCCTTTGTAAAAACCACTGACAGTGTAATCACTAGTGTTTTAAAGCCTCGTGGTGAAATTTATCTTAGACCAGTGAAAACATCCCTGCTGCAGTTTTATTACTTGTTAGATGCTCTTCATTCAGTGATTACAGATTTTATGGTGGTGATAATTGGAGGTGGAGGCAGCTTTGTATCCTAAGATCTGCTGTGTTCTCTGAATGTGTGTGTTCTCATTGTATCTGTTACGACCTTTCCTGCATAGAGTGATAGCAGCATCTTTGTTTCTCACTCTCTTCTATTGTCCGTGCTTTCACAGGTAATGAGAGAAACTAACACTCAGGTGAAATGGCCATCCAAACTGAAGATAGGAGCCAAATCAAAGAAAGGTGGCAAATTCTTCATGTTCCGTTCACACCAAAATCAGTGTTCTTTGTTTTGTGTTTTTCCCACAGCTTTGTGTGTGTGTGTGTGTGTGTGTGTGTGTGTGTGTGTGTGTGTGTGTGTGAACAGAGATTTATCATTTTCCATCTATTGTTTCTAGATCCACACGTGAAGGTGGAAGGGAAGAGAGCTAATGTCCTGGAAGCCAAAAGGAAGATACTAGAAGTGTTGGAAACCAGGGTGAGGTTGCTGGTGCCTTAAATTTACAATGTCAAGAATCCATAGAGGAATGTAAGCTTTTAATAAAAGTAGTTTTATGTTTTTTTTTATGTTAAGGCCAGTATTGAACTGAAATCTGCTCAAATAACCAGTGTTTATATAAAACCAGGTAAACAAGGTGACTCTAAAAATGGACGTGGCCTATACGGAGCATTCTCATGTGATTGGAAAAGGCGGAGGGAATATCAAAAAAGTGATGGAGGTCACATCCTGTCATATTCATTTCCCTGACTCCAACCGTCACAATGCTACTGGAGAGAAAAGCAACCAGGTAGGTGGCATTTTAATTCCACTAACTGCTGCCACTATGACAGGAAACTGAAAACCAATTCGTTTACATGTTATTTATTTATGAATTACCAGGTCTCCATCGCTGGGCCCGTAGAAGGCGTAGAGGAAGCCAGGAGGAGGATAAGAGTGAGTTGTCAATGTGTAATTTGAGCAAACTGCACAGAATAGATTTTTATTTGTCTCAACACTCAATATTTTCACTCCTGTCAGACGGAAAGATCAATAGAGTGATTAAGAGGATGGCTGACACAAAAAGGACAGGTATATCTGTCAATGCACTGCCTGTCTTGTCTCTGTCTTTGTTTCTCTCCCACCTCTTCATTATCCCTCCCTTCTGTGTCTCCTTCTCACCGAACCCTTACCC
Organism: Perissodus microlepis; assembly: GCF_051167445.1. NCBI lineage: Eukaryota > Metazoa > Chordata > Actinopteri > Cichliformes > Cichlidae > Perissodus > Perissodus microlepis. The sequence continues at coordinate 11,115,198 of NC_140462.1, forward strand.
TTCTTATCCCAGGACCTCCAGCCGCTATCCTTGACCTTTGACCTGCCAGTGAGTCTTGTGCCCCAGGCTCTGCCAGATCCGGGTTCACCACTTATCCAGCAGGTAGTACAGACTCTTGGGGTCAGTGTGAGCTTCAGGGCCATGCCACCCCAGCCTCAAGCCCAGCCGCCCTTTTATGGAAGCTGCTGCACCGTCTGGGGTCTGCAGGGTAATGCAGATGTTGTAAAGGTTAGCATTAAAGATTAAGGAGACTACTGGGTAATGAGGTTTAAGTATCATGTCGTGACTATATATACCATCACCTCACAGAAGGCGACCTGCATCTTGATGGACCTCCTGCTGGGAGCAGAGGTTGCAGGCGGTATTGTCAACAGCCAGCTGGACGTCACCTCCCAGCAGCACCTATTCCTGCTGGGACAGAATGGCGCTCACTTCCTGAGCGTTATGCACCAGACCCAGACCCAGATCATCCTACCGGACCTCAGCGCCCCTCAGAGTCCTCCCTCGCTGCTCATTCAGGGCAGCCCTGATGGGGTTTGTCTGGCTCGGCAGCAGCTCATGGTACAGCGGGGCTGTTTATTTTGTGTGCGCATAACTGCTAAAAAACAATGCTGAGAAAACTTTGCTGCTTTTAATGTTTGATACTTTTACAATCTGTGTGATGTTTGCATATTTGTGTACACAATAGGACTGTCTGCCGGTGTGTTTGATGTTTGACATGCGTGAAGATGGGGAGGCTGATCCCTGTAAGCTAGCTCAGATGATGCGAAACCTTGGAGTCTTCATTAGCGTCAAGCCCAAAGTAAAACAGACCAGCAAGGTACATTTTACCTCGTGGCTCTGATGCTTATTGTTTGAGACACAACTGAAAAAAAAATGCTAATTTGATTGGGCTTTGTATTGATAAAAACTTGCCCTGAAATATTTCTTTGATTTTGAATGCAAAATATTCTCCCCTGTAGTTTTCTGCTGAGTTGAGTACTGATCTAAAAATCTGTGTTGGTTTATAATTGTCAGTCAGTTGTGGTGAAAGGTCTGGAAAGGAATATTTCCTGCCTCTATGAGGCCCGCCGTCTGCTCCTGGGGCTGGATTCCTCTGAGACTGTTAAGATAGCTGAAATGACCCCTGGCTCTCTGCTACCTGGCAGTGGGCTGACCAATTACTGGCTCAATATGTTGCTGCAGCAGCTTCGCCTGTCTGAACAGGGTGAGAGCATTAACACATGTGATTTGTTTTTGCAATCAGAATAATTCTTTTTTAAAGTTTTCTGCTTCATACTGATTCATTCATATCACCCTTCTTCTTGCTGATCAGGCCCCGTGCCTGTTCCTGCTACAGAGATGCCGAACGGTACAAAGCCACGCCCCTCACCTCCACCAGGCCTCACCTCTCCCACTGAGGAGGGTAGGGCAGGGCCGAAGGGAACAGATGGTCGACCTCTGGAGAAGGTGTTTCACTGTTAATGTTCAAAATGACAAAACACAATGTGAAATTCTTCTGAAACTTTCCAATTCTCTTTTTCAGATTCTGGAAAATGAGGACCAGTTTGGTCAGCATGAGAGCTCTGAGGGTGTGGCGATGTCATCGTCTGAGACGTGTGACGCTTTGAAGAGCAGCATCAGCAGGATCGGACTGAATGGTCGGAGGGGGAGCCTTCAGGGTCCTGAAATTGCCAAGGTTTTCAGCCAGGGCAGGCGCCATTCAACAGGGCAGGTGTTAACATACAGGTGAGCGTTTTGCAGGTAAACACACCTACTCTCTGATGACTCTTCATAATCTTTAAAGTCTTAACTTCTGGAAAATTCTTTTGTTGTTGTTTATACTTGCTCTACTTTGGTTTCTGTTTGATTTGATATAAATCAGCTCTACAGAGCGTGCAGTTTTAATGATGCAGCTCACATTTAACACACTCTATATTTAAACTGCACGATGACAGTTTGAAATCCTCCCGTAGAACTGCTGCAGCTCGGTGAAAGACAGAGTTAATAAGAACTCAAAGATTGCACAGAGCCATCACAGTTTCACCTAACCTTGCTTTACCATCTGTGCGTGCGTGTGTGTGTGTGTGTGTGTGTGTGTGCGTGCGCGCGCGCGCGCGTGTTCCTCCTGACTGTGCCAGACTGCTGAACGCAGACACTGAGGGGGGGAGGAGTGAGCGAAGGAACAGCCTGAGGAGAGATGTGACTCTGGCTCAAAATGTTCGCGCTGACTCATTCAAGGCTGAGGTGAGAAAACCAGGAGCTGCAGGTTTCTTCCTTGCTTGTTTCTTCACGAAGTTATGCACAGAGTCTGTGGCAGACATTTTGGTCACGGATAATGCTCAGTGGACAGATAATCACATCTCTGTAGGACAGTGGATGAGCGAACTCTGAAAATGTCACGTTAAACTGAAAACGGGAAGATCATTTTCTTTGTCACGGTCTATAATCTATTGATTTGCAGTTTGATTTTGAAAATTGGGTTCTCTCTTTGTTTGTCTCCCCTCTTATTTTTCTCCCATCTCACATACGCAAAGGTTATGCAAAGAAGGATTAACAAGTTTACTGCCATGGCAGCAGGACGTGTTTTCTTATGCAAGTGTTTGTTCCTGCTGTAAATTAGGTTCCCGCTATCCTCCCATCTCTCAGTAACCAAAGAAAAAAATTCAATTTCATGCATTATTTACCTACTCAATTTCCTGTTTGTACTTTGTAGGATTATGACTATGAAAAGAAGAAACTGCTGGCAACCAGAGGTTAGTCCTCCTAAATGTTTAATATTTCTTCCTGTCTTACTGCGGTTTCAGAAATGTTCTGCAACAATGATTAGCACTGCTAAGCAAGCATTCCTTCTTTTTTATTCATTCACAGTTGCTGTTCTGCAGATAGTTGCACCAAAATAGATTTTGGTGAAGTATATTGTTGTTTTGCTCATCAGCACACTTTTTTGTTTTGTTTTCGGAGCTGAACAGGAGCAGGAATAATTTCGTTTTGCTGGTAACAATCACATGTTTTGCTCACATCATTGCTGGAAAAATACTTAATGTCAGTGGATTAAGCCAGATGAAGTAGGCTTTTAAGTTTATTCAAGCATGCTATAGGGGAAACACATTAATATCCCAAGCAGAAGTAGGGATTTGATAAAGGGGTCCCATTTCCGCAGTGCTCACTGCCAAGACAACTGATGAAGGGGGCCTGTTTATGGGCTGCACTGTGCCAAAGTTATAATAGAGTAGCACTGGCACTCCCACTTAATTCACCAGGGGTAGATACACAATGCAGACAACCCGCGCACACATGCATCCAGGAATGGTGCGTGCGCTCTCATACACAAGCGTGCGTGGACGCACACGTAGCATCCCTCACACAGAATGAGAGATACTGAAGAGATCTGCAGCCAAATGGTACCAAATTCCCTCAGTGTTCCTTTATGGGATTATGAATTAGCAGTTTGAATGGGCCATCTGCCTCACAGCCATTAAGACACCCGTATGCCAGGATATGAATGGGACATTTACGCCACAAATACACACAAAGACACCCGAATGAAAACCTACCAGTAATAATCCTGTTGATATTGCACTCTTTATGGAGTACTGTTGCAGTTTTTATCACACATTCACACATGGAAGAGGCCCAGGGTCACTTGTTTGTCAATTGAGTGCTTATGCCAGTCTAAGTCTTAGCGCTCAGAGTTTTATTAAGTATGCCACATGCTGGCAAGAGAAGTAACACTGTTTGTGATTCATTATTTAACACATGAACCCAGCCCGCTCACATCAGAGTACCAAAGAAGACGTGGAAAACCTGCAAAGCATTTTTATGATAGACAGACTGTGGATATGAGTATTGATGCTTGCTGCAAAATCCATTTATGTGAATTTAAAGCTGTAAAGCTTTCTGAAAGTGTTTCCTTATTCACTTCTTTTGCCACAGCATTAATACAGTCAGACTTTCCGCATTGAACATGCAACGTGCTGCATTTATGTGAAAGCTGGCAATCAGATTTCAGACAACATCACAGACGGTAATGCCTTTGATACCAGTTGGTCCCAAAGTCACATTTTCTAACTCTGTGTTTATGTGTATTTATGTTAGCCATGCAGAGGAAGCCTATAGTCACAGAGGTCCGCACGCCCACAGACACGTGGAGTGGCCTTGGCTTCTCCAAGTCTATGCCAGCCGAGGCTGTAAAAGAGCTTCGCAACATCAGCAGACGCAACTACAAACCCTACCTGAGTACCGGTAATAACCAGCAACAGGTACAGATGAGCCTACTGCTTACTTAAAAGCTGAAAAAATGGTCTCACAGATTAACATTTCGAGTTTTTGTTCAAAGTTATAGGTAGAGTTCATGATTTATAGGTACAGCTACTTTTGCTGGACTGAATTCAGTTGAAGCTTTTACTGCAGTGCAGTGAAACAAGCGCTGCCACGGTGGCCCTCTAACACAGTCTCATTTATTGGTTTTGCCCCCTAACAGTCTCGAGCATTTATCTCACTGTGTGGTAAGCACTGCCAATTTGTACGCCCAATTACCTGGCGTCTGATACCATCGGTGTGGTCAACACAGGCACTCTTTGGCAACCTGTTTACCTGAGCTGGTTCAGCTCATCTCCCCTGCTCTTTTAAAGCCTTTTGAATAGCTGCTCTCTGACTGCCCACTGGCCATTGATGTAGAAGCAGACTCACTTAGGATAATGAAAGCAAGAGGCATTTCTCCAATGAGTTCAATTTTCCTCTGAGACCCAGGCAACTGGGAGGAAGCATTTGCTATGCCCGCTGCATTGATAAATTCGAGTGAAGGACTTTTACTGTCACAGATCAGCCCACAGTGGCAAATAAGCTGGTTTAGAGACACGCTAAATGGATTTGGCTAAATCCTTGGATCTACAGGCATTAGAAAGTTTATGGCCACTTGCAGCTATTTGTCTCTGGGACAGAGACAGGGGAGAGATGACAGTAGGGCATGGTGGCAAAATGACACGATGATGCTATTGTGCAAAACGCTGTCAGAAGAAAGCAACATTAGCCTGTATAAGGGGACTTATTATAGACTCCCATATTTTCAGTTTGGATACAAGAACAGCAGTAACATCCACCTGGTTTTCAAACCTGTCAGACAAAGTGTCAGAGCAATACAAGAAAAAAAAAACACAGAAAGTGGATGAACGGAGGGGATGCACCAAGACCCAGTAAAAGATAAATAAGGAATATCTTTAACCTTGCATTATGCAAAGTTAATAGAGGCCAAGAGCAAAAATAGGTCCACTTTAATGCTGTTACTATCTCCTTCTAGTCTTGGGCTGCTCAGACAGGAAAGATGGCTAATGGAAGCGACTCTGAGAACTGGAGGGACAGACGTGGATCCACATCTTCATCCCAGCCCATCTCTTCCTCTTCGTCCTCATCCTCATCTTCCCCATCCTCACCTCTGACTACTTTCTCCTCATCATCCTCTTTTCCTGCATTTGCCTCCTCAATGAACCGCAGTAGAAGCGACAAGCCCTGTAAGTCTGACCTCTGTGCACTCAGCTAAACAGAGATCACCTGCTCCCTGCTGCGTTTAACCTTTTCCTCTAAACTTTGACCTCTGGTGTTCAGCGGAGAGCTTTGCGAGCAATGGCAGCAGCTACTTCGAAAGTGTGTGCTCACAGAGGAGGGGGTCGACCTGCAGTAGGCGGAGCCCCAGCCCCCACTTAACAGATGACTTGCCCGAGCTGCTCGGCCAGCTGGGCCTGCTCAAATACATCGATGTGTTTGAACAGCAAGAGGTAAACTCACACAAAGAGTCGCACTTGATCATTTTGTGAAATCGCTTTTTTTTTTCATTCAGCTTGCAAACACAAGCCGAAAGAGTTAATGCATTATAAATGAGCATCATGATGCAACTTCGGTCTGCACTCCTCTAGATCGACTATCAGACATTCCTCACTCTGTCTGATGAAGATCTGAAGGAAGTGGGTGTATCTACCTTTGGAGCAAGGCGCAAGATGTTATTAGCAATCTCAGGTGAATCTCTGAAGCCTCAGCCGGGATTTATGCCGTGTCCGCTTCTCTCTCTGTTTTGGCAGTATGCTGTGCTCCTCTCCTCTTGTAAAATTGATTATTTTTCCTCTGATACAGAACTGAACAAAAGCAAGAGGAGGCTCTCGGATACACCTGCTGTGAAGCCTGGCTACCTGGAAGGTGGTGCTAGTGGTAGACTTCCACGAATCATGGATGTGGAAGCTGCAGCTCAGAGTAACCGCTGGTGAAGGAAGACGCCAAATATGTGGAGATATTCTAATGGGAAAATATACAACAATGATGATGCCAGTACAAAAGTCTTACTAGCTCATTTACTACAAAGGGAGAGGTGCGAGATTACCCTGAGAAACTACAAAAATTATGTAAAACATTTAAACAGGGTGCCTTTCTTCTACAGCGTAACCCAAAGTTTTTTTTATATAATAATTCAAAACAAGGAGGCTTTCCATCCAAAACTCAGTTATGACAAGAAACGAACTACACAAAGCACACAGGAACAGGAGAAAATGTTGATTTTTTTTTTGTCATAAAGTGCCTTTCTTATGCAAACTCTATATTTTGACCATATTAACCACAATCTTTAAGCAACTGTAACATTTACCCAAGAAAAAACATGTCATAGTGATGATAATTAAAAGGTTGCTGTAAAAGACTGTTTTCTTTTATAAGATTAAAAAAATAGTGAATGATATATTTTAAAAAAAAGCAACACGTCTATGGCCGGACTCAGTTATGCGTTCAACGCCTTAAATTGATAACCTCCTATGTCATCAGTGGAAATGTGTGATGCAAGTAAAAACTGGGAGCAAACCACAAGAGGGCACTAGTGTCACACACAGTCTTCTTTTTACAAATTCACGTCACATTTGTGCTGCATGGAAAATAATGTAATTTGTTTCAAAGTGACAGCAGCATCACAGCTCCTGCTGGACAAGGTGGGGTTTGGTTTTGAATTATACAGGGCCTAGTATCAGATAAGAAAAGTGATTTAGAAACCATAAATACATTTATTTGTTTGAGGGTAATATGAAACTCCTATTATTTGCATGCGTCTTCTGACTTCTCGATAAAGAGTTTCAATTCGTTTTATCGCTACTCCCTGGAATGAAGCCAGTGCAGCCACTTTTTGCTACCTGTTAATATTATTTGCAGAAGGCTGCATGCAGCAAAATACGTGCCATCAGGGAGAGGGCGCTGACAGAAATGTGCAAATTTGGAATAGCAGTGCTGCTTATCACATGGAATTGAATGGGCCAAGATAGCTCCACTGGAGGGCATGAAGGGGTCTGATCTGTCTCGAGGCTCGACAAGCTGGTTGGTACAGTGGCAGCCAAGCATGAAAGAGAAGCGTGAGTGCGAGTGGTGGGCTGTGACAGATTAGGGGGAGATGATCCCTACTTATTACAATGTGTCTGCCAATTACATAGGCAGGCTTTAGACTGGTGATCCTCAAATCTGGTCCTCGGGCTCTGGAGGGCTGCTGAATTTCTGTCCTGTCAGGTAGTTATTTGCAGTCCCCTGGGGTTGTGAGCGTAAATTGGTCCTTGATCACACAGCTAGAATGAAAACAACCTGGAAAAAAAATGAGCAGTGGTCTCATTCCTGAGGACTTTGGAGATCCACTTTGACTTTTAACATGTAAAGTGGCAATCTTGACTTATGGCCCAGTTAAATATGTAAAATGAAGGTATGAGTGACTCCAATCGCAGCTTGCCCACTTTAGAGAAGTCTGATTTAGTACTGGACTTAGCTTGTCGGTATTAATAACTTGTAGTATACCCTGCAGCTTTTAAATGGAAGCCCATGGATTTAACTGACGTGTATGTAGGGAACCTGATACCAACAAACAATCTAATTATTTCAGTATGAATGCATTCAAACATCACCACATCTTCATAAGCATCTCATCAATGAAACTACATGCATGGCGCTGCATACAATGAGCTTCCTGTCATATTTTCCCCAGTGGGAAACTCCAAAACGGTGCAAATGACCTTTAAAACTACCAGTCTTTATTGTTACCAACACATACATGGCAAAAGATGGTGACTTATTAACCTGTGCTCAAGCCATAATTACAGCCTTACCTGTTTTCTTCACAGCCATTAGATAAAGACAGAATTTAGGAATGCATCTGTGCCGCGCTAGTGAGTTTCATAAAGTGGAGCAAATCCACATGTAGGACATTGTCTCCAAATGTGGGATGAGGGAAGAAAAATGCTGTGTAGTCCTACATAAATGATGACCCCTTGTCACTGTGGATCAGTCACATGGCCATTTACTGAATACATCTTGTGTGAATGTATGCATAAGGGAAGCAGTTTTGGAAAATATGCTTTGTTACATTTTTGCCAAGTGTTAAATAACAATCTTTCAACTTCAATGTGAATCTCCATGCAAGCATCTTAATAAAAATTCACTAACAGAAAAACTACATGAAGAAACAAAGTATAGGTATAACATAAGGTTTTATGTGTTGGACAAGATCCTGACTAAAAGAAATTCCTTTTTTTGCTTTAACACTTTAACTCCACCCAGGAGCTCGATTTCCATACGATAACTGCAGCCAACTGCATAAAGCCCCACTTGTGGCCATCACCAGTCTCTATGGAGACGCTGGGTGGATACGAGGATCCACCCAACAGGAAAAGTCATTTGGGGATAATAAAGAAGCAGCCAATAGAGAAACGAAACAGAGCAGTGAAGTGCCCTGAGGATAGAATGCAACCAAGCTTTCCCTTTTCTGAGATGAAGACAGAGCTCACTACAAGAGGAGTGAGTTTCAGTGGGAAAGCAGAAGAAAACAGAAACAATAATGAGACAGCTTGTGAGTGGCTGAATGTGAGCCGTGGTGTGCAGTACACCATGTAAGCTGAAGTTCCTAAACAACCAAAATATCCATCATATTCCTGAACCCAGTGATACTTTGTCTGATTACTCCCTTTAGTAAAATGGCATCTGCACGAGTTGGAGTTCTGCTGCAGGTGGCTGGACGAACCCATGCTGTGACAAAAATTTCATAACAAAGATGCAAAAAGACAACGCAGTAGACCGAGATGTCTTTAAGCAAAAGCACAGAGTGAGAGGAAAGATGAGGAAAACAAGCCGATGTCACCTTAATTCTGAATAAACAAACCATTCATGTGTATGTCCTCCTTAAACATCACTCTGAATAACAGAAATTAAACACTTTATGTGACGGCTCTAAAGAGGAAGAGATGTTTTGCTGAAACTGCAACGTCTTTCTCCTGAAGATAGACAAGCATGGCCTTTGTGCCACAGATGCTTAAGTAGATGCATTCCTACTTATGACTATATTTAAAGGTTACCTTGGAGACCTTATCAAGGAGAGGAATCCCTGCATACAGGTTAGCTGTTTTGCATTTTATGTGAAAAAAATAGCTATCATAATGCTATTTATTTGTAATAGGAATTTGAGCAAAATATATTTTCGTTTTCTTTATGATTTGATAGACTGTGTTATCACTAATTATTATTAAGGATCCAGTGAAAGGGATAGCTGAGAGCCATATAGCACTGCAACTGGGAATATAGGTGGATACAGTAGAGACACAAGAAGCAGACATTTTCTTTCCAACTTTTCTCATGTAGCCTGATGACAGCAGAAGACGCACGAGCCAGGGTCCCAGAATCGGGTGATTATACACCCTCCACAGCTTCCAGCATAATTTGATGCACATAGTTAAGCCCATTGTCTATTCTGTGTGACAGAGAGTGCTGTGAACTGCTGAATAGGCTTTTTTTCAAGCCAGAAGATTCAGTTGTCCTTTTAGCTTCTGATTGTTGCTACAATGTGTTTTCAAAGTGCTGCGCAGGCTGTTTCAAGCCAGTGGGGTCAGCTGTCCCATTAGCCACTGATATTACAAAAACACTCATTAAGCTTTTATGTTCTTATGGGCACCGCTAGCTTTGTGATTCTCCTCTCTCAAAGGCAAGTGATAAGAGTATTTTCTGCAGCTACCATTTATGTCTGCTTCTAACAGGGACGACGCTTTCTCAAGGTTGGAAAAGGTCAGTATTGATGGAGGGCTTTGATTGTAATACTGCAGTGAAATCCGGGCTTCGGAAAAAAATAAAAAATCTTATGCAAATGTGTTTGTGGCTTCAAAGAGAGGCAAGAGATGTGTTTTTATTCATCACTTTTTTTATCACGATTTTGTGAAATAAGATGAAACACATGACGTCCTGCCTAAAAAGTTTCATCACGGGGGAACAAGAGACACATGGACGCAGACCTGTAAGGTTCAAAAGACACCCAAAGTGCCACTTTACTTAAATTCTCAAAGTTACAAATAAAAGTTCACGTAGTTGACATGGTGAAGATTTCAATTTCAAATCACTGAACATATCCAACGCTTTGACGCACAACTGAGCCTCTTCTTCTGCATGACTTCGTGTGTCCTCCCAGCTCAGGAGCAGCTTAGTGTCCATGCGCAGTCAAAAATCCTCAGCAGCCCTATTGACCAATTAGTAGAAGAATAGCTGGCTGAGAACCAACCGATTTGGACTGTAGGTTTTGCAGTTTGCTTTTCTTAACTGCTATCACACTTTGCAATGCAACTTCCTACCTCCTGAGATTGGGAGAAGAACCAAAAAGACACTAGACAGCATCAACATAGCAACAAAGTATTGTAGCAGCCAAATAGGCATCACTTTCTGTTTGAGATGCATAGAGCTAGACCTGGCCAGGTAAATCTCTCTTTTATAGAAACACGATGAGAAACATGCAACAACAACGACAATACATCATTAATCTCATTGTTTCCTGGGCTTCCTGGAACATTCAAGATCAACAAATATTTTACAATCCTCCTTAAAACAACAGAGAGAGAGTGAGAGTGAGAGGGAGAAGGAGCATCTCAGAGCCTTAAACTGTGGCAGCAATTTGCAGAAACATCATTGAACACCAGAAGGAGCCCGACGGTGGAACACACAATATGAAAATGAGCCGCTGATGGAGCAACAGGGAAGGTAGTCCATAGCCTGGCCTCCCTTAAGGAAACATATTTACATCCAATACATCAGCTAACATATCTGGGCTCATAGACTGACCAGAGATTCTGACATGGACATACAGTGATAGGAGAAAGGGAGAACGACTGAAAGAAGATGGAACGAGTGACAGAGATAATAGAGTCCCTTTTAGAAGGTGTTTACGATCACAGGTTTGGGGGAACGTGGAGGCAGAAAGTGGACAGCTCGAGCAGAATTCTAAAAGGGGCTTGACAGTTGTTGAAATCTAATAGTCTCTCTATTTTCTGTCTGAGGACAGAGTGAAACGCTTGAAAATGAAGAGGTCAGATGAGGTTCACTGAAGAGAGAGATTTGGATGAGGGACAGAGATTGCAGTAGCAGGTTGAGGGGCCAGGAGATGGACTGCTGCCAAGGTAACTGGAGGAAGAGACATTGGAATGGCTTTAGATCTGTGCTGAGTTAACGGAGTTTCCTGGTCAGCTGATGGCAAAGGAAAATGGAGCGGAGCTACCAAACGTAGCCGATTTCGTCATCCCTGTCCTCTTCCTCGTCCTCGTCGTCCTCGATGGTCCCTCGGGGATGGATGCGGCCCCGTCTCTTCTTCTGCCGGCTCCGACCGGTGTGTGATGGCTCCTCTTCTTGATCGTCGAGGAGTATGACCGCACCGCCGCTGCCAAAATCCCCCGATGTCTCCTGATCCTCATCTAGAGAGAAAAAAACATAATAAGGAGATTACACAGATATCCCCAGATTAACATTAAATATGATATATTAATGAATTCCCAGATTATAAATTCTTTGCCAGTGGGCTCCCTGAAACTTGAAAGCCTACTGGAAGTAACCCTTCCAGCACTTTTCTGAACTGACAGGTTTCTGTCATATTTAAGGCCTGCTTATATGACAAAATTAGTGGGTTTGCTTCGGCAGTTAGCAAGGGTGGTCTACGCTTCTGCAGCTACCTTTGGTAGCTAATAGTCATCAAACCGCATCTTTATTGATAAATACAGAGGTGTCAAGACTTTCATTAGAGGGCACAGGAGGTCATGATGCAAAACAAAACATTCAGTGTAACACTTCACCCCCAAATACCTTCAAAACTAATTCCACTCTCATTAGCTCCAGCCTTATTTTGTTTTGCACTAATTGCTAATGTTAGCAATTAGCCTGGGTGTAAACTCTTGAAATAGGGCACAGAATCAGAGTAGGCCATCATGAGCTAACTCTTTGCCTAACCAATACATTCTTTTCAGGGGAGTAAATAATCTACTAGAAAAAATAAATGAAAAAACAACAACTTTTGCTTTCTGTTGATTTACCCAACAAACAACATGCGGCTACAGGGAGCTGATTATACTGGATGGTTTTAGTGGTGTTTGGTTAATGGGAGACTAATGCTGAATCCAGTGGAACTACAGTGTGAACAGGAGTCATTATCAGCTTCTGCCTTGAGCACTTTTTGAAGCTCGAACTTCAAATTAGTCTGTGTTCAAAACAGCCTATTTACACCTGGGTACAACTGCGCTGTGGTTGAGTGGCACTTACGCTGTTAAAATCAGTTTGGTGTCCTTGTGTTCAAGCTATTGAGTGGAGAGCTGCTGCATTGCTACCTGTTTGTTCTACGCAGGCCAGAATGGGAGAACTCCAGGCAACCCCTGCCTGAGGCCACTCAGCCAGAGTTAGATGAGCTTGTTAGAAAAGAGACAAAGGACTGGTGTTGTCTACGCGTGTGCATGTGTGCATGGAGGCTGGACGGACATCAATACTGGAACCTGCATTTACTGGTTTTCGACTAGCCTGGCATCCATGCGAGGTGCAATCTGCCAGTGAGTTGGCTGTTTGATTGGTAATCAGTATGTCTGCCTGGATTCTTTCCTCCTAATTATTGTTCTTTTTTCCACAGTGCAATTGATTTGTAGCAAAGTGCTTTTATTGGCTTTTTGACCATTTCATTTGAATTTCCATGGCTGACTTGTTAGCTATCACTATAACATGTCAAAAAACCTAATCTTGTATATTCTTTGTCAAAATATAATGCAGTAGGCAGTAGTTTATTTGTTTATTCTCCCCTGTGAGGTACGCCTCAGCACTGCTTCAAATTCATATTCGTAACAGATCTTTTGACATTGCTCCCTGCTGACAAGTGTGACAAATTTTCTGTCTTGACTTGCAAGATGCTGGTGTTTTATCAGAGGTACACGAGCAGGATATCAGAGGCAGATAGAATCAGGCATATTAGAAACAGCTGAATTGGCTCCAGAGGCATGCCTAATGTTATCTATTTCCTAAATGATAACTGATCCGTAGATACCGGTACAGATAGAGACACACGGGGAGAATTACTTAGCAAAGAAAGAGAACAAAGTTGCAGCTGCAGTGCTCTCTGTGTTTCAGTGTTGTAAAGAAGAGATCGGCAGGCTTTCTAATTTGTAGAAGATTACAAATGAAACAAAAAAGACAGATGTTCAAGCAGACAACGTGGATCAAAGCACTAACACAGAAAGAAGGTCAGAGAAATGGAGGAATAACAGACAAATAAAGCTACTGTTTTTCTGTAGCAAACTGAAGAATATCTACATGTGTGGCTTGGTCTTACCACAGTTGGGATTGCCTTGTTTTCTAGAGCCAGCTATCTCGTTGCCATATTTGTCCACACACCAACACTGGCCAGTGCTGCCGTGACACTGAGTTGGTTTGAAGTAGCCCTCGTCAGTACAACGGGGAATGTAAGTGCCTGGAGATGAGCAAAGAAAAGCAGGAGGAAATGAGAAGGGATAATGAAAAGTCACAGAAAGTTGCTGGAAAGGTTAAACAGACAAAAATTAAAAATAATATCTGAGCATATAATGCGAACTCTGCTCAGCAGAGGTTACATGTACACGTCCTCAACTTGCAGCAAAAGTTCTTGTGTATTCACACAGGGAGGGAGATCAACAATCAATTACTGCTGTGAAGGTTGCAGACAGGAACCATACATTCTGCTTAAGGAAAAGCAGTCGCTTGATAACACACATCCACAAACGCACACACCTATTTTCTCTTACCTTCATTTGACCCTGTCCCAGCTCGTTTTTCAAGCTGTTTTGTAGTGAGCTGAAACATTACACGATCTACTCAATGGGTACAGATGACATGTGTACAAAGTGCCTGGATGTGCTTTATAGTGCTGGTGCAATATCTCCTTTTTTCCCCTACTCGAAAATATTTATTAAAAGAAATCCAACTGCCATTTCACTCTGTGGTCGTGAGTTTTCCTCCAAGGGCATTTAAAGGAGCGAGCAACTGACAGCTGCCACTTCAGACTGACCTATGAGGCTCTTTCTTCGACTCTGACTCTGGATCCTGCTCTTCTCAGTTTGACAAGGCAGTCCTACAACAATAGAAGAAAGTCAGTATCATTAAATTGAAAACTGAAACAGCCCTAGTTGTATCTTAGCTTATAATTAATAATCACTCAAACCTGTTTCCCTCCACTAACAGCTTAGTGACATATTATACTGGAGACATCCTCCTTTGCTATCAGGCTCAATACCCATTATCCTTACATTCACTATTGATTTACAGTCCTTGAATGACCCGACAATTTATCCTTCTTAATACATTATTAATTAAAAACATGTTTTTATTAGTACTCCGTTACTAACATTTAGTTTATTACATTATATCAGAACTACTGTAACTGGTCTTAAATGAGGTAATGCAGGCAACTCGTATCTGTGTCACTTAAGCTTTCTTTCCTTCCTTACTTATTCATATGTTCCCTCCTTCTTTTATCCCTTTATCTTTCATCCCCCTTTCCTCACCATCGGGCTTCTGGAAACAGTAGCACCACTCGTTATTAGAAAGCTTGCCATCCTTGAATGAGTCACAGGAGTTGAAGAGAGGCTTCATGCACAGTTCATACTTGTCAAGGTAGATGGCACTCAGCTCCGACTGGTCCAGGAGTAGGTCAAAGTTCATGTCTAGCTTGTTGAACATCCAGCCCAGTGAGTCCTTACAAATGGGCAGGATGCTTGTATCAAAGTCTAGAGAAGAAAAAATGGAGAGGCAAAAAAGATCTGAAACTGCAGAACATGTCCAAGTCACCGACATTTCCTTTTTTTAAAGTAACACACTGAGTTTCGAGTTCGAGTATGTGCGCAAGAGTGTTTTCAGTGGCAGAGAGCTGAGATGTGTTCAGACTAGAGATGGCACGATACCACTTTTTTATGTCCGATACCGATATCATAAATTTGGATATCGGCCGATACCGGTATGAATCCAATATAGCGTGTTTTTTAATAAATAAAACTGTTTTTTTTTTTTTTAAATATCTTGCTGCATTTTGTATAAGTTCAAACTCAAGTTAAAAACCCCCACTAAAGCTATTCTGTTATACCTGTATGCAAAAAATACACTGCACCCAAAATATTTCATAGTTCAGCAATACTGATCAATCTAATAAACTTAAACCTACTCCATCCTCCCTATTTTGGTATTTTAAAGAGTCAGCAACCTAACTATAAGGGTTGCAAACTCCCAGCAAAAAAAAAAAAAAAAATAGGGAACCACCCCCCACCTCATGATGCTTAATCGACGTAATCAACTTTAATTTGATGCAGTGTGAAAAAAAATGCAGAGAAATCAATTATTTTTCAAGAATAATTAAATAGATTCAACATCTTTCTTCAACAGAATTGCAGACTGCACAGATGGTACCTTCCCAAAGGAAAAAGTACTATAGCTTACTAGGGTATATTAGACTTAACAGTTACTATATACAGTAATGGACTTCTATACATTTTACATCAGATTAAAACTTTGGGTGTAAGATTCAGATAATTAATTATTAAAAACTAGACATTTTAAATGAGAATAAGAAAGAAAAGTATGTTTTTCTGCCCCCTTTTCCCTGTTCATGCCCTATCGGCCCCCCTGGCTAAACTTTGCTAGATCCGTCCCTGCACAGTTACCAGCCGTCAGCTACGTAGAAAACGATCCTGGTGTAGAAAGTAATATTAAATAAATTCTAACAACAGATTATCAAGCTTAAACGTGCTGCTGTTGTTCAGCCGCTGGTTTCCTCTTTCTGGCGCGAAGTGGGCGATAAACAAACAAGAGAGATGGACTCGCGACAGAAAAGCCGATCAGCTGATCATTAATCAGTTTCATGATTGAAGTAGCAGCAGGAGAGGGAGAGAGAGAGAAGAGGCAGTCGCTCCATATATCGGTTGTTAAGCTTAACGCAGGAATGCTTTACAAACATACAGAGATGAACTTACACACTTGCTTTGCTTCTCTCTGGTATAACTTTCTCGGAGATGAAATGCTCAACCAGACCACCAACAGGTCTCGCACGCCACAGCCGCTCTATCACGTGATGCATACTGCTCCGACGTGCTAAGGTTATGAGCCGAGTTATGCTATGTCGCAAGTTTTGTGAGGTGCTTTTTTGATATTTAATGGATCGGATTACATTTTTTATTTCTCTCCGATATCCGATCCAGTAATTTAGGTCAGTATCGGACCAATACCAATACGTAATATCGGACCGGTCCATCTCTAGTTCAGACATGTTGACATTACAGAGAACAGAGCAGGGTCACTGTCAACATCAGTGCTAGCCCTCATGAGAACTGAAAAAAAGCATGACTTTTCAGCAGCTACTGGGTACACACACGCACACACACACAGGCACACGGCATGGGGATGTACTCACGTCCAGTGGTGGAGTCAAAGCTGTCAGAGGATTTGAGGTCTCTGTTGGCATCGAGGTGGAGAACTCCGAACCAGTCCTTCAGTCTGGCAGAGAGACTGTGAAGCTCTGTATCAGTGCAAGCTGCAGAAACACACACACACACACACACACAGACACACAAAATAATGAGGAAAAGGGAAGCTGTCAATCTACTGCTGTCATCTGAGTAAAAAAACAGCTTTTTTTCTTGCTCCTCATCAAACTTTCATTCCATTTCTGCTGTGTACTTTTCCTTTGTATTCTTTCCTTTCTCTTGTCTCGTCCAACTTTTCTCCTTGAGCAAACACAGTGGGGTGATAACGCATACTCAAATACTGGTTACCATAGGAACACAATCTGACATGCACATATGCACATACACACATGTACAGTATACATATTGTTATTTCCATGGCTCTTGGCATTTCTGTCCAGTTTTATTTAGCATTCGTTCAGAGTTCAGATGAATGACTTTATCTTTGCAGGAAAAGACACAATCTCACACACACACACACACACACAATACCAATGGAGGTCTGTTAACAGCTCATGCCACTTTGCCTTCATAGTAAAACAAGAAAAAAGAAAAGAAAAGAATAGATGTGTCTGCATTAGATGCCACTTTATTGTTGCAATTTTAAGATAAATGCATGTGTTTCTATCTTTGTGCATGATCGCTCTCATCTGTGCAAATGCAAAGAAAGCTCACCCAGCACTGTCACCCATTTTTATGCTTTCATGACAGAGGGCATCAACTGAATTTCCCTAATTTGAGTCACAAACAACAAGAAAGAAATCTCTCGTTGCTTCAGCCCCGTGGGACAGACATGGTCGGACTGCAATTCAAGCAGACCTCTGCCTCTGCCTGTCTCATTCTGCATCTTTGTGTGTCAATCTTCTGTGCCTGATTGACACATTTGTTTCTCATTTTCTTTCTTCTGAGAGTTTGATAAATGTGCCTAGAGGACAACAGCCATTTGCCATCTCGAACCATTATTACCGATCAAAATCCTTCAGCTTTGTCGTGTAGCACAGACGATCCACAGAGAAAGGTTGTTGACAATCCTGTTGCACGTGGTTTTCCTTTGATACAATCTTTCTGTTTCTAGTGTTTACATCTGAATATATAAAACTGAGAAAATCTTCTGAATGTTTGAAATGTGAACGCCTAAATGGACCGAAATCACTCATCCACACACACACACACAAGGACTTGCACTTAAATAAAGAGAAGACCTGAATCACACTTTGCTGTCAGTGGATTGAGATGTCAGCAAACATGGGATCAAAAGGATATGAGCACATCACACACACGAGCAAAGTGTAAACACTCCTCAGCGTCAGTGGTAGTTTATAAGCACATATTCCCATTCTGCACCGAGAGATGTTGGCATCTTGCTTTTAGCTGAGCCACACTCAACATCCTGTATTGATGCATTCTTGTCAGGTCATGCACACATGGAGATACACCTGTACATACTGCATTTTACAGTAATAGTTTGGAATTGTGCACATCTTCCTCCATAAAAGATGTTCTTACTAACAGAGGATGAAAAATACTTGTCTGACTGGCTATCCATGTGACATTACCTGTAGAATTCATGTGTACATGTGCGTAACTACGTATGTGTGAGTGTGTGCCTTCAGGACCAGACAGATAACATTTCACAGCACTCTTCATTTCCACAGTCTGGAAAGAGAGAACAAAATACCAACAGCTAAACATTATTTCTCCTCAGCGATTCTCAGTCGGTAGCACGTCGCCCGTTCGAAGCTCAAACCTCTGGAAGGTTTGTCCCTGCCTGATCCTTTATGTGACTGAACTGCATCCCTACATCGTCTCTGCCCTTCATCGTCTTGCTCTCTGTTCCCTCTCATTGCTTTTTGTATCACTCTTTGCTTTTCTGATTCTTTTGTTGCCTTTGAGACTTCTTGCTCATTTCTCTCGATTGCTCATTCATTTCCAATTCCTCTCTCTTCTCTAACTCTGTCGATTTTCAAGATTCAATATAAGCCACTTATCACACCTGGCTGTGGCTAAGCCAGTTTCTTTTTATGACGAAGAAGAAGGCCACTTTGATATGTCCGACTCTCTTTATTTCTTTCTCTCACCTAAATTGCTTTGAGTGCTTCATTTCCCATTTCTCTCCTTGTACATCCCCCTACAGACTTTAAAGATTTAAGCGTTTCTTTAACAGTTTTTACCTTTGATATCCACTCCCTCTACAGGGAGTGCAGAATTATTAGGCAAATGAGTATTTTGTCCACATCATCCTCTTCATGCATGTTGTCTTACTCCAAGCTGTATAGGCTCGAAAGCCTACTACCAATTAAGCATATTAGGTGATGTGCATCTCTGTAATGAGAAGGGGTGTGGTCTAATGACATCAACACCCTATATCAGGTGTGCATAATTATTAGGCAACTTCCTTTCCTTTGGCAAAACGGGTCAAAAGAAGGACTTGACAGGCTCAGAAAAGTCAAAAATAGTGAGATATCTTGCAGAGGGATGCAGCAGTCTCAAAATTGCAAAGCTTCTGAAGCGTGATCATCGAACAATCAAGCGTTTTATTCAAAATAGTCAACAGGGTCGCAAGAAGCGTGTGGAAAAACCAAGGCGCAAAATAACTGCCCATGAACTGAGAAAAGTCAAGCGTGCAGCTGCCAAGATGCCACTTGCCACCAGTTTGGCCATATTTCAGAGCTGCAACATCACTGGAGTGCCCAAAAGCACAAGGTGTGCAATACTCAGAGACATGGCCAAGGTAAGAAAGGCTGAAAGACGACCACCACTGAACAAGACACACAAGCTGAAACGTCAAGACTGGGCCAAGAAATATCTCAAGACAGATTTTTCTAAGGTTTTATGGACTGATGAAATGAGAGTGAGTCTTGATGGGCCAGATGGATGGGCCCGTGGCTGGATTGGTAAAGGGCAGAGAGCTCCAGTCCGACTCAGACGCCAGCAAGGTGGAGGTGGAGTACTGGTTTGGGCTGGTATCATCAAAGATGAGCTTGTGGGGCCTTTTCGGGTTGAGGATGGAGTCAAGCTCAACTCCCAGTCCTACTGCCAGTTTCTGGAAGACACCTTCTTCAAGCAGTGGTACAGGAAGAAGTCTGCGTCCTTCAAGAAAAACATGATTTTCATGCAGGACAATGCTCCATCACACGCGTCCAAGTACTCCACAGCGTGGCTGGCAAGAAAGGGTATAAAAGAAGAAAAACTAATGACATGGCCTCCTTGTTCACCTGATCTGAACCCCATTGAGAACCTGTGGTCCATCATCAAATGTGAGATTTACAAGGAGGGAAAACAGTACACCTCTCTGAACAGTGTCTGGGAGGCTGTGGTTGCTGCTGCACGCAATGTTGATGGTGAACAGATCAAAACACTGACAGAATCCATGGATGGCAGGCTTTTGAGTGTCCTTGCAAAGAAAGGTGGCTATATTGGTCGCTGATTTGTTTTTGTTTTGTTTTTGAATGTCAGAAATGTATATTTGTGAATGTGGAGATGTTATATTGGTTTCACTGGTAAAAATAAATAATTGAAATGGGTATATATTTGTTTTTTGTTAAGTTGCCTAATAATTATGCACAGTAATAGTCACCTGCACACACAGATATCCCCCTAAAATAGCTAAAACTAAAAACAAACTAAAAACTATTTCCAAAAACATTCAGCTTTGATATTAATGAGTTTTTTGGGTTCATTGAGAACATGGTTGTTGTTCAATAATAAAATTATTCCTCAAAAATACAACTTGCCTAATAATTCTGCACTCCCTGTATCGCTTTCCTTCTTATTGTACACTTTTTCTGACTTCACTACACGCCTCATCTTTTCCTCTCAAAGTTTCTAGACTTGGCACTATGGCTCAGAATGAGTCTCGATGGACTCTTATCTTTTTATTTTGTCTGCATTGTTGAAATAGTTTCTGATAGTTCCAGCACTGCTGAGAGCATAACGAGCCCTTTCAGAGGGAGTAAGTTAGAAAGCTGAAAATATTCACATATACATCCGATGCAGAGAGTTATAAAGGTCTGTTCTCACACATTTTTATGTTAGAATACATTACTGTGCAAAAGTCTTGAGCCAACCCTCACCCTTTTTTTATATTTTGTTAGCAAAATGGGAAATAGGTGCAGCGATTTATTGAAGCATGTGCAAACACAAATGGAAACACAGTATATAAGGCAACATGAGAGCCTGCACACTTCTAATGATCCTTGAAAGTCAATTTTTGGCCTCCTTTATTCTTCAACACAGCCAGAACTCTCTCAGGCAGCTCTTCAGGAATAGTTCTCCAGGCTTCTTAAAGGGCATTTAAAGCTCTTATTTGGATGTTTGTTGACTTTTGTTCTCTTCTCTTTCAAGATGATCCCACACTGGTGTAGTAACCAGTCCGGGGACTGGTGAGGCCAGTCCATGACACTTATAACTCCATTGTGTTGTTTTTCTATCCAGGTATGTTTTTACTGCACTGTTGGTGTTTTTTCATCACGATGAAAAAAGAAACTGTTGCCAATCTCATATTTTCTAGATCAGCGGTCTCCAACCTTTTTTGCGCCACAGACCAGTTTAACTCCAACAATATTTTCATGCACCGGCCTTTAAAGGTAAATACAACAAAATAAAACCAGCACCAGTACAAAAAAAGGGAACATTTATTCATAAAACACATGGGAAAAGACCCAGGGAAACCGAGTTAATGATAAAAGTTATTTAAAAAAAGATAAATACCGATAAAAACCTTGAAAACTATACATTTCACACCCGAGTCTCAACTCTCATGGCCCAGTGCCAAATTGGCTCGGCCCGGGGTTTGGGGAACGCTGTTCTAGATGGTATTGCATGATGGATCAAAATCTGGCACCTCTTATTTTATCCTCCACTTGTAGATTTTCCTTACATTTTTTAAGGGCACGTGACACACCATGCTGAGGTACATCAGCTTGTCAGTGTAAAATACTATTTTATGTCTAACTATGTGATCGTGCACATTTTTCATAGATTTGACTACAAAAATTGGGACAAATTAAGGGTTTTGTGCCAAAAGATACAATTTAACATTTGTCTGTTATGTTTAGAGACAACAGCCATTCATCCCTTGAGGTAGGTCTATTTTTAAGCTTCCATTTCTCTGTAAATGTCAGCTACAAGGACTGAAATTGAAACAGAAAGAAAGGCAAGAAAGTCTGGGTCTATGAAAGCAAACTATAAAGAAATGATGTGTGGCTCAAATTTTTGCACAGCACTGCACATCATATTAACATTAACATTTGTATAAAAGCTAACCTTTAATGGGTTGTTCCTGTAGTCGTTGTATTTACTTCTTTTCACTTACAAAATCAAAAGCCATGTAGGCCAAATCTATCCCTGGATACTTTATAACTGTCTAAGGTTCTCAGCTTTCCCCCCTCTTTTCATTAAGTTGTCAGGATTTTTCCATTGTGCATTTTCATAAAGAAAGTTCACTGACAGCATCCATCAGTTCACGTAGTTTCCAAAGAGTTTTGTATGTGATACTGCAGAACTATGACTAAGCAGCAACACAGTCCTTGATTTCCTTGTGAAATCATAACTGATGCAACAGGTGTGAGAAAAACAAAGCTGAAAAGTTTTGCACCTTGTCAGCTTCAAGGAACTGGAAGATCTCTTTGGTGGCTTTTATATTTTAGCAGCAAATTTAACTCTTACTTATCACAGTGCAGAGTGACAAAAAAAAGGCAGCAGTGGGCAGAATAAATAGAAACCTTTGGGTAAATAGCTACAACTAAGAGCAAAATGTGCACTCTACTTTAAATAATAAACCAGACAACTGCTTTCCATCTGTTCTTAGGTGGTGGAGAGACTGCAGTGTCAGATTTGTCAAAGCCCCACTCTAACCTATCAAAGAGAGTTTGACGAGGAACCTTTACAGGGGATGGAGCAGACAGAGGCAACAAGCCAGCCAGTCAGACACTCTCACACACAGACACACGCACATATATAGAGGCAGCGTTCTCACATGAGAAGCTATCGATCATAGCTGTGGGTCAAATATCAACCACTGAATCGTGGCTTAGAATCACCATCTATCCTTCTTCCTTCCTTCTGCTTTCCCTCTCACCCACCACCTCCTCGCATCTGCTGTCTTTCATGTCTGCGAACCTGGATGAGCAAAATCTGGCACCTAACTAAAAAAAAAAAATCACAGTCTACGCGTCCTTCGCAGACTGATTCAGAGGAAAACTACCTGCTGTATGTGGAAAAGCAAAGTTAAAACTGAAATCCATCACAGAAGATCCCACCACACATACATATAAATATATATATTTATGTGCACACTGGATGAACACGGGCAGCTCCAAAGAAGACTGGTTTGTGGGTATTCTCTGTGATGCAAAAATGCAATGTCCTGGTAGCTCACATAGCTAAATGGTAGTAGCCAAGTTTCAAGGAACCACTACGACTAAAAAACAATGATCTCTCAGTATAAAAGAATAAAATATAGTTTGTGTAATTAGTCGGTAAATGTCACAATGCCCATGATTGAATGTTAGCCACTTGAAGACAAATGTGCTAATTAACTAGATTAAAAAAAAAGGGGGAAAAAAGGGAACAAAAATCCCAGCATGAGTGCTTAACATTTCAACATCTACTGCTTTCAGACTTTAATCTTACAAAACTGATGCATGAAAATGCAAAATACTGTATGCGTTTTTCTGTGCTAAACAAGCCCTTAAATGTCTCTTATGCAATGACAACAGTGAAGAGAAAGGCGAGGCAAAGCTATTGAATTTAGTTCAATTCAGGTTTATTTATACAAACCACAACAATCACCTCAAAGTGCTTTATACTGTAAGGTTCTGAAAACAACCCGTAACGATCAAACAAACCCCTATGAGCGAGCACTTTGTGACAGTGGGAAGGAACAACTCCCTTTAACGGGAAGAAACATCCACAAAAGGAGAAGAGAAAAGACAAAGAGAGCATAGTTCTCCTAAATCTTCCAGAAATCTTCTCCCATACTCATCTGTGCATTTTTGCACAGATGAGTATGGGAGAATTACATATGTCAAACCCTCCAGGGCAGTTTAGGTCATGAGATAAATGTGTGTGCCAGACGTTCTGAGATACAACTCCAAATATCAAGAGAAATTAGGCCTTGAGGTCCTCTGTGGGTCCCCTTTATCACCTGTAAATAATTAACTAAGCGTCTCACTGGCTCCAGACAAAGGAAAAGGTAGGTGGTGATCACCTTGAGACATCGAGAGTAGCGTCTGATTGAATCAAAATTAAAGATAGATGGAAAGCGAGAGAGGATTGGTGAGAGGCAGTGGAAGTGGAAGGAGATGGCATTTCTTAACAAGGTAACAGAAAGAGAAAGAAAGGAAGTGCGACAGTAAGGAAGGAGATACAAGGAAGATAGAAGGTCAGATTCATTAAAAAGATACAAAGGTATGTTTGATTTCCTTTGCCCCGAGCTATCAGCGTTCCAGAGTGATTTCACTGGCACTGAGCTAAGTTTCGCCCAGATAATGATCAGTAATACAGTGTCTACACAGGCAGAGAGACAGGTAGAGATAGAAATTGGCCAGATACACAAACAGCGGAAGGCAGACAACCAATTCAGGTTTAGCCTTAAGAGTAATTTTATTTTGGCAAAATCAGTATCTCTTCTACTTTTTTACAGCTCATTTTTCAAAGTGGAACTTTTCTGTGTAATCCAACATCACTGGATATAAAACAGTCTAGAGAGGCTGGAGGGAAACGTGTAGGGATTAGGGAATTAATAAACTAGCAAACCAAAAGTAACCATTTCAGTCACCATTTTATTGGTTATTTAAATTTACGGCATGGCCTGGATATGATAAGGCATGTGAAACTCCTTGTTTGATACTATAGCTATACAAAGACAGCAGAATGCAGAGATTCCTATTATCCTGATGTTGGATTGTCCATGCATCACTCCAAACAGGTTATTTCCTCTGTGATCCTTGTGGTGATAAATACCCCTTTGGTGTGTTACATATTCAGAGCAGTGCCACAAAACAAATAAAAACAAAGAGTGGAGATTCTTATTAAACTTTTAGAAAATGCAACTATTTTCCCCAATTATAACTAATCATTCTTGTAATTATTATCTCCAAATGTGAGATATCGGAGCAGCCACAAGTTCTGGCATATCTTAGCTGTTTATGTCAATGCAATTCTATTTTTCTGCCTTAGATTAACTGTAATTTAGGCCTCAATTACACAATGCAAATGCGACATGCTTAAAGTTGTAACCACAAAGTTGTACACTAACCCTGCAGATGACTCTCAACATGATGCTAATGCAAAATCATTTAGGAATTATGCATCAACGTAAGAGCAAGGTGTATAGTCAGGAAAGACCAACAAAGACTGTTTGAATAAATGATGAATCCAGCCTATGTTTGAAAGTGGTGAAGACAGTCTCAACAAGAAATACGAAAACACTCTTCACGCTGGTCAAGACTCTGGAAAAAATCCCTGAGCAATTGGCACACGTCAGGAGAGCATAGGAAGTGTGGAGGCAGGAGAAAAGAGAGCACAATCTGTCCTCCTGTGTGCTCTCAGTAGAACTGTGAGACTGAAATGCCAGGGAAAATTTAATTTAGCGAGGGGATTTAGCCTGTTCAGCATCTTATAGTGCTCTTTGTTTTGTCAGTGTCTTTTTTCCCAGTGACAGCTGACATAAAAATGATCTATTATTACTTTAAAAATCTCATTGACCATAACCAGCGCTGACTTACGCCGTTATAGAAGATCATCTGCTGGATCGCTTCATGTCAGGTCGAGTCATTGTTTTACTGGGGAAAGTAATGATGTGCAATGTCACAGAGTGCTGCCTCAGGGGAGATGACAGATCAAATGAAACCTCAGCACCCCTGTGTCGATGTGTTAACCTTCTCTGACAAACAGGCAAACAGCAGCAATGGATTTCTGAGCACATCAGGATTAAATGTTCATTAGGAAAACTCAGAGAAATTACTGGTTAACGCATGTAATTAACCTGCAATTATGGCCTAATTCTTAAGATTTTTCTAAATTCTCTGTTGCAGACAATTTATTTTTCCAGAGCTTTTGTAAGTTACAATACTGCAGAGACTTTCTATCATCCGTTTATGCAAAGCAGACACTAATTTGTCCCCATATAAATGCAGTTCAGAGATGCATGTGTTTCACAGTCTTCTAAACAATCAAAAAAATCCCCAAAAAACAAGAAACAACAGCAACAATGAGAAAGACAAAAAAGCGGAGGTGGAACTTTAACCCAACACTCTGCAAAATGATGGAGTGGAGGCTTGAGACAGAAAATAAATGAGAAACTGATAGAGTTGGGAGAGGGAGGAGGAGACTGAGGAGTCAAAGGGAAGAGTGGGAGTGATGTGACTGACAAACACACATGTTCCCCATAGGCCCGCTACCACTCAGTGATAAATAAAGGTTATTAGTGTGGTTTAGGGAAAAGTATACTCGCAAACATGAAATCTGAAGACTACCACTCTGCCTTGTCAAAGAAAAACAACAATATTCACCCTGCTCTCCAAATAAATTGCATGCTGCAGTGTAGACTCTTCTACAGCTATCATTCAAAATCAAGGGAGTGTGCAGCAGACAGAAGATGCAAAGACTGAAATCTATGTACAGAAAGTGTTTGATGCCTTTGCATAGTCATATGACAGGCAACAAATTCATTTATTCCCAATCCTCAGACTATGTGGCCCCTTGCGTGCCCTATTCCGTCTGTGTATATATGTTCTGTCTTGTAAAAGCCTTTTTATGGAAGTGCAGACTGAACTAAAAAAATGTAGCTATAATAAATATACATTCAGTGTTCACTTTGCCATTCAAACCGAGCGTCCAAGTGGAGAAGAAAACTGATTAAAGTGACTTTAAAGCTGGCTTGATTGTTTGTGCCGGATAGGCTGGTTTGAGTATTTTAGAAACTGCTGAGCTGCTAGGATTTTCCCACTTAACCATCTCCAGGGTTTACACAAAATGGCCTGGAAAAGAGAAATATCCAGTGAGAGGCAGGTCTCTAGGTGAAAATTACTCGTTGAAGCCAGAAGTCAGAGGACAATGGCCAGAGTGCTTCAATCTGATAGGAAGGTAACAGTAACTCAAATAATCACTCGTTACAGCCATAGTATGCAGAAGAGTATCTTTGAAAGCACAACATGTCAAACCCTGAAGCAGGAGACCACACCTGTCAGTAAAGAACAGAAAACTGTAGGTTCAATTTGCATGGGCTCACTAAAATAGGGCAACAGAAGATTGGATAAATGTTGGCTAGTCTGATAAGTTTTGATTTCTGCTGCAACATTCAGACGGCACGGTCAAAAATTGGCACTAGCAAACATGAAAGCATGGATCCATCCAACTTTGTATCAACGGCTGAGCTGCTGCTGGTAGTGTAATGGTGAGGTGGATATTTTCTCGGCACACTTGGTTCCCCTTACTACCATTTAAGCATTGTTTAACTCCCACAGGCTACTCAGTATTGTTGCTGACCACGTCCATCCCTTTATGACCACACCGTACCCATCTTCTGATGGCTGCTTCCAGCAGGATAAAGCATCATTTCACAAAGCTCAAATGATCTCAAATTGGTTTCTTGAACATGACAATGAGTTCACTGCACTCAAAAAGCCTGCACAGCCACCAGATCTCACTCTAATAGAGCACCTTTGGGATGTGGTGGAACAGGACATTCTCATCATGGATGTGCACCAACTGTGTGATGCTATCATGACAACATAGGCCAAAATCTCTGAGGAATGTTTCCATCACCTTGCTGAATCAGTGCCACAAAAAAAGCAGCTTAGAAAGCAAAAGTGATCCAACCTGATACTAGCACAGTGCAAATAATGAAGTGACACCTAATTTAAGAGTTCAAATTCTTTGAAAAACTCCAACAATATAGCAAAATGTACTGCTCTGTATTCTGTTACTTTTAAGCTTGAATACTTTACTACGCTACATCCTACATTAGCGTACAAAAAAAGCAAACAAACAATAAATAAACAAAAATCCAATGACTAATAAGTTTACCTCTTCTGTTACATAAGGAATAGTGGGTGACTGTTTAACACAGGGTTAATCAGAAAATATTTAATTAGATCTCAGGTTGCAGAAAAAGTGCTACATGTTGCCCTGGCAGCAAATTCTAAGGCATCTATATTCAGTGTTTACTTAATGTAATGGAAAGGAATTTAAAGTGTCTTGTTTACTGGGTTTACTGACAGTTATATAAATATTTTAATCATTAGACTCACCTTAACAGTCTATGTGCTCATTATAAATAAACGGTATAAAACGACTACAGGAGTAAATTTAAGTAAAATGGTAAATGGCCTGTATTTGTATAGCGCCTTTACTAGTCCCCCCTAGGGACCCCAAAGCGCTTTACACACCCAGTCATCCACCCATTCACACACACTGGTGGAGGCAAGCTACAGTTGTAGCCACAGCTGCCCTGGGGCAGACTGCCATATTGCGCCATCGGCCCTTCTGGCCAACACCAGTAGGCGGTAGGTGAAGTGTCTTGCCCAAGGACACAACGACCGAGACTGTCCGAGCCGGGGCTCAAACCGGCAACCTTCTGATTACAAGTTGAACTCCCAACTCTTGAGCCCCAAGTATTAGAGCATAATGTGTTTTCCAGCCTCAGTGTAGCCCCACAGTGTTTACAGGAAGATATGAAAACATGCACATTATATTTAAAAAGAGAATATTATGTTTGGCTCATTTAAGCACTTCTTGTAAATATAACAAGGTCAAATCAGTGATATTAACAATTACAATAAATTTGTGTAATTTATAAGATTTAAATAGTGATATAATCATAAACAGTTGAACTTGATATCATATAAAAGTAATAGCAAGTCTATTTATGATTTTAAATGATGTGTTATATGTTTTTAAAACTTGATCTCAGAGCATCTAATACCTCCGGGGTTGCAGCTGAAACAATCAGGCACACACTGTCTTACAACACTATAAGAATACATGCAAGCATAACATCGGTTTAATGGAATATGCTATTGTCATTATAGCTGGATATACCAGAGCCTTAATGATGGTGCCACATACTGATAAGTCGTGTAATTGAAATGGTGTGCTTCTTTTTTGCAGATATGCCTCCTGGCTTTAAATGGACTTGATCCAGTGCTTTTACCTTGTTACGAACGACTTAAAGTCCTTAGGGCACACATGCTTAGTGTTTTTTTTTTTCTGTTACTTACGTACTGCTTAGCACCCGGTTGGATTTGGGCACTTAACCACTGTGCATTTTTCTAATATAATAGTTTGCTCTTTATTTAAAAAACATGCTGTTCTTCTGCTGTTTGTGCTTTTATGTTGCAAACACCACTAATTCCCATTCATACATAAGTTGCATGAATGGGAATTAGTGAAGCCACGTAAGGAAAATGTTGTTGTTGTTGTTTCATGAGGTTTAGCACAGACAGATGTGGTCAAAGTGATTCCTTAGTCATTGCTGCAGTAAAAAGCTTTGAAGTAAAACTTTGCTGTCTGTCAAGAAAGGCACTGCATGGTGATTTTATACCAGTCAAAAGTAATAAGCAATCCCTTTGGATTTAATTACTGACATGTTAATGCTAAAAATAGTCGATTTCCTAAGACTGGAGCCAACTAAATTAAGTTTGGCAAGCTACTTCTTGCTGCTCCCTTATTCCACACCACAGCAGGTAGTTTGTGTTTGATGTGGCATTTTTTTTTATACTAGATGTACGGTGGCCCTGAGAGGCCAAATGGATAGCAACTTAAGAAAACAACAGCAAAAAGAAAAACGCTGCAAAAGCACACAAAACACAACGGAAATAGGAAAAAACAGATTTCCAAAAGCACAAGGGAAGTGTTTCTCAGGAGACAATAACCCAATGGACCAGTTGCAGGAACCAAAATGTGCTAAGAATTACGCTGGGTGACACTTAAAAGAAGTGGAGGATCTATCGGTTTTGTGAGGAAAGAAAAGATGAGAGGTAAGTGTGTTAGCCTGTAAGGCCTAAAAATCCGTCATCAGTATTATATGAATCATGATAAAAGACACCTAGCATGTTTTGGGTTCCTGCAACTGGTCCGTCGGGTTAATGTCTCCCCAGAAACACTTCCCTTGTGTTTTTTCCTATTTCCAATGTGTTTTGTATGCTTTTACAGCGTTTTTCTCATTGCTGGTGTTTTCTTAAGTTGCAGTCCGTTTGGCCTCTCAGGGCCACCGTATAGATGCCCTTCCTGATGCAAGCGGATCCTTATCTTTGACTTCAGGAAGGGCAGAGCAGACCCGGCCCCACTCTACATCCACGGGAACTGTGTGGAGAGGGTACACTCCATGAGGTTTCTGGGCGTGCACATCTCTGATGACCTCTCCTGGACTGCAAATACCACGGCGGTGGTTAAAAAGGCCCAGCAGCGTCTCCACTTTCTGAGAGTGCTCAGGAGGAACAACCTGGAGGAGAGGCTGCTGGTGACATTTTACAGAGCCACCATAGAGAGCATCCTAACGTACGGCATAACATCATGGTATGCAGGGTGCTCAGCTGCGGACAGGAAAGTACTGCAGAGGGTCATCAACACAGCCCAGAAGATCACTGGCTGCTCTCTGCCCAGCCTGGAGGTCACTGCAAACTCTCGGTACCTCAGCAGAGCTGGCAATATCATCAAGGACTACTCTCACCCCAGCAATCAACTGTTTGAACTATTACCGTCAGGCCGACGGTACAGGTCACACAAAACCAGGACAAACAGATTCAGGGATAGCTTCTTTCCCAGAGCTATCACCGTAGTAAATAAGCACAAAAACAATTGAACCTATTCCATACCGTCACTGTCATTATATTATGCTGCTACTCATACTGTCATTATATTAATGCTGCTATCCTGTATATATTGTACATACTATTGTTTGAGTAATACGATTGTTTTTTTTTTTGTACTTTTTATATTTTACATTTGTATTTATTATTGAAACTTGCACCAAGGGAGTGGCACTCCAATTTCGTTGTACTCTGTACAATGACAATAAAGGCTATTCTATTCTATCCTGAAGTCACACTTATAATATACAAATACTATGGAGTCAATAACAAAACTTTTAAGCAATTTTAACCCCCCCAAAATAGACGCTTGAACCTTTTTAAATGCGACTGATTGTAACAATCAGAAAAGTAAAAAAGTAAAATCTAACCAGCTTCAGGCCAGTGTCAAGCTGAAGCTCACCAAACGGTCAATTAAACCATCCAACGATATCAGAATCAGAAGACTTTATTTATCCCCAAGGGGCAAACTATGACTTATGATATGACTTCTGCTCTCTATAGATAAATAACCAATCCATGACACTCAGAAAAAAGACAAACGTCTCACTAAAAGCACAATCAGATAACATCAGCATGGAGTGGAAATGAGAAATTTTCCTTGAACACGACAGCCGCCGATGCCCTTTTCTCCCCACACAGCTTCACAGTTTGTTTCAAAGTTTGAATCAATAATTGCTCCAAGACATTCATAAGACTGAACACATTCCACCGTCTGACCCTTAATGGATGTGATCTCTTGTGTATGAGTGCATGTTCTAAAGCCAGTGATCACATATTACTTTTTAACAAAATCATCAAGGACTGTGCCACGGTTGGGCTCATTATCCTGGAGCTGACTAACAATAACAGAGTCATCTTTATACTTTAAAATGAGCCTGCTTTCATACCCAACTCTGTACACACATATTTGTGTACAGAATTTGTGAACAGATAATAAATAAGGGTAAAAGCACACATCCTGTGGGATGCCAGTCGCCTTCTGATTAAAATGTGAGACTGAATTGTGTTGAAGGTCAAAGAAAACTCAACAAACAGTAGCTAACCATGAGACCATGAGAAGAATTTCCTTCTAAGTGTTTAACAGTTATGTTCATCAAGGTTATTGTGGCATCATCTACTCCTTTGTGTGGTTTATAAGCTAACTGCATGGGATCAAGGATATACTCAGTTTGTTGAGATTTTCAATTATTTTCCTATCAACTGATGTAAAGATAATTGACAAATGGATTTAGGAACAGGAACTAAAACAGCTTCTTTCCATGCAACACTGTGCCTGTGAAGACTTTTTAAAAATGCAGTGAAATACAGGTTTCAGCTGTTAAGCACAAGATTTAAATAAACAACTAGGGCTGGGCCATATTATACCGTTCACGGTAATACCGGTATAATGTTAGGCAACGATAGGAAAATGAAATATCGCGATAGAATATGAGTAAAACGCGCATGCGCAGTGCCTTTGTTTTCATACGCACATGGCCGATTGTTGATTGAAACAGATGAACCAGAATTGGTTTGTAAAAATGGTGCAACTTAAGTGATGTGGAACTGGTTTGGTGTTTGTCCGTCAGATACACGACAAAGCACATTTTTTTTGCAGAACATGCAAGCGGCCGTCGTTATTGTCGTATTTGTCGGACTAAGATGCTCTTAAATCTGGGAGTAATCTGGGTCCTAAACCCCCCTCTTCAGGTCAAACGAACACTGCAGCATCACTGAGAGTTAAAAACTGTCTAAATTATTTCATCTTTAATAAAACGATCAGCATTGCTGCTTTACCAGGTGTAACTATGAAGTTTAACTTCCAGGCATCCATGAAAACAAAATGTATTACATTTAACGGAGTTAGAAGTTAGCAGGAAGCTAGCGGAAGTTAGCTCGCTAGTTTCGCTAGTTACCTAAGCATGATATTGCATGTTCTGACTGAGAGATTTCTGAAAAAAATCAAACGTACAGCTCTGCTATCACTTCCAACATAAATGAAGACAGGAAACTAAACAGCAGTGACGTTTGTAGGGTTACTGAAGTTGGGCTAGCTGGTATATAATGATGTGCTACGTGATCGCTAGCGACACAGCTATGTTAGCATAACATAAACAGTGAAGCTGGAGGACGAACACTAATAGTGATGGTAAATTTGATTCTTTTTACTGAATCGAGTGTTAATGAGTCACTCACCAAAGTGAATCGGGTTTTTTGAGTCATTTGATTCACTGAGTCAGTTGACCAGAGAGTGCAAAAATTTTACATTTTCACTCAAACTTAATTTGTTTCCCTTTTCATGTAAATCCCACTGCTAAGATGAATGATTCAAAAAAAAAAAAACAACAACTATTTTATAGAGAAAAAAAAGAGCAAAAACATTTCTAAAATTAAGCAATTTCCTATCAAAATTGCTTAATAAACATTTATTTTGTTTATTTGTATTTTAATAATATATTCCTTAAGTGTGTCAAATATATATTTTCTCATCTAAATGTCCACTGCGCTGTGAGCCAGGGGGCGGTAATGCGCCTTAACATTGGTTGCCAACCAAGAAGAAGAAGAAGCTGTGAGTCAGGAGGGAGGGGGTGAGTGAGTGAGTGATTCGTTCACTCGCTCTATGATTCAGCACAGGAGGGAGGGGGTTAGTGAGTCCTGAGTGATTCGTTCGCTCTTTGATTCAGCACAGGAGGGAGGGGGTTAGTGAGTCCTGAGTGATTCGTTCGCTCTTTGATTCAGCACAGGAGGGAGGGGGTTAGTGAGTGAGTGAGTGATTCGTTCACTCTATGATTCAGCACAGGAGGGAGGAGCGAGTCCTGAGTGATTCGCTTATGCTTACGATTCAGCACAGGAAGGGAGGGGGTGAGTAGCTCAAATGTGTTGTTAGCATGTTAGCAGCGCAATGCTACTCTGAACCGAGGAGCTATTTTCTTGATGTGAGCTTCTACTCAGGGTTTTTTCTTCCAGTTCAGAGCAGAAATGCTTTTGTTACGAAACTGGCTGTTGTTTTTTTCCCCCACAATTTTAATTATAAGCTAGATATATTTCTACTAATGGAATTAGTTTGCTAACAGCAATAGGGATGAGTCAGTGAGTCAGTTGGGCTTGTGAATCATGATTCACGAGTCAGTAAAGTGATTCTCGAGTATTGAACGATTCGTTCACGAATCGAACATCACTAAACACTAACACTTTTCCACTTATAAAAGTTAACGTGAAGGTTCCTCATGGTTAGAGACAAATGCAATCGCATGGCAGGATGCTGTAAACAGACCAAACTTCAGTCAGGAGAACAACTGAGATAATCCATCCACAATACGAGGTTAGTCATTAATATACTGCAACAACATGGGAATAGAGCAGCTGCCAGAGAATTCAACATTAATGAATCAATGGTACAGAAGTGGAGGAAGCAAGAAGAATGAGTTTAATAAAGTTTGATTTATCTGACTGCTTTGTTTCGCTTAATGTGCCTTATAATCCTGTGCACCTTATGGTCCGAAAAATACGTACTGCACACTGCAGTTTAATGTTGCAAAGCACCTCTTTTTAACTTCAGTGGATATTATACATGGTTATACTCAGGATATGTCAGCCCATTTCTACTGGAAATGCCTTTTGGTTAAACTTTCAGCAAGGAATTTGCATTTGCACTGTTAAATTTTTATAAAGCTTTAATGTACATAAAAACCAGCTTCTTGTTTAAGTGAAAATAAATGGAAGGTTGTCTTTTTGCGCTAGTAATGTTGTGGAGTTGTATTTTGTCTCGCATCAATTATATCGTCAGTTATATCGTTATCGCAAATTTTCAAATATATATCGTGATAAATATTTTTGGCCATATCGCCCTGCTCTATAAACAACCATAGAAATTGTCAGGTCCATGACATGTATTTAGTCTTATGGAGCAGAAAGCCTTTTCATCACTCCTTAGGGCAATGTTAAAATACTGATTATTTCCAAGCTTACAAGCAGTTCCTGAATCATTATGGCGGAAAGAAAAGTATGAAAATGATTTTAAAGATGATAAAGTATATTAGCTAACCTAAAGTCTGAACAGAAGCCATCCAGAGTGACCTGACTGCATGATTTGGGTCTTTTTTCATACTGGACCAGTCTTACTCAGGTTTATTTGCAGCCATTTTATTCTTTAAATAAAAACGAGAGAAGCCTAAAACCTGAAAAATCCATAAAAGTACCCATAAAAGCAAAACACTTAAAACACACAGAACATTTATACTAGGACGCCAAACTCTCACTGCTGGTCACTGCGTGTGCACGCGCCATTATCTATAAAACATCATATATCTAATAATAAATGTGCATTTTCCCATATTTACAACTGTGCATATGACAAAACAAACAAAATTAAAAAAAGAAAAAAACCCCACTATCATCTATTCCTTTTTATTAAATCTAATTAAAGTGAATATTAAAATAATAGCCTGCATGAACAGCTGTACAGGTACACATTAGAGTGCACACCATCTGTCATTCTTCCTGTGTCTGAATCTAAGCAGAGAAACAAAACCGAAACAAGCAAACACAGAGGGGCAGTAACACAACAGCACTGTTTACTGATATAGTGATGCTTATAGTCCTGCAGTTACAGACGCAGGTGTAATGCGAAGTGAGATATTTACTAGTCTGGTACAAATGTTCAAACTCCGTAAACACAGTCGAATGACTGCACATATCAACCTGATGCAATCTATTGACTGTTACCACAGGAACACAATCTCACACATACGCAGAGTGTTTTCCTCACCTACTGCCACCCCCATCTGTTTACCATTTTATGTTGCTGATCTAATGAGAGATTCTATCAGGTTGGGAGACGACAAACATTTCACTCATCCCTGCCACCTCTGAATGCACAAACATTTGGTTGGACCTGCTATCTGATGGATGGTTTTTAGGACAGGCTGTGCTGAAAAGGACAGTGAGAGTCATAAAAAGAGGAAGACAAAACCATAGATGAACTTATTTAAATGAGAAATAGGAATAGAAAAAATAGACCTCAGTGAAAAGAGTCAAAGCAGAGAGCCAGACAGAAAGAAACCCCAATGCTGCATGCTGACAGTGTCCAAGATCTGGAAATAGATTTCCTTTTTTCCCACAAACTCATCCACTCTGTTCCCACTCAGAGCCAGACTCTTAGCAAACCAAACACATAATTATAGTTTTTATTGAGCAAAGACAGAAGGGAATTAATTAGACAGCAGTCAAGTTGTTAAAACACTTCTCTGTAACCGCATCACTTTCTGTTCCCGCCATTCATTCAGACTTAAGCTAATGGACGAGACTGTAACATAAAGAAAGAGTTGTCATTAATTAGCCGACACTTTCCTTTTTTTGCCTGATGAACCTCGGGAGCTTTATAAATGCTTCACAATCAAATAGTAATTAGCTAAGACCTCTGAGAGTACAGTTTGATTTCTGTATGAAGTATAGATAGATAGATAGATAGATAGATAGATAGATAGATAGATAGATAGATAGATAGATCAACACTACACAAAGTAAAACCATTCCACCAATCCCCTATTTGTGAGAGAGGAAGTCTGTAACGATAACAATCCATCCTTTTCCTTTGCTGCTTTCCTTTAGATTGCATTTCTCTACCAGAATCTCTCCATCCATCTGCTGAAATCCTATTTCCATGACAAACAATAAGACACACACACACTCACTCCATCACTGATCCCTGCAGCTGTCAGAGAATGGGTGGGGGTGATGGGACGGTAAGGAAAGAAAATAACATAAGTAAGGAGAGGGGTGACAGGAAAAGGATGGAAACACTTTGAATCACCAGAGAGTTTGAGGGATTACCAGTGAAAGGATGTTTTTGTGTGTGTGTGTCTGGTGAGACATAGTAGAGTGCTTCTGAAGCTGAAAATTGCTAAAATGCAGATAATCTTTTTCAGCTCAAATAAAGGCAAACACGACTAACTACGTAACCGCCTAAATAAAAAGGAAGCAACTTTAAACCTGATAGTTAAAGAAAAAAGATGACTATCAGGTTAAGTACTCACCAGCCTTCTCGCCATTGTGCAGTGGTTTGCTGAGCTCCTGACTGGGCAAGCAGGGACATAGCCCATCACATTTCACTGAGATTTTCTTCCCAGACAGGCAGCTCTGGAACTCCAATTTACACTGTAAAAAACCACAAAGACCTTTTCAGGGTCTAATTCCCGCAATCACTGATAACAAGAGCAAAAAGGAAACACTAGTTTGACAAGTTTTTTTGTTGTTGTTTTGCGCTTTGAGAATGATGTTAAAACTTATAAAAAAATGCTGAAATAGTATTTCAAAGAAAATAATTGGGATTGTGAGGATAAATTTGTTATACAGTGTGGTGATACGTATAAGGGCTTTGAAGAGATGGTGCAGAATAAAACTAAACATGAAATAGTTAATTTTGTAAGTGAAATAGCTGGCAATAGACTTGACCTTATGCTCAACATTTTCACTTTATTCTCAACTTATTCTTGAAATTTTCACTTTATTCCTAACATGAGCAATACAAAATCCTTCAAACATTTTTTCCTTACACTTGAGATACTACATAGCTAAATAAATAAAAATAAATTAATCTGCATGTTATATAATGTCACCTGTGGCCTTGGAAGAGCTATGTAGAGTGTAAGACAACAAGCTGTCATTGACGAAATCATTGACGAAGTTTGCGGGAAAGAAATAAAAATAAAAACCAGAGTGCATGGGTGTATTAAAGATCCATATTATATACTGCAGTCTAAGGAGGCAACACTTCACGAGCACTTTCAGTCCAAAATATTGCCCTGAATCTACCTGACTGAACTGAAAGATGGTAACTATGAGCAAAAACATTTTTCTGCAAACCATGCAAACAAGTGCGAACTTTGGAAGATTTGGCAAGCATCAGGAAGTGAGTGTTTACTATAGAATTTGTACTGAGCTGCGTTATGTGGGAACTGGATGTTACCTGAGGTGAAAACAAATAATGGCGCTCCTTAGCTGGTATGTTTAAACCATGGTGGTTTATTATTCTATATATGAAATTACAACGAAACAAAAACGTGAATATTTCTTATTTGAGCTGATTATGGAAAACATTTGCTAATACGGGATTGGTCATTTATCTTGGATGAACAGATATGTCCGTTAAGCAGTCATGTAGACATGCCATTAGAAACCGAGATTCCCGTTGACATTCTATTATTCACTGCAGTACAAACCTAATGCAACCCAAAAAGCAAGACGGACTACTTCTGAATGTAATTTAACAGCATAAATCTCATTTCAGGTAAGTGAGGGATAAGAAATTGTTTGGACTAGTTGGAGGAAAAAAAAATCCAATTACCAGACCCTTCCAAGAGGAATAATGAAAACTGAAATGAGATATGTAAATACTGTTTGCGAGATGATGACGACAGGATTTGTCAGAGTGGGACCATGACGGTGCATAAACATCTATACGCATATCACGCCTTACACAGGCTTAGCCTTATCCTTCCAGCACTTTCATTTCCCACGTTCTAATTCAAATCCATCATTTCCTCCCTGTCATCTCTTTGATAGCGCCGCTAATGTTGCTTAATGAAATCTGTTGACAAAGGAACAGTGCTCTGTCCTGTTTTCAACATATTGAATTAGCTGTCTGCGGATGGGAGAGGGAGAAAGAGAAAGAGAGAGAGACGGGTGGGGATAGAGGGTGGGGGAAATGGATGTCCTCCCCCAGTCACTGTCAGAGAGAGAGAGGCACCATGAATCTTTATGTTTGTCTCTCTCCTGGGGTTAATGTGGTTTTGATGAAACAGTATTTTAACACCTGACTTGGTCAAGTAAAAATAGAGGTGAGGTGAGGAGAGAAACCGAGGGGAGAGGAGAGGAGAAAGGATGATTTAAGAGGAAGTAAGTAATGGATTTAACTTAGTGGGCCGAAGCCTCTCAGGAGATAAGAGCACTGTCCTCTTAATAGGATATTGAGTGTGTGTGAGAGTGTGTGTGTGGTTATGATGAGGGAGGCATGTAATGTAATAATAAAACATGAATAAGCTTGAGACCAGCAGCTCACTGGTGAGCAGAGTTTAAGTTGGGCCACAGGGACCCATCACTCCAGCAGCTAACTGAACCCCTCCAACTAATTTACCACAGAGAGCAGAGGGATTTCCTAGCCCTCCCCCGGCTTTTTGTTCTTCCTCTTGTTTCGCCTTTAACACGTCTCCTCCTCAGCTCAGTCCCAGCTCACAGGCAGGTTGGTCATTAGCGAGGCCTACGTCCCGACTTCTGCGGGTCAGGGCACAGACCTTGATAATCGCAGTTTGTGTCATACTGATTGGTTGGAGGTGCAGTTGTGGATTTCGCTGGTGCAGTAAGGATGGAGGTCTGGGTAGGTGCATGGGTCAACAAAACATAAGGATGCGCATGAAAATGTTTATTAGCCAGTTAGCATTATCTATTTACTATTATTTTTGTACTGCACCTCCTACCCTATGACCC
Source organism: Perissodus microlepis (assembly GCF_051167445.1). Classification (NCBI taxonomy): domain Eukaryota; kingdom Metazoa; phylum Chordata; class Actinopteri; order Cichliformes; family Cichlidae; genus Perissodus; species Perissodus microlepis. Next base: position 11,154,229 of record NC_140462.1, read on the forward strand.
TAACCCCCAGCAGGTCGTGGCAGACCGTTGCCAGAGATTTCCTCCTCTTAAAAGTTTTTCCTTGCCAAAGTTGCCAAGTGCTTGCTTATAGGGGGTCAAGTGGTTGTTGTGGTTTTCTCTGTATTATTATAGGGTCTTTACCTTACAATATAAAGCACCTTGAGGTGACTGTTGTTGTGATTTTGTGCTATATAAATAAAATTGAGTTCATTTGAATTCTCCCCTCAGTCCTGAACGGGAACAGTGTGGTTAAGAAAATGTATAGATGGATGGATGTTCTCTAACTATAACATAAATGGAAGCTTATGGAGGCTATTTGAATCTACAGCACACTTCAACCACAGTGACACCATGCTATAAAGATCAATGTATGTGTGTATGTGTGTATGTACGCATGTATGTTCCCTTCTCCTTCTAGACGACTGGACCAATCTTGATGAAACTTTGCATTGAAATTGCCTAGGGCACCGTGAGTGCCAACATCTATATAGCCTATACAAAAATTCTATCCAAATCTCACAATCATATATATTTGTACATTTGACAGTTCAATTGAGCAGCCAGTAGAATGTTATAGAATAGAACAAAATGTCAGATTAGGTGTTTTACACTACAATATATCACACAATTATATAATGATCGTAGTATACATATGTTCCCAACAACTGTTTTTCAGAAGCGATATCAGAAAAACACTTCTGCCACTCCATTTTAGGAAGTATTCACAAACAAAATATTGTATTGGATTAGAGTGTGTCTTGAAGTAAGTTATCTTCCAAAGGAGCTGAGGAGATTAACATGCTTAATGTTGGGACTTTTATTGATTATGTCTCATCAGACAAAATTGCGCTGTTAAGGTAAGTTCCTGACTGAAATGTTGGAATACATTACAGCGAAAGTGACAAAAAGTCTTCAGCTCCCAGATTGCTGTATTTTGCCAATAATTGTCATTAAGACTTTGAATTAGCTGTGTAAAACACTAAAGTGCTGTCCATTACGTTTTACGGTTTCTGTGTATTGGACTGTGTTTCACTGCTGACAACCAAAGGGTTGAATACAAGGACAAGAAGTTAAGATGAACATGGACGTCAATAAGAATCTACAGTGTGTTATACCAAGGACGGAGCCTCACATTTTTACGGCATTTTCTGCCCCTGGATATCGATCTTCACCTCCCCCAGCCCTAACTTCTATTTACTTTCTTCTTGACTTATCACAAAGGTTAAACCGTGAAATGTCTTTTCTAATTACATGGTGAGTTTGTGGCTATGTGCGATTTTATGTAGCTCAGGAGGCGCTTACAGGTAGGAGTTAGTGGCTAGAAAGAATTGCACAGGACAATGGGTGAACAGTTTTTCCAAAATGCCCAGTGACATCACAGGCAATGTGATGTTTTGAGAAATTTGCCCAGCAGACTTTAGGGATCCTGCAGCTCAAAATAAATCAATGCAGTGGAGGCATCTGGGTAGGAAGAAAAGGTGACGACTGATGAATTTGAAGAAGAATGAGCACATTGACTAAGAGCATCAAAACTATCGATGCTCATATTCCAATGATGTTAACAGAGTTATGTCTCACCTCGGAGGAGTAAGTGTGCCCATCAGAACCACAAACAGGAGTTGACTGGAGGGCTGAGCAGAGCTTGCATTTCCCATGAGCACCAGCTTCAAGCCTATGCTTGTGACCTACACTGCCTTTCCTGGGTTTCACACTGGTGGAGAGAAAAAAACATTACAAACAATGTTTTAGACAGTTATATGTTTGACTTTTGACATACAAAGTAAAAAATTACACAGAGCCAAAAGCCAAACTTTTAGTAGTACATATAGTATAGTCATAATAACATTTGTGTGCAGAGGGAAATTGTTGTAATGATCATAATTCTTTTTTTTTGTCAGAGTCAGAAGAAGCAGATTTTCTGTCCCTTTCAATAAGCAGTATAATTACGTTTGATCCAAATCTTGCAGCAATTTCTGTCTAAGTGCTCTCATTGAACACTCGGCTGCTTCCTGATCTATCAAGCAGATAATAAAGCTGGAGAGACTCTTGAAAATTCTGTAAATTTCTGTAATTTTTGTCAATTTGGAGAACACCTCTGACCAAGTGAATTTCTGATATGTATAAAATATTCAAGAACAAAAAATAGTAAAAAAATATAAAATATCCATTCCAGAAACCCCCCCCCCTCCCAAAACCAAACCAAACAAAAAACAAAAAAAACTTTCCCACTGGAATATTAACTTACAAACGTTTTCACAAATATTTTGTTCTGGTCAACAGTTTCATGTACAGTTATGTAAACTGGTAAGTTTTACAGCATACACAGCAAATAAATCGTTGTTGGCTAAATTATCCAGTCCTGAGACTCGTTCATTAAGTGAATTAAATACCTTAATCAAATATACAGACAAGCATTACAAAAAAGATGCTAAATATAAAAAAAATGGTTGGCAAATATCCTTAAAATTGCAACTATTTATCCCATATTTTAAAATCTAAATAAACACAGCTCGCAGCTTTAAAATGAAGTGAATAATCCAAAGGTCAAAGGATTAAACATGGAAACAATTTATGAACCAAATAAAAAAATACATTAAAAAAAACAAAAAATGCAACAAATCACCAAATAAGATCAAGATAATAAAAGCAAAGGATTAAGGTATTACAATCTTCAGTCACCCCACATTTATTAAAACATGTGCAATCCTACATGTAAATACAGTATATAAGACAAAAAACAGAGTTTGTACAATTCTAACAAGCCTGAAAATCAATATTTGTTATGACCAAATTTATTCTTGAACAAAGCCTGACCTCTCTGAGAGAAGCTTTTTTTCAAATTTCTGAGTTTTTTAAATAGTCTTCACCTCCACAGAGCCTCCATCGTGTTTCTCAGAAGGCTGTAGACAATCACTGTGGTATCTCTCTCCTGACCTCCTCCGTACATACTGACAGGAATCTGAGCTAAAAATGTCACATTTGGATTCATCACCGTGTAAGACCTGTTACCACTGATTTTCAGTCCACTTCTTGTGTAATCTGAAATACCTCAGCCTAAACTCCCCATTTTCCTTCCTTAAGAATAGCTTCTTGACAGCTATCCTTCGACTGAGATCATTTCTGATGAGGCTTCAGCGAACAGTTGATGAATCGACTGAAGGCCATATTTGTCTCTCGGGTCCTGTGTCAGGTCTTTGCTGGATTTTTTACTGTTTCTTAACCTGTACTGTTCATCTTTTTCATTCTTGATGTTTGAATGATTCATAGGTCAGTGTTCAGGGGCTTAGAAAATCCTGAAAATCTTTAAAAAATTGTCAGGTAGAAGGACTTTATTGAAAATGAGTGAACAAGCAGCCAATGTCCAAAGAAAAACTTAGACCTACAGAAAGCCTGAATAACTGAACTATTGCTCCTGATTACTTGAAAAAAAAAATCACAGTCTGGCTCCTACAAAGCAAAATATAAACAAAACGAGGGGTCGGTCAATACTTTGTCCCAGTAATGTACATTTAAGTCTATTCCATTATAAAATCATGTTAAGAGCGCAACAAACTAACTAAACTAGTTAATGCTGCTAAAGCACAGAGGCATGCACACATCACTGAAAAATAACCCATACAATCAGCTAAATGTAGACAAAAGTTCATCACAAAGGCCAACGCTTCCCCTCATCTATCTCCCAATCATTTTATTAGAAGACAAGACAGTAGCGATATTTCCATCTCAAACAGACAAAAGAAAGTGATCATTATCTCCCTCATCTAACAATATATTTCAGCTACCCGCTGAGAGTTTCCAAGATACTGTAGTCTGTAAAGTTTCTGATTTGACATAAGTACAACCCCGTCACAGCGGGACAGAGGGGGCGAAAAATTATAAACGAGCCTCCATAATGGTTTTTGAATTACAGCTTGGTTCTAATGTAGACGTTCAAGCCTGCAGCTAAATATTATCACCCCAATAAGAAAAGTCAGTTCTATAGTCAAATCTTTCAGTTTGAAGAGGAAGACAAAACAGTGCTTGGGATTTTTGTGTCGACAGCTGTTTAGAAAAGGAAATTAATTTGCATAAGGACTTTTGTGTGTGCTGTTTACAGGGAAGCAGTAAGTAAAATCTAGATAAACAGGACATACTTCATCACTGTGTAAATTATTACACAATATGTGTTTGCCAATGCCTGGAGAACCACAAAGTTTGGATTTGGCCTCTAGGAGCACACTGAATTGGTTTTATGCCAATTGGTGCAACTAGTTTATCTTAAATTGATTCAAAATAATATACATATCATTGTCAAAAGCTCGGGTGAATGATAATACTTGGAAATTTCACAGTCCAGGTGAATAATTTGTCACATTAGAGCGAAAATAGCACTTGTAATTAATTTAATACAAATGGAGAGAAAGAAAGGATTATAGTCAAGATTCTTAGGAGCTAATGACTTGAGGAAATCAATTAAACCCAAGACAGAGACAGAGAAATATTCTGATGTCTTCTTGAAGAAATGCTTCTTGAACTGAAAAATTGAAAACCCTTAAAATTGGCAATGGTTGAAAACACAAACAAATTGGGTGGTGACAGAGCAAACAGATAGTGTGATTAAAATTAATTGGTGTTGGGAATACGTAAGCCAATGTCTGTCATTGAAGCACGCTGAGTTATTACACAAAACACAAAACGATACTTGTTTGCTTTTGCTTGATGTAATTTGTTGAAACTGCCTTGCAGGTAGTTAGGATATTGAAGTTAAACTTGGCATAGCACTTTAAAAGATATAATCAATTCTAGCTGTTCGAGCTCGCTTAATAGCACAAATTTGATTTAAAGAGTGAGAAAAAAAACTCCCGCTGCTCTTCGGTATATGACAAAGACAATATGTGTTTCGAAACTGTTTCGAAACTGCTCAAAAACACAATTAACGTTGCATTATCATAATCACATTCACAAACATGTTTCTGATGTGTTGTAAAGACTGCAACAGAGTATGTTGGAGATTCACATTATAATAGTGTGTCCCTTTCATCAAAAAGTACAAGGTCACTCCAGTATTTTTCTCCATCTTAAGATTTCTTTTAGCGTTACATTATTCTTAGGTGCAATTTAGATGCTGGCCATTGTTAAAGACAAACTTAAGTTATAACTTATACAATTATAACAAATCTCTCATTTTTCATGCTTTGTTTCCCAGGAGCCAGACTTTCTTATAATTTTTTAAAGTGGTCTTCACCTTTCTGAGGGTCTTTCAAAGCGTTTCTTAGACATTGGCTGCTTTTTCACTCATTTTCAGTCCAGTCCTTGTATCTGTTTCTGTGTTTGTTAAAACACTTAACAAAGTGTTCACACATTAAAAAGGCACCTAACTCAAGGAACAAACCACTGTTGTGTCTATACATAACAGGCAACTTAGCAAAAAAAAAAGAAATTTTGATCCACCATGTAATACCATCTGGAAAAGTAATTGGGAACTGCATGATTTTTCTGCAGTGACCTGAAACACTCATAATGTAGCAAAAAGCATACCTCATACTGTTCCACACTAAGTGGAATCATGGATTGGCCTCCCCAGAGCCAGTGTGGGATGTGGGATCATCTTGACAGACAACAGAACAGAAGGTGGGCAATATCCAAAGAAGAGCTTTGAATGTCCTTCAAGAAGCCTGAAGAACTATTTCCAACAATTACTCAAAGTACAAGAAATCTTGCTCGAGAGAGTTCAGGCTGTGCTGAAGAGTAAAGGTGGCTGTACCAAATACAACTTTCAAGTTATTTTCTTTGCAAAAAATGAAGAAATGGGGGGTGGCTGAAGACTTTTGCAAAGCACTGTAACTGACTCTTACCTGTGGCCTGGCTGCTTGTGATTGGTGCAGATCGCCGTCTGGTAGTCATGACTGACACAGATCTTGTGAGGAGGACAGCGAACCTTCAGGCATGGATCCTTGGTGGCATCTGGTCCTAAAAATGAGAAAGCAGAAACAAACTTCATCTCTGAGCTGCAAAGAACAAGTTATCAGAAACACGTAGAACAGGAGCATCAGCACAATGAAGCGCTGGGGTTGAAAACTGATGCAGCAAAACATCCAGCTCCTCTTTTGGTTTTACAGTTGGTGGGCTCTTATGTTCTACTAACTGAAGCAGGCAGAAAAATAATGAGTTGGAGAAAACGACAGAGGAGAAGAATGGTAAAACGTATGACGTAAACGTTGAGTTTTCCGCGTTGTGAGCTGCTTAATGAGTACTATTCTCTCCGAGCGTCAACCCCATCTTCCTCCAAATCAATCTCCAGAGTGACATTATTGCCGTGGCAGCCAGGCACAGCTGGCTGGTGTCCAAGATGACAAAAGATCAAAGCAGCTCATTGACTCTGAGCATTGTGTCATTTCACACTAGGCTAACGGCACAAACCCGCTTTCATTTGACAGACTGAGGAAAAGGGAAAAAAACAAAAAAAAACCCATAGGAGGCGTGTGAGGTGAAAGCGACAGTGGGAGTAAAAGAAAGAGACAAGAGCTTTTAGCACAAATGGAGTGAGAGAGGCCAGCCAACATCAGCCAGTGCACTCTGGACTAGTGGTCATAGTAATTCTGTCAATTACACAGTCTGTACCAGATATGTATAAAAGAAAGATGAAAGCCCTTAAAATGGACAAACCCGAGTGACAAGACAAAGCTAATAAAATGAGATCAAAGACGGAGTGGGTTTTTAAACCACATACGGAGACTGCATGCTGTCCCCGCAGTGAGTGGACAAAAAATGATTTCAAATCCTAAGTTAATTAAGAGTGAGTACAAAGTGTATAGATCAAAGCCCAGCATTATGTACAAGTCATTACCATGAGGCTGCTAACATCATAAAACAAGAGCGGCCTTGTCTCCATTAGGAAACTAATGGGTTGTGTTTGAGCCACAGCTGGTGTCTGATGCCAACATCAAGTAGTTTCTGACCTGATCACACACCACGCTACGGTTTGCATTATACTTTATCATCATTAAATTGTCCAGAAGTCCGAACACAGTGCTGCAATCTCAACAATCTTTGGGGAAAATATATAAAACAGCTATGTATATAAATTGTAAACATGTGCTACTGTGAATATCTGGAGCTGTCAGATATTATGGAAGAGCTTTCTTTATCTCTGAGGAAAATGTACAAACCAAACACTAAAGATGGTGAAGCTTAGATAGTCTCAAGGAAAGATTCATAGTCCCCCTGTAGACATCTGTCATAAATGAGCAGCATGCTTTTCTTCCTCCTTACAATGTGTGAAACGCATGCACAGATGCAAAAATACATTTATAAGCCTGCATGGCCTCTCGTAATCTCCAGAATGCAGAGAGATGGAAGGTCAACCTCCCTCCTGATAGCTGTCTGTTGTGCAATGTGCTTCTTTTGCCTGCTGATTTGGGGGCCTGTCCTCACCTCCATCTATCAGCGCTGGAAGAAACCCATCTTATTTCACTTAGCTGAAAGATGGCATTACCACTGCAAGGAAATGAGAGATGAAGGAAACGAGGAGAAAGTGACAGAGGAAGGATGGAGGAAAGAGGGGGTGGATAGGTACCTGGTTAACAGAGGATTGGAGGACAATTTGGGATCATTGCGCGACCTCCACTCTTAGATAAATTGGAAAACAGACACACACACACACACATACAAATAAGGGAGGGAGAGAGTTTATTCAACTAAATACTCCCAATCACAGAGGATCCTATCATATGTAAGTTTTATGTAGTAAACAGTAAGAAGTCACTTTATAGAGACAATGATAGTCCAAATGAAATATTGTGTTCAGCTGGTGTTGAGAGTATTTTGGATAGGTGAAGAATTACAGTAGATAAAAATTAAGTGAAACCAGGACAAGAAAAAACAAGGGAAGAGAGAAAAAGGGTGAATAAAGCAGGAGAAGGTGGAGGAAAGAGGAGCCAAGATAAGGATGAAAGTTTAAGGAAAGGAAAGGAAAAAGATATCAAAAGAGAAGGGAAGATGACAGGATAAAGAGGATGGAGAGAAGGCAGAGAAGAGAAGAAGCGAATAAAAGAGTGCTGGGTGACAGAGAGTTTTATCCATCTATTTAAAGCTTGAGTGAGCAGCACTGGTGGTTAAACCGGCCAATCAATTGTAATGCAGGAGCACTGCAGCACATTTGCCACCTCTCTTTCACTTTCCACAACAGTAGTCTCTCCTCTGCTTTTCTCAAGTATTCCTCAAGTATAAGTCGAAATACACAAGTAACAATCATATTGCACTTAGTAAAAGTGATTTTACTTTAAAGTTTTCAATTTTTACCACATTTCTATAAATAACCCACTCTCTGCTGAGAATATGATTTTTTCCATAAAGAAACAGAAAGTGCAAAAAATCTGGTCCTCGTCTGTGAGCATGAAGTAAATATGATTCATTGTATGAAACGCGCGGTGGATAAACCATGTTTTGCTTTACAACTGAGAGCTCATAAAGGAGAAAAATATGGAGCAAATCATGTGTGTGTTCTTTGTGTGACGCTAACCGTTTCTGCAGAAGAGCAACAGTCTTACTCACAGACACCACTACTAATTTGTTTAGCCATTGTCCTTGGCCATATGTAGGGATGACTGATTACCCTCGGGTGAAGGGTTACCAGTCTGTTGGGATGAGACAGATGGAAGAGCTGGCAGAGCTGTAGTTGAGGGTGAAGAACGCACAAGATGCCTGCAGAGCATTAACAAATGTCCTCCGTTTGAATTCGAGATTGGCATATTTATTTTTTTCCCGTCATTAACAAACATTGTTTGTATATACACACTAGTTTGTGGGGCTTGTGCCATGGAATTCAGCGTTTTAAAGTGTACAATAATGGCAAAGTTGAGCTTCCTCAATGGACAAACTCTACGACTTTTAAGAATCTGCCTTTGAGAATCTCTTGGCCTACACATACATAAACAATGCATGGCTGTTGTAGTGCTTTGAACACTGCAAACCCAACATCAGCCCCACTCCCATCTCGTCAGATCTGCTTTTATATAGTGTAGTGAGGATCAATATACTCCCTGGTTGGTAGCTCACGCTCAGAGAGCACAGCAAACACATAAAAGAGAACACATTCCCTACAGAAATCAAATGTTGTGCTGCATCTTAGTAGGAAAGATAAGCTCAACTGAGTGAACATTAGGATCAAAGTCACCCTCTTTAAGCTCATGTATAAATAATATCCATATATGTCTATCTGTGAGAGATTAATAAGCTCTCAGCATACACATAAATCATTGTGTTAATGTTTTGTCTAAGCGGCACGTCTTTTATGCACTCTAGTTTTAATAAATGCCTCACACATTAATTTTCAGAAGCCATAATAATAAAACCCAATACTTCCATCACTCTGCTCACTATGTTACATATTGTTACAGTATATCTCAAATACCATCTTTCAGCTCTCATATAACTGACAAAAGAATTGAATTATGACTGTAGTGATTCACTTTGTGCTTATATGGCAAGCTTTTAAAGATGCAGTATACATATATATTTTTTTCATACGTGTGTGTGTTCTATGTATATCCAATACCTTAGGGACTAATAAAGTATGCTGATTCTGATTCTGATAACAGTGGGTCTCATACTCATCTGTCATATTTTAGTAAGTTCTAGTGCTATAAGATTATTATTATATGATTATTATTTCAAATAACTATAGATTAGATGCATAATGATTTATTTGCTTATAAAAACAGGCGATAATTAACTTTTCCTGATGTCTTAAGAAATGTGTCCAATTATAACAAAACGTCTCAGTTTTTCCACAGTCATTCAGTCCACTGTGATACTACTCTCTGCTGATGTAACTCAAATAAATGCTTGGAATTGTTTCTTGGCTCAACCACATTATTTTGGTGTTGTATGGCAAGCCATGGGCGATGTCTCTTTTGGTAAGAAGATTGTAATACTACCTGCATGCTGCTAATAATTCAGACCTCTCTGTCTCAGATGCAATAGTTTAGAAAACCAAACTCATGACTTTATGCATTTTTAAAACACAGGGAAAAGTGAGAAAAAAAAAAAGGTAAACAGACTGCTCTTTTAGAGTTCTCTTTTACTTTTATCCACCCAGCAGTTATTACTATGCATACAGTGCTTTTCTCAGCACAAACCCTTTTGATGAACATACTTTTAGGAACCTGTACCTTTCCCAAAGACACTTTGACCAATCCTCTGATTAGTGGACAACCTGCTCTACCTTTTGAGCCATAATTGCTCTAAATTATTCCCTCGTTTTCTGCAATTTTCACACTTGCGTTCTTGTGGTCCACAGATCAAAAGTTTGAAATCCCTGGTTTAGAGGAATATGCCCAGGGGGATACGGGAAGAGGATTTCAGTGATTTTAAACTCCCTGCTTTTTTTCATGAGATAAAAACTGGCAACTGTAGTAAAGTGATGACATTGTTGTAGTCATTATTTAAAAATGAAACTTGCAGATATGGAGGTTTAATGTCCTCAGTCTCCTCATTTTCCAGGAGATCCAATCCCATACATAAATTGTAGCTATTTAATTGCTGCAACCCTTCCTGGCAGAAAAGCACATTGTACCTGTGGCTGTAAAATGTTATCACAATTAGAGCTGACAGTAAATGACCCTACTTGCTTACGTTTTTGTCTTAGCAAGACTTTTTGTCCCCCTTTTTTAAACTTTAATGTTCCTTAAGAGGCAGGTAAAACTTCCTAGAAAAGAAGCGGTGGAAGATAAAACACTACTCTTGTGTCCTCTAATACTGGATGAATGCCAGGGGGAAGTGCAGTGATTGGGTAATAAAGATAGAGTCCAATAGTAGAGGCCACAATCCCAGCAAGCCCTGCCAGAGAACAGACCGTGACCTCAATTTAATTGCTGTTGAGCTTTACATGGGTCAGCCAGATATTTTTAGTAACCTTTGGGTATGGATGTGTATATTCCTTTATCCATTCTGTTCTCAATTGCTCGCCATTGTTTGTGCTCCTCAGATAAACAGCTACTTTCGGCTGCTCCCTTATTCACTAGAGGTCACAGCTCTGCATATTTGACATGGCAGATATTTACATGAGATGCCCCTTCCTCACGCAACCCCCGAGTGATGGGGTTGAACCAGGGATCTTTGACTTGTTAGGTAAACGTGTTAACCACTTTTTTTTTCTAATAACACATAAGCTTGAAATTAAATAAACAAGAGCTCCAAAAAACATTCCCAAAGGACAAATTCACAACTCTTATTAGAAATATGAGCACCCCTTTTAGGCTTTGATACACTAATTAAAAAGGTGTTTCTTCTCTTTTGCCTTAGAGGGTTAGAAATAAAAACAAGACAGGGAGAAAGAGAGGGAGATAGACAAACATATCAATAGGAGATTAAAATCTTCCCTCTATGCTTTGTGAACATTCCTCGGGATCTTACTATTTGGCCTCAAAGAGGTTCTAGAGCAAGGGATGTCAGAGAGGAGTGATAGAGGGATGAAAGCAAGCACAGAGAGCCTCGGGGACAGCACAGGGAAAGAGCAGAATCACCATCCAGAAAATTAATTATTGAAAACATGGGCAAATCATATTATTGTGGATGTAACTGAGGAATGGAGAAGATAAACAGGCTGTTACAGTTTGAATGTCAGAGACCACATTGGCTTACAGAAGAAAAATATCTAGACAGAGAGGCTATTGACTATCACTTACAAGCTGAATATTCATCACTGCCAAACAACCATTATATGCACACACACATATACACACTTTATTGTGAAAATCCCTAAAAGAGGATGCTTTGTGAAGCTGTTGCTGGCAGCAAAACAATTCTAAAAGGACACTATGAAAGAAAATAATCAAAGAGTCTTTGAAGACAGCTTCAAAGAAAAGGCACAAAGATGCTTTTAAGGACAACATGCCTACTAGAGGACATTAATTTCTGGTGGAAGTTGTTAATAGTCACGGATGAAACAAAGTTAATGCCAAAGCTACCTAGCCTGTCTTGCTTGAAGCATGTTTATAGTTTTTACTGTTGGTGTGACGAACAGGGCAAAAATAACATAGAATATGCATGAAATTGTCTAGTTTGGAACGGAGACACACTTTTAAAGTGTTCAAACAATGCTAGATGTAGAAGCTGGGGGGTCATGTTGCATCCTCGCTGAGAAAATAAAAACAGGATGTCAGCTGAAGCAAGCTGCTGATAACAGCTGTTAAACCAAGTTATTAGGCAATATAGCTATGCAGTGATAACTTCAGCAGTTCAGGCCTGTAATATCTAGGTACAGCAGGCTATTGTACAGCTTATCAAGTATTTAAAAAAAACCCAATGTAACACACAGAGTAGAATTTTGACAGGATGGTGGATTATAATTTATAGCTTAATATAATCTGAGGGACCTGTGAATTGCTAATTATGTCCATTGACTTTGACAGAGTACCGGGCTGTGGTCGACTCCTTTGTCACGTGGTGTGAGCAGAATCATCTGCAGCTCAACGTGGCAAAGACCAAGGAACTGATCGTGGACTTCAGGAAGACCAGGAAACACTTGACCCCTGTTTCAATCCAGGGGGTCAGTGTTGACATTGTGGAGGACTATAAATACCTTGGAGTACACATTGACAATAAACTGGACTGGGCTAAAAACACCACAGCACTTTACAGGAAGGGCCAGAGTCGTCTCTATTTTTTGAGGCGACTGAGGTCCTTCAACATCTGCCAGAAAATGCTCAGGATTTTCTATGAGTCTGTTGTGGCCAGTGCGATCCTCTATGCTGTTGCATGCTGGGGGAGCAGGCTGAGGGTCGCAGATGCCAACAGACTTAATAAACTAATCCGTAAGGCCAGTAATGTTGTGGGGATGGAGCTGGACTCCCTCAAGGTGGTGTCGGAGAGGCGGATGCTGTCCAAGATAAAGACAATGTTGGATAACACCTCCCACCCACTCCATGACATGCTAGTCAGTCACAGGAGCACGTTCAGTGAGAGACTGAGATTACCGAAAAGCACCACTGAACGACACAGGAAATCTTTCCTGCCTGTGGCCATCTCCCTGTACAACGCATCCACTTAACACACTGGTTACAGCTACAACTACACATGTTTCTTTTCCAGCTATTTATTTATGAGTGACTTATGTATGTATATATATGTATATATTGTACTATTCTTAGTTAGCGTATTGTCTGTCTTGTCTTAATGTTGGTTTATAATGGAGCACTGTAACAAAAAATAATTTCCCCCAGGGATTAATAAAGTATTCTGATTCTGATTCTGACTCCAAAGATAAGCCATTTCCCTCAAAATCACAAATGTAAACCTCAAGGAAGTACAAACTTCTCTGGCACAATAGTCAGGGATTCATCCTCTGGGGACCATCGTGTTTGTCACAATCTTTTTCCAATCTAGCTTCAAAATTAATATTAATGTATTTATTTATTTTTTTTAATTTTAGTATGAAACCTGTGATGAACAAGCATTTGCATTTATTTTGAAGCCCTGCATCATTACACAGTTTTGTAAAATGCAGTCTGTAATTTCCTTGTTCCTTTGCTTCAAAGCAATGCAAGGAAGAAAGAAAGAAATATTATAGACATTACACCTGTGGGCACCAGATGCTTGAATGGCAAGGACCTATTCAGGAGGGGAAGTTTTTCATTTTATTCATTCTAGAATTCTTTTTAAAAAAAGGAAAAACCTTTTTTTTAATTCTTGTACAATGTCAAGTGGTCTCCTTTCTTCTGCTTTAAAAAGATCCCCAAGGCACTTAACTGGCCATGTGTTGCTGCCAGACAGTAGCTTGTGTCAGCTTGACCTTTAGTCAATTTCATGAGAGGTCACAATGAAAGACCACAAGCTTGACTTACACTGTGATTTTTGGCTCATTGACACACTGTGATCTCGTCCTTTTTTTTTTCTCTGTATACACACACACACACATACACACACACGTGAATACACAAACATGCACACATGCACAGAGGACAGATCTGACCTCTTGCCTCACCCTTCAGTGTCAGAGATAATTAAATGTTTCTGCACTGTCCTAGACTGTGGCAATCATTAATCTGAAGCTGAAGTGTGTGTTTGTGTGCACGTGTGTGTGCAAGCATGGATAATCTCACACAGATATAGCCCAGTTTTTCCCCTGCTTTTATCTCGTCTCCTCTCCTGTTATTAGTAACTAATCTCACCATCTTATTATTGTTCCTAGAAAAAATTACACAAACAGCAGTTAACATGGCCAAATAACGTGTCCTTTATATCAACTTTGCATAAAGTGCGTAAATCAAATAAATATTGTGCTCCATTTAAATGGGAAATCCGTGAAGTTTATTTCCCAATAGTCCATACAGGGTCAGCACCAGTGAATCACTTTACTTTACTCTGTTACTGAGTTTTTTGGGTCCTACAACTCACAGCCATGATCATTCTGTTTTGAAGCTAATGTATAGCCAATCAAAAGCATGTTTTAGGATACGCAGCACTGCATTGTTATACAGTGACACTGCTTTCATCATCAAGATGACATCAAACACAAGAGAACCTGTAAATAACTAAAAATAACCAGACGTCCAGATGCATCTGTGTGAACTCACAGAAAATGTACTGAAAATGTATCCAGGGTTTCGCAACATCACAGGTCTTTTTCGTAGAAAGTGCGGATTACTATGTGTTACCGTGTTATTTATCTCGCACTGAATTACAGATAAAAATATGTGTAACTGGATAACAAACAGAAAAGAGCACGTAGTCGGTGAAAGGATGCATTTCAGTTTGCATTTGGATTCACACATTTGTTCCAATGTTTACCTTTCTGCCTTGCAACTCTGTCATTTAAGGTGCACTGTGCATCTCTGGTAGCACAACAAATCCTCCACACAGCGTAACAAGCACTCTCAGGGGATGGTCATTACAACTTGCTCCCCTGGTGCATGCTCTTGAAATGATTCTGTGACTTTCGTGGTTATGCCTTGTCAATACCTTCTGGCGAGTGGACATAGGAGCACTTCTTATATTATGAAAAAAACTGACCTTGTGTTTTGCACAATTATTTTATTCACAATCTACTGTGGTGGTGCACAGAGGAAAAACTGCAAAAATTGCATCCAACGTATTAAAGATCTAACTGCATGTTAGTACTGAAGACAAACCTTGAAATTACTATTCGTTAGGAAAGAGGCTAGGCTTAATCATTCTGTGTGAATATGCAGTGATCCATCTAGTTCAGATGAGGCAATTAGCTTTATTTATCTTTTATTTACCACCATGGCATCTCTGTAATCAACCTGAACAGGGCTGGGGAACTAAATTAATTAAACACTTTTGCATTATATCCGATGTTATTCATAAACTTCAGCAGACACATCAGACCAGTTTAAGCTCAATGTAAAGTAATGCCACAGTCTATTGTCTAAATCAGTGCCTGTCCACAAAGCACCTTATAATCTGTGATCAGTCTGTATAGCTATATGAGAAGCAACATCATTCTAACCTAATAATACATACACAGCAAGTCAGCTAAATCCGAATAGGCAAATGAACTCTATCTACAAGGACAGGATCGTTATGGTATCAACCAAGTATGAGCTCAAAGTAGCTCAGAGTA
Organism: Perissodus microlepis; assembly: GCF_051167445.1. Lineage (NCBI taxonomy): Eukaryota > Metazoa > Chordata > Actinopteri > Cichliformes > Cichlidae > Perissodus > Perissodus microlepis. The sequence continues at coordinate 11,169,794 of NC_140462.1, forward strand.
CCTGGAGCAATAGAAAAACATATATTACCATAGATTTAAAAACAAACTAAACAAACTAAAATAAGAACTCACCATCCTGTACTGTCTTTTTGGCCGAGCTAGAGTGGGCTTTAGTTCTTGGGTCTCCATATCGGCCAGGTTCAGCCACTCGCTCTGAATGAAAAAATCATAAAAATAAGACAAATTCATTAGAGAATGCTTTTGCATGGTTAAAGTAATAGTTTACAATATTCTTTAGCCACTTCTTTGTTGCCTTGGTGGTATGTTTTGGGTCACTGTTGTGCTGGAAAATCCATCCATGACCAATCTTCAGTGTTCTGGCTAAGGGAAAGAGGTTCTCGTCCATAATATTACAGTACACAGCCCCATCCTTGAACCAAAAAAGCCTCAAAGCATAATGTTTCCATCTCCGTGATATGACCTAAAGAACACCATCCCCACAATGGTGTTCTCGAGGTCACACACAGGAAGAGAAATTATCTCTTCCCCCAAAGATGCCTTGTGGAGTTGATGCCAGATATCTCAGTTTTGGTTTCAACAGCACCTTCTCCCATGTTTACTGGCAAACTGGTTGATATTCTATCTCTCTTCATTTAAATTAAACTACCATAAAATCAGAGACACTTTGTTTCTTTTTAAGTGAGAAAACGTAATTATTCAGAAGGAGATCAAATAATTATTTTCCCCACTATAATGGAATTCCCTCCATCTCCAGCTCTGTACTTAATAGACAAACATGTCAAACTCTCAGAAAGAAGGCAAATGCGACTGTGTGCCAATATTTTACACTCCTACTTTGTGTTTTAGCTTAATCAATTTACAACCTGACCAGAAGTATTTCCTCACATAATGCCTCTTAATCACCAGAAATACATTATAGAATCCATTGGCAAATTTGGCAGAGAGGCAAAGTGACAGAATTGTTCTCATTATAAAAGAGTAATTGCTACACTATTCTCGCTCTTACACACTCACAGCACTACAACATCCCATATGGAAGGAAGCCAGTGGCAGCACTACCTCAGGGAGGAAGCAGAGCAGCCAAACACTGAGGTACAGGGAGTTTGTCATGTCTGTCTGTAGGCTGTGACATTAACACCCAGAAATGATTAACTCTCCGAACTCATCCATCTCCAGTATTTATTAGCGAGCAAGACTTTTGAGCGGGGACTGACCACGAAGTGTATTTAATGATCAGGAAAGAGGGTGTGGGTGTTTGTGTGTGTGTGCAAAACTTAGTCCAACTTTTGTCAATATGCCCTCTGTTCATTATTCCTCCCTTCTCTCCCTTTTGCCAGACTTTCTCTCCTCCTCATTATGGGAAAACTTTCTTATCTCTGAGTTATCCTCTCTGCAGGCACTCTCTCTCAAGTGTTCTCTGTAGGCCTCATGTCTATATATCTTTTGTATCCTCCCCTGCCTTCTTCCTTCCCGATACTCCCCGATGCCACTGTCACTTGTGCGTGCTGCCGTTTAGCTCGAGGGCTCCTGCTATGATCGCTTGCAACAACTGCCTGCTCATATCCTCTGAAGTTTATTTATCCTATAATTTACAATTATCATCAGAGTCTCTAGTGGCCACGGGGCAAGAAGGGCAGAATCAAAACAACAACACACCCATTCACTCGACTCTCTGTCTGCGTGATCTACTACTGTGCGCATCTCTCCTTGAAAACAGCTTGTTCAGCACCGTTCAAATAACTGCAGTTCACTTTATTTTGTTGTTGATTTTGGTGGCGGGGGGCAGTAATAATTCACTCCACTCGGTGTGGTCTGCTGACATTTGTCATTTCTTAATCACTGCTTTAGCGCCTTCCATACCTTTACGTCTTTCCATCTCAGCTGCACAGATATTTAATTGCTTTGTTGTTATGATTGGCTTTGTCTCTTCATTAAATTAACAATACCCTCGGTGTGACTGTGTGTATTTACTTCCTCTGCATCTCAGCAGGCTCCAGGTATCATTGATTACCTCCACTGTGTGCGTATTTGACTGGTTAATTTGCTGTGTATGCCTCAAATCAGTGTAGCATGTATGTGTGCTTTTTCGTTGATAATCCCTTTTATGTGCCGAGGCTCAACACGGCGAGAGCTCACTCCTCTGAAAGAGCGAGATAAGGGCTGAGCTGAGGGTCGTGGATATTGAGTCATTTTTTATGATGTGGCCAACAAGCCATTAAAATCAGAGCGGTAAACAATGTTTAAAGAACGCCTGGTGAGCGAGCAACAAACCCTTAGCACATTACACCGAAATGAGATATTTGTTCTTGCTCCAGCACACACTCCATTTCATACACAGAGCTGAGGTGCTGACTGTTTGTTGTCCTATATGTCTCTTATCAGTTTCCCTCTTTCTAATTCTTTTAGCTCCTCCAGGCGCAGATCAAAGGCGGGTTTATGAGAACGTATTAAGAGGCAGTGACAGAGTTACAGAAGATTAAAGATGGACCAATGAGAAATGGGAACTGACAGACAGAATATCTTCAGAGAGACTGCGACTTAGTGAATTGGAGAAAGAGCTGATGAAATATATAACAACGACGAACACTCTGCTGGGAAAACGCAGTGTCATGTCTAATCAGGCCGATTGGCAATTTGGAAGCTCCAGATTTTCAAGGCTTTGTTTGCCGCTGGTACTGCCAAACCTGAGCGCTTCACAAACGACTTTGGGTTCTGCTGCCAAAACGGTCCCCATAGCAACCACTAATTCATTATGTAAACTAATAAGAATAGACAAGCAGCAAACACCTGAAAATTGACAACTTGAATTGTATTGTTTTTTTCTGCGCTTGTATTGCATCCTCTAGTTGTATCTTGGTGCCAGTTTGACTCTCCTGTGCTCCTCTGGACTGGCTGTGATAATGAGGCCCTGTCTGGCATTTGTAATCTTCCCTTTGACTCCCCTCTCTGGATAATGCATTGCAATAACAAGCTCACAAATCTGTTGGGCAAGCCCATACGGAGGAAGCCAGATTCAAATAACCAGAATACTGTTTCTACCATTGGTCTCGCTGACAGCACATCCGTTATCTTCTTCCAAGGACTCTTCCTCCTCTCCTCTCATCTCTCTGTCTGTCTACTTGGGCTGAAAAGCCTGTTAAGCACAACTCTCCAACCATTACTGATGGGACTGAAATTAATGCACATGTAGAAAGTTATAAATAATAATTCAGTCTGACTTTGGAAGAAGTCTAAGCTGCCCTGGAGGACATATAGGATTCAGGTTTAACTGGATGGATTCTGAAGACCAGGCAGTAATATGTAATAAGTTGAAACATGGTACACAGGGTTAAGTGTGTTACAACAAGGCGAGAGAATGTTGAGACACTGGTTAGTACAATGTTTCAGTAAAAGAAATAAAACACATGCCTAAATTAATGTAAATACAAAAACGTGTGATCCATATTTGAGACTCTCTAACAGAATGTATTTTTTTTCTTCCTTGTAAACTGCAAAATTAAATGTAAATGTCAGGACATGGCGGATATTTTAATCACTGTAGTAGGCCGTCACTCTTTTTCCAGGTCACTGCAGTCGTGCTTGAAAAGTAAAAACAATAATTAAAGTGTATGCATGTCTTCCAGCTTGTCTCTGACTTCATATGCCTCTGTACTGTCACCGTTGGTGCAAAAAAAAAAAAGTATTTTTTATTTTTAAAAAATAAAAAGTACTTTTTTTTTTAAAACCAAACTCACATTCTTTATGAGATGGAATTTTCTCAGCTGTAAATTAAAGTTTCTGAAAGCAATGCTACAAATATTCTGCAGCTATGGCTGAGGAGATAGAGCAGGTTGCCTATCACTTTGAAGGCTGGTGGTTCAACCTATAGTATGCATGCTGCCCCAGATGCATTTATCAGTGTGAGTGTGTGCAAATATTTAGTTAAAAGCACTGAGGCATAGAAAAAAGCACTTGTGTAAATAAGTGAACGAGGCCTGTAGTGACAAAACACTGAGTGGCTCAAACACAGTATGAAAGCATTATAGAAGCGTGAGTCTATTTACCTTTCTGATAACCAATTAACTGTGCTAGTAATTACAAATGCATGCTTTGGGTTCGTACCTGTCAAAATAAAACATCAATTCAAACTATTTTTCTTAACAAAAGAAGCAAATTAACCAATATAATAACAATAAAAATATAATTTTTAGACACAATCTCTGTTAAAACTCTGGAAAGAGAAACTTGAGTTGAGAATATTTTGGCTAGTTATTTTTGTAGTTTTAATAACATGGGCTTTGGTTTCTGTGGTAAAACATTTATCTTGTTTCATATTCAGTAACCTCTTCCTGATTGTTCCTGGGCCATTTTGGGGCCGTTCTGGCACGCTATGAAACATAAGCCCTGATGTGAGTACAGCAGATGTCTATGTAATCCACCTACAGGATGAGCTGAGCTGTCTGGGACTCAGGCCAGTGCAACCCACACAACCCTACCTCCTCAGAGGGCTGTAGAATTTTGTATTAAGTGCAACACGTAAAGAGGCAGTTTTTAACAGTTTTTAACCATCCATGACTAGAAAACAGGCAGGTCAACGAACTGTCACCATGGAAACAAGTTCATGCACAGCAAAATATCTGGGCACATGGACGAGCGAGACTGAAGGGTTGTAGCATTTAATTGCTGTGTGGGATTTTTCCAAATTTTGCTTTTTAAAGACACATTTAATTGCAAATTTAATTCCTATCTTTGTGTATCACGCTACGTGCATTTTGATGAAGAACATTATTTGTTTTGCAAATTCAAATTTGCATTTCTCATTTACTTTTCTAAGCACTATTTTAATAAAATTTTTATCATAATTATTTATTTTACTTGTTAGCAACTCAACGTTATCTGATAAAAAACTAATTAAAAATTAATGAACTACTAACAAGCAGGAGGGGTGTTCTGTTGGTGAGTTATTCTTTTTTTTTAACAGTTTCATTTAAAGAATAAAATACACTGATAAAACACGAGCACAAAAATATAAGAATAGCAACCAAATTCCTTAAAAAATTAATTAAAGGTGCATGAATATAGCAACCAATGAACTCTCACAGGCTTTAACTGCATGTGTGTGCGTGTATTTACGGCACAGTGGCATGTTGATTAACAGTAACCCATTGTTCAATATTATGTAATTTCCATGTGATGAACTCAATACGTCAGAAATAATAGAAAACTGTGTAGAAACAATGAGCAGATACACAGGGCTGTGAAGTGAAAAGGACGGAAGAAAAAGGAAATTATCTTGAAAATATGAAAGAGAACAAATAAAATTGAAGGGACAAAACAAAATGCGGGTAATGTTTAAAGAAAAGGCAGTGAATTAGAATTCAACTGCTTTAGTAAATTGCCTTAAACTTAACCTAAAGTTAAATAGTTAAGTTTGTGACTACTTTAGTCTTTTAGAAAAATGACTTGTGAGATTTGAGGAGCTGAATGTTTGCTTTTAGCTATAGGATACCAACATCTATATGATCTAGCCAATTTAAAAATGGGTTTATACAATACATAACAGGTTAAAAAAAAATCAAAAACTATTTCCAATTTTGCAGCGTTAGAACCTCCAGTGAGGAACTAAACACATGCAAACAACAGATTTGGAGCTTGAAACGAGTTTGATTTAAGAAATTGTTTGCTGAAATTAAGTGCAAAGAAGTACATAAAATCTCCTTGTAACTGCTTAAATAATAGATAAACTTGAAAAAGTGCAACTGTAAACTATTCCAGTACTGCTCTATGTGTGGGGAAGTGTTTTAAGCCAATCGTATATCTTTTATAGAAAATTATAGGTGACCACAGCAACCTGCTAGGGACCAAAGCAATCTCAAAAGGTTTTTAGTGCAGCCCTGTATATTTCTTTGCAGTGAATTTCACTGCAAATCAACTGCCAGCAACCACTTTGCAGTTAGTTGGAGAATACACATTTTTGTCTTGTTGCCTTTGGTTGTCCGGGAGTCACTCACTGGTCTCTAGGCTTGTGTCACTGTATCCTTAATTGGACACAGTTTTTTGGGGGGGTACGTAAAGAAGCCAAAACAGTTCATCCATGACTAGAAATCAGGCAGATCAATGAACTGTCACCATGGAAACAAGTTAATGTACTGCCGATCTAAGCATATGTAAGATGGACCCAGGAAGCATTGTGGGATTTTAGGTTTCAGTTTCAGCAGTTTTTTTTAACTGCCTAAAAATAAATAAATACAACTGCCAATGTGAGGCTGGTACAACTGATCTTTGATAGGAGGAGAGCATTGTCTTGTATCGTGTGACTACAGCACTAGCAAAGGCACACTAACAGCAAAACACAATGAAAATCATACTATCACTGGATAGGAAAAAAGGAAAATATTACTGTCAACAAATACGCAAACAGCTACAGAAAATCATGACTACATGCAAAATCTATCAACAATGCTGTCCCATCCTAATTCTAGTAACTGATTTTAATGTTTTTCAAATCTTTTGAACCCACATCTGTGGGAACTCAGTAGGCACGACATGTCTGGAAAACAGATTTAGCACCAGTGGATTTGATCACTCAGCATTACAAACAAGCCATTTGTGATAGCACTAATTTCATCCATGCTACCCATGCTACAAAGGTGAACATTAATTGCAGAGTGATTCATCAGGGACTGGATTTTCCCCCAATCAACCTTTCTGCTGCTGATTAGTCTCCAAGGACGACCTGGGATTCATTAGTCAAAGTGAAACCTGCAGGTGCACGGTATTGTTTTTCCTGTACTGACCTCCAATCAAGTGCTGTGGTCGCACATGTCATTTCAGTATCATTAGCGATCTGACCACACACATTAGATTATATAAGATTTAATCATTTTGTACATTTTTTTTTTGCAGTGGTTCCTCACATTCACTCTGCGTTACCTAGAATCTTTATTGTCTACCTTTCAGTTTAGGCAACTTTAATTCCTCATTTTAAAACTTAAAGGAAACCTAAAATCCTCTGAATACTAAAAATTGTAGATAGTTGATGAGTTAGTTTTGCTTAGATCATGAGTCATTCACATCCAATACTCTGATTTGGTTCAAAGGTGAAGTTTACAGTAAGGAATGAAATGCCTGTAGTATCAGCTGGGTGAAAACTGGACCGACTGAAGAAGCACGTAATAACAGCAAATATTCCCAAAAGAGGACCAGATTGTTAGATTGATTCCTCATACTTATTTGGTGCCTAATCATTTAGCCATCCATTACTCCCAGCTGAGCTGTTTGTGTGGGAGTAACTGCAGAGTGCAGTTTGAAGGAGTGCAGAAAGGGCAGGCTGTTTCGAGCTCTGCAGCAGGGGAGCAGTGATGTTGCAGCTGATGTGCAGCGCTGCAGGAGAAATGATATGGCACAAAAAAGTATGTGCAGTATTTAATTGGCATGAATATGACCTGCGCTTCAGCTGCACCCAATGAGTCTCCAGATAAATGCACAGATGTCACATTGCTGTGTTGAACCAGAATGACTCACATGCATGGAGTGGACAGTTTGATGTTAGTGTTCTCATCAAGGAGCACTTTCGAAACAAAATGTAACAAATGGTAAAAGACAAATGATGTAATCGGTGAACTTTACTGACTCTTGTTGCAATTAAAGGAAAACTACACCTTGGGGTTTTTTTGTTTTGCTTTTTTCAATCTGTCTTTTGGTTCTAGTATGTCCCTATTGGTTAAATTTAAACGAATGGCTGGACATATAAAAATTAAAACCCCTGGTATAATTACCAGGAGCCAAATGCTAGCAAGTAAAGAGTAACACCTCGCTTGAGTGTACATGCGTAACCACACAGATGCTGAATGTCTTTAGTTTGCCAGTGCAGTAAGTGTTCTTTCTCTTCAGGTTTACTCTGTCAGCACCAATAAAATGAGAAATGAAGCACTCTTGTGTTTATTGTGTTTGGTCTCCGGCCTAATTTGGTGAAAGATGTTGCAAATAATATACAGCTGACAACATCAATATTGAATCCTATGAGAGGTTAAATCAAACCAGTGCCTCCAGGTATAGAAAGAAATGTGACACAGATGTTGTGGCACTACAGTACCTTTTTTTGGCCAAGTATATAATTCTTTTAGCACCTAAATCTGGCCTCACTCCTCCTGGATTTTGGCACAAAGAATAATATCCATAATGCAGCAAGCACTGAGTCCCTAGTTAAGAGAATGAAGCTCTGTTTACCTTTTGTTTTTACTTATCTCTGAGAAACTAGAGTATCACCAAAATTTGATGCACTGAGGCAAGGCTGTTCTCATTAGGCTCAGTATCCACGAGGAGCTGGCCCAGATAAACCTGCTCAGCAAGTCTTTCCCTGAAGAGTTGCAGTTACTGTGCTACATATGCAAAACCAAGCCAGCAAAGAACAGAACAAGCTCAGTGGTAGCAAGATTTCTGGTGCGCTGTTCAAAAAGCTGCCGTCCAATTAACCCCACAAACTGCCTCGGTGTGAGAGTGTGTGTGTGCGTCTGCATACGTAAGTAAAGCAGGACTGTGAGTGTGAATGAAAGTGAGTTAGTGTTTGTAATAACTGAGGTTAGTCAAGAGTTACTGGGGGTCTAAGAGCATTACACACTTGACTGTGACTGATAAAGTGGACTTGGCATTATTGCCATACTAGTCCATAAGCAGCACGTACAGTGCAAAAGAAAGAACATTTGGCCAGACACATGCACACAGTCAAAAAACAGCAGAACTACCTTAACTTTAAGAATTAGACACCACTTGCGATGCATTCATGAAAAAATGCTGCAAATCACATTATGGAGACTTGCTTTTAGAAGACAAAAGAAAGATGAGTACACATAAACTAAATGGATTTTTGTCTGCACAATACGAGTATTACATAAGGGAGATTATTGGGTTGTTGGCAGCAAATCACTCAACAGTGCAACTCAGAGTCCTTCCAGCATCTTTACTGAAAAATGCTAAAATACAAAGGTAACATGTAAATGCAATGTGAACATCAAACACAAGTCACACAATAAAGAGTCAGCGACGTAAATTATCTCTTTATAACACTTGACATTTACTGGTTTTGAACTAGTTCTACTTGTCGATGACCTTCAGTATTAATTTCTAATTTATCAAACAATTTATATATTTATTACACTGTCTACATACTGTGTCCACTAAGTGGACCATGAACTACTCTGTATCCCAAAGTATTCTAGAGTCAGATGTGATGCTGTCTGTCTGAGAGCTAAACCTATGCAGGTCCAAATTGGGTCATGCAGCAGGACCGTGATCCCAAGCAGAACAATAAATCTACAAGATAATGGCTGAAAAATTCCTCTACAATGATGAGAGGGAATAATAAAGTTATACAAAAAATGAATATTGGGTAGTTAAAAGTAGTTATTCATACGTAGTTATGCTGCTACAAGCTGCTGAGTCATGGGTCGGACTGCATAGAATTAAAAACTATGAAAACTCCTTTTGGACATGACTGTATGTGTGCTAAAAGAAGGTTAAATATACTATGCCTGCATTTTAGCACAAATATACTCCTTCCAATAGCTTCAATTTGAGGACTATGCGCTTTTTATATCTGTTGAATTTGACAAAATCTGACAAACCTCTCCCAGTACTCCCAGTATTTAATGTTTCTTAGACTTTCTGATTGGCTTACTTGGATTATTAGACACATAATATGGTATACGGTAAAAGGTACAGCATCAGGCATCATTTACTAGTTTAAAAAAAATGACTAAGAGCTTAACTTAGAACTCAAAGCAGCAGTGGAGTTTTCCATTTCTACCCGTAGTTTCACATACAGCTTACAGTAATACAAAGATTTATAGTAACACAAAAAAAAAAGCAAAACTCACCTTGATCGAGAGACTTTGCAGGTGCCCAGCTTTTGAAGTAGTCATCCTGAGTGGAAACACAACAGAAGCGATTGGGTTATGAAAAAACTAAACATGTGAAGAGTGGACAGATTATTTTATTGAACAGAAAGTGAACAAACCAAATACTAAATGTCACTACTGAGAAATCCTGTTTCCATTCTTCTCTGTTTTTTTGTTTGTCTCTTGTTGATTTCAATAGAAAATATGTATGGTATGAGCTTGTTCGGATAATAAAACAGGGCACAAATGTAAATAGAAACTTGCAGCAGAAACACTCGAGCGTGAAGAAGGTTATATGCTCCAAAGAGCAAACAAAGCAGCATAACATTTAACAGCCATTATGAATTAACACTGGTCAAATATGATTTTCATGACTCTATTTGAACAAGTTTTTGTTCACTACAGTTTTGTTTAGAGTTAAAGGGAAAGCTTCATGAACTGAACATATTCAAATAAAAAAATAACTGGCTTCATTCAGTTAAGTTGATAAAGGATTTGGATTTTTTAATACTATTTGATACATTGGTTCAATTAAGAGCAGATTTCCTGACTTGTTAGAGACATCTTCTGCTGTGTAGAGCAATTAAAGTAATAAGCCCACTGTGGGTAGAGTGATGACTTTGTTAGTGTCATGTAATGTGTTTTACGTAAGTAAAGAATAAACAAAGAATGGTCTGACATATAGATGAAAGGAAAAAGTGGTATAAGTGGTGTCCTTTTGGAGTAGCCACTTATAGAAAAAGCAGCAGATTTGCATTTAAAACATCTGATCTGTTAAGCATAAACTGATATTTGTACTTGATTGAACTTTCGTAAACACTTTATGCTTTAACATACACGATAACGGCTTACAACACACAAAAACGTTTGTGTTATTAGGGTTTTAAGGAAATTTTTGTTTTTTGTTTTTTTATAATTGAAGGTATTTTTCAATTATTTAGATTTACCAACATTTTAGTTTATTATAACAGTTTTATTACCAAGACACCATGTGTGGGTACCTAAAGGAAGAGCTGTAGTTGACTCCTCCTGTCAGATTCAGTTTATATTTAATAATAAAGATAATAATATTACATAACGTACTAATACACACAAATATATGCACGCAGAGGTGTGTAGTGGTGGTGTCTTCTAAATGATTTCCCTGGGTGAACCATATGTGTGTCAGCAGGAAGTGAGCCTGTGTCAGTGACATTTGTGAACCTGCTGGGTCTGAAAACAGGATCTCTATCTCCTGTGTTACTGAGTTATAGGGAGAGAGAGAGAGCGAGGGAGAGTGAGTATAAAAGAGAATAAAAGTGAGAGAGACTAAATTAGTATCAGTAATATGGAACAGTCCAGTGAAAATGGACAGTTGACCCACTCATACAGTCCTTGTTCTATAAATGACAACCGTCAAAATTTGAGCCAACGCAGAAGTTTGAAATCAGGAGATGAAATCTAATTAGCCTCTCCCTTAGGCGCTTACTTAAATCATGTCCTCACATTATTTTCTTTCATTTATTTTATGTCCACATCTCCTGCTCTGTTTCAGCATTATTAGTGTCTTCACCGTTGAGCAGCTTTCCCGTTCCTTGGACAGTGATACAACCTCAACCACACTGCCAGATGCTGTCTTTCCTCTCTAAACCAGATCAGCCATTCAGTCAGACATGCACAGATATTTCCAGATTCTAAATAAAAAAACACTGCACACAATAAATAAATATAGATACACAACCATGCACATGCATACTTGAATTTAACTTTCTTTTTGGATGCTACTTTTATGATTTTTTTCAAAATAACTAGTAGTTTTTCTTTATTTATGCAACAGTAACTATGACCTTTGCCAACATTGTTGGGATGAACGCAGACAGCCCACATAACCCAGCCTCAGTAATACTCTGAAGCAAACTGCCAGAGAAGTCAGGTTAATTCAGTTTACTTCATTGAAACATAGTAAGCTTGCTTGAGAGTGTGAAACCTACAAGCACAACAGCAGAATTTTAATATGCTGGACTATAACATACTATGCCAGACTAGCCACCTAACCTGCTGTGCAATTAAATCAGCAACACCTATCCAGGAGTTTGTAAGTGCACTAAAACTTTACTAAAGAATTACAATGTGTTTCAAAATAATGACAGTTACAAAAACAATGACTCTACTTACCTCTGCTTCCTTTAGATGATTGCAGAGGACAGAAAGGAATAGAGGGGAGGGAGAAGAAAAGAAAGGTCAGTGATAATGGCACAGTATGCTATGTCTATCAGATGTATTACAACCCTGTATTACTCATTCTGAATACTGAGTTGAACTCTAGAGTTTCATTTAATACGAATCTGAAGGTGGTGGAATACCCAAGGACCCACACACTTGCACCGGCGCTCGCAGCATTATGAGATAGCCTTATTTGATGTGGCATGTAATTTGAAACACATTGAGGCCAAATTGTACACGCAGAGTAACAGGGCAGCATAAGGGAAAGGAGAGAAGAAAGAGAGAGGGAGAGGCATGGAAGTTGCGCAGAAGAAAGCAGCAAATTATTTAACTGGGGTCCTTTTTACAAATGCCAAAATGCCATATGAAAAAAAAAAGAGAAAAGGAGGGCATGTAAAATTTTCAGGGACAGAGACTAAACAAAAGGTTTACTGTTTTAATCTGGATCTAATCTGTAGATGAAAAATGTCCATTAACTAATTGATGCTGTAGCTAAATCCAGTCCCAACTGAGAGGAAAAACAGCTAAAGTGACATGCAAAAACAACATCAGCAGCAACAGCAGCTTTGAAATGCAGTGGAATCTGTAAAAATGAGGGTGGTCCAAGAAATAATATGTAACCATCTCAGTGTAACAATAATAGCTTCATAATTATATTCATGGGACACTGACTTTTAATAGGCTTTATGTAATCTCTATGGATGCTATCCTTTGGGTAAATGGGTGCAATCTTCTGGGATTTAAGAGTAGACATAAGATCTTGTAAGGCAAGTTCTTGGTGAATATGATGACGTTAAGACAGAAACAAGAGGGGTAAGTGGTCTGGTGAACAAACTAAGCCAAAGGCTAAAGGGTAGTCCTGTATTTTCTTTCTTTCACTAAACTCAATTTGGCCTGCTGTGGCGGGAACTGAACGCACAGGAGACGATGAGCTGCTTGCTTTTCTTTTGATTCTTCTAACAACATTTTTGAGTGGACTGAGACTTCTGGTCAGGGAAAAACATAGGAAGTAGTCAGTAGACTTAAGGGTCGGTACGCAAGCTGCTCTCTGACTAACAGCAGTTATTGAGCAGCAAAATAATGTATTATGATCAAATGAAGATTGCTTTCATGTTTTGTTGGCTGCCTGTGTTAACAATGCTGTTGAGGGGCTAGTTTTATCACAAGCAGAGCCCATTCTTGCTGGACATATCTTAATGCACTGAAACAGATGGTCAGCTAGATTAAATCCTTATAGACTTTTAGTTCAGATGAACAAAAATTTTGAAAAAGTTTATTTTTAAATCCCTTCTTTCTCCTAAGACAGGGATGTCCAAAAATAAGGACCAGGAGCGAGAACGAGCTCGAAAAGAGTCAAATCCAACACTGGAAAACATGAAGGAGGGTATAGATTTTGGACTTTACATCAATTACATCTTAACTTTTTTTTTAATTAATAAACTTAATTTTAACATGTAATTTCACACATTTATTTCTTACAATTTAAGAGTTATAATTCTTTGATTTACTATAGGAGCATTTCTTTATCATGTATCATGCACTTTTTTACATATCTCAGGGATTAAATGTGTAGTTAAACATAAGTTAAACATCTTTACACTGGTCTGGCCCATTTAAGGTCGAAGTGGGCTGTATCTCGACCATGATGTAAAATGAGTTTGACATCCCTGCCCTAAGATCACTTAAAGTGGTCTGAAAACATAAAAAAATGTAGTTATTTTGAATTTTATTCTATCTGCCTTCAAATAATCCAGAAGCTAACTTGTCATCTGTAATTAAAACCTGATTAAACTTCAAGACATTTTCTTATTTTTGTTAAAGTCACAGTATTTTCTCTTTTCTTACACCTGTGTACAAAAAAAATCACACAAACATCATGATGGATTATAGCGCCTCTTTACATTGGGTTATTTACAGTCAGTAACACTAATGGTTTTCATTTGTTTTTCTGCAGCTTTGGTAGAATCACTATATTTGTTTTCTGTACCATCTACAATTTGGAACTCCTCTGTATTTTCTAGTGAGACAAATTTTACCTGTGACTAAAAAAACAAACAACAAACAAAAGTTCACACCAGATAAGAGCGTTAACTGTATCCAACAGAGGACAGCAGCTGAGCTGCTGTTGCCTGAGAAGAGCCTCCACTGTTTTCTAGCTGGTGTCACTTAAGGTTCACAGTGTTGCTACTAGCTCTCTTATTATTCAGCTTCAGTCACAGTGATGACCTTTCCTTGCCCAAGACCCCCATTAATATTTTATTGTGCTCATCTCAAAAGCATTAACTGGCTGTTTAGCTCGCTGCGACACTGCCCCAATGTCATTCAAACCCTTTAAAGTGATTACAAGGACATAAAACTGTGTCGTTATTATCATATCGTCTTTGTTGGAGGTGATGGTGGAACTTTCAGGAGCGAGTGTCAGGAAAAAAACCTGTTAACCATGTTGTGTCCAAACTTGTGAACACTGCAGAAGCTCTGACACACACATATACGCACACGCTCACACAAAATATCTGTGTAATTAAGTCTTTTTTGAGGTGTTCAATTAAAAATCAATTAAGAAATGTAGCATAACAGCTGTCACTGAAAATTGGATTCTTTTATTATACACCTGTTCATATTACAGTTTATTTACCACCTCTATTTTAATTATGGTTAACTGACTACATGTTTTTGTGCAAACACCTTCAAATTGCAGTGAGTAGTTTCATTAAGCTTAGGAGCTAGAGGATACATTAAAATGTAGCAGCAGTGTTTTAACTGTCTTCCCAGGGAAAGACAAGGGGCACCATGCCAATGAGGAAATGCAATGGATATAGTGAAAACAACAAATTAGGATATTGTAGGTAATACATTTATAAAGGGAGTGCAGAATTATTAGGCAAATGAGTATTTTGTCCACATCATCCTCTTCATGCATGTTGTCTTACTCCAAGCTGTATAGGCTCGAAAGCCTACTACCAATTAAGCATATTAGGTGATGTGCATCTCTGTAATGAGAAGGGGTGTGGTCTAATGACATCAACACCCTATATCAGGTGTGCATAATTATTAGGCAACGTCCTTTCGTTTGGCAAAATGGGTCAAAAGAAGGACTTGACAGGCTCAGAAAAGTCAAAAATAGTGAGATATCTTGCAGAGGGATGCAGCAGTCTCAAAATTGCAAAGCTTCTGAAGCGTGATCATCGAACAATCAAGCGTTTCATTCAAAATAGTCAACAGGGTCGCAAGAAGCGTGTGGAAAAACCAAGGCGCAAAATAACTGCCCATGAACTGAGAAAAGTCAAGCGTGCAGCTGCCAAGATGCCACTTGCCACCAGTTTGGCCGTATTTCAGAGCTGCAACATCACTGGAGTGCCCAAAAGCACAAGGTGTGCAATACTCAGAGACATGGCCAAGGTAAGAAAGGCTGAAAAACGACCACCACTGAACAAGACACACAAGCTGAAACGTCAAGACTGGGCCAAGAAATATCTCAAGACTGATTTTTCTAAGGTTTTATGGACTGATGAAATGAGAGTGAGTCTTGATGGGCCAGATGGATGGGCCCGTGGCTGGATTGGTAAAGGTCAGAGAGCTCCAGTCCGACTCAGACGCCAGCAAGGTGGAGGTGGAGTACTGGTTTGGGCTGGTATCATCAAAGATGAGCTTGTGGGGCCTTTTCGGGTTGAGGATGGAGTCAAGCTCAACTCCCAGTCCTACTGCCAGTTTCTGGAAGACACCTTCTTCAAGCAGTGGTACAGGAAGAAGTCTGCATCCTTCAAGAAAAACATGATTTTCATGCAGGACAATGCTCCATCACACGCGTCCAAGTACTCCACAGCGTGGCTGGCAAGAAAGGGTGTAAAAGAAGAAAAACTAATGACATGGCCACCTTGTTCACCTGATCTGAACCCCATTGAGAACCTGAGGTCCATCATCAAATGTGAGATTTACAAGGAGGGAAAACAGTACACCTCTCTGAACAGTGTCTGGGAGGCTGTGGTTGCTGCTGCACGCAATGTTGATGGTGAACAGATCAAAACACTGACAGAATCCATGGATGGCAGGCTTTTGAGTGTCCTTGCAAAGAAAGGTGGCTATATTGGTCGCTGATTTGTTTTTGTTTTGTTTTTGAATGTCAGAAATGTATATTTGTGAATGTGGAGATGTTATATTGGTTTCACTGGTAAAAATAAATAATTGAAATGGGTATATATTTGTTTTTTGTTAAGTTGCCTAATAATTATGCACAGTAATAGTCACCTGCACACACAGATATCCCCCTAAAATAGCTAAAACTGAAAACAAACTAAAAACTACTTCCAAAAACATTCAGCTTTGATATTAATGAGTTTTGTGGGTTCATTGAGAACATGGTTGTTGTTCAATAATAAAATTATTCCTCAAAAATACAACTTGCCTAATAATTCTGCACTCCCTATATGTATGACTGTGCTGTTTATTCTGGGTCTCATCTCTAAGTCAGATTTCAGTCAGGAATATGTTTTTTTTGCATATATTACATACTGAAAAAAAAGTTTCTAGTTCCTATTTTGAATATACAGTACTAACTGGAGTACTTTGAGAAATCAAAGTGGCATATAAACACTTTAATGCATGAAAAGTGGGATATTTGTCAGTTAGCCACAGTGTAAATTGCTGCAGAACTGCAGTTTAACAAGTCTCCCAACAGGATTGTGGAGGCAAAAGAAATTCCCCTGGCAGTTCACCCCATCTGACCCTTGACTTAGAGGAGACTTTTATAGGATAGCTGTTAGGTATTCAAATGAAAAACATAATATTATGAAGGGGTCACAGCTAAAATGTACTGAGCTCTGCTGACTCTGCTATAAAATATTCAAGCTCAGTATGATACATGGTGCAACAGGAGAAACACAGTGAAGCAAAGACAACAATAACAACAATAAGAAATGGGATTGTGAACATGCTCATATAAAAGTTAAAGGCTGAGAATTGTTTCACCAGTGTGACACCAGATTTTTATTCTCATTCTTTGTCAATGCCATTTCTATTTTATTAGTTATTGTACAATCATGAAGTAATTGTGGGCTGCTGACTTCATTTGTATTGCCATGGTACCTCAATGTTTATTCTACACGAGGATGTCACATTCATTTACAATCAAATTGGGGTGTATGCACCCCAATTTGATCCATACAAGCTGACTAAGTATAGCCATTGCATAGCAGCCTAGGAAACCTTTTTTATTTAAGTATACTTTCTGAAAGTCTTCATATTCAATAAAACCACATTGCTGCAAAAGCAATCCGTCTTTTACGCTCGACATATACTGTTTAACTACTTTTAGACAGTCTGACATTATCAGTCAACTGAACTTGGACTACGAGCAGACAGTAGACATAAAACAGAATGCCTCCAGCACCAAAAATCTTGCTCTTCGTCTACAGAATCGATATATGTACAGTGCTGTGAAAAAGTATATACCCCCTTCCTTATTACTTTTCACCTTATTACGTTGGGCAATTACTTTTTCACAGATGGCCTGCTAGGTTTGGGTAATTTTTTCCTCTTAACAATTAAAATCACGGTTTAAAAACTTTGTATTTACTTGGGTTATATTTTTGTAATAATAAAATTTGTTTGATCACCTGAAACATGTAAGAGCAACAAATATGGAAAAAACTGATGAAATCTGGTAGGAGGCAAATACTTTTTCACAGCACTGTATATGAAGATGCAACTTAAAACACAAAGTGCAAAAACTGACTAAATAAATAAAAGCTGTCTCTTCATTTGTTAGGCTCTGACAGATTATCCAGTGAGCCAGACTGAATCCTTTGGTGAGCCAGTTGTAAAGCGCCCTGTAGGCTATCAGTGTGAGGGGGAACTATTAAAGCTACATAAACAGTGCTTTTGGTCTGCTTCTAAGGAAGATCTGAAATAGTCTTTCACTGTTATGATGACCTCATAGTCAGTCTAGTAGGACTTCACCAGGTCAGCTCATTTTCTTTTTCTCAGTTTAATGTGATGTGCCTGATATTATCTGATAGGAGGTCCCTTAGGAAGTCTGTGACAAGAAAAGGGACAGAAGGAACCAAAGCGGGAATGGTTTCAGCCCGATTAGCTTCTCTCAGCAGAAGTAACCTTCTCTGAAAAGTGTGTGTTTTGTGTGAGTGTGTATGTGTGTGTATATGCCTATTCTCACAAGCGGGTAATAGTGAATTTGTGCAAACACTCACATTAACATTAAAATGGGCAATGCCAAGCCTGGAGTGTTGACTGAAGATGTCATAATCAGGGGATGAGGATGCAAATCTGGCCTCTCAGTAGAAACTAAACAGCATTAAAAATTTACTGTGTACTTTATGCATTTTATTCATGGCTCTGGAACCTTGCCGAATTCCCATCCTCCCACCCTCATCTTTTTCCCCATAGTCTCTAATTCTCCCCCTCCTCATCTTCCTTTCCCTCTCCACCAAGTCTCTGCTCTTTTCCTTAGGCAACATTCTACTTAGAGACGAGGACTGATCTGGGATCTGATCAGTGCCTTGTGAAGCTGATATATGAGCTTTGTGAACAGATTGCACAGAGCAGCGAGTGGATTTCAGGGATACACTGCGTCAGATTACTGTACTGCAGGAATGAAGAATGCTCAATAGAGGCAGCAGATTTGCTTTACAAAAATTTTAGATACTACATGCTCACATTTGGAAAAGCAACACATTGATTTAGAGTGAGAAGCTGAGCAACCGATAAGCCTGTTCACACAGTGAAATCTTGCAGTTATTAGAACAAAAGTATTTAACATTTCAATCAAGTCAATCAAACCATTTTACAATTCTCCAAACTATACAAATGTATCAAAAAAGATATAAACAAGTTTAAAAAAACAACAACTAATCTCTGCATTTAAAATATTAAATGACCTTCCATTAACAATTAATATCACCTCAAGTGGATTTAAAGCCATACAACTGAAAATAAAATGATTATAAGGGCTTATGAAGCCTTCTGGGTCATTATCACAACAGTGATGAATTAATATGAAAACTAATTAGCTGTAACACACTTAACAAACTACTTGGATTAAAAGTTTTAAAATGGAGCCTAACCAATACAAGCATTTTAGTGACATGAGCAAATTCTAAACTGATTGCACCACTACTTATGCCGCAGGATGGCTCATTATAAACACATTTAGGTAAGTTTTGCAACTTATTTGTAGCTGGGCCAGCTAGCAAGAGACTGTGTGCTGGCTGGAGCACTGTTAGTGCTCTGTTCAAAATATAAATTTGAGAATTCAAAGAGATTAATCAAAAAGAGACTGTCTTGATCATACAAGTTTGACTCCAGTTTAACCTTTTTTAGACTTGATATCGATATTTTCAGCAGGGCAGCAAAGTGAGAAGGTCGTGGGTTTTTAAATCCAGCCTGGGGCCCTTCTGTGTGGTGTTTGCATGAAACTGACCATAACCGTGAATGTTGTCTGTCTCTGTGTGTTAGGTCTGCAACAGATAGACAGTCTGTTTCAGCTCGGTTGGGCTCTATCCCCCACCTGACCCCTATACCAATGACGAACTGGATGAGCAAAGGAAAATCAAAGGATAAATCGATTTTAGCACATTATGAAGCATATTATATACCTTCTCAAAATTTCTGACAAAGCTTGTTAAATAGTTTTTTTTCTTAACAGGCAATAGTAGCCCTTGTTTGCATATCCATTCAACCCGTATTTCTTCGTAATGGAGCTATGAAATGGACGATGCGAGAAAATGAAGATATAATCAGGAGAAGAGGAACAAAAAGATGTACTGGGCAAATTGAGGATTTAAAGCACATGCAGGAAGAGAAAATATGAAGGCAATTATGAGATGCCTTGCAGGAGGAGAGCAGGAGAGGAAGCAGAATAGTCAACGAGGACTAAAGAAGAAAGAGGATGAGACGAGAAATGGACAGACAGGGAAGAGGAAAAAGGTTTGGAGCACAGAGTGAGAAGGCAACGCAGTGAGAGGCAAAAAAGAAAGAGGAGAACAGAAGAAGAACAGAGAGGAGGGTTTGCTTTCCTGTAGCAAAGGTCCACCGGAGTCGATCCACTATTTGAGTCTCTAGCCTTAAGATTGACAGGCAGCATCTCATTCATATGAACACATGGATAACACTGAATATTACATGTGCTGCTCAGAAGATGATGGAGGAGGATACCCCACATGCGCGCACACACACACACACACACACACACACACACACACACACACACACACACACACACACACACACACACACACACCTGCCTTTACATTATTGGAAGGTAGTCAGCCTTTACTGCCTCTCTTTCTCTCTCACTCCCTGTTTTCCACCCACGCGCACACACAACTCATCTAAAATAAACATGGCTTCATCATTAGAACAATGATTTCTGTCGAGCCTGTAAAATTATGTAAGACCTGACCTACCAGTGATAACATGTGCATTCACAGCCAGTCCAGCTCCTCTAAACTGAGACAAACAACTTCTTTTCTCTCTGCATGCTTCCCTTCCCTTCTCCCTTTGGCTTTCTATTTTTACAGCTTCCCTCATTCATCAACTCTCTTCCTCTCTGCTCTTGTGCTATTTTTTTATACTGCTGAGCACTATCCCCTTCAGATCCAGAAACTGAACAATATGGATGGAAGCCGACATCAAAAATCTGCTTCCTCTTCATTCTGTCCTTTCTTTTCACGTTAATGAGAGGAAAACCTCACTGAGCAGTGTGTTATTCAAAATATCTTGCCATCTTCTCTGCAGATTTATCTCCTCCTCCAACAGTCCTCCCCCCCCAAAAAGCTTCATTCCATTTTCTCCCCATATTTTCTTTCAGTTTCAGGATATTGAACATGAAAAGGATTCAATTATGATAGAAGAAGTGGAAAATGGAAAGAGAGGAGTCAATTTAACAAAAAAAGCATTGAGCACTGAGTAGAGTGAGAGGAATAAGAGGACAACTAGTTTGAAGTAACAACGAAAAAAAAGGCAAAAGATGGATGATGGAGCCATGTGGAAGAGCACTCTTTGCATATACCTGCTGACAGCAACCAGAACAGAGTGACAAGCACAGAACACAGTGGCAGAAAGGATGATTGTTGAGAGAAAAAGGGTTGCTTTGGAGGTAGGAAAATAACTGTCTATTAGGAAACAAAAAACGACCACACATAAAAACAAAAAAATCTTTGAAAAATGTTCTTCTGTATGTACACTCACACTCACTTTAAAAACGTGCACATTCATAAATCCAAAATGTATCCTATTTGATGCCAAAAAAGTTGAAACAAATTTGATCTGAGGATATGCTAAAGGCTGTAACTGCATTCTCTGTCAGAACGAGTTTGTACAAAATGTTGTTGAAACTAATCAGAGAGCAGAAACAGTTTTAGCTGCACCCAAAGGCCTCACTCGAAGGCAGGGAGAAACAAAATCTGACAGTAGCTGTTCACAAATGGGGAATAGAGCTGCACATTTTCTAACAGTCTTTCCTCGCAGTGATTATTACTGCTGTTTACGCCTAGTATCAGATTCTATTTATGTGATATTCACACTGTAGTTCTGGTAGACTCAGTATTTTGAATACTTAGGCTTGCGTTAAATAGTAGAACTGAGCTATTTTCCTGCTATGACTAAGAGATAATGGAAGGAATGTAACATAAGTCCAGCTGGAGCTGGAGCGCCTTTATCTCTTGCTATTTAGCATTGTCATGCAAAATTAGATCAATTCAATAAGGAGAGATCATTTTGAAG
The DNA here is from genome assembly GCF_051167445.1 of Perissodus microlepis. Taxonomy (NCBI): domain Eukaryota; kingdom Metazoa; phylum Chordata; class Actinopteri; order Cichliformes; family Cichlidae; genus Perissodus; species Perissodus microlepis. The sequence continues at coordinate 11,191,567 of NC_140462.1, forward strand.
AATTGAACATGATTTGTTCAGATGGCGAAATTAATCAATATATTTGGCGATTACACTCTGATGACCCGTCATGGCAGAACAGAATCCCAGCAGTAATACGATTTAGGACAGGACCCCCTGGAGTCTAGACGCTGGTGCTAGTGAAGATGGATACTGAGGCTTGGATGGAGCTTCGAATGACTTGGGTGAGGCAGAGATGGGGAGGAGGTGGGTTGCATGAATGAGAGTCTGAAAGGGAGAATGGTGGAGAGCATGGATTTAAACCACATGGGGTAGAGGCTGATTGGCTCAAAGAAGGGAGGCAAGAAGATGATTGGATGTCAGTATTGAGTTTGACAGCGTGGGAAAGTGGAAGGGATGAAAGAACGGGCTAACAGGCGAGCACCCAGAAAGCAGGCGGCACAGATCCTTATTAATTTAAACATAAGCTTCGTTTGGCTCAAACGCCACCTTCTTGTCATTTTTGTGTCTTTCACACAAAAAAATGTCCCATCTTGTAGAGAAGATGAGTTAAATTCAGCAAATCATTTTCCTTATTGATTATTTTGTGATATTTGTAGCTAGGATAGGCTCCAGCCTCTTTACAACCCTGAACTGGATAAGTGGCAGAAACATTAATGGTTAGACGGATGGAATCCACAATTTTGTGAAGTTTTAAAAACTGCCATAATTTCCTTGTGGTGATGTATTTGTTTCTATACAATGTTTAGAATATAAAACGGAATAAAGGAACTGTTCTGAGATTTGACAAAGAGGAATGAGCAAGACATTTTTCACCAGTAAATCTCTTTAGCAATAATCGTTTAATTTCATTTCGGTGCTGTTTGATATTATATTTTTTCAGTCGTGTCTACTTATGTCTGGTACAGCATGTGCCAACTTTGAAAGCTTTGTGAAGAAAAAACGGGTATTCGTGCGTCCCCATCAGTAAGTTTGTAAAAGGACAAACAAGTGACTGCCCAAAAAATTCAAAAATTGGCAGTCAGTAAGTGACAAAGATAAAAGGAAAAAGGCTGAGCCTGAGTTTTGTGTTAAACACAATGACAGAGGAGTCTAAATGACTTTGCTGTGATTCAGAGATTTTCTCCACATGCCTAGCTAAGTGTCATGCCATGAACTGTTTCCATGTCACAGCAGCCAGCATGTAAACCACAGGCATCGAGGTCGACATAGATCTAAGTCTAGGTTGGTCTAAGTGGAGGGGAGATACAGGCTAGTGGACACAGTTCAATAAATAATAAATAAGACAGCATGTTAGTAAATTAGCCTGACACTACCACAGATCTGCCGTTCTTCATTTTCAGAGGAAGCAGGCAACACAGAAGCATTAAGGGACTTGTTGTTTCAACAAGCCAGTGAGTATGTCAGAACAGATTGTTTTCAGTGAAGGTCAGAGGTGCACAGATCGATAGGCTGGTGACCAAAATCTTTAATTTTTCCATCATAGATTGTGTAAGCTCTTAACTTTAGTGCTTACAAAGAAAGGAAAACACAATTGGCAAGTCAGGCTTTTAAAAAACTGAATTGCAATCGGTCCCTAACTTGTGTGGTTCTTTGATTTTTCTTATCTATGAAGTGAGCTCCACTAGTGAGCATACAGCCATAAGCTAGATGATGATGATGAATTACTTCCTCTGCCGCGGTCTGCCATGCTTCCATAACCTCTTCTTGGTGTGAAAAAACAAAGCAGTAGCTGTATTTTTCTTCAGCTGCTGGATGAAATTCTCTTAACACTTTGCTGTGATCGTTTCGGTTTAATTTTTCAGTGTTTTACAGACTGATAGGGAAGACAGCAGAGCAATGCTCGCTCTTATTTGGTTTCTACTAGAAAGCTTCAATTTGTAACATTAGCGTGAGCGTGTTGTAATAAAAAGCCATAGTGGCAGTAACTGACGGCATACATTTGCACTGATGGGCTTCGAAAAGGTTCCAAAGTAAAAGATTCAAAAGGTTACAGCTGTCATAATGAAGTGATATGGCAACTCTGTTTTTCACTCTCAAAGAGAGCTAGTGCCATAAAGGGAGATCTATTCAGTCTCACAGCGAAAATGTGTAAAAAAATCAAGGAAATTATGCAAAGAAAAAATAGAGAGTGAAAGGGACCATGATAGGAGGCTTACATCTGTGTGTTTTGGGCATTTCATGTTCCAGCTCAAGTTCACACGCAGCATTCAAATACACTGATTCAAATTCAGTCAGCTAACTTGCTGCACAAACTATCCAATCTTTTTTAAACACCATCCCATCTGACAGAATCCCTCAGCTCCTGATGGTATCCCACAGTGATAGCACAGCAGTGGCATAGGGCCAAGTGTTAAGCCAATCATACACAAACCCTCTTATCTGTCTGCTCCACTGAGGAAACAAGGGAAGAGTTCAGGAGGATGGAGAGATAAATGCCCTTTCTTTACTCCAAGTACATTACTCTGCTCTGTTTAATCCTTTTCTCTTCTTCCTCAGTTCTACTCTGTAAGTTTGCAGAGTTTCCTCCTCCCTTAAGATGTTCGAGCAGTACCGAACCAGTCAGAGGATCGCTGTGCTCATCTTCTACTTTCCTTCGTTCCCCATCTTTTTCTCATTTGCCTTCATTCTGACACTTGCTGTCTTTTTTACTGTTTTATACTGTGTGTTCACAGAGTAAACGCCAGGAGAAAGTTCAAAGGAAGCCCATGGGAAGGAGCGCTTACATCTCACTGCGTGCGACTGTTTATGTGTACGTCTTTGTGCTGATACTCACCTGTCTCTCAGGCTTTGCCAAACTAAACGCAAGTCAAATAGCTTACATGGAGACAAAGCCTCCACGCACGGCCCCAGACAAATTCCCACAATGTTTTGAAGTTTGCTGCATGGGAACAGAAAATATCTGTTGGTTCAGCACTTTGTTAAAATAATAAAAAAATCTGCAACATTTACCCTTTGGGTTTTCCTAAGGGTCAGCCAAATAATTTTTACAGTAAACACTGCATAGGCACTTTTAAATAAGAATTATTAATGCTATACATCCCCCACTTTAACAGTCAAAGCACAAGGGTTGTGGGTTTTTTTAGGGCTTATGTGGATTTCATGAACACAAAGTCTGGTACTTTTGCAGCATGAACAAAAATCTTGTTGTTAATGCTGAATATAAATATGCAAGGCAGATTTTTGTACACAAAGTAGTAGTGGAAGGACACATAGTATTTTTCTCAGTATATAACTGAGCTCTTTGGTCTGCAAAACACATTTCACAGAGCCCTAAACTATGCCACAATGCGTTTTGTTTAATTCTTCAAATTTCAAAGACCAATTTACTATAACTAAGCCCTTTATCACTATGGTAACAATAAAAATAAAACGGCTTCATTTGTGAATTTAAATTTTAAAATATTGCCAGACAGTTTGTTCTGTTCAAGTAAATACCATTCCCACTAAAGTTCCCACTGACATTTTTACTAAATACCACATTCATCATATTTATCACAGCTGAGTGCGTCCTGTACAGGAAACAACAACTGCACTGAGCCAAAAAACGGGACACTCATCTTTACCAATAGATTTCTTATCTGTGCAGAATGTTTCTAAAACAGCACTGCTGCTGCTCGAGGTAAGGAAGATGGGCTTCAAGCAGGACAGCACTTTGGAAAACTATTGCACTCCTTTGCTTTTATATCAAAACACAACAGAAAAAAACAGCAGTGTGCCTTATGTCTGATCAAAGTTAGCAGTAAAGAATACCAGGACTACTCACTGACACCCCCACCATCTCACAAAACACAGCTCTACGACTCCCAGCAGCCAGGAGCTAATTTCACACAGTCTCACGGGAACTGAAAAGGCTTACTCAGGAACAGAACCAGTGAGGGAAACAAAAAGAGAAGAGGAAAAGGTGCTGATGTAGGAAAATGAGAAGGAGAACAGATTGGAAAGGGGAATGCAGGATAAAAACCATGGAAAAGGTTGAGCGGAGAAGAGCGGTGTGGGGAGAGATGAAGCAAACACAGTAGCAGATTTAAGATGTTGTAGCAGATAACGGCAACTTGAGGTTTGCTCGAGCTGACAGACGTCTTTATCTCAATAAGCGCGTTCCTTCAAAACGAAATCTTGCGCAAACGATGCACTTGATCCTTTCATATTTGAGGATAAATACATCACTTATTGTTCTGTCAACACTTTCGAAGGCTCCTTTCCATCATGTTTTTTGTTAGAGTACTGCTTAGTTTGTGAAAACAGAGTTTAGTTCTTTAGAATATACCAGTGTGTTGGGCATTGCTTAAAATCTGGTATACAGTAAGAGCACCTCAAAAATAATGACACACAATCTACAGCTTACTGCCAAAGCTAACAAAATACCAGTGAATGTAACTGTTATTAAACTTAAGCATTTATTATTGATTAGTTGATTGGTATAATCAAATAATCAATAATGTCCCTATCCCTGTGACTGCAGGTAAGACAAAACAAGTGTTTCCAACTACATCATGATGGAGTCTAATAAATAGTAGTAACTATTTTTCATGATTACGCCACGTTTATGGACAATTGATTAATTAATTAAAGTTACCGTGTTTGAAAAACATATCAGACCATCACCCACTGTAAGGTTTATGTCACAGCTCCCCTAAATTAACTGTATTTTTAATTACTAAAAGCACTTTTTATATTCCTGTAATGATTATGCCACCAATATGTACAAACTTTTTAATCAGAATCATTTTTTGAATGCTGATATATTATCATTATTGTTTTCCTTGAATTGTATTTATTTATTTATTTTACAAAAAAGCTGAATAAATAAATAAAAAGCAAATCATTACTTTTTTAATTAAGGTTCCAAATTACAGTTACTTGTTTTAGTGGTTGAATGTTTTGTTTGATTCATTTCTGACTTAGTCTAGTGTGACGGCTCAATTGTGGGTATAAAAATGAGAATTCAGTTTAAGGAGGTCAGAAAGTTTTCGTTTTTGACATATTTGACAGTCTTGCATTTTCTTGTTTTTATGTGTTTTTAAGTAGTCCAATATGGTAATGTAATAAATTTGTTATGCATTGTATATGTTAATTCTACCTCTGAAATGAACATAACATACGATTAGGTGAGTAATACTAGAAACTGCAGCAGTTTTACCCTGAACAAAAGGCGCGAGATGTACTTTCATAAAAGCAGCAGAAGAATATTTCAATTCTGGAGTCATTAGTTTCATTTCAACTGGAGTAAACATTTAACAATAGAGAGATATTTAACCACTGCGGTTACTTGACATTAATGTTTTTTCTTTAAATGAATGTTCAGCCCATGATCACTTCATACCTTCCAATTTGCTCCTGGTGCTGCTAGCGACACTGTATTTTTGCTATACTGACGAGTACCCATGGAGACGGGAAAAGACGGGAGCTAACAATGGGATAGTCTAGACTCCTCTGCAGTGATAGGCTCCAATTTTACCAACATCATATTTAATAGAAGCAGGAAGGACAACTGAAATCATATTTGCAAACAGGAAGGTATGATATGTGGGCTGAACATCACATACATATCATGTATTAGTGATGCACCAAGAACAGCACACAGATTACTTTTGATATCAAACCTGTAGTGTTGACCAGAATGCTGAATGAAAATCCAAGAGATAGTGTAAACTGTCAGATGTGATTTTAAACACATGGATGCATGGAGAGGAAGGGCATCTGAGGTCAAAAAATGAAGCCAAGGAAACACAGGGTAAGAAGACAGAAACCAAAGAAAAGGAGGCAGAGTGGAATAATTATGACATCAAAAGGAACCACAACATCACCAGGTCAATGAATTCAAAATTAAACCACAAATATTATAACTGCGCAAAGACACAAATAAAAATGAAATCGAAACTTGGAACCAACATGCGAAATCTGAACAAAACCCAAAAAACTCAATGTCAAAAACCCAGGATCATGGCAGTACCTACAGCAGCTGTGGGCACACTATGGTGGCACACTATATCACATAATGACATTCAGCAATTTTAATTTTTTTTTGTTCAAAAATTCCTAATTTGACTAAAAAAAAAAGAAATCAAAGATAAACAATTATTAATCCAACTGAAGTACAGCTACATCAGTGAAGTTCTTCTGTCTGCAAGTTCTTCACAGAGTGATTCAGCTAACAGCCATGTCTTTGGACACTGGGAAGAAGCCACTGTGATCTTCCACACATTTGAGCAGGCGGTTCAAACAAACTTGCTGTAACAGTGCTAACAATTACGGCACTGTGCCGCCCATATTCCGGTATTTAGATTTGATGTTTTTAAAATTATTGCAGACATTCTTATATTTAAACAGCAGCAAGCTTGCGAAAACATTTTGCCAAGTGCACCAACCCACTGTACAGAACACAATGCTACCCCTTGTTTTTATTTATTTAAAAAAATACCAATTCCTGCCATTAGTTGGAGAAAAACGAGATGACTGGTCTTTCTCTAGATTTACTGTGACACAGTTATTTTGCATATTGGAACAGTGTGTACAGGACTAACCATTGTCTTCTTAGAAAGGAGGACAACAACCGCTATTATGTGAATTCTCTCTGCGAACAAACAACACGTCCCTAACAAGACCACATGGGGATTGGTCCTTCCACCTGGACGATCTGTGCACTGACTGACGTTCTCACACCTCTGCAGGAGTGTTATAATAATCCTCCTAAAATTATGATATTCTGTCAGACCGCAAATGATGCACAGCTGTATCGGGTAGGGACATATTAGTGTAACTCCAATCAGAGGCACATCTGAGACGACATATAGGGAAGTCTCTTTATTCTGACTTAACAAAAGTAAAATCAGATTTAATGAGCCCTCCTGGGAGAAGTGTTCTCTTTCAGCTTTCACCATTTGATGGAAGACTTATTTTCCCTTTATAGGTAAGACAAGGATTTTCAGCAGTAACTTCATGTGCAAAACAAACATGACACTTTCAGTGTATCCAGTCCCCTTAATAGCTGTAATTGTTCAGGAGGATCAGCTCCTACCAAATCCTAAAACACTTTTTATTTCTCTCTAAATACTTAACTTAAATAACTTAAAAGCACTCATACTGCTAAACTCACTACAAAATGTGTCCCATTAAACATATGTCATGCATATGTCAGCAGAAAATAGTGCTAGCTTGCAAGCACTCACCAAGGTTTGGAGATCAATCACCTTTCTCCTGTGCACCATGCTATATGAGATGTCTAACACACAAGGAAAACACAGGCTGTTTGTGTCACTCCATCTCTGAGGCACATGCTAAATTTACACCAGTGTCCTATTGCTGTTGTTGCCTTTTGGGGCAACTGGGACCTGTTTCATGCAAGTTGCAACATGCAAAAATAGATCTTTTTCTCTCCTGTTAATTTGGTACTTTTAAGCCATTAAAAGAAAAATCACATGTGACTCACGAATGACCATGGGAGAGGATTTTGGAATTTGTCAATTTGCAACTATCGGAAGGAAACAATTGTTAAAGGCTCCATTTGCAGTCTATGTGGAGCCTAATTAGTGCAAACTAATCACGATCTTAAGAGATGCTCACTGTTGTTAGAACACAAGTCTACAAACCCAGTTTTACCTTGAGCCGTCATAGCTATCCAATCAATCTGAATCCACTGGACCTGCTGTTAACACCACTACAGGAAATCAGCCTTTTGCTACCAGCTAAATCAAGATTTGTTCACTTGTCATGCTAAATACTGAGGATACAGAAATCCCTGAATGTTGGCTTTTCTTTTTAAAATCTGTGTTATGCAAATCGAAGCTTAGTGACCAATTTGGTGATTGGTTCTTCGAAGGGCGCCTTCTCATGTGACTGGTTCCTTCCGGATGGCATATGAAAGATTTAAGTAACAGAAATGTGGTGTCTGTGTTTACTCTTTAACGAACACAGTCGTGCTCTAAATGTTTGCAACTGCACTGTTGTATTTCAGAAATTTATAACTGTGTTGTCATTGATGTATTCCAAAGGAAGTAGCTAAGCTCTCTCCAGCTGGCAGGTTAATAGCTGCCCAGTACTCTAATCTGAAAATTCATGTCGCAATTCTTCAGCCATTTGCGATGTTAATTATACCGAATTTTACATGCCCTTTAAAACGGTGATGGGGAACTTACTAGCATGACTCAAACATCTTATTTCACTCTCTCTCTTCTCAGTTCTGAACCACAATATGAGTGTAGTCGCTCGTCTTTGAGCCGGGCTCCAGAGGAGGTGCTTTTACACGCGCTATCAACTTGAATCTTACCAGCTGCTCCCTGGAAAACCTCATATTTCAACATGTGGCAGCAAAGAAGTTCAGTGGCTTATTCTCCATTTTATATCCACTTAGATCAGTCAAGGCAGCCTTAATGCTTCTATTAAAATCCTTCTTTCTCACTGTGTAATTACAAGATCAGTATAATTAGAGCGAAAACATGAGAGTCATGCTTAAGATACTGAGACGATAGCGAGGCTTGAAGAAATCCCCTCGCTTAAAGCAGTGACTCCTTAGAGGAAACCTGAGCGGATCTTTACATTCATATGCGTAATGCTCTTTGCAATTGCTCTGGTTGAGAAGGGTGGAAAGAACACCGACATACCTCACACACTCTTCCTGCCATGCTGTTGAAACAGATTTAGTAAGGGTGATGGAGGAGCTTAATAACATTTCTAGAAGCCCTGCTGTAAATGCAGATTTGTTTTGGTTGAAGCACTCTGAGGCAGGAGCCGTTCTGTGAGGTCCTATGTGTTTAGAGAGCTGCTGTGAATAACGAACGAGATCTACATCATTCACCTAGACAGGCGGCCCTTCTGCCATTCAAAACGAGGACTGAAACGTGCTGTGTAGACCTGTCAGGTGTGCTATCAGCAGATACTCAGTCAAATAAAATCCACAAAGAATGTGTGATGAGCTAGTCTTTGTTTTGTCTTTTTTATTGGGACAATTTTATGTTTTTTGCCACTAAAGAAAGAAGAAAACACTGACAGGCACATTTCCACAGCTACTCATCACTGCTGTCATTTAGTTATTCTCCTTTCCCTTCCCTTCTGGAAAGCCAACTGAGAAATCCACCCCCCACCAAAAAATGCGTCTATTTATCGTTTCATCTATTCTTCCTCAAATTCCTCCTGTTAAATGAGATTTGAGCTTCTGCATACAGAGGCAGCATTTACTGTTATTTCTCCTTGGTTTTCCTCGACTGTGCTTTCATTTCCTCCACAAATTACTGTTCTGATTACATGCCTTAACCTCTGCCTATGTGTTTGTTGGCGTGAGCATATAAATCCTATCTAAGAAGAGTGCGCTTGCAGTTATTCACACCCAATTCACAAAGCATCATGTGTGAAACAAGAGGAATATTTTCCGTAAGGGAGCTGCTGTTTTCTGATTATTTCTCTCTCTCTTTTCTCTCAACACCCCTCCCCAGGTGCCCCGTCTTTGGCTTTTTCTATTTCTGAATCTCTCCCTCTGCACAGGACAGTAAGCAAGACCATGCCCCTTTGGAATAAGGAAATAGGACATTCTTCAGACTATAAATCAAACGTTAAATTCACAAGCAATGAAATGCACCCTTAATTAATTTAACAGTTCTGCTTGTTTCATTGCTTGAACACGGATGATGGTTTTTACTGTTAGGATTTACTTGTAATTGTCTCTTGTGGCTTCAGATGCTACAGCGGTCTCACTTTAAACATATATTAAAAAATAAAGGCAAAACAACAATATTTCAAGTTAATGTTTTTTCTTCTACCTAATAATAAAGCAGGTGAGCTGTTGAGGATGATTACTGTTATTTTTTTCCGCACCTAATCACTGACTAAATTGAAACCCTACACAGATTTACATCTCCCACATGCCCGTAGTAGTTAAAACTCCCGGTTTTCTCCTGCAGACAGCAAATTCCAATCAGAACGAGCTACGGGCGATAAATGAATGTACCAGAGACACAGCCACTGTCAATAAGGAGTGTAATCACAAACACAATCATCATCATCACAACAGTAGTGATCAACAAAGTCGGCATCATAATCATAAAGCTGACAGGGATGCTAATCAAAAAGCTGATAGTAGAGTGGAAAAGTAATTGGAATGAATGTGACGGTATTTATCTCCAATTTAAAGCTGGATGGATTTTTTTTTCCCTTGACTTTCAAGACTTTCAAATGTGACGGTATCACTGGAGCCTGTGTTCCACATGTGTGAATACTGTGAATATAAAAAAGGACAAAAATACGCATGCTTGTGCAGCAGTGAAAGAAAATTGTGGAAATTAAAAGGTTGCAGAGGGGAGAGAAAAAAGGAGAAATATAATACTGAAAAGAATGGTGAATAAATTATTGCTAAGAGAAAGCCAGGTTAAAGGAGGTTAAAGGTGAGGGTATTAGTGTTTTCATACAAGATTTTTTATTATGGGAAAAAAGGTTGCGTGTAGTTAGAATTAGATGTAGAGCTGTTTCTGGAATATTATGTTTTTGTTCCTGCAAGCGCTTTTTATGCAATTTTTGCAAAGCTTTATGTGGAAGGAAACCGTGACGTAGGACAAGCTGCCATAAGATGTAAGTACAACTCCTCCGGTTTCATATGCAAAAATAATTATTGCGCTAGCTTACGCGGTTCCGGTTCTACAGGGATTTTAAAATAGCTACGCAAAACGGAGCGTGCCTGCTCTGACCGGCTTTAAAGGGTTAAACTGTTAAACATAGTCTTGCAAGTTGTTCCAAATGTATCATGTCATGTGAACTGCTGTCTTGTCATCGGGTATTTAAAGAGTGGCTGTGGCCGCAGTTCTTCACCAGATTACCGTGTCTGCTTCAATGGTAACTTGGCCTAACCTAACGCTGTTTAAATCCTGTTTATTCCAGTGACAACTAACTTCAGTCTCTCTGCCATCTTTACAGTGTTTCTCAAAGATTTCACCAGCTGTCAAGTTAATCATTCTGCCTCTGGAGAAAATGAGCCAATATGAGTCAATATCTCCAGATGCTTCACCTGCAATATCTACTTATCTCAGGATATCCATGCCCACTCCTCAGCCTATACAGGTATACTGTATGCTAGAGTTCGGGATAAATGCTTCCCTAAAGACAGATAATACCACAGCCGTGCATAGCACACAAACTGTAGCAACTAGCTGTAAAATAAACTAGTCCAGAACAGAGCACTTCCTTCCATTACTTTCCCATTTCCTTTTGTTGCTGTGACCATTTTCTTTGCTTGGATTTAGTTTGCTCTAAGTTTCCTTTGTAATGACAATACACTGAGGACAGAAAACTGGAAACCTATTGTTGGAATTGCACTCATTTTTACAGTCATGTCAGTACTTTGATCATCGATTTGGCCAAAAGGATAGTTCATTAAATGAGAAGGTTTTCTTGTGCTCCTTGACCTTAAATGAAAGGGAAAAAAAAAAAGTTTTTTTAGTTTATTGATTTTTTTTTTTTAAATAAATCAAGTTTAAGCATATTATGCACAGGTTTTACTGGTCAGGCCTGTTGAGATTAAATTTGGCTTCATTTCAGGAGCTAAAATGAGTCTGACACTTCTGCTTCATAGTTTTTTAATGTGGCGATTACCATGTGTATGAGATTACATTACCACCACATTTTTCCAATGAGCAGCTGAGTGTGGGCCAATATATTTTTTTCCATTTGTGCTGACAACTCTCTGTCCTATGAGGTGGAATCTCAGCCCGTCTGGGTGACATTTTGAGCTGAGCTGGATGCTTCCCAACACCTGAATCTCAGCCTGCGCTGCCAAAACTGAGCTGCTATTTTCCCATGTGAGTCTTATCTCCTTGAAGACCTTTCCATCAGCACTGACAATATGACAGTGAGTCCTGGCCAGACTGCCAAGTGTGATGTTACCCAACCCACAGCTGACATATCCAAGCTCTTATCATCTTGGATCTTGACTACTGTAACCCTCCACTAGCTGGGCTGCCAAAACTGTCACTTCAACCACATTCATAAGTCAAAGGTTCAGCATGCCTGTGCTTTAGTCTCAATAAATGTGGAACTCAGTGTGCCAGTGTAAAGCACAATCCACTTCTAAGATGAAAACAATAACTCAACAGATCCTCAACAATTTAGAAAACAAGACTTGACAACAGAGGTTAAAGTTCACACAGTGACTCTAGGTTTGCTGTACAAATTGAAAATACTGAATAATTCAATACCACAGACAAAAAAATGTCAAGAACCATTTGAAAATGTTGGCCAAAATCCAAGCATGTATTGTGCAAGAAAGGGATTTGTTAAGAGATGAAAGAATTTGCCATTTCTCTGGAGTACACTTGTTAAAAGTGTAGATAAGTCATTGAGCTCTTTTATCTCTTTGGAAGACAACACATTAAGCTCCATATGGCCACGGGCTGACGACATCATGCAGTCATGTTTTGCATTATGGATGCATATTCTAAATACAGATTAAAATCCAGATATTCACCCAACAAACTAGTGATACAACATGTTATACACTGATAGTTTGCCAGTCCATAAAACGCACACATCTACACTTACAGTTAAATCAGAATCACCAATTAATCTTTCAGTTCATGCCTTTAGGACTGCAGGAGGACATCAGTGAGGCACATAAGCTTTTAAAGCAAATGTCTTTACTTCCCTCATATTGTGTCTAAGTACCATGACAGACAGTGGAATAACCGGACTTCAAAAGAAGATGAAGCAGACAGAAATGTACATCTTTAGATATCTGAAATAATATACGAACACCGGCTTTATACAGTTGGATTAAGTGGTGATGTGATGTTAAGAGGAACTTTGCACTTCTGTGTTGCAGTGCATCACAAGCTCTCATAAATTCCTCTTATTTACACTTCCTGTATTCCCTCTCACAATGCCACAAAATGTTCCAGATAATCAGGCAACTAAAAATATCTTGACGGTTAAGAATGACTGCAATTACAAGGAGATTTTATCAGGAAAGAAACACAGCTGCACTTGCTGTGCTATTTCAACAAATAACACAATGTCTTTTCATGTAATCGAGTCATGTGGCTTATGTATTAGAGCAGCGGTCCCCAACCTTTTTTGCGCCACGGACCGGTTTATGCCCGACAATATTTTCATGGACCGGCCTTTAAGGTGTCGCGGATAAATACAACAAAATAAAACTAGTACCGGTACCGAAAAAAAGAAGATTTATTCATAACACACGTGAAAAGACCAAGAAAAACCGAGTTAACGATAAAAACGATAACAAAATAACGCTGAAAACCGATAAAACCCCTGAAAACTACACATTTCACACCTGAGCCTCAACTCTCGCGGCCCGGTACCAAACGACTCACGGACCGGTACCGGTCCGAGGCCCGGGGGTTGGGTACCGCTGTATTAGAGTTTATTGGTGAAACTGGTCACCAATAAAATGTAACTGGTTATGTAAAATATATTTGGCTAAACATTCTCGTTTCTATAGGTGCAGAGAGAACCAATGCTACTCACTGCAAGGTCAAAATCACATGATATCATTTGTCATTTTGATTGGTTACCAGTTGCTGATTTGAGCTGCCTAAAGAGCAACAGCTTATTAAATGTTCTTGACTGTTAGTAGCTGGTATGACTTAAAGCTCAATGGTAGTTAACCTCACCCCCATACATACCAACAAAGAGATCTATTTCCCCTCCCCTCAAAATAATTCTGTGCAGTTGCACTAACTGCATGTTTTTCCATTCTCAGATCTATGGCAATGTATTGCAGACAGCAACAGATGAGCAATAAGCAAATCAAAGTGAGGCTTCCAGCAAATTCCACATGAGGTCAGAGATCAAGGCACAGTTAGATAAAAGTGTCACCAAATAGCCTGGGAACTATAAATGTAGCGGGTGAATAAGGAATCTGCTGTGTAACACTGTAATTTCAAGGTTTCTTTATTCACAGTAGGGATTTTTTGTTTCATTCTGTATTCATCCATTTTCATTTATTTTAGAATTTATGATTCAAGCAATACCCAAGTCATTTGAAAATGAAGGGCAGCAAAGGACACGAGTGCACACACACACACATATACGTGCACACATACACACATGCGCGCAAGTTCCGGTGAAAGACCACGATTAAATCATTTTTTTTATCAAGGCCTCAGGCTCCCCAGTGACACAGAGGCTGATGTGGGATCATCACAGCAAGCAGGCAGACATATAGATGATAGAGAGGGCCTACATGAAGATAATTTTGGATACCTGTCTAAAAAATATATTGTACAATATAAAATGCAGAAAGAGAAAGCACTGTGCTGCATTCATGGACGTTTTTTGGGGGGAGGAAAAAAAAGCCTTAGTTACTTTGACGTCTAGATCCTGCCGGAACAAAAATTACAGTTACACAAACACAGCTGAAAGATCGCTTTCACTGGATGGAATTTTTTTTGTGCTTCAGCGTGTTTTCTCAAACTGTGGCCTTAAACGAAACTGAGGCAGACAGACACAAAGTTTATGCAAATCCAGCATAAAAGTGTATTTTCAGTTCTCCATTTACCATGAAATTGCAGTTGTGTTACAGCTCGCACAGATCACCTCTTAATGCAAATGCAAGCACAAAGCATTTTTGCAGCTGTAATTGGCAAGGGCACACACAAAGAAATGGACAAAAAAAAAATATGGATGTTACACAAGCCTTTGTCGCTTTAACTTTTATTTGCTTTAATGCTTAAATATACATATTCAAATCTTCCAACAAGTCTGTATCAATTAGCATTTTTCAATGTGATTAAGTTGAGACAACTGGCAAATTCATACCAACTAAGTAATCAAGAAATCTTTATATCTCTTCTACATGACATTCCTCTCAGCTCACTGATCACTTTAGCAATTATACAGTAATAACGTGATTCTCTGTCTTCTGTGTACTTTAATTAGTTACACAGGATCAAGATCTAAAAAGACTTGTCCACGTTTTTGTAAAACACTTTGAGGAGATTTAAGATTGAAGTCTGAAATTGGCTGTAGAAAAAGATCATTTGTATTGGTATGCATCTCGTCCCCTCATCAAACAGAATATTTATACTACCTCTTACAGTGGTACGCACCCTCTAAAGTACTCATATTGTGTCTGTGAAGCACACTGAATTATCATAAACATGTCTTCAAAAAGGTAAAACTCTTGCTAATCTCAGAGTTTCTACAGGAGTGGGCACATGACAAATACAGCGGTTACAAACAACTGCACTGCTACTATATGTTGGAAATACTTCAGTAAACAAGAAAAACAGACTGGCTTAATAAGACACAAGTTAATTGTACTTTCACCACCACACAGAATTTTTTTTTCTGATGAGAACATGGCCTGGCCTCTCCTCCCGGCTCATTAGAAAACTGTCTGCTGCAATTAAAGCGGCTAAGAGGAACCAACGTGATTGTCCATTATATAGCTCCCGCCAACTCCACCTTCTGACACCGCATTCCTCCTACTCATAAAGTGCTCATCACACTCAGTGCTAAGGCTGCACTTCTGTATCTGGTTACCCATTTTTTAAAAGCTATTTGGTCACATCAGACTTTTTATATGTGCGTCTAAGTGTGAGTTTATATGATGAACACACCGTAATAGGGCGGGTGGCTGCCTCCAAACAGAAATTCAATACAGACTTGGCAGCGCAATCGAAGAAGCCAAGACAGCAGCTGTGCATTTGTGTGTGTTTTTGTTGCGTTTAAGCATGTGTGAACTGTATATGAATGTTTACTCAATTAGAAGCATCCTAACTTGTCAGCAGTTTGGGTCTCAGGACATCATCAGTGAGTGAAAAGTCAGAAGAAGGGGTATATTAATCTGTTTACACCCTCACATTGCGTGGATTCAAGCCAATCCCCATAATAAGGTCAGTGATTACATTTTAGGCTGAAGACCTTCCATGAGCAGCACCAGATGGTTGCCCCTCCCTGCACATGGTTCTATCGGACATTTCTTCCTGTTAAAAGGAAGTTTTTCCTTCCCACTGTCGCCAAGTGATTGCCCATAGGGGAGTCTAATTGCTGTGTAATTGGTTTTTCTCTGTATTATTGTAGGGTCTTTACCTTACAATATAAAACGCCTTGAGGCTACTGCTGTTGTGATTTGGTGCTTTATAAATAAAATTGAACTGAACTGAATCGAAGACTTGGCCTATAGTCAAACTAAGGTTTCCAACGGGAACTAGGATTAGTTGGCTTAAAACTGTTGGTTGCATTTCCTTTTATGATTATATGCCTTCATAAAATTTTATCCTCCATTTTCCTTTTGCATTATATTGTTGAATTTATTGCTTTAAATTTTACTTCTAGGTCTAAGCATATTACTGTTTATACTGCAAAACCCAGTGTCCACATGAAGATCAATAAAGTTTTATATTTTCCATTTATCATCTTATAAAGAAAGCAACATCTGCAGCCTTAGTTTGGAGCTGTTGTTGAATTTACTGCCATCGATTGGCATTCGCACAGACACACCCAAGCAGCTTGCCTGCAGGCACAGAAGGTATATTTGAAGGTTCTGTCCTTGTCCATCTGCAGGATTTCTGTTATTGTACTCCATCAACTACTACTGTATGATCTCCTTTTCAAAGACAAAGAAAAAGACAAATAGACACCTGTGGGAAGTGTGTTTAGTATGAGTCTGAGAACAAGATGAAAACAGAAAAAAAAAAGGTACAACTGAAAGATGGGCTAGGAAGTGTGAAGACGTGGTGAGAGAGCAAACGGGCATTCCTTTCTTAAATGTGATTTGTTGATTTCACTGTGGAATCGATGCTGCAAGAAGGCATGCAGGACAGACCACAGACCGCTTCTTTCTCTTTCTGTCCTTCTCACAGTTTAATTACCGTTCATCACAAACACATATAGCTGCTGATTGGCATTCTGTTTGAGAGTCGACATCGGTGCTATGTTTGTTTGTCTCGGTGCCACAAAGAGTCATTTCTAGCACTAATGACTTAGCTGGCTCCTCACAGATGATGGAAATAACAGAGCCATCACTGCCCAAACTCAAGCAGAAATCACAGCCACTTCATTTCATTTCATTTTCCTTTCCTTTACTCTCTTTTGCCTCATTTACATTGCTCCATTTGATATCTTTAGCATCAATTTATGTGAATTACATCTACAAAACCCCGACAATGCCCGTCAGCTTTTTAACTGTCTGTCACAATCTCTTACCATATTTTCTTTTCGGTATACTTTCCTCTTTCTCACCACTGTGAACTCTCTGCTTGCTTTCCATTCCTCTCATTTATGTCGGGCTATTGACACTCTGTTTGAGAACAGAGATTAGCAATGTGTTTGTTTGTCTCTGTGAGCGCCTGGATTCATTTCTCAAACTAATGACCAGGCTGGTTATTAATGGATGAAAGAAATAATGGACCTGTCACTTTTGAAACTCATACTCCTCTGTTTGGTTGCTTTCCCTTCTTACTCTGCTACTACGCTCTACTATTTTCTACACTCCAATCTCTCCCACTGTTTAGTGTACATATGGCAACATAAATATTTCACTATTCTTCATTTACATTTGAGAGTTGTACATTCCCAGGTATACATACTGGGATATGTGCTGTTGTAACAGAATATGAACACAATACACTCAGCATGACCTTTTGAAGTTAAAAGAGGAATGGATCCAGATGTACTGCTTCACTATTACAATCATCCATTTTTGTTTCAAATACAAAAAGCTTCAAAGGTGGAAATTTCAATTAGATTAATGTATTAATATAATTTTAGGCAGTTTTTGCTGAGATTGTACAAGAAGCACAAGAAAGGGATTGCAGAAAAACCTAAAATGTGGTGAATCCAGCGATATATATGCATGTGGTATAGTTGTTAAATCTCAGTTCTTTGATCTTTGGGCTGAAGGAAGGACAACACTCTGTGTATAAATGCTCAATCAACAATCATTTTATTCCATACAATTCTCATTATTCCATACAACACTTTTGAGCATAAACCATCCGGAGGGGAGATGAGCGCGGGAGGGTGTCCGCCTGATCTCGAACTGTCTGAGCATTTCTCACATTCTTATAGCTTCAGCCCCCCCTCCAAAGTCATAATACCTAAACATCCACATTCTTTCTCTCTCTGCTTCTCAATAATTCTCCACTCTCGCTTTATTTCTCCTTTCTCTACATCAGGTATAGTCGCTGTCCTAATTTAAAAAGTGTATGGTGCAGTCAAAGTACAATAAAAAAGATGTAAATAGGGTGAAAATGTCAAGTTTATTTAACTTATAATTAGTTTTGTAGAATAGATTTCACTCATATTGGCAGAGCGTCTTCAACAAAGCTAGATATAATCACTAAGTAGGTTAAAAATGATATCATGACTTGCTGAGTATGATTGGCAGAGGTCAATTTAATTAATTTTAAGCTATTTAAAACCATGTTCAAGTTCTAATTTGACCCGTTCCCATTAGCGGCTAGCTGCAAGCTGTTTTTTAGGAGTATGGCTCGCTGACTCCACTTCTTTGACTTCAGCTAAATGCAAATGATGCTTAATTTCCTCCTGCTCATTCGAGTCACCGTAACAAATTTTATGTTCTGAAACTGTGATCTAAAAATCTAAGCAAGGCACTTTTGAGCGTCATCCCTCTAGCCTAGAAGGAAGTATAGTCTTTAACATTAAAACCAAAAAATTTTTTGTCATTTAAAAACCATTTACATATCTGGTACATTGAACATTGGTGTTCAATGTTAATTATTTTACATGGTTTTCCACCCACAAAAGTTCAAGGCAGTTCGATGTTTAGTGCACACCAAAGAAGTTATGGTGACAAACTATACCAATTTTACTGGCAAGAAGAAGACTGCACACTAAGACTGAATCTGAATTTGAAGGCAAAGTTAGCTTTAGTAATAAACAATAGGTCCTTCTATCTCCATTTAAAAGCAGCAGCAACAGCAAAAAAAAAACTGAAGGAAAGAGCTTAGGTGAGAGAGAACAAAAACCTTAAAAAGAGCAAAAATATAGAGCACCCCAAATATTTATATCCTTCGTCCTATATACTGACAGAAGTAGAATAAACAGGCTCCTATGCTTGTGCTTCACTGCAGAAAAAGCTGCTGCAAACAATTCTTATACTTCTACTGGTTAATATATTAAAACTCAAAGCTTCTTACCTTCTCCTGCATATTTACAGAAATACATTGATATGTATTAAATTAAAAAAAATAATCTTTATGTAAAATGTCACCATTTGTCTAGAAGAAAAAAATAAACAGTAGTCTTATCCTTTGAAGATAAGTTATTTTTCAGAAAAGTGCACAAAGTAGGCCATCATTAAAGACAAATGTACCCAAGCTGAGCTATGTAATTATTGAGTCTACACTGTACTAGAAAAGTTTTAAGTATACAAGAATTGGTATAAGGGATGAGTGTCAGCCTCCATCTACTATTTCTGAGCAGAACGCACAAATAAAGAAGCAGCAGAACTTAAGTGAACTCAATGCACTGTAAACTCCAAGGGTGTGTTTACCTTCACAATATTCGCCATCCTGCCCAACAGCACTTCTGAGCCTTAATCATTGTACAGGTTTAGGTTTAATATTAACAGGGCGAGTCGGGTCTGAAATTGATTTACAAATAATAGCAGGGTATATGAGCATTTCTTGTTCCGCTCAGGAAAAAGTAAGGGACTGCTGAACCTCTGCAAACTTGACTTCAGTGGTTCAAAAAAATAAAATCCAAAATAAAAAGAAAGTGAACTTTTAAAAAACTGTTTTATTTGTTTACCTTGCAGTGTTACTGACGACTTTCCTTGACAGTAAAATGAAAACTACTCCATTTCTTATATAGAGAAAAAACAATTACCAAAAGTTGCGCCTCGAGGTTCAGTTATTTTGAAGCTAAACAAGTAGCTTTTAAAAAGTAGTAAATGAATAATAATACGAGGTAATTTCAACAACAGGAAAAAGCTACAATTCTAAAAGCGTATATGCATCAGATGGTGCTGAAACTAACTGCCCTCCCTCAAACACACCTTAGCCACAGCTTTCCAAACACAAATTAGATTAAACAAAATGATAACAAAATGCAAAGAAATCTATCTAAAACACCGCAATGAAGAAGTAAGTAGTGTAGTAATAGTAGGGTTACTATGCTGGAAGACCTGGACTCACACACATGCGTGCATGATTTATAGTTGTTTACAGAATAAATTAAGTTGAAATGAACTGGATAATTAATATGTATTGATCTGTGTGTATCTTTTATTTTATGATAAATTGGATTTTGATGCTTTGACTTGTTAAAAAAATTACAATTAATAAACAATATTGTCATTACAATAAAGCATCTTTGAATTTGAATCTGTATACACACACACATAATTTCCATGTGCGTTTAAGTCAGTAAGTGACAGTTACAATTAGCCATTGCCATGTGAAGTGGATACCTTCAGTATGGAGACCTGACGTTAAGGTAAAAAAATATAATCTACCTCAAGACGATGTTGATGCATTTTGCTATATATAGTTCTATTTACCATTTAGTTTGATTCCTTATATCCTTATATCTTAAACCCCAACAATAATACTGGCTGTTAATTGTCTTAGGAGTCATGGTTCAATATTAGATTTTCTGGGTTTTCTTCTGATGAGGTCAGACTAACCAATATCGCTTATTCTGGCATTGTGAGACTTGTTACAGAGCAACATATTTCTATTGCAAATGAAGCAGCTAGTGTTGCCATAATACAGTAAGACTGCATGAAAAGTGTAATTTTATGCACCATTAGCAACCACAGCATTTGATAGCGACTTTCTATTACTTGGATTGCATACATCGACTAGGATAGAAAGACGTTCTTACTAAGGCAAACTAAAGAGGTTCCACTTGATAAATAAACTTTACAGCCTGCTGGCTCAGTGTTTTAGAGGTAAATGCTGCACTCATAAGGAATTGTTATAACAGAACTGATACACAGTATATTTCTTTTTTAATGTCTTTACTTACAACACTACCTCCCCAACTTGTTTAAAACTGTGTAAGAACTGACCTAACATAAATGAAGTATTCTGAAATAACTATACTGAATACTATACTGGATTTTGTTATAAATTTCTAAGTACCATACTTTACACTGCAGCCAGTAAGTTTAACTGATTATTTTTAATCACTCTAAGCATATCAGTACAATATCCTACTGAGTCTTTGATTTATTATTACTGTGCAACATGCTAAATTGTAGTCTGTGTCCTGTCCAGATGTACCTTAAATAATGGTGCAGACATCTGTTTGCCAGTTGGCAGGTTTTTACCCTCTAGTCAGAAGTGGAAAAAAAAATGCTGTGAAAACTATATCAGGATAATCATTCCCACAACAGTGGTATAAAATTGTACAAGAGGGCTACATTTCCACATACATCAGTGGTGTTATCAATGAACCACGGTCAGAGACTAAAGGCATTAGAGTTCTCCCTGCTTTTTTGTAGTGCATTGGAGCCCCATCAAACTGTGGTGAAATCAAACTGTACCGTGTCTGTGGAGATGAGCAGGGTTACATATCTCAGTTGTCACACTCGAGCCTAAAGGTCTACAATGCAGTCACCAAAGCTCTACCTACTAAGACACATAACCCACAAACACACTGACACGCTGAGAGCCACAAACCATCTTGCCAGCAGCGCAAATCTCTGTAGGTACGTGTTTATATAACCCAGCTGAAAACAAATGCCACAATCCCTCGAGTCCCAATTACTTGCCAACCAGAAAATAAACGTAATAGCACATGCTGATAAATAGTCATTAAGTTTTGTGCTGTACCACTTGTGTTTATTCTTTGACAGCTATCGTATATTTGTTTTGATGATCCCAAGATTAGAGCTCAGCAAACATTTGCCTCTGTGTTACAATAAAGAAAGAGAAATACAGACTTACCTGTTGTTCCGTCAGGTAAGACATGACAGAAAAACAACAAAATTATCATGCGATTAAAGAAATTATGCTACATTTATTTTAATTTCATATCCAAATCGACACAAACTCTCCAGTTTAATGTGTGTGTTTGTGTCCCCTGAAAGATGTTGCCTCAAACGGGCAAAAAAAAAAAAAAATCAAGCTATCTCTAACTTTTACTTTATTTCTACTTTTCTATAACTGTGAACATTTTTCACACTTTTTGAAAAACAAAGCTCTTTAATGAAAACAAATCTAAGTTACCTCCACTTCAAAATTCTGTTCCCTGCAACCACGGTTCTCTGTCACAGTGAATAAAGTTAGGAGAGAAGGGCAAACATGGCAACCACAACAAATAGTTTTATATATGGCAATAAAACTAGGCAGACCTTACCACCATCACTTCTACCACAAACTAAATGAAAAAAGTAAATCTGTCTATGACTTAGAATAATGATACAGCAACATAAGGAGTTCAGTAGTTAATAATTCTAACAAAAAGAAAAAAAAATGGATTTCACCAGATGTTCTGATGAAATCTGTCTATATGACGAGGTTCAGGTGGTTCGAAAACATTGGACCTTAAATATGAAATCATTTCCTAACACCATAATGCTCTCCCATAAGGCAATAGCTAGTAATCTCACCATGTAACATCTGCTGTATTCTCACTTGCGCTGCTCTACCAAGATGTGTAGGCTCAATTGTTCTGAAATCTTGTTTTTCTTTTCTTTCTTTCTTTTTTTTTTTTTGCACTGCGGTAATTTCAGTTAAAGTATCAACACATTTTTAGCTCCAAGTACATTATGATCTGCACAGCTCAGTGAGTACTGTCTGAAGTAAAGTTCAGCACAGTGGCAGGGAAGTCCCACCTCTACATGTTATTTTACAGGTTTAAATACAGAGCAATGCAGGGATATGTCAGATAGTGTTATATACCATAGCTCTTTTTTTCAGATTGGTTTTTATTTGTATAAACAAGCGCTGACCTTTAAAACCGGATGTTTTTTCTTCTGCCTCCTGGTGCAGTTTTGAAGAAATGTCAATGTAATTATATGCACTGTATCACTGCTGGTTAGAGACAATAAGGATAATATTATAGTGATGTAACATATTTTTTATACATTTATTTACTATATTATACATGTCTTTGCCTAAACCTAATCAAAAAGTTTGAAAAAAGTAAATATGTACACAAAAAAAAAAAAAAAAAAAAAAACTACAGTGAGTGAAACAGGAAACAAACTACGGCCTTTATTCCTACATCCCAGCCGTCCCCACCAGCCTACAAATATAATTTACTGTAGCCATACACATAATGGGCCTCACTGCATTTATTCACATTTTACATAAAAATTATAAAATAAAATACTAATGCAGATAATGTTCAAAAACAGTTTTACACATAAACACGTTAACAGTGCATTAACGATAAAACAGTATTAACTAATGCTTAATATATATTGATTCAGGTTAACTGTGGCAGAATCTACATTTGAATTTGAGTCAACAATGAATCAGCCAATATCTGACTGGTTATTTATTCGTGTAAAAGGATTTACAGTAGAAATAATATTTTCAACAATCCTGTGTCATTTATAGTAATACTGCATACATGTATTACAGTGTAATTATTTTCCAATTATAAAGAAACAGTTACAGTTTAGGCTGGAACAGATGACACATTCTTGGACTCGTTGTTAATATTATTATTATGACAATCAGTTATCACCTAGTCTAGTGGGAATCAGCAATAGAATCAGTTAATTGGTTGAATTAAATCAGGGTATCAGCTTTGATCAGTATTAAAACTCTTAAAAGTGTTTTCCCTAGAGATCCAACAGTTAACAGTAATACAGTTTCTGAAATCCAGAAAGTGAAACAACAGAGGTTGGATTGACAGAATTTCAACTAAAGCAGGCAGTGTCCTTCTTGCCCTTTGGCTACACATGGCACACACATGGCACACACATACCACACACATACAAGTACACACAAATACAGGTAAAAGCATTATGATAAATAGTGCTTTCACTGGAAGTGAGCAACAGAAATTCTCACCCACTCTCTCTTTCTGAGCAGCCAGTCAGAGAAAGTCAGAGTGGGTTGATACTGGCCATTTCCATTTAAATGTCAAAGCTCTCACCATGAAAAGTTGCTGTAATAAAAGCGAGAACACATAAAAGCAAAGGTCATAAACTTTTTCATCTGAGTGTATGTATCTGCGTGTATACACAAGAGTAGATTAATACTAGTGCAAATCAAAGTATTTTACACTGTTGTTGAATACTTCAAAAACAATCTACTTAAGCTCATTAAACAGAGCACTTAAACCACATGTCAGCCTGATTGGATCTTGTATTAGGTTGCAAATATCTCTGTGTGTGGTTGTTTGTCTGTATGTGCACTTAATTACTTATGTACAGTCCAACAATTTCTTTCCAACTACCTGCATTAACCAGTAACACTAAGTGACACTTGATTAACACGCCTTTCTATAGGCAGCTGCAACAGGCTTTATTAGCTCTATGCAACGTTGCCTTGGCTCTAACATATCAATTAAAAGAAAACATTAATAGGCGAACAAGATCCCATGCAAGAAGCTGCTATGCACAACAACATCAAGCTAACAACTTAAACAATGCCTAGTATACCAACTGATACAGCGCCAGTTACAGTTACGTTGTTCTATACTATTGCTCCTTTTTTTTTTTTTTTTTTAGCAATGCCAGCAATAAGGGGTAGCTCAGGTGGTAAAGCAGGTCATCTGCTAGAAGTTCGGCGGTTCGATCCCTGGTTGCTCCAGTCTGCATGCCAAATGTCCTTTGGAAAGATACTAACCCCAAGTTTCTCTCTGAATGTTAAATAGAAAGCACTGCATAGAAATAGTGTTGTATAAAGTAGTTTGAGGGCACTGGGAAAGTAGAAAAGTGCTATATAAGAATCAATCCATCTCTAATCGTCTAACATACATGCTGGTTACAACATATCTGTGATAAGCCAACATAAGCTGATAATATTGGACCACCAATATGTCAGTGAGGCTCTAATGCTGTGCAAATAAAAGGTTTTGGCAAAGCAAATCTCTTAATTGCAGCAATTAAAAAAGTCCCGTCCAAACCGAAGCCACGCCTGCCAAAACTGGCTGGAAAGGAACTTTTTTTTTTTCTGTCAGTTTGAAAAAAAAGGAAGCTCCTCGTATTGATCAGCAGCATCTGAGCACACCGTACTATCCAACTGAAAACCCATGAGGAAGTCACTGGGAATAAGCCAAAGGCTTGGGCTTTCACAGGAGTGCGCTCACATACATGCTTAGTTCTGTTCCCATTTTTTCATGACTTTAGAGAACTTTATTGACTTACAATCATGTTCTTAAGACTTACCTTAGTCGTAACTACTACCTGCCAAAACCTAAACTCTGTTTTCATCTTAAAAATTAATGTTTCACATAATGGGGACTCCCTTTGTAAACAAACACACACAAGACAGGCAGAAGAAAAGAGGGAGGTTTAAAGAAATGCACCTTATTCCGTGTGGGCTGCCGCGTGTGTGGCTCATTAAAATGTGACTGAAGTCGCAGCTCAGCCGCCTGACTCAGCTGAGTTTAATTAAAGCTGTCAAACAATTCTTGTGTCAGCCTCCAACATGCATATGCATAAATGTATTCATTTTTACTCCCACATCCATCTCACTCTGTCTCTCTCTCATCAAAAGTGTGACATACGCATAATCAATCTCACTTTATTCAGCCAATGCATATGACAATTTTGCTTCACTATTCTTCCTATGTCTTTCCCCAGCTAACTGCTCGATCATTGGGACTGCCGTTGTTAGTACATGCAACACGATAGAGTCAGTCTATCATACAGAATTAGGGGTGTCACAAAGGTGACAAAGTGAAGAAAATGATAAAGGTAAGTCCATCACACTATGGGAACATCCAGACCCTGGGAAAAAAAATCCAAAAGCATGGTTAAAGATGGGCAAAATGCTACTCATCCAATGGCGTTATACAGAAATGAGCACATAAATGTATACAATCTGAGCTGATCAAAATAAAAACTACACTAATGCAGTATCTATTTTGGTCAGATTAACTGTAGTGTTCCATTTGTTCTTGTAAAGCAATTTTACACTTCGTTTTGAATGGTGCTTAATGTGTAATCAGTGATACAAATCCCTGTTTGAGCACATGCTATCCTCTAGTGTGTAATGTAATTTATATGGATTATAACTATGAATAAAACAAACCTTATCAGATTCCACATCACAAAACGTGCATAAATTTGCTTTACAGATTTTGTAATAAACACATCAAAAGGGTGAAAATATAGACTTAGTATTAACTGTTTGATGCATAAGTAGCTTTACTGATAGTGTCTAAGTACAATGTAATAACAGTTTAGATTAAAAAATAGCACAAACTCTACAACTAACAATGAAAGGACTCCACTGTTTAAAATAATAAAAACTGAACTTCACCAAATGACTTTTAAATGAGTGGTTTCTCCTTCAAACATATGTCTATATCTTCAACATTAAAAGTTTAAATAACATACAGCATAAAAACACCATCTGGCTTAAATCTGGTTACTCATGTCTCTCTGGGTTTGAAAGTCAGCCTGAAACAGGACATCCGCCCAGCTGTTACTCTGACAACACTGTGACATCTGATTGGAGAGTGGTTGTGTAACGCCTCAGAAAATGGGTCTAAAGTTGGCAGCGACATACTAGAAGTATCTCCAATGTCTGGAATAACTTTAAGAGTTGTTACAGATCTTGATTATTGTGCTCAATATGGTTTTTATCCATTTCAACTGCCATTTCTGACCCTCAACACAGAGCAGAAAATACTCACCACCACAGATTCCCACCAACACACAGGGCTTACAATAAACTGGATTGTTCTCTATTAGGACTTCGCAGCAGGAGTATGGTGCAGACTGTGTTGCTGAAATGTAATACCTGAATTCCAGTTGATTGAATCCTTTACAGGAGCAGTTTTCCTACTATATGCCTTTAAAGTATGAAATGGCAATGGCCATGTCCGTCTCTAGATTGGTTTTCCCTATGCTTTGGTCAAGACAGGCAATATCTCAACAAGCTGTGGGAAATTGTTTTGGACTCCTGCGGTCCCCAGAGGGCAAATCCCACTGACTTTTCTCCATATGCCACCAGGAGGTCCACTCTTGTGGCTTTGTGTGAAATATCTGTACAACTGTTGGATAAAACAGCATGCCCACAGCTTCAAAATGGGATGTTTTTTTGTCTGTTGTAATAACTTTGGTGACTCCAGAAAGCAAAATTGCAGTCTTTCTAAACCTTGATCTTATTTTCAGAGCCTTCTGGGTTTCACTAAATATGAAAATGTTTGGAAACATAACAAAGCCTTATTGAAGAAAAAGCCTGAACTATTATGTGCTTTTGTACTCAATTTAAGTGCTTAAAGCTCTTTTTTTTTACCATAAGCCTCATTAACAAATACATACAGGGTGCCTTTTTCTATACCTAAATGCTTATAGCTTAACATCCAGATGATCAAGGGGACCTGGCATTTCAATTTCTTGCCCAAGGAAGTTTCACAAAAGCAAGGGTTTGAACCACTAACTTTCCAACTCTACGTCCTGAACCACAGCCATCACTAATCTTGAGTGAAAGTGTGCTGTTGATGGTATTGTGCTATTTGAGTGACAGTTAAGGAAACATATTCATGGAAGAGTGTAATTAAAGTACAAATACAGAAAACAAAACAGAAAGTTTAACTTACTGAGGTAAAGGTTAATAAACGCATAAAGGTTCATGGTTTCTGGTTCCAAATTGTGACCACAAACTATGCAATAGTTTGTAAATGTTTAATAGACTACCTTTAGAGATAGGGACATGCTGAAAATGTGCCTAATTTTCCTGTATTGGATTAAAACACTCTACTCTGTATGCTGGTCCTTGCATATCAGTGCATGCAGTGTCAGTTTTATCAAAGATGACCACTACGAGTCAAAAGGGTCAAACTCAGCTGCATCACTGCATGCATAACATTGTAAGAATAAAACAAACTGTAACATCAAAACATTCTCAGACACTTAGCAATCTGCTATAATAACCCTCTCAAAATTCAGAGAATTGTCGCTATTGCTTTGATTTACCCAGTTGTTTGCATATCATAAATGAAAGTGTTGCAGGGACTTATTTTATTTTTTTAAACTTCATCAGTATATGAATATAAAATAGAATCCAACATTGTCACATAATTAAGCACGTCTAGCCTAAGCTTAGGCTAGATAACAAGGATAGTAGTAAAACCACATGTTCAACAAGGAAACACGTTTGAGGAAAAAATACATGTAAAAACGTGCACAAAATGCAACCTATTTACAGTAAACCAAATCTGAAAATTGGGATAACATAATAGTTTTACTGCAAATTTATTATGATTTCTGTTACGGAATTCTTTATTTCTCAACTTTTTCTACTTGATAAGTTTATAAGCAGTCTTGGTTTTAAACCACACATCGAGCATTTTTTGGCTAACCTAGACAAAGGATTACCATTGTGTAAGAAATATGATATCTTAAATCATGGCTCCAAATGAGCAGACATAAATCAAAAGTAAAAACTTATCTGTTTTCTTGTGACCAAACACGCCCTGAGACCACAATTCTGATACAAATACAAGCCAACCAATAGAAAAGCAGCATGAAATGATGTAAGTCTATCTAAGCTGTCAAATGGACAATCTGGATAGGTCACCAGTTTATCTCAAGTCTCTGTTTAGTATATTGTCTGTTAATTTAATAAACATTTGCTTTCTGGAGGAAAACCAAATTGCTACTGTTTTCTTAACCTTGAGTGGAAATGATGAGTTTTTAAAACATGCTGTAGAAAGTGATACAGTAAGGGATATGGAAAATCAATTACAGCTACACAAAATAAAATCTGTCAGATCTTGGTGTGTCAGATCCCGTCTTCCTCTCTCTGCCTCTCTTGGTATCTCCCCTTTACTCCCTCCCCCTCGAGCATCACATGAGCCGCAATAGCAGAAACCTGATGAATTATTGAAGGAGACAAGACATCTTTCAAACTCACACACGCGCTCTAACACACAAACAGTAACTGTATCCCTTTCCTCAGGGGAAAAATGAGATAATGATCAATTCAATCTGACATGGTTTTAGAGACTGTAAACATCAGAGTGAGAGAAGAAGAGAAAGAGTGAGAGAGGTGGAGAAGAGATGCTGACACTGATCTAAAACTAAACTGCGAAGGTGTGAGGAAAAAAAATGGAAACAGACTTCTCACAATTTATTCCACATTTTGAGTCTCAGGTTTGGAAAGGCTTATTTTGTTTTTCAAATGTGGTAATCCAACTTGCATATAAAATCTAATGAATTACAATAAGTGATTATACTGCTACCAAAACACAATATGTAGCCAAACAATTCATTCCAGAGGCTGATGTGTAATTTGAGTGCTGTTTGTATGATAATCTGCATCAGTTATCACGATGAGAAAAGCGATGCGTTCATCATCTCAGTAACAACTCCTGTGATTACGGGGAACAAGCAAAGGAAGACACTTATAATCAGTCATGGCAAGAAGCTGCTTTATAAATCACAAGATATACCTCACTACATGACGGTGGAGAGAGGAAAATGTTGGTCCGTGGTGTGGCAGCAACAAATTGCACAATACAAAAAGTGATTAGTGTGACTGAGAAACAGCTGAACAGTGAGAATTATCTTTCTCTGCCTCATGCTCACATTTCTTCTAATTAACCTTTACTTCTTCAGATGTCCAGCAGCTTTTTTTCAGTCACATAGATTTCATGCTGCATAATTATTATAATATTATGTTTTCTGTCTGTCAAGAGCCAGGCAGACAAATCTTGACAACTTGACTGCCAGAAAAAGTTCTGAAGTTTTCAATATTCCAGAGGAATGAATCATGCAAACTATGTGTTAGCGGAATGTTCTACACCGTCAACTTTTGGTTTAAGAATGAAAAAGCTCAACAGCTATTGAGTGAGGGTATTAACTATGGTGGGCAGATTTGAACTACCCCTGAGGATGAACATTATACCTGCTCAGCTCAGTCACTGTCAACATGTTGAGATGCTAAGTATTTAATAGAACAATACAGTCAAGCACCATCCCTCGCACAGCTGTACATTCTTACAATACTATTGCATTAGACTCAAAGTAAGAGACACCAAATTAATAGGTGAAAAGGTGTGTTATTCAAAGGCTATTAAATAACCAATTAAATAACCAAAATTCAATTCAATTTTATTTATATAGCACCAAATCACAACAACAGTCACCTCAATGTGCTTTAAATTGTATGGTAAGGACCCTACAGTAATACAGAGAAAAGCCCAAAAATCAGATGACCCCCCTTTGAGCAAGCTTTTGGTGACAGTGATAAGGAAAAACTCCTTTTTAACAGGAAGAAACCTCCGGCAGAACCAGGCTCAGGGAAGCCATCTGCTGCGACTAGTTGCCAGTCCAACCACAGAGAGCCAATCTGTTCATTGTTCAATATCAATACATCCAAAAATCGTATTGTAAACCTATGTATACTTCAAGTCTGTAAGAGTTTTCTTTCAAAACAAGACTCAGGTCGGCCTAATTGTGGCAGTAATATATGCTGCTGTTGTTGTGTGCATCATATATATTTAATTAAGATTTCAACGATGAAAAACAATGATTTAAAAGATGAACCCAAGGCCTCACACAACAATACTACAATGCAATTGTTGTATTGGGGTTGGCAGAGTGACAAGCAAGTACATAAGGTTGCTATAGCTCATCTGTACTCATTGAGTCAACTTATAAAGCAGATTAACAGGAAGAGAAATCAAACACTGGCGTATGGAGAGATGCAGAGAGAGAGAAAAAAAACCAGAGGAAAAGACATCTGATCACACTCTAAAAACAGGTGCACAGTGAGGATGACAGCTTCATCAATGGCAGTGGCAACAGATTCAGCAAGAAACAAGCAGAACAACTGTGACATTTATACTTTACTCGACCATTAATATATAAAAACAAACAAACAAACAAACAAACAAACAACAACAATGGCATAAATCAATGAAAATGAAATATGGTAAAAAAAATGAAGGGAGAACAGCTCAAAGGTGTATGCATACGTCCTGCATGCATTGTAATCACATGTTAACACTAGACATTTAGAATGTAGATTGAATCCGTTGTAGTGCTCAAATGATTAGCTGAATTATTAATTAGATGGAATCCTGCTCAATACCCATAGCCCAAAGCATTATTGAATTGGTAAGACTGTGAATCAAATAGCCAATCAAAACTATATGTGAAGAAGCAGCAAATGAAAGCAGAGAAAGCTCCACTGCTGATACAAGAGTCTCTTTTAATAGGCAATAATGCTTGTGTGGTTGCTAAAATTACTATTGTGACCCATTTTCAATGATAATGATCCCGAATTTTATTTTTCAGATGTAACAGTCAAAATAATGTTCAGAAAAAAAAAACAGATTTAATTTAATAAAAGACAGGACTGAAGAGGGAATCCACCCAAATTCCATCACGTGTTGCATTAAGGGAGGGTTTGATGGCATTCAATTAGTTTGTTTATGCAGCGATATAATTACTGCTAATGCTTTTACCTAACATTCAGAGAATGGTAAATTCACATTTCAGTCTCTAGCCTGTGAGTGTTAGTGGAAAAGTTCTATAATCTCTTTGCATATATAACTGGACACATTTAACGGTTGTGGCAATGTAATAACTCATTATTACCTCATCTATTACAATGGTACCAAGGACAAGGGTTCTAAATGCAAGTCTTCTAATATATTGCTTAAAGGACTAGATCTAAATGTAGATCTGGTGGCATTACAGTTTTTTGTTGGGTTTTTTCCATGGTCTGGCGGTAGTCTGTCTAGGTAAATCTTTAGAGAGAAGCAGACTAACCAGACAGCATCTCTTCAAAAGAATCAACAGCTTAGTAGGAGACCTTCATATCTGCACCAAATAGACCAACAGAAAGACAATCCCCACAGAGAAAGAATGGAGCTTGGAGGGGCTGCCGTAACAAAGCTGACTGAAACACACACACACACACACACACACATAGATGATCGATTCCACATTTCTCCTATCCTTCCATGTTTGTCCATCTGTTCTGCCGGTGCTCATAGGCTTCACATTAAAGCTCCTCCTCTTCCTCTCTTCTCCTAGCATCTCTCTCTCTTTTTTCTATTTCCCCTCTCTGGTCTGTAGCCAAAATTACGGTCAGTACTTTAGCTCCCCTGCTTTGTCTATCTCTCTGTTGTACACTCCAGTATTGAGTGTACACACATGTGTGCACACACCCACACTTCACAATCAGTGCGTCCTGGTCATAAGGGACAGTGACCTTTGTCTTTCCTGTGACCGAACTGTCCTCAGCTGGCTATGTATGCATGGTGTGTGTGTGTGTGTGTTCCTGTATTTTTCACTCTTATTGATTAGATCAAGGCTCCAATCCAGGTTACCCTGCCCTGTGAATTCAATAATTGATCTCACCAAAAGCCTCGGGGTGGATGGGATCATGTGTTTGTGTGTCAGTACACAGGCAGAAACATCAGCAAGACAGACACATGGAGATTTTAGTTTGAAGAGGTACTAGATGACACAAAGAAATGCACACAACCACAGTCCTTCAGAACAGAGATTAGAATCAGAATGTTCTCATTTGACATCAATGGCTCAAAGTGAAAAATATTCACACAGAAGTAGAGCATGGAAAAAAAATCATGGGTTGAAAGAAGCAGAAAGCATGAGAGACAGCGGGGGTTTATTTTGAAGGGCACTGTTTCATCGGGAATTAGTGGAATGTAAAAAAGAAAATGGGATGAGCCAGGAGAGAGAGAGAGAAGAGAGGATAATGAAATGCATGAAGAGAAGGTATAAAAGCAGCTGAGTAGGAGAAAGAGAAATGGAGGGCAGAGCAGAGGGGGAGATAAGAAAGAATGACAGGTGTTCAGGCAAGTCTTTGCTTAATTGACAGAAATACTGTATGTCTGCTGGGGAGAATACACTCAGGGTTTATGTACGTATGTGTGTGTGTGTGTGTGTGTGTGTGTGTCAGAGAGAGAGAGAGGGGGGGAAGGTGAAGGTGACTCCAGGGGTTTGTCTTTTCTAAGCTACCTCTCTAAACCTCCCCACCCCTCCCCCTCGGCTGTGCAACCGACCAATCAGAACACATACATATACAGGCCTGCACAAACCCAGACACACCGACCAATACCATTTAATTTGGATTCAGAGGGGTGCATCCAGATATAAATGTGTTGACTGTGAAGCAGTGTGTGGAACTAAAAAAAATGCATGCTCAGCAAAATCCTTTCCTCCATAAATGCCAAAGGACAAAACATGTAAAACAAGCTACCAAACAAACCATTTGTGAATTTAATAAATGATAGTAACTCTTCAGGTGCTTCTGTTGCAGACAAAACTACGCCACAGGCGGGATCTTTGACTGACAGTCCCGAAAATGCTGGCATCTTGGAAAACAGAATACGGATGGCATTTAATTCTCATTGTGAGAATGAGCTGAGACAGGTGGCTCTCATGTTTAAATTACAGGGCACCTAAACAAGCACATACACAGGTGTCTCTCCATACACCGACTAATGAATAGACAGTCTGAAGACGGAATGCATTTACACATATACATGAGGTAATACACAGCAGACATCCAATGTCCCTCATAAATTTGACTTATTGGATTTCTGTAAACCTGACAGCACACCAGCAGGGTGGTAGACAGGATCTCACTCTGAAAGGAATGAAAATAGTGGAAGTGGACAGCTACTAAAAAAGCCTCCTTTAGAAAAGAAACAAACAACAGGCTCAGAAAATTGAAAACTTTTTTTTTTTTTTTTTTTTACCTCTTTGGTATAAAAGATTCCAGAATAGAAATGACAGCTTTTATTCTGTCAGGGAAAAAAAGCCAGAAGAAATGGTGAGAGTAGATGACACGGTTGAGATGTAACTCCAAGTATATTCATCCATGAACCAAATTTTCAGATCAGTATGCATTCAGGTAGGTTTGTCCCACAAGTCTAAAAGTTAAGAAGTCTATGTCAACATACTTCCTGTACAAGATGGCATTTTTAAATCTATAACCAGAACTTTTTGTCAGTCAAAAAGTTGTTGTACATTAGCTATAGCATGCTAGCAGGGGTTGTATTGAAAGCTAAGGGGCTTTTTTACTTTCCACTATAAGTGTCTATAGTGACTTGTGGCCATGAACGCAGGCAACTATAGGCACTCTGAACGTGTGTTCTTTCAGATGTTATTTTCTAGTCTGCTTGGAGGACACAGTTGCAGTTGGTGTCTTTGTTTCCTAGTGACAGTGCAGTAAAGTCTGTGGTGTGCTGTCAGCGATGACTAATGCCACAGGTATGCTTGCCATGATAGTCTTTGCTCACGTAAACTGTGATGTCAACACAGCCATCTAACCATTTTTTTGTTGCACTCAACTTAATGCATTCTGCTAATAAGCCATAAGTTCTTGCAAGTCACCCATCAGCAGAAGATGTCATATGCGTAAACTAAGCAGCTGTTGAGTTTTTGCTGCAGAATGCCTTATCTTTTCCAGTTCTTTCAACAATCTCTCGTTCTGCCATCTGGGGATCTCTAAGCTCATGCACTGATGTTTCATTTCAGATCAACTAAGCTCATGCTCACAATATAAAAAGGCTATTCAGCTGTAATGCTTAGAGTACATTTATTTCAATACAAACTAACCAATAACCAATAAAATCCACCTGTGATAGACTGTCTTAATCCAGAATAGCAGAACTGACCCAAACCAGCCAGCCCAACAATATACACACTGTTTGTTGATAGCTTTCAATATTCTATAAAATTTGATTATAAAAAGATCTTTTCAGTTGCATTGTATATCTCCAATTGCACTATTTTATGAAATGTTATAAATAGATTAACCTACATTATTACCTCTGTTCCCTGCAGAGGGCATCTAAGATTGTGGTCAACAAGGTGAACGCTGCTGTAATTAGCCAAGTGATTTAGAACAAAATGAAGGACCATAATTATCTGCTAAAAATGTGTCTATTGACAACACTTGAGATAAGCGTCTGAGGAGAGACAGAGTGGATGAATATGTGCCACCAGTGTGATGGAAGTGTGAATATTGGTGCCTCCGCTCCAGGAAATCAGCGGGGTTGCTCTTTGATGCTCTGTGGCATCATCTCTGTCACTAGGTTTGGATTGGTTAGTAAGGTTTGCAGTTTTTGCTGTTACTAATTCTACCACTGCTCCAGCTGGACATCTCATACTCACTTTTGTCCTGACCAGAATACTTTGATGTAGCCAACAACAGAAGGCAGCTGCAGGCTTACAACAAAGTTGACCCTGTCTGAAACAGAAACACAGTTGAACCCTGTGCTGCATACAAATGTGTGTATATTCTCTGCAGCTATAGTTTATTTGCATAAGAGCTTATGAAAATTAAAATGGTGATTGCAACCTCGGGACAACTCAAAAAGGCTACTGTTGGCATAAACAACAACAACAACAACGACAACAAGTCATTTGGCAAAAGTGCAACAAAGGAGGTTTAGCAAATTTAAGGATTAATAAACAATTTAATTGGTCGAGAACATTTAGGTATCCTCTAGCAAGCTGAACCACATCTTCAACAAATTAAAGCAATTTTTCACAAGACAGCTAATCACAATATTGAGAGTATTTGAACTAGCTCTGGCAGCAAGTCTTTCTACAGACTTCATTCTGAACATTGCATGCCATTTATTCCACAAACATGTTCTGTTGTCTGCATAAACAGCATAAATTAACGTTTGCATCATGAATGCAACTAAGGAACAAAGACACTGGAGCTACTATTGATTGAGAAAAATGCTATTAAAATGTCAAACTGTGCTGGTAAGAAACACAATTTTATTTCTACCGCATGTCATTTGACAAAAGAAGGACTAGATTAATCTGCAGCACACTTATCTCCCTACACGTTAGACCTCAGTTATTAGTAATGTGACTAAGCAATTGAATAAATCAAATCCCGTGTTCCTTATTTTTTCAAGATAAGCCACCTGGACATTGACTATTTAACTATTGCACCACCTCTGCCAAGAAATGGACACTCATGCATTATGCAGAAGGAGCAAGTGGCTCATCAACAGGGATGCAGAGTGAAACATGGCAGGCAGAGGAGAACAGAAGAGAGGAGGAGTCGTGGGTAAGGCCAGGGGAAGAGAAAGGGGGAGATAGGAAGGGCTATGGTTGAGGAAGCACAGGGTCATTCGCTGCTCTGCAGACAGAGGGAGAAAATGACAGAAATGGAGAAGCTTGGAAGAAAAATGTTGACTTCATCACTCAATAAGAATTGATGAAAGAGCAAAGAACTGATAGAGAGACTGATGTACTGCTATAAACAGAAATTGTTCACAAGATTAATAAGTGGTGATAAAATTAAATTGGAAAATATAAGGATCGGGATAATTTATAGCTGATACTCATTGTTATACACTAAACTTTTTCCAGCAAGGCTATTAAACCTTGAGATATATTTTCGGAGTGCAGCTAATACATCTGTTAGCTGATATCAGCCTATTAGAGATATATTGGTATTGGCAGCTATGCTGTCTGGTAGAGATGTTTTACAGAACTCAGAAAAAGGTGCTTGGGTTAAATTATAAACGGTGTCACCATCACCATCATCATAGTTTTCCCTGCAGAGCGACTCCAATACTGTCATTAATGACTGCAGCAAATGTACCAGAGTGTATGTCAGACGAACAAGTAGAAGAATATTGGTCGTTATAGCAATATATTTTCAGTATGAGCATCAACTCCCCAAAACCCAGTACTGTTGGGTTCTGCTGTTCACAATAAAGTAATTATTCTTTCTATACTTCGCTTACCATCTGCTTTCACTGTGATATGATAATTTTCCAAGTGCCATCCTGTAGAGAATAATCATCTTTTGTTTTTAATAATTGTGTTTTTAAATAATGTAAAATATTTGTTATATTATTATTAAGGACAGGCAGTTTTTTTTTTCATGTTACAATCTGCACATTATCTTCCTACCACACAATATCAGCTCTGAGGAATATCAGATGATTAAAACAGTGCTTGATCATCAGCTTAACATTCAACATGTTTTTGACATACTGCGTCCACCCCACCCCAAATTAAAAAAAATCATGAGGAGAAAATGGAGAAACCATGGAGTCATGGTTGGGAAGAAGAGGGGGGGAAAAAGTGAACTGGAATCATGTCAATCTGTGTTTTAATTACTTGGGTTGTAAACATGATTCATAGCAACAGTCACACTGTGGGATTGCAGTGCTATGGCTGGGGTCCCTTTTCTTACTAAAGACTTAAATAAAATAATTACATACATGACACATAGTTTAATTTAAGACTATCATTTAAGACTGATGATTATGCCAAACATTTTTTCACAGTGTTAAGTCTCCTTAGATCACCTGATTGCTGTCTAGGACCAAGTAGTTATGGTAAAATTAATCACAATCACAATTACTCTGATGAAATTAAGATTGTGCAACGTGATTGTTCATTGATTTGGGAAAATGTGAATTTTTCAAACTTTAAAAAAACGTCTTTGAATTGATTCAACAAGAATGGAAGCATTCATCAGAGATTCTGGTCCATATTGACTTTCTGGCATTACACAGTTGCTGCAGATTTGTCAGATGCCCACCCATGATGTGAATCTCCCACTCCACCACATCCCAAAGTTCTAGTGACTGTCGGGGCCATTTTGGGTAAAGTTTGAGATGATTTGAGCTTTGAGCAGCCATCAGAAGATGGTGGTGCACTGTGGTCATGAAGGGGTGACCATGGTCAGCAGCAATACTCAGTTAAACTACCAACCTTCTGATTAGTCTTTGAACTGCTCTTCCTCCTGAGCGACAGCCACCACAAGCTTAGAACACCTGGTATTCCCAGGCAGTCTCTCATTCAAGCACTAACTAGGACTGACCCTATTAAACTTCCGAGATCAGATGAGATCAGGCATACTCCAGGTGGTACGGCTGTAAGAATTGCAGCCTGGGTTTCCAGTTCTTAGCTGACTGCTGCTGTAGCTCAGTAAAGCTACAGACTACTCTGCATAGTCTTCTTCATATGCCTCGGTTGTAATGAGTGGTTATTTGAGCTACTCTTGCCTTCCCACGAGCCTAAAAGCATCTGGCCATGCTCTTCTGGCCTCTAACATCAACAAGGCATTTTTGCTCAGAGAACTACCTCTCACTCAATATTTTCTCTTTTTTGGACCTTTCTCTGTGAACCCTAAGAATGTTTGCATGGGAAAATCCCAGCAGATTAGCCGTTTTTGAAATACTCAGACCAACCCATCTGGCTTCAACAACCATGTCACATTCAAAGCCACTTAAATCAATTTTCTTCCCCATTTTGATGCTTGGTTTGAGCTTCAAAAAGTTATCTTAACAATGCTGCCATATGATTGGGTGATTAGATATTTGAAATATTAGCTAAACACGTGTACCTAATAAAGTGGCTGGTAACAGTATAAAATAACTAGAAAAATAAAAGCTAGATAGAACATTTGAGCCTGACTGGGAATGTTATGCTGTAAAGGAGCTGTAAAAGCCACTGCTGTAAAAAGAGGGATGTGCTCATTTATAACACAAGACAAAACTAGAGCATCATAGCAAAATGGATTGTGGCACAATGTCATTTTATCTATGTTATTTTGTTTTCATAGTTGCTAGGACCTATTGAAGTTCAAACATATAGCTGAAAATAAAATCGGATTTATTGCCCAACCCTAGTACTGTCCCTGAAGATCACAATTTCCGCAGTCATCAAATTTAGACAGTTGTTTTATAGTTTGAAACTGATTCATACAGAGCAGTCTTCTACTGTCTGTGATATTAAAGAGTTTGGTGCCAGACACAGGAGGAGAGAAATCACTAGGAATAAATTGTGAAGGAAAGAAGACACAGTTGGACAAATCGCAACCAGCAGGTTTCCCAACATGATAGGTGTGACAGTACACTCACACACAGGGACACAAAGACACATGTAAACACTACAGCAGCTACCTCATTTGGTTAGTAGCACTGCTTGAAATATTAAACGTACAGTAAATGTCACAGCCTTTCCCCCCTATATATTTGCTCCTCATTTCCCCTCCTTTTCCTCCTTCTCGTCTCCTGTCCTCAGCTCTCCACTGACAGTTTCCTGTTAATGACTTTCATTTGCACAGGAGACCAGAGAGTGGAATAAAGTGGACACACACACACACATACACACACACACACACACACACACACACACACACACACACACACACTGCAGGTAGTAGAGCTCAAACTGAATGTATACTGCAATGACCACCTCTCACATCACGGTAACAGTACTATGTGGGGAAGGCCAGCTCTAATAAGGCCAAAGTTACCCCTCTGTCTACTGAAATCTCTGGGGATTGCAGAAAAGCGCATCATGATGTTAAGAGTATGGCAACACTGCTGTTACTATTGGTCTGGTGATGTGTGTTAGTTCACATTAGGCCAAACCTAAAACATTGGTGGAAAAGTTTGCATCTCAAAATACTTAAAGAAGAGCACAGGCTTTTCCTAATTATTTGAAGAACACGTGTCATGCATCAAGATGTCTGGGTATTCAGATTTATTCTCACTTAAATTATTAAAGATTGCTTGAGAGGTATCTTAACCCATTTAGGGCTCCCCCAGCAGACAGCTGTGTTACACACATAGAGATGGAGGCCAAGCACTTTCCAATAATAGGATGCTTTAGAACTGTTTGATCATGCAGAGTTGATAGAAGATACAAGACAGAGTCCCAATACAGTAGGAACACGGCAGGTTATAGTTAAGGTGCATTGGATACACTTTAATATCTGTTTTAGCAGCTTTAAAGCTGGTAAATTCATGCTGTCAGAAAACACTGCAAACATTTATTTTCAGGTCTGTGTTGAAGATGTGATTCGAACCAAAGACTGCACATTTTTATGGCTTTGTCTTCCATGAAATGAGAATACTATCCAGGATTTTCACCTTACCCTTCAGGAAACATGCCCCTTTCATTCACCGTTTATGTGCACAGCTTAAGAACACACATACCTCTGCATATAATAGCTGCTACATAAAGTTTGCATTAAACATTAATATTGTTTTAGGGTAAACAGAAAAGGCTTATGGATAAAAAAAATAAATAAACATTAACTGCAAAGGTGTTCTGTATGTTAAAATCACATAGCACACACCCATGTCTTCTGATCCCAATGGAAACTGAGATTAATTATTGTTAATGAAAGCCCTATATAACAGAATGACACCCTATGACTTTGTGACAGCATTACCAGAAGAAAAAATGCAGTTCAGTAGCAATATCTTTCAATCAATCAAAGCAAAAGCTGGCAAGATTTCTTCCCCATCATGTACAGAAGTGCAATGTCTGTCGATAAGTCTGATTGGCTTTCAGCCAGGGTTTGAACCTGCTGAGTTTCTACAAGGTGGATTATGCCTGCTGGCAAGTGCTCAAGTACTCACAGGGTGTATCAAGGGTGCAGTGTGCTCTCGCTCTCTCTCTCTCACACACACACACACACAAATCCAAACAGATAAACACAAACACATGAAAAGATTCGCATCGAAGCTAATTAAAACGCCG
This sequence comes from Perissodus microlepis, assembly GCF_051167445.1. Classification (NCBI taxonomy): domain Eukaryota; kingdom Metazoa; phylum Chordata; class Actinopteri; order Cichliformes; family Cichlidae; genus Perissodus; species Perissodus microlepis. Next base: position 11,232,101 of record NC_140462.1, read on the forward strand.
CTTTTGGCTAGATGTTGTGTTTCTCAGAGCAACTCACATCTCTGAATCTGTTCCAGGATCTGTCCTTATACTGAGCCACGGTTCCCAGCCATTTCTCATTATTGTTAGCGGAGACCACCGTTTCTCTGCTCAGCAAGAGAGCCACGACAGGTAGCAGAAAGAAGAACATCTTCTGAAAGGAAACACAGAAGAGAAGAGAGAGAGGAGAGAGGCGAGAGGGGGGTAAGAAAAGAGTGAGAAAACACATGGGGAGCGGAGGATGCTGCAAAGTGTAGATGAAGTGAGATGGAGCACTTTAGAGAACACACAACTCTCACGCTGTGACGCATCATGGGTCAGAATGTCACAATGAAGCAACCAACGGACCCCCACTGAAAGACTGCACAGGGTGCAGAGTGATCATTTCATCAAACTGCTGAGGCTCCATCTAATCGGATTATAAACACTGGAGAGTTGTTACCGCGGCAGATGGGGCACAGTGTAACATTAGCTCGCGAGCTTCCCATCCGCTAATTAAAAAAAACAAAAGAAAAAAAAGCAATTATCGGCGTCAACACAATTGCTTCCCCCACGGACCTTTGTCTTGGCTTTCAGCTGCTTTCTCCCTATATCACTTCAAATTTAGATTTCTTTTCAAATTCACACCAGCGACGCGACGCAGTGAACTGCCCACCTGGAATAGTTCGTTGGTGTCCACTTCTGATTCCCGGGTAAAATAAGTCCACAGCCCCGGGCACACTCCGGTAGAACCCGACTGCTTGTGGGATTGACGGAAAAAGCGAGCAGCGAGGACTAGAGGACCGGGCGCTTTCTCCTCCTCCTCTGTCAGGAGACACCGCCTCCTCTCTCTCTCTCTCTCTCCCACTAACCGTGTCATTGATTTTCATCAGGGGATTTTTTTTCTGTGTTCACAGTAGAGCGCAGGCAGGATTTGGGAGGCACGTCAAAGCGCTGTTTGGGTGTACATTACAAACACAAATTTATTGTCAGTCGCGCGCATTTGTTGTGGAATTCGAACTCGTGTCCCCGTAGTTAATACAATTAAATTACATAAGCCACAACTGAGCAGTGCTATGTGTGTCTGAGCGTGTCTGAGGGCCCTCTTTTTAAATGAAAGTACACTTCATAAATAGGACGCATAACCAGGGCTTTATTTTTCCCGGGTATGTGACAGTGTATCTGTAAATTATTAATCGACTACTCTGTTGTGCCTCTCTTTGTAGGCCTCTGGTGTCTGTGTGAATGTGTTTGGTTCAGTGAAAAGTTACTGTCGGGTTCTGTACCTATGCTGATGTGAGTAACAGAAATACTGTCCTCTCTGTGTGTTCTGTTCTGTTTTGGCGCAGATAAAACCAGTGAAAGGTTTAGAACATATCTTTTATCTCCGCAGATTCGTGTACTCTTGCTGATGCTGCAGTCGTTTTCACGAAATAGGCTACCACGAGGATTAATAAGGTTGTCAAGCATTAGTCAGGAGAGAAACTTTTCCTTTATTTTGCAGTTCTTTCTCGAAGCGCATTGCTACAGTCTGTTTGGGTTTAGGTGTTTCAGGTGCTTTTTTTTCCAAAGCTAATAAAGTCGGAGATTCCTGTATTTCACTTACTAGTGTTAAAAATGTGGAATTTAGAAGAAATGTTATATCATTACATATGGTACATATGCTATATTTTTAAAGGCAGTAATCCAGTAGCAATGTGCCATACTGTACATTTTGTTACGATCTGTTACCAAGTAAACACAGAGACAGGATTGACGATACCAATACCGATACTTTTAACTAATAAAGGCAGCTTATATAGGGGAGATATCATTGGTTTACTATAGCACACCCCACCCCAAAATTAGTTCACCATCTTAGTGGTGTTTAATACTGTAAATATCGGTATCAATCTGATAAGTAAAGTAAATACAGAACCAGTATTTCTGATACCAATACCAACACTAAAACTTTTAAGCTCTAAAGGCAGATCATGTAGGGAAGAATCATATTCTGTGTCACATTCTGAATTCATTTTCAGGACCATTTAATAACTGTGATTTTTACTTTTCACAGTGCAATAATTAAGTAACACAGAAAAAACATCTCTCAGCTTTTCATGTATTTTGAAACCTTTTTTTTTTTAGACCTGGAATGTAAATGTGCCCGACTTTAAAGCACTTTGGGGCAAGCTCTGTTGTTTAGGTGTGTTACGTGAATAAAACAGACTCGATAAAAACACATGTTTATTAGATTCAGACATTTTTCATATTTGTGTTAATTAATAAAATATGAATATAAATATTAATTTCACACAGTTTTATAGACTGAATATTTTATTTGAATACCTGAATATAGTCTATAGGCAATTAGTCTGCTAAAGTAACAATTATGAAGACCAGTGACACTTTAACACTCCTGACTGAAACATGACTTTCACCACTGAAGGATTTCCTTCCTCATCTCTTCATTTCTTTCATTTCATTTCTTCATTTCTGCTTGTTCCAGGACAAAGCTCTCGTTTTGGTCTTTCATTCATTTATTTAAGTCAGGGTTGTTGCCACAGTAAAGAATTTTCTTCCAACACGCACCACTTTTTTAAAGGATTTTCATTTACTGTTGTAAAGTGCCTCTACACGATGCTCCACTTTCTCAGTCACTGTAACCAACATGTTGCTGCTCAGTGCTACTGAGTTACATGACTGCAGGACATCTAAACAGTAGTGAAGGGAGCAGGGGGTGGAGCAAAGTGTGCTTGCATGAGAGGAGCTTTATTTGCAGACATATCTCCTGTGTAATGAATGACTAAACTTAGAGGAGGCAAACAAACCGAAGCATCAATCATGCTAGTATTGATCCAATATCAATACCAGCGTTGATACTGATACTACTGATACTTGGACTGAACTGCTCACCCCTATTATCCAGTCATAATTAAACTAAACTAAGGAAACATATTTTCCTAGAAGACCCAGCTATGTTTTGGGGATCATTGCAAATATTTTCCAAAATGAAGTCATTGTAAAGCATAAACAATCAAAATAAAGAATGCAAAAAGTAGGAGCAGAAGAATCATATTAGAATCCAAAAAATATTACTTTTTATATGTAAAGCTGCTGACATTTAAGTTTTTTGAGTTTTTCTGTTCTTTATTATGAAAAGCAAGCCCCTCTCGAAAATCCAAGCATGCCATTCTGCATCATATGAACTCTTATGGAGGTTCAAGAGACATACATTTTGAATACTTGTGTCTAAGAATTGTTTGTTTGGGAACGTTATAAATATTCAAAATTGTCTCTGTGTATGACAGGACAAAGGTGAAGATATATGCAACACTGGTTCTTTATTATATTATTGTAGTTTTGTCAGATGGAATATATAAAACTTTAGACTTGTTCAAACAATATGAGAACTTTGTGAAAAAAAACATAGTCATCAGTACCTTCTCTTGTGGATTCACATTTTTTATATATAGTGCATTTTCAAAAGTCTCAAGCCACTCCGCATTTCTTTATATTTTGCTAAAAAAATAGGAAATACGGTGCAGCAATTTATTTAAACACATACAAACATGGAAATACTATATTTAAAATAAAAATTGAATTTGTAAATTCTAACAAGCAGTATTTGTTATGCGATTTTATTTTTCAACACATCCTGAACTCTCCTTGACAGGCATGCTTGTAATTTCTTTAAGTAGTTTCCAGAAAAAGTGAATCATGCTCGTCAGCATTCGTTGGAAATATCTTTGCTCTTTACTGGAGAATAGAGTATATCTGTTGGTCCAACCTCAGATTCTGGAGGAACAATGCAGTTGTGGAAAGCTGGACCAATTCTTTATCTGTTCAAGGATACTCAAGGGTGTCTGGGAGCTTGCCCACCCAGTCTGCATGTGTTTTGTTGACTTGGAGAAGGCACAGCCATGTCTGTATCCATGTCCTGTTCTGTTGTACAATATGGCTATCTGAACCCTGTACAATAACATAAAGAGCTTGGTCTGCATTACTCCACAAGTGAGATTCATTCTTTGGTGGGTGTTGGACTCTGCCAGTGCAGCTATTGGTCACTAATTCTGTTCATAATTTTCATAGACAGGATTTCTAGGCACAGTGATTGTCACAGTGCATGGGGTGGACCAAGTGGAGTGAGTGAGATGGACCCAGGAGCAGACAGAAGTGAGGAGGCGGAACTTGAGTTGCAAACCAAAAGCAAGCCTTTATTGTGGCTTAAAATATCAATACAACTCAAACATGGGTGAGAGCTAACTGAAAACCTACACTGGGAAAACTAAGATAACTGAGCCAACAGAGACAATACCGAGAAACTATGAACACAGGAAGACTGAGGAGTTAAATACACACATGAGGTGATCAGGAGAACTGGCGACACATGAGGACACAGCTGAGTTGAATGAACATAATGAAACACAGGGGAGAGTAAACTGGACACACTAACATGAGACAGGGACCTTCAAAGTAAAACAGGAAACATGACAGGCACAGACTAGACACTGTACTAACCTAAGAACAAACTCTTAACCAGAATAACACTGAAATTTAGGATTAAAATATTCAAAACAGGAAAACTAAAGAATCAGAAAATAAACCATAATACAGAAAAATACCAAAATACAAGAAACTGAAAATGCTGGGTCAAAATGACCCAGAACCGTGACAGTGATGGGCAGACGGTATCTTTTTAATTGGTCTTAAGATCTCGTCTCTGCTTTTAAAGAATGATGTGGTTTTGTGGCTTCATTAAAGAATAATCTCCAATACACTGGGGCAGCTTTTAGGCAAGTGTGAAAGGGCTGGGAGGAAAGTAGCACCTCAAAGTTTGACACCATGGTCCTCAGTTGCAAAAGGGTTTAGTGCCCACTTCAGATTGGGAATGAGTTACTACCCCAGATGAAGAGAGGAGGTTAAAGCGAAGCTGGCAGTTTACTGGTTGATTTAATCTCTTGCCTTCACCTTGGTCACAAACTCTGAGTAGTGACCAAAAGAATGTGATCAGGGATACAAATGGTGAAAATGAGCTTTCTCTACAGAGTGGCTGGCTTAGAGTTTTGAATTGGCTCGTAGTGGAGCTGCTATTCCTCCACACTGAAAGGAGCAAATTAAGGCGGTTCAGGTATCTGACAAGGATGCCTTCTAATCTTCTAGGTGAGATGTTCTGGGGATGTCCCACTGCGAGGAGGACCTGAAACAGATCCAGGACACGCAGGAGAGATTTTGTCTCTCAGCTGGCTTGGTTCTCGCTTAGATTAGTGGCTTTACAACCCAGACTCAGATTAGAAAATGGATAAAATGATGGCTCATTTTTCTGGTGTAACTTGAAGTCTTACGTTTTAGTTAACTTTATTAATAATAGGATCTTCTTTCAAAACATATTTCTTACTCTTGTATTGTGTACTGTGAAGCAGTAGGTGAAAGCTGAATTGAAAAGTCCAATAAGCAGCTTATGAGCTAAATGATTATGAGACACTTGAGTTTGACATTTAGGAGCTCATACAAGACATTTATACGCAGTATAAATTAATAGTTATGTAGCTTGTGTTAAATGGTGCTCTGACATTTACAGTAACACCGGGTAAAGTTGGAGCAAGACTTGGAAATTAGGTTAAGAATTTGTCCTTCAGCTGCCAAATGCCTATTTCCATTTGCATCTATTCTTTAGCCTTGTAACTTACACTGAGAGAGACTCTACAAGGTACACAACAATAAACACCAATAAAGATACATTTTCACCAAAGTTAATTGTTTACATTAAAGTTGGATTTTGCAATACATTGTAACATTTTTCATTAAAAATACTGATGTCAATGATTGCACATTGTAGGTATGTTAAAAAAAAAATACTAAAAGAATATCTGAAAGATGCAAAAGAAACATGGTTGAATGGGCAAGAGATGTGAAAAGGCTTTTACCAACCCTTTGCTCAAACACATGCTTGGAAATAAAAGCCATGGTGACATATTCACTGTTTTGACAGTTGTTCATTGTTATTGAGTTGTTATACCAGATTAGTCATGTCACCCCTCTCTGTTTTTAAAAGATACAGTCCAGGCTCACTTGAGTCAGATATTCTGACCCAAACCCCATTGTGCGACAGGCAGGAGCAGCTGGGAGATAAAGTACAAGTGTGGCGGTAGGAAAGCCAATTTTGAATAATAAAGATCAAAAAATATGAAACAAAGCAAAGGGAAGCGGGGTGTCCCAGCAGTAAGTTTATAGTCACGCAGCTCCCACACAGTAGTTGCAGATGGTGAAAGAAAAAGAAAGATGGTGTAGAAAAGGAAAACAAGAATGATGAAACACAATTAAGCTTCTGTGTGTACGTGCGTGTGCATGCATAGGTATGTTAGAGGCAAATGGGAAAGAGATGAGAAGGGGAAGCGTGCAGAAGATGTTTAAAAGTAGGCAGTGTGGTGTGTTTCTTAATGAGCTTCGTGTCTGTAACATTGGCAGGGAAACTCAGTTTCACTCGAGTGACTCCAGAGAAAGGCTCTGTCAGTCTGCCTGAGCACAGACCGTAATCATAAACCCTATCAGCTTCTGAGATCCTACCTGCCTGGGTTGTCCCACTGTGCGAGGTGAAAAATGTTAGCAAATATGGCATTTCCATCACACAACAATTCACATCTCTGCTTGGGGCTCTTGGGGGCATTTATAAATCCAATTACACCTCTGACGTTCCACATAGGATGAAAAGAGAAAACTCATAGAGCATGAAACATACCAGCAAATTGGATGAGAGTATAAATGTCTCAGCATCCCAATAGATATTTTTATATGCTATATACATATCCTAATCAGTTCCTCATCAAGACTTCAGTGCCAGTACAATGTGCATGCTGTTGACATGCCCAATGAGAACACAAGTAATTTAGCATCCAAATAATAATGAGATAATGTTCAGCATGTAAGTACATGAAATTACCATAGACTCTTTTAGAAATAACCCCCAGTCAGCTCTCATATTTTGCTCTGTCATGCAGGCACTATTGCAATTGCATGTTATCTTTTTCAAAGCAAAATTATGGATGTCTCTTGTTGTCACTTCCCTCAGAATCTGAGTGGAAAAGTGGGTTTGTCAAGGCTTGAAAACGCCCTGACAAACAAACATCAGAAAAGCTCATTTCTTTGTGGAGATGAAAAGTAGTTTTGGCCTCAGAAATAATAAGGGAAAATTTAAGAAATTAAGGGAAAAGAGTTGTGAACTTTGTTTGGCCCCAGCAAACAATACAGATATTGGATTGTCAAGGCAACTGTGGAAAAAAAATTATAATTTAGAAACCAAGTTATTGGATTTTAACCAACCGGTTTTGATTTAACTGGTTTTACATTTCTAGATGAAGACATCTGTTATGTTACTTTCAAAATATTTAAATCACAACCTCACAGAAGAACTGTGTGACAGGTAAACGCTGCATGTAAGGCAGCTCCCCAATCATCTACTTAAACTAAACAATTAAACAAGGATTACACATTGATCATTCAGTTTTAGAGATGCTGGGAGGTGGATTTTATTTACCTTTGTACAGAGTTAAGTTGGCTCTCTGATCTTCCACACTTTGTGCTAATTTAAGTTCATTTGCTGCTAGAGGTAGCTGCATGTTTAACTTTCTCAGTGAGCAGGGAACTGCAGGCAGAGGACTGCTTTCCATGGTGCTGCAGGCCAGTGAATCAGAGGATTATTGATTGACATTCAGTGGAAGAACATTGATGACCTGAAATATTGAACTACATTTCAAAATTTGTCGGCACTATTTATCCAGCGACACTATCTGAAAAGATATTGTAGACCTGTGTGGGAGCCCAGCAAAGGAGCTCACAACATGACACCAGATTACTGATGGCTTACTATTAAAAAGAAACTTGGATTCCCGAAAAAGGCATGTCATCATCATTACTGTCTTACATTTCTAGCTTGACATATTATACTAAGTCTGACAAATGTAGATGATAAGAAAACAAATCAGGTACGAGAGAAAAGCAAAACAAAAAGGATAAGTAAACAGAAATACACTTTTGCTCAATTTTAACCTAAGTACGGCATAATATAGAACACTAGCAAGCAAGACAAGCCACAGACAGTAAGGCAGACAGCATGGCTATGGTCAAGGACAAGAAGGCTAGTAGTGAATAGGTAAAGAGCCACCTTAATGGCATTCAGTAAAAATACAGAAAATACTTAACAAGCTTTAATAGCACTGCAGTCTGTCTGCTATTCAGGGTTCAAAGATCCCCAAATGGTTGAGCTGATATTCCACAAGGAGGACACAACAAAGGAGAAAACAGTATAGTGTTACCAATAAGTCATGGAAGAGAGAAGTTATCTTCCCACTGCAGCCCTCTGTTCGGACACAACAAAAAGAGAGGTGCACTGCAATGCAGCACAGCATCGAAAACTACTGGGCCTCCCTCCAGGGTAGCGGTGAAGAGGCGACACACAAGGTGACCAAGGTTTCCTGACTCGGGCAGTTAGAAGAGTCTTTCTCAGGAGGGGTTACTCTCCAGAGAAACAGCAGCACCCTAGAGAGGCATCTTTGACACCATTTACTGCACTGGATGAAAACAGTGCATTTTCTATCCCTCTTCACACAACTTTTAGAGAGGTTTCCTCTCATCACGAGTTTGAGTTCAGGTAATAGAAAAGTTATACTTTTAGTTTATTGCTATGTCATGATCCTGGATGGACTGTGTCTTTAGACTTGGATTATTGTTTTTTGCTGAATTAAACCTAACAAATGGTCCTTCACGAATGCATTTTTTGTTGAAATGCTGGTTGTCAGCATGCAGTCACACAGGACAGCAAAAATATGGTGTGATATAGACCTAAGAGATAAACAAAACTATGTGTCAGACTTGCTGGGCAATGTTGGTAAAGATTCATCCTTACTGTTAAGAAGATACTTTCAATGTCTCATTTTCTTTCTTCCAACTGTGCTTAAAAAGTTAGATGTATAAATGTTCTTGAGTACATTTCACAAAAATACTCTTTTTAAAAAAAAAAAAAAATTGGTGCTACTTCTGATGAAGGATGACAGGTCATTAAAAGACTTCAGTTATTAATGTGTTCAGGCTTAATGCATTAAAACTTTTAGAACAAGACAACATGAGATGCGTAAGATAAGCTAAGCTAAGCTAAGCTAAGCTAAGATAAGATAATCTTTATTAGTCCCATATGTGGAAAATTTGTAAGTTTCTGGTATGGGGGATCCCATATGGAAAAGAAAGTAAAAGTAAAAACTTATAAAAGACTTGCATAAGATGTGGCCTACTTCATATAGTGAATCATATAAGGCTTATATGATTTACTCATGAAAGTGGCCACTGCTTCCTCTACCTACAGTGATAGAGGAAATTCTGCAGCTGGCTATAGTGGTGGGCTCAGAGCTGCCTCAGAGTGGGAGGAAATAGATTACCCTTATCAAAGTTTTCTCAAAGGAAAGTTGCAGCCATGAAAGCTAATTACACTGTGGCTCCACAGGGAACAACTACAGAATCTACTGATTTCCTACATTTTATTATCTCTAAGCTTTGCTGACAGGATTATGTGCACAAAGTGCTACTCGTGGTCATATTTCATATGTAGTTATATTACTTTATGTGTGATAGCATGTGCAGTGTGCTTTCACTGCAAATCTTCATTGCAAGCACAGGATTTGGTGTCCTTATTATGGATCTACTGAGCTGCTGCCAATATTTAAAAGAGATAAACAAAACAAAGAAGAAAAGAAAGGAAATAGAGATTGTAGGGAAGAAGGAAGGTCCACAAGGAAGACATGAGCAAAAAGTTTATCTGAACCAGAGACTGTATATAAAATCTGGATGCAGCCATCTATACATTGCTGACTAATGTTTTGAAACCTTGAGTTCATGATGTGGATGCTGAAGTCGTACGCGGTAGCGAACTGTTAGTTACAGTGTAGCTCGCTTTTTCATCTATTTAACCCCAATCGACCATAAATTTGAAAATGAATGTAATTTTTTTTTTACTACACATGATGTGAAATTAGAAATTGAGATTATAAACTTATTGGAAAATGGTTTACCAAAGTTCCAGTATAATAGTAATGAAAGGTGAAGATTTTAACCATCTTTTTTTTTTTTTGTCCCCATCAGGAGGTGGGTAGGGATCCAGGCGACTCTTCCAGCCAGTAGAAGCAATGCAGCTTAGAGGTACTTGCACACTGGATTTACTTTTCAGACCCACATGATCTTTAGTCTTTTGTCCACACACCATCCCTGCAGAGAACTAGTTAATTATCATCCAATTAATTTTCAGAAACAGTTCTCCTGACACGTTCAAATCTGTCTAATATGTGTGAACTTGCTCTAAGCTGTCTCTTTCACCACTGAATAAATCAGTCATTCCTTCAAACGTTTGACATTGACAATGATTGACTACCAATTAAAAAGACTTTTCTCTTTCTCTGTCTTTCAGTCCATCTCTACATGTCTTTCCCTTCATTTTCCTTTTGTTCAGGTCAAAATAATTCCAGCAGAGCACTCTTAGCATTTTGCAGTCAATCTAAAAGACAACATTTTGTCACGCCTGATGGAAAACGTATTAATATTCCAAAAGGAGGCATCTGAGAACCGACCGGCAAAGTTCAAGTGCAGCCTGACACACTGATCACTTATGCTAGACAAGTGATAAAATTGTAGATATGCATAAAAAAAGATCATTCGATTTTTGAAATAAAACTATTTAATAGAAAAAGTAAGTAGAGAAACCCTGTCTCTTATCTCATACTAATGCTATATTTGCAGTATTTCTAAAGTAGCTGCACTTGTAACTCCTACCTTAGTTGCGTGACGATGGTTGTTGCACAGGGGAGTGGATCTTTTGTTTGTCGTTTGCTTTTTTGCAGCTGAACTACATGGGAAATCCAGAAAAAAACTGTGGATCTTGCATTAAAAATTGCAGTAATCACTGTGGAAGAGGACTCTTATGTGGAGCCATGTCAACGCTTGGTTTACGTTTCTATAATGGTTTGACTTGTAAATCTGTGTTATCAGAAAATGGACCCACAGGGGACATAAAATCAGCTTATAGTCTTGTTTTTGCGCAGTCTCATCTCATTTGGGGAAAATGAAAAATGAATGAATGAAATACACAGCCCTCTGGGTATTTTAAATGACTTCATGTCTTACTGTATATTAGAGCACACCCTTGGTGATGCTGCAGCCCCGTGACAACACTGTATCTAAAATAAGTCAGCTACTTTTCTCACTTTATGAATCATGTTATAATAAACTTATTTTTTCTTTTTCCTCTCTCTTTTTTATGTTTCCTTCCTCCTTTGACTGCAGTGATTTTACTTTACAGTATATTCTCACTTTTTGTCGATAGCCTTGGATTCACTTGAGCTTTTCTCCCACTTCAGTTATATTCCTGCACTTCTCTCAAGTGGGCGATCACACAACCATGTCATCTTCCCTCTTACTTATCTTTTGCTTTATTTACCCTCTTTGGCCCATTCTTTGTCTATGTCAGAGTATTTAATTTTTTTCTTTTTCCTGTCCGCCTTTCACCCCTTTCACCCGTGTAAACACTTAACAATATCTCAAGTTTATTTCATGTACTTTTCATCCTTTAACTTTACATTACATCCCCACATTTCAATCTCTTCCACCTAATTCTCTGTAGACATCAAATAGAGGATAATGGCTCCCAATAATTCTCAACCCCCTCGTATCTGTTTCTCTGGGTGTGACCCAAATTGTTTTGGAGAGGCACGACATGGCTACTGGTGCCAGAGGTCCTTTTGTTGGGCAATGATTCAGAAAGCTGTAAACATTCATGCACTGAAACACACACAAATAGTCAGAGACAACACAGCCTTTTTTGTGCTCCATAGCAGGGTGAGTCAATTGTTGGCCTTGTGAGCATCATCAAATCCTTTCCAAGCTAGAGGAGCGATTATACAGTCACAGCAGAAATTACAGCTGCTCAGCAGAGACAGCATCACTGTTGACAAAAAGTTGAACTCTTTAGAAGATTATTTGGAAATTTGCAACAGACTAGTCTCACGAGAACGTTAAACATGACATCTCCTCTTAAACAACACAATGCCCATTGCTCCACGGAGAGGGAGAAGGAAAAAAAGACATGACCAGATGAGAAGTGGACTCTGCTATACACTATGAATAACCTATGTTTTATTCAGATTTAGGGGAAGCAATAAACTCTACCCGAGGCACTCACTTAGATGTTCTCTATTCTCTTATCACACTAAGAAATAACTTTCTATACACGCACAAACATACACATGGGGTGTGAAATCTAATCCCAGCCTTCTGTTACCACAGCAGCCACCTGTGACGGCTTCCTCTTGCCCTCATTGCTTTCTACAGAAAAACAAATGAATCCCAGGTGAGGGTAGAAGAGAGAAAAGGAGAAAAACACGGAAAACAAATGAAACACAGCCAGGGGTGCCAGGTTGGCAGCTTATCAGCATGTAGTAACTTCAAAACAACGCACGAGGCCTGAAAAAGACACAAGATAATACCTAGGACAGTAAAGCAACTGTTAAAACAACAAAAAACAACTGACTTTTTAACAGTGTAGCAGTAGTTCACATAAGGCCACAGTAGAACGTGAAACTCAAATACCATACACACTGTTCTTTACATCCTTTTTGTGTTATTTTCACACTACTTCTCTGCAACATTTAATAATCTGGCAGATTATTTTGTGAACCTTTGATGGAGGCTGACCCTAAAGCTGAGGACCTCTATACTAAACTAACCAAAAGCGGTAAGTGTATAAATGAACTAAAGCAAGTTCCACAAACAGCTAAAACACTAAAATAGCAATTAAATGTGTTGAAAGTTATTTTACTAAAGTGGTATTTCAATGTGGGGAATTAAGTTGAACCAAAGTATTTTCACATTGCTGTACTGGTGCTTTTATTCAAGTGAAGGATTTTAATAAAGGTCAAGATGGTATAAATCAGACCACAGTTCACCTCTTAAGAGATTTACACTTTAACTGAAGCAAATGAAGCTACAATAAAGCATCAAAAATTATAAAGGCTAAAGCAGTAATCCAGCTTCAGTTACCAGCCTCGCTCTTGCTTTTGAAAAAAAAAGGAAAAGATTGCTTCTGTGACTCAAATGAAATAATGACTCTGCCTATAAAGGGACTGGCTGTAACAGCAAGTAATAAACAGCAAGTAGCATGAAGGGCAAAGAAAAAAAACAAAAACCCAAGCTTCAGACTCGGAGGTTGCTGCTACTCTTATGAGGATGTAAGGGGAGGAGGGTTAAGTTATATCTGTCCACCGTAATATCAGAGGAAGGTGCTGCAGAAACCTCGAAACTTTTGACAGGTTTGTTTATAAGAGCAGGTGGGAAACTCAGGGCCGTTGATGTGGATTAAAGCTTGAAAAATTATCTCTGACCAATGTGTTCTTTGGAATAAATAGCAACCAGTCTTAACAAATCTGTTGTTTGGTATATAAAAAGTCTGTATAATTAGATTTGGAGATTAAATCCTGACTAAATCCTGAATTCATGCTTCCATCATGTGGTAGTCTGCAGGGGTGCCACCAAGGATTTGGGGCCACGTGAAACCCCCCCCAAAAAACTGATGTTTTTAATGATAACATTATTAGATTTTATTTTCTTTCTGTCACGGTCCGCGTGGCAGACTGTGGGGATGTGGAGGAATATAGGACCCAAAACGCAGGACTCATTGATGAAGGCAGTGCGTTTATTTACAGTGATGTAACAATCCAAACAACAATAAATCCCCAGTGCGATCCCGACTCCCATTCCGTGTCTTCTCCCTACTCCCGTGCTCTGTCTCCGTTCCTTGTGTACAGTCTGTCTGCTGCTTCCTTGTTTCCACAAATCCTCCTGGGGAAACACACATACAAAGGCAGCCGTGAGTACCTTTACATAACGGCAGACTGGCACTTACTTCGCACATTTACTGAGAACTGATGGAAAGTCACTCAACAATACAGAGTTGAGGAGCTCTCAGCCACACTGGTTTGTAGCTCCCCCACGATGCTTGATCAGCTGCAGGTGTGTGATCATTTCCTTAGGTGTGGCCAGCCACCTGGCAGGGCACACCCACCAGGCCTGAAGATGCCTGTAAACAGGTGCTCCCAGATACACCTGCATCCACACACACGCACACACCCACACATACCTGCCAATACACAAGCATGGAACACAGGAACAGCAGCAGTGCAGAAGAAACACACATCAAATAATAATAATAAAATTCTCATCTATAAAATGGTGTAAAAGTGTTTTTTACTGCTTACTTTTTTTATATGAAGTATTGGCATTGGCAAATATAGCTTAAATAATCCTTTGGATATACATTTTTAAAACAAAGTATAGTTAACTAAAATATATCTCTGTCCTTAGACCCAGTGGAACTCAGATAGGCTTTAATCTGTTTTAGCTTTCACCACCTGAACAGTCAAAGGCATTGTGAAAAATGTATCCAGAGCAATACACACTTCCTCACAAATGCTCTGTTTATGTGAGTTATAATGATAATGTATTATCACTATAACCTTCTCCTTCATTTAGACCCAATTTTTGACACAAAAGAGCTCACCTACTTCTTCAGATATCAGTGGGGCTGGTCCAGTGTTAGGTGTTTCAGTATGAGGAGATGGTTATGGAACAGGTAAGTCTAGGAAAGTCAAGGAGTTTCTTTTTTTAATGTGGACTTTGCTATGACTTTAATTTACAGCTGTTGCTCATCTGTCTTTTGAAACATAGACTTCTAATGGGGCTATCCGACTGTCTTACCGCACTAGCATTCAGCATCAGCTAGGAGCGCACGCACTGGGCCAAACCAAATCGTGATATAAGGAGGGGAAGGAAGGGGAGGCTAGTAGAGGCTGGGTGGATTTTATTCTTTGTTGCCAAAAACAAACAAACAAACACGTTTCTGAGAACCATGTGAAAGCAAACATTATTTTAAGGTGATAGGTTAATAATTTTCATAAAAAAACAAAAAACAAAAAACAAAAAACGACTGTTCTACTGCTTTCTGGGGCCGCTGTCAGTCATGTTCCCTTAGAATCGTCATCACTTTCTCTCCCTTAATGCGGCCCCTGGTAGTCTACACACGAAAAGGCAAAGTTGAACTTAAGAGTTGATGTATTTGCTCTCTTTTGTCAAGTGTGTAGCAAGAAGGAGTGGGTCACGAGAATCTATTGATCTGAGCCAAAGGTCAAATCTCAAATACTGGATTAAATTAAACTCAGATCAAATGTGAAATACAAACAAACAAGCAATCCATTTTTTTTCTCAGACACTCTGGACTGGAGTTGGTGTGCCTGGGAATTCCAACAGCCAATGCTAGATTAGCCTGTTAGAGTGCCCTGGATGTGCTATCGAGCCCCTTCTGTAGCCTCTGGCTCCCAGTATTTGGATTTATATGTTTTGGACACCACAGTCAATACTGCCTTACATGAATTTAATTTGTTCCAAATTCAATCATCTATGTTTATAGTTTTACCTGTTACTTAATACTACATTTAAAATTTTAAACAAGTGTTTCACTGAAATTCAGCCAAAATGTCTTGTTTGTAGAGTCTTTTTGGAAAAAAGTAGCAGCAGGGCGTTATGAGCACTCAGTTGTTGCCCTGGTAACCTTTTTTTTTTCAGTGGCTTTTGCTGTTATAAAGGGAGCAGAGATATTTTACTGTCTTGATTTCTTTAATGTTTTGCCTAAAGACTAAAAGTACTAAAAACTATAGTAGCAGTGCTTGCCTTTCTGTTTTTATTTCTTAAACATCACAACATGTAATTCATTCAAAATAAAGCACTCATATGACAGTCTAATGTTAGCATGGTATCATGTGTCTTAACTACAAATTACAGTAAGAAATTCACAATTTTGGATTTACTTCCTCAGTCCTCATAACTGGACAAAAAAAATCTTAGGGTTAGAGTTGAGGCTATGGATGGGTTCTTCAGGGATCAAGTTAACAAAAGAACTTTGCTGCACTACAAAGCTTGCTGAAATGTAACCAGAACTGTGCTACAAGTATGTAAAATCATACATTTGGTGTATTTTCTTTGGAACATTCCCCTGATTGGTCATTAGAAGGTAGCAGAAAAAATGGCAGAAGCTGCTGACAGCAAATGAAAGGATGAGATAGAGAGAGGAGTCTGAAACACAAGTCTGGGAAATTTGACTGACTAACACGTCCACACACAGTGGGTGTTTCCAGCAAGCATGAGGCAAGAATATGCATGCAATTTGACAGCGTCAACTCTCCCCTGAGAGAACCTCATGCAGCATGCAAAGCTTGTTCTGTAGACATTAGCCTGGTCGAAATATTTTGATTTTTAACCTGAAGTTTAATATATATTTTCAATAAAAGTATAAATAGCCACAACATCAAGAGCATTAAAAAAATACGTTTTCTAAGTGAAATTAAAACAAGGTTATAACATTCCAGCAAGACATATTGGCTTGTATGTATCCTTCATCCTGTGGTCACCTAAAAATAACATTTTCAATCTGGACTCGATGAAAGAGGATTGCAGCTGAGTTTTCCCCCCAAATGTGATGTGTTTGTCCCCAGAAGTCTGTCAGAAATTTAAAAAAAAAAGAAGTCAAAAGTCAGAGGGAAAAAACATGTCTGAACTATGTAATTAAAGTTAGAATTCTGAGAAAACTGGAAGAATTTTGACAGTAATCGCAGAATTTTCTATTTTTTAAAAACCTTTTGTCTTTTGAGATTCTTTTTTTTCTCAGTCGCCCTAATCTGTCCCTCATCTTCTGTATACTTGCCATCTTTCTATCAGTGTTTCATTTCAAAAGTCAAATTCTGAAAAAGTCATGATCCCAAACTATTTTTTTTTCCGTAGCACAAATCATCATCTGTACACTGTCCATCTTTTCATTATCAACAAATCATTATTCCCCTGCAGTGAATGAGATGAGAGATGAAAAGAAGATAGCGCTCTGAATAAGGAAGAGAGATAAGGCTGTTTTGTAGGCACTGCTTCAACTCTGAAAAGTAGCACAAAATGTTACAAACGTTTTTATCTTCTTCTAATCAGCAGCACCAATAATGTATGCAAAAAAAAAAAGTTTTTAAAAGTGGGAGGATGAACGGAAAACAATGACTTATTCATCAGACTCAATTCAGCTAAGAAAAATCGATTTACATACAATAGAATCTGAAAAATAAAGAGAGAAACAAAGGCTAACACTGTAAATCAGTGTAATGCCGCAAATGCAGTCCAATATATGACAATAGATCTTGTTACTCTACATTCAGACTTTTCCACTCCCTTAACTCCCATAGCCAAGGTTTCAGCAAAACAAACACATAATTATCCTTTCTACAGCACAAATAAGGGGAAGAATTAATTAGGCAGCAGTCAAGTTTCCAAAATACTTCTGTGCATCATTTAGCCCTAAACTAATGAACGAGAGGATTGCATAAAGAGAAAGCCATCATTAATTGGCAGATTATTTTTTTGTAATAAGTGTGTGTATTAATTCTTTCTTATTAGAGAATGACTAGAAAAAAAATGTTAAGGCTCAGTATGTCATGATGCTGGGTTTTGTACCCAGCGTTTTCTGTTTGAGACTTTTCTGTTTGACTTTGTTTTAGTTTTCAGTTTAAATATTCCCGTTGCTTAGGTTAGGTTTTCATTCTGATTTTGTATTTATTGTTTTCTTTGTTCTATGTTCCCCATACCTAGTGTCATGGTCCGTGGTCCTGTGTCTGTGGAATGCGTGATGCTCGGGTAGCCACACCCCCGGGCTGGGCCATCACCGGCACTCACTCTATCGTAAGCCCCCTACTCTAACTCAGTCCTGATGTGTTTTCCCCGCTTTCCGGCTCCCTAGTAATCCTCTCCCCTTTCTATTGCAGCCTCCCACGGTCCCGATTCCGGCTTCCTCGTGTCATTGTTTCCCCGGGTTTTTAGTTCCTTGTTTTGCTCCCTAGTTTTCCCGGGTCGCCTTTCATTATTATAATAAAGTGTCCTTTCTGCTAGCGCTGAGTCTGCGTCCGGATCCTTTTGTGCACGTGCGCCGCGGTGCATGACACCTAGTCTGTGTTTCTGTTATATCTTCTGTGTTTAGTCAGTTTTGTTTTTGTTTACTTTGGTTTTTCAAGTTAATGTGTTTTAGCAGCAGTCTCAGTGTTAGTTTCGCGTTTTATTTTGACAATCTCTCATCCTGTGCATGTTGTGTTCAGTTTTTTGATTCTGTTCACCTGTGCCTTATGTTCCCCAGCTGTGTCTCTTTCCCTGATTCTTTGTCTTGTCATTGCTGTACCCATTTTGCAAGCATGGGCGCCCAGTTTGCTCATGTAATCAGTAAGTTCTAGTTTTCTATAAAAGTAATAGTTTTCAGTAATTCAGCAATAGCCAATTTAGTAGCTTTTATGCTCTCTTTTTTATTTATTATACTTGCTTTTGTGAAAAAGGCTGCAGTTAAAGAGTTTTGCTGTTTTTATTGTAAAAAAATGCACACTGACAACAAAGAATCAATGAATCAATCAAATTAATTTTCAGAGACTCGAGAAAATGTAGTAAATCGTCATATACAATGTAGTTTGTAAACTATTAATATAGGTTTGAATGAGAAAGAACCTTGAAACTGGCTGCTTTATGCTAAATTCTCTCACAGGCTTGCTTTAAAAAGTGTGAAAATATAGTCAGAACAAATGATCCCAATACTAGTTAATGTCTGGCAAAAGTCATATATACCATGAACACATCTGGCCCCACGTGTTTGAGAAGCACAGGACTCGTGAATGACTGCATGGTCAAGAGAAGTCCCTTTGTAACTGCACAGGAAGTCAAGAACTCTCTTGAGTATGTGGTTCATGAGACATATCCAAAAAGAAACTGAGTTGGGGAAGAACAGAGTAATGAAAAACCACTCAAAATCCATCAAAAATGATGACAAGTGGACAGTGTAGAGAAATACAGAACAGCTCATGACCCAAAGGAAACCTTTTCATCTGCCAACAATGGTGGAGCTGCTGTTATGACCTGGACTCTCAGTAGAATAGTCACCCTGGCATTCAGTGAGCGCTGCAGTGCTGAAAGCAGAAACAGGAGAATGCACAGGAGGAGACACTGTGTTCAGATTTCACAAAATGCATCACAACTCACTGGGCAAGATTTCATCATTTAGCAAGATAACAGCTACCAACGAGCTTTACTGCAACAAAATGTAATATAACCTTTAGTGGCTTGAGTCAATGACCTGATCTTAGTTCAGTCCCAGTTAACCTGCATTATACCAGATTAAAAGCAACAGCGAAGGTCAGAGAGAGCAAAACAGCAGACATAACTAATTAAAGCTATGAGTTGTTTTTAATATTTGCATTGTAAAATTAATCAAATCAAAACTAAATCTAGACTATTCCATACAAAAAAGGAGGATAGATGCATTAGCAGATTGTAATTGACTTTTTGAAATGAAATGACCACATACATAGAATAAAATACGTCCATTCCTTGAATTAGTGAAGTCTCACCAAAACCACCACAAAACAATACATAGATGGACCAGTGAACATTGATACATTTGTGGAAAATCATTTTTGTCATTCTTAAAATGTAGAGAACATCCTATCTAAAGAGAATCCATGTTCATGAACTAATACGATGATAATCTAAAAAGACGAAATGATATTAATATGGATCAAACAACATGAATAGTTTATAAACCCCTTGGGAAAATTTGCTCATCATCTCTGCCTCACCCAGCATCTCAGAGGGAGGCAAAGGAGAGCAGCTCTGGGAAATATGTATCCTTTCATCCTCTGCTTTCCACTTTATCAAAAGTAATCAGTTATG
The DNA here is from genome assembly GCF_051167445.1 of Perissodus microlepis. Classification (NCBI taxonomy): domain Eukaryota; kingdom Metazoa; phylum Chordata; class Actinopteri; order Cichliformes; family Cichlidae; genus Perissodus; species Perissodus microlepis. The sequence goes on from NC_140462.1 coordinate 11,251,901, forward strand.
CATACACCAAATAAGATAATCTATCCCTGTCAGTGTGTAGGTAGCAATATTTACTTGTGATTGCAAATATCATGTTGAGGTTCATTTCCTTTTCTATCTATATCTACAGGGTGTTCCTTTCCTTTATACAAAATATCTGCTTTCGCCATTTTCCTCCCACATGAGCCAAACGTCAAGCACACACAAGAATTCAAATGATATTAGGATATATGCCAGCACATATCACAGGTACCACACAAGTGCGGGGTCATAGACTTATGTATACACACACGCAGACAAAGACTGACAAAAGAACATTCAAGTCTGTTAACCCCACACCATGTTTGAGAAACCATGGTAAATGGTAAAATGGTAAATGGTCTGTATTTGTATAGCGCTTTACTTGGTCCTAAGGACCCCAAAGCGCTTTACACTATACACAATCATCCACCCATTCACACACACATTCACACACTATACACCATAACCATAATGATTCTTTCTTTCTGTGTACTTTCTTTGAGATTGTATTTCTTTTCCAGAATCTCTCCATTAATCTGCCGAAACCTGATTTTCATGACAAACAATAAGACACGCAGACTCACTCCATCACTAGTGCCAGAGAGCCAGATGGAGGAGGAGGAGAGGGGAGGAAGAGAAAGGCACAGGGTGGGGGATGTGACAAAAAGGATGGAAACCATTAGAATTTGAACAGTTACCAGAATCTGCAATTATGTTTGGTATTGTGTATCCTGCTTTCCAGTCTTTAGGCATGAAATATATAGGTGTTAAACATGCCACTCAGTGTTCAGTGAATGACAGTCATGAAAAAGGGTGATATTGATGGTGCAATTAAAAAAGAGTGCGGAAGGTAAGGTGCTAATAATTCCTTCATCCAGGCCTATTCAGATTTTTTATTTTTAAAAACAAGCCTGGTGATACATTTAACTATTATGCAGCCAACTCCCATTACATCTGCATGAAGAGAATCTAAACCACTTCAGTAAACTGCAACAGTCAGAAATAAAACCTGATCACAGATCATCCACTGCATAATGAAGATGGCAGCTTGTACTTGGGAAGGAAAATGGCTAGTTACAATTTCTTTGCAGGTCCATAGCTTTACACTTACAAATGGGCAAATGAAAACATTAAAGATGAATATTGATAATAATGTTGGAGCTGTTGTCACTGTTTTTGCTTATCCATAGATAGAACAATAGGAATCGTGAGGCACAGTTATCAGAAGGTCCTCGCATGCAATATCAACTCTCTCTGTCTTTTTATGTCTGTATCTGTAAATGACACATTGCGCTTCAAGTGGACAGATGTGAAGTGTTAAAAACAGCTGGGGGCTTCCAATCATTATTATTGTATCAGATGTTGCGTGAACGTGTAGTGTAATGTGTTTATACAGTCTATTTTGTAAACTCCCACTTTGTTGTAGTGATTATTACACAATACAAGACAAGATAATGCATTCAGTCAAATTTTTATCCAGCGAAAAGTTTGGCTTTGTGTGTTATTTGGTGTTATATGTACAGTGCTGTGCAAAAGTCTTGAGTCACTCCTAATTTCTTCATATTTTTCTTGCAAGGAGCCATGCTTGGCCTTGGAAACTAGTTCTTAAGGCTTTTTGGAGGTTTTTCAAAGCTGATCTTTGGACATTGGCTGCTTTTTTCCCTATTTTCAGTCCAAGCCTCGTACCTAACCATTTTCAGAGGAAGTCGGTTTTTTTCTTTTTAATAATCTGCTTGGCACCAATCTAAGACTCATTCAAGCATAAAAAGGCCGCTCACTCAAAGGGTGAATAGTGTTATGTCTACTTAGCAAAGAATCAATATATAATTCTGTCTTTAGGCATTTTATTACTGGCAGGTTGTCGTAAACACATAATCTGTTTCCATCTCTTTAGTTAAATCTAGGACAGCCATAAAACAATATGTTTGCACCAACAAGATGATTCTCAAAGAGCTATTAGCCTAAAACTTGGCATATCTGAACATCTTTAAAATATTTTAAATTCTGTCAGCAATAACGCCACTTTTGAGTTTTATGTTTGGTTTTCTAAGTCCTGTATTTGAGTCCAACCCTGCCTGCTAGACAGCTGTCCTTGACACTTTTTGTATTACACAGTGTTTCCATTGAAGTTTGCATGTGTCAATAAATTGCTGCACTTACTTCTTCTATGTCTATTGTCCTAGCAAAATATAAAAGGACCGAGGGTGGTTTAATGTAACTATGAAAAAGTAAACTGTTACCAAATCACATTTTGGAATGGAAAGGGACTTTAGTTAATGTCTGGGCTCTTTCTCTTTCAGACATAGCAAAGTTTATTATTTATCTCTTTTCACTTTCAGAAAAATTTGCAGCATGATATCAGTGTTGAAGAGAGTGTGCAAAAAGCTCAGTTTTCTAAAGCTATTTTTTCTCCTCCCTCTTCTGATTATATTTGCCAGTTGACTAAAAAAAACAAAAAAACAAAAGGAAAATAAAATGCAAATCCCACAACTGAACCATGACTGAAACCCAAGCCACTGTTAAATAAAGGTGGGTAAGGCTAGCAACTTCACTCACAGTACCGACCATTGTTGCATAACAGAACAATGAGCAATACCCCCCGAGTCTCCTGACTGGGGGGAGGTGAGAGACTCAATGGGAAGACTACAATGGTAACATTATAACAGTAACCGCTACAGGAAGTCCACTGACCCAAACCACACTAACCAGGGGACTGCTGGATGTGAAGCACCACTGCGGAAAGATAAGATACATCAATCCAAGATCACCTGTGAAAGAAGCGAGAAACAGTTGGCGCGCATGGTGGAAACATGCAGTAAAATGCTCGAGGATTCTTGTCAGGAAGCACCCCTCAGTATCGGAGACCCTAGCAATTGCTCCACCCCTCAGCTATGCGGTACCCACAGCACTACCCCAGACACCCAACCTACAAGAAAGAGAGGGACAGACACACACATACACACACAATCATACTGGAACCATACCAAATTAGAGTTAGGGTGTTAGTGTTAGAGGCCATGTTGGCAGGACCAGTTGAACAGAAAATAGACAGCATGGCAGAAACTGTCAACTGCCCAACAGGAGAGCAAAACAGATCTTGCAGCTAAGAATGGAAATCAGGACCCTCGACAAGAAGTGCAAACAGGGTGGCTCCAACGAGAAGGAGGGGATAAAAGACCTGACAACTGAACTATGGGGACAACTGTGCAGACTGAGGGCTCAGAGGTCTCAAAGGCTAAAAAAGGAGGAGGCTCAGCGAACTCAGTTGATCAACGACCCATACAGGTTTACCAAGATCGATGGCTGAGACCTACCAGGCAAATTCAACGTGCAGGATTGTGATGCTGTTTAGAGGCTCCAATGACAAAAAGATGAGAGATGCAGGAGTCACCACAAGAGCTGGAGGCAAATGGGCTGCAGACGCATTAGTGACGCAAGCAGAAAGCATGCTCAAGTTGCGAGACATTATTGGCAATCCTTGCATGGAGCGTCAGGGATATGGATCCACCCACTTTTGACAATTGGAAAAAGCTTATCCAAGACAGAGGAGAGAAATGGTCCAAGCTGAAGTCCAGGAGTTTGAGGAGGAAGGTAGAGTGTTCAGAGCCACGGAACTGGGTTCACAAAGAACTTGGACAAAGTGGGACCTGCGGGAGCAAACGATTACTTTGCCTTACTTTGGAGATTGGAGCCTTTCTGCATCTCATTCTTGCTCTGCCCAGATTATGACACACTTCCATCACAAACAAACTTGTATAGGTGGGGAATGAGTGAGGACATACAGGTTATGTGGGGAGACAGGGACAATGGCGCACATTCTAGCAGGATGCAAGACTACTCTCAGCCAGGGAAATTACAGGTGCCAAGATAAGGTCCTTAGAGTACTGACCGACATGTTGGAGCAGAAGAGACAGAGAAGACATCAAGTTTGAGGAAGACCAATGCTATGCATCCAGCTTTGGAGTAGGAGGGAGCAGAGTAGCTGGGGATGAGGAGAAGATGGGCATTGACTGGCCATCATTGCCAACCCACCAACATGAGGGTGTTGTGATTCAGCGCTGAAAATGCCCAATGGTAGTTGGACACCACCTGATGACACCTTCTCCTGGTTAAAAGCTGCAATCGCCTACAAAATGACTTGAGGTGGATGCACTTCCGGGTGTATTTTATAAAATAAAATATAGGTTAATTTATAGTAATGGACTTTCTGTCCCACTGTTTTCCTTCAGCCACAGTCTATTTAATGGAATAAGAACTACATTTTAACATTGCTCTGTAATCTCACAGAGTGATAATTTGGCAAATGTTACAGCAAATTACACACACAAATATGTGAGAATGGAAAGTAATACCAAAATGTCTCCCTTTTTAGTAATAACATTATCAGGACAGAAAATTTGCAAACCACACCCAGCTTTACTTCAAAAGACAGAAAGATTCCTTTTATTTTCTGATAAATGTGGTCTAAGAAATTTTGCGGGAAAAAATCCAATTACAGAATCCTTCCTAGAGAAATAATGAAAATTCAAATGGGTTATGTAAATTTTGACTGTTAAGTAGCTGGGGACAAGTGTGGCAAGCAAGAGATTGTGCACTCACCCACACATACATTAGCCACTTTGCTTTTCCAACACTTTCCATATTTTCATTTGAATCCATCATTTCCTCCGTGTCAGTTCTTTGACAGTGCTGCTAATGTTGCTTAATGAAATATGTTGACAAAGGAACTACGCTCTGTCCTGCATTTAGCGTCGCTGTCTTGAGACGGAGGAGGTGAGAGAAAAAACCCAGGAGATAGATGATCCCCCCAGTCACTGTTAGCACACAGAGAATGCAGGAGAATCCCCTGCCTCCCCCACCATCAGGTTAAATGGCTTCAATACACTCCTCACTGACTTAATGTAGCATAAAAATAGGAGTGGAAAAAAAGAGAAGGAAGAGAAAGAATGTGGGGGAAGATTAAGGAAAAGAATTGCACTGTGGATAAGTGGTAGATGAAAAGTGGAAAAAAGCAGAGGACGAGGAGCAGGGAAGAGTAAGCAAGGTGGGCTAAAGGAAAACAAAGACACTTGGAGGGATAAGAGAGATATAGGGGCTAATGAGTGGCAGAATCAGAATGAAATATGAGGGGAGGATGTGAGTGATAGCAACCATAAAAAGGGGAGAGTGAGGCATGAAGTTTAGGGGAAAGTGCCAGGGAAAGACTTGGGGGTAAATGGTTTGGAAAAACAGCCATGACTTGAAATAAAAAAGAACTATTGGGGGGGGAAAAGGCATGAGAAGAGGAGAAGAATGATGGGTAATGAGGAGAAGGAATTCATTGGACTGGGTGTGTGAACACTCTTGAGATTAAAGCATTTTCTTATTAACAGGATCTGGGTATGAAGGGTCAAGCTTGCAGGTCTACATAATCAAACTGACAAAATAAATCTAGATCTGTCTGTGTCTTCTTCATGAACAACAGCTCGCTAGTGAGCCCACTAGTGATTTTATCTAGGACCAGGGGACTCGTTTGGCCAGTCATTGATGTGGACTGTCATCACTGATTCCACTGGAAGACTTTCTGACCTTGCCTTGCTATTTATTCTCCTTTTTCTTTCCTAATCCTTCTATGGAGGAAGTTTAATATCACCATGATTCAGTCCTGCGCCTTGCTTTTTTAAAACCACAATGGTCCTTAATACTTCCATGGTTTGCCTTTCCTTTCACTTTACAGAATGAATGAGGTCATGTGTATGGATCTGTGTATAAAGGATTTATTTTTAATAGCCAAACTGACATTCATTTCTCACCTTAACACAATGGCAGTAGCAGACAGTAATGGCACGAACTGGTGACAACATACTACTTATTTTTTTAATTTCTTTTTTTAAAAAGAGAGAAATGAAAAGCAGTTACTTGGAGGGGCTGGCTAGAGCAGGTTGTGCCTAAATACCAGAAATTTGTTGTTCTTTCTATTACCACTGATTCTCAGTACCAACTCTGATGCCTTCCAACCTTTTTAAACTTCTGTAATGCTTCTCTAATGTTTTCGTATGCTCTTTAGTCAAAGTGAGATTTTTAATGTTAAAATATAATTAGAGTTTTAAATGAATTTTTAAATTTGCTCTTTTACAAAAAAGCAGAAAATATAGTGAAGCACATTATTACTTTTTCATTAAGATGCCAGATTACAGTTATTTACTTGCATTACTGAACAGAAAAACTCATTTCAGTGGCTAATGAATTTTGATTAATGTTTAATTTGTCAGAGAAGTCCAGTGTGTCAGTTTTAAACAAGCTCTTGGTAGATTTTTAAAATATCTTTTTTCTTTTTTAATGACATGTTGGTCTAATACCTTTGTTAAGCACCCCAACCCGTCATAGCAGCCGCCCTCTCCTGAGCCTGGTTCTTCCCGAGGTTTTTCCATTAAAAGGGAGTTTTTCCTTGACGCTGTTACCAAAGCACTTGCTCAAAGGGAGTCATGTGATTGTTGGGGTTTTCTCTGTTGTATTATTAGAGAGCCAACCTTACAATGTAAAGCACCTTGAGGCGACTGTTCTTGCAATTTGGTTCAATATAAATATCACTGCATTGAATTGAAGTGAATTCAGCACTGTATAATTTTATTGTAAGCCCTCTCAAACTATTTAAATGGTACAGGATAATATATGCACAATAAGATAATCTTAGCCACTGCATCATGTGACTTTTCTCATTTTTTAACACTTTTCCTCCAATCTTTGTTAAAAAGTTTCAGTGGAGGAAATGAAATACATGATAACTGAGTGGTTGATAAAAGATCAGAGCATTAAAAGCAAAATAATTAAAGGTAATGGAGTGATAGAGAATCAGGATAAAAATTAAAAGGATTAGTAAAAGTCAACACAAAGTATGATTCTACTGTGTATTGTGTTTCAAATGTAGAAGTGCAAGTAAAAATGAAGAAAAAAAAAAGACAAAATAAGGAGGCAAGTTGAGTACAGAATTTGTTCATACCTCTTCCAATATCCATTTTTTATCTTTGTTGTAATTAAATCATATGATTTAAAAAACCAAAACCCAACAAAGCTTTATAGTTTTGGTTGGTGACAGGTGCAGGAACCTGGAAAGGATGCAATTTCAAAACAGAACTCTAAAAATGTCCAAGGGTTAGACCTTGGACATTACATTAAAAGGAAGTGATAAACCTCAGCTACTGCCTTTGCAAACCAGTACACATGCTCTAACAGAATTACCAAAGCCGATATGTGTCACAGCATAACCCAATATTTATGTGACTGTTCTGTGCTGACTGCTAAATTTAAATAAATTAAGAAAATTGCCACCTACAAAGATTTAAAGTAAATAAATCCTTAAAGTCTAAATCTTTTAATATCTGACTCCTTGCCTATTTGTGGCCTTTCACTTCTGATTCTGCTAAAGATTATACAACCGAGAGAAGCAATATTGTGTGCTGCGAGGTAAACGTCCTCGAAGAAAGAACAACACTGCATTAGGAGTCAGGAGGGGTAGCTTTTGCATAAATTACATTAACATGCTTTTAATGTTGCGTTTACTCATGGTTTCCTTAAGTTTCCCTTCAGGTTTTAGACACAAAAACTATTTGTGTTACTTTAGAAGTATATCATTTTACCTTGCACAAATGACAGTTGATGAACACAATGTGTTTACATGTAACACAAAGAGATCCTGAATGTGAAAGTAAGACCAGTCCCATCTGTAACACCAACTGTAAAGGACACCTGGCCAGTTTTTCCTAACAAAGCTTTAGTACTGCATACAGTGCTACTACATCTATACTATATTTATACTGGTAATTACACAAATAGTGGGTTTCACTCCACTGTGCTGGGAGAGTACATGTGCATCTTCATGTACTTTAAACAGTGGGGACCAAAACTGAGCACATTACAGTTGGAGCTAATAAATATTTAACAGTAGGTACTTTTATTGAAATGACTGCAACATACACGTGAGGAATGCCGGAACCAATGACGCCAATACACAGCTGGAGCCATAAAAATGAGAAAATGGCACAGGATTGCATTGAAAGAATATTTACTACTGTGTTTGCATTAAGCCAGACGCAATTACAGGCTTTTACACATTACATTTTGTTTCACAGAACCATTATCTATGTGCAAACAGGGCATATTGCTATCAAGTGGACATATTATGGGTGTCGAGGTGTGTAAGTAATCACATTTCTGGGCAGGTACAAATCAAGCTAAATAGAAGAATAAATCACAGTTAATCTGGATACCAAACAATGTGGTTCTTAGCCAAACAACCCGAAATTCATCACGTTTCCTGTCTTCTTCCCCTCTCTTTGACTTATTCTGTCTTGTTTCACTTTTCTGACTTCAATCTCTCTCCTCGTTCAAAGTCATTAGGCTTTAAAATCTTGAGTCGGCTATGAACTGCATAGTGCCAGTCAAATTAAGATGTGTTTTCACATTTTTCAATACAGCTCTGCCTTTACACCCTTTTTATACTCCTTCTTTACTATATCTGTCTCTTTTTAATTGACTTCCTCTCTTCTCAGCTTCTGCCCAGTTTTTTTTGTCAAAAATGCTTCACTAAAATCTGAAAATCAGCATCTGTACTAGTCTGCTCAAAAAGTTGACTTCAGTCAGAATAGCAGACTATAAACTTTGAGGGAGGCAGCAAAAACAAGGGGAACAGTAAAAGGGATTAACAAAAAAAAAAGACAGACTGAAAGCAGAAGCAGTAAAAGTTTGGAGTTGCACAACTGACCAAGTTTCTTGAGTGAAAGTTCTTCTTCATCAGTAATCGTGTAGACCGTCTTTAGTAGTTAATCACCTTGCAAAGCTGAGCTCCAAATGCTGGAGAGGCCTTGTGAAGTCATTCTTTCCAGTCAGCATGTGATACATTGTAGCTCATTTCTTTCTGTTTGTAATACCAGAACAACTGGATGTGTTTAGCCCACTTTTCCAAGGATCATCAGTACTGATCATAAGCTATACGCTGCAACACAGGAAATCACCAAAAGCACCACTCTATTTAAGGGCAGAAATACAGTTTTGAACAAAAACAGATTAAACCTTTGATCTTCCATTCACCCCCCAAACAACAACAAAAAAAACCACACTCTTGAATAAATATAGAATTATATATATTCATATTTATATATTCATCAACTCTGCTTTTTACACTCTCTGCTTTCCTTGATCACCTGAAAGCAAGCATGAACAGCTAAGTTGACAGGGTGGGCTTTACCTCTGCTGTCATTCAACAGCAATTACTTGTTCGGTTTGTGATGTTAATAGTGGGATGGGGCTGTCCAATAATAAATAAACTGGTAATTGAATCCATACATTTGCATTGATTAGCCTGGTAGCACTAATGAAAATTTCAGAATATAGAGATAAATGAATGTGTTGCCATCCAGTTTGTGGAAGAGTGATTCCTGTGGTTGGTTACTTGTTGTTCCTAGAGTATTTGAAAGAGGAATGGGAGGCAGAGCATTCCGTTTTAAGGCCTGTCAGAAGACAGATGTTGTCTCCACTTTTAAAATGAGGTTTAAAACTTTCTATTTTGCTAAAGAATATAGTTAGGGCTGGATCAGATGACCCTGAATTCTCCCTTAGTTATGCTGCAATAGGTGTAGGCTGCCGGGGGATTCCCATGATGCATTGAGTATTTCTTCTTCACTCACCTTTTTCACTCACTATGTGTTAATAGACCTCTCTGGATTGAATCTTTACTTATTATTAATCTCTGCCTCTCTTCCACAGCATGTCTTTTGTTCTGTCTTTTCCCCTTCAACCCAACTGGTGGTGGCAGATGGCCGCCCCTCCTGAGCCTGGTTCTGTCCAAGGTTTCTTCCTGTTATAAGGGAGTTTTTCCTTCCCATTGTCGAGAAAGTGCTTGATCATAGGGGGTCATAAAATTGTTGGGGTATTGTAGGATCTACCTTACAATATAAAGCACATTGATGTGACTGTTGTTGTGATTTGGCACTATATATAAAATTGAATTGAATTGAATTGATTTTAACTGAGTTCCCTTTATGAAGCCACATTTAGTTGATTTAATTGATTCGTGGACTGCAGTGATGTATCACAACGATCATCCTTGTTTGAGTTTGTTTTTAAACCAATTTACAAGCAGAGTTTTAAAAAGAATTAAATAGTTGAACTAGTCTGCACCCATGCTGGGACTAAAATGTAAATGAGCTGCTGATTTTGCACCATTGGCTGCCAAAGTTAGTAAAAGCAGATAGATAGATAGATAGATAGATAGATAGATAGATAGATAGATAGATAGATAGATAGATAGATCTTCTTTCCCTTGACACGTTGCCCTTACATATTTTTTTTTAAATCTTTCAATTTCTGGCCAATCTGCTCATTAAAGCTTCTGTTCAATCCACCACTCTTTTTTTCTTTCTGACTTTTTAGCCACAGAGAGCAAATGTCAGACATAGAACATTCAAAGCTGTCAGTAGGGATGAGTGTGTGTGTGTGTGTGTTTCTATGTGTGTGTGCATGTGCACATGCCTCAGATATATTTTATGTCAATCTGTCAGCCTCTCACTTTATCAAGTAAAAATTTAATAAATAAAGAACATTTTTCCCAGCCAAGATGTCGCTACGTTGAAGAAAAAACATGTATTTACATAGTTAGAAATTGATGTTAATTCACTGTCTTGGTGGCACTAAGATAGAGGATTGTTGGTAAAGAGGTGTTGCATCTTTCTACCAAAAGAAGTGCAGTTATATTTTTTTAAATAATAACTGGGATGGTTTTTGTTTTGTTTGCTGTATTTAACTTAGTTTGACACCTTATAAATGACATTCAAGAATCGAATTCATTGTCTTTGAAATTCATAACTATTCAGTTCTCCTTCAGCTCCTGGCATATTTCTATGAACACATACGATCCCAAAACACAGACAGCCATAGCTCACGACATAAAATCTCATGTTATGATCTCCCACTCTTATAGACAGTGCAAGTGGGCGTACTTCAATGTCATCTAATAGGCTTAATTTGCTGTTAACACCTCATTATGTAGAGGATTTGCCATGCTGCTTAAAAGACATACATAAGGAATTAAAGTCTGCATAAGTAAGCATGTGTGATAAGATCACTTTTTACCAAGAAATTACATTACTCATATTTAAGTGCATGTTTCACTCACTGTTTATTTTCACTTGCTATTCAGTTAAGTTTAGGCAAAGTCAATAATTGGTCAGGTGGCGGGGTTTGTGTGTCCCAGGGACCCCAGAGGCTATGTTGTTGGGGACTTTTTGTCTCCTGGTAGGGTCTCCCATTGAATTGCTCATTGACCAGACAATGACCAATTCAAAAATCCCCATGAGCAGAAGATCCAGGGAATAGTTCACCCTGCCTGAGATGGGGTTACTGGGGACATGTCCTGGAGCCAGGCCTGAGCAGGGTGCCCAAAGGTGGGCATCTGGTGGCCGGACCTGAGTCCATGGGGCCCGGCCAGGTACAGCCCAAAAAAGGGACATGGGCCCACCCCTCCTGTAGGCCCACCACACTCAGGCGCCATGGGGGTTGTGTGCAATGTGTGCTGGGATCTCAGGTGACTGAGACTAGTGATTGGGACATGGAATGTCACCTCTCTGGTGGGGAAGGAGCCTTGGTGTGTGTGGTACTGGCTAGATATAGTCTGACTCACCTCACTTGGGCTCTGGAACCAGTCTCCTGGCGAGGGGCTGGACTCTGTCTCAGTCTGGAGTTGCCCTTCTTATTATCCCCTCGGCTTGCTGCCTGTACGTTGGGGTTTTTACCAGTGGATAAGAGGGTTTGTTCCCTGCACCTTGGGGTTGGGAAATTGGTGGCTGTTCTAAAGTGGCTGTTGGTGTGACGGTAAAAGATTATCTGTCTCTGCCTGTTAGCCTGTTTAAAAAAGCTAGGTTAAAAAAATGTATTTGCAAGCTCCTTTGATTGCATAAGACAGCTAAAAGCTGCATGTATTGAATACATGAAATTCATTGAATTGCATTTTCTTTATTTCTAACCTTGGAACAAAGAAGCTTTGAATAAAAATTTTGAGGTATAAATCTGACTTAAATCCAAAGGCATAAAAGTTTATAGTAAAACCGATGTTTCTTGAGGTGGAAATTATGTCCTGCAAAATTGCAGGACATAATTTCTGCAAAATTCTGCAAAATTCTGAATTTTTAAAAAGAATTCAAGCAGCTAGAGGGACTTTTTTAATTAATAGCTCCAGGGAGACATGGAAATTATGACACATTTATTCAATTTTTATTTTTTTTGTTATCTGCTATATTATTTTAACAGACTGCATTTTAATAGAAAAATGCATCTTGTTCATTCGTGCATGCATGCTTTATTTTTCCACAGATATGGCCCCAAAATCACACCAGCTTGACTCATATCTAATGTCTGTCATTTAATATACAAACTGATCCAATGCTAACCTGGATTTTTTCTTTCCTTCTAGGGCACCGAGCAGATTTGAATCATTGTCAGAGTGAAATGTGAAACTATCTAAACACTTTGACTCATTTTGGTAACCTGATTCTCTCTTTCACATTGGTTGTGGTTTAAAATTAGTAACAACACTCACTCACTCACTCACTCACTCACTCACATACTTGTGTTAAGGATGTTGTACTTTTTATCAGCATTTCTCTTGAGCATATCAAGACAATCAATACTGTTTAGCTAGATCCCCAAGCCCTACCCACTAGCCACAAGTATGGTAGTTATTACAAATGATAGTGGTCTAAGTGCTAGCTTGCATGTCATCTGCTAAAAAATCAATGATAGAATTGTAGCTGTTGCTGCACATTTCCACTCTCAGATAAAAAGGAAGAAAAAAAAAACAAAAACAAATTTTCAACAGCTTCTGTCTTTAAAGAAGCTCACCAGCATGTAGTGAGCTAATAAGGTAATAGGGTAATGCAAAGGTAAGCTTTTTGAGCAGATATGGGTACCACTCAGGTGTGGGTACTTTCTTTTTAATTTGCTTGCCTAATGTAATACACAAACAGGCATGTATAATTATCATCCCTGCTGTTAAAAAAAAAGTCATTAATACTAAGAGTGACTTGATTCTGTTTGATCTGGAAATCTGGACACACACACACACACACACACACACACGCACGCACACACACACACACACACACACACACACACACACACACACACACACACACACACACACTTATCTACATAACCAAAAATCCATAGAGTGATCAATGAATTAATCTCTGACTGACAGCCTTGATTGGAACCTTAATGTAATCAATAAGAGCTTGAGAAATATGGGATGCACACATACTTGTGCATACTGGAGGACAGATAAAGGATAATATATCATGTAACCACTCCAGGTTTTATCTTTTAAAATTATAACACTTGCAAATGTTTGGCAGTCATTAGCTTAGGACAAAGTTTTCTAAGCATGATGTTGTACAACAGTACTTTACTAGGATATTTATTGATTGTATTTTGGCAGAGATATGTTCGCATGTAAGTACTTACCTTAGTCTGTAAAATTGAGAGCCATTAGGTTAGTAGTAACGTTTGAACAGAGAGTGTGTGTTTGACCTCATAGTATTTCAGGTCTTTTCAGCTAATCCCTTCTGAAAACAGTGCACCACAAAGTGTTTTATAGATCACCACAGCCCCAAGCTTTAAAGAGAAGCAGCAGTGACTCTACTTTAAAAGGAAAGTGAAATACATGAGAGGATGACATATTCTAAACTTTCCCAGTTCACTTCTTTCTTTCTTTACTTTACTGTCACCTTCAGCTTATCCTCTCTAATTGCATACCTTTGTGTAATATGGTGGTCTGCAGATAGTGTGTCATAGATAAGGGCAATTTAGCAAGAAGACGAACCAGCTTCAGATAGGCTGCTATAGAAGAGCTGACTAACTCACTCCAGGCTGATCGAATTATCCACAAAACCAGACTTCACAGGTGATCCAGAGGCACTGTCCTAGATACAGTAAATAGAACACACAGAGTAAAATACAGACAGTAATGTCAGGTCATAGCAGTTAAACTGAAGAACATGTTGTAGTGCCCTATCTATGATAAAAGAAGAAAAAGAAAAGTTAAGGTAAAAAAAACCCAACATGGTTTTAGTTTTCAAATTATTGTCTAAAGGTAAAAAAAAATGTCCATTGTTATCTGACTGTCTCCAATCAGCTGTACCTCTGACATACATATTAATAATAATAATATTATTAATAATATTATAATATTAAAAATAATAATATTAAACCTGTGTTATCACACATATGACTTTTTGCTTTGCTTGCATTAATTTCTATTGACATGCACTTTATTTTCTTTTTACTCTAAAAATAAGCATTGGCAAGAAAAAAGCCATTCCCTCACACCAATTTCTGTCCATCACATTATCCAGAGATAATTTCACACTTGCAAATTCTTATTTGTTGTGGGTTACAACCCCAATTCGATCAAGGGAGGGTAGGAAGGAAACTATCAGAGAATATCAGGGGTCAAGCATTGACTGCAGGTGCCCTGCTTCAGCCAAGAGCGTGAGGGAACGAAGGGCTACAGCTGAGGCCCACAAAGCCCATGGAGTGTTACTAGCAGCAGGCAGAAATTTCATCAAACAAACTCTGACACAATGCCCTGAGGCAAATGCTAGACAAAGTTGGTGAACATGGTATTTCATTTATTTATTTATTTATTTTTTGGCTTCCATGTCTCATGTGGATTCAGAAATTTAAAGTTCTAAATGTGCATCCAATTTAAATTTCTGAACAGTGTGATAGGATTCCCAAGCAATGATTCTCCAAAAGGCCACGAGGAATGAATCATGGTAAATCAATGCTTGCAGCCTTTTTGACACTCTTTGGATTTCGGTGTTGAAAACTTTTCTACGAGGATCCAGTTTCGGTCACAGAAGCACATTCTTCACTAGCTTTTTGCAAAGGCTCTTTGTTTTTCTTGCAGCTCAGTAAAAAATCAATAATATCTACAGCACACTTAGACAAAGTCATATATATAAGATGAGCACTCCTTGATGTTTTTGTAAGTATTTTATCTACCATCCCAACCTATGATTGTGCGCCTGGTGGTATATTATTGTCCCCAGAGTTTGTGGTTTCATGTGATGCCCATGCAGGACACCAGATCTCTACCAGCTTCAGGTTAATGACTTTTTCTCAACCATCTGGAAAGCCTCAGGAGGAACAGTTTTTCCTCTTTTCTCTTGTCATAACAGAAGTCATTGTATCAGGGTGACAGCCATGCTGTCGTTTTGACAAGCGTCACAGGCAACAATGTAATGAGATGTGAAGGGAGAGCAGAAATGTTTGGCACAAATGTTTGGAACTCAAACAATATCAATCACAGTCAGCTTCTCATGTCTGCCCGTGTTTCTCTTTGTGCGGGGATTTGTGTGTCTGTTACACAGCTGCTACATCTCCCAGGGATAAATCCCAGGATGGCTAATCAGATGCAGTGCTGAGGAGGAAAGAGGAATGCACAGTGGAAATGATTTCTCTATCCCTTGCTGGTCAAGGAGTGTTTGGGTAAATTCATACAGTGTGCACAGGGATTGCTCTCCAACAATTTCCTCAGCTGAGGTGACAAGAAACAATTATTTATAACAAAACTATTTGTTAGATTCTTCAGATTTATTTATAAAGTAGCAAACCTAGTCTGTTAAGCACATTTATAGGCACCACTGTGGTTTTTAGAGTTAACACTAGTTTTAAAAGGTTATATCAGATGTTATGTTCTTTGGTTTGTGGCCAAGCAGATATAAACCAGTAATAAAATGAAAGTCAGGCACAACCTCGCAGAAAACAAAATCTCAGCTCACATTCTGATCTACAGTTGCACTGCTCCTATAGGCACCCCCACACAGTGTGATATGTATATTCTCTCTTTTTTTTGTTACTTCTTGAAAAGTGGAAAAAAACACATTTATTTCCAAATACATTAAAATAATATTCATTTTCCTGTTGCCTGGATACATACTCAACATAAAAGTCCATGTAACTATTGTTGCATTAATTAACAACACTACATTTATATAACCTGCAAAAGTGATGGCAAATTCACTGAAATTCTAAAATTCAATAACTTCTCAATTGCAGGTGCTCAAGGACTGATTATTATCATTTTGTTATTTTACCGCAGGTTTGTTAATCTATGCAATACAACCTCAATGTTAATAGTTTGTGTGTGTGTGTGTGTATGTGTGTGGGGGGGTGTTAGCTACGGTTAATCAATCTCACAATCATATTCTAACACGACAGACATACAATTGTCATTTAAATGTTATTTAACTGATTTTTCTACCCGTACAACTCTTGGTCACAGACTGAATTATCACCTGAAAATAAAGACAAGAAGACATATTTTTATGAATTCTGATGGGTACATTAGAGAAGTTTATTTCACAGTAAAACTTCTAAAAATGTAAGTGGCATAGTTTAGAGTTACAAAGTTTTATTTATTTATAGTTTATAATTTACACACTGTTATATTTCCATGATGCATGCAACACACAATAAACAATGATGAAGCTGACTGCATTTTTAAAATATCTTCTAAAGATATTGCAACAGTGCTGCTTTTGGCTGCAACAATCTGATACTGTTACAGCCCTAGTGCTTGCATGGTCGGGTACATGCACATCCATTCATCTCCATGCAAATATGCCTCACAACTGAATTCATTAAACAGCACCAGGCTGAACGAACCTCTGGCAGCAATAAAGGCCGTATCTTTCAAAGAAATCCATGTCTACAAGCAATAGTCCAAGATGGCCCACTGCCAAATTGATGGGCACGTCAAGAAAAAAAATCAAAGATCCACATCAGTTTGAGTTTCATTGTGCTCCAAGTATTGATCAGCGATAACCCTGTTCACCTTAATGCTCGTGGTCTTTAGGAAAGTCACAGTCTGTGTCTCTGTAGAGAACTGATCGAATCCAGTGCACAGGACAGCCATAAACACCCAGATTCACTACATTCATACTGGAAAACTCTGGATTTTCACTGGAATAACAGCACAAAGCCATTTGTTGCATTTAGATAATGTTACAACTAGTGTTGACTATGTTTTTTTCCCATTTACTCATCTGACCACCAGCCACAGTTCCCTTGTGTTGAATAGTTGAGAAGGCGTGCTTAAAGAAGACAAGATGTTGATTGGTGAAAGGTGTTGTTGATCTGAGAAGAAACACAATCTCTTATAACAATGCTCTGCTCTGCGCCCCAGGTTTTCACTTCTGCTTGTCTGCTTTTTAAAATAGTGATGCTGAATCTCTCTCTGCATTTCAATTGAAAGCCTCTGCATTTTCCCCAACAACAACAACAACTCCTTGTTGGCTTTTATGTATTGCAAATAGTTGTTATAAGTAACTATTTGCAGTATGCATTACAGTGGCCCTAAAACTATGCCATGTTTGCACATCTCCACTCTACTGGAGTGAAACACACAACAGAAGTAACCGGTGCTGCTACAATTATGTTTGGAATGGAAAAACATCACCAAATGGCGCAAATGGGTAACCCTGCATGTTTGAGAGGTATTTATTATGCCTTATTATGCAGGGCCATGCAATGAACGTTTATTAACTCATGGAGTATTGAGCCAGCTGAAGTGGAAAGAGCAGAGCGGCGTGGTGCTAGGGTCACATGTGTGTCCAACAATTACACACGAAATGGTTCAGCTGTCTCTAACACACACAGGTGATAAAATGCCCCGAGAAATGATGTGTTAGAAAAACGTAGCATGGAAGCAGTGGCAGCTCTGACTTTACTGTAGATACAGTGGCTTGCAAAAGTATTCGGCCCCCTTGAACTTTTCCACATTTTGTCACATTACAGCCACAAACATGAATCAATTTTATTGGAATTCCACGTGAAAGACCAATACAAAGTGGTGTACACGTGAGAAGTGGAACGAAAATCATACATGTGCGATCTGTGTGTTGGTAAGACTTGCTTTCCTCTTTCTTGGAGCACTTCCTGTTTAATGTTGTAAGCAGACTTGTTTCACAGAGGGTTTTTTGTTTTGTTTTGTTTTGTTCTTTTGGTCACAGTTACACACACAGCTATAGACATTCACACCTGGAGGCAGCTTAGTACAACCACAGTGTGATCTGTCATCTGAGTAGCTCCACTGGAGCAGTATGGGATTAAGGACCTTGCTTAAGAACAACACAGTGGTTGACCTCGAGGAAGGGAGGAGGCTTTTATTAACTGTTCTCACCCAGTTTTTTCTTGCTGGTCCAGGGGTTATAGCAATACATCTAACATCTGTATAATATGAGAACATCTGGTCCTTGAAGAATTAAAGTGAGATCTGTGTGTACAGTCTATCAAAACCCATTATTTTGTGGGTGTTGGGGCGTGTTGTTTCAGGGTGTGTCACTTTCTAGTCTGTGACCTTCACTGACCGACACAGTCATTGATTGCAGGGTTTCTACTCAGGTGACCTAAGCAGCTTCTTTTTGATGATGGTGTAGTTTTGCTGGTTTAATGAGACAATAACCTCCAACACGTGCAAGCCTGATTTGCAGTCAAGTTAATATTTGTCTAGTTAAGCTTGTGATCGCATCTGATCCTTTTCTCTTCACCACCTATTGCTTCTCCAACTCTTCATTGTCTGTTGGTAGAATTTTGTTTATGAAACCAAAGACAGAAAGCCTGCTATTGCTCAACACACCTACTTCAATCCTAAAGAAATTTTAAAAAATCTCTGTCTGTCTCTCAGCTCAGTGTTTGTTTGTCCTCCAAGTCATTTTTCTCCTCACTTTCTCTGCTCCTTCCCTCTCCAGTCTTGCTGATTCTTCCTTGTTCATGAAGTGCTGACTGGTACTGATTAAATGCTGCCAAGTAAAGTAGGTGCCTTTATTAGTAATATTTCTGGATCTACGTCTCTAACTGTGTGTGTGAGATTCTCTTTCTAACAACCATATGTCTGATCGCCTGCTGTGGCAGTCACTAGCTCTAAAGCCATGTCTGCGCTCTGTATGTATAAAAGAGACAGCGAGCATGTCTCAACTGAGTCACTTGACGAGGATTAGATATTGTCATCTTTTATCAGCAGTGATTTCTTCGCCAAGCTCTGACAGTCTCTAAGGGGTTGCCATTTTGCAACTCCTTTTCTCTTGAGTGTGTATTTAGAGAGAACACACACACACAAATGGATTCTGCATAGTTTTATCTCCGATCTTGAATTTTCAGGTATTAAATCCAAAGAGGATTTTGATCAGCTTGTAGATAACCTTCCCTGTAAGTAGTAGTAAATTGATCTGTCTCATTCGTCAGGGGAACCCAGGATTGCACTGAGAAAAACAAACTATGACAGATATAAGAGATGCATATTAATTAACCATGTCAAAAAGATGCACTTGAGGGATAATCATTTTACTGTACACTAAGTCACCTTGTGTATAAATGTCTTGTTCCATTAGAAGCATATAGACGTTGATTATTGTGCCAACACACTTTTGCAGGGAATTTGCATTTTAGTTGTTGATCTGTGACATAAAGAAACAAATTAGATGAGATGATGCCGAGCAACGGGGGAACCGAGGTCTGCAGCAGAGGTAATCTAATTCCCAGAGGCTTCAGTGGGAGGGCGAACAGTCAGGCATGGGATGGGGGAAAGAAAACATTTGATAGCGCATCACTAAGCCAAAAGTATTAGAGTGACAGTCTCGAACAACAGAATATAAATACACAGTGCAATTTAAAGTACATCCACATTTAGTTTGTATGTGATAAATTGAGACAACGGCATGAGACATTTTCACATAAAGACACAATGACATATTCAAATGGATTGAAGAAGCAGTACCAGCAACCTGGGGCCTTCTTAGAAATTGACTTTGCATATTATCCTCGTGCTTATGTGGATTTTCTCTAGGTGCTTTCGCTCCTTTCCACAGATTAATGACTCAGACGTTTTGCTGGCTGGATTAATTTGTGACTACCAGTCGGTGGGATTGTTATTGTGAATGGATGTCTTTCTTATTGTGTCAACCACATGAACGTAGGTGGTAATGTTATTGTGAATGCATGTCTTTTTCTTCATGTAAGCCCTGTGACTGATTGGCAACCTATCCAAGGTCTAACCTGCCTCTGCCAACTGTCACCTGGGATAAACTCTCTTCCTTTGCAATAGACGACTATAGCTAATAAATAGATGATAAATTATGCCCCCCAAAAACCCATAGCTGCTGTAGCTTTTCCATAATGCAATTTTCCAACATCGTCTGCTCTTTTATGAACTAGCACTATAAGAAAAAAGCTAATAAAGCATGGTTCCCTGAACCATATATCATCATAACTGTTAAAATAGTACCAACAGTACCTATAATGTGTATTTTATAGCTGACCCTACTGTATTTCTCTTCTAATGCATTGTATCTTATGAGGATAGCTAAAAGTTCAAGAAGGGTCCAATTTATTACTGACAATGTGACTTTGCATTATCTTTAGATCAGCTCAGCATTGTAATCAAACATCCATCCATCCATCCATCCATCCATTTTCTTCTACTTATTCAAAGTCAGCTCTGTGCAGCAGGCTAAGCATGGTAATCTAGACTTTCCATCCCTGGAAATACTTTTCATTTTCTCCCTTAGGGTATCCCGAGGCATTGCCTGGCCAGACAAGATATGTTTATATTTATATATTGCTGCCATATTTGATCCCAAAAAGCATTCTAAATCATACTCTTCTTATTTTGGTGTGTGTGTGTGTATTTCTTTTTTTGCAAATTTATTTGTGCAGTTTTACATTCTTGGATGAAAGCTTAAAGCATGTTTTGTGTGCGTGGTCATTTTGTGTGCATCCTAAAAACAATCTCAGATCCAGTATGTATAGTGGAATCACAACTGCTCAAAATTTTTTTGCTATATGTTAAAACCAAAGACAGTGACAAAATACATGTATGTGCGCAACTTACTATTATTATTATAAAGTTATTAAAGTCAGTACATGAAATTTAATTCCTTGAAGATATCTGCTGCTCTGCTAGCCTGAAGTTACCCCGCAACATGTACATCCACATTGTTTTTCATGTTTCCAGATTTTTGTCCATGTGTCAATATACATACTTGGCAGTGTCTGCAGTCGTGTGTGTACAGTGTCTATTGTTTTAAAAAACTAGCCTTCAAAAGAATAGGACAGCAAGCTGAATTTCTCATCAGCAAATTTTTGAGAAAAAAGCAGCTAAGCTTGAATAACATTATGACCATATTGTCTGAAGGTAAATATGAGTGCATTCCCATATGGAAAAGATATATATAAATCTTATAAAGTTTGTATCTGTCTTGTGTGAAACTTGTATGAAAAGCATATAAGAGTGAAAACAGATATAAGATCCCTTGAAAAATTATATAATGAAACTTGTATGTTTTGGATACTTACTAAAACAATGTATGAAAGTAATGAGAAAGTGGCCACTTTCATGAGTAATCACATATAAGTTTTTACTATTTCTTTTCCATTTGGGTTAACTGAGAATTATGTGACATCTGACAGTTTTCACATATTTACACTTAATGATTGGGGGTATGTTATATTTCTGCATGTAGAACAATTTTTGAATATTGCTGTAATTATGAATGACTCTAAATATTTTAATAGTGCATTTCAATAAATGATTTTATTTGATTTGTTGTTTTATTTTTTCAGCAGTACATTTAAAGTAGGAAAAGAAAAAATACTATGCACAAATGCTGCAATTATTAACTTTACTTTTAGGATTTTCTTTTTTTTTCTATATTAAAAATATCAATACCAGATTTTTCAATTTTAACTATGTAATTTTTTCCAAGTTTTTTTTTTTTTGTTGATAAGGTTACAGAGAATACAGAGAAATTCTTTAATAATCCTTCTTATGCACAATCTAAAAATAGCCTGATCTAGTTAATTCTCAGTTTTACTCTTTCAGTCTCAGTTCCTTTTTTTCTTTCTTTTCTCTGCTTTTATTACAAACGTTTCATTCTCGGTCATTTCCTACTGAGTTTTTTTTCTTTTTGTCTGTCTTTTCACCTTTGCCTCCTGTCTGTCTCTTTCTCCATCTGACGTGTATGTTCTTGAGAACCATGTCAGCTTGAATTGGTCATTATCTGCTTTTATCCCTCAAGGGCAGGTATTCAGGTTTCCTGTAGTTATGTCAGTGTGTGTGTTTGTGTGTGTGTGTGTGTGTGTGTGTGTGTTGTGATAGAGAGAATGAGCGCGGGAGAGGGAGGCATGTCTGCTTCAATAATTCAAGGGATTGTTGTTCTGTGTTGTGAGTGTCTATGGGAAGAGAGAAGGAGAAGCACAAGGGGGATTGAGAGCAAGAGAGAAGTTGGGAGGGGCAAAAAAGAGCAGCACAAAAAGATGAGGTTGACAGAAAGACATGCCAAATATGATCACTGTAATCTTTAGTTCTAAATTACCCCAAGGTTTGTTACTACCTAATGGAGTGTTAATAGTGGGGTAAAAGTGTGATGATGACAGTTTTGTGCATGTTTTACTGTTACAGCCTGTCAAACTTTTATTCTTGTAATCTCTCCTAAATTGTGTTAACCAGGCACAAAGATTTTGACCACAGAGCACAGAGTTATGAATGTGTGTCACAATTGAATGTAGCAATGTCCGTTGGGCTGCACTAATCATACTGTAGCTAGAGACAAACATAACAAACTGGGTGCCAAAAGGTTTGCTGCTCCAATCCCCAGAAAACTGAACCCTAGACTACAGCACATAGACACAAACAACAGCAAAAAGACTCTTAGTTCCATCTTATACTCAATGGATCTCTAGCCAGACAAAAAAAAATTGTGTCCTTGATGAAAAGGCTTTTGTTCAGCAAGAAGAATCTTTCATTTTTAGGCCAACACAAGGATTTCAGCTGCACTCATCTCCAGTTACTCCAACTCACAAAAGAAATCTCATGGTCTTAGCTTCTCCACTGTGTCCTGCTCTTCACTGTGGCTGTTTCCATCTTCAGTAACACCATTCCATCACTGAGCAGTAGGTCCCACTTTTGCATTCACAGCACCACACTTACCTGCTGTACTGTTTTCCAGCTATTGTGACATTTTTAAATATTTCTAGAAGCATAGGCAGTTTTACAAAAGGGATGATCTCCTAATTGAGCACACTTGTACTCAATTATCAATCAATCTAACACTTCCCACTGTGCAAAGTTGGAGGGATGTCTTTTATATGCTTGTCTTTAAGTAACAAATGATTTTATATAAATTCTCTTAACTCTAAAGCATAGTGATGAAAAAAATTTATCCTTTACTTCTTTTAAGTACAGTGCTGTATAGTTATAGCACTCGATGCAAAAACTCATATTTCCACAGCTTTGAAGACTGTGCTGGCTTTAAAGCCCCTGTTAAAGAAAATGAATCCAATGATTCTATCAATACAACGATATAACAGAAGAATATATATTATGCCATTTTTAGTAAGATTTTTGTAGGTGCACATTCAGCTCATCAGTTAATTCATAATGTTTAAGTCTGTTTTTTGGGACCATCACAACATCAGCACAGTATCATAGGAATCATTCAGTCAGTCATCATGAGTCAGTAATCCATCACTACTGGTTCTGTTTTTCATAAAGTTGATCATACAGTTCTATTTAAACAGAGTGATGGATCATATTGGTCTGCTGGGGATGCTTTTAATTGTTTTGTAATGAATGAATGAATGAATTTTTGATCTTCCAGTTATCTTCTTTGTTGCAGTTGATTACAGATGTTATGAATCCCATAAAATCATTTATGGCATGCCTTATGGATAAGCTTTGTATACACACACACACACACACACACACACACACACACACACACACACACACACACATATATATGTGTGTGTGTGTGTGTGTGCTGTCAGCGTTAATCTCGTTAAAATGGCGCTAACGCTTTAACCGCATTAACGCCGCAAATCTTTGTTAGTGAGTTAGCGTGGATCACCCCGTGCATGGGGTCAAGGCATTAGTGCCGTCCAGCCCCACACATGCGGCAATCTGCGCTATATCTCTTGGTGATAAAGACCCCTGCATTTTTTTTCAAAACGTGTTTTAGATAATATTATATGGAAGTGGAAAAAAGTTCTTGCTGCTTGACCAATATAAAACTGAATTTTTAGTAAAAGAAGTAATAGGGTGTAAAGCATAGGGTTAGATATTGATCATAAAATTGAATTCTCTTGGGCATATTCCAAGCCATCAAGCGAGAAACCTAGGAGGGATCTTTGGCTCAGATTTTAACTTTAGCGCTCATGTGGGGTCTGTAACTAAATCCACCTTTTATCACTTTAAAAATACAAAAAACTGGCACATACTTTTATATCTAGTGCTTTTATATATAGTAGGCTCGACTACTGCAGTGCTCCACTATGTGGTCTACCACTTCAATTGATTCAAAATGCAACAGAGTGTGACTAGAGCCAGAAGAAGAAAATACATTACAATTGTTTTAAAGCCCCCACGCTGAATTCCTGTCAGCTTACATATAGAATTTATAATAATTTGACTTGTTTTAAAAGCACTTTGTGGTGTTGCTCCACTATGCCTCCCATGCTTACAGTGTAGCAATCAGCACAGCCCCTGAGGTCGTCTGGACAAAAGCCTTTGGCGAGATCATTTTTAGCTTTTATAATGCCTTCGGCCACTGGAACAGTGTGGTGAAGGACTAAAGAACTGCTAGAAGTGAAGTACCTTGTCAACCTGGTTTTTGATGGAGTGTGCCAAAGACATTGCACACTTTATTTTTATTTACTTTTTTCATTCTATCCAAGTATGTCTATTCATTTTTTTCTAATTTGCGTCATGTATTATTTTAATGTCATTGTAATTTTAATTTAGATTTTATTAATGATTATTGTTGATATTAATTACTTCTAATTATTGGTTATTGGGCAATAGAGCATATGGGCCTATGGGCTGTATTGCCCATAGGCTGTTTTAAATGTGAAATTATTTATATATGATTTCTTGTCCTTTCAGTTTGTTTTAACTTCCTTATCATTGTATGCTATTTGTTTAGTCTTATAACATTTTCCTCTGCATTTTAATTATCTTTGCTTCCCTCGCTGTAAAAGTCACCACACACCAGTGTTGGTGTACTCCCACTGCTGGTACCAAGCCTGGATAAGAAGGAAGTTTGCATCAGGACGGGCATATGATGTGATATCTGTGCCAAATCAAACATGTTGATCCATTCTCTGTGGTGACTCCTTGGGAAATAAGGGAGCTGCTGAAAGTACCTTCGAAGTATTGTTGATCAGTATATCTAAAATACCATCCTCAAGCCAGTTCCTGCATGTCCTTGTCCATGTACCCTGAAGTAATTTCCAGTGTTTCTTGAAAAATTACACACTGTAAACCTTTCACAGTTCTCTGACTCCTTACACACAGTGATAATGGAAATGATGCCATTTTTTACATGACTATATCCAGGAGTCTTGGCTATAGTAACTAATTGGCAGCTAAACATTAAAACTTTAAACTATTCTTAGCTACACAAAAAGCCTGGAAACTACACCATATATCCACAACAATTCTCATCTCAGGGCACACCTGGATATTTTCTGTGCTTGAAATGTCTGCCTCCTTGGATTGCTATGCTTTTCATTTTTAAATTCTTTCACTGTGGGATAATTGAGACAGTGATAGATAAATAGTACATGATTTCAGATGAGTTAAGACTCTGACTTAACTGAAAAAGGTGTCAAACAAAGATTATACAGCAATTTATTGCTACTATTTTTCCCAAAATATTTTTACAACATGCTTCAGAAGATACCCTATACAGTACATGTATTTTTGCTGCAATTTGTGAATGTGTAACTTTAACCCTCTCTAGGCAGACGTTGCAGATTTGCAACAGTTACGAACTAACAACCTGATTACCCCACATACATATTTTATGAGGTTTTTTTTACTCAGAAGTACCACTGCAGGACTTGGTTGTGCATTAGCAACAAAAAACTTAATTTGGGCCTGAGAGGGTTAATATGTGTGTGTGGAATACAGCATGGTTTTATTGGACCTTTAAGAAAATGTATTATCAGTGGCTTCTCAGCTAGCCAAATGCATTTTCATCGATCATTGCTTTGTAATATTGTTGCTTTTCTTTAAAGTATTTGTGAAATATTAAAAATATTTGAAATTCAGTTCAATCCATCCTTTGATCTTCTGCTGCTTGTCCAGGTTGAGAGTTGTTGGTGTAGCAGTCTAAGCAGAGATGCCCATGCTGCTCTCTCCCTCACCTCTGTCAGCTCTTCATGGGAAACACACTGAGGCATTCCCAAGCCATCTGAGGCTACGTCCACACGTACACGGGTATTTTTGAAAACGGAGATTTTCCGTTTTCGTTTTTTAAAAAAATCCCGTCCTCACGTAAAAGTCAAAAACGAAGGAAAACGCTGCTAGGAACATGCCAAAGCAGCAGGTGGCGCTATATTCCTATCCGTGTAGAAATGTTGGCCAATCAGAAGTCAGCCTGGGTGGGAAAGAGTAAACAAAGATGGCACATGGAAGCAGAACTGAGTCCTATGTGTGGAGGGGCAGTAACTGTGTGTGTATATGTAAGCATTTAAACACTGCAGAGAGTAAAATTAACAGTAATGGTATTTTGTGTTAGTCCGCCATTGTAGAAGTTCATTTGACCGAAACAATAACCTGGCGAAACAGTGTGACGTCAAAAAATGCGCACTCCTTTGACGCTGCGTTTTCTCCGTTTTTCTCATCTACATGTAAACGCAAAAACTGAGTTTTCAAAAATATCCACCCTGGCAGGAGTTTTTAAAAATCTCCGTTTTCAGTGACCGAAAACGCCGTTTATGTGTGGACGAAAGGTGCAAACGCATAGAAAAATCTGCGTTTTCAAAAATACCCGGGTATGTGTGGACGTAGCCTGAGAGACATAATCTGCCCACCTGACTGGTTTACAAACAGTTATATTTCAGCACCATGGACAGCTGTCCAAACTACCTGAACTGGCCCCTTTCAATGTGGAACAGTAGCAGCTCTTTTCTGAGTTTACTTGACTGACCAAACCCTTCACCTTGCTTCTAAGAAGGAGGCCAGGCATCCGTTGCAGGAAGCTCTTTTCCACAACTTTTATCTGTACTTCTACTGTCTTATACCACCTCCAGTATTTCTTTCTTATTTCTTTCTGTATTAGTGAGGATGCAGCATCAAACCATCTGTCAGTCTTTCACTCCCATCTTCTCTCACAAAACAAAACCCCAAAATGCTTAAACTGTTCGTCCAGTTGGGGCATCCCACCCAGAGCAGAGACTGAGAACCATGGCCTCGGCCTTGAGATACTAATAATCATTCCCCCCACTTCATACTTGGCTGCAAACTATGCCAGTGCAATCTGGAGGTCATTGCTGGCACTTAAATGAGAATGCCTTATACAATTTGAAAATGAAATGCTTATTTGATCATGTAATTTTCAGGATGTTATCAAAATTGCAAAAATACAACAGTTAATATTGCATTATGTTGTAGTCACAATCATCTTGGCTAATTTAATTTGTTTTGTTGAAAATGTTGCCTTCATTGTGTTGTATGAGATTTATAATTGTAATTCTGTGGCTTACTAAAGTTTAGAAGCTGAAATATTCCAACACCATGGGCAGCTGCTTGGTGTTGGAATGTTGTTTTTTGGCTGCTCCGACCGAAGAAAGCTAATGATGTTTCCCTTGCACTGCACATGCACAAGACCACCTTTTCCCCCTGAGGAGATGTGGTTAAATAAAAGAAACACAAACAAAAAACTGACTGATTTGAATTTAAAAAGATATTGTGTGATAAATTGTAAACTTGTTATTTAAGCAATCGAGGTATTATTTGTATAATTTATAGAAATGTGTGGTGTGCTTCAATTAAATGCTTCTGTCACTTTAACATGTCTCATTCTACCTTTCTAACGGTGCTGGAGAACTTGGACTTTAAATAATGTGCTGTGTGCTCATGTGAGTGTTGCTGACTCTGCAAAGTGTGTTTGTGTCAGAGGTAAATTGCCGTAGCACCTTTGGTGTGGAAAGCAGCAAAAAGAAGATAAAATATTCAAAGATGCTGTCCCGTGTGTGTATGTGCCTGTGTGCATTGTGTGTTACTGCATTTGTTGCTGAGCGGCTGCTTGGAGCAACACTATAGTAAAGCCTCTGATTGTAGTCTCGAAGCATCAATGTGTGCACACACACGAGCACAGTGGCCAGTTGTCTCCTGGTTGTGCCTGACTTGTAAATCTCTTCATTAGTGGAAGTCCAATAGAGAAATCAAGGGCTCTGATTGCAGTGTTGAATCTATCATCACGACCCCCAACATGACTCACTTGAGCCTCTAATTAAAGCTCTGAATCACAAATTCCCATAAGCCTCTCCTCTCTTCTCTTCTGCTCAACATACCATCAAAATTTTAGGGATTGTTTGAGGTCAGAAATTTCACATATCACATTGTTGTTTGACATGTGGTTTTAATGGGTTTGCCACCATATCTCTGTCCACTGCAGCACTCAGCCTGCCTTACTAGGATATATTTCACTTTATGCTAACCAAATCACCATTATTGTTTAATGAATTGATTTGACGGCTGAATAATTTGAAGCCCAATCAATGCTTTTTTTCCTTCACTGACCTTAACCTTAAAATTAAAAATAAAATTACCTGCTGGTCAAAATTAGTACAGTTAGTTCATCAAATTGTTTTGGAGATAGTTTAATGTCAACCTGATGGTGGTACTTGAGGAAAGGAGGACCACAGTTAGATCAATAGAAAAAAAATGACATGAGAAGACATTTTTTTCACGTTTGTTTAAATATATGTTTGTTTAAACAACTTTATGGTGTTTCGTTGTTTTCTGTATGTAGGAGAGCACACATATCTGTCAGCAGCAGTGAATTGTTTTGTCATCATTACATTGCTGCATGACCGACAATTTCATTTACCTAATAATAGAGATAATGACACCACTCATGCAGTATATGGAGGGTTAAATAACCTTGTTAGGAAGCGCCAAGTGGAGCTGTCAGTATGCCAAGCTGTACAATAAAGCTGTCACCCCACTCTGTGATAAATCAAACATAAAATGCGTCAGCTCTGTGTTGATATGAGGTAAATTGTCATGGTCCGGGTGAGTACGAGGTTTTTCCACTCCGCTGGGCTCCACCTTCAGGCAGAGACTCCAATCAGCTTCCACACCTGGTTCCAATCAAGTCACCAGCATATAAGACCAGCATTCACAACAGACCTCTGGCAGATCTTCTGCTAACCCATGTTAGTGCTAGGCCGCCAAGCCCTTGTGTGAACCCTTAACTACTGCTTTTCTCCTCACCGTGTTTTCTTTGTCACAGGACCCACCTGGCAGTCGCGATTCCCAACCTAGACTACTTACATCTCCGCCTGGACGCTGGTTCTGTCATCTGGTTGCTTCCTTTCCATCGTCGGACTACACCTGCCTGCCTCCCTGCCAAGCCCCTCACTCCAAGCATATCCTGGATCCTCTCTGGACACTCCTCACCCGGAGCCCCCTGGACACCCCCTCCTCGCATGACACTTTAAACCTGCAACGCTGACTGCGCACCTCCATCCAAGCCGCTGCCCCCTTTTCCCATTTCCCCGGATCCATCCGTGAAATCTAGCACTCAGAGTTTCATGTTCACAGTTTTGCCTCACAGTTCTCTGTTCATAGCTTCCATAGTTCATAGCATTCATAGTTTATAGCATTCTTAGTTTCCTGCTCTGTAAGTCCACTAGGCTCTGTAATTAAAGCACTGTGTTCACGTCCATTTTGCCTCCCTCTGTGTCTGCATTTGAGTCCACACCCACAGCCTGGCCCTCTCGGCCATAACAGTAAATGACCAATATATCCAATGATTAAGCTGTAGGAACTTTTTTTTTAATTAACTCCAAGTGATTTTAATACCCTATGCATTCAGTGTCTAGTTGTTTTTTTTTTCATGAAACACTGATTCATGTTTGTATTTGCCATACAACATTTGCACAGATGTTGTCAATACACACAGTAGTAATCAGAAAGTGTTTGGGATATTTGCAGCACACAGATCCAAATCACTGAGAAAACATCTAACATCAAACACTCGGGGATGTACTCTGTGAGACAGATCATTCGGTGACTTTTAGGTTTCTGTTTTATATTACTTTTTGCAATTTTGCCTCCAGATGTATATTGTAGCATCCTAAAAATGTGATTTAGAAACCATGTAAAATTGCTATAAACCTGTGGCCTTTTGATGTCACTGGATTCACATGCATGCGTCTCTAAGCTTTAACATACAACAGCAAAAAAGCTGCAGTGCAGCACAGAGAATATTCATTTTCTATTCTTTCACTGTAATCTGTTAACTGCCACTTTCACTCTGCTTGTTCTATCAGGTACATTGCTTTGTGTCACAAGAGAGTGTGTAGTTGGCACTGCAGGCTATAATCATTTTTTCTAGCGTTAAAAAACAAAACAAACAAACAAAACTTTTTTAGCTCCTGAAATTACATTTTTCAAAAATATGATAAAACTCAGCATGGGTTTGCCAAGTCATCTGGCAAGTCAAAAGAGAGAAAAGAAACAGAGAAGAAGTGTAATAGCTTGTTAGCTACACTCGTTATTTACTTATCTAGCTATCTGTCTATATGTCTATCCATCCATCCATTGTTACTGAGTTCGTCTGAGTGTTGAATCTTTGGGGTGTTTTTCTTGTATGTTTTTGTTTGGGTTTCTTATTGTTCTTAAGCCCTGAGCTTTTGAAAAACTCCCTCCAGGGTGAAGATTTTCAGAAACTCGAAAAAGTTTTCTTGACTGCACCTTTTTCTCCTTGTTTTATGTCAGACTGTGTGCAATGCTATTGTTTGTAGGCTTTTGACTGGCTAACATTTCTGTGCAGTTATGGTTATATTGCAGCATGCTCTTGACAGTGCTTGATATCAGTTTGGCATTTTCACATAGATGGGAGATCTTGAAAGCAAAAATGGAAAAATTACCTGCTTGAAAAAAATACCTATATACACATGGACGTAACCCCAGATTTTTATTTTGAACGGTTACGCTGATTTTTTGGTTTAGCTATTCTAGACCCTCCAGTATCCCTTGTTTCTTCTCAGTTGTGAGTCTTTGTCACAAATTTTGTCTCAAATTGTGTCTTGTTGCCTCCTTAATTCCTTAATTTTTACTTTGTTTGCATCTCTTTCGTCTTGTGTGAGTTTTACACTTTGTTCTTGACTGCCTTAATTCTGTTTAGCTGTTTGTTGTTTCCCTGTTGTTTCCACCTGCCCAATTAACCTCAAGTGTATTTCTACTCCTGTGTTCCTTAGAGTCCTTGTTAGACTCTACTTACCTACCTTGTGAGGTCCCTGGTTAATGTCTTGAATATTTGAATGATTTCTGATAGTTTCCTGCATTTCTCTTTTCCTTATTACCCTGGATTTTCTGCAGCAACCTAAATAAAAGGTTTGTTTTCAGTAACTTTTTGCCTGTTTTTGGAGTCCTGCATTGCGGCCCATTTTCGCTGAACGGGATGTGCTGAATAAAAATAAAACTATAAACTTTACCATTGTGCATTGAGACACTTTACTAACTGTGTTATCATTAAACACTGAGATTAAACATTGACTTCTGTTGCCATTTCTTTACATTTTTATGCAAATACATTTGTCCTAGTAAATCTTCTGTTTTTCTTCACACTGAGTCTAAAGCAGTCTTTCTATTACAGTACAATATGCTTTACGTGCGCTTTTGGCCAGATTTGTGAATTGGAACAGAAATAATTAACTATGAATCATTGCTGACAGATTGGAGTCATGTAAGCTATGATTCATGGTTAACTGTGAGATTGAAAGAAGCTAGGTGTTCCTAATCAAAAAATCTAATCTTATTTACAATGAGGAGGATGGAAGGCAAAAGTCACAGTGAGGACAAGCAGCTGCTAAAATGTGGGAAAGTGTGGCAGGGAGTTCTGGAAGAATGTCATAAATCCTATCACCTGACCAGACACCTTTTTCTTTTGTTACTGTTGTCTTTGATCCTGGTACCCTGTGTTCTTTTACCAAAGGATAGCCCCTCCACTGATTCATGTCATCCCTCCCTTTTTTTTTCTTTATAAATGGTATGCTTGTAGATTGTCCATAGTCAGCTTACCTGCCCTTCACTTTCTGGGTTGGTAAGCTCACTGTATACTAGAATACTTAATAACACAACACCACAGCCAACCCTGGAAAAACAGGACATGGAGTCATTTGTTTGACAGAGCAAACAAGGGTGATAGAATGTGGAAGGGAAAAAGACACACAGGAATGTTTGTAGTTCATCCTGCTGGTTTTTCTGTTCTCTGTTTACCACCCTCCCATTTCCCTGCCTTTTCTGCTACCTCTTTTTGTTTCATGAATATTTTCCTGAAGGCATGTTTTTATTATTCTCTGCTTTCTCCCATACCCTCACAGTATCGACTCTTTGACCTATTGTCATCAATCCTCTCTTTTCTTCTGAAACTGTGACAGATACAGTAGCATGAAGGGATTACTTTGAATAACTTTAAAGCAGCGTTAGAGTAATATTTATCAAGTCAAGAAAAGTATCACCCAGGTGTTTGTGTAGTTTGTGAAATTTAAATTTATTTAAGGTCAAAACAGAAAAGAAGAATAATGGAAAGAACTTTACTATTTATATATTATTTGTATTTTTTTTTTTACAGCTATTCTGCCCAGAGACGATAAAACTGCATTCATAACCATGACCATGGCATTATAAATTCACTTCTGTGTCTTTTTTTTTCTTGAGTGTCTCAGTGTTCATTCTGGTGGGTGTGTCTTCTGGGCTGGCAGACAGTGCAGCATATTGATAAGCAGAGTAGAGCCTATTATCTTGTTTGGCCCGCAGCCTGAATGCCACTGGTGATTTTCTGTTTCTGGTCATAAACCACATTCACAGTTATCACAGAGCCAGCGGGGCACAGGGCGGTTTACATCACGTGATGTCTGCAGTTTCTTTATTCATTAACTCCAATCTTCACAGCCACAAGTCTGGTTTGTTGTCATTGTTTCTTTTCATTCAATCATTTCTCGCTCGTGTGTTTGCTGTGTGCCTCTAGCAGGCTTCCTCCGGGACAAAATTTGTCATTTGGAGAGGAAATTAAACATTCTTTATTTTATCTGCATTTGGAAAAGAGAAGTCCCAATATTTTAGCTTTTTGTAGCCTCCTCGTCTTGCCACAGCAGTAGCAGCAGCTCAGATTTCTTGCTCTGTTGTCAATGTGTCTGGTTCCGTTGTATTAAAGGCACAGTAATTCAAAATCCCATTTTGTGCCATTTTGTGTCGAATCACCATGGCAACAGTCACAATTATTGACATAATCTTCCATATTTTTTCTGTTTTTAGGAGATGTGTCACAAGAGTCTTTGGTTTAAGAGTTTAAGTATGAGGACTGGCAACATATTTGAGTTCATCCAATAAAAAGCTTTTAATACTTAAAAAAAAGCTGAGATGTAAGAGATTTGTTTGGATCTCAGCATAACTCCACCCTGAATTCTTCTTCATCTAGATCTACAGCCTTCGTTTAACTCGCTCTGTCGGTGAATATATCATCGTGGAAACAGACTGAAGAGTGAAACAGATGGACTACCTATAACTGAGGCATTCAAAATAATATAATCTTATGGAATCCCTGTTGTTTGTTTAGCAGGTGGCCATTATCAGTTCCTGTGCCAAAGACAATCCAAACCAGCAGCTGGTGTTAGCTGAATAGTAATTTGGGACTCTGATGTATCCATTTTAGAAACATGTTATTAACTGAAGTTTGTTGTTTGTTATCTGTAAAATGCAGCCAGCGTTGTAGTAAACAGCTATTTATTTATTTTTATAGAAAATCCCAATAGAGTAAAGAAAAGAGTAAAATACAAAATCATGTCAAATTCAATTTTAATGTGTAATGTGTAATCTCTGTAATTATGGTGATCACAAATTCTGTGATGATGATGGTTGTGGTTTTGATTACTTTGCTTACTGGCTGAAGCCGTGCTTGTGATTCAGTCAGACAACTCCGCCAGCTTTTGACTCATACAACAAATAACAGCATCGTGCAGAGGGAGAGATGAGCTTAATCTATATATATATATATATATATATATATATATATATATATATATATATATATATATATATATATATATATTTAAATATATATATATATATATTTAAATATATATATATTATATCCCCTACTGAATAAAAACCAGAAATGCCATAATTTGTAAGTAATTTGTTATTTTGAAATTACTCTCCAAGTTATGGAAAAAGAATGGAATTATGTATATTCCTCAAAATGAGGATGTCTTATCTTAGGAATATCTAATAAAAAAAATAACCAGCAATAAGGTTTATATTGTCTATTCCAATGAACTATTTTACAATTCCAAAAATGTCTTTACATAATATAAGGTGGATGATTTTAGCATGAAAGTCACTGAAAGGCGACTAGCAAAAAAGAAAAAAAGGTGTTATTTTCCCTCCTAATTAACAAGTTCAGTCACCAAAGACTGGCGACTGAGAATATGAGGCAGTTGAGACTCGGGAAACCCTCATGTGACATAAGATTAAAAGACAAAATGTTCATCATGCAGCAGCTCTAACAAAAGTCACTGGATTAATTCAAGGAGAGAAAATCGGTTTGGTTGATGCTATGTAGCCTCACTCTCAACCAAAACTGAACCCAAAAACACTGATTTTGAAGCGATTCATAGTAAGTTAAACTTTGGTGTGTGCTCTATTCTATTTTCAGCACACTATAACAGAACAAGCATAATTTAAAAGGATAATAAAATAATTTTTTCATAATGAGGTACTAAATGAAAAGGGTATGGTTTTTTTTCCAGCACCAAGCTCTGCCAGGCAATACATATTCAGGATTTTACATACACCTCTGTGTAATCTGAAGAAAACAAGTGACTAACCTTGTTTATTTATTATTGATCAGGGAAAAACACCAGAGGTGCTCTTGCTCCCTGTTAAGTCAGAACACGATAGATATGGCTAAAGGGAGCATTGATTTTTTTTTTTTTCTTCTGCCTGGAAAGCTTCTTATAATCATTAAAGTGCAATGAGACCTCAATTTGTTTTGGTGACATTAATATTTGTAAGTGGTGGCTCTTTGTATTTTCCTCTGCCCTCTCCTCATTGTATTTATGTTCAAATGGTTTAAGCAGTCTATACAAAGTTATATCTGTATATATAAGTGCACGTAAAATATCAGATAGTGTTGAGAAGAATTTTGAAAAAAAAAAAGAAAGAAATACTGTGTATGTTGTGTGTTTCTTGGTGCTGAAGTAAATGCAAACAGGCTGTTTGGTGAATTTAATTTAATGTTTTCTTAATTTAAGCAACTACTATTGCACTGACACAGTCGGTACAAAGGTGCCAAACCAATTAGTGGTTTAATTGA
Organism: Perissodus microlepis; assembly: GCF_051167445.1. Lineage (NCBI taxonomy): Eukaryota > Metazoa > Chordata > Actinopteri > Cichliformes > Cichlidae > Perissodus > Perissodus microlepis. Next base: position 11,287,321 of record NC_140462.1, read on the forward strand.
TTAATTTCAAATTCTTACATGTTCCAGGTTCTCACAGGATCTGATTTATATATGCGCTACCCTACAAATATGTCCCACCTGTCATCAGATACCCTTCTGGAATAATAGGCTGCCTACATGAGGGGATAGATGCCACTGATATCAAGATATGAGTACTCCTCACAATGCACACAGCTTTCCACCCAAAGTCCAGCACCCTGAGGCTGTATGAGCAACAGAAGGGGGAGGGCAAGGATTAGTGAGTGTCAAAGACACAATACAGGATGAAATGAGAATCGTCTATGAATACATCAGATAGATGGCCCTGTGAGATGAGCTGTTACACGAGTGCCTCAGGCAGTGGAGGGCTGATAAGGCACAGCAGAAGAAAATACTGTAGATCAAGAAGACGACCAAGCCGCTCCATGGAATGCACCATCAACAGATAAAGGAACTGGTTGGCATTTGTGGCTAGAAAAGTCTGACCTAAAGGACTTGTGTTGCCATGATCAGAGCCCCTTTCTTGTCCATGGCGGCACAAGAAAAGATCTGAAGCACCAGATTAATAGGGGCAGGAGTCCCACAGCTGAGACAAGCCAAGTTGCAGGATGTGTAAAGGTGCCTTGGAGATTCATTCGCTTGAAGTACCACATTTAGCAACAATGACTAAAAGTAATGGTTTAATGGATGACTTTATCGCAGTTTCTCACGTGATGTGGAGAAATTAAGGCCCACTCTTGTTCAGAATGTTTCTTCAATTCAAAGAGTTCACTTCATGTTTTTGTTTATTCACAGAGGTCTGGCCACAGCATTTGTTTAACGCTCCAGATCAAGAAATGAACAAAACTTCTGCTTTTATACAGGTTCTCAAACTTGCTGATGATCAATTAATCAAGAGCATTTGATTAGCAGAACCTACTTACCCTCTATTCTTCTGGAGGCGGTAAGATTGTAATTAGTTTCCGTAGCACTGCTTTCTTTTTCATATGACTGCATATTTGTATGTGCGTCTCTGTGTGCATTTGGGATAAAAATTAACAAATTAAAAGAGCATTTACCCTGCATTTTGAAAAATTACTTAAGTAGTGCATCTAAGTGTGAAACCAGGGGATCATTTACATGTGTGCACATGTAAGTGAAACCAGGGGATCATTTACATGTGTGCACATGTAAAACATTGGGAGTGACAGACCTGTGCAAAATGAGTGTGCCACTTCCTTTCAAAAACTTTTTGTTCTAAGTTATGAATTTAAAAAAAACTAGGAGGAGAGGCATGCCATGCATATTTTTAGCATTTTCTGATTTTAGATCAGTTAACTGGGTTCAATAATCTGCAAAAGAGGTTCACAGTTTATATCCAACATAAAAAAAAACCCTGAAAGCAGTGCTATTCTATTCAGTTTGGCCATTTATGTTTCTCAGCTTTTCTGTAGAGCACAATTCACATAAAAGTCCTGTTTACTGTACATGGGCAGGCAGTACACAGGCACAGTGGGGGTGGTTTAGTTAGTTAAGATGCCTCTGGATTTACTTGCTAGCATTTAACACAAAGTGTCTTTTTTAAATGATCCCACTGACTGTTTAAGCGGCTATTAGTCTGTTTTGTTATTCACACCAGGGCTCTAAAACTCTAGAGTACCTTCAGCAGCAAGCTGTGCTTCACAAAGCTTCATCCAAGATAAATCAGTATTTGCAGCAAGCTTTCTGGACATGTTTCTAAGTTTGTCTGTTAACTTGGGTAACAGGAAAGTAGAAAATTAGTTATTCCAGTGTTCCTCAGCACTTGATATATAAAGCTATTAATAAAGCTTTTTAATAGTTAGGTTATTTTGGGTTTACACATAGATTGTTTCAAAATCTATATCACATGTATCCAAATGTAATGTGGGTATTGAAAAGCAAACTTCAACAAAAATTACTGCTGAATGTATTAAATAAGACACTCGACTCTGCTTTCCAGTGAGGATCTGACGGAGTGCCGACTTGATGATGTAATAAAAAACTAAAATAGCCTCTCTGGAGCCTGTCTGAAAGGCAGAACTGAGTGATGCTGACAATGAAAATGTATTTTCACTTCCAGTGTCATCAATACTTGTTTTTTGCAAAATGACATCACAGCTATTCGGTACATTTATGTGTGTGATGTCACATTTACTTCTCTTACAGAGCTCTTGCTGTGAAGCTGCAGAAATGCACTAAACAGACGACTGGCTCTCCATGACTAGGCCGATCAGACTGAAGATAATGCAATAGGAAGACAGGGAGTTGTATTCTCATGAGGACTCATTAGATTCCTTGTAGCACTGGTTGAGAGACACTGGGAAAGATTTTGAAATACTGTGGGATTGCTATTAAGAAGATTTGATTATAAGAAGCAACACCACTCACTGAAATGCAATGATAGAATTGGGAAAATTGTAAATAAAACTAGGAAATAATTATGTGATTTCCTTCTTTGTTTCTGAAGTAAGATGATGTGAAACGAGATCACAGCTGCTGTGTTCCTGAGAGTCGAGCATGTGCACGTGTTGAGCAGGAATTAGTCTATGAAATCTTGACTCTTTGATCAGTGATAATGCGGGTGCTGCACACGTTCTCCTCCTCATGTTTCCAACAATATACAGTCGACAACAAAACCACGTCTTTGGTGTTCTTTGGCTGAAGAAACTGAAGTTTAAAGTTGAAATATGGACTTTTGTGACAAAGAGTAAACAGATAATGATAAGACTGATAAATTAAATCCCAATAGTTGTTCAATTCTTACTCTCATGATAGGATTAAATGTGCTAAATGTGTTGTCTTCTTTTTGCGGGGAAGGAGGATGGATTGCTACTTTTTTTGGTGAAGCACTGAACATTAGGGCCAGCCTTGATGAAACTGTAAAGGAGAGATGATGCAGCTTCTTAGCTGCTGACCTGGGGGCCTGCATCATTCATGGTTAATATGGTTCACACAGTGTGGTTGTTGTTGTTTTCTTGTATTCAGCTTATTCCTGTGCAGTGTGACTCTCCATCTTCCCTTGGGTTTACTCAGGACAAGAAAGTGAGTAGAATCCTTGATTTGTTTGTGCAGGCTTTGGCAACAAACCACACTACTGATGCATACACACATGCACAGGATGTGGCATGGAAACTAATATTTTTATTGAGGTGACATCATGACATGATTGTATTTTATATTAAAAAAATCAAAGGTCAACTTCAATGTAACATGAGTCTATTCATCTGGAGAGTTGTGGCTCAGGAAGCTGTGTGGGATGTTGCCTGCTGGGCATAGCAGCTATGTGTATGGCAGCTCAGTTGTAAATTACTTTTTGTATATGCACATTTTATGGCTCCAAAACAACTTCTCATTATTTAAATAAATAATAGAGTAAGAAAAGAATGAAATCATAGTCCCTCTGCGTTTTGGTAACCACACAGTTCCTGTCTTTAGAACTACTTCCACTTCCTTGTAATAATAAAGAGACTTGAGAATGACCTCTGACACTGCATTGTAAAACACAGATTCGAGGCCTGTGTGCTCAGCTGCAGGGAAACTTTTTAAACTTTTCTCCACTAAAGAATCCACATTCTTCAGCTAAAAGGTCACTGACAAAAAAGAGAAAAACACTGGCACTGCCATGTCTTCCCTGAGGTGGAGGCCTCTGGGAACTACTAAAGAACATCATGGTGATTATGTTTTTTTTTAAACTGATTTTGTCTCTGCATGTGAGAACAAACTGGTCAGCATCCCATAGATGCAGCACAAAGCCTCTGCTAGTGGAGCACAGATGACCACAGGGAAAAATATAGAGTGAAAGTGGTTGAACTATGACTATGATTAATGTATTTAGAATTCAACTTGAATCCTGTTTTTGTTTGTTAATGAAAGAAAATTTACAGGAGCGTGGCTCTAAACTTTTCCCAGCTACTGAAGCCGGGCATGCAAGGGGAAGTTTGAGAACCTACTAGAGGAACGTCCCCTGGCTCAGTTATACTGCTACACTGCACTTTTAAGGTTAAAAAAAAGTGTTATGCAATTGGAGTCAATTTGCCATTTTCCATAGGTCTTGATTTGAACTTGCATCTGCTTTTCAAAACAAGTGTACTTGGCTGTGTTTATTATGACTGTGCATTTGTGTGTATATTACATTATCTACTAATTAAGTATTGATTACTGCAGCAGTTTGCCTCTCTTCAAAACCAGATGCAAAGCCGTGTGGCTGTGAGTGAAGCTTCATCATCTTCTTGGCATCACATCTAATATTTAGCACTATACCTGCCTGTTCATATAAATGAGACACTGCCTGTCAAAGCTGTAGACATGAATATGGGATTGAATCCAGATGAGCTCTACTCCAGGAAAGCAAACACCATTTTATATTAACTTTCTCTTCTTTCCTCCTCTCCCATCTCAACGCATTCCCTTAATATCTTCTCACCTCTGTCAGTTCATATTTCTTCTCTGCAGTGTATTTGTTCTCTTTTTTTCTCTTTCTCAGAAATCCTTGAAACTGACGTACTTGCCATTCATTCTGATTCCAGTCATCATCCATCCTGTCATCTACACATTCCTCTTTCCATTAACATTGTTTTCACCTGCCTGTTTTTCCATCTCTCCTCTAGGCCTATTATTGGATAACTGCAATCCCACTGACAAGCTTGGAGGGTGAAAATTCACTTGTTGCATTGAAATGCAGTTTTAGAGGCGAACTTTGTTCAGCCAAGTTCAGAGAGTGAGAGCCTTAGCACATCCAGTGATAAATAATATTCATTGTCTCTTTCTGCAGAAATACGTTGTTTAGTGCTTTACATGTACTCAAAATATGAGTTGATTCATGTGTATATGGCAATGGTAAGCCAGGCAACAGCATTTCATAGAATGTGTAGAAATGTTGTATTCAATATTAGAGGAGTGAAGCTGTGATTTTCTTTTAGATGTTAAGAGTGCTCTCTAAGCCAGAGGTGGCTCTAGTGTGCTATTCATTTCAAACTTAGAAAATGTTACATCCCAGTAGAGCCAGTGTTTGTCTGCTTATATAGTATACAGATATTAAATATTAATACGACATAGTTCACTATGTTATTTTTCAGGCTGTGTGCAATACATCTTAAAGATTAGTTGCAAATGATGCTTGCGTAATATGTGGTTAAAGACACTGTAAAACATACATATAAGTGATATATATATATTTTTATAACCTTGTTTACTTTTGTCAAACCAAACAAGCAACAAGTGCATAACTTTTTTGGTGATGTAATACATCTTCGGTTTAGTAAATATCATTCATGTAATTAGGTAATGCCCCCCCCCGGGCAAGAAAATTAAAAAAATTAAAAAAATGTGGCAATATATTGCATAACATAACAAGTGTTACATTTTCAAAAGTAAACCATAATAGTACTTGATTACTTCCTGGAGAAAGAAATTCCTTAAACTACTTGTTATATTACTTTTACTTTACATGTCATGAAATGCACACATAATTATCATTTAACAATATAAAGGCTACAGCACCACATACTGAGCCAAATCTCTATAATAATGAGGACATAGGGTCTTTATTTGTATGACTTTGAACACAAAAGAAAGCTGAAAACCAGCCCAAAGAGACTTTAAATAATCACTACTGCTATGCTACTGTGGAAGCATTGTCCTAAGAGGTCAAACACACTGCTACTTCAAAAACAACAGCAAATAGAAAAATGGTGCAAAAGAACACAAAACACATGTACACTGAATTAATTAAACACAACAGAAATAGAAAAAGTACCACAAAAGAGATGTTTTGTAGGAGGCAATAGGCAATAACATGACTGTCCAGCAACAGAGGTAACACGCTAACAATAAACTGCTACTAGCAAGCATTTACAGTATTGTATGAATCACATGATTAAAACACATATTACCTTGTGTCGTTTTCTCCCTCACAGCACCAATGAATCCTTTGTTTCTTTTAAGCTTGTCTCAGTGCAATCCTTTGCATGTTTTGGTTTCTGTCACTTCCTCAGCTCTTCTGCCATGTTATTGTCCAAAAACATTTCTATTGTGTTTTGTGAGCTTTTGCATCCTTTTACTATTTGCGGATGTTTTTTTTTTTTTTTAATTTGCAGTGCATTTGACCTCATAGGGCCACCACACTACAATGCAACGAGCCTTACTTCTCATACTTTTTGGCTCTGGCTTCTGGGCTTCGGTCATACTGAGGTTTATCATCGCCCAGAGTTCTTTGCTAGTTTTGTGTTAGCATGCTGCCTGTGAAGATGCTTACAAAGAACCAGTATAAGTAGAACCAATTGTTTCTGTACTGGACACAGTTTGCACTTTACCATCACACTCTTGTTGTTCTTTTGCAATAAAAATAAAAGTCATGTCTGCACTGCTCAAAAGTTGTAGACACTACCAATTTCTTCCTCACTGTACATGAAGTGGATTTAGCAGATTGTTGCGCTAGTGTGTCAGAAGAAAGGTATGTTTAATGTTTTTGTTTTCCTTTTCAATCTCCATTAGTCCAGATAATTGAAGAACATTTTTAATGTAACTAAAAACACAAGTGCAACTGTAATGCAATTACTGAATTTAGTACACTGATTTGTTAGCTTACTGCTGAAAAATATAATGTAATTTTGTAACACTGAAGTACACCTGCATTTGTCTGATTACGGCTCGAGTGCCAGCAGTTCAGTTGCAGACTTGGTGAATTCTGTTAGCAAAAGGAACATATGGATTTTTAATCAGTCCCCATTCTGAGTCTCTGTGATGACATGAACGTCACTGATGTAATCCCAGCAGAAGTTATGTGGTTTGATTGTCACCATGTATACACAGGAACATGTATAGACATGTTCCTGTCAGATATGTACGCATATCATTAGGAATAAAGGCTATTAAGGTTTTGCTTATCCAAATGATTAAGGAGAGTCATATTAACCTAACAGATATTCTATGCAAACAGCTTACTTGGTTGCTTTTTGAATTATTTTTAAGCCTTCGATCCTGCACTGCAGAGGCACCATCCTACTCAGGTTAATATTTAATATTTACTCGTTTATTTTCTTTTTCTCAAAATAAGGACTATTGTAGTTACTCTGGTATTTCATCAACAACTTTCACTGAGACCTAAACAGAGATATGGCTTGTTAAATATCTAACCGTTAACAGAAAAGAGAGATATATCCACAGGAAATGACACAAATAAAAACTCTAATACAGTTTAGTACAGTTTTTATTTAATTTTATATGCCAAAAAATGCAAAAACAGTCACTCAAGACTGTATAGAATGCTGATAGTGATATTTGATCTGTTTGGCATTTGGAAAGGCTTGTCAATGTAAATGAAGAAAAGAAAAACATTATACAAAATCTAAAACTTTGTCTACATTTGTACTCTTTCTCTAGCTGATTGGCATTAAATAAGTAACCAAACCCAAACCTCTTTTTTTTTTTTATATAAAACTTCATGTTACAGTCATACTGAGAAATGTATTAAAACTATCCACTCCTGTCTGTATGTGCTGTGTACGATACCTTTGTTTTCGGTCCTTCATATGGACGGTTCAGATTCCTCTTCTCTATTCATTTATCTGTTGCTTTTGTACATAGACAAATAGAACAACAAAAGCTTGTACATCATCTTTCCCATTAAACTTGTCCTTTCCTTGCTCCCCAACATCTTGAGATAAAATATCACTTTATTCTTGCGTGTGTCACACAGCACTGAAACAGCTGTTAAATGACCCCCTTGCCTTAATTCTGGATTCAGAAGAAAAAGTTCAGCACCTTAATCAGATCTGATGTACATAGCATACACCATTGCCAATGACCTTTACTTATTTCCTCCTCTTTATTCCCTCCAGCTCTCTCATCTGTCCTTAACAATTATTTAAAGTATGTGCAGTTAAGTTATTAATTCACTGTTGTTATGCTTTGATAAGTATGTTAAAATTCACTGCAGGATCCTGCCAAACCTAATTCTTCTCTCCAGTGGGGATGTTGTCACAAGAGATTTGTGCAGAGCTTCAGACCTGTGGCTGATTTGAATTCACAGCAGGTGTTGGTGGGTAGCCAGATATTATCATTTTAAACAGCTTGCAACATATTATCAAAATATCAAATGGCCAAAGAAAAAATAATCCTGTCAATAATCATGTATGTGCACTCACATTATTGCTGTGAAGTATTACAATTCTGACTTACATCATAAAATGTATCAGATAAAACATAAAACATTTAACGATTGCTTATAATTAAATGCTCCCTTGCGAACATGCTGCAAAATGGCCAATTTTGTAACTGACTGAATGTCTGTAATTATTCTATGCCCCTTAAAATAATGAATCCCCAGTTTGGGAGATAATAGCTTTTCATTTGCCTCAAGACATGTTAGTGGATAGAGAAGTTATACCGTTATTTGAAATTTACTCCACTGATTGTCAATGTTTTACAGCAGGTTTTTCTTCATATCCCAATAGAAAAGTCTGGATCCATCCATTATTTGTTTGTCTTTTACTACAAAAAGAAAAAGAAATTTTAGATGTTTTTAGGTGCAATATTTATTAAAACTTCTAAAAGCATAGATAAAAATACAGTATATAAGGCAAACACAGAGGTTTTACATTTCTTACAAGCTTAAAAGTCAATCTCTGGTATGAGCACCTTTATTCTTCAATACAACTTGAGCTCTCTTATGTAAAACCTTCAAGTATTCTTGAAGAATAGCTCTCTTGAAGGACATTCTTTAAATGCTGGTTAGTGAGATCTGGGCTGTGGTGGGGCCAATCCATGACTGAGAGTAATCCTGACTGACCAGGTATGTTTTACTGCAAGGACACTCACTGTTGCACCTCTCACCTGACCTCCTCAGTACACACTGATGATAATTTGAACCAGAAATGTCGAATTTGGATTCATCAGTCCATAACCTGTTGCCACTGACTTTCAGTCTAGCTCTTATGGAATTTGGCATACCTCAGCCTTTTCTCCATGTTTCCCTTGCTTAATTATTGGTTCTTGACAGCCATCTTTCTACTGAGACCATTTCTGATGAGGCTTCAGTGAACAGCAGATGTGTCAACTGAAAGGGCCATCTTTCAGCTCCTGTATCAGGGCTTTCCTCCTATTTCTTAAGGGCATGACTCATATACTGTTCCTCTGCTTTTGCTACAGGCTGCTAGCAACAAAGTGACACTTTATTAATAACTGTGAGTTTACTTTGCCACTTTTGAGATAATGCAGGTCATAAGAAAATGTGCATTATTTTTCAATCAATACATATTTTCCCCACCAGACTAGCAAAGTAGACCAACTCCCAAAATGCTCAAAAGTTCAAATAGGCTCCTGAAATAATTGGCTTTCTTTTAGTGAAACTTCAGCAAGAACTCTAATTGAATCAGACCATAACGTCTTGATAATATTGCACTTCACATTTCCATAAAGGTTAATTAAGTCTAGCTCAGTCAGAGGAGAGTTAAATGAGACAGAGAAAATCAGAGTGAAAATAATAGCTGAAGTCAAAGATGTAAAGCCAGTAAGAAGAAAAAGAAAGAGTAATGTAAGATCTTCATAAAGTCTGAAGTTTGTGCGTATATGCACAAGGTAGAGTTTAGTCTGTTTCTTTTGGTTCGTTTTGTAAAAAGTTGCACTGCTTAGTCAAAGTTGACCTTCGGGTACAATATCCTTCCCCTTACTACCAGTGTTGGGAAGCTTACTTTTAAAATGTATTCCACTACAGATTACAGAATACAGGCCCCAAAATGTATTTTGTAGCGTATTCCATTACGTTACTCAGTGAGAGTAATGTATTCTGAATACTTTGGATTACTTAATATATTATCATGCTTTTTACAACTACATGAATGTGCTATTGCTGTGTGATTTATTACTATTACTGAAGGTTATTCGCCATACCAATACCAACTAGGTTTTTAAGTCTTAATATAAAATGAGTAACAGTAGGGTGGACATTAGGTAAGGCTGCACTTTTTGCAGCGATCTCATATAGAAAACGATTCCGCGCATATATAAAACAGGTCTGCGCTCTGAACCGTAAAGGCATAAAACCGTAAAGGGACCTTTGGCTAATACGTCGGGTTCCGTGATATTCGGCTCGTAGCCGAAAATTAGCTTTACTTTGTTGTCTGGGTCAACTTTGGTTGCAAGAGACAGAGAGAGGCGTTGAAAGGCTGCACCTAACGGAACTTATTGTTTTGGAGGAAAACACGAACACAGTGTACAGTCGAGTCTTAATAGCTTACTTACAACTGGGCTCATCAGGCACTCTTTTTGGCTGTAGTGGTTATTATTATATTTACATGCTTCCATCTCCCATTTCTGCTCGGTGACAACTCGTACTTTTCAACTCTTTTTCTCCCTCCCTTGCGCTCACAGACACATAACCAGTATGGAAGTCCATTCTCCGTGCAGCACGGACTACACTGCCCATGATGCTACAGTCTTTAGGGCTATGCCTGTAACATTCTTCCTTCATATTAAATCATTTTTGTGAATAATTTTTAAAAAATATTTCTTAACATCATTATGCAGGCCGCAAATAGAGGTGACATGGGCCGCGAGATTGAGACACAGACATTAGAACCTCTTAATGTGTGTTTTGTTGGGGTTTCCAACAGTGTGGAAAACAAAATTAGAGAGGGCATAGCCAAACATATCAAACAGGAAAATACCACCATGTAATTCATTCATTTCAACAAAGTAACTGTCACGGTTGGGATGTGGGAAGGAGGACCCAAACGCAGGAAGGGCGATGCAAACAGTGCATTTATTTACAGTGCGAAAACAGACAATAAATCCCCGTGCTTTCCCTTCACTCCCGTGTTGTGTCTTGTGTCTTTGTGCTCTCCGCTCCCGTGTCTCAGCACTCCTCGTGCTGGCTGCTGTCTGGCGCTCCACACTTCTCCTGGGGAAACAACAGAAGCAGCCATCAGGACACTTTACAACTGCGGGCATACACACACTAACTTTACTAAGCTGAAGACTAATGTGGAGTCTCATGCAATGATCCTGCGTCGGTGGAGGCTTCACCACACCATTAAGTAGCTCCCTCTGCCGACGCTGATCCGCTGCAGGTGTGTGGCATCCTCCTTGGGCATGGCCAGTCATCCACAGGCCTGACGGTGCCTGTAGCCCGGCCTCCTGGCTACCGCCACAACCACGCACACACACACCTCCTTATACATAGACACATGGAACAAAACCCCCAGACAGCAGAACAGTGCACACACATACACCAAATAATAATAATAATAATAATAATAATAATAATAACAACAACAACAACAACAGTCCACACAGCTCCCAGACCCCGAGTCCTCCAGAGCTGGGTCCGTGACAGTAACTGTATTCTGAATACCACCTTTTTTAAACGGTAACTGTAACAGAATGCATTTACTCATATTTTGTATTTTAAATACGTAACAGCACTACATGTATCCCTGCTTAATACATGTATCTAACCATCATTCCATCAGCATTAGACTGAAAGCATTTCGTTTATACTTTATATCTCTCATAATTAGACAGATTGAAATAGTAAAAAATAGAAAACGAAATGGGGACATTTTACTGATTCCCTTGTGGTCTATTTTGTTTGGTATGAAGAAGAGACAGGCTCTGATTTCATGAAATTTAGGGAAAACATTACTGCAAGCACAAGACATAAAGAGAGAGTGCAGTAACAATGAGAAAAGTATAAAACATTTAACATCTAAGGAGGAAAAACAATAAAGAGTCGCAGTTAGAAGAGCATTTTTGTATTCTTCTTCTTTAAATATGAAGGTTTTTTTTTTTTGCTGTTTTGCTGTATGTGTGAGAATGGATTTTTGTAATAAGCTATCAGGGTTGGTTATAGCACACAGTGGCATTTCTTTGAATAAATGTGGAGATGCCTTTAAATACAGAGGGTTTGCTGATATAAAGAAATATAGAGATTTGTGTAGACTTAAAACAAAAACTGACAAAACCATGAAACTTGTGTGACCCTCTGCTCAGAGTCTTAATAAGTAGACTGTGGATTACCGCGCAACTGTATTTAATTAGGGATACTTTCCTTCTATTGCTCACACCACTCAGCACACACACTCAGTACACAGAACTAAACTCATCTCTAGACTAATGAAAAAGAACAGATCTGCATAATAATACGGTACAGAGAGTTAGATGGCATCCATTTGCAACACTTTCCTAGAAACTGTGTTTGTATTCAGCTAATTTATTTTGCCAGTTACATTTTGATAAGTAATGTAGTGGCTGAGCTGATTATATTTACTTGCTTTTCGGGGAAGGGATCAGAACAATATGCAACTGCAAATGAAGGAAGATGGTCAGGATCAACACTTTCTCCTAGAAATGTTCCTTATATTCAGCTAATTTTCAGCATGAAATACATTCTGAATGGATAATGCTGGTCAAAATACATTTTCCATTAACACTATGAGAAAATCATAATAGTTAGGAGGGGGGTATATGTTTTCCTTTGTTTTTTCTTTCCTTTCAACATGGCCTGCTCAGCCTTTTTTAGTTTCACCTCTATCTTCTTTCTAATGAGTTCTTTGTGTATTTATAGCCCTTCCCCTTTCTTTGTCTTTATGCATCCCAGTATACATGTCAAAAAGTTTATCTATGAGTTTGGCATGCTTTCTTTGATGTCATTTTTCATTTCTCATTCTTCTTCACAATTGTTTGCTTTGCTAGGCTATTTCTGTGTCTGCATATGAATGCTCCCCCCCCCACACACACACACAGCAACATATCCACATAACTATTTCGTCTATAGTCTACCAGAATATCCAAGTGGGTGATGTCAAGGTGCCGATCGGTCTCCTCTCTTCAAACAAAATGACTTTGTTGCTTAAGTACCTACAGATAGGATTAAGTGTTTTAGTGTGTCACTGGTGATTTGAACATAAACCATAGATCTTTTGAAAAATAACTGACAAATGTGGTGCTTGACTGCCTACAAAATGGATGGATTATAAGCATAATCTGGTAGCAGTTACAACTGAAACTAATTTAGCATCCAGTAAGTAGATATGACTTGTTGGGCTGTCATATTGTTATGACCATTATTACAAGACAAGGAAGAAAATGAGTTTTCCCATCCATGCATTGGCTGTTCTTTTTTTTTTTTCTGTGTCCATGTTATCACATATATTTGTGATCAGGATACATACTTTAGTACTACTAAATGTGCTTTAAATATGCTTTTAATTGCCTTTATCCTACTTTACATTTCACATCTAGATTGACTTTGAATGTGCAAACCTGTATTACTTTTATTTAGTTAGAGCGCGTTAAGATTATTTCATTTATATGAACTCCGGCTATCATGCTAGAGTATCATGCACCTAAATATCAACTGGCTGTGCATGGGTGGGTGGTTGGGTTGCTGAGAGCTCAGTTGTTCTGTAACAGATGCTCGCTATGGCAACAGTGAAAGGTTCTTTATGTTAATTACATATACATAACCTCCCTTTACGCATTTGCAGACTTTAAAAGGATAATTGCTAGATTGCTATGCAATATCTTCATGAGTGCAATAACCATCATTAATACTGTTGCTTTTTAAAAATAACCATTTTCCACTGAGACAAAGCGAAAGTTGCCATTCCTAGCATATTGTGAGTAAAAGTTCCAATAATATATGTCTTCTGATATTTTTAAAACAAACAGTCTGTTAAATCATGGGATAATTTTCTTTAAATTTCACACAAACACAAACAGAGCATACTGGGAAGACAGAACTTAACTTTACTAGACAGCGCTGGGAGCATTGTAAATAATAGAGTCAGAGCTGCTTTGCTGGACAAACTATTTGACACTATTCCAAAATTAACTCTGGCATATTTTTCTGTATACCATTATACTGCTAAAAATGTTTTTTTTCCTCTCCTTTTTTCATTATGCTGAGTTCCTTTGACTTTATATTTACTTTGGTTTGTAAGGAGTGTTTCAGAATATAACAGATTTTTAAATGGGAAAAATCTTTACATGGGCTCCTGTTTATTTTATAAAAGAATCAGTCTCTGTCTTGTTGTGTAGCTTTTTTAATTACTTTACTCACAGCCAATGTTTTTTTTAATGTGAACTGCCTTGCAAGCACTGCATTGTGTTCTTTTCATGGTGGGCAATTTATTAAATGGGCGCTACCTTGGTTACAAGAGCTTATTTGTGTAGTTTGCTTTGTTATATAAAGAGGACACTAGATTAGACCTGTGTACGGTGTACATTTTAGGACATTGTCAGGTCTCAAGAAAAAATTTGTCAGGTATCAGACAAAAAAATGTCAGGTCTCAGTTCTCAAGAAAAAAGTTGTCAGGTATCAGACAAAAAATTGTCACGTCTCAGTTGTCAGGAAAAAAGTTGTCAGGTATCAGACAAAAAATTGTCAGGTCTCAGTTCTCAAGAAAAAAGTTGTCAGGTATCAGACAAAAAATTGTCAGGTCTCAGTTCTCAAGAAAAAACATTGGACATTGGAATGCCCAGTGCAGTAGCAAATCGCTCGTGCTTCACTGCACAAGCTGGACCCACAGAGTCTGCTAAGGTTTGTCACTGCCATATTACATATGATATTTATATAAACCCATTTAGAGTGAGGTCCATGTAAATTTACCATTCTCTATTTGTTTATCTTCTGACAGCGTAAGATTAAAAGTGTGCTCCAAAGCTTCCTTTGCCTGTTAGACGTGGGAATGCTGCAGACCATCAGGGAGTGTACGGTCCATCAAGCCCACAGAATAGAGCCGGACTGGAATTTGTCAGTTCATGAACTGATGGCATTCATTTCAATCCTGTTTGTAAGAGCAATCATGTGTCCTGTTGGTGCCATTGTGGATTGCTGGTCAGAAAGATTTCTGGTGCCAGTAATCAAAGAGACAATGCCCCGAGATAGATTCATTTCAATTATGCAACACCTTCGATTTGATGACAAGGACACGCGGGCAGAACGGGTGAAAACAGACAAATTTGCGGCGATCTCTAACATCTGGACACGCTTCAACGAGAACTGTGCTAAGAGTTTCACTCCAGGAGAACACATGACCATAGATGAACAGCTGTTCCCTACCAAGGTTTGTTGTCCATTCACACAGTATATCGCAACCAAGCCAGACAAATTTGGGATCAAGAACGTGGTCATGAAACTGATGGAGCCGTTTTTGGATGATGGGAGAAACGTCACAACAGACAATTTCTTTACTTCACTGTCACTGTCGCACAGACTGCTGCAGCGCAAAACGCCGTTATGGGGCACGGTGAATAAAGTCTGGCGTGAACTTACTCAACTTGTGCGGATGTATTCCATAAGAGCAGCAACATGCAGGTGGTCAGTAGCGGTTTTCTACAATATGCTGGACCTGTTGGCGGTGAATGCCTACATTTTGTACAAGGCATGTACAGGGTGGACAGGCAAAAGAAGATTGTTTCTGAGTCTTCTAGCTCAGGAACTTCGTTGCCGATTCATGTAGCACAAGGAAATATTAGCACAGACGCAGGCTGCTGAAGCTGCTGCAGCTGCTGTGCCAGGGACTGTAAAGACAACGCAGTGCCAGTGGAATTTACGCAAATTTGCGCAGGGCTAGTACATCTAGTAGTAGGGACTCGCACCAGGGAAAAAAAAGGCTCAGTAATTCTAGTGTTAAGGTGTGAAACAGCTGTGTACTGCCTTTTGTTCCTGGAGAAGGTATTTAACTGAGAGCCATGCTAGGCTCAGGGAGACTCTGCTGACCGTCTGTCCCGCGGTCATGCAGGGACTTCATCAAGCTTGGTTGTCTGTTCTTTGTGTGTTTGATTAAAGAATGTTAGCTACCGCTCACCGCTCATCTGCAGGCTTTATTTAAATGGAAAACTTCCATAACAAAATGGCGTTGTCGACATGATAGTCCATGTGGTCGCTGAACAACGGTTTCGTGGACGGGCTGATCACCCCTGAGGGAAAAGGTACCTTTGTCCTACCAGCTGTTGAAGCAAAGGAAATGGAGGAGTCATGGAGTCGTGTGTTTCAGTTACCACCGAGATCATCAACTTTGAGGGGACTCCTGCAGATGGGTGAGTTGTAGCTAACTTTGTATACAGTCATGAGGAGTTTTTTGTCTGGCCGAGCCGTGAAGTGCTTGCTGCTCCGGAGTTTGAGTCTCCGGGAGGAAAATCCTGGGGTTCGAGCCCCCAGGCTTGTGTTCGGTTCCGGTGTTGTGCAAAGAAAAGCAATTGTCTGCCAGAAAGTAATTGCAAAAACACCGGTCCATCACAGGGAACGGTGGTTCGAGTCCACTGTTGATAATCACGTCTGCACAATACAGTGTGCAGAGTGACGGTATTTTAGCACTTTTCTGCCGAGAAGGGAAGAAGGCCATTGCAGGGGACGCTCTGAATGTAAATTTGGGATCTAGATCCAGTAGCGGCGGACGTTTCACCCAGCGGCCAGAGATAAAATTCAATATTTGACTGTATGGTAAGAAATGTGAGTGCAAGTATTAGGGCTGGGCGATATATCAAAAATTTATCGTTACCGAAATTTATGACTCTCATCGACGTCATTTTGCCCATGTCGGTAAATTCGGTATTTAAAAAAAAAAGAAAAGGCATGTGCAGGTTGGCGATGTTCATGTCCCTTTAAGACGCTGTGCTACGTTACAGACTTGACGGGGTGGAGTCACATGACTCTACTACCTGTAACAAGACGAGACACGGGTGAACAAATGGAGGACGATTTAAATGTTGAAGCAGCAGCGACGGAGGTAGAGCTGGTGGAGGAGGAAGAGGAGACGCTTGTTAACAAAAAAAATGCATCATCAATCGTTTGGCAACATTTTGGATTCAACAAGGATGATATTGATCAAAAAATTGTTAAATGTAAACTCTGCAAAAAGACTGTTGCGTCAAGTCAAGGTAACACAACCAACCTCTCCCACCACCTGCAGCACAACCATGTGATTCAATTCGAAGACATAAAAAAAGCTCAAAGCGAGAAGAGATTAGGAGGACCAGCAAAAACGTCTTCCTCCACCAGGCAGCGGTCAATAACCGAAGCATTTGCTAGTACTCAACTATATGAGCGAACTTCAAAAAGATGGCAAGAAATCACAAATGCTATAGGCTACCACATAGCAAAAGACATGGCTCCTATTGCTACAGTGGAACGCAACGGGTTCAGACACTTCATGAAAATAATTGACAAGAGATACGAACTCCCATCACGAAAATATTTTTCAAAAACTATCATTCCCAGCATGTACAGCACAGAGAGGGAAAAGGTTGCTGCTGAATTGAGATACGTTAAGCACGTTGCAGCCACATCCGATCTCTGGTCCAGCCGTACAATGGAGCCGTATATTAGTCTCACAGTTCATTACATCGACAACAAATGGGAGCTGCGTACCAGAGTGCTCGAGACGGCCTATTTTCCATCTGATCACACGGGGGAGATGGTTGGACAGGGGTTGAGAGCGATGCTGTCTGCATGGGACATCAGTGAAGAGGACCTAGTTGCTATAACAACTGACAACGGCCCAAATATTGTGAAAGCTGTCAAGCTCAATAAATGGACACCGGTGCAATGTTTTGGGCACAGGCTGCACCTGGCAATCGGTAAGTGTGTACATCTTAATATATTTGGGTGGTGACATCTGGTGTGTTTTAAAGTGACTTTAATTCTGTGCGTCATATTCAAAATTGAAAGTATTAATGTTTGAATAATGTTTATATAGGCATAAAAATACTTAAGACTGCTGAGCAACAGTGTATCCAGAAAGAACCTGGAGTAAACACTACTCAGGTAAACATCTACAACAGTAGTTTGATTGAACCGCTCAGGATACCAAGTCTGCTGCTGCCCCTTTTTGAAGTGCCCTGTTCAAGCCCTGCCTAATTTTAACTATCAGTGTTCTATTGAAGTTTTTTGCAAACAGCACTATTTAATGTTTTTGTTTAAGAGTTTATAGTTTTCACTAGTCACATGGCAGTGCTTAGTATTTATTATAGTTTTTTCTGTGTTCAATTGACATTTGTGTTTGTGACATTATTTGTTTACAAGTTATAGTACCTCAAGGCCTTAGCAGAGATAGGCCTTTGTCCATGATGGCATTACATTTGCACAATCATTGTTTACTTTGTGAATAGCCAATGTGAAACATATTTATTATTAAACTATTTTGTTTACAAGGGATACACATTTTTTAGAGAGCATGGTTACATATTGTATCCTACACTTTTTATTTTGTTCAGTTAATAAATCTTAACCACTAAAAGTACTTACTACTATTGTCTTCATTTATTTTCAGTGACATTTTACAGTCCTTTAAAGTGGTAATAATATAATTGCAATGAATAGGTCTAGGGAAGCGTATCTGTAACGCTTCTATTGGGAAGCGTATCTGTAACCGGAAGGTCGCCGGTTCGATCCCCGGGCTCTCTGTCCTGGTCGTTGTGTCCTTGGGCAAGACACTTTACCCTACCGCCTACTGGTGTTGGCCAGAGGGGCCGATGGCGCGATATGGCAGCCTCGCTTCTGTCAGTCTGCCCCAGGGCAGCTGTGGCTACAACCGTAGCTTGCCTCCACCAGTGTGTGAATGCGAGAGTGAATGAATAGTGGCATTGTAAAGCGCTTTGGGTGCCTTGAAAAGCGCTATATAAATCCAATCCATTATTATTATTATTAGGGGGAATAATATTATCAAAATAACTGGAGGAACTATGCTGCCTGCCACAGCCCCATCAAATGAAAAAAAAAAAAAAACGTTTGTTTTTTTGGCACTTGGGGTGGTTATCGTCCATTTATCGTTATCGAGGTTAACTGCTCAATTTATCGTGATATTGATTTTAGGCCATATCGCCCAGCCCTAGCAAGTATGTTGTGAGATGAAAGAGAATGGTTGTGTGGGAAAAGTTGATGTGTGTGTAAAAACAGTGAAAAATGGGGTTAAAAATCTTGAAAATTGGGAACAAAAACAAGAAAAGAAAAAAAAAGAGAGGAGTGTAGAAATGTGTGTAAAAGTTGTTTCCAACTAGCGGGAGAAGGTGGTACACCAGCTCCCCTAGGGTGGACACACACACACAAAATTAGCAGAATTGTTGATAAAAATAAGAAATAAAATAGGAAGAGGGTTTGGTGTTTTTCAACGTAGGGCAACTATAATCTCTCTGGGTTTTTAAGAAAGGGGAGTTCAGAACCAGAGAGGGGAGATGTGTTGTTTAAGGAATGAGAAGAATGATCAAAATGTCTCAGTGTGTCACTTGCAGGTGAAGAGCAGACCTGGATCAATTTTCCACGTGCAGCAGTCGGAAGAAAATTATAGGTTAACACCATTAGAAACACTCAAGCCAGGTTTTGGCTGAATTATTTTACAGCTTAACTTCCATGTGTTTGTCACCCTGAGAACACAAGCTCCAAGAATCTCTCCCTGAAGACAAGAAATGCAGTTCCAGAACAACAATGGATCTCAAGAGCTCACAGCAGCATCCTGAGCAGTGAAGAAAAGGTCCAGCAGAAGCAGCTGTGCAACACAGCGGCAGCAAGGAGAAAAATGGCATCATCATGACTGGATGGATGGATGTGCATTTCCAACGAGCTGCAACTTCACTGTGTGTAAATGGACCTTTGAAAAGACTGCCTGAGTTGGACATTTCCCACTTTTGGAGAAAATGGCAAGATGAGACAGTGGAAAACACAGGACAACTGACTCTCACTGGACTGCTGCAAGGGGGGGAGATGAGATGAGACCACAGTGGAAGGAGCAGGGGAGGACATGGAGGAAGGCTGTTTTAGTGTGGGAAATGAAATTTGGGTTTAGGAAACTGGGAAGAAAAAACGACTGCCTTATGTGGAGAATTGAAAAGTGTCTGGAGCACCGCAAAGAGGAGAGGTACACAAAAATTACACAAACAGAAAAATGCATTAATCGTACTAACACAAACACACATGCAATGAAGCTCATGAAGATCAAACAGTATTTTAAGCATGCATTTCTGTTACCATCATCTTGTCCGGTTCACTTAGCAGGTTAAGAAGTGATACATAGACTAGTGAACTAGTATTATTTTTGGGGAAGGGTGATTGAATCATTGCAGGGGTGAACAGAATGCTGCAGGGGGGTCAGATGAGTGGAGACTAATAGATTATTGAGTTTCTTGTTCCTGATGTGTGGGGGAGGTCTTATCATGACACACATCTGGTTACATGGGAAGAAACTCATCATCTAATAGAATATTGCTGTTGTGTGAGGTGTGACTGGTGGATGAAAGTTTTGGGGATTTACTTGGCTGATGCATTTTCTTTTGGTACCACTTTGAACCTGCCAGTTTTGATCTATCATTCTAAGAGAGTACGCTTAGACAAGCCCTAAAACTAGGCCTTCATATTTTTTGATTTTAACAATGCACTGAGATTTTGTGTTTGGCAATTTTCTCTTCTAAAAGTAGGTCTGCAAGATCGGAATTGAAAGCGCTACACAACATGTTGAACAATCGCAAGTGAGCTTCTCCAAAATAAAATGGGCTCGGGAGAAAGCCACTTATTTGGGACAATCAGAAAACAAGTCCCTGCCAAAAAGGATTCAGCGAGGTAATCCAGTCTAAATTGTTTTTTTCTTTTTTGAAATGGCGTCATTGCTGGCAGTAGAAACTTATTGCGTCATGAGAGGTTCTACTGTCAGCAAATAACAAATGGGGACTGATTGGACTGGTCCGGGGAAGCTTTCATTTTTAAATTGCAGAGACCGTGACATGAGGGATATGGAAGGATTGACTGAGGCGCAGATGCAGACCATGACCAGGAGAGAAGGCTTCAAGAGGACCAGTGAGAAGCAGGGACCATCTCCAGGACAACTGACAAACGACAGTGGACTGCACCACTGGGCTTCCAGGAGATTGTCATGAGATTGTGAACAGCAAAACCTTAAAATAAAGTGAAAGAGATTCGGCGTTGAGGAAGACAACTAAGGTGTACGACATGCTCTGCCTTAAATCGTCTGCGGCGTTGGAACAGAAACTGAGGAATGGAGAGAGCGTGCCAAGCTCCAAAGGTGACAGCACAGAGGGAGATCAGCGTTGGAATTATGACTCTGTAAATGGCACAGACACCAGGAGCCATGACTGTGACTGGGAATGACCACCTCATGCTGTTTCACTTTGCCATGCAAAGTACTTTGACACTCTGGAGAAGGCCTTTCCTCTGTATCATTGTTGTTGCCATTTGCATGTGAGAGCTTAGATTGTGGGGAAGATTAAAGATGAACAAAGGGTGGTGAGAGAACAGTGAAGTGAGGATACACAGTGTGAAACTCCTTTAAGTGAACAATAATGTTGATGTGATAAACAGAATGTCAGGAAAGAAATTCTGGTATTAATGTGATTCTTTGATTTAAGAATCAAAGGGTGAGATTGTATAGGAATTTCTTTTACTTATGTATTAATCACATTATGTTATTGTATGATACCTTGGTGCCACTGGATTTTAACATGTCTCACTCTCATACAGTAAGACAAATGGTGGGGGTGTAGTAAGGAAGTTGGGGGAAGCAGACAACTCCACAGGAGGAGTCTTTTGTGTCTTCGAGGACTCTGGGAGGTAGCAAGGGAGTGTGAACCTTAAGGTGTGAAACAGCTGTGTACTGCCTTTTGTTCCTGGAGAAGGTATTGTAGTGGGTCAGGGCTGTTCGGGGTTCTGTTTGTACAGTTATGTTTTGTTTATGTTGCCATAGTGACAGGTGACGCCCTCTCGCTGCGACGGTGTGTCCTTCCGGGGTCAGAGGGCGCCCTGTGTTGTTGTTGTTGTTGCCGCGCTGAGCAGTTAGCTAGCGGCAGTGTTCTTCTGCAAATGTAAATAAACGGCTGTGCTCCCTGGCTAGCTCACGGGAAGCAAGACCAAACGATACCTCCGTCTCCTCCTTGGCTGAGCTCGCCACATTGGTGTCAGAAGTGGGATAGCTCACCCTCGCCGTAATGGAGAGAGACATTCAGAGGCTGGAGCAAGCAGTCGAGGAGAACATTCCGCCCTTGGGAAACTGGCGATGGAAGAGAGTGGATGTGAGCGGCCATGTAAGTCCCCTGACGGGTCCCGATGGTGCGAGCGCACCGCGGCGGCGGCCCGTCGCGACAGATGCTAGGGCAATGTTTCATGGGCTACCTCTGTCGACCCACACGCCGAGCCCCCAACCGCGAGCAGTTATGCCTACCACGCCAGTTAAGGTACCGAAATACAACGGGCTAACCCCGTTAGAGCCCTACCTCTCACAAGTGCGGCTAGCCGCCAGACATAGTGGCTGGAGCGAAGAGGAGACTGCTACACACCTAGCACTAGCATTAGAGGGAGATGCACTGCAGATACTCCTTGACCTAGCCCCGGCAGAGCAGCATGAGCTCCAGGCCCTCACCGCGGCACTCGAGAGGCGATTCGGGCAGCGGCACTCCACTGATCAGAGCAGAAAGCAGCTAACCAACCGGAGTCGTCGACCAGGGGAGAGCCTGGGCACCTTTGCAGCAGACGTGTTGCTGTATGCTCGTCGTGGCTACCCGGAGTTTCCAGCAGCGGCCCGTGAGGAGCTTAGCCTGCATGCTTTTCTGCGAGGACTTTTCCCAGAGCGACTACGCCAACACGTCCGCCTGGCCATGCCTCAGACCCTCCGTGAGGCGCTCCTTGAGGCTGAAAGGGCCGAGCCGGTGCTCACCTCGCGACCTAACCAGCAGGTGCCCCCCCCAAACTACCCCCAAATCAGAGCCGCAGACTGCGACGGGGAGGGGGAGGTCGCCGAGATGTCCCAGCTGCAACCCTCGGTGCCCCGGAGGCGTCCTCGTCGACCAACCGACCGCTGCTACCGGTGCGATGAGCCTGGCCACGTGGCGCGTGACTGCCCAGCACCAGCCCCGAAGACCGGAACTACGCAGCCTCAGGGAAACGAGGAGGGAGCGGTGTAGCGAGGGGACCACCGCTCCAGCTTCCTGCCCCCCTCCAAGGACGATGCACAGTGGTGGGCCGAGTTGGGCACCTCAAGGGACTCCACCTGAGCTGCTGTGTTGAGGACCAGCCCTGCCAGGCCCTGGTGGACACGGGGTCTACCATTTCCCTGATACGACCTGGCGTGCTCCCTGAAACATCCGGGCCACTGGTGAAGGGTTGGTTGCCCACAGACACCCAGCTGATGACAGTGACGGGGGAGAAAACTGTTATGCGGGGGAAGAAACCGTTGCGGATCCGAGTGAAGGATCTAGAGCTGGTGCACGACTTCTGGCTCGCCGACATTCAAGACCAGTGCATCATTGGCCTGGATCTGCTGAGCCGCTGGGGGGCCTGCCTCGACACCGCAAAGCTGGCTATCACTCTTGGCGCAGAGACTTTTGCTCTCCAGCGCGGCCAAAAGCAGGGAGCGGGGACCAGACGAGACAGGCGTCGGGCAGCTGCCGCTCAGCAGATTTCGGATGCCGGTGGCTCCGGGTCATCTCCACTCGCCTCAGCCTCAGCCTCTCAGCCTGATAAACCTCCTTCGACCGAGACCATCGAGGCTGTTGATGACCTTTGGCAGCGTAGCAGCGTAGGCCTCAACGTCGACCAGCGCCAGCGGTTGAGGTGCCTCCTGGACGAGAATGTGGACATCTTTGCCGCCAGTGACAAAGACTGCAGGCAGATGAGTCTAGTCCAGCACACCATCGACACCGGCTCTGCTCAGCCCATCCGTCTGCGCCCACACCGGCTGCCCCTCTCGAAACGGCAGGTAGCGGAAGAGAAGATCCGTGAGATGGCTGCGGCTGGGGTGATCGAGCCGTCCAATAGCCCATGGGCGGCACCCGTGGTTCTGGTGGGGAAGAAGGATGGCAGCCCGAGGTTCTGCGTGGACTTTCGCCGTCTCAATGCAGTCACCAAGAAGGACTCGTACCCGCTGCCGCGGATCGACGAGGCCCTAGATTACGTTACCGGCTCCAGTTGGTTCAGCTCCCTCGACCTACGCAGCGGTTACTGGCAGGTGGAGCTAGCCCCCGACGCAAGGCCTAAGACTGCATTCACCATTGGACAGGGGCTGTGGCAGTTCAGGGTCATGCCATTTGGGCTCTGCAATGCGCCAGCAACGTTTGAGAGGCTGATGGAGAGGGTGCTCGTGGATATCCCTCGTAGCCGCTGCGTTGTGTACCTGGATGACCTGTTGGTGCACGGTGGCGACTTCGACAGTGCACTGTCTCACCTGAGCGAGGTCTTGAGTGCCATCCGACGAGCTGGGCTGCGGCTCAACCCCGCGAAATGCCGCCTGTTGGCGAGAGAGACCACGTTCTTGGGCCATGTGATCAGCGCTCGAGGTGTCGCCACTGACCCCGCAAAAGTGGCTGCGGTCCGGGACTGGCCGACTCCCTCGAACGTCCAAGAACTGCGGAGCTTCCTGGGCCTAGCCTCCTACTACCGTCGGTTCATCAAAGGGTTCGCGACAATGGCCAGCCCCCTCCACCGCCTGACTGACAAGGGACAGCTGTTTGGCTGGGGTGATGCCTGTGCTGCGGCTTTTGAACAGCTGAAGGAGGCCCTCACCAGAGCCCCAGTCCTGGCCTACCCCGACGCCCGGCAACCTTTCATTGTGGACACTGATGCTAGCAATGTAGGGGTCGGGGCGGTCCTTTCCCAGCAGGACGAGGCTGGAGAACGGGTGGTGGCGTACTTCAGTCGTGCCTTGGGGCGAGCCGAGAGGAACTACTGCGTGACCCGGTGGGAGCTGCTGGCCGTAGTGCTAGCGGTGCGGCACTTCCAGCCATATCTGCACGGCTGCCGGTTCCTCCTGCGCACTGACCATGCATCTCTGACTTGGCTCCTGAACTTCAAACACCCAGAAGGGCAGGTGGCCCGCTGGCTAGAGGTCCTTCAGGACTTCGAGATCCAGCATCGGCCAGGTCGACAGCATGGCAACGCTGATGCCCTCTCCAGACAGCCCTGCGTAGCCGTCGAGTGCCGCTACTGCCTGCGACAGGAAGAGCGGGCCCAGGAGGTGCTGGGGGTGGCTACTGCTCAGGCCACAGCCGGCGGAGGGGGATGGCTCCCATTGACAACGCAGCAGCTGAAGCGGGAGCAGGAGGCCGACGCGACGTTGGTTCAGGTGGGGGCCTGGCTGGAGGCGGCGCAACGCCCCGCCTGGACGGGGGTGTCGGGACAGGAGCCCGAGGTGAAGGCCTACTACTCCCAGCACAACAATCTGGAGACCCACGACGGCCTCCTGTACCGGAGATGGCGGGCCCCCGGTCAGGGCAGAGATCTCCTGCAGCTGTTGGTGCCTCGGTCGCTGCGGTCGCAGGTGCTTGAGCTGTTCCATGGCTCGGTGGGGGCAGGACACTATGGGAACGCCAAAACTCTCCGCCGCCTCAGGGGACGGTTCTACTGGCCTGGCTGTCGACGGGATGTGGAACTTCATGTGCACTGCTGTGACACCTGCACGGCACAGAAGGGCCCAACTCAACGCTCCACTGTCCCCCTTCAGCAGTACCTGGTGGGGGCCCCAATGGAAAGAGTGGGAGTGGACGTCCTAGGGCCTTTCCCCGTCACAGAGTCAGGGAACCGGTATGTGTTGGTGGCTATGGACTATTTCACGAAGTGGCCAGAGGCCTACACGGTGCCGGACCAGAGCGCAACGACGACGGCCGAGAAGCTGGTGGAGGAGATGTTCACCCGTTTTGGGGTCCCGGCTGAGCTCCACAGTGACCAGGGGCGACCACTTTGAATCGAAGGTCTTCGGGGAGATCTGCCGGCGACTGGGGGTGGAGAAGACGAGAACCACACCGCTCCACCCACAAAGCGATGGCTTGGTTGAGCGCTTCAACCGCACGCTGGCCACCCAGCTCGCCATTCTCACCAGCCGCCACCAGCGAGATTGGGACCGACATCTGCCCCTGGTCCTTTGGTTGTATCGGACTCACAGGAAGCAAGACCAAACAATACCTCCGTCTCCTCCTTGTCTGAGCTCGCCACAGTACTTATCTGAGAGCCATGCTAGGCTCAGGGAGACTCTGCTGACCGTCTGTCCCGCGGTCATGCAGGGATTTCATCAAGCCTGGTTGTCTGTTCTTTGTGTGTTTGATTAAAGAATGTTAGCTACCGCTCACCGCTCGTCTGCAGGCGTTATTTAAATGGAAAACTTCCACAACAGGCAAAAAAAAAGCTGTATGCTAAAAAAAAAAAAGATTTAGAGCAGAAGTTTTTTGCACTGCATTTTAAAATGAAAACATATTGCATTTATTTACAATTAAAGACACAGAGCAGAAAGTGTGTTACTGTTTTACATCCACAGACACACAAGAAAAGAAGCAGGCAACATGAAGTCAAGTTATGGCAATTTTATTTGTGTATTTCAGTGCATGTATTTAGATTAGAGTTTTTAAAAAACAAACAAACGTCCCAAGAAGAAGGATGGGGTGAAAGAAAGGTGGAGAGAGGAGGAAGAAACTATTGATGTCCTCAAACTCGATGCTGCTGGGTCAGTTCTTTCTCAGCAGTCTGCTCCAGAATCCCCTCCTGTCCTCGGCTTGCTTTTCTTTTGCCTTCAGTTCTTTTAAGGTTTTGTTGAGCTGCTCCTTGGCATCTTTAAATTTTTCTTTCAGCTGCTGTTTGGCCAGTTTCACTTTGTGTTTGAGGAGCTCTTTAGCTTCCTTTTTGTGCTTTCGTATTTCTTTAAGTGCATCTTTGCAGTCTTTCTTGGTCACCGTCATTTCTTTCTTGATTGCCTTCACCTCAATTTTCTCTTCTGCAAGTTCTTGCACTTTCATCAGTTCCTTCTTCATGTTTTGAGTGCAACTCTTTGTATCTTCCATTTCTTTCTTTGCTTCCTGTATTTTAATTTTCTCTTCCTCCAACACTTTTTGAGCTTCCAACAATTCTTTCTTCATATTTTCAATCTCATTTTCTGCCTCATGTTTACGTTTTTTCTCCTCTTCAAGTTGTTGCTTCACATGCAGTAATTCCTTCCTTAGTGTTTCAGCTTCAGCCATTACATTTTCAGCTTCTTGTGTTGCCAACTGCATTTTCCTTTTTTCCTCTTCAAAATCTTCCTGCACCTCCTGTAATTCCTGAATCACATTTCCTGCCTCCTTCTTTGCAGCTTGATATTTATTTTTGGCTTCTTGTGCTGTGGTTTTCTCTTCCTCCAATGCTTTTTGAGCTTCCAACAGTTCTTTCTTCATGTTTTCATTCTCGTTTTCTGCCTGTTGTTTTCCCATTTTCTCTCCTTTAAGTTTGAGACCCACATGCAGTAATTCCTGCAATACTACTTCAGTTTCAAACTTTGAATTTTTAGCTTCTCCTCTTGATTTGTCTGCCTCTTCTTTTAATTTGACATTTTCAGCCTGTATCATTTGAAATTTAAAATTAATCAGCTGTACTGTAATGTATGGTGAAGCACTCGCCGATCCTCTTCTCGTTCTCCCTTGATTCATTTTGGCCTTTTAAACAAAGGAACCAATGTTTTGTAGAGGAGTGAAGTGAAGTTTTCGATGTTTTTTCGTCAACTGTCGTTTGTCCTGCACAGAGATGCTGCTGTAGATGTGTCTCTAGCTGTGTCTGGATACAATGAAACATGCTCTAACTAAGTGCTTGTGTTGCACAGTTCTACTAAACATTCCATTTCATGCATGCTCCGCCCACATGGTCAGGAATGTCAGGTGCTGCATCGCCAAATGCTGCTCCCGTTGCCTAGCAATAACAGCTGTTTACTTTTTGGGATCTGGTTCATTGTTTAATAAAGAAAACATGTCCAAGTATTGGGTGCTGAGGCTCAGCGCATATTCTAGCCTGCTGTGTGGGTGGGCAGCTAGAAATCACTGGTGGGGAACATGAGTGAAGAGAAAACTGGAGCAGCCAAGCAGGGAGCTGCAGGTTGCTGGTTTGAGTCTCTGTTCAGATGCTGGTGTCTCCTCTCTCTGAGATGTCTGCAAATAGTCCCAGATAAAACAATAAGGATAATAAACAAACGTGACTAAAATAACAATTATGACTCTGATGTGTTTCACGTGTAGCAGGATGGTGTCATGGTCCTGGGTCGAGCGACCCAGTGTTTGAGTTTTATGTATCTTTTGTATTCATTTGTGCCTTGCTTAGTTCACCTAGTTAATTTCTAGATTGCTGTTTAGTCTTGTTCCTTAGTTGTTTATGTCATCTCCCCTGTACTAAGTCTCCCTGGTTCATGCGTCATGTCTGCGTGGTTATGTTTAGTTCATGTCATGTCTGATCTCCATGTTTCCTGTTTTACTTTGAAAGTCTGTATTCAATGTCAGTGTATTTAGTTTCACCTCTCCTGTCCTGTCGTTAGGTTCATGTGTGTCAGCTGTGCTCCCATGTGTGGCCACTTCCCCTGATCATCCCTCATGTGTATTTAGTCTTTGTGTTTCATGTAGTCTGTGTCGCGTCGTCTGTGTTCCCACCCTCCATGTTGTCACAGCCAGTCTTTTGTATTCATAGTTATGGTTTCCTGTGTCTTAATAGTTTATCCTGGTATCACTTTTCCAGTTTAGTTATAGTTTAGTTTTGTCACTGCGCTTTTGCCTTGTTTGCACTCCTTGTCTTCAGCCACAATAAAGGCTCGCTTTTCGTTTGAACTCAGTTTCGTGTCCTCGCCTGTGTCTGCACCTGAGTCCTCCACACACTCTCCACACGGTCTGCCATAGCGGACCGTGACAGATGGCCTCTATACAGCAGTCACCGCAAGCATCCACATCGCCACACTTACTTTTCTTTAAGCAGGCGTGCTGGGGTCCTCCTAAGGAAAGTTTGAAACTTAATTTCCTTCATGCTGGTGAACTTTTTACCAAATATTTTCATCAAAGCTTCTCCATCACTGACAGGGATTGTTTGGATCTTCACACTCATCTCCACCAACCCTAAAAAATGAGTCTCACTTTGCTCATATAATGCCAGGAGTTTCTCCATATTTCACAAAAGTCTATGCAAACACATAACAGTATCCCATATTCATATAAATATTATTGATATTATAACAAAAGCTGTCACCAACACAATTGTCCCAAGTGCTTTTTTAGTTATTGCAAATGCTCGATTGCAGTTCTTGCTAGATGACAAAACCACTTATTAGGTTTAGAAGGAAATGACTTTTTCTACATGAGGTAAAGTTGGAGAGCTGTTTCCCCAAACTAAATGAAATCATCATTTAAAAAACTACAATCTGTATTTACTCTGAACATCTGTGTTAACATTTGAAATTGGAAATGCATAAGTGTAACAAACATGTTAAAACATAAGAAATCAGGAAGGGGCATGTATAGGAATTTCTTTTACTTATGTATTAATCACATTATTTTATTGTATGATACCTTGGTGCCACTGGATTTTAACATGTCTCACACTCATACAGTAAGACAAATGGTGGGGGTGTAGTAAGGAAGTTGGGGGAAGCATACAACTCCACAGGAAGAGTCTTTCGTGTCTTCGAGGACTCTGGGAGGTAGCAAGGGAGTGTGAACCTTAAGGTGTGAAACAGCTGTGTACTGCCTTTTGTTCCTGGAGAAGGTATTTAACTGAGAGCCATGCTAGGCTCAGGGAGACTCTGCTGACCGTCTGTCCCGCGGTCATGCAGGGACTTCATCAAGCTTGGTTGTCTGTTCTTTGTGTGTTTGATTAAAGAATGTTAGCTACCGCTCGTCTGCAGGCTTTATTTAAATGGAAAACTTCCACAACAGGCAAAAAAAAGCTGTATGCTAAAAAAAAAACATTTAGAGCAGAAGTTTTTTGCACTGCATTTTAAAATGAAAACATATTGCATTTATTTACAATTAAAGACACACAGAGCAGGAGGTGTGTTACTGTTTTACATCCACAGACACACAAGAAAAGAAGCAGGCAACATGAGGTCAAGTTATGGCAATTTTATTTGTGTGTTTCAGTACATGTATTTAGATTAGAGTTTTTAAAAAACAAACAAACGTCCCAAGAAGAAGGATGGGGTGAAAGAAAGGTGGAGAGAGGGGGATGAAACTATTGATGTCCTCAAACTCGATGCTGCTGGGTCAGTTCTTTCTCAGCAGTCTGCTCCAGAATCCCCTCCTGTCCTCAGCTTGCTTTTCTTTTGCCTTCAGTTCTTTTAAGGTTTTGTTGAGCTGCTCCTCGGCATCTTTAAATTTTTAACTGCAAAATGACCTGATGAAAACAGTACAAAGGTTAAAGTACCACATGTGCTGTAGTGAAAGCTGCAGCTGTTTTATTGATAAAGTTAAACACAAAAAAAACAAAAGGATTAATCACCCATGTAACTGTGTCAGTATATATCAGCATTAACAGGACCTCAGTTTGTATCTCAGACCTGCACAGCTTCCGTTTTAAACACTTGATGTACTCAGCTGCATAAAGAGCACGTTTGAGTTTCTCTAACACAATTAAATAAAACCTGATGAAGGTCAAAGGTCACAGTTTTCACAGTTTTTTGCAGATAGTGTGTTATTTACCATAAAGTGATGCAGAGTTATTCATACCAGAGTAACCAGAGAGGATCATATATTTTTAAATATATAACTTTCTACAGGACTGAATATAATATCTTTATGTAAAAGTCCGGAGCCTCTGGGGAGTATCCGAGTATTTATAACATTACACAAACCAAAGGTCTCCATCACAGTGTTCATGAAATGCTGGGTTTATCCATCTTCTGGGGCGGGCCTACAGAGGAGTGCTGAAGATTTCCCTGTGAGGGAGCTGCTGGTGAAGATCATGAGTCTGCTTGATCAATGCGATGAGCTTCAGTGTTCCTGGTGTTTCTTAAATGAAGCCTCTCCAGGGTGAATGTAGCTGTTATACATAATATGGATTATTATTAAATAAAAAGAACAAATTAGACTACACTACTGAAACCTTCTGCTGCTGTTTTTAAAGTTTCCATGTTACCAGGCTGTAGACTAGAGATTTAAACAGTTTTAGATCCATTACATTCAGTCTTAAATGTTAAAATCTCAAAGGACAGCATTATATTTTTGATATTAACAGTAACTCTGGGCTTCTGTGGAGTGTGTAGCCGATCTCATCGCTGTCTAAAAATGGATAAAAAAACCCAAAAGAAGTGCTGAATCCTTCAATAACACAGACTATTAGAGTAGCAGCTGTCTGTGTGAAGCACTTGCTGCAGGGTTGCGCCATGAATGTATTCAGCTGCCAACAAAAAGCAGGACTCAGTGCAGGCAACTGCCATGAGTCTGACGATGTTGGGGTGAGACAGTCTCCTAATAAAACAGAAACATCTCCGAATACAAAAACAAAAAAATCACATTTCACCACTGTCGCTAGCTACAATGAATTAGCCAGACAAAAATTGTACTGATTTGGTTTCGTACAAAACTAGCTTTCCTTCTCTGATATGTAACTTTCACAACATAACCGCAACTTAATATAAGGAGCAGGGGCAGGGTTGGAATTGTGACATAAAAAAACCCCAAAAATCACTAAAAGAAATTTAATTTGTAATTCTAAATAAATTCTAAATGCATTTAGGACGTTTTTTTACTCACTTTATGTCTCTTCTTTTTTTCTGTCCTACAACGTGGGTTACAATTACATTAGCATGACCAATTATGCAAATTAGGCAATGACGTCATTTAGCGACTTCTAGCGACTTTTAGGACAGCCAATAGCGATTTTCCTTACTGAGGAGTTGGCAACACTGGTCCCATTTCACAAGCCTCTCACTTCCGGCCTTTAAGTATGCGGCCCTTGTGGACCGTTAAGGCTGCGCACTTTAAGGCTGCAGACCCTGAATTGGGATACAGCCCTTGTGTCGTTAGGAGCCTGAACCGCAGTAAAACTCCGGTGAGGTCAATGACCTTACGCTCTCCCACTGTCACACGTTGATGACGTATTTGGAAATCAATTCGGGTGGGACCAGTGTTGCCAACTCCTCAGTAAGAAAAATCGCTATTGGTTGTCCTAAAAGTCGCTAGAAGTCGCTAAATGATGTCATCGCCTAATTTGCATAATTGGTCATGCTAATGTAATTGTAACCTACGCTGTTGGAGAGAGAAATAACATCGTGGTAGAGACATAAAGTCAGTAAAAAACGTCTTAAATGCATTTAGAATTTATTTAGAACTACAAATTAACTTTCTTTTAGCAATTATTGTTTTTTTAATGTCACAATTCCAACCCTGCTCCTTTATCCGGGCTTGGACCGGCAAAAGTGACCCGAAACAGGCACTCTGGTGGAGTTATTGTGTGTGTGTGTTTGTGTGTGTGTAGTTTTAAACTTTGTGGTCCACAAAACAACATAACAGTAAAAGAAGAACTGACTGCGTTACAGTCAGTGCAGGAGCCCTGCCCTGATAGCAGCTGGGGGAGGACTATCCTCCACCTGTGAGCGCTTTGGCACGGGCGAGGTGCCCACCGCAGCACCCGCTGCTTATTGAGAGTAAGAGCGATACGCGCTTTCATGTCAAAAAGTCGTCATAAATAAGTCTCTAATAACACCAGAAAAAGTCGCCAGATTTGTCGCTAGTCGCGTTTCAGAAAAAAAGTCGCTAAGGTGGTCTGAAAACTCGCTAAATATAGCGACAAAGTCGCTAAGTTGGCAACACTGGGTGGGACATGACAACACCGCCACCTGCAGGAAGATTTTCTCTCTGGTACCTTGTGTTCTGATACCTGACAACTTTTTTCTTGAGAACTGAGACCTGACAATTTTTTGTCTGATACCTGACAACTTTTTTCTTGAGAACTGAGACCTGACAATTTTTTGTCTGATACCTGACAACTTTTTTCTTGAGAACTGAGACCTGACATTTTTTTGTCTGATACCTGACAACTTTTTTCTTGAGAACTGAGACCTGACATTTTTTTGTCTGATACCTGACAACTTTTTTCTTGAGAACTGAGACCTGACATTTTTTTGTCTGATACCTGACAACTTTTTTCTTGAGAACTGAGACCTGACAATTTTTTGTCTGATACCTGACAACTTTTTTCTTGAGAACTGAGACCTGACATTTTTTGTCTGATACCTGACAACTTTTTTCTTGAAAACTGAGACCTGACAATTTTTTGTCTGATACCTGACAACTTTTTTCTTGAAAACTGAGACCTGACAATTTTTTGTCTGATACCTGACAACTTTTTTCTTGTGAACTGAGACCTGACAATTTTTTGTCTGATACCTGACAACTTTTTTCCTGACAACTGAGACCTGACATTTTTTTGTCTGATACCTGACAACTTTTTTCTTGAGACCTGACGATGTCCTAAAATGTACACCGTACCTGTGGCCACACTCATCTGTTCTTTCCGCTCATAGTCACTCTTCTTTTGTACCCTCATATAACACCATGCCCTTCACACACATACTTTTCCAGCTTCCATTTCTTAATTTTTTACAATTGCTTTCTTTCTACTTGTGGCTGTCCCTGCCCTACACAACCCAATATATATATATATATATATATATATATATATATATATATATATGTACAGCTTTAGATTTAGCAGTTTTGAAAAAATTTAAAGGTATTATTTAATGAATTTTGCAGGGAGTGATAATCATACAACAGAGATGCTGTAACAGGATGCGTTAACTGTCCGTGTCAAATGCTGTCATGTTGTTATGTCATCATATTCTTAATGAAGAACTTCTTAACTTCTTATATGTCTGTTACGGTTTAAGTCTATTCATCAATATGATTTATAGCCCTGCAGCAAATACTAGCATTTCTAGCTAGTATTTGCAGTACTAGCGGAAAGTGACACTGCAGGTACGGGATATTTAAGGTAGAGTAAGGGACAAACCAAGTCCATGAAATAATTAGTTTTCTTTTACTTATAACAAAAACAAACAAACAAAAATGTTTTGAACTAATTTTTGAGGGAGCTATTGTTTTATCATCTGTTTGAACAAATGTATTATAAATGTAGGTCCAATGTCACAGTTCTAGTGTGTGCTGCAGTCCTTTTGATCAGTGAGACAGTTTACTCCCAGGTACATTAAGAGTAAAGCAACTTTCAGATTTTTTTTGCCCAGCAACCCTGCAGGCTACTGCACAAGTGTCACTGAAATCGCCATAGTCATCCCCTAGTTGACTTATGATATAGCTTCTACAGCTCGCCTGCAATGCAGTCTTCTTTTCTGTCTTCACTCTGTTTCCATTCTTTCCTTTGGTATATTCTTCTAAACTAAAATAGTCTAAAACTATACAAATTATGAAGGCTTAAATAATGCAAGGTTAGTCTACCTCACAAAGGTGAACTCTTATTTTTTTAAAGAACAAATATATTATGAAATCAAGATGTCCTATTTGATTAATGTCTTTTCTCTTTTATTTCTGCCTCCTTTTGGTCTTATGTGTCGAGTTATTTTTTTAGTCTCGTTTAGTGCTTTTACTGGTTGTTTGAGATGTTTTTGATCTAGTAGGTGAAGGTCAGACCAGTGCTATACTTTCAACAGCTGGATACAAAGATCATAGACATAAAGCCGAAATGGAGTTACTCGTTGTAAAAGCACAAATGGAAATAAGCTGTGTGTGTGTTCCTGTGGAGAGAGATAAGGTGACAGGCAGAGGTCATTCTGGCCATATCTTGCAGACAGCCTTGCTTGCCCTGTAGGTGGTTTAACCAGACATCTGCTGAACTCACATCAGATCCTGCAGGGTGTCATGTCTGCTACCACTCCCCTCAGCTGACCTCGATCAGTATGCCAAGATTTTCATGACATACGACAGAATAAGAGACGTAGCTTTTGTGCCAGAGGCTGATATCAGATCAGGTCTTAAAGGTTTGGTGATTATATTGTTTCCCTCACCATGAGCATTTCCTTTTAAACTATGATTGGAAATTAGAGTTAAGGGAATTTACAAGCTACAGCATACCAAACAGTTTTGTGGGTCAGTGAGAGGATTAGAGGGGAGTTGTAGCCTCTGGTTTTCCACTTATATATTCCATGGATGTCTCATGTTGATATTGAAATGTTAAGTGAAATTAAATTTCTGTCTGGATCCAAGGGGCTATGTAGTTATAATTTTAATTTAGGGCTGGGCTAAAATGGAAAAATAATCTTACCACAACATAGTTGTTTTTTTAAAATCAGTTGATATTGACATATAATATCACAATATAAATCAAATCACTATCTCCATCAAGCTTAAAGGTTCCTCTGTACTCCTAAGAGAAGATATAAGGTTAACAAGGGTTACATACTTCAGTCAGCTGCTTCTGACATGTCTGACTGTGGTTACTACTGCTATATCTTTTACAATAAAATAAGCTGTCGCATTCATGATATCACTGTGTCTCTTCGTTTTCTTTCATGATGCATAGCACTAGAGAAACTAGTCTTGAATTGTGCACAGTCTAAAGATGAGACTACTTCAGATAGTAAAAATGATTTGTGGTGTCTTTGGGGAAACATGCTTTTGACACAATTTGAAGTACACAAGAACTGAACATGGTAAAAGTACTGTAGAACATTATACAACTGTCTTCTAAATAAACATATATACCTGTTACACTAACTTCTGTTTAAGATTCATTAATTGGAAAGTAACATCTAACACCATGACATCATCTGGAGAAAGGAAGATCCCTGTTGCTAAAGAAAGGGAAGGTGGAGGACAAGCACAGTTTCTATGCAGAAGGACCCCAAGTCCCATATGTGGGAGTTCCCCTTTGATGAGGCAGGCCCTCAAAAGGTGTGCTGCAGGAGGTTCCTGGAGTAGTCTCTGCACTACAGGCGTAGGCTTCTTGGCATTAGAGGATTTCTGGAGAGAAAGCCACCAAAAACATCAGTGAAGCTTTAAAGGGAGCTTCCAAGTGGCTGTGAATAAAGAGAGGGGAACTGCTCTTGAGAGGCACAAGCCTGAGCCTGATCACCCAGGTGAGGGTGTCTGAAGACTAAAGACCCAAAACACCCAATGACCCTGAGCTCTTCACTAATGATGCCTCCAAGCTGGCTATCCGTGCAGATTGTGTTTCTTTAACCATGAAAAACTGACATCTTAATCCTGAAAAGTCAAAAGCTTTAAGTGGTACAAAAGAACAAACAAACTGAAAAACTACAGTGCTGTAAGAAAGTATTTGTCCCCTTTCTGGTGTCTTATTTCTCATGTTTTGCATATTTATCATATGATCTTTCAGATTATCAATCCACATGAGACAACAAAACCCTGAGTAAATGCAAACAGAAGTTTTAAAATCATGATTTCATTTATTAATGGACGAAGCCATCAAATCTACCTGGCTCAATGTAGAAAACAAATTGCACCTTAAACCTAATAACTGGTTGTGCCATTATTGGCAGTAAGAGCTACAATCAAGCATTTGTCATAACTGGCAATAAGTCTTTCACAACACTGTGGAGAGATTTTGGCGTATGCTTCTTTGCAAAATTGTTTTAATTCATGAACACCGACCTTACTGAGGCAAGTGAAGCTTGCAGTTATTCAAATGTTCTGGGCTCTTTATAAATAAAAATATAAAAAAGACATGGGCAGTGAGCCTCATATATGGATCAGATGTGGGACTTAAACAAAAATCTAATCTGGTAGAAAAGTATGACACAACTGTTCAAGTGTTTCTCTACGCTGGGAAAGTGCTGTCTGAGGAAAATGTTTATGAGTAGGGAGCTGGTAATGAAAGTCCCTACTTAAAAACCTACAAATATGTTTAACCTTTTAAGACCGCTCAGTGATTGGCTCAGTGATCTGGACGCCACTAAATATGACATTTTTTGGATCCTTACTGGCATTGTGACTTTTTTTGTCTTTTTTTTGCCCTTCACTCAGCCCTAACACATCTGGACACTAGAGACTCATATGTTAGAATGCTGTTCATAGACTTCAGTTCAGCATTCAACATGATCATTCCCCAGCAAGTCAATCACAAACTGGATCTGCTTGGAATCTGCACCTCGCTGTGTAACTGGCTGCTGGATTTCCTGACAGGAAGACAGCAGATAGTACGGATCGGCAGCAACACCTCCAGAATACAGGGGCTCCCCGTATTCAGGATGTGTGTTGACCCCCCTGCTCTTCACTCTGCTGACCCACGACTGCACACCATCACACAACTGAAACCTTTTCATCAAGTTTGCTGATGACACACCTGTCCTGCAGGTCACATCAGCGACAATGATGAGACCTACAGGATTGAAGTTAGCCATCTGGCCGAGTGGTGCAGCAACAACAACCTGTCCCTGAATGTGGAGAAGACTAAGGAGATCAGGATCCAGGATATCTACTGCACCCGCCTCATCCAGAAAGCCCTCTGCATTACAGGTGACTCCACTCATCCGTCCAACAGCTTCTTCAGTTTGCTGCCATCAGGAAGGAGACTGAAGAGCCTCCGGGCCAGAACCAGCAGACTGAGAGATAGCTTCATCTATCAGGCTGTGGGGATGCTGAATTCAC
Source organism: Perissodus microlepis (assembly GCF_051167445.1). Taxonomy (NCBI): domain Eukaryota; kingdom Metazoa; phylum Chordata; class Actinopteri; order Cichliformes; family Cichlidae; genus Perissodus; species Perissodus microlepis. Next base: position 11,324,626 of record NC_140462.1, read on the forward strand.
TCCCTGCTCTCACACACACAAACTCCAGACCTGCATTCACCTCTTCCCTCTGAACTCCCCCCCCCAAAACATACAAAATCTGACCCACCACCATTGCCCTTTCACTGACTGCCCCCCCACATTTGCACATAAACTTGCCCACAATCACTATGATTGTGTTGGACACTGCTGTTTAAATAACTCTATAGTATTTTATTGTGTTGTACATAAGGCTTTTATTTTATTTTATTTTTTCCTTTTTTATCTTCATATTTTAGTGTACACTGAGGGCCATGGGAGCATTGCAATTTCAAATTCCTGTGTATGACTGAACATATGGTCTTTGACAATAAAGCTGACTTTGACTTTGACCTTGATAGCTTTTGTTGTAAACCTCTTCATCCATTAAAATATAAAAATGTAAAGTTAAGTTTTAAAAAAGTTAAATAAATGGATAAAACTTTATACTCAGTTTGGCCATTCAGACTACAACTCACCAAAACTATTTCCAGTAAAAGGTTTTTCATTAATCCTTTTTTTTTTTAATCTAATAAATAGGTACAATTTAAAAGAAAATTAAATGGAGAAAAATAATATTCTTGCACACAAGCTTCCTCATAGATTGAGAACTAATTTTTAATTTAGCCTAATGTTTGCTGGGTTGGTACTTCTTCAGACCTCTATTTGAATTATGAGCATGTCCTTCATTTTTCTGTTAGGCTACAACTTAAGATTTTGATTTATTCTTTACATTTCTTTATACTCTTAAAATGTTAAAATTAAGTCTTGAGCAACCCATAATTTCTTTATATTTTGCTTAAGAAAGGCCAGACTTTCACCTAGTTTTTCTTTTTTCAGTGGTCTCCAGGTTTTAAGAAGGTAAATCAAGGTTGTTCTTTGGACATTGGGTGCTTTTTAAATCATTTTCCATCCTGTCCTCATACCTTAGAAGAGAATGTTTTTCATGCTCTGGTTTTAACCTTCCAACCATGCAAATTAAAGTGTATTCTACCAGCATTAACTTGATGAATGTGTGTGGGTGTGTAACTATCAGCAGTTTGGGCTGAGTTTTATGGGGGCTGGGATGATGTTTTTGGATTGAACAAACAGAACCAAACTCATGGTGCTTTTCCGAAAACGGGATATTAGAAGACTTCCCCAAAAAATGCAGTCTATACTATTATGTGAATTCCTTAAATGTAAGGTTTTCCTACTTGATATTCAGTTTTTGTTGTTTATGTTAAAACCTTTTAATTTGTTTCAAGGAGGAGAGTAGATGCTCTTACAGTTATCCCAAGATAAAAAAAAATACTGATATTCTAATGTTAGAGTTTTCTTGAATGCAGCTCTGCACTGAAAGCTGTTTCTCTGACTGAGTAGACCTACATAAACTAGTAACAGGATCAGGACCACTGGAAAAAGAAAAAGTGGGGACATTTTTTTTTTTCAGTTCTGAGAAAAAACTCATTAAGACCAGGTTGAACATTAATAGCTGTTAATTCTCTCCTACCTGTCATCGCATGGACTTTTTCCACTTATAAATCAATAAATAAATACTGTAGGTTAAACACTTAGTCGCAGGACATGCACCAGTTGTTGAATTTGGAGTGTCCCTTTCACAGTGCCAAATTTTTAAAACCAGAGTATTAAAATAGTTGATGGGCTAAAATTAGTGGCAGACAGCTTGAGTAAGGTATTGATATCTATATCAATATTTTGATCTATCAGGGTCCTGTCATTAATGAAGCCATTTTAAGTGGCTGTATCTACTGTATACTACTCTGCTTCATTGTAATATTTCAAAAAGTGAAAATATCCCCACACTACTGAAGTCCTCTGACTCTTCTTTTCATCAATATCTTTTTGAGTTTTTACCCTCAGGCTGTGTCTGTTGAAGTGCCGTGTTCACTAACCCTATTGTTCAAGCTTTGCTTAACATTTTCTGTTGTCAATTTGTGTTTTATCTTGTCCACACTCCTGATGTACTGGTGTGTACTGATGTAGTAACCCTAACATTAGCACACGTGCTGCTGTGGTGGCTGTTCCTCTTATGCTGTGTGCATCAAAATAACTTAAAGTGGCGTTAACCCTATTTCAACCATGCGACTTGTTAGGTGGCACTCCTCTCATTGTCTTTGGCCTTTTGTGTTGTCTCTGAAAACATGGATGGAATGAATTCTGGCAACTTTATATCTCACTTTAGATCTCACATTTCTATCAAGGAAAACATATATTACAATAATTGTCTTTCTTTCTTTTTTTTCTTTTTTTATCACCCAGCTCTATTTTAACCATAAGCATTCCAATTTGCAATGACTGATTTTTAGTAATATGTACCGTATATGAGCAGTAAAGTTTTCTTGTTAAGCTTGTTCTGTATTATCTTCAACTACTCCCACACACTGATGATGACCTCCAGTGCCTGATGTGCTGTTGTTGCCAAAACTACTCCACCTCGCTGAGAAATGGACTCTGAAAGAGCTCTAAAGGGGCCCTATAGTATATGGCACAAAGTAAGCTGGTGGATACAGCCGCACTTTAAGGAGTGGCAGCAGAATGAATGTGATTTGGATGCAACTGTATAACTAGACATAACAAACAGTTGAGTTATACACTGTGCTGTTAATAGGCACAGTTTTGAGACACAAGCATCGACTACTGCATGTCAGTAAGTGAAATGCTTTTGTAATTTTACTGTGGCTCACGAGAATGGTTCCTAATTGATTAAATTAATATTAAAATGGTTAGTTTTATGTCTCGTATGACAAGTCTTACTAAAATCTTGAAGTAATCCCGAAGGAAGAGAATCATTCATCTAACCGTGGAAAAGACACTTGATTAAGTGTAGGCAGACATCCCTACCCAGCAAACTGAAAGCTTTAACAGGAATTTTGAAATAAAGGTATTGAAACTGATAAATTTTCTTGATCTAAAAAGTATGATAATACCTGTTATATAATTTTTAGTTTATGAACCTTTCTCTCTGTTTAATGGTTTTGTTAGGATGCCTGGGTCGTTGACCCAGGGTTTTGAGTTTATTATATTATTTATCATTTCTAGTCTTTGGTTTCTTTGTTAGAGTTCTGTCTTATGGTTTATGTCTCTGTGTAATCCCTATTAGAGCACTTCGCTCTCGCTCTGCAGGCCTACTTGTTGTTCCTAGAGTATTTAAAAGTAGAATGGGAGGCAGAGCCTTCAGTTTTCAGGCCCCTCTTCTGTGGAACCAGCTTCCAGTTTGGATTCGGGAGACAGAAACTATCTCTACTTTTAAGATTAGGCTTAAAACTTTCCTTTTTGCTAAAGCATATAGTTAGGGCTGGACCAGGTGACCCTGAATCCTCCCTTAGTTATGCTGCAATAGACGTAGGCTGCCGGGGGATTCCCAAGATGCATTGAGTTTTTCCTTTCCAGTCACCTTTCTCACTCACTATGTATTAATAGACCTCTCTGCATTGAATCATATCTGTTATTAACCTCTGTCTCTCTTCCACAGCATGTCTTTTATCCTGTCTTCCTTCTCTCACCCCAACCGGTCACAGCAGATGGCCGCCCCTCCCTGAGCCTGGTTCTGCCGGAGGTTTCTTCCTGTTAAAAGGGAGTTTTTCCTTCCCACTGTCGCCAAAGTGCTTGCTCATAGGGGGTCATATGATTGTTGGGTTTTTCTCTGTAGCTATGAAGCGCCTTGAGGCGACTTTTGTTGTGATTTGGCGCTATATAAATAAAATTGAATTGAATTAATCCTTAGTTGCTGTCACCCCTGTCTGCTATATCCCCGTGTCCAGTCAGTGTCTGTGTCTGCCCTGGTCCCATGTCTCTGTTCCCTCTGTTGTAGTGCCTGCCTGTGAGTCTGTGTCTGTAAGTTCAGTCTGTGTTATGTTTCCTGTTTTACTTTGAAAGTCTGTGTCTCATGTAAATGCGTCTGGTTGTGCTTCCTTTGTCTTGATAGGCCTGATTTGCCCCAGCTGTGTTTCCCTCCTGTTGCCCATTCCCTGATTGCTCCCTCTATGTATTTAAGCCCTGTGTTTCATCTTGCTGTGTGTTCTGTCTGTGTAAGCGTATTTTGTAGCCCTAGTTTTGGGACCCGTTTGAGTTTAGCAATAAAGCTGTTTTGAGTTCACGTTTTGCCTCTGAGTGTCTGCACTTTGGGTCCTCCTACTACCACTCCTGCCTGCACACAGCCTTCACATGACAGGTTTTTATGCAAATACTGTATAAATAGAATATTTTGCTGGGGGATTTTTTATCGGTTTTTTTTATTATTATTTATGTGATTTGCTGTTTAGAATTGTATAACTGCAGATTACATGACACTGTAAATCTCTCTTTGACATCCAACTCTTTAGACAATACCTAGAACTACTTTCAACATGCACTTTATAGCTGCATGTTTCAGAAAATTACTTGCATAATTATTATTACAAGCAGAGCACACAGCCTCCACACTTCATGAGTTTTGTGACCCTAACATAAAAAAAATCAAGTACAATGTATTGTATTAAGAAGGAAAAAGAACAAATTTAATTGCGATATGTAATTGTAATAATCCACAGGTTTGCAGCTTTCTCTGTGGGTGTCCTCTACTTATTGTTTACAATGACTTGTTGGGCACATTAAAAAACAGTGACTAAGGAGACTAAAAGACTTGTTTTTATATGCTTATGAAACATGCACTATTTTTTTTTTTTTTTTTTTTTTTTTCTTGGGAGGATGCCTAAGGACTTCATAATGGGACACGGATTACGTTTTGTTTTGTTTTTTTCCATTAAGGCTTTTTGTGTCATGCACATGTATGGTGATGCAGATAAAATTGTACAATGCATACTCAAAGGGTGTCACATTATTTCAGTGATGAACATGTGGGGATGATGGATCAAGAAACAGAGCAACTGGCTAGCAAGGGCAGAAAAAATTGCTTTTAAAAAACATGCAAACTTTAGATATAGACAGTGAACTGCAAAGCAAGACTCTTAGTTTTTAATAAAATTCTACATGGTTTCTCAACTCTTGTATTGTTTCTAGTGGTATAGTGGGTAACACATCTGCTTGGCAAGCTGAAGGTTGCTAGTTTGATTCCAGCTAGAGACACCAACCCTCTTTGGGCTGTTTTCTGAAGGACATCTGGGTTAAAACTCTTGTATCTAAATGTTAACAAACTGTTTGGATGGAATATCTAAACTCGGCTCTAGAAAAAAGGGATCAACAGGTGTTTTGTATTTTTAATTCACTTAAACATGTGTGGACACATGATTCGTGGATCCTGATACTTAATGTGGCAAGTAGAAAGTTGGAAATGAATATGACAGCAGCCTTCAGTCCAAATACTGGGAAGTTGACCAACCCATGGATAAGAAAAAAGAGATGCCCAGGGATATGAACAGGCTTGTAAAAGTCATCTAGTGACGGATTACTCGAGCAGAGGATTTCTCTGATATAAGAAAGAAACACTCGCACATGATGAGAAAAGGGATTTTGGAGAATGGATACAGAAAGATGCTCAGAATAAGAAAGAAACTGTGGCCTTTTGAAAAATAAAATGTATTATCCCACATGTCTTACCAACAAAACACATGACCCCGTCACATTTCTCTAGCACTGCTTTGTTACTCTCTTTTCTCAGCCCCTCTTTTTTCTTCCACATCAGTTTTTTATGCCCCTACCAAGTCCTCGGGATGGAGACCAAAGAGTAAAAGAGATCCATCAGTGTTTGCTAAAAAGCCTTTGCTGCCTCATAAATAAAGAAGGTGGATGAATTAGGAAGTTAAATCATGTTGGGTTGTTAATGTCATTGCCTACAGACAAACATGAAATACTCTGAGTGTTTGGCCGCTTTGCTCCCTCCCTTAGGCTCTGCCACCACCTTATTATATGATGAGACGTCATAGCACGTGTGTGTGTGAAAAAATGGTGCTGAAACATCATACCTTATATTTTGGAGTAAGCAGAAATATATTTTTTATACTGAAATTTAATAACTGCACTTGATATTTTGGAGTAGCTCTGTGTTATGGCTCAAATAACAAAACTTTTTTTGTTAACAAAACTTATTTTATTTATTTATTTTTAATGTTTTAGAAGTTGTACCGCATGTAATTGATAATACAACATCACAGGGATGAAATGCATCTGTTCTAGAGCAGCTGTTGACCATATAACAGGAACAAACCTGTTGATTTTACTTATACTCTATCAAGTACTATGCTTTTTTTTTTCCTTTTTATTTATTTTCAAGTCTGTTGAACAAACAAATTGTAAGGAAATGCATAGTAATCAGCATTTTATGCATTTGTTTTTCTCAGTTAGGTAAAACTTTGCTCACTTCAGAAGGGAACGCAGAAAATCAAACACTGCTTTGAACTGGAAATGCCGGCAATCACAACACACACTACAGCATAGCAATAGTCTAACTTTTCTTTTAAATTCTGCCTGGTTTTGAGTTTTCTTTTAATTTTATTAACTTTAGTCCAAACACACTTTAAACAGTTTGAATTCTGTGCCTCTCTACTCTTCCTCCAGACTCTATGATCTTAATTTACAAATGAAATACAAAAATGACTTTAACTGAAAAGAGGAAGTCCACTTCTTTTCCTTAGCTCATGTAAGATTCTTCTGAGACTGGTTTAGGACTGGCCTAATATCAGGAATGCAACATCTGTTGCCCCTTTCCTGAAGACAACTGCTTGTGGTGGCTCTTGATGCACTGACACCTGCCCCTGTCCACTCATGAAACTCTCCCTCTCAGATTTCTTGACAGTCCTCTCAAGGCTGGGATGACCCCTGCTGCTTGTGCACCTTTATTATGCTTTTCTCTCGCAGTGATGGAAGGCAAAAAGGTGGGGTGGATGTAGCATCTACTAAACTGAATGTTGGCGGTTCTGCGGCTGCTCGGGTCTGCATAAGAAATATCCTGGATATTCGCAAAATGCCAAGTTGCTCTCCAAAGCATCCATCAGAGTGTCAGTGTTAGCTATAAAGCACTTAAGGGTAAGAAAAGAAACAAGGACGTGAATGGGTGAATGAGGCATACAGTATAAAGTGCGTTGAGCGTTCAGGTACAGTAGAAAAGCACTACCAGTCCATTCCAGTCCACTTTTTATTGACATGCCTTTCTCTGACTCACCCTTCTTGTGGAGTGTGTCAGTGATTTTCATCTGGACAACTGTCAAGGCAGCAGTCTTCATCAAATCAAAAAACTTCTTCATGATACTCACAATTAAAATAGGAAATTCACTATTAAATAGATTTGAGGGATTAAAACATTTTGCTTAAATTTTGAGTGCTTGGTTGACAGCAGCTACATAACATTAGGAGGCCCAATATATTCTTCTGTGCTAGTCTCCAAAAGTTGATTCTGTTCATCTGGACGCAGCATTTTTAGTGGAAACACTGAAAATGCCACGTCCAGATGAACAGAATCAACTTTTGGAGATTCATTTACCTGGATGATTGAGCATGCATCAAGACATCTTCTGTGTAAGCACTTTTTTATATGTCTGCAGTAGAAAAAGCAATAACAGACGTCTATACTCTGAAGTTGTCTTACCATGTACATCTGCCAACTGTTTTCTTGTGAAAGCTTAAACACGGTAATTTCATATCTTCAAATATAACCCAGACATTCACATGGATATGAGATGATGCTCAAAGGTTACTGTGACCCCAGAAAACAAATTTTTGGTGACAACTTTGGCTGTAAAAATGTATATGTCATTAGGAAGTGTGAATAAACTAGCGCTAACGGAATTATCAAAAAGGGTAAAATGTGTGCATTAAATATAAGTATCACTTCAAATGTGTCAGAAACGTTCAGAGATGCCAGGATGAAGAAAAAAAGAAAACCAAGCCTACAGCTTGTCATTTAAACCAGATAAAGATACCATAGCTAATGCACACAGAAGGATCAAAGCTCAGCCCTATGGTAACATTGAGCTATTTCTAGAGTTAGGTTCAAATCTAACATCATGGTCTGTTAGTGTATGCTAACATGAAAGCTTTAGCAAGGGACTTTGCAACACTGTAAATGTATAGGCAGCATATTAATGATCAGTCTCTTCAACAAAAAAAGCATAAGAACATTTATAGTTGCATCAAATTATTATTATTCCTTCTTGTGTGTCATGTGATTATAGTTTATAGAGTCTTGGGGATATTTGTGCACTTTCTATTTCTTGTTTGAACTTGCAGTAATATACGATCCATACAACAGAATAAATACCTCAGTATATCCACTGAAATTCCTGCAGTTATGTAAGTAATAAGTAACATCCCATTAACAAGGGATTTCAAAACAAATTTGTTTTGCTTAGACTTTTCAAAATAAAATCTCAAAATCGTTTTTACATTGTACATTGATGAGTCATTTGTTCAACAAATAAGCATTCTGGGTGCTGTGCCAGGAGCAAAAAAGATTGCTAAGAAGGAAAAACTGCTCTTTTCTGAATTTTGTGTTCACCTTATTTAATTTGACCAAATGGATCAGTGGCTTTTCCCGTTTGTTTTCCTGCTGTGCCTCTGTTTCTCACCATTATTATGATTCAGTAGCATAGATGAGATACAAATGAGATGAATTCTAGCCACCAATAGCATTACCTGCTGGCAGTTTGTGTGTGTGTCTATGTCTGTGTGAGAGAGACAGAGAAAACCACTGAAATTAACTATCTGCTGGTTGCTTGTGTGTATCTCTTTGATGAATGTGTGATTATCAGAGAACCGCAGCACTGGGGTGTTTTCTGAGCTGCAAAAAAACAAAGCACACGGCCATTTACTTAGATACATCTCGCTGGACTGGATTCCCTTTCACCTTCAGAACTGTTAGTTCTTCATAGCTTAAATTCAGCAAGGTGCTGGAAACATTCCTCGTAGATTTTGGTCCAAATTTACATGGTAGCATCACACAGCTGCTGCTGATTTCTCAGCTGCACATCCATAATACAAATTTCTCATTCCACCACATCCCAAAGGTGGTCTATTGAATTGAGACCTGATGATTGTGGAGGCCATTTGAGTACAGTGAAACAGTTTGACATGATTTGAGCTTTGCAACATGGTATGTTAGCCTGGTGGAAGCAGTCATCAGAAGATTGGTACAATGTGGTCATAAACGGATCGACACAATGAGCAACATTTAAACATTTATAGAATATATAAATATAGAATACATTTAAATGGAAAGGAGAAAACAATTACATAAAGTATATCACTGAATGTATTTCTGTATATACTGTACAGTAACATTACCTGTTCTCCTGCTGAAAAATTCTGACAGCGGATGCAACAGTGTTTCTGTTTAGAACAAGTTGTACTCCTTGCCCAGTCTCTCTAAGTGAAAGACCACCACTGATAACATCGTCAATAATAGTTGCCTGAATTTCTTCTGAAACTTGAGCCCTTCCAACTACACCTACACCTCTCACACGGATTCCTCTTCCTAGTACCCCTCTACCTCTTACTCTCAATCTCATCTGCCTTAGACCTCTTCCATCCATGCTGGTAAAGAACGACATAGACACCTTTTAAGACATGCAGACTGACTGCTGGTTGAAGATTTGTGTGAAGGAGTGTCAATCAGCTGCTTCATTGATTTCATAATGATCGTTCCTAATAGTTAGGAGCAGGTGATTTCTGTTTCAATTCAATTCAATTCAATAAAACTTTATTGATCCTGAACGTTGACCCTGAAGGAAATTGGGTTAAGGCTGCCGACCTTTTGCCAGACTATCTTACCCTTCCGACCATACATACATTACACAACATCACATGGGGAAGACAGGTCAAAGAGGTATAACAATGGAAAATGCACAACATGAGGAAAGACGAGGAGAAAAAAGAACTCCCCCCAGACTGAGCTCCAACAGGGAGATCAGTTTGAGAACTGAAAAAAAAACCCACCTCAGCACATAGCACATGAATCATCACATCTCACAACATAGAAGACATGAGCTTCGAAGGCGTTTGGAGGGAGGGGGGTGAGTATAGGTCTGTGTCAGTGTACATGCGTATGTGTGCCTTGTGGTCAGCCTTGTGGGATTTTGAACAGCTGTAGCCGCTTCTTATTCTTCGAAATGCCAGGTCCAAGCCAGATCCAATCAGCCAGAACTCTGTTATCGTGGTTCCGAATTGGTAGATGTCGTTCAATGTCCTCCATCGAGAGTGTCGCCAGACACACAATACAACCGACCATCGAGTATCCGGCAGCAAACATCTCCGCAGGACAATCAGGCTCTCCCAAGCCCAGGAGTTGTCAGTTTGGTTAAGGGACCAGTTGATCAAATCCATAATTCTTCTTTAGGTTTGTAGAGAACAAGTCTGGGAGACTCTCTTAGCGTTAGAGAATAAGCAAGATTATACAAAAGACATTAGAAGCCAAGCAGGAAAGATAAGGGAGAGGGAGAAGGAGAAAGTGCGACCGCCTCCGTCAAGAAAAAAAGTTTGGTTTGTTTGGTTACCATACAACAGTGAGGTTTGGACTGCTTGAATGGCCTTTGTGTTAACTGTGTTGCAAAAGGGTGGGGAAAATGTGTCAATCCAATGAGAAAGGGTTAACATATTTCCAAGAGATGTCTTCCATACTACTGATATAATGATGACGAAAACTGAGTGGATCCTGTTTTTTTTAGTTCGGTCAAAGCAATCAAGAAAAACTGTAATCTAGGCCTTAACTTTATAAAACAAAACATTTTATGTCAGCCACTATCTGAACACTAGCCAAGACAAAATAATTGCATGCCTCAATGATGTTTTACATTTAAATAGACAATCCTACACAAGTGTGTTGGTATATGTGATGGTTGATCACATGATCTACATAAAATGAATAATTTAAATAGCTTGTGTAAAGTCACAATAATTGCTTCTAACAGCGAATTCAGTCATTTAAACACTGTCACCAAGCTCCAGTTTTAATTTTAATTTTATTTTTTTATGTCTCTACTGGATGTAATTGTTCACAATCTGCAGTGGCATTATGTAGCCTTGAGGCAGAGTGGTCACACATTCACTCTGCTGTTCCTTCATTAACACCAGAGCATAGGAGACAGAGCCTCACTGTGACACCAATAGACCATTTATTGGCTATACTCAGCTGGCCCCCTTTGGCATCAGTCCACTGGCCCTCTGGTATTATGTCTGTCTGCAGCTTATTAGCATTTCAGTACTTCAGGAGGATGCACTGCAGAGGGGCAAGATTTGGGTGAGACACACAGAAAGCTCAGGGCAAGGGAGGAGTGTCATGATGAGTTAAGCTAAAATAAATTTAAGTCCAATGAAGTCCAATTGAAAACAACATTTAGTTCTCTTTTTGGCAGTCATAATTATGAAACTTACCAATTAAATTTGTCTATCTAGTTCATTTTGTGCTGTGGGTCACAAGCTGTTGGCAGACAAGCTGTTTGATAGTGAAGAGTAAAGACCACAGTAACGTCTAAATAGACCAAAATTAAATTTGCGGATTACTGTTAAAGTTTTAAAGTTTGCTTGTTGGCAAACTATCTTAACAATGCCTTTATTTCCTGCTGGATGTTTATTAGGTTACCCATTGATCTAGTTAACATGTGTAACAGAACCTGTATCCTTTTTCAGGAAACAGTAGCAGAAAACCTAACCGTTGTTAGAGTTGGTGGCTCTTGTGCAACATGGTGCTGTCTCATTGTTAATGTCACTATTTTTGTTTGGGTTTTTTTGCCAAAAATGAGGCAAAATGCAGAAGCAGTCCTGTGAACAATTAAAAACACCCCACGATTCAGTAACTTGTAGACCACCAAGGTACACTGATGGAGCTGAGGCATTGTACTTCCACTGTAGTCAATGAATGTGGGTAGATCAGGGACATATAGTAAAATGAAAAGGTTTTCACAAGACTCTGTGCAGTAGACTCCATGATTTGGAAGTTTTAAGGAACTTGAAGTAAATGTTTTCTGTATGACTTTAACAGTCTCTTAAATCTTTGTGTAAGGATTTTGGCTCACTTTTCTTTACGACATTGCTCCAGTTCATTGAGGTTGGTGAGCATTCATTTCTGTACAACACTCTTAAGGTCTGTTTCTTTCAACTTGAGGTCTGGACTATGACTGGCCATTGCAGCCCCTTTATTCTTTCCCTTTTTATACTCTCTGTTGTTGAATTGAGGGTGAGCTTGGGGTCATTGCCTATTTGCTTGACCCAATATGGACCCAACCTTATACATCATATAAATGGCCTCAGATTTCACTCAAGAATATTTTTGTATACAGAGGAGTTCATGGTCAACTTAGTGACTGCAAGGTGCACATGTCCTGTGGCTGTAAAACAAACCCAAATCATCACTATGCTTGACAGCTGTTATGAAATCTTTGTTGTAATATGCTATGTTTGTTTTTTGACAAACATGGCACACTGAAGATTGGAAATTACCATATAACCCTTCCCAGACTGGTGGGCAACAATATTTGGTTCTCTAAGATCACTGCTGATGTTTTCCACCCGAAGGCTCGGTTAGTATAGAGGTGATCACGCTTGGCGATAATCAATCAAAACAAATACATTCATTTTTCACATAATGCTTCTGCATATTAGCTTAATATTTATTCAATAAATAATGACAACCCCCCAAATCAGTCCAGAAGGCCACAAAGAATCAATGTACACTCTGTATCTTAATCTTTAGATTAAAGTTAGGTATACAGTCATTTTTACTCTTTTTAAGTGGTTCATCTCCCCTCTCTTCTGTTCCTTACTTTCGGTTATCCCTCAGTACCTAAAAGCTAGAATCACATTTTGGAGAATATTTTAAGAAGCGCTAATTGCATCTTGTTTTGCACTTTGCTTTCTTCTATTCCCTCAAGAGCTTGAGTGGAATACCTTTAACTGTGTACCAAACAAACCCCAAAAGTCTCCTTTGTTTAATCTTCTCCTAAAACCTCCTTTGAAAACAATTAATGTGATAACGCAGGCGTTTGGTGCAAGCTACTGCTGTCCTTTTAACAGACATACACAAACAGCAGTCACTGGCATAGCACCGGGATCATCTCCTCATTTGATTCCTTCATGTTTCAAATGACACTAGAGTGAAAACATTCAGTGTGTTTATTGTGCTTCAAATGAACAAACAACAGCTCGAACCTTGTGCACAAGCACCAAAGTTTAGAAATAACTAGCAATGGAAGAAAGAACCGGTTTAAATGAGATGGCTGATTAACTGAGGCAATGTCCTTCGAGGAGCAAATCTCACCTCTTGGCAAAAAACACGGTAACAGCTCCACCAGAAGATTTTAATCTTCTGGATCTAGAATAAGAATAAGAATGTGAAAAGTTAATTACCATTGTGGCTTCATTAACAGCTCAGTCCAGAGTATTTTCATGATCCGCATCTCTGGCTCACCCCATTGTCATGTTATGGATACAGCTGAAAAAAAGTATATTTATATACAGCTTTACCACCATAACAAGTTTATATGTTCGCCATTACACATTTGAAACTACTTTGAACCTCGACTGTGTGTATTTGTGCATCAGTACAATAGCATGACTCATTCATATTTTCAAGTACAACTGTCGATTGGCTCTTTGGTCGCAATTGCAATTTTTGTCATACTCTGAAAGATTTTTATTCACGATCTTTTGAGTGTCATGTCTCTCCTATAATGTCTAGTTGAGAAGAGAAGTGGATTCAGTGGCAAATGGGAAAATTTCCATTTAGTTCTCCCTCCTTACGGATGTTTCTTCTGAGAGGATGAATATCTGGCTGACTAAACATTAATGCTATGTAATCATCTTTGTAAACTATCTGATCTTGTCAGACTCACAAACCCCAAATGAATGCAATCATGTAGACACTGTACTTTGATCTACATAATGGTCATGATGATCAAAGATCAACGAGAGTCTGAATTACCTTTAGTGTGAATAAATGGGCATGTTTCTGGGTTTGTGAGATAGTTCAAAAGTCTCTGATCCTTGTTACCTTTTATTTGAGTCAGCTGTGTCTCATTAAGCTTATCATTCCTTTTTCCCCTTTTTTCTCTTTTTGTCTCTTTGTCACTTTAGGAAAGTTATTAAATACGATAATATACCAAAATACCAAAGAGCAGCAGTTTGTTATACTTTTAAAAAATCATGCTGCTTAGCCATAAAAGAAGTAATGTCAATTACAATTTAATGCTCAATTTGGTTACAACTGTTTAAGGGCCATATATGGGATCTTGTTTGTGAATAGAAGACTGCTTATTCTTTTCAGATTCCCATAAGTGCCAACTTTTGCCATCTTTTTAGCTTTGTCATATAGAATTGCTTATTCATATTGCCTTAGATGCCCTTCACAGCCTTTATCAAGATTAGTATCTGTTATTATCCACTGTAGTTAGTGTAATCACTGTAAATGGAGAGTACCATGTACTAAATCCAGCAGTTTTATCACAAGTACTTGTAGCATCTCTCGCTGATGACTTTGCAATATTAGAGTAAAGTTAGGATGGCAGCCTTGAATTAGTGATTGAATTAAATTTTTTTACATTCTGTAACTGATTTCAAGTTTTTACAGAGACCAACTGGTTACACATATATCCTCAAGCTGTAGGCTACCACTTTAGATCGTGAGGCAATTGTACAGGTAACCTGGTGGAAGGCAAAAAAGTTTGTTTCCAAACACGGTTCAACTTAGACTGACTGAAAACAATACAATAAAGAAGGTTTGCAATTAACTGCCTTCTCATTTATAAACGCAGAGGGATTGTTAGCAAGTTGCAATCAATCTCAGTCAGTCTGTGCCAATGACTACAACGTGTTTGTGATGCTTTTCTTTGTAATAGGGGATTAAGCTGGTTGCATTCTGGTTACACTCTTATACAAATGTTCTCATCTCATTTTGCAGTTGCTATAGTAACTTTGTCACTATTTGCGAAGGAATTCCTGAATTTCTGTTTCAAATTAGCTACTTAAATGAATGTAAATAGGTAATTTGAATTTCTCTATATGTAGAGTGAAACAAGAAAAAAGTTATTATCACGAACAGATTGTATGTAATTGCTGACATAACCCCATTCAAATGCAACTTGACTCCATCTTATTTAGCTTTTATTGCTCTCTTGATGACAGTGGCTTATAATTTTAAAAACTGATGAATTTAATCAAAATTGTTTTTACATAATGGCACGTTTCAGATCTTCTTTTTACTTGTGTCTAAAAACTCAGCTTCTGACATGCATTCAGTATAGTACTGATCATATTAGATATTTAATCACTTTACTGGTAAATAACAAGTTAATTAACATCTACTCATTCACAAATAAAACAAATAGGCACTTTGGCCAAGAATATAATCAATTTGCATACGTAGTTTTGTAAAATTAGGGCAAAAGCAAACACATTTTTATTTTAAATATAAAAAAAAAAACTTTATTAGTTTTTCTTGGTTGCAGTCACATGGATCAGGAGCATGAGTATAGTCAGCAAAAGCATGGCCAAGTGTGCAAAGAGAACCTAATGAGTCATTTTTCTTTTTTAAAAGCAAGAGTCAATTGTTCTGATATTTAGGGGTGAAATTGTTGTCCTCCCACACGCTGCAGTTCCAGTTATCATGTCTAAACCTGCAGTCACAAATAATAACCAGTCTCTTCCACACATCTTTGTAGAATATAGCCTCAACAACCCCAACAGAGCAGATGACTAAATAATAATAATAATAATAATAATAATAATAATAATACATAAAAGCAAGTCTTTCACCACCCCCATTTGGGCATCTCTGCTTTCTCCTCGTCAACATCAAATTAGTTATGCAATTAAAAGGAAATAAGTGCTCATTTTTATCCTGTTGCTGCTGAACATGTGCCTTCATATCTTACTGAGCAGAAACACTTCATAGAAAAAAAAATCATGGAAATTGCCAAGAAAAATGTGTTGACCACTACACCATTATTGTAGAATTAGATGACTGAAAACTAGTCATTAATGATTTTATTCAGGTAGACAAGAAATTGACAAATGCTGTCTTTACTCAGGTTTCCTCTCCTCAGTCTTCAGGAACTCAACTTCTTAAGCTAAATTTACAAATCCCCAAATAATAATAAATACATTTTTAAAAACTTTGTTGGTGTAAACACCAAAACTATGAACCCATGAACAACCTTTGTCTCTATGGTTAGAAAACACATCCTGGAGAATCTCGCAATATCTGACTTTGGAAAAACCAAAACAGAAATTGAAATTTTTACTATTTTACTGACTGTTCACTCGATGCTCTGGATTTTCCAACCTTGAAAAAATGCTGGTAGATACATATAGCCTATTAGCCTGTTCCAGGTACAGGGACTCACATGTGGAAAGGGTTAATATGCTTAACCTAAACATCTGCAGTCCATACTAAAGTGGTGAAATGCAAATAAGCTGCAGAAAAACAGACCAAGTGGACAGATGCCAAAAGAGAACCGCTCAAGTATGCTTTGAAAATTTTCTGACTATCTACGAGCTCAGATGTTCTTCTTTCCTCTGAATGTAGTTTTACAGATGTAAAAGCAGTTGTACTACTGTGGTATGCTCACCTTTCCACTTCAGTAGTGGATGGGATGACTCTTATCCTCTTGCTGGACAGTCAGGAGGCAGCAGGGTGTTCTGTGAGGGAACTCGGTCAGGAAATTTCTTTTAGTTTGAATTTTATTGCATTCACAACCGAGAAGACCTCGAGTGAAACCTGCACTCTTGAAATTGATTTAATACTGAATATAAAATCCCACCTATAACCATTTTTGAAGGGCCAGTTCTTCAAAAATTAAACATCTGTGTCTCATGATTCCTACTTTCTTATTATTTTGCAAGTTATTAGTTGACGTGTTTGATATAAAATCTTTAGTCACTCTCTTTTGACCTTTTGCTCAAACTAAATTTACCCTGATTCCATCTCTTTTATTTAATTCCAGCTTCTTCCAACTCATATAGCTCCTGATAATGTCTGCCTTGTTTTGTCTCCTCTTCCTTCCTGCCTCATTTTGTCCTTTATCCATCTCATCACTCTTGTTCTTATGGAACTTTTTTTCCTATATAAATTGTACATCTACTCATACAAACGAATACAAGATCCCATTAATATGATGATGCTCTCATCACTGAAGAGACTGCAGCCCACTGAGTATAGTACATCACTCCTCGGCTCTCTTAAATCATCGTCCCTCCTCAGCTCTCTTCTCTTCATCCTCCAGTTAAGTGGAGCAGCTCCAGATTGAACCCCTTAGCAACTGTCATCATTCGCTTGGTCTCCCGTCAATTTTCTGTTCATGCAGCATTAAAACAGTGTATCAAAACCATATTAATGCACAGAGACAGACCCACAGCTACAAGAGAAAACTGCTTATCATTTGGAAGCATTTAAATTACTGGTAAAGTGATGAATCCCCTGTTTTATGCAACAATCTGGCTCACTTGGTGCTCTATGCTGTTATTACATATTAAGCTACACTCTCCTCATTTGTGGTTATATTTTATTGGTATTTAAAATGGACACTGGATCTCTCTGTCACTTCTTGCTCGTTTTTTCCCCCATTACATAAACTGTTGTAGGAGCAGGGTTTCATCAAGATTATAACCCTCAGAGGAAAAAAGGAAAGAAAGAGACGTGCTAGCGACTTCAAGAGGTCATCTATCTCCTGGGTTTTCTCTCATTTTTCCTCTGCTCAGCTGGATAATTCAATATGCTCAGGCCAGGACAAAGTGGTGTTCTTTTGCATAATTTTATTAAACAACATTAGCTGCATGACGAGGGACGTGACAGGAAAGAAAGAGATTTGAATTAGAATGTGATAAAATCCATGAGAGAAAGGTGAGCGTGTGAGTAACGTGTGCTGTGGTCCTGACAACACTTGGCTTCAGCCTCTTAGAGACAAGATTTTACATAACATACTCAAGTTCCCATTAATTCTATTGAGGTCACCCTGTGATTTCATACTTATAAAATCATCTTCTGATTTCATGAGTATGAACCCCTCCCTGGTTTCAGAGGGGAGTGATCCTAATAAACTGCATTCTGAACAGATGATTTATTTTGTCCCAGCTGTGCGAAAATGTGCTTTAGTGTGATTACAGTGGTTATTAAAAAAATGGCTGTTCAGTTACCAAATGCCTATCTCTAAGATAAAGAGCTACTGCCTGTGATGTGGACGTGCTACCTAGATATTGCTGGGCTCATCTCGGCACTCAGTTACCACCACTGCAAAATCACTCCTGGACAGAACTGGGATGCCCCAGTTTTGCAGAATTTCACATGTGTACACTCTGAGTGTATTTGCTGGTCTTTTTGTCTGTGTGCTGGTGTTATAAAGCAATTGGAATTAGAGTCAGCACCGAAAAGTCTCAGGTCATGTAAAAAAGGCTACTCTGACTGAGAGAGAGAACAAATATATCTGAGTCTTAATTTTGACCAGAATGGCCAGAATGCAAAAATCAGCAAAGTCCAGAGGCAAAGTTACTGATATATGGTTTGATCAGTGGTGGAACCTGTGGAAACCAGTAGACTGAGGAATTAAATTCTCGCACAGCGATACTGAAAGGACAATCCCTGTCTGAGCTTTGCTGGTAGAGCTATGCAGTTTTCACACAGTCCTGGTCCAGTCCAGTTTAAGTAACAGAACAGTGAATTTAAGAGCTGTGCAGCTTTCATGATGCTATCTTCTATGGTGCTTACTTTTATAATGATATCAGTCAAGTTCTTACAGCTCTTGAAGGTTTTAACAGCAGCAGCTGTTTTGTTTTTTTTGTTGCACCAAGTATGAGTTAGACTTTATATATTTCTTCTGTCTTCTAATCAGCATAGCCAGGTTGCTGCTTCACAGTCTGTAGGCTACAGAGAAGACGAACGTCTGATACTGTGCAGAGTAGGTCAGTCAGAGATGTGATGAGAAGGTTTATTCCTCGGTGAGTTGCTGCTGTGAGCGATAGCACTGATTGTCGAACGATTGCTCCCACGGCATCCGCTCCAGCTCACTTTGATGTTTGAGGACAGGGGTGTTGTGACAGCACATGCTGACTTCACATCTGGGTCCCATTCCCTGTATGCGGATAACTGAGTTATAGCTGAGGTTGTTGACAGTTTGGAAAACGCCCAGGATTTTCTGTTCCCTGAAGCAAACTTTGGGTCTATCTTGTTACCAGAGCAGCATCTCAAATCTTCAAAGTCGCCGGTTTAGTCAGAGTTTAAGCTTTTTTTTTCTTCTTTTTTCTTAATCCGTGACCATTTTCAGATATAGCTGGCCTTTTCAGGAAAGCGCACGGTCCGAGTGCTAATATTGTTACACACATTCTCAAAGGACTTGCTGTCCTTTGAGAATGCATGTATAATGTATAATCGAAAATACAGCTATATTAACAACAGCACTAGACATTTAACATTGCAACATTTATTGAACTGGGAATCCAGTGCAATTTGTTTTCATAACAAAGACTAATTATTTTTGTTAATAGCCAAATTAAAAACCAAATGTTATTATGCCAGTAATATAGAGGTTAATTATTTGTTGGTGATGAAAATTAGTTTCATTCATAATTAATTCATTGTAACACACAGTATTATATATATAATAAATTACATTATAAAAAACAATCAGTACTCCTAGAGACAGGGATTTACATAACATTTTAGGTAGGTGCGTACTACACTGCATTAAAAGAGGTAGATGTCATATGCACAAGGTGTCGTTTATTGTCTGTGATGTGACACTCGTTCATGGACATAGTCAGATGGGTGACACATGAATGTCTATAGTGGGTACCTTTAGGTATTATTTTTCAACTTTCATGGTTATGCATTGAAGAGGCATATTTTACCCTAATTAAGAAGTTTCCCAATTTACTCTTACATATTTCTGGTACCTAAACCTAACCAAAGACACTGAAAGGAAAGTTAAAAAGAGACTGAACACAAAAATAATCAGCCAGTGAAAACTGGTTAGAAAACACAAAGCTCCCAAATGAAACTTGAAACACGGTCTGGTGGCTTAGAAATTTAGGCTCTACCCCATTGCCACTCCCCCGTCTTCTTATGCAAAGGCTGTTAATTTTAAAAACCGGATGTCACCTCCTAGCATCCAGTATTGCGGCTGGTTTGTCAAAGCACTGTTACCAAAGAAAGGCTTGTGCATATCTCTGTGACCCCATCACCTCAAGGCAACAAGGCAATGTTAGACTCACTGGGATGAGAATGCACTGAACCACCCATCATAACAGCTTTTTCACATTCACCACTGTATTTGCTCTGGTCTCCAGCAATACATCTGCCAGGTTTGAAGTAGATCACATGAACAGCTGTTGAGATAAGTGAAGAGACAGACAGACACAGAGAAGCTTTTTAAAGCATTTATTAGTAACATTATATAAGAACTATAATTGCTTGTCTCCTCCAACCTCGTGATTTGTAAATCTACTCCATTCTTTGTTCATCCCATTCCCTGGCAGCTACAGGGAGAAGAGATGGAGTGAGTGTGTCTGTCTTATTGTTTGTCATGAAAATAGGATTTCAGCAGATGGATGGAGAGATTCTGAAGGAGAAATGTAATCTAAAGGGAGCGGCACAGAATGGATGGATTGTTGCTGCAAACTTCCTTCCTCCAAATTCAGGGTTTTGCAGCTCTTAGCAGACTCTAAGTACAGGGAGTGCAGAATTATTAGGCAAGTTGTATTTTTGAGGAATAATTTTATTATTGAACAACAACCATGTTCTCAATGAACCCACAAAACTCATTAATATCAAAGCTGAATGTTTTTGGAAGTAGTTTTTAGTTTGTTTTTAGTTTGAGCTATTTTAGGGGGATATCTGTGTGTGCAGGTGACTATTACTGTGCATAATTATTAGGCAACTTAACAAAAAACAAATATATACCCATTTCAATTATTTATTTTTACCTATGAAACAAATATAACATCTCCACATTCACAAATATACATTTCTGACATTCAAAAACAAAACAAAAACAAATCAGCGACCAATATAGCCACCTTTCTTTGCAAGGACACTCAAAAGCCTGCCATCCATGGATTCTGTCAGTGTTTTGATCTGTTCACCATCAACATTGCGTGCAGCAGCAACCACAGCCTCCCAGACACTGTTCAGAGAGGTGTACTGTTTTCCCTCCTTGTAAATCTCACATTTGATGATGGACCACAGGTTCTCAATGGGGTTCAGATCAGGTGAACAAGGAGGTCATGTCATTAGTTTTTCTTCTTTTATACCCTTTCTTGCCAGCCACGCTGTGGAGCACTTGGACGCGTGTGATGGAGCATTGTCCTGCATGAAAATCATGTTTTTCTTGAAGGATGCAGACTTCTTCCTGTACCACTGCTTGAAGAAGGTGTCTTCCAGAAACTGGCAGTAGGACTGGGAGTTGAGCTTGACTCCATCCTCAACCCGAAAAGGCCCCACAAGCTCATCTTTGATGATACCAGCCCAAACCAGTACTCCACCTCCACCTTGCTGGCGTCTGAGTCGGACTGGAGCTCTCTGCCCTTTACCAATCCAGCCACGGGCCCATCCATCTGGCCCATCAAGACTCACTCTCATTTCATCAGTCCATAAAACCTTAGAAAAATCAGTCTTGAGATATTTCTTGGCCCAGTCTTGACGTTTCAGCTTGTGTGTCTTGTTCAGTGGTGGTCGTCTTTCAGCCTTTCTTACCTTGGCCATGTCTCTGAGTATTGCACACCTTGTGCTTTTGGGCACTCCAGTGATGTTGCAGCTCTGAAATATGGCCAAACTGGTGGCAAGTGGCATCTTGGCAGCTGCACGCTTGACTTTTCTCAGTTCATGGGCAGTTATTTTGCGCCTTGGTTTTTCCACACGCTTCTTGCGACCCTGTTGACTATTTTGAATGAAACGCTTGATTGTTCGATGATCACGCTTCAGAAGCTTTGCAATTTTGAGACTGCTGCATCCCTCTGCAAGATATCTCACTATTTTTGACTTTTCTGAGCCCGTCAAGTCCTTCTTTTGACCCATTTTGCCAAAGGAAAGGACGTTGCCTAATAATTATGCACACCTGATATAGGGTGTTGATGTCATTAGACCACACCCCTTCTCATTACAGCGATGCACATCACCTAATATGCTTAATTGGTAGTAGGCTTTCGAGCCTATACAGCTTGGAGTAGGACAACATGCATGAAGAGGATGATGTGGACAAAATACTCATTTGCCTAATAATTCTGCACTCCCTGTAGATCTGCCCCTGCTTAGGACTTTTGATGACTTTGTACTATATAATGTGCTATAGATATTTGAGATATTTAGATGAGATATTTAAAGACTTCACAATTTTAAGTTGAGGAACATTATTTTGAAAACTTTTCCTCTATTTGTAGACACAGTTTTCTCCTGAGTTCTCCTGAGAACTCTGTCTCCAAGATGCTCTTTTTTTTATACCTAAAATTTTATTATGCCTAATAATTCTGCACTCCCTGTATGCGTCTGCACATTTAATATACAAAAAGAATACACAGAAGGTATCTTTTACTTCTTCTTTTTCTTCTTTTTCCTTTCTTTTTGGGGAGGGCAATCAACACCAGCTTGGTTCTTAGATGCTGTTGAAATATAATTTTTCAGGCTGTCAATTTGAATCCCAATAGAAGACGTCAAATCAATTATTTTAATTAATATAATTAATCCAAAATGAAAACCGCTAACTCTTGCCATCACTGGATTATCAAACAATCGCACAGAGTTTGACTACATAAAGCTTTTTGGGAAACTTTTCAAATGTTTTTTAAGAGCATACAGCCAGTGTCACCACTATGTTCAGACATTAGCTCCATACCTTCCAGTGACATTTAATATTCATTGATCTAGCATTTTTTCAGACATCTAAATCTCCACATCTTACATTTTTTCTTTAGTGAGAGTGGAAAAGAATGAGCAATTGAATCTGATTATTGGGCTGTTATTGACTGGACACTTGAACTCACATTTTCCACATTCCAACAGAAGGGAAATGACTGTTAATTATCCAAAGCTTTGTGCTCTTGGTAAGGAAATATTATCTAATATTAATATTAACCTAAGTTCCACTAGTTTTCTTTCACTTCAAAGAAGATATCTGTTGTGGAGGTATGTTTACTGTGCAGTTTGCTTGCCTATTTGTTAGAAAGATTATCCACATAACTTTCTTGAAAATTGGAAAATAGGCTATTCCAATTGCCCTTCTAGTTTTCTGTTTGGTTCAGTCTTCAAAGATGGCCTGCTATTCCCCAGGAAAGCAGTGACTGCACTGTGCCCTTCAATTTACAGGAATGGCTGAGCTGCTGTGTTTTTACAGTACCTGAAATATTGTGCTTTTGGGAGAACTAATCCATACCTTACCTTACCTTACTTCCATCCCAGCCCTATCCAAATTTTAAGGTCTTAAAAATGCTCTTATTTCTCTTACCACATTGATCTTCATTTGTCTGAAACAATCACCTCCCGAGATAGCAGTAAGATCCAAAAGAAAACCTGCTTAGCTTATAAATGAGCGAGAACAATATCAGATTTATTTCTCGGTGATCAGCTTAAAGTCACTCCTGTATTTTATCTCCTCTGTTTCTTGTGATTCTCATATTATTCACAAACTGGACAGGATCATTTGTCTTGAGCTGGTTTATACTCTGTAATTCTTCTGAGATGGAGGTAAGGAGGAACAGGTAAGAATTCAGTCATGAAATCACACGTTGGCTTTAGAAACAATCCATCCATCCATTCATTCAGATAAAAAAGTGCAATACAAAAAATGAGAAGATTACATATTAGAAAACTTGCTTGGAGTTAGTTTAAAGAATTAATTTGTGAAACAGATGCCGCATTCGCTGATTTGAGGTACTCATCTTCTGTGCACACAGCTTTACAAAGTAAGTGATAATTAGTACAGACTGAGATTTCCAATATATTCATTCTTACTTAAAATTCAAGTGTAGTGGTTTAGTGAGTAGATTAAAACCTGAGTTTAGGTTTCCGGTAATGGCGGCTGGCTGAAAGGACGTGCCCACTTCTGCTCCGCTATCTTTCTGTAAAATCCTGAATAATACTCGTTTGTTAGACATTGAACGACACCTAGGACAGCTGTGATGCCTCTCTCGCAAAGGAAACCCGGGAAAACCATTGGTAGACCGACTCAATCGAAATTATCTGACTTCACTTCTAAGTTGAACTCTGAGGCTAGCGGTGAAGCTAGCGTTAGCCGTGAAGATAGCGAGACTAATATCACCGCTAGCCAGGCGGTGGAGGAGGGAAATGATGAGCCGACTGAGAGGGAAGAGACGGCCGAAGGCTCAGACGTAATACTGGCGGCTATTGCAAGCTTGAAATCCGATTTTCCTCCAAACTTGATGGTATTTTGTCAGCAATAGAGACCGTGAGGAAGGATGTTAATGAGTGTGCCAAGCGGGTCAGCGAGGCGGAGGCCCGGATATCTGTAGCAGAAGATAGCATTACCACCTTGGAAGAAAAGGTACGGACTCTTGAAAATAACAACAAAAACCTCGAGGACAAAGTGCTGGATCTGGAGACCAGATCGCGACGATCTAACTTGAGACTTGTTAACCTGCCCGAGGACGCAGAAGGAGAAGACGCGTGCGCTTTCTTGGAAAACTGGCTACCGGAGGCTCTGAACTTGGCGCCGCTACGAACCGCTCTGACGCTGGAGAGAGCGCATCGGGTCGGACAGAAGAATATGTCAAATACCGCTGCACCAAGGACTATGATCATGAAGTTTCTAAATTACAAGGATAAAATGACCGTGATAAGAGCTGCCAGGGCAAAGGGACAGATTCTTTTCAAGAATCGCCCGGTGAGATTTTATGAGGACTTAGCGACCGGAGTGCACAAAAAACAGAAAGAGTTTGACGCCGTGAGACAACAGCTTCGCTCCATGGGTATCCGGTACGGCATGATTCCTCCTGCGCGACTGATAGTGACACACAACGGACAGTCCCGCATCTTTAACCTGCCAGGTGAAGCGGAGAACTTTGTGAAGGCTCTGAGGTCAGAAAGTGGACCGGGGTGAGATGATGTAATCATGGTCATACTACAGTGTGTTGGCATGGAGGGATGATTACTGAGCTTTAAGTTTAAAAAGAAGTGAGAGGGAGAGAGAGAAAGGCCAGTTTGTTATACTTATTTGTTTATTGGTCCAGAGGCTCACAGCCACTATTAGTACCCTGATTTTCTTATCGTATTCAATAACGAGTTTTTTTGTTTGCATAGCGGGGTGGGGTAAGGGAAAAGTGTTCAGGCACAGTCGGTTGATCCTCACTTTTGGGTGGAACAACCTTTAGCTGTTAGACAGGTGCCAATATGTATAGGGGGAGGGAAATGGGTGCCCAAGTTCAAGTTAAAGGGGCATATTCAGTATTCATTGTTATGGATGTAGTTTTTGACATTCAGGTATTATTTGTTTCTCTGTCCTTTAATATTTCAAATGTGTTGGGAAGCTCATTCAGTGTTGTATGTTATGTCTGGTGGGATAAGAATTAAAATTTCTTCTTGGAACTGCAGAGGGCTACAAAAACTGGAGAAGGTAAAACAAGTAATGTCTAGGCTGAACTCTATGCACTCTGATATCATGCTGCTGCAGGAAACGCACCTGTTGTCTAGTCAAGAGGCGAAGATTAGGAGGAGGTGGCAAGGCAGTATATATTCTGCGCCCTTCACTTCTCAGGCAAGAGGTGTTATGATCTTGATCCACAAATCTATACCATTTTAGGTGACAAGGGTTATTAAAGACAAGGCTGGGAGATATGTTATTTTACAGGGCACACTTATTACGGAAAAAATAATCCTGATAAATATCTATGCTCCAAACATTGACGACCCAAAGTTTTTTCATAATCTTTTTCTTACAGTATCATGTCTGTCTGGTAGCCTTATTATAGCAGGGGATTTTAATTGTACGTTGAACCCAGAATTGGATAGGAGCTCAGGTATTGATCTCTCTCATCCTAAAAGTAGGCAAACTATTCAACATTTTATGAAAGAACTTGATCTGAGGGATATTTGGAGGGATATGAACCCTAAGGTCTTAAAATACTCCTGCTATTCACATACACATAAATCATACTCGCGTATTGATTACTTTTTAGTTTCTGCCAATTTGAGTTATAAAATAAAGGACTGTCAC
The DNA here is from genome assembly GCF_051167445.1 of Perissodus microlepis. Classification (NCBI taxonomy): domain Eukaryota; kingdom Metazoa; phylum Chordata; class Actinopteri; order Cichliformes; family Cichlidae; genus Perissodus; species Perissodus microlepis. The sequence continues at coordinate 11,350,695 of NC_140462.1, forward strand.
TATGATAATATTTTAATATCTGACCATTCGCCAAACTCGTTAATATATGAAGATTTGAGACTGAAGAGAGATCCCCCTAGGTGGAGATTTAAACAAAAGTGGCTCCTAGACTCAGAATTTATATCTTTCATAGATAACCAAATAAACATTTTTTTTGATACTAATAGGGATGAAACATCACCCTGCTCAAGATGGGAAGCTTTTAAGGCCTACATAAGGGGTCAGATTATTAGCTTCACAAGTTATAGAGCAAAGCAAACTTATCAGAAAACAAAAAAGTTGGAGGCAGAGATTGAGATGCTTGAGGGAGAATATTTTCAAAGTTTTTGTCCAAGAGTCCATCAAAAGCTTCTGTTACTAAGAACACAGTATAATGAACTTTCTGCTTCTAAGGCAGCCTCACATCTTTTGCGTCTTAAACAGACATTCTATGATCAAGGGGAAAAGCCCGGGAAATTATTAGCCTGGCGCCTCCGTCAATTACAGAATGAGAAAAACATTGCCTCAGTTGAAAACAGTGATGGACAGGTTATTGTTGACCCTCTAGGAATTAATGAAACTTTTAAGGTTTTTTTTGAAAAATTATATAACTCAGACATAACACACATGGGACAAGAGCAAGATCTCTTCTTAGATACCCTTCAGTTGCCCAGCATTTCAGGACTAATGAGCGCAGATCTTGATACACCTATAACAAAGGAGGAGATATCTATAGCAATAGACCATTTGAAAACAGGTAAAGCCCCAGGCCCAGATGGGCTGCCGACAGAAATTTATAGGGCATTTAAAACTAAACTGCTGTCCCCTCTTTTTGACATGTTTTCGGATTCATTTGAAAAGGGAATCCTTCCAGTCTCATTAAGAGGAGCCCTGATAACTTTATTTCCCAAACCTGGTAAACCGTGCAATAAATGTGGTAACCTAAGACCAATAAGTCTTCTTAATGTGGATCTAAAGATACTTTGCAAAATTTTGGCTCGAAGACTGGAGAGATTTTTACCTGATCTAATTACCTGTGATCAGAATGGGTTTATTGCGGGTAGACAGGGATTTCATAATGTGAGAAGAGTGTTGGATATTCTTCATAGTCAGGAGGGAAAACCGGACACTGCTCTACTATCATTAGATGCCGAAAAGGCCTTTGATAGAGTTGAGTGGCCCTATTTATTCGAAATATTAAAAAGATTTGGCTGTGGGGATAATTTCTGTCGGTGGATTAGACTTTTATATAATGAGCCATATGCTGAAATACTGACAAATGGAATTATATCTAAACCGTTTGAAATTAAACGGGGCTGTAGGCAAGGGTGCCCTTTGTCCCCTTTATTGTTTATTTTAGCAATCGAACCGTTTGCCATTGCGGTGCGGTCCCGTAAGAGCATAACTGGTCTATCAGTAAACCAACAGGAATACAGAATTGCTTTATTTGCAGATGATGTTGTTCTTTTCTTGGAAAAGCTGAAGGAGTCTATCCCAGCCTTGTTGGATCTACTACACATATTTGGACGGATATCAGGATATAAAGTGAACAAAGAAAAATCTTCATTAATGATACTTAACTCAGAAGAGAGAGAGGGTGCTGGAAATTCTTTCCAACTCAAAATGGTAGACTGTTTTACCTATCTGGGGATTAAGATAGTGCCATGTTTGAGAGACATTGTTGGAGCTAACTACACCCCTATGGTAGACTCAATCACCTCATCCCTAGATAGATGGAAGCCCTTGCCCTTGTCACTTATAGCGAGAATTAATGTTCTTAAATTAAACATAATGCCCAAACTTTTGTACCTGTTCCAGAACATCCCATTGTCACCCCCTGCTAACTTATTTTCACACCTGAAGACAATTTTTGTACGTTTTTTGTGGAATGATAGACGACCAAGGCTCCGTTTATCACTCTTGTACTTACCGTATGACAGAGGAGGCCTCAAATGTCCCAATCCACTTTGGTACTATTGGGCAGCCCAATTGAGGACTATGATGTATTATTTTACAGATAAATCCCCCCCGCCTTGGACAAATATGGAAAACAGTTCAGTACCTCTTCCCCTTCCCCAGTACCTATACTCAGCAAAAGTCAAAATGTTGAAAAAAAAGACAAAAAATCCTATAGTCAGAAATATGATTATGATCTGGTATCGGGTTAAAAAATACCTGGGTGAACCCACCTCTTTCGCACGCTTTAGCCCAATATGGGGTAATCAATTTTTCCCTCCAGGCAGAGCAGACCCTGGTTTTAGGAAGTGGGCTGACAAAGGCTTAAAGACAATAGGGGATCTCGTGGGATCAGAGGGTGAGATTTTGATGTCATTTGAGGAGTTGATTTCCAAGTATGATATCCCATGCAAACATCGATTTAAATATCTACAAGTGAGAAACTTTATTAGATCATCTCAAAATCAGTGTTTGTCAATCCCTCCGTTTTCCACTTTGGAAACAGAAATGAAAAGAGATTGCTTTGGAAAGGGAATAATCTCCAAATTATATAATATGTTAGTAGAGGGTTCCCCTGAATCTTCTTTAGGAAAACTTAATGCCTGGAGGGAAGATTTACAGGAGGACTTATCCTCCGAAGACTGGGAGGAGGCATGTACTGAAGCACAAACACAAACTACCAATACTCGTCTCAAAGTATTGCAATATAATTGGCTAATGAGGACGTATGTGACTCCAGAAAAGCTTAATAAGTATAATGGTGATATCCCAGACTTGTGTTTCAGGTGCGGAGAGGAAAAAGGGACGTTTTTCCACTATGTCTGGGAATGCAATAAAATACAACGGTTTTGGAAAGAGATTAAACAAGCTCTGGATATTATATTGGGTACACAACTAGCTCTTGACCCTAAACTTTTTATTTTAGGGTTATATCCTGATGGACATCTTATGTCTAGAAAGGTAATTACCGCCCTGGACTTATGTCTACTGCTGGCAAAAAGAGTCATAGCACTCTCATGGAGCAAGACCAGTAAACCAAAATACATTAACTGGATTAAGGAATTGTCCACAACTTTACCTATGGAAAAAATTACTTACATTATCAAGGGGAAACTACCACTTTTTCAAAACATCTGGGGTCCCTTTATGCAATATATGGGAAATATGGATCTTGGCAGTATGGTGGATGGGGCAGATGGGGTGTAAATGTTGGTGGTCCTCTGCAGTTTCCTAAATTAATCTTTTATACTTGATCTTTAATGCTGTGTGAATTGTACATTTGAGTTTGTAACTTTGAACCATGCACAATAGTGTAACCGAGTTGATGTTGAGCAACCCTTGGAAATAGAGAAGCTTATTATTATTATTATTATTATTATTATGTTTTTTTTTTTTTTTTTTTTTTTTTTGGGGGGGGGGTTTGTGTTTTCCTTTTCCTTTGTTTGACTAAGTTATTATTTACAGGTCATATAGTTTGTACTTCCACTTAAATGTTGCTTTCTAACATCTTATAAGTGTCTGATTTGCAAGGGAGGGCGATTGACTGTTATACAATGATTTAGCTGCCCTGGATGTTTCCTTTGCTGTGGAAGTACTCCAATTTCTGTATGTAATTTTGAAACGCAATAAAGATATTGTTGGGAAAAAAAAAAACCTGAGTTTAAAGCTTGGCCATCATCTGCTATCCAGATGCTTTAGTCTGGAAGTACAATGTAAAGTATGACTTCCAAAACTATTAAAAAATATTATCCATGATATGAAAACAGAAACAAAGACAAAAAGAACATAGTGAAGCTACAACTTAGTAATCTTGTCATCTTCAGAAGTCTGCTGGCTAATTAATTTGTCTCCGTATTTGATCAGTGGAAACTATTCAGTTTGTTTAGAGCTTAAGAAAGTGGATTTTTCTGAAAGAAGATCTATTTCCAGGTCTTGAATTGTGTAAATAGCATTATGTTGCGTGACGCTCTGCTTCTACTCTTATCTGTGTGCTTTCTATTCTGTCTCTCTCTTGAAAAATAACAGTCAGTACTTCAGATATTAATTTCGTAAGTAAAAAGACGTGTGTTGATATTCAGGCAGATGAGCTCGATGAGCAGAACTAAACTCATTAAGTCGAAAGTCTGCTCTGCTCGTTCTTTCACATCATTCCCCAGTCTGTCTTTTCTTTTTTCTTCCTGGCAGCTGTCTTTAATATCCAAACTCTAGTCACAACATTCCCGCTAATTAATCTGAGCGTTCATTCTCTCTTTTCTCACTCATTCAGTGCTCGATGAAGTAAACTTTACAGACACGAACCTTTATTCCTCATGTTTTGCAATAATCTAATGTGACATTTAACCACTAACTCTCTATTTCTCTTCTCACCAGCCAGTCTTTGTCTCTTTGTCATTTTTCTTCATCGTAATGTGGAGGTAGAAAGACGATGAGACTCTTCCATTGCTCGTTCTGCCCACACTTCATGCTTTGACAAAACACCATTTGGAATGACTGACAGCCAGGCAAATAAGGCCAATATTCAGTGCAGGAAGATGTTCAATCTTTCACTCTTCCTCTACCCATATGGGGATGGACTGATGCATGCTGGGATAAGACTTTAGTAGTAAAACTGTCTTAAACCTTTGCACCTGTTACCTCGGTGCAATGGGACCTTCTCCGTGGTTATGGTGGGTGGAGGGAGACAGGCGGTATTGTTTGTGAAGGTATGCCCTCCTCACCCCAAATATATCTACACACAAGAGAGATGTCTATGCTTTGTAAGAAAGGAGCTACGGCTGTTTCGTTCTTCACAGATTTTTCCAGAGATTTATTTTGTAGTTATTGTGAACTGAAACCAGATGCTTCATTTTATTCACAAAGCGGAAATCGTATATAATCACTGCCTGGCTTCTATACCTGTCATAAGCATGAAATGCATATAGGCCTGTTATGTTAGTAATAATTCAGTATTTCAGCATATTGAAAATAAGTGTAATTACTACAGTAAAATATCCAGCAGTGTTTTAATTCTCCAAATTGTCTCTGTGGCTAATATGAACTAATTACACCATGAAAGTCTTTTGCCGTTGTAAAGTTAATGGGATGTTCAAACTGAAGCCACAAAGGTAAATAGGTTCGGATCAGTTAACTCTGGTTCTTCATCAGCACAGAGCAGCCAAATAAAACTAGACATTCACAAAGCAAAAGCAGCGACCGAATAGGCTAAATCCCCTGACTAAATTAAATTTGTCCTTGCAACATTGTCTGACAGCCGCACAGAGCTCACAGGAGGACGGATTATGTTTCTACTCTCCGCTCCTTTCCCTACCCTCCATTCTCTCTGCTCTCCTATAATGGAGTGTTTTTGAACCTGTGTTATTAAACATTCGCCTCAACCGCTGTAGGGACATGCCCATCATTGTGAACACGCACACAATCGCTATGAACATCCTATTACGAGACGGCAAAAGACTGTTACGGTGTCATTAAAAATTCTTTAAAACAACCTTTTTGAATTACTTCAGTGTATCAAGCTTCAGGAAGGCAAGTTTGAATTTCAGCAGTGTACAACCTGATTTCTGAAATTTGATGAATGCTACAAACAGTAGTTTGAAAAAGTTTTAATGGTTTGCTGCTCCTATCACCATATGAGCTGATAATCAGAAACACAAAGCACAACAACAAACTGCTCATGCTTGCAAAATTATAAAGCATGTGTCATCACAGAGACAATGTCTACTGCATGACTTTTTAATTTTTTGGGAAAAAAATATTTCTCCCTATTTTGGGGGAGCTTTAGGGTCCCTAATAATATATCAATCATAAAATTTGACACCCTGCCCCCCCCAAAACAGATATTGGTTTGTTGCTTCAAGGCAACACTGTGCGACAAGGGTAGTAAAATGCCAAGTTATGCTATAATAAGTTGTATTAGTACAACAAGGATGAACAAATAAATAAACAACAAATAAACAATGTAAACATTTCACAGAACAATAAAACACCAAAATACATCCAACATTTGACCCTAACCCCGTGCATGCATGCGTGCGCGCGCGCACACACACACGTTGTGTTTCCATCACTTTTGGGGACATTACATTAACTTACATTCATTTCCTGGAGACTTATTCTGACTACGGAAGAGGATTAGGGCCACTGGAAAAAAAAAAAAGAATTCTGACTTTAATCTCAGAATTCTGACTTTATTCTCAGAATTCTGACTTTAATCTCAGAATTCTGACTTTAATCTCAGAATTTTGACTTTTTTCTCAGAATTCTGAGATTAAAGTCAGAATTCTGACTTTAATCTCAGAATTTTGAGGTGGGCACCTGCAGGCTTCCAGCTTCAGTGACAGCGATGTGTCCAGTTTGGCAGGTGGAGAACTAATTCACTAAATATGGTGGATATAAGTGATTTTTTGCGTGGCCGAGGGGTCCCCGAAGATGCTATTTTATTAATGGAAGAGCAGAAGGTGAGTAACAAAAAGAGAAATAGTTTGGTGTCTCCTATTTCTACAGGAAAACAGTTACGGTACAGTTACGGTTAGCATGCTTGTTAGCTTATAATGTTATATAGGAATGAACGTGTTTCACGATGTTACAGTATACTAGGTGAATTGACGTTTTAACTGTTGTTGATCGCAGGATCATCCCAGATGGGTTCGTTGCATTTTATTTTATTGTTCTACTATTTCAGAGTTTTTCAAGGCAGTTAAGCGGAGCTGTGTTACAGATGCTAGCCGCCTGCCAATATCACTGATATATTTGATGTGTACAAGTAAGTTACACTTAGTACAGCGGAGGGGAGAAACTGTAATGAATGTTTATGCGGATATTTCACTCAGAAAAATGGGTGGCGTTCATACACAGCCACCGACACAGCCCCGGTTGTTGTTCTGACGGTGGCCGACTGACGATCCCCTCACAACATGTTAGCTAACACAAACTAATGTAGTGCATGTAACTGTGTGTATACGTTAGTGGTACAGTGTCGGAAGAAATGAGCAAACTGTTAACTGTTTATAATGTCAGAATGACATCATCGTTCTCCTGCACTGTGTAATGTATGTCAGCTCAAGAAGGAAATCATATCTTATACTCTGAGCTGCCCAGTGCACTTAACGCCTAGCTACGTGTGGAAATGGTAGGCTACACTACAGTTCACTACCGGTAAAAAATAAACTTAATACAGTATTTGATTTTTTTTATAGAACAATAAAATAAAAAGTGCTGGCTGAGGAGCGCTGCCGCGTTGAACTTTGACCTCGGAGTGACGTGACGTTTGTTCGCACAACCAATAGAAGTGCAGAAAGTCGCAAATCAGGCATATTGTTCGCATAAACACAAAAATAAATAACGAAATAATCCCGATATTGTGCCAAAGACTGATTTACAATGTTACTTTGTGTTCTATGTGTAATACCTTTGCTTAAATGACTAAATGGACTGTGTATTTATGACTCTGCGTTATAGTCCTGCATACATAAGTAACATTCATATGTACAGATAAAAATGTACAGAGATATGTACACAAGCGTGTACACAAAAGTCTACTGCTGATCGAGCTGCTCAGTGGTCGTACAGTCTCATGCAGAGAGCGTGGAGGTGTTGTCCGTTGCCATTCCACCACTCCAGCAGACCACAACATAAAAGACAGCAGAGGCTACCACAGTGTCGTAGAACATCCTTAGAAGACGTACTACCTACATCAAAACCAATCAAGTCCTGCTTTTTTTTAAATACAGAAGAGGATTTATTATTTACTGAAAGGCTATGCCTTAGTTTGCTTCTTTCATTATTGTGTTTCGCCCTGCATAAAATAGATAGCTTTTCTGATAACTACAGTCAGTACTCTCCTACTGGCATTAGCGGTGACCTAAGAGGCTTAACCGTAATATTGCTTTGCAGTGTAAATGTTGCAGAAAATGACTGTCTTTTCTTTCTTCTTGTGTGCAGATTGACTGTGACGTCATAGCACTGATGGATGACGCAACTTTGGCAAACTACATTCCCTCGTACGGAGACCAAATTGCCCTCTTCAATTTCTGCAAAAGCAAGCAACCACTGTCAAAAAGAAAACTAGGACTTCTGCAAAAAGTTCACCTCTCAAAGTGAGAGAAACAGTGGCTGACATGTCAGATTTGGATGACTTAATAAGACTGTATTTCAGACTTTCTTTCAGTAACAAAGAAATACTTTCAATTTTAGCACATAGTCATCAGACAATTATAAGTGTTCGAACTCTAAAGAGAATTTGTAAAAGACTTGGGCTTTTTAGAAGGAAGAATCAATCAAACTTGGAGGAAGTGCTAGCCTTTGTCCAACAAGAGATCATGACAAATGGACAGATGCAAGGTTATCGTTGGCTACATCTTCGTGCAATTCAACATGGATTTGTGGTGTCAGAAGATACTGTAAGATGCATAATCAAATTGGTTGACCCTCAAGGTGTGGAACTGAGACGAGCTCGACGGTTGAGAAGACGACAGTACAGCTGCAGAGGGCCAAATGCTCTCTGGCACATGGATGGCTATGACAAGTTGAAACCATATGGTATTGCTATCAGTGGCTGCATAGATGGTTTTAGCCGCTATGTTTTATGGATGGAGGCTTATACCACAAACAATGACCCTAAATTGATTGCAAGTTATTTTCTGAAAACAGTTTCATGCATCAGTGGATGTCCAGAGAGGTTACGTGCTGACCGAGGTACCGAAAATGGTTGTGTCGAACAAATGCAGATGTTTTTACGGAGAAACCACACAGACAGTTTTACAGGTGAGAAAAGTTTCCTTTACGGAAGAAGTACGGCCAACCAACGTATAGAAGGATGGCGGGCTACCCTACGCAAACAGAGTGCACAATTTTGGATGAACTTATTTCAAACTTTTCAGGATGATGGCCACTTCACAGGGGATTTTTTGGACAAAAGTCTTATCCAATTCTGCTTTCTCAATCTTATTCAGGTAAAAGCATGTGCTCATGCTATGTAATGTCTTAGCAGCATAAATAGAAAATATAAATATGGTTAGAACATTTTTTTTTCTTTAAATTAAATATGAATTTTATTTCCATTTTAATATGTCTTGATGCATGCTCAATCAGCCAGGTAAGGAATGTTTTTTGACAGAACATTTCTCACACTGAAAACGCTATATCCAGATGAACAGAATCAACTTTCCATTTTAATACTTTGATGGAATTGTACTCATGTTATCAGTGGAAGTAACTGCAACTTTCTCAGCACAGGTGCATGGAGCATTTTTTTTTTTATTGCCACATGGTTTAAATTACTATGGAGTCTGTTACCTAGTGGTCCTTTGGGCACGGTTTCAGAAAGCAATCTTATCATTTGGTTAATTCTCTATTGAAAATATATTGTAGAATCATTGCACACTGAGTATAAAGTGTTGGGCTATCTATTCAACAGTAGAATCATGCAGCACCATTCTGTGTCCATGTGCTGTTTAGTGAAAGTGCTATTTTGTTGTTGCTGCTTGGTTTTACATTAATTAGAGGTCACTTTCTATGTCTGTTGATTAATGAGTTAATAAGCCTCAACTTTGGCTAAATCTACTGGTACATGGTCTGTTTCATATACTTATATTGTGTTGTTTTTCATGTAGGATGAACTTGATGAAGTTGTGAACACATGGAACTCGCACAAAATCCGGCCAAGTGGTAGTGCAGCATCGGGTCGACCAGTAGTAATGTATTCATTTCCAGAGCTGCACAGTGCTGAGGATAGACTGAAACCTATTTCTATGGAGGATATCACTTTGTGTATGGAAGAGTGTAGCCCAAAAGGTCAACACCCCTGTGATGAAACAGTCTTTGAACTCTGTTGCCTGCTTATGGTAGAAAATGAATGGGATGCCCCAGGAGATCCACTTGGTGCTGCGGATCTGTATATTAGGTTAAGAGAAGAAATACTGCAAAGTATTTAAGGAACTTCAGTGTGTAAATGTACAAATAAATACAAAATATTTCTCTTTATCTTGATAACGTGATTTGATAGTAGGTGCCATGTCTTACAGGTACCTTTTATGCAGGTATTTCTGCACTGCATTAAATGAAAGACATCTTTTAGGTGTGACCGAACATGCCATTTTTCAGGTCATTCTCTCAGAATATTGCTGTTTATTTCTGCTGTAATGTAAATTCAGAGTGCTGATAGGAGGTCAGCACCAACTAGTATCATTTTATGTTGATCATAGTAATAAATACAGTTTGGTTAGTATCTCCCCCCCCACCCCAATTTGATTGTTTTTCTACATTCACACTACCATTAAACAGAAATGTTTATATATTACTTGAAAAAGCTGAATATTGTGATATTATCAATCAGTTATGAAACACATGTCAATCCTTTTAAAAGGCCATACATTAAACTGCATTTACAAATGTTATATTTTTGATTGAATCATAAGTGGTGTAAATCTGCCTACCAGTAAATTGCAATATAAATTTCTGTGTTTTGTTGCCAGACATGTGCATAGTATATAAAATATAAACTGACCAGCTCCCTGCTCATTGTTTTCTGTATCAACCTTTACTCGTAATATTCATGGCTGGAAACCCAGGCACCAGCATATAATATGCTAAGTGCCCGGGTTATCTGTGGTATGTTTCAGCAAACCATAGTAGCATTAACAATTCTAGGTCTTGACAACAGCATGTTTCTATAAACGTATCATTGTTAATATTTAAAGTCGTTATGCCTTTTGGGGAGCTTTTAGTGCAATTATATTAAAGCAAAGCTATTATAATCATTTACCCATATGAAGATCCATCACTTAATTATTATTGTATTTCACTTCTGTTAGTTGTAAGATATTTTAGCTGGTTTTCATGTAAAATGACCATGAGTCATTGCTATACTGATTCAGTGTGAGCTGTCGTACGCAAGGCTCCTTTATGTCATGAATCCTAAAATTATAAGAAACATACCAAAAATATTTTGACTTTTATTTGTAGTATCCCAGCAACAATGCAACAAAACAGTTCCTGCAAGTGGAACCAAGTTATTGTCACATTAAGTGCAACATGTTTTACATTTATATTTGTGTATCTTTATGAAATGTTTGAAATTAAAAATAAATGGTATTCTTCCATGTTACTGAGCTCATGTGTGGCAGTCTCTTGAATTCTGGCATGTTCAAATAGATAAGGAGCTTGATGAACATATTCAAAACAACAATACAAATGTACTGTGTACAGTAACATTTTATTGGAAGAAGTTTACAAGAAACCTGTTCTTGCCAATGCCAATAACATGGCTAAAACTCATAACCATATAAACTGCCCTGTAACAAGAATGACTCAACTTTTAAAACAAACTTATAGATCTCATACAGTCTTGTTATGCATCAGTATACATCAGTGACTTACTGTAAAGATCATGAACACTGGCTATTGTGGTATCACATATTCCTTCAGTGTCATCTATGGTATAGAAATAAAAACAAGTGTGAATGGTTGAGAACATACATGCATACAAATAAAAATGCATAATTTCTGGCAGTAACAAGACATTTTTTCCAGGTGTTAAGATTAATACTATATCTGAGAACATGACAATTTGGCATTACAAAAGGATGCCTGAATAATCACAGCACTTGACCACTGCACTGAATTGTACAGTGTTTATTTATGATCTCAGTAATCAATAACCGTCTTCAAAACAGACTGAATCCTTTAAGCAGCTTGAATCGATTTGATGGATGAATAACAGGTATGCTTAGAAACAATATGACATTAAGAAAATACTGGAATTTTAAAAAATATTTTCACCAACTTTAAATGGAACCTTTGTAATCAACAACAAATGCCAAACTTTGATACCTTAACCTACCTTAACTAAAAATTGCATATACTGTAAAGCAAAATATTTTCAGACATGACAAATGCTAAAGTATAAAATTGTACTTATTCCTTTTACAATACAGTGTTGCATAACAGCATTACTTTTACGTTATAACTATGTTCAGTTTTAGCCCTGACCTAATAAGAAAATACCATCTGAATGAATTAGTCTTACTACTAATTACTTACAAAAGTATTTGACTGTGCTGAGCTCTCACACCACACATGGTGCATTAAAGAAAGTTTAAGAGCAGTTTAATTATAGTTTATAGATCTTTAGTAATCTTTCTTCATGCTTTTGCTGAAGGTTTCTGTCTTACAGCTGGAAAGCTTGGATTTGATGAAGACAGCTCTGGATATGGTAGTAAACAGTGTACCCGTTCGTTTTGTTTTGTGACTGTATCATGTAAAACTCAAAATGATAAAAGAAAATGAAATATTAGCCAAAACTGGACTTCTAACAGAGATGAGAAACTTCTCTCTAATTAAAAAAAAGTATACTGTATAAGTTCAAAATACATAAAAATACATATTCCTAACATCTCTTTACAGTTATGCTCTAGTGTGCATGAGCAGTTCAAATGTAGCGCATTGCTGTGAGAGTCTAAACAATGTCCATCACCCAGACATTACTTTCAAGAACTGCATTAAATTCAGAACGAAAATCTGGGAAGTTTTCATAGCTGTTAGCTAGCTGCAGAACATTCCCACACGTGTGTCCGACTGGTCTTCTTGTAAACTCTGTCATATCTTGAAATTCCACATAAATACTGTTTGTTACTATAAGGTCAGATCCGGTGCAGAAATGCATAAATTTCTGAAGTTTAATGTTATCCAGCTCTCTGATGAATCTTTTGAGATGATTTTTCACTTCTTTTTGTTGTGGAGTCAAATCCACAGCAAATTTCAGTAGCTGGCACACTTTTTTTGAAGTTGGTTGCAGTTCAGAGAATAACTTGGTCAGTCCCTCCGGACTGAGGGAGATATGGGGGTCGATGATCTCCCTCCAGCAGTCAATAACAAACATTGGTTTTTGGACAAGCTCTTTGTGTGCTATTTCATCAAGGATTGTAGGAAGAGTCTCAGCAGTGATTCTTTTTCTACAGCCATAACTGTCAAGAACTTCCACAAGATCATCCAAGTCAACTGCAGAGAAATTTTTTACTGCTTCCATCAAAACATCACATTCTTGGCTGCTGACAAACTGTAGAAAGTGTGCTTTAAGATCACTGTAAACACCACTGAAAAGCACTTGTTCCAGAAAAGGGATTGCAAGTTTATTTGGAAAATACTGACATTCTTGGTAACCTTTCAAGAGTATTCGCCCAACTGCCTTCCATTTTTCAGCAGGAAAATCATGGCGAATGAATGGCACTTTAACGGTTGCACCTAGGGTGCATCGCTCATAAAATTCATGCCAGAAGCATGTGAGTACATCTCTTAGTATTCCTGATCCAGTGCCTGGTTCTTCTGTGTTGTCTGGAAGTATGCGCTTCACATTCAGTGTTTTGCTCAAAATCTCCTCATCAGAGAAAGCAGTAATCATGTCATGTAAAGTGTCAGTATGACGTATGGTGATTGTTATTACGTTCTCTGAATTAGGTGGACTGAGGGGGACAAGAAAACCCTCATAGACTAATGTGTCTTCTGTATCTTCTTCAGCATCAAAAATTGGACCAAAAGTAATTTCTGGATCATCTAAAATTTCTGAACCAGCGATGACTTCATCAAAATTACCCCTGACTTCCCCCACTTGCAATGGATTAATGTCACTGCCACTGCTTTCTGAGACAAACACCACTTCAGATGTCTCGCTGGCATCTTCTTCAGGATCTTTTGGTTTTGTTGCAATGTAGAAGCGTAACATTGTCAGTCTCGCTGCCTCATACATATTGCCAATAGACTGGCAGGTATCATCAGTAAGGTGGTTCTGTTTAAAGTCCCAAACCTCAAACTCAAAATCTGTTTCACATCCCTTAGGAGATATGCCATCAGGAAAAAAAAGTTTCTTTCCTTCCTGAAGAATATCTTTTAATCCAGCATCAGTGGCCATTTGAATTTTTCTAGTGCCACCTCCCTGCTTCGCTCTCACCTGTTTGGCTATTTTTCCATCACAATGTATCCATCCTATCTCAACATTTCGTGTTGCTTTTTGCTTCTTTGTCTGTCTTATTCCTGCATCTGTATGTGAAGTGTTCTCCTTTGGACTTTCTTTTCTGGTTTTCATTTTCTCACGAAGTTTTTGCAGAAGTCCTAGTTTTCTTTTTGACAGTGGTTGCTTGCTTTTGCAGAAATTGAAGAGGGCAATTCGGTCTCCGTACGAGGGAATGTAGTTTGCCAAAGTTGCGTCATCCATCAGTGCTATGACGTCACAGTCAATCTGCACACAAGAAGAAAGAAAAGACAGTCATTTTCTGCAACATTTACACTGCAAAGCAATATTACGGTTAAGCCTCTTAGGTCACCGCTAATGCCAGTAGGAGAGTACTGACTGTAGTTATCAGAAAAGCTATCTATTTTATGCAGGGCGAAACACAATAATGAAAGAAGCAAACTAAGGCATAGCCTTTCAGTAAATAATAAATCCTCTTCTGTATTTAAAAAAAAGCAGGACTTGATTGGTTTTGATGTAGGTAGTACGTCTTCTAAGGATGTTCTACGACACTGTGGTAGCCTCTGCTGTCTTTTATGTTGTGGTCTGCTGGAGTGGTGGAATGGCAACGGACAACACCTCCACGCTCTCTGCATGAGACTGTACGACCACTGAGCAGCTCGATCAGCAGTAGACTTTTGTGTACACGCTTGTGTACATATCTCTGTACATTTTTATCTGTACATATGAATGTTACTTATGTATGCAGGACTATAACGCAGAGTCATAAATACACAGTCCATTTAGTCATTTAAGCAAAGGTATTACACATAGAACACAAAGTAACATTGTAAATCAGTCTTTGGCACAATATCGGGATTATTTCGTTATTTATTTTTGTGTTTATGCGAACAATATGCCTGATTTGCGACTTTCTGCACTTCTATTGGTTGTGCGAACAAACGTCACGTCACTCCGAGGTCAAAGTTCAACGCGGCAGCGCTCCTCAGCCAGCACTTTTTATTTTATTGTTCTATAAAAAAAATCAAATACTGTATTAAGTTTATTTTTTACCGGTAGTGAACTGTAGTGTAGCCTACCATTTCCACACGTAGCTAGGCGTTAAGTGCACTGGGCAGCTCAGAGTATAAGATATGATTTCCTTCTTGAGCTGACATACATTACACAGTGCAGGAGAACGATGATGTCATTCTGACATTATAAACAGTTAACAGTTTGCTCATTTCTTCCGACACTGTACCACTAACGTATACACACAGTTACATGCACTACATTAGTTTGTGTTAGCTAACATGTTGTGAGGGGATCGTCAGTCGGCCACCGTCAGAACAACAACCGGGGCTGTGTCGGTGGCTGTGTATGAACGCCACCCATTTTTCTGAGTGAAATATCCGCATAAACATTCATTACAGTTTCTCCCCTCCGCTGTACTAAGTGTAACTTACTTGTACACATCAAATATATCAGTGATATTGGCAGGCGGCTAGCATCTGTAACACAGCTCCGCTTAACTGCCTTGAAAAACTCTGAAATAGTAGAACAATAAAATAAAATGCAACGAACCCATCTGGGATGATCCTGCGATCAACAACAGTTAAAACGTCAATTCACCTAGTATACTGTAACATCGTGAAACACGTTCATTCCTATATAACATTATAAGCTAACAAGCATGCTAACCGTAACTGTACCGTAACTGTTTTCCTGTAGAAATAGGAGACACCAAACTATTTCTCTTTTTGTTACTCACCTTCTGCTCTTCCATTAATAAAATAGCATCTTCGGGGACCCCTCGGCCACGCAAAAAATCACTTATATCCACCATATTTAGTGAATTAGTTCTCCACCTGCCAAACTGGACACATCGCTGTCACTGAAGCTGGAAACCTGCAGGTGCCCACCTCAAAATTCTGAGATTAAAGTCAGAATTCTGACTTTAATCTCAGAATTCTGAGAAAAAAAGTCAGAATTCTGAGATTAAAGTCAGAATTCTGAGAATAAAGTCAGAATTCTGAGATTAAAGTCAGAATTCTGAGAAAAAAGTCAGAATTCTGAGATTAAAGTCAGAATTCTGAGAATGAAGTCAGAATTCTGAGATTAAAGTCAGAATTCTTTTTTTTTTTTCCAGTGGCCCTAATCCTCTTCCGTACTGACTCTACCCATCACAAGTCCCTGCCTGAACCTTACCCTAACCCAGACTCAAGCCTTCATCCTAAAATTAAATGATTTAGCTTGCAATTTGTCCCCATAAAGTAGGCGAGACCTCACAATGGGAGTGTGTAAACAAATTTGTGTCCCCACAACAATAAGTAATACACGTCCACACACACACACACACACACACACACACACACAGAGCAAAATTGGTATGGCACGGATCTGGCCCACACAATGTGCTTACACATGGCCCACATACGCAAAGAATGACAGCCCTTTGGTGGCCCAGACCTGGTTTGCCAGTGGTGGCCCACACATGGGCCAGCACAAGGCCAGTTTCAGACACACCGGTGGTCCTGTGCTGGCCCATGTATGGATTACCTCTGGCAAACCTGATCTGGGCCACCAAAGGGCCGTCATTCATTGCGGTATGTGGGCCATGGTGTGCAGCCACGGGCCAGTTGTAGACACACTGCTGGCCCTGTGCTGGCCCAGAACGGTTTCAGCTCTAGCCCCAGATGTCAGCCTAATGTGTACCTTAATCAAGCAATGCAATAACAACATGTGCCAGAACATGCAAAACAGTGCAAAAGTAACATGCGGAAACTCTGTTCAGACAGTGAATGGACTGATTTTTATATAGCGCTTTTCTACTCTCCTAGATTACTCAAACTGCTCTATACAACATGCCACTTTTGCTTAACTGAGTGCTTCCTAACTACATTCATACACATTCACACTCTTGACATGCAGGAGGAGCCAGGGATCGAACCACTAACCCTCCGATCAGTTTGTAACCTGCTTTACCACCTGAGATGTGGCATGCCATCGCATAAACAGTGGCGTCATTGCCAGACCTGGCACACATCTGGTTGACATACACTCTGCCAAAACACCAGTCAGTCAAAAGTGCCAGCTTGATGCCAGATCTGGGCCAGACCTGTTTTCTGTAGGCCTGGGCCACATAAACTAAGCCACAATCAAGCCAGATATGGCATGCCATCACATAGACAGTGCCATCTATGCCAGGCCTGGCCCATATCTGAATGACATACGTCTTATCATGCCAGAAGTCGGCCAGCAGTGCCGACTTGATACCAGATCCTGGCCAGACCTGCTTGCTATGTGGGCACTAGCACACACAGTTACTTTACCAACTGACCCCTGAGCTCCTAAGTGTCCCGCAAACCTCATTCAGGGATCCACTCCTCTACTTCACTGTCACTCCCTGAAAGCTCACTGTCCTCACTTTCTGAGGATAGAAAGTGCACATTCCCTTGGTTTCTTTCCATAAAAGGTATTTGCATCCATGTCCTGTAATTATGAGTAGATTGTAAAGTAAAAAACATTGACTATGATCATATAAATGCACACAAACACATCTCTAGACTCATATGCAAATGCATTATATTGCCTGAAAAAAATTGGGCTAACTGCGCAGTGTTGCCTTGAGGCAACGAATGAAAATTAACAGTTTTACTGTATAAATAAAATTTAAAAAGCAGAACAAAAGGGGTCCCCCCCCCCCCCCCCAAAATGAAAGTCACACCACCTTCAACTCATCATTTTATTGGAAAGAGATGTGTCTGGTATGTAACCCGGGTTAAAAAGATGCATAAATAGTAAAAGATAAGTGGAGTCTGAGAATATAAATATCAAAGAGTTCATTTATTTAAATTTTCTTGTATATTAAAAAGGTAAAAGTTCATGTCAAATGATTAAAAACATGTTTGCATTGTTTAAAATAAGTTATCTTTCTTTTCTTGTGAATTGTTTGTGAGAAATGTAATTTCCTACGGGGATATGGTCTGTGAAGGTAACACAGGGTGGAGAAGGAAAAAGAGAAAAAAAGGAGAGCGCGAGGAGGGAGAGCGGTGGTGCGTGAGTTACACGGAGCATCCGGAGAAGCTAGCTTGTGTTTATGTAGTATCAGTAAGTGTGTTTTGACTTTTCGGACAGATAAGTCACAGTGTCGGTAAGTTAGTGACATGACACGTAAAGTTTCGGCGTGAAGCTGCTGGACTGTGTGTTTTGTTTACTGCGGCCGTGCACGCATTAAGTTAAAGTGAGGCTAACCCAGCCATTCGCTAATAAGGACTACTGTAGACTGCCGTTTCGCTAAAGTTGTGGAACGTAACAAGCTGCAGAGGATCGTTACCGAACTGGATAACGACGGACACACCCCAGATAGTCACTCTGAGTGCCCGCGTCACTCAGAGTACCTCTGGCAACGTGGGAAGCTAAAACAGGTAGCTTGTGGAGCACGTGGAGATCACAGACCTTCCTCATCTTTGTGCTACTGCATTCAGAGCGGAGTGTTTCTGAAGGAGCTGAAGACAACTGGTTGCCTGGATTAAGCTGGTGGGAATTGCACGTCTCACAAGGTACTGAGTTTATTTATTTATTTTTTGCTCATTGAGTGAAGAACTTCCGGTTGGGAGATCGTTTTGGATTTATACTGGAGCAATACAGGCCTGCAACGTAGGGTTTATCTCTGCCGGCTTTAGGTTTAGTTTGGGACTATAATTGTTTTATCACTGGTGGTTTACACTGTATGTGTGGAGATTCTGTGTACAGTGTGTAAATTGCTGTGTGTGTTTTTTTTTGTTTGCCTGAATACTGAAATCTGCCATTTTATTATTTTCTTGTTTTCATTTTTTGGTAAATTAAAGGAGGGTTGCAATGCTCTACTTTACATGGTGTATGACATGATTTACTGCACTATAGACACTAGTGTTCATTTTCGCGTGTAGTGCTACTGTTAAGGAATAAGCTTCAATGATCCCAGAAACAAAAGAGAAGTTAATTTAAAAACATCGTACGAGAGTACACTAGAAAAAGAACCCAAAGCCCATTTATTTAATGGTATTGAGTAAATGAGGGCTACAGGTAGCATTATTTGGAAAAAAAAAAGTGTTTTTTTTTTTTTTTTTGAAGGGTGTATAGGAATTTCTTTCACTTAGGTATTAATCACATTATTTTATTGTATTAACATGTCTGACACTCATACTGTAAGACAAATGGTAGGGGGTGTAGTAAGGATGTTGGGGGAAACAGGAACTCAGAGGACCAGTCTTTTGTCTCTTCGAGGACTCTGGGAAGTAGCAAGGGAGTGTGAACCTTAAGGTGTGAAACAGCTGTGTACTGCCTTTTGTTCCTGAAGAAGGTATTTAACTGAGAGCCATGCTAGGCTCAGTGAGACTCTGCTGACCCTGCCCCGTGGTCATGTAGGGGCTCCATCAAGCTTGGTTGTATGTTGTCTTTGTGTGCTTTGATTAAAGAATGTTAGCTACCGCTCACCGCTCGTCTGCAGGCTTTATTTAAGTGGAAAACTTCCACAACAAGGGCCAGTGTAAGGCATGCAAATGTGGTTTGTTGCCTCTGGGCAACGCTATGCTGTAGAGGGTTAACTAGAAGAGGAGTTCAAAAATAAAGAAAAAAATTATTTTGTAAGTTATTTTATTCTTTATGCACATGATGCATTATGACCTTAGTTACTTGTCAAATTTGGTAACCTTGTGTGAGTTGGAGACATATGATCATATTAAATGTGTCATGTTTCATTTTTTAAAAAGAGAATTCAGAATGAGAAAGGGTTGTGCAGGTGTCCTTTTTCTCTTTTCGTTTTGAGTAGAATATGGTTACCCAGCATCTGCAAAGAATTCATGGATATAACTGTGCCTCTTTACAACTGCAGGTTTGTAAATGTGTAATAAAAACTTTAATGTTTTGTTTACTTACACAATACACTCGCATAAGTGAGGAGGAAAGAGTGTAGGGAGAAGAGGAGTGAAGGCACAAAAGGGAATTCCACTAAATGAAGAGCTTGTGAAACTGATGGATGTTGCCACTCTGAAAGATGTATGTGACAATCTTGATCCTCTGTGTTCCCCTGACGATAGCTGCCACATCCTCATCCTTCACATCTAGGTGTCAGAAACCCCAGGCGATGCTGGTAATCTGTCTGAGAACAACACAGCAGCACATCCAGACCTGCTGAATCATACAAGCACGTTATTACAGGCACATGACCCCTGTTTGCACTTTTAGCTTCATGTCATTCTGGTGTGTGTGTCTTCTTCTTGTGTTTACCCATACTATCTTATGTTCACAATCGCTCAGTTTAGAAAGACTGCCTGCTTTATCACTTATTTGGTTTGTGCACTAACACAACCTCAGAAATACACCGGGCTAATGTCTCTGATGTCAAATCTTGACTGCAGTTTGCAGACTTCCTTGAAATATAGACTTAGTGCTATCTTAATTGGCACGTAGTAGGGAACATCTGCAGGACCACTTGTGAGACACACTACTATGCATATGGTAGAACTGCAAGCTTTGTCTTGAGGTGATTTGTTCAGTTCTGGTGTCCTGTTTTATATGTGGATAATTCATATAATAATTATACTTTAGTATTTTAATACTTTATACTTTTCAATAATACTTTACCCAGTATGGTTAAGGTTTTGGCTGGTATGGCTGGCTCAGAACTAAAATATTTTTTCTCCCTTTTTGTTTCTAAGGATTTTTCTGTTAGTTTGAGCAATTTCTCCTCTAAAACTGCTTCTCTAACCTGTGGGATTCCTCAAGGTTCAGTGCTAGGCCATTTATTATTCTCCTTTTACATCCTTGATTTAGCCAGCATTATTCAGTCTTTTTCTGGCATTTCTTATCATTTCTATGCTGATGACATTAAGCTGTATGTGTCTTTTAAGCCTCAGCAGCTGCATAGGGTGTCTGCCCTAGCTGACAAGCTTTCTGAAAATCTTGTGAATGTGATAACGCAAGAACAAGGCCACATAGGGTTTTGACACTGATACCATAGGCGTGTCTACCTGAAGGCCGAGGGGTAGCACTGGCGGTTGCCAGTATCTGGCGTTTGGGCTGTGATTCTATTCTTTACTTTACTTAAGCTTTTTAACATTTTTATTTTTGATAAAGTCATAATTTTGTTTCTCGTCTAGGTCTTCATTGTCATTCAGGATGTGGCATGTTCCTATATTTGGAAGCCAGAGATGACCTGTCTCTTCCCAGGAGTATTTTTAATTTTGAGGTTATTAGCTCAATAAGAGTTAGAATTAAAGTAAATTTGTTAAAGTGTTCCTTACTTTAATGAATGGTTTACATTTTAGAAAGAAATACATCTCTGTTTCAACCTCAACTGTAAAATGGTGATCACATCTTCTGTGTTCGTTTAGCTCCAATGACTTTTTGTGTCACGGGTAATGGGAAAGTATGGACTCAGTCGCGGAGCTCAGGATGCAAAGTACACAGTGCGTTTATTTACAGTGCCCAAAAACAGTTTCAAAACAAAGTGAAGTGCAAAGTCCAACAGTGATCTTCTCCAAACTCCCAGTGGTGCTCAGGTGAGTTTCCAAAGTGATTCTCAGAGTGTGTGTTCTCCTCCAATAGCTTAATCCACGGGCTCCTTCTCTCCAACCTCCAGCTCTGTATCTCTTCCTCCTATAAACGAGCAAAAACCACAGGTGAGGAAGCTAGCCGGCTAAAGCTAAGCTGCAAGTCACAAAACACTCTTTACTACCGAGCTTCAAGTACAATCCAGCGTCGACTGCCATCTGGACACACAGTTAAATACCTCAGCCCACAACGAAGGATGATCAGTGACAGCTGGGTGGCAAATTAGGTGCAGGTGTGTCAGCCACTGGGTGGAGGAGGAGAGAGAGAGAAGCACACACATACACACACAGGCAGGTCGCCCCGGGAAGGACCGTCCGACCATGACATTTTGTGACTCCTTGTTCACCAGTTTGTGGTTACTCAGCCAATTAGGTAAGGTTAGGTCATCTTAGACGGCATCCTAATCTGCTTTGGCCTTTAGTTTCTTCTTCCCCTTCTTCCTGGCTTTGTTGTTAGACTGATCGGGATGCATTTGACAGGGGCCCGTTAGCAGCACCAAATGGCATACGGGACCCTTTTCTGGGCTCAGCTCTTGAGTTTGGAAGGCTTTGGGAGTGGAGGATGTCTTGAGGGCTGTATTAAAGGTGATTAAAAATTTGAGTGCCCTCTTTTGGGTGTTAATTATCAGTGGGTATTTGAGTATTCTGCTTTATAACCAATTATTGGTGTTTTTCTGTGTATGTGTAAAATATATCTGCAGAAGTCTGTATATACTAGAGATGCTGGGTGTTTAGTCAAATAAGTATAGCTCTGGTGAATTAACAGATCCATAATATTTTACTGTGAAATAGGCAGGATGATACTATGAATTATTTTATTAAATAATATATTTTGTAATGTATTTTATTATATTTTGAAATTAATATATTGTATTGATTTATTTCTATATTGTATTTTAGAATATTTCCCTCTCTCTCTGAATTTATTCATCAGACTCTATAAGTTGTCTTTTAATGATACTGTGTATCCACCAATTTACTTGAAGGAGGTATTCAGTAAATCAATGCATGTGTATTCAAGTGTATATTTGACCTAATGTGTGTTGGGAAAGACAGAACTGCTGGGTTTTATCAGCTCTGTTTCCCAGGAGTGTGTATCGATCTCAGGCAGCAGACATGAAAGGGAGTGAGGGAGTACAGGAGACAGGTGCAAGGAGCGAGACAGGAAGGAGAAAAAGAAAACAATATCAACAAAGCAGTTTTTCATATCTGACCTGCAGCTGATTGATAGAATTTCCTATGAGAGGCTCACTGCCTGCCATCCCTAGGTATATAGTAGGAGACACATTCCCCAACTTTAATCACATGTGGAAACAAATCTGTAAAATAGTTCAGTAAAACAGGAATACAAGTTTACAAAATCTCTATCAAGCCTGTCAAACCATAAACACATTTGCACAACAGCTATAGCACAAATCACTATTTGCTGCATGTCTTTTAGAGCTGAGACATGAAGTTTTGGCTGCATTACGAAAATTCATGGTCAGCCTGATTCAAATGTGAGTTTTAACTTGTGATTTAGCTGACAGAACTAACTTGACATAGCAATTTCAGATCAGTTAACAAATACCTGGAGGCCATAATAAGACCAAATTTTCACATATCCAGAAAATGAGGGGGAAAAACAGAAAACAAAGAAATGCTCTCTTGAGGTTGAACCCTCAAGTTTGATTTATATTTTTCATTAGTTTTCCCCTTTTGCCACTTCAAGTCTGAAATGTCAGCTGTCTTAAAAGATATTTCATGATTCCAGTACATTTATGGTCCAGGGAGGTTGTAGTAACAAAACTCAGATATTGTAAAGGCCCTTTCCATAAAAAAAAGAAAGAAAGAAAAAAAAGCACTCTGCTCATCGTTGATGTCTGTAACTGATGGACATTCAAGGTTCCACCTATGCAGTTAACCATATATACATATATATTTATCTTACATGACAGTGGAGAAGAGATGGACTAGACAGGTTACCATAAAATGTGGTCAGATTGTTGTTCACAAAACCTCCACTGATTAAGGAAAGCAATGGGATCACTGACTTAACAAAAAATAAGTGAATAAAGTAAGGGCAGTATGGCTGCTACAGATGAATATTCTTATATTTAGTAATGGGATATGATGAAATAATAATTTCGCTAAGTTCACAGCTTACACTGCATTAATAAGAAAGCATAAAAGATGCTTTGGGAAAATTTAATTAAAGCAAAAATATGGCCCATTGTGACACTGGTCTAGTTGGACTGTGATTGTGGGGTGCAATCACTAAATAAAAAAAATCCACACCAGAGTTATCCATAGTAGCAATCCTGTTATATTAAACATAAATCCAGCTTAAAAATTTAGTGTGACTTTGGTACTTGCTCTACTATGAGGAACATCCTGTAGCTTCTGTCTTCTTCTGGCTGTACACGTTATCATAAAGACTACCTAGAAGTAGATAAGGGGTCAACCTGGCACCTCAAGGTCTGGTTATCTTTTACTTTGACTCCTTTCCCTTCTTTGTGTAATGGGTTTTGTCGAACAGACAGAAAGGACCGGGGTAAATAGAGTGCTACTTTTATAGCTGAGGATTCTACATGGTCATAACATTCAAGCAGTGTTTAAGATTCACAAAAAAAAAATGTCACACTTATTATAGTGCTGGCATTTTGTCTTATCTATAACAAAGAATGGTCTATTGATTTCTGACTTTGTCCAGTCCGGGCATCAGTGTGTTTGTTTGTGTCTGTGTAATCTGAGGTGTTTGTTGGTAATCCCTGTTTCTGATGGTCTGCGCGTGTGTGTTTGTATATGTGTTTGCAGAAAACTCATTTCTCAGTGTGTGATAAGAGACTAGAAAATCCTGTTCAGAGCCCAAGGCAGAGTTTATCAGTGCCTCTAAATCTAAGTAAGACACAGGAGACTTACGGTTCATAACACATCCTGACAGAGGGGTATCTAGTTTTCCCCTTCTCTCACATTCTCTTTAAGTCTCATTGTAAACATTTGAGCATCTTTCTCGGATCTTTTGGATCCAAAGGTAAATATATTTTACACAAATAAGTCTGTTTTTGCTGGTTCTCCAGTGGCAGTATCCCTGATTAGCTAATTATAGATCGATCTCCAGCCTTCTTTTGATTTATACCCAAAATTCTTGAGTAGCTGAAGGGGAGACAAAGCCTTCAGCTTTCAGGCCCCTCTTCTGTGGAACTCGCTCCCAGTTTGGATTCAGGAAGCAGACACTCTCTCTCTATTTTAAATATTAGGCTTAAAACTTTTCATTTTGTTGAAGCTTATACTGTAGATAGGGCTGGATTACAATAGCCTTAGGCCCATCATCACTCACCTCTTTTAGGTTTCTGTGTGTTTATGCACCACTATGCATTTAATCATTAGTTATTATTAATCTCTGGCTGTCTTTCACAGTATGTCTTTCGTCTTGTCTGCCTTCCCTCACACCCAGCCAGTAGTGGCAAATAGCTGTTCCTCCATGAGTCTGGTTCTGTTGGAGGTTTCTTCCTGTTAAAAGGGAGTTTTTCCTTTCCAGTGGGACCAAGTGCTTGCTAATTGCGGGTCATCTAATTGTTGGGATTTCCTCTCTATTTATTGCAGGGTCTTTAACTCACCATATAAAGCACTTTGAGGAGACTGTAGTAATGATTTGGCCCTATATAATTGAACTGAATTAAACTGATTAGGTCCCTCATGAAATTGTGGTCTGCTATAGTCCTATTTTTTTCCCATTCAAATGGCCCCGCAGTTGCCGTTTTTTTTAGTACTTTCTGACACATACAATTGCAGGGACCAAAACTTTTTGAACCTTGTTCAGATATTTTGGCAAAAATCATCCAGTCCGTGCAGGCCTTTGGTTAGCCATTTGTTTTTTTAAAATTTGAAGAACAAAGATCCATCACATTTTGATCTTTACAACATATGTTTATTGACTCCAATAACTGCATGAACAACTGTGATATTTGAGGGCTTCACAAAAAGAATTACTAATCTTAGAAAAGATTACAAAACCATCTCTGAAAATCAATAGCCAGATAGACTGTGTACAAATACAGGAAATTGAAGATCATTGTTACACTTCACTGGAGTGGGAAACCAACACAAATCACTCCAAAAGCAAGGAATATATGAGGCTTAGTGTTCTCAAAGGCACCCTGGGTAACTTCCAAGAAAGTAAAGATGACTCTCTGAATAGCTGTTGTTAATGTCCATGAATCCACTTGAGAATACTAAATGAACAATAGTATGTATTGCAGTGCTGGAATGAGAAATTGCTGCTCTCCAAAAATAGAAAGTAACACTTCCGCCTGTCTGCAGTTTATTAGAAACTGTTTAGACAAACCAGAAGGCTACTGGAACAATATTTTGTGGATAAACGAGACCAAAGTAAAAAGTTTTAACTTTGGAGAACAGAAAACATTTTATTTTATTATCAACCTGAAACACGGTGGTGTCTTGGTTTTGGCTTCCTTTGATGCACCTAGGCCAGGATAGATTGTTATCACTGATGCAAAAATGAATTCTGAATTATACCAGCTAACTCTAAAGAAAAATATACGAATATCTGTCTGTGGACTCAATCTAAAGAGAAAGTGGGTCATGCAGCAAAACAACCGTCAGCACACAAGACAATTTACCAAAGAGTGGTGAAAGAAGAAGAAGAAGGCGGATGCTGTTTTGGAATGGCCAATTCAAAGTCCTCACAGTAATACAGCAAAAAAGTTGTGGAATGACCTCAAGCGAGCAGTTCATATGAGGAAACCCTTCAACATCCCCGAGTCAAGGCTGCAAACAATTACTTGCAGATATTGCTGTGCAAGAGGATCACACAAGACAGTGAAAACAGTTCACATACTTTCTCCCTCAGAGATATGTAATATTGGATTATTTTTCTCAATAAAATGACCAAGAGTAATATTTTCATTTCATTTGTTTAATTAGATTCCCACAGGACTTGTGTAAAAATGTTTTAGGCCATATTTATGCAGAAATATAGGAAATTACATAAAACATTTCTCCTGCAACTGTAATAAACTATGATTATTATTCATTGCTTATTTTCCTCTACTGTACTTTATGTTAACAATTTATGTTTAACACACTTGGCATTTGCCTGGTATGCCAAATGAATAAATTCCAAACAGATGAGTGGGAGTGAGGAGAAGGAAAAATTGGATAGTGGAGGCAGTGAGTATCAACAAGAAATGTATTTCAACATTTTAAAGTTATAGAGAGGAATGGAAAAATGAAAGGAACCACTCAGATCAGCCTTGAGCCAACAAAAGAAGGCGTATAAGAAAAGAGAAAGAGAGATGGTGTAATGATCTAAGGGAAAGGTATCGTTGGGATAAGTGGCATCTATTGACTGACGGGAGATTGACAGTTCACGCAGAGAGAAATTGAGAGAGGACAAGCAATATAGAGAAATGAATGTCCTCACAGGCAGCAGTGGAATGAAAAAGGCTCAGAGTGAGTGAAATGACAGAGAGGGAAGAAACACTGGATGTGAGAAAGAAGTAGAGAAGAGATAAAGTGGGGGGGGGAGAGTGATGGAATTTCCAGAGGTTTGTATCTGGAAAAGGGCACCATGTTACAGATTCACTTCAGCCTGAGGAAGAATGATATTTAGAAGGTGAAGGCAGATAATGTTAGGATCCTGCTCTCGTTCTCTCTGCACCACACCTACGGAAATGAAGGACTCAGAAATGTTATCTGTCTACACTGGTCAAAGGATTTTCTCACACACACGCGCGTACACGCATGCATGTGCACACGCTCACACGGACAGGCACACAAATACACGCGCAATCCTGTCTTTCTATCTTTTTACAGATACAGCGCAGACTATGCAGACATGTGCTTTCAAAACAGATTTTAATTGGTCTATACAAGAATAGAAAGGTATTCACACACATACAAATTCACAGATGACACACAAAGACTGCCTTTAATTTGAGAACAATTGTGAACTTGGCTCCTAGACCGTACAATTCTGTTTTCATTTCTCCTTCTCAGGTCTAGTGTTTTTCACAGCTCCATTATTTTACAGCAGCCAAAATATAGTGGCTTTCACCAACTTTAATACATGTAATTATGACTTGCGTGTGGTTGTGCTTCTCTGTATTTTGACTTGAGTGTATGTTTGATTTAGGAAAGTTAGACTGTTGGACAGATTTAAACATTTTACAAATTGAAAATCTTTTTTTATCTTCATGCAGCACATGCAAAACAGGCTAATATCTGAATGAGCAGGGGTGCCGCAGCGTACCCCCTCCTACACAAACAGCCTTGTGGAATATTAACATATGGTTATCTGAATGATTTGCCAAGAATATTGAGTTTTTGTTTTGTCTCAGTGGGAGTCTGGGAAGACTGTTTTGCTGGTAACCTTGTTATGACCTTTTCAAAACAGTACACATAGGAAGAATCTGCAAGTCACGTCCAGCATCTCCTCACAAAGAAAGAAAAAGTTACATTTCAGAAAGTCTGAATTATTGTAATGATCATTAAGTTTTTTTAGCAGTATTATCAGATAATTTAACTTTGATTAAATTTAGTAAAACTACATTTAATTTAGTAAAACTAAATTTAATAAACCTTGTGCCCTTGTGCCTTTTAGTTCTTTCTCTACACCGTATCTTTTCTATATGCAGCTTTCAGTTTTTCCAGCAGTTTTGCACTCAGTTTCATTGACAGTGTTAGCAACATTTCCTCCCCGCTGTGTGGGCATTTTGATTGGAAAACTGTTCATCAGACTGACCAAACTGCCTGGCCTCACATGAATCTCTAACGATAATTTTCTAGTTCTTTGAGCTCTTCACATGTTTTGGTTTTTTTATCCATTTTTCCACACATCTTTGTCTTTCATCCATCCAGTGACCATCTCAAAGATCCTTCCTGTTTCTGAAAACTCACCAAGATGGAGAATCAACAAGTTAAAGCTAAACTTTAACCGCCTGCTGTGTTGTCCACTGCCTGAAGAATAGTAAAGTCTTCAGTAAGTGGTGGTACTGAACCAAAAACCCAGGGGGAAAGGAAGGAAAGGTGAGATCAGGGGGGAGGGGGAGGGGGGGGAGTAAAGAAGGGAGAGATAAGTGAAAACCAGACATGTGTTGCCTCCAGCAAGTGACAAGGGAAGGTTGGTAAGATGAAAAATTAAGGCCACAGAGACTATATGAGTGCAGGCCAAATTCATGTTGCACAGCAGTTTTTCGAATATTGATGTTCAAAGAGGTTGAGATGAAGGAATATAAGAAAGAAAGAAAAGGGAAATGACTGAAAGAAGAGATGTAAAAAAACAAGAGAATGAAGAAAGTAAGGAGAGAGAAAGGGAGGTTGTAAAGCTAGATTGAGAGAGCTTGGTTGTACACTGAGCAGAGTGTTGTAATGACTCTAAAGAATAAATCCTATAGCTGTCAGAATTAGATGAGTCCCATTCAGGGTCACTGGAAAACTCTCACAGCTCAGGCTGAGTTGCTTAATTGCTGTTCACAGATTTCCATACTGGTGCTCTATTTTTATAATTTAAGCCAATGAGACTGTATTACAAATGCACAAAAAAAATATAGAAGGAACAAAAAAAAAAAACAGGTCTAGCCTTATATTGGGACAATAATCCGACTCAATGTCATGGCTATAATTGTTTAGTAGTCATGAAATGTGATCTGTTTGCCCATGCACATAGACATAAGTTATCCTCCTTTGTAATAGGCAGTATGTCTAAAAGGATGATTCAGACAATTTTTGAGACACATCTAAGGGTCCAGGCAGAAAATAAAGCTTTGAAAATTGTGGTTAAAGTTTAATTTGAACCCAATCCATGATCTTTTTCCAAATCTAACAAAGTTTATTAACTAAACTTGACAAAGGAATGGGGGAAAATAAAAGTGAAGAGCGACCGAAGGGTAAAAATAATAAAAATCAAAGTGTAAAAACATTCGCCCTGAGAGGGATTTGATCCGTAGGCTCATAGAAAAAGAAAAGAGGAAGAGCTGCAATTCATTTCAAGACAAATGAATATATAGAATTTTGTGTTTAAGTCATTAGCCATTTCATGACAGTGTTCAAATGGCTGTTAGACTGCGTCACATCATAAGAAGTGGTGTAGTAAAGGAGTAGTAGAAAAGCACAAAGGCTTTTAGTTTTGTTCTCCTGTGCTTTTCTCTCAGCTCTGATATTTTTTCATTTTGGCTAATGTCTCAGATTGTCTCCCACCAGCCTCCAGGCTCATGCTTCTTTGCATTTTCTTTCTCTTCCTGGTCATTGTTTGAGTTCAGACAAATATGGCAAGGAGACTGACCACAAATCAAGCCCTTTTTCTGTGCCATCTGGTCTGGAAGGGTTTGCCTTTGTTGTTGTTGTGTGTGAGTGTATGTGTGCATGTTTGGCTACACAGGCTCCCATTTGTCTGGCTGTCTTTCAGTGTTAGCACTTTGATCTAGTTGGACTGCTGTGTGATTGTCTTTTCTCAGCCTACGTAATCTGAGCTGCTGGAGACGGCCTAAAGAACACTTCTTTAATTTTGAAAGCTGTGGAACATCACAGTAACAATTGTACTGTCTGACTGACACAATCCCTACAGTATTATATTTTGGGTGAACATAGAATATGTGATGATTATCTTCTTGGGTTTTCACATGCATCACTATCACAAAACAGCATTTTGTCACTTTTCTACTTTCATTTTATTTTATGTGTGGTTCTGCACTCTCTGCTGTGTCCACTGGCCACCACCATTAACACCTTTAGCTTTTTTAAGCTCAGACATCCGATTTAATACATCAAACCATAGAAAAAAGATGTCATAACTATTAGAGTTGAAATTCAGACACCAAAGACTTGGACTTCATAAGTGACATTAGGGCTGCCACGATTAGTCGACTAGTCACGATTACGTCGACTATTAAAATCGTCGACGACTAATTTAATAGTCGACTCGTCGTTTGAAGCTTTGTTAGATCCCAAAAGACGCAGGAATGAGTAGTAGGATTTAAGAGTGTAATAAGGGACTGAAACAGAAGATGGCAGCACTGCATGTACAAGGATGCCAGCTGCCGTTAAACCCCGAAGAAGAAGCTGTGTCCCATAATTCATAGCGCGGCCCAGAACAGTTTCCAACAATGGCGGCAGCTAGTTAGTTTTAATATTACTCTTATTATTCTTTCTGGGTCACAAAATAAACGTTTAACATATTTTCAGGTGAGAATGTAGCTGTGTAAACCTCAAATATCTGCTCAGTTTATCAGGACACCACATATTTTCAAAAGCGCTCCCACGTTTTCGGAGACGTCTGTTACCCACTAGCTCGATAGCTAGCAGGGGGCAATGCTCATTAAAGCCCGTGAGAACACCGGACTCCCGGCAAATCGTTTTCAAACCCACCGCTGTCTTTTGCTACTCAGATTAAATATATATAAGTCACTTAGATAACTTAAAAATGTTATTGTTTGTCTTTTTTCAGTATTTTATTTGTTCCTGAGTAAATCGGTTTGGCTGAGATTAAAGTTATAGTTTTTACACAGCTGAATAAACGTCAAGCAGACAGCTGATTATCAGCAGTGTGAGATGCTCGAGAATATACTCTGGTGTCCTGTTATATTTTAGATAGCAAGGAGCAGACGGCTGAGTTTATTAAACTCAGCTGTCTGCAAATGTCATTAACATTTAATAAACTATCATCTTGTCTTTATTTTTAGTTAGCACATACCTTAAACACTTAAAGCTGTAAGCTAATGATAGTTATATAAGAGCAGATGGATGCTGGTGCAATAAGCTGTACGTTTTACATCCAATGGATGATGATCTGATTAGTCGACTAATCGCAAAAATAATCGGTGACTAGTCGACTATCAAAATAATCGTTTGTGGCAGCCCTAAGTGACATCAAGCAAATGTGCAGTTATTGTTAACACTAGATTTACTAAACCTGCGCAAATTTGCGTAACTTCCCTAAACCCAACACCTACTAGAATTACTGGCTTTTTTATTTTCTGGTGCAAGTCCCGAGGTGTTAATCACCCCTGCTGAGATTTTCACAGGTCGTCAGCTCGTTTCTCCTCCAGCTTTTGTTGTGCAAACCACCCATTATCCTTGAGGCCCGGCACATTTGCATTTGCTCACTCAGAGTTGCTCAGATCCAAGCCAGGCCAAACCTCTGTGTTACAACCTTCAGAAATTCCTGCCATATCGATACAAAAGACACACATTCACAATATATGGGTACACAAGTCTGTTTTATTTCAAAGTGTTTCAAACTTTACAGCGTTTCCCTACCCAGTGTTCATCATCCCTGCATTTGGCACAGGTGAATTTCTGACATGTTGCACAGGTAAACCTGCTGCGATTCCTGTTGCAGCTCTCTTGCACCTGGCACTGCGTTGTCTTTACAGTCCCTGGCACAGCAGCTGCAGCAGCTTCAGCAGCCTGTGCTAATATTTCCTTGTGCTGCATGAATCGGCAACGAAGTTCCTGAGCTAGAAGACTCAGAAACAATCTTCTTTTGCCTGTCCACCCTGTACATGCCTTGTACAAAATGTAGGCATTCCCCACCGCCAGGTCCAGCATATTGTAGAAAACTGCTACTGGCCACCTGCGTGTTGCTGCTCTTACGGAATACGTCTGCGCAAGTTGAGGAAGTTCACGCCGGACTTTATTCACCGTGCCCAGTAACGTTGTTTTGCGCTGCAGCAGTCTGTGCGACAGTGACAGTGAAGTAAAGAAATTGTCCATTGTGACGTTTCTCCCATCATCCAAAAACGGCTCCATCAGTTTCATGACCACGTTCTCTGCCAGCCTCTCTCCCTTCTGACGACTGGGGTCCTTTCCCAAGTAAGGAGATGCACTGCAGACATATTTGGTGTCCAAGTCTGTGGCCATCCAGAACTTGATCCCAAATTTGTCTGGCTTGGTTGCGATATACTGTGTGAATGGACAACGAACCTTGGTAGGGAACAGTTGTTCATCTATGGTCATGTGTTCTCCTGGAGTGAAACTCTTAGCACAGTTCTCGTTGAAGCGTGTCCAGATGTTAGAGATCGCCGCAAATTTGTCTGTTTTCACCCGTTCTGCCCGCGTGTCCTTGTCATCAAATCGAAGGTGTTGCATAATTGAAATGAATCTATCTCGGGGCATTGTCTCTTTGATTACTGGCACCAGAAATCTTTCTGACCAGCAATCCACAATGGCACCAACTGGACACATGATTGCTCTTACAAACAGAATTGAAATGAATGCCATCAGTTCATGAACTGACAAATTCCAGTCCGGCTCTGTTCTGCGAGCTTGATGTACCGTACACTCTCTGATGGTGTGCAGCATTCCCACGTCTAACAGGCAAAGGAAGCTTTGGAGCACACAGGGGATTTACGCAAATTTGCGCAGGGCTAATAAATCTAGTAGTAGGGACTTGCACCAGGGAAAAAAAGGCTCAGTAATTCTAGTGTTAAACCAGTGCTGAATCTGCTAAAGAAAATGGCATGATTTTGGAATCTTTTCGTGCCCTTTATAATTTATTTATTATATATAATGTAACTGGCTATTTGCGGCTTTATTGTGAGCATGTTGTGTAATATCCTCATCTAATGCTATTATCTGTCAAGACTGTCAAAACTACAAAGGAATCTTAATTACTCTGACCTTCTTTAAATCTTGGCAAAGCGGCATCCTTCTGGAGACAGACACACACATAAAGGGTAACAGCAGCAATGCTCTTATCTCTTGGCTTTGAAAAAAAAAATGGGTACATAAAAGCAGCAGTGGCTAACTGCCTGAGAGCATATTAAATCTTAATAAGGGTTGTTTGTAGAAGAGTTAAGTGTCTGAGACCTATGAACCTTAGTTACTGACCTCTTAAAGTTGAACCTGTCATTTTTTTAAGTGCATATGGAGATTAATATTAACTAACTTGCTTTGTAGATACAGTAACTTATTGCAATATTTCATTTTTTTTTATAGAAGCATTTTCTTGTAAATACTGCTTTTGCTCCAGTGGTGCTGTACCAAACTCCTACAACACACAGGTATGGTGATCCAAACACCATGATTCACTGATTTATCTGACCCTTCTTTTATAAATGAGCCAGTTATTATATCTGCGTGGGCTCAGTCTCTCATTTGCAGGCTGGATACCCTGGCAACAAAGGTAAAAATACAATTACATTTAAAATATGCTCAGTTACAGTCATAAAAACATTGCCAGGTCAACTGTATTAATAAGAGGTTCTGTAACATAAAGCACGGCTAATATTGCCTACAAGAAATAAAAATGTACAAAGAGTGTTACAAGGGTGAAAATAGAAAAGAAGCACAACCCCAATTCCAAAAAAGATGGAAGGCAGTCCTGCTCTGCACTTGGACACGTCTACTATCAAGCCATGCTGGTATGTGGTCTAACGTTGGTTTGGTGAACTCTGCAAGGTCTTACCTGAAAAAGACATCATCTGAATGGGACCATATATTGATTTAAAACATTTATATACCCTTCAGCACTGACGGTGCCTTTCCGGATTTGCAAGTTGCCAATTTCATTAGCACTATTCCTCCAAACCATCAGGATTGCAGACTTTTGAGCTGAACACTGATAGCAAGCCCAATGACCTCACTCCTCTTTAGTCCAGAGGATGTGGTGTCCATGTTGTCCAAAAGAATTTGAGTTTTTGATTCGTGTGACAATGTAACAGTTTTCCACTTCCTCTTCGGTCCATTTCCAATGAGCTTTGCCCCAGAGAAGACAACAGCATTTCTGGACTATGTCCATGTATGACTTCTTCTTTGCAATAAAGAGTGCTAACCTACAATTGTGGATAACAATGATTTCTGGACATGTCCCAGAGTCCATGCAATGATTTTCATGACCAAATCATTCCTACTTTTAGTGCAGTGCCGACTAAGGGGCCCAAAGATCACAGGCATACAGTATAGATTTTTGGCTTTGCCTGTTGTGTACAGGGATTGCTCCAGATTGTTAATCTGAATCTTTCGATGATATTACGTAATGTAGTCTTTGCAATTTTACTATGAGAAACATTTTGCTCAAATTGTTTCACAATTTTGAAGATTAGTGAACCTCTGCTCATCCTCCTGCCTCTCTAACATGCACTTTTTATAGCCAGTCACCTTACTGACCCATTTCCAGTTCATCTAATTAGTTGCAAAATGTTCCTAGAGCTCTTTTTTTTAGTACAACTTGCTTTTCCAGCCTTTTGTTGGCCCCATTCCAACTTTTTAAAGAGGCATTACTGCCATCAAATTCAAAACAAGCTAAGATTTTTAATGAAATAGAAAAAAAATTCACTTTACACTTCATGTGTTTTCTATATTCTATTGTCAATAACATATGAGTTAACAAGATTTACAAAGCACTGCACTGAGTTTTTATTTACATTTTTACATTACATTTTTATTCTACACGTGTTGCATTTACTTTATCCGAGGGGCTCTTTAAACCTCTGACTAAAAATCCAAAAGTTTCTCATTTGTTCAAGATGTTAACTTGGCATTTTTAATTACACACCTAAAATATCTAAAGCAGAAGTAATCGTTAACCTGAATGACACAATGTAGTGTTAAATGCCACATTATTTAGTTATTATTTATTCCAATCACAAAGCTATCTGTTTGCACTTCCCAGAACCATTATCAAGCTTTTTCAGTCTGAAAAAAGAAGGTAAAAATGTTTGAGGAAAGAAACGAAAGAAAGAAGAAAACTCATTTGGTTTACCCACACCAGCACAGATGAATTATGCATGTACCAAGGTCTTGAGCCATCTGACTGACAAGCTCTGCCCATGGTACTGAAACAGCATTATCTGCATGTAGCTGCAGGACTAATGAGAACCTTCAGCCAACATTATAATGCAGTGTAATCCAACAAGTAAGCAATACAATACCACCAAGTTTATAATTCTTTTTTTCTGTCCACAATTTGTTGGAAAAGTGTTGTCATAGTTATTTTCTATAGCAGCCTGATGGTTAATGGCTGTGTGACACACAAAGGACAAACTTACAGAACTGATAAACTATATGTGACATGTGCTTGTGTCAAATATTGGAGGAAAATAACTAAGTGAGCAGGTACCAATTCCCCAAGTTACGATAGCTGTTTCCCATTGCTGTAGCCCGTGGTCTGCCATCTTTATTTTGATTCAGAACAAAAACCACGGGAAATAATTTAAAACCTTTTCTAAAAAAAGAAAAAAAAAACCCTCCATGGGTTGAAATACTTTTTAATCCAGTTAATGAAAAAAGTGTTTGAGGTCTTGGACCTTCAGAATAAGAGTAATTTTATTTGCATTTTGGTTTTCATCAAGTATGGCTGGCTAATTTACGTGCTGAAAAAATAAAAAATAAACCAAAACTCAGAAAAATTGTTAGCACTATGGTTACACCCGCAGCTAAGAAATAAGAGACTCAACAAAACTCGGTGACCTCAACAAGAACCATTTTATTATAAACAGAAATTTTTAGCAAATTAAGGGTCTGGAGGCCTGGCAAAAAGTAATGAAAAAGGTGGAAGGAATCTGAGCCAATGGTGTAAGGACCACTGTAGGACCACTGTAGGACCTAGAAAACTAATGACATAAGAAAGACTAAACAAACAAACAAGAAAGCTCTATAAAAACATATAAGTTTGATCTAATTTCCTTCCTTTCTTTCTGTAGCTCCACTGGGGTCTCTATCCTGCACCTGTCTTTTTATACCTTTTATTTTATAAAATACCGAGCACCATAAACACAGACGGATGAGGCACGAGTAGAGTAACATTCAGACCAGCTCTAAGTTACACCATTCATTTTGGCTTTGTTAATTCGTTACATCCTCATGGGAATGCACCAGAGTGTTATTGCAGCCTACTGTACTAGCAGGCTAAGCTTGGTATGTTTATCACAGTCAGTGCTGGAGAGTTGTTTTGTTCTGAAGAAGTGCATAGTTCAGTTACATAGTTTCATTTTTGAGTAGCTATCAAGTAAAACTGCAACATTTTTTAATGTCAAAGAAAAATTATATATTTTTTAAATCATTTTTTAGTTTACCTTTGCTTCACTGTTTTCTTTTACTGCAGCCCCTTTTGACAAGCTCTGCCCTTTTTTGTCATGTCTCTGATGACAGGTAAGACATGCCACTGGAAGATGTTCAAAAGGGCAAGAGTTGCTCATGCAGTAATAACATTATTATAAAATTATAGAAAAATCTCCAGAAACTCTTAATTACAGCTATTTATGAGAAATGTTCTTAGAAGTTATCATGTGCTGTTTTAGAAAAAACCCAGATACCAGAATAATCTTGCATGAAAGGAAGGTGATATCTTTATATACGATGTCAATTGAAGCTTTTTTTTTTTTTTTTAATTAGGAAGAACTTTGAAAAGCATTTTCTAGATTTCTCCTTCAGAAAATGTCAAAGTCAGGTAGCTGTGTGTGCCACTTCAAAGCTTCAGTTTGCTTTTCTTGAAGTAGTTAATTTCACATTTTGATTTATCCTGTGGATCATTATCCTGTTGTAGAAGCTGGTGTCTTTTCAATTTTAGTGACTTGGGTGACTGCAGGACATTGGACCTAGAATTTGATGACATTATTGAAATTCATGCTGCTTTTCTCTGTGGAAATAGTGAACAAAAGCCATGTTTTTTCCCGAACAAGTACAAGTGATTTCACCCACAATAGTTGGACAGCCTATTTTGTAGTTTCTTACTGCTCATGCTGTTCTCCTGTAAAGCTTGCCCTTTTGCCTTTCCTTTTCTTTGTGTGTCTCCTTCTGATGATAGAAATGTCTCTGATTTCCTTTTTTTAATCATAATGCTCCACTGCAGCACTTATGAATAGAAATAAGATTGTGCACAGTATGTCTAGATTATTTTTTCCTTCTGTTTGCATTTGCTTGCCTTATCTTTCATGGTCTATTTGACCAACTTTTAACTTTATTTGACTCCCAGATCTTCTATTTTTCGCTTTGGATGAAACAACCATTAAGTCAGAACATAGAGAGACTTTCCCCACTTTCACTGGGGTCTTCAGTTGCTGCTGGCCAGCAAAGTGGTGGATTACTCATTATTAACTCTATCCTGCCACCTATTAATTTCCTTCTCTCTCCTCCTTAACTCAGCTCTCTTTAATCTTTGTGGGGACCAAAAATTGGAAGTTTACTATACTTTTGGGGACCAACAGCCATTATGGGGGGACAAAATCCCCATCCCCACGAGTTTAAAAGCATTTTTGAGACTCGAAATGTGGCTTTAGTATCAAATATACAATTGGGTTAGGGTTAGGCATTCATTTTCTGATGGTTACGTTTAGGGTAAGTGGCTAGGGAGAGCATTATGTTAATTAGATGTCCTCACAAAGATATGAAAACACGAGTGTGTGTGTGTGTGTTTCTCTGCTGTGAGCAGGCTCGGGGAAGAGCCTCTTATCTCAATACACACAAATATATGAGCATGTAGTTATTTAAACCACCCTGAGGTTACTGGGATGAAAAACATTAGAGTCATGCATAAGTAATTAGAAAAATGAAAAATTACCTAGCCTCAGACCTTGATTAGCGCCTTGATTTAATCTGTGTGTGTGTGTGTGTGTGTGTGTGTGTGTGTGTATACAGTACAGTCTTGTGCATCTGATACTTTGGTTGATCCATCTACTGTCCACTGAAGTCTGTGTGGGTGGCTGACAATAAGCCTTTCTTAATGACAAGTTGCAAAATACTCAAGAACTGGACTGGAAGTCAGTGGCAACAGGTCCTATAGAGTAAGAGTTTAAAGCCACGATTACATTTTTGGTGGAGGCTCTGTCATGAAAAAAAAAGGCAGGCAAAAAAGAAGAGTTTTGGGATATCCTTCAAGAAACATGGAGAAGTATTCCCGAAGACTACTTAAAGAAATTGTAATTTCATAAAGAATTTCAGACTGTTTTGGCACAAACACCTCCCATCTTCCTAACAAATTGTAAAGAAATGAGGGGTAACTCATGACTTTTGCACTGTACTGTACACTTACTGTAGGTGGATGGTATGCTAAGCACTGGCACTGTTGTTTAAACAGTAGATAAACAGTAGAAGTAATCAGTGTCAAAGAACCACTGTTAGTGGTATCAAAAAGATTAGAGTAAAATCCGATCAGATTGCTATCTATTCACATCAGTTCACTTCAGTCCAATTTAATTAAATTTCATCTATAATCACCTTAAGGTGCTTTACTGAGTTTGAGACCATAGAGTATGACACCACCAAACAGACGATCACCTATGTCTCTTCTGTTTACCAGCTCTGTTCTACAGACATTATAACTTATTTTTAAAGCTCGCCTAACTGAGGACTGCTGTTTGTGGTGTTTTAGCATGAAAAAAACACAATGTGAGAATCTGTAGACAAACAGATAAAAAGATGGCACACCTTCCTTGTTTAATATTCCCTCTCACCATAACACATCATCTCTCTGTGAGTTTGTTGATTTCACTATTAATATTCACAGTTTTTACCCTGCTTACCATAATCTTTTTAATCAGCCCCTCCTCCTCTTAAAAGGCTGGCTGGACGTCATGTTTCTGGCTGACCTTCCAGCCCTGTTTGTTTTCATGAATATATGTGTGTGCGAGAGCTGGTGACTGATCTAGTCTGGAAACAGATGGTGTTTGATATTGTTGCTTCTTTGATGTCACTCATATTGAAATTTGTCGAGTTGAAGCCAACATTTAAAGGTTGTTAAATGTCCACAACTACAGCTGTGCTTTATTATATTTATCATCT
This sequence comes from Perissodus microlepis, assembly GCF_051167445.1. NCBI lineage: Eukaryota > Metazoa > Chordata > Actinopteri > Cichliformes > Cichlidae > Perissodus > Perissodus microlepis. Next base: position 11,389,881 of record NC_140462.1, read on the forward strand.
ACCCATTCACTTTTGCTTAATGAAAGAGGCTTGAAATTTAGCTAGAAATTGTCTCAACGAATTGGTTTGCAGTTTTTGACGTCTATCTGAAGACAACAGTCAAGTACCCATGTGAACAATGACAAATTTCACTTGTGGCCAATCTGAGTGGATCCACTCTGAGTGGAAGAGATAGTGAGCACTGTGAATATAGCCTATGTACTCTGCAGTATTACTGAAGGGGACATCAGGCTTTGGCTGTCTTAATTGTCAAATCAAGCCATTATCTTCTGAATTCTAAGAATAAAATTCCCATTTGCGTTTCCTCTGACAGTCTTTCCTTGATGAGCTGGGAGTAACTTTGAAAATTATCCACTGGATTTGATTAACTCACCACTTGCTGCTAGGCCTCATTTTGTTATTGGGCACATTTTGGAAAATAACTTTGCACAGAGCTGTGAATTTTTGGGACGTTGACCATTCTTGTCAGACCATGGCTACATGTGTACAGCAGTACTCCATACATCCACATGACTATGACATAAAAGCAAAATCCTAAAAAACAAAATTGTTGCAAAAAATTTGTAACAAATCATTTATACAGTAATAGAGATAATTGTTGCAGGTGTGCTTTAAAATTAACTTGCATAGTTACCCTGCAGTGCCATTTATTGTTCAAATGTGTGAACTTCTTAAAACAAACTTTTTAAAGTCAATAAAGAAAACTTTGCAAACAAAAGAGATGTTTTTCTGTTAGAGAGAGAGAGAGAGAGAGAGAGAGAGAGGAAGAGACTTCAGGGTAGAAAATAATTGATGAGGCTGAAAAACATGTCTCTTGCCAAGCAGGGTAGAGACCGCAGATACCTGACACTGCAATTTGTATGTGTGTGTGTGTGTGTGTGTGTTAGTGGTAAACGGCTGTTCTTCACACTAGTGTTGGGAGCAGCTTAAATAATATTTAAAGTGACAGTGGATATAGAGTCTTTGTCTATATTACAGTAAAATATTAGCTGTTTGTCAAAAAGTAATAATTATGTAATATATGTAATATATGAAGCAACTTGTCTGTAACTGAATCACTTTTCTAATTTTCTCTTTTTCAATACCTTGAAGTAACAAGATTAAAAGGTTAAAGTCAAATAATAAAGTCTGTAGCCTGCTACACATATTTACACAGATTTTGTTTTTCATCGTTAGACTAAATTATGAATGCTTTCTGGTCAGGTCCCTGTGCTGTTATTCACCCACTGTTGAAAAAAACAAAAAACAAAACTTGATGCTTCTCTGCTTATCAACTATAGACCAATCTCAAAATTACCATTTATTGCCAAGATTTTAGAGAAGGTTGTGGCCAAGCAACTCACAGCGGTTCTTAATGAACATAACATTCTTGATCATTTCCAATCTGGTTTTCGTAGAGCTCATTCCACCAAAACTGCACTTCTTAGAGTGTCCAATGATATATTGATGACTTATGATGCTGGGGAGTGCACTGTACTACTGTTGTTGGACCTGACCTCTGCCTTTGATACTGTCGACCATCATATTCTGTTAGATAGACTAAAACACTGGGTAGGTATATCAGGAACTGCTTTGGAGTGGTTTAAATCCTATCTGTGTGAACGATCCTCCAAGTTCAGGTCCTCTCTCACTTCTCTTGCCTATGGTGTGCCACAAGGTCCTGTCTTGGGACCCGTACTTGTATTTACTCCCTCTTCATGAGGGGTCATGTGTTGTGGATGATGACCCCTGTGGGTGGACAGCAAAGAAATAATTTCATTGCACAAAGAAATGCCTTTTCTCTTGTGACACATGATAACAAACACTTTGAATCTTTGAATAATTTAATATAACTAAAATTGTATAATATAAATAATAACAATAATAATAATATAATTTCTCTAGTTTTCTCTATTAGAAGGATCCTTCTATTCCATCACTTAGCTTATTCCAGCAACATTGGACCATCCTTTATGAAGGAAAGGAGACGGCTGGCCCACAGTTTTTCTGTCATGACATAACCTGTTAATTTTTTAAATTTTAAACCCGTTTAAACATTTTAATCCACTTGTTGTGATGTTGCTGCTTTGTGTGAAGCAAATTGAGTAATGGGTTTAACAAAGAACTACACAGTACATGCAAAGATAATTAACCATTATTTGACTAATGAATGTGAAGAATATGTTGTGTTTATGTCCTTATTTTGACTGCGACTGACTCTCAGCTTTTAGGATTATTATAAAATTAACTTTGCTTGAGAGATGCTGAAAGGGTTACATAATTTACCCCGAAAATACAGCAGACAAAGCTGCATCACACTTTAGCTCCAATCCAGTCAAGCAAATGAATAGGTCAGAAAGTCAGACACAGGAACATATTTCAGATAGAGGCTGGTCAATTTTCAAAATAAAAGACTAAACACTCTGTTTCCCAAACACACTCTTTACTTCCTTTGATCGCCTTGGTTCTTCTTTCTTATAACTATAATGTTTTCAATTAAGGTAAGGATAAAGGGATAAAGAAGAGATGTTGCAGATAATCTCTTAATCTCTTTATAGCAAACATAGTAGCTAATTAAACTTTAGTAAATAGTGTTTTCTAAACATCAAACAAATGATATAACACAATGAATTATCATTTCCTTGATTTCCTTGACCTTTCAGTTCAGCTGTAACTAAAACTTAGTATAGTCTTGTTCATTACTTTTCTTTCTTTTGCTCTTTTTTGTCATATGTTGTTAAAGCAATGTTTTCTTTATAAAGTTTGTTTACTCAAGTTTCTGTGCCATTTTACGATCTACATGAGTGTATTTTTTTTATTTTAAAAGGGCTTTGAACACTTCAGTGGTGTTTTATCATTTTAGAAAAGAAAACATTAAAGCACAATAGTTTTACCAAACAAATCTTCTTACCTTTGTTAGAAGACCATTATTTCCTAATTCAGTAAAGGTATTTCGCCCTGCTGAACAGAAGTAAGGTGTCGTTTTCATTCAGGTTAAAATAAAGGCTGAAAGGTTGGCTGTGGCTGAATCTACTCGACTCTCATATTTGGTACACAAGTTCAAGATGCATCTTTTGGACTTTTGATGTGTTAAAATAGTTTGCTTACATAGCAACCTAAAACGCTGAGTGAACAAACCATGAACAGGAAATACGTAGCTTTCAATCATTAATTCAACGAATTATTTTGCATCACATCAGATATTGCTTTATGATGATACTGTTTTGTTTTTCTTATTATTGTAGCCTCATAAGTTTTAGTTTGTTTTAAGTTTCTCTTTGTATTTGGTTTGGGCTTTGTTTTTTAAATTTTTGGCTATTGTCCTTATTTTACTTTGAAAGTTGTTTTTTTCATATATCTGACTATGAGTTTGACTTCCTCTTCTGTGGTTGTGTTTCTTTTCTGACAGTGTTTCTAGTTTTTCTCAAGTTCCTTATCTTCCCTGATTACCCTGTGTGTATAAATAGTCCTGTTCTTCTCCTCAGTATTTCTTGTAGTTGCTATATATCCACCCCTGTGTGCTCCTTGTTTTTCTCTCACTCCCTATGGATTTTTTTTAATTTTTTTTTTATTTTTGTCTACCTTTAAGTCCTGCATTTAGGGATTATATCCACAACACATGACAACCATGCGTCTTACACGGAAAATATATTTACTTTATCCATAGAAGAATATAAAGTTGATATATTAGGTAAATTTCAGTGGATGAATATTCTTACTTTTGGTGTGGTTGTTGTTGATGTTGTTGTTTGTTTGTTTGTTTGTTTGTTTTTAAAAAAACAACAACAACAAAAACAAACAACTTTATATGTAGACAGTTTTTAAAAGTTTTGTTCAAAATAGTCAGAAATGTCAATGCTGTTTACTTATTTACTCAATGCAGATGCATTAAGACTTGTGTAGCCTTCATCAGCTTACCTCCACTATGGAGAGGAAATGTTTCATTTCCAGGATATCCATCACCTTGTCATGATAAATCAAAGGTCATCTAGTCGACCAGGTGGGCAGGGTCACTCTGCCTTCCAGAGGACAGCTGGACAGTGGTTTGATTGATGGACAGCAGTAGCCTAGAGATTCTTCTACTACCTGGCAGTTTGATGAATGGTTTATTTTTTCACAAGGACAAACACAAGACAAATTTGTTTGCAAAATGGGGAGGGTTGTATCATTGTTGGACTCAAGTGAAATGGGGACTATGCACATCTGTGTGTAAAAAGTGTATGTACTTGTCTGTGTGTTTCTCAGTTGATGGTCATAGCTTTTTGCTTTGGCTATTAATACCCTGATTTGGTATTAATATTTATACCTGCACAAGCTACACAAGTAAAGAGGTTTTGTTTCTTATGTCATAGCTGCTGGTTTCCTAAAAAAAATATCCGAATTGCTGTAGCACTCAGTATTACAGTTTGATAATAATGTGGTCATATTGGTGTAATAAGGGTAAAACGGAGCAGTTATAATGTAGATGTTATTATCAGTTAATTAGCAAAGCAACATCGACTTAAACATAAATAATACCAGCAACTCATGTAACACTGAAATGCATGTAACTAGCTAATAAGAGGCCAGAAACTACAGTAGAGGTTGTAATGTGGAAGTAAATGAATGTCCACCACCAACTGTTTATCATATTATTCCCAAATATTACTAATCTGTTTGCAATAAAACAGTTTAATATATGTCTATTTTAATGTTTTCAAATAGACAGACTTTAAAGCGTTAGGTAACTTATGAAAATAAGGTAATCTTGGATGATACTTTCACATATTAGAGTAATGTTATTAGATTGTAATACTACATTTAATCCTACCTTATGTCCCCAGCATCACTGTTACCTTGTTTGTTTGAAGGTAACAAGGATATTACTTTAGTAATGTTATTACCTTCTTGTTTCCACCTTATTACTGAGCTGTAACAGAACGTGCTACCCAAATCACTCATGTTTAATTTTATGTGGTGTTTTCTGCTCACACCCTGTTGTGGATATTTTAGTGTAGTGAGACCACAGTCTATATGTTACTTTCAGTGCTACCTGTTGCATTATTGTTGGTTTTAAAGCCAGATTTACATGACTATGCTGTAACTGTATTGTCATTTTCTGGGAGAGGCTGTCACCAGGGTATTATGTTTAATAAAATGCCCAGCTCATATTGCTGTCTGAGAATCCATTAACTATGACAGAGCCTCTAAGGACAATAGCCATTTTGGGGGTTTCTAATGTGACCAGCTGATATAACTGAAATTCAGTTTTTGTGTACAGAGTTTAGAAATGTAGATACATTTGAAGGCTAAAAAAAAAAACAAGCCAAATTTTCATTAAATAATTCCCAGTGTTTTTGAGGTTGAAACTAACTGTTACCAAGGTTAAAACAGATTTTAATGCTCAAATATCCAAATATCACATCCCATTAGAATGCCATCTTACTTTATAAAGAGTGGAGGCAATAACAGTCATTTTTCCTTTCCCTGAGTGTGGAAATCTTCTGCTCTATTATCCATTGCTACCCAACAAGTCATTAGCACTAGAAGTGAGTCCAGAGATAGACATAGTGTTGATCTCAGGCCTCAAACACAATGCCATTCAACAGGTATGTGTGTTTTAATGAATGGTAATTTAAGTGTGAGAGAGACAGAAAGGAAATAATGTCTAGGGATTTTCCAATATGTGCTCTCACTGCATCATTGCCACAGTAGATGCAATTGCTTGGATTTTAGAGAGATTAGGTCTCTGGCTTCCCCTTGGCATTTTACCTACATAGAGTAACTTGCATAGTATGTCCTTTCCTCCCTTTTCACAATTGTGACCTTTTCTAATTTGAAGTAGCAATTTAATCGCTATATAATAAGCATGCACTTCATGCTAAACTATGAACAAGGCCTTTTTTGTCCCCACAGCAGTATCTTGGGAAAAGGTGATACTCGCTTTGTTTGGTGTTTCGTGGTTTGTAGACACATTGTAGTTCTGTCTGTCCAAAAACCAATGAGAAAGTTTTAAGCTGCTCTGTCAGCCAGAAAAATAGTTATTATAAGCTAAGGTTATAATAAATCAAGTGTGAAGTCCTTTCCACTGTTTCCTGTGTGAACAGTCCCAGGTCCAAATTCCCTCTTTCTTACCAATTTGGCTTGGGCTAGAAAGAAACGAGAAGAATCCACACACAAAAGGGTTTCAATTTCACATTTAGTTTATCAAACCAAATATGGGTAATAAAAGTGTTAGACATGAGTAGTGAAAAGAGTGAATGGATGATTGAAAACATATGTAGGAGTGTTATGTAAGGCTATAAGAACTCCTGCGCCCTTTAGGACTTGCCACAGCAAATCCTCTAAATGTCCTCCATCACTACATCCATAAATCTTTTCAAAACACCTTAACAACCCGAGAGGATCACATGGATCGCATGTGGAAGCTACCTAGAAAGATGTAGGGAGGACGGAGAGCAGGCTTTATATCTTCACCCACTCCCACCTCTCAGGTGCAGCCGCTTCTTGGACAGCTCACCCAAATTGGTGCCAACAGAAAACAAGGGGAGCAGAAAGCAATGAGGCTGCCAGACATTGTCACCAACAAATGGATAATTATTGTGATGCTAACAAGTCACAATGATTAAGCTTTAAAATGACTGAAATACAAAAAATCTAATATTGTGCCCATTTAGCTCATTTGATAACGTCTTTTAAAACAATTTAAAACAAAAACTGTGTAATGTACATTACCTTTTTTTTAAATGTTGTTGACAGCATAGGCACTGCCTTATTTAAGCCTGCATATCCTTTCATTAGATTATGACATCTGTTTAATGAGTGACATTTCTTTTATATAAAGCACAAAACAAAAAAAGAAATCAATGATAGTCACAAACATGACATGAAGTGTTGTCTCATTGTTGAGACAGTTCAAATACATAGAAAACCTCAGATGACAGCCTAAACAACAGTATACTGTAGTGTCGGTGGTGGGCGGGGGAGCAGGTAGTTAAATTTCTGTCAGATTAGTTTAAGATGACAAGAGTAAAGAAAGAAACATGATGAAAACAGAGTTGACAGCTCTGCTCACAGAAGTGAGGCAAGGCCAACTCCTTCAAATATGAACGAAATGCCACCTTTCACCACAGCAACAGATTTCCATTAATTAAAGGCAAACATTCTTAGTTTTTTTTTTTTTTTTTTTTAAAAAACCCTCTATTTAAAGATAAGTACATACAGATTAAGTATCTGAACTTAATCTGACAAAACTGTCATCTGTGTATTGTATGTAAAGGAACTTTGCTAACTTTTTTTCATTTTACATGCATTCCCACGAATATTACAAAGAAAAAGAATGATAGAGACTTTCACAGAGGCTTGCACAATTATTTTTTCTGCCCTCTTCACACAGTAAACACCGTCAGACATGCGCATGCAGGTGCTGTTTGTATTTATGCAGGCTCAGGTTCACAGGTGGAGTTCTGAATCGCTGTGTAATTGCATTTTTGAACAGATTTTTGCAGCTTATCCAAGCATTCAGGTTCTGAGTGGGAATAATCGCATATGCATACAGATTTATGACTGAGTCGCTTAATATGTGGCACAGACCTTTCCTCTCAGCCCCTTCATCTGCTTCCTTATCAACAACAATATGGCACTTAACTGGCTTAAATTGTAAAGCTCTCGGCTCTAAACAGGAGAGGGAGGTTCATCCAGGACTGGGAGGCAAAAAAAAAGAAGGGAGGCCTCCTGTGTGTGTGGGCTGGCAGACAGTGCAGTGTACTGATAAGGGGGTGAAGCCTATTAGCTGTTTGGCCTGGAGCCTAAATGTCACCGGTGATTTTTTAGTCTCTGGTTGGAAACATAGTCATTGTTTCAGGGCTAGAAGGATGGTTTCCATTATGCATTCCTGTAGCATTTGTTTAGGAAGAAGCAGGTCTAATGATTAATGTATATGTGGGTTAAAGATAGTATGTAAAGTGACCCCTTAATTAAATGTGTATTTGCACAAGAATAGACCAATATAGATGCACTGCACTCAACCTTGTTTGCCTAGTGAATACTGAGAACAAGCGGAATGCACAGAAAATTTAAAATACTTCTCAGATTAATTAAAGAAGTGGTATATTATGATCTTCCTTATGTGTATAAGCACAATATGAAAAGCAATTATGAAATGCACCATATGAAAGAATTGTACGATTCTGTGCAGTTCTTTAAAAAATTATGTTATAATTATTATTTTTATTTATCAGAAAATCACAGAGCAGTGAGCAAAGGTGTTCTATAGAGTTGAGGTCAGGAATCTGTGCAGGCCAGTCAAGTTCTACACCAAACCTGCTCATCCATGTCTTTATGGACCTTGCTTTTTGCACTGGTGTCATGTTGGAACAGGAAGGGGCCGTCCCCAAACCGGTCCCACATGAAATTATCCAAACTGTCTTAGTATGCTGAGGCATTAAGAGTTCATTTCACTGGAAGGGACTCCTGAAAAATAAACCCACACCATAATTGCCCCTCTACCAAACTTTACATTTGGCACAATGCAGACAAGTACCATTCTCAGTTAACTGTAGAATATTTAGGAAATTTCACGCCTAGACTTGTTACACAGGTGGCATCATAGTACCACGCTGGAATTCCCTGAGCTCCTGAGAGTAATCCAGCCTTCCCAAATGAATCCCAAATGTTTGTACAAGCAGTCTGCATGCAGATGTGCTTTTATACACCTCTGGCCATTGAAGTGATTGGAACACCTGAATTCAATGATTTGGATGGGTGAGGGAATAATTTTGGCAATATAGTGTACCTACCTGCCTGCATTGTATATTTAAACATTTGAGCAATATATCAATTATACCAAATATTTATGTAGAAAACAAAGAAATTAATTGGGTTTGCCACAAAATTCAGAATGTAAAAAATATGAAAACACTCCTAACATAATGTGTTGTTAATATAGGAAAAACCCCAATACTTTCTCAATTCTTTTACTGTTTTAGGACATTTATGATACACAAACCCAATAAACCCTGTTTTTGAATACAGAAAACTGGAACAAAACAATCACTTAAAGCTTGCTATAAATCTGTATTCTATTGCACTTTTTGTATTCCAGTTTTCTGCTTTGACTTTGAACAGCATGAGCTACTTTTGGCTGCTCCCTTATTCACAATGGTTTGCCACAGTGGGGAGCGCCACATGTTTGATTTGGCAGATTTCTTACACTGGATGTCCTTCCTGGTTCAACCCCAAAGGGATTTGAGTCTCCTCCTAGGATGGAACCAGGATGCTTTTTTTAAACAACCATTTAAAAAAAAACAACAACAAAAAAAAACAACCAATCAAAAAATGATATAAATTAAATAAAATAATAATAATGATAAACAAATGATACTCCATCCTGATTTTCTACTACTATTGCAAATCATTCAAGTTTACACTACTTTGACTGCCATTACAGCAAGACAGTCAAAGGCGTGAATGGTAAATGGCCTGTATTTGTATAGCGCTTTTTCTAGTCCCTAAGGACCCCAAAGCGCTTTACACAACCTGTCATCCACCCATTCACGCACACATTCACACACTGGTGATGGCAAGCTACATTGTAGCCACAGCCACCCTGGGGCGCACTGACAGAGGCGAGGCTGCCGGACACTGGCGCCACCGGGCCCTCTGACCACCACCAGTAGGCAACGGGTGAAGTGTCTTGCCCAAGGACACAACGACCGAGACTGTCGGAGCCAGGGCTTGAACCGGCAACCTTCCAATTACAAGGCGAACTCCCAACTCTTGAGCCACGATCTACCAGCCAACTTTCACATTTCTTTTTTGAGTTTGCATGTTCTCCCTGTGCTTGCGTGGTTTCTGCCCAGGTAATCCTGCTTCCTGCCACATTCAAAAGACATGCATAGGTTAACTGGTTATTCTAAACAGGCATTAGGTTAGTGTCTGTCACTCTGTATTATCTCCACAATAGACTGGTGAAGGACTGTTGACCTGTCTGGGGTGTACCCTGCCTTTCGCTCTGTGACATTTGGGATAGGCTACCATAGCTCTGAATTGGATAAATGGAAGATAATGATCATATTCTGGTATTTGCCGTGTACTTGTTTAGTGAAGAAATTGCAGGTATTTATCTGATCTAATGAGTTATTCTTTAGTCAGACTTTGTTTGCATGCATGTTAACCTAACCACAAGCAACTAAATCTTTCACTCTCAGTTATTCAGTGCACTATATTTCATTCCTTTCAAAGACCAAAGGTTGAGGCTACTGAGTTTACATCTATAATTATGCAGTTAAAATATCAGGTCTGCTGTTTGTGCCTGCTGAGCCAGAATAGGATAGATACAGCTGAGAGGGAGATTGATTTTATCTATTTTTCAGTTCTTCTGTTTTCATTTAACTGCAGAGAAACCTCCGATTGTACTGATGTCATTAATATCTGCAGTGCAGTGAGACTGAGGTACAAATGGTAATAAGATATTGTTGTGAAAAGAGAAACTATCCTGCTTCCACATGATTAGTTTTACGCCTTTTACCTCACCATGTTGATTATTTGTTGCACACAAAGCACCATACATTCACTAAAACCTACTTTCAGTAGTGTTTAATTTTTGGGCTGCATATATTTCAGTGTCATATGCTTTACCACTGCATAGAAGATAATGGATGGGCAGAGCCAAAGAAACAAAGAGCTGAGGTATGCTGTATGATGAGGAAAGAAAAGAAAGCCTGAAAAATGTGAAAAGGAAACCATGCGAGAGGGTGGACTGCTGTTTATCTAATAAATTGGTAGGAAAAATGGCTTCATGCAGTCCTTTCCTCTTTGTTCAAACGTTGCTTTATAAAGTGACTTATGTTGCACTGTCAGAAAGCGCGTGTGTGTGTGCACTGAATAGTAATGCTGTGTGTACACTGTATAAATGTGACCTGGAACACATTTTTATGCTTCAAGAATATTTTTCTGCACTTTGAGTGCATAACTACATTGATTGTGTTTTGAGCACCTCCACAATGCAAGCTGTTTAGTCTTCTGCCTGAATGGCTCCAGTACAAATACATAAACAGACAAATTCTGCAGCTACTGCTCTGTAGACAAGGGAAAAGTTTGCATCCATATATTTTGGATTACCTTACAGACAACTGATTTACAAATAATATTTTTAAGAATAAATCAAAGCTAAACAATCCATGTTTTCAGACTCAGCCATGTCTAATGTAGCTTGCGTCAGACTAAAGGTCTTTAGACACTGGACTCGTAAAATCTGTGTGAATATTTTGCACATCAAAAATATTTTTGGGACTTATTTATTATTAATGCAGCTGTTTACCACACCCACGCAATTTCGCTGAATGAATTTGCAGCATTTTTTTTTTTTTTTCCGAATCAAGCTTGATTTTTTTTAAATTATCTTATTAAACAGATCTGTCCAATCAGGCCAACAAGTGGACTCGTAGCTCAAAACATGCACTGTTACCGAATATACAAATATTAAAATAATAATATTTTACTTAAGACAGACAACTAGATGCTGGTCTGGGACAATCGGCTGTTATTCTCCCTCCTCAGATGTGGTCCCAACTCTGCCAACAAGAGCTCAAACTGCCCCACTGACAGCCTGAAATATGTATGAAAGCAGCCGCAATACAGGATCAAACCATGAAATTCTCCCTGTTGCTGTCTACACTTAAGAATTGGATGAACCCAGAATCTTTGTTTTTTTTCATTTACTTATATAAAACCATCAGGACCACTTCATCTTCGCTTGATGTCTGCTTAATTTTTTTTTTCACAGTGCACTGATGTACTAAGTCAGAGCACTGGTATGCTGGTATAGTACAAAAAAAACTTTCTTGAGCTTTTTTTTTTGTAGAGTGAAACAGTCATTCATATTATAAGCCTTTTATGTCACTTTAATACATGGTAAATTAGTGTTTGGCATGTCTGTGCCTTCACACAATGATAAAGTCCCTAAATTCATGATAGTTCATGAACTGAATCCTTCTTGGCCTTTGGAATAAACCTCACATGTGGTCTTTCTACTGACTGAGTTAAAAGTTGACGCTTCGGGTTTCAACGCCAAAGGAAACAAACCCAGACGGTTGTCTGCATGACTAAAATCTTAATGTGTTTTTTAAATTTTATTGATTTAACATATTGAACTTATTTCTTCAGTTAAGTCAAATCTTCTTAAAATTCAAAAACTCATAAGACAAATTTGAACTAATTATTTAGCATCAGTTAACTCACATTTCTAACATAGCAGGGGACTAAATAATATGTTATCACCATATAAGCAATGAATATGGAGATAACATATTATTGTGCTTTCCATATCTGTTGTAATTAATGTCAGGGTGCTGTAGGGTAGCAAAGATGCATGCATGGAAATCTAATAAGGAAGCATGTGATGATATAAAAAAAAACTTTCTTTGTGTGAAATTTCTGCTCATGTCTGAAAGAAGGAAGCTTCTGCACAACATCACAAAAATAATTTTGCTGAGTAGCAGTTCCTATAGTAACGACCACATATGACACCTCCATTTCTTGCCGGAGGTCTCTTAAGGTCTGCTTGGTAGAGCAATTTTTCCCTGCAAATCCCCTTTGGGAAAATTCCATCCCGGCAGGATTCATTAGCATCTCAAGATGTTTTGCCTTTGATTGACAGTGAGACCAGCAGAGCTGGTCGGGAGGAAATGGATAGCTGTTAAAAGGTAGATAGATGATGAATCTTCTGGTATTCCTGTTTTAAGGAATTTGGATTCAGTTTACCTCTCTGCTTTCTGGCTTTGGATAGATGTTTATAAAACAAGTCATATTTTACTAGATCTGAATATGGAAACAATAGTCATTTTTGTAATTAAAAAATGGGGGCTTTTTCAAATCTGTAGCCTCAAACTGTTAAAAACTCAGTGGAAACGGACCCAAGAGCAGGACAGGACAAATTTATTGCAACTTCCAATTGGAAATTTAGCTTGTGGCTGTGAGTGAGACAGGCAACATGGGACAGCTGCAGGCTCAAAGAAGGCCATCAGCAGCCTCCAGCTAGTTAGTAGGTCCTGAGGCACAGAGATAATAACTTACTAAACTGCTCACTTTTTTTCAGAGTGGGAGTAGCTGTAAGCATCATACTCTTGTGCTGAAGAGTCTAGAAGTTATATCAAGTATGTTACAAGAACTGTAGTAAATGGGTATAAGATATACAGGAGGGGGGGATCAAGTACAATGTGTGTTTAGGGTTTTTATTTCCAAAGTTTTTTATTTTTCTAGTTTTCATTTGCTTTTCATCCTTGTAGCAAACAAATCGGTCTGTTGATGAAGAATGCCCTGTTTGCATCTTTTTGCAATAAATACCAACAGAGTGAAAATTGATAGTTGTGTAGATTTTCTAAGTAGTTATTCAAATATTGAACAAAATTAGTAAAAAATTGCAGTATTTACTGATCATCTATAATATTTTGGTTAGTTTGTAATTAGGTTTGTATAAAATAATTTCAATATGTATATTATATATTACATACAGGATGTTTTTTAAAAAAAGAGGGCTGTGATTTTTTTATTTGTCAAAGGGAAAAACAATGTATGCACCACAATGAGCCCATTTATTCATTTTTATTTAGTAGTGCTGTTGTTGTAGAATTAAAAGAATAATTTTGTGTCATAGTGTTGATTGAATACAAATTCAAATGCAGATCAGGAAGCATAGTAATATAAAAGGAAAACTCTACTGCAACGTTGATGGAAGTCAATGAAAAAAAACAACCGCAGGTAAATAATCTAAAGGAACTCATGAAGAAGACAGAAGGAAAAACATTAGACACAGAAAGGAGGCAAGTCTAAAGCAGGACATAAAAGAAAGCAAACCTTCAGAGTAAAACAGGAAACAGTAATGGCAACCTGAATACAAAACACTTGACAACAAGAACAAGAACACCAAGTGACTAAGGCATGAACACAGAACGGGACAGCGAGGAAACAGATATCAAAATACGAATGCGGGCTTAATGCAAATCACAACAAAGTAATCTAGACTTCTATTAAAAACTCCACAGAAACACAAATAAATGTCCAACTGCAGTGACTTCCTCAGAAAATAGTCTGCTTTGATGACTGATTTTTTTTTTGCTGCTTTCCTGTCAAGGGTCATCTGAGGCATTTCACCCTATTTTTCTCACATCTGTTCAAATTTCTGCACAGTGAAGGAGAAAACCTCTGCTCCACTGATAGAGCTCAACAGCAGACTTTGCAGTGTGAGAGTCAAAGAATATGTGAAAATGACTAAGCTCTGTGTTCTGCGCCATCATTAACCACAAGTTCTAACTTGTGATTGATGCAGTAAATGATAGTCAGGTTAGGGTTGATGGATCCTCTGTATGGGCCCGTTAAATCTGCTGTACCATCAGTTGAAAAGCAAACAAACCGTGCCCATAGCATTTCCTCAGAGATGCCCTTCATAACAAGGGGTTCTAGCAGGATGCCAAAGACAGTAGCCCCAAGCCATGACTGCATTTCAACAAGTTGAAATAAGAAGCTGCAAGTCTTAACTTTGTAGGGAATTCCGATGAAGATGATCAGTATGTGTTGAACACTCATTCATATTATTTTTAGGATATTTTGTAGGAGTGTCTTCTAAAATCTGACAAAGTTGTACTCTGAATCCTCCTCATTTTTCTGCTTTTAGTGAAAGTCCGAAAGTGAAAGCCCCAAAAAATATTCAGTTGTTTTGAATTTGTTAGATGCAGCATGTCAAAAATGTTGGAATGGGACAACAAAAAGCTGAAAAGTAAAGGGTACTAAAAGGAAAAATGTGGAGGAACATTTTGCAACTAATTAGGTTGACTGGTAAAAGTGACTGGATAAAAAAAAAAAGAGCATCTTGGAGACAGAGTTCTCAGGAGTTCACTAGTCTGCAAAAACTGTGTCTACAAATAGAGGAAAAGTTTTCAAAATAATGTTCCTCAACTTAAAATTGTGAAGTCTTTAAATATCTCATCTAAATATCTCAAATATCTATAGCACATTATATAGTACATAATCATCAAAAGTCCTAAGCAGGGGCAGATCTACAGGGAGTGCAGAATTATTAGGCAAATGAGTATTTTGTCCACATCATCCTCTTCATGCATGTTGTCCTACTCCAAGCTGTATAGGCTCGAAAGCCTACTACCAATTAAGCATATTAGGTGATGTGCATCGCTGTAATGAGAAGGGGTGTGGTCTAATGACATCAACACCCTATATCAGGTGTGCATAATTATTAGGCAACGTCCTTTCCTTTGGCAAAATGGGTCAAAAGAAGGACTTGACGGGCTCAGAAAAGTCAAAAATAGTGAGATATCTTGCAGAGGGATGCAGCAGTCTCAAAATTGCAAAGCTTCTGAAGCGTGATCATCGAACAATCAAGCGTTTCATTCAAAATAGTCAACAGGGTCGCAAGAAGCGTGTGGAAAAACCAAGGCGCAAAATAACTGCCCATGAACTGAGAAAAGTCAAGCGTGCAGCTGCCAAGATGCCACTTGCCACCAGTTTGGCCATATTTCAGAGCTGCAACATCACTGGAGTGCCCAAAAGCACAAGGTGTGCAATACTCAGAGACATGGCCAAGGTAAGAAAGGCTGAAAGACGACCACCACTGAACAAGACACACAAGCTGAAACGTCAAGACTGGGCCAAGAAATATCTCAAGACTGGTTTTTCTAAGGTTTTATGGACTGATGAAATGAGAGTGAGTCTTGATGGGCCAGATGGATGGGCCCGTGGCTGGATTGGTAAAGGGCAGAGAGCTCCAGTCCGACTCAGACGCCAGCAAGGTGGAGGTGGAGTACTGGTTTGGGCTGGTATCATCAAAGATGAGCTTGTGGGGCCTTTTCGGGTTGAGGATGGAGTCAAGCTCAACTCCCAGTCCTACTGCCAGTTTCTGGAAGACACCTTCTTCAAGCAGTGGTACAGGAAGAAGTCTGCATCCTTCAAGAAAAACATGATTTTCATGCAGGACAATGCTCCATCACACGCATCCAAGTACTCCACAGCGTGGCTGGCAAGAAAGGGTATAAAAGAAGAAAACTAATGACATGGCCTCCTTGTTCACCTGATCTGAACCCCATTGAGAACCTGTGGTCCATCATCAAATGTGAGATTTACAAGGAGGGAAAACAGTACACCTCTCTGAACAGTGTCTGGGAGGCTGTGGTTGCTGCTGCACGCAATGTTGATGGTGAACAGATCAAAACACTGACAGAATCCATGGATGGCAGGCTTTTGAGTGTCCTTGCAAAGAAAGGTGGCTATATTGGTCGCTGATTTGTTTTTGTTTTGTTTTTGAATGTCAGAAATGTATATTTGTGAATGTGGAGATGTTATATTGGTTTCACTGGTAAAAATAAATGATTGAAATGGGTATATATTTGTTTTTTGTTAAGTTGCCTAATAATTATGCACAGTAATAGTCACCTGCACACACAGATATCCCCCTAAAATAGCTCAAACTAAAAACAAACTAAAAACTACTTCCAAAAACATTCAGCTTTGCTATTAATGAGTTTTTTGGGTTCATTGAGAACATGGTTGTTGTTCAATAATAAAATTATTCCCCAAAAATACAACTTGCCTAATAATTCTGCACTCCCTGTATGGTCTCATGAGGTTGCATGTGCCACCCTAAAATAATCTCTTGCCACTCCTAGTGCCACCTTAGTTTTGCTTATGACAATGTTGTTTATTAAAATAAGCTAGCATTAACACTTTGAGCCTAGCTACAATTAATAAAAAAATCTAAAACTGAATATATTGCATATGTATTTTAAACATATACAGATGTTTGCCCCCTACTTGATTTCCGTTTTTTGTGTTTGTCACACTTAAATGTTTCAGATCATCAAACAAATGTAAATATTAGACAAAAGTCTGATAACACAATAAACACAAAATGAAGTTTCTAAATGAAGGTGTTTATTATTAAGGAGGAGGAAATCCAAACCTACATGGCCCTGTTTGAAAATGTGATTGCTATCTATACTCTATTGTGAATAAAATATGGCTTTATGGGATTTGCAAATCAGTGCATTCTGTTTTGAGTTACATTTTCCACCTGCACATGCACATGCACTTATCTACACAATCTCATACACACACACCCACGCACACTTTCATACACCAAGTTACCTTTTGCACAATGCTCAGTCTTTTGCACAACCCACTGTCATTTCTGTTTCACTGTTGTGTCTGCATTGTCTTGTGTCTGTATAGTTCTGTTCTTTCTGGTGTTGTATTTGTTTAGTTTTTTTGCAGTTTTTGCACTTTATGTAGTCCTGTGTTGTTGTTATATGTAGCACCATGGTCTTGGAGGAATGTTGTCTCGTTTCACTGTGTATTGTACCACTGCACATAGTTGGAATGACAATAAAGCCACTTGAAACTTCACACTTGACATGATCCCAACTTTTTTGTAGCAGTATTTGTATATGTAGCAAAACTTTATTTTCTTCATTATATTACTTTATATCCAACAATTATAGTAATCAGCACATATCAAGTATTCATAGCTTTTCTGTGTTACTGTTAAAACAAAGGACCAATAAAATTTTGAAAAAAATAAAGATTTGTGGAGCTGATTCAGCATTTGATTTCTACAACTTCTGAGGTTGTTTATCAAAAGTATTGTAGGTTACATCAATAAAAAATGTGTTAATGGGTTCCCAAAGGAAAGTAAACATAGGGTGGTAGGATTTAGGCTGATCTCAGCATTTGTTGCAGATTTATTTCTCTGGCTTCCAGAAAAGCCTACGCATTAAAAAAAAAATCCTATTTCTTTTCTGCTCCTTTTTAAATAAGATGGAAAAATCATTGTAAGGAGTTTAAACTGACATTGATCCTGGAATAGTCTTATATCTGTGTGGCGGGGGCGTGGTCTTTGGCCTGCTGCAGAGGAGGGGTGACGCAGTGAGATCACAGGGCGGCGCGGAGGTGGGGAGGGAACAGGTGCACAGGACTGTTTAATGAGGGAGACCTGTCTTACGTCTTTGGCAGTGAGAAGGAGCGGACACACACACTAGGAGTGACGGAGTGGCTGTGTCTGAGGCTGGTGCCAGAAACCGCAGGAGAAGAGACATTGTTTTGAATAAAGCACAATTATAAGCACAACCCAGAAGTGTCTGTATGTGGGTCCTGTGTCACAATCTGCTTTTCTTTAATCTGCTTGAAAAAGCTCTATAGACAGATACATCGGAACAAACATACATCAACTTTCTTTCTTTGTGTTCCACGGTCATTTTCTCCTTCACGCTCTTTCTCTTATCAGCATATATCACGCTCTGGGGTAACAGGTGAGCAGTTGACAGCTTATAATTGTCACTCTAGTCTATAGCCTGATCTAATGTGATGGTATACCATCAGAGACGAGAGAGTGACAATAAAATTGAAATGCTCAGAGGAAGCGGAACACTTTCAGAAGCAGAGTGAAAAGGGGAAAAGGCAGCTACATCTTTGTTTTCACACCATGGAGAGGTTATCTGTGAGAGCAGTGTGTGAAAACTGGAGCAGAAAGCTGAGACTGTTAACAGTTGTGTCAAACCACCTCAGCAGCACAGCTGTCTTCTAAGATAAGATAAGAGATAAGATAAGATAAGATAAAACTTTATTAATCCCTCGGGTGGGTTCCTCTGGGAAATTCGGTTCCAAATAAGCACAGCACCGACAGAAGTTATAGAGTTACAGAATATTATATATATATATATATATATATATATATATACACACACACATATATAAATACAAAGACATATATAGATAAAAATATACAAAGGGGATAAATAGAATAAATAGGAATAAAATAAAAATACAAGTGGATTGCACATTTCAAGTATGGAGTCTATTGACTATTAACAAAAAGTATTGCACAAAGGTAATTGCACAGTGAGGTGAAGAGGCACTACAGCTTAGTTGTTCCCCCCTCCTTTGTCCTCCTGTTTCCCCTCCCTCTCCCCTCCAGAGAGGAGTTAAACAGTCTGATGGCGTGTGGGACAAAGGAGTTTTTAAGTCTGTTGGTTCTTGTCTTGGGGAGAAGCAACCTGTCACTGAACAGGCTCTTCTGGTTGTTTATGGCCGTGTGCAGAGGATGCCCAGCATTGTCCATAATGTCCAGCAGTTTCTTTAGTGTCCTTTTCTCTGCCACTGTCACCAGAGTGTCCAGCTTCATGCCGACCACAGACCACAGCTATTCTAGCTATTAGAGCTCACCTCACACATATACTCTACAGTTAACATCTTAATATTAGTCCTCATGTGAGCTTTTCGCTTGAGCCAAATCAAGTTTGTGTGACTGATTCCAAACATGATATGGCAATAGCAAGTGTTTAAGTAAGCACACAGCATTATATGTAAACGCAATGGGCTTAAAACATGTATACACACATGTTTTGTGTACCACAATGTATTTGCCTTATGTTAGAACCATAGTAATTACTTAAACAGGAATAAAACATGGAAATATTCAATCAGAAGAGGTATAGCTGATACATAAGAGAAAGGTAAAGGTCAACAGTTTAGCAGTTTGGAGAACTCTTCTCTCACTTCATTCTCATTATTTTCTGAACTGTACAAGTTTCAGTCACACTCATGTCTGTTAGCAGTGAAGTAATCTTGTTACAACTTTTTGCTTAATTAACTTGAGAGACGAGATATTATATTATTTATCTGTCTACCCTCATTATTTTGTGCCATTGTTTTGAAGTGGCTGCCTGCCAGTTGCTAAGATATCCCTACTCTTCCACTTTGTTTTGTTCTCATTATCTGTTTTTTTTACCCTTGCTCATCTTTCTGTCATTCAGATTCTTTCTCCACACTTTGTCCAGTCATCCCAAAAATGGATTCAATTTTCTTACTCAGTCTTCATATTTTCAGTGAGAAAACTTGTATCGTATTCTGACATTGTAAGTCCTCTGTTTTTCTATTTAACAGCGCTCCCCTTCCAAAAAATTTTGACCTTAAACCAAATCTTAATTAAAGCTCTCTTATAGACTAAAGAGGAAATAACAATGCACCTTCACAACTCTGAAATACAGTGTGTCTTGTATTTGGACTGCAGACTGTCATTTATCTGTTTCCCTTTGACTTAGAGTTCCTTTGTGTTATATACAGTGAAATTAACACTATATTATACTTTGCAGTAATACCATTTAGAGCTGATTGGGAAATATCTAGGAGAAAAGACATTTACCAAACTGAATTCTTCCAGTGTTAGCATCCTAGAGCCACACTCAAATTCAGTGAGCTCATTCTTTCACAAATGTTTGCAAAAGCAGATTGCTTGGCTTGGTGCTTGATTGTATACACCCTTGGCAATGGGATGACTGAAGACACCTGAATTCAGAGATTAAGCATTGTGGCTGCTTTTGTCTGTGTAGTGTACGAGCAGAACAATCTCATCCACCGTGAGAGTAACGGACTCCACCAAAAAAAATGCTCAGGGAACTGGCAGTGTGATTAAGAGATGTGGCTGAGTACTTTTGTCCATATTGAGTTTGTGTGTGTTTGTGCATACTGGTAAGAACACCACACTGTTAACATAAATTAATGATTTCACACAGTCAGTCAGCCCCTGTTCTGGAGTTGCTTTAATGAATCAAAGGTTCACCTCCCAGTAAACAGCCAGCCTGTGTTACTCTGTGCTGGTGATCCTTGTTATGTCCACATGCACACACAAATGTGGCTGGCGTGATTGCTCCTAGATATCAACTAGTGATTTTTAACCAATACAATTGAACTATAAGGGATAATAGGGACAGCTCAGTGTCACAGATCGGGATCTTGTGCTACACAAAAAAGAAAAAAGAAATGGCTTGGGCAGACTTTGGCTTCAGTGAAGAAAATGAATAAATACTGCAAGGAAACATATATGCCACTCCAAAAGAAACACAATTTTTTGTTTGGTGTTAAATTATTACTCGATGTCCCGCTCCATTATTTTATGCTTTTGCACTTCCTGCTGTCACAGATATGCATCAGCAAAAGCCTCTGGGTCTGAAGAATGAGGCCAATGCGAAAATGCCATGAACCTACATTCTTTCTAATAGCAAGCAGGTGGTGACTCATTTGGTGGCAGAAAGGAGTTCAGTTGTATGGAGTTAAGTAATGTACTTACTACTTTTCATTCCCATGTGTAGACAACTTTCCACAATTGAACGATCTAAACCATTTTAAGGGCCCAAACTATTTTACTGCTGAATTGAACTTGCAGATTATATTAAGTTCTATGTCTTTGCCCAGCAGTGATATATCGGTTGCTCTACATAGTCTAACTACAGTGTTTATATTTGAACACAAACCATATGATTACATCACTTGTCAGAGACGTCATTTGTATTGTGTTGTGGAGTACGTAACCTACTTAGTGGGAGTTATAGCTCGCTGTAATGTCTCCCAAGTGGCCTCCTTAAGCTAAGGAGTGTGTGTTTGTGTGTGTGTGTGTGTATCATAATCATCTACCTCTAAGGCAATGCGAACCACCAATCATTAAACTTCCAACACAGCAACACCCACACATTTTCACAGTTTTTTGTCTCCCTTGTTCTGCCGCAATGAAAGAGACACAAACAAGTAAAACAGAGCTTATGAAGTTAGACTTTTTTGTATTGCAATTGAATTATATATTATTATTATCCAAGTAAAGTGCTATACAAATACAGGCCATTTACCATTATTTTGTATGGTCTAAGTCTGCTTCTTCAGTGTTGTGATATGCTGCAAAACCATAGAATTTCTAAGGTTAACGAAATCTCCTTTTGAAGAGATCGTCTTTTAATCCGGTATCTCTGCAGCTGTGCAAGCCAGACACTGTGAAATCCAGTCATCTGTCTTACAAAATCCATGCTTTCGCATCTGCAAATCAAATCTACCTATTAACTGTACCATGAAGACAGCAAATGAGCTATTCCCGAATGGCCTCCACAAGTCTATCACCTAATGGATACAGAGGACTGCAATATTCTCCACAGTATCCCAGGACACTCTGTCCAGCTGATGCAGCAGCTGTTATCAGAATGCAGCGGATGCATGTAACCAGCACAAACGCCGGAAGGATGTCACCTGGGCCATCTGGCTTATCAGTGGCACAGCTCAGTGGTTGAAGTCTTGCGACTGTGCAAACGCAGAGTAGACTTAGTGTTCCATAAATTCATGTCAGTCTTAGTACCAGCTTCGTTGTCAAATGAGTTTCACTTAGCTTTGGAAAGCTGACAAAGTGCTTTAAATAGTGTTTTTATTAATTATATAGTGATAAAGAGCATTTTTACTCTAATTTATTTTATTCAAGCCTAAGTGACACATTAAATTAAAAAAAAGAATCCTGACTGGCATCGGTTATTTATTCCTGCCTGGCCTCACTATGCCAGGAATAGGTTTGTGCAATTACTCTAATACTTAATTAATATAATTTTACACACTTCCCTCTGTCAGGTACAGTCTCGGTGCATTCATTTCCATAAAATTTACACCAAAGATAGCAAGAAAGACCCTGAATGCTTCTAACTGCAAATGTGTCTCTGTGTCTTATATTTGGATTTTTTGTTTAAACAATGTGATGCAGCAGTTGCATTATTCATTTTGATGCTCTTCTTAATCTAATTAACAATTGCCCAGGCTTTGTAGACAGTGGGATGAAATATACACACATAACTCTTTTACCAATTAGTTATGAGAGACGAAACAGGGAGGAGCAATAAAAAGATGATGAGATCACAAAAGACAGTTTTATGTTCTTTAAATCACCTTAAAGGGTTTAAGTGACATCGGGGTGACATGACGAGTTAGTAGACAAGAGTTAATGCTTTTGAAAAGAGCATATGTAAATATTAATGAGGTTCTTCCTCAGACTTAAACCCTTTTAATATCATAATAACCACTCTAGTGTTGTGACAGCTAAGCTAGGAATAGTAAGTCAAACTGTACAACCATTGCAGCAGTTTTGTGTTAGATGACAATTTTGCTCTTAACTGATTTTCTACTTTTACTTTGTGTACCTTTTTTAGCTTTTACTTTAAACATAAAAACTGTCTTACTGTCTCTGGTTCTGATGGGAGCTCATTAAAAACTCTAATGATCTTTTACCACACTAATGAAAGTTTATATCTTTACATTTGGTATTAAATTTCAGGTTTTCTCAGCTTATGTTGCATCAGTTTAACCATACTTAAATCTATTATCCATGGCAAAGGATCTGGAATACACAGTGTTTAACACGGTGCTAAACAATATTTTTAGACAACCACCCAATGTAAGGTTCACGGCACAGCTGCCCTGATTTAATAATATTGGTAATTATCAATAATATTTTTTTTACGTTCCAACATACACAAACACACACAAGATTTTTAATATTGAAATATAACTATTTTTGTTATCCATGAATTTTCAAATTCACTGTTTTACAAAACAGCTGAAAAAATAGTAAAGACCGTTGTTATTTTTCATTCAGATGCTAATTACAGTTATTTACCTGCATTCCTGAACAGCAAAGTAGTTTTATTGGTTGAATGTTAATCTTTTTTTTTTTCCTTTTTTTTTTTTCAAATTTGGGTTTAAAAGCATAAATTCAATTTCTTATTTGCCTGATAAACAACTATATTAGTTTTAAAGTTTTTGACAAATTTGAATAATATAAACAAATAAATTCTGAAAGGTGATCTAATCATGTCACCTTTACACTGTGTAACCATGACACGTGTGCACTGACAGTTATGTACCAGCTGCAAGCACATAACCGTCCCACAGAATCCAGAAATCCACTGACAGTTCACTGCAATGCCCTTGTAAGCGTTATTGAATTAAATAGAACTTGCCAGCAGCTTTTCCATATCCTGATACAGCACATCATCAAAAATCAGTTTGGTTTAACAAAGTTAAGTCATTATTGAGAACATGCACAGACATACCATCAATTATTCATAGTAAGTTACCTTAAAGAGCTCCTTAATTTACATAATGGGCTATGATCATAGCGCTGCGTTATTGTGCACTGAAGATATATTTTAGCCAAAGGAATAGGTGAGGGCAGGATGGGAAGCTGCCTCTTCTCTTTTTGAATTTATCTTTTACTCTTACTCTGTATTTATCACTCTCTCCACCCTTGTTGTGTTTGGAATCACATGTCACATCAAATAAGGCTATCTGGCTTGTGCAGCTTTAGTACGTGTGTGTGTGTGTGTGTGTGTGTTTGTTTATGCTTTTACTACTCAAATTATAGGGCTAGTCCTCTGTTTGGCGAGGATAACCAGTCTCCCTGTCCTCTAAAGTGACGGGAACGTGACTGTTTGGCTACTTGTAAGCATATGTATTCTGGCTAGAGTGAAGTTCACAGCCAACACCAAATGCCCATTACACTTTTCCCTAGTTTGACTTCAGTGTTCAGAATCAATAGTAGTAGATAGTTTACAATAGATTATTTCAGACCTTTCTTCCTTATAGCATCTATTAAAAGAAATTAGATATTATATTTAGGGAGTTTCTTTGACTATTAATGCAGCATTACCATGTATTAAGTGCCTATTACATACATATTGCGCTAATGTGTTGAACAATTAAGAAATATGAAATATTCAACATATATCTATGAAATATGCACTTTTTTGTGAAGTCAGTATAATTTTTATACATTTGACTTTGACTTATTTCGTGGTGCTGCACAAGCATATTGTCTGTTACACACACATTTCATTCCCAGTGAGAGCTGTATTGACATTTTAATTTCTCATATATAGACCTACATTTGGCAGCATACCTGATAAGTATTTGTGAAAAAAAAAACAACCACATTTTATATTTATCACATAGTGGGTGAGGTGGTGTATATTGCTGCAAAATGTTTATTTCCATATTTGACACCACTGTGGGACTTAGCTGTTTAGAATTTAAGAGGTCTGTAAATCACACAAAAGCAACTTGTAATATTGTTATTATGATGAGATTACATTATTCCCAGTGGTGTCTTCTGTTAGGTCTCAGCATCAGTAACTGTTTTAGTAAAATGATCTGCAGGAGAGAGCATTTGTGAGAGGTGGTCAGTAAACCCCACTATCAGATTCACAACAGCAGCGACACCTAACACATAGTTTAGTCAAACACTAAAAGCAAAGTGGCATTACTGATAAATGTAAGTCCATGAATAGTTTCATATTCATGTTTTAGATTAAGACCTAAAAAATTCTCAAAAAAGGGCAAACATAAATTCAGCTAAAAGAAAAAAAGTATCAGCTAAGTTGATTTTAATTCAAAGATCAAATAAAGCTGGCCATTTAAGTTCTGTATATTTATATTTTCAACATGACTTTCTTTTCATTTCTTTCTCTTCCTCTTTTTCATCTGCATCCTCAACCACTGCTGTCTCCAACCTCATCTACACCTTACCCTCCTCCTCAACTGATACCTCATCTCTTGACATAAGAGAATGTGCATTTTAGCTCAAATATTGTTGCATTTACTTATTGTCAGCAGATGACTTATAGTAGAAGGTAGAACAGGTCCACTACCAATTGGAAGGTCAGAGGTTTGATCTCCAGCTCCTGTTAGTCTGCATATTGAAGTGTCCTTGGGCAAGATGCAGAACTCTGAGTTGCCCCTGATGCATCCATGGAAGTGTGTGAATGTTAGATTAGAAAAAAATCACTCATGTGAAAGTGTGTGTCAATGAAAGAAAGGAAGCACTATGAGTAGAAAAAAACATTTGAAAGGTACAAGTCCATTAGTTTGCACAAGAAACCCTCTGAAGAGAGCAAGCTGCGTCAGCTGGTTATAAGCTAATGCTATCCTAGCTAACGTTAGGCTTGAGCTCGCTTGAGTGTCCTAAAAATCATACTTTCCCAGTTTGATTGCATTTTCACATCATATGACAGTTTATTCGCTAATTGCCCAAGTTTGACAGGACAGTAGTTTCCCTTCAGTAACACTGACTAATAGTGGCTAACACTGCCAGCAAAAACAGCAGCACTTACCAACATAAGGGATATCCTCTACATTCACTCATTAAAGTTTTAAAGCCACCTCAAGACTAAAGCGCCCTGGATGCTTCACACTGGCCATGTTGACACCTGAGACAGTGAACTAACAACCTTTTTACTACAGATGAACCCTGGACAGCCTTTGGTCTGAATCAAGAGTAAAAATGTAATATACTGTAAAACATATAATTAGCAAATATCAATTTTTCATTCCTGATTTATTGTTTGATGTTGATATGTTAAACTATGACGTGCACAAAATTTCTTTTATATAAGACCATCCTTGGCCAATATGGTAAATGCAGAGCAGATGACGGCCATCAAAGGTTACAGAGGCACTGCCGTGCTGATGATACACAGCTGTACTTTGCTCTCCTACCTCAGTAAGTGCTTCACTGCCATTGCTAATTAGATTTCAGATTCCATGTTTTTATTTTAAAACCAGGCAACCATGTTTTTCAGGTTGTAGCTCCTGTAACTCCTAAACTGAAACAGCCTTCCTCAGTCCATTGGCTGACTCAGTGGTTTGTTTAAAAAAGCTGCTGAAAAATGCTCTTTATAGGTTAACATTTCCTTAATTTCCACCCATTGATGCAGTACAGTTACCTTACACTTATGTATGATTTCATTAAAACTGTGAAGCACTTTGTGTGTTTTTAAAATGTGCTTAGAAGAAGTTACTAATAATTAGTATGAAGTTTGTCTTTCAAACAAATCCAGTCCCTGAAAAACCTACATGGATTTGATCAGTCTCAGTTGCTTGTCTCTTTTTATGCATGTCTTTTACTGACTCCATAATTTTGAGATCCAGGTGTAGGCTTTGTTCTTTCCTTAGTTGACAACAGCTCCATATTTCTTGATTAGAAGCCTTTGAAATATAGATTTGATTAAAAAAATACAAAATTGCGTGAAACCTTTAAACCCTGGCTGATTGGGACCCACACCCAGTTTCACACCTTGGCTCAGGTGATTAGAGGATCATCAGGGGGTCCTTTTGTCCCTTTGTGGGGGGATACTCCCACTAGGTTTAAATCTGGGACTCCCCACCATTTGATCTTAGAACTGAAGAAGCTTCTCGGATGAGAGGTGAAACGTCTTCAAGCAACTTAAAGAAGTCCAGACGCTTTTCTTTGCAAGCTCCTTTGACTACGATGACCTGGATGACTGAGAACCTTCACAGACATGAAACCTTTAAACATTTCAGTATGCATTTTTTAAAGTATTAAAACAGTACCCACATCCTTTTAAACCCACATCCTGACATAAAAAAATCCACATAATATTCAATATCAGTACTTATGCTATGAATTGATAGCTCTTATTTTTTTGCTAATAAACCCTACTTAAATGAGAAAAAAGAGAGTGTAAGGCAAGAGATGAATAGAGGAAGGATTTTTTTTTTTTTTTAAAAAGGGTGCTTTATTTGTGCTGCATTACATGCATTAATCCATCTTTTCCCTTATTTCTTCAGGCTCTCTCTCTCTTTGGGTCTGATTGCATTTGATGTTTTATAATTTTCACTGTAAATAGAAACTCCACCTTATATGCATATTCTTTATTATCTACAATATATAGTCTGGATATTGGTGTTGTGGCTACCAGGAGTAACACTGGCCTGAATCAAGTACAATGGCACTCGTTTTACATTTATCAGGACAATGCAACAAAAGTTGATTGTCTAGTTCTATTGTGACAAAACTGTTAGAAGCACTTTTTATCTGCTATTTTTTTCTAATGTATTCAACTCACTTTCTGTATATTACCATTTATCTCTAGCTGTTCTTGAATTTCATTCACTTCTAGTCCTATTTGTTGACTGATATTTTAAACAGTTGCATTAGCTGCTGTTTAATACAGCAGGTCCAATTCTTTTATTGTGGTAAAGTGAAACAGAAAATAGCCATCTCATGCTTAAATAAAGGGAAACGATCGCATAAGAAAAAATAAAATATGTTGATCCAGTGCACATAGACATTCCTCTACACGAAGCACCTGTCATGGTTTGTCCCTGTTCATAAGCAGACCCATAATATCACAGGTCAGCACAGTTATCATTTTCACAGTGGCAATACCTGCCATCATCATGAGACTAAAGTGTGTAATATTGAGCCAGTGTACACTGAGCCAATGTCATGTGACTCTGTCAAGATGCTACTTGAAGTGTAGACATTGCCTGTAGAGCTGTGAGGGAGTGTACATGTGTTAAAAATATAGTTTATTGAAATGATGAATTTTGGGGGGGCTCCCAGGTGAGCTGATGCATTGTTCTCCTGTTTGGCCTCTGTTCAAGGAGGAGGTTATTTGTATGTGAATGTCAGTGCAAATGTGTACGTGGAGCTTGACAGGAAATGTTTAAGGCAAAACAAAAACAAAATAGAGCCTCAAAGAGACAAAGACACACTGATGATGACAAATGAATCAGTTGAAGAAGGACTGAAGCTTTGGAAAGTCAGAAGGGAGGTGCGTGTGTGGGGGGGGGGGCTGAGTGAGCTGCTGTGTGTGTCTCAGAGGGAAAGAGAGCTGTTTCATGAAGCTCCAACCAGCTGAGCCACTTTGATAAAGTAGGAGGACTTTAGCTGTGGGTTACGATTTGGATCGGGTGTGGGTGATGAAGCAGTTTCTCTAGTAAAGCATGTGCCTGGCAGCTGTACCAACAACACACTGGCTTTAGATTTTAACACAAAAGTATCTCTCTAAGTGTTCTCTGAGTTGGACGTCAGCAAGTTATTCAGCACATACACAATCAGCTTTATTTATATTTAATGTTGTTGTGAGCATGTTTTGACTGCAGTCGTCTTCTCTCATGTTAACCTTCTGGTACAACATTCTGCTAGTAATTAAATGTATTTTTCAAGCCAAGGCATGACCTTTTTTTTCCACTACAGCCTCAACGCAGGGAATAGACATGGAAATAGGCAGTGCTATACCAGTTACATATTTTTAATATTGTCCTCCTCTTTGCAGTCTCTTAGATTACTTAAATTCTCTACCTAAATGCTCTTGCTTTACTCCTTTGTTCATGCTCCAGATATAAGGATTATTTTACTGTCAAAGGCTCCAGCCCTCCCACGACCCTGAACTGAATAAGTAGAACAAAAAAAAAATGGATGCATTTCAGCAAGATTGGAACTATGTTAGGTAAGCCTTTTATTGAGAAGAATTCACAGGAAATACGACAGCGTTAGCATTAGCATTTCATTTAAACAGTTGCCCTGAAGTGAAAATCACTGGACTCCATTGGTTGCTGCTTTTCACAGCGTGGCTAAGTGCAACTAAAACCAGATGATGGAAAAACAGTTTTAATCGTCTGCAGCGCATCACCACATATCACACATCTGTTTGCCAAAATCCCATCTGTGGTGCATGAAACTGCGATTTATTAGAAATATTTTGGCACTGATGTGCCTACTTTGATCATACACCAATTTGCTATAATTACGTTAACGCTCTGCCCTAGGAGAAGGGAAAAAATGCATTGAAAGCTACATTACATAGAAGATTGCTGTGTAGGTGGGTGGAGAGGGGGAATCATTTTCAGAGTACAGCCCTCTAATCAGTATTTAACTTCAAACATTTGCTTGTGTGGCTAATTGAGGATGACAGATGAAGAGAGGCTAGCTGGCTTGCCGAGTGTAATTGGAGGCTAATTCTCTGTGATTTTTCTCATCTCAGTGGGACAGATCAGTGGTCTGGGGAGGGGAGATAATCAGGTGAACAAATCACTGTAGTCTGTCTCGAAATTCATGTTGAACTGCTGGACCTGATAAGCCAAGCTGATTACTAATGAGAGCAGCGCAAAATAACTACATGCTACATCACTGATTTTCCTTTTCTTTTTTTCCTCCTCAAAAGCCATCTGAGTCAGACAAAAAAAATGACTATGTCCCGCAAAAAGCATTGTGCTGTGTTGGAAGACGCTCCATGCTGGTTTGAGTGATCATGTGTGCAAGTCTATGCACACCCCCGTCGTGTTTTAAAGTCATAACATTAATGCCAACTGGCATCCATTTTATTTTGTGGTGTGGTTTGTTGATGCATTATAAGAAATTTACAAAAAGGATTGTAGGTGAATAGCTACTGTGCTTCTTGAAAAATTACAGTCCTTAAGGCTCCTTAAATATTTGCATTTTAGTCACAGAAAGAGACCAAAAGAGAAACTGGATCATTTCAAAGGAGTAATGCTTTATTTTGATTCTCAATGGCCTGGTGACGAATATATATATATATATATATATATATATAACCTGAAAATAATCAGTTTAGCAGGCATGCACACATATAACTGTACATACGCATTTCGGCTGCCTGTCTCTGCAGTAATATACATACATACATACATACATACATACATATATACACATATATATAATTTTTTTTCTTATTATTATTCTACTGTGTTTTTCTTAAAGCTAAGATCCAGTGACAAATTCCTAGATCAACTAAAATGCATGTTTTTGATTTGTTTTTCATTTCACGTACGCTTATGGGCAACTTATGAACAAAAAACAAAAATAAATCTGTGGCGATGTAAATTATTGAGAACAAAAGCCAACATTTTTAACACAGGGTAGTTGTCCCAGATGGCTCTGCATGTTGACTCATGTCCACTTGTCCCATCGATAATGTTCCAGTTTACATGATCACAGTCCACCACAAGCAACGACTTATTTTTGTAAAACTTCATAAATAACAACTTTCAAGAATTAGTTTGTCTACAAAAGAAAAAAAGAGGGTTGAAAAGAAAGCAAAAGAATAGAACAAAAGAAGTTATTTGAGGGAGAAGAGCTAAAGGATTTTGAGCACCCTTGCAAGGTTCTTGGAGCTGAAGGACTACACTATGATTCACTTTAACAGTTTAATTGAGGGTAGTAGCAAGCACAATGGGCAGGTTTACCCCTTTAATCATATTTATAGTTTATATACATCATGAAAAAGGCCTCTCTGATCAGTTAGATGTTTACAGTGATGCTTATAATGAAAAATGTAATAGTAATGCAACTTTTTACGCCTCCGCATTCATACACTATCTCTGGTTATCACTAGTACTAATTTGAAAATCTTTGATGTTTTGTAGAACATAGCTGAGAATTCTCTGAGTGGGCTCATGATGGCACAGTTTCATGTATCATGGTTTGTGGCATTTGTGCCAAATGACTTCCCTCATAACCCTCGGGCAGTTACAGCGGAACTCACTGTTGATACTTTGACCCTGGGGGAAAACCTGGCAGTGCACAACCCTGTGAATAACAGAAGAAAAACAAAAAGCCAAGCTTGCTTTTTGCTTTTTATAATCCTGACCTAAAGTGTTCTACCTGCAGGCTGGGAAACTACAGGCTATTTCATTGAATACTGCAGTTTTGATCTCTGGCTCTTATCGATAAAGATAAAAACATAAAAATATGATCAGTTTGAGAGAAGCCGATGTTTTAACTGAAACTGGATATTCTCAAGTGCAAAGGGTCAGAATGAGGCTTCCTTGTAGTGATGGAGCAACTTTAAATAAGATAAAATTATCCCTTTTTATGGCTTGTGCTCAAGAACTCTTTATTCAGACCTCATGTTAAGCAGGCTGTTTTAATCTTACCAGCTTCTATTTTGGTCTGAGTTAAATAGAAACAATTGTGTTTGGTCAGTAGATAATTATTCATGCAAAATTTGAGAACAGGCAAGTATATTTTTTGGAAATGATGAAAAGTAGAAGTAGTTTGCAAGAAACAAAATTGATTTATCCAACACCCACTGCTGTTCCCATACATAATTTCTTCCGTCACTTTTTTCCTGTATCTAATTATCCCTTCTCTTGCAATTGTTATTCACTTTAATTTGGTCGCTCGCTCTTGTCTGGCTTATTATCCTCCACTCTGCACTGTGTTTCAATTTGTCTTCTTTTCTTTGAGGTACTTCCAGTTTTTTCCCTTTACCAGTAGAAGGACAATTGTGAATCAACATAGTTAAGACCTGTTGGGTTTAGCTGTTAATTATTTGCATGTATTTCACACCTAGTTGAACAAAATGGTTTGCTCATTATTATCTCATCGCTCTTTTGTTTCATATGCACTTTTTTGAATCTTCATTAGAGCAAACAAGCACTGTAACCATCTGCCCAGTTTCTCATTTCCTCATTTGAATTCAGGCCCTAACACAATGAGTATGCATATTTATGGAGGTTTTGGCTGAAGATCTATGAATAAGCTGAGAATCTGTTGCTTTTTTTCTAAACCCTATTCTGAAAACATAGTTGAGATATGCCATTATGTTTACAGTGGGTTTCTGGTACTGCTTAATAAACTTGTTTACATTGTAAATAAATGAAATCTAAAATGTTTCCATCAACTGTAAATTTAACTCCCAGATTAAGTGTTTTAGTCTTCCTACATTTATATTGACCTTACTGTTAATATTTAGAATCGACCAAGTTTCTGCACATGCTCACTGTCTTGATAAAAATGCCAACTTGAAAAATGAACTTGTTTATCCTTAGTAGAGGCATGTTAGAGTTAAGACCAAAACAAGAACAACAGTTGGTCTGTTGGACAGGCAATGGACATACATCTTCGGAAAACTGATCCAATGTCTGAGAAATATTAATCACGTTTGTGCATGATCTAATTCATGTGCATCTATGCATGTAAACATGAAAAAAATGGTCTGATCGGTCATTCCAACCTGCAGTGGTGGTAAGAAATGCTGTCCATGTATTTCTTTCACATCTTTGTTACTGTGGACAATATTATATCACCACCACTCTCCACCTTGATTTTACTTTTTATCATTACAGTGGGTGACAAGATGACTATTTACTTTGAGTATTTTTCTGTAACATAGTGCTTTGTGGGCATCGTTGCCATCAGCAACAATACAGAGGCATGGTAACCTCAGAACCAAGTGTTTGCTGAAAAGACTTTAATTTTTTGTTAATATGTTTAAACAGTTGCAGAACTTTTTTACAGGACCTTTGAAACCTTGAACTGTTTGAATTCTTGTACAGTCTCTGTGATATTTTAAATATAACGATAACAATGTTTAATACCATTATGTTGCCATGGTGATGGTCTGCTGGCTAGCAGATTTTATTTGACATTCAGCTGAGTGTGCCTGTAGCAACTACAGCTGGTCTTTTGTGTGTGAATGTGTGGGTTTGACAGTCTGTTAAATGAATGTAATACTTCACACTTAGGGACAGGGTAGCTCCGGCAAGCATACGTCAACCATGTGCATAGAGAGCGAAGTGAGAGAGATGAGGCCTTGAACTGAAGTTGTAGTTTCAATGTTTGGTTAAGAAACTGTTATCAGATAAGGTCTTCAATTCCTAGCTGTAACTCTGTTATCACAAGATTGATCATATCTGTTGCAGGACCATTGCACTGAGCTTCATAAGAAAGGTCACACAGCAGCGGATGTGTTGGCCCAAGTGATGAGACCAAATACGTTCTACACTTTAAAATGTTTTAAACTTAATAGAACATTTTCTTTTTGATCACCTTCTTCTCAAAAAGTCCCAACATGGACATGTGGGCAACAATCCCACACAGACACAAGTTAGACACAAGCAGGCTTATTGGTGCACACAGCTTTATACACAAACACACACTTAACGTAAACCTACACCAAATACAAAAGTGGCTACCGTTGCTCTCAGCTCCACGGGCATGACTGACTGGCTGCTGCAATTCAGGTTGGAGCAGCCACCTTGTAGTCATTAAAATGTCAGTTGTTTCTTGACATTTACTTCCTTTCCTATTTACCAGCAAGCGAAAAGCATTCTCAAAAAAATCTGATACGCTTGCTGCAAAACAGTGAGAGAAATATGCAAGGACATTTTAAAAAGTCACTTATTCTTTTTGCTTTCTATTCAGTGCCATGTGGATTCCAGTGTCCCACTTAATAATGTCCTCTATGAGCTTGTACTGCTTTCTTTCAAAGTCAAATTATGTTTTCATCACCCGCATTATTTTCTGCTCTGTCCCATCAGTAATGGTTGGATAGTTGTCCTGAAAAGGTCTTTAACCCTAAACAAACAGATGAAAAGACACAAGGGGAGGAAGAGTCCTTTGAAGCAGATATGAGTGGAGCTGTCAGCAAGGCAAATTTCACTCAGCATGCCCAGCAGATTTATGAGTTTGTGATTGTAATGCATTATCTGGTGAAGGCAGCCAACATGACAATTGCAAGCAGCAGATAGTGTCCCATTATCATGGGAAATTCAGAGGAGCACATGAGAGTCAGACTGGGCAAGGAGACACAACTACAATGCACACTATACAGAAATTCACACACAGAAAGACATGTGGCTGCAGCCACTGGTAAGCATGGAGTTTATACATTATGAGTCATCTTATTCTCTACACAAGCTACATTTGCAATAAGATGTTCCTGTCTGGTGTAGGGGTCAGCAACCTTTACTATACAAAGAGCCATTTTTAAGCCATTTCTGATAAAGAAAATAACTGAATGGAATCTCAAAACATATTTAGTAGGGATGTAAGAAAATATCGATACATTGAAATATCGCAATATTTCGTGCAATGATACTGAATCGATATTTAAAATCAGTGTTATCAATTTTTTTAAATTGAAAAAGTACATGCATTTACTGTTTATTTCTTTTGTATGTTGCAATTCAAACTCCGGACACTTATTTGCAGTTTTTACCACCTTTACTATGACGGAAAAACGAGGTCTCGTGATAACTGTAGAAGCATCTAGTTTGCCAAAACCAACGAAGTAGAACAGTGGATGTGTGGCCAATTGTGCTAGCTAACTGATGACTGAAGAGGAGAGGATACAGCCGGCCCCAGCAGCTTTCAAAGCTGATGTGTGGACTTATTTTGGATTTAGGACAAAAGAAGGCAGTAAAGACTATGACAAGAGCTATGCAGTCTGTAAAATCTGCACCACCATAGTCAAATCTCATGTACTACAAACCCGAGCCATGCATGGCAGTCACACAGGTGAACACATTGCAGCGTTACTAACTGACGCTGTGGCTGAATGGGGATTGAACGCAAAGGACCTTGTTGTTGTTACCGATAATGCACCAAACATGGCTCTCGCAGCTAGACTTGCAGGCATGAAGCACATACAATGTTTTGCACACAGTCTGAATCTCGCCTCACAGAAAGCACTGAAAATACAATACGTGGTGCGACTTCTCGGGAGGATCAGACATGTAACAGCCTTTTTCAGGCGCAGCACCACAGCCAGCAATCAGTTGAAGCAGAAACAGTGCCTCCTTCAGCTACTAGCTCACAGATTGATCACGGACATAATTACAAGATGGAACAGCTCCTATGATATGATAGAACGATTTTTAGAACAGCAACCAGCCATCTGTGCAGCTCTGCTTTCTGCAGAAGTTAGGAAGAGTGAAAAAGAAATTTTCACATTAAGTGAGTCTGACATCACATGTGCAGAAGAAGTTGTCAGGGCACTCAAGCCTATGAAGGACGCCATCCTGGTGATGTCAGAGGAGAGCCTGCCAACCCTATACATCATTGCTCCTATTCATGCCAAGCTTGTGATGGGTACACAAGAAAGTTTTGATGATACACCGACAGTAAGGGAGATTAAGACTGCCATAGCAGAAGATCTGGGAAAGAGATATGTAAATGAGAGGGGAGGGGAGGGGAGGGAGACACTATGGATGGCATCAACTGTTGATCCTCGGTTTAAGGACCTGCCCTTCCTGTCTGAAGCAAAGACCAGTGAAACCTATTCCAGACTGTTGGACACTGTGGTGACTGTGATAAATAAGGAAAAAAATCTAAGTAAATAAATGAATGAATTTACTTGGAAAAATTAAACTGGAGTTATAAGCAAGTGAATAAAGTTTAAAAAAAAAAAAGTATATTGATGACATTTGTCATCAAATATTAGTGTAAAATAGGGTGAATCTTGGATTTGAATTTTGACTTTCTGACATTAATACTATTTGATTTTAATGTTTTTCAGGAGCAAAAGAATAAGGAGACTGATGAACAGGTGGAGGAAGAGAATGCCACAGAGGTGGCTCATCACTCACGTATCAAAGACAGCTTTGACTCCATCCCTCGGCCACCCCTAAAGAGACAGAGGACCTCATGTGCATTGGTGGACTTGCTTGGAGATACGTTTACCTCTACAGGCTGGGCCATTTATATGGATACACCGCAATAACATGGGAATGGATGGTGATATTAAAGTCCTGTTTGTGGCACATTAGTATATGTGAGGGGGCAAACTCCTCAAGATGGGTGGTGACCATAGTGGCCAATTAGAAGTCGGCCACCTTGGATACAACTTTGTTTTTTTCAATAGGAAGAGGACCATGTGACACATCAAACTTATTGGTAATGTCACAAGAAAAACAATGGTGTGCTTGGTTTCAATGTAACTTATTTACAAGTTTCTGACCACTTGTCACGGGGTGGAAAGGGACAAGTTACCTAGGGTTTTTTATTATGCATGTTTTGCTGTGTTTTACCTTTTTAATATTTTAATATTGTACAGTGTTTTATTTTTATGAGTTTTATTGCATGTTTTTGTGGTATTTATTGGTGACTTGTCCTGGAAAGACTCCGCCCCTCCCTGATTATGAACCTGACACACCTGGGAGGTCCCAGAGGCCAATAAGAGGGCCTGGCAGACCACAGAGGACAGGCTTGAGAGACAGGCAGCAGGGATGGCGAACTAGGAGTGGCAGGTGACGGCCACAAGCGGCGGCGGCACCGGAGTTGGCGTTGGTGAGAGTGCTCAGAGTCGCAGGAGGGGCTGGTGAAGGTTGCCGTGCAGGACGTGGGAGAGCATACGACGCCAGCGAGCAGAGAAGCGGAGGGAGCTGTTCTGCTGCTGGGATAACTGGAGGCCAGATCACGGTGGGGAATCAGTGGCCAGAGGGACAGTGCCCTAACTGCCACGGCGAGACGGGCTGGTGCCGATTGGCGTGCTACAGGAAAGCGGCGGGCAGAGTTAAGAGCTCTGCCCATCCGGGGTAAGTCTCGCGACTTATCCCACTCTAATAAACTGTAGCCACTATAAGAGTAGTGACTGTCGCTGCCCCTCTCTTCCAGCATGCCGGAGCGGAAACACTGATAGGACGGCGAGGACGCCGCCGGGTTTCCTCTTCTGCTCCGATTGGCTGGATTTTTAACTTTTAGTGACTTTTATACCGTGGCGGATGCCACTGGACTTTTAATCTTTGTGTTTTATTGATTTTTATTGTGTTTTTCCCTGGCCAGGGCTGTTTTAATTCCCTTTTATATTTTTAACTGTTTTTGTATAATAAATTATATTTTAGTCATACAGTTTTTTTTTAATTCAGTCTATTCCCTTGGCTGCTCACTGCTCTATCCGTTTTTGGGGAGGGTTTCCCTCCTTTAATAACACCTGTGTTAAATCAAAATCACAATTCCACTGTTACACACTCATAACATGTGTTCAATGTGCTGCCCATTGTGTTGGATTGTCAATGCAACCCTCTTCTCCCACTCTTCACACACTGATAGCAACACCGCAGGAGAAATGCCAGCACAGGCATCCAGTATCCGTAGTTTCAGGTGCTGCACATCTCGTATCTTCACACCATAGACAATTGCCTTCAGATGACCCCAAAGATAAAAGTCTAAGGGGGTCAGATCGGGAGACCTTGGGGGCCATTCAACTGGCCCACGACGACCAATCCACTTTCCAGGAAACTGTTCATCTAGGAATGCTCGGACCTGGCCCCCATAATGTGGTGGTGCACCATCTTGCTGGAAAAACTCAGGGAACATGCCAGCTTCAGTGCATAAAGAGGGAAACACATCATCATGTAGCAATTTCAAATATCCAGTGGCCTTGAGGTTTCCATTGATAAAGAATGAACCCACTATCGTTGTACCCCATATACCACACCAAACCATCACTTTTGTTGTTCCAACAGTCTTGGAGGGATCCATCCAATGTGGGTTAGTGTCAGACCAATAGTGGTGGTTTTGTTTGTTAACTTCACCATTCACATAAAAGTTTGCCTCATCACTGAACAAAATCTTCTGCATGAACTGAGGGTCCTGTTCCAATTTTTGTTTTGCCCATTCTGCTAATTCTGTGCGCCGATCTGGGTCATCCTCGTTGAGATGCTGCAGTAGCTGGAGTTTGTAAGGCTGCCATTTGTGAGTAGCTAATATCCACCGAAGGGATGTTCGTAAATTCCCTTTTTCAGGTTGTACTAAAAGTGTTCCATTGATGGACATTGCAGAGCTGTACTTTATTTTATTAACACTTAATTTTAATAGCACTTTACATTGTTGATAATGTTTACTTGGATGGATTCTTCTAGCAATTTCATTTTTGATTTATATTTGTTTATGTCAAGGTCACGTAAAAAGTGCTTTGTTTTGATGCTCCACAGAGCAGTTTTTGGATAAGTATTTTACAATCATAGTACTTAGTAAGTAAGACCTCAGTGTTACATTGTTTACTTTTCATGTAAAAAAAATAGTTGATATTTCAGTAAAGTAGTTTTTGTTTGTTTATTTGACATGACTTCTAATAAAGCAGATGTTAATTTCTCCTTTCATTTTGAACTTAGAGAGAGAGTGTTTTTGTTTCAGATGGCTCATGTCAAGCATGTAACAGTTTGGACTGTTTACTGTGAGTTTTCCTAATTAAATTCAGTCCTACTAAACACAAATATCGTCTGGCTTTTAGTATCGCAATATATCGTATCGTCTACCCTGTATTATGATACATATTGTATCGCCAGATTCTTTCCAATACACAGAAGCTGATACAGCTTGTAAATTTATTTGAAAGACTGAGTGTAAACACAAAAACTATTTTATTTTATATGCTGGAATATGCAGAAAATAGGTTTAAATGTTAAACAAATTTCTTCCAGTCAGAGAATGTTTCATATAATTTAATGTTTGATTCATGCGTAAAGTTAAAAGATTAAAACTAATAAAACTAGTTTCAAAAAGAGACTTTTTCATTTGATTACATTTTATATGATGGATTATACAGGAAAAAAATAGAATTGGGCTGAAAGATCTATCGCTTTATTACCTATTCAGGTTGTAAATAATTTTTTTAAGTAACTAATTACTTTTGAAAATAAGTAATCAGTAAAGTAACGGGATTACTTTTTTGGGGAAGTAATCAGTAATTAGTTACTGATTACTTTTTTCAAGTAACTTGACCAACACTGATTAGTATGCATATGTCTATTTTAAAATAGAATAAAGCTATGCAGGCACTTTAACTCCTAGTTTAAGACCAGGTGAGTTGGAGAAGATGTGCATTTTAATATACGTGTTATATGTAATGAGTCAAATCAAAAGTAGCCTACTTTGATAATAAATAAAACATACAGTGGCCTAATAGATTTAGAGATAGTAAAAGTTTTTAAAAAAGGCCAGGACCTTTGTGATCTTGACTGACAGCCAGATGCATACGATGCTAAATAAAATAAAAGTGTTATAAAACAACAACAACAACATTGATTTGTTTTCATATTTGTTGTCATCAAGGTGTTTAGACATGATCAGGAAGGGACAATTGTTGTTCTGTTGCCACAAAGCTGGGAGCATTGTGCCAACTTTAACAGCTACAGTTCTCCCAGCAACTGCCAAACCCAGAGTCATCCATCAGATTGCCAGTCAGAGAAGTGTCATTTGTCACTCCAAAGAACACATCTCACTGTTCAGTCTGATGGAGGTGTGCTTTACTGCAATAATACTTTGCATTGCGCTTAGTGATGTGAGGCTTGGATGCAGCTGTTCAGCCATGGAAACCCATTCCATGAAGTTCTCTACGCACTGTTATTGAGGTAATCTGAAGGCCAGATAAAGTTTGAAGGTCTGTACCGATTCACTCGATTGATTCCACTGACCCAGCTCTGTGATTTTACGTGGAGTACCGTTTTGTGGTTGAGTTGCAGTCGTTGCCAGTTGCTTCCACTTTGTTATAATACCACTAACAGTTGACTGTGAATAGTAGTGAGGAAATTTCATGACTGGACTTGTTGCACAGGTGGCATCCTATCATGTAAACATGTTAAAACGGTGTCTAGATCATTCCTAGGGGTTGTGAATCTCTTGATGATAATACTTCTGGCTGGCGGTGTTGAGCGAAACCTTGGACCTGTTTCAAGTCCTGTGCTACGGTTGCAGCAGCTCCCGGGCTAACACCACCACTGCTACCTGGGCTACAGCAGCTCCCTGGGCTGCAGCAGCTTCCTAGGCTAACACCATCACTGCTACCTGGGCTGCAGGTCCCGATTACAACTAAACCAAGTAAATCAACACAACCTATCATACCCATGTGTATACAGAGGAACCCTGTGTTTAAAAAGCATCGATCCTTTAAGTTATTTCGGACTCTTAATCAAGCTAGGACTATATGGGATCCACAGTGTAAAGACAAAGGGCTCCTAGGTGGCCATCTGAACATACGCAGCATGGCCCCTAAGAGGGAACAACTGGAACATCTTCTCATTAATTCAAATGTTGATTTCATGGGGCTTTCGGAAACTTGGCTCAAACCCTCTTCTCCGCAAGAACTTGTAACTCTACAAGGCTACAATGTCTTCAGAAAATATATTCATCAAAGAAAAGGGGGAGGGCTGTTATTGTATATGAAGGACTCTCTAAAATGTACACAAATAATCTGGCCCAATGAAATCTCTATTGAATGTGCTGGAGTTAAAGTGTCACTCTCAGCAGAAATGTAATTTACTGTTTTATGTCTTTATCGCCCACCTTTGGCAAAAGTAGATTTTTATGACCAATTCAAGGCACTTCTGAATTCTTGCGACTTCAACAATGAACTTATCCTAATGGGAGACTTAAATGTAAATTGGGATAACAAAAGCGACAGAAAGAAACTAAAAGAAATTACAGATAATTTTGGTTTAACACAAATGATCAGTGATCCCACTAGAATAACAAATCGCTCTAGAACTCTAATAGACCTGGTGTTTTCTAACAAACCGGATAGAATGATAAAAACATAACTTTTTGACTGGCTTGTCTGACCACAATGCAATATTCTTCTCTAGAAAGCTGAGATGTGTCAGTAAAATCATGAATATAAAAAAACATTTATTCCAAATAGTCAAGAACAACATTTAATGGCAGCTCTAAATAATTTTGATTGGACTAGCATACTATCCTATGATGACACTAATAAATGTTGTGATCTATTATACTCTGCTATTAAAGGGGTCTTGTCACAGTTTCAGAAAGAGAGTCATTTAAAGAAACAAGTTTATTCCTTGCCTTGGATTAATACTGAGTGTAAACAGCTTATGAGACTCAGAGACCAGTTACTTAAAAAATTGTTACAATCTGGATTAAATACCAATCGATTAAATTTTATATCTGCAAGGAATAAAGTCACACAAACTTTGAGAATGGCAAAAGCAAATTTTTTTCATGACTGTAATTAATAGTGCCAAAGGAAATTGTAAGCTAATTTGGGAAAATATTAAGAAACTCCTTGGTAACAGTAAGCATAATGCTGATAAAGACCTTGAACTTAAATTTGGACTGGTATCAGAGCCTCTCAGACTAGCTACTAAATTAAATGATTTTTTCCAAAGTACCATTAATGAAATTGCACAATTGTTTTCTACTTCTTGTGACCCTCAACAAAATATTGGGAATACCGACATCAAAGAGGATGTTTCTTCTCAAGATTCAAAGTTCAATATTCGGAAAATGAAGTAGAAAATATAATCTCTAAATTAAGAAGTTCTAAAGCAAGGGATGAGTTTGGATTTGATACCAATTTCTTGAAGCATTATAAATCTTTTCTTTTGGTGCCTGTGACCCATCTTATTAATTTATCAATCACGCAGGCAGTCGTTCCTCTGAGTTGATGTAACTTTTGCCACCTTCCAATTTATAAATCGGGTGATAAATCAGACCCTGCTAATTATTGACCTATTAGCATACTCCCTATCTTTTCTTTTTCTTTTCTTTTTTTTTTTGCCTGTCCTGTTTGGTTCTTTTGCCATCAGAATTGTTGTCTAAAGGCAAAGAAAGATGCCCAACGGATTTACTTTACCAAATGGACCATCCCAGCCTTGCCGTATTGGTCTATTTGATTCACCTTTGCTTTTATTGTTTATTTTATTTTCATTTGCTGAACACGGGACAGACTTGACTGGGGAAAAGAAAAGGGAGAAAGAAAGAGGGAAAGAAAAAGAGCAGGGAAGAGGGACGGTGATAAGGGGCAAAAAACAACAAAACAAACAGACAAAAAATACATATATCAATCACCTGGATCACCTGTTGAGAAAGAAAAAAGAGAAAACAAGCAAAGAAAAAGAGAGCAATATAATAAACAACATCATCGCGATGATCTATTTGAATATACCAGTAAATACTAAATATTAAATATTATTATGCAGCACGTAAGATCGACAGCGCACAGTGTGCTTTGAGGTAGCAGCCAAAAAGGGTGTAGTTTGTGTGTGTGAGCACCCGTGTGTACACCTGAGAGCATGAGCGCGCTTGTATTTAAAAGGTTCCTTCATGTAATGATCTGCTAGAGGGTGTGGGGAGCCATAGCCCCGTCCTCCTGGGCATGAAGCAGGCATGGAGGAGATCAAGGCTCCAGACATCCAGAGGCCCCAAGAGCAAAGGAGACCAAGACTCCCTATCTTTTCAAAGATAGCAGAAAAGTGGGTTGCTAATTCTATCATCGAACATCTTAATGACTCCAATCCGGGTTTGCACCCTATGCAATTCAGATTTCGCACTCTTCATTCAACTGAAATGGCTGTCTGTGTTTTTGTTGAGAGAGTGAAATCTTACTTAGACAAGAGCAGTTACGTTGCAGCTGTTTTTCTTGATTTCAAGCGTGCGTTTGACACCGTGAATCATCTTAAGCTCTTGTCTAGACTGTCAACATTTAACTTTAGTAATCACACCGTTAAATGGATACAGTCTTATCTATCAGATAGAAAACAATGCGTGCAAATAAAGAATAGCAAGTCACCCTATCTTTACTGTACGCAAAGTGTCCCTCAGGGTTCAATTCTAGGCCCCCTGTTATTTTCACTTTATGTAAATGACTTGCTCAATGTGTGCAAAAATGTGGACACGATTATGTATGCTGATGATACGGTAATTTTTACACAAGCCAAAACTGCTGATGATGCAGCCCATCAGCTTTCATTGGCATTACATGATTTACAAAAATGGCTGAATGACTCATGCCTGTGCCTTAATGTTAAAAAGACTGTATCAATATTTTTTTCAGTAAACCTAAAACAACCGTGGCTGCAGTAAAAGTTTGCTTGGGTGCACAAGAACTAATTAATTTTGAGGAATTTAAGTATTTGGGAGTGCTACTAGACTCAAAATTGTCCTTAAAAAAACACGTTAAAAAAGTAGTGAAAACTGTAAATGTTAATATACAGAACTTTAGACATATCCACACATCATTAACAGACACAGCAGCAATTACATTCCTGCACTCTATGATACTGGCTAATATTGAATACTGTATTACAAGTTGGTCCTATACGAGCTTTGCTGCTATTGGACCAATTGAAGTAT
Organism: Perissodus microlepis; assembly: GCF_051167445.1. Classification (NCBI taxonomy): domain Eukaryota; kingdom Metazoa; phylum Chordata; class Actinopteri; order Cichliformes; family Cichlidae; genus Perissodus; species Perissodus microlepis. The sequence goes on from NC_140462.1 coordinate 11,433,340, forward strand.
GCTACAAAAAGAGCATTGAAAATATTAGATAAAAAAACTTTTTCATTTTAAATACAAGTTTCTAAATTTTACTAATTTCAAATTATTTAAATCTGCCTGTCTAATATACAAAGTTCTACATGGTCTGGCGCCTCCACCAATGAGTGATTTTATTAAACAAAAGTCTAGCAGTGTTGCCGGGTCTCGACTGCCTCGAGCCACTGTTAGAGGTGATTGTGAATTGACATTTAGACGGACCACCTTTTCACAGAATGCTCTGTCATATCAGGGAGTGAGCTTCTGGAATAGTCTTCCACTGTCAGTGAGGGAAAGTACAAGTCTACCCGTCTTTAAGAGTCACTTAAAAGGGCGGCTGAGGGACACACAAACATGTGATCATGTTTAATAATCATGCTTTATATTGGACTTGAAAAAGAGTTAGTGTATTACAAAAAGGGAAACGACTGTTAGTGTAATGGGTCAGTGCAATATCACGACAGTCAGGGCATGTGCAATACTGGGGTTTGTGCAATATAATTGATGTGTTTCCGTTATTGTTATCTATATTGTCCTCTGTGTCCACTCTTCTTGTCATTGTTTGTTCTAGTATAATGTGATCACTGTTTTTGTCCTTGTCACATGACCTGTAAATAGTGTCTCTGTATGTTTTTACTAACTTGTGTTTAACACCAACCTGCCAGAGGGTCTGCAGATGAAAATTAGCCCAAGGCTATCTGGCATATTTACATTTGTTAAAATGTTCATTAATATGTATTGCCCCTCTTTCTAAATAAAATAAAATTAAAATAAAAAACAAATACATCCTTTCTATTTACCTAAAGTTTTAAACTGATATTATTTTTTAACTTAACCCTTGTGAACTGATTATTCACAGAAATAACCTGAAGGAGAAGCTCTCACACACATCACGTCTTCCAGTCATACATACTATAATCAAAGTGTCTACTGAGAGACACACTGAGTCAATGCAGAGCAGGGTAAAAGAGGAAATGCTGTACTGAGGAGTGAGCAAGCAGACTTCTCAAGGGGGATAAAGTCAATTAAATACTCACCAAACCAAAAGAATAGCATAAATTTGATTCTGGCAAGGTAGTAATGTCTCTCTTCCTCTTACCGTGTGCGTGCGTGTACTGATGATAATCAATGAGATGGATAAGCTGGAGCAAGTGCTATAGAAGATACAGTCAAGCTGCTGATGCAGCAAATTTCCTGATATGCACAAATAGCAGAGTCAGGGCCTACAACAATGAGCTATGAATCAATGGGAGTCTGACTGTGGTGTGTAAACAGTGCCGAACTGGACATTTATAGACGTAAATAACACAACAACACAGAACAAACGAAAGCTCATTCCTAATTGTGCGAAGGACATTAGCCAGGTTGTGACAAACAAAGTTTCAGTCGGGTGTGTATCTGATTTTGGAGTTCAGCCCCAAAGCCATGTATTCTTTCTCTGGAGGAAATATAGAGCCTGCAGCCAGAATTGCTCACCTGCCACACTGTTGTACCTTAATTAGCACAGGGCTGAGTTAAAGCATGGTGTGCTAACCTCCTACAGCAAAAAGGGGAATAACATCTGTGCCAAAGAATCAATTTTTCAACCCACTGCCCCTGTGTTTTCCGCTGATTAGAATTTTGTTAATCAAGCCTGCTCTGGAGACTATTGCAGCTGGACAACAAAGACAGGGGGAGTGTTGATCTCAGACCAAAAATGCCATTTAACGTTGATCAAAGCCAATGCAACTACTTAACACAAATTCACATCAAATCATTGATAAACAATGAAACTATGTAGCTTTTTCTCTAAATTTTCTGGAATAAATTCCAGATTTGGCAGTTCTAGCTTTTAATTGTTCCAGCTGATTTCTAAGTTTTTATATAACTTTTAAGTAAATATTATTGAACTCAAGATACTGAAGGGTGTCTCAGTGGATTCCTTTGTTTAAAGCTTTACATAAGGAAATTACTTAAATACATTTTACTACAGCAGCATTATATTCATTGTCCCTGCGTGACGAGCCCTGTTTTTTGAGTCGCTTTGGAGTATTTGGGTTCTTGTTAAGAGCTTTCTGTTCATTTTGTCCTCACAGTTTTTCATTATTGTTAGGTTGACAGTGTCATGGTCTCCTGTCCTGGCTCACAATATTCTCTTTTTCTCCTTCTTGCTTATATCTCTCTCTAACTCAGTCATCCTCTTTCCTCTCAGCCTGAAAGTCTGTGTGACAAACCACCAGATAACACCAGCATTTTGTTTCAGGGGCAGGGTCTGTTCCAGGGTTTCATGCCCTCTGATTTTACGCACCTGGGGGTAATAATAACACCTGCTTGTAATCACTCGTCACCAGCTATTTAAGTTGGAGGAATTTCTTCAGCTGGTCCCTGAGTGTCGAACTGACCACATTAGTGAATGCCTGCCTCGTTGTGCACTGCAGTTTAGTACTTGTGTTGCATGGGACGTCAGATGTCCCATGTTTGAGTCCACCCTCACCCACTGGTTGTGCCAGATGTTCTGATTGCTGTTTTAATTGTATTATCATCCTAGTAATCTTGAGTATTCAAGTTCTAGTCATTAATTATGAAGTTTTGGATTCCTGATTTAATGCCTTCATTGTCCAGTCTTTGTCTTTTTACTTTACTTTGTATTTCAGTTCAATTCAGTTTTATTCTTTTAGTGCCAAATCACAACATCAGTTGCTACAAGAGCTTAATTTTGATAAGGTCTGGTTTGTTATTTTAGTATGTTTAGCTTTAGTTTTATCTTAATATTTGATTTCTGATAACTATGTAGTTTTCTGATAGTTTCATAAGCTCATTTTAATACTGTACACCACTAATGCAAGTTTTGCATTTCTGGTCATTAGTCATTAGTGTAGTGATTTACACATTCACCTAACGAGTTAAGGACTCCTTGTTCAATCCTGGGAGGACACAAATTCCCTTACGGTTTGTGTTAAAGAAGGACATCTGTTGAGAAAATCTGCCAAATCAAATATGTGGAGCTACCTTTTGCGGTGAATAAGGAAGCAGCCAAAAGCGGTAGCTTCATTTTCTGCTTTGAGTTTATTTGTTCTCTGCTGTTACCTGGTCTCTGTGGTGTTAGTGTAAATCTTCTTTTATCCATGTTTAATTATGTGTTTTTTGGGTTGTTCCCTAATTTACTTTTCTTGGATGGTTTGGCTTCGTGTCTGTCTCTTCCTGATTGTCTGCACTTGTGTCTCGTTCCTCCAGGTGTGCCTTATCCCACCAATCCTTCCTCTCTTCCTTGTAATGGTTTCTCTTGTGTAATCCTCGGTGTATCCTCTTATGCTCCTTCACATTTCCTAGTTCACTGGATTTTAGTTTTGTTGGAGTTTTATATGAAGTTTGGTCTTTATCAGCCTCCTATAAACACACACCTTTTGTGAAATATTCTGCCTGGAGTTTTCTGTATTTGTGTCTGCCACATCCACGCTATAATCTATACTACAATGAATTTATCATCAAGTTCTGCCACTTATTGGCAAGTTATTACATAAGATGGAAAATACAGCAGTAGTTTACATCATCTCATCTAATTAGCTGTGTTCTTGGCATTCAAGTTTGTTTTGTCAATGACTGCATGGTGCATTTCATTGTCATGGTATTGCATTTTATTTCCTTAAAAAAGAATCCTGTCTATGTTCAATTTATGAAATGTTATTTTCAGTATAGAAACATGAACAGAAGTTGTGAAAATGGCCGTCGTTCCCATGCTATCAGTTTTTTTTCACTGGTTTTTTTGTTTGTTTGTTTGTTTTCATGTATTTGGTCATTGAATTTTTCATCGTCACTGAACAAAAAGTCATAGTAACACTTCCATCTTTTCTGTCAGCAGAGTCAGTTTCTTCCCTCAGAAGTCAGTGTAGTATCTCTGGGATTTTGGACTATAGCTGATATCAAAGCTGACTGATAAAATGATATAAACCTTCAACTCGCTTCCATGTATGAGCACACACATACAAACACTCTCTCAAATGCACCAAAATATATTCTGCCTTAGGCATTAGTGTCAAGCTCACCACACATACCACACAGACCCACAAGTTCAACTTATGTCTTTTTATAAATCTTTTAAACGGTCAACCTTGACAAGCCTCCTGTTTTATAGAAGAGCCCCCTCTTAGCTTTACAGTTTTCTTTCTTTCTTTCTTTTTTTTTTCAAAAATACAGAATACTTCCCAGATGGTTTATGATGAGGAAGATTTGAATCCTTCATTCTGACCTTGACTGGTTGAAACACACTTGGGTTTTTGTTTTTAGGGGAGCTCTCAATCAGTGCTGGAAGGTGTACGAGTTCAATTTCAGTGTGTGGGCTGAATTATGTCAGTGTAGTTTCAAATTTGCTGTTGATTGATTTCTTTTTTTATTAACCATCCTTTAAGCCACATTAACTTTATTACTGTGCTATACCTTCATTTAAAATATTTTTTAACTGCTATATTAATTTTGGCATAAAATGATTAGCATCTAATTTCTTTCATTTCATTTGACTGCTGTAAAAGGCTGGCAAAAAGAGAGGAATAGAGGGTTGATGAGGACTTATTACCAGCCATTCATTATCTTTCATGAGTGTCAAAACTACTAATTTGGTACATTCTAGTTGGCCACCTTATCAATTTAGGCAAAAATTCTAACCGGAGTACTAAAGATTACAACTGAAGGTCCTCCGTGCTGACAGCAGTCAGATTGTACAATAAACACATGCTACATAACTCTTTATGTACATATGTAAAATTCTCTGTGACCATTTACTGAATGTCATTTTGGTGAAATGAATAAAGAATTAAGAAAGAAAACTGGCTTATAATATAAAAAAATACAAAGCAAAGCAAAACAAATACAAAATCTGGACATGGTCAGCAACAACACTAAGGTATTGTGTGCCAAAGTGTGCCAAGAAAATCTCCCACGCACCATTTCTTCACATCCAGCATACTGTCGCTACAAGAAAGGATGAATCCATGCTTTCATGTTGCACATGTCAAATTTTGGCCCTATCATCTGAATGTTGCAGCAGAAATCAAGACCCATCAGACCAGGTAAGGGCTTTCCCATTTTTATTTTCCAATTTTGGTGTGCCCCTGCAAATTGTAGCTTCAGTTTGCTGCTCTTAGCTGATGAGTGGTTATTTGAGTTACTGTTACCTTCCTATCCGCTCTGAAATGTGGTATCAACAAGGTATTTTCCTCCAGAGAATTGCCGCTCACTAGATATTTGATCTTTTTTAGTAAACTCTAGAGATGGTTGTGTGTAAAAATCCCAGTAGATTACCAGCTTCCAAATACTTAAACATCGAATGGTTGTCTCTTAAAGCCACAATTTTCTTTGCCAAGTTTAAACATCTGCTGGTTGTCCTGACTATGTCTACACACCTACATGCATTTAGTGGCTGCAATGAGATTTTATAGATGTTTCACCACAATAGTACATACAAAGTTTATGAAGAAGTTGCACACCTTTTGGGGGCAAATTAGTTGACACATACTGCACATAGTTTACAGAAGACCAAACATCTGCCCCAAAATGTCCCGAACAGTTCCTTAAACAACTAAAAAGTCAGGCTGACTTTATACAGAGAACAGCGAGAGCAGGTGACTTTATTCCTTCTCAAGTTATTGATTACTATTGGAGTCCTACTAACAGACTGACCCCTGTATTTGTGTTGTCCATAAAACATCATTATTGATGTTATTCCACTCTTTCTTTGGTGTGAATATGCTACTATTGGTTCAATAAAGACACAGAGTGTTGAGTTCTTTAACTGAAAAGCCATTCAATGGGCTAGCCTTATTGGATGTGTGTTTGTGGGAGTGTCCTTTTTTAAAGTACAAAATTTTCAGAGAATATTTAAATAAACAGAGGTGGGTCGAGTATCCAAAAATTGTACTCAAGTAAGAGTAGCATTACTTTAAAATATTATTACTCAAGTAAAAGTGAAAAGTAGTCTTCAAAAAAGTTACTCGAGTAAGAGTAAAAAAGTACTTGGTGAAAAGACTACTCAAGTAGCGAGTAACTGTTTGAAATGTCCGATTTATTTTATAAATAAATGCTATCAGACAAACAAAAATAAATAAATATACAAATTTTAGTATTTTCAAAAGTAATATATGTAAAAAGATCAACCAAATAAGGCACAACAATTCTAATTTCAAGATTTCAGATTTTCACAACATTTTTCAAACAAGCTTTTTTCACCAATACCTACAGTAAATAATATAAATATATAAACAGTGCAAACAATTTCCAGTGACAAGATATGCTGTAAACTTTATATTCATTTTTGCCCCAAATGGCACAGCAGCCTCAGAGAAAACAGAACGAGGCATCTTCAACATATGTACATACAAGGCAGCTCAGTTTACCATAAATTGGGTGGGTATGGGTGTGCATTTATTTCTGCATATTTAGCAAAAATGTGCCATTTCTTAACTCAGTGAGGTGATGGTTAAGCTTCAACAGCAGTTTGCTCTCAAGGTTCTTTCTGTGAAGCTGTAACTGTTTAGCAGTGAACAGGAGTCCTGCATGACTAAGACGTCCTTCACAAGCTCCAGATGCAGGAAGAGCTGTATTGATTTTGATCAACAGCTTCTTGATGTGAGGAACGCCATGCAATAGATCCACACCTCCAGTGAATGGACATGAAAGGTACCTCTCCAGCTCCCCTGCTTCTGGCTTTCCTGACCCCATGGATCCATCATCTTAGTCGGTTAGGTTGCTGTTTGCGCTGGCATCATCCAGCTCTGTGTCTAGGTGATGTCTGATGAAGCTGAGACCTGTGGAAAGATGTATGGTTTTCATAACAATTAGGTCTGGTCATTATAGTGCTGTAAACACTGCCAAGCTGCACATGTTTGGCAAGAAGATTTGATCACACTGGAGATGTTTTTTACTAACTCTTGTAGAAAAACAAAATCTTGTCATTCATATCCTGCACAAACAGTTTGCAATGAATTCCAGATTAAATTTAAAATAAGAACGCGTGCAAGGCTAAGCAGTGCTAGCCAATAGATCCTCCAGTTTGGCTGTTACTCTGCGAAAAGACGAGAAAGACGGTGATGGAAGCGTGACTGGAGCTGCGATGTAGCCTATATAATATTTATATTGTACGAACGTGATAATTCTGCATATTGTAATAATGTGACATTATATTGTTCAAACGTGAAAGGTATATTGTTAGAACAATATACTTTTCACTTTTCTGTTTTTCTTTTGCCTGGGTGGCAGCTCTACGCTTCCGTATCCAAGGCTTTTCAATGTGGCCTCACAAAATTATCATGACTACAACAACCATGAAAAGAGTTGGATGGACATTGGTGCTCAATCACAGCTGCCTGGTCAATGTTTTTCATTAGTAATTTAGCAAAGTTGACCGTGGTGGTGTGTGTGTGTCTGTGTGAGTGAGTGAGTGAAAGACAGAGAGAGGGAGAGCGAGGGACAGATTTTGTAATGATAAGCTTCATGTTATGAATGCACAGTTTGAGCACTCAGGTCGCATCAGAGCATCAGGCCATATAGTGTGAGACCCTGCATCGTGGCCTATGAACTTCTAACCCCTGAGATTCAATTGTACAGTTTGAGCAGGAGCTGAATAACGCGACTGGAAAAAATTGCACAGTGTTTGCCCAGCTTAATGCAGACTGTTTAAACTAAACAAGCTGCTGTTTCGCATAATAAACCCTGTCAGCCGCAGTATTGCCTTCTGTTTTAACAGTTAAAGCAGTAGAGACGAGCTGTTTACATGTGCGTGGAACTCTAGCGTCATTAACCAGCGAGCAGTTAAAAGGACAGCCGAAGCTGCACAAAACACCCACAAACTTATCTCACTACAACGTAGCGCCGAAAATATGACTTGCAGCTCGAGCTCAACACAGCTGCTGTAACATAAGACTGACATCCAACTAACCACAGCTAAAAAGATATTTAGAGAAAACTTACCGTTTCCTCAGGTTACACGAACTGAGTTTTTTCACGCTGAAAAGTTGTTGTTTTGGCTCTCGCTGAAGACATAGCTGTTCTTTTGTTCGGCTTTTAAGCGAAACATTATTTGTATGTGTGTTCAAGGGTGTTCCTCTTCAGCTCTAGCGTAGACGACTGGCTCTGCCATGTTTTCATGTTTCTTCTTTCCGTGTGTCCCTACTTTGAAACGCTTGGGCCGCTCTGCCCGCCACAGTTTCAAACTGGTCATGTGACTGCATGGCCACATCTGATTGGTAAAAATGTTACCGGAAACTCCACTTGCGGCATGTTATCTAATGTGTTAAACTAATTATTTTTTTAAAAAGTAATGAGTCAAATTTTGCAAATGTAGCGGAGTAAAAGTACCGTTTCTTCTTCACAAATGTACTCAAGTAAAAGTAAAAAGTATCATGCAAAAAAGGTACTTTAAAAGTACATATTTTTTCAAAAACTTACTAAAGTAAATGTAACGGAGTAAATGTAACTCGTTACTACCCACCTCTGTAAATAAGTCATACAAATATGATTCACTGAGGTTTGAGGGAAGCGGTGTAATGCTGAATTTCATACTGAAAAAAGCATATATTATTGTGATCATGATAGTTAATGTGATTTGTGATAGTTGGAGTGTTTATTTACGGCATGTTTAGAGCTGAGTTCCTTTCTTCTTCTCAATAATAATACCAGTATTTTATTGAAAACAAGCAGAACCAAACTTAACTGAACTGTGTTTCAGGTTTTTAGTCACATTCCTACATGGAAAATGGTACATAATTAAAACGTCTCTGCACACAGAGAGATTTTCATGCAGTTTCTCTTTTTCTTTGCTCTTTCAGAGCCATACACATGTAGGAATGTTTGATGGGTTATGTAATATTGAGTTTAATAAGTACCTCCTGCCTCACACAGCTTACCTTCAGCCAAAGACAACCCATAGTAACTATATAAACATATGGAGCTCAGGATCTGATGGTAAATAATGTTTGTTTCTTCTACTGCACATCATACAGGTGAGCTGTTACAAACAGATTTCTTGGTTATGGTGTTGGCATAATAATGCAGCTCTCCTCTGGATAAGCCCTGCACTCCAGCTGAATCTCAGTCCTCAGGACTACACACAGTCACCAGCAATTTCAATCAGAAGAGATTTGAAAAACACATTGATTCTCCTTCAGTCACCTCTCATTTATCTTAATTGCTGCACTGTTTTCGGAATGAAACACATGCAGAACCTGAGCTTCCACTGTATTATTTTTTGTTAGGATATCACTCGCTCCCTTGCTCTCCGTCATCAGGTGTTTTAGTTTTTATTCAACTAACCTGCATTGCTCTTTGTAGGTAATTGCTGAAATGAACAGACTGCATATTTGTATATAAATTAACATGTTGTTAGTAGATCACACAAAGAACTTTTCACTTTCATCATGTTAATTTGTCCCACAGCTTTCTGTCACAAAACTGACACTGTGGACCATTACTACATCTGTCCCTAAATGTCATGACAACAGCTTGGACCACTCATTTTTTTTCCTTTGGCTTACTTGTACGAAAATTGGTTACAGTGACAACTGAATTTCAACCACTTACGCCAGCTGTAAATATTTTATTTCCTTCCTTGGAACAAAAATTATGGAGTGTCACTCTACACCTCTGTATTTAGTTGAATAGATGTGCCTAGGAAAGTGGCCAGTAAATGTAATTTTTAAAATGTAAATACAATAATATAGGCCAATGTGAATTGTTTTTAGTAATGTTGTTTTATGCACAACATTACTATGAATGATTCTGTATTAAGACTGAAGGTTGGATGTATTTTCTTGGTTTCCATTGTGTGCTTAATACCACGCTTGAAGGAACATGTTTAAACAGCCAGCTGATCCCAACTCTTTGAGGACAATTATTGATTAAGACATTGGCTTAGATTTAGTTTAGCTGATTTTGTTGCTGGATGTGTAAAATAAGAATTTATTGATTAGAAAACACATTGCTGGAACAGCAATTTGTGGGCTGCTTGAGATCAATAATAAAAGATGCTTATGCTCTTCATATCTGCTTTAGTACCTCTGATGTTATTATGTATTGGAAAGGGGAGTGGATTAAGATTGATCGCAAGTATAAGAGAGTAGATATATGCACCTTTTATGCATTAGTGATAATTTGATCCTGTACAAAGCTTTCTCTTCATCTTCTCTCTAACTGTCAACACTTTAGGTTTACTGATGAAACGGGGGATTTCTTACTCAGAGTAATCATCTGATTAAAATGCCACCACTGCTTAACTGAAAAACACACATAATAGATGTTTATTCCTTTATCAGCTTGAAAAAGATGCATCATTTGCATCCAGTCTGATATTGGACAATTTCTGTGGCCACTGGAATGAAAACAGTGGTAATGTTCAATACTTAATTTGCTGGACATTAAATTGGTGCTATCACGTTATCTTCCCGGAGGCAGTCTCTGTTATTTCATCCCTTTATCATTCCTCTCTGACATCACTGGCTCCAGCGTTTCTCAGTGAAGGAGACTTTATCTCCTCCTGGTCTGGCATTCTTTGAGGTTTTTCATTCTCTCTCTTTTAGTTCTTTTTCCATTTTGTCTAGCCTCCAAGGTAAAAGAAAAGAAAAGGCAGTTTTAATTTGTTTATGAAGCTCTGAAAGTGATGCTAATTTCATTTAAAAAAAAAAGACAAAACAGAAATATGTCCTTTGGTAATGGTGGTTAAACCACCTATTTATTTATGTTTGTTCAGTTGTTCTTTTAATCTTTATTTAATTAGACACTTTAATTAACATTAAAGTCTATTTTTCAAGAGCAGACTGAGAATCACAAAAACCCAATTAGTACACTAAAACAACAAAACCGTAGATTAAACAAGGAATTAATCAACACAGTTACAAGAATAATAATAATAATAATGATGAAGCTTTAAGGCTATTTAAAGAAGCATGCTGTATGAAAGCAGTATGCAGTGAAATGTTCATTTGAACCCAGTTCCACCAACTAGTTTCAGGAATTTGCTGTAAGGAGTTTTGGTACAGTAAGAAAGAAGAAACATAAATAGAAGCAAACTAACTGCCAAAATTACTTGGAATTACGATAATGGCTTTACTCTGAATGTTTTTTACTCCTATTTTAAGGTGTTTTAAAGTGTAATCTGTACATGTATGCAAAAAAATCAAATAAAAAAAAGAAGATTTGTTGGTTCTATGACACACTTTTTATCTTTATTATGATTGCAGTTTCCAGGAAGTGAAAAATATTTCACTTTTAAATTTTCTTTTAATTAATTTTTTAAGCTTGTGTTGCTTTTTTTAAATTATTATTATTTATGGTTTCTGCTGGAAGCCTAATTCGTAGTGTTGTTGTCACTAAACGCAGTATGCAGTTTTTTTAACACCTTGATTCAGAGACAAACAATTGCACTTCTAGCTAAATCACTGCCAGTAATGAGTGTCATCCACATTGCATTGTATTATGATATTATGTAATACCTAAGGTGAAAAAAAAATCTAATTGTAATTACTTTTTTATTCCTTGCCATATAGAAAAATTGCATGATTGGCAGATTCAATAATAATATGTTGAACGGGGTCTGCTGTGAGCTGCTTAACGTCAGCAAAAATAAATAATCAAGCAGAAAGCCCCTGAACAACAAAAATAATAATTTGAAAAATAGCAGTTATTGCATGCTGGTATTTTTGTTTGCGTTGCGGTTTGGTGAAGCTGAACAAAATTCCTATCAAATATACTTGATGCCGTTTTTCTTTTCTGCTGTCACTGTGTGTAGTTCTGTTGTCAGCACTCTACACTTTAGCTAAAATCTCTCTCTATATTCCTTCATGTTACTCTGTTAATGTGACCAGTACAATAAGTGAATGCACAGGCCTGCAACTGCTACGCTCCAAGTAAAATCTCCTAGATTACCGAAAGAGACAGTTATAATGCTCCTATAATGCAGGATCTAATTAGTTGCTGGTACTGAAGAAAAAATAAAAATATGCAAACTTGTTGCCTTAGAAAAAATAAGTACAGTTTGCAATATAAAATAATTAGTTCAGCTGACATAAACATTTAAATTTCATCTTAATTAAAATATATAATTTGTGGTAACTTTATTTAAATTTTGCTTGATTAAAAATTCTATGCAACTTAATCATAACATTACATTTTGTCATCCTTGAATTTAGAGATTTCTAAATTCTACTTCAATAACACAAATTTATTAAGTATAATAAAAATAAAAGTAAAATTAATCATTAGAATGTTTCTTGGGCTAGTTTAACAACTTTTATTTTTTCTAATGCAAACAAGTGCTTCCAACATGTAAACCAATACTTGATACTGATCTCATCTGTATAACACTGCATTATAATGTCATGCTAAAAAAGCATTTCAGAACAGCAATAGAAAAAAGAGAAATCCTTGGAATTCTGAAAGTTCAGCGGACTGACAGAATAACAAACAATCACTGAGCTTCTCAGTTTTTGACGTAAAGCATATCACTTCTGTCAAACATAGTTTTACTATAGCTTGGGTGTGTATGGCTGCCAATGGAAGCAGCATACTGACATGTATTAATGATTTCAAAGCTAACAGCAGCAGCAGGATAAATGTGGGGGTATAGTAGAATATACTGCGTGCACAGATTGAAAATGTATCAGAAAGCACTGGATGGCACTCCCATGGTTCTAGGTCTTAAACCCAGGTTTGGGGTTTTTTGCTTTTAAATTCTGGTTATTCCAATGTTCACATTTTCATAGTTTTTTTTAGTTCTAACTTATGTTAGTAATTTTATTTGTTTCCTCAGTCTCATTCTTTTGTGCCTTTCCCCTTGTTAAGTTTACCCATGTGTCTGTATCTTCCTATTGTTTCTCACTTCGTTTTGTTGTCTCCTGAGTCAAGTTTTACTTTTCTCCTCCTGTCTTGTTGTCTTGATTTTTAACATCTGTGTCATTATCCTCTTATTTCCCTGATTAATTTCATATGTAATAAATATTCTGATTAAACTCGTGTGTATAAATAGTCCTGTCCTTCCCCTCAGTCTTCGTCTTGGTGTCTGTTTCCTTGTGTATGCTCTTTTTGCAATTCTTACCTCTGCCTGTCTGTAACACACGTACTCATTCATACTTGCCCTCATTCAGAAGTACATTCAACATCAGTATTGACCTAAACATTTAACCAAAGTAACAAAAGAAGGTTATTAAGATAAAGAGGTGGGAAATCTTCAAATGAGTCAATTATTTGATCTCAGTCTGACTGCGTGTTGGTTCACCTGTGCACCAGAGAGATCTCCGGTCATATAAAAGTTGAATGTGCCTGCAGTAAAGGCCACCATTAAATGAAAATACAATGTGCCCTCCATTAGCTATTGCTCAAAAACTTTAGGCAATCACTGACTGTAAAGGATTTAATATGAAGGCTGTGATAAGTACTTACTATACTACTTTAACTGTAGAGTAGCCACATACTTAACGGTATCAGCACTATGAGTACAAATAAAAAGTCTACCTTAGTTGGTTCAGTCCTGGTGGCAATGGAAACCTTAAAGCTGGAAGCTTATTAATTTAAGGTAATATCCATTTTTCTATTTTACGTTGAATATGCTGACACACAGAGATTAGAAGATCACAAAACCTTTAACAACCCAAGTATTTTCTGTTCCAGGATGAATGGAAAAGGAGTGAAGTGTGAAATTACTGAAAGTGTACGGTAGCAGATCGTTGGAGTGATCCTTGCATTACAATTGATTGGTTAATTACTAAGTCAGTGCTGCTCACTTTAGTTCAGAATTGGTCAAACTCTTTGCTTCTGTCATTCTTCAAAGGCTCTACTTCCATTTCCTTTGCCCTTTCACTACACTTTCTTTCTACTTCTTTCTTCTTCTCTTCTGACCTCTCCTGTCATCTTCTTTCCTCGTCAGTTGCTGCATCTTTCTTCACATCTCACTTTTGTGATTAAGTCATGCAGTCATTTCTCCTCTCAGCTTTCTTCACTTTTCATTTATTCAGAGTAACTCTATAATTCAGTCTGAGGCGTAAGATGACGTTTTGCATTCGGAATTTTCGGAATCTCTTTTGATTATTTTGGTATTTGTTTCTGAGCAGGTGTGAGTTGATGCATGCCCATCTTAAATTGCCTTTAAATGTGATACTTATCCTCTCATTCCTCTTTTATTTTCTTGCAGGGAAAGAGATGTTGGCCAGGTTACATTGAGCACTGAGCCTAGACCTAAATTCATAAAAGATTTTTAAAAATGTGATTTGAGTTTTCACTGTATGCCACAAAAAGATAGAACATTTCAGCATTATTGGTGATTTTAAAAAGGCTTTGACAACAAATATGTGTCTCTAATTTTTACTTTTTGTATCTATTCAGCAGTATCTGCTTCCCAGATACAAACACTCTACTACTGAGTAAAAAGCTGTAATTTAAAAACATTATTCATGTGCAGGCTTTTGTTCAACGATGCATGTTAACCTCCTCAGTGGAGGTAATTATGTGATTGGTTTGGTGTCTGTTTGTTTATTTTCTCTTTTAGCTAAATAACTCAAGAAAATACAAAAAAAAGAATTTGCATGTGAACTTTAACAATGATGGCGTTTGATCAAACTTAGAAGTAATAAACTTCTGGAATTGATTAATCAGGAAGCATTTTTTTATCACCACAAAATATTTTGCAACAAATTCTCACAAATGCATGTCACAATTCAAATAAGAAAAAAATAGGATCCATCACAGGCAGACCAGATCCAGATGCATTTATGGATGCAGGGAATAAATTTATCCATGATGTACATTTTCATTTTTTTCAGATTTATGCAGACTTGGACTGCTGTCGTCTATTTATACTTCATGTGTCATTTCGTCAGGGTTAGAGTTCAAAGATTAAGAAAAGGGGCAACAAGGGATGATGTGATTATTCTGCATGATCAGAAAGAAAATATGTACACTTCTGTAGGAGTAACTTAGCATGTACACAACTGCACAAGGTGTGATCAGGTCAGGGATTAGTTGATGTTTGCATCAGACACCAGCTGTGGTTCAAAAACAACCCATTAGGCACCTAATGGAGACAGGGCTGCTCTCTTTTTCCAAAGTTACCAGCCACATGCTAATGATCTGTACACAGCAACTTAATCTCTAAGTAAGCAACCAAGAAGAACCTTACAGTCAAAAACATGGCCATTTTCTGAGGGTTTGTCAGTAAAGTGAACATTGTTTTGTGACAGTTTACACCACTATGCTAATATATAGGGCTGTACCTTGGCTTCCTCTCTGGTAAGCCGATAGTACATCTTACTCTATGGTCTTTGTGAAGAGAAAATTATTAGAAAGGTAAATGAAGTCACACTCAGATATCTAACTTTTACATGCGCATGGGCGGTCACGGTCCGATCTGCTCTGCTTTCAAAGTGCGCACAACAGATGTGACAGAAAAACCGCGCAGGGCTCTCAGCGCATTCTTTATTTATACTCCAAGTGAGCTTTCAAGGAAGTAGGAGTGGTATGTTCAGTATACAAAAACATTTCCGTAATAGAAGAAAAACTGTTCGCTTATCTGCTGAAACAGGAGGCAGCTTGGTATGTATAGAAACTTAAACATTTCCTTAAAAGGAGAGTGAGAGAGGGGGGAGACCGTTAACTTATCTGTTAACACAGGAGGTAGTATGTATGTCACCGCATTCCTCTACACATCTGGTTCCACTTTCCTTTCCTGTGGTGGTTCCAATTCACAAGCTCTCCTTATTTTAAATGAAGCTACAACTAAACAATAATCACAAAATTAAAAATCTTTCATCATTCCCTCCTGTTTGTAGCTGAAATTAAAAAGATACATCAATGTGTTTCAGACACAGACCCTACATTGTGAGTGCTTTCGGTCTGGTCGTCATAAAATGTGTATCATTCAAACATAATCATTCATCACATTAGTTTCATACTCATCGTCTTCTCCTTCTTCCTCGTCTGGCACAGTGACATATGCAACAAAAGATTAGGATATCATTCTTGATACCATTCCTCTTACACAGGGAATAATGCATGTAGTAAAGATACAAAACATGATAAGTATTAGGCCAATAAACATCAAAACCTTGAACATCAGTGTTCTCCATGAGCCGCTTATAAACCAATCCCACCAATTACTTTGTGAATTTGCCCAATCGGTTACCTGTGCCTGTTGAACATTTCTAAGTAATTGTAGAGCATTTGTCATATTATCAGAATGCACATTGTCTGGAATATATGTACAACAAGTTATATTAAACAAAACACACAGTCCGCGCTTTTCTGCCAAGATCATGTCCAGGGCCACTCGGTGTTGCATAACAGTTATTCTTATGGCATCAATTTCCTGATTTTGCTCTTTGTTGATGCTGGTCGATGCATTTAAAAACAGCCCAAAACGATAATCTAGACTGGCAAAGCTTGCTGCGCATGCCACTTGAGTCATGTTCATAGGTCTGCCATATAATGTAGCATGCTGTGTTGTAGCAGGCATGTGTGAGCATATATAACAATCTTTGTCTTCTTTGCGATTATATATGTATCTATACCAGGCGTTGTTCATCCAGGGATGGATGTGGTCCTGTGTCACTTCAGTCAGGTGTGAGTTGTCATATGTCCATGCTCTTCTATGCAAGTTGACTTCTTGATCCTTTAAGTGCATCAGGGTCCATGCTGTAAGCAGCAGGGCCAAGGTGGTAAACAGAATAATCTTCATGATGACCAGACACACCGATTTACTCTGGTGAGTAGACTACAGGCGAGAAGTAGAAGGCGGGATATACCCAATCAGCCCTCCCTTCACCTGTAGATCACCAAAGAGTCGGGGTGGTGGTGTCTTTAGGTTGTACTGTCACTCACTTCCACTTTTTTGCAATGGCTCTGGTGGATCCAAGAGGGCCTCTCAGCGATTTTGCAAGCTGTTGGCGTCGTTAGGAGTACTTGGTATGGACCTTCACCTGGTTTTAATCTGCAAGAGACTTGAGAAGCGTCGCACGGCAGTTCAAAACAATATCCCTATTTTCTACTAGTTTTGCCATTCATTCTACTAAAGTTGTCTTTCTAACAGATTTATCTATTGGTTCACTTGCATCAATTCATGCATCTTTTCACTGAGGTCTGATTCAAACTATCTTACTTCTAATTCTTTCCAAAAATAATTTCACATGTAACAATTTATATATGTGTGTTTTCTATTTTTGTTTACCTCTTTGTTGTGATCTGGTGGACATCTCTAAACACCATCATGAGTTCAGGCTTCAATTTCAACCCAATTATACTCCTCTGGGCTTCACCTTCCCACTGGCCCCTGTACCCTTCTCAAAGTGTCCTTTGTTGTCTTAAATCTCCAGCAAACACAATCTGTTTCTTCTCTGTTTCTTTTCAGTATTTTCCTTTTAGATTAAGTCCCAGCCAGGCAAAATATCACATTCAGTGCCTTTAAACAGTTATGTCACACTGTTCTTACCAGCCTGCTGTTAATTCTTCAAGTCCACGATGTTCTGTTGGTCTTCATCAGGAGATTGACTGTCCTTTGAGCTTCTTCTCAGGATCGGGACAAGTGGGAGGTCAAGCTGTAAAATTTTAAGCCTAACTTTGGCTTGTTTTCTCCCAATTATGTTAATCTATGGTTTTGCTGCTATGCTCAAAATTCTAGGTTGAGAAAAGTCCACCTTTATTTATTTGTGACCTATATTGACACACTAAACCATACCATTAATATCATTTTCATTTCTTTTCTTAAAGCCTCCATTTGCTTCATCTGGCTAGAGTCTGTCTCTTCTGTTTTTCTCTCTGGGTGCTCACTCCTTATATGGGCATGCAAAGGTCCTGTCACACACACACTTCCTGTTACTCTCTTTTGTGTTTCTACAGGCTAATCAAACTCATTTTGTATTTACAATCTACAAACCCTCTGTAATTCTACTAACTTTTAATCTAAAATGTAACGTCATTCACACAATAATTTCATAATCCTCTCACACACACTGCCTTTTAAATAAACTAAACTCTTTGCATTTTTATCTATTTCAGGCATTTTCTGAGTCTCTGTTTTATGGTGCCGTTAGTTCTCTCTACTAACCCTGCACTCCATAAATGATAAGCACAATGATTTCTTATACTGAATCCTAGTGCTTCAGAGACCTTACTGATCACATCATTGACAAAATGTGTCCCATTGTCTGATCTTATCAGAGAAGTGATACCATATGTTGGAATAAAATAATTACATAAGCATTTTGCAATGGAGATTGCCTCTGCTTTTTACTGGATATATCTCTGGTCAGTTTGAAAACACATCTATGATCACTAAGGCATATTTTGATCCTTGACATTCATTCAATTCAATAAAATCCATGTGGATGGTGTGGAGAACTGGCCTCTCTTAGGTCTTAAGTTTCCTTGTGAGTTGTGTTTTTGACAGAATAGGCATGTTCTTACAAATTTTTTGCTGAAGTTTCAAAATTTATAGTGTAAAAGTGTGTATTGTTTATCTATACTATATTTCCCTCCTGTTGACACATGTATTACTTCATGTGTCACTACAGCCACTGTCCTGTGTAACGACTCTGGTAATATTGGTTTTCCATCACAGACAATTAAGTCATCTGTCAGTTGTGCTCCACATTTCAGCCACTTGTTCTGTTCAGTGATTGTTACAGCTTTTTTGTTCGGCTCTTAGTACATCAAGTGGTATTTGTGTACAATGTTCGGATGTTAGAAGCGTTATCGTTTGTTATGCAGCCTGCTTTGCTGTTTGATCTGCAAAATTATTTTCTTTCGTGACAATAAAATTGTCTTTTTGATGTGCTGCACATTTGCAAAGTGCCAATTGATTTGGCAAGGTGATCACTTCCAATAAGATTTTTAATAAGCTGCCGTGTTGCACGGGGTTATCCGTAGAGGTGACCATACCTCTGTTATGCCAAATTTTTGCAAAGTGGTGCACTGCTGAAAAAACAAACTGGCTGTCAGTGTATATATTTATATTTTGGCCTGCGTGCAATTCATATGCACATATGACTACATACGTGCAGCTGACTCTTTTACTGCCTCTGCTGCGGCTGCACAGGCTTGCATATGCAGGCAGGCCTGACGCTACAGAGTCTAATTTACACGAGTCTAAATTTCACCAGGGATGTTAACGAGCGTTGTTTTTCTCCAAATGCCTGTGTTATCACAGCTTTCATATAACCTGCTCCTCTATCTACATGTAAGTAGAAAGGCTTATCATAGTCAGGCAGTGCTAAAACTGCATCTGTCTGTAATGCCTATTTTTAAATAACTGAATGCTTCTTCTTTCTTCTCTATAGATGCAACATTACATTTTCACTTAATGCATTTTTAGATAATTTCTAGTTTTTCAAAGAATTCACCCATCTCACACATCTTACACATTTCAAACTTTGAAGTTAGGGTTTTTTGTATATATATATATATATATATATATTTTTTTAAACTTTGAATTGCTCACAGTTCTAAAACTAGGCATTTGTAAAACATATGCCTAATCACTATGTGTCACTGTGATCCACAAGTATGGTCACAAATTCACTTCCAAACCAACAAAATAAAATAATCAAACAAAACAGGAAACATACATGAGTCAGGACACAAAAAGAAAAATGCTGCTACTGAAACAGAGCAGAAATGTGAGGGAAAAACTGAGCTCACAGACAGCTGCATGTGTTGGCTTTTATGCAGCTTCTGCTCTAAAAACAAATAGATAAAAATAAAAGAAAATGTGTAACATGCTCATCAACTTAACGGTGTCCACATATTTAATTCAGCGTCTCAATCCTGTAGCTTTAGCTGTTGTCTACAGGGTTTGGCTTATTAGTTGTTATTATAGGTGTGCTCTATATCTCAGTAATATTTTATCTAAGATAAATGATAGGTTTTCAAGCAGGTCAAGTGCCTCTATGCACTTAATTAGTTTAGATAGTTTCTTTATTTTCTTCATCTCATATGTCATTATACTGAGTTTGAGCAAACCTTAAGCTTGATGCAGATTACTTCATAACAATCATCCACCTCGCATCATAACTGACTAGGTTGGCTTCTTATTATTAATATTATGTCATTATTAATATTATCATCTTTTTCTTTCTATATAATAACAATAGTATATTACAATATTTTATTAGTGTATGCCATTATACTACTACTGAGACAATTTAATAGTTAGGATCATCTTACTCAGCAAACAGATAATTTAGAATTCATCCAATCTGTACAAATTTGCTTTTCTCTGAACAGGTTTGTGCCTACTTTTTAGACTGGTCTTCTGTTTGTCTCATCTCAGATCCAACCTTCAGTCACATTCATTCTCTCTGTTGCGTGGCGAACAAGGCAATTTATTATTATATATTTTATTTTGTATCCATCAAGGGCTTCGGGTGATCTGCAGTTTCACCCTTTCCCAAGCTGGAGACATTTACCTTTTCACACACTTTCCTTGGCTGAACAATGACACAGTCTTAATGTACCTTATGCATCTCTCTATTTTATTTAAAAGGTTTTCGTGTGAATTATTTCCTTTTATTCATTTTATACATTCTGGGCATGATCGTCATGCCAACTATGTTTCATTGTTAATATCAGTTTACAGGTTGTTATCCTTCCTATTATTAGTTTCAATACGTTAAAAATAAGTTCTAATGTAATTTTGTCTTTATTTATTTTATTTTTGTACTTCTTATATTTATATCTATTCGGTGGGGTCTGTTTCCAACCTTTTTAAACTACTTTAAACTATTTTGATCTCTAGTTTTCACTTAATAAGGGTTTTGTCAGTCACTGCACTGTAGTGTGACCTGATGCTGATTTTACTATTAAAGTATCTTCTGAGAATTGTACTTCCTGTGGTTTTCTGTTCAAAACAGTTTTACATACTCCTGTATCACATAACATTTGCACTGGTTTGCCATTAACATATACTGTCAGTGTAGGTTTGCCTTTTACTTCAGACACTAATCGATAGACATTAAATACTTCTGCATCACTTTTGTCATTTTCATTTGGCTTTTTCTCATTTAGTCATTCATTTGAATATTGCCATTTGTCTGTTTTATGTCTGCAACCTCTGCCGAAATGCCCTTCCTTGCCACAATTCCAGCACGTATTATCTCTTTCTTCACTTCTTTCGCGTAAGTCTGTCTGTCCTTTCCTCTAAATCCTCCTCTGTCCCTGTCTGTTACCTCTCGCTTCCACACTTGGAAATATTCTAATTCTTACGTGCGTTTTCCTTCTTTATTTATTTTGTCTCTCCTATTTCTTTCAGTAATGCTTCTTTAAGTTGTATTAATGCAGATGGGCTACATTTTCCTTCCCAGGTGGGACATTTAGTCTTTTTAGGATTTCTCCATCTTTGCACACTAATTTGTCCGGCGCCTGGACATTTTTTTTTTTTCTAACCACTGTTCGTCAACAGTAAACTTAGTGGGCTGATTACCCATTAAAACAGCACTGCAGAGCCTTCTCTGGTATTAGACGAATAAGAGTGGTTACTGACTACGCCCTTCTACTCCACTCTAATTAGTGGAGCGGTGTCAGTTTTATGAGGCGGAACTCAACCGTTCTCTTTTGTCACCAGTACTTCAGCTACTGACAGGAAATAAAATGACAATAACAATGAGAGTGATTCAGCAGCGTATTGTGCTGTTTAAGTCAATTCACTCTCAACACACAGAAAACACAAACATTTAAACAGACATTTTACACAGTCGCGCAGACCTTTTCGGGAGGTCAGTCCTAAAGCTTTTATTTTGAAAATCCTTTCGGCGGATTAGTCCTAAAGCTTTTATTTTGAAAATCATTTCGGCGGATTAGTCCTAAAGCTTTTATTTTGAAGATTCTTTCGGCGGATTAGTCCTAAAGCTTTTATTTTGAAAATCCTTTCGGCGGCTTAGTCCTAAAGCTTTTATTTTACAAATCCGTGCAGTGGATTAGACTAATTAGACCCTTTCGGCGGGTGAGACCTAAGTTCATTTTACGCGAGTGTAAGTGAGTGATTTCCTTTACCTTCCCAAGATTCTCTGGCTATGTTGAAAGTCAGCCACTGGATCCCAGCGTCGTGGACCACTTGATAAAACACTGGCCAGGAATCGAATTTTAGCATCCCTGGACTTTTTCACTCCTACCTAGAGGACAGATTTCAGTGCAGCTTTCCACGAGGGCAGGACACAGCGGCCGATGCTTCCTATCCGGCTCAAAGGACCAAGAAAATGTGAAGAGAAAATTATTAGAAAGGTAAATGAAGTCACACTCAGATATCTAACTTTTACATGCGCATGGGCGGTCACGGTCTGATCTGCTCTGCTTTCAAAGTGCGCACAACAGATGTGACAGAAAAACCGGGCAGGGCTCTCAGCGCATTCTTTATTTATACTCCAAGTGAGCTTTCAAGGAAGTAGGAGTGGTATGTTCAGTATACAAAAACATTTCCGTAATAGAAGAAAAACTGTTCGCTTATCTGCTGAAACAGGAGGCAGCTTGGTATGTATAGAAACTTAAACATTTCCTTAAAAGGAGAGTGAGAGAGGGGGGGAGACCGTTAACTTATCTGTTAACACAGGAGGTAGTATGTATGTCACCGCATTCCTCTACACATCTGGTTCCACTTTCCTTTCCTGTGGTGGTTCCAATTCACAAGCTCTCCTTATTTTAAATGAAGCTACAACTAAACAATAATCACAAAATTAAAAATCTTTCATCAGTCTTGTAGCTATTATACATACAACTACATTTCTGTTTCATCCCCAATCTCGTCGCTGTTTTACAGCAGTTTTCTTCTAAAAGTTCTCTCACCTTCATTTGTTTACTGTAAGCCACCTGAGAGTGGGTTTGTGTTGTTAGTCTAGTGAAGGCACAGCAAAATGTGCTGTGCCTCAGTGCCAGATTGATAAACTTGTGGCGACTTCTGTGTAGGAACATATGTGGAGGTGCTTTAAACAAAATCCTGTAGTTTTATATAATGAAAATAAAAAATAGGGGGAAAAGTTGTTAGTTTGTTAAGGATCAACCAGATGAAAAATTTCTTTAAAAAGTATAACACAGCTAACATGGGACCATGTAATCAAGAGTCTCTGGGGGATTTGGAGGGAGAAGAATATGACACACAACAAAGATCACCATGTGGAAATGCATGAATGAATGAATGAATGAACTGGGTAAATCCCTAGGTGTTTGTTTATGAGAATATGAACAAAAAAAATATTTATGTGTCTCAGTTTGGTCTTTGCTATCCCTCTCTAGTATTTAGTCAGACGCATGCCTTTGTAATGTGTAAAATAGTTACTGGTAAAACCTGTGAGCATGAATTCACTACCAAAATCTACATAATCAATCTCATCCTCCTTCCTTGAATGTAAATAGGGTTTTTATGAGCTACAGTGAATAATAGCATGTCACTGGGCATCTCCGTGTCAAATGATGTGTCTATATGCCTGCATAATGGACGCATCTGTTTATCGAAAATAATCCTATCAATCTTTCTCTTGCCCTTATTCTATGAGGACTTCCCTTTGTATACAGTTTTTATAATGTACATATTAAGATTCGATCCATGGTGTTGCATATTTTTATGCTTAAAGTTAGACTACAGAGTTTGTTTTCTATAAAAACAGTCTCATGAAGGATTGCATTCATACAATACAAGCCCGTACATACTTTTGTTAAAAAAAAAAAGTTGTTTCATTTGGATGGAGGTTTGTTTTTTTTTACATTTGTACTATTAACCTAACCATATCCTTATTTAAATACAGCTATTATCGATTACCAGACATGATGTGTCTGTATTTATACATGTTTGCATGTGTGTATGTGTGTGCAGCTGTTCTTGGACACGCCTAATGTAGTGGAAACTCTGCAGATGGGTTTTGAATACTTTGACATAAACCTGTTTGTCTGTTAGCATATTTTGTCAATGAAATCTCACCCATGCAATCATGAAACTCTGCATATGTGTAGTTTGCATTAAAATGAACACTGCGTTCATTAAGCTCATCGCAACCTGGTCTCTAGCTTAAGTGTGATTCTGAAAGCTCAGCATTTGAGCTATTTTACAGTGCAGCTGCCTTAAGATCAGTAACTTTTTTTTACAATTCTTCTTTAAGAAATAAAAAAAACTGAGCCATTTAAATCAAGTACTCATTCATTAATTAGTTTTTTTAGCTTGACTGTCTAAATGCTTCTGGAGATTATTCATAGTGTCATTAGCAGTTGAATACATCTTTTACTATCTGAATGAACAGATTGGGCTAATATATAGGTAGTTACAACCAAAATCGGTTTGACTTGACTATGTCTGTACCATAGCTTTATTTAAGTCAGTGGTTCAACCCACTTACCTAATGTGCCCTGCAACTGGTGGACCCCACTAGCAGGGCACAAAGCCAGCGCAGGTGGGGTGGAGTCCAAGTGGTGGAGCAGGTTGTCTACTAATTGGAAAGACCAGTCAAATGATCCACGACTCCTCCAGTCCATTTGGAGTAGATACTGAACCCCAAGTTGCCCCTGATGCATCCATTGGAGTGTAAGTGTTTGTGAGTGTGAATGTATCATTTAGTTATAGATAAAAACACTGTATGCATGTGTGTTTGATTGAGCGTATAAGATTTATAATAGAAAGCACTTTGAGTTCTCAACTTTTATTTAACAAAAATTCAATTTGCCCTCTGTTTTTTATTGCTAATGATAAATAAAAGAAAGAAAAGAAATTAGGTATGTGGAGGATTAACTTTTTTCAGCTTCTCAAAAGTGATCAAAACCAACATGAGTCAGGTTGTGTCAGTGACTGAGCTGCGTAACATGTTTTCTTTGCTTTGTTTGATGTGATTTTTTATAAACTCAAGTAAACAAAACTATAAGAAAGAGAAGAGACAGGGGAGTGAGGAGGGTAGAGAGACGAGAGTAGAAAAGGCAGGAGGGTAATTCCACACTATGATCCAGTGTTTGATATTTAACTTGTGGCTAAAATCAATACTTTTTGTTTGATGAGAAACACACAGCCTTCCAGCTTGACTATTTACTACAGCTTCCTCCTAGCTGACACACAAACAGTGACTAAAGACATATTTGCTACTCAGTCCAATAAACAGTCTATAAAATTGGCTCTGTAAGTATTTGGTTAGTGATATCATTTCCATAACTTTGCCTCTATTCATCACTACAGTATAAATTAAGCCATCCAGATGGCTTCAGATTTACTTTAATTAAAAATACTGTCCTCACAATTTATTAATCACAGCAACTGTACACATGTAGCCTTGAGATTTTCATAGGCAAATTTAAATGAACAATTAACGGATGAGTAGCTTCATGGCCGGGTGTTACCTGCTTGTCTTTTGATTTCATGGCACAGCTCCTCAATGAATGCTTCCATGTGAAACATAATTGATGTCAACCATGTATTGTTAGCAACAAAAATTTCTGGCACAACTTCACTTTCTTCCAGGGTGCATGGAGAGGATGAGAAACTAACAACAACAGGAACTCCAGCAACACTTAAAGGTAAAGAAGAACAACTTGTACCAACCATGTAATGTTTGAAGAATTTTGATCATTATATTCTTGGACAGGGGGTGGATCTGACTCAGTCGTTATAGTAACTGCAATTTAGGGTTTAGGACAAGAATAAGTCAGGTCAGGCCACTGTTATACCATATTTTCCGCACTATAAGGCGCACTTAAACTCCTTTAATTTTCTCAAAAATTGACAGTGCGCCTTATAATCCGGTGTGCTTTATCTATGAATTCTAGTTTTTCTTACTGTCCTCGAACTGATTTTATGTCAAAAAATGTTTTAGTACGACTTTGGTAAGCTACAAAACTGCAATGCTTCATGGATTGTCGGAGCATAATGGCTACCGTAGTCAGGAGCCTCGCGGACTTGGAGTAATGTGAGTACAAAACTCTGTCAGCTTCAGGTCCCAAAGTCAAACGATCACTGCGGCATCACTGAGAGTTAAAAACTATCTCAATTCTTTCATCTTTAATAAAATGATCAGCGTTGTTGCTTTACCCGGTGTAACAATGAAGTTTAACATCCAGGCATCCATGAAAACAGAATTTATTAAATTTAATGGAGTTAGAAGTTAGCAGGAAGTTAGCTCGCTAGTTTCCACCTAAGCATGATAAACCATGTTCTTACTGAGAGATTCCTGAAAAATTAAAACGTACAGCTCTGCTATCACTTCCAACATAGATGAAGACAGAAATCTAAACAGCAGTGACGTTTGTAGGGTTACTGCAGTTGGGCTAGCTGGTATATAATAATGTGCTAAGTGATCGCTAGCGACACAGCTATGTTAGCATAACATACACACAGTGAAGCTGAAGGATGAACGCTAACTTTTTTCCACTCGATAAAAGTTAATGTGAGGGTTTCCAAGGGTCAGGGACAAATGCAATCGCATGGCAGGATGCTGTAAACGGACCAATTTTCAGTCAGGAGAACAACTGAGATAATCCATCCACATTATTAAGTTAATCATTAACATACTGCAACAACATGGGAATAGAGCAACTGCGAGGGAATTCCACATTAATGAATCAATGGTACGGAAGTGGAGGAACCCATATGGAAAAGAAATAGTAAAAACTTATATGTGATTACTCATGAAAGTGGCCACTTTCATGAGTAAATCATATAAGGCTTACATGATTTACTCATGAAAGTGGCCACTTTCTCATTACTTTCATATATTGTTTTAGTAAGTATCCAAAACATACAAGTTTCATTATATAATTTTTCAAGGGATCTTATATCTGTTTTCACTCTTATATGCTTTTCATACAAGTTTCACACAAGACAGATACAAACTTTATAAGATTTATATATATCTTTTCCATATGGGAAGCCACAAGAATGAGTTGAGTGAAGTTTAGATAAATAAAACTTAGCTGACTGTTTTGTTTCGTTTAATGCGCCTTATAATCCGGTGCGCCTTATGATCTGAAAAATACGGTACTTACGTATCATAAACCATTTTCACAAATGAATTCATGCATGTCAAAGGAATCAGGTCGGAACATTGTTCAGATTTGTTCTTCCTCGCATGTAGCACGCAGCAGACAATAATCCTCATCAGCTGCATTCTCTCTTCTGGAAACACTCTGTATAGTTTCAGTAACAGAGCTGCCCGATAAGAGCTAGAAGAAGTCACGACATAGGAATCCCAGTCAGCTAGCTGTGAATGCACTGGACTATTCCTGGCACTATTTTCACATCAGCACACATCAGTGCAATCAGACATCACACAGACTTTGTAATAGGGCGCTGTGCTGGACATTTGGGTTTTCACATGCACCTTCTTCGTTTGATGTCTGGAAAAGTTCACTGCTGGAGTGCATGTGTGAAAATGTATGGCGTTATTTTTGTGCCACTATTCTGAGCGCACGTAAAAAAATTTGAGCACACGTAAAAAAAATTTGCAGGTGCAAGTGTTGCATTTTGAGGAGAAATTTATTTTGAGCGAAAAAAAGCTAAATTTGAGTAAACAAAATTCATTGTTGCGTGCAAAAAATGTATTTCAGTGTTTGCTATTTTCCATACGCACACACACAATAGCAGCCCCTCTCGCTCAGTTTTTGCATTTGCTCTTGCTCGCAATGTGTTGCTTGCGCTCTCAACATTTCTGCGCATTCAACTCAAAAATAACGCCATAAAATGGCTATAGCTAAGGCCTAAGACCTTACACTATCTGTCATTTTTAGACAATCTGATGCCTTGATTATATAAGGAAAATCGCAAAGCGACAGGAGGAGTTGATGACACTGAAGCAAAGGGACCAGGGAGCACTCAAACATGGGCCAGTGCAGTAAGGACTGGGCCTCAGCATAAGAATTTTTCAATCTGCAATCAGAGTCATACAATATTATATATATTCAACATCAAAGTGTTTAGGAAGAGTTGGCAGAAAAGCAGTCTTACAGAAACTGTGAATTAAGGGCCCAGAGTGCATTTGTGTACTTGAGGCTGTTTCACTGTCAAGCTTTTAAGCCCCCATGGACATGGGTGTCTGTGAGTGTGGACATTAGAAATGGGACATCGTCTGAAACAGTTTTGTTGATATCACAAAAATCCTGTAGATGTCACTCTTTCTACTGTTGCAATAAAAAAACAGATCAGTAAGCATAGTTGGGATCAGATTCATTGCTCTGTATATCTATTGTTTAAATATCCCTGCCTCTTTTTCCTCTTCCTCTACAGCTCTACTGCTCCATGCCATCGTCCCCTCTCCTTTTTCTGCCGCATGCTTATTTTTCACAGTGACACTTCTGTGGAAAGGGCAGATGGATGACCTACACATCTTGACTGTAAAGATGAATCACCAGCCTTACCAAATCACTCTTGTCCCATTTTATGAAAGCGCCTTCAAATACAATGTTTTCTCTCTTTTGTCTTTTGCTTTACTGTCACACAGTAAAGCTTTCAGAGTGCTAAAGGTTATCAGGCAATATATATGAAGGTTTACTAAGATATCTGCAACTGTTAGTTGCTTTATACAAACAAGAAAAATACAAGCAGGTACACATCTATCAAATACAGTGAGTGTCTAAAAAGGAGTTTTGTATATAAAGAGTATGCTATGATATTGTAGATGGGGTGAATGGCACTGATATATATTTGCTCACATCAGTTCTGCTTCTGCAGAAGAACATTAAAAATCCTGCTCATGATTTTGTACTGACTTTCTTCTATCATCAAATACTCGGAGCACAGTGACACCATCCACGATATTTCCATTAATTTTCTTTACCATGTATCCAATTTACATTAAATTTAACCAGTGTTAGTCAAGTTACTAGAAAATAGTAATTAGTTACTAATTACTTATTACTTCTCCCAAAAAATAATCACATTACTTACTGATTACTTCAAAAGTAATTAGTTACTTTATTACTTAGTTACTTTTTAAAAACATGATACACAACCTAAATACGTAATAGAGTAGTAGACCTTTCAGCCCAATTCTATTTCTTCTGCATAATTAATGACATAAAATTGAATCAAATGAAAAAGTCTCTTTTTAAAAATTGCTTTGCTCTTGCTTTAATCTTTTAATTTTATGCATCAAGCAAAAAATTGAATTATGTGCAACAGTGTTTGACTTGAAGAAATTTGTTTAACATTAAAACTTTATTTTCTGCATATTCCAGAATATAAAATATTTTTTTTGTGTTTACACTCACTCTTTCACATAGATGCAAGTAAAACACAGCAAAAAATAATAAAATCAAAGATTTTAGTGGCATTAAGTCCTGTTGCTCTTAAATCTATTTTCACCTGTTTAGCAGGAATGGAGCCAGTGGAGCTTTGTCCGGCGGTTATGTCAGTGGAGGGATCCAAGGGTTTCTCTGTGAATTTCACATTACCATGGCAGCATACTAAGTGTTTGCTCAGATTTGAAGTTTAATTTTTCACTGTAGAAAGAAGTTTTTTACCCACGCAAAATGTACAGAGGACGCTAATGTTTTTGTCACTTTTCACAAAACTCCAAGTAATGTCAGTACTTCCAAGCTTTAAATGCTGCATGGTCGTACTCTCTCGCACAATCCATATTATCCGTTGTTGTTCTACACAGGTGTCTGTTGCTGCCACGGACATTGGACACTCTTACGTCATTGTCATGAGACACTCTCACAAACAAAATTACGGTTTAGTAACGCAGTAAGGCAGCATGCTTACGGGAAAGTAACAGTAATCTAGTTACTTTTTTGCAATAGTAATCCCTTTACTCGTTACTTGAAAAAGTAATCTGATTACACTAACACTTAAAGAACTTAAAGAAGTCCAGACGCTTTTCTTTGCAAGCTCCTTTGACTACGATGGCCTGGATGACTGAGAACCTTCACAGACATTACACTAACACGTTACTTGTAACGAGTTACTGCACATCTCTGAACATAACACACATCTGTTAAGAGTTGAGGATGAAGCCTGAGTATCCAGAGGAAACCCAAACAAGGACAGGAAATATCCACACATAAAGACAGAAAAGCTCCAGACAATTAGGTTTAAACCAGGACCCTTCTTGCTGTGAGTGCGAAAACACGGTGCCATACTTTTTTAGGGTAAATTAAATATATCATGTGATGCACAATGCTCACATCATTTACAAAAAGGAGAACTGAAAAGCTTTAAGGAACATTATCAGTGATGGCCCGATCCATAATTAACCTCCTAGGACCTGGCGTCCACATATGTGGACATCACATTTGGGGTTATTTAGACCAAAATACTTAATTTTGCTCTACAAGGGCCTGATATCCACTTACAAGGACATTATACTGCTACTGTTCTATCGAAATTTTAAACGAATATTCTCATATGTGGCTCTCATTTTGTTAGAAACAAAAATCTGGTAAAAAAAAAAATCTGGTAATTCTTTGTTTTTACATTCATCGGGTCCCAATATGCCCAAATATCAAAGAGAAATTAAAAATGCATGCCATGGAAGAGTTGGAGGTTAAGTCTATGGTATGGATTTACAAAAATATGCCTTGTCTTTGCTCTGTCCATTCAGAGAATGGGATCAACTAGAGTGCCTCAAGATGACTTCAGCTTGATAAATGCCTATTTTCACAGGGGTGTCTACTGAAGGAAATCACTAAGCTCCTTGTGCTCTGAAAGTGTTCTCTATGTATTCCCGGCAGAGTAACATCAACATTTGTTATGTGTCTGGCTCATCCTTAAGTGGACCTGAGTCTGTAGTGTTTCTGAAACAAACAGTTAACAGGACATTTTGTCTCCTTATTGTGTGGATGCTTTAAGCATCCACACTATTGAGTTCCTCTTAGGACTTCCGTACACTTTTTGGCACTTAACTACTTCCACAATTTTCAGCCGATTTTCACCGTTCAAATTTTAAACTATTCTGCTATTTCTGCTAATGTGTGCTATGTCTTTTGGTATTTTTCACTATTATACTTTTTAAAATATTAAGCTTAATTTGTCCCATTGAAATGAATGGGAAACTTCTGTAATTCTGCTAAAATTTGCTTGTTTTTGAAACTTAACTACTTCCTCATATTTTCACGTAGAACAACCATTCAAACTTTAAAATGTTCTCAAATTATTGGGCTATTCAGGTATAAATCAGCTTTTTCAAATCTTTTACCGTTTTACTTTTATGCCTCTTAAAGTTTTCAGTTGCAAAATTGTGATTTTTCACAAAATACATGCGTTGTTATGGTTGCTATGCACTTGGCTTCCAGTGTGCCACTGAAGGTTTTGCAGTCTTCTCTTCATGTCCGAACAACTTCTTGCTACTTGCTCAATTTTCACTCAACTTCCACAAATTATACATCAAAACGTAGGTATTTTTGCTGGCTTTCCGAAAATGTCACTATCATTGTTGTGGGATTTATAGAATTTTGGCAAATCTCCTCAGACCAACACAAAGTCGCAAAACTCTCCATAGAAAGTCAATGGAGAGCTTGTTCAAAATCACCGCTTGATTTCTGTAATGAGAGGCATATTCGAATCGTCATATCTCCTTAACGAAGCAAAGTTAAGACATAAGGCTTGTCCCAGTATATCTTCAGACACTCCTGACGCTCACAATTCAAGAATTATTTTCTCACCTATTACCGTTCTGAAATGAGTTAGACTTGTTTGAGGGTAGGAAATTCGTCCTTCGCTCAGATTTCTTCAGATTTCAAACTCTGGAAATGAACCACTTATTTCTCTCGTCATATCTTTTTAATGGATTTCCACAGAGACCTGAAAATTTCCATGATTGTTCACCAAAGCCTGCTGTCTCTTATGGTGAAAGAATGATATTGATACTCCAAATAGATTTAGAGTTAGAAAGCGTTGTTTGAGGGCAAGTCAAGGCAGTTTTTGCTTTGCTCTACTCAGTTATGGTGCATTAGAAGTCAAATATCTTTAATAATTCATATTTTAATGATAAATTGTCAACACTTGAAGATTCCCCAATCTCTTCTGAACAAAACGGTGTAAGAATGACCGTTCTAGCCCCTACGGTTAGGAAATTATGGTCATTTGTTTGAGGGGAGTCGTCATTATGAGAAATAGACTGCAAAAATCCTGTGTCTCTCTGTGCTGCGTGCACCTGTTTTGGCGGGAAAAAGTGCACAGGCTCTCTGATTGGTGGATTCAAATTCAGCAGCTCCCAGGCTGCTTGACTGAGCTAGAAACTTGCTTCTCTTTCCCTGTGTGTGTGTGTGTGTGTGTGTGACAGAGAGAGAGAGAGAGAGAGAGAGAGAGAGAGAGAGAGAGAGAGAGAGAGAGAGCCTTTTTATGGGATGATCTCATTGTAAGATTCAAATTCAATATATTTAGACTGGTTGACTGAATTGGATCTTGTGTGTGTGTGTGTGTGTGTGTGTGTGTGTGTGTGTGTGTGTGTGTGCATGAGAGAGAGAGAGAGAGAGAGAGAGAGAGAGAGAGAGAGAGAGACCCTCTTTAGGGCAGCATCTCATTGTTGGAAAAAAGTATAATATATTCAGACTGGTTGACTGGCATAGACCCTCCGTGTGTCTCTCTCTCTGTGCATTTGTGTATACATTTATGATTTTGTGTGTATCTGTTGGCTGTTCCTTCTTGTTTTTTAAATTTATTTTTATTTCTTTATTTTTTTTTCACAGGTGAACAACAATTAGTTTTGAGGGAACTTAACCATGTTCCGTTTATTTTTCAGCTTGTCATCTTACTTTTCCAGTATTTTCACTTAAGTTATTACTATTCTGCTCAATCATAGTATTTGTTCTAAATCATTGTTATTATGCTATATTGTAGTATTTCTGCTAAATCATACTATTTCTACTGTATTATATTTTTCTCTCTAAATACAGCATTTCTGCTATATAATTGTATTTCTGCTATGTTATAATATTTGTGCTAAACCAGAGTATTTGTGCTGAAACATAGTATTTCTGCCAAATGATAGTATTTCTGTCAAATTATAGTATTTGTGCTAAAACATAGTATTAATTTAAAATTACAATATTCATAGTTCATCACAGTGTCTCTGGTAAATCACAGTATTTCTGCTCTGTTGTACTATTTTTCTAAATCATAGTGTTTCTGTAATGCTTAAGTATTTTTGGCTAAATATATTCTTTCTGTTATCTTATACTATTTCTCCTAAATTCTTGTATTTTTGAGAAGTTATCAAGTTTCTGGTAAGTTACAATATTTCTGCTAAGTTCTGCTATGCTATTGCATTTCTGCCAAGTATTATGTTTCCTCTAAGATATTGCAGTTCTGCTAAGTTATTCCATTTTAGCAAAGTTCCTTTGCTTCTGCAAAGTTTTTACAATTTCTGCAACTTTTCAGCTTTTTCAGCTAGTTTTTGCATACAGCTTCAGCTTTAAAGCATCCACACTGCATTTTCGCAGGAAATGCAGATTTTTCTAGTATTGTGTTGGTTTGTGTGCATTTCAGAGTGCAACGGTCTTTTCGCTCCAGCTTTCTTATTCACTGCCAAGCAAAATCACTTCCATCACAGGCAGCAGCATTGTCTCTGTCCACATTCCTGTGTGTGTGTGTCTGTCTGTGTGTGTGTGTGTGTGTGTGTGAGAGAGAGAGAGAGAGAGAGAGAGAGATGCCACTTGCCTGACGACTCAGTGGTGGATGTGTTAACTGGATGTTTGTAAATACTTGCTAACTACTAGCCAAGCAGTCATAAAATTTGAAAAACTGCAATGTAATTGGATATGGAGAAGGTTTTCTTCAGTGCTGCAGCCAACGTGTTTTATAAGTCACAGTTTTTAAGCATCTTTTACTTTCAAGGTAAACAACTACCAACAACCTCATTTTTCTGTCACAATCGGTGGTTCCCAGATGGTCAGGAATGGTCTCTGGATGGGCACTATCTGATATCCTCATGATGGTGTTTTCCCTACATCATCATAACAATCGAGGATCAACATTGCAGCTGACCAGTTATGTTGTGTGATCATTCAGTTAGCATTAGCCAAAAAGCTAGCCAAATGATCAAATGATTGAAAAATTTGCCCAAAAAAATGATCTCAAGCAAACCAACATGAGTCACCTAAATTTGGTTAACAAACCGAACATATAGCCTAATATAATATTTTTATATTATATGAATTAATAAAGAAAACACTTGAAACGCATGTGCAAACATTTTCCCCCCCGACAATAACCTGTACAATTTTCATTGTGTTACAGAGACACACATACACACATATTCTGTATGAGAGAGAGAGACCTCAATTGTGTTCCTATGGCAACATTCAAGACTTTGTATTTGTTTTCTGTTGACAGATTGAGCAGCTGGGTTAGTCCAGTCACATTTAGGAGCAGTTATGTGATAAAGCAAAATAGGGAAAATGGAAAATATTGAAAATGTTTTTCTGGTGAATCTCTTACACAAATGCATTGTTCTCTTGTGGTATGGAGATTGACTTGATGGAAGCAAAACAGTCTGAAGTCAATAATGTAGGTAATGCAGAACTGTCCCTTTTGGAAAACAAAAGCTTATTGCATTTTATTGTTATTTGTTCCTTCAGCCTTAATTTGGGCTCGAAAAAATGTCATTTTAGAGAGCAGAATAATCAGTTGGGCTTCCTGCAAAAAGCACAAAAGCACATTTGCAGCCCTAAATATGTTTTTTTTTTTACCTGATATTGGCAGCTAACCCATTTGAAGTGCCATTACCTAAACAACTATGGCCAGAAAGACCTTTAACGCTTGTCACTCTTTCCAGGATGAAAAGCTGTCAACAACAAGGTGTGCTTGCTAATGCTTCTAGAAACAAGGGGTGTAAGAAAATAATTTATTTTCAAAAGCCTGATTAATCTGACAGAGGGAACGATAAAATTAGAGGTGAACAAATAAGATTTTGCCCAAAACTCAACTTGGGCTCTTTTGTACATTTTATAATCATCACAAATTAGGTCTGTGGACTTGGTAGATTTGGTTTAACTGCCTTCCACAGCAGTTAAATCAAATCTACAGATGCATAAAGAGTTATGGTAAAAAGGGAGAGAAATATACAATTAAAAGAGAGTGAGGAAAGCAAGGCAAACAGGAATGAAACCAGATAATTCTACCAGGTTAATATATTAAATTTCATTTGTGTGTAGAATTATAAAAGGCTAACAAAAAATTTCTGGTATATCTCCAGTACTAAGCATGCTTCATTGCACCTTCCCTCTTGGTCCTGCGGATGATAAAGGATTCAGAAAGTTTATTAATGCAGGCCGATATGACAGAGAATGTGCATCTTCTTTTTGTTTTGCATATTTTAATTTATATTTAATTTGTGGTTTGCAGTGTTTTGTGTTGTTTCACTTTAAATATGTTTAAAAGGAAAAAGCTGAAAATTTAAATAGTTTAAAGTTGAAATGTGAATAGTTGGTTTTTGTATTATATGATTTATTTATTTCATTTTATGTGGAGTGAATAAATAAAAGTATATTTACAGTGGCCCCAAGAGACAAAGCACGTATAAACTCCAAAACACGTACAAACTCCAAAACGCGTACAAGACACAACGGAAGTACTCCAGGATGCTATGGGCAGTGTTGAGCTTTTGTTACTACACAAACCAGGAAGTACCAACGACTAGATTTGGTGTGTGGAAGTAACAGGTAAATGAACATTTTTTTTTAATTATTTGAATATATATGAGTGCTTGTGTATAAATACACAAACAATACACATATGCTTTCAATTGTGTAATATAAGTGATCTAGGTAGCTCTGTTTTGGAAGTTCAGTTAATACTAGAAATGTATTTTGGAGTTTGTACGTGCTTTGTCTCTAGGGGCCACCGTATATATTTATATATAAACATATATAAATAAAACCATGTTTTTTTTACATTAGTAATTCCTTTTGCGCATAATTTTATATTGTTGTTAATAATAAATTAATTAAAGCAACAGAACAACCTGAAGAGATGATTGGGAGCTGGTTGGGAGCCGAAAGAGCCAGTTCTCTAAAAAGAGCCGGAATTCCCATCACTATAAACCTGCACACTCACATGCTCAGGTTGGTTTAATTAGCATGTTCAC
Organism: Perissodus microlepis; assembly: GCF_051167445.1. NCBI lineage: Eukaryota > Metazoa > Chordata > Actinopteri > Cichliformes > Cichlidae > Perissodus > Perissodus microlepis. The sequence goes on from NC_140462.1 coordinate 11,469,336, forward strand.
ATTATAGCAGGCCATCAAAATTCCCTGGGCATTCTAATGACTGTAAAGCTTTACTAACAATGAAATGTCAGTATGCACACTTTCATAACAACAGTATATGATGTTAACAGTGTATCGACATTACGTATTTAAAATACAAAATATGAGTAACTGTATTCCGTTACAGTTACCGCTTAAATAGGTGATAATTAGAATACAGTACTTTGCTGAAATAAATGGATTACACAGCGGTCATTTATTGTTTCATATGTTAGGTTATGCCCTCTCTAATTTTGGAAATTCCACGCATTGCTAGAAACCCAAACAAAGCAGGCAATAAGAGGCTGTAATATAAGCTTCCTGTTAATGTTGGTGGTGTCAGTTACACAATGGACCGGAAGGTTAAAATTAGCTAATAATCTCAAGTGATTCAAGACACATTAGCTAACATTTTTAGCTGTTTAGAGAACAAATAAAAATAAGCAGACACTTTATAGCGATGTCCCCGCATTATCAGAACAGTTTGACCTTTTGCTATATTTCAGTAAAGTGTGTTTCAAATCTGCATCACTGATTTGTGGCATGAAATTACCTCTTTAATAACAGTTTAGGCTAGTGATGACAAACCACACTGTGTGAGCGGACTGTAACATGACACAAACAACACTGGGCATACAACTAGTGATGGTAAATTTGATTCTTTTTACTGAATCGAGTGTTAATGAGTCACTCACCAAAGTGAATCGGGTTTTTTGAGTCATTTGATTCACTGAGTCAGTTGACCAGACAGTGCAAAAATTTTACATTTTCACTCAAACTTAATTTGTTTCCCTTTTCATGTAAATCCCACTGCTAAGATGAATGATTCAAAAAAAAAAAACAACAACTATTTTATAGAGAAAAAAAAGAGCAAAAACATTTCTAAAATTAAGCAATTTCCTATCAAAATTGCTTAATAAACATTTATTTTGTTTATTTGTATTTTATTAGTATTTTCCTTAAGTGTGTCAAATATATATTTTCTCATCTAAATGTCCACTGCGCTGTGAGCCAGGGGGCGGTAATGCGCCTTAACATTGGTTGCCAACCAAGAAGAAGAAGAAGCTGTGAGTCAGGAGGGAGGGGGTTGTCACTACCCGATCCGTACCGGAAACCCGATCGGTACCCCGCATGCGCAAATCTTACGTCACTTCCTCTCTTTGCCAACATTGCGACATTCAATATATTTGAATGACACGGTTAGCGCCCAGTTAGCTCCTAGCATTTCTCAACAGATCTGCCTCCTTTTCGACTGCCCGGGACATTTAAACAATGGATTATTTATTTATTTATTTTTTAACTTTATTTAACAAACAATGAGTATACAACATACGAACAGATGAAGTATACAAAACAACAGAACATGAACACAAAAACAATGGATAATCCGTATACAAACAAATTCATGCTTTTCTCCTCAACAGAGAGCATCCCCCGATTGAACAACAGCGCCGTAAAATAAGAAGAATGGCGCCTAATTACAGACTTAATAATATTGACTTAGCAATGTGTCACGTGAAGATTCATCAGCCAGATTAAGTGTTTACTGACAATTGACAGTGATAGCGGACATCATCATCACTATTCCAGTCAATCCTCTCCACACAGACAAGCATAAACACACTGGACTATCACTAAATCAAATTTAACACACGTTTGTAATGACGCCAATTCAGTTTACAATAGGGTTCATTCGCTCGGTCAGCAGGGGGCAGTATCCTCGTACACTGGGGAGTAAACTGCCATTAAACGAACAGAAGAAGAAGAAAACATCTGCACATGCGCGGTACGGATCGGGTAGACCCGATTTGTACAGTCCGACTTTGCACATGCGCAGTAAGGATCGGGGAGTCCCGATCCGTAACTATCTTTTTATTTTTCGTTTTTGTCTACATTGTACTGAAATGCTTCATTATTGCAAACATTTTAAGATATACTTATTATTCTTAACATCTTAACAGATACTCTGACCCATAACTATCGTAAAACGCTACGACCGGAAGTAGACACCTTTCGCGCATGCGGGGTACCGATCGGGTTTCCGGTACGGATCGGGTAGTGACAGGGGTGAGTGAGTGATTTGTTCGCTCGCTCTATGATTCAGCACAGGAGGGAGGGGGTGAGTGAGTGAGTGAGTGAGTGATTCGTTCGCTCGCTCAATGATTCAGCACAGGAGGGAGGGGGTTAGTGAGTCCTGAGTGATTCGTTCGCTCTTTGATTCAGCACAGGAGGGAGGGGGTTAGTGAGTCCTGAGTGATTCGTTCGCTCTTTGATTCAGCACAGGAGGGAGGGGGTTAGTGAGTGAGTGAGTGATTCGTTCGCTCTATGATTCAGCACAGGAGGGAGGGGGTGAGCGAGTCCTGAGTGATTCGCTTATGCATACGATTCAGCACAGGAAGGGAGGGGGTGAGTAGCTCAAATGTGTTGTTAGCATGTTAGCAGCGCGATGCTACTCTGAACCGAGGAGCTATTTTCTTGATGTGAGCTTCTACTCAGGGTTTTTTCTTCCAGTTCAGAGCAGAAATGCTTTTGTTACGAAACTGGCTGTTGTTTTTTTCCCCCACAATTTTAATTATAAGCTAGATATATTTCTACTAATGGAATTAGTTTGCTAACAGCAACAGGGATGAGTAGGGTTGCCAACTCCCTGAAAAATAAATAAGGGACACCTCGTGGCCAGGGCCGGGCAACCCAGTTCACCCTTCCCAGTGTGGTGAATTTTGTAGCTCTTTTTTTTGTGTGTGAAATTATTTTTTAACCATTTGACTTGAATTTGATTTAAGCAGATGCATATTCTTTGTGATATGACCATATGGGAAACAAATGATCATTTAGCCATTTATTTTTAGCTCAAAATGACAACATTAACACAGTAAAACAGGTCTCTTTCTTAAACAGAAGCCTGTCATGCTTAACTTTTGAGAATATAAGTAAATCTTTCTTTTAAAGACCTCTGTCCTGCTTAACTTAAAATTAGATAAATTAATAGAAAACAATAGAACGAAAAATATTCTTGTAACAGTGCACATATAGTGCATTTAGTACAATTGGCTTCAGTTGAGGTATTATTTCAGCTTTTCTAATGCTAATCAGCTGCTCCTGTTTGTAAACCCGCTTGTTCCCATGATTACGCATCTTAACTCATCATCATTATTAATCTATGTATTACTTTTATGTATTAGTGATCTATTTGTTGTAATCATCTATCCTTGCAGTTGTTTATTACACAAAATAAATTATATTATCACACTTCTGGCCACATAGCGCTGATATTCACTGCACATGCCCATATTAACCTTAACCAGAGTGTTTACAAAAAACAAACCAGTGTTTACATACCATATCTGCTTCTGCCGTGGCCTGGTGGACAAAAAATTGGTTAAGGGTTCCCCGAGCTTTCACGCCCCTCATGTTCTTCATGTGCCCACCATTAGAAGCATGCCTATGGAAAAAGTGCGCCGGCACACAGTGCAATGCGCTTTATAGGTGTTATCGTGCATTTTCCCAGCCAGGTGTTTTCCTTTTCCCATTCCTCCCTGTACTTTTGCAGCCTTTTTTCCTTTCTCTGAGGGAACAAACATTGCTGCTCTAATGCTGGGCTTACACTGTGCGATTTTTGGCCCATTTTGAGACGATTTTTGAGTCGTGCGACCGATTTGGTGATCGGCCCAATTTTGTGTCACCACAGCCGCTCACACTGCTCACGCGCAAACACGTAAACGTCTGTGAAAAAGACGGAGCAGCACGGCTGTGCAGCATGTGATCTGGACACAAGCGATGGAGCCACAACTTGTAGAACTTTGGAAAGCTCATCCGAGCCTTTTCGATGTGGCATCACAAAATTATCACGACCACAACAACCGTGAAAATAGTTGGATTTACACTGCTGCTTAATCACAGCTGCCTGATCGATGTTTTTCATTAGCAATTTAGCAAAGTTGATGGTGGTGGTGTGTCTGTGTGAGTGAAAGACAGAGAGGGCGAGAGAGAGAGAGAGAGAGCGACAGATTTTCTGTTATAACCTTCATTTTATGGAGGCACAGTGTGAGCACTCAGGTCGCATCAGAGCATCGGGCCGTATAGTGTGAGACCTGCATCGTGACCTACCAACTTCTAACCCCTGCGAGTCAATCGTGCAGTTTGAGCAGGAGCTGAATAACGTGACTGAAAAAATCGCACAGTGTCTGCCCAGCTTTAGGTGTACTGTCGTCCGAGACTTGCACCGCAGTGTCGGCGTTTGTTTCCCTGTTGGCCATGCTTCTTGTTGTGGTCATCTGTTGTCTTCTGGTATTTTCTCCGCAAGCGACCTTTCCTCGACCAATGAGATGAGCGGTAATCTGAATTGTCATACTCGAATTGTCATAAGTGTGCTGTCAGCTCATTGGTCACAAAGCAGGAGAGGGGCTGGGAATTATGTTTTCAAACAAAGCGTTAATTCCATTAACATTTAGAGACTACTTTTGATTCTCACTGTATTACGGGACAAAGTGCGTCCCTTATTGGCTCAATACGGGACGTGTACTTTTGTTTCTAAATACGGGACGACTCCGTTTTTTAAGGGACGGTTGGCAACCCTAGGGATGAGTCAGTGAGTCAGTTGGGCTTGTGAATCATGATTCACGAGTCAGTAAAGTGATTCTCGAGTATTGAACGATTCGTTCACGAATCGAACATCACTACATACAACCTGTTTTCATTCTATCCTTTACTGTCATCAGTAGAAACGTTAGAAAAAGATAACATTTGAAGATAATTCAAGAAAATAATAATAAAATACGCTATTATTATTAATATTAATAGTTATTTTTGGGGTGCTCTGAAAAGGGTCTAAACTCGCCTATGAGCTGGACTATTATAAAAAGCAAGAATGAGTTGGCAAAACAGAATAACTGCATCACCCTGTATGTATTAGGAGAACTTACACGGATGGATTTAGTGGCAGAAACACACACGGGCACAAGATAGTAGTGATGCAGATTTATATACAATGATGGGGAAATATTTACAAGGGAAGGGGCTATATACAGTGACAGGTAAAAATGTGCAAGGAGAGCAGAGCTGAAGAGATGAGACGGAGCCGAGGTATGCCGGTGGGCAGATGACGCACCGGAGCTACCTGAAAACGAGGGACAAACAAAGTTTACGGAGTAACGTCGATAGCCGAGAGTTAAACTAAAGTGGACGGGGAGAGTTGGAGAGCTTACTTGAAACACAGAACTACAGCTGTAGCGGTGGTCACAGACTGGTATGAAGTAACTCTCCGTCACAGATCCAAAGAAGCCAACACAAAGAAAACTAGGCAGGCGAGCAGGCAGTGGGACAGGCTAGAACAAAGGAGAAGCAGGCAGGAGATGGATCCTAAAAACATGCAGCTCAATAGCGTGGAATCAACAGATTCAGCTTGCACCAACACGTTACCACTTGTGACAGCGACAATACTCCGACACCAGACGTCCGTGACTCAGCTCCATAAAAGCGCTCACTGATGACGTCCGATGCGCCGCAGGTGTGCCGGAATGCCATCAAGCCCCGCCTCGCCTACCTATGCCAAAAAGGGAAACAAAACCCAAAAACAACAATACACCTACCCACCACCTCCTAACAGTATGCTCTCACCACAGTATCCATCGGGCATGAGTGCACACCCCAGAATACAGACATCTGAGCAGGCAGTCAGCCCCACTCTACCTGCTTTACTCCACATAATGTTAGACAAGTCGCTAATAAATGATCAAAAGATAAATATCCAAGGGAGAGAAATCAGTTGCAAAACAAACAAAAGAAAAAAGGCACACTTAACTTATTTCTATTGTTGTAAGTTCAGTTTTTTTGATACTTTTGCTTGCTGCAGGGATATAAAGATAGCCATATGAACATTTTATGTTCCATCTAATTCTTTGTTTAAAAAGCTAATCTAATGGCTGTTTATGTAGTTTGTCTTATGCATTTTGTAGAAAAAAAATCCAGCATAACTATGCCAATTACATAGAAAATAACACACTATGTCAGACTCATTTCATGCATATAATATTTTGTTTGTCATACATTAAATGACATGCCAAAAGGGTGATATTTAAAAAAAAAATTGGAGGTGTGGCATGTGCTAGGTGCTATTGTGTGCATCCTTACAGCACGCTGGACATTCCAAAACAGTAACCTAAACATACTCACCAGTCAGCTTCGCGTGGATGCTGTCTGTAGCAAAATTCACCAGCTAATGCGCTTCATTTGCAAAAGTTGAGGTTTCTACACTGACAGCACCTTTATATTGTCTTCCTGTTTTATTAAATCTGTCCACAACTCTCTATTGTCAGCCTTACCTGAAATATAAGAACAGATTAAAAAGTGTGCCTAGAGTGTTTAAAAAATTGACGTTTGACCTTGAAATACTTTTCTTATCAGTGTTGGTTATGACAGATAAGTCTTTCCTAGATGATCCTAGCCACCCCTTGTCTAAGGACTTTAAGTTGTTGCCATCTCACAAAGGACACATTTTGCCAAATATGGTTGATATTTGACTATATATTAAATTAAGTTTAAGGATCCTAATTTTGGCATGCACGGTGATCCAAAGAATTTCAGACATACGAGGTACAGTGTAATTCAGTATAATGGCACAATATTTAGCCTAACAATATTGTTTCAGTACAGGGACACTAAATATCATTATTTAAATATATAAATTACAAATACAGATTTAACCTTTTAGTATTAGAATAATAAAATATACTACTTTTTCAGTCCATCAGATGGTGCTGTTGAGTCTTTTTGTTTGTTTTTTCTAGTGAGGTTACAAGAGGTGATGGTCAACATGGAGAAGGAAGTTAGTAACACAAAGATTGAGACATTGGGGAAGAAATCTAAAGAGACTTCCACATTTAAATGAAACAGTTGGGCATATTTCCAATTTGAATATGAGAGAAAGGGTGTGATAAATGGGATTTCCGAGCAGTATCATATGAATACTATGAACACAATGGTTCATCTTAGATAACTTACTTACATATAACCAACGATGGAAAAGCTAGCAGCTAGCCTCAGTCAAAAAAATCCAACCAACATTGGATACACTTAGCTTGACAAAGCTACCCCCCAATTCAGAGCGAGCTAAGAGAATTACACAATCCATCACCTATTTTGTGTGCAAAGACCTGCATCCATACAATGTTGTGGAAAATTCTGTATGTGCCACTGCAATGTATTTTAACAGAAAAAGCTGTACCCAGGCTCAGCAGAGTAGTGAACTATAAAGAACTACTCTGTGTTTATTAAGTCTGTTGTGTTTTTAATGTATTTTAATGCTTTGTATCTTGTTCTATTTAATCTAAACAATCCCCTAAAAAATTGTTCCTAACCATCTGGAACCTTCATGTTAACTTTCAGTGAGTGGAAAAAAGTTTGTGTTCATCCTCCAGCTTCACTGTGTTTATATTATGCTAACCATAGCTGTGTAGCTAGTGATCACGTAGCACATTATATAGCAGCTAGCCCAACTTCAGTAACTCTACAAACATCACTGCTGTCAACTTCTCTGTCTTCATATATGTCTGAAGTGATAGCAGAGCTGTACGTTTTCATTTTTCAGAAATCCCTGACTCAGAACATGGTATTTCATCATTAGATGGAAACTAGTAAGCTAACTCCCTGCTAACTTCGAACTCTGTTAAAATTCATAAATCCTGTTTTCATGGATGCCTGGATGTTAAATTTAATTTTTACACCTGGTAGAGCAGCCAAACTTATCATTTTATTAAAGATGAAAGAATTTAGACAGTTTTAACTCTCAGTGATGCTTCAGTGTTTGTTTGACTTTGGACTCGGAAACGGCTAATAAAGTCAGCCTTAAAGACCGGATTACGTTAATACCACCAACCAACCAACCACATGATGTAACATTTTGTACTGACAGAAGATGGCGCTACACATGTTCTCAAAACTTAAACTTTAAGCACTCATTTCTTAAGTCCAGCTTCACAGACAGTGTTACAGCTATGCCAGTTTTTGAGAGCAGGGCTCCATGATGCAAGTTAGCCTTTATATGTGTACAGTTTCATGTCCTTATTAAGTATCATGATAATAAATTATGGGATTTTTGGTGATGTTCACCTTTAATTGACATTCAAGTGATCAAACTGGGATTTCCACTGAGGCTTGAAACAGTAAGTGTCTGGAAGCAGGGCAGAGCTCCACAAAGACATGACCCTGATCAGGGTCACTACACCAGCTACAATTCAAAATGCTACATATCTTTTCTTCTATGATACAATGAATGCGAGGAATATTTTAGGTGAGATTTGTACCAATAATCTGATACTAAGATGTGTGCATGTTACCCAAACGACATCCACTTTTGATCATTCCCATTATCATCTTTCAAAGTAAGTTTGCCTCATGAGACACGCCTTTGTTTTCATTTAATGCACTATATTAAATCCTTTGATGCCTTTTCTCTAGTCAATTTGATTAATGCAGCTCGAAGAAAATCAATTTTCCACCATCTTTCTGCCCTGTTTCATCCCCTTCCCCCATCTTCCATTCCCTATCAGTCTATCTGTGAGGTTGTCATGGTGGTGGCTCCAGTATAATGATTTCAGACTGGTTTAAAGCTGCACTGCATGAGTGAGGGCATGAATTACTGTATGTACCAAACTCACTGACATGAAAACTTGATTTTCCGGAGGCGTTAGAACCAGGCCTTCACTCTCTGCAACAACCAGGAATGCCGTTACAATAGATAAAAATAGTTATCTTTGTTGTGTGCATGGATCACAAATGTTAAAATAACAATTCAAAATAATTTCACTCTTCTTTATTTATTGTACTAAGACATGAAGAAATCTTGGTATATATGCAAATTGCTATGATATTTCTTTTGAACAGCAGATATTTATGCAATAGATGTTCCAAAATAGCTGCATTTGGTGCATGTTTGCAGCCACTAATATGTATTTCAATGAATGTTCACATGAGTATATTAAATTTTCCAAGGTTATATTGCTGGTAAACACTGATAGACCATCAGACTGTAGAAAAACTGAAATATTTATGAGAGGACCTGTAAATCCCTCCTTTGGGAATACTATCCAGGCTTTGTTTGCTCTAGCTATTTCAGCTTCCTTTAATATTTATCAGTTTACATTATAAAAACAAAAATAAGAGTCTAACTTAAACTACAAAATAAACTAAAATTCTCACTCCCTGAGGTTTGAAAGACTATTGGATTATGCCCTGGGTCAGTGATTGGTATAGGCAGGCCAGCTGGTCCATATTACCTTTGGGTTTAACCCCTTCCCAATGCATCATTAAGACTGGCTGTGTGTCCTGGCCTCTAAATTGAGGTTATTGGTCTTAATTCACTGCGCTGATAAACTCCTAATAGCCCACACTGGGTGGACATGAAGCATGTCTTGTCCTATGCCTCAAAAGACCTCATTTATATTTATGACAACCTTGAGTTTCCATTCCCGATTAATCCACTTAATATGAGAACACAGATCCGTAAATCTCCTTCTGCCTCTTTGGTGGAATGTAAGAGAGCCAAGGATGTGACAAAAATGTCAACTCAGAGATTTGCAAGACCAGAAAAGACATACTTGCACCCAAATACCCCTTGTATTGCAATCCCAAATTTTTGCACTCGTCTCAGAACCAGAAACTCAGAGGCACAGCAGATGGCTGGCAGACCAACATATCCTCAAACCCATGCAGCTCTTCCTAAGAAGATTGGTTTAAGTCATAAGCAAGCTATTGAAGTGCTGATGATCATGATCCTCTCTTTCACTATGGAGAACAGAGAAAGAGAGTCTGAGAGACAGACACATACTGAGTCACAGATTAGCTAGTCAGCAGAGAATAAGTGCTGCTTAATTCCCTGTGAAGAGTTCAGAGGTTTCTGTCTGTTGTGAGCTGCAATGCACTCAGTGGACGAGCAAATGTTTTTTCTGGGTGGAGAAGCTTCAACTCTTTTACATTTCAGTGACAGCAAGGTTACAAGAGTCATAGAAACAGGTGTCATAGTGCTTTGATTTGTTTTATGCTTTTAGAAGTTTCTTTTAAGGCTGATTATGTAACTGCCTGATTTTGATGCATCCCCACTCCTACTGTATTTGCGCCCCACTCACATCTTTTAATGATGACAAGCAAGTCTGTGCCCTTCAATACCACTGAGAGTCCCTCATCCCACCTTCACATTCCATTTTCCCTTCAACTTAACTTAAGCAGATGGCCACAGATGGGAATTAAAGCCCCAATAAACCTGGTTGCATCTGTTTGAGGCCGCAGTCCTGGTAAAAAGAAAGTATACCCCTTTTCATTTCTAAGGTTTTATGTATCAGGACATAATTGAAAGTCGTCTGGTCCTCAAAATTAGGTGATTAAAACCTCAGATCACACCCAGCATATGACGTTGCCGTGTCACATTTATTTAACTATATCTAAGCAAAAATACAGAAGCTTTGTGCGAAAAACTAAGTACACCCATACTGCTTCCAAGGACTTCAGATGGTAAGTAGATGCCAGGTGCTGCTAATCAGATGCACTTGACTGATTAGTCATTAGCAAAACCTTTCTGCTTTCATAAAGTGTATTAACACAATACCAAGGAGGAAAGACTTGGAATTATCTTGATGTTGTCCATCAATCTGGGAAAGGTTATAAGGCGTTTTTCTAAACAGTTTATAGTCCATCATCCTGCAATGAGAAAGGTTATTTGCAAGTGGAAAAAACATTTAAGACAGCTGCCAGTCTTCCCAGGAGTGTATGCACCAGCAAATTCACCCTGCATATTGCAGTGCAATATACTACATTCAAGAACAATATCCTTTGGACAGATTAGACCCAAGTAGAGATATTTGGCCATAATGCATAGCATGATAAACCAAACACCATATCAGCACAAACACCTCATTCCAGCTGTCCAACACAGTAGTGGAGAAGTGATGATCTGAGTTTGTTTTTTTTTTTTACAGCCACAGAACCTGCAGTCAGTCAGGTGACCATGAACTCTTTTGTATTCCAAAGTGTATATATATATATATATGTATATATATATATATATATATATATATATATATTAGGGGTGCAACGATACTCGTATCGATATTGAACCGTTCAATACAGTGCTTTCGGTTCGGTACGCATATGTATCGAACAATACAAAATTTTTAATTTATTTTATCAACTTTCCTTCTGACGATGCTGTCTGTGTTGAGCGCTCAGTGGATCTGCGCTCGACAGTGCAGCGTAGGTGGAGTAGTCCAACGCAGATTCACTGAGCGCAGGGCAAGCTAGCGAGACAGAAGTTAAGCTCTCTTTGCAACATGGCAAATTGAACCTCCCCCACCCTCATTCAGATCTGGCGTTTGGAACTATTTTGGTTTTCATGTGAAGTATGACCCTGAAGGTAAGCGCGTCATGGACTAAAGTAAAACTGTATGTTGGATGTGCCACGCAATGCTCAATTACATGGGTGGGAGCTAGTGTGTTAGCGCAGTTAGCTCGTTAACGTGTTGGCCGTCCAGCCCCATGCACGGGGCGATCCGCGGTAGCTCGTTAACGGAGATTTGCCGTGTTGTGGCGTTAACATCATTTCAACGAGATTTACGCTGACAGCACTAGTGGGAACACAACGAATATGACTGCACATTTACGCCGACATCATCCTAGTGCAAAGACAAGTGGAAGCAGACAAAAACAACAAGCACGCATGCTACAAACTTTACCCGAGTCATTTAGACAGCCGTTAGCACATGATTCTCCTTATGTGGGGACCTGATATGTTTAATATGCTGCTGAGAATATAGCCCAGAAGAAGCGTATAGTATAGCTTTTATTTTGGAAAGAGCCATTTCTCTGTAATAAACTCTCTTTTCCAAAGATGAGTGATTCCTCAATCAGATACAGGGCTCGCAAAATCGCTAGCCCGACGTCCCGGGGCTAGCGATTTTTCCAGTCGGGCTACCAAAATCTATCTCTGCCCTGCCCGTCGGCCTATCGTAGGAAGGAAAAATATATGTCAATGCTTTTGCATTCTATCGGAAATGTAGCTGGGTAATTATGTCATTGGCATCGGTGAGCCACTGTCAATATGTGACATATTGAAATCGCGTTTGAATTTGCGCTTGTTTTTTGCTTTCACTTTGCAATCGCGCGAACTGTGTATAGAGAGCGACAGCACTGATTGGTGAGTGATGATCATTTGCGCACCAATTCCTCTGACATCGTCTTACCAATCGTTAGCTTACTATGCAAACATGACAAGTGAAATCTCCCGCAGCAAGCTTAGACATGTGAGAGGTTGATCGCGCAGAGAATCGCTGAGCGTTATGTGAGTGCGTGTGTAAAAGCAGCAGGATATATATTTTAGTTCTGCTGAGCCAAATAAGACAGGTCATGGTGAAGAAGTGACAGCCAAAGAAAAGCTTACCACAAAACGGAAAAGTTATGACAAATCAGACTATAAGGCAAAAAGAAAGTGCAGCTCAATGGTTTCATGGACAAAGAATTTCTGTGGCTGCAATATGACAAGCTAAATAACCAGGGGTGCACATAAGTGGTCCGCAGGTGCGCATTCGCTGTCAAAATAAAAAACGCGCACAAGATAAGAAGTTGCAACGCGTGTTTGCGTACATAAGATTTTCAGGAGGAGGACAGACATTTGTTTAGAACTCTTAAAGATGTCGAAGAAGCAAGCTCCTTTAAGCAATTACTGTGATGTTCCTCCACCTCCAAAGAAATGTCAGGAGTCCGAACCACAAAAGAAGCACGTATTCTCGGAAAAGTAGTTGCAGGAGGTGAGCTGGCTTCAAACAAATGATGAATGCACAGAGATGTGGTGTGGAATGTGCCGTGAAAATTTAATAAATGACAAATTAAAAAGGCATGAACATTTTTTTTTGTATCGAAAAAATATCGAACCGGGACACCAAAGTATCGAACCGAACCAAACCGTGAATTTTGTGTATCGTTGCACCCCTAATATATATATATATATATATCTATATATATATATTAGGGCTGCACGATTTTGCATAAAATGAGAATCACGATTTTTTGGCTTAGAATTGAGATTACGATTCTCTCACGATTTTCTTTTCCAATATAAATATTTATTGCACTTATTAACTGCACATCAACTTCGTAACAGTTGAGACTGAACATAAAAACAATAAATAAACATAAAAACAACAAATGTCTCACGTTTTGTTGTTGCCGCAAAATGTTGTACTGCTTGAAATTCCGTCTCCACCGTTGCTCGACACTGCGTGTATAGAGCAGGTAGTGCAACAATAGAAAAATTGTTGCGGGACGGCACTGTGTAGCGTTTGTCTAGGGTGTTGATCATTTTCCTAAATCCCTCGTTTTGCACAGTGTTGATGGGAGCCATATCTTTGGTCAGGTGATAAGTAATAGCCTCCGTAATTTCTTTGTGCCTGCCGGAGTTCGACGTGTATAGGGAAGCGCTGTATAAGGTTCCCGTTATTGATGTTTGGGTGGTTGACCGGGACGGATTTTCTCCTGTCACTTTCTTGTCATCCCTAACGTGTTCTCCATTGTTTTTTCCCTGCTAATTTTAGCATCACACGGCACAGCTTCTGTATCACGTGGTATAAGGCTCCGCCCTTGTCATTTGTTGAGCAGGAAGAGTGAGCGCTTGTTTTCATGCAGATTACATCCCGGATCAAAATGCGGTACAATTTTTTTTAAATCGTTGTCATTTGGAAATGAGATCGCACATAAGTATGAATCGAGATCGCGATTTTCTAACGATTAATCGTGCAGCCCTAATATATATATATATATATATATATTCTATAGTCAAATGTGAGGCCAAGAATATCTGTTCAAGAGTTAAAGCTTGGTCAAACAAACAAATTTGTTCTACAGTGATGTGAGAGACTGATAAAGCCACACGTACCCGGGTATTTTTGAAAACGCAGATTTTTCTTTCGTCCACACGTAAACTGCGTTTTCGCTCACTGAAAACGGAGATTTCTAAAAACGCCTGCCAGGGTGGATATTTTCGAAAACTCAGTTTTTGCATTTACGTGTGGACGAGAAAAACGGAGAAAACGCAGCGTCAAAGGTGTGCGCCCTTTTTGACGTCACACTGTGCGCCACGTTATTGTTTCGGTGAAATGAATTTCTACAATACTGTTACTGTTAATTGTACTCTCTGCAGTGTTTAAATGCTTACGTATACACACACAGTTACTGTCCCTCCACACATACGACTCGGTTCTGCTTCTATGCCCCGTCTTTGTTTACTATTTCCCAGAGGCTTCTAGACTTCTGATTGGCCAACATTTCGACACGGTTATGAATATATCGCCACCTGTTGCTTTGGCATGTTCCTAGCAGCGTTTTTCTTCATTTCTGCGTTTACGTGTGGACGGGATTATTTTTTAAAACGAAAACGGAAAATCTCTGTTTTCAAAAATACCCGTGTATGTGTGGACGTAGCCTTAGAGAAAATGATTTCTTCAAGTAATTGCTGGTAAAAATAGTTATACAAGCTATTGTATAACATGAGGTGTGTTTAGATTCCACACACTGCTTCTGCATTTTGGTTTAGATTTTGTTAAATAAATATTGACACACTGTAAAATGTCATGTGGTGTTGCTTATCAGAAGTTGATTTTAAGACATGCTAAGCACTAGATGATTTTTTTCCTAATATGTAAAACATATTAAATCCTAATATGTAAAAATGACAGAGGATTTGCATTATTTTTACCATGACTGTGACCTATCCAGACTTATGCCTACTTACACTGGTAACTATAGGTCACTAGTACATACAAAGATGTCACTATGACAAAACAGACTGTCATTCTTTCCCTCTATGACATTATTACCTGCATAGAGTAAAGCTTGCTTTAAATACATAAACTTAAATGTTTTAATGTCCTGGAACTTTCTGGCTCTATGTGAAAAATGTCCGAGTATCCAAGGGCAGAAAAAGACTCATTATCCATTTTGCTTTAAGTGTCAACTTGGTTTTAATTTACAACATTAAGGCTACTGATTTATTTAAGAGAGAATAAATTCTTCATTCAGAATTTGGATTTTAAACCTGATAAAATGTCAGAAAAGACAGCAAAGAAAATTGTTAATTTATCCTTATACTTATAGTAAATGCAGTAATACAGTAAAAAAAAAAAAAAAAAAAGTATATTTTTCCCCAAAATGTATTATGCTTAATATTTAACACTGTGAAAATTAGCATAATTCTTGATCATATTATTTTGTGTAGTGCACTGTACAACCCAGCCACGGGGGGGGAACGCAAGCCAGTGGACTTCTGGTGCCATTCCCAAGCCTACATAAATGGAGTCTCGAAATCAAAGGCATGATGTTGAATGTTGTCAGTATGCATGACCCACAAGTTGGATATAAGTTAGAAAAAAAAAAGGAATTTTGAAGTAAGTTAGATGAAGTGGTGGAAATCAACAGAGACTTCAATCGACATGTAGGTGAAGGGAACAGGAGTGATGAAGAAGGATGCTGAATAGGCATTTTTATAAAATAATATTTTTCACATTGCTTTCATACAGTAGGTTATTTTCGGCATAACTGTGCTTATGCTCTTTGATGAAATACACAGAAAACCAAGTAAAATTAATTGATCCATACCATGATATGTTGCTGGGTGTTGATTTATCTTTTAATGATTTCACTGAATTATGAAATAATTAAAATTATTTCAAACAACATGTTTTTGAAATTTTCTTGTTTACTTTTAGTGAGTATGGTGCTTCCCACATCCCTGAAAATCAGAAATACAAACTTATGATTTAAAAATATGAAACAGAATTAGAATCATTAAAACATTAGAGCATGTGTCATGATGTAACTTTCTGACTGGTAAAACCCAATCATAAACCATGAAAAATAGAATGACAGGGGATAAAAAAGGTTTTAAAACCTGAATTTGCCACTATTATCATGATTTTAAAAAATCTAATTTTTAAACAATTTAGCTAAAATATAGGGAATCAACAACCTGTCAGCCTTTTGTCCTCATTTTATCTCCTCATAATGCTCATATGTGATGACCAGGTGAAATAGGACTAGCTTGCCTGGCCAGGAGAGCTCCCATTCACAGCACAGCAAGCACCATCCATTTCCAAGTGACAGATCATTACAGCTCTGATGGTCGACAGATGGTGATGAATTGGCACTGATACCGGAGCTGGACAATTTTAGAGGCAGTCAGTTGCGCAAACTGCTTTATCACACTTTCTCCATGATGTTGCCATCCAGTGGGTGCCAAACACCACAAACCTCCTCCCACTCTCCAAGCTCCCGAGAGAGTAATACTGAAGGGATCATCCTTGAGCTTGTTATTTGAAGCACAAACAGATGTTTGATTGGATAGAAACAGTCACAATTCACTAAAGACGCTGAATAACATCCACCATATGGCAACCTAATAACATCTAACAAATTGCATGCCACATTGATAATACAAACACAAAACAACACCTGACCTCATCCCGCTGAGTAATGCAAAGAAACAGAAGCTCTAATGATCTCATGTAGTTCACCAGTTAAAAGGAATAAGTAAGGCGGTGAGGAAGCCATTTATTTATGTATTAACCAATGCTGTCATCTAGTGGTCTAAATCTAAAGGCTTGAGTATTCCTTAACTTCTATTTATGTTTTTTTTTTCTGTGTAGATCTTGTTCTGATGAAGGAAAAACCTCAGATTAACTATCCTGCATCCATTAATGTATTTATATATATGTCATTTAGGATTTCTTTGAGACTTTTATTGCCGCTCAGTTTTCATATATATTGTTTGTAAATACATGGTCTTTTTAGAACAATAGTGATGATGTCACGGTGACACATCATATCTCATTTCTGCTACTGGACTATACAGATTGGATTACTACTAGAATACATGCAATACATTGATGGTAGAATTTGTTGTAGAACATATTTTAACACACAGACACATGCAAACATGAATATGAACCTACTGGCTCAGTGATTAATCAGTGACTTGACCTAACCACACAATGGTTACTCTGCATTCACACTACAATTTTAGGCTTAAACATAGCTCATCCAGTAGCTTACACCTGCGTCATCAACCGAAACGGCAGAAACAGATCAGGTGACTGACTTGACACACCATTTTTTTAATGATATTATTTGGAAAAACACTTCTGTACTATCACTCACGCTAACTGAAAACAATCTCTCTCTTTTGCATGCAATGGGTGTCATTACCTATATAGGTCATTATCCATATGGGACAGCATTGCTGCAAAATTGCTGAGGGAGCCATCTTAAGCCAAAGTGGCAGTTAAACGTAATATCTGGTTGATGAGTATCAACACTAGGACTGAAGACAATGAAAATACTTCTGATGTTCATTAACTGTATTACCTATGTACTTACCAAAGTGACTTACTTAAACACTGATAAACAGCATGTGTGGACAGTCTTTTTATGGAGTATATGCGGTGTCAAATCATAAACTACCATCTGAATCATGATATTAAGCTTTATAGAACAAAGTGAATAAAAATGTTATTGCTTTTGTTCCTTTTCGAGTGTAAAATGCATTTAAAAGTCAAAGGACTACTGTAAGTAGAATACAGTGGCAGTGTATAGTAAGAGTTTCAGGATAAAAAAGCCCAACTGAGTACATTTTGAGTACATTTCTTCTTTTTTGTTAACTCCAAATACAATTCTTCAAACCAAAGTCATCAGAAGGCTTGTGCTTAGCAAAAGGAAACATTTGATTATAAGGTTTTAGTTGAAAATCTATCCTATCCTTTAAACACCCCAGTCGGAGAGATAAATGTAGGTTAAGAGGTATGTTGTTATGTAATTTTCTGACTGGTAAAATCTAATGATTTAGACTACTTTACCGGACAAGGGGGTCGCTGTTGTTTCGCACCAGTGTGCATATGGCATAGAGCTAGCCATCAATACATCAACCATTAGCTGGTAAAGTCCCACAATGAAGCTTTAGTCTGAGTGGTTTGACGATCACCATTTGCATTTGGCTGAGAAGATGAGAAAATCTATCCTTGACTTGTGTATCACAAGGTAGAGATATTTTAAGCATAACATTTACTTTTGATTGAAAAACCTCTTGCACTCTCTTGCTTTGTACCTTAGTATAACAACTCCTCTGTAGCCACTACACTGCAATAAAATATGTTTCCCCCGTCTTGCCATTTTCTATACTGCCCTGTATTATGTTTTCCTACAAGCTAAATAGTTGAGTTTAATCCTATGACCCATTGTTAACCCAGAAAATATGATTCCTTCCCTTCCTTTTCTCCTTATTGTCTTGAATTTATCATTTTTTCCTGAATACTTTTTGTCCCTGTTTCCCACCTGTGCTGCCATTTCTTTTTAATAATATTAGTGCATTTACTTCCAGTTTACAAAATGCCACCTCCACCTTATCTCATTTAAGTTACTCCTTGGCCAAAGCAGCTGCCATCTGATTTCCCCAAATACCGAAATGTGCCAGTACCCAAATAAATTTAATTTCACTCCCCTCCTCCACTAGGTAGAAATACAGCAGGAGTGCTTCTGTAACAGGCCCTGTTGTTGTGAGCGTGAAGACGGATTACAGTCCTGTAAAACTAGAGAAATAATGAGCAGAGGAGACGTGCCTCCGCTCGCCTGGTCAGTCTTGCCAGAATTTATTACACAGGCACCAGCAAACATCTTTGCTTCTTTTGTTACTTAGTTTAACTACAGCTGTCTGGTTTCCATCACTTTTGTTCACCATCAATCAACAGTACGAACACAGAAGGCAAATTTGGTCACAAATACAACAACAAATACAAATACAAAAAGGAACCCACATTATCATGCTAATGGTTTGTTATGAAGGAAGAAATCTACATCCTTATATACTGAACTTTCTAACGTTTCTCATGAAACCTAGAAGAAATGAACCAAGTGCACTGAAACTAAACATTAAATGAACTGAAGCTTTGGATCGTATGGGAGTGACAGTGAATACTAAAGGACAATAGTGTCTGCCATTACCCACACCTATAGTGTACTTACTCAAAGTGGATGAACCGACGTAGCCTAGATAAACACAGTGAAATGCACTGCACGTCATAAACTCAGCCTCAATTAACATGAGATAAACGTCACAGTATTCAGTGTCTGAGTGAAGTCACTTGGGTGAGTAATGAAATGTTTCTCTCATCTAAAAGAAGCTGCACAGTTCTGAAAATAAATAAATAAATAATAAAAATATAAATAAAAAATATTTGAACAGAGGAAAACAAGAGTTACTGAAGACAAAACTAAAGGAAGATAGACCCACAAACAAGCAGCAATTAAAAGAAACTGGAGTAAAGGCTTGGCATGAAATATAGCATTTTGGTGATGTCCATAGGTTCATCCAGTTATTCAAAACTATCCTTATATTTAAAATTATGTCATGTTCATTTACTTTTAAGCCCCTGGAAAAAGAGGGCAGTGTATAACAAATGGTTAGAACTTCTAAACAACAAGAGTCATGTGTGGACATATTAGTTTTGCAAAATCAGGTAACTTGTTTTGCAAGTTTGACTTTGACTACAAGCCCCATAATCCACCTATTACCAGCTTTGGCGATATTCTTTAGGTTCCGTCCAATTGTTATTGAGATTCTACAATTGACACGGCAGCTAAGGCATGTCATTGGTTTCTAAGTGGTTTCCAGGAAGTGAACGCCACCGATCTAACCACCTCCCACATGTGAGCACCCGTCGTTAGCACCACGCGCAGCGTGTAGAGGAGAGAGAAACCGGTCGGAAAGCAACGTCATTCCTCGGACCACCGACTTGACGTAGCGCAGCAGACAGAGAGCGGAGCGGAGCCGCGTTGTCCGAGGCAGGTAAAGTACCATCCAGTATATGCCAATATTCATAGGGTCTAAAAAGCTGGCAGTTGGTTTCCATATTGTTTCCAGGGGAACACGAGGAAAGTAGGTCGTATTAGATAAGAACAGGGTGGACACTAGGGCCTGGTAGACTGTAGGCCTGTTTCCCCCGCGCTCTGCATTGAGCGACACATCCCGGTTAGAGTCTTTCCTTTACGGTCAGTCCAGCTGCCAGCACTGGCAAGGTGCCTTAACGGACACCGCGCCACTAGTTTGGAGAGGTACACGGTTCAGCGACAGATAAATTAATCTATCCGATAACACTGTAAACGATAGTCAGTTTGTTAACTGGCGGGTTTAGCGCAGATGTTTAGCTCTCCTTTTTCCACGTCTTTCAGGTGCTGAAGCGATCACAGCAGAAAGATGGCGGACGACCCCAGCGCGGCGGATAGGAACGTGGAGATATGGAAAATCAAGAAGCTGATCAAAAGTTTAGAAGCTGCCCGTGGGTAAGTAATACATTTTTGTCACATTTCGAGGTAATTGTCTGGTCGGAAGTACTTGAGTTTAAGGGTTCGGGTGATTGTGTCAATGTATACCGCCGCAGCAGCTGGAAATGGTATAAATGGGGCCGAATTTGGGAGTGGTTAGCTTAGCATAGCTAACTTAGCTAATCGTTGCTTTTGCTTGTCGCTAGTTAGCCAATTGCTAGGCGCTAACGGATGTCGCATTTAATCTCCCTGGAAGTTGAAAACATGGTTTATTTTGGACAAAACACATTTTGTTTTTGTCAGTGTTTATATGTTGTAGCTGGCATTCCGAAGATTTTTATTCAGTTCAAGCTAGTAAGGTTGATGCTAGTTTTGTTGCTAATGAGAACCGCTAATAGACGTCATCTTTGGAAAGAGGCCGGCATGGGTGTCTTAAACAAAAAAAGCAGCACGTTGACGAAAAAGGGAAGGCCGACTAGCTTGTAGTTACAGTTTCACAGTCCAAATGACGTTCGTCTGCTCTTTTTACACGCAAATCATACGACAGAGCCTCTTAATTTCCTCTAGAGTCCACTAAGTTAGTCACCTCATGGCAGCCGAACTGCTTGACGGTTCATTACAGCGTTACTGGTTTCAAACTGGTCAGGTCAAAAAGAATTCGAGATCAGTTGTTGGCCGACAGGGACATTGTGGGCCTCTTGAATTATCAAACAAGGCATGTGAATGTGGGTGTTACTTCACTGGCTTGTAGCTTGCTCTGCGACAGTTTGACGTCTAGTGTTGCGCAGAATTTGCTGTCCTGTGCTCCCCTGCCTGCCATGTCACACACTCAGTTGACTGTTTGCCCTACATTTATCCAGCCTCTTCTACCTGGCTGTGTGCGTGTCAGCCTGTACTGCTGTGATTCATCTGTTGATTGGTTGTAAATAAAAGGACAACAATGCAAAGTAGCAAGACTTAAACTTAGTCTTTGTTTCAAGGACAAAGCTTGTGTACTATGTAACTGAAAGCCCATACCATTTGTCCCTCAACCTGCCAGACCTTGTCAAGGTGATATTTTGCCAAGAAGTGTTGTGTATTTACAAAACTAAATTAGAGCAAACAATTGCGCTATCTTGGAGGTAATCACATGGCTCAACTGGTTTGGCGTAATCAAAGTTGATTATTATATGGCCTTGATATTAGATGCCAGTTTCACCATGGCATACCTAGGAGTGGCATAATTGTCAGTTATTCAGTCTATTCCATCACTTCTATGGCTTCTTGGCTGTGTACAAATGCTGTTATATGCACTAACATTACATCCTCACTTTCTCTATAGTAATGGCACCAGCATGATCTCTCTGATCATCCCTCCAAAGGACCAGATATCAAGAGTGGCCAAGATGTTGGCTGATGAGTTTGGCACTGCTTCCAACATTAAGAGTCGAGTCAACAGGCTCTCTGTTCTCGGGGCCATCACCTCTGTACAGCAAAGACTAAAACTCTACAACAAGGGTATGCATGTAAAAGAATGCCTATTTTCTTTTGGGAAATGGTAGTGGTTCTTGGGGGCAACAGAAAAGAAATTCATATTGGCATATCATTGTATTATTGTAATATTTTCAGCTATAATCGTTCCAAGGGGGTTTTTGAAAAAAGAGACAACTTAAAACATAGGATGTATTTACTTTCAAAACATTCAGCTCCAGTCCTCCTTTGAATATTTATGGTCTCTGGCTTTTTTCTTCCCTTCCCAGTGCCACCCAATGGCTTGGTTGTGTATTGTGGCACAATTGTGACAGAGGAAGGCAAGGAGAAGAAAGTCAATATTGACTTTGAGCCTTTTAAACCAATCAACACCTCCCTGTACCTCTGTGACAACAAGTTCCACACCGAGGTGAGAGAATTTCCTTAGTATTTTGATGCACATGCAAAATATTTTTTTTAGAGAAACTCTGTGGTATGTAAACCTCGCCTTGGTCTTTTTATTATTCTTTCTGTCTTCCACATTCTTATGATCCGTTCTTCCCTCACTAATGTCCCAACACAGGCATTGACAGCCCTGCTGTCTGATGACAGTAAGTTTGGCTTTATTGTGATTGATGGTAGTGGGGCACTCTTTGGCACACTGCAGGGCAACACCAGGGAGGTGCTGCACAAGTTCACTGTGGACCTACCCAAGAAGCACGGTACTGAACTGGAATGTTTAGAAAATATATTTTACGTTGTTTGTTTTGTTTTTATTTGTTGTTTTTTTTATCTTTGCTTTGCTCTTTCAGGCAGAGGAGGACAGTCT
Source organism: Perissodus microlepis (assembly GCF_051167445.1). Taxonomy (NCBI): domain Eukaryota; kingdom Metazoa; phylum Chordata; class Actinopteri; order Cichliformes; family Cichlidae; genus Perissodus; species Perissodus microlepis. The sequence goes on from NC_140462.1 coordinate 11,491,978, forward strand.
GCTCTGCGTTTTGCTCGACTGAGAATGGAGAAGAGACACAACTATGTGAGAAAAGTAGCTGAGACAGCTGTTCAGCTCTTTGTGTCCAATGACAAAGTTAATGTGGCAGGAATGGTCTTGGCTGGCTCTGCTGATTTCAAGACTGAACTCAGCCAGTCTGACATGTTTGATCCAGTAAGTATGATGTAGTGAAACATTTTTTTTTTTTTTTTTTCACAAACTTCTCACTGCAGTGAATAGATGTCCAAAAGAAGGCTGGTGACCTTTTAAGTGTTTGTTCCGAGTTGTATAAATATGTATATTTAATAACTATCTAATATTGTAAGAAATAAACACTGGTATTTGGTAGTAGTGATGAAGTAGTGACATAGCAAGTTTATTTTAAACATGATGTGTGCAGCCATACTGTAAATGGAAAGTGCCTTCTTTAATTTGCCAGTAAGCCACTGATATAGCTAAATCTTATGTCTTTACAACCAATAATGGAATGTGGTTGCACAAACAAAGAAAGAGACAGATATGAAAATCTGCATATCCCACACTTTACTGCAAGCTTTGGTTAGCAGTTAATGAGTTTGAGGGACTTTCTAAGGCTTTGGGGAATATAACCAGCAGCGTAGTCTATCATTATTGTCAGCATATTTATTGTGGTAGCTTTCTCTATTTTCTTTATCTTGTCAGCAACTTTGTTTGGTTCCTACTTTGTCTGTAAAAGTTACTAACAACTCTTTGATTTCTACAGAGGTTACAGGCAAAGGTTCTGAAGCTAGTGGACATCTCCTATGGAGGAGAGAATGGTTTCAACCAGGCTATTGAGCTTTCAGCAGAGGTCCTGTCGAATGTGAAGTTCATCCAAGAAAAGAAGCTCATAGGTGAGTGTGTGTGTGTGTGTGTGTGTGTTCGGTTTTCCTTTTTTTGTTAAAGGTAAAATCTTCAAACTTTTTCCTGATGATTCTTCTGTATTTACAGGGAGGTACTTTGATGAGATCAGTCAGGATACAGGGAAATACTGCTTTGGTGTAGAGGACACACTGAAAGCCCTTGAAATGGGAGCTGTGGAGATTCTCATAGTCTATGAGAACTTAGACACCATGCGTTATGTTCTTCGTGTGCATGGGGCAGAGAGCAATGGAGCAGAGAATGGTAAACAAACGACTACAGTGTTATCTGCAGTAGCTGAGACAAAAAGCAGTAAATGAATTCTAATTGTGATCCTACAATTCAAAAGTTTCTTCTTTGTTCTTCAGATGAGAAGACTTTGTACCTAACGCCAGAGCAGGAGAAAGACAAGTCTCACTTCACAGACAAGGAGGTAAGTGCTGCAGAAGAGGAACTGATCTCTGGGAGTTAAGTTGGACCCATTCCCTGTGATGTGATGCCTTACTAACGCTGGTTGTGTTTCTAGACGGGGCAGGAACATGAGCTGATCGAGAGCATGCCACTGCTGGAGTGGTTTGCGAACAACTACAAGAAATTTGGAGCCACGTTGGAGATAGTAACAGACAAGAGTCAGGAGGGGTCCCAGTTTGTCAAGGGCTTTGGAGGCATTGGGGGTGAGCACACTGTTGTTTAATAACGGTTGAATGTTTGATCAAAATGAAGTTAGGAATATATTTGATATATGTGGTTCAGTGATGATTTCGTCATTGGGTCGTTATGATGATCTAGTAATTGTACTCGAGTATAATTCATGTATTATGCACTTGAAGATAGTAGCAGTAGAGAAGACAAACAGTTCCTCTTCTTCTTATTCTGATTCATGCTTCATCTTGGTACAGGTAAGGCCTCATATAGACATTGTTGTACAGTAGAAATTTGTATTATAGAGGGCTTCACCATGTAAAATAGGAGAATTGGGGCAGAGGCACTGTTGAATTGTTGTATAAAAAGTAGAGATACTTGTGGCAATTTAAATTGGTTTAGTGGTGTAATACATTTTAATGAGGATCTTAAAAGGATTTCAGGACTTTGTGCTTTTCACAATAGAAACACCATCATTCCAGGACCCCTAAAAGCACTGTTGGGTTTTTTTGAAGAAGTAGTAGTAGTTAAATTGTTAATTTTCACCCAATATTTTAAATTAGAAGTAATTTTAGACAAAGGAAGCATTTAACTATTAGGGGTTTTATTAGTTACGCAAATGATTTAGGTTATTTAATTATAGGTAATAAACAAAATATATTTTAGAATTCAGTAATAAACAAATGGTAAAAAAATATAATACCCAACACATCTAAATAATTGAATTATTATAGAAGAAAACTGTTATGGACAAGTTAAAGGAATTTTGAGTAACAAGTTATGGTCGTTATGCTAAAACAAAAGCATTTATTAGGAAAAGAGCACTATTGTGAAACAATTTGAATTTGACTGACGTCACAGTTGGCTGAAATAAAACAAACACAATTTCATTAACTATTGTGAAGTTTTATCGCAATGCACCTACACCTGTCTTATCCATCATCCACACTGTTCCACCTCAGTTTGTAGCTCAGCAGGCCTTGGACTCGTTCATTTTAGGTATTCTGCTCTGGACTTTGCTTTTTATTAGGCCTGAGTAGATCGCTACACTCAGGGTTCTCTGCTCAGTTCAGCAACCCGCCTGGTTCTCCACATTCCACACTTCTCCGGCTCCATATCCCATCCATGACCTGTTCAGCCTGGCAGAAATTCCTCGTCTTCTATCCGACTACAGTCCCCTGTATATTTATCTATCAATGTTATCTAGCCAGCTCTGGCTTATGCAGTCTTCATATCAAAATGAGTGTAAATGATACATGTTGCTAGGCAACCAGGCAGGGTGAGTGGATTTTACATTAATTTCTGTGGGGTCAAAGTGACATGTGGTAAGTATATCTTTTTATTCCACACACTCCTAAATGATGAGTGAATCCATTTTTAGTTAAAGTCATGAAATCTTTTTGTCTTTAGAGTTTTGTTTGTTTGTTTGTTAACCCTAAAATGACCCCCTTGGCACTTCTAATACTAAAGTCTAATACTTTCAGAATTCATGTTTTTCCCTGCCACTGTTTAGCCAAAACAAGTTGCCATCATATCACACTACTTAATCTCTCATCTTTTGTATTCCTCAGGTATCTTGCGGTACAGGGTGGATTTCCAGGGCATGGAGTACCAAGGAGAGGACGATGAGTTCTTTGATTTGGATGACTACTAGGTAGTCTTGGACTGATATTGGGAGAAAAAAATGAATGAAGAAATAAGGAAATAAAAATGCCACCTCTCTTGCAGCAAGCGAGAGGTGCAACTGTGTTGACCTATATATATGACAGACACACCTTCCAGTTCACCTGTTGCATACACAAACTTGCACATACTTACACAACAAAATGCATCACACAGGCCGAAGAGGAGTGAGATTTTCTTTCATCCAGAGAGGGAGAAAGCCCTTCCTGAATAAATCCCTGCCTTAGAGTGCTGGTTCCTTCCCCTAGTTGGATTGGACTTGACTCATTTTTGTTCTTTTCTTTTTTTTTTTTCTTTTTTTTTTCTTCCTCCCCTCGATTTTGAATGAACACAACAGCAAGTTCCCAGATTCCTCGTTGCCGCTGCCCCCGGTCCTAAGATGAACTTTGGATTCACTCCTGACATACAGAAAATATATTTTCCTTTAATGCATCATCATGTCCCTATCCTCTCTCCCTTCCTTCTATGCTTTCTCTCTCTCTCTTTTTTTTTCTTTTTTGCATTTCATTTTTTTACTGGTAACTGCTGCTGTTGTATTTTATGAGAGTGGGGGATTTTTTTTACCTGGGTTTCTGTAGAGAAAGGGGGACAAAGTATTAAATTTCAACTGCTGAAAACCATTGCTACCTCCTCATCTGCTGTGGTCTCACTCCTGTGCCATCTCATTTACTTAAAAGGCTGACCTTTTCCTGACAACAAAATTGATATGTTTTGTGAGTGACGCGTGCATGACTTTTAGACAGTTTAGTCATCTTATTCAATCGTCAGACTTGCCACATAATGTTGAAATTTTCTACATTTTAAATTGCAAAAGGCAGTAAAATCACATCTTTAATATAGCTATTCATTATAAATCTTGGCCTTTACATGCAGTCATCTCTTTAAATGAACTTCCCTTAAATGAAATATCCCGTGTACACATTGGATTGCATTTGTACATTTATCTGACCACTTTTATAAATCTAAATTAATTAAAAATCTCAATTTGTCATTGCTTTCCTGCCGACAGTTTTTATAGGATGTGTTGGTCTAGAAAGTTGGTTGTGACATTTGCGTGTCGAATAGGGGAGCAAAGGTAAGAGCAAATGGCCAGGTTCTCGTTCATAATGCAAAGAGCAGAATTCGTGAAGACGTGTTCCCTAAAGATTTGTAGAGAAGGACCTTGGTAAATCATGCCTTAGATTATAAATATAGCAAGCTGAGGAAGTAAACCTACACTGGTGAATTTTCTGGCTCCAGTTGCTGAGAAGGCAAACAAATTGACCTGCTTATTATGGTATTAAACCAATGATGGCGTAATAGACTGGAGGGTTGGGGATGTGAGTAATTCAAACCCATACACTTCGCAGGGATTTGCAGGAAAGCAACAGCAGTTCAGCTAAGGTGAAGTTATCCCAAAGATCCTGGTTTATTGCCTTGTCTGGATTGCTCGGCTTAAAAGACGAAACAAAAAATTGGGACCAGGCTTTCCTGCGTCTGTATTGATGGAGTTTCAGGTTTTAAGCTGCAATGTTAATTCATCATTTATTGAACTGGTTTCTGGTTGTTATAATGGTTGTTAGTGGTTCTTGTTACCACTTTTGATTATCTATCACTACTTTGTTGAATTTGTTTTACCCATGCATAATCCTGAGTTTGCTAAAGTGTGTATTTGAAAACTTTAAATTAAGCGTCATAAAGTATCTGTTTCTGTCATGCCGCATATTTAAAATAGCCAACATCCTGCAGCATCTCAGAGAAAAGCTATGCGGATGATTGATTTTGCCTTGGTGTATTCCTCTTCAGGATAGCAACAGCATCTTCATCAGTTTGCCTTTTTGTTTGGGGGAGTCACCGGGGAAGCCTTGGTAGCACGGCAGGCCAATCAATAAAAGGCAAAGAGGCGAAACCACGCCTACTTAGCCAAAATCTATCCAATCGGCGTCTTATTAAAGTCCATGGGCGTTACCATCCCCCCACCCACCCTTTTGACACTGCCCTACCAAAGCTGTGTGGCTGAGCGAAGTGGATGACGTCTCTGAATTTGCGGGCCGCCGACGCAGGGCTGGGTTTCCATTTTCATAGCGAGTTTCGGGGGGGATCGTCAACATGGAGCAGGAGATGGAGGACAAAACGGTGGAACTGGTGGTAAGATCTTTTTCTATATGGCATTATGAACAACCGAATTGATCGCTGTCAGTGTTTTATTGAGGAAATCGCCGAGGCTCGATTCGACGCCAGGAACGGGCTGAAGCGACTTGTCGGGAGAGGTGGAGGAAAAAGGAGGGGGAACCAGAAATCAGAGGGAGGGCCTGAAATTATCGATACATTTTGCTACGAATGCTCCGCATACTGGTTGGATTGATTAACAAGTCCCAGACATCTCTCTCTGATAAATTTAAAACCTGTGTTGGTTTGGGTACAGTTTGTACATAATGGGAAAAATTAAGAGGTTGATGTGCAATCGTCGGTCGAAGGCAGACGAGAATTCTTGGGGTAGCGTTTACTGCGGTGACGCTGCGCCACTTTAACTGGGCCCTGCCTGATTCTTAGCTAGCCGCCATGCTAATACTGACTAGAATGTCGTGAACTACGTAAATTTACGGGCAACGCGATGTTATATCATGTAGTTTTAGGGTAAGACGACTTACTCGGTAAATGATGTGTCAGTCACATTTTTATATTTTATGTGAACAAAGCTAAAATCATAACAATGCGTTGCTTGTGTGTTTATATTTTTTAAAGTGCGTAGAAGGAAGTGTATTGCTTTTTCATTCACACAGCGTTACCTCCACTAGCGAGCATTAGCAATTAGCTTAATAGCAAGCTTGCTAAATACGCTGCTTGACACCAATTTCTACATTAAAAACAAACGGCTGACTATGTCTAGAAAAACTATTTTTGTAACCACAAACATAAATTAAGACGACTGTATTATTTTCATTTTTAGTCAATTCAATTTTGCCAAAAACTATTGGGTTTATTGTACATTTATTTTCTGCCTCGATAAACTAGCCAGCTAGGCTAACTGTAGCCTACCAGCCGCTAACATTTACTCTGTGGGGTCAAAGTGGTCGTAAGGAAGACGTCAATTAATACGAGGATCTGATTTGTTATGTCAGCGAAACTGACCTTTAAAAGAATTTCAGTTTACACGTGTTTGGAAGATTTATCGGTTTGTGCAAGAAATACAGTGGTACTGTACAAATTAAAGGTTGAAAGCCGGGCCTAGTAAATAATGTCTTATATTCCTTAGTAGATAATAAGATGTAGTCCTGTTAAGTTGGAAAAAACAGTTTCGTAAAAGAGCACCTAATATGTACTTGTACTAAAGAGTCATTGGCTTAAGCATTACAGGTGTCTATAGCCGCTGTCTGCCAAAAAGTGATTCCCCAGATGTTTGCATTCGTTTTTATGTTCAATATACTTTCTAAATGTGATGTAATCAATAAGATTTACGAAGGGGCTATTATAAAATAAATAAATTATGTGTATTGTAAGTAATATATACTTACAGAAGAGTAGGTACAATACTGTAGAGTTATAACTCTACAGTATTGTACCTACTCTTCTTTCTAAATATAGTCAAGCGAGTTATTTTTTTCCACTTAAAACATATTTCTAGAGCTGGTATGTTGTTTGTTGTAATATCTGTTGCTTTCTTATCCAGATGTCTTAAAAAACGTTTTGTTAATCTCAATTAGACTTTTTAAAGGAGGGATAAAAATCACAAAATTGATGTCAAAAATATTTCATGATTGATAAACTATATTTTAACATGCCATTCACAACAGTTTGAGAATCCGCAATAATTTTTTTTCCTTTGGCAAATAATCACTTTTTGGTACAACATCTATGAATGACCTAAATCATTCTTCAGTAATTAAGAGCGAGTTGTCTTAAATTGGTAATCCCACCAGACATCACAAAGGGGCTTAAAAGTTTATCAGGAAAAATTGGAGGTTTAAATTGCAATGTGGGTAAATAAAGTGACATTTTTGTATGGTTTGAGTAGTAATTTGGCCTTTCAGTTGAAGTAAATGGTAAAACTTAAAACAGAATTTAAGTGCTTGAACAGCCTTAGAATATGTGTCTAGTAATAAAAGCTATTTATCATATATTCAGCCCATGGTTTTCAATTCAACGCTTGGTCATAATTTTCTTGACCAAGGAAAAAAAGCTTAACATGTGATTAAAGTCATTAAATTACACTAAAGGATAAGACAAAGTGGAGCATAAATTGTTTACCTGCACAGAAAATTGAGAATTTTGTCTGGGTTGTGTTCATGTGTTTAATTTTATTTATTTATTTGTCCCAGTGTTATTCACTAACCTCTCATGAGAGTGGGGATGGCAGAACAGTGGGTGGGGCTCATGTCAAAGCGAGAGTGACATTAATTGACGATTAATACCATTGCCCCTCCCTCTCCTCTACCTATCCCCACCCAGTTCATGTCTAATAATGCTTCCGTGTGTATGTTTATCAGTCTGTATCTGTGTGTGACGGGGTGTGTGTTCCTGCGCTCACCGTGCCAATGTGTGTAGCTCTAATACTGGTTTTTCCCCCTCACTATCCCCCACCTCTCTTCCTCCTCTTTCTCCACCTTTGATGGTTACACGCTCACTTCCTCTCAATTTCAAACCAAACCATATTTATTTATCCATTCTTTTTGTCCCGTTACACACATTTACACTTCACTTGTCCTGCTTCTCACTCCCCACCACTTCCATCCATCTATCCATTCATTGATCCATCTATTCACTCACCCTTTTTGGTTTCCACCTCCCAACTTCCCAACATCCCCCCCCCCCCCTCCTTTACTTCCCACGTCTCTCTTGCTCTTCCCTTTCTCTTCCTCCCTCACCCTGTCCACTTCGTTCTCCTCCTCCCTTCCTCTCTCTCTTTCACACAGTGCTCTGTGCCTCGCTCTCTCTGGCTGGGCTGCTCCTCGGTGGCTGAGAGTTTGTGTGCACTCAGGTGCCTGCAGAGCATCCCCTCCACCCGGGCTCACAACCAGGTTCTGCCTCTCTCCTCTTAATTCTGCTGCTCCTCCTCCTTTCCCCTCCTCCCTTGCCATCTCCTCACCCTTTACTTTTTCTTTGCCCACCCCACACAACTCCTCATACCACCTTGGTGCACACAGCACCCACTCACCCCCTCACCCTCCTACCTCCTCACCTTCCGTTGTCCTGTCCTGTCCTCCCTGTTCGAAGCACTCTGCTCTTGGGTTCTTCTTTGGTGCCTCCTCAAACACTCTCTGCTTAAAAGTAATTTTATTTATACAAAGTATAACATGGTACTTTCAGATATTTTGAAACAGAACAGTGAAAACGATAAAGTTGCCAGTGCTTTGTCTTGTTTAACCAAAAAAAAAAAGAAATCTGGATATGCCAAGTTTGAATAGTAAACTATTTCCTGAGTACTTTGTTATGGTAAGAGAAGGGATGCAAGGGTACCAGAGAATAACCATGCACTGAGGAGTATTGTTTTCTCTCCTTCTACCTGGAGGTGTGAGGGACGAGGTGGGGGTCCTCCTTCAAGCTCTGAGAGGCTACATGTTTGCTTGCTTGCCTGCCTAGCTAAACCTGGTGTCTTTTTTGTGTGTGTGAATTTTATTTCTTTTTGCTTTTTCTTTTCTTCTATGCATGATCATTAACACTAGTAAGACCACCATGGCTTCTTATTCTGTCTGCTTTGGTAATTGAGAAGACCATTATGGCTTCTTATCCCATTTGACTTGGAACTTGAAAAAAATCCAAGTACAAAGTCTTGGTATTTGGATCTTTTTGTTTGTGTGGTTGTACTGATTGCAGCCACTCAGTTCTGTTGATTTTGCTCAAGCTCTTCCTGTAGCAGCATCACCAAAAGATGGTTATCTGCACTGAGCAAACTTGCAACAGCTCACACTTGAAGTGTAAAAAAAAAAAGTAAAATAAACAACAGTGTCTACATGACCGTGCAAGCAGCTTTCAGGATAGAGCTTGTTTATACTGCAAAGAAAACTTTTCAGCTCCTGAAAAAAGCTTTAACAGATGGGCTTTTATAATATATGGACCAACAGGTACACAATGTAGATTTGTTTTACCCCCCCTGACATTACTGTTTTTAGATGATACCTATGGGTCATTCATCACCCACACATGTATACAATAGCTCTGACCCTCTCTGAGGTAAACCTCTTTTGTATCCCCAGGTTCCCAAACAGGAAATGTGTACATTAAGAAGTATAGCAGTAAACCTATAAATTACATCGATGAATTGGTGTGTTTCAAATGTAGATATGATTTAGATGGTTTTTGCTTTTTTATTTTTGCTGAGTGTACAGTTTGTTTTGAAGGCCTGTTAGCTCAGGAATATGCTTTTTTTTTTTTTTTTTTTAAACGGTTAATCTTACAGAGTAGAAACAAGCCTCCTAACATCAGCAGTTTGTATTTTTAACAACTCTAAATGATAAACCAGGAGCCCCCAAGAATACAGTTGGTCTGTGATTTTTGCTGGATGTGTCTAATTAGGAATAACAATTGTTGTCTGCCGTTGGCTTTCAAACAAATATACATACTCTAAGGAGGCTAATAGTTTTAGTTGAATGTACAGAACATGTCAGTACATAAGCTGTGGATAACAATGTTGGTATTAAAGTTTCTATAGCATGTTTGCAGTCCATTTACAAAGGATGCTAGAAATGGCTTAGATCTTATTTTCTTTCTATCATTTGTATCTCAAAGACCAATATCTCTTTTATTACAGTTATACCTGAGCTGAGTGCCAGTGACATACCCAAGATTTTGCCTTTTAATTTCCTGTCCAGACTATTTGACCCACATCACAGACAAGCAAGAGGATAGATTCTTTGTTGCAGCGCTTTGTTTTCTCTTTTCTTATTTTCTTTTCTTTCCTCACTTTGTGTGTGTGTGTGTGTGTGTGTGTGTGTGTGTGTGTGTGTGTGTGTGTGTGTGTGTGTAAGGCTGTTTGTGCGTGCACGTCTCAGAAACTTGATGGTTACCCCCTCCTTGGCTGTGTTTGTTGCATTTTTGCGTCAAACGCTATCCACACTGCTGCCCCAGCTCTGAAAGTGCCTTTAAACACAGACTGAGTGAGAATGAAACACTAACCTGTGGCACGTCTTTGTTTTGTTCTTTATCCACAGAACACATCAGGGATGGAGTCACAGAACCTTGTGGACGATCTTTCGCCAAAGAAGAATACAGTTCTCAAGGTGTGCTTTATTACAGTATTTTAAATGTACATACAACATTGGTATGGTTTATTATTTAAGAATTGTTTTAACTTTTGTTAAAGCTTCAGCTGACTTTAAAACTGTTACGATTTGGACCTTTTTGGATTCTTAAAATACAGTAACCTTTGATATTTACATTAAAGGTTTTGTTGTCTCCTGCTGCAGTTCAAATGAAAACACCACTAATCAGTCTCTCTCTCTTTCTCTCTACTGTGTGTCTGGAGCTTTATTGCGTGGCAGTAAAAATTTATTTTGAACTTTCGGCAGCATTAATCCCCTTCATTCACGCCTATAAATGGGCTTCAATAAGCACAGCAACCTTGAGCTTCAGTGTCTCCCCCACCTTTTTTTCCTCAATGTATTTATTTTTATTTAGAAAGCTTTCTAGATGGTAAAAATACAATTATTTAGTAACATTAGATTTCATTACTTGAAAAACTACATTTGAGTTCAAATCGTTTTTAATGCCATGGTGTTAGCTGGGAAACTATGCACTGAAGAACTTCAAGTAAGTTCACCAATCCACAGGTGACACTCCCAGTCAGCATTTTCTGTTCATACAAAAATGAGCTGCTGCTCAAAGTTTGGTATACAGTTGAAATGATTTCCTGTGTCACAGCGGGAGCCTAAAAGATTTAACTGACTGGATTTGCGTTATGTGACTATTTATCAACATCTTCTCAGTCTAACCCAACTAGACATTTAATCTTCATGTGCTCCTGATATTTACAGCTTAGTAACGGTCCTGTTGTGGGATCTCGTAAACGCCCGTCAGAGGGGAACTATGAGAAGGAGAAGGAGCATTGCATCGCCCTGTTTGACCAGTGGTCGGAGGCCGAGCAGGTGGAGTTTGTTGAGCGCCTGATTTCCCGTATGTGCCACTACCAGCACGGCCACATCAATTCCTACCTCAAACCAATGCTGCAGAGGGATTTCATTACTGCGCTGCCAGGTACCAACAGAGATTAGCGGATGTTTGTTACCCACAGGTTTTGCATGACGTACATCTTCCCTAACTGCATCGTAGCTCAACAAAGTTGGGTGGTCAAAAAGTCTTTGACCACCCAACTGTGTGTATATATGTGTGTATAAATTAAAAAAAAAAATTATTTTAAAAGGTAAACAGAAACATGAAACCCTTTTTAACCTTTTATAAGCATTTTAAAGGAATAAACGCAACTTGATTTATTGATTGTCTTTGAACAATTCAGAATAAATGAGCTCTGGGGACAGATAAACTAACGAGGTGAGGTAATGTCACTGCTTGCACTTGGTCACCTCTTTTCCCCCTCTGTCTAGCCCAAGGCTTGGATCACATAGCGGAGAACATCCTGTCTTTCCTGGATGCACGCTCGCTGTGTGCAGCAGAGCTGGTATGTAAGGAGTGGCAGAGGGTCATCTCTGAGGGTATGCTGTGGAAGAAGCTCATTGAACGCATGGTCCGAACTGATCCGCTCTGGAAAGGCCTGTCCGAGAGACACCAGTGGTAAGACCGAATGCAGGCACTCCCAGATGCAGGTTAATAAGACAATGAAAATGATATTGTAATGTGTATTGAAAGAAATCTGTTTAAAATATGGGTAAAAAAAATGTAAAAGGTTAATTTTACATACAGGAAAGCCTGAGGATAAAGTGGAAAGGTTATCCTTGGTTGGGCTTTAGTGTCTGCTTCACATGCAGAAATTCCCAGTGCACAAAGGCGAGTGTCATTCCCTCTCTTCCCCCCCTCAGGGAGAAATATCTGTTCAAGAACCGCACCTCAGAAATCCCACCCAACTCCTACTATCACTCCCTCTATCCCAAGATCATTCAAGATATAGAGGTAAGTCATAACGCCTAATGTGATTACGTTCTCATTATTTTTTTTTTATCAGTTTGTATTATTGCACCAGATATTATTTGTCATCATGATTTTAAAAAAATGGACTTAAGTAAGCAAACTGTTTATAGGCATAACTGTATAAGTTTGAAAATAACAAAATTAGTTACTGAGCTTCACATGGATTATTATTTTGGATTCAACAAAGAGCAATGTGAATGTAATTATCCTCTCGAATGATTAACGTCTACAGTTTTATTTTCACGTTCACATTTTGCTACACTCGTACAAATACTTCTTGATTATGAGTAATAAATGAAAAGATGATTATTGTTTTCATGTTAAATTATCATCACAATAATGCTGAAACCATTTTGTAGCCTGGTAGATGTTGTATCTGTTACAGACCTCTTTGTTTCTCTTTCCATCTAGACTATTGAGGCTAATTGGCGATGTGGCAGACACAACTTGCAGAGGATTCAGTGTCGCTCAGAAAACAGTAAAGGGGTTTACTGTCTCCAGTACGATGACGACAAGATCATCAGTGGCCTTAGGGACAATTCCATCAAGGTAACCGATACTTGGTTATAAATAAAACATATTATTTTTGTGTTTTTTCTCTTTATGGCTTACCATCTTACTGTGTGTGGTGTTGGTCTGAACCAGCAGAGAGTGAGATAGAGAACAAGTGAATTATAGGAAAGAAAGTCTCAACTCCAGACATGCTGTGTGTATCTGTCTGCCTGTGAGGGGCCTGCAAGAAGATGAGGATGAAGAGAAGGGGTGGATAGGGGAGGAGAAGAGCAGATTTGTCATCTTATTGTTATGTAGGAGGCTGACGCACAGCAAGGGAACAGCTGAATGGCTCTTATGCACATCAGTGCAGCAGTAGGGAAATGGGGCATGGATGCTGCTGTGAGACTGGGCCATTCTTAGCATGACCCAAATCTGCATTCTTTTAAAAACAATTTCTTTATTTGTCTAAATCTTCCTGTGCTTCACTCATCTCTTCAATTTTTTTTTTTTTTTTTTTTTTTTTTTGGCTCCTTTTAGATCTGGGATAAACAGACTCTGGAGTGTCTGAAGATACTGACCGGTCACACAGGCTCAGTATTGTGTCTCCAGTATGATGAGAGAGTCATTGTGACCGGGTCTTCTGACTCAACTGTCAGGTACAGCACATCTTTTTCCAGAAATAACACAGGGTGTTTTTTGGAGTAGGTCAAAGCTATGTCAGCAAGATGAACAAATGGTTCAAGTTACTGAAGAGAAAGTTGTGGAAGTCTGAATAAAGCAGAGGATACCACTCGGTATGAATACATCGTATCACTATATTTACTTCTGCTTTTGCTACATTTTCAGTTTCAACACTCATAACTTTAACATTTTAAAAACGGCCTCAAAATGCAGGCAAGTATCTGAAAATAACTTTTTTTTTTTTTTTTTTTTTTTACAATCCCCTGACATGGATATCTATGTAGATAATTGGAAGTTGGTTTAAAGCCATAGGACAGGGGTCTCAAACTCAATTGCACAGGGGGCCAAAACTCACTTTAGGTCGCGGGCCAAACAAGATAAAGATTTATTGAACACACTAAAACAATGTTTTTTTTTTAAACATAAATATGAATAAAAACAGACAGGAATATTATTCCAGATTAAATAAACTTAAAAAAATAAACTTTAACTTTAAATATTTTGCTCTTCATAAAAATATATCCTGTCAAAATTATGCAAGTTAGAAATATGAACATGCTGCCAGAAACCCCAGAAAAAATAAATGAAAACATACACAAGGTTCTAGCCACATGTAGACGGAGCTGGGCATTGCTTTAGGAATGGAACTAATAAACTGTGCGGGCCATTCAGTGTCGTACTTTCCCTTGAGTGTATCATTACACTGCAGCTCCATCTGAATCTGCACAGGTGCAGTTCAGCATAGTGCACTGACTTGGTTCAACATTACTTGGCAACAGGGAAAGTGAGGCAGGTTGCACTGGTGCATTTGTGACAGCTTCACTTGAAATGCCTTCACCGCATCATACATCCCATGCCCATGAACTGACAGATTTCCTTGCTGAGCTCAAAAACTCTATTGAGAACTTTTCCCAAACTCAGCCAACGGACCTCTGTATGATGAGGAATGTCGGCAAACTCTGAAATTGACGGTGATTTAAACTTTTAGCTCAGATAAAATTTATGATTTGCGTTATGGTGATCATTACATGCTCCATTTTTTAGGACTTTACCACACAGCCTTTCCTGGTCTGTGATGCAGTGAGTGATATGCTGTTAACTCACGGGTACAGTTCTCCTCATGCATCTTTACTCGCATCCTGCCAACTAGTCCGCTTTTTTTCACCGCACAACACTGGCGCTCCATCTGTTGTAAGTCCAACAAGTTTGTCACAGGGCAGTTTCATGTCGGTTACACTTTGACATACGTTTTAAAAAATGTCTTTTCCTGTTGTTGTCCCGTGCATCGATTTAATGTTCAATATTCTATACTTTCATCCACAGCAAGAGAGTATGCAATGAAGTTTTTGCCTCTTTCACACAACTGTGTTCTTAAATCAGTGGCCATCTCACAAACCCGATCAGCAATCGTATTTCTGCTCAGGCTCACATTTGCCAAAATCTGCGTTTTGTCTGGACACATGACGTCGCACAGCTTCATCTTGCAGCTCTTCAGAGTGGTACCGGGCTGATTTGGCTTTCTCCTCTGCTACAATAAAACTTGCTTTCACAACAGCTTCACTTTGTGGTTTTGCTCTGCTGAAATGTCAGATTCTTCTTTAGCTCTTCTACTTTCTGTAGTTTCTGCTCTGCATTTAGGTTTTTCAGCTTATCCTGACGTTTTGTCTCGTAGTGCCGTCTTAAATTAAATTCCTTAATTACAGCCACATTAGCTCAACTAATAAGACACACGGGTTTACCAGCAATGTCTGTAAACATATATTCAGTCACCCACTGGCGCTGAAAGGCTCTGCTTTCAGAATCAACTTTTCTCTCCACCATTGTGAGCGGCTAGCTTCGCAATAACAGAAGTTTGACTTGATTGACGCGGGAATGTTCCCAGTTAGCCTAGCGTTCAGCAAGGAGGCTGCAGCGCTGCATTATGGGATCTGTAGTTTGTATATTATTAGCGCCTCATATCGCTGGGCCATGCATAACAATAATAGTACATTTATATAAAATGATCTCACGGGCCGGATATAAATGTACGCCGGGCCGGATGTGGCCCGTGGGCCTTGACTTTGACACATGTGCCATAGGAGATCCTATGTGGTACAAGGTTCTTTTTTCTTTTTTTTTTTTTGTCTGCATTTTCTTTTAGATCTCTTAGATTGGTTACTGATGCATCCAAAGTAAAACATAAAATTCAACAAAGTGTAAGAATATGACCTAGAACCTGGACTTTTTTCCAGCAAAGAGCTCCAATTGGATTAGAGGAAAAAGCAACCACTCAGAATCCTTTACACTGTTCTCCCATCTACACAGCAGCAGTTTATGCTATGAGCTTGAAATCCTTGTCTCATATCCACACTTACAGCCAGGTTAATATTGCCAGCTAACATAACTTGCATGTCTTTGGACTGCAAGAGGAAATGAGAGCACCTGGAGATTTTTAGTAGTCTTATTTATGTATTTTTTTTAATTTATTTTTTAATTTGACATCATTTAGTAATATGTTTGGTAAATGTGCTTTTCTAACAGCATCCCATCCGTCTTGTAAAAGCTTATAATGCTCAAAATACTTTATGCATGTATTGAGGAATCCTAATGTGTGCTTGTTTCACAGCCGGTCATGACTACAGCCGGTGTTGTGCATCTAAGAAATTGAATATAAAAACTTTAGCATATATCCTATCAAAATGAATTAGTTTTACTGTTTTTATTGGAGATAGTTGGATGCATTTCATTGCAAATATTGAACGTCTTGGCTTGTTGTGTATAGGTTGACGCTTGTTTGGCTACTGCACACAGAAGCTCAACATTATTTCTCTTATTACTTCACACTTCAGGCGTACTCACTGGGCAGTATCCAAGGAAAATGTGACTTCACTTCCTTAGCAACAGTTTGACAGGCACTTTGTTTGTGGGTTTGGTTGTCAGCTTTTCCAGAGTGTTGTGCGTTTGACTCTTGGCGCCTTAGTACAGCTCACTGTGTGTACATGTCTGAAGTGTGAGATACTCTCTATTACAAATCTAGAAAAAAAATAAAATCTTGTGTGTCTCTATTGTTTTTCATTTTCCTTTGTTTTTCTTCCATGTCCTTTCCATCTCATTTTTGACCTCTCTTCCTGCTGCCCCATCTCATTTTTCTTTCCTTCAATCATTTTCCACTGTGTCATTTCTTCTTTCTTTGTTTGTACACCCCGTCCCTTGACACGTCTGTTTTTCCTTCTTGCCATGTTCTGTTTTCTTCCTCTTTCTGTCACCTTTGCCTTTAACATTCGACCCTGCTGACGTCTCCCTCCACTCTACAGGGTGTGGGAGGTAACGACGGGTGAGGTGCTGAACACATTGATCCACCACAATGAGGCAGTTCTTCATCTGCGTTTTGCAAATGGGTTGATGGTCACCTGCTCCAAGGACCGTTCAATTGCAGTCTGGGATATGGCCTCGCCTACTGACATCAGTCTACGCCGCGTCCTGGTGGGACATCGGGCTGCCGTCAATGTGGTTGACTTTGACGACAAATACATTGTGTCTGCCTCAGGGGACCGCACTATAAAGGTGACGACAGTTAGAGAAATGTTCCTTTACAAATCATTTCATTTTTTTTCTTTTTCTTTTCTTTTTCCAGAAATATTATCCATCTAATAAAATTTGGTTTTAGTTTTATTTATCAGTAGAACAGATGTACATGATTAAAAACCCTCTGACTAAAAATTTCCTTAAATGTTGTAAACTTTGTGTTGTCCCCCTGTGTAGGTATGGAGCACCAGCACCTGTGAGTTTGTTCGTACTCTAAATGGTCACAAGCGGGGAATTGCCTGTCTACAATACAGAGATCGTTTGGTGGTTAGTGGCTCATCTGACAACACAATTCGGTATGTGTGTGTGAAATTCATGGCTAAACTAGCAAACATATGTCCTCAAATTTAAAATCCGGTAGTCAGTTAAAACCATGGCCTTTGTTAGCAGATAAAGTCATGCTACGTAATACAGGCAAGAAAAGTAATTTGGGATTATGTAGAATACCTGTCAATGTTTCACTATTAAACACCTCTTAAATAAATGAAATGTCTGGCTAACGTGTTCAGCCTCCTGATGGGGCAAGATTACAGTAGCTGAGTTTATGATTGAGTATGCAAAAAGGATGTCTGATATGTTTGTTCAGTTATGTTTACATCTTCTTTTATTTGTATTCACCATCAAATGACAGCATGAGTGTAGAGGGCAGCCAGTGTAATGAAGATCCCAGAGTTGGCTTGTTTATGCTCAGTTTTGGCAACAGACATATTTGTTAAATACATCAGTGTGGGGTCATTCTGTGAGCAGCCATCAGCATTATTATTTTTCTGGTGTACATAAGTGGAAATCTTAGGTACCTCTTGGAGATGTGCCCCCAATCACCTGACTCTTACCTGCAACCTGTCACCTAACAGCTCAGTCTAGTCGCTGTGTCTTATTTGAATCCCTGCAGTACTACAAACTGATTGCAGTTGAAAAATCTTTGAAGCTTTGTTCCTTTATTTTGATGGATTTTTGATGTACAGTAGAATTTGGTTCCAAAGCTCAATGTCAATAATGTGTTGCATTTCTTTTTCTTAACTTGTAGTTTTCACAGGTGAGATTTTTATGTGAAGGCGCAGCGAAAGGAATTGTGATTGCATCAGCATAATACACAATCAGCAGATACGTTAGGGCAAATGGATAAATATTGAGTCTTTGGTCTTAGCAGTCACTTTATTTGGCAACTAGATTGTGCCTTCGTGACTGACTTAAACATAAGGAGTTATGCACAACTGTTGTCTGTTTGAAGTCTGTCAGTTTCAAAGGTTGTAATATTTTAGCCGAATTTAACATGAACACTTTTTATTTACAAGCATTTGCAATTTCTTTTTCTCTCAACAAGTGAGCTGAAAGTTTAAAAGTCCCAGTTTGACTTGTCAGTGTTTGGAATGATATTTTGGCACAGATTGCTGTGTAAACACTGCAGGGTCTGGATCTTGGTGTTTGTTTACAAAGGCTTCTCTTTCTGCAGGTTATGGGACATAGAGTGCGGGGCATGCTTACGAGTGTTGGAAGGTCACGAGGAGTTGGTGCGCTGCATTCGCTTTGACAACAAAAGGATTGTCAGCGGCGCCTACGACGGGTAAGTCATGTAAATACACAGTTTTGTGCACAGACTTTTGTTTTGGGTTTGTTTTGTGACATTTTGATTTGCCGTGCAGCAAAATTAAGGTATGGGACCTGCAGGCAGCCCTGGACCCACGAGCCCCAGCCAGCACATTATGTCTGCGCACTCTAGTGGTGAGTAACAGCGATTTAGCATCCCCAAGTGTCTGACTAATGAAGTGAGTGCAGCGCCTCTGGGGGAGGGGAAAAATGTGGATGTTTGCCTTTTTCTTACTAAAAATACAAGGAAATTTTAATTTTGATAGTTTTAACTGCCAGTAAATGTCACTACATTTAATGTGCATATTTGTTGATATTCAACGTAATCACGATCCAGATATTAGTTTGTACATTCACCTAAAACAAACAAAAAAACATTATGAATGCTCTTGAAAATACTCTCCACTAAATCTTATTGCTCTTTATTAAATAATTGTGTATAGAGCACTGGGCATGGATGATTCATTACAAATTAACTGTGTGACTCTGGTGGAAAACCCATTGTTTGAACTTCTAGTCAGGCCTCTTTAATTTATGGAAAACAGTAGTTCTTTTAATAATCTAGTTCTGTGTGCTAATTATGTAAAAATTATTTCCTAATTTGTTGTGTTTTCAGGAGCACTCTGGTCGCGTGTTCCGTCTGCAGTTTGATGAGTTTCAGATCATCAGCAGTTCTCACGACGACACCATTCTGATATGGGACTTCCTGAACGTCTCAACCAACGGCCAGTCAGAGGGACGGTCTCCTTCGCGTACCTACACGTATATTTCTAGATAGCAGGTACCTAGATACACCTGGCACTGTAAAACATTTCTATAAAAATCCAGCATTCTGTGTTTACCCTTGTGGTGCAGACCCACCTGTGTGACACTCTGGCTTTCTCACCCAGGTGTCACCATCAACCGTACCCTTTCTTGGAGGAACCCAGGGCTGATTGGTTGATCGGTGCATCCGTCATGGAAAGGAGCCCATCTCTTCTCGTTCCTCCTTGTCATCTCTCTGTCCATCTCCCACTCAGACCCCACCACCTCCTCCTCTCTGCCAGTTCTGACAGACTCTAAGCTTGTGCCCATTGCCTGCCCAGTAAAGCAACATATACACACACAGGTCAACACTGATGATTCCCTAGTACAAAACCAATGCAGCGCTCCCAAGAAGCTCACCTTCTACTACTAATTTATGTTTTGTAAAGTACACTAATGACAGTATTAACTTAGACCTTATATAAGTCACAAGCTCCCCCCCCCCCCCCCTTTTTTTTTTTTTTTTTTTTTTTTTTGTCGTCCCCTTGATACAAACTTAAAGCAGCTGCTTCTCCTCAGTTTTCAGTCCCAGCCAAAACTGGTTTCCACTGATATGGAATCGCTTATAGATATATATTTATAAATATATATATATATTACATAGACACACACGCGCGCACACACAGACACACATATGTACACGCACAGTGGCACAGTTGGACAGAGGATGACCGGAGCTGTGATGCGGGAGACAGAGACTCTTTACTCAGCTCTAGGAAAGAAGGGAAGGATGGGAGCTGGAGGGAGTGAAGGAGGGAGGGAGAAGTGTTTGGGATTGCATCCCTTCCTCCCTTTCACTCTCTCTTATGTCTCCCTGTCTCTCTCTTTCTCTCCACCCACCCCACCCTTCCTACGCTCCCTCTCCCCAACCTCCAGAGATGCACACTCGTTTGGAATATGGGGGTGCGCGCGCATACACACTCAAAGTTTGCAAGAGTGTGTGTGTGTATGTGGACTTGTGAAATGGCAGAACGGAGCAGAAGCGTCACAGACATGCATGTGAGGGTGCCTTGGATACAGCATCCTGGTACACCTCTGCTCTTTTTTTTTTTTTTTTTTTTTCCTTTTTTTCTTAAACTCTTTTCTTTTTTTATTACTGTTATTTTCTAATTTTATTTGAGTATTTTTGGTTCTTAGTACAAAAAAAAAATCATACTAAGCGTAGTCCTTTCTTCCCACCCTCTTGCTCTTTCTCTGTCTTCTTCCTCATTCTTTCTTCTAATCTTGACCTCTTGTCCATCTGTCCCTTTCACACCATCTTTCTCTCCTTACATCATCATCACCGTGCTTGCTTTGGTTATGAGAGAAGCTGGAATTCAAGAGCTCAAATTTAGCTGTAAACGGAGTTGTCTTGTCAAAAATTGTGTTGTATATTAAAAATGATTTTTTAAAGAAGAAAATGACCTTATTGTGAATAAAGTACTTGACAGTGGTGGAGTGTTGAGCCAACTGTAACATGAATGAGTGTCTAGTTGTCTATCTGTTCTCGTCTGTGTGGATGGTACGTGTGGTGTATGTGTGTGTTGCACTGCCTCTCCATCTGACTGAAAGTTCATTAGACCTTTATCTGAAGTATATTGTAAACAGGCTAGATGGGAAGGAAGTAGCTGTTGTTACCTACAAGAAAACAGTTGGACCGAAAATACCCTTACACACAATGACACTTAATGTATTCTATCAGATTGCTTGCAGACACACATTGTTTGGAGTACATGCAAATCTGAAAGAATGCTGCATGTAAATGCTGTCTGTCAACATGGAACATAGCCCTTTGGCAGGTACTTATCTTTTACCCTATTGCGTTTTCTAAATAGAAATGGTGTTTGTTTTTGTTTTTTTCCTGTTATTTTAAAAATTAAAAAGGATGGCAAGCATTATAAGAGCTGAACATGTACATTAGGTGCTGCACAAAATTTGAGTACAGAAATGTTTAACATAAAATCCATGGGGAAATTATCAGTTCTCCCTACTAGTGATCATCAATTTCAGTCTCCGATTAATGAAGACGTTTAGAAAATGAGTGCCAGTGGCTGAGAGTTTGAATTTAACAGAAGCCAGTTTGCATCTTGGCCTCAATAGTCAACTATGAGATAGAGAGATATATACATATATGAGAGAGACAGATATAGATTTTCTTTTTTCTTTTTTTTTTTCTTTTTTTTAAAGAAAGGAATACATGCTGGTGAGGTTGTATTCCCTGTTGCTACTGTTCAAGTATTGAATGCAGCCACCAGGTGGGGGTATAAACTCAGCTTTCTCCTACAGGCCGATCTGTTTATGAGTCTGCCTCTCTGACTGTTGGGTAGCCAGGTTTGGAGTCTAAACAACCTGTTAGAGCAAATCTCATGCCCACTGTTATAAACACTAACTGTGAAGGAGGGATGTATACTTTAAAATGCTTACAGTGGAGGACTTGTAGCAAAGCTCTGGGTAGTGTAGTTGAGATCTATAATACATTTGTTATTGTGCAGTGTGTTTTCTCTAGGAGGAAGAGAAGGAGGGGAGGTGGCCTGCTGAGGGGGTTGGTTTTCTTCATTTCTGGGTTTAGTTCAGTATAGTAGAATGTTTCAAATTCTGGGAATAAGTTATGTGGGATGGATTTGTGCTTGGTGGAGCACCATTAATATATGATGTGTGTATGTGTTGGATATGGGTGTGTGTGCTTCCTCTGGGTCTGTGGGATTTTGGCCCATAATTCCTGCAGCTCTCAGGTCACAGCTCCGTTCTCACGCACATATTTGGCATTCCTTCCTCGACATGATTACCATACACCTTCCACTCCGGGTTTGGCTATGCGGAATATTTCCATCATTCCCGAGTGGAACTGGAGCAACGTTCCAAAAATGAACAGCTCGCCCCACCGCCACCACCCCCTACTCACTTGTCTTTATCCTATCCCTCCCACCTCACTGTCTCCTCCTTGTACAGCCCCCCAGTACAGATTCCTGCTGCTTTGCAACAGGAATCCTCTGGTACAACCCTTTCCCCCCCTGAGTCAGCTGTTTGTGTCTGCAGACATGATTGGGTCATTTGGCAGTGACATCTTTTCACTGACCTCCTGCTAGGATAGGGAAGGAAGGGGAGGGATGGGGGATAAGATGAGCAAAGAAGCAACTATGAAACTGTATCTCACTACTGCTTGTTGTCTGATCCTCCATGATGGAAATTGACTGCAAAGCTTTACAGCAGGGAAGTGACTGCTGGTTTTTGCACAGCAACTAATGCTCAGTATTTTTTTTTTTTTTTTAAAGTATTTTCAAAGGGTTCCTGTGTTAGGCTGGTAAATCTTAGAGATGTATTTTCCATGCATTTTAATGTCTGAGCTACAGTGACTAATTCAGCCCATACTGACTATGAAAACTTGAGAACCTGTTCTGCCGAGGTCCCCTGCACCTTGACTCTGTTAGACATCTGCTGGTAAAAGAACTTCTAGTTTGGACGATGTATTTTTGTTGCTGTATTTCAACTTCCATTTCAACTTCACAGTACCTCCCAAATCTGGCTGGTGAAAAAGAGGCAGGTTTTTGCCATTACTCAGCATTCCTGTGGTATTTGCTCAGAAACCGTTTCAAAACTTTTAAACAGTTTAACAAAAAAATGAATAAAATAATGTGCTATCAACAAATTTTAATTTGCAGCCAGTATCTTGTTATAAATGCAAAAAGTAAGCCTCATACAAATGGGCAAAATTGGTTGTTGTAAGTTATAATTTTATATCAAAATACTCAATACTGTTAATGTGATATTTATCTCCTGCATGCTTAAAATGTTAAGTTAGTTACTGCAAACCCTGCTTGTCTCAGATTTACAGCATTAGATCACGAATTCTCCCACAAACATAAAAAAGAGATTAAACCTGCGACTACTAGTGGTTTACACATTTACCTAATAAATGAAAGATAGCTGGTTTGATTCTGGTAGGACACACAAATCCCTTGAGGATTGCAAAAAGCAGGGCATCTTACATAAAAAACAAGCATAAGGATTGACCTGATCGTAGCTTATGGAGCTCAAACCTAACGCCTTCTAAAGCTTTTCAATCAAAGGTGATGTCTTGAGATTTCGTTTTTTCAATCAGTCCGAAAACCAAACAGTGATGAATCTGTTATTTAAATCAATTATTTTATCACAGTTTTATTTAGTGTGTGTGTGTGTTCGTGTGTGAATATTCATCTGTAAAGAACAGAGCTCTTACTCAAATTGTTAAATTGTCTCAGAGGCTGATTGGTGACCCACAGTTGAACCCAGATATCTGTAGATGTGGCCTAGACAGTTACAGCGGTTAGCTGGGTACTAGTGTTACTTAACCAGTTTGCATAGTGAGTTTCTCTTCCTCTTGTAGAAAGGCTTCTAATGCCAAAGCGTAGAACAACAAAAAACAGCTTTATTCCAGCAGCTACCACTCAGAAGTCACAATTTTGCAATCCTACATGATGCTGCATAAGTTCTATTATAATTTATCTATCTCAGTGTGTTGTATTTAGCTTATCTTTTGTCTGCTTGTTCAGAAGATCTGCATGTGAGGACCCTTAATGCAGACCAAATCTACGTAGAGGTGAGCCTGAACCTGAAAAAACAAGTTCTAAATGATATAAAACACAGAAAGCTATCGACCCATTGTATTACAGTAGCTAGAACTTAAAAAACTTTTAATATTTGGCCAAATAAATTACTTAGATATTTAATTTTTAAATTAAAACAAAAAGGCTGCCAAGTGATAGGTTTTCGAACAACGTATTAATCACTAGAAGGTCAGATCAGGTGTGTCTGTGAAAGTGGCCCTTTAAACAGAACGGAGCAGGTGAAGAAGAAGTTGAATGAGGACGGGAGACAAAGAAAATGTTTCTGTAAGGTTTACTGAGTCGAGAAAGACTGCTGCACACAGAGCTGAAATAAATAAATGAAATAATTTTATCATAATAATTATAGTAACCATCATAGTAAGATTGCTTATTTAGGGTTTCTGTCTTCTTTTATATATATAATATATATATAGAACTTTCAATAAATTGTTCCCTTTAATATTTTTTTCTCCTGTGTTTATGCATGAGACTTTGGTTTGTTCCACTGAATGTCCTGGTAGCAGCACTCTGTATCCACGGTATCGCACAGGAGCATCATCCCCTGGGTCGTTTCCATAGCGATGCTAAAAGAAAAGGCACCCTCCCCAGCGGGCTCGGCCCCGGCACTCATCATCCTCTGTGCCTAAAGGCTGAGGATGTCATGTCCTGTTGGGGGGGGAGGATTCATGAAGAAGGTTGTCTTCCAGTTGTCTTTGGTCAGTTGTTAGTTTGGTTTTGCTGTGATTTTGCTGGCTGTTTTTGGTGCAGCTTGTTTTTTTTGTGTGTGTGTATTTTTTTCTTATACATTCCAGTTCCTAAAGCTTCAGTCCCTGCGGTGAGTTGTCACAGGTTCATGCAGGGACTACATGGTCCCTTTCCAGAGTCCCCCGTGATCCAGCTTCACTCATGGTTGTTGCACTCGCTCACTCACTGACACACACACTCTAACATACATTTTCTCATTGACTTCTTGCAAACATGCAATTATTCAGTAAGCCACTCATTCGAACATTCCCTCATTCACCCTGCCATTCATCCAATAGCCTCACAGGATGGCACTAATTTAGCAGTGAGACAAATAAGTGCGACACATGTCAACAGTCCATTACTGGTCCATTTGATCTGAGCAGATCACTATATCCCTTTTGTCCATTCCACCATTTTCATGTCTTCTCCATCATTCTTTCCCTTTATCTGCAGGCTAAGCACCCACTCTCTTGTTCAGTCAGTCTTTCTCACCCTTGTCCGTTTTGCATGGTCCAGTTGTAATCCCATACTCGACATTGTTCAGCTGGTACAGAACAGGAGACACAAAGGCCTTGTGGTTTTTGTGGTTGTGAACTAAAGGCCTTTGTAGACCCCAGGGACTCTGGCTGCCCTTCAGGTTCACTGTCAGTGTATCTAGAAAATGAAGGGAAGCACACCAGGTCCAAAGAGCTTCCAGCATTGGACCAATTATTGGTCTCGTTGGTCCAGTAAGGGGAACTTAAACTGAGAGGAATGATCATTAACTAGGGAGGCTGTAGTGGCAAATCAGGTGTAGAGCTAAACCCCATGAATGATTCATTAATATTCTGGTCAATGTTTTTCCCAACAAAGGGAAGTGTTCAGTCATGTGTGACAGAAGGAATGAAAGGGTTAGCTATTGGCAGGCTCAGGTCAAGGCTTTGGATGACAAGACAGTGGGTGCTAGAGTTAGCCACAACTAGCGGGGCCCAGTAGCGCGCACCCTCTTGCCCCGCTTGCTGACGGTGGTGAAGCGAAATGGAGTGGTGAGGTCAGGCTGCTCTCCCGGTGGGAAGCGTTTCATGAAGTGTACATCCTGCTGGTTGGGAAGCGTCTGCGGACCACGGCGAGGACGCCCTTTTTTAGTAAAGCCAACATACCAGCCCGTGTAGCGCGCTGACATTAGAGCTGTGTAGTGGTTTTCTAGGACCTTTTCCACAAAGACACAGTCTGCACTTCGATTACTGGCCTTCTGAGAGAGCAGAAAAACCACAGGTACATACACACACACACACACACACACACACACACACACACACACACAGAGGGAGAGAGAGAGAGAAAAAAAAAGGCTGGTCAGAAAGAAGTAAGAAGATATTCTGGATTAACATGTGTCTAAAAGAAGAAGTCTCACCTTTCCTACCAGCTTCCCACGGCGGTTCATGCACAGGTAGAAATTGGTTTCTTTGCCACGGATTCTCACCTGGCTACCAAAGGTATCAGCCTCCACTACGAGCTGGGCTTGTGAAGGGACATACAAAGGGACATACAGACATTAGAGCCATAGGTAGTGTGGACACATTATGTACTTGTATATAGTCAAGATTTAAAGACTTTCACCCCACAAATAACAAGACAGAAAGCTAACAGTGTCCTAAATTTAGGGCTTGTTTAGTTTTGCATATCGGCCTAGCCAAGATCAACATTCAAACTGACACTGACAGGCCTTTTGTTGAGCACCGTAGATTACTGACTGCTGTTAAATCTAAACCAGCCCTTTAAAGCAGATAAGGCATTCATACTGAATCACAGTTGTAGGATTCATAGTTGCTATTAAACACACTGATAAATCACAGACAGATGTAAATGTCTCTGGTTGGACAGATGGTTGTCAGATAAGCCTGGTCACACACATGGATGTGAGGCCGCTGACCAGAAATGGGCCTTGTAAAAAAGATAAGAGCCAAGACTAGATGGAGCACCGTGAGCAGAGAGGAGCGGGAAAACACTCAGACTGAATGTCTGTGGTATTGTTGTTTTAAGATCTGTGCATGTGCGCTTCTGCCTCTGTGAGTGTGTGCAGGTGCATGTGTGTTTATCCTTCATCCTTCCAGGCAACAGCGCTTCACTAACTACACATCTTTAAAGAGCGTTTGTGCCTATTTAAAAATAAAATCCCTAAAACGGTTCCTACATGACCTTAGTCAACAAAGGGGTCAAGAGAAATCAATACCTCCCTCCCTCTTGCCCCCTTCGCCTCTCTTCCCCCAACTCTCTTCTCATCTCCCTTCTGTTCTTTCACTTAATGTTTAGACTTTCATGCACTTGCTTTATATCTTCGCTCTCTGCACTTGGTTCCCATGTCTAATGCCTTGATGCCACAGTTGGTCGGATTTAGGTGGATTTGCTGTCTTTCGGGTAGTATTTGTCCAAAAAAAAAAAAAAATCCTCCCTATCTCTTGCATCTGGAGTCTAGTTCCTAGCTTGACATGGTGTGTTTGTGACCTGGCACCCTTATCAATGCAAAGGATGTGCTGCTGAGCCACATGCAGAAATGTGAACTCCACTTTTATGGCTTGGCTTTCTTCTTCCCATTGATTCAGGGGGGGTTAAGAATGGGTTAGCCATCATTACAGACAGAGGAGGAAGTGGGGGATGGACAGGGACAGTGTTAGAGGATGGATGGGAGAAGGGGGGTGGGTGGGTGGGGGGGTTCCTGCTGTTTTAAATCCAGAGGAGATAACAGTGAGGATGCAAAATCAATGGAGAGATCGATGAAGGAGATGAGTTTCTAACACTGAGCCAGTCACTCTACCTGGCAGGCTTCTCCATCTAACTCACACTTTATTTCACACACCAACTTCTCGCTCTCTCTTTCACTCTCTCTCTAACTTTCTTTTCCTCTCTAGTGAATCATTGAGTCAGCAGCCAGTCGATGAGGTCTTTGTACTCCCAAGACAAGCTCCACTGCCCCTCTGCCAAAGCCTGGGGAGATGTGTGTGTGCTTTTGTGAGTGTGGCTGCACAGTTGCATTCTGTCTCCATTCATGCATGCACTTGGTCAACCTTTAAGTCTTTGTACTTGCAGCTGTTAGATAGTGTGAGTGTGCACTTCGGTGCGAGTAAGCATCTTTCTCAGCGTGCATACACACATAACATTTGAGCTTGTCCACCTTACACTGTACCCACATGTTTGTGTGTGTGTATTACCATATTTGTCTCCATCTTCACCCCGGGCACTGATTTTGCGTCCCAGCACCTGGACGTGCTTGCCGCTGGTTCGGCTGTAGAGCTGGTATACTCTGTGGTGTCGCCGACTCATAGTGTCTCGCACCTGTGTCTGGTTCTCCACATGCACACTGAAGTTGACTCCATCCATACCAAGTACCTGCTGGAACACCCACACCCACCCATGAGTAAAGATCAATATACAACTTCATGCCGCACAATCACTCTTTGTCATGCCTGCTGTTTCTCACCTGTAATGGATTGCACATCACCAGCAACATCTGGATACATCTGAAATAATATAAAACAGATGAGCTTAGAAGAATGTAAGCAACACTGAATGCTGGAAGAGTCAAGCATGACACCATCATTTCCATCTCTTTCTTCTCTGCCGTTCTTTCTGTTCAACATCTCATTTCCTTATTGGGTCATTACTCACAGTTCTGGGTGTGCTGCTGGCACAGCAACTTGACATAAAGACAGGCAGATGTCCAAGGATCAGCAGACAGACAACACCCAGAGCAGTGTTTATTGTAACGCTACCAGCCTTCTGCCCGAACCCAATTTCTGACCCGTCTGTGACTTTTGCCACACCAAAATCTGGCCTGCAAATGACCTGATTGGAGCATAGCAAAAAATGGCAAACATGCCAAGACAGCTAGAACATGTTTTGGTTTGGACATCTAAGGGAGTGGGCTGGCATATTTGGCTGCTCTGCATATGTAGACAGCTGAGTTGGACTACAGGTGTTCATTCTACTGTGATGTGGCTTTTAAGAGCTGTGGACTGTGGTTAAATTTAGAAATGAATAGACGAGAGCAAGAGCTACTGAAACACGTGGAAAGATAATTTATGAAGGAATTGACTGGTGGTGATGCAGCAGGCAGAAATAATAAATACTGCACACGTAGAAGTATACTTTTGCGTGTTATTTCTTATTTGTTATCGCTCTCTAGCTAAACATTTAAATGATGTTTAGATTTAAACACTTAGTTACAGTTACAATTATAATTTTTCTCACTTCATCACATTGCTTAATTGAAGCCTGGACCTTGACCTTGGATATATTGAATGTTATTTACAGCCTCAGAAAGGGAGTGATTGTGTTGCGCAAAGCCTACTTTGGCAGTTCTTGAACTGCTCTAAATTAGTGGCTGAAGACTTGATGAAGTTCAGAACCCAGTGTGTGGGCTGAAAAGCAATTCTACGAATTTTGTCTTTCCCCACCTCATCTTATGCTATCTCTCTGTGTGCCTCTTCTCTCTTTCTGCTCCTCTCTTTTTCTCTCCTCCCTATCTCTCTTCAAACTTCATGGTTTCTCTGCGAACTCTACCTATTCCTATCCATGCCTGCCTCCTATCTGCCTTTATGTTTAGAGTTAGCGAGGCGACTCCTCCACACTGTCATGGGCATGCACACAGATGTGCAGATGTGTGCATGTGTGTGTACAGGAGAAGCAGGCAGCTGACAGCTGGGCTAAAGCAAAAGGAATACACTCTGCTGAGAGAGGAAGAGAGCAAGGAGATGAGAGAAGTGCACGATGACAGAGGAAGGGAGGAAGGTGAACTGAGAAAAGAGAAAGAGAGACAAAGTCAAAGAAGGCTGACAGAGAATAAAAGAGGTGGGAGATAAAATCAGAAAGAACAGGCAAATGCGCAGATGTGAGGTGGAGGAGACACGCAGAAAAAAATAACACAACACAAGGTTATATATCTCAAAATGAGAAACACGTGTAACCACAGTGTAGACTGATGTGAGAAGTAGAGAAAAAGATAAATAACAGGAAAGAGAAGAGGTGTTCAGCTCATGCCCATGGTAACACGCTACTGCCTCCTGTCACACACACATGTATAAACAAAACGTCATCACAACCCTTTTGTTTCCTTTCTCTTTTCCTTCTTTCTCAGTATTGCCTTGCGTTGGCTTCTGAATCGTTCTAATAGATGCAGACATCCTGGGAAATGCAGTAGAGCATTGGCCCTCACATTTTGCCTGCGCAGGCGAAAAAACCTGAGCGCCTGTGCATTGTGAGGACTCTCAGCTGTTAAAACACCACGGCTGCACTGCTGCCGAGGACACTGTAGGAAAAGTGCCTCAGCACTGGATTCTCCCGCTCCCACAAAAACCACAGACACTCCATATTATGCCAGCCACAGAGAGAAAAAGAAGCAGAGAGGAAAGAGGGAGACAGGATCAGCCAGGAGTGGGGGAGGGATGAGAATAGGAGAGAGTAAAAGTTGGGGAGAGTAAAGACAGAAGGAGGTATGGAGAGAGGGAAAGCCCGGTACACCTTGGCCAGTTGCCAAAGCAAGCAATGATCTGACATCATAAATGTGCGTCCCAGCAGATCTACCATATGGAGTCTGTGGTTAGACGAGCAGGCCTCAGTATCGAGGACTGGGCACCGGTGTGGAGTGAGAGTGGTCGACCTGGTGGGACTTAGCACAGAGCAGCGGTTTCAGCTGTGTGTAGCAGTGGTTAACGTGGTAGGCCAACGCTGGAGCAGTGGGCTTCAGCACAGTGCAAAGAGTTTCAGATGTTCTGCGGCAGGCCTTCGTTAAGAATACTGGTTCAGCGAGTGGGTGTGTGAGTGGTATTGGCAGTAACAGGGCTTACAGCGCAACATTTGTGAGAAAACCAGAGGGCCTAGACATTGTTCTGTGGCTTTAGCAGAAGAGCAGTAACAGGTTGTTGTGGCTAAAGGCCCTTGGTTTTTCTCACTGGCTGAAGAATTATGATGAAGTTGGTTAAACAGTATGTGGATGAATAAATGGAGCTGTTGTAAAAATGATAGGTGAGGCAGAGATGAGTGGAGAGATGATTGGCTCAGGGAGACCTAAACTAAAACCAGCAGACTAAACAGTGAGCCTGCTCATCTTCAGACACTGCCAGGGGCGTCATCATTCATCAGTTATTAATTCATACTTTTTTCTTTTCTTTTTTTTTTTTAACTGAGCAAGTATCTATGGAAAAAGCATTATAGGGAAGAAAGCAAGACAGATGTATGTAGTTAGATGGGTAGGTGGAGACAGGGTGAGGGAGACACACAAAGAGAAGGAAAGTCAGGAAGACACCAGCAGCAGCAGGAGCACACACCCTGTCCAGGTTGTGTGAGGAATGAGAAGTATCTGGAGATGACTGCCATCTGGGAGAACACAGCCGACACAAAGAAAGAAAAATAAACCCCTGGCTTTTAACAAGACACACCTCCAATGGGCAAACTCGAGCCCCTTGAGCCCATATCCTCCTCCCTTAGATTTGCTCTTGGCACTTTATCATTTTCCTATCACACTAGATAAAGCTTGTGTTATTTGACTTCTGAAATATTTTCAATAGGAAAAAACATTTTCTTGGAGATGAGAAATGGTCTTTTCTAAGCCAGCCTGGCCATCCCTGAAGTAAATGCAGATGGTGATGGAGATGTTTATGGCAGGTTTTATGAGTTACACGGCCCTGACTCTGACCCAGTGACCCTGAACTGTCAGCCAATCAAAACAGGGCTCTATGGCATGTTTTCTATGGGGACTGATTAGGAGTGATGTAATCGCTAGATTCTGCAACCTTTCTCTCCATCGTCTTCTCGCCTACCCAGAAACTAGTTTAAACAATTGAAACACAATAGAACCTGAGGAGTGAAGCAATAATATTTGATGATAAAGTGATAGAAGTGACTTACAAGACGGTCAGCGTGGAAAGAAGGGACCACATTGCTTCCCCCCTCCACTATGGAACTTGTCCCAGAGACAGTCTCCTCGCTCGGTTTGAGCCAGTCCGACAGAGTGGCTCAGAGTCCCCCTCTGTGTTTTGAAACCGGTGGATGTTGTGCAGAGTCAAAGAGTGAGCGGACACTCCTGTTGGCATCGGCGGCGTTGTGCCCCGGTTGCCCCGGCGTAAGTAAATGTGCGGGCACGGGCAAGTTGGGGTCTGAAGCTGAGTGAACTGTGCCACTGTGACCGCCGGGCAACCTCTAACAGCTGTCCAGACCGGGGAAGGAACGGATGTGCGGAGGAGCAAAGAGTTAGAATTTTAAACGCTCGCTGCGCGTACCCGACAAGGAGAGGAACAGGTGAAAGCGCGCTCACGCCTTACAGATAGCCAATTCCAGTCGACCCTGTTGACCCTCAGAGTGATGCTTGGCCGAGTGAACAGATGCGGCGCGTGCGTAATCTTTTGTGTAATCCAATGCGTAACGTTTAAGCGTAACAGCAGGCTCCCGGACACCAAAATGAGTTATGTGGTTGCTGGGATGAGACGGGTTGTTTGCCACGCCGCAGACGGGAGCAGGAGGCAGGTTTAGTCCCAGTAGAGCAGGGTCAGATGCTGTTGGAGGTGGGGTACCTGGGCGTGCTGGTGGAGGAAACTGCGACCTGGAGAAGGTTGCTCTGCGGGCCCAGGGTAATGCAAGGCGGGCACGGTCATGTCTGCGTCCCCACGCTGACTCAACTGGTCTGTGGCTCAGGTGACACCGACCAACAGCGTTTGACAAAGTGGGTGATAAGGTCCCGGAGCGGTCCAGCTCAGAGGGGTATATGGAGAGTGCTGAATGAGAATCGGAGGGGAAAATAAAGGGGAAAGAAAGATGAGGAAGGGAGGGGTGGCTGGAGATGATGGGAACAGCTGTGACTGGGTGGCGGACTCAGCCACCCGCGACACGGCGAGGAAATGACAGCCGCACTTTGCACCTGATTTTCCGGACTTCCCCGCTTTCCTCAGCCGCTGGTTACTGCCTGGCTGCAGTAGTCCTCCCTGCGCCCTCTCGACACAATACCTGCCAAAACACAGCACGATGACATCACCTCCAAAATGTTTGAAGGGGGAAAATGCAATCCGATCTTTTTATTTATTTATTTTTTTCAAACGCAGAAAGTTTAAGCAGTTTCTCTGAAGCGGGGGAAAACACCAAAGTCTCTTCGTTCCGAGAAAAAACAACTCCGCGGTGGAAGAGGAATGGAGTCGAGTTCACCAGTTTGAGAAGGACTAAAAGTTAACGCGAGCTCGCAGGAAACATGTTTACGCAAAATCTCACTGACAGATCGACTCCCAGTGCAAAACCTGCACAGCTCCTCTTTCCCATATATCTGTTTCTGTTTCCCTGTTTCATTCAGGCACCAGAGGAGGAAACGAAGGAGGGAACGCAAAAAGAATCCAGACGTGCGCTTTTATCCACTTCACTGGTATTATGTAGATTCTTCTCCCTTTCAAAAAATTCCAAGGTTTCTTTTCTTAAAAAAAAGAGAAGCTCTTCTTGAGGGGGGCTGCACAGGAGAGGCGCGTCGGCAGGCACAGACCTCACTCCAAGAAAAACCAGAACAAGATTTTAACAGACGCGGATCAATCCTCCCTCCCTCCCCTCTCGCTCCCTCTCTCTGCCTCTCTCTCTTTCTTGCTCTCCTTCACACACACACACACACACACACACACACACACACACACACACACACACACACACACACACACACACACACACACACACTTATTGGATCAAAATGGGATTAGTTAGTCGCTCTGCCCTGCCGACCAAAACTTACACTGCACAAATATCCATTTTAACAAGTGCTCCGTTCCATGTGAAAACATCTGGTAATGAGGTGAGATAATTTCAGTTGTTTACAATACAAACCGTCTTGTTTCAATAATTTTCTCGAATCGGGCACTTTTCCTCTGTACTTTGTCTGTCCTGTTACAGCTAATATTTGTTTGTGGCAATTCTTGAATCAAGCTAAATGCATTGGAAACAATTAGAATGATGTCATAGTAATTCGCTTTTCAAAAAAAAAAGTCCCTTTCAGAACAAATGGGCTTGTGAAAGTATTTTTGGCCAAAGAGAATGTAAAATAAAAAAGTGCATTTAAAAGAAATCTCACAACACAAACACCTGCCTTAGCCAGGTGAACAAATCTCTGATCACCAAAGCAGACTTCTTGCCCTCCGTTATCTCTCCAAAAGATAACATCACCTCCGTAGCCTCAGTGGCCCCGGATTTTGGATAAAGGTTGTAAGGTGGAGAGGGCAGAGCTCCATCTCTCTCTCTCTCTCTTTTATTCTCGCTCAAACACGCGCACGCGTTCACACACCCTTCAGAGTCGCCGCACTTTTAAGTGATGTATTTTGACTCCCAATTTCATAACTTTTAAGTTAAACCTTAAGAAGGAAAAATGAAACGGAGAATGAGAGACAGTCGGGAGGGCGGTATGTAAGCACGGACACGGATCCAAAACGAACATTTCTCAGGGATTTCGGCAGCAACGCCCGCTCTGCGCTCCCAAAACTCCCTCTCACCGCCGCACAACCGCAGACGGTCAGCCAAGCCAACACAACACTCCTGCCATACCTTTCACACACACACACACACACACACACACACACACACACACACACACACACACACACACACACACACACAC
The DNA here is from genome assembly GCF_051167445.1 of Perissodus microlepis. NCBI lineage: Eukaryota > Metazoa > Chordata > Actinopteri > Cichliformes > Cichlidae > Perissodus > Perissodus microlepis. The sequence continues at coordinate 11,526,289 of NC_140462.1, forward strand.
ACACACACACACAGGGAAATAATAGAGAGACAGAGTAAATTTATCCTTGTGTGTCTCTGTATCTGTGTGTGTGTAACAGAGGTTGGTGGGTGTTGGCTTTATACATCAGGGACACTTATCTTGGCTCCAAGTGCAGGCTTATTCTTTTCAACATTGTAGGCTACTTTCAAATCACACACACATGCAGAGACTTCTGCAACTGGACAGAGTTGAGCTGGGCTGGGTAGGGGTTGACTGTGGTTGAATGCCTTTCCAGTCATGCTCCATAGACAAGCCTCTGGCCTTCTTTCCTACTACTGGCTCTCTCTGTCTTTGCACCTGTGTCTGGGCTCTTTTTCACCACTCACCACAATGCTGCAAGGGACACGAGTGTAAATGTTGTGAAGAGGGATTTGAACCACATTTTGGTGATGAGGTATGGGCCTGTCTGGTACTCTTAAGCCCAGATGGAAGGGTTCAGAGCAGGAACTATAGCACATCTTGAAGTAAGAAAAACAGGCAGAGTAGCTCAGATCTATTCATTTACAGTATAAAAAAAAGCCTAAGCGTAGTAGGCCTTTTGGCTTAACAGTAGAAGGAGATTTGTATTTTGTAGTAACAGATTTTTCCAAAGGCTCTCATTCTGAAATGAAATTTATGCTACACAAATGATCTATTGGAAACGAGCAATAATGTATCTTAGGTCATCAGTACAAACTGGGTGCAAAGAGAAAAACAAAAGACAACTAAAAGGCAGTAGAAGGCAAATCTGGGGTATGTTCCCCAGTTTTTTCAGGTTTGATACTTTTCACTGGGACAATTTCACGTTCTCCTTTCATGTCAGGGACCAAGGGAGATGGAGCTCTGTATGTCTGTATGTTCCCAAACTTTGGACCTGTCCCTCTCTTCTGACATCAGAAATGTTGACATAAAAGGACAATTTTAGTCATTACTCAAAATCTGCATTTTAAGACTACTTTGGTGTCCCCCAGACCTTTGCATTGTCTTAATTTCACTTTTATTTACATTGTGTTTCACGCAGTAGGCTTAAATCTATGTTGATATTGTTAGGAACTTCCTGTATGTTAGGCGCTTTAAAAAATATAAAAAAATAAGGCCAGTCTTCACAATAAGCAGTTACATCAATGTACGTTACCTCTAAAATTTGTTATTTTTTTGACAACCTTTAAAATAACAAAGTTCAAGAAAACGTCACATGAAGCCAACCAGACCTTTTCTTTGCTCTTCTCTCCTTCTGTCACCTTTCTTTTGCCCATTCATTTTCTGCCTGCCCTATCTGTCTCTTTAATCTCTCTGGCTGTTTTTTTTTTTTTTATCTGCTCGCTCTGTCCCTCCCTCTGTTTGCAGCCAGCATATTGATTGCCCATGTCTTTGCCTCTGCAGCTCCTGCTTATTGATCCTTAACTAAGACACACAAACTTGTATGCACAAACATCCTCAGATACATGGATGTACCCTTCCCATTTCCCAATAGCCCCAAAACCATCTTACTTTGCAGCCCAGTTTTGTCACACACATTATTCATACATGTACATGTGCCTGCGCTCCCATGTGCATAAACAGAACCAAAGCAGCACTCACCAGGACACCAGATATTTTTTGCATATACCCTCTGTTGTGTTGAATAGACTTGGCATTGATGGACGTTATGCCTTTGTGCTCCTCTCATGACTCATTAAAGTGAATGAGACCCGTGTGTGTTTGTGTTGGTGTGAGTCTGGGGCCCTGTAGCTGCTGTAGGTCTGGGCCCAGCTCTCTCTTCGTATTTTTCTCTTTCTCTTTGACTGGGCCTGCAGGCTTCTTCCAGGGAGCCTGGTCAATATGGTCATTCTGTCAAGCAATTAACATCGATCAGCGCTCGTCAATACCGTCAGCACCCAGACAAAGACCCAGGGTGCATTGCGTGCGCTCGCCCTTTCTCTATCACAGTCCAACAAATCCCCAAACAGCACTCTCATTATATGAGGGCATTCTGCCCTGACCCCAAGGTCATCATGCAGGATTCAATGTTATGGGTGACTGGAGTACAACCTAATGCAGAGCTCAGAGGGTTCTGAGCCGCAGGCCAGTTGTTGACTCATTATTGCAGTTGTGCATACATGTGTGGAGGTGTGGAGAGGGAGTCAAATAGTTTGGTTTAGATATAGGCAAAGACAAGTTGGCAGGCATGCAATATCGTCCCCCTGCTGTTTATTCCAAAGCGCTAGACATTTTGAAAACTTTGAACAGTATAAATGCAATCCATCATTCTGGTGACATACTGTGCGGACTTGGAAATTTCAGATGTGTCAAGTGCAGTGGATTCTGTCCAATTAACTTTGTCTTTAAGATATGGGCTGTATATGTTAGCATGTGAAGAGGGATCAGGCCTGTGTGTATGTGGGATCTCCAAAGGGAGAAGAAGACTTGTGGCTTTGATTAATACCTGCAGACATGGACCCTAAACTTCACATCAGATGTTGAGATGTCAGCCTAACATTGGTTTCTGGTATAGATATCCCTACTCTGTTAATCACGGGCCAAGTTTAAACTGTTCCCCAATGTGTAAATGTATGAGACACTTAATAAAGGCCCTTTGATGACACGGGGCCCATGCATAGTCAAGGAATGTGTACAGTGTGCCTGGCTTTGAAATGAGAACCTGTTCGCCACTTGTCTGCATCTGCAAGATGAGAGAATCGACAGCTGCAACTAAGCAAGAGCAGGAATTAATTAGTGGAGAGCAATAGCGAGCCATGGCTGAGATGAAGAGAAGAGCAAAATATTGTTTTTATTAGCAGCGATGTTGGTGGTGCACAGCCTGCTCCCTTCTCTTGCTTAGGAAGATTAATCCAGTGAATATGAACGTTTACTCTGTTCCATCTCGGAATCCATTGCAGCTGTTGTCTCTATACATAGCCCAGCTGAGGCACTGGAATAACTTTACTTTGACACTTTCAAGTTGGAGGGTTTGATGCTGCTTTGGACTCATGTCAGGGTAATTATTCACGCAATCTATCTTGTCACTGTTAGGCCAAGTCCTAGTCCTACAGAGTGAATTGTGCTCAGGTAGTCGAGTTTCTCAGACAACACCTGTATTCTGGTCAGCAGTACAATTTTAATTATGTAAGTTATTTAGTGGTTTATTGTCATTATTCTGAGTGAGGTCTGACAAAGTACATAATAATACAAAACATCTGTACCTTGATTAACAAAGAGCATAACGCTGCCTCTACAGTATATCCAGAAACATATCAAATCCAGCAGTGGGACTGTCTCATCTTTGCCTCTGTGCCATCTGGCAAGACCACTTGTTGAAGTTTGGATATTTTGCACTGATGAAGTGGTATGTGAAAAAAAGCATAAAAAAACAAAACAAAACAAATACATAAAGACATCAAACTTGGAAGGCACCATCTTTATGCACCTGGATCATATATCAATAACATAAGGAACTCATGACAGAAACTCATACCAGAGGCCAACTATTCAAAAACGTTTGACCATCCCAATAGAATTAAACTGGAGGCTGAAATGAATTTCATCAACAATAAGGAACAGCTGAACATTTAAATTGACATTGATGTCCAAAATAGCAATATATGCTACAAAACTACAAGATAAACTAATAAAAATCAAACGGCGAGATGTAGAGATGTACGACAGGAGTGGCACTGCACTCTGTGACACAGCTGGGGCTGTTTTGTGTGCTCTGCGAGGATGTACAAGTTAATTGCTTTTGACCAATGATGTTTTACATAAATATGCAATGCTCTGCGACTGGGTGGATGTTTGTTTAATTATGGTCCTTGTGGTTGTGTGTGTTTGGTTGAGGGAGTGTGCCATGACCCTCAGTGACAGCCTGTGCACAGCTGAGCACGTGGGGTTTGTGGATATAGTGTGAATGGTTACTGGTTATATGAAAAGACTGTATCAACAGGGGTATGCATAAAGTTGTACGTTCCATGGCTGAAATGTGTGTAAGAGAGTTCTCCTGCTTCCCATTCACTGTGATGTGAATTGCAGCTGTGGTTTGTGTTGGACGCTGATGTGGCGTGGCTGTTTTTTTTCTTCCCGTTTCATGTTCAGATGCTCAGTGATGGAATCCATGAGCATGGTAACCTTCACTCCTGTCATCTTTTTCTGTTCATGTCTTCCACACTCCTCCCTTTTCTCTTCCTCCCCCTTGTTTTCAGTAAGTGCCCTTTACTCTTCCCTTCTCCTCTGCTCTGCTCTCCTTTGTTCTGCTTCAGCTCCTGCTCAGTGGGTCCATTTCTCCCATTCTGTTTTTTCCCTTTCCCTGCCTCTTTAGCCTTGCCACTGGGCAGAGGAGGAACTGTAATGTTTATGAAACCCTTTAATGTGCTATGTAATTACCCTGGCAACACCTCCCATCATTACTCATGCCAATAAAGCACCTTCAAATTGACATGTCAGAGTCGGAGAGAAAAAGAAAGAGCGAGGGGGCATAGCACACACTTTCCATCATCTGCCCTCTTTTACCATTAATCTCTCTCCTTTTCTGGTCTTTCCGCAGTCTCCATTTGTTCATCTTTGTTTTGTCATTTCTTTCATTCTTTCCATCCACAGTTCCTTCCTCCCTGTCTGCATTGCCTTCACTCTGGCTATCTGTGACTTCTTCCAGATGCCCAGGTGGCGGGCAATTACAGCAGAACTGCTTTTGGAATAATAATAATAATAATGATAAAAAAAAACATTCTTAAACTTCCTCCACTGAGTCTGTTTTAGGTATACTTCTCTGCATGTTGGAAAGAGAGTGAATGGGCAAGAAAGGAGAGGAGGAGAGTGCAAATTATAAAAAAGAACACTTAAGGTAGGAGTGTAAATGAGGATGCATAAAACAGGCAGGGAGCTGCTGAAGCAGGCATGAATGATGCATTCCAGAAACTAATTGTTGTGAGTAATGCAGAAATGTTTGTTTATGCTAAAAACTTCCATATGCAATTAACACATAGTCTTACAGCAGTCCCACCCTTTCCAGTGCACCCACCCATACTAGTCCTCTGGTCACTATACCTCCCACTTAGACAGCTGAGGCCCTAGCCCTTCTTGTGTTAGCACTTATGCTAAGACCTCAAGCTTTTCCCAAACTGTAATGTGAATGCTAAAGCCCCCTTTAAGCTCTTACTCTAATACCCTTTGCACACCTTCTTTTCATTATTGTCTTATTCCGCCTTTGTCCTGGAAAAAAATCATCATTTGTAAGACAAATATTATAACAAATTAAGCAGCAAAACAATGGGTGGGTGTCTGCCTGACGTCAGCCTGCATTTCATTAGCATTCGCTAGGCTAACACAATCCATATGGAGTAGCCTGCAGGGTAGCCCCCTGCTGCCCAGGCTCAGCCCAGCCCAGCCCAGCATGGCCCAGCTACACTTGGTTGCCACAATCTGCCCCCACCCTCATTTTCAGTCGGCCCCCAGTTTGGACCCCATCCGGGCCCCCGCCATTATGTCATCTTTAATTTGGACTTGTCACACATCACCTGACACCTACCCCCGTCATGCTGTAACCTTTTGTCCCGTTGGAGCAAAAAAGCACTCCGGAGGATTTCTCCCCTCTCTTTTTCTCTCCCACTTTGCCTGTTGTTTTATTCTCCCTTTTCTTCTCATTCTTCCTCTTTCTCTCATGCTCTCTCCCCTCACTCACACTCTCTCTGTTGCTTCTGTCACTTTCTCCCTTTCTCTCCTCAGCCTCTCACTCCATTTAGGCCCACCTGCCTTTCACCATTCAAACACAGGTCTGATGTGTGCCCGTGTGTGTGTTAGAATTGGTGGGAACAATGAAGAAAAATTGAGACAGGATTTTGATGACACATCGGCTCAGTCACCCAGAGCCCTTTTTCCTAGACCCCCGACAAATGAGCTGAATGACGATGATGTATGGGAAGTGACAGTCACAGGGAAAGTAAAGTGTTCTGGAGAGAGCTAAATTATAGACCATGACAGGATTCTGGAGTGAGACGAGGGTGTTGGACAGAGCGGTGGACTTCTGGAGACTTCTGGCACGGCCATGGAGCTGTCTCTTGTGATGGAAACATGGAATGTGATGGATCTCTGGAATTTACTTGAGGAAGAACAATAGACAAAAAGAAATGCAAAAAAACATCGAAACAAAGAAGAGATGCATGACAATAATCAGGAAGTTATGTGTTTAGTGTGTTCTGAAACAAAGCTGTTCTTATAGCGTATTGTTCTTGGGTCTGCACATACTTATACATACTGAGCATCGCTTGTATGTGTGTGTGTGTGTGTGTGTGTAACCATGTGTGTTCCATAAGGCCCCAGTGCACTAGCGTTGCCTTGTACACACCCATGTGACTTGCTGGGTGTCTCTGGTAGCCATCCCTCATCACTGCTCTGTTCCCTCAGGTTTCTGTTTTGGCTTAAATCTCCAGTTCTGCTGTGCTGCTTTATTCTTTGTGTTAAGCACTATTCTATTGTACTCTAATCTATTCTATTGTTTAAAGCGTAACTACCTGGGGCACTTTGATATAGTTTGTTACAAATGATATGATACGTTTTTTATTATCTTTGACTGCTTTGAAAGGCTAAGAAGGACTGATGGAGGATTAAACTGTAGTGACAATAAACTGAGTTTTTAGAGCTCTATTTTTGTAGCGTGCAAGTCATGGGTTCAATTAGCCTCTGTAATAAAAGGATGAATGAATCAAGTAGTGACAGCTGGTAGACAACCATTAGGTTAAATTATTCTCTTCAGCTCAACAGCCTGTATTCAGCCGCATTGGGGGAAAGTAATTTTTATTATGAAGGAACTATTTTGGACCCTAATGATCCTGTGAGAACTGCGCTGACCCAAGTGAAAGGAAACTTCAGAGGCTATAAATACCAAAACAGCTACACATTGGATTAAATACTGAAAATGGAAAAAGAACAGAGAAACACATAACAAAAACATCAAATTGACTTGTTGTTTTGATATAATTCTTTAGTCTCGCTATCAACCAAAGCCAAAAAATATTCCCACACAGCCACCAAATGCTAAAGAAATCAAATAATTAGATGCTTTCATATAAACCCATGGTTCACAGCATGGAAATCATGGCCTTTATAGGCACAATGATTATCTTTGAGAGGCTTTTGTGGAATAGGGTAACTTGTTACTACTGAGAAAACGAAAAATGAGAATAACCTGCAAGAAACTGTATACAGGTATGTAAAAAAGAATTTTTTTACTCTACACTCTCTATTTTGGTTGCTGCTTTTAGAGGTCACCAGAGCAGATCATCTGCCACCATCTCATTTTATCCCTCTTCTGCCACGCCAACACTCTGCATGTGCTCCATCACTACATCCATAAATCTTCTCTGTGGTCTTCCTCTTTTCCTCGTGCCTGGCAGCTCCATATTCAGTATAATTTGCTCAGTATATCCACTAACCCTCCTCTGCACATATCCAAACCACCTTAACCTGGAAAACTAAGTACATCCCATGATTCAGTAGCTTGCAGAACTGCCTTTAGCAGCAATAAATTTAAGTAATTGGTTTTTGTTTGGCTTTATCAGTCTCTCATATCTTTGTGGAAGAATTTTGGAAAACTACCCTTTACAACATTGCTTCAATTTTTTTTTTTTTTGCAAACATTCATTTATCCACAGCTCTGTGATGGTCCAACCACAGCATTACAGTTGTGTTGATATGTAGACTTTGACTAGGCCTGTAGTCAAGTTTTCCTTTTACTGCTGTAGTTGGGATCATTTTCCTTCCCAGTTTAGGCCAAGCTTTACCTGCCAGACAGATGGCCTCACATATGATTCTGGAATACTTTGGTATAAAGACAAGTTTATGTTTCACTTAATGGCTGATGGTGTCCACATTCTGTGGCTGCAAAACAAGCCCAAATCATCACCCCTCCACCACCATGCTTTATAGTTGATAGAAGATGTTTGTGTCCTTATTCTGTGAATGGTTTTCTTCAAATGTTGCACTGAGCATTATGGGCACACATCTCGACTTTGGTCTTGATGTCTCCAATGGGAACTGTTCCAGAAGTCTTGAAGTTTGTTCAGATGCAACTTTGCAAACCTAAACCCTGCTACCCTGTTGTTTTCAGAAGAGTTCTTAAAGGCTCTTTCAAAGGAGATTTTCTCCTTGAACTCCTTCCAAACAAGCCTTACTTGTTCAGTCTTTTAATATTTGTGATGTCATGAACTTTAACATTTAACATGCTGAAGCCTGTAGAGTCTTAGATGTAGCTTTTGGCTTTTTTGCAATTTCTCTGAGAAATGCACCGTCTGACACTGGAGTGTATTTGCTGGGACGTCCACTCCTGGGAAGAATGTGGTATTTAGGTGTGCTAACAAACACACCAGGCCAGCACCCTGCCAAAATGTCTGTTTTTATAGGGCTGCTAACATTTGCTGATGATAAGTTAATCAAGTGGTTTTGATTAGCAACACCTGGCTCCCACTGACCTTTTTAATTCCTGTGGAAGCTGTAAGGGTGTGCTTAGTTTTCACAGAACTGCGAAGAATCTTATGAAAAGATTCTTTTTAAGATGAATGAACAAATGCATAAAAGAGGAATTTAAAACAAATATGTTCCAGCAGTGCAGGCTTTAGAATGTACAGCATAAGTAGGTGATTACAGACTGGTCCAAAAAAACAACTCTATCGCTAATTTTCTCACTCATGACAAATATACTTTGGATGGACTTTTATGTTACTCACTTTTTTAAACTGGCTGCTTTGATTGACAGGTGGTATCAGTCAAAGCAGCTTGCAAATGTTTATTGAAAACTTAGCAGTTTGCTCTTTTATCCTAAGATGTTTACTTTTGATGCCAGTGATGGCCATAGGGTTTCCAAATTCATATACCATAAACAGACCCAGGACAACTGCTTTCAATTCACAATTCCAGTATTTGGACTGCAGTACACTGAGTTGTCTTTTCACATAAAATAAGACAATGAATATGAATCTGTTTTTCTTTTTTTGTATCATTAGTTTCTGAGTTCTGTTTTGTCTACATTACACTTCATTTATAGATCTCATATAGATAATACATGAAGGTTTTCACCTTTTTTCTGCAATGAAACAGAGATGTAGCACTGCAGCTGTGTTTCCAACCAATAACTGTCACATTATGTGAGCTGTACTTTCAGCACACAGCTAAAATCACAATGCTTACGTATTCAAAGTAGTGCGACTGGCTTATAAAATGACAGTGGTGGAATGGTAAATACCAGAGTGACAACATCAGACGTTTGTTTAGTGAGTTTCGAGTGTCTGGTTGCACAGTATGCTCAGTAGCAGAGTGTTTTCAGTGGCTGTGGTCTGTGTGTGTGTGTGTGAGAACGTACAGTTTGCTCATATGAGTGCACTTTATAATAAGCGTGTGTGTATGTTTGTTAATCGAGTCAGTAGCTTGTTCATCCAGTAGCTGTGTGTGTGTGTGTGTGTGTGTGTGTGTGTGTGTGTGTGTGTTGGCTCTCTGTGGGGTTGTCGGTTTTTCATGCTGGTTGGAAGTTTATGATCAGTATTTTCCGGCTTGCATGACTTAGCGTGTGAAAATCCATTCACACCCAACACAAACACACACACACACACACACATGCCTACACAAAAACACCCACACATAGACACACACACAGTAATGGTGTGGATCTTGATGATATTCCATGTTGTGTCCCTTACAGTATGGTAGTCTTGGTAGCGGTGCTTTGTGGGGGGAGTCAGTGCGTGTGTGTATGTAACTTTGTGTATTTGTGAGTGCAGCTCCATGTCGGTGTGTGTGGAATGAGTGTAAAAGACATCAGACACCGCCGCTAATGGGTTTAATCAATGACAGATGAAATTCTTGTTGTTTTTCTCACCGCAGCACTGTCTGCTCCAATAGGAACAAGGCACAGAATGTGCAGAGAGGTTGATGGGGAGGACTGAGTTTGGAAATCTCACTTATACGTTCAGCCCCTATACATATACTAACAAACACTTGCACACATATTCATAAACCCAGGGAGGAAAGTAGCTCTATTGGCATGAACCTGCTTGCATTTTGCTCTGCCATAGAGTTTACGAACTGCATGAAATATGCATATTACAAATAAACTATGCATAGACTGGTTACTCATATATGTCCACACACACTCACTCACATACACGCACTTGCCAAAGTCTTTTCTGTGCTCCAGCTGGGAACCCAGCTGCAGTGATGTCATTGCTTGCTGCCACTTTGCTGATTGTGACTCTTATTGAAAGCAGAGCAATTTGATTCAGCTTCAAGAGCGGTCACAGTGCAAAGACATGCACATGCATACACACAATGCACCAAAACTAAAATAGATTATGCACGTACGCCCCTGTCGGTTCATTCCATCAGCATATTTTGAGTGTGCACACACGGACACACAAAGTGCTTTAATGTTGGATCATAGTGGCCACATCACTTTCACAGCACTTTTCCAAAGTAGACAAACAGATTGAATGCTCAGGAGATGAGATGGAAAGCAGGGTTAGAGAGAAAGAAAGAAAAAAAATATGCCCTTGAAGACTTGATTTTGACAAAGAGAAAGATAAGAAGAGAGAGGTGGGAACGCAGTATTGACAGTTTACTTTGAGAGCTGAGATAAGAGAGATGAATTTACGCAATGAGGGAATGTCTCCTTCTCCAGGCTATCCCCAAATACATCCATCTCCTTCACACATACACGTTTATGCACAGAAACAGCTACCACACTGCACACTGACAAATAAAATCTCATAACTGTGTGCAGATTTGCGTACGTACAGGCACACACCCCACATAGTTCACCAGAACTTTTTTTAAACGATCAAGCTTTTCTTCAAAACATCATTCTCTTCTTAACCTTCTCATCTCACACACACACATTGACAAAATCAGTTACAAGGCTCTCTGAAAGTCCTGCCAGTGTAAAACCTGCAAACAGATGAGAACAGGCCTGAACATCTGGAGTTGTCCCAGCAGCACCCCCCCCCTTCTGGTCTTTGCACTGTGTCCTCAATGCCAGTGGCACAATTTCAAGTTCTTAACCCTGCATCAGCTCCTCCGTGAGACCTTTCTACCCATTCATGTCCTTTTCGCCTGGTCCCCTTCACCGTCCCCCTTTTGCTGCCACCCCACCCCACCTATCCCCTCCTCCCTCCCTCTGCCTTGTATACACTCGTCTGTTGGCATGTCCTCTGTCTTTCCAACCTTTGAAGGCTTTTCAGGCTGCTAATAAAAGACAGGTCCCCACCACAACAAAAGAGCTCAGCGCTGCCTTTGAATAAACAGTTTATTTCGCTCCGCTCCGCTCCCCCCACCCACCTCCCATGCACCCTACCCCACCCCTGTGTGTGCTTTTTCACTCTTGGCTAAGGGGGAAATATGTGCACTTGCTATGTTTTTTTTCCATGTGATCACAATGCTCTGGAACAGATTAACAGAAGACGAGGGAGGGAGAGAGCAATGAAAAAGAGCAGAAGAACAGAAAGAGAGAGCAGGTAACTATGGCAAAGTTGGCTTTTTTTGTATGTGTGTATGTCTGTATCTATCAATCTATCAATTGCATATTGGAACAGATGCTCTCCTCCCATCTCAGCATCTTATCTTCAGAGCATGACAGCACACTCCTACAAGCACCTGTAGTCTGCACTCTGAGGTAAACTCCCTAAACCACATTAGGCCTGTGTACACTGGCAACACCTGGCTTTTCCCAGTGGGATTCAAATAAACATCTAGTTGAAGAGAGACCTGTTTTGTTGGATAAACTGGAACAACCTAGCTTTGAATCTGAGCATAATCCACCACATCCAGGAGAATCACGTCAAAGTTAAGTTGACAATTTGTGCTGTTTACATGTGTAGAAATATTTCTCTGGCTAGAAGTGACTTGTAAGGCATATTTGAAAAGGCGTATTTTCCCCCAAATGTAAATAAGTTCTCAGTTTGTTGGACCTGGACCGAGTGTGGCCCTGAAAGCTGGAAAGACACTCAGCTACTGAACGGAGCCCCAACAGCTGGGCCAGGAGCAAGCTGGGTAGGACAAAATGCTCACTCCAGCAGACCTGTACAAACATAAATATGATTCAAAATATTTGAACTGCTTGAGGTGAACCTTAATTTGCCTCATCAAGACACTTACAACCTCAACATGGCTGAAAATCACTTGGAAGATAAGTTTATTAAGCACTTGTTATATGTGTTTTTGAGCAAATTCACCTACTCCCCCCCTACTCATTGCAACCCAACCCACACAAGCCACAGCCAGACTGTAATACAACCAAATGCTGCACTGGACCAAACCACAACTCACTACTTAACATCCACCAGCAAACTCTTTCAGTGTCTCGTAACCTTTAGCTCTTTAGGGCTCTTTCTTTTCTTGTTTGTCCACTGCTCCTCCCTCTGCCCGCTTCTGTTTTAGCCTACCTTTGGCCTTCCTGTCCTCTCCTCTGGTTCACTCTTTGAGTCTTTCTGTCTTTCTTTATAGGGTTGCACAAGAACACTGCCAGTTTTCCCAAAATAAACTTTTTTTTGGCTATTTTGACACTATAATCAAACCCATAAAGGCTAATGCTCTCAAATAGCCAGATGCATTTCTCCTTTAATGAGCGCAAAAGTTTTCAGCTGTGCTAACATTGCTGAAAAGGGGTTTTCTAATGATCAATTAGCCTTTTAACATGATAAATTTGCATTCGGTAACAGTGTGTGCCATTGGAACACAGAAGCAATGGCTGCTGAAAATGGGCCTTTGCACAGCTACATAGATATTCCATTAAAAATTATAAATGATTTATAAATGATTATGTCATTAATCATTAATTGCCATGTACATGTCTGATCAATTTTATGTTATTTTAATTAAAACCAAATGTGTGTTTCTTTCAAAAACAACAACATTTCTCAATAAGTAGTTTTCAGTGGTACCATACATACTTATATAAGTATGTGTTCATGTGTGTGTGTGTGTTTGTGTGTGTGTGTCTGTATGAGCCACCACAGGCTTGTTGGAGCTATTAGAGTGCTGGCTGAGGAGCACAGCATAGAAGCTCCAGATGGGCAACTTGAGGTAGACACATGTAGATTCACATAACACATACACACCGTAAATACACACAAAAGACATACAATGTCCACAGACACACTGTGCATATTAATGATGACAGAGTGACCGGAGGAAAATTAATACCTACAATACACACAAGTTCATAAACAGACTTTGAAATGTATGCAAGCAGTTGATTGCACACACACGTTCCCTTGCACACAGCTGGTATGCACAGCTGCTGCACACTCGCCCCATGATGCTCGCAGTGAATGATGGACAGAGTGAAAGTGAGGACGGGTGACACAAAAGAGCATCCCTTCATCTCTGTCACTCAGTTAATCCCACTCCTCTCTCGCCCATTACTTCACTCTACTTCTCGCCAGCGAACCCCCTCCCCCAAAACCCTTGCCCTGTTCTGTGCGTCAGCCGCTAACTCTTTTCCTTTTCTGTTTTCCTACTTTCCTCTCCAACATCTATCTTTTTCTCTCTTTTCCTTTTTCCTACTCCTACTTTCCTTTGTTTGGTGCTATATTAAAAAAAAAAAAAAGAGGGGAAATTTGGCTTAAAATCAAAGTAAAAGCAGTGATGTACTACAATGGTAGTGGGCAACATTTCAATACTGTAACTGCAACATTTTTAGCTACTATTTTATAGAAACATTACATTCAAACTAATTAGCAAATGCGGCTGTCAAATAAGTTCACTTCTATTAAAAGTAAGATCGCTCTTATGAATTTAAAGTATACAGTACAGTACTTGAGCAGATCTCATTTTCCACAATGGGTTACTAGCACCTGCACAGACAGGGATGTTTTGAAATGCTTAAAAATCAGTGTGTTTTTCTCTGTCCTATAATTTGTAACATTTATTTGCCTCTATAACCCAATCTCTTACAGTTGTGCACTATGATTTGTTGCATAAGGCATTTTTTTTTAAAAACCAAACTTTTTTGAAAATATGATTCTCTCCACCTTTGTGCTTTACAGCGTTCATTGTGTTGGTGTAAACTTTTTTAACTCAGCTTTTTTACTCTCATTAACTACAGCTCACACTTATTTTTTGCACAGCAGCCTGGCTAGAATTTCATATTTTCCCAGCAACATTCATTTTGCATCTCCCTCTTGGCCAACAGGAATTTACTGCTAGCTCCAGTGTTACCCCTATGGTTCTCCCATTTGTCATCCGTCAGGCCCAGCAAAGTTATTGGAACGTTGCAGTTGCGCTTCCCGTGGCGTGGATGCGGCTGGCGGGCACGTTCTTGGGGTTACAGTAAAACAAGCATCTAATGACACCCCCTGTAACCACAGCAAAGGGGGGCCACGCGTCACCAGTGCTAACCCAGGAAATGCTTTGGTTGGCCACAGGGTAATTGGGACTGTCCCATGTAATTTGGGCAGAGAGGCAGGCAAGTCTGGCCAAAACTCCTGCACTTGTCTCTCCCTGGCTGTTGGTCAACCCCACAGCACCACAGAAATGACAAAGAGATGGAGAACTGAAGGAGATAGGGTACCGAAAAGAAATTGAAAGAACGAGTTGAGACAGAATACTGAGAGGCTGCATGAAAAGAAATCAGTGAATAGAGCAGAAGGAAAGTGCAGAGATTGACAGACTGGATTAGTGGTGTGTTGATGTGTGTGTGTATGTGTTTAAAGAAGTGTCACAGCAAAGGAAGAGAAAGTGAAGCGTGGCATGTGTATGGTGGGCATTATTTTTCCCTGTGCAGGTTCCCCTGCGCTGAGGCAGATGGAAAATAGGAAAGGGGAGCAGGGGGAAATTCAGCTTAGTCAGGTCTTCTGCTCCAGCAGTGTACCCATCAGTGTGTGTGTGTGTGTGTGTGTGTTTTCTCTGTCTGTCAGGTCCTCTTCACAAGCTCCGCTCACTTTAAGTGGGACAGACAGCTCAAAGACTAAAGAGCTCTCTGTGTGCTGGCCTGAAACCACAGGTGTGTGTTTGTGCACAGACACTTGTATCTACTGTATGTGTGTGTGTGTGTGTAAAAATTTTATGTGCATATATTTCTATTTTCTGTGCACAGGTTTAAATGTGGTTATTATGCATCTGTGTGTATTTAGACATTTTTTGTAGTGTGTCTGAGTGTGTATGCCTTCATTTAACACTGTTTAGCTTTGATGTGACTAGTTATCAGGTGTTTCTGTGTATGTGTGCATAGCTGTCTGCATGTGCACCTACGTATGTGTAGCCTTAAACCTCACTAAACACAGAACTACGTACTAGAGTGTGTGTAATGTCTCTCTCTGTGTTTGTAATGGCTGCTGTGTTATACCTGTCTGTCTCCAAAGATCTTTTCGTATTAGTGGAATTAGACGGCTTCTTCCGCATGTTGTCTGCGTGTGTGTGATCTGTCTATGTTTCTTTAGTTCACTTGTGTCTGTGCTTGTGTAGCTAGGGAGCAATATGTCCGCTTACTGCGTATGCATGTGCATGAGTGTGCATATAGAAATGTGCAAGAATGTGTGTTTCAGGCATCGGGGTCACCGACAGGTCCTCATCTGCTCAGACCAGACCAGACAATGAGGAGGGGAGAGGCATGGTGTGGTGCAGAGTACATCGGTGTGTCGTGGAGCAGCCTCCAATCTGGGACATGGCCTTGGGCTGCAACTAAATGAAAAATCAAAGAGCACAGCAGCAGGGCCTTAAATGTTTGCAAATCTGAGACTGACTAAACCGTGCTAAACATAAAAACATACACAGAGGAGACTTTAAGCAGATCTCCCGCAGAACAGCACCCCATGACCTGCTTTCCGGGCCTCGTTTTGGCTCAAGTCCAAACCCGGTCAGGTACACACCGAAGGCAAATTCCCCACTAGCAGGCTCCCTTTATTTACCTTTCCAATGCTGCTTTGTTTTCAGGATTAATCAAAGTGTAGCATTCACAAGAAGAATCCGTGACTGTAATTGAATGCATTTTTAACTTCAGTAAACAACATATTTAGCAAGTGTTGTTGTTGTTTTTGCCCCAGATGCTTGCGTAACAGTAATATGTTTAACAAAGCACAGATGCTGAATTAGCCTGAAGACATAGGTCTGCATTACAGAGGGAGAAAGACGAGGAGACAAACTTTAAGAATGTCCCTACCTTTCACATTGCTACAAAACACACTACCTCATCAAGCCAAGGCCAAAGGCTGAGTCCAAAGAAAGAAAAAAAACCTCAAAACACTCTGACCTTTCTTGAGATCAGGCTGACCTATTAAACTGGTATCATGTTTTGTTTGTGACATTTGGGCTGTGTGCTCCACATGTAGCTCATGGGGGGAAGGGGGGGGAGGGGGTATTACAGGAATAGGCTTAAGTGAAAACACAGGGGAGGCGGAGAGAAGGAGATGGTGTAAAATGTGATGAAAGAGGAGATGAGAAGGAACACAAAGGGAGAAATATACAGAGTGAGAGTCTAAATGGGTTGGGATGAGGCAAACGTGTTCTGTCATACAGAGGGAGTATGAGGTACTAATAGAATTTTAAGCCTTTTGTACTGCAGTTGAGGTTTCAATTCAGGAAGGACTCTCCAAAACTGTTCCAGTACTCCTGCACCAGTACAGCAGACAACGCCAAAGCTCTGCACAGCTGGGAAAGTCCAATCTGACTCATTTGTGGACTTCATTCAAATTCTATGCATCTACAGATGGAGAAATAGTGCTGCAGTGCAAATAAGTTTGGAATACTGAAATGCAACGGTGTGCAGCTCACATTCTCTTCTCGTCTATTTTGATGGTTAACCCTGGTGATGTGAAACAAAAGCAGTAGCATCTTTTATTCTTTTTGGTTTTTTTGGCTTGGGTAAAGAATATGAGGAAAACATAAAGGAAGCAAGAGTAATTACTAGAACACACTATATGCTTTGCAGATGAGACTTACTGATTATGTGGACACATCCATCCATCCATCCATCCATTCATTCTCTTCCATTTCTCCTTTACTCCTCTTTCTACACTCTCTTCCCTCCCTCCTTCTCCCTCATTCACTGTCCTCTTTCATCTCAGGCCAGACATGCCCAACTGCACCCAATTAGCATTTTTCTCCCTCTTTTCTTTCTCCCCCTTATCCCCTCCATTTTTGCCCTCTCTTCTCTCCTCTCTGTTTGTTGTGTAAATTAGATTTGGGGGCTCTAGACAGATTTTGTACTGTTTAAGCTCTCTCTTTCTTCTGCTCTCTCTCTTTCTTAACATGTATAAACCTGCTGGCAATTAAACATTTATAGAACTGGCATGCCCCCATTTATCCCATCTCACTCCGTCTTTTCTCTCTCTCCCGCCCACCCTTCTGAGCCATTCACCTCTAACCTGCTTTTATCTTGCTCTGACACTCTCTCTTTCTTCTTGAATTTTCAGCCTGACACTTGTATTGTGTCCTGCCTCCTCACCTTTCAACACCTGCTATACAGGTCGTGCAGTCCCCACGTTGGTCTGTCCTCATCCTTTAGTTCTCCCCATCGCTCTCTCTCTCTCTGAGTGGAATAGGGGACTGATTAGTGAGAACACATTCAGATTTTCCTTCCATGTGTCGTGCCAGTGAAACGCCTGTGTGCCCGCAGCATTTAGGACAGCTGTGCCAGGGAAGAAGTGGTGTTTGTGTGTGTACGTGTGTATGTGTGTGAATGTGTAGGCAAGCATGATAGTGTGGATCTTAAGCGTTTGAGAAACAAGGGTTAAAAAGCAACAGGGCACTAAAGAGCAGTTGCATAAATGAGGAACTATGTAACTGGTTGTACAATGTGTGTGGTAGCTGAGTGTGTGTGCATAAAAACTGTATGTTGCACTGGTGTTTATGGTGGAGGATATGCACATGCTGGCTGTTTACACATCACAGATGTTTGTGTACCAATAGTGGTTTATCAAGGTGTTTGTCAATGCATGTGAGTAGGTGTAGGCTACGTGTTTTCAATTGTGGGAACTTTCATTCAGCCCTTGCAGCCCATGTAATGCATGGTACTGTGAAATCTGACCCCCCCCCCACTCAATGCACACACACTCACTTACACACCAACTATAGCAGCCCTTCTCCTTGCTTGTCCTCCAGAGCCGCCCAGAACTCTGCATTAAGACACATGTGGAAACAATTCAGTCAATGCTCTGAGCAGGGTAGCCCTCACACACACAAACAGACATATAACCCCCCCCCCCCCCCCCCCCCCCCCCCCCACACACACACACACACACACACACACTGACACAAGAGACACGCTCATTTCACGCTCACCCTTTACATATACTACACACAGACATACACACACTCAGCATGCGATCATATGTTACTCTTATCTGTTCCTTGTTGAGGTGCTCATTGCTTGGCATTTGACAGTGTGTTAACTCTACTGTGTTCCTAAACTGCTATCAGGTTGTCTTCACTCAATCACTGAGTCATGTGTATCCCCAGGATTTCTCAGGGTTTATAGCGGAGGTGAGCAAGAGGTCTACACATTCAAAATCATATGTGCCGAAAGAAAACTATAGATTTTAAGTGATGTTCTAACACTGTAATTGTTGCTAGCTATGCTATGCTAGTTTCCTGGGTCATACTGCAGTCTTTGACATTAGCAAGTTTTCTGCTATGGCAGAAAAGGTATTTCTTTATTATTCAATAAAGAAATACCTTTTCCACATCATGTGCAGCAGTGTTGTGCTTGAGATCATTTGTTTGAGGGGTGGTCTCATTTATTGGGGTTTCCTTCCTGTTCCAGGCTTCATCATCATCAAAACAGATGATGTCACATTTCTGTGTAATCTCATAATGATCAGTTCAGATAACACAGAATAAACATCCACTCGCTATGTCATCTACCTTTGCTGATACTCGCATGCTTAAGGCAACAAGCACTGTACTAATAGACAAAACTGCAAGCAACAAAACATTATTCAGAGGAAGCAACTGGAGATCTAAAGTGGTTTAAAAAAGGGTTGTGAAATGTTCAAAACTCTGTCATTCTGGTTTGTTATTTTTTCTGTTTTTGTATTTTTAAATTCTGCTGTTTGACTTTAAACTCTATTATTTTACTCTTGTGTCTAATAAGTTTCACTGTGGATGTAACTGGCTAGCCTTCCTGTGTTATGACACTGGATTTATAACTTATGCAGTATGCTGAGTTATTGTAACATGCTGAGTTTTGAAGACATGATCACTAACTACGTGACGTTAGCTATCACACCATTGCACGTGTAACAATGTAGACATTGTAACACACAAACCTTGAGACTCGTCCGCAACCATTTGACAACCACTGGTTGTGGGGGGAAAATGTGTGTTTCCCCAACTCGTTGCGAGTGATTGATGGAGATTGATGGCAGTCGCTGAGAAAATTATTGCTAAACATCTATCCATTGAGGCCTACAGACATGGTCAGTGACTCTGTGGTAATGCCCTGTCACCAGGAAAAAACATGTATTCCCCAACTGATTGATGAAAACCTCCTTGTAATTGCTTTGGTCGCGAAGACATTGCTGCATTCTGAGTTTGAATGGAAGTAGTGAGCTGGTCTACAAACACTGTGCACATACTCAAGCTATAGTGAAACTGTAAAAAGTGTGACACAACTGGAAATGAGAACTGTTTGCCTTCAAAGTAAAATCTGCAGCTTATGAAACATGTTGGCTGCACTCCTGAAGCACACATTTTACTTTGAAGGTGAACCTCTATTTTGGTTTGCATCACAATTTTTTATTACCCCTGGGCTAGTAGTTGGCAAATATGGACAGACACACATAAAAAACTACAAGCAACCAATGCAAACAGGTTTTTGATGCAGCACTTTCTTTGCAACTGACTTCACCCAGTGACAACAAGCAATCTACATGAATCACTGCCAAGCAACCAGTGATTGTACCATGTTCTATATGTTACTGCCTCAAAAAGTGGCAGTTATGAATTTGATCTGATCCGACTTTAATTTGATTTGACTGATGGCACCTCCTTTAAACCTGACATAGACACATTTTGGCCATGGTGATTCTAGCGTACACTGTAAAAACTGTGATTGGGGTTAATTAGTATCTAATAGGAAAGTAATAGTAACTATTACTCAGTAAAAACCTGTATGTGTCGTTTTAATTAAATCTAAGCATAATTAAACATTTTTGAGATTTTCAGTTATTTAAATGTACACACTTTTGTTTGGGGTAAATTAAGCAATGGTTTGTTGAGCAGATTTAACAAAAACGTATGAGTACCGTGAAAAATTAAGAAATCTAACAGATTTAACCGATGAAAGCATTTTCATTTTCATCATTGTACATTTCCACCCATAGTTCGTTGTGCCATGTGCAGGACACACACACTTCAGCAGTGGACAATCTCCATTTTGTCCGAGGTAAGACAATCTTAATTTGTTCGAATATACCGCATGTTTTAAACAATAACGTATAGCAGTTTTGAGTAAAAGTTCTAAACAGTATGATATGTCAAAATTAGATTAATAATGATCACTGTAAATATAGTATTGTATTTTTTAAGCAAAATGACACAAAAGACACAGCAGTTAGCTAAAGATATCAATCAGTATCTCTGAAAATAGAATTTCTAGCCTTAGCTAGCCTCTAAACATTAGCCAGCTGCTAACTGCTAGCAAGCCTGCCTGTTAACTAGTTCAGTAGTTTCATGTACCCATATTATACTACTGAAATGTATCAATAAAATTTTAAAAACAATTCTTACGATTTTATATTGTTTTGTATACTAGCAATGCCGTTAGCCACTAACCATTAGCCCTGAAGCACTTGGAGATTTCTCTGCACAACTGGTTATGCACTTCTTTGCTGGAAATCAAATTTGATTTACACATTAGAATCACATTAGTTGGCATCTCTAGTGTTAATACTTATTCTTTTATTATTATTTTTTATAAAGAAATAGAATTCACAAGATGATTTTTGTTTGTGGATGTTTCTTCTTAATTTCTAGATTATTTTGGACTGCTATTGATAACCACAATAGTTAGCAGCATGGATAATGCTAACAATACTGCACAAAGCAATATCAAATCCCAATAAAGCCCTTTTAAACTCCAACTACACATTTCAGTAGTATGGTCATACGAAAATACTAAGCTAAGGCTTGTACTATGAAGCATGATTTCAACGTATTCAGTTATATTAGCCTTTAATAGTGTACCTATTTGTAGTTGCTGATCTCACTTGTCATCTGCAGTCAAAGCATATATTTGAATTCTGTGTTTTTAAATTCTTTACTCGCACTCTGTGAAACACCACTGAGGCTGCAGCTGACACAATAAAAACTAAATGTGTTTTAATGTTAATTTAATGAAATATTATCCCATTTTTTTAACGGTAGAGCTATGATACTAAATTTTTCAAGTAACGAGTAAAGTAAGGCATTACTATTGCAAAAAAAGTAATTAGTTACTTTCTCGTAAGTACACTGCGTTACTGCGTTACCAAACCGTGATTTTGTTTGTGAGAGTGTCTCATGACAATGATGTATGAGTGTGTGACGTCTGTGGTAGCAACAGACGTGTGTAGATCAATAATAATATGGAGTGCGGGAGAGAGTACAGCCGTGCAGTGTTTAAAGCTTGGAAGTACTTAAATTACTTTGAGTCGGTAAAAAGTGAGGAAACATTAGCGTCCGTCTGTACACTTTGCGTGGGAAATAAACTTCTTTCTACAGTGAAAACTTAAAATCTGAGCAAGCACCTAGCATGCTGCCATGGGAATGTGAAATTCACAGAGAAACCCTCGGATCCCCCCACTGACATGACTGCTGCGGCAACGGGCAAACCTCCAATGGCCCCACTCTTGCTAAACAAGTGAAAATAGATTTAAGAGCAACAGGACTTTGTGCCGCTGAATCTTTGATTTTATGTATATTTGTTTTTTGCTGTGTTTTACTTGCATCTATTTGAAAGAGTGAGTGTGAACACAAAAAATAATTGTATTTTATATTCTGGAATCTGCAGAAAATAGGTTTAAATGTTAAACAAATTTCTTCAAGTCAGAGAATGTTGCGTATAATTTAATGTTTGCTTGATGCATAAAGTTAAAAGATTAAAACAAATAAAACAATTTTTAAAAAGAGACTTTTTTTTATTTTGATGGATTATGCAGAAAAAATAGAATTGGGCTGAATGGTCTACTGCTTTATTACGTGTTCAGGTTTTTAAAAATATTCATAAGTAACTAATTACTTTTGAAAATAAGTAAACAGTAAAGTAACAGAATTACTTTCCTGGAGAAGTAATCAGTAATTAGTAACAAATTACTATTTTCAAGTACCTTGACCAACACTGCTCATAACTCACAGAGTTGGCATTTTCACTGGCTTTCATTATTGATTTCAAATAGGCTAAACTTATTATAAACTTTCATAATAGGAGCTCTTTTCCGGCATTATTGTCCAAAGCCCTTAAAGTGCACATCTTTAATACTACTCTACAGTGTTTTCAATGCCCCACACACTACTGTATTGCTTTCAATCTGTTCAGTCTGGGTGTTCAACCTCTTTATATTTTTCCCAAATTATAGTTTAATTTTGAGTTGAAAAATCAGGAGCTCTGTTGCCAGTACACATATCAATAATTGTGAATGGTGTTGCTGTATCTTTAAAGTTTATTTTTTGTCACGGAAACAGTATTATGTCATTGCCATTGCGCCTTTTTAGTTTCGGACAAAATGCATCCTGGGATACTTGGCTGCACCTGGTACACA
This sequence comes from Perissodus microlepis, assembly GCF_051167445.1. Lineage (NCBI taxonomy): Eukaryota > Metazoa > Chordata > Actinopteri > Cichliformes > Cichlidae > Perissodus > Perissodus microlepis. The sequence goes on from NC_140462.1 coordinate 11,548,974, forward strand.
CAAGTCACTACCAATGCATCCTCAATAGAATAGGCGGTGCAACAACACATCTTTTCATTGTGAGCATTTTCTGACTTGAATTGGAACTGTACTTAGGCTGTGACTGGTGACATTTCTTAAGTCCATAAGATCACAAGTATGAATTTTGAGAAACCAAAAGGTACCCTGGGTGCGTTGAACTTGTTTTGTAGTAGAGGCCTCTCTTTAGCTGGCAGACAAGTTTTGTGACTGATCAGTAGAAATAATGCCAGTTGGCTGTCTGTTTTGAAGCACCTTAAATCCCCAAATTCATCACGTAAATGCTTGTCCCAGATTAACTGTTTCTTTGTCCCATCTTCTTTCACCCTCCCACTTCTCGTTCTTTTGATAAAGCAGCCCTTTTTCTTTGGGGTGGTTGCATTTCTAACAGTAGAACTATTCATGTATCCGTCAAGCAAATTAACTAAAGGTACCAAATGTACCAGTATCTGTACAATGGATTGCACTATCTAGCAGCTTTAAGAAGTAAACTAGCTCTAGAGCTTTAAAGCCATAACCAGTCACTGTAACAATTAGATAGCCTGACTGTTAACCAACTCTGTAATTTCAAATGGCAATAGCATACTGCTGAAATGCATCTGTTGAGTTTAACAGAGAATTATTAGGGTTTTGTGTTGCTTTTTACAGTAGCAAAACTGCTAGCCACTGAGCGCTTGTTAGCTTCGAAGTGCTAGCTAGCCACTAAATGCTTTCAGATTTATTTGTGCACTTGGTGACATTTTCTTCTTTGCCATAAATTACATCTGATATAGTGCAGGGATATTCTAACCTGGCAATCTGATGGCAGCTCTGAGAGAAAGATTTATGGGGAACTAATCTAATGATGTCATTTTTCAGATGATGTCATTTTTCTATGCCGTTTACAAAAACAAGCGCCAATAGATTTCATTAAAGCCAGGTTTGACAAAAACTGCTATCTAAAGCTTCTTTAAACTGTGGCCTGACTAGGCTGGCCCCACTCCACCTCCAGCTGTCAACAAGATAGTGCCATACTAAGCAGTACTGTGGCACTAACAGTTTGTATAATCATTGTTATTGTAGCCATGAGGGATATCTACCCTTATCTACCTGAATGCATGCAATGCACTTTAACTGACTATGATCCCAGTTATAAGTTTAAAATTGATACTGATTGATTGATACTACTATTAAAACGTATTAAAAGTAAATAATTTGAATTTAAAAAATTGTCTTAGACTGTACTTCATAAAATGTTGTGTTATTCAGTGATAAAATCTATTTAAAACATGAAAAAGGTATTTTAAATACTTTCAGAAAAGTGCTGAAGGGAAAATATTCAAAAAAATATGTATCAAGAAATCTCTGTATCTATTTGCAGTGCTTTATCTTGCAAACATCGATTGCCCATCTGAGTTAGTTTTGTGGAGTTCACCATCTAACCCAAAGTTTCTGACAGAGCTTATGATTAGTGAACAGCCCACACTCTCGCCAAAGTCACAGCCTTCCCAGGAAGAAGCTAAGTAGCGTAAGGACAAATTCAAGTTGGTGGTCTCATTTTTGAAATATTCTCTTTTTTTTGCTAGAAAAAAAAGACTTCATTATTAATATAAAGGCTCAACAAGAAAAAAAGGAAATCCACAAAATCTAAAATTATCCTCCTTAGAGTTTCACTGAGTTCATCTGACTTTCCTATTGTTCTGAGTATTGGTCAGTTTAATGAGTGCCGTCAAACAAATCCTGCTTATGCTGGCAAAGTTAAACTACCAGCTGCAGTCAATCATGATCGCTAATGAGAAGCTAGCCCTTGGCCCTTTTCAAGTTAAAAGACATTGTATGTATATATTTAAACCTGTATGTATACTTTTGAGCCCGTGTTGATTACAGAAAATCAAATAGAAATTCAAACCTTCATCCATCCATTCGCTTCTGCTTATCCTTTTCAGGGTCGCGGGGGGCGCTGGAGCCGATCCCAGCTGTCATAGGGTGAGAGGTGGGGTACACCCTGGACAGGTCGCCAGTCTGTCGCAGGGCTAACACACAGGGACAGACAACCATTCACGCTCACATTCACTCCCGCATTCACACCTAATTTGGATTAACCAATTAACCTATCCCCACTAACTGCATGTCTTTGGATGGTGGGAGGAAGCCGGAGTACCCGGAGGGAACCCACGCAAACACGGGGAGAACATGCAAACTCCACACAGAAAGACCCCGGCCCTGATGGTGGAATTGAACTCAGGACCTTCTTGCTGTGCAGCAACAGTGCTAACCACCGTGCCACCGTGCTGCCATTCAAACCTATCCACCAATTCTTGTGTTTTGAAAGTTATTAAAGGTAAAGGTGTATCATTCGTCCCCGGAGAAAGAACTTTTCAAATAAATCATTAAAAGCCCTAAATTACCAAGACATCAATACCCATGATACATTTATGTAAATTCCATCCATAACTGTAAATAATATGTGAATTAATACATTAATAATGAACACTACCCAGACACCCTCCATCACTGCAACATTGGCAGTATTCATTCAATCACGCTTCATCCAGCACAGCGCTGTGACATGTTGCAGACATAGCATATTTGCCCTGTGTGGGTGGTGTTAGCCCCTACATAGCAGTGACATGTGTTTGCTCATTGGGAAGTTTCTACATCACTTAGCGCTGCTTTGCCTACATTCTACCTCTCTCTGCATGACCCACATGAGGAGGGATTTGGTAGTGCACTGGGTAGCTTGGAGATTGCTTGGGGCTCATAAATACTGTATTTGAAACGACAGATTTGGGTTTGAAACTCAATCAGGGAATCCAACAATGGCTCCCCCCATGCTAACCAAGGGTACTTGGGAATATGAGCGAGAGATAACTAAAGCTTACCAGCTTGGACATCACCCAGATTAACAAGGTTTGTGTCAGGTGTTGAGGAACAAGGATATACTGATGAGAAATGGGCTACTGGAACAAGGCATACATGGAAAGGGGTTATATGTAACACATGTGGGAACTATGGCTGGATAGATCATTTTTTAATACTGAACAGATGTTTGTTGTAGCCTACACATTGAATTTTAGCATGTAACTGTAAAAGTATTTAGGTGTTATATTTCTCTATTTGTTCAATTAATATTTAAAGATTATTACCATTTATGTAGATGGCAGAATATAGGAAAGCTTGATGCATTTTAAAGCATACATTAGACAATAGTTTTGGTGAGATACAAGGAAGATCATTGGCTTTTGAATATAACATAGAGAGCAGTAGGAAGTTGCTGTTACATGTTACACCTTTTTAGTGAGAAAACTATGTCAGTGCTATCTGATGCCTCCCTTGTCAGATTGCGCAGACAGCGTCAGTGAAGCGGAGGTAGGTGACACTGCCCCGACGTCTTGCCCATTAAAAAGATGTATTAATTCTACCGAATCCCTCTCTATGTGGGTTGCGCAGAGAGAATTGGAATGTAGACAAAGCAGTGCTAAGCGGTAAAGAAACAACTTCTTTCCAATGAGCAAACACATGTCACTGCCATGTAATTGCTACCACTACCCACACAGCAGATACATGTCAGTAATACATTGTTGTGCTGTCTGGGTAGGCATAGAGATAAATACTACTTCCATATACGGATCAGTTACAAATGGTGGCCTGATGTTGCGGTGGTTGTCTCACAGCAAGAGGGTCCTGGGTTTGAATCCACTGGCTGACTGGGGCCTTTCTTGTGTGGAGTTTTCATGTTCTCCCTATTCCTGTACGTTCTCTCTCTGGGTACTGCTCTTACAAAGACATTAGGTTGTTCGGTGATTCTAAATTGGCCGTAGGTGTAAATGTGAGTATGAATAGTTTTCTGTCTCTTTGTATTAGCCTATGTGACAGCCTGTCCAGGGTTGTCCTCTCTCCTCCTTTGACAGCTGGGATAGGCTCTAGCCCTCTCATAACCCCTGAATTGGATAAGCGGAAGAAAATGGATGGTTACAAATGAAAGAAAAAACCTAGTGAGGGGATGGATCCATTAGCTAGAGTATGCTGTCTGGGATCATTTTTGCTAAAATGGTTTGGGTCCGCTTGTCCCCTTAGAGAGGCAGTTTGAATGGGTTCTTTATCCATGATGAAACTCTTCTCTCCTTATATAAATTCCAGGATAACAATCGATCCACGAACAGGTCACCAGGGGTCAGTGAGCAGTTCACTGAGTGTAAAAATGATGTGAATCATATGCCATGGCCTTCCCAGTAACATCCCAACCCAACTGAACACCTATGAGAGTTTTGGGACTCATGTGTGAGCCAATACTCTCCACTCCCAGCATGTAAGATGATCATCAAAAATGATTAGATGCTGGGGATAATATTCTCAGTGAGGGAATATCTTTGAGAAAAATAGTGCTCAATCTCTCAAGCTGTGTTCCAGAGACCTGGAGAATTAATAACAAGGTTCAGTGAAACCGTTCTGGTGGCACGCGGCAGGCCAAAACTTTATGTTGGTTTTTCCTTCAATTTGTCACCTATCCCCATATACAATTTCATCTGAAATGAATTGGCTTGAAACACACAATTTTAGGCCTAACTTTATTTCCAGAACCTCCCAGTTCTGGGAATAAACATGAAGTAAACTTTCAATGATGTTTCATTTCATGTTTTTGTTCCAAACCTGCAACGATGAAATGGTCATTTGACTTAAGCTTAGTAAGCGCTTACATGGAGCTGGCATTTAAAGGGACTGCATTTCAATATACTTTTTCAACTCCAAAATCCGTGCAATGTTTGCTGCTCGTCTCTGATTTTGAGCTACGTCAAATGAAAACTTGAACACATAGTGATAGCTCTGTTTTCAAACAAATGATAAAGGCCCTGGACACAAGATAGTTGTTGAATAGTCACACATATTTCAAATGTTGTTATCTAAAAGTGTGAACGTGTGTGTGGCAGGTCAAGAAAGAGCAGAGGCTGAGTTGTTTTTTGATGTAGCCAAAGTGCAGAAACAAGCCAATTTCTATAATTTTATATTTCACTGCCTTCACATCTGGAGCTGCATGTAAAAATGGAAAATAGAGGGGTGGGATAAAAGACTGACATGAAGAGAGGGAGGAAGAAAGAGTAGAGAAAAATACACCCGCTTCTCCAGCACACACATCCCTAACCTTCATTCACTCACCACATGCTTGTCTGTGCACACACTTTTCACAGTAACAGAGGATGCATACGTGCTGCATATACTTCTTATATTTCGTTTTTCTTTCCCTCTCTCAATCTCAGTCTGCCTTTTTTTTCTTAGACACACATACATACACCACTCTGGAGTGACTGGTGTTGTAAGTTGGCGTGAGCGTGTAGGTGATCTGGGTGTGATTACTGCTTGGCTCCCCGACAACTCTGATGATGACATTCAGTGCTTTGAGCTCCTCTGGCCTGGGCCTGCTCCAAACACAACCGGGCAGAACAGTCTCTCTACCTCACAACCATGCATACATATGGTCTACATACTACTGAAATGCACATTGTCTGTCTGAAAGCTATAACGTTTAGATGTCCTTTCGGGTTTTGGTATGACAGTGTGAAGTTAGGCGGTGACAAAAAGAGGGAACAAAACAAAACAAAATGGCAACAACAACAACGAGAAAAAAAAATCGTGTCACCCTTCTCTGTCTCAAACTTTACTCTCTATGCACATCACTGTTTTGTTGTTTACTCAAGTTCAACCTGCTCTTGAGTCCGCTGCTGCTCCTCAAATCTCTTCGATCTGTCTGTGTTGTCACCGCCTCTGTCTGTATTCCATTTGCATCAAGTGTCTGTTTGCCTCATTGAAATGCCAAGCTCAGAGAGCAGCTGTGTGTTGGATCGTTGCTATCAAGACAGAGTCATTATATGTACACACACACACTACTCTCTAAGTTGTAGGGCTTTATGCCCAGATTGTGTTAATCCTCTCTGTCCTCCACACATTTCTCTACAGCCATCAACGTCAACGCCGCTTTGATGAAGACACACACGCGCGCACACACACACGTACTACTCTCCATCATTATCATTGTTTCAGCTGGAGAAGAGTCAGCGCTTTTGTTTGTAATTACAGGGGTTTGAAGTGAGAGGGAAGAATTTTCAAGAAGAGAGAAGAGGATGGATGGAAAAGAGAAAAAAAAGAAACAGCAGGTCAGAAAAAAACACACACCAGTATGTCTGTGACATATTAGTCACATTTTACCGTAATTGTTGTTCGACCCCATCCCACACTTGTAAAAAGAAGAGAAATACTTTGGGAATGTGCTTTGCAGTGGATGGCTTCCAAGGTTTTGTCTGGTGTGTTTCTGTACAAAGGGCAAAGGAGCTTTGTGGCTGGCTGGTATGGCTTTAAAAACATTACAGCTAAGGGTAGAGGCCTTTTCGCTTCCTAAGCCGAGGGCTTCAGTTAGGATTGACCCCATCAAAGCAGAATAGATTGTACCATTTGTAAAGGTACTAAAGAGTTTTCAGCTTTTGCTTTCCCTAAAATCTAAATGAATCCCTTAGTGCAAAACCCAAGATAAAGGAAACATGAAACCAGCTTGGTTCTTTTCCATCTGGACATGAAGAGATAAGCCAACCTGAGGATCTTGAAGACAGAAAATCCAATTGATTGATGAACAGGGTGAATTTTCAGCAAATCTATTGATTCATCCACAGAAACAGTTTGTTTGGCAGGAGCATGTTTGACTGAACCACAAAAATGTTCAAAAACAACACTGCTGAATGATGACAGGCACGTGGCACAGTGCAACATCCACACAGCTTGTTGTGATCCCTCAGGGTTCATAAAACACAAGCCTCGTTAAAGCCAGCGCCCCCACTGTGACAAGCAAGCCAAGTTCACAGTTGAGGGATAAGGGTCGCCATGAGTAAAATCAGAGGACAAGGGAAACTTACTGTAGTAAACACTACTTGTCAGTCCTACCACTAATCCATCGCTTTGGGATTTTCCTGCTGTGAATATAACATCATGCCAGATTTCTGCACTTGGTGTGCCTTCGCTCTCTTAGATCTTTAGTTTTTTTGGACAGTTTTGCACACTGCTATGCTACATTCATCGTGCAACAATTCGTGCAACATTTTGTAAAATAAGCACCGGTTTCACTTTTTTTTTGCACGAGCACTGTTCTAGAAAGTGTAACGTGTTATGCAAAAGCACAACAACGTACAGCAGAAGCATATGTACAAAATGCATACATTCACACATGCAGCTGCTTTCGAACTGGGGAGGTGTGTGACCGATGTACGTCCTCTCCTGACTCCCGATGTTGCCCAACGGGGAGTGTTTGTGTGGTTTCCAAAGGCAACGGTTAGAGAGGGTGGGGGAGGCTGAAGCAGAGAGGCAGGGCTGCAGCCACACGTTCTACTCTGGTTTGTTTGCATGTCTGATTGCTCTATGCATGCGTGTGTGCCTGTAGAAGCTGCAGGTGGGCTTTTTGCACGATGTCACTGAATGGCTGTGTTTGTGTATGGTTGTATGTGCATATGGTTCTATGTGCATGTGTGTGTGTGCCTGAGCACAGTGTGGAAAGTGTTGTTGTCTACAGGCTAACTGTTACTGACAAGCACACACTGACTACTGGAGTCAAAAAGTTAAATGCACTCTATGCTCTTTTCTTTCCCCGGAGGCTCCCTCTTTCTGCCTCTCTAACTTTCTCTCCTCCCATTTTTATTTTCTATATTTTTCTCTCTGTCATTCTCTCCTGCTTTTTCTCTCTCCCTGACGATTTCTTTCTTTTGCTCCCTCCCCTCTCCCTCCATCTCTGATGATTTTAGCAGAGGTGTGACTCATTGGGCATCGAGCCACAATGTCAGGTAGTGAGGGGAGGGCGGGAATGAGGTGGCGAAAAAGAAAGAGAAAAAGAGCGAATGGGGGGGGCAAGTTGTGTTAAGAAGTGGTGAGGTATAGTGGAAGGGGGGGAGTCACAGATATGCAAAATGGAGTGGAATGTGCAAGAGGAAAAGAGTGAGAGTGAAAGAAAGAGACTGGGGAAAGGGAGGGGTATAGAGTCAGCATAAGGAAAACATAAAAAAGGAGGGAAATGAATAATTTCTGCAAACAGTTTCCGTCACAATTAAGTTTTTTCTCCTCCTTGCATGTTTTCTCGATTGCTGTGCATGTTTTGGCCATGCAGCGCACTCTCTGAGCTGACCAACGTGTTTATGTGCAAACCTGTTCATAGCTTAGTCTCCATTCATGACTTTTTTATGCTTTAAAGTAGCTAATTACCATGGGGGTCATTAATATACTCTCAGCAAAGTAGGCCAAGAGGAAGCAGAGAGGTGGTCAAAAGAGTAAGAGGGTACAAAATGATGGGGACTGGAAAGAGGGGAGCTGGAAGTAGGGACAGGTGGAGTGGAAGCACAAAAGAGGAAAGGTGGTGTGAATACAAGAATTTAATACAGAGAGGTTTACACAGGCACATTCATGTTCTTGCGGCTTGTCAATCAACTGTCTTTGTTGCCCCTAAGGCAGGGGCTCTCCACTCTCATCTCTGCCTTGGCACTCACCCACCGACATACACGCACATGCACACCCAAACACACACACACACACACACACACAATCTTGGCTGATGTAACGGACATTCTGGAATTTTCTGTTTTGTAATGAAACATTGTACTGAATGATTTTTTTAAAATAAGTCCTTAAGTTCAGGTCACCCTGAAAACACACACATACGAGGGAACAAACACACACATACTTAACCTTTGGCATCTGTCCTCAGTAGACACTGCATTTGTGCCAGCTCTGTGTCTCTGTCTCCTCTCTGTCTCTTCCTTGTTTCCTTCCTCGTGTTTTTCTTCCCTCCCTCCAACCTCAGATCATCTTGTTGACAATCTTGGGAAAAATATAAACATTAAAAGATCAAAGTCGACTGTGTCAAATTCTGCTGTTTTATTTCACCTATTACACTCCTATTAAGGTATTTGTAATGTTTCAGGTGTAACCCAACTCAGCTCCCTTTGGGTTCCCTCAACACTGCCCCCTTCAGACAATTTTCTCTCACTGAAAAAAGCTCCCAAGACTCTGATTTACTTTGGCAAGAAAACGCAGGGAAGAGTGGGTAGAAAAACATTAAGCATAGTATAAAAAGAATTCCATGCCACTTATTTTCATCTTGCTCCACAAAAGCAACATTTTTACTGTGCAATTATTTTGCTGTGGTGCTGTACATATTGGAATAGAGATGCATTATGATTAGCATATCCTGATCCATCCACTGTACTTCAGTGGTGGTGACAGAGGCACGAGGAAGATCAAAGTCATCCTAATAGATTTCTATCACCACTCCCACCTGTTCCCTCCGGAATTTCCTCTCTTCCCAGCATGTGTGCATGCGTGTGCACGTCTGTTATGTCTATCAGACTGTTTGTGTTTCTGCATGTGTGCCTGAGTTTGCATCTGTTACCAAGTGGTTATGGACCTGTATGCCAGTGAGTGTGCATATATCTGTGTGTGTGTTTGCATGTGTATGTGTGTAGTCTGTTTCAACATGTCTACTACTTGCGGGAATCTTATAATCTGGAACTGGAATATGTGCTCATGTCTGTGTCTGTCTAGCCTTGCTCCACCTCTCTCTTTCTCTTCCTTTCTCTTACTCTCACTCCTTGACAACTCTAATAAGTTTGGTAGATCAGGTTACACCCCTTGATACAACATGCCAGCTTCTCCCTTTTTTCCCCCTGTTTTCTCTAATTTGGTCTTCTTTTTCTTGCCCATTTCATATAACTGCTCTGTCTCAACAACAGACAGTTTCTCACGAACATGAGGAGACAGACGCACAGCAGACGCACACAGACACTGACGGGGAGTGAGACAGACTACATGCACACGTCTGTCTCTGTAGGCCTCTCAGGTTGCTGACATTTTCCATTTTTGCGCATATAAAGTAATAATAATAATATTAGTGGGTGTGACAGAGCAAGGGTCCATTCACTACCGCTGCCAGCCTCCTATAAATATCCCCCTTCTTCGGGGGAATCCGAGAAGCAGCAGAGACCTTCAGTTTACACAGCTGAGGAGCATGTGGACGAAAATCTCTATTCTTTCTCTTTCCCTCTTTTTCCTGCCTCTCCTTTCCCCTATCCCTACTCTTCATTTTCCCATCACTTCACTGCTTGGTTATGTGACCATGTGTCTTTAACATTTTTTCTGATCTCTTTGTCCTCGCTTGTCTCTTCTCACCTGTCTCCCTCCCTCATGATTTCATGCTCATATCTCTTAATCTCGCATGGCCTCCCACCTTTCCTGTCACCTTTACATCTGCACTTTTCTGTTAGTCTTCTCTGATGGATATTATGGAGAAGCACCAGACAATATACAGCAGGTTATTATGGGAACTGCAGAGTGATGAGGTGAAGCTAACTGCAGGTGGAAGTCGTCCTCCCTTTCATCACATCTCTCTATTTTGTCTCCTGACTCACCCACTTCCCTTTGCCCCCCAACACACGTACGGACACTTGCTGAGCAACATCTGCTTAAGTAATCAAAATAATCTCTCTCTCTCTCTCTCTCTCTCTCTCTCTCTCTCACACACACACACACACACACACACACACACACACACACACACACACACACACACACACAAGACTTATAGTAAGATGTCCAAATGTGATATGTATTGGCCTTATTTCACGTGTGTGTATCAGATTGGGAGACAAAATCTGGAAATAGACTTCGCAGGTATTTTGTTGGTCTTTGGCTCCTCCTAGTGGATACTTGGTGATAACGTGGCTCTATTGTTTCCTTCACTTTCTGAAAAGGAAGACGTCATTTAAAGCCCACCTGTGAAATGTCATCACTCACGTCCCGGTTTCACCTTTAAAGAAACTAGCAGTTGACGTGTAAAAGCAAAGGGGAGTAGAGAAATCAATGAGGATTGTTAACCATTGTGATGCCAGTTAATTAACCGAAACGCTAACTTGTTTGTCTGCGCTCAGTTACGTGATCACCCTAACCCTAGCATTAACCCCAAAAATCAGTTCAAACCAGCCATGACACAGCCCGAGACGTGCTCACACTGATAAAGAAGTTGTAGGGTACTCATAAATCCGTCGCATTCATAAGCCTGACGACGATATTTTTTCATCTCTGTAAGGTTTTCTTTTGCAGCGCCTAACTTTACATTTTTGTCGTTGAGCTTCTCTTTAAAACTGCAGCAAATTTCCTTAAATGTGTAACTTTGTGACGTAAAACACAGATCCTATACAGTTCTCCTTGACAGTGTATATAAATCATTTACACCATGCGTACATCATGCAAGACAAAACAGCGTGACACGAGTATAATTAATGATAATAGACATAGAGTGGTTAAAAATGATACCTAAAACATTTAGAAAATTATTATCTGACACACACAGATTAATGAATCAGACAATAAATAAGATCAAAGGAAAGTAAGTGTATAAGGTGTATACAGTTTGGTGCTCTTTTGTTCCTGTTTCTCTGGCTGTTATGCTGATGAATATCCGGTAGATGGCCCCCTAGATCACAGAAAAAAGTCTCAAGCCAGAAAATGATGGCTTCTGGAGCGAAGTGACATGGCTCCAGAAACCTTTGACAATTTCACATCGGTGCTTCGCTCCTTTAGCAACTTTTAACTGAGAAGTATGTTCTGTGAGAAGGACACCCATGCGATAACTCTCATGTAATCCTGTTCAATACGATCATTTCACCTACTAATAGTCACATCCAGCTTCAACTCGTTGGGTTCCCCAATGATGGAAAATACAGGCGGAAACACGCTGGTTTCATTAATAAACTCCTTTAGTTAAAACCATGAACTAGTGTTTGCTGAGCCAATTTATTAATGTGGTATTATCATTGATGATTATCTTTATCACCGAAACACAGATTGAAGCAAATATAGTTAAATGTGATTTGGGGGCCATCATTACCTAAAAGCACACAAGATGAATAATTAATGTTTTATGCTTTAGGGTGAAATGTGCAGAATTAATTGTATGGAGTAGATACTGATAAGGATTCATTTTTAATACATCTAAATCTATGCGAACAACACTGTGAGCAAATGTGAGCACTTTAAGACTAAACACATTATGGTCTCCACTAATAAGCTTATGTTCAAACTTCCTTGTGTTTCTCTTGATTTCCTGTGTGGTGCAGAACTACAGATAACTTTATCCGAGTTAATTTTGTATCAGCAAAAAATTATCCAGTGCTGTTAAAGAGAAGCAACACTTTTCTTTGGCACACAATACATTTTAAACCGTTCCATTTATTGCGGTATCGCATATTGTCCAATAGATGGCGCCACAAGATCACGAATGGAAAAGAAATATAGGGTTTTAAGTGCACTTACATGTGGACATTATGAGCCAAATAAAACATAGACTGCACTAAAGTGGAACTGAAAGCGCTTATAGAGAAAACAGCCCCCTTTATTTCAAGTGCATAAAAAAAACAAATGAGTTTCTAACCACTTTACCATCCTTCATCCACCCACCAGTACTTTTTCATTCTGTGGGGAGGAACGGGTCACGGTCAGATGGCTTCTGAGCGGTAGTTCAGAGAAAGTAGTCTTTCTGTCGGACAATTGGGTGAGCGAGGCGATAGGGGCGGATGAGTCCGGCTTAATGCTGCGTGTAATGCATGTTAATGTTACAGGCACCGAGGGACCGCCGGCCCGAGGGCTCTGGGATTATTTATCACAAAACATTTGTATTCTTCCGTCGGAGAACGGTTGATCCCGGATAGCTGCACACTAATCCTTCACTCCGTTAATTAAAAAGAAGGGAAAAGCAATGGAACTGGTGGCGGTGGTGATTTTTTTTTCTTTTTCCAGAAATGTAATCATTTCTGGAGAAGCTTAACCATCTGCTTGAGGTTAAGTCTACAAGCAGATTGTATTTTCTGCTTATTTAAACCTGGGGATTTTAGTTTTTCCTGAAAAGGGGAGGGAAATGCATGCCAGTGCTGCTTATTGGAGAGCTAGAAGTGCAGCAACTTTAGTTCCCAGGGGAAGTAAAAGTAATGTTTTTTTCCTGCGATATCTTCCTCCGGGATGAGGATTTATGGTTTGATAGCATTGCGGTTTTATTCAAAAACAAGTAGTGACCTTTCTTACCTCTCCTTTAAAAACCCAGCTGAATATGAAGAGGGAACGTTATTCTCTCAGTTGCTTAAGAGAGAAATGTCAGAAACAACCACTGTCTTCAAGTAGAAGTATTCCATTTGGCCCTGTTTGATTTGTTTTGAAAGTGAAAAGATCGCAGCAACATTAGACTTTGTTTCCCTGATCACCCTCAAAGAGGACCAACCATCAACACGATTTTCCACAGAGGTTTTAGTCCTCAGGTTGTTGGGAGCAATTTATAGAAAAATGCAGCGTCTAGTGTAAAAGGAAATGCTGCCCCTAAGAAGCAGAAATGTTTGTTTCTTGTTCTTTCTCTCTCATCTCCTTCTCGCTTCTTTTCCTTTTTAGTTGCTAACAAGCCCAACGCTGCCCGGGGGCCAAGGCTGTGTCGTCAGTCCCATGAAGAGACTTTCAGATTTCCACCATTTTTTTGGCATTAGGATGCTAGTCGTGTCTGTCTGGAGAAGAACCTGAATTCACAAAGGCAGCCTTTGGTTGCACTCTAACTCTGTCTTTAACTGCTCCCTGCCGCTCACTGCTTGTCTAACTGACCAGGATATACAGGAACGCGATTAGATGTGAACAAACATGCGCGGTGCTCTAAAGAATTGTTCTCTTTATCTCAAAACTATAATGGCACTCTGATACAGCCTTTTCTGTTTATGCCAGTCTGTAAACAAATCATCTATGAGATATTTATCTAATCCCAACCACAGTATAACACCTGCTTAGAGACAAGTATGATTGAGGCTTTATGACACTGCTTTTACGTTGATTATGTTGATACATGTACAGACCCACTTAAGTGAATTAAAGGCGTGTAATGCGTATTTGTATGGGTCTTTTGTCCGTTTATGATTCTCAAAGTAATCGTTTTAAGTTCCAGAACCTGTAGCTCACACTCATTTAAACACTGATTAAAAATGAATACTCTGACCTATCAAAGATTCTTTTTGTAAAACCCAATTTCGCATGTGATGATTAATGAATGGGACTGTTTATAGTGTTTGTATTCATCTTCAAAGGGCTCTAATTAAAAAGCATTATGAAGTCCCAGGAGCCTACTGTTAGTGGCCACTGGGCCATTTGAAGCAGAGCGAGTGAGTGCTTAAGCTTGTGTGTTTTGTTTACTGTATTTCAACACGTAGTCATGGGACCTCAGAAGAATAGTTTATTATTTTTCTGAAGGTGCAATGGGGATTGCAATAAAACAATAACACGATGTTGGCTATCACCACGGTCCTGGCGCAGTAAGGCACTGGGAACACCAAGACAAATCCTTACTCATCCTCATCTAGTAAACCCAGCCTAGGAAAGGACACCCGTGACACACTTTGACTCCTAATCCAAATCTGGCTCTGACGTCTGGTATCAAACTTACGCCCTGTCCTCACTTTAATGGGTCAGGCGAACAGACACGCGGATGTGAAAGGGTTAAACGTCTACAGTAATTAGAGTCGTATTTCGCGTCGGCGTCCTCCAATACGGAGCTGCGAGAAGCCACGTCCACCCCCTCCATCTCTCTTTCCATCTCTCTCTCCCTCTCTCTCTCTCTGTCACACACACACACACACACATACACACGCACCTCCCCACCGGCTCCTCCAAGTGCCTAATACACTGTAAAATCAAAGCGCGAGCCTCCCCCGTTCATACCGGTGTTGCGCGTGGAGCACAGCACCGAGAGAGGTGCTTTCACTCTACTCCCGCTCTCTCATTCTAAGTATTCGGCAAAGTTACCCATACAAATAAATGTGACTAACTTCAATCTTAGGGCCGGCTCCTTTTCTCTATTATGTACAGCTGAATGTCTTTATGAGGCGAAAGATGTCCGTGTGAGGTGCTTTACGCACGGGGCTGAAATGGATCACATTCTCTCCAGAAGCAGCTGGGTGCCGGTGACTGGCCTGGTTATATGTCTGCTTCTGTGCGCGTGTGTCGTGGACTTGGTTCTCGCGCAAATTCGCTACTCCATCCCAGAAGAGCTGGAGCATGGAGCTTTTGTGGGCAACATCGCTGAAGACCTAGGTTTGGATGTGGCAAAACTGTCAGCCCGTCGATTTCGTATCGTTTCTGGCGCAAAGAAACAGTACTTAGAAGTGAACTTGGAGAACGGGATTCTCTTCGTCAACGAAAAGATAGACAGAGAAGAGCTTTGTGAACGAAGCCCAAACTGTTTTTTGCACTTACAAGTGGTCATAGAAAACCCGTTAGAACTATACAGAGTTGAAGTGGAGATTTTAGACGTGAATGACAACTCCCCCAGTTTCCCGTGGAGCGAGTTTAATCTTGACATCACAGAGTCCGCTGCGCCCGGCTCTCGTTTCCCGTTGGAGAGCGCCCAGGACCAGGACGTTGGCACCAACTCTCTGCGCTCATACCTGCTGAGCGCAAACGAGCACTTCGCACTGAACATCCAGACGCGCAATGATGGGAGCAAGTTTGCTGAGCTCGTGCTGGACACCCCACTGGACCGGGAACAGCAGAAAAAGCACGAAATGGTTCTGACTGCTTATGACGGGGGCTCACCGGAACGCTCCGGGACAGCGCTGATAACTATTACAGTTTTGGATGCCAACGATAACGTGCCTGTGTTTGACCGCGCAGTTTACCGCGCCAGCCTGGTGGAGAACGCACCGAGAGGGACGCTGGTGCTGAAACTGAACGCCACAGACCTGGATGAGGGCTCGAACGGGGAGGTTACTTATGCGTTCAGCGGACACGCACCACTCAAGGTGCGCGAACTGTTCAGCGTGGACCCGTACATGGGTGAAATCCGAGTGAAAGGTATTGTGGACTACGAGAAAGCAAGTGTATATGAGCTGTATGTGCAAGCGAAAGACAGGGGACCCTCGGCCGTGGCCGTACACGGCAAAGTGCTGGTGGACATCCTGGATGTAAATGACAACGCTCCCGAAGTTATCCTCACATCAGTGTCCACTCCCGTTCAGGAAGATGCGCCAGCAGGTACGGTGATAGCGGTTATCAGTGTTATGGACCGGGACTCTGGAGAGAACGGAAACGTTGACTGCCAAATTCCAAACAACGTTCCCTTTCAGCTCCACTCATCTTTTAAAAACTATTACACTCTAGTGACAAGCGAGTTTCTGGACAGAGAAACCGTATCCGAATACAACATCACCCTCACAGCACGAGACCTGGGCTCTCCTTCGCTCTCTACCAGAAAAACCATTCTCGTTCAAGTGTCTGACATTAACGACAACCCCCCGCGGTTCTCCCAACCTTCATACACAGTTTATGTGACCGAGAATAATGCCCCGGGCGCTTCCATTTGCTCTGTAACTGCATTCGACCCCGATTCTAACCAGAACGCCTATCTGTCTTATTCTATTCTGGAGGGTCAGATTCAGGGCATGCCCGTGTCCACTTATGTCTCAATCAACTCTGACAATGGCAACATCTACGCACTGCGCTCCTTTGATTACGAACAATTAAGAAACTTTCAGATTCTGGTACAGGCACAGGATGCAGGCTTCCCCCCTCTCGCGAGTAATGTCACAGTTAACGTCTTTGTTTTGGACCAGAACGACAACGCACCTGTTATCATATCCCCACTGCCGAAAAACGGCACTGTGGCCACGGAGGTGGTTCCGCGGGCAGTAGACGCTGGCTATCTGGTTACCAAAATAACAGCGATAGACGCAGACGCGGGGCAGAACTCCCGCTTGTCCTATCAGGTGTTACAGGCTACAGACCCGGGGCTGTTCAGCGTAGCTCTGTACACGGGAGAAATCAGGACTATTCGTCGAATAGTAGAAAAAGACGCAACAAGACAGAGACTGGTAATATTAGTCAAGGACAACGGGCAGCCACCGCTTTCCGCCACTGTCTCCATTGTCCTCACAGTGGTAGACAGCGTGCCCGAGACCCTGTCAGATTTCGGGGACCTCACACTCAGCCCGCAGCCCCCTTCAAACCTCGCTCTCTACTTGATCGTGTCCCTGAGCACTATATCCTTAATATTCCTGGTGGCTATCATCGTGCTGGCTGCAGTAAAGTGCTACAAGGATAGCGAGACTCTCAGCGGGTACAACCTGCCCCCCCTATCCTGCTGCTGCTGCGGGGGGTTTCAGCCAGAGCCGCCCCCGGAGATGTTCAAAAAATCCAACCTCAACCTGCAGATTTCATCCGCCGCCAAAGTGCCCACGAACTGCATGGAGGTGAATGGAAATAGCAGTCTCTCTCAATCATATTGTTATAAAGTGTGTCTAACCCCCGAATCAGCCAAAAGTGACTTTATGTTTCTGAAGCCGTGCAGCCCGAGCAGCACACCGAGGAACAACGAGGCAAAGAGCGCGGAAAACTCGTGGAACGCGCAAAGCCGGAGCGCATCTGTGAACAACGGAGCAACTACTCCCAGTGAGGTAGAGTGAAATCAGCATATAGTATAAAACAAAGGAGAGCGAGCTGCTCGTTTAATTCCACCCCATTCCACACATTGACACAATAACAACTATCAACTCAGTTTCCATCAGATGTGAATCTAGACTGTGACATTCTCCCATGAAGGTCAAATCGCGCATGCCATACAGGCTTGTACTCAACTTGAGGAAAACCTTCAGTAAAGTCACTCTTTTCTTCTATCACTCCCTCGTTAGTGTTTTCGCACAGCGTGTCGTCTCCACAGCGTTTTAATATAATTGTGGCAATAATGAATTCTAATTGTGCTGCCCATGTTAATGTTTTGCACCCGGGAAATGAAATGAGACGACGTGAGATTACATTTTAATTGACATGTTAATGAAAGTGTAAAGCCCCATCTTGCGAGGAGCATATGCTGTGCAAAAAACCGTGTCTGAGAACGAAGTGAGATGTCAATTACTGCGCGAGAGGAAGATGAGATGTAGTTCAGGCAGTCTCCTCTGTTCAGTCTTGGTATCAATTCAAGCATTTAATAATAATTCGAGAACTAATTATAGAGATCGTGACCTGCGAGAACAATGTCTACATCATCCAGTGTTATTGCCACACAGTTTTCATGCAGTGACGTGCGCCTGCACACACCTGCTTCCAGCGTATCTACCTGAACAAAAAGTCAAGGTTACAAACATGAAGGTGAATGGCAGCTGTTTGAAATTGTCAGCCTTGGGTTCAGGCAATCCATGTCACGGGCACTCGGGTTTGTGAACACGCCTTCTTGTTTTCAAACTAACAATACAGGACAGATAACCTCACTAACTATGCCTCAAGGGCACAAGGACGACCGAACCATTATACCAGACACAATGTGGCGTATTCGCAAGAGGGGGGTGGCTGTCCATTATTGATGAAAAATGGCAAATGGTCGGTTTTGGGGAGACAGGGGAGGACATCGCGAGGGGAGGGGGCAAGGAGAAGGAGGGGGCGCAAGGACATGGCTGGACTGAGACGTGGACAGCCTGTAGATCGGCCCCAGCACTGTCCTCTGAATGCGAGGAGAGAAAGAGAGATGTGGCTTCATATTTGTCGAGCAAGGGTGGGGAGGAGGAGGGGGTGAAAGGGAAGGAAGGAGAAGGGAGAAAGGAGACGAGGAAGGGGGGTAGTTTACAGAGGCAGGGTGTCTACGCCCGTGTTTTTTAAAATTTTTTTATTATTATCTTAATAGAGGGAGCAGCAGACCACAAATATGTGCGTAATGCCGATTCCGGTATGAATCAGCCCTGACTCTTTGTCCCCTCCGCGCTAATAGCGTGGAGGGGACAAAGAGTCAGGGCCTTGATACCAGACTCCACCAGGCTGACTGAGAAATGTCAGCCCGGTCACTGACACATACACCTCTGGCCACAAGAGGGAATTCGAGGTCACGGTGAATGTGCCGCCTGTAGCTAAACTCCTTCAGGAGAAAGTGTCCTTTTTATTAATTGGCTCCACCAAATCACCCGGTAGTGCCCCTCAGCGTGCTCACGTGAGTCACAGTGAGGTTGTCTCTGGCGCGTCAAAGACAAATCACAACGAATCACAAATACTCGAAGCAAGTGCATAACCGCGCTTAAGTTGACGAATTGAAGGTGAAAAGGGAGATTAAACACACATCTAAGCGCGCACGACACACAGGAAAGGTAGGCGAATGTGATGTGTGCCACGGTGTGAATGCGTGGCGAGACGTGCTGGGTTACTCCATTTACAGCTGCGAAGGCCGCAAACTTTTCAAGGCTCTCTGCGAGAATTTTAATTAAAAACCTTGCTCGAGGAGCGTCAGGCAAATATTAATGTAAAATGATGCATAAAATCCACAAAACAATGACGTGTGTAATTTTCTTAATTTCCTCCCTGGCACGGTTCCCTTTGAAGATTAAAATCATGTTTCGTTTCATCCCGGTGGGGTTCTAATTGGTTTTGTGCATAGCTGGCTGAGGACAGTATTTTGAATACCAATTCTAATAATAGCTTACGTCGCATTCTTCTCGTTAACAACTTTAGGTGAATTAATGGAGCGTGGAATCCATACTATGAGAATCAAACTGGAATAAATATCACTCGGGTGCTCTCTTTCACCCTTCCCGCTGCGCCACGGAGGATAAAAGCAAAACTAAGTGACAGGCGAATCGTAGCTGGAGGCGTCACCACCTCCACTCTTGAAATGAGCATGTTCTGCCAAACATCCACGGGGCGGCAGCCACGATCCATCTGAAAAGAATCGTGTCTTCAATTCAGGAGGGATCCCAAGAAAGTCTACTCCTGTCAGCTATCAGTGACCTCTATCATAACAGACATCGTTTAGATGAAATTAAAAATAGAGCCACACGGAACTGATCGTTAACATGAATACCCTTCCATTAACTCTGACAATATCTTCCCTCTGCAGCTAAAGCAGCCAAACACAGACTGGACTCTCACGAAGAACCAAAACTCCTCTATTAAAAGGTATAGTTCTGAACTTTGACCTGACTTCTGTAGAGCAGCATTATGACCTGCCCCCCCCCCCCCCCCCCCCAACACACACAAACACACACATACACACACAAGTATGTGCTCAATAAAGCTCTAAAGCATACAGTCTGCATAAAAAATTCTCATGTCAATATGATTTGCATTTTCATAAAT
This sequence comes from Perissodus microlepis, assembly GCF_051167445.1. Taxonomy (NCBI): domain Eukaryota; kingdom Metazoa; phylum Chordata; class Actinopteri; order Cichliformes; family Cichlidae; genus Perissodus; species Perissodus microlepis. Next base: position 11,569,122 of record NC_140462.1, read on the forward strand.
ATGAGCCAACAGTGTTGTTACACAGACTTATTTCATTTGTAGTTACAATTCCATAAACATGGATGGCACCCTCATGCGAAAAGCCATGCATGCAGACCCAGAAAACTATGTCACCTCAATGGCACCTGGACAATACTGGACCTGGGGTACTCACATGAGAGGCACGAAAGGTGAGAGAGGCTAAATGCATTCCTGCTTATGTATGCATATGGAGTATTTCATCTACACTACTTTAATATTACACACGCTGCGCATCCTCGTTCTTTAATTTTTTGACTTTTTTTGTTATTCCCTTAACTCACTTGTAGCCGACGGCCTACCTCATCCTCACTAAACTGACCACTAAACAGATCACTGCTCCTTTTACTGCATTTAATCGTTAACAGTCCTTACAGCAAGCTGTAAAGACATGAGTCAGTGTTGAATAATAAGCAGTTGTTTCTTCTCTCCTTTCTCCTCATGTTATAGATTATAAAATGTCTCCTTCACCCAGTGGGATCCCCTCTCGCCCCTGGACTCCTCGGTGTACACCTCCTCCCCAGCAGCAGCAGCCTTCAATCCCCTCCCACCCGCACCCACACCCACCACCCGATTACCACCACAATGTGTACATCCCTGGGACGCCATCAGGCTTTTGCACCCTGAGGCCTGCCGCACAGCGAAGCGACCTAGATGTCCACAATTCATTTTCTACTTTTGGAAAGAAGCGCCGTCTCCAGATGTCGCCCCAGGGAGAGACTGCGATCATAAATAATGACCTGTACAATGACTGACTTTTCAATAACTGCCCTAGTGGATGATTAAAAAGATGGATATCCTTATATGAAAACAGAGGTAGAGCCCACCCAGTACATAAATTAATGAACATATGATTTATAAGTGGTATGAAAATAGAAAGGGAAAGAGGAATAATGTATGGACAATCTGTTTTGACGAAGGATAATGAAGGTCTGATGGCTATTTATTTGACATGCCACTGCAACATTGTCAGCATATGTGTCTGTTTTTATTATTGGAATTATCATTATTATTATTTAGACAATCAAACTGGAGCAGCAGTTACATCCAAAATAGTTTTTGAAAAAGCATTCGTGGACAATAATTTTGCACATCCTTATGAATTTATATTTTTTGGTTACATGAAAAAGAAGACGTGCTTTTCCTTTTTGTATCTTTGTTTGCTAACAGAGCTTGTGTGAATATGACAAACAGTGAGTATGTATATGCAAGCTGCACCATGAAGCAGACTACTGTAATGACAGGGGAGGGTTCCTTCCTTTACACATGTACTGTATACATTTATGAAAATAAAGTATTTTTTTCATATGGCCTTCCTCTTTTCTTTCAAGCAAGCATTTGTGACCTGCTGTAATTCATAAAACATAATCCCTGCACCAAAACGCAGATTCAGTCGATGTGCACGCATAAATGATTTAGATGTAAGTTTTCCAGATCTATGTTTAATTAGCCTGAGTTAATTATTTTGAGGTGAAAAAGTTCCAGAGCTACTCGTACAAGGGTGAAAAGCTTTTCGCCTTGGTAAGCTGTTTTCCATGGTGAGGAATAAACATAGTAAAATGCTAACATATGCTAATTGGAGTGCTTGCATTTCCATTTGCCCGCAGAGAATAGTGGGGTTCATTAACTGAACAAACAGAACCTCCTCTCTCGAAATATCACTTTAATTAAGACCACGAACAGGAATACAAGGGAGGAAAGGGAAAGGATGGGGGTGGGGGGCTCTTAACTCCAAATGCCACACCTGAATCTGAGCAAGGGGGCCTGTGGCTTCTCTCTCTATGTATGCCCTTTTATTTCTTTCTTCTCTGGGAATTAGTTCACAGCATCAACAGATGGGAGCTGGCCACTGGCCAGAAATGAGCAGGGTAATTAGGTTGTCCTATGGCTCAGATTGAAAATAATGTCGTTAATAAGGAAACGGGTGTCCATAGAGAGCATGGAGGGGAGCAGAGTAACCTTCTCTGTAGTAAGGTGATCCACAGGGACAGTGGAAGGGGCAGCCATTTTTAGATCGGCTTGGCTCATTTTCAGGTTTTGATCCTTGAAATAAAGTGAAAGTTGGACATTGTTTTTTTCTTTTCTGTTTTAAAAACGTTCAGAAACGCCAAATTCATGTATATAAAATAGATCACATACATATCAGCTTCCTTTAAAGTCAGCAACTGGTGAAATTGTAGTGAAATGATAAAATATAAAATCTCAACGTTTCTTCTCTTACAGCATAGCAGGACTTGTAACGCAGACAAACTGGCTTCATTTCCACATCATGTAACCATTACTGTCGGTCGCACTGGGAGCTGTCCATTGTCATAGTGCTGAAACGGCTTTGTCCATTTGTGCCTCTAAATCCAACTGCAACGTTTCCTGTTGTCCACCAGAGGGCGCTTAGAGCACGGTGCAGCAGGCTGGATTTAATGCTTTCACAGCAGCCTCTCACATACATAAATCATGACCTCTTAAAATGTTTTGTTTTTAATTTTTAAGTAGTGATAAGAAAACAAAGTCATGAGGTGTAAATTATGCTCGTAAAATACAAATAAATTACATACCCCTCCCCTGCCCCTCTAATGTCAGTGGTTTAACCAAAAAAATACCAATAATGCAACAACATAACATAAGATGAAAACGCTGTTACAACACTGTTACAACAACCTTGCATTCATTAATGTAAAAAAAATTACACTACTTTAATGAAGCAATTGAATGTTGCAGCTTGCTGTGGTGAAAAGCTTTAAATACTGTTGATTACATTAATCTCTGTTTGTTCGTTTTTTTAGTTAACCACATCTTACTCTGCAAACTAACTACTACAGTTTCCACCAAAATATAAATACATAAACAAAGTAGTTGAGTAAAAAACACACAATTACACAAAGAAACATAGATGAAATGTGGTTTAAATACTCAAGAAAAGGACAAAAAAAGAACAAGTGCCTCCGAAAACTACTTAGTAAACTGTAAGTTAAGTTATTTATATATTATAGATGTTTAAATTTGATTCATTTATGATCACAACGTTTTCACAGTAAATATACTGACCAGTTTTTCCACAGAATAGTTCCCCGGTAGAGGGCATCATTGAGTAAAAATTATTTTAGTGATCCACTTATTTAAAACTCTTATCCAACCCAGGGAGAAGTGTTCCCCTCCAAACAAAACTTGTTGGACAGAAAATATTATGAGGACACTGTGTAATGTACAAACAAAACAAACAAGCAAAAACAAAAAACTGTTCGAATCTCAGTGGGAGTCATACTGTCTGTTGCATGGCCCCCCATTTTTTTGTGTCTCTGAAGCCCTTTATGACTCTGTCTGTTTGCTTAGGGTTGTTGTCATATGGGCAGATCAGATTCTTCACTAATAGTCTCATGCATGATAACATCTGAGCCTATATTGCAAAGCCTAGTGCATTCTTGGCACAAAGCATAATGAAAAAGTAATTAAAAAAATTGTAATAAAATGTAATAAAACTTTGGCAGTCAAGGAGTACTACCAGTACTACCACATATATTAGTGAGCCACCATTTCATGTGTAAGATGGCTCCGTGTACATTTTTAAACTTAATTTTCAATCTTTAAGATAATTAAATAAATGTAACAATCATTTCCATCAAATCTGACTTTTTATATCAAGTGTGCATGGATTTTTTAAATGTAAAGTTGTGGTTTCAGATAATAAAATGTTTTAAATAAAGCATTCCAAACCATGAAGTTATATAAAGTAGTGACTCAGACACATTCACATTCTAGTGACCAGTGCTGTTTCCAAATTAGTTTCATCTTCAACAAATCTAAAATTATTTTGACCAATATTATTTATTAGAAAAAGTCTGGTTTCACATTTTTAGAGGCATTTTCTAGCCAATCCTTACAGTGTATGTACAAAGGCAATGGCATTTTAAGCAGTGATTGATTAGAAAATAACACATGTTGAATTAACACAAAAAACTACAAAAAGTGAAGATTACAGTTGGGTGTGACCTGATTAAAGCATCCATAGATACAGGCCAGACTCACCTAGTCCACTTGTGGGACCAGAAATAATAGATAATCAGATAACTGAGGTTAGATTGTTAGAGGCTGTGATGATCACTGGCACTCCTTTTGGCTCTTTTAAACGCAGGGTTCTCCTCATCATGACGAACTGTCAGCTTAGGTCTTTAAGGGAAACTTGAAGGATTCAAGGATTCAAGGAGCTTTATTGTCATTCGCATCACATGTTTACATGAGGTGGAACGAAATTACGTACACACGGTCCCGGAGCGAAAAGAAACAGAATAATGAAGGAACAGTATTTTAAATAGTAAGTAAATTAATAGTTAAAAAAAACAAAAACAAATACCAGTACCAGTCGGGAGAATAGATATAGAAATGTAGGTATAAATACTTTAGCAGCAAAAGGGCATAATGACCAGCATTGATAAAGTGACGGTGTTAGTAAGTGTCTTATTGTAAACTGTGATATAATCCAGTTGCAGTACAGAAGGTAAACCACAATACCCAGGTGATGTGTAGCTCTCTCTCTTCTGTGAACATGACGATCCATATACAGTGGAAGTCCCCAGTGAGCTGTTTATTACATTTATCAATCCCATTCTCCTTTGCCTTAAAACTATTGCACAAAAACACTTTTCCTTCTATGGGCTTCTCACAAGAGCAGTTATGAGTGTACTTTAATGAGCAGATAATAATTTTATTGCAGCCCGGAAATACTTCCAGGCACTAAGTGTACTGAGTGTATCCTTGACTATCATAGAGCTCACACTAATTAGAACATTGCGTAACATATTTTTTTTCCATCAGTGAGATCTGCCTGTGGATCGCAGCTTGTACTCTGACTTGCAGAGTACAACAGTCAGACTGAAATCAGGAACATAACGATGCATGATAACTGTGTGCAAACATTTCACATACACAGCCAGTGGTGGGAGGTAAAAAGCTGACCTTAATTCCCCTTTTTGTCAAGAACTTTGACAAAACAGTAATCTAAAAGGAGACGAATTGCACGGTGAGAGATTTTGCTAAGGCAGCTGCAGTAAACTCTGACACGTGCTCTCTATCTTTCTCTCTTTCTCTGCCAACAGTAAACATCCTTTGATTGAGAGTATCACTCTTTCCTGATTCCAACCAGTCAGATTTTGGCAATACTCTCTGCTGCTGTCAGCTGTCATTTAGGTGTCAGATCAAGGAGGGACGCAGGTCTCCTTCACACAATTCACCTCCAGGTTTTATCACAGTGTCTTCTCACTGATTACATCACACCCACCCACATCTTCATCATTGTTCTTTACCCCTACTGTACCTCTCAAATGTGTAGCCTTGTGGAGTATATGTGGTAAAATCTAGTAAACACTTGACTCCACTTACACTTCAACTGTTACTTATTGTGGATGTTTACCCTAAAAAACTTTCTGTTACTTGAGCCTCCTTAGACTGAATGCTTCTCCCCTAAACTACTATAAAGTTAAATGCATACAATGTGTTTGTTTTAGTCCAATACCTACTTCAACTTCACTACAATTTGGCTGCTATCTTGTAGAGACCAACTACATGCGGATTTCTTGACTGTTTCCATATCACAGGCAAAACAAAACAAAACATGTTTTAAACTTTTAAAAATTTATATAAAAGTAAATGGAAATAAAAGTCACAAACTACAAACTGTACAGTAGCATCTACCAGCACAGGTCATTTGTCAGCTTAGGGTAGACTGTAGGCTGGCGTCAAGTAGTAACAGCGCCAACAGGCTTGTGTATAAAGGCACAGAAAGCTAGAAAGGTTTATGTCTTTATTATACAATCATATACCTCAGTAATGTAGGAGCTGTTATATACAGCTGTTTTAAATCATCTAGTGGCATGTAAATAAAATAAAGACATGCCAACTTAAGGATAGTAGATTGTTTTATCCTCCATGATTTATTCCCTTGTTATAAAGACCTCAGACAATATTTGAAATTAATCCTTTATTATTACAAAACAAACAACTGTCTTTTGAAGACATGCCCGATGAATGAGAGATGTTGTCAGGATAAAGCACACAGTGCTGCTCGTGCGCCTGTGTGTGTGTTTGGGGATGTCCTTCCATGCGTCAGTGCCTTGCGAAGCCGCAAAGCTGATTTCAGAGCTGAAGAATTCAATACACTATGTTTAGCGTGTATCGCACGGTGTCACTGTTGACCACTAGAGCACACTACCACACTACTCTTCTTCTCTGAAGTCATGACACACCCATTTGTAAAGGCAAAGGACACTGCTTTCTTAAATGGGCGCTTATGATTATTTACACACAGAACCTTAATTCATTCATGTCTATTGTTTTTCTGGATTTTTTTTGCAAAGATACTCTGTGAAATCTTAAGAATCACAGACATAAAACGGCTTTTAGGATCTGGCTTATTATTTTCCTGCAAAGGAAAGGATGAGATTTTGCATTGCCGTCTTTGTCTTGTGTGCAACATGGCCAGCCGCTTTGTCGGTGACACGGTACTCCATACCCGAGGAGAAGGAAAGGGGATCTGTTGTGGCTAATCTGGCTGCAGATCTGGGACTTGAGCCAGGAGGTTTGGCGCAACGAGAGGTAAAACTTGATATTTTTTCCAACAAAAAATACCTAGATTTTAACAAAAAGACGGGCGAACTGTACATCGTAGAAAAAATGGACAGGGAATATCTTTGTCCGGCGAAACCCGCGTCCTGCTTTTTAAAGCTCGATGTGATCATAGAAAGCCCCTTACGTATCTTCAACATCGAGCTGGGAATAACGGACATAAACGATAACGCTCCACATTTCCGACGGGACAGAGTAGAGCTCGACGTTTCAGAATCTGCAACGCCGGGCGAGAGGTTCTCCCTGCCCAACGGCGTGGATCCAGATGTTGGTATAAATACAATTAAAACGTACAAACTCAGTGTTAGCGAACACTTCACAATCGAAATTCAGACAGGTAGCGACGGAACTCAGTATGTAGACTTGGTGTTGACCAAATCGTTGGATAGAGAACAGACTGCTGTTCATAATTTAATACTAACTGCAGTGGATGGCGGTGTCCCGGTGCGCTCTGGCACTGCTAATATTATTGTAAGAGTACAGGACACAAACGATAATCCCCCACGGTTTGATAAGCAGACTTATACAATTAACATGACGGAAAACACCCCAATAGGGACCTTAGTGATGAAGCTAAACGCCTCGGACCTTGACGAGGGTTTGAATTCAGAGATTGTGTACTCATTCACCCTTTACACGTCGGAGAAAACACAAGAGGTATTTTCACTGAATCATAACTCTGGAGAGATAACTGTGAAAGGAACTATAGACTATGAAGATATGAAATTCTATGAGATGCACATAGAGGCCAGAGACAAAGGCACGCATCCCTTGCTTGGTCAGTGCAAAGTGGTCGTTAATGTGAAGGACATGAACGATAATTATCCGGAAATCATCATACAGTCTGTTAAAAACACAGTGGAGGAGAACGTAGCAGTAGGAAGTGTTATTGCACTTGTAGATATAAGTGATAGAGACACGGGGGATAACGGAAAAGTAAGCTTAACTATACATCGACCCATGCCCTTTACAATTAATACATCTTCAGATCGACCCATGCATTACAAGCTCATTGTGTCCGAGCCTTTAGATCGCGAAAAAGTACCTGAATATGACATTACTCTAATTGTAACAGACGCAGGGATGCCACCTTTATCTGATAATGAAACAATAACTGTCCATCTGCTCGATGTTAATGACAACGCGCCACAGTTCCCCCAGTCATTTTATACTATACGTGTCATGGAGAATAACGCACCTGGGGCCTTGCTCAGCTCACTCACTGCCTTTGACCCCGACCTCCATGAAAACCAGTATCTAGTTTATTTCATAATAGAGAAGGAGATAGCCAACACCTCCATGTCTATGCTGTTCTCCATCAATCCAGAGAACGGTAATCTTTACGCACTCAAAACCTTTGATTATGAGATTGAGAAGGAGTTTCTGTTCCACATCGAGGCCAGAGACTCTGGCTCTCCTCCTCTCAGCAGTAACGTGACCGTCCACATCATTATTGTGGACCAGAACGACAATGCTCCAGTTATTGTGTCTCCGTGGCGTGCACAGGGCTCTGTGGTGGAGGAAAAGATCCCCAGATCCACTGATAAAGGATCCCTGGTTGCCAAGGTGATAGCCGTAGACACTGACTCTGTGCACAACTCTCGGATCACCTACCAGTTTCTACAGGTGACTGACGCCACCTTGTTCAGTCTGGACCAATACAACGGAGAGATCCGGACTATGAGGATGTTCAGTTACAGAGATCCACGCCACCAGAGACTGGTTGTTGTTGCCAAGGACAACGGAGAGCCTGCTCTCTCTGCTACAGTCACCATCAAGCTGACCACAATGGAGACTGCTGTTAAAGCCTACTCTGACATGACTGAGGAGCCTCTGGAATATGACATCTTCTCAGACATCAACCTGTATTTGGTCATCGGTCTGGGCTCGGTGTCGTTTCTGCTGCTCATCACCATATTGGTCACCATCGTGATCAAGTGTCAGAAACCCAAGCCCAGCAAAGCAGCTCCTCCCTCCAGGAACAGTGTGATCAGTGAGAGGAACTCCACTATCGCAGACTCCACTCTGGTCTCCAACGATGCCTACTGGTACAGTCTGTTTCTAGCAGAGACCAGGAAAGGAAAGCTGGTGGTTAGACAGCCTCTGCCAAAGGGCTCCAGGTACATTGTGTCCAGCATACCAAGAGGGACAGGACTGACAGACACTAGTGACTCAGCAGCTTCTACTCTGCAGGTGAGAGTTCAGTGTCGATATTTGAATTTATGTTCATGATTTTTTATATTCATTATTCATTCATCATATACAGTAGACTCCTTTCACAATGTAAAAGTTCAGGAGTGATTTACTGTTATTTAAGCTCATTAATAGTATTATAGTATAGTATTTTCTAAACGCACCTGTTATTTTTTGTACTATATATATATATATATATATATATATATATATATATATATATATGTATATATATTTATTGAAATTATATATATTGAAATTGAAATTTATTATAGAATATTCGGGGAATCATTCAAAATCTCTGATATAATATTATATATTATCGGTGTCGCTGTTCCATTAGTAAAAGGTGGAACTACGAACGTAACCAGCATTCACTGTGGAGGTCGGGATACGACCAGACAGCTCAGTGGTGCTGAAATTGCAATGTGAAAAGACGTGTGGCCATTTTACTGCGGGAACAACATAGCGGGAAAATTTTTGTGTGAAAATATTTGTGGTCAAATCCGTTACAGGAAATTTTTATATTATTGGAAAGTAAAGCATATCGTTTAAAGTGCTGCAAGTCCGTGAACAACAAAGGGTTCCTCATAACAATGGCGTCAGAGAAATGGTACGTGCTGTTCATTGCTCTTCTGTTTTCGATTGTGTGTCAGATATCGGGTTCAGTAACTCATTATTCGATGCCGGAGGAAATCAAAGAAGGATCCGTTGTGGCTAATCTCGCCACCGATCTCAGCCTGGATGTTAAATCACTGAATCAGAGGAAGATGCGTCTTGATATCATCGCGAACAAGAAATATCTGGATGTGAACAAAGAGACTGGTGAGCTGTATGTTGTTGAAAAGATCGACAGGGAACATATTTGCAATACCAAGTCGTCAGCGTCTTGCTATCTTAGACTGGAGGTTATATTAGAAAACCCTTTACGAATATTTAATATAGAAGTAGAAATTCTTGATATGAACGACAACGCCCCACAATTTCGAAGAGACGCCATACATTTGGATATATCTGAAGCGACGCCAAGAGGAGAACGATTTTCTCTGAGTAATGCAGTCGATCCGGATGTGGGGTCCAATTCAGTGAAAACCTATCATTTGAGTGAAAGTGAATATTTTAATATAGAAGTTCAGACCGGAAGAGATGGAACGAAATTTGCGGATTTGATCTTAAAACAGACATTAGATCGAGAGCAGCAGCCTGTTCATAATTTGATACTTACAGCTGTAGATGGAGGAACACCCGCTCGTTCTGGCACTGCCAGTGTTATTGTTCATGTTCTGGACACAAATGACAATCCACCTGCCTTTGAAAAAGAAAATCTTAGTGTTAAAATATTGGAAAACTCTCCGATTGGAAGTCTTGTTGTTGATCTTAATGCAACAGATTTAGATGAAGGGTCAAATTCTGATATAACATATTCATACAGTTTATATACGTCAGAAAAAACACAGGAGACATTTAATCTGAATCCTGCCACTGGTGAAATTACAGTTAAGGGAGTGCTGAACTATGAAGATTTCAGGATTTATGATATGGAAGTTATAGCTGCTGATAAAGGAGCCACCAGTTTATCAGGACAATGCACCATAAAGATTCTAGTTGAAGACATGAATGATAATCACCCAGAAATATCAATTAAATCATTTCAGAGTCCAGTGACTGAAAACATCGAGTTAGACACAGTGATAGCTGTAGTTAGTGTCAGTGATAAAGATTCAGGTGATAATGGAATAGTTGATCTTCATATTCCAGATAATATGCCTTTCAAACTGAGGGAGTCCTCTGATAACTATTATGAATTAGTAGTGTCGGAGCCTTTAGACCGTGAGAAGGTGCCGGAATATGACATCACTTTCACTGTGACAGACAGAGGCTCTCCTCCTTTATCTGACAATGAAACTATGACTTTAGAGCTGCTGGATGTTAATGACAATGTCCCACAGTTCCCCCAGTCATTTTATACTATACGTGTCATGGAGAATAACGCACCTGGGGCCTTGCTCAGCTCACTCACTGCCTTTGATCCTGACCTCCATGAAAACCAGTATCTAGTTTATTTCATAATAGAGAAGGAGATAGCCAACACATCCATGTCCATGCTGTTCTCCATCAATCCAGAGAACGGTAATCTTTACGCACTCAAAACCTTTGATTATGAGATTGAGAAGGAGTTTCTGTTCCACATCGAGGCCAGAGACTCTGGCTCTCCTCCTCTCAGCAGTAACGTGACCGTCCACATCATTATTGTGGACCAGAACGACAATGCTCCAGTTATTGTGTCTCCGTGGCGTGCACACGGCTCTGTGGTGGAGGAAAAGATCCCCAGATCCACTGATAAAGGATCCCTGATTGCCAAGGTGATAGCCTTAGACACTGACTCTGTGCACAACTCTCGGATCACCTACCAGTTTCTACAGGTGACTGACGCCACCTTGTTTAGTCTGGATCAATACAATGGAGAGATCCGGACTATGAGGATGTTCAGTTACAGAGATCCACGCCACCAGAGGCTTGTTGTTGTTGCCAAGGACAATGGAGAGCCTGCTCTCTCTGCTACAGTCACCATCAAGCTGACCACAATGGAGACTGCTGTTAAAGCCTACTCTGACATGACTGAGGAGCCTCTGGAATATGACATCTTCTCAGACATCAACCTGTATTTGGTCATCGGTCTGGGCTCGGTGTCGTTTCTGCTGCTCATCACCATATTGGTGACCATCGTGATCAAGTGTCAGAAACCCAAGCCCAGCAAAGCAGCTCCTCCCTCCAGGAACAGTGTGATCAGTGAGAGGAACTCCACCATCGCTGACTCCACTCTGGTCTCCAATGATGCCTACTGGTACAGTCTGTTTCTAGCAGAGACCAGGAAAGGAAAGCTGGTGGTTAGACAGCCTCTGCCAAAGGGCTCCAGGTACATTGTGTCCAGCCTACCCAGAGGGACAGGACTGACAGACACTAGTGACTCAGCAGCCTCTACTCTGCAGGTAGGAATTTGATATACAGATATGATATTTTATCTACATAACTAGAACATTTAAATGAATTACAATTATTTTTTCTATTTTCCCCTTTACCTTAATCCACAAAAAAAATTCAGTGAATTATTCAAAAATCCCATAAATTATCATGAGGTACCACTATCAAATGCACTACTTAGTACATAACCAACATAGCAATAATCCATCATCATGATTTAGCAGCTTTTAATTGTGTTCAGGTCTTGTCCTAAAAAGTCAAGTCTGCAGTTAAAAGAACAATCTAAAAACCCGTGTTGTAATAGCAGTATAAATAATGTATATTTAATAAATGAAATGCAGTATTCAGGATCCACAAAGGTTAACTTTTTCATGACTTATTCACGTTTATTGATTTTTATATACCTTTTACGTTAGTACTGTTAGCACAGGTTTTTTTTCTTATTTAACAATCAGTTTTAGGTGCGCCGTTATCTTCATGTTGTTAGAGTAACTTAATCTCAACTAACTTCTCTGGCTGTGGCCAATCTTTACAGCCATTTCCTCCCTGTTCTTGTTTTTGTGTAAATAAAATATAATATAATGTATTTTCAATATTTTTCCTGTGCATTCTGTATATGCAATATTGGCAACTCGTGCATTTATGATTAATACAATTGAGTACTTTATTATCTCTAATAATTTGTTTTTATCAGTGGTAAAGAGCGACTAGATCACTACGTCATCTAAAGTACCATGGTCATAAAGATATGGATAGAGAATCATTAGATCTATAATGAGACATTATGCAAAGTTAATGATAACTCGAAGTGCCACCATATTTGAAAATCGTCTGCAGCATTTTAGTGATATCTCGTTTTATAATGTAGAGATCGTGAGGTCATTACGGTTCATTGCTTTGACTGGTGGATTGTGTCTGAAATTTGATTGTTTTTTCAGCAATAATCAATTTGAACTGATTACATTTAGTAAACGTCACCTTTTATGTTTTGGGACCACCATTAACGGTACCCAGGTCCGTGTGTAGTAAAAACAAAAATATATGCAAAAACCAACGAAAATCAAGAATAACTCGAAGACGTGTGGTGTTCATTGCGGCTCAAAGGCTCCGAAAAAAATCTCAGGGGTGGCGCTATTCTATCAGTAAATTGCAAAGCAAAGAACATAAAAGCAGAAAAGCGTGATGGTCTTCGCACGTTTAGAAGCAAGAGGACAGCGTCGTGGTGCTGAAACTCGGCTGCGAAACGCGCTGGCCTTGATTTAGCTTAAATGTGCTTTGGAATTCACACTATGTGCGTTTGGCTCAGAAGAAAGAGGGGAATTTTTTTACATGAATATTGCTAGAAACAAACATTATATCGTTTGAAGTGTGATGAACTCCCATACAAGACGGCTTTCCAGAACAATGGAGTCTTACGAGAGGTACGTGATCCTCGCTATTATTTTTTCTTTTGCTCGGTACACATCGGCCTCAGTGACTCATTATTCAATAGCAGAAGAAATGAAAGAAGGATCCGTCGTGGCTAATCTCGCCACCGATCTCGGGCTGGATGTGAAAACACTGAATCAGAGGAAGATGCGTCTTGATATCATAGCGAACAAGAAATATCTGGATGTAAACAAAGAGACTGGTGAGCTGTATGTTGTTGAGAAGATTGACAGGGAACATATTTGCCCTTTTAAGTTATCAGCATCTTGCTATCTAAAATTAGAGGTTATACTAGATAACCCAGTAAGAATATTTAATATAGAAGTAGAAATTCTTGACATGAACGACAACGCCCCGCAATTTCGACGAGACGCCATACATTTGGATATATCTGAAGCGACGGCAAGAGGAGATAGATTTTCTCTGAGTAATGCAGTCGATCCTGATGTCGGATCCAATTCAGTGAAAACATACTATCTGAGTGAAAGTGAATGTTTTAATATAGAAGTTCAGACCGGAAGAGATGGATCGAAGTTTGCGGATTTGATCTTGAAAAAGACTTTAGACCGAGAGGAGAAACCTGTTCACAATTTGATACTCACAGCTGTAGATGGAGGAACACCTGCTCGTTCTGGCACTGCCAGTGTTATTGTACGAGTTTTAGATACAAATGATAACACACCCACCTTTGATAAAGACAATCTGAATGTAAAGGTATTGGAAAATTCTCCGATTGGAAGTCTTGTTGTTGATCTTAATGCAACAGATTTAGATGAAGGGTCAAATTCTGATATAACATATTCATACAGTTTATATACGTCAGAAAAAACACAGGAGACATTTAATCTGAATCCTGCCACTGGTGAAATTACAGTTAAGGGAGTGCTGAACTATGAAGATTTCAGGATTTATGATATGGAAGTTATAGCTGCTGATAAAGGAGCCACCAGTTTATCAGGACAATGCACCATAAAGATTCTAGTAGAAGACATGAATGATAACCACCCAGAAATATCAATTAAATCATTTCAGAGTCCAGTGACTGAAAACATTGAGTTAGACACAGTGATAGCTGTAGTTAGTGTCAGTGATAAAGATTCAGGTGATAATGGAATAGTTGATCTTCATATTCCAGATAATATGCCTTTCAAACTGAGGGAGTCTTCTGATAACTATTATGAATTAGTAGTGTCGGAGCCATTAGACCGTGAGAAGGTGCCAGAATATGACATCACTTTCACTGTGACAGACAGAGGCTCTCCTCCTTTATCTGACAATGAAACTATGACTTTAGAGCTGCTGGATGTTAATGACAATGTTCCACAGTTCCCCCAGTCATTTTATACTATACGTGTCATGGAGAATAACGCACCTGGGGCCTTGCTCAGCTCACTCACTGCCTTTGACCCTGACCTCCATGAAAACCAGTATCTAGTTTATTTCATAATAGAGAAGGAGATAGCCAACACATCCATGTCCATGCTGTTCTCCATCAATCCAGAGAACGGTAATCTTTACGCACTCAAAACCTTTGATTATGAGATTGAGAAGGAGTTTCTGTTCCACATCGAGGCCAGAGACTCTGGCTCTCCTCCTCTCACCAGTAACGTGACCGTCCACATCATTATTGTGGACCAGAACGACAATGCTCCAGTTATTGTGTCTCCGTGGCGTGCACACGGCTCTGTGGTGGAGGAAAAGATCCCCAGATCCACTGATAAAGGATCCCTGGTTGCCAAGGTGATAGCCTTAGACACTGACTCTGTGCACAACTCTCGGATCACCTACCAGTTTCTACAGGTGACTGACGCCACCTTGTTTAGTCTGGACCAATACAACGGAGAGATCCGGACTATGAGGATGTTCAGTTACAGAGATCCACGCCACCAGAGACTGGTTGTTGTTGCCAAGGACAACGGAGAGCCTGCTCTCTCTGCTACAGTCACCATCAAGCTGACCACAATGGAGACTGCTGTTAAAGCCTACTCTGACATGACTGAGGAGCCTCTGGAATATGACATCTTCTCAGACATCAACCTGTATTTGGTCATCGGTCTGGGCTCGGTGTCGTTTCTGCTGCTCATCACCATATTGGTGACCATCGTGATCAAGTGTCAGAAACCCAAGCCCAGCAAAGCAGCTCCTCCCTCCAGGAACAGTGTGATCAGTGAGAGGAACTCCACCATCGCTGACTCCACTCTGGTCTCCAACGATGCCTACTGGTACAGTCTGTTTCTAGCAGAGACCAGGAAAGGAAAGCTGGTGGTTAGACAGCCTCTGCCAAAGGGCTCCAGGTACATTGTGTCCAGCATACCCAGAGGGACAGGACTGACAGACACTAGTGACTCAGCTGCTTCTACTCTGCAGGTAAGAATATAATAAACAGATATATTTTTCTTCGTTTTCCCCCCCAATTATTGACATTGAGGGTTTCTCATTCATTGTTTCTTTTATTTGTGGGGGCTAATTAACAAAAATAAGTGAGGTCATGAACAAACTTTTTCATTATCTTAAAAAGGACCTGGAGTCAATCAGTCACACCTGACAATACAAGAAATAAATTAAAATATTCATAACTTATCTTCATGCCAAACATTTCAAACCATTATAAAATCCAAAAGGTGCCGCTGTTTGGTCAGGAACAGCTGAGACCATAACGTCATGACTGTGTGTCGTCGCCATTATTGCTTATAGTAAGAGAAGCGACAGTTTCCAGGTGCCGAAACACCCCCGTTCAACGCGTCTTGCTCATTTTACCCTGGGATATAGCTGGGAGTGAATCGGCTGCATATTTTTTAATTAAGGAGGGAAGAGAAATACTGAAAACTGCTATACACGTACAGTATATCTCTTGAAATGCAGTGAAACCTTAAATAACGGGAAAACGGGTCCCACGCAACAATGAAGTCGTTTAAGAGGTATGTTCTTTTCGCCGTTATTTTTAGTTCTGTTCATAGCGTATGGACCTCAGTGACTCATTACTCCATACCCGAAGAAATGAAGGAAGGGTCAGTTGTTGCTAACCTTGCTACTGATCTCAGCCTAGACGTTAAATCACTCGGTAAGAGGAAGATGCGGCTTGACCTTATCGCCAACAAAAAATATCTGGATGTGAACAAAGAGACTGGTGAGCTGTATGTTGTTGAGAAGATTGACAGGGAATATCTTTGTACACAAACGCTGACGGTGTGTTACTTAAAAATGGAAGTAATACTAGAAAATCCATTGAGAATATTTAATATTGAACTGGAAATTTTGGATATAAACGACAACGCCCCACAATTCCGAAGAGACGCCATACACTTGGACATATCTGAATCAACGCCGACAGGAGAAAGATTCTCTTTGAGCAATGCCGTTGATCCTGATGTGGGCAGTAATTTAGTGAAAACGTACCATTTAAGTGAAAGTGAACAATTTACAATTGAAGTTCAGACCGGAAGAGACGGGTCGAAATTTGCGGATTTGATCTTAAAACAGACTTTAGATCGAGAGAAGCAGCCTGTTCATAACTTGATACTCACAGCTGTAGATGGAGGAACACCTGCTCGTTCTGGCACTGCCAGTGTTATTGTTCATGTTTTAGACACAAATGACAATCCACCTATATTTGGTCAATCAATCTATAATGTAAAAATAATGGAAAATTCTCCGATTGGAAGTCTTGTTATTGATCTTAATGCAACAGACTTAGATGAAGGATTCAATTCTGATATAACATATTCATACAGTTTATATACGTCAGAAAAAACACAGGAGACATTTAATCTGAAT
Source organism: Perissodus microlepis (assembly GCF_051167445.1). NCBI lineage: Eukaryota > Metazoa > Chordata > Actinopteri > Cichliformes > Cichlidae > Perissodus > Perissodus microlepis. Next base: position 11,586,129 of record NC_140462.1, read on the forward strand.
CCTGCCACTGGTGAAGTTACAGTTAAGGGAGTGCTGAACTATGAAGATTTCAGAATTTATGATATGGAAGTTATAGCTGCTGATAAAGGAGCCACCAGTTTATCAGGACAATGTACCATAAAGATTCTAGTAGAAGACATGAATGATAATCACCCAGAAATATCAATTAAATCATTTCAGAGTCCAGTAACTGAAAACATCGAGTTAGACACAGTGATAGCTGTAGTTAGTGTCAGTGATAAAGATTCAGGTGATAATGGAATAGTTGATCTTCATATTCCAGATAATATGCCTTTCAAACTGAGGGAGTCCTCTGATAACTATTATGAATTAGTAGTGTCGGAGCCTTTAGACCGTGAGAAGGTGCCGGAATATGACATCACTTTCACTGTGACAGACAGAGGCTCTCCTCCTTTATCTGACAATGAAACTATGACTTTAGAGCTGCTGGATATTAATGACAATGTCCCACAGTTCCCCCAGTCATTTTATACTATACGTGTCATGGAGAATAACGCACCTGGGGCCTTGCTCAGCTCACTCACTGCCTTTGACCCCGACCTCCATGAAAACCAGTATCTAGTTTATTTCATAATAGAGAAGGAGATAGCCAACACCTCCATGTCTATGCTGTTCTCCATCAATCCAGAGAACGGTAATCTTTACGCACTCAAAACCTTTGATTATGAGATTGAGAAGGAGTTTCTGTTCCACATCGAGGCCAGAGACTCTGGCTCTCCTCCTCTCAGCAGTAATGTGACCGTCCACATCATTATTGTGGACCAGAACGACAATGCTCCAGTCATTGTGTCTCCGTGGCGTGCACACGGCTCTGTGGTGGAGGAAAAGATCCCCAGATCCACTGATAAAGGATCCCTGATTGCCAAGGTGATAGCCTTAGACACTGACTCTGTGCACAACTCTCGGATCACCTACCAGTTTCTACAGGTGACTGACGCCACCTTGTTCAGTCTGGACCAATACAACGGAGAGATCCGGACTATGAGGATGTTCAGTTACAGAGATCCACGCCACCAGAGACTGGTTGTTGTTGCCAAGGACAACGGAGAGCCTGCTCTCTCTGCTACAGTCACCATCAAGCTGACCACAATGGAGACTGCTGTTAAAGCCTACTCTGACATGACGGAGGAGCCTCTGGAATATGACATCTTCTCAGACATCAACCTGTATTTGGTCATCGGTCTGGGCTCGGTGTCGTTTCTGCTGCTCATCACTATATTGGTGACCGTCGTGATCAAGTGTCAGAAACCCAAGCCCAGCAAAGCAGCTCCTCCCTCCAGGAACAGTGTGATCAGTGAGAGGAACTCCACCATCGCTGACTCCACTCTGGTCTCCAACGATGCCTACTGGTACAGTCTGTTTCTAGCAGAGACCAGGAAAGGAAAGCTGGTGGTTAGACAACCTCTGCCAAAGGGCTCCAGGTACATTGTGTCCAGCATACCGAGAGGGACAGGACTGACAGACACTAGTGACTCAGCAGCTTCTACTCTACAGGTAGGAATTAATGCACAGACATGGTATTTTAGCTACATCGCTAATATATGTAAATTAATTACTATAATTTTAATGTTCCTTTTTTCCTCAACGTGATCTGCCAACAATTTTCAGTTAACTAATATAAAATGTCATAAGTTATCATGAGGGTACCACTATTAAATTCACTACTTAGTACATAACCAATAATCCATCATCATAATTCAGCAGGTTTTATTATGTAAAAGTCTTGTCCTCAAAGGTCAAGTCTGCATTTCAAAGAACAGTCTAAAAACCTGCGCGTTTAGCAGCGAAAATAACTTATATTTAGTAAAAAATGCTGCATTCACGATCCACAAAGCTTAACTTTTTTATGACTTATTCACGTTTATTAATTTTTAGACATATATTTTTATGTTATTACTGTTAGCATCGTCATTTTTTTCTGATTTAACAATCAATTTTAAGTGCGCATTTATCTTCATGTTGTTAGAGTAACTTAATCTATTATTTGGTTGTGGCCATTCTTCAGTGCCATTTCCTCCCTGTTCTTGTTGTGTAAATAAAATGTAATATCATGTATTTTCAATATTTTTCCTGTGCATTCTGTATATGCAACACTGGCAACTCGTGCATTTATGATTAATACAATTTAGTACTTTTGCTATCTCTAATATTTTTTTTTTATTAGTGGTAAAGAGTGACTAGATCACTACGTCATCTAAACAACCATGGTCATGGAGATATGCGTTCAGAATCATTAGATCTATAATGAGAAATTATATAAGGTAATGACAACTCGAAGTGCTACCATATTTGAAAATCGTCTGCAGTATTTCCGTGATATTTCGTTTTATAATGCAGAAATCGTGAGGTCATTAAGGTTCATCGTTTTGACTGGTCAATTGTGTCTGAAATTTGATTGTTTTCTTCAGCAATAATCAATTTGAAGTCATTAAATGTACTAAACGAGCATCGTTTATGTTTTGGGACCACCATTAACGGTACCCAGGTCCGTGTGTATTAAAAACAAAAATATATGCAAAAACCAACGAAGATCAAGAATAATTTGAAGACGTGTGGTATTCATTGCGTTTCAAAGACTGACAAAATCTCAGGGGTGGCGCTATTCTATCAGTAAAATGCAAAGCAAAGAACATAAAAGCAGAAAAGCGTGATGGTCTTCGCACGTTTAGAAGCAAGAGGACAGCGTCGTGGTGCTGAAACTCGGCTGCGAAACGCGCTGGCCTTGATTTAGCTTAAATGTGCTTTGGAATTCACACTATGTGCGTTTGGCTCAGAAGAAAGAGGGAAAATTTTTAAATGAATATTGCTGGAAACAAACATTATATCGTTTGAAGTATGATGAACTCCCATACAAGACGGCTTTCCAGAACAATGGAGTCTTACGAGAGGTACGTGATCCTCGCTATTATTTTTTCTTTTGCTCGGTACACATCGGCCTCAGTGACTCATTATTCAATAGCAGAAGAAATGAAAGAAGGATCCGTCGTGGCTAATCTCGCCACCGACCTCGGGCTGGATGTGAAAACTCTGAATCAGAGGAAGATGCGTCTTGATATCATAGCGAACAAGAAATATTTAGACCTAAACAAAGAGACTGGTGAGCTGTATGTTGTAGAGAAAATCGACAGAGAGCATATTTGCCCTACAAAGTCATTAGCGTCTTGCTATCTAAAATTAGAGGTTATACTAGATAACCCAGTAAGAATATTTAATATAGAAGTAGAAATTCTTGACATAAACGACAACGCCCCACAATTTCGAAGAGACACAATACATTTGGATATATCTGAAGCGACGTCAAGAGGAGAGAGATTTTCTTTGAGCAATGCAGTCGATCCTGATGTTGGAACCAATTCAGTGAAAACATACTATCTGAGTGAAAGTGAATATTTTAATATAGAAGTTCAGACCGGAAGAGATGGATCAAAGTTTGCGGATTTGATCTTGAAACAGACTTTAGATCGAGAGCAGCAGCCTGTTCATAATTTGATACTCACAGCTGTAGATGGAGGAACACCTGCTCGCTCTGGCACTGCAAGTGTTATTGTACGAGTTTTAGATACAAATGATAACACACCCACCTTTGACAAAGACAATATGAACATAAAAATGATAGAAAACTCTCCGATTGGAAGTCTTGTTGTTGATCTTAATGCAACAGACTTAGATGAAGGATCAAATTCTGATATAACATATTCATACAGTTTATATACGTCAGAAAAAACACAGGAGACATTTAATCTGAATCCTGCCACTGGTGAAATTACAGTTAAGGGAGTGCTGAACTATGAAGGTTTCAGGGTTTATGATATGGAAGTTATAGCTGCTGATAAAGGAGCCACCAGTTTATCAGGACAATGTACCATAAAGATTCTAGTAGAAGACATGAATGATAATCACCCAGAAATATCAATTAAATCATTTCAGAGTCCAGTGACTGAAAACATCAAGTTAGACACAGTGATAGCTGTAGTTAGTGTCAGTGATAAAGATTCAGGTGATAATGGAATAGTTGATCTTCATATTCCAGATAATATGCCTTTCAAACTGAGAGAGTCCTCTGATAACTATTATGAATTAGTAGTGTCGGAGCCTTTAGACCGTGAGAAGGTGCCGGAATATGACATCACTTTCACTGTGACAGACAGAGGCTCTCCTCCTTTATCTGACAATGAAACTATGACTTTAGAGCTGCTGGATGTTAATGACAATGTCCCACAGTTCCACCAGTCATTTTATACTATACGTGTCATGGAGAATAACGCACCTGGGGCCTTGCTCAGCTCACTCACTGCCTTTGATCCTGACCTCCATGAAAACCAGTATCTAGTTTATTTCATAATAGAGAAGGAGATAGCCAACACATCCATGTCTATGCTGTTCTCCATCAATCCAGAGAACGGTAATCTTTACGCACTCAAAACCTTTGATTATGAGATTGAGAAGGAGTTTCTGTTCCACATCGAGGCCAGAGACTCTGGCTTTCCTCCTCTCAGCAGTAATGTGACCGTCCACATCATTATTGTGGACCAGAACGACAATGCTCCAGTTATTGTGTCTCCTTGGCGTGCACACGGCTCTGTGGTGGAGGAAAAGATCCCCAGATCCACTGATAAAGGATCCCTGATTGCCAAGGTGATAGCGTTAGATACAGACTCTGTGCACAACTCTCGGATCACCTACCAGTTTCTACAAGTGACTGACGCCACTTTGTTCAGTCTGGATCAATACAACGGAGAGATCCGGACTATGAGGATGTTCAGTTACAGAGATCCACGCCACCAGAGGCTTGTTGTTGTTGCCAAGGACAACGGAGAGCCTGCTCTCTCTGCTACAGTCACCATCAAGCTGACCACAATGGAGACTGCTGTTAAAGCCTACTCTGACATGACTGAGGAGCCTCTGGAATATGACATCTTCTCAGACATCAACCTGTATTTGGTCATCGGTCTGGGCTCGGTGTCGTTTCTGCTGCTCATCACCATATTGGTCACCATCGTGATCAAGTGTCAGAAACCCAAGCCCAGCAAAGCAGCTCCTCCCTCCAGGAACAGTGTGATCAGTGAGAGGAACTCCACCATCGCAGACTCCACTCTGGTCTCCAACGATGCCTACTGGTACAGTCTGTTTCTAGCAGAGACCAGGAAAGGAAAGTTGGTGGTTCGACAGCCTCTGCCAAAGGGCTCCAGGTACATTGTGTCCAGCATACCGAGAGGGACAGGACTGACAGACACTAGTGACTCAGCAGCCTCTACTCTGCAGGTAGGAAGTTAATGCATAGATATGGTATTTTATTTACACAACAACATATAAATATCAATTATTTTTATCATAATTTTTATTTCCCCCTCGACTTCATTTATTAAAACGTTCTAGTAAATCATTCTAAAATCTCAGAAATTATCATGAGGTAGCATTTTCAGATGCATTATAAACATAATATTTTAAACTGTTCTCTTAATTTTTCTAAATGAATTATTATTATTATTATTATTATTAATAATATTATTATTGTATTAACTCGTGTTCATGCATAACTTAGTTTCAGTGATCACATAAACGTTCAAAACCTTGCTGGAGGCACCAATGTCGCATGCACAAACTAGTATACAACGAAGAAATTAATACCTGCAATAAATACTTTTTTTGATTCATGTTTCTTCAATAGGGGTGAATATGACTTTTTCTTTTTTTTTTTTTTTAAATATATTTTAATTTAATATTTGGTATTGATTGGTGGTAAAACACACACACACACACACACACACACACACACACACACACACACACACACACACACACACACAGGAGTGACTCACTGCTTTATCTAACGGGTCACCAACATGAATAATTAGAAAACCATAGAACACAGGAGAATAAGTGGAAAAGCAAATAATCATAAGTGAATTATATTTATAAATAATCTGCACATATTCAGTGACATGTCGTTTCCACTGTTACATTTTTGAAGCGATTGGACGTAATAATTTGCACGCATAAACTTTGTATTAACTATGAATGTAACTTTCAAAATTACTAAATTTAAGCCCATGCTAAACTAATTTAACCCGAGTGATCCCACCTCATTAGTTGTGATATATATATATATATATATATATATATATATATATATATATATATATATATATATATATAGCAAGGCCTGGTTGTTTACGGTCCGCTCTGCATACATACATGAAACAATTATGAGTCGAAAATAATTTTTTGGCATATCATGTTCAACGTAGTTAGGAAGATCTTGTCAAATCAAAGGGGTGGCGCTATTCTATAACTTAAAAGCCGACACACGGACGTCATGTAAGAACACCGTGGTGGTCTGAGAAAAGAGATAAACAAGCAGACAGCTCCGTAGTGCTGAAGGTCCCCTCCGTGGGGCGCTGGCATTATTTTGACAAGGAAAAGGTCGATATTGAAATGCATGTTTGCCTGTGATGAAAGAAAGAATATCAAAACTGAATATTGCTGGAATAATATACTTGATCGGTCGAAGAGCAATTAACTCACTTAAAAGACGGGTTTCCAGAACAATGGGGTTCCATAAGAGGTATGTGCTGCTTGCTGTTATTTTCTCTTTTGTTCGATACACATCGGCCTCAGCGACTCATTATTCAATACCAGAAGAATTGAAAGAAGGATCCGTCGTGGCTAATCTCGCCACCGATCTCAGCCTGGATGTTAAAACACTGAATCAGAGGAAGATGCGTCTTGATATCATCGCAAACAAGAAATATCTGGATGTGAACAAAGAGACTGGTGAGCTGTATGTTGTTGAAAAGATCGACAGGGAACATATTTGCAATACCAAGTCCTCAACGTCTTGCTATCTAAGATTAGAGGTAATACTAGAAAATCCAGTACGAATATTTAACATGGAAGTAGAAATTCTTGACATGAACGACAACGCCCCGCAATTTCGACGAGAGACTATACATTTAGACATAATTGAATCAACGCCTACAGGAGAAAGATTCTCTTTGAGCAATGCCGTTGATCCTGATGTTGGCAGTAATTCAGTGAAAACGTACCATTTAAGTGAAAGTGAACAATTTACAATTGAAGTTCAGACCGGAAGAGATGGATCAAAGTTTGCTGATTTGATATTAAAACAGACATTAGATCGAGAGCAGCAGGCTGTTCATAACTTGATACTCACAGCTGTAGATGGAGGAACACCTGCTCGCTCTGGCACTGCCAGTGTTATTGTACGAGTTTTAGATACAAATGATAACGCACCCACCTTTGAAAAAGACAATCTGAGTGTTAAAATAATGGAAAACTCTCCGACAGGAAGTCTTGTTGTTGATCTTAATGCAACAGACTTAGATGAAGGGTCAAATTCTGATATAACATATTCGTACAGTTTATACACATCAGAAAAAACACAGGAGACATTTAATCTGAATCCTGCCACTGGTGAAATTACAGTTAAGGGAGTGCTGAACTATGAAGATTTCAGGATTTATGATATGGAAGTTATAGCTGATGATAAAGGAGCCACCAGCTTAACAGGACAATGCACCATAAAGATTCTAGTTGAAGACATGAATGATAATCACCCAGAAATATCAATTAAATCATTTCAGAGTCCAGTAACTGAAAACATCGAGTTAGACACAGTGATAGCTGTAGTTAGTGTCAGTGATAAAGATTCAGGTGATAATGGAATAGTTGATCTTCATATTCCAGAAAATATGCCTTTCAAACTGAGGGAGTCCTCTGATAACTATTATGAATTAGTAGTGTCGGAGCCTTTAGACCGTGAGAAGGTGCCAGAATATGACATCACTTTCACTGTGACAGACAGAGGCTCTCCTCCTTTATCTGACAATGAAACTATGACTTTAGAGCTGCTGGATGTTAATGACAATGTCCCACAGTTCCCCCAGTCATTTTATACTATACGTGTCATGGAGAATAACGCACCTGGGGCCTTGCTCAGCTCACTCACTGCCTTTGACCCCGACCTCCATGAAAACCAGTATCTAGTTTATTTCATAATAGAGAAGGAGATAGCCAACACCTCCATGTCCATGCTGTTCTCCATCAATCCAGAGAACGGTAATCTTTACGCACTCAAAACCTTTGATTATGAGATTGAGAAGGAGTTTCTGTTCCACATCGAGGCCAGAGACTCTGGCTCTCCTCCTCTCAGCAGTAATGTGACCGTCCACATCATTATTGTGGACCAGAACGACAATGCTCCAGTTATTGTGTCTCCGTGGCGTGCACACGGCTCTGTGGTGGAGGAAAAGATTCCCAGATCCACTGATAAAGGCTCTCTGGTTGCCAAGGTGATAGCCTTAGATATAGACTCTGTGCACAACTCTCGGATCACCTACCAGTTTCTACAGGTGACTGACGCCACCTTGTTCAGTCTGGATCAATACAATGGAGAGATCCGGACTATGAGGATGTTCAGTTACAGAGATCCACGCCACCAGAGACTGGTTGTTGTTGCCAAGGACAACGGAGAGCCTGCTCTCTCTGCTACAGTCACCATCAAGCTGACCACAATGGAGACTGCTGTTAAAGCCTACTCTGACATGACTGAGGAGCCTCTGGAATATGACATCTTCTCAGACATCAACCTGTATTTGGTCATCGGTCTGGGCTCGGTGTCGTTTCTGCTGCTCATCACCATATTGGTCACCATCGTGATCAAGTGTCAGAAACCCAAGCCCAGCAAAGCAGCTCCTCAGTCCAGGAACAGTGTGATCAGTGAGAGGAACTCCACCATCGCTGACTCCACTCTGGTCTCCAACGATGCCTACTGGTACAGTCTGTTTCTAGCAGAGACCAGGAAAGGAAAGTTGGTGGTTAGACAGCCTCTGCCAAAGGGCTCCAGGTACATTGTGTCCAGCATACCGAGAGGGACAGGACTGACAGACACTAGTGACTCAGCAGCTTCTACTCTGCAGGTAGGAATCCAGTGTCCGCCTTTTCAGTAATTTCTCTGCTTTATAAACCTTATTATTTGTATTTGTAACATTTAAAAAACAGTGGATTCTCGTTTTACATGCTAGACTCTTTCAGGTAAATAAATATAACTGACGTTTGTAAAAATGCAAAATACAATTGTTTTATTATCAAAACTAATCTCACGAAATATAAAATGAATACTTCAATATATATATATATATATATATATATTTACTTTTTCCCCTTCCTTTAACACAAGTAAAATGTGGTATGATATTTTCGGTGGCGCTGTTCCGTCCATAAAAGGCCAGCCCATCAACGTAGTCACAATGCTATCTACGTCTGAGCCAATCGGAAAAAGACCAAACAGCTCCGTGGTGCTGAACGTGCGAAAACGCACTCGCAAACTTTACCGCGGAAAAAACGGTGCGACAAAACTCAGTTTGAACGTGTTTCGAGTAGAATAGGTCTCAGCGCAAATTAGTATTGCTAGAAACGTCAAATATTCCGAGTGAAATAATATGATTGGATACAAAACCAGGGGTGCTTTTGTAACAATGGAGTCGTTGGAAAGGTACGTGCTGCTCAGTATCTTTCTGTTTTCGATCGCCAATCCACTGTCGGCCTCAGTGACTCATTATTCGATACCAGAAGAAATGAAAGAAGGATCCGTTGTGGCTAATCTCGCCACCGATCTGACCCTGGATCTTAAAACACTGAATCAGAGGAAGATGCGTCTTGATATCATAGCGAACAAGAAATATCTGGATGTGAACAAAGAGACTGGTGAGCTGTATGTTGTTGAAAAGATCGACAGGGAATACATTTGTAATACCAAGTCCTCTTGCTATCTAAAACTAGAGGTAATACTAGAAAGCCCGTTACGAATATTTAATATCGAAATAGAAATTCTTGACATGAACGACAACGCCCCGCAATTTCGACGAGACGCCATACATTTGGATATATCTGAAGTTACAGCAAGAGGAGAGAGATTTTCTCTGAGTAATGCAGTCGATCCTGATGTTGGATCCAATTCAGTGAAAACATACTATCTGAGTGAAAGTGAATATTTTAATATAGAAGTTCAGACCGGAAGAGATGGATCAAAGTTTGCAGAATTAATTCTAACAAAGACATTAGACCGAGAGCAGCAGCCTGTTCATAATTTGATACTCACAGCTGTAGATGGAGGAACACCCGCTCGTTCTGGCACTGCCAGTGTTATTGTTCATATTCTGGACACTAATGACAATCCACCTACGTTTGATAAAGACAATCTGAGTGTAAATTTAATGGAAAACTCTCCGATTGGAAGTCTTGTTGTTCATTTAAATGCAACAGACTTAGATGAAGGATCAAATTCTGATATAACATATTCATACAGTTTATATACGTCAGAAAAAACACAGGAGACATTTAATCTGAATCCTGCCACTGGTGAAATTACAGTTAAGGGAGTGCTGAACTATGAAGATTTCAGGATTTATGATATGGAAGTTATAGCTGCTGATAAAGGAGCCACCAGTTTATCAGGACAATGTACCATAAAGATTCTAGTTGAAGACATGAATGATAATCACCCAGAAATATCAATTAAATCATTTCAGAGTCCAGTGACTGAAAACATCGAGTTAGACACAGTGATAGCTGTAGTTAGTGTCAGTGATAAAGATTCAGGTGATAATGGAATAGTTGATCTTCATATTCCAGATAATATGCCTTTCAAACTGAGGGAGTCCTCTGATAACTATTATGAATTAGTAGTGTCAGAGCCATTAGACCGTGAGAAGGTGCCAGAATATGACATCACTTTCACTGTGACAGACAGAGGCTCTCCTCCTTTATCTGACAATGAAACTATGACTTTAGAGCTGCTGGATGTTAATGACAATGTCCCACAGTTCCCCCAGTCATTTTATACTATACGTGTCATGGAGAATAACGCACCTGGGGCCTTGCTCAGCTCACTCACTGCCTTTGACCCCGACCTCCATGAAAACCAGTATCTAGTTTATTTCATAATAGAGAAGGAGATAGCCAACACATCCATGTCCATGCTGTTCTCCATCAATCCAGAGAACGGTAATCTTTACGCACTCAAAACCTTTGATTATGAGATTGAGAAGGAGTTTCTGTTCCACATCGAGGCCAGAGACTCTGGCTCTCCTCCTCTCAGCAGTAACGTGACCGTCCACATCATTATTGTGGACCAGAACGACAATGCTCCAGTTATTGTTTCTCCGTGGCGTGCACACGGCTCTGTGGTGGAGGAAAAGATCCCCAGATCCACTGATAAAGGATCCCTGGTTGCCAAGGTGATAGCCTTAGACAATGACTCTGTGCACAACTCTCGGATCACCTACCAGTTTCTACAGGTGACTGACGCCACCTTGTTTAGTCTGGACCAATACAACGGAGAGATCCGGACTATGAGGATGTTCAGTTACAGAGATCCACGCCACCAGAGACTTGTTGTTGTTGCCAAGGACAACGGAGAGCCTGCTCTCTCTGCTACAGTCACCATCAAACTGACCACAATGGAGACTGCTGTTAAAGCCTACTCTGACATGACTGAGGAGCCTCTGGAATATGACATCTTCTCAGACATCAACCTGTATTTGGTCATCGGTCTGGGCTCGGTGTCGTTTCTGCTGCTCATCACTATATTGGTCACCATCGTGATCAAGTGTCAGAAACCCAAGCCCAGCAAAGCAGCTCCTCCCTCCAGGAACAGTGTGATCAGTGAGAGGAACTCCACCATCGCAGACTCCACTCTGGTCTCCAATGATGCCTACTGGTACAGTCTGTTTCTAGCAGAGACCAGGAAAGGAAAGCTGGTGGTCAGACAGCCTCTGCCAAAGGGCTCCAGGTACATTGTGTCCAGCATACCGAGAGGGACAGGGTTGACAGACACTAGTGACTCAGCAGCTTCTACTCTGCAGGTGAGGCACTTTTTTTGAGACACCCTGATTGGGTATAATATAATTCAGAAAATGCTCATTTTATAACCCAGTACTGGATTAAATAGCTTTATTCCCAAGCATTAATTTAGAAATGCTCCCTTTGATGTAAATTTTATTAAATGTCATCCTTATTATTCACACTCATATTACTCTTTTATATGCAGCACAGTTCAGTGATGTCCTATCCTAAAATCTTTATTCAACATTTAGTTCAATGTAGTATCTAAAGCAAACTGATGAAACATACTATTTTACGTGAAACAAACGTTTTCCCTTTTAGGAGTTTATATAAAATATTTTGGAAATAAAACGCGACGTTTTACAGAAAATGATATGAATATACTTATTCTATGTCGTGCAGCAACCCATTCAAGTGAAAATAAAAAAAGTAAAATACTCCCACGAAAACGCATCTTCCACATCAGCCGTGTAAATAATTACCAATAAACTTCCTAAACATTTATTAGTGTTTAAGTTTAATCTCGGGGCAAATTAGTAAATTATTTTTGCATTAAAAAAATATTGTGTGATGGCCATTTTATTTCAGGCAGAGGCGCTGTTTCCCAATCTAACTTACGGGACAATAGTGACATCTCGATCGCCACCCCAGTAAAATTTTAAATAAGAGGAAGAGAACGGAAAACGAGCAGCTCCTGGTGAATTTGGATTTCAACGATTTCCAGACATTGTACTTGCATTTTCGGGGGAAATTTAACTGACGCCTACCTCTTCTTTAAAGCCCACTTGTTTTAAATTGCTTAAGAAAAAAAAGGTCGTAGTAAGAATGAAGGGTTTTGTCTGCTTTGGACACTGGAGAAGGTATGTGCTGATATTCATTCTCCTCGCTTCCAATATAAAGTACACTGCAGCTGTGACACACTACTCTGTTCCCGAGGAACTGGAAGAAGGCTCTGTTGTAGCAAATCTAGCCGGGGATTTGGGAATAGATGTGAAGACACTGGTCGAACGGAAAATGCGTCTAGAGATCATTGCGAATAGAAAATATCTGGACGTGAACAAAGAAACAGGGGAGCTGTACATTGTTGAACGAATTGACAGAGAATCTCTCTGTCCCGCTAAGACGTCATGTTATCTGAAAATGGAGGCAATAATCGAAAATCCCAAAAGAATTTTTTACATAGAATTGGAGATAATGGACATAAACGATAACGCGCCCCACTTCCGAAGAGACACCATAGATTTAGACATTTCAGAAGGGACAGAGGCTGGAGAGCGTTTTTCAGTGAGCAACGCAGTTGATCCAGATGTTGGATCGAACTCCGTAAAAGCCTACCACTTGAGTGAGAGTGATTATTTCACTATCGAAATTCAAACAGGAAGAGATGGATCAAAATTTGCTGATTTGATCCTTACAAAAAAACTAAATCGAGAGGAACGCGCTGCTCATAATTTAATTCTCACGGCCGTAGATGGCGGTATACCGCCTAGTTCAGGAACTGCTACTGTTTTTGTTCACGTTTTAGATACAAATGACAACGCCCCTAAATTTGAAGAAGACAGTTATCAGGTTAGTGTATTGGAGAATTCTCCAGTTGGAAGTATTGTTATTCATCTTAATGCGACAGATTTAGATGAAGGATTAAATTCAGAAATAGTATATTCATATAGTCTGTATACATCGGAAAAAACACAGGAAACCTTTAATCTAAACCCTACGACGGGTGAGATTACTGTAAAGGGGATGTTAAATTATGAAGATTTCAGGATTTATGACATGGAAGTTATAGCAACCGATAAAGGGGTTGGTGCATTATCAGGACAATGTAAAATTAAGATTATTGTAGAAGACATGAATGATAATCATCCACAAATTTCTATCAAGTCATTTCAAACTCCAGTCACTGAAAACATTGAATTGGACACAGTGATAGCTGTAGTTAGTGTCAGTGATAAAGATTCAGGTGATAATGGAATAGTTGATCTTCGTATTCCAGATAATATGCCTTTCAAACTGAGGGAGTCCTCTGATAACTATTATGAATTAGTAGTGTCGGAGCCATTAGACCGTGAGAAGGTGCCGGAATATGACATCACTTTCACTGTGACAGACAGAGGCTCTCCTCCTTTATCTGACAATGAAACTATGACTTTAGAGCTGCTGGATGTTAATGACAATGTCCCACAGTTCCCCCAGTCATTTTATACTATACGTGTCATGGAGAATAACGCACCTGGGGCCTTGCTCAGCTCACTCACTGCCTTTGACCCCGACCTCCATGAAAACCAGTATCTAGTTTATTTCATAATAGAGAAGGAGATAGCCAACACATCCATGTCCATGCTGTTCTCCATCAATCCAGAGAACGGTAATCTTTACGCACTCAAAACCTTTGATTATGAGATTGAGAAGGAGTTTCTGTTCCACATCGAGGCCAGAGACTCTGGCTCTCCTCCTCTCAGCAGTAACGTGACCGTCCACATCATTATTGTGGACCAGAACGACAATGCTCCTGTTATTGTGTCTCCTTGGCGTGCACATGGCTCTGTGGTGGAGGAAAAGATCCCCAGATCCACTGATAAAGGCTCCCTGGTTGCCAAGGTGATAGCCTTAGATACAGACTCTGTGCACAACTCTCGGATCACCTACCAGTTTCTACAGGTGACTGACGCCACCTTATTTAGTTTGGATCAATACAACGGAGAGATCCGGACTATGAGGATGTTCAGTTACAGAGATCCACGCCACCAGAGACTTGTTGTTGTTGCCAAGGACAATGGAGAGCCTGCTCTCTCTGCTACAGTCACCATCAAGCTGACCACAATGGAGACTGCTGTTAAAGCCTACTCTGACATGACTGAGGAGCCTCTGGAATATGACATCTTCTCAGACATCAACCTGTATTTGGTCATCGGTCTGGGCTCGGTGTCGTTTCTGCTGCTCATCACCATATTGGTGACCATCGTGATCAAGTGTCAGAAACCCAAGCCCAGCAAAGCAGCTCCTCCCTCCAGGAACAGTGTGATCAGTGAGAGGAACTCCACCATCGCAGACTCCACTCTGGTCTCCAATGATGCCTACTGGTACAGTCTGTTTCTAGCAGAGACCAGGAAAGGAAAGCTGGTGGTTAGACAGCCTCTGCCAAAGGGCTCCAGGTACATTGTGTCCAGCATACCCAGAGGGACAGGACTGACAGACACTAGTGACTCAGCAGCTTCTACTCTACAGGTATGGGGAAACAAGGAGTGAAATTTTTACACTTACCATTTCTATGGTTTTACTGCTGTTTCTCTGCTTAATCAACACCGTTAACACTGTGTATCCATTATTTTTTAAAAACACTTAACCAAATACCAATAAGAAAACAAATTATGTCTTTATTAATCAAATTAATTATCTTGCTGTGCTTTTGTTGGCATGTAGTAACTGCAGTTGAATGCTACAAATGATGTATATTTTAGGTAAATTAGGAGGACAGCTGTAGGAGCAACGACACTAATAACTATAACAACTACATTTGTCAAGCATATCAGCATTATACTTTCGAACTCGGTTAATTCAAGCGAGAGATAACACAACGCGTCGCTCTTTACCACAAAAAAAAAATCAGGTCCACGTGACGTCACCATCCTGATAACTGAGGAAAGTAACAGAACCTCCATTTTTACATGGTTCTTTCTTCTAGCAGCCCGAGGTCATAGTATATAACCTCTTTGTTTATTTTCATAGAGGTGTGCTTTCTTGGAACCGAGACATCGATTTTGCGCATCCAGAGGCGTTTTATTTGTGAACGAGACGAACTAATAATCATGGATTTTAAATTATGTCATCGCTCTGGGGTGAGGTACGTGTCGATGCTCATTTTTTTCTGTGTGGCCGTCTCCGTTATATCTGCTGTTACACACTACTCAATCCCCGAAGAGATGGAACAAGGTTCCGTGGTCGCTAATCTAGCATTGGATTTGGGTCTGGACGCAAAATCACTGAGTAGACGCAACATGAGACTGGATGTCATCGCCAATAAGCGATATCTTGAAATCAATAAAGACACAGGAGAGTTATTTGTTTCTGAAAAGATTGACCGCGAATACATATGTAACAGCAAGAATCCATCGTGTTTTCTTAAAATGGATGTGACGATCGAAAATCCAATTCGTCTGTTCAACATTGAGGTTGAAATAATGGACATCAATGACAATGCGCCTTTTTTTCGTAGAGACACGATGCATTTAGATATATCCGAATCGACCTCGCCAGGGGAGCGCTTTTCCCTACCTAATGCTGTGGATCCCGATTTCGGTTCAAATTCAGTAAAAAATTACCATCTTAGTAAAAATCAACACTTTGCGCTTGAAATTCAGACCGGGAGAGATGGTTCAAAGTTTGCAGACCTGATTGTGAAAACATCTTTAGACAGGGAGAAGCAGGCTGTTCATAATCTAATACTCACTGCTGTGGACGGTGGAGTTCCCACCCGCACAGGTACAGCCAGCATCATTGTTCGCGTGCTTGATGTCAACGACAACGCCCCTTCTTTTGAAAAAGCAAAATATGTCGTAGATGTGATGGAAAACTCTCCAGTTGGCAGTCTAGTAATTAAACTGAATGCCACTGATTTAGATGAAGGATCCAATTCTGAGATTGTTTATTCATACAGTTTGTATACATCAGAAAGGACCCAAAAGATGTTTAACCTCAATCCAGAAAATGGTGAGATCAGAATCAAAGAGATGATAAATTATGAAGATTTAAAACTTTATGAAATGGAAATTATAGCCAGTGATAAGGGACCTAACTCAGTATCTGGACAGTGTAAACTTACAATACAGGTGACAGATATGAATGATAATCACCCAGAAATATCAATTAAATCATTTCAAAGCCCAATAAAAGAAGACACACCCACAGACACAGTGATAGCTGTAGTTAGTGTCAGTGATAAAGATTCAGGTGATAATGGAATAGTTGATCTTCGTATTCCAGATAATATGCCTTTCAAACTGAGGGAGTCCTCTGATAACTATTATGAATTAGTAGTGTCGGAGCCATTAGACCGTGAGAAGGTGCCGGAATATGACATCACTTTCACTGTGACAGACAGAGGCTCTCCTCCTTTATCTGACAATGAAACTATGACTTTAGAGCTGCTGGATGTTAATGACAATGTCCCACAGTTCCCCCAGTCATTTTATACTATACGTGTCATGGAGAATAACGCACCTGGGGCCTTGCTCAGCTCACTCACTGCCTTTGACCCCGACCTCCATGAAAACCAGTATCTAGTTTATTTCATAATAGAGAAGGAGATAGCCAACACATCCATGTCCATGCTGTTCTCCATCAATCCAGAGAACGGTAATCTTTACGCACTCAAAACCTTTGATTATGAGATTGAGAAGGAGTTTCTGTTCCACATCGAGGCCAGAGACTCTGGCTCTCCTCCTCTCAGCAGTAATGTGACCGTCCACATCATTATTGTGGACCAGAACGACAATGCTCCAGTTATTGTGTCTCCGTGGCGTGCACACGGCTCTGTGGTGGAGGAAAAGATCCCCAGATCCACTGATAAAGGATCCCTGGTTGCCAAGGTGATAGCCTTAGATACAGACTCTGTGCACAACTCTCGGATCACCTACCAGTTTCTACAGGTGACTGACGCCACCTTGTTTAGTCTGGACCAATACAACGGAGAGATCCGGACTATGAGGATGTTCAGTTACAGAGATCCACGCCACCAGAGACTTGTTGTTGTTGCCAAGGACAATGGAGAGCCTGCTCTCTCTGCTACAGTCACCATCAGCCTGACCACAATGGAGACTGCTGTTAAAGCCTACTCTGACATGACTGAGGAGCCTCTGGAATATGACATCTTCTCAGACATCAACCTGTATTTGGTCATCGGTCTGGGCTCGGTGTCGTTTCTGCTGCTCATCACCATATTGGTCACCATCGTGATCAAGTGTCAGAAACCCAAGCCCAGCAAAGCAGCTCCTCAGTCCAGGAACAGTGTGATCAGTGAGAGGAACTCCACCATCGCAGACTCCACTCTGGTCTCCAATGATGCCTACTGGTACAGTCTGTTTCTAGCAGAGACCAGGAAAGGAAAGCTGGTGGTTAGACAACCTCTGCCAAAGGGCTCCAGGTACATTGTGTCCAGCATACCGAGAGGGACAGGGCTGACAGACACTAGTGACTCAGCAGCTTCTACTCTGCAGGTATGATAAAAAAAAAAAGGCACTTAAAGACACCTTCAGCACATATATATATATATAAATCTTTTGTTGCACTTTGATGAAATATAGGCATAAAGGAACATGTTGAACAGAAAATTTCTGATTTTTTTTTCTTTTCTTAAAACTTTGAAATGTTAAAACCCCAGTTATGTCTCCTTTTTAGCACCCAAAGGTGCATCTATTGTGTATAGAAAAATTTCCAAAACTTACAGCTTCAAATTTTAGCAATTTGCACTGAGACATACTGTCTTCATTCTGATTCTGGTCAAAGCTGTCATTTAGATATAAGTTGAGCATTATCAAATTTATTTTTATTAAGAGTTGATATTTATAACCTTTGCATTTTTTGGATAACACTTAAATATGGATGGATTATAATAATTTCTCGAATTTTAACTAAATGAATTCTAGAGGCCCATCACTTACACCAGAAAGTCATATCAAATTGTTTGGATTGTATTTTTCAGAGGTTGCTGATTGAAAGCCTAATGCAGAGTCATTTGTTGTGTCTTTATGTTTTACATGATGTAATTTAGCCTATGTTTAAATAAAATTATATATCATTATAACAAACACGAAGAATAAAAACTACAGTGAGAAAACAGAATAAACACGAAGTATATTCGGAGTATGAAATTCAAATCTTAAAGCGGGCAAAAACATAATTAAAGTATTTCATAACATTATTGTTTTTTGTTTTTAATAAAAATACATTTCTAGTTAGTTACGACTCGGAAAAATTCTCTAAATACTGTTGATGGCGCTGCTCTTCAGTAAAACCTAATCACATGTGACGTCATAATTCTCACGATACTTCATTGTAGGCGTTGTAAACGGCATATTTACACCAGGCTCGGAAGACAGCGGCATAAAGATATTTTCTCCAGAAATTACCGTATTCCCTTTCGTCAGAGATTTGAGGATTACTTCACCTTGTCTGAACATAGAAGAAATTAAAAAATTTTAAATACGCATTTTTTTCCTCAATGGCTCACCGTAATCTCAAGTGTTCCCGAAGATGGTATGTCTCAGTATTTCTTTTTCTTTTTCCCATCATGAATCCGGTATCGACAGTCACCCATTATTCGGTTCCCGAAGAAATGGACGAAGGTTCTCTTGTTGCGAATTTAGCAACAGATTTGGGATTAGATGCAAGAAGTCTGAGTAACAGAAAAATGCGCGTTGACGTTGTAGGCAATAAAAAATATCTTGACATCAAAAAAGACACAGGAGAGCTCTTTATTCTGGAAAGGATAGACAGAGAGTTTTTATGTCCTCTAAAGACCGCCACGTCTTGCTTTCTTAAATTAGACGCTTCCGTTGAGAATCCAGTGCGAATGTTTAACATTGAGGTGGAAATAACGGACATTAATGACAACGCTCCACATTTTCGAAGGGGGACGATGCATTTGGACATTTCTGAATCGAGTCCAGTGGGGGAGAGATTCTCACTGAACAATGCTGCAGACCCAGATGTTGGAACAAATTCTGTGAAAAATTACCATCTGAGCTCAAGTGAACATTTCTCAGTTGAAATTCAGACCGGGAGAGACGGGACAAAGTTTGCAGACTTGATTTTAAAAAAACCTTTAGACAGGGAGAAGCAGGCTGTTCATAATCTAATACTCACTGCTGTGGACGGTGGAGTTCCCACCCGCACAGGTACAGCCAGCATCATTGTTCGCGTGCTTGATGTCAACGACAACGCCCCTTCTTTTGAAAAAGCAAAATATGTCGTAGATGTGATGGAAAACTCTCCAGTTGGCAGTCTAGTAATTAAACTGAATGCCACTGATTTAGATGAAGGATCCAATTCTGAGATTGTTTATTCATACAGTTTGTATACATCAGAAAGGACCCAAAAGATGTTTAACCTCAATCCAGAAAATGGTGAGATCAGAATCAAAGAGATGATAAATTATGAAGATTTAAAACTTTATGAAATGGAAATTATAGCCAGTGATAAGGGACCTAACTCAGTATCTGGACAGTGTAAACTTACAATACAGGTGACAGATATGAATGATAATCACCCAGAAATATCAATTAAATCATTTCAAAGCCCAATAAAAGAAGACACACCCACAGACACAGTGATAGCTGTAGTTAGTGTCAGTGATAAAGATTCAGGTGATAATGGAATAGTTGATCTTCATATTCCAGATAATATGCCTTTCAAACTGAGGGAGTCCTCTGATAACTATTATGAATTAGTAGTGTTGGAGCCATTAGACCGTGAGAAGGTCCCGGAATATGACATCACTTTCACTGTGACAGACAGAGGCTCTCCTCCTTTATCTGACAATGAAACTATGACTTTAGAGCTGCTGGATGTTAATGACAATGTCCCACAGTTCCCCCAGTCATTTTATACTATACGTGTCATGGAGAATAACGCACCTGGGGCCTTGCTCAGCTCACTCACTGCCTTTGACCCCGACCTCCATGAAAACCAGTATCTAGTTTATTTCATAATAGAGAAGGAGATAGCCAACACCTCCATGTCCATGCTGTTCTCCATCAATCCAGAGAACGGTAATCTTTATGCACTCAAAACCTTTGATTATGAGATTGAGAAGGAGTTTCTGTTCCACATCGAGGCCAGAGACTCTGGCTCTCCTCCTCTCAGCAGTAATGTGACCGTCCACATCATTATTGTGGACCAGAACGACAATGCTCCTGTTATTGTGTCTCCGTGGCGTGCACACGGCTCTGTGGTGGAGGAAAAGATCCCCAGATCCACTGATAAAGGATCCCTGATTGCCAAGGTGATAGCCTTAGACACTGACTCTGTGCACAACTCTCGGATCACCTACCAGTTTCTACAGGTGACTGACGCCACCTTGTTTAGTCTGGATCAATACAACGGAGAGATCCGGACTATGAGGATGTTCAGTTACAGAGATCCACGCCACCAGAGGCTTGTTGTTGTAGCCAAGGACAACGGAGAGCCTGCTCTCTCTGCTACAGTCACCATCAAGTTGACCACAATGGAGACTGCTGTTAAAGCCTACTCTGACATGACTGAGGAGCCTCTGGAATATGACATCTTCTCAGACATCAACCTGTATTTGGTCATCGGTCTGGGCTCGGTGTCGTTTCTGCTGCTCATCACCATATTGGTCACCATCGTGATCAAGTGTCAGAAACCCAAGCCCAGCAAAGCAGCTCCTCCCTCCAGGAACAGTGTGATCAGTGAGAGGAACTCCACCATCGCAGACTCCACTCTGGTCTCCAATGATGCCTACTGGTACAGTCTGTTTCTAGCAGAGACAAGGAAAGGAAAGCTGGTGGTTAGACAACCTCTGCCAAAGGGCTCCAGGTACATTGTTTCCAGCATACCGAGAGGGACAGGACTGACAGACACTAGTGACTCAGCAGCTTCTACTCTGCAGGTATGGGAAATGTTTACATTCAGCATTTATTTATACTTTTGTACTCTGTTAATGTCCACCCCTCCACTTACAAGTGATCAGTGTTGGACTGAATCATTAATTCAGCTTTGGAATTTGAATCCATCCCAGTCCAGTCAGTTTACTTAAATCTACCGACCTCTATTTGTTTTTTAATTGCTATATTTGGTATTTGGTCAATAAGCAAATCAGAGTTTCTCTCCATCATCATTAGTGTGGTCAAAGGAATAACTTTGTTAATCTGACTAGATATCTACTAAAGGAATATTTGTCAGGAAGAATGAAAAATAGCTTATTGTTCAACTGTACATTTTGTGCGTACAGTTCTTTTTTTTAAAGAATTACACCCAAAACATGTAACAAAGAAAGATGAGAGAGTAACAGTATACAAAAGTTGTCTAAAAAGAAAAATTAGACATGTTTTGAGGAAATTAAATGTGTCATAAATATGATATTTACATTTTGTTTAAATACTTGAAATATTCTGACCATATAGCAACACACCTAATGGTGAAACCCGTCCACTATGATTTTTGGGAGGAAACTTCTACACAGTATAAATGCAGAACCACAGAGACTTACAAATGAGCCTATGTGAGAACTGAGTTTTTAAGTAGGCTGTGCCAATAGAGGCAAGGTCCAAAACTCAGTAGAAACACTGCAAATAGAGTGCATAAAACCACAGACAGTAACATGTCCCCCCCTTCCCAAAGATAAAAAAATATTACATAGTCAGTTCAAGCGTTCAAATAAATATGTTAATAATCGAGCATGCACAAACATTTAAGAACGAAAACCTTCATATATACACGCACTGAAACTGTACATAAACTACAAAAATACAGACATGCTTGGTGTGTTTGTTTAGTTTTGTTGACTGGTCTGATCACTAACTGGCACTTACTTTTCTGTACTTGGCTGAAATTATTCTTATGGTTGTTATTATTATTATTATTATTATTATTATCTTAACTCTTTCCATTGTCTCTTTGAGTGCACACTATATCGAGTAGCTTGCCTAAATTTTATGTGTAAAGTAGCAGGCAGGCATTTTGTACCTTGACAATAGCGAGAGCAAACAGTCTTTAGGTGAGTGTGACAAAGACCCGGGTGATGCATACAGTTTATTAAATCGCAATAAAGTTTTATGGCACAAAACATGTAATATAATTTTAGCGCCGTTTCAAAAATAGATGTGTCTTGCAATTAAACCGGCCTTTATATCATTCCTTAGGCAATGAAAACAGACAGAAAGGACGGGAAAATCGGTAGCACATCATAACAGAGTAACTGCCATTCGCAATGCGCAGTGATACATTTGATGTCATTACTTGTCCAGTACTGTTTCATGCATCAGCACAGGAAACCTCGCACTCCGCCAGGCAAACGGGATACTGTGTTACAAACTCGCTGTTTTCCTCATGATAATTGCGTAATAAAGAAAAAAAGTGCATGAAGAAATGGAAAGATGCCGAAAACTGGGAAGTACTTCGTGTGCATTCACTAATTCACGTCCCAGTTCGCATCAGCAACTTTTTAAACGGGAATTGAGACGCCCTGATTCAGTTGTTATTTAATGAAAACAACTGTATTTTATTTTTATGGGGGGTTTTTTTATTGAAAAAGTTGCGCAATTGTTTCCGTCGCTGTTTTGCAGAAAAACACACCCATTAGTGAGGTCATCGATTTCACGTAAATTTATTGGAGGAAGGAGAATAGGTGGTCCCATTTAAAATGTACGTCACTCGTGAGGAAGAAACATTTTCTCTGATGATGTCCGTTTCGTGTGTTTAGTCAACAAGAGGACGATTTACCTGCGTTTCCGCACATTTCAAGGTGTTTCAGAGTTACGGAAGCTTCACGATGATGCACCATCTCAAACAGTCATGCGGGACAGGGTACGTTTCCCTGATTTTCTTTCTTTCTGCTATCGTGAATACTGCGTTTTCAATCACCCATTATTCTATTCCTGAAGAAATGGAGGAAGGTTCTGTTGTTGCAAATTTAGCAACCGACCTGAGGTTAGATGTGAAGACGCTGAATGAAAGAAAAATGCGCGTGGATGTAGTAGCTAACAAAAAATACCTCGACATTAACAAGGTAACGGGGGAGCTGTTCATTTTAGAAAGGATTGACAGAGAGTTTTTGTGTCCATTGAAGACAACATCATACTGCGTTCTTAAATTAGACGCTACTATCGAGAATCCAGTGCGGATGTTTAATATTGAGGTGGAAATAACGGACATTAATGACAACGCTCCACATTTTCGAAGAGGGACTATGCATTTGGACATTTCTGAATCGAGTCCAGTGGGGGAGAGATTCTCACTGAATAATGCTGCAGACCCAGATGTTGGAACAAATTCTGTGAAAAATTACCATCTGAGCTCAAGTGAACATTTCTCAGTTGAAATTCAGACCGGGAGAGACGGGACAAAGTTTGCAGACTTGATTTTAAAAAAACCTTTAGACAGGGAGAAGCAGGCTGTTCATAATCTAATACTCACTGCTGTGGACGGTGGAGTTCCCACCCGCACAGGTACAGCCAGCATCATTGTTCGCGTGCTTGATGTCAACGACAACGCCCCTTCTTTTGAAAAAGCAAAATATGTCGTAGATGTGATGGAAAACTCTCCAATTGGCAGTCTAGTAATTAAACTTAATGCCACTGATTTAGATGAAGGATCCAATTCTGAGATTGTTTATTCATACAGTTTGTATACATCAGAAAGGACCCAAAAGATGTTTAACCTCAATCCAGAAAATGGTGAGATCAGAGTCAAAGAGATGATAAATTATGAAGATTTAAAACTTTATGAAATGGAAATTATAGCCAGTGATAAGGGACCTAACTCAGTATCTGGACAGTGTAAACTTACAATACAGGTGACAGATATGAATGATAATCACCCAGAAATTTCCATTAAATCATTTCAAAGCCCAATAAAAGAAGACACACCCACAGACACAGTGATAGCTGTAGTTAGTGTCAGTGATAAAGATTCAGGTGATAATGGAATAGTTGATCTTCATATTCCAGATAATATGCCTTTCAAACTGAGGGAGTCCTCTGATAACTATTATGAATTAGTAGTGTCGGAGCCATTAGACCGTGAGAAGGTGCCGGAATATGACATCACTTTCACTGTGACAGACAGAGGCTCTCCTCCTTTATCTGACAATGAAACTATGACTTTAGAGCTGCTGGATGTTAATGACAATGTCCCACAGTTCCCCCAGTCATTTTATACTATACGTGTCATGGAGAATAACGCACCTGGGGCCTTGCTCAGCTCACTCACTGCCTTTGACCCCGACCTCCATGAAAACCAGTATCTAGTTTATTTCATAATAGAGAAGGAGATAGCCAACACCTCCATGTCTATGCTGTTCTCCATCAATCCAGAGAACGGTAATCTTTACGCACTCAAAACCTTTGATTATGAGATTGAGAAGGAGTTTCTGTTCCACATCGAGGCCAGAGACTCTGGCTCTCCTCCTCTCAGCAGTAATGTGACCGTCCACATCATTATTGTGGACCAGAATGACAATGCTCCAGTTATTGTTTCTCCGTGGCGTGCACACGGCTCTGTGGTGGAGGAAAAGATCCCCAGATCCACTGATAAAGGATCCCTGATTGCAAAGGTGATAGCCTTAGATACAGACTCTGTGCACAACTCTCGGATCACCTACCAGTTTCTACAAGTGACTGACGCCACCTTGTTTAGTCTGGATCAATACAATGGAGAGATCCGGACTATGAGGATGTTCAGTTACAGAGATCCACGCCACCAGAGGCTTGTTGTTGTTGCCAAGGACAATGGAGAGCCTGCTCTCTCTGCTACAGTCACCATCAAGCTGACCACAATGGAGACTGCTGTTAAAGCCTACTCTGACATGACTGAGGAGCCTCTGGAATATGACATCTTCTCAGACATCAACCTGTATTTGGTCATCGGTCTGGGCTCGGTGTCGTTTCTGCTGCTCATCACCATATTGGTCACCATCGTGATCAAGTGTCAGAAACCCAAGCCCAGCAAAGCAGCTCCTCAGTCCAGGAACAGTGTGATCAGTGAGAGGAACTCCACCATCGCAGACTCCACTCTGGTCTCCAATGATGCCTACTGGTACAGTCTGTTTCTAGCAGAGACCAGGAAAGGAAAGTTGGTGGTTAGACAGCCTCTGCCAAAGGGCTCCAGGTACATTGTGTCCAGCATACCAAGAGGGACAGGACTGACAGACACTAGTGACTCAGCAGCTTCTACTCTACAGGTATAGGTCCTTAATGTTTTTGCATTTTCAACAAACTCTTTTTAAAAAAGGATACCTACTACTTATTACAATTTCTTGTTTAACAAACTCCAAAGTGGAAAAAAAATGTAAACCTTTAATCGCTGGTACATACTTGCAATATCTGCAATGGAAATGTTTTTCTCTTTGCATGAGAGACATTACAACCTTTAGAAAATGACTACAGATTAAAAAATGCCAACAATAATGTTTCACATGTGTGAAACCCAAATACGTTTTTGCTCTGGTGTCAATGTGTTTCGTTTTATGTTAACTGGTCACAGGCACATGAGCAAAGGTACACGAGTCAAATAAGATTTATTTTAAAACAAACAGGAGAAATGCATTTTGAGATCAGATAAGAGTGTGACTTTGTTTGCAGGTTTTGGAAGAGTTATATTGTCCTTACTATTTTGTTTTGTTTCTTTGTTTTTTGCTGTTGATGACATGACCTTTCAACATGAAGAAGATACAGAATATGAGATTGCTGGTCAGCAGAACAACTTCAAACTTAAGTCTGCACTATGTTTGCAGGAAACTATGACCTTAGGGCAGGCAGTTCATCTCCAGTAGTTGAGATGAACAGGTTTTGAGAGAAGAAACAGAAATCTCTTAATTTATTGGTTAGAATAAACAACCTAAATATGATACAATTTTGCCATTATTCTATGTCATATCTGTCTGTCTTTCTTTCTTGGTAAGTATGGTACTCTAAATGTAAAACTGTGTTTTGACCTACTTCTGTAGCACACATTGTAACAGTATTCCCTTCTAAGGTTCACACTAACCACGCTTATTCTGTGCTATTTATAAGTCATAACATTCAGTTTATAGTGCCAACTCTGTGATCACTGGATTCATACACACATACACAAAGAATCCTTCTGTGTTTGTACTGACCTGACCACTGAATTGCTTTTTTTTTCTCCCCACTCTAAAGTACCCTAAATGAAGGAAGTCCGCTCTGCAGTTGGAGGTATGCAGAAGTCTCACTCCCCCGCCCTGGATAACTTTTCTATTAATTATTACAGAGCTATTGTTTCAATTGTTTTTGTGTTTGTTTTGTTTTCGGTGGATGTTAGTATTATTCAGTGTCTTGTATTTCATTTTCTTTGAGGAGGAGATGTTTTTTTTAACTGGCTAAAGATCACTTGACTTACTTAACATTACATGCATTTTGCCACTTTTGTGTCAGCTTTAATGCTTACAGTCTCATCCATTAGGCCTAATGAAAGCTTCTTATACAGTCTAACCAGCACAGTGATTAACAGCATGCTAATATATTTGAGTACTATGTTTTCTCCCTTAATACTTTTATTATTTTGGTGCATAAAACATTACTATCATGACCTTTATTGACCTCAGACAAGAAAAAAGATTAAACAAAAATAATCATAATGGCTTACAGTCTTGCTTACATTTCAGCGAATACAGTCATCCAAATTAAGTAGTATTAAATTAGTATTCCTGTCATAGTCATTGCTTTTGGTGAACAAAGTGACAATCATGTTGAGAAACTAAACAAAACAAAAGAAACCGAAGCAAAACAAAACAAACAAACAAAAAAACGCTTCACTTCAGTCAACACTGTTGTCATTTGCTGGCTTAGGTTCTGGCCTTTGCTGTTACAGGTTTTTCTCAGTTGCTTTGGTAGATTTCTCAAAACCTTTTTTAACACTCTCTGCATTGAAGATTAATTACCAAGAGCAGCACATGCATGCAGCAAACAAACAAACAAAAAACAAACAAACCCTACAGTGAAGAGGCTGTAACTCACTCAAAACCTATGTGAAAATTAACTTCACGTGCTAGCAAAAATACCTCTGATATCAGCATGAAAAGTGTGAACCAGGGATATTTTGACCGAAGACAGTGGATTGTTATTTCGAATTTCCTCACTTCTAGTCTTTTCCTCCAATTCTTTTCACTTTGTATCAAAGTGAAAATTCTGTGTTTGTAATGAACCACTTACATTTCCATGTAGTGTGAGGGTAAACTATGTTTTTCCTGCAATTGTCACAATATAAACTATACTAAATGGGGGGAAAAAAACAAAACTGGCCCCAGGTTTTCATACTTCACATATTTTTCTGACAGCTCAGCTCCGTTTTTTTTTTTTTTTTTTTTTTTTTAATTTTAAGTTTAAGGTTTCATACTTGTAACATATACCTATAATAGAGTTTAAGATTAAAAACTATTCCATGGAGAAAAAGAATAATTTATATTGATGACAAAGACAAATGCAACCCATGAGCATTCAAATTGTCTAGACCTGCCGAAAGATTTACAAATTTAAAGAATAATGAAAAATTTTCCTTATGCTGTGGATGAGCAACACAGTGCTGTGAATGATTCTGTATATTGTTTTGACAGCATTAACTCTAATTCAGGAACTGAGCCTAAGCAACTGAGAAAAACTGAAATATATGCCAAGAAAAAATGCCCTTAATTGAATCACTATGTTCTCAAAAGAATGGTGTGTGTGCATGTCTGTTCATCCCCTAATGATCCATCACTTATATATTAGGACTATTTCCTGTTTTTGAATGTTTGTAAGTGGAATTGGGCTGTGCTGTTAAACCGGTGATTCTACTAAATGTTTCTGACTTCACAGAATGACACGTTTGAACATGAATGACACAATGTCTGTTGTAGACTGAATTGTGACCTAAATCTTTGTGCAGGAGACGCGCAAAGAGAAACCGGTCACCCAGTTACCTAGCAACCACTCTCCTTCACATAATTTTGCAGCATGGTATTCATAGATCTGCCACCTCCCCACTACATGTTCAAGGATCCGCCCAATCCCTCAACCCAGTCTGTCCTCTGCTTGAAGCCCCGTATAAGCGACAGACGTCGGCTGCATGAGATGTGTCAGTTTGCCCAGTCCCAAGTGCTCTTGTTCTTTTTTTGAAATTTGTCTAATTTTCATCTCGTTGGCAGGCATCCACAACCAGCAGCAGCAGTTCCACATAAGACCCCCATCCACCTGCAGCGTACAGGATTAACACTGACAAGAATGGCTTCACAGAGGAAAGAAGAACCCTCTAACCATACACCCCCTCCAGGTCTGTCCTGCTGAGTCTGTAAAAACATGGCCCAGCGCTTTATCTTTGAACCCATGAAAAGACAGTCAACAATGCACCCCTGTCCATTCAGTATGCATGATAAGACAGCATGGTTTCAACCACACTTCAACTGTCATATGTTAAAAAGAAAATTTCAAGAGGAGATGCAATGAAATGGACTATCTGAAAAACTGTGTCAGTGGATATTAAAAGAAGCCACAACAAAGAGTAAAAAAGTGGACATGGAAATGTTGAAATGCCTTGAAAATACACACTCTCTCTCTCTCGCTTTCTCGCTCTCTCTCTCTCTCTTCAAAAAATGAAACACATAAGATATCATATTTTTAACTGCTCTGCTTTGTTTTGGTCTACTACAGCTTTGTTGTATGATAAATAGGGTAACTAAGGCGTGAAATAGCACAATTAACTAAACATCAGAAAACACCAACCTACAGTTTTAATGTATGAAATAAGAGAAAATCAGTATTTTGTAAATGTGGTAACTTTGAGTACTTTTATGTTTTGTACTTGACTTTGTGCTTTATATGTGAACTAGGCCTGAAGATACTGTATGACTTAGAGTGCTGAGAGATAAGATCAATAAGTGTACAGAACAGAAAAGATCAAGGCCTTTAGCCATTATGCCTTTAAGTTGTTTTTGCATGGAAGAATTCAAGTACTTTTGACAGCTTTTGTTATTTTATTATATTAGTATATTAAGCAACATTTTTGCAGTTAAGTCTCACTGTTTCACTTGATTTTTCCAAACAATATGGAACAATTTTAATGGGACAATAATGGCAGTAAATCAGTATAACACCTTTTAATCATGATGTCCTAAGAGGTTTAGAAGATGTCAAAAAAATCTATAAAACAGCACAATGACATTGCTTTGGACTGAGAAAATGATTTAATCAAAGCCTAAATTAAAATGTGCAATGTCGCTTATTATTTATTTTATGTGCTCCTCTAGAATGAGGCTTGGATTTTAAATGCAACACAAGTGAATACAGTGAGCCTTTAGCACTCTGTACAGTATATGCACCACAAACATGAACATGTACAGTCACCTGTCAATGTCTAGATCCAAGTTCTGGCTGTTCCTTCATTTTGATGTCTTCTGCAGTGTTTAAAACCGAAGAACCAAACATGTTTGTTTAATCCTTACACTTCAGAAACAATGTTGTTATGGTTGATTTCACTCAATGAAAGCTGTTCTAATGTTTATCACTGACTAACTGTATGTATATGGATATGCATATGCAGCACCTTATCTAGGATACAGATATAATTCATATATACAGTATCTCATTTGTATGTATCTATGAATATGCCTTTCATTTTCAGTACCAGTGCTTTTGCAACTTTTAATGTGAAAAAAGTGGAACTCCTGTGCCATAAGATTTATGACCCCAACTAGTATGTTTAGCACAGCTCATAAAGCATTACTTTTAAGAAGCTCAAATATCTTAAAAACATATGCAGTAAGGGCCTTTGTACAGTGGTACTTTTATGGTGCAATATATGTAATTTGTGTAATGTGTGATCTGTGGTTTGGTCTGTAAGATTCATTAAATACGAAACAGAATAAACTAAAAGGCATTTAGTACTCATTTTGGATAGCTGGATTATTTAAGAATTGTTTCAAATGTAATACATTTTAAGCAATACTTGTCTAACCATCTAAATGGATAGTATCGAGAGAGAGAGACACACTTGTCTGTTGTAATAAAATGCATTAAAATGCCAAAGTTCAAGTTCCTGTCCCATCTTTGTAAACTTGTCAACCAACTCAGTCAAGTTTCTCTACAGTAGAACCTGCTTGTATTAATGTATTAATACTTATTGAATTGACTGTGTTAATTTCAGATTTATTTACCTTATTAAGATATTTGCTCTTTCAAATTTTATTTTACCATTCTATTAAATTAATTATATATTTGTTGCTTTTTCACTTCTTAAAAAAAAAAAAATCAGTGGCGTATTAAGACAGGTTTAGTAACAAAACCCCATCTTTTCACAAGACAATGTGGGAGGATATTCTACAGATAAGTTTTGCAGTCATTCTTTCACTGTCTCATTTTCTTGCAGTTCAGTTTCCACAAAAACTATAAAAGCATGGTAAGGTTTGCACACAGTGCTGTTTCTGTAGGCTGCTAAGACTTTTTTTTATTTGTTTGTTTTTCTTATCCCTAATATTGATGGTGTGAAGAAAAATATCATGAATACGAGTACCAACAAGACAAACAAAAACTGAAAAAAAAAACCTCCTAAAGTAAACCATATACATACATTTCCACAAAAATCTCCCTTCTAGAGCTGCTCTCCTTCAAGATCTGAAGTTTCCACCACTAGAATGTAAGTATGGATTAAAATTAAAATTATCAAATTATATTGTCATATGTATTTAAAACATCCATCCACCCGCTTCCGCTTTTTGTTTTGCTTTTCGATTTTTGTACTAAACTAACCAGCTTTTCTTGATTTAATCTATATAAAAACAAACAAACAAACAAAAACTTTAGATATTTGAAGAATGTAACATATGAAGTGAAAGCAAGAGGGACATTTTGACAGGTAAGTATTTCAGGAAATCTATGAGGGTTCCTCTGTCATGATGGCAAAGGGAATGGCTCCAGCTATGTGTCTGTACTGCGCTGCCTTCTATGAGCCTATATATGCACGATGTGTTATTATATGGCCAAACAAACAATCGTAATAAAAGAGCAATCACATCATGAGTCTTCAGTATATGAATCTTTAAACAAAGCCTTATGAATCGTGATAAATGCCACGAGCTGTGTAATAAATTAAGGGCATATAAAACATTTTGTTACAATGCAAAATGTTTTGTTTATCATGAACACTGCTTTAAAGATAATGAGTGTATTTGTATTTTATTCAGTGGCTGGCTGAAAGCATAAGGCTGTCTCTCTTTGAGACTCTTTGTGTGCAGACATGACCTCATCTCCCCTGAGAGATGAGGTCATGAGGAGGTAATAATAGTATTCAGGCCAACAGCACTAGTTATTTTAGCATCTTCTATTCACACTTTAATTTCAGAATCACATTCTAGCATAACCAAGCAAAACCTCCATATATGTCTGCGTCTATATATGCAAAACAAGAACAAAGGCTTCTAAATTGACTCTAGTTATGATTAAACTGTGTTGGAGCCAATTGAAGTAGGAAACAGGATGAGAAAAGAAACATTTCTCCGCCTCTTTCTTCATTCATATGGTTTCTGTTGTCCGCTGCTCTGCTCTACTAACAGACTAGCACAGTGATGCATGACACAGCAATGCACCAGTGTGTAACAAAAGCGCTGGAACAACAACCAGCTGGCACTAGTAGGTTAACACATGCACACCACACATCAGTGTTTTTTTATTTATGTCTGGTGTCTCAGTTGCTCTCTCTCTCTCTCTCTTCATATATATATATATATATATATATATATATATATATATACTATTTAAGTACATGGATGCAGTGTATATTGTCCGCAGAATTCACAGCTTCCGCACCCCTCCCCCTCTCCTTCTCGCGAGGGCGCCTGCTTGCTGTCAGCACCACGGACAGAGACCCACCTAAAAGAGCTGCGTTGCCATGGCGACCTGCTCTGCTCACTGGAGTTGTGAAGGTGCCTGTAATGTAATATCCGCACGACTGCACCACTCCCTCAACTTAAGCATGCACAGCGTCCAGGCTTGGCTGTGAAAATATAACTGCAACCTTCGTTTAGCAGGGGTTTATAATAAAACAGAGAAAATATGTGCTTTGTAACACTCTGCATCACTGCTGCAGCAAGGAGGGGGTGATCGAGGTTGAGAAGGGAGGAAGTGATGCAGAATGCTGCAACACTCGTGCACGCGCACGTATATATTTAGCGTAAATCCAAAACCAATACGTGGGTAGCAAGTGGGAGGGGTGCGAGTATCTGAGGCTATATGGTCACTTGCTTTTCTAATTGTTGCAAGGTGTATTGTTGTGTTCTTCTTTCTCTTACAATTCCCCACGCATTTCTATATGCACTGCGGTAGAGAGGCAAGCCTGCTGTTATTTTCAGATAAGAACAATGTGTTCCACGTGAATGGACTCCTAGCTGTACTTGCAGGTTGATTCCATGCGATGTCACTGCTCACATCTGAAATAGGCTAAATACTGTGGGTGTGTGCTGGAAGGCCGCATGCAGTGTAAGCAGAGAGAATGTGTTCAGGTTTAACAATAACATACTAAAGTAGTTAAAACTTTGTATTACATATCAGTCCTTGTAGAATGTTTTCCTATTGTTTGCATGGAGATTTCCTCCCAAAAAAGATGTAGTTTGCCAGAAATCTAGAAGGAAGAAGAATCTAAAATGAGAAGAAAAGCTCAGATTAAATAGTTCAATTTACTATTTATTGAGAGCAGTTAAATGTAGGGATAACAAGAAAATCTATTGGTTATTCCATGATGGTCAGCTGAAACGCAAGAGGGTGAAATCTGTCAAGGTTATATTCAGGACTTACTGGGAGTAAAACTTTCAACTCTTAAGAACTGGGGCGGGGAGACTTCCTCTCTCGACTCTCTCGAGTTTGTACTTCAGAATGTGCTTGTACACTTTAAAAATAAAAAGGAAATATTCAAAGTGTCGGCTCATAATTTCTATTTAGTATTGTGTAAAATGCTGATGTGGGCTAATGTTTGAGCAACAATATTCGGGCTAAACTGAAAGGGATAGGTTATATAGTCAGTGCAGCATCGTCACAGTGACAGCGGGTGGTGCTATCACACTACATATCACCACACTGATGGCGTGTGAATGGCCATCTTTTCTTCTATATGTATACTCAGTAACAACCAAAGAGACGGTTTGACAGAACGACCTAACAGACGCCCTGCTGCTAAAATTATGGCTTTCGCAGACATTTATACTTTATTTTTCATTCGAGGGAATTAAAAATTCCTAAATAGGCTAGTTTAAGGATTTTTTCCACCGCCAATTAAAAAGCTTTTGTCAAACAATGGAGGTCACGGACGTGAAAGCACGATGGAAGGATGTGTGGTTTTCCTTTTGTCTGGCGCTGCTGATTCTGACCAAATTAGAAGGAATCTCTGCTCAAATAAGGTACTCCATTCAGGAAGAATTAAAACCAGGAACAGCGGTTGGAAATGTAGCCAAAGACCTCGGACTGGATCTTGGGAGACTGGCTGATAGGAATCTTCGTGTTGTGCAAGGAACAAAGCGAGATCTGTTCGAGGTAAATCCAAGGGATGGAATTTTGTTAGTGAACCAGAGATTAGACAGAGAGGAGCTGTGTGCAAAAACTGCCCCATGTGTCACGAATTTAAAAGCAGTTGTAGAAAATCCACTCGAAATGCACCAGGTCGTAGTTGAAATCCTCGATGTAAATGACAATTCGCCGAAATTTCCTGAAGAAAATTACACACTGGAGGTGCTGGAGTCTGCCTTAGTGGGGTCTCGATTTCAGCTGGAAGGAGCACACGATTTAGATGTGGGTTTGAATTCATTACATTCATATAAGCTAAATCCTTACCAGTATTTTCGTTTGGAAACAGAGGAATTTGGGGATGACGGGAAAGTTCCGTTCCTAGTATTACAAAGACCTTTGGATAGAGAACATACAGCTCAGCATTGGTTACTATTAACAGCTACAGATGGAGGAAAACCATCAAAATCTGGAACGATTAATGTCACGGTAATTGTATCAGATGTAAATGACAATCCACCAGTCTGTGAAAAACAAAAGCACACAGTAACAATAAAGGAAAACGCACCCGCTGGAACATTTCTGCTGACGGTAAATGCGTCTGACTCAGACGAAGGGCTGAACGGTGAGATTGAATATTCTTTAAAGAGTAAACTTAGAGGACTCTCGTCCGATACGTTTGATTTGGATAGTAAAACTGGAAAACTAGCTGTGAAAGGACGCCTGGACTACGAGGAAACCCAAGTTTACGAGATTAAAGTACTGGCTACGGACAAAGGTGCTGTGGCTCTGTCCACACTCTGCAGCGTAATTATTAGAGTGGAAGATGTGAATGATAACCCACCAGAAATAGAAATCACATCTTTTTCGAGTCGCATTCCAGAAGATGCGCCCCCTGGAACCGTGGTGGCATTGATGGGTGTGACGGATCTTGACTCAGGTGTGAACGGACAGGTGGTTTGCAGCGTGCCCCTTCATTTACCTTTTGATTTGAAGCCCTCCCCTGACGGTCAGTCATACTCTTTGGTTACCAAAGATTACCTGGATAAGGAAACAACGCATATGTATACCATTACAGTAACAGCTAAGGATTTAGGAAACCCAACTCTGTCATCAACGAAGGTAATACAGGTAGAGGTGCAAGATGTTAACGATAACAGGCCTCTTTTCACTGAAAGCCCGTATACCTTTTATGTACTTGAAAATAACAAGGCAGGAATGTCCATTTTCTCAGTCAGTGCTACTGACGCGGATGGAGGTGAAAACGCGGCAGTGACATATTCACTTGTCCGTATGAGCCCGGGGCTCACTATAACCACGTTTTTAAATATAAACGAAGCAAACGGAACGATTTCAGCACTAAAAAGTTTTGACTTTGAAACGCTGAAAACTTTCCAGTTCCAAGTTGTTGCCTCAGATTCTGGAACTCCGTCACTAAGCAACAATGTCACAGTCAACGTCTTCATCCTGGATCAGAACGACAACGCTCCAATCATCCTGTATCCACTCACCTCCAACGGCTCTGCTCAAGGTGTGGAGGAGATTCCCCGAAACGTCAACGCAGGACACTTGGTGACTAAAGTCAGAGCCTATGACGCTGATATAGGATATAACGGCTGGTTGCTCTTTTCCCTCCAGGAAGTTACTGACCACAGTCTCTTTGCTTTGGACCGCTATACAGGACAGATCAGAACACTTCGCTCATTCACAGAGACAGACGAGGCTGAGCATAAACTGGTAATACTGGTCAAAGACAACGGCAACGTTTCTCTCTCAGCAACAGCTACTGTGATTGTCAAACTTGTGGAGCCCAAAGAGGCTTTTGCAGCTTCTGATGTTAAAAGTGCAGCAAAAGATGATGAGGAGAGTAATGTGATCTTTTACCTCATGATAACTTTGGGCGCAGTTTCTGTACTTTTTCTCGTCAGCATTATTGTGCTGATTGCAATGCAGTGCTCCAAATCCACAGACTATACTTCTAAATATCTGCCAGAGACTAATTATGATGGGACACTGTGTCACAGCATCCAGTACAGATCAGGAGAGAAGCGGTACATGCTAGTTGGACCCAGAATGAGTATAGGATCTACTATAGTACCAGGAAGCCATGCAAATACACTTGTGCTTCCCGACAGAAGAGGTGCTACTGAAGAGGTAAGACCTTAATACCAATCTTATGCACAACCACGTTTATCCTTGCGTTCCTCTAAATTTTTTGCTGTAATGCTGTCTCTGAAACTCTTGTCACAATGTGGTCTTTTAAAGCATGTGTTTCACTTTTGTTCAAATGTTCCAATTATGTAACTGACATATATGTATTATGGAACATCGGTTAAAGTTAGCTGTAAAAAATTTATATGCTTCCGAAGCCAATCTGTTCTCTTCAAGAAAGTCCCACTGCTTGTCTTGCTTGCTGCTGACAAACATTAATCAGTTTAAGTAAGTGAAGACAGTGTTATTAAAAATAGAAAAACAAAAACGATAAATGCAGTTATCCTTATAGACATTTCCTCTTTTGACTGTGTCAGCGTAACTGCGCTGTCCAATGTGCTGAAATTGTTTAATTCTGGGGAATTAACCATTTAAGACAACAATCACTTCACCGGTCTTTCAAATAACGTTTAGATGTCCATTTCTCTCAGCATTCTTACGCTCCGCCTCTGTGGAACATACAGTATATCTTTCCTGTCTGCCCTGACTTGATTATACACTATCAGAAAGTCTGTAGTTGGCGGGACTGCGTTCCCTTTAAGTATTTTCAACTGAAGGCATTATTATTGATCCTATTTACTTTCTAATAAAAGACATTTTACTCACAGTTTTGAGTTTCTGACAGAATACCAGATATGACGGCGACAAGCTGTAGCAGGCAGGCTTCAGTTTCCTCGAAAGCGTTAGACTTCGAAAAGTCAAAAGTAAAATTGCGGGAAAAGGGAACAGGTGAACTGTTTTGGTTTCGTATCATACTGTAGTGACCACTTGGTGTCAGTATGGCATAGGGAATGGTTGCGCTTCATTCTATACAGGCCCTGCCCATCTGTGGTTCTTATCTGGTGGAGGTGTACACAGGGAGTGTGCAAAGGAGGCTAGATATCAAATAAAACGAAAAGCGGTGAATTTTCGTCAATGGAATTTCACCTTTTAGAGATTCGTGAACATATTCTAATAAGACTGACTCCATAAGCGATGGGATCACTGGTTTTGCATCCGAGTAAGCCCATATATATTTACCTCGGGATGAAGGAAGGAGGACAAAGACACCGTGCGAATTGCTGGTGGGTCGCCGGGATTGTGTTGCTGTGCTTTGCGGAGAGGATTTTGGCCCAGTTAAGATACTCCGTTCCAGAAGAAGTTCAGGTGGGATCTCCTGTTGGAAATGTTGCAAAGGATTTAGGACTAGAGATCAGCAGTTTAACTGGCAGGAAATTTCGCATTGTTTCGGGTCCAAATCACGAATTGTTTCAGTTAAATCAGAACAATGGAGTGTTGTATGTTGGGAAAAAGATGGATCGTGAAGAGCTCTGTGATGGAAGCAAGGTTTGTTTGATAAACCTGAAAATTGTTGTTGAAAGCCCACTGGAAATACATTATGTTGGAGTTGAAATAACCGATATTAATGATAATTCACCGACTTTTCCAGAAAGCGAACAGCGACTGAAAATAGCGGAGAATACGCCTCCAGGTACTCGTTTCCAAATTCATGCCGCTCGAGACCCTGATTTTGGTGCACATTCAGTTCGAAAATACACACTGAGTCACTCGGATTTATTCGATATTGAAGTCAGAGACAGTGAAGAGGACAAGATGCCCTTTTTAGTACTAAAAAAGTCTTTGGATAGAGAGAAAAAGGCTGAGCATCGTTTACTGTTAACAGCCGTAGATGGGGGGAGTCCAGCGAAATCAGGAAGCCTTAATTTAACCATCACCGTGCTAGACACGAATGATAACCGACCTGTGTTCAGCAAAGATGTATATACTGTGTCACTGGATGAAAATGCACCAATAGGAACATTTGTTGTAAAATTAAATGCTACAGATTTGGATGAAGGTTCCAATGGCAACATTGAATACACCTTTGGTAAAATACAAAAGAAAAAAGTGCACGACACCTTTGAATTGGACAGCATCACCGGTGAGATTCGTGTAAAGGGAAACGTAGACTTTGAGGAAACAGAGCTGTATAGGCTAGATTTGCAGGCTTCAGATAAAGGTCAGCCTCCCTGGACAGCCGAAAGTAGAGTTGTAATTAAAATAAAGGACGTGAACGACAATAAACCAGACATTGAAGTAACGTCACTGTCCAGTTTAATCCCAGAGGATTCAAAGCCCGGCACTGTCATCGCCCTCATCAGCGTTGTGGACAACGATTCAGGCGTTAATGGGAAGGTTATTTGTAAAGTATCGCAGGATGTTCCATTTGATCTGAGGCCATCACTTGAGGAAAACATGTACTCGCTCGTTACAAAGGGCCGTTTAGACAGAGAAACTGTTTCCCGCTATGATATCACAATAACAGCTACTGATTGCGGTGAACCTCAGCTTTCAACAGTGAAAACACTGAGTGTTCAGGTGTCAGATGTAAATGACAACACACCAGTTTTTAGTCAGAATCCATTTGAGTTGTATTTGATAGAAAACAACACCCCGGGCGCACCAATATTTTCTGTGAGCGCAGTTGATGATGATTTGAATGAAAATGCAGCAAT
The DNA here is from genome assembly GCF_051167445.1 of Perissodus microlepis. Classification (NCBI taxonomy): domain Eukaryota; kingdom Metazoa; phylum Chordata; class Actinopteri; order Cichliformes; family Cichlidae; genus Perissodus; species Perissodus microlepis. Next base: position 11,624,938 of record NC_140462.1, read on the forward strand.
TACATATCACATCGTGAGAGGTGATGGTCTACAGGATGCTATTACATCTTTCCTGAATGTACATTCGGATAATGGACAAATCACTGCGCTGAAAAGTTTTGACTTTGAAACGCTGAAAACTTTCCAATTCCAAGTTGTTGCCTCAGATTCTGGAACTCCGTCACTAAGCAGCAACGTCACAGTCAGCGTCTTCATCCTGGATCAGAACGACAACGCTCCAGTCATCCTGTATCCACTCAGCGCCAACGGTTCTGCTCAAGGTGTGGAGGAGATTCCCCGAAACGTCAACGCAGGACACTTGGTGACTAAAGTCAGAGCCTATGACGCTGATATAGGATATAACGGCTGGTTGCTCTTTTCCCTTCAGGAAGTGACTGACCACAGTCTCTTTGCTTTGGACCGCTATACAGGACAGATCAGAACACTTCGCTCATTCACAGAGACAGACGAGGCTGAGCATAAACTGGTAATACTGGTCAAAGACAACGGCAACGTTTCTCTCTCAGCAACAGCTACTGTGATAGTCAAACTTGTGGAGCCCAAAGAGGCTTTTGCAGCTTCTGATGTTAAAAGCGCAGCAAAAGATGATGAGGACAGTAATGTGATTTTTTACCTCATGATAACTTTGGGCGCAGTTTCTGTGCTTTTTCTCGTCAGCATTATTGTGCTGATTGCAATGCAGTGCTCCAGATCCACAGACTATACTTCTAAATATCTGCCAGAGACTAATTATGATGGGACACTGTGTCACAGCATCCAGTACAGATCAGGAGAGAAGCGGTACATGCTAGTTGGACCCAGAATGAGTATAGGATCTACTATAGTACCTGGCAGCCATGCAAATACACTTGTGCTTCCCGACAGAAGAGGTGCTACTGAAGAGGTAAGACCATGTTTTCAATAAAACTGTTTTGGGAATGAAAATAAAATTCCCTCCTGGCAACCACGACACTCTATGGAGATAAAACATGTGACCCATTTTTACTATGCAAAGAAAATAAGTCTAATCAGTGTTCTTTATTTCCGTATTGATGTTGTGTAGTGCAGAAAAGTAACATGATATATATATATTGTAGATGTTGTAATGGTATGTTTTAAAAACGGTACATGGGCCTGTGTTGTCAATGATGTCAATAGTTTTGCTTGCTGGGTTAAGTAGACGACTCAGGTGCAGTAAGCCCATTGCAGAGGGCCGCGTACGAAGCCCAACTATCTTATCGTACAAAACCCCCCCAAAACAACAAACATCAACAACGATGACAACACAAATCAAACAAAAACCTTCAAATAATGAGAAAAGTCATAATTTAAAAAAATTGAGTCCACGTGGTGTCAGTGTCATATCAGCATCCAGTTTTTGTGTTATAGCACTGGCCCTGCCCCTTCCACAGAGGTTTTGTTCTGGTGGACAGAGAGGAGACGGGATCTTAAACAGACACAAGTGTAGCCAAAATTTTTAAGTGGGAATCTTCGGAATATGGGGTATATTTCTGACTGGATGTTTTGATAATTTAATTTTAGACCATTATCTTGGATGTAAAGACCTGTGAGTGGATGCGCTGTTTGTTGTCTAATCGAAAGATGGAGGCAGTAGGACAAAGACGAGGAACGCAGTGCTGGTGGTTTGCTATAAGCTTTTCTCTGATGCTCAGCTGTGTGGAGCGGGTTTCAGCTCAGATAAAATATTCAATTCCAGAAGAAGTAAAGGTAGGAAGTGTTGTTGGGAATATGGCAAAGGATCTGGGACTGGATATCAGTTTACTGGATGAACAACGGTTTCGTATTGTCTCCGGAGCTGAAGATGCTCAGTTTGAAGTAAATCTGAACAATGGTCTCTTGCAGGTTCATGGAAAAATCGACCGAGAGGAGCTCTGTGAAAACATTTCCCAATGTTTGATAAACCTAAAAATGGTAGCTGATAACCCTATGGAAATACATTATGTAGGAGTGGAAATCATAGATATAAATGATAATTCGCCCACCTTTCCTGATGATGAAAAAGTATTAGAAATTTACGAGTCGACTCTCTCAGGTAAACGATTTCAGTTGCCAGCTGCACACGATGCAGATGTTGTTAGTAATACTGTACGCATGTACAAATTAAACGATAATGATCACTTTAGTTTGCAAATTCGAGACAGGGGAGAGGACAAGATACCATTCTTAGTTTTACAGAAGCCTCTGGATCGGGAAAAGGAGAATGAGCATAAATTGATACTGACATCAATTGATGGCGGAAATCCACCGAGATCAGGGACTCTTAATGTCACAGTCATAGTCCTCGATTCAAATGATAACCACCCTTTTTTTAGCGAAGAGGTTAATTCAGTAAAGATACCAGAAAATGTAGAAAGGCACAGAAGTGTAATTGTGATAAAGGCGAATGATCTGGATGAGGGTGTAAACGGAGAAATTGAGTATTTTTTTGGAAGCGAACTTGACCCCAAATTGTATGATACATTTAGCCTAGATAAGGACACTGGTGAAATTCGAGTGAAAGGCGGAATTGACTTTGAGAATATGGAGGTATACAAGTTGGATGTCCACGCCACTGACAAAGGACAACCTCCGATGAGTACCGACTGCAGGGTGATTATCAAGGTGCTGGACGTAAATGATAATAAACCTGAGATAGAGGTGACATCTTTGTCAAAGATTGTATCAGAAGACTCCAAACCCGGGACTGTGGTGGCTTTGATCAGTATTACAGACCAAGACGCGGGTTTAAACGGTAAAGTAATATGTAGTCTTTCAGACAATGTCCCATTCGATTTAAAGCCGTCATTTCAAGATAACATGTACTCCTTAGTTATTAAACATAAATTAGACCGAGAATCAGTTTCCCATTACGACGTCACAATAACAGCTACAGACTGTGGCGTGCCTCCTCTGTCCACATCCAGAACTTTGAGTATTGATGTGTCAGACGTGAATGATAATGCGCCACAGTTTGCGCAGAATCCAGTTGAACTTTACCTGGTAGAAAATAACGAGCGTGGAAAGCCGATATTTTCAGTTTCTGCCTCAGATAAAGATTTGAATGAAAACGCGGCTTTAACTTATCGTATAATTAGAGAGCAAAGCGGTCAACAGAAAAACGCAGTATTTTTAAATATTAATTCGGATAATGGACAAATCACTGCACTGAAAAGTTTTGACTTTGAAACGCTGAAAACTTTCCAGTTCCAAGTTGTTGCCTCAGATTCTGGAACTCCGTCACTAAGCAACAATGTCACAGTCAACGTCTTCATCCTGGATCAGAACGACAACGCTCCAGTCATCCTGTATCCACTCAGCTCCAACGGTTCTGCTCAAGGTGTGGAGGAGATTCCCCGAAACGTCAACGCAGGACACTTGGTGACTAAAGTCAGAGCCTATGACGCTGATATAGGATATAACGGCTGGTTGCTCTTTTCACTCCAGGAAGTTACTGACCACAGTCTCTTTGCTTTGGACCGCTACACAGGACAGATCAGAACACTTCGCTCATTCACAGAGACAGACGAGGCTGAGCATAAACTGGTAATACTGGTCAAAGACAACGGCAACGTTTCTCTCTCAGCAACAGCTACTGTGATTGTCAAACTTGTGGAGCCCAAAGAGGCTTTTGCAGCTTCTGATGTTAAAAGTGCAGCAAAAGATGATGAGGACAGTAATGTGATATTTTACCTCATGATAACTTTGGGTGCAGTTTCTGTGCTTTTTCTCGTCAGCATCATCGTGCTGATTGCGATGCAGTGCTCCAAATCCACAGACTATACTTCTAAATATTTGCCAGAGACTAATTATGATGGGACACTGTGTCACAGCATCCAGTACAGATCAGGAGAGAAGCGGTACATGTTAGTTGGACCCAGAATGAGTATAGGATCTACTATAGTACCAGGCAGCCATGCAAATACACTTGTGCTTCCCGATAGAAGAGGTGCTACTGAAGAGGTAAGGCCTTAATACCAAACCTTTGCACAACCATGTTTATCCTTGCGTTCCTATAAATGTTTTGCTGCAATGTTGTCCCTGAAACTCTTGCCACAATGTATTTTTTTAAAGCATGTCTTGTTCAAATTTTCCTATCTGCAATATGTAACTGAGATATAAATATTAAGAAACATCGCTTTGGTTAGCTGGATGAAGTTTTCATGCTTCCGAAGTCACTCTGTTCTCCTTGATGAAGTCCAACTGCTTGTCTTTTTTGCTACCGACAAACATTAATCAGTTTAAGTCCGTGAAGAGGTTTTGTTTTTAAATTAATTACACGAAGAAAGCTTTCTAATAGCGTTATTAACCTTCCTGTCGTGTCAAATCTGACCATTTACAAATAAAAAAAACTCACAAATATTTTGTTTTACATCCGATTGCCTCAAGTCTTGATGACATCCTCCACACTATGCACTTGAACATATAAAAGTGATGGGCACCTCTTTCGTTGAATTTTTAGTTTTTTAATCAACTTTGTTATATCTGTGATGTTCCCGGTCAAAGGTGACCGCCATAGCAAATGAATGTCTGCCCTGATTTAATTACATCCCTTTCAGAAAGTCTGTAGTAGGCGGGACTGAGTGCTCTATAAGTGTTCTCGACTGAAGGGATTATTATTGATCCTATTTGCTTTTTAATAAAAACTATTTGAATCACATTTTTGAGTTACTTACAGAATACCAGATATGAAGGTGACCAGCTGTAACAGGCAGGCTTCATCCAAAGCGTTTCGTATCATACTATAGTGACCACTTGGTGTCGGTATGGCATAGGGAATGGTTGTGCGCTTCATTCTGCACAGGCCCTGCCCATCTGTGCTTCCTATCTGGTGGAGGTGTACACAGGGAGTGTGTAGAGGAGGCTAGATATCAAATAAAACGAACAGCGGTAAATCTTCGTTAATAGAATTTAATCTTCTGGAGAATCGTGAAAATGTTCTAATGAGACTGACTCCATAAGCGATAGGATAACTGAGTTTGCCTCCGAGAAAGCCCTTATATATTTACCTCGGGATGGGGGAAGGAGGACAAAGACACCGCGTGAACTGCTGGTGGGTCGCCGGGATTGTGTTGCTGTGCTTTGCGGAGAGAATTTTGGCCCAGCTAAGATACTCTGTTCCAGAAGAAGTTCAGGTGGGATCTCCTGTTGGAAATGTTGCAAAGGATTTAGGACTAGAGATCAGCAGTTTAACTGGCAGGAAATTTCGCATTGTTTCGGGTCCAACTCACGATCTGTTTCAGTTAAATCAGAACAATGGAGTGTTGTATGTTGGGAAAAAGATGGATCGTGAAGAGCTCTGTGATGGAAGCAAGGTTTGTTTGATAAACCTGAAAATTGTTGTTGAAAGCCCACTGGAAATACATTATGTTGGAGTTGAAATAACCGATATTAATGATCATTCGCCGACTTTTCCAGAAAGCGAACAGCGACTGGAAATAGCAGAGAATACGCCTCCAGGTACTCGTTTCCAAATTCATGCTGCCCGAGACCCTGATTTTGGTGCACAATCACTTCGAAAATACACACTGAATCCCACGGATTTATTTGATATTGAAGTCAGAGACAGTGAAGAGGACAAGATGCCCTTTTTAGTACTAAAAAAGTCTTTGGATAGAGAGCAAAAGGCAGAGCATCGTTTACTGTTAACAGCCGTAGATGGGGGGAGTCCAGCGAAATCAGGAAGCCTTAATTTAACCATCACCGTGCTAGACGCGAATGATAACCGACCTGTGTTCAGCAAAGATGTATATACTGTGTCACTGGATGAAAATGCACCAAAAGGGACCCTAGTTATAAAATTAAACGCTACAGATAAGGATGAAGGTTTGAATAGTGAAATTGAATACAACTTTGGAAAAACACAAAAGAAAAAAGTGCACGACACCTTTGAATTGGACAGCATCACCGGTGAGATTCGTGTAAAGGGAAAAGTAGACTTTGAGGAAATTGAGCTGTACAGGCTAGATTTGCAGGCTTCAGATAAAGGTCAGCCACCCTGGAAGGCCGAAAGTAGAGTAATGATTAAAATAAAGGACGTGAACGACAATAAACCAGACATTGAAGTAACGTCGCTGTCCAGCTTAATCCCAGAGGATTCAAAGCCCGGCACTGTCATCGCCCTCATCAGCGTTGTGGACAAAGATTCAGGCGTTAATGGGAAGGTTATTTGTAAAGTATCGCAGGATGTTCCATTTGATCTGAGGCCATCACTTGAGGAAAACATGTACTCGCTCGTTACAAAGGGCCGTTTAGACAGAGAAACTGTTTCCCGCTATGATATCACAATAACAGCTACTGATTGCGGTGAACCTCAGCTTTCAACAGTGAAAACACTGAGTGTTCAGGTGTCAGATGTAAATGACAACACACCAGTTTTTAGTCAGAATCCATTTGAGTTGTATTTGATAGAAAACAACACCCCGGGCGCACCAATATTTTCTGTGAGCGCAGTTGATGATGATTTGAATGAAAATGCAGCAATTACATATCACATCGTGAGAGGTGATGGTCTACAGGATGCTATTACATCTTTCCTGAATGTACATTCGGATAATGGACAAATCACTGCGCTGAAAAGTTTTGACTTTGAAACGCTGAAAACTTTCCAATTCCAAGTTGTTGCCTCAGATTCTGGAACTCCGTCACTAAGCAGCAACGTCACAGTCAGCGTCTTCATCCTGGATCAGAACGACAACGCTCCAGTCATCCTGTATCCACTCAGCTCCAACGGCTCTGCTCAAGGTGTGGAGGAGATTCCCCGAAACGTCAACGCAGGACACTTGGTGACTAAAGTCAGAGCCTATGACGCTGATATAGGATATAACGGCTGGCTGCTCTTTTCACTCCAGGAAGTTACTGACCACAGTCTCTTTGCTTTGGACCGCTACACAGGACAGATCAGAACACTTCGCTCATTCACAGAGACAGACGAGGCTGAGCATAAACTGGTAATACTGGTCAAAGACAACGGCAACGTTTCTCTCTCAGCAACAGCTACTGTGATTGTCAAACTTGTGGAGCCCAAAGAGGCTTTTGCAGCTTCTGATGTTAAAAGTGCAGCAAAAGATGATGAGGAGAGTAATGTGATCTTTTACCTCATGATAACTTTGGGCGCAGTTTCTGTACTTTTTCTCGTCAGCATCGTAGTGCTGATTGCAATGCAGTGCTCCAAATCCACAGACTATACTTCTAAATATCTGCCAGAGACTAATTATGATGGGACACTGTGTCACAGCATCCAGTACAGATCAGGAGAGAAGCGGTACATGCTAGTTGGACCAAGAATGAGTATAGGATCTACTATAGTTCCGGGCAGTCATGCAAATACTCTCGTGCTTCCTGATAGGAGAAGAACATCTGAAGAGGTAAGAGCACGTTTTTACTTAAAGCTGTTTCGGGAATGAAAATAAAATTCCCCCCTGGCAAACACCACTCTCTTTGGAGATAAAACATGCGGTCCATTTTACTATATAATGCAAATAATTTTAATCAGTGTTCTGTATATCCGTGTTGAAGTTTTGTAGTGCAGGTAAATAACATGAAATCATATTTTGTTTGGTTCTCCCTAAGTGCAGTGTACTGGTACCGTAAAGAAAAGCAAGAAAGAAATTTCTTTATTCAGAAACAAAGAAAATATATTTATTTTATCCTATTTTATCTTATTTTGTTATTTTTATTTATGTAGGTATAATTGTAGTAAAGGAGGGATGCATACCTGAATAAAATTGTATTTATGGAAGGTAATATTCACTAGTATGATTAGGGTACCTGAACTGAAAGCTTTGATCGTGACACTTCCCTGTCTTTGCAACTTGAAAAGCTATATAAATACGTAATAAGCACAAATGGAACTATCCAGTTTGCAAACACACTGATATTGCTGATTTTTTGAGGGTATATTTTAAAAACAGTCCGTAAAACTGTACCAGTTTTGCGCGCTGGATTAAGTAGACGACCCAAATGCCGTAAGCCCATTCCAGAGGGCCGCGTAGGAACCCACACGGGTCCTGTTATTGCGTCAATTCTCAACTATCTTAATATACAAACAAACAACAACGACAAACAAACAAACAAAAAATCCTCAAAACGTAAAAATGTCTTAATTTTTTGAATCCACACGGTGTCAGTGTCATATCAGCATCCAGTTTTTGTGTTATAGCACTGGTCCTGCCCCTTCCACGGAGGTTTTGTTGTGGTGGACAGAAAGGAGACGACACTATCCACAGACACAAGTGTAGCCGTGATTTATACATGGGAAGCTTCGGAATATTGGGTATATTTCAGAGTGGATGTTATGTCTTGAAAAATGAATGTTAGACAACGGTCTTGGATGTAAAGACCTGTGAGTGGATACATATTTTGTTATCTTAACGAAAACGATGGAGCCAAGAGGACAAAGACGAGGAACGCAGTGCTGGTGGTTTGCTATCAGCTTTTCTCTGATGCTCAGCTGTGTGGAGCGGGTTTCAGCTCAGATAAAATATTCAATTCAAGAGGAAGTAAAGGTAGGAAGTGTTGTTGGGAATGTGGCAAAGGATCTGGGACTGGACATCAGTTCATTAGAGGAACGACGGTTTCGTATTGTCTCTGGAGCTGAAGATGCTCATTTTGAAGTAAATCCGAACAATGGCGCTCTGTATGTTCACGGAAATATCGACCGAGAAGAGCTGTGCGAAAAAATACATCCATGTATTAAAAACCTAAAACTGGTAGCTGAAAACCCCATGGAAATACATTATGTAGGAGTGGAAATAATAGATGTAAACGATAATTCACCAAGGTTTCCTGATGAAGAAAAAATATTAGAAATTCCTGAATCAACTCTCCAAGGTAAACGATTTCAGTTGCCAACTGCATATGATCCAGATGTTGTTACTAATACAGTACGAACGTACAAATTAAACCATAACGATCACTTTAGTTTGCAAATTAGAGAGAGGGGAGAAGATAAGATACCATTCTTAGTTTTACAAAAGCCTCTGGATCGGGAAAAGGAGAACGAACACAAACTGATACTGACAGGAACTGACGGAGGAAATCCACCGAGATCAGGGACTCTTAATGTCACAGTCATAGTCCTGGATTCAAATGATAACCATCCTGCATTTAGTAAAGAAGTTTATTCAGTAACGATACCAGAAAATGTAGATGCGGGTACAAGTGTAACTACGGTAAAGGCGACTGATTTGGACGAGAGTTCAAACGGAGAAATTGGGTATTTTTTTGGTGAAGAACTTGACCCCAAATTGTATGATACATTTAGCCTAGATAAGGACACTGGTGAAATTCGAGTGAAAGGCGGAATTGACTTTGAGAATATGGAGGTATACAAGTTGGATGTCCACGCCACTGACAAAGGACAACCTCCGATGAGTACCGACTGCAGGGTGATTATCAAGGTGCTGGACGTAAATGATAATAAACCTGAGATAGAGGTGACATCTTTGTCAAAGATTGTATCAGAAGACTCCAAACCTGGGACTGTGGTGGCTTTGATCAGTATTACAGACCAAGACGCGGGTTTAAACGGTAAAGTAATATGTAGTCTTTCAGACAATGCCCCATTTGATTTAAAACCGTCATTTCAAGATAACATGTACTCCTTAGTTATTAAACATAAATTAGACCGAGAATCAGTTTCCCATTACGACGTCACAATAACAGCTACAGACTGTGGCGTGCCTCCTCTGTCCACATCCAGAACTTTGAGTATTGATGTGTCAGATGTGAATGATAATGCGCCACAATTTGCACAGAATCCAGTTGAACTTTACCTGGTAGAAAATAATGAGCCTGGGAAGCCGATATTTTCAGTTTCTGCCTCAGATAAAGATTTGAATGAAAACGCGGCGTTAATTTATCGTATAATCAGAGAGGAAAGCAGTCAACAGAAAAACGCAGTATTTTTAAATATTAATTCAGATAATGGACAAATCACTGCCCTTAAAAGTTTTGACTTCGAAACATTAAAAACGCTTCAGTTCCAAGTTGTTGCCTCAGATTCTGGAACTCCGTCACTAAGCAACAATGTCACAGTCAACGTCTTCATCCTGGATCAGAATGACAACGCTCCAGTCATCCTGTATCCACTCAGCTCCAACGGCTCTGCTCAAGGTGTGGAGGAGATTCCCCGAAACGTCAACGCAGGACACTTGGTGACTAAAGTCAGAGCCTATGACGCTGATATAGGATATAACGGCTGGCTGCTCTTTTCACTCCAGGAAGTTACTGACCACAGTCTCTTTGCTTTGGACCGCTACACAGGACAGATCAGAACACTTCGCTCATTCACAGAGACAGACGAGGCTGAGCATAAACTGCTCATACTGGTCAAAGACAACGGCAACGTGTCTCTCTCAGCAACAGCTACTGTGATTGTCAAACTTGTGGAGCCCAAAGAGGCTTTTGCAGCTTCTGATGTTAAAAGTGCAGCAAAAGATGATGAGGACAGTAACGTCATATTTTACCTCATGATAACTTTGGGCGCAGTTTCTGTACTTTTTCTCGTCAGCATCATCGTGCTGATTGCAATGCAGTGCTCCAAATCCACAGACTATACTTCTAAATATCTGCCAGAGACTAATTATGATGGGACACTGTGTCACAGCATCCAGTACAGATCAGGAGAGAAGCGGTACATGCTAGTTGGACCCAGAATGAGTATAGGATCTACTATAGTACCAGGAAGTCACGCAAGTACACTAATGCTTCCTGATAGGAAACGTCCTTCTGAAGAGGTAAGACCATGTTTAAGTTTTAACTGTCTTACCAGACGTGATTCCCTTTAGAAGTAAAACATATAATGCTCCTGATTTAAAGATAATATTACACCTGAATTGCAGCATATTTGTTAGCACTGTCCATGGTCCTGGCAAGTGGTTAAACTGCTGAAATTTAAGTTAGTTTGTTTTCTTCATAATATGAGAATTCGATTTTCTGTGTTGTTGTTGTTGTTTTTTTTTTTTTTTTACTAAAAATGTCGCGTGTTTATTTGTGGATTAAATTACACGATTCAGTAGCTATATTAATTTAGGCGTCTATGAGTTTGTTTGTTTGTTTTTATCAGAAATCCATAGATCCCTTGTAGTTGATTCTTATTTGTTTTCCTTAGAAAAATGTTGTTAATTGAGTTCAAACCCTGTCATCCTTTCACTCAATCATCATTCAATTTCGTCAAAGTCACACTTTTTTCTTTTAGGGAAATAATCGCACACGAAGCTAAATTGCTTTGACCTAAAGAAAAATACAACACTTGCATATACTAATACAAATATGATGTTGACTAGTACGATTAGGGACGATGATATGAAAGCCTTGAAGTGGGTTAACTGATCAACATACTCTTTTGAAAAAAACTGAAAATTTGCTGCCTTTAATTCGTAGAAGTAAATTGTTATTCGGATGTATTACTTTGAAACACATACGTTACAAGCAAAAATTAGAACAATTTTCTAGACACGAAGCGACAACTTGCAGACGGGCTGATGTTGCAGTTTATGTGGTAGTTTTGTTCATGAACATATACTCATGTGTTCAGTCCACAAGGTGTCAGTGTCATATCAGCATCACACTGGTATATCTTAGTGCTGGCCCTGCCCCTTCCATACAGTTTTTGTTCTGGTCGACAGAGAGGAGACGGTACCTTCCACAGAAACAAGTGTAGCCGTGATTAATACATCGGTTGGTTTGGAATATGCAACATATTTCGCACTGGATATTTTGTTATTTAAACTACTTCCTTTGCTCAAAGGACTTTTAAGTGGGTATATAATTGGAAACATAAAGCGAAACGATGGAGGCAGGAGGACAAAGACGAGGAACGCAGTGCTGGTGGCTTGCTCTCAGCTTTTCTCTGATGCTCAGCTGTGTGGAGCGGGTTACAGCTCAGATAAAATATTCAGTTCCAGAGGAAGTAACGGTAGGAAGTGTTGTTGGGAATGTGGCAAAGGATCTGGGACTGGATATCACTTCACTAGAGGAAAGACAGTTTCGTATTGTCTCTGGAGCTGAAAATAATCAATTTCTAGTAAATCCGAGAAATGGCGTCCTCTCTGTGCAAGAGAACATTGACAGAGAAGAGCTATGCAAAAGCATTTCTCCTTGTCTGATAAACCTAAAAATGGTAGCTGAGAATCCCATGGAAGTACATTATGTAGGAGTAGAAATCATAGACGTAAATGATAATTCACCCAGCTTTCAAGAGGAAGAAAGCATACTGGAGATTTCAGAGTCTACTTTCCCAGGTAAACGATTTCAGTTGCCAGCTGCACATGATCCAGATGTTGTTACTAATACAGTACGGATGTACAAATTGATCAATAACGATCATTTTACTTTACAAATTCGAGAGAGGGGAGAGGACAAGATACCATTCTTAGTTTTACAGAAGGCTTTGGACCGAGAAAAGGAAAATAAACACAAACTGATCCTGACAGCATTTGACGGCGGAAATCCATCGAGATCAGGGACTCTTAATGTCACAGTCATAGTCCTCGATTCAAATGACAATAACCCTACATTTAGTCATGAAGTGTATTCAGTAACAATACACGAAAATGTAGAGGTGAATACATGTGTAATTACCGTAAATGCAACTGATTTGGACGACAGTTCAAACGGAGAAATAGAGTACGTTTTCGGTGGTCAACTTGACCCAAAGATTTATGAAATGTTTAGCTTAGATAAAAACACTGGTGAAATTCGAGTAAAAGGAAACATTGACTTTGAGACGGTGGATGTTTATAAACTAGATGTACACGCCACAGACAAAGGACAACCTCCGATGAGTACCGACTGCAGGGTGATTATCAAGGTGCTGGACGTAAATGATAATAAACCTGAGATAGAGGTGACATCTTTGTCAAAGATGGTATCAGAAGACTCCAAACCTGGGACTGTGGTGGCTTTGATCAGTATTACAGACCAAGACGCGGGTTTAAACGGTAAAGTAATATGCAGTCTTTCAGACAATGTGCCATTTGATTTAAAACCGTCATTTCAAGATAACATGTACTCCTTAGTTATTAAATATAAATTAGACCGTGAATCTGTTTCCCATTACGACGTCACGATAACAGCAACAGACTGTGGCGTGCCTCCTCTGTCTACATCCAGAACTTTGAGTATTGATGTGTCAGACGTGAATGATAATGCGCCACAATATGCACAGAATCCAGTTGAACTTTACCTGGTAGAGAATAACGAGCCTGGAAAGCCGATATTTTCAGTTTCTGCCTCAGATAAAGATTTGAACAAAAACGCGGCGTTAACTTATCGTATAATCAGAGAGGAAAGCGGTCAACAGAAAAACGCAGTATTTTTAAATATTAATTCGGATAATGGACAAATCACTGCGCTGAAAAGTTTTGACTTTGAAACACTGAAAACGTTTCAGTTTCAAGTTGTTGCCTCAGATTCTGGATCTCCGTCACTAAGCAACAACGTCACAGTCAACGTCTTCATCCTGGATCAGAATGACAACGCTCCAGTCATCCTGTATCCACTCAGCTCCAACGGTTCTGCTCAAGGTGTGGAGGAGATTCCCCGAAACGTCAACGCAGGACACTTGGTGACTAAAGTCAGAGCCTATGACGCTGATATAGGATATAACGGCTGGTTGCTCTTTTCACTGCAGGAAGTTACTGACCACAGTCTCTTTGCTTTGGACCGCTATACAGGACAGATCAGAACACTTCGCTCATTCACAGAGACAGACGAGGCTGAGCATAAACTGCTCATACTGGTCAAAGACAACGGCAACGTTTCTCTCTCAGCAACAGCTACTGTGATTGTCAAACTTGTGGAGCCCAAAGAGGCTTTTGCAGCTTCTGATGTTAAAAGTGCAGCAAAAGATGATGAGGACAGTAATGTGATCTTTTACCTCATGATAACTTTGGGCGCAGTTTCTGTGCTTTTTCTCGTCAGCATCATCGTGCTGATTGCAATGCAGTGCTCCAAATCCACAGACTATACTTCTAAATATCTGCCAGAGACTAATTATGATGGGACACTGTGTCACAGCATCCAGTACAGATCAGGAGAGAAGCGGTACATGCTAGTTGGACCCAGAATGAGTATAGGATCTACTATAGTACCAGGAAGTCACGCAAATACTCTCGTACTCCCTGACAGGAGGCGTCCTTCTGAGGAGGTAGGTCCATTGTGCGATTTTAAATCAAGGTTATTTTGGTTGTCAAGACCAAGTTGCTTTTACGATGTATCATTAACTTTTGAAGCATATGAAGTACATGATGTAAATGTATTTAAGGTTTTTAATCGTTTTATTTCATTCTTCTCTTCTTTTTTTTTTACACACTTTATTTTCAAACAGTATTTTAGTTGTTATCACCATCATTTTGAAAGACTGCTCATTATATTCTGTAGTCTTTTGACACTGCACTAATTGCTGGGATATCCACGTATGCATGGGGCGAAGATTAGTTTAGAAAAGATAAGTAACTAAATAAAGAAGGTCACGCCACTCAGATTGGGAAACTGTGGCAAAACACATGCATATTCATTAGCGTTGTCCATGGACAGGTGACGTTCAGACATAAACTCGTGGTCTTCAAGTTCAAATCAGTTTTTCGTTTCAGACCTTTTTGTATTTAGCGCCAATCCTATGTTTTCTATCACACTTATTAGAAATCACTAATTGTGTTACATATTACTGCGTCGTGGAAATAGTAATATACCTATCCACTGTTCGAATGGGATCCTGTTAATTCATCTGAAACGTGAAACTGAGCAATACAAGCCTGAAACTCGCGTGTGCTGTGTCCTCGATTATTTTTCATCCAGTCTGCGCGCAGTTTTATCAGAATCACTTGTGCGTTTGGCTAATCCTGCATCATTACAAAGCATTAATGTAATACTAACAAATATCAGAATTCACTGTTGCAATTAGTCATTATGATATACTGTACGCGTCTATCAGCTGATCATCATATGACGCAAAAATACATGAAATTTGATTCCTGAGACTCTGACATATGTGACAAATTACATCCATCACGGTACAAAAAATTCTTAAGAAAACATTTTTAGACTTGTTTTAATAGTGACTGGGACACATTTGGAAACATACTTGTATATTACATGTAGATGTTTGCTCTAACAATGAGTCACAAGATGTTCAGTCCACAAGGTGTCAGTATCATATCTGCATCAAACTAATATGTTTTAGCTCTGGCCCTGCCCCTTCCACAGAGGTTTTGTTCTGGTTGGCAGAGGGAAGACGATACCTCAGACAGAAACAAGTGTAACCGTGATGTTTCCATGAATACGAGGGAATATGGGAAGAAGTGTTGATTTAGGCTACTTCCTTTACGGTAAACACCTCTGAGTGGATACAGTATTTATTATCTAAACGAAAACGATGGAGGCAGGAGGACAAAGACGAGGAACGCAGTGTTGGTGGGTTGCTATCAGCTTTTCTCTGATGCTCAGCTGTGTGGAGCGGGTATCAGCTCAAATAAAATATTCAGTTCCAGAGGAAGTAAAGGTAGGAAGTGTTGTTGGGAATGTGGCAAAGGATCTGGGACTGGATATCAGTTCACTGGAGGAACGACGGTTTCGTATTGTTTCTGGAGCTGAAGATGCTCATTTTGAAGTAAATCCGAACAATGGCGCTCTGTATGTTCACGGAAATATCGACCGAGAGGAGCTGTGCGAAAGAATACATCCATGTATCAAAAATTTAAAATTGGTAGCTGAGAACCCCATGGAAATACATCATGTGGGCGTGGAAATCGTGGATGTAAATGATAATTCACCCAGTTTTCAAGAATATGAAAAAATATTGGAAATGTCTGAATCCACTATAACAGGCAGACGATTTCAGTTGCCAACTGCGCATGATCCAGATGTTGTTACTAATACTGTGCGTATGTACAAATTAAACCATAACGATCATTTTAGTTTACAAATTCGAGAGAGAGGAGAGGACAAGGTACCATTTTTAGTTTTACAAAAGTCTCTGGATCGGGAAAAGGAAAGTGAACACAAACTGATACTAACAGCAATTGACGGCGGAAATCCACCGAGATCAGGGACTCTTAATGTCACAGTCATAGTCCTCGATTCGAATGATAACCACCCTACATTTAGTCAAGAAGTTTATTACGCTACAATACGTGAGAATACAGATGCGGGTGTGTTTGTAATTAAGCTAAATGCGA
The DNA here is from genome assembly GCF_051167445.1 of Perissodus microlepis. Taxonomy (NCBI): domain Eukaryota; kingdom Metazoa; phylum Chordata; class Actinopteri; order Cichliformes; family Cichlidae; genus Perissodus; species Perissodus microlepis. The sequence goes on from NC_140462.1 coordinate 11,641,095, forward strand.
CTGACCTGGATGAGGGACTAAATGGACAAATTGAATACCTTTTTGGTGGCGAACTTAAAGGTAATTTATATGAGATTTTTAATATGGATAAGGACACTGGTGAGCTTCGAATCAATGGGCAAATTGACTTTGAGAAAACTGATATTTTTAAGTTGGACGTCCACGCCACGGACAAAGGACAACCTCCGATGAGTGCGGATTGCACAGTAATAATCAATGTCTTGGACGTAAATGATAATAAACCTGAAATAGAGGTAACATCTTTGTCAAAGATTGTATCAGAAGACTCCAAACCTGGGACTGTGGTGGCTTTGATCAGTATTACAGACCAAGACGCGGGTTTAAACGGTAAAGTAATATGTAGTCTTTCAGACAATGCCCCATTTGATTTAAAACCGTCATTTCAAGATAACATGTACTCCTTAGTTATTAAACATAAATTAGACCGAGAATCAGTTTCCCATTACGACGTCACAATAACAGCTACAGACTGTGGCGTGCCTCCTCTGTCCACATCCAGAACTTTGAGTATTGATGTGTCAGACGTGAATGATAATGTGCCACAATTTGCACAGAATCCAGCTGAACTTTACCTGGTAGAAAATAACGAGCCTGGAAAGACGATATTTTCAGTTTCTGCCTCAGATAAAGATTTGAATGAAAACGCGGCTTTAACGTATCGTATAATCAGAGAGGAAAGCAGTCAACAGAAAAACGCAGTATTTTTAAATATTAATTCAGAAAATGGACAAATCACTGCCCTGAAAAGTTTTGACTTTGAAACAATGAAAACTTTCCAGTTCCAAGTTGCTGCCTCAGATTCTGGAACTCCGTCACTAAGCAACAATGTCACAGTCAACGTCTTCATCCTGGATCAGAACGACAACGCTCCAGTCATCCTGTATCCACTCAGCTCCAACGGTTCTGCTCAAGGTGTGGAGGAGATTCCCCGAAACGTCAACGCAGGACACTTGGTGACTAAAGTCAGAGCCTATGACGCTGATATAGGATATAACGGCTGGTTGCTCTTTTCACTGCAGGAAGTTACTGACCACAGTCTCTTTGCTTTGGACCGCTATACAGGACAGATCAGAACACTTCGCTCATTCACAGAGACAGACGAGGCTGAGCATAAACTGCTCATATTAGTCAAAGACAACGGCAACGTTTCTCTCTCAGCAACAGCTACTGTGGTTGTCAAACTTGTGGAGCCGAAAGAGGCTTTTGCAGCTTCTGATGTTAAAAGTGCAGCAAAAGATGATGAGGACAGTAATGTGATCTTTTACCTCATGATAACTTTGGGCGCAGTTTCTGTGCTTTTTCTCGTCAGCATCATCGTGCTGATTGCAATGCAGTGCTCCAAATCCACAGACTATACTTCTAAATATCTGCCAGAGACTAATTATGATGGGACACTGTGTCACAGCATCCAGTACAGATCAGGAGAGAAGCGGTACATGCTAGTTGGACCCAGAATGAGTATAGGATCTACTATAGTACCTGGAAGTCACGCAAATACTCTCGTACTCCCTGACAGGAGGCGTCCTTCTGAAGAGGTAAGAACATAACTTGATTTAAATTGAAGGTCTTTTTGCTTGTAAAGATTATAAAGATGAAACTTCCTTCTACCTGAATAATTTTTCCTTTTAAACATATATGATTAGTGTTTAGAACATGGAAGAAATGTGCTCGAGCTTTTTGATTTGTATTTTTTTTTTGGAACTGAATTAGAAAGTAATTTAGTTACTACCTCTAAAAGTTGTCTCGCGAGGCTACCCATTATCATAACTAGTAGCACAAATTTTTGGAACATAAATTGTTAATAAGGCAGAAATTGCTTCATAAAAAAACCACAATAAATAAGAAAGATGACCCATATATCAGGAAACTATGGGCGAAACAGCGGTATTCTCAAGCGCTGTCCGTGGTTCTGATAAGAGATCACGTTTAGTCAGCTAGTGGTGGTGTTCAAGTTCAAATCTGATGGTTTCACATTAATTCATTTGCACTGTGAAAGTGATTAAAACAGCCTTTCCATTTACTTGAGTCATTCTATCTTTTATTTTCAGCCAGTCTGAGTGTAATTTTTTCTAAGTCACATTTTTGTTAAGGAAACAGAGTGCGCATTCGGCAACTACTGCGTTATTAAACAATAATGCCACAATGACAAATAGAGTTCTCTTTTGCAGTTAGCCCTGCATGATATATTAGTCTGTTTACTAAATGTCACAAAAATACTAAGATAAACAAAAAGGGCTCCAGAAACTGCAAAAGTACTCCATTATTTGAACATATTGCTGTACAAATAACAAAGAAATAGCAAACAAAAAAAAAGTTCAGTAAGAAAGACTGTTAATTTTTAGTGAGCAGACTACATGTTGGAAACATATTTGTGTAACACATGTAGCTGATTGCTTTAACAATGAGTAACAAGATGTTCAGTCCACAAGGTGTCAGTGTCATATCTGCATCAAACTAATATGTTACAATAGTGGCCCTGCCCCTTCCATAGAGGTTTTGTTCTGGTTGCAAGAGAGGAGACGGTATCGTCCAGAGAAACAAGGGTAGCCGTGATTTTTCCATGAATACGAGGGAAAATGGGAAGCATTTCAGACGGGATATTTTGTGATTTATTCTAACTTCTTAACGATAAATACCTGTGGGTAGATACAGTATTTGTTATCTAACACGATGGAGGCAGGAGGACAAAGACGAGGAACGCAGTGCTGGTGGTTTGCTATCAGCTTTTCTCTGATGCTCAGCTGTGTGGAGCGGGTTTCAGCTCAGATAAAATATTCGATTCAAGAGGAAGTAAAGGTAGGAAGTGTTGTTGGGAATGTGGCAAAGGATCTGGGACTGGATATCAGTTCACTGGAGGAACGACGGTTTCGTATTGTTTCTGGAGCTGAAGATGCTCAGTTTGAAGTAAATTCGAACAATGGCGTTCTGTATGTTCACGGAAATATCGACCGAGAGGAGCTGTGCGAAAGAATACATCCATGTATTAAAAACCTAAAACTTGTAGCTGAGAACCCCATGGAAATACATTATGTAGGAGTGGAAATCATAGATGTAAATGATAATTCACCCAGCTTCACTGATGAAGAAAAAATAGTAGAAATTCCTGAATCCACTCTTCAAGGAAAACGTTTCCAGTTGCCAGCCGCACGGGACCCAGATGTTGTTACTAATAGTGTACGCATGTACAAATTAAACCATAACGATCATTTTAGTTTACAAATTAGAGAGATGGGAGAGGACAAGGTACCATTTTTAGTTTTACAAAAGTCTCTGGATCGGGAAAAGGAGAACGAACACAAACTGATACTGACAGCAGTTGATGGCGGAAATCCACCGAGAACGGGGACTCTTAATGTCACTGTCATAGTCCTCGATTCAAATGATAACCACCCTACATTTAACCAAGAATTATATTCAGTTACAATACCTGAAAATGTTGATAGGGATACTAGTGTAACTACGGTAAATGCAACTGATCTGGATGAGGGTGTAAACGGAAAGATTGAATACTTTTTTGGTGGAGAACTTAACACTAAATTGTATGATACATTTAGCCTAGATAAGGACACTGGTGAAATTCGAGTGAAAGGCGGAATTGACTTTGAGAATATGGAGGTATACAAGTTGGACGTCCACGCCACTGACAAAGGACAACCTCCGATGAGCACTAACTGCAGGGTGATTATCAAGGTGCTGGACGTAAATGATAATAAACCTGAGATAGAGGTGACATCTTTGTCAAAGATGGTATCAGAAGACTCCAAACCTGGGACTGTGGTGGCTTTGATCAGTATTACAGACCAAGACGCGGGTTTAAACGGTAAAGTAATATGTAGTCTTTCAGACAATGCCCCATTTGATTTAAAGCCGTCATTTCAAGATAACATGTACTCCTTAGTTATTAAACATAAATTAGACCGAGAATCAGTTTCCCATTACGACGTCACAATAACAGCTACAGACTGTGGCGTGCCTCCTCTGTCCACATCCAGAACTTTGAGTATTGATGTGTCAGACGTGAATGATAATGCGCCACAATATGCACAGAATCCAGTTGAACTTTACCTGGTAGAGAATAACGAGCCTGGAAAGCCGATATTTTCAGTTTCTGCCTCAGATAAAGATTTGAATGAAAACGCGGCTTTAACTTATCGTATAATCAGAGAGGAAAGCGGTCAACAGAAAAATGCAGTATTTTTAAATATTAATTCGGATAATGGACAAATCACTGCGCTGAAAAGTTTTGACTTCGAAACGCTGAAAACTTTCCAGTTCCAAGTTGTTGCCTCAGATTCTGGAACTCCGCCACTAAGCAACAACGTCACAGTCAACGTCTTCATCCTGGATCAGAATGACAACGCTCCAGTCATCCTGTATCCACTCAGCTCCAACGGTTCTGCTCAAGGTGTGGAGGAGATTCCCCGAAACGTCAACGCAGGACACTTGGTGACTAAAGTCAGAGCCTATGACGCTGATATAGGATATAACGGCTGGTTGCTCTTTTCCCTCCAGGAAGTGACTGACCACAGTCTCTTTGCTTTGGACCGCTATACAGGACAGATCAGAACACTTCGCTCATTCACAGAGACAGACGAGGCTGAGCATAAACTGCTCATACTGGTCAAAGACAACGGCAACGTTTCTCTCTCAGCAACAGCTACTGTGATAGTCAAACTTGTGGAGCCCAAAGAGGCTTTTGCAGCTTCTGATGTTAAAAGTGCAGCAAAAGATGATGAGGACAGTAATGTGATATTTTACCTCATGATAACTTTGGGCGCAGTTTCTGTACTTTTTCTCGTCAGCATCATCGTGCTGATTGCAATGCAGTGCTCCAAATCCACAGACTATACTTCTAAATATCTGCCAGAGACTAATTATGATGGGACACTGTGTCACAGCATCCAGTACAGATCAGGAGAGAAGCGGTACATGCTAGTTGGACCCAGGATGAGTATAGGATCTACTATAGTACCAGGAAGTCACGCAAATACTCTTGTGCTTCCTGATAGGAGACGTCCTTCTGAAGAGGTAAGAGCTTTAAAGTGCGATGTCACATGTTTTTCTGCATTCTTTTCCATCAATTTGACTTTTTATATCATCTAAATTTTCTTTTCTTTTTTGAAATCACAATTCTAAAGTATCATACCTAAAGGCTACAGTGCTCACACTAAAGTTAGTTTCATTGACATTTTGGTCACGATAAATGGTGATTCATAATGCTTCTACTGAATCAAATATGGGTCTAGGTAATGCGGGCGATCCTCATGAAAAACCGGTGGAATTGCACGTTACCAGATATCTTGCATGCTACTTTGCTGAACGGAACTTTAATTCTTAAATCAAATATGTGCTGCTGAATAGTGTTGGTCCGGGCTGATCTTCTTTATTCAGAAGCGGGTTAAATAACATCTTCTGAGATAATCAACATGTGGAACAAAATTTAAACCCCCTGATAACCTGTTTAATTGTTGGAATAACGGTTTCTTTTTAAACACTGTAATTTATGACTCTATACTTCTCCAGTAACCTCTGGGTGTCAGTATTACATTGACAAACTAGAGACCACTTTACCCATCCTCTCACAAAGCTTTTGTTTGCCACTGCTATAAGCAGAGAAGACGCTTGAATCGAGCTCGCAATCTTTCCAAATCGCGCTTTATACATTATATACAACAGGCAATGAGCTAGGTAGTCCAAACATTGTTTTTAAATCTGTTGTTTGATTACAATGGAGAACGAAAAACGAAGTCGTGGAAGGAATGGGGTCTGGTTTATTCTCCATGTAGCTTTGCTGCTGTTTGTCGGGAAAGGGGCTTCGGCAGAAATAAGATACTCTGTTGCAGAAGAGGTGAAAGATGGAACTGTTGTCGGAAATGTTGCAAAGGATCTCGGTCTTGATATCAGCTCTTTGACCAGCCGGCGGTTCCGTGTTGTGTCTGAATCCAAGGATGCGTTTTTTGATGTAAACCAGGACAACGGGGATCTATATTTGTTTAAGAAAATCGACAGAGAGGAGCTTTGCCTGGGCAGTGGGGCATGCATAATGGAGCTAAAAATTATAGCAGAAAACCCTTTGGAAATACACTACGTACTTGTAGAAATTATTGATATTAACGATCACTCCCCTGTTTTCCCCGAAAAAGAACAGAGGTTTGAAATTTTTGAACAAACCATGGCAGGAAGACGATTTCAGCTGCACACTGCTCGGGACCCCGATTCTGGAATTAACGCAATTCGTACATATACTTTAACCTCAAACGAACATTTTGAAGTAACAATCCGACAGAGCGATGAGGATATAATACCATTTTTAGTGCTGAAGAAATCGTTGGATAGAGAAAAAATCAACAAATACACGTTAACTGTCACTGCAGTTGATGGAGGAAAACCTCCGCGATCAGGCACCATAAATGTTACTATAATCGTTCTTGACACAAATGACAACCGTCCAACATTTAGTCAAGAGAGCTACCAAATAGAAATAGATGAAAATGTTCAAGTAGGGACTTCAATATTTAGAATGAATGCGACAGACCCAGATGAAGGTTCCAGTAGTGAAATTGTATACAGCCTTGGAAAAACACTCAAGAAAAAAGTCTATGATATATTTGAACTGGATAAAATAAGTGGGGAAATAAGAATAAAGGGAATAGTGGACTATGAAGAAAACGACGTTTATAAACTGGATATCGAGGCATCAGATAAAGGAACACCTCCATTAACCGGTGAGTGCAGATTAATTATAAAGATAAAAGACATCAATGATAATCCGCCAGAAATTGAAATCACATCGCTTTCAAATACAGTGTCTGAGGATTCAAAGCCCGGCACAATGATTTCACTCATCAGTGTGCGAGATAAAGATGCTGGTGTGAATGGGAAAATTATTCTCAGCCTAACCGCAGGCTTACCTTTTGAATTAAAACCATCATATAAAGAGAACGTTTATTCCGTTGTCACTAAAGATCTTTTGGACCGAGAGGAGGTATCTCAATATGAATTGACAATAAAAGCGACCGACTGTGGTGAGCCCCCTTTATCTACTTTTAAAACTTTGAACATCCAGGTAGCAGACGTAAATGACAACAGACCACATTTTCCCATAAATCCAATACACTTTTACCTGTCCGAAAATAACGTTGCTGGAAAATCAATATTCTCTGTAAGCGCAGTGGACAAAGACTTAAGTGACAATGCAGCCATTTCATATCACATTATGAGAGAGGGGAGCCAAAATGAGATTATGTCATCCCTGAATATAAACAGTGATAACGGACAAATCACTGCGCTGAAAAGTTTTGACTTTGAAACGCTGAAAACTTTCCAGTTTCAAGTTGTTGCCTCCGATTCTGGAACTCCGCCACTAAGCAACAACGTCACAGTCAACGTCTTCATCCTGGATCAGAACGACAACGCTCCAGTCATCCTGTATCCACTCAGCTCCAACGGCTCTGCTCAAGGTGTGGAGGAGATTCCCCGAAACGTCAACGCAGGACACTTGGTGACTAAAGTCAGAGCCTATGACGCTGATATAGGATATAACGGCTGGTTGCTCTTTTCACTGCAGGAAGTTACTGACCACAGTCTCTTTGCTTTGGACCGCTATACAGGACAGATCAGAACACTTCGCTCATTCACAGAGACAGACGAGGCTGAGCATAAACTGTTCATACTGGTCAAAGACAACGGCAACGTTTCTCTCTCAGCAACAGCTACTGTGATAGTCAAACTTGTGGAGCCCAAAGAGGCTTTTGCAGCTTCTGATGTTAAAAGTGCAGCAAAAGATAATGAGGACAGTAATGTCATATTTTATCTGATGATAACTTTGGGCGCAGTTTCTGTACTTTTTCTCGTCAGTATCATCGTGCTGATTGCAATGCAGTGCTCCAAACCCACAGACTATACTTCTAAATATTTACAAGAAGCAAATTATGATGGGACACTGTGTCACAGCATCCAGTACAGATCTGGAGACAGGAAGTACATGTTAGTTGGACCCAGAATGAGTATAGGATCTACTATAGTACCAGGAAGCCATACAAATACTCTGGTGATGCCAGACAGAAGACGGCCATCTGAAGAGGTAGGATAAATTCATGATGATTATTTTAATGCAATTGCCTAATTTTGCCTCACCTATTGGATAATCTTTATGACTCCCTGTCGGTTTTTTAAGATAATGGAAGTGCTGGCACGTGGTATTGGCGAGGCATCTTAGTAGTTTTGAGTGATGTCCTTCTATTTGTGTTGTAAATGTGTTAGCAATGTTACCACTAAACATATTTTGTAGTCCTGCCCACGATACTGACGTGGTTATTGATCATCGAAGAGAGAGATAACCGAGCACGCTGTTGTTATTGATGTGATTTTAAGACTTTTCCACTGTCCATGGTGCTGAAAAGCTCTTATTAAGGTATTTAACTATGCTCGGTTATCACAGGACACTGAAGCTCTTTAACTATGCTACAATACAGAGTTAGTGCTTGTGATGATGCCCTAGGATATTTTTGCCTTGTCACACGAATAGTCATTTGAATAAAAAGTTTAATATATTAAATTACAAAAGTTTCTGTTTAGTCGAATCTGTTTTTCCCCATTTCCTACTAAATGTAAGCGCTGAATGATCCTGTGGGTGTCAGTGTTACTATAAGGAAGTGCAAAATTCCACTCAGCCCCTTGTAATGTGTGCGTTTTCACCTCGGCCACAAAGAATATCAACGTTTGGGGTTTCGTCTGTGTATTTTTCTTTTCACGAAAACGGATGTCTGGAGTAAAATCTCAGGAAAACTGGATGATTACTAAGTGGAAAAATACGCGTGGATTTTATTACATATGATTTTGCCAAAGGACAAAGAGGCAGAATGATAACTTGGCCGCATCCTCTGGTTTTCGCCGCGCTCTTCTGTTGTGTGGAGGTGATTTTAGCTCAGATTAAATATTCGACTCCAGAGGATGTTAAAGTGGGAGCTATTATTGGAAATGTTGCAAAGGATCTGGGGCTCGATGTCGGTACACTGATAAGCAGGCGTTTTCGTATTGTGTCTGGAGCCCAGGGTACGCTGTTTGAGGTAAACCCGAACAATGGGGCGTTGTATGTTCACGAAAATGTGGACAGGGAACAGCTGTGCGATAGAAATGTTGCCTGTTTATTAGATCTAAAAATTGTTGTTGAAAACCCCCTTGAAGTCCACTATGTTACTGTTGAAATAATAGATACTAACGACAATAGACCCAGTTTTGCTGAGAAAGAAAAGGTAATAGAAATAGCAGAGACCACGCTGCCAGGAGCACGATTTCAGTTACCAGGCGCTCGTGACCGAGATGTTGGAGTAAATGCGGTGCAGATTTATAAACTCAGTCAAAACGATCATTTTCATCTTGAAATTCGAGACAGAGGGGAAGATAAAATCCCTTTCCTCGTACTGCAGAGAAACTTGGACAGAGAGCGGAAAACAAACCACAGCCTGATTTTAACCGCTATGGATGGGGGGACGCCGCCAAAATCCGCAAATCTGAGCCTTAATATAAAGGTTCTTGATAACAACGATAACAGACCAGTATTTTCTCAAGAGGTTTATTCCGTTACATTGCAAGAAAATGCCCCATTAGACAAGACTATAATCAAAGTCCAAGCAACAGATCTAGACGAGGGTATTAACGGGGACGTCGAGTATACTTTTGGGGGTGATATTATTTCCAGTGTGTTGCGACTATTTACTTTAGACAGACTCACGGGAGAAATTCGAGTTATCGGAGAAATTGATTATGAGACAGCCAATGTTTACAATTTAGATGTCCAAGCCTCAGACAAAGGTCAGCCACCGATGACGACTGACTGTAGAATTATAATAAAGATTCAAGATGTCAATGACAATAAACCAGAAATAGAAGTGACTTCAATATCCAGCATAGTCCCCGAGGACTCAAAACAGGGTACCGTGGTCGCTCTCATTACTGTTACAGATGCTGATTCTGGTTTAAATAGCAAAGTCATATGTCATCTAACAGAAAATGTACCATTTGAATTAAAACCGTCATTTAAAGAAAACATGTACTCGTTAGTAACAAAAGAATCACTAGATAGGGAAACTGTGTCACATTATGACATTTCAATAACAGCTACAGACTGTGGTGAGCCGCCTCTTTCCACCTTTAAAAAGTTGAACATTCAGGTGTCAGATGTGAACGATAATTTTCCGGAGTTCTCACATAATCCACTAGAATTATACTTGACGGAAAATAACGCGGCTGGCGCGTCAATATTCTCTGTCAGTGCATTTGATAAAGACTGCAACGAAAATGCAGCAATATCCTATCATATACTCAGGGGGGGAGCTGGCCGCAATGTTATGGCATCCTTTGTGAATATACATCCCGACAGCGGACAAATCACTGCGCTGAAAAGTTTTGATTTTGAAACAATGAAAACTTTCCAGTTCCAAGTTGTTGCCTCAGATTCTGGAACTCCGTCACTAAGCAACAATGTCACAGTCAACGTCTTCATCCTGGATCAGAACGACAACGCTCCAGTCATCCTGTATCCACTCAGCTCCAACGGTTCTGCTCAAGGTGTGGAGGAGATTCCCCGAAACGTCAACGCAGGACACTTGGTGACTAAAGTCAGAGCCTATGACGCTGATATAGGATATAACGGCTGGTTGCTCTTTTCACTGCAGGAAGTTACTGACCACAGTCTCTTTGCTTTGGACCGCTATACAGGACAGATCAGAACACTTCGCTCATTCACAGAGACAGACGAGGCTGAGCATAAACTGCTCATACTGGTCAAAGACAACGGCAACGTCTCTCTCTCAGCAACAGCTACTGTGATAGTCAAACTTATAGAGCCCAAAGAGGCTTTTGCAGCTTCTGATGTTAAAAGTGCAGCAAAAGATGAGGAGGACAGTAATGTCATATTTTACCTCATGATAACTTTGGGCGCAGTTTCTGTACTTTTTCTCGTCAGCATCATCGTGCTGATTGCAATGCAGTGCTCCAAATCCACAGACTATACTTCTAAATATCTGCCAGAGACTAATTATGACGGGACACTGTGTCACAGCATCCAGTACAGATCAGGGGAGAAGCGGTACATGCTAGTTGGACCCAGGATGAGTATAGGATCTACTATAGTACCTGGAAGCCATGCAAATACTCTCGTGCTTCCTGATAGAAGACGTCCTTCTGAAGAGGTAAGACCTTAACACCCTTTTGTAAAAGCATTTTCCCTTTCCGTTTTCGGCTTGCTTTACAATATCAGTTATAATGGCAGCAAGTACCATAGTGGTGCAGTGGTTCGCGCTATTACTTCAAAGCAAGAAAGTTTGGGTTCGTCTGGCTGGGTGGATTTTGTACGCTTCCCGAGCCACTCTGTTCAATGTGCTATGTTTTCCTGCTGTTTCTTTTTAGATCACATTCACTGATAAACTATAAAGCCATACATGTACAAATAATAATAATAATAATAATAATAATAATAATAATAATCCCTTGTATTTTTGCGAACTATTCGCTGCCCTTGGTGCTGATTGTTTTTTTTTCCCTTTCTTTTTTTTTTTGTCTTTGAGCATGTGTTGGGAGCCTTTACTGGCTCTCTTGGTAGTTGTTTATATGTCACTTTTTGCAATTAAAGTTCTGTGGGAGAGCCTGTGATCGCTATCCATGGTGCCAAAAACTATCAGGCTATCAGGTGAAGGAATGTTAAAGAAACACAATGATTGATTAATGCCATTATCTGTTGGAGCAAGTTATGAGCAAGTTTTTATGGGGTAAATCAAGAGAAAGAGGGAAGAGACTAGAAAATGTTAAAATACTAAATTTTTATTGGTTGTTCGAGAGCCAGTCAACTTTAATTCAGTTCTCAAGCCTAAAAGAGGATTCAATCAATGGGAAAAAGAAAAAAAAAAAACAGCATATGAGGTTCTTCCTCAGCACAGCCTCTGGGTGTCACTATGAAATCAGAAAACCTTTAAGAACATTGTCCCTCCCCTTGCAAACCCTTTGTCTGAGCTGAGCAAAGCACTTGGACCAAATATACCAGCCGACAAAACCCTGTTGTTGGTTTTGTAAATATGCGGCGGTAAGCGAGTCGGTTATTGCTCTTGGCATTAACAGCTCCTGTGGATTTATATGCTGTTGAAAAATTATGGAGACTCCAACAAGTCACTACTCCCGGTTTGCCTTTTATTTGGCGTTGATGCTATTTTCCGGAAGAGAAGCTTTGGCTCAAATAAGATATTCTGTTGCAGAGGAGGTGGAAGATGGCACTGTTGTTGGAAATGTTGCGAAGGATCTCGGGCTTGATGTAACCTCTTTGGGTGACCGACGGTTCCGTGTTGTCTCTGGAAGTGAGGACGGTATTTTTGAGGTAAACCAGAATAGTGGGGCATTGTATGTCAGTAATCATATCGATAGAGAGGAACTCTGTCAGGGCAGCGGTGCTTGCCGCATGGAGGTAAAAATTCTTGTAGAGAACCCTTTGGAAATACACTACATAATCGTAGAAATTACTGACATAAATGATAATTCTCCTAGTTTTCCTGCAAGAGAGCAGACATTTGAAATAGCTGAACAAACACTGCCAGGGAAGAGATTTCAGCTGCACACTGCTCGCGACCCCGATGCTGGAATTAACTCTATTCGTACATATACTATAACCTCAAATGAACATTTTGAAGTAAATATCCGTCAAAGTGATGCAGGAAAGGTACCGTTTTTAGTGCTTAAGAAATCACTAGATAGAGAACAAAATAATGAACACAAGCTAGTGATGACAGCTGTCGATGGAGGAAAACCTCCAAGATCAGGCACATTAAATGTTACCATAACTGTTCTGGACAGTAATGACAATCGTCCAATATTTAGTCAGGAGATTTATCACTTGTCTATAAAAGAAAACATACCCGTCGGTGCATCAGTATTTAGAATGAATGCGACAGATTATGATGAAGGTACTAATGGAGAAGTTGAATATACTCTCGGAAAAACTTTATGGCAGAAAGTTTATGATATTTTTGAACTGGACAAAATAAGTGGAGAAATTACGGTCAAAGGAGTAGTGGACTATGAAGAAAACAACGTGTATGAAGTGGATGTTGAGGTATCGGATAAAGGAACGCCTCCATTGATGGGCGAGTGTAGACTGATTATAAAAGTACTAGATGTCAACGATAACCCGCCTGAAATCGAAGTTACATCACTTTCAAACACAGTGCCTGAAGATTCAAAGCTTGGCACCGTTATTTCACTTCTTAGTGTGAAAGACAAAGACTTCGGTGTGAATGGAAAAATAATATCAAGCATTATTAATGAAGTGCCTTTTGAATTAAAACCTTCTTATAAGGAAAACACATACTCAGTGGTAACTAAGGATGTTTTGGATCGAGAGGTGGTGTCCCATTATGAAATAACAATAAAAGCCACCGACTGCGGTGAACCTCCACTATCAACTTTTAAAACTCTGCGCATTGAGATATCAGACGTAAATGACAACAGTCCACATTTCAAACAAAATCCTTTAGAGTTTTATCTCGTAGAAAACAACGTTGCTGGAAAGTCTATATTTTCTGTAAGCGCTTCAGACAATGACTTAAATGACAATGCAGCCATTTCATATCACATTATGAGAGAGGGGAGCCAAAATGAGATTATGTCATCCCTGAATATAAACAGTGATAACGGACAAATCACCGCGCTGAAAAGTTTTGACTTTGAAACGCTGAAAACTTTCCAGTTTCAAGTTGTTGCCTCCGATTCTGGAACTCCGCCACTAAGCAACAACGTCACGGTCAACGTCTTCATCCTGGATCAGAACGACAACGCTCCAGTCATCCTGTATCCACTCAGCTCCAACGGCTCTGCTCAAGGTGTGGAGGAGATTCCCCGAAACGTCAACGCAGGACACTTGGTGACTAAAGTCAGAGCCTATGACGCTGATATAGGATATAACGGCTGGTTGCTCTTTTCACTGCAGGAAGTTACTGACCACAGTCTCTTTGCTTTGGACCGCTATACAGGACAGATCAGAACACTTCGCTCATTCACAGAGACAGACGAGGCTGAGCATAAACTGCTCATACTGGTCAAAGACAACGGCAACGTTTCTCTCTCAGCAACAGCTACTGTGATCGTCAAACTTGTGGAGCCCAAAGAGGCTTTTGCAGCTTCTGATGTTAAAAGCGCAGCAAAAGATGATGAGGACAGTAATGTGATCTTTTACCTCATGATAACTTTGGGCGCAGTTTCTGTGCTTTTTCTCGTCAGTATTTTTGTGCTGATTGCAATGCAGTGCTCCAAATCCACAGACTATACACCTAAATATCTGCCAGAGACTAATTATGATGGGACACTGTGTCACAGCATCCAGTACAGATCAGGAGAGAAGCGGTACATGCTCGTTGGACCCAGGATGAGTATAGGATCTACTTTAGTCCCGGGAAGTCATGCAAATACTCTAGTGCTTCCTGATAGGAGACGTCCTTCTGAAGAGGTAAGACGTTGCCCATCATTTTTTAGTTCGTTTAATTTCTATTTCACAAACAGACACCCTGCAACAGTACTTACTGGGGTATTTTAACATCTATACAAATACAAATACACGTTTTCTTTTAATTATTTTTGTCTTAGCTTTTGAGAAGTTTCCCTTACAACGTTGAAAAAAAGTTAAGAAATGTATAGTTGTGACGCGTGGGTCTTACACGTTCCCAGCTTTAAATCTAGAATTAGTCAACTTATGGGCAGTATGCATCAGATTTGTTGTTTTAACACATATCTACTTTCGCTGTGTGAAAGAAACTCTGTATAACTACTTGATGCCCATGGCGATCAAAGTATGTCAAAATGAAATTCATCCCTATAGATTCAATCTGAGTACTATCAGATCCATGTTTCCTAATGCTTCTTCGAGTACATTAAGTTCTATGGCAGGAAAAAATAGTACATTCGCTTTAATTTGTAAGACGGAAAGAAAGCATATAGAGAAGACAAAATACATGTATAATATGAATCACGTTTTGTAACACATCTCCTCTGGGTGTCACTCTTACATCGGAAGAAAAAAATGACTCCGTCCCTCCTCTTTCAAGGCTTTTGTTTCAGATTGAGGAGGGGAAATCACGTATTAAAACCAAACCCACCAGCTGATGGACGGTTTATATTTTAGAAATATGCGATAACCTGCTGTTTGTCGACTCGGGGAGCTTCTGTGTATGTAGGTACTGTTAAATAGCTATGAAGATCACTACAGGATCACGAACGATGAAGGGTTACTGGTTTGTTTTTCGTGTGGCCGTATTGCTGCTTTTTGGGAAGGAGGCTTTTTCTCAGATACGATATACTGTTCCAGAGGAGGTTGCAGATGGAACTGTAGTTGGAAATATTGCGAAAGATCTGGGCCTTGACATCAATTCTTTGGCTGGTCGACGTTTTCGTGTTGTGTCTGGAAATACGGATGCCTTTTTTGAGGTAAACCAGGACAATGGGGCTCTCTATGTTCGCAAGAAAATCGACAGAGAGGTTCTCTGTCAAGGAAGTGGCGCATGCTTACTGGAGCTTAAAATTCTTGTTGAAAACCCACTGGAAATGCATTATGTAGTTGTGGAAATTACTGATGTAAATGATCATTCTCCTAATTTCTCCGAAAGAAATCAGAGATTTGAAATAGCCGAACATACACTGCCAGGAAGGCGGTTCCAGCTACACACCGCTCGTGATCCTGATGCAGGACTTAATTCCATTCATACCTACACCTTAACACCAAACGATCATTTTGAATTAGATGTCCGCCAAAGTGACGAGGACAAAATACCATTTTTAGTCCTAAAAAAGTCGCTGGACAGAGAGCAAAAATGCAACCATTCGCTTGTGGTTACAGCAGTTGATGGGGCTAAACCTCCAAGATCCGGAACCCTAAATGTTACCGTTATTGTTCTAGACATTAATGACAATCGCCCAATGTTTAGTAAGGAAATTTATGAAATTTCAGTCCCAGAAAACATTTTGGTTGGCACCAAAATATTTAAAATTAATGCGACAGATCCAGATGAAAACTTAAATGGAGCAGTTGAATATAGCCTTGGAAAAACTCTAAAGAAGAAAGTGTATGACATATTTGAACTGGACAAGTTAAGTGGGGAAATTATAGTAGAGGGGTTGATTGACTATGAAGAAAATGACGTTTACAAACTTGATATTGAGGCGTCCGATAAAGGAACACCCCCACTGACGGGTGAGTGCAGAGTCATCATAAAAATCACAGATGTTAATGACAATCCACCAGAAATAGAAATCACGTCACTATCAAATTCAGTATCCGAGGACTCCAAGCCAGGCACAGTTATTTCTCTACTCAGTGTAACAGATAGAGATTCCGGAGTGAACGGAAATATTATTACAAGCATAATCTCAGACGTGCCTTTTGAATTAAAGCCTTCGTATAAGGAAAATATATATTCAGTTGTAACCAAGGGACTTTTAGATCGAGAAAAAGTGTCTTATTATGACATAACAATGAAAGCCACGGATTGTGGTGAGCCTCCACTATCTACTTTTAAAACCCTTAGCGTTCAAATATCAGATGTAAACGATAACGTCCCACAATTCTCGCAGAATCCACTACAGGTTTACCTGTCAGAAAACAACGTTGCTGGAAAGCCAATATTTTCAGTAAGCGCGACGGATAAAGACTTGAACGACAATGCAGCCATTTCATATCACGTTGTGAGAGAAGGGAGTAAAAATGATATAATGTCTTTCCTAAGTGTGAATTCAGACAATGGACAAATCACTGCGCTGAAAAGTTTTGATTTTGAAACGCTGAAAACTTTCCAGTTCCAAGTTGTTGCCTCAGATTCGGGAACTCCGTCACTAAGCAACAACGTCACAGTCAACGTCTTCATCCTAGATCAGAACGACAACGCTCCAGTCATCCTGTATCCACTCAGCTCCAACGGTTCTGCTCAAGGTGTGGAGGAGATTCCCCGAAACGTCAACGCAGGACACTTGGTGACTAAAGTCAGAGCCTATGACGCTGATATAGGATATAACGGCTGGTTGCTCTTTTCACTGCAGGAAGTTACTGACCACAGTCTCTTTGCGTTGGACCGCTATACAGGACAGATCAGAACACTTCGCTCATTCACAGAGACAGACGAGGCTGAGCATAAACTGCTCATACTGGTCAAAGACAACGGCAACGTTTCTCTCTCAGCAACAGCTACTGTGATTGTCAAACTTGTGGAGCCCAAAGAGGCTTTTGCAGCTTCTGATGTTAAAAGTGCAGCAAAAGATGATGAGGACAGTAATGTCATATTTTACCTCATGATAACTTTGGGCGCAGTTTCTGTACTTTTTCTCGTCAGCATCATCGTGCTGATTGCAATGCAGTGCTCCAAATCCACAGACTATACTTCTAAATATCTGCCAGAGACTAATTATGATGGGACACTGTGTCACAGCATCCAGTACAGATCAGGGGAGAAGCGGTACATGCTCGTTGGACCCAGGATGAGTATAGGATCTACTATAGTCCCGGGTAGCCATGCAAACACATTAGTTCTACCCGACAGGCGGAGAGTATCTGAAGAGGTAAGACCTTAACACCCTTTTGTAAAAGCATTTTCCCTTTCCGTTTTCGGCTTGCTTTATAATATCAGTTATAATGGCAGTAAGTAGCATAGTGGTGCAGTGGTTCGCGCTATTACTTCAAAGCAAGAAAGTTTGGGTTCGTCTGGCTGGGTGGAGTTTGTACGCTTCCCGAGCCACTCTGTTCAATGTGCTAAACACCAGCTGTTTTCCTGCTGTTTTTTTAGATCATATTCACTGATAAATTATAAAGCCACAATAACAATAACAATAACAATAATCCTTTGTAGTTTTGCGAACTATTCGCTGCCCTTGGTGCTGATTGGTTTTTTTCCCTTTCTTTTTATTTCTTTGAGCATGTGTTGGGAGCCTTTACTGTCTCTCTTGGTAGTTATTTATATGCTACTTTTTGCAATTAAAGTTCTGTGGGAAAGCCTGTGATCGCTATCCATGGTGCCAAAAACTATCAGGCTATCAGGTGAAGGAATGTTAAAGAAACACAATGATTGATTAATGCCATTATTTGTTGGAGCGAGTTATCAGCAAGTTTTTATGGGGTAAACCGAGAGAAAGAGGGAAGAGACTAGAACAATGTTAAAATGCTAAATTTCTATTGGTTGCTCGAGATCCAGTCAACTTTAATTCAGTTCTTAGTTTGTAGCTTGTTCTCAGTGGCAGTGTTACTCATCTAGTCACAGTCAGGTTATACATTTGCTGCATGTGTTACCGTTTTCTTGAAATCACACTGCAGCAAAACAGTCATCTTTATGACGTAGTATATGTCCCGCTTTGCATTGTGGTGTTTTTGAAAATGAAGTGCTTTAAAACATGATTAAACTTTCATTTTTCACTGTACCAATACTATTACCAATATTATAGCTAAGCTGTAATAACCAGAATAGTTTCTTGTGAATAGGAGAACAGTTTTTGATATTACTATGTTACATTTTCCGGTTACGTTTGTCAACCTCCGCTTTCTGTTGGTGTTACAATTACAGGTATCTTTGGTAACGAGAGCAGCTATGTCAAGAGCAGCTATCGCTGTCTGTAGTGCTGAACTATACTGTGGCGCGTTGCCGGTTCCATTCAAAGTAGGGTGTCAGATTAATATACTGTTATGTAAAAGCAGAAAAATTAAATCTTTCTTCAGTACTATTAAAAAATGAATACAAAATTCAACTGGTGAAATTCAGGGGAAATAAATACCTCACGTATCCTTAAGTAAGTGGATAGAACTCTTTTATCGCTATTGTCCTTGGTGACAAATTTTGCACATAAAATACATACCTGTAATGGTCCTTACTTAAAATCATCAGAAATAAACATACAGAGTTGTCCTCTTGGTGTCACTATAACATAAATGACCATAAAAACACAGTCCCTCCCCTAACAAAGCTTTTTGTCTGGTGGTTCACAGCAACGAATGCATAATATCTAAAAACGGGAGTCGGATGAGACCGTGAAGTGATCGTAATCGCAAATATAATTATTATAGAAACAGATTCAGCTGTCATCGTGTGCAACTGGACAACAATGAGGAATGGAAGACCGTTTCGATGCTGTGAGTGCTTCTGGGTTGCTTTTTATTTGACACTGCTGCTGGTTTTCGGAAAGCGGGCTTTGGCTGATTTGAGATACTCTGTTCCGGAGGAGGTCAAAGAAGGAACTACTGTTGGAAATGTGGCCAAGGATCTTGGTATTGACAAAACCTCTTTGACTGATCGTCGGTTCCGTGTTGTTTCTGGATTTAAGGACGCGTTTTTCGAGGTAAACCCGGACAATGGGGCTTTACAGGTTCGTAAGAAAATCGACAGAGAAAAGCTTTGTCACGGTAGCGGTTCATGCCTTATTGAGCTAAAAATCCTTGTTGAAAATCCCCTGGAAATGCATCATATTGCTGTAGAAATTGCTGATGTAAATGATCATTCCCCCAGCTTTTCTGAAAAGGAGCAGACCTTTGAAATGGCCGAGCATACATCTCCGGGAACACGATTCCAGCTTCACGCGGCTCGTGATCCTGATGCTGGAATAAACTCTATCCGCATATACACACTAACGTCAAATGAGCATTTCGATATTGATATTAGTCAAAGTGATGAGGACAAAATACCATTTCTAGTGCTGAAGACATCTTTAGACAGAGAACAAAAGAATAAGCACTTGCTAACTGTAACAGCAGTTGATGGAGGTAAACCTCCAAAATCAGGCACGCTTAATGTATCCGTTATTGTTCTTGACAGTAATGATAATCGCCCGACATTCAGTAGGGAGACTTACCAAATTGAAATAAAAGAAAATGTCTCTGTTGGTGCTGTTGTTGCAACTGTAGCTGCTATAGACCCAGATGAAGGCACTAACGGGGAAATAGAGTACAGCCTGAGCAAAACATTAGCGCGTAAAGTTTATCAGATATTTGAACTGGATAGTGTAAGTGGACAAATTACGCTAAAAGTAGCATTAGATTTTGAGGATTCTGAGATTTATAAACTAGACGTTGAAGCATCTGATAAAGGACAACCTCCATTAATCGGAAGGTGCAGAGTAATAATAAAGATACAAGACATTAATGATAATGCACCAGAAATAGAAGTCACGTCACTATCAAATACAGTAACCGAAAATTCAAAGCCTGGTACAGTTATTTCACTTATCAGTGTAACGGATAAAGACTCTGGACTTAATGGAAAAATAATTACACACATGACCGACAATGCACCTTTCGAATTAAAACCTTCTTACAAGGAAAACATATATTCCGTGGTCACGAAGGGAGTGTTAGATCGAGAAACTGTATCAGAATACGAAGTAATAATAACAGCTACAGACTGTGGTGAGCCTCCTTTATCCAGTTTTAAAACTCTTAGCATTCAGATAGCAGATGTAAATGACAACAGTCCACAATTCCCCCAAAACCCATTACAGTGTTACCTGACAGAAAATAACTTCGCAGGTGCGCCAATATTTTCTGTAAGTGCAGTAGACCTCGATGCAAATGAAAACGCAGCTATTTCATATCATCTTCTGAGAGAAGGTGGTGAAAATTATGTAATATCTTTTCTAAATGTGAATTCGGATAATGGACAAATCACCGCGCTGAAAAGTTTTGATTTTGAAACACTGAAAACTTTCCAGTTCCAAGTTGTTGCCTCAGATTCGGGAACTCCGCCACTAAGCAACAATGTCACAGTCAACGTCTTCATCCTGGATCAGAACGATAATGCACCAGTCATCCTGTATCCACTCAGCTCCAACGGTTCTGCTCAAGGTGTGGAGGAGATTCCCCGAAACGTCAACGCAGGACACTTGGTGACTAAAGTCAGAGCCTATGACGCTGATATAGGATATAACGGCTGGTTGCTCTTTTCACTGCAGGAAGTGACTGACCACAGTCTCTTTGCTTTGGACCGCTATACAGGACAGATCAGAACACTTCGCTCATTCACAGAGACAGACGAGGCTGAGCATAAACTGCTCATACGAGTCAAAGACAACGGCAACGTTTCTCTCTCAGCAACAGCTACTGTGATTGTCCAACTTGTGGAGCCTAAAGAGGCTTTTGCAGCTTCTGATGTTAAAAGTGCAGCAAACGACGATGAGGACAGTAATGTCACATTTTACCTCATGATAACGTTGGGCGCAGTTTCTGTGCTTTTTCTCGTCAGCATCATCGTGCTGATTGCAATGCAGTGCTCCAGATCCACAGACTATACTTCTAAATATCTGCCAGAGACTAATTATGACGGGACATTGTGTCACAGCATCCAGTACAGATCAGGAGAGAAGCGGTACATGCTAGTTGGACCCAGAATGAGTATAGGATCTACTATAGTCCCTGGAAGCCATGCAAATACACTGGTGATGCCAGATAGGAGGAGAACATCTGAGGAGGTAAGACTAACATATAGCACATACTGTGCATCCAGCTCAGATGTGTCTCAGCTTTTATTTGGTCTGCAAGATTAAACCTTTTGGTAACTCATGATGAATAAATTAATGGGTTCGTTGATTTTTGTATCCATATCAATACAAAAATGTGTACAAATTCAAAATAATTACCAATACTTTCGTTATCAATATAAAGAAGGCTTATGAGTTTGTTTGTTTTTAGATTTCTTTTAGTAGAAATATCGAAAAAATATATACAACAACACCCACTACTACTGTTACTAACAGAAACAAAAACAACAACAATAATAATAATGATGAGAAGAAGAAGAAGAAAAGAAGAAGAAGCAAACATTGCGCAGCGTTTTGTCTCTGATCCTGCATGTACGTCCTTCCGACGTGACGTGTTAAATTGTTAATGTGGCGGAGTTTACTAATATACACCGTTTATTTTCTCAATGACACATGAGACTAATAAAAGGTCTCTGGCTGTAAAGATGGCGGAGCCCTTCCCTTAGCATATTATAGTGTGTTTGCTGCAACTTGAGTTTATCAGCTGACTTATGTTGAGGTGGCTGTTGTTACTAACGTATAGGAAAACCTTTCAAAGTATAAATCGTCTAAAATGTTGTCCTCTTGGCGTCACTGTTACACCGAGCATTCCATAAAGGAATTAGGTCCTCCCCTAAGAAGGCTTTTGTTTGATACCTCACAGCAAAGCTGATGTGAGTCGGATGAAACGGTGCCATATGTTTTCTTTACATACTTTACGAAAAGCCAAGGATATATAAATTGAGCTTCCTGGAGAAATATGTTTTATGTGTAAATGTGTTGTTTGAGAAGGATGGCTGAGAGAACACGAAGCAGAACAGGCAACCGCTGTTGCTTTGCTTTTCATTTGTCTTTGCTGCTGATTTTCGGAGAGCAGGCTTTCGCTGAACTGAGATACTCGATTCCAGAGGAGATGAAAGAAGGGACTATTGTTGGAAATATTGCTAAGGATCTTGGTCTTGACAAAACCTCTTTGGCTGATCGTCTGTTACGTGTTGTATCGGGCTCTAAGGATGCGTTTTTCGAGGTGAATCCGGACAATGGTGTGTTACTGGTTCGTAAGAAAATCGACAGAGAGGAACTGTGCCATGGAAGTGGTGCTTGCATGATAGAGCTAAAAATGCTTGTAGAGAACCCACTGGAAATCCACTATGTAGCTGTAGAAATTACTGATGTAAATGACCATTCCCCGAGTTTTTCTGAAAAACAACAAACCTTTGAAGTAGGAGAACAATCATCCCCGGGAACACGATTGGAACTGCATGCGGCCCGTGATCCTGATGCTGGCATAAATTCTATCCGCACATATTCATTATCTTCAAATGATCACTTTGATATAGAGATTAGTCAAAGTGATGAGGAAAAAATACCATTTCTAATTCTGAAGAATTCCTTAGACAGAGAAAAAAAACATAAACATTTCCTTTTTGTAACCGCGGTTGATGGAGGTAAACCTCCGCGATCAGGCACGCTTAATGTTTCCATTACTGTTCTTGATACTAATGATAATCGCCCGACGTTTAAACAGGATACTTATCAAATAGAAATATTTGAAAACGTTTCGGTTGGAACGACTGTTGCAAACGTAAATGCAACAGATCCGGATGAAGGGACAAATGGGGAATTAGAGTATAGCCTAAGTAAAACATTAGCGCGTAAAATTTATGAAATATTTGAACTGGATAGTGTAAGCGGAGAAATTACACTGAAAGGAGGGTTGGATTTTGAAGATTCCGAGGTTTATAAACTAGATGTGCAGGCGTCAGACAAAGGAACGCCTCCTTTAACAAGCAGGTGTAGAGTGATTGTGAAAATTAAGGACGTCAATGACAATCGACCGGAAATAGAAGTCACGTCACTGTCAAATACAGTAACCGAAGATTCAAAGCCTGGTAAAGTTATTTCACTTATCAGTGTAACGGATAAAGACTCTGGAGTTAATGGGAAAATTATTTCACGGATAACTCAGGGCATTCCTTTTGACTTAAAACCATCCTATAAAGAAAATACTTACTCAATTGTTACTAGCGGGTTTCTGGACCGAGAGGTGGTGTCACATTATGATATTACAATAGAAGCTACAGACTGCGGTGAGCCTCCTTTATCCAGTTTTAAAACTCTTAGCATTCAGATAGCAGATGTAAATGACAACAATCCACAATTCCTGCAAAACCCATTACAGTGTTATCTGTCAGAAAATAACTTCGCAGGTGCGCCAATATTTTCTGTAAGCGCATCGGACAACGATGCAAATGAAAACGCAGCTATTTCATATCATCTTCTGAGAGGAGGTGGTGAAAATGACGTCACAGCTTTCCTAAATGTGAATTCAGATAATGGACAAATCACTGCGCTGAAAAGTTTTGACTTTGAAACGCTGAAAACTTTCCAGTTCCAAGTTGTTGCCTCAGATTCGGGAACTCCGTCACTAAGCAACAATGTCACAGTCAACGTCTTCATCCTGGATCAGAACGATAATGCACCAGTCATCCTGTATCCACTCAGCTCCAACGGCTCTGCTCAAGGTGTGGAGGAGATTCCCCGAAACGTCAACGCAGGACACTTAGTGACTAAAGTCAGAGCCTATGACGCTGATATAGGATATAACGGCTGGCTGCTCTTTTCACTGCAGGAAGTTACTGACCACAGTCTCTTTGCTTTGGACCGCTATACAGGACAGATCAGAACACTTCGCTCATTCACAGAGACAGACGAGGCTGAGCATAAACTGGTAATACTGGTCAAAGACAACGGCAACGTTTCTCTCTCAGCAACAGCTACTGTGATTGTCAAACTTGTGGAGCCCAAAGAGGCTTTTGCAGCTTCTGATGTTAAAAGCGCAGCAAAAGATGATGAGGACAGTAATGTGATCTTTTACCTCATGATAACTTTGGGCGCAGTTTCTGTGCTTTTTCTCGTCAGCATCATCGTGCTGATTGCAATGCAGTGCTCCAAATCCACAGACTATACTTCTAAATATCTGCCAGAGACTAATTATGATGGGACACTGTGTCACAGCATCCAGTACAGATCAGGAGAGAAGCGGTACATGCTAGTTGGACCCAGGATGAGTATAGGATCTACTATAGTACCTGGAAGTCATGCAAATACTCTAGTGCTTCCCGACAGGAGAAGAACATCTGAAGAGGTAAGATGCCTTAAATGGCCAAAACTCTAGTTTTGCTTTTAGTAGAGATTGAGAACAAACTTGTCTTGATTTGCCATTTAGAGGTGTTGGTGAATGCTGTCAGTGGTGCTGAAACCACGCGCTATTTATCTTCTTCTTTCTTTCCTAACACCATAAAATTTGACATGTCCTTCTTAACACAAGTGCAGGTATTAACTTAAAGATGAGATACTTTAACATGTACTATTATCCAGGGGAAAAAATCTTTGATAGTCACTTGGTGTCACTATCTGAGCAGAAAAGTGTTTAAAAATAAGCTCTTTGTCAGCAGTATGGGACCTCCTATTTGTGGGGATGGGTTTCAGTCGATGCCTCCTCTTCATTTAGAGAATATATTCAGCTTATGTGAACCTGATACTGCACGGTAGCCTGTCTGGTGATATGAATATTTTTTATTATTTTTCTCAACTCGTGGAAAACTCGGTATTGTAAATCACAGAGGAACATTTTTTTATCTCCTAATTATGGAGCGAAAACAACCTGGAGCATCAAAAGACGAATTGCGGTGGATCGCTTTCATTGTTGTAGTTATTCTAGTGTGGAGCCGCGCTTCGGCGCAGATCAGATATTCCATTGCCGAGGGAGTCAATGAAGGAACTGCTGTTGGAAATATAGCGAAGGATTTGGGATTGGAAAAGAATACACTGAAAGAGAGAGGATGTCGCATTGTTGAGGGTTCATCGGAGTCGTTTTTTCACGTGGACCAAAACGATGGGATACTATATGTTGACCGTATAATTGACAGAGAGAAGGTTTGTGAGAGAAACATAGCGTGTTTGATCAACCTAAAAACAGTGCTTGAAAACCCTCTTGAAATTCATTATGTGACTGTGGAGATTCAGGATGTGAACGATCATGCTCCTAGCTTTTCAGTTAAACAGTACCGTCTCGAAATTTCGGAGTCAGTTTTACCAGGTTTGCGCCTCCAGCTGCAGGCAGCGCATGACCCCGATGTTGGTCAGTTTTCTGTCCAAGAGTATAAGCTCAGTCCCAATAATCACTTTCGATTAGAAGTTAAAGATCGCGGGAAAGAGGGGAAAATACCGATTTTAGTTTTACTCAAGACGCTAGACAGGGAAACAAAGAAAATTCATAAGCTACTTCTTTCAGCTATTGATGGAGGGAAGCCAAGTAAATCTGGAACAGCTGAAATATTTATCGATGTGTTAGACGTTAATGATAATATGCCAGTTTTCAATGAAGACACGTACTCGGTACTTGTGAACGAAAACACTGCCACCGGTACAACAATATTAAAAGTAAATGCTTCTGACTTAGACGAGGGATCAAATGGTGAGCTTATCTATTCTTTAGGTAGCAATGTAAACCACAGGATACGCGAACTATTTCGTGTTGATCCAAACACCGGTGAAATTATTATTCAAGATGTGCTAGATTTCGAATCAGAGGAAAGCTATGAAATTGATATACAAGCGTCTGATAAAGGCCCGGCTCCGTTAAGGACAGACAAAAGTGTGTTGGTGAAGATTGTTGATTTGAATGATAATGCCCCTCAGATAGAGGTCACTTCGTTTTCAAAGGCAATACCCGAGGATGCAAGACTGGGAACTACTGTGGCATTAATCAGTGTTATCGATAAAGACTCTGGTCTTAACGGGAAAGTAATTTGCTCATTTAATGAAGAAGTCCCTTTCAAATTGTCACCTTCAACACACGACAACATGTATTCCATAAGTACAAAATCGCCCCTGGATAGAGAAAAGCAGGCCATATATGATGTAACAATAGTTGCAAAAGATGCAGGCACACCCTCGCTGACTTCTGTAAAAAGCATTACTATTATTGTATCGGATGTGAATGATAACAGGCCGGAGTTTTCAGCGAACCCTTACACTTTTTATGTTACTGAGAACAATTTACCAGGGGTTTCACTGTTTTCTGTGAGGGCTTCAGACCAGGACGAGGGTGAAAATGCCCATATTTCATATCATATCCTGAGAGACGAAAAAGAGAATAGTAAACTTTCTTCATACAGTCTTAATATCAATTCTGATAATGGGGAGATTTTAGCGCTGAAAAGTTTTGACTTTGAATCGCTGAAAACTTTCCAGTTCCAAGTTGTTGCCTCAGATTCGGGAACTCCGTCACTAAGCAACAATGTCACAGTCAACGTCTTCATCCTGGATCAGAACGACAACGCTCCAGTCATCCTGTACCCACTCAGCTCCAACGGCTCTGCTCAAGGTGTGGAGGAGATTCCCCGAAACGTCAACGCAGGACACTTGGTGACTAAAGTCAGAGCCTATGACGCTGATATAGGATATAACGGCTGGCTGCTCTTTTCACTCCAGGAAGTTACTGACCACAGTCTCTTTGCTTTGGACCGCTACACAGGACAGATCAGAACACTTCGCTCATTCACAGAGACAGACGAGGCTGAGCATAAACTGGTAATACTGGTCAAAGACAACGGCAACGTTTCTCTCTCAGCAACAGCTACTGTGATTGTCAAACTTGTGGAGCCCAAAGAGGCTTTTGCAGCTTCTGATGTTAAAAGTGCGACAAAGGATGACGAGGACAGTAATGTCATATTTTACCTCATGATAACTTTGGGCGCAGTTTCTGTACTTTTTCTCGTCAGTATCATCGTGCTGATTGCAATGCAGTGCTCCAAATCCACAGACGATACTTCTAAGTATTTACAAAGGGCAGATTATGACGGGACACTGTGTCACAGCATCCAGTACAGATCAGGAGACAGGAAGTACATGCTAGTTGGACCCAGAATGAGTATAGGATCGACTATAGTTTCGGGCAGCCATGCAAATACTCTGGTGATGCCAGACAGAAGACGCCCACCTGAAGAGGTGAGTAATAACTTGTTGCCATGTATTCTATTCTACCCCGAGTAATGATTTTTGTCATTATTCTCAATGGTGGTGAAACTGGATTTGGATAGAATTTCGACAATGACCCCCAACACGTCAGTTTAGTGATGCAGTAGCCATAACTATTTGTCAGCTTGATATCATAAATTGTACTATTACACATATTCACAAGGTGGCGGTACCTTGTCAGTATAACGCCTTATAGCGTCTCTGCACGTCATACCCGAGTCCAACCACGCTACATGCAGTCTGGTTTGACAGCGTTTAGTTGAAAGACTTGCTCTAAGCGTGTGGTGACTATTATTTTATACTGACAAATAATATACGAGAAGTGGATTTATTTCTTGCTGCTATGGAGACAAAAATCTAAACATGTGGCGAATGATGGAAGCGTTTGGATTTTTACCTTTACCTCACAGTATGAAACAAAGGCGACGGGAATCATGGCGACAGCGATCACCACTCATCAGCGTTTTTGTTGTGCTTTTATTTTTCACAATCGCTTCAGGACAGCTGAGGTACTCTATATCAGAAGAGCTAACAGAAGGGAGTGTTGTTGGGAATATCGCTAAGGATTTGGGAATAGATCTGAATATAATGAAGCAGAGGGGATTTCGCATTATATCTGGCTCGACTGAACCTCTTTTCAATGTAAATGAGGATGATGGGGTCCTTTACGCAAAGCGCAAAATAGACCGAGAGGAAGTATGTAAGGATAATAATGTTTGTGTAATTAGTCTCAAAACTGTGCTTGAAAACCCACTAGAAATACATTATGTCATAGTGGAAATAGCGGATTTAAACGACCACTCTCCTGCATTTCCCGACAAAGCTCAGAAACTAGAGATCTTCGAGTCTGCATTACCAGGAGCACAGTATCAGTTACAAAACGCTCACGATCCGGATAGTGGCACAAACTCTATCCAACAGTATAAAATAAGTCAGAACGACCATTTTCGTTTAGAGATTAAAGACAGAGGCAAAGATGGTAAAACTCCAACTTTAACGTTGGGTAAACAGCTAGACAGAGAGGTTAAAAGTAGCCATAAATTGGTGCTCATGGCTATAGACGGTGGAAAACCTGAAAACACGGGCACAGTTGAAATATGCATAGATGTTTTAGACGTTAATGACAACATGCCAGTGTTTATCCAAGATACATATTCAGCAGTACTACAGGAAAACACCCCGGCTGGCACAACAGTCATTCAGGTTAACGCAACCGATTTGGATGATGGTCCCAATGGGGAAGTAGTTTATTCATTTGGCAGTGGCGTAAAAGGTAAAATTCGAGAGCTTTTTGATATAGACTCTGTTACTGGGGAGATAATCGTCAAAGGTCACATAGATTTTGAAGAACAAGACAGCTATCACATTGATATACAAGCCTCTGATAAGGGAAGCATTCCACTTAAAACTTATAAAAGTGTGATAATTAACATTGAAGACATAAATGATAATCCCCCTGAGATAGAAGTGGCATCGCTGTCAAGTGCAGTTTCAGAGGACTCTAGACCAGGAACAACGGTCGCGCTTCTCAG
The DNA here is from genome assembly GCF_051167445.1 of Perissodus microlepis. Lineage (NCBI taxonomy): Eukaryota > Metazoa > Chordata > Actinopteri > Cichliformes > Cichlidae > Perissodus > Perissodus microlepis. The sequence continues at coordinate 11,670,209 of NC_140462.1, forward strand.
CATTACAGATTCAGACTCTGGGTTAAATGGAAAAATAATCAGCTATATCGCAGGGGACAGCCCTTTTACACTAACTCCGTCAATACAAGATAACATGTTCGCCGTGGTCACCAAGTTACAGCTGGACAGAGAGCAACAATCAACATATGATATAACAATAATTGCAAAGGACGCTGGTGAGCCAGCCTTAACATCGGAAAAGACAGTAAACGTGTTTGTGTCAGATACGAATGATAATAGTCCGCAGTTTTCAGCGAGTCCCTATACGTTCTTCATTGCCGAAAATAACCCACCGGGAGCTTCTGTGTTTTGTATAACCGCATCCGACAGTGATGAAGGAGATAATGCGATTATCTCATATCATATTCTTAGGAATGCGGGTCATGAAAATAAAGTTACATCATTTCTAAATATTAACTCCGAAAATGGGGATGTTTCAGCGCTGAAAAGTTTTGACTTTGAAACACTGAAAACTTTCCAGTTCCAAGTTGTTGCCTCAGATTCGGGAACTCCGTCACTAAGCAACAACGTTACAGTCAACGTCTTCATCCTTGATCGGAACGACAACGCTCCAGTCATCCTGTATCCACTCAGCTCCAACGGCTCTGCTCAAGGTGTGGAGGAGATTCCCCGAAACGTCAACGCAGGACACTTGGTGACTAAAGTCAGAGCCTATGATGCTGATATAGGATATAACGGCTGGTTGCTCTTTTCACTGCAGGAAGTTACTGACCACAGTCTCTTTGCTTTGGACCGCTATACAGGACAGATCAGAACACTTCGCTCATTCACAGAGACAGACGAGGCTGAGCATAAACTGCTCATACTGGTCAAAGACAACGGCAACGTTTCTCTCTCAGCAACAGCTACTGTGATTGTCAAACTTGTGGAGCCCAAAGAGGCTTTTGCAGCTTCTGATGTTAAAAGTACAGCAAAAGATGATGAGGACAGTAATGTCATATTTTACCTCATGATAACTTTGGGCGCAGTTTCTGTACTTTTTCTCGTCAGCATCATCGTTCTGATTGCGATGCAGTGCTCCAAATCCACAGACTATACTTCTAAATATCTGCCAGAGACTAATTATGATGGGACACTGTGTCACAGCATCCAGTACAGATCAGGAGAGAAGCGGTACATGCTAGTTGGACCCAGAATGAGTATAGGATCTACTATAGTGCCGGGTAGCCATGCAAATACACTCGTACTTCCTGACAGGCGGAGGACATCTGATGAGGTAAGATGAACAGTTTACCTCTGTGCTGTATTTTAACAGCTCAAATTAGTGATTTTTACTTTAATGATATGTTCACGGATCAAAAATTAAATCTATTACAATCAAATCATCGTCCTCTAGTTTATATTTTTCGAATTGAAATTATTAAAATCACCTGTCTTCATACAGTTGTTAAAATCTTCTTTGCCACTATATATAGAACTTGTTTCAAATATACAACTTTTTCTCGTTATGTACTATCAATATTGGAACAATGGGTCATGATTATAGGTCCTTTATGTACATCAATTATATTGCTGCTATGTTGTAGCTAGCATTAGCATACATGAGGATCCTAGACTCGTTAGCTTCATAGCTTCAGCTTATCTGTCCGTTTTATTACCCTCTAAATATGCCAGTGTAAATACTCCTGGTATTTCAGTCGGATTTGTATTTGTTTCGTGTTTGTCTGGAAGTTTACCTTTTACATTGTCGCTTTCCGCGGTGCTGAAATTTTCTGTGGCAAGTTCGTGTCCCTCTGACTGGAATTGCATTACAACAACAGGCAGCGTAATCATGAACAGCAACAGCACATGCATGGAGTAATGTCAAAAGAAATTTGGATACAACGGTTTTGCTTATTTTTGTTTTAGAATGGTGAAAGTGGAGTAGGGTGAATGTTTTTCTTTTCTTTTTTTCTAAATTTGGTTACAACATTTATTATCTCGACAAGTTTGCTGTTTCTAAAGCATGCTTCTTTTTGAAGTCTGCAGTGTGATTGTTTGTCACTTGGTGTCAGTGTAAGGACAAATAATGCTTCCACAAGGTTACAATTATATACACAAGAGCCATCCCCTTCCTTTAAAACAGTCGAATGGAGGACGTTTCTGTGTGTGAAGGACTAGACACAATTTAATCGCTAAAAATTTTTATTCTGAAAAACTGTCAGATTGTAATAACGGGTGTGGCGGAACAATCCTATTTGAGTGTATGAGTGTAGCGATTTGAAAGTTGCTTCATTTCGCTGTTTCATCTTTACGCCATGGAACAAAGGCGATGCCTAACGTGGAGAACGAGGACAATATGGATTGTATACATTTTGGTTCTGGTCTGGAAGACCGCTTTGGGACAATTTAGATATTCAATTTCAGAGGAAGTTACAGAAGGAACTGCTGTTGGAAATATCGCAAAGGATTTAGGTCTCGATAAGGCTAAACTGAAACAGAGGGGGTACCGCATTGTCTCCGGCTCAGCAGAGCCTCCTTTCCGAGTAAACACAGATAATGGGATCTTGTATGTGAACCGAAAAATCGACAGAGAGAAAGTGTGTGACCGAAACAAGATGTGTGTTATCGACCTAAAAACAGTGTTAGAAAATCCACTCGAGGTGCACTACGTGGCAGTGGAGATTCTGGATGTAAACGACCACGCACCGATCTTTCCTGAAAAAGAAAATACGTTGGAAATTTCTGAATCTGCACTACCAGGAGCACGATTTCAGTTACAAGCAGCCCGTGATGCCGATAGTGGTTCGCTGTCTGTCCAGCAGTACAAGCTGAGTCACAATGAACATTTCCGTTTAGAAGTGAAAGACCGGGGCGAAGACCGTAAAACGCCGAGTTTAGTCCTTCAAAGATCACTTGATAGAGAATCTGTTAAAACTCATGTGTTGCTTCTGACAGCCTTTGATGGAGGTAAACCTCCCAGATCTGGTAACATGACAATAATTGTTAATGTTTCCGATGTTAATGACAACCCTCCTGTTTTCAGTAAGGAGGCATATAGTGCGCACCTCAAAGAAAATTCTCCTTTTGGTACGACTGTGATTCAAGTTAATGCAACAGACCTGGATGAAGGATTAAATGGTGAGGTTGTGTATTCATTTGGAAATGACGTGGAAGCACGGGTACGTGAACGTTTTGACTTAAATCCGGTTACTGGAGAAATTATAGTGGCGGGACTCATAGACTTTGAAGAGAGCGGCAGGTATGAAATCGACATTCAAGCATCCGACAAAGGAGCAGCTACAATGACAACAGACAAAATCGTCATTATTAATATAATTGACGTAAATGACAATGCACCAGAGATTGAAGTGACATCTTTTTCTCATGCACTCCCTGAAAATTCAAAACCAGGAACCACAGTGGCGTTAATTAGTGTCAAAGACTCCGATTCTGATTTGAATGGAAAAGTAGTATGTTATGTAAGCAAAGATGCACCCTTTTTGCTCGCACCTTCTTTACAAAGTAACATGTATTCTCTAGTAACGAAACAGGTTTTAGACAGAGAACAACAATCCCAGTATAATGTGCTGATAGTTGCTAAAGACGCAGGCGAACCTTCCTTATCATCGGAGAAAAGTATAAATATTGTTATTTCAGATGTGAATGACAACAGCCCTGAGTTCTTACAGAATCCATATACTTTCTACATAACTGAGAATAATAGCCCAGGGGCGTCGATCTTCTCAGTGGCATCCCGAGACAATGATGAGGGAAGTAATGCTCTTATTTCATATCTTATCTTAAGAGAAAGGGGGGGAGAAAATACGCTCACCTCTTTTCTAAACATTAATTCTGAAAATGGAGAAATTGTGGCACTGAAAAGTTTTGACTTTGAAATGCTGAAAACTTTCCAGTTCCAAGTTGTTGCCTCAGATTCTGGAACTCCCTCGCTAAGCAACAATGTCACAGTCAACGTCTTCATCCTGGATCAGAACGATAATGCACCAGTCATCCTGTTTCCACTCAGCTCCAACGGTTCTGCTCAAGGTGTGGAGGAGATTCCCCGAAACGTCAACGCAGGACACTTGGTGACTAAAGTCAGAGCCTATGACGCTGATATAGGATATAACGGCTGGTTGCTCTTTTCACTGCAGGAAGTGACTGACCACAGTCTCTTTTCTTTGGACCGCTATACAGGACAGATCAGAACACTTCGCTCGTTCACAGAGACAGACGAGGCTGAGCATAAACTGGTAATACTGGTCAAAGACAACGGCAACGTCTCTCTCTCAGCAACAGCTACTGTGATTGTCAAACTTGTGGAGCCCAAAGAGGCTTTTGCAGCTTCTGATGTTAAAAGTGCAGCAAAAGATGACGAGGACAGTAATGTCATATTTTACCTCATGATAACTTTGGGCACAGTTTCTGTACTTTTTCTCGTCAGCATCATCGTGCTGATTACAATGCAGTGCTCCAAATCCACAGACTATACTTCTAAATACCTGCCAGAGGCTAATTATGATGGGACACTGTGTCACAGCATCCAGTACAGATCAGGAGAGAAGCGGTACATGCTAGTTGGACCCAGAATGAGTATAGGATCTACTATAGTTCCGGGAAGCCATGGAAATACACTCGTGCTTCCTGATAGGAGACGGACACCTGAAGAGGTAGGGTTATTTTATATTAGCTAACAGTGGCTTAATGAGTTTTTTGACTGGTATATGGAAGAATTTGATTTCATTTAAAGCGTTTTTAGTTCAATTTTTATTATATTTAACAAGAGTAATACTTTTACCAGTACTCTGTGTTCACTCTCCATGATGCTGATTTGTTACTGGTGCCACAAATGCCGTTTTCCTCTTCCACTTGTGGGTTTTTGGTAAGGTTATTTGTGTGGTATTTTTTGCTGATGTTTTCTACTTAGTATATTTTAACTACACAGTTAGAGTAAAGTACAACACATATTGTGTATATTTCCAAATGTATTCGAGTGTCCAGAGTTGGGCTTTGTGCAAAATCCGGTCCTATCGGTCAATAAAGACCTGTTTACGTCAGCGTGAGAATATAACTCATCCGGGGGATTTTAATTTTTAATTTTTTTTTAAACTGTAGTCTGTGTAAATAACAAAACCTAACGCTTGATGTCAGTGTAGTTCAGTGTTTCTCTGTATTTGGCAGTACCTTACGTCACGAGTGGTATTTCAACCGAGCCGATATGCTATTTTTCTTTCAAATAGCAAATTTCAAGGTAAGATCGTGATTCACGGCAACCAGTGTGCTTTATTACGAGAGCATTCCCCCAAAACAGATCCTGGTTAACGTACAGGATCATCGGACACTGGCTGGCTTTGCAAGCAGGGATTTTATGGACTATTTTCAGTCATCTTTCAGTCATCTTTGTCATGGAACAAAGGGAAGGCAAAGGACGGAAGGACCGGCGTTCTTGGTTCGTCTTCATAATTGTTTTGGTTATTTTATGTAGCGGAGCTTTTGCACAGATCAGATATTCCATATCCGAGGAGGTTCAAGATGGAACCATCGTGGGAAATATAGCTAAGGATTTGGGGCTTGATAAGAGTGCACTCACAGGCAGAGGATACCGCATTGTAACAGGCTCAACGGAATCACTGTTCCAGGTGAATCAAAACGATGGCATCCTGTATGTGAAAAGAAGGATAGACAGGGAAGAGGTGTGCGAACGAAGCAGTGCATGCACCATCAACCTAAAAACCGTGCTAGAAAACCCACTAGAGATTCACTATGTGGCAGTGGAAATACTAGATATAAATGATCATTCTCCCGTTTTTCCAGAGAAAGAGAAAAGGCTTGAAATTTCCGAGTCGGCTCTACCAGGAGCGAGATTTCAGCTACAGGCCGCGCGTGACCCCGATGTGGGCCAATTCGCAATTCAGCAATATAAACTCAGTCATAATGAATATTTTAGAGTAGAAGTAAAGGACCGTGGCAAAGACCAGAAAATACCATTCTTAGTTCTGCAGAAGCAGTTAGACAGAGAAACAAACGAGAAGCACAAGTTACGTTTAACAGCTGTTGATGGAGGGAAACCGGCGAAATCAGGCGATATAGAAATCACTGTGGATGTACTTGATATTAATGACAATTCCCCAGTGTTCACCAAAGAGCTGTATTCTGCTACACTTAAAGAAAACATCCCCACTGGCACTGTCGTCATTCAAGTGAATGCAACAGATTTGGACCAGGGAGCAAACGGTGAAATAATATATTCATTTGGTAACGAAGTCGATCCAAAAATAATGGAGCTTTTTAGTATAGATGCAAACACTGGCGAAATGCATGTAACAGGTAAATTAGATTTCGAGAAAAGTACAAGTTATGAAATTGATATTCAGGCATCTGATAAGGCACATGTTCCATTAAAAACTGGCAAGAGTGTTCTGATAACCGTTGCTGACGTGAATGACAATGCACCTGAGATAGAAGTGACATCATTTTCTAGTTCTATCAAGGAAGATTCAAAGATAGGAACTACAGTGGCCCTCATTAGTGTCACTGATTTAGACTCTGGAATCAATGGTAAGGTCATTTGCGCAATCAAACAAGGAGTCCCGTTTACGTTATCTCCATCATTACAAGAAAATATGTACGCTATAGTTACCATCTCCCGGTTAGACAGAGAAATTACTTCTCAATATGATGTCACGATTATTGCAAAGGACTCAGGTGAACCTCCCCATTTAACTGAAAAGACTATAAGCGTGGTTATATCAGATGTAAACGACAACAGTCCAATGTTTTCAACAAGTCCTTACACGTTTTATATCACAGAGAATAACAGTCCAGGAGCCTCCGTATTTGCGGTGAAAGCCTCTGATCGTGATGAAAATGACTGTGCACGCGTTTCCTATCATATAATCAGAGACGGAAGTGAAGAAAATAAAATCAGTTCATTTCTAAATATAAACTCGGATAATGGGGAGATTTTAGCCCTGAAAAGTTTTGACTTTGAAACGCTGAAAACTTTCCAGTTCCAAGTTGTTGCCTCAGATTCGGGAACTCCGTCACTAAGCAACAATGTCACAGTCAACGTCTTCATCCTGGATCAGAACGACAACGCTCCAGTCATCCTGTATCCACTCACCTCCAACGGCTCTGCTCAAGGTGTGGAGGAGATTCCCCGAAACGTCAACGCAGGACACTTGGTGACTAAAGTTAGAGCCTATGACGCTGATATAGGATATAACGGCTGGTTGCTCTTTTCACTGCAGGAAGTGACTGACCACAGTCTCTTTGCTTTGGACCGCTATACAGGACAGATCAGAACACTTCGCTCATTCACAGAGACAGACGAGGCTGAGCATAAACTGCTCATACTGGTCAAAGACAACGGCAACGTTTCTCTCTCAGCAACAGCTACTGTGATTGTCAAACTTGGGGAGCCCAAAGAGGCTTTTGCAGCTTCTGATGTTAAAAGTGCAGCAAAAGATGATGAGGACAGTAATGTCATATTTTACCTCATGATAACTTTGGGCGCAGTTTCTGTACTTTTTCTCGTCAGCATCGTAGTGCTGATTGCGATGCAGTGCTCCAAATCCACAGACTATACGTCTAAATATTTGCCAGAGACTAATTATGATGGGACACTGTGTCACAGCATCCAGTACAGATCAGGAGAGAAGCGGTACATGCTAGTTGGACCCAGAATGAGTATAGGATCTACTATAGTACCTGGAAGTCATGCGAATACACTCGTGCTTCCTGACAGGAGGAGAACATCTGAGGTAAGGCATACCTTAAAATATGACGTTCTTCCCCTAAGTTGTACATTTATTTTTAATCACTAGTCATACAAAAATGCATCCTTTTCATCTCCCTCACCTCGATCAGAGCAGCTGTGATATTTTAAAGTGTCTCATTGGACATTATTATAATACCTTGTTATTCTGAAATTATTGAGCAACAAATCAAGGTTGATTTATTTCAGACAAGTGAGTGTTTTTAGCTACCAGTCAATTAATGAGATACAAAAATGTGCGGGACTCACTCAGTGAAAGCAATTTGCAAACTAAATAACTATCCTTGGTGCTGAAAAGTGCCTTGCTTCGTTTCAAGGTAATTCTGAAGTGACACGATTTGCTTAACTCGTGAGATAACAACAATACAAATTTAAAATACTCGCTGGTACTGCGTGAAAAAAAGAGATCATAGTTTTTTTTTAATTCGTGTTGGATTTGTAATCTTCTGATGGACACTAAGTCTCTTCTTCGCTTTTCATAAACCGATCGTACTGCTCTAATAATCCAATATGAAGCCAATTTTCTGTAATGAGAATAAAACTCGCATGGTGTCAGTGCGATATAGAAAACCTTCCACCCACAAGCTTGTCCTTACTGCTTTTTGGTTCCACCTCTTAGCTATTTCACATCGACAAGGGGAGTATCGTTTCGCGGATTGTTCTCTGGGTTTACACCAGTTTATGCATGTACAAATATCACAGGAGTGTTTGCAAGAACGAGGTTGTTCTTTTTTTGCATTTCCAACAGATTTATAGTCATTGTGATGGATTATTGAAAAATTTCGTTTTCACCATGGAACAAAGAAAACGCCAGTCGGAAATGAGGAGAGGATATCTGGTCGGATGCGTATTTGCTGTGCTTTTGTGGACTGTAGCATCAGCGCAGTTGCGATACTCGATCTCCGAGGAGGTTAACGAAGGAACTGTGGTTGGAAACATAGCAAGAGATCTGGGATTAGATAAAAACATGTTGAAAGACCGGAAGTATCGGATTGTTTCAAGTAATGCGGATCCCCTGTTCTATGTGAATCCAAACGATGGTGTTCTGTATGTGAGCAGAAAGATTGACAGAGAGGAAGTGTGTGCGCAGAGCAGTGCGTGTGTAATAAATGTTAAAACTGTGCTAGAAAACCCACTGGAGGTCCATTATGCTAGAGTAGAAGTGCTGGATATAAATGATCATTCACCCAGCTTCCAAGACAACCAGACAACCCTTGAGATTTCAGAGTCAGTATTACCGGGGACACGATTTCAGCTGAAGGCAGCACGTGACCAAGACAGTGGACAGTTTTCCGTGCAGCAGTATAAACTTAGCAACAACGATCACTTCCGATTGGAAATTAAGGATAAAGGAGATGATGGAAAAATACCTATTTTAGTTGTTCAAAAATCCTTAGACAGGGAAACTGCAGGGAGCCATGTATTATCACTGACGGCGCTGGATGGGGGTAAACCTCCGAAATCAAGCGAAATGAATATTCTGGTAAATGTTCTTGATGTTAATGATAACGCTCCTGCTTTCTCTAAAGATGATTATTCTGTTACGCTCAATGAAAATACACCACTTGGTACAATAGTCGTACAAGTAAATGCAATAGACTTAGATGATGGACCTAACGGAGATGTAGTTTATTCATTTGGTAAGAGTATAAATCAAAAAGATTTAAATCTCTTTGCTATCAGTCCATTAACAGGAGAGTTAAGCGTTAAAGGATTGATAAACTATGAGGAGAGGGAAAAATACGAAATAGAAATCCAGGCGTCAGATAAAGGTATGGCTCCTCTAACTACAGAAAAGAGCGTAAAAATAAAGATTGTTGACTTGAATGATAACGCACCTGAGATTGAGGTAACATCATTTTCAAGCTCAATACCAGAAGATTCCAGGCCTGGAACTACAGTAGCTCTTATTAGTGTAAACGACTTGGATTCTGGTCTTAATGGAAAAGTTATTTGTTTCGTAGGTGAGGATGTTCCGTTTGCTTTATCACCATCTTTACAGGATAAGATGTTTTCATTAGTGACCAAATCCCCTCTGGACAGAGAGAAACAGTCCCAATATGAGTTGACAATAACGGCAAAAGACGCAGGTCAGCCTCCGTTATCATCTGAAAAGACAATAAGCGTTACGGTGTCAGATGTGAATGACAACAGTCCAGAGTTTTCACTCAGCCCATATACTTTCTATGTTACTGAGGGGAATAATCCAGGAGCTTCGGTGTTTTCTATTAAAGCCTCTGATCGTGATGAGAATGACAATGCGCGCATTTCCTATCATATTATCAGAGACGGAAGTGAGGATAATAAAGTCACTTCGTTTCTAAACATAAACTCTGAAAATGGCGAAATTTTAGCGCTGAAAAGTTTTGACTTTGAAACACTGAAAACGTTTCAGTTCCAAGTTGTTGCCTCAGACTCTGGAACTCCGCCACTAAGCAACAACGTCACAATCAACGTCTTCGTCTTGGATCAGAACGACAACGCTCCAGTCATCCTGTATCCACTCAGCTCCAATGGTTCTGCTCAAGGTGTGGAGGAGATTCCCCGAAACGTCAACGCAGGACACTTGGTGACTAAAGTCAGAGCCTATGACGCTGATATAGGATATAACGGCTGGTTGCTCTTTTCACTGCAAGAAGTTACTGACCATAGTCTCTTTGCTTTGGACCGCTATACAGGACAGATCAGAACACTTCGCTCATTCACAGAGACAGACGAGGCTGAGCATAAACTGCTCATACTGGTCAAAGACAACGGCAACGTTTCTCTCTCAGCAACAGCTACTGTGATTGTCAAACTTGTGGAGCCCAAAGAGGCTTTTGCAGCTTCTGATGTTAAAAGTGCGACAAAAGATGATGAGGACAGTAATGTCATATTTTACCTCATGATAACTTTGGGCGCAGTTTCTGTACTTTTTCTCGTCAGCATCATCGTGCTGATTGCAATGCAGTGCTCCAAATCCACAGACTATACTTCTAAATATCTGCCAGAGACTAATTATGATGGGACACTGTGTCACAGCATCCAGTACAGATCAGGGGAGAAGCGGTACATGCTAGTTGGACCCAGAATGAGTATAGGATCTACTATAGTTCCGGGCAGTCATGCAAATACACTTGTGCTTCCTGATAGGAGACGCACATCTGAAGAGGTAAGGAATATTCAACATTTTCCAATTAAATAAATGCACAGTACATTCGCATTCATGCATTGATTATAGTTTGTGGAAATTTGTGTTTACAACTAATACTTATGGAAACAACTTGAGCGATACCCGAGAACATCTGCCAAGATTTTATTCGTAAGAATTATTCTTCTCTCTCTGTGTCAGTATAAAATTAAATGAGCTAGGCTTTTCTTTAAAATACGACAGATAAGTCATTTTAGACATAGAGTATGTTTAATATATTAAATGCCATTCTAAAGTCAAACAACTTTTAAAAAACATCCAGCTGCAAAGACAGATTATGGAGCTAAAACAGATTTAAAAAAAATCTGTCTTTTAATTAGGGTTTTTTTTTTACGTTTTTTTTCTTAATATGAACGATAACAACGCATAACTCAACTGGACCAAGGTGAAGTTTCTGACTATCGCTATCCATGGTGTTGAAAATCCTGTTTAAAGGATATGTAGTTGTAACTCATATAACGAACCAGGAATCTGAACTTGTTCTTGGCAACAATTGTAACGATACAGAGTAAACATTTAATATTCGTACATGATGAGAATACAACAAAAGAAGCATTGGGTTGGTATTACCCCAGGGTACTCATTTTACTTATTTTTAACTAATGCATTACTAGTGTGTTGTCTGCAGTTAGACTTTTGGTCATGTGGTGTCAGTATAATGGAAGCAAAGTCAGGATTAATCGTTTGTCGTTACTGTGTGTATGTTTTAGATGTTTGGACTCATAATTTAAGCACACAAGAAGGAATAGCCTCAGCCACAGTAGCGTGTGATTGAAGGTGAAGGCTTGTCTCTTTTCAACTATCGATCGCGTTTGGTCACAGATTTACAGGCAGATACAGAACAGTGTACCATTTAGCTGGTACGCTAATACTTCGTTTCACCGAAGAGAAACACTTGGTCGCATGGTGTCAGTACAATATCACAAGTCAGCAGTGTGTGACGTTGTCTCATTGTAATGTGGTTCCTCCTCCTGATAAGGCTCTCACTTCGACGTTACCGCATTCTCTTCTGTTCTCATTCTTCCCTGTAACTGCGATCATTTTATTCCTATTTTTTCCTATTTTTTTAAGAACAGGATTGTTTACAATAGGGAAAAACACTGTGTTCTATCACGACGTCGCGATGTTTTCTGTGATAGATCTTTGAACATTAAGGACAAGACCATGGAACAAAGAAAACGTGAACGAGAAATAGCGAGAGGATATCTGGTTGGATGTGTAGCTGTTGTGCTTTTGTGGACTGTAGCATCAGCGCAATTACGGTATTCGATCTCTGAAGAAGTTGAAGACGGAACTATGGTTGGAAACATAGCAAGAGATCTGGGATTAGATAAAAACACGTTGAAAGACCGGAAGTATCGGATTGTTTCAAGTAATGCGGATCCCCTTTTCTATGTGAATCCAAACGACGGTGTTCTGTATGTGAGCAGAAAGATTGACAGAGAGGAGGTGTGTGCGCAGAGCACTGCGTGTGTAATAAATGTGAAAACAGTGCTAGAAAACCCGCTGGAGGTCCATTATGTGGAAGTGGAGGTTGTAGATATAAATGACCATGAGCCCATTTTCCACGAAAAAGACAAGAAATTGGAGATTTCAGAGTCAGTGTTGCCCGGAGCACGAATCCAGCTGAAAGCTGCGCTTGATCGAGACATTGGTCAGTTTTCCGTGCAGCAGTATAAACTTAGCAACAACGACCATTTCCGTTTGGAAGTTAAGGATAAAGGAGACGATGGTAAAATACCTATTTTAGTTGTTCAAAAATCTTTAGACAGAGAAGTAGCAGGAAGCCATTCACTAATACTGAAGGCCCTTGATGGGGGCAAACCTCCGAAATCAGGTGACATGAATATCCTGGTAAATGTGTTGGATATTAATGATAACGCACCTGCTTTCCCGAAACATGATTATTCTTTTACACTCAGTGAAAATATTCCCCTCGGCACAATAGTCGTACAAGTAAATGCAACGGATTTGGATGATGGGCCTAACGGAGAGATAGTTTACTCATTTAGCAACAGTATGAATCAAAATATATTAAATCTATTTGACATTAATTCAATGACAGGGGAAATAACTGTTAAAAATTTAATAGATTACGAAGAAAGGGACAAATATGAAATAGAAATCCAGGCATCGGATAAAGGCCTGGCTCCTCTTGCCACAGAAAAAAGCGTCATAATCAAGATAGTTGATGTGAATGATAACGCACCTGAGATTGAGGTTACTTCGTTTTCAAATTCCATCCCTGAAGATTCCAGGCCTGGAACTACAGTAGCTCTTATTAGTGTAAATGATTTGGATTCTGGTCTTAATGGAAAAGTGATCTGCAGTGTAAATGAAGATGTACCGTTCATTCTATCAACATCCTTAAAAGACAAGATGTTTTCATTAGTGACCAAATCCCCTCTGGACAGAGAGAAACAGTCACAATATGAGTTGACAATAACGGCAAAAGACGCAGGTCAGCCACAGTTATCATCTGAAAAGACAATACGCGTTACGGTGTCAGATGTGAATGACAACCGTCCAGAGTTTTCACTCAGCCCATATACTTTCTATGTTACTGAGGGGAATAATCCAGGAGCTTCGGTGTTTTCTATTAAAGCCTCTGATCGTGATGAGAATGACAATGCGCGCATTTCCTATCATATTATCAGAGACGGAAGTGAGGATAATAAAGTCACTTCATTTCTAAACATAAACACTGAAAATGGCGACGTTTTAGCGCTGAAAAGTTTTGATTTTGAAACAATGAAAACTTTCCAGTTCCAAGTTGTTGCCTCAGATTCTGGAACTCCGTCACTAAGCAACAATGTCACAGTCAACGTCTTCATCCTGGATCAGAACGATAATGCTCCAGTCATCCTGTATCCACTCAGCTCCAACGGTTCTGCTCAAGGTGTGGAGGAGATTCCCCGAAATGTCAACGCAGGACACTTGGTGACTAAAGTCAGAGCCTATGACGCTGATATAGGATATAACGGCTGGCTGCTCTTTTCACTGCAGGAAGTTACTGACCACAGTCTCTTTGCTTTGGACCGCTATACAGGACAGATCAGAACACTTCGCTCATTCACAGAGACAGACGAGGCTGAGCATAAACTGCTCATACTGGTCAAAGACAACGGCAACGTTTCTCTCTCAGCAACAGCTACTGTGATTGTCAAACTTGTGGAGCCTAAAGAGGCTTTTGCAGCTTCTGATGTTAAAAGTGCAGCTAAAGATGACGAGGACAGTAACGTCATATTTTACCTGATGATAACTTTGGGCGCAGTTTCTGTACTTTTTCTCGTCAGCATCATCGTGCTGATTGCAATGCAGTGCTCCAAATCAACAGACTATACTTCTAAATATCTGCCAGAGACTAATTATGATGGGACACTGTGTCACAGCATCCAGTACAGATCAGGAGAGAAGCGGTACATGCTAGTTGGACCCAGAATGAGTATAGGATCTACTATAGTTCCGGGCAGTCATGCAAATACTCTAGTGCTTCCTGACAGGAGGAGGACCTCTGAAGAGGTAAGAGATATTAAAAGTTTTTATTTTATTTTACGAAATAAGCATATTTCTATTCATGAATTTGTGATGGCTTAAGAAAGCTTACGTAGTCATAACCAGACCTCTTACAAAAATCCTAATGTGTTTCTGGCAACATATGCAGTATTTTTTGTCCTAAAACATTTTTCCACGTTTGTCATATTTTGATGCTTCTTAACCTGACACTTAGCAGTTTATAACATACTTATGTTTATCTAATATATGTAAATATCAATCCTTACGTAACCATCTTAATGGGCCGTAGTTTTCCTTGTGGTTTGTAATTGCTGTCCATGGTGCTGAAAAGGATTCCCATGCTTTCTCTGTTCCTCGAATATTACAAGCACAAAAAGACAAACGTACAGTTTGTAGATAATTTAACGTATTGTTTTGGCTTTAGAAAATAACGTTAGATCATTTTCTGAAAGGCCGTGTTTTTGTTTTGTTTTTTATTAGGGGAAGCATTGAGATCTCTTATTGACTCTGGACACCACGTCTTTATCTTGTCTTGTGGCTTGACAGTATGAGTTGTAGCCAAGTATAAAACAATTTTGCATTAAGCAGATGTGATAAAAACTGGACGAATTCTCTGCTGTGAGACACCTGCTCGCATGGTGTCAGTGCGATAACAAAAATCAGCAGCTCAAGATATTGTCGTCATACCTTTGTAATCCGTCCTCCTCACACCAGTCTCAGTACAACATTAGCGCAGTTTTTCTGTTCTTATTCTAGTCTGCGTTTGCCTCATTTTACCTGTTTAAAAAGGGAATATTTGTAATCAGGTAACCCCTGGAGTCTTTTTTAAACGTCAAAAAACTATTAGTGATGGATTACTGGTGATTTTGGATAAAACCATGGAACAAAGAAAACGCCAGTCGGAAATGAGGAGAGGATGTCTGGTAGGATGTGTAGCTGCTGTGCTTTTGTGGACTGTAGCCTCAGCGCAATTACGATATTCGATCTCTGAAGAAGTTAAAGAAGGAACTATAGTTGGAAACATAGCAAGAGATCTGGGATTAGATAAAAACACGTTGAAAGACCGGAAGTATCGGATTGTTTCAAGTAACGATGATCCCCTTTTCTACGTGAATCCAAACGATGGCGTTCTGTATGTGAGTCGGAAGATTGACAGAGAGGAGGTGTGCGTGCAGAGCAGTGCGTGTGTGATAAATGTGAAAACAGTGCTAGAAACCCCACTGGAGGTCCACTATGTTGAAGTGGAAGTTTTGGATGTAAATGACCATTCACCTACTTTTTCGGAAAATAGTGCTACACTGGAGATTTCAGAGTCAGTGTTCCCCGGGACACGATTTCAGCTGAAAGCCGCCCGGGATCGAGACAGTGGTCAGTTTTCAGTGCAGCGATATATAATTAGCAACAACGAACATTTCCGTTTGGAGGTTAAGGATAAACGAGATGACATAAAAATACCAATTTTAGTTGTTCAAAAATCTTTAGACAGGGAAAATGCAAGAAGCCATTCACTAATAGTGACAGCACTTGATGGGGGTAAACCTCCGAAATCTGGTAACATGAATATTCTCGTAAATGTTTTGGATGTTAATGATAACGCGCCTATTTTTTCTAAAGACGTTTATTCAGTGACACTAAATGAAAATGTTCAGGTAGGAACACCAATTATTCAGGTAAATGCAACAGACTTGGATGATGGCCCTAACGGAGATGTGGTTTACTCATTTAGCAACAGTATGCATCAAAACATATTAAGCATTATTGATATTAATTCACTAACAGGACAATTAACTGTTAAAGGTTTAATAGATTATGAGGAGCAGGACGGATATGAAATAGAAATCCAGGCATCAGATAGAGGCCTGGCTCCTCTAACTACAGAAAAAAGTGTAAATATTAAGATAATTGATGTGAATGATAACGCACCTGAGATTGAGGTAACATCATTTTCAAGCTCAATACCAGAAGATTCCAGGCCTGGAACTACAGTAGCTCTTATTAGTGTAAATGATTTGGATTCTGGTCTTAATGGAAAAGTGATCTGCAGTGTAAATGAAGATGTACCGTTCATTCTATCAACATCATTAAAAGACAAAATGTTTTCATTAGTGACCAAATCCCCTCTGGACAGAGAGAAACAGTCACAATATGAGTTGACAATAACGGCAAAAGACGCAGGTCAGCCTCCGTTATCATCTGAAAAGACAATAAGTGTTACGGTGTCAGATGTAAATGACAACAGTCCAGAGTTTTCACTCAGCCCATATACTTTCTATGTTACTGAGGGGAATAATCCAGGATCGTCAGTGTTTTCTGTTAAAGCCTCTGATCGTGATGAGAATGACAATGCGCGCATTTCCTATCATATTATCAGAGACGGAAGTGAAGATAACAAAGTCACTTCATTTCTAAACATAAACACTGAAAATGGCGACGTTTTAGCGCTGAAAAGTTTTGACTTTGAAACACTGAAAACGTTTCAGTTCCAAGTTGTTGCCTCAGACTCTGGAACTCCGCCACTAAGCAACAACGTCACAATCAACGTCTTCGTCTTGGATCAGAACGACAACGCTCCAGTCATCCTGTATCCACTCAGCTCCAACGGTTCTGCTCAAGGTGTGGAGGAGATTCCCCGAAACGTCAACGCAGGACACTTGGTGACTAAAGTCAGAGCCTATGACGCTGATATAGGATATAACGGCTGGTTGCTCTTTTCACTGCAAGAAGTTACTGACCACAGTCTCTTTGCTTTGGACCGCTATACAGGACAGATCAGAACACTTCGCTCATTCACAGAGACAGACGAGGCTGAGCATAAACTGGTAATACTGGTCAAAGACAACGGCAACGTTTCTCTCTCAGCAACAGCTACTGTGATTGTCAAACTTGTGGAGCCCAAAGAGGCTTTTGCAGCTTCTGATGTTAAAAGTGCAGCAAACGATGATGAGGACAGTAATGTCATATTTTACCTCGTGATAACTTTGGGCGCAGTTTCTGTACTTTTTCTCGTCAGCATCATCGTGCTGATTGCAATGCAGTGCTCCAAATCCACAGACTATACTTCTAAATATCTGCCAGAGACTAATTATGATGGGACACTGTGTCACAGCATCCAGTACAGATCAGGGGAGAAGCGGTACATGCTAGTTGGACCCAGAATGAGTATAGGATCTACCATAGTACCTGGCAGCCATGCAAATACACTTGTGCTTCCCGACAGGAGGAGAGCATCCGAGGAGGTAAGACATTTGCGTCACATTTCCTGGTCTCAATCCTTACTTACATTTGTTTTATTAGTAGCGCGTCTGGAATGAAATTAATGGCATGCTTCGTAACGAAATAACCATTTATGACGACGACAAGGTCGTGAATATTTACTATTCTTAAAGTAATCAAAAAACAACTCGTGCAATTTCTCTTTGAACAGTGATGAACGTGGGATTTTTTTTTCACAATCTCCACTGTTTCTCTTCTTTCAACAGTTTCCTTCTCTTCTATTCCCAACCTCCTTTTGCTTAAAATACTGGCATAAATGAAATAAGGAGCCTGAGCAATCCAAAAGCCTCAGCATGTGTCAGGCAGCACTATAGTGCACAGCATTAGCAGTTCTTTATTGGACTCGCTTGATTGAGTTTCTATTGAACTGAAATATTTTTTTATACTTACTGATGTTAACGCAGCGTGTTGACTCATATCACTTAATTTTGTCGTGTAATAACTGTTTCTTGTGTAATGTTATGCAGACCCTTCTGATGTTTTTGAGATTTGTCACTTTTTTTTGTCAAACATGAAAAAATCTGTTATAGTATTTTTCCCTGCAGTGAGAACGCAGATCGAGTGGTGTCAGTGTAATCCAAACAGGAAGCCTTGCACGAGTTTCCCACCAGGGTTGTTTGGTTCCATCTCTTTTTTCGCGGCCGTTGTTGAGCTTACTGCCGTGTTTCTTTGGCATTATATCCGTCATTGTAGACAGAAGATGAGTATTTTCATATAAGGAACGTTTGGATTTTGTCGTTATGTTGCAGCAATCGATTATCTGAAGGTATACTTGTGATCTAGGGTGTAACCATGGAACAAAGAAGACACGAGAGGCGAAGTGGGAGAGGATCTTTCCTTGGCTGCATGGCTGCTGTGCTTTTGTGTACTGTGGCTTCGGCGCAGATGCGATATTCAGTCTCGGAGGAAGTTAACGAAGGGACTGTGGTAGGAAACATCGCAAAAGATCTGGGAATAGATAAAAGCACGTTAAAAGAGAGAAAGTATCGGATTGTTAATAGTGATGTAGATCCCCTTTTCCATGTAAATCCAAATGACGGTGTTCTGTATGTGAGCCGGAAGATTGACAGAGAAGAGGTGTGCGCGGAGAGCACTTCGTGTTTAATAAATCTGAAAACTGTACTAGAAAACCCGCTGGAGATACATTACGTTGCAGTGGAGGTGTTGGATGTAAATGACCACTCTCCTCGTTTTCCACAGGAAGAGAAAAGGCTGGAAATTTCAGAGTCTGCGTTACCCGGTGTACGTATACCGTTACAGCCCGCACGAGATCCAGACGGCGGTCCTTTTACCATTCAGCAGTATAAACTTAGCTCAAACGACCACTTTCGGTTAGAAGTAAAGGATAAGGGAGAAGATGGGAAAATACCAATATTAATTGTGCAGAAATCTTTGGATAGGGAAGCAGCGGGAACCCATTCATTAGCACTGACGGCCCTGGATGGGGGCAAACCTGCTAAATCTGGAGAGATGAAAATTCTAATATATGTTTTGGACATTAATGATAACGCACCTGTTTTCTCCCAAGATGTTTATTCTGTTACGCTTAATGAAAATGCTCCTGTAGGTACAGTAGTCGTCCAAGTGAATGCAACGGATTTAGATGACAGCCAAAACGGAGATGTCGTTTATTCATTTAGCAGTGTTGTTCATTCTAGGTTATTGAAGCTTTTTGACATAAACCCTGTGACAGGTGAGATAACTGTAAAAGGGCAGATAGACTATGAGGAGAAGGACAAATATGAAATTGAAATTCAAGCATCAGATAAAGGTCTGGCTCCTCTATCAACACAAAAGAGTGTAAATATTAAGATAGTTGATGTGAATGACAATGCGCCTGAGATTGAAGTTACTTCATTTTCCAGCTCCATCCCAGAAGATTCCAGGCCTGGAACTACAGTAGCTCTTATAAGTGTAAATGATTTGGATTCTGGTCTTAATGGAAAAGTCATTAGTTCCTTAGGTGACGATGTTCCGTTTGCATTGTCACCATCTTTACAGGACAAAATGTTTTCATTAGTGACCAAATCCCCTCTGGACAGAGAGAAACAGTCGCAATACGAGTTGACAATAACAGCAAAAGACGCAGGTCAGCCTCCGTTATCATCTGAAAAGACTATAAGCGTTACGGTGTCCGATGTGAATGACAACCGTCCAGAGTTTTCACTCAGCCCATATACTTTCTATGTTACTGAGGGAAACAGTCCAGGAGCTTCAGTGTTTTCTGTTAAAGCCTCTGATCGTGATGAGAATGACAATGCGCGCATTTCCTATCATATTATTAGAGACGGAAGTGAAGATAATAAAGTCACTTCATTTCTAAACATAAACTCTGAAAATGGCGAAATTTTAGCGCTGAAAAGTTTTGACTTTGAAACGCTGAAAACTTTCCAGTTCCAAGTTGTTGCCTCAGATTCGGGAACTCCGTCACTAAGCAACAATGTCACAGTCAACGTCTTCATTCTGGATCAGAACGACAACGCTCCAGTCATCCTGTATCCACTCAGCTCCAACGGCTCTGCTCAAGGTGTGGAGGAGATTCCCCGAAACGTCAACGCAGGACACTTGGTGACTAAAGTCAGAGCCTATGACGCTGATATAGGATATAACGGCTGGTTGCTCTTTTCACTGCAGGAAGTGACTGACCACAGTCTCTTTGCTTTGGACCGCTATACAGGACAGATCAGAACACTTCGCTCATTCACAGAGACAGACGAGGCTGAGCATAAACTGCTCATTCTGGTCAAAGACAACGGCAACGTTTCTCTCTCAGCAACAGCTACTGTGATAGTCAAACTTGTGGAGCCCAAAGAGGCTTTTGCAGCTTCTGATGTTAAAAGTGCAGCAAAAGATGATGAGGACAGTAATGTCATATTTTACCTTATGATAACTTTGGGCGCGGTTTCTGTGCTTTTTCTCATAAGTATCATCGTGCTGATTGCAATGCAGTGCTCCAAATCCACAGACTATACTTCTAAATATCTGCCAGAGACTAATTATGATGGGACACTTTGTCACAGCATCCAGTACAGATCAGGGGAGAAGCGGTACATGCTAGTTGGACCCAGAATGAGTATAGGATCTACCATAGTACCTGGGAGCCATGCAAATACTCTAGTGCTTCCTGATAGGAGAAAGACATCTGAGGTAAGGCATATTTAAAGAACCTTTTTCCCAAAAGCTACTCTAAATGCATCAATATGCACCAGGCACAAACTGATTTGTTTAGTGTGAACCTTTATTTTATGACAAATGTATGTCAGAAAAAAGACATTATTATTTCAACACAGACTAAGAAAAAAAGAAAAGAAAGAAAGAAAAAAGAAAGAAAGAAAGAAAGAAAGAAAGAAAGAAAGAAAGAAAGAAAGAAAGAAAGAAAGAAAGAAAGAAAGAAAGAAAGAAAGAAAGAAAAAGAAAAAAACTTTTTTAAATTTACCTGAATCTATAGGTTTCACTGAGTCTGACTGAGTTGGATAACTTTTTAGTTAAAATGATGACGAGATTGTGATCATGGTAAAACTAAGAATTCTTTTGATGATTTGGCATGACATGGATTTGCTGCTTTTAAGTAGAACTTTGAAAAGTATGCACAATAGTGTTTATTTCTTTGACAAAGCACACTCTATGGTATATACTTTTCTATGGCCTTAGCATACTTTTAGAAAAAGGGGTACTCATTTGTTTAACTTGGCAAACTGTGTTTGTTGGTCATTACATTTTCCTTTAAGATCAGGAGGTTAGTAGATCTCAGTTGCTTGAACTGGACAAGAACAAATAGACGAAACGTCATAGTCTGTCTTTTCATGCTGTCTTGCCACCTTCATGTCCTTTTTCTTGAACATTATCTTTCATAACCCAAGATGACCATATTTTCTCTGGTAGTAGCAGATAAGATCAGTCTGCAAACAAAACTGACTGAATGTACTGTAGCAATAGACTACAAAAAGTTCAAATTCCTCTGGTGACTTGTGTAGGAAATGTAATATTGTCACAAAATGTAGCTAGAAATTCTTGAAGTCTATGGCAAGTGCTGTCCATGGTCCTGACCATGTTTATACTCACTTCACAGTAAACAGTCCCGACAGAGCTCTATTAGCTGTAACTGATATGACATATAAATCAAATTTAATGACATGAAGTAATTTAATTTACTGGTCATTTAGAGGGAATCTTCTCCACACTTTCAGATACTTTTTTTCTTTAAACGTTTTTTCAAGAGTGCACTACCTTATAATTTATTTACAAATACCCCTCAATTTATGTCGAAAACTTCAAAATAAGAATAACACATGAGTTTGAACTTTCGATTTAAGTTTCACATAGTTCTGATTTTCTGTAGTGATTGTTTTGCTCACAAGGTGTCAGTATAGTGAAAAGAGGCAGCATTAAATGTGTTTTCTATCGTTGCATTTTGGTTGAGCCTCTTGATAGCGTCCCGGTTTGGATATTACAGCAGTCGTTTCTGAGCTTGGGAATACGCTGTTCGTGCTTATGCTCGTTTTAGGAAAAGGGTGATTATTCTTTACTCATGGACGATTTGTACTGGATCGCTGCAGTGCTGGATTGCTCTTATAAGTGACACTGATGCTTTCGGGTGTAACCATGGAACAAAGAGGACATGAGAAAGGAATGGGGAGACGACGCGATGTCATCTGCATTGTTGTCCTGTTTTTGTGGAGCTTGGCGTCGGCACAATTAAGGTATTCAATCTCAGAGGAAACTGACGAGGGAACGGTTGTTGGAAACATCGCAAAAGATCTAGGATTAGATAAAAGCACACTGAAAACAAGGAAGTATCGGATTGTTTCTAGCGGTGCTGAACCCCTTTTCCACGTAAATCAGAACGATGGTATCCTGTATGTAAGCCGAAAGATCGACAGAGAAGAGGTGTGCGCGAAGAGCAGTACGTGTGTGATAAATGTTAAAACTGTGCTAGAAAACCCACTGGAGGTCCATTACGTAGCAGTAGATGTGCTCGATATAAATGACCATGCTCCAGTTTTTCCAGAGGAAAATAAAATACTGGAGATTTCAGAATCCGTTCTACCTGGAGCACGATTTCAGTTAAAACCTTCACGGGATCTAGACAGTGGTCAGTTTTCTGTGCAGCAGTATAAACTTAACCACAACGACCACTTCCGTTTAGAAGTGAGGGATAAAGGAGATGATGGTAAAATACCTATACTGGTTTTACAAAAAGCACTAGATAGGGAAGCAGCGCACAGTCACTCATTGGTGCTAACCGCACTAGATGGGGGGAAGCCACCAAAATCTGGAGACATGAACATTTTGGTAAATGTTTTGGATGTAAATGATAACACGCCCATTTTCTCAAAAGATCTTTATTCGGTTAAGCTCAATGAAAATGCTCCTGTAGGTACAGAAGTCATACAAGTGAATGCAACTGATCCAGATCACAGTCAGAACGGAGAGGTAGTTTACTCATTTGGCAACAGTGTGAGTAATAATGTGTTTAACCTTTTTGATATTGACCAGTCAACAGGAAAGATAACTGTAAAAGGTCTGCTAGATTATGAGCAAAAGGATAAATATGAGATTGAAATTCAGGCGTCAGATAGAGGTTTTGCGCCGTTAACTACGGAAAAGAGTGTAATTATTAAGATTGTTGATGTAAATGATAACGCACCGGAGATTGAGGTTACTTCATTTTCCAGCTCTATCCCAGAAGATTCCAGACCTGGAACTACAGTAGCTCTTATCAGTGTAAATGATTTGGACTCTGGAGTCAATGGAAAAGTCATTTGTTCCTTAGGTGACGATGTTCCGTTTGCATTGTCACCATCTTTACAAGACAAAATGTTTTCATTAGTGACCAAATCCCCTCTGGACAGAGAGAAACAGTCACAATACGAGTTGACAATAACAGCAAAAGACGCAGGTCAGCCTCAGTTATCATCTGAAAAGACAATAAGCGTTACGGTGTCCGATGTGAATGACAACCGTCCAGAGTTTTCACTCAGCCCATATACTTTCTATGTTACTGAGGGGAACAGTCCAGGAGCTTCGGTGTTTTCTGTTAATGCCTCTGATCGTGATGAGAATGACAATGCGCGCATTTCCTACCATATTATCAGAGATGGAAGTGAAGATAATAAATTCACTTCATTTCTAAACATAAACTCTGAAAATGGGGAAATTTTAGCACTGAAAAGTTTTGACTTTGAAACGCTGAAAACTTTCCAGTTCCAAGTTGTTGCCTCAGATTCTGGAACTCCCTCACTAAGCAACAATGTCACAGTCAACGTCTTCATCCTGGATCAGAATGACAACGCTCCAGTCATCCTGTATCCACTCAGCTCCAACGGCTCGACTAAAGGCGTAGAGGAGATTCCCCGAAACGTCAACGCAGGACACTTGGTGACTAAAGTCAGAGCCTATGACGCTGATATAGGATATAACGGTTGGCTGCTCTTTTCACTGCAGGAAGTGACTGACCACAGTCTCTTTGGTTTGGACCGCTACACAGGACAGATCAGAACACTTCGCTCATTCACAGAGACAGACGAGGCTGAGCATAAACTGGTAATACTGGTCAAAGACAACGGCAACGTGTCTCTCTCAGCAACAGCTACTGTGATTGTTAAACTTGTGGAGCCCAAAGAGGCTTTTGCAGCTTCTGATGTTAAAAGTACAGCAAAAGATGATGAGGACAGTAATGTGATATTTTACCTCATGGTAACTTTGGGCGCAGTTTCTGTACTTTTTCTCGTCAGCATCATCGTGCTGATTACAATGCAGTGCTCCAAATCCACAGACTATACTTCTAAATATCTGCCAGAGACTAATTATGATGGGACACTGTGTCACAGCATCCAGTACAGATCAGGAGAGAAGCGGTACATGCTCGTTGGACCCAGAATGAGTATAGGATCTACTATAGTACCTGGGAGTCATGCAAATACTCTAGTGCTACCTGATCGGAGACGAGCATCTGAAGAGGTAAGACATTTATGTTGGAGAACGGAATAGTTTGCAGTCATGTGTCATGCAGTCATATTACTTCATTTACCTTCTATAACGTCACAGAAAGGCATTTGGACCGGGCGTTATTCACTGTCCGTTTTCCTGACATAGTATTCATATCCCGATTTGAAAATTATTTAAAAAATAAATTTAAATACTATAAATATTTTGTATAAAAATATCAGAGTAATTAAAGTTATTATCTGGAAACATCTAACGTTTTTAAGAATCTAATTCTACTCTCTCCACTTAGAACCTTATAATTAGCTAATGAGGAAAACTGATTTTCAGATTCCTCTAAGCCTGTAAGTGAAAGTAAATAAACATGCTCCTTTAGAATTACCTGGAAACAGCTGCAGTATTTTGACTTTCTTGCAATACGCAACGAATTCGCACGGTGTCAGTGTGCTGGCAAAAGACAGACTGTATCTTGTCGTCATTGCATTAGGGTTCCACCTTTTTATTATCTTCTCGGTTCCCTACAGACAGAATAAGTTGAATGGGTGCTGCGATCGTTTTACAAATTGTCCGGATTTGTTACGTCTTTTGAAATAAGCATCTCATAGGTATGTGCGTGATGGACTCTTTTCTTATGACACTGTGACTTACACCGCGAAGAGTTGGTTAATTTTGTTTTAATGATGGGACAAAGAGGATGCGAACGAACGTGGATGAAAGGACGGAGTGTTGTGTGCTTGATCGCTATGCTTCTGTGCGGTGTGGCATCGGCTCAATTAAGATATTCCATTTCTGAGGAAGTTGAAGAAGGAACTGTGGTTGGAAATATAGCAAAAGATTTGGGATTAGAGAAAAGCACACTAAAAGGCAGGAAATACCGGATTGTAACCAGTGCCATAGATCCTCTTTTTAATGTGGATCAAAACGACGGGATCCTGTACGCGAGGAGAAAAATCGACCGGGAAGAGGTTTGCGAGCGGAGCAGTACTTGTACAATAAATCTGAAAACGGTGCTAGAAAACCCACTGGAAGTCCATTATGTTGCTATAGAAGTGGTGGATTTAAATGACCATTCTCCCACATTCCCTGAAAAAGAGACAACACTGGAGATTTTTGAGTCTGTGCTACCAGGCGTGCGAATTCCGCTGCAACCCGCACGAGATCCAGACAGTGGCCCCTTCTCTCTTCAGCAGTATAAACTTAGCTCTAATGACCACTTTCGTTTGGAAGTTAAAGACTCAGGAGACGACGGTAAAATACCTGTACTGATTGTTCAAAAATCTTTAGACAGAGAGACTGCAGGAAGCCACACGCTCATAC
Source organism: Perissodus microlepis (assembly GCF_051167445.1). Lineage (NCBI taxonomy): Eukaryota > Metazoa > Chordata > Actinopteri > Cichliformes > Cichlidae > Perissodus > Perissodus microlepis. The sequence continues at coordinate 11,696,170 of NC_140462.1, forward strand.
TAACGGCCATGGACGGGGGTAAACCTCCGAAATCGGGTACTATGAATATTCTAGTCAGAGTTTTAGATGTAAATGATAATGGCCCCATTTTCTCTAAAGATGTTTACACAGTGATGCTTCATGAAAATGCTCGGGTAGATACAACAGTCATTCAGGTAAACGCAACAGATTTAGATGATGGACCCAACGGGGATGTGGTTTATTCGTTTAGCAATGGCGTGAATCGTAAATTCTTTAAGCTTTTTGATATTAATCAGAAAACAGGTGAGATCATTGTAAAAGGTTTAATAGACTATGAGGAGAGAGACAGATACGAAATTGAAATTCAGGCATCAGACAAAGGCCTGCCTCCAATGGCTACACAAAAAAGCGTGATTATTAAGATAGTTGATGTGAATGATAACGCACCTGATATTGAGGTTACCTCATTTTCCAGCTCTATCCCAGAAGATTCCAGACCTGGAACTACAGTAGCTCTTATCAGTGTAAATGATTTGGACTCTGGAGTCAATGGAAAGGTTATTTGTAGTGTAATTGATGATGTCCCTTTTGTTTTATCACCATCTTTACAAGACAAAATGTATTCATTAGTAACCAAGACAACTCTAGACAGAGAGAAACAGTCACAATATATAATAACAGTAGTTGCAAAAGACGGTGGCCAACCATCGCTATCATCTGAAAACACAATAAGTGTTATGGTGTCCGATGTGAATGACAACCGTCCAGAGTTTTCACTCAGCCCATATACTTTCTATGTTACTGAAGGGAACAGTCCAGGAGCTTCAGTGTTTTCTGTTAAAGCCTCTGATCGTGATGAGAATGACAATGCGCGCATTTCCTATCATATTATCAGAGACGGAGTCGAAGATAATAAAGTCACTTCATTTCTAAACATGAACTCTGAAAATGGCGAAATTTTAGCGCTGAAAAGTTTTGACTTTGAAACACTGAAAACGTTCCAGTTCCAAGTTGTTGCCTCAGACTCTGGAACTCCGCCACTAAGCAACAACGTCACAATCAACGTCTTCGTCTTGGATCAGAACGACAACGCTCCAGTCATCCTGTATCCACTCAGCTCCAACGGTTCTGCTCAAGGTGTGGAGGAGATTCCCCGAAACGTCAACGCAGGACACTTGGTGACTAAAGTCAGAGCCTATGACGCTGATATAGGATATAACGGCTGGTTGCTCTTTTCACTGCAGGAAGTTACTGACCACAGTCTCTTTGCTTTGGACCGCTATACAGGACAGATCAGAACACTTCGCTCATTCACAGAGACAGACGAGGCTGAGCATAAACTGCTCATACTGGTCAAAGACAACGGCAACGTTTCTCTCTCAGCAACAGCTACTGTGATTGTCAAACTTGTGGAGCCCAAAGAGGCTTTTTCAGCTTCTGATGTTAAAAGTGCGACAAAAGATGATGAGGACAGTAATGTCATATTTTACCTCATGATAACTTTGGGCGCAGTTTCTGTACTTTTTCTCGTCAGCATCATCGTGCTGATTGCAATGCAGTGCTCCAAATCCACAGACTATACTTCTAAATATCTGCCAGAGACTAATTATGATGGGACACTGTGTCACAGCATCCAGTACAGATCAGGAGAGAAGCGGTACATGCTAGTTGGACCCAGAATGAGTATAGGATCTACTATAGTTCCGGGCAGTCATGCAAATACACTTGTGCTTCCTGATAGGAGACGCACATCTGAAGAGGTAAGAAAGACTTTATTTAAACAGTTGTTTTGAGAGTAGTTCACAATTCTCAGACTTTCCAAAAAATACTGACTCAACATGTTTAGAGCTTGAATTCCGTTGATATAAATATGTTCAAAGTGCTGCGTTAAACTTTCTCTTTATAACAGCTGAATAGAAATAGAACATAAATTTGTAGTGGGTATTCATCACCCAAACTAGCTGTGTGTGTGTTAATGAGATCGTTGTTGTATGTGTTTGCTAACAAGTAACGAGCTGATCTGTTAAAATCATAAATTAAACTACAGTTAGTGTGCTGTGGTTTAATATTAATTTTTATCCCTTTTGCCTTTGAAACTGAAAATATCTAATAAATCAGAAACAGACAACCTTTCGACTGAACATGAAAGATTTAATTTTAAAAATTCATGAAAAAAATAATTGCTTTTCAGTACTAGAACACCTGAAACATTTCTTTGGAAATTTTCCCACTTTAGAGGCCCCTGACAAAACTGTAGCAGATTTCAAGGAATTGCAGGGAACCGAATTGTATCACTGAAGTTACTGGGTGTTATATATTTTCCAAATGAGGAAACCACAGTGATGACCTTTTAGAATGATGGGCGTGCTCAGAGCAAATTATGGCGCAATTTCTGACGTTTAAAAGACATTATCGATAATGACACCGTGTTTTAATACATATAATGCAGTCTTATTGTCGTTGGATAGTTAAATCTATAATGCGCATGTTTATTTAATTCCCATAACATTTATGTGTGCTGAAAGTGTATCAGACTTTGTCGGTGTGCGTCTGCCTGTGGTCGGTAGTGTTGCTGTCCGTAGTGCTGAAAGTTGTTTCAGTACTACAAGCCTTTTTATAAGAAATAATACAGAAATAACTCATATAGATTTCCAAAGAAGGAACCTTACAAATCACCGATAATATATCTTATTCTTAGCAGAACGCTGTTTTGTTTCCTGCAGTTGCCAAATAGTTTTGTTGCCTGAATTTAGTTGATTTTATTTTATTTCTTAGGTTCACGGCGCTGCAATAACGTTATATATCGCATGGTGTCGGTGTAATTACAAATGTTTTCTCTAGTGTCTTTTTGTCGTCACCAGCTGGTCCAGCCCTGTATTTTGGCATTTCGTGCAATGAGCTTAAATAAGAAATCAGCTGTTTGTCGTTCTCGGTGGTGTGCACAGATAGGTTTAATTTATGGAGAGCAGGTTAAAAAGGAACCCTGCTGCACTTTATTTGTAAACGACACAATAATTGATCCTGAAGTCATAATTTTATTCTGCACATAATGGAACAAAGAGGACGGCGGACGTGGATCGAGCGATGGAGATGCATAGTCTACGTGGTGGCATTGGTGATGTTTGGGAGCGAAGCCTCGGCTCAGATCATATATTCCATCTCTGAAGAGGTTAAAGAAGGAAGTATTGTTGGAAATATTGCGAAAGACGCGGGGATTGATAAGGTTACGCTGAAGGAAAGAAAGTACCGCATTGTTGGCAGTTCAAAGGAACCCCTTTTTCATTTGAATCAAGACGACGGTGTTCTGTATGTGAGCAGGAAAGTGGACAGGGAAGAGATTTGCGAACGAAGACTCGATTGTGTAATAAACCTTAAAACAGTGCTAGAAAATCCTCTGGAAATCCATTATGTGACCGTAGAGGTGTTGGATGTAAACGACCACTCCCCCATCTTTCCAGAGAAAGAGAAACGACTTGAAATATTTGAATCGACGATACCGGGTGCAAGATTTCAGCTCCAACCTGCTCGAGACCCAGACGGTAGCCAGTTCTCTGTTCACCAGTATAAACTAAGTCACAGTGATCACTTTCGTTTGGAGTTAAAAGATAGAGATGATGGTAAAATGCCATTTCTAGTTTTACAGAAGCAGTTAGATAGAGAGGCTGCGAGAGAGCACAAGCTTCTCCTTACCGCTATTGATGGGGGGAGACCGCCAAAGTCTGGGACAACGCAAATACTGATTGAGGTACTTGATGTTAACGACAATGCACCTGTTTTTACACAAGATGTATACTCTGCTATGCTGAATGAAAACGCAGCCCCCGGCACGCTAGTCATTCGGGTGAATGCCACAGATTTAGATGAGGGAGCAAACGGTAAAATTGTTTACTCTTTTGGTAAGGAAGTAGAAATCAAACTGCAAAAACTGTTTTATATAGACTCGAGCACGGGGGAAATTAAAGTGACTGGTGAAATTGATTACGAAGAAAATGAACGCTATGAAATTGATATAAGAGCGTCTGATGAGGGGACTATCCCTTTATCAACAGACAAAAGTGTGATAATAAAGGTAATCGACCTGAACGATAACCCACCCGAGATTGAAGTCACGTCATTTTCTAAGTCAGTTCCCGAAGACTGTAAGATTGGAACAACAGTAGCTTTGATCAGCGTGAATGATTTAGATTCAGGTCCCAGTGGGAAAGTCTCCTGTTTCATACCTGAGGATGTTCCTTTTGCTATATCGCCATCCCTCCAGGATAATATGTACGCCATAGTGACCAAGTCACTGCTGGACAGAGAAGAAAGGTATTTTTATGAACTTACAGTTGTTGCAAAGGATGCTGGTGTTCCATCACTCTTAAGTGAAAAGACAATAACTGTGGCGATATCAGACGTGAACGACAACAGGCCTCAGTTTTCAGTCAGTCCTTACATATTTTACATCACTGAAAATAACGATTTAGGTGCACAGTTATTTTCAGTAAAGGCGTCCGATTGTGATGAAAGTGATAATGCGCGTATTTCATATCAGATTGTTTATCGGGACAACAGCGAAGGCAGTATGGCATTGTTTTTAAATATTAACTCGGAAAGTGGAGATGTTACGGCGCTGAAAAGTTTTGATTTTGAAACGATGAAAACTTTCCAGTTCCAAGTTGTTGCCTCAGATTCTGGAACTCCGCCACTAAGCAACAATGTCACAGTCAACGTCTTCATCCTGGATCAGAACGACAACGCTCCAGTCATCCTGTATCCACTCAGCTCCAACGGTTCTGCTCAAGGTGTGGAGGAGATTCCCCGAAACGTCAACGCAGGACACTTGGTGACTAAAGTCAGAGCCTATGACGCTGATATAGGATATAACGGCTGGTTGCTCTTTTCACTGCAGGAAGTTACTGACCACAGTCTCTTTGCTTTGGACCGCTATACAGGACAGATCAGAACACTTCGCTCATTCACAGAGACAGACGAGGCTGAGCATAAACTGGTAATACTGGTCAAAGACAACGGCAACGTTTCTCTCTCAGCAACAGCTACTGTGATTGTCAAACTTGTGGAGCCCAAAGAGGCTTTTGCAGCTTCTGATGTTAAAGGTGCAGCAAAAGATGATGAGGACGAGAATAACGTGATATTTTACCTCATGGTAACTTTGGGCGCAGTTTCTGTACTTTTTCTCGTCAGCATCATCGTTCTGATTGCGATGCAGTGCTCCAAATCCACAGACTATACACCTAAATATCTGTCAGAGACTAATTATGACGGGACACTGTGTAACAGCATCCAGTACAGATCGGGAGAGAAGCGGTACATGCTAGTTGGACCCAGAATGAGTATAGGATCTACCATAGTTCCGGGTAGCCATGCGAATACACTTGTGCTTCCTGATAAAAGACGCACATCTGAAGAGGTAAGAAAGGCTTTATTTTAACAAGGTTTTTTTTAGAGTAGTTCACAATTCTCAGACACTCCAACAAATACTGACTCTACATATTTAGAGTTTGAATTCGGATGATATAAATATGTTCAAAGTTTTAATTTGGTAGTTGTTTTGATCTGTGTTGTTCAGCACTTTGGTCTGCCTGGTGTGTTCTTAAAGTGCTATACAAATAAACGATGATGATGATGATGATGATGATGATGATGATGAAAGTGCTGCGTTAAACTTTCTCTTTATAACAGCTGAATAGAAATAGAACACAAATGTGTAGTGTATATTCATCACCCAAACTGAGTATGAGTATAGGATCTACCATAGTTCCGGGTAGTCATGCAAATACACTAATGCTACCTGATCGGAGAGGGACATCTGAAGAGGTAAGAATGTCTCTCTTAATTGGAATATCTCATGAAGTAAAATTAACATTAATATATTTTGGAGGTGCTTGAACGAGATGATTTTGTTTATGTTGAAATGATGTCGAGTGCACTTTTCCCGTGTTTTGCTTGACCCCTCGACACGAAGTTGAAGCTTTTAAACACTATTTTTATTTATCTCCATTGTAACGTCAGCTCGCATGGTGTCACTGTTTGTGAAAATTAACGACTCCCGACTGTACGTCTTCTACGTCAGTAGTTTTGCGCTACAGTATTTCTCGACAGGGTGCACTTGCGCTTTGGGGGGCAATGGCTTTAAATCTTTGATACCCTCGGAAACATTATGTTTCGGAATCCTGGAATATTTGGTTTTCATCAGTTCCAGTGTTTCGGTGTAAATTCATATTTCAATGTTTAACCGTCCTGTTCCTATTATTTTGCTTATTCTGTGAATTCGCCATGGCACGACGGGGATGCGGAGTATTGTTGGAGCGCTTGGCCGTCGTTATTGCTTCGTTGGCTCTCACTATGAATTCTTCTTCCGCACAGCTGCGATACTCTATTCCCGAAGAGCTAACGGTGGGTTCTGTTGTTGGAAATATCGCTAAAGATTTAGGGATGGATCACAGTGCTTTGCATGCTAGAGGATTTCGCATCGTTTCTGGATCGACTGAACCCCTGTTTCAACTCACCAGCAACGGCATAATACACGTTAACAGAAAAATAGACCGAGAAGAGGTGTGTGAACGGATAACCACCTGTATTCTGAATATAAAGACTGTGCTGGAGAATCCCTTAGAGGTCCACTACGTCGGCATTGAGGTTTTAGATGTAAATGACCATTCTCCCATCTTCACGGACAACCAGACGCATTTAGAGATATCAGAATCTGCTTTACCTGGGGCGCGATTTCAGCTACAAGGCGCCCGTGATCCAGACAGCGACATGTTTTCTATTCAACAATATAAGCTCAGTCAAAATGACCATTTTCGTTTGGAGGTTAAGGATAGAGAAGAGGATGGCAAAATTCCTGTTTTGTTTTTACATAAAGCGCTGGACAAAGAGGCTGCGCGAAGTCACAGATTGCTTCTGACAGCAGTTGATGGAGGAAAGCCCGCTAGATCAGGGACAATGGAAATTATTGTTAATGTTCTGGATGTGAATGATAATATGCCAGTTTTTGCCAGAGACTCATACACTGCTGTACTTGATGAAAATTCACCAATTGGCACAACTATCGTACAAGTAAATGCCACAGATTTAGATGATGGTTTAAATGGGGAGGTGGTTTATTCATTTGGGAATAATGTAAATAAGAAATTACGTCAAATTTTTGAAGTCGATAGCAATACAGGTGAAATTATTGTGAAAGGGCCCATAGACTATGAAGAAAAAGACCGATATCAAATTGATATTAAAGCTTCTGATAAAGGGCAAGTCCCCCTGGCAACAGAAAAAAGTGTTAAAATAACTATTGTGGACTTAAATGACAACACACCTGAAATTGAGGTGACATCCTTTTCAAGTGCAGTCCCTGAGGACTCCAAACCAGGAAGGACTGTAGCACTGATAAGTGTGAATGATAACGATTCGGGAGTAAATGGAAAGGTGATGTGTTCTGTAAGTGAAGGTGTACCTTTCACATTAACGCCTTCATTACAAGAAAATATGTACTCTTTAGTCACCAAGTCACTGCTGGATAGAGAACAGCAACCCAAGTATGACATAAGAATTGTTGCAAAAGATGCTGGTAACCCGCCAATGTCATCTCACAGGATAATAAGTGTGATAATATCAGATGTGAATGACAACAGTCCAGAGTTTTCAACAAACCCATATATGTTTTATGTGACTGAAAACAATGCTGCTGGAGGATCTTTATTTTCTGTCAGTGCTCATGACTGTGATGAGGGTGATAACGCCCATATATCATATAATATTATGAGGAATGCTGATGAAAAATTGACATCATTTCTAAGTATAAACCCTGAAAATGGAGAAATTGTGGCACTGAAAAGTTTTGATTTTGAAACAATGAAAACTTTCCAGTTCCAAGTTGTTGCCTCAGATTCTGGAACTCCGTCACTAAGCAACAATGTCACAGTCAACGTCTTCATCCTGGATCAGAACGACAACACTCCAGTCATCCTGTATCCACTCAGCTCCAACGGCTCTGCTCAAGGTGTGGAGGAGATTCCCCGAAACGTCAACGCAGGACACTTGGTGACTAAAGTCAGAGCCTATGACGCTGATATAGGATATAACGGCTGGTTGCTCTTTTCACTGCAGGAAGTTACTGACCACAGTCTCTTTGCTTTGGACCGCTACACAGGACAGATCAGAACACTTCGCTCATTCACAGAGACAGACGAGGCTGAGCATAAACTGCTCATTCTGGTCAAAGACAACGGTAACGTTTCCCTCTCAGCAACAGCTACTGTGATAGTCAAACTTGTGGAGCCCAAAGAGGCTTTTGCAGCTTCTGATGTTAAAGGTGCAGCAAAAGATGATGAGGACAGTAATGTGATATTTTACCTCATGATAACTTTGGGCGCAGTTTCTGTACTTTTCCTCGTCAGTATAATCGTGCTGATTGCAATGCAGTGCTCCAAATCCACAGGTTATACTTCTAAATATCTGCCAGAGACTAATTATGATGGGACACTGTGTCACAGCATCCAGTACAGATCGGGAGAGAAGCGGTACATGCTAGTTGGACCCAGAATGAGTATAGGATCTACTATAGTTCCGGGTAGCCATGCAAATACACTTGTGCTTCCAGATAGGAGACGCACATCTGAAGAGGTAAGAAATACAATTTTATTTCTAGGCAGTTATGCTATAATGTTAATCGGAAACAAGAAGTTGATCCTACAAAATAATCTACTCAACAGGAACTGTCAAGAAGCATAAAAAAATATTCACTGTGTGAAATAAGCAGGCTGTGTGTTGATAAAACGCCTTACATGTGGTTTTCTGGTTAGTTCTCACGCAGTCCAAACTGCTAATTCATAAGCAAATTGAACTGTTGCTTCTATGCCGTGTCTATACCATAATATGGTGCTCTGCTTTTAAAGTTTAACATTATTTATAATACTAATATCACCCAAATATCCAGTCAGACACTTATTGTGGTTTGCATGTATTTATGTCTGAGTCTGAATGAAAAACTGTGAGCTTTGCGCTGTATACGCTTGTTTTTTTTCCATCTTTAATTGCATCTATATATCCTTCCTGTCTATGAGGTTTCTTACATAGGCTTAAAGCAACTGAATGACTGGCTATGATATTTCTTGTGGTTTGTGCTTGCTGATGCTGTTGAGGTGATTCAATGGGCCATGAATGGCTGGAGCTAAGACAGAGAAGAGCAGAGAGTGCCTGAGGCGGGTGTGCAGTGCATCACAATGTGCAGCAAGTCAGGTGGGGTTGTTTCAGCAGGGATGTGAATTCATTCCAGGAGTGAAAAACAAGCAATATAATTTTACTATTTTTTTATTTGATTGGTTTGTTGTGCTTTGGGATTGAGAAATACTGATGGAGAAGACTGTATATTTAGCACACTGCACACAAGCTTCAGAGTGCATGATCCCCTTTGACTTACTGAAAATAGGTCACATTCTATGACATGTGCGAAGGTCTGCAAGCTAGAGTCTGAGAGGTGATTCTCTATCGAACATTGTGTGTTGCCCATAGCAACACACTGGGAGATCCACCTCTCAGACTCTACTGGTTTCCACAGACTAGCATGCACTCAACGGTCTTAGCAACAGCAGTGGAAGAGGATGAACGAGGGAGGGATGGAGAAAGCAGTAGAGTAGGGGGAGGGGATGTGGCTTTTGTACAGCTCATCTATAGAAACCTCACTATATTTGATAAGAATTGGTTTATGTCTATATAAACTCATGGATTATAATACCACATTCAGCACTGTAAACTAGGAAGCACATGCTGCATATAGTAAAGGAATAGCAAAGGCAGGAATATTCTAGCTTTTAATTAGATATTTTATAGTATGGAGGATAATCTATTCACCCAAAAAACTGGGTCAACGTTAGATTCCCTACACAGGAAACTGACAGAAAAAAAGCATATTTTAAATTATAAACATATATGTCTGTGCTGAAAACTGGTGCTGTATGAGAAGCTACTGAGCAGCATGTGAAATAAAGCAGCAAGCTAAAGCTTGAATACAGGAAGGTAAAGGATCGGTTCAGATTCAGAGTAAGAGAGGCTGGCCACACTTTCTCTGCAGTTCATCTGTCCAGATTTATTTAGCTCTGCTAGCAATAACTGCCCCTCTGAGCGTATGTGTGCATGAATGAATATTTTATATGCATGAGTCCATGCGTGAGTGTGAGAGAGATAGAAATCAGGCTTTGTGTGTGTGTGTTGCAGTACAGCAGCAATGCTAAGCTGTGCCTGGACAGCAGATGCCCAGAAAAGATGTGATTAAAAATGAGAGCATCTCATTAAAACTAATAAGTGCTTGGAAATGTCATTGCATCGCAGACTGTGAGCCGATTGCATGTCTTTTTATTATAGTGTATTTTTATTTATTTTATTCCTGCGCCATCATAGTTTGTTTTTTAATAGTTAGGGAAAAAAACAGATGGAAAGAGGAGTGGATGAGCTGCAATTACTTTAATGCAAGAACATGGGATGCACCTTTGTTGTACAGTAAATAAACACTTTTTAATATGTATATTACTATTGCAAAAACAGATGTCATTTTAAACTTGCTGATCTTAATTTAGTTTGATGTAAGAAGACGTAAACTGTTTACAGTTTTCATTCTGTATGCTCTCCACTGTGGGGGTGTGGCTGCTTGCTCCAGTGGCTTTGTCTGTTTGCTTGGCTGGCTCAGCAGATCTCTGCAACTGTGTTTGCATGAGGTATGTCTACACAAAATGTTATCTACAGTGCAGTTACCTAAGTGTGTCTGTATACATTGCTTTTATTGAATAGGTGACAGCACGTTCCTCATTAAACTGCATTCATTGCAGTTTGGGAATGTTGTAAGAAGCCAATCATGTACAACAGTAGTGTGTAGTCATTTCAGCAACTCTCCTGCTATTTACCTTTCTTTTTGTGTCTTTTCTTCTAAAGTAACACATAAAATGCTGACAGCTAAACACACTCATATCATGCTTCACTCTACTTGCCTTTGCGTTTTAACTTATTCTGCACCTAATCCCTCTCTCAAATTTTATGAAAAATAACCTGCATTTTGTTTTCTGCTTTTATAGCAATGAGTGTTCCATCAGTATACTACTCCATGCAGTACTCACTGTTCTGCCTCTGCTCTGAGGAGTGCTTATCCTTCCTCTGTTTTTGCAGCTTCTCTCTCTCTCTCTCTCTCTCTTTCTCTCCCCTTTCATACTGATTTTGCTCTCAGTAGTTCCCTTCCCCCTTCCCACTCTTGGCCTCCTTTTCCCACTTCCTTGTTTCTGTTCTTCCCCTTCTCCTTCATATGGTGCACTTCTTTATTTCCCGGGTGATATTTGACTTGCTTTCTGCAATCTTTCTCTGGTTATGCCACATGCTCTTAAGCTGTGTGCAGCTGCGCCTCATGCCTGTAGGGTCATAGCAGTGGATGCTGAATGTGCTGTTGTATGTCAGTAGGGCACATTCTCCCTTATTGCTCCAGCTTTGTATGAGGACGCCGCCACTCACATTGAGGTCAGCAGCAGTGATGGTAATCTAATTTTGGACACATAGTGCAGTACAGCAAAAACAGCTACCATCATCATGTTCACACTTTACACATGCACACTTGTCCCCATAGATGCACATGCAATATCACATCACTGATATCACGTACTGTGTCTAATCCTCTTTATTCAAAGGCACTTTCACAGATAAACTGATTGGTGTGTGTGGGGGGGGTAGAAACTTAGTGAGTTTCCTTCCAAGTGAGCTTTCATGTTCTTTATTAACTTCCGACTTTTCTCAGATGCTGCTGTTGTGGAAAGTCATATTACAGCACACAATTCTTTCTTAATAACAGCCTTTATTACAGAACGGCAAGGTGTGAATCTTCACCAAGTGCCATTACACTACTTGAGTGTTTTACCCCAAAATGGAAAGGGGGGACAAAACATGATCACAAATGTTTGTTTGTTCAGGAAATAAGAAGGCATGCACAATTTTAACTTTGCTAAAACTGAATTGTGAAGTTGAGTAATGATAAATGTATTTTATGTTTAGCAAAAACTTAGATACCTGGAACTGTATTTAAAAAAAAATCAGGTTAACTTATGACAACTTCAGCCTTTTAAACTGATCAAATGCATCTAATATTTTTTTGTTTAATTAGACTTTTCTTGAACTAGTGCACAAAACTCTGCGACAATACCTAAAATACAATACAAAAAATAACTTCCATGCTTGTTTATATTTTATGATGAGCATACTAAGTAGATTCACATTGTTATTGAACTTTTTTTTTCTTTCACTAGACATTGATTTTTATTTTTAAGGTGCAATCACTTACTGTTGATTGGAGATTTGCTTTTCACTACAGAAAAAACTGATGTGGCTCAGTGGAAGAATTCAAGCAACACATTGACTTTGACAGTCTGGTTTTTATTAGTGTTGAACTGAAGCACGTGATTTGTAGATGTTTCCAAACAAGTTGTTGTCTGAGCTGCTATTTACTACTTATCTCTGCTATGAGTGCTTGTGTTCATATCTGTACTTCCTCTTAGTAAACATTTAGGCAATGTGGTGCTGGTTAATCAGGAGATTAATGTCGATATCAACAAGCATTGCAGCAATGCATCTTTTAGTGTTCTTAGTAAATAATCTGTTTGTTGACCTCTGTGTGCTGCACCTTGAACACAGAGTGGCAGAGAAGGGCTGAACGAAGATGTGTTTCGTGTCAAGATGTTTTTATGTCAAGTTAAACTCAATTATTTAACTTTACCTTTGAGTCTTGTATATTCAATTTTAAATTTTCCACTTTGTATGTTTAATGCATGACACTCACTGCAATTTCAACCACATGAACCACTCGCACAGTACAGAAAATGCCCTTATTTGATTAAGCTCATTTAAAAAACACAATAAATCAACTTGAAACATGACAAGAAGATGCCCTGGATTTTTTCAGTTGCTTCTGGACTAACAGGGCAAAAATAGAAGTCAATGGGATAAAATTTTAATTGCAGGCTGCACTCACATCTGTGGGGCAACACTGCTTGGCACAGCTCCTTTAGCTCTTGTTATTTGCACTAGGACATGACTGATTTAGAGCCATGTGTAGCTTTAATGTCAGATGGCAAAAGCTAGGCGGTACCCGTCAGTATTTGGGTCAAACTTTCTTTAGTGTTGATAAAGATACAAATAGAATTTATCGGGTGTCCAGCAAAATTTGACACAGCAAATCATAAAGAATAATAGCAAAAAGAAAAAAAACCCTACATAATTCCTGTCTTTTATTTTCACTGTTTTTCACTGACCCTTTGCTATCTCTACCACTTGGTTATATAAGCCATCAGTTTCATTATCTCTCAGTCCATTGACTCATGAGTCCCATAGATTGGTCCTTGCTACTCTTATTTTAGAATCACTCTAGTGCAGCTGAATCAGTCCACGGAGGCCTTTCTCTGGAGCTTTAGCCGGGTCAACTTCTCTAAGCATTAAAAACATTGCAGCAAAAAAAGGCATTTGTTCACTGTCTTTATGTCAAGCTCTCTTTGCAATGCTTTACTTTCCTAAAAATAGTCATATTAATAGTATCATAATGCTTAACAGTACTTAAGTCTAGACATATATGTCTGTGTGTTGTAATGCAGAGTGATTGGTAGCTTTGTTAAGTGCATTGAGCCATGTGCAGTGTTTACAAGTTGTTGTTTTTCCTCTTTTTTCTGAATCAACAGAGAAAAGAACAGATGCTGGTCTGTGCTGCTCTTGTTTGGCATCAGTGCTCATACAGCCAGAACATCTGCTGCTGTGCTTAGGTCATCATGTCATGCCCGGAGGATTGAACTGACTGACGGGTCAGGGCAAGGATACACGCAAAACAGCCAGCCATTAAGCAGAACACTAGTAAAGACACATATGGCTTAAAAACCACTTTTAATTTATCCTGTACCAAAACCTAAAAACAGCACAATGAAGTGTCCTGAGATCTAGATTTAGGAAATAGGAATTTAGTGAATTGTGAGAGAAAGCATGAATGAGTGAGGGAAATTCAGAGTCTGCTGTTTAGATGCTGGGTGTAGCCTTGCTAAGAGGATTGCCTTCTTATCCTTGCACTGCTCACTGCGGGGTAAATGGGGTAAATGAGGTATACGGTCACAAATGACATATACTTGTCTAATTAATACCGTATTTGTTGCCACACATGGATGGAATCAAATGTTGGCCATTAGAGGGATTGAGTCTGTAGCTGCAGGGTTCCTCTTCCCCGTGTGGCTATTCGGCCTGTCTAGTTCCCCTACTAAACATCTTGAGTGAAGTCAATGCCTTGTTTATTCTTATCTTTCTGAATGTTCCAGCCCAGCTTTCAATGTGCTAATGTTTTATTCAATGTAACCAAATCACAACACTTTTTGTTCCTGCAATGTATATCTGGCAAAGCTCTGTGTTGCATGTCACATCCCTCTTTCACTCTAAATGTTCTCAATCTAATTTCTTTTAAAATATCTTTTAAATCTTTTAAAATATTCTTTTAAAATAAAAGTTCTACAATGTTTAATACAACACAAACCACACATTATCCCGTTAAAATAGGTCTTATTAGTTATATTATTAAAACTTTTCCCAAAGAAAACCAATGGGACAAACTCAAACTGTTTATTATTTCTCTTAAAGGTTGAGACTTGAAGTTTCACATGATATGGAGGAATAGTATGTGCATGTATGCCACAAACAAAAATACGGCATATACCGCACAGCCTGGGTGGGTACAGGTATATCATACATTAATCCATGGTATCTGAAAGGATGCACAGTGTGTGTGTGTTTATGTATGATCACATGACACTGATATGGTCATGCAGACACATGAGAAAGCCCATTTTAACAGTGATTAAAGCTACAGTGTAAAAAAGTCTCCTTGTATTCTCTGTGTTTTTAAAATGGACATTCAGCTCCTCCAGGTCATTTTTCTTAGTGTGTGATGCAGTGAGTTTTTCTGTTCAGGATGTGAGTCATCTCATCCCACGTGTAGCTTTTCATTTTGCGAAGTTGGTCTGCTGGGTTTATTTCAGGATGAACCATCTGTCATAAAAATGAATCAGGAATGTGGGCATTTAGGGTTGGTGCTAGTATTATTTTATGATATATGATATTAGAACGATGATAGGCTATGACATTCCCTGTAGTCACACAGACAAACATACACACACACAGAGCTGTGTTTTTGTCTTTACATGTCTGTTCATTCCTAGACCTTTCTCTGTGTTTTCCACCATCCAATCTAGTAGTGTATGAATAAAACAATGACACAAGGGTGTGGAAGATGATGATGCTGTGGCTCATACCACACGCTCTCCTCCCACTGACTGCCCCCCCCCCCCAATCTTTGTTCTCTTGATTACTACCCCACTTTTCTCAGCCTCATGTGCTTCCCTTCTCATCTTCATCTCTCCCTCATTTCCTTGCCATTTCTAGCTCGATTCTTCAATCAGTATATTTGTCTTCATATTTCTTCATTTCATTTCTTAAACAAAGAATCTCTTCTCCTCCTCCTACGCATCCTGATTTCTTTTTGCTGATACTCTTTCTTATGCCCTCTCCTGTCGCTTTGTGCAACTGCAGGCTCACAGAAAATGGCTGACACATTTTGTAAGCTTGTTTACTCTTTCTTTTGTTATCCCCCAGTTCTCTGTTTTTTTGCTCAGCCTGGTGCTCGTTTTGGTTTGACTTGGTTGCTAACTGCTATTACAAAGCTTAGTTGAAGCTATACAATCCTTCCTTGCCTCTGAAAACATAGGTGGCCTCTTTTCTTAACTCTACCTCCTCTTTCTCTATAAACTGGAGCTGTGAGCTGAGTTTGTTAGAAAACCTTTTTCTCTCTCTTCTATGGCTGTAGTAAGGACACGCGAAGCATAGCCAAGTCTAGTGTTGTTTTTCAAAGCCAGAGGTCCTAGAGGAAAAATAATAATAATTTTGCCTGCATATGAATCCAAAGTAACATTTTTTCAGCTTGTTGCTGTTGACTTGAGTTAAATACTTCTTATACAGGAGGATGAAGGTTGGGATTACATGAACAATGTTCTTAGAATTTGCATATTGCTATTCAATTTTGTTAGATTTAAGGTAAGGATGGGTATTTTGGTTAATGTTAGGGAATATTTTGGTCACCGCATTATTTCTTCGGTTTGTTCGCGGTCTGCATAAATAATCATTATGCTGTTCACAATTACTATTTTTCCTGTTTTCAGGAAACAATACATTTAACAATAATGTGTTTCATTTATTATTTAGTGGTTCATAAACCTACAGCTATCCCTTATTTGGGGGAAATGGCTATCAGAATTTATTAATTACATTTGTTTCATGCTTTTTCATGCTTGTTGCTATTTACATTTTATCAAAATGATTGGTATAAGTGTTGTGTTCAGTCAGACATTACCTTTCTCATTATTTTGTTTTTAGTCACAAAAGCATGTCACTCATTCAGAGACTATGAGCCTAAGGGCCTTTAAAACATTAATCTCACAAACTGAGCAACAGCAGCTGTACAAGGGCTAGTGCAATGAATTTCTTATTTATATTATATTTTAATTGCAGTACCACATAATTGAGATGTACCATTAGTTTCAAAAAGAGTGTTACTGTGTACCTCTGCTTCATTGCTGATAGTGTGTCAAATTATGTTAAGGCTTGATTTTGTAGTAGATAGTGAGATCAGGTAGCAAGGGATTTAGCAAACAGATGAACTCAGTCTTTTATGCAGACCAAAACTGACAGTAGATACTGGGCCAGATAATCTATGCATCACATTACAGATAATGAAGTGAGAATCTGCTTAATGTGAATGAGGGGAGCAAAGTTGTGCAGAGACAAAAAAAAAAAACGTGATACCAACATAACAAAATATGTTTATTCTGCTTGTTAACAGACTGCTATAAATGAGGTGCTCATGATAAGGCTGGAGTGTAATTTCTCCCTAAGCCCTTTACTGCTCGATTTTTGTCACTTTGCTTTGTCCTAGAGCAGAGAACTAAAGTAATGAATTATAGTGATAATGCTTCTAATAGAATAATGATAGAAATAGACAGAAAGTGTGAAATGGCATAAAAATACTCAGTACTTTGTAAGCAGTATATTAGAAACAATTCAGTGTAAACCTGCAACACATGACCTTTGTGAAAGCATCATGTTAGATCTCCATGCATTATATAAAAAGCTGTACTTTTGGCAGTTTGTCATGCCAAATGTTTAAAAGTGCCAAAATATTGCTGCTGTTCCTTTAGGTGTTTTCAAAAGAGAATTCCTATCCAAGCATTTTTTCATCTGCTATAACTGTCACTATCCCCATTTGTGTTGGATTAGGGCTTCTGTAAAGTATGTAAAGTAATAATTCTACTATGTTGGTCCTCCAACACGATTAGGTGGAATCATCTTAACTATGCCATGAAGAGCAGCTTTGAAAGACAGCAGCGCATAAAATAACCTAGGATTTCACTCAGCTTTAAACTTCAGGCTAATGGCTAGACAGCATTATTATTATTATTATTATTATTATTATTATTACTATTATTATTATTATTAGTAGTAGTAGTAGTAGTAGTAGTAGTAGTATTAGTATTATTATTATTAGTAGTATTAGTATTATTATTATTCATGCATCCATTCTCTTCCGCTTATCCTTGTCAGGGCTGTGGGGGGCTGGAGCCCATCCCAACTACCATAGGGGGAGAGGCAGGGTACACACTGGACAGGTCACCAATCTGTCGCAGGGCTAACACATAGAGATAGAGAACCATTCCCACTCACATTCACACCTTTCGGCAATTTAGAATTACCAGTTATGTAATGTCAGTAGCTGACATCCCCATCTAACCTAACCTCACTAACTGCATGTCTTTGGACGGTGGGAGGAAGCTGTAGTAGCCAGAGAGAACCCGCACAAACACAGGAAGAACATGCAAACTTCAGACAGAAAGGCCCTGGCCAGGTGGTGGAATAAAACTCAGACCTTCTTGCTGTGAGGCAACAGTGCTAATCACCATGCCACCATGCTGCCACCATGTTGTTTTCTTTAATTTGTTATGTATTTGCTTTGTCCTTGACTTTAAACTTTGCATTCTTATACCCACTTAAAAAGATCTGTCCCATTAAATTACTTTTTAAAGCTGCATGTATTGTATGCTAAACATATGGTATGAGAGGACTGTGATTTCAACTTTACAGTCTGTAAGAAGCTGTAGTTTGTGTTGCTGTTGGATTGTGCTGAACAATACAGAGGCATGTTGTTGATATTTAATCTGACAAAAAGGGCCTGAAATATTAAAAACACAATAGCCACATATATAAAAAACACAGCTTCAAAAAGGCAACTGAATTGAGTAACACTAAAGCAGAATGCCATAACAATAATGAAGGTGGCATTTATTTCAGCAATCTGTATCCTGTATCAGTGAGTCTTAGACAGAAAACATGTGGGGAAACATTAAACTAGCAAGTGGCAATAGGTTTTTCTTCCCTCACTGTTCAACACTCCTCAGCCAAAAACACACATGCATGCAAACTAACATGAACACTCAAACAATATGTGACACCTAGAGCAGATCATTTATATCCCTATCATCACACCTTAAGAAGCAACATTATTTTGCTGCTGCACAAGTAGATGTTTAAGTTTTGATGTTAATGAGAGTGGAAATTGGTGTTTGTTATTCTCGGTAAACGGAAGTATAGGAGCCTATGCTTAAACGATTTGTAGGCAAGTTATTATTTTATAAATAGTTATCTTCATTTCTGTGGAAAGTGGAGCAACCTCACAGAACCATCTCAGTCATTTCTCAGTGTCAGATTCTCTGCAGGCCAGCGCTCTCCTCTATAATTCATTCTTTTTTTATGCTCTTTCACCGAAGCTCTGCCCTTCGAATGCACCACTGAATGATGCATGTTTCATGCTGCATGGCTATTAAGAACGTAAAAATAGATATTACACAAAGCTGAAATGGTGTGCAGGTGTAATGTGTGTGTAAAATATATATGACACACTTAAGTATGGATAAATTATGCCTTGCAGCTCTTTGTGTGTAAATTGTATACAGTAGAAATGTCCAATGCTTGCCATATATTCTGCATAATCTTTACTTGTTTTAATTTGTAAATGATAGAAGAATTTCTCTGTTTTCTTCTCCCTTTTCTTTGTTTTGATATGTATCAGGCTGGATGAGATTGTGCAGGTATTGTTAGACTCAGTAGCTGACATCGGCATCTTCTTTCCCATCTGGGACAGTTGACATTTTAATTTCCGCAGGCAGAGGAAATGTGTAGTAGACACACAGCCTGTTAGTGTATCTTTAGCACTGATACAATTTTGGAAGTGTGTGAGGGTGCTAATCTAATTTAAGGCTTTATATCTTTGCCTGCCTCTGATATCAGTCTGTGTCTGTCTGTGGATATGGAAACTGCAATGGAGAACAAAGAGAGTGATTTTTTTAAAAGGCTCCCCCTTGTGGCAACAAGTGGATACTACCAGCCTGTCTAAATATCAATGCATTCAATTATTTAACGTGTTACCACTCTGCATGTGGTAGTATATTGAATAGTATTTTTTACTGAGTTTCTCATGCAGTATTGATCTGCAGATAGCGGGTCTGTCCCCAATTTCCAGCCATACCAAAAACAGTACAGTGACCTATTCCCCAGTGAAATGTTTGATTGACAAATCTAGGTTATCCATGCATATAAAGCTAGATTTATTCTTAATCCCACTGAGAATTGTTTGAGTCAAGCTATTTCAGTGTGTGAGTGAGGGAGAAAAAGAGAAAAGAGGAAGAGATGACAGAGACAGACTGTACCAGATGCTTTCTGTTACACTCCATGGTTGAATTTAATGTATCACTGTGGACAGTGTGAAAAAAAATATGATTTTTAATCAAACACAATCCATTTCTTTTTAGTTTATATGGTTGTGTTTAAATGCCTTGTCCTTGGCTTATGTACTGACTGCTCATAAAGAAGGGTGTGGTGGAGGTAGAGGGGGAGGCAGGGTGGGGCATAGACAGGGGCTGCATCTGCGTCACCATGGGTACCAGAAGGGAGATAGTAAATCAATTCTGGGTGCTTTCTATAACACTGCCTTTGTTGCTAGGCACAATACTGAGCCAATCAGTGTCCATTTCAGCCACAGTGACCAATCAGATTTCTGTGCTACCTTTGCTGTTACCAAAGCCTGTTGAAGCTCCTGTTTATTGACAGCTTTGATTGATGCTCTGTTTTTGCAAAGTAATCCATGGCTGTTTTTCTGCTTGCACAACCAGTTGCTGAATTACACATTTTAAAATTTGAGTCACAATGCTGAACTATATGTGAATGGAATTCATGCTGTCTCTCATACCTTTTATATTTCTCACTCTCACACCTCTCTCACACAAACCACACAAACCACACAGAGCCTGATCAGGCCTTCATTTATTTGAACTCCAGACTGCAATGTTGCCATTCATGCTGTGCAGATGCTTGTTACTAATTAGATACAGTATCACAGATTCAATAACACATCGTCTTTGATCAGCCCTGCTCTGCACATTAGTGATCATTTCCTAACTGATCAAACTTACGGAGGTTCTTACACTAAATGAAAACATTGCTAGTGTAAATGAATTGTTGAATACATTAAAACATAAAATGAAGAGTGAAGTTTTTTTACATTTTAAAGAAAAATACACTATATGGAAAATGTTTTCTAAATACTAAATAGTATATGGGATCCCTAATCCTTAGGGATTAATAAAGTATGATGATTATGATTATGGTTATGTTTAATATTTACTTAGTTGATAGGTCACTATACTGTTTTAATTCCCCAGCAAGTCTGTGATAAATCATGACACAGACAGAAATAATCACACTGTAGCAGTGGCAGGATGTTGCTCCTGTATGTTGTTTTACAGTAGAGTAACTAATTATGTGATATTTGGGCATTGTGCCATTGTTTTCCAAATGAGTGAACACTGTGTTCTATTGTGTTGGTGTGCCTCTCAGGGCTGTGTGCATGCGTATGTTTGGGCATGCTCCATATTGCTGTGTCCCGGTTTTGATCTTGCTCATGTTTCCGTGGACCCGCCCCTGTCCTACTTAGTCCAGAAACCAGTGAAGGCAGGCGCAGATTTGGAAATAAATGATTAAGTGGTAGTTGGTTTTAAAACTAGGAGTGATTCATCTTTTCTTGCATCCTTCCTCTCTTTATTATATTAGTCATAGATTATTTCACAAATTGTGTAAGTAGGTAAACAGCTGATTGCATGCCCAGCTTTCCAGTACATAGATATTATTACAGTTACGCTGATATGCACATAATTGTATGCACAGTTGTCTAGTAAGTGGATATTATTCTATATAGTGAATTTACATCTGCATATGTCAGAGCTAAAATGCATATAAGATCATTGAAACTTAATTTTTCCATTATTGTATTATATTACCCTATTGCAATAGTCAAGTGCTGGATAATTCATATCACACCTGCTTTTCTGAGAATAAGCAGACACTGCATATTAAATGGGCCCAGTGCATAAAGTGCACAAAGTGAAAATGATTTGAAAAGTGAAAAGCATAATATAGTAGTACTAGAAGTACTAAAGACTTATACACAAGGAGTAGGTTGCCCTCTTGTGTCATGATGAGATACATGCCACATAAAAACCCCACTATGACATTAGTATCTCATCATATGAAAAGGATGTAATGTGCAAATGGCAGGAGAGACTATGTGTGTGTGTTTGAGGTCTCCAGAGGCCTAGCACCAAGAAGGTAGGATGTGCATGGCTGAATGCAAAGGTCAGGCTCTCTGAGGGTTTGTGGGGGGTGGAAAGAGAAGCAGACACTGCTGTAAAAGTGCTGTGACAGTGAATGTGCTGCTGCAGTGCTACATTACCAATTACAACTGCAGCCCTGCACAGTCTGGTGAGGTATGCGCAAGAGTATGGTTTGTGTGAGTGTGTGTGTGTGTGTGTGGGGGGGGGGGGGGGGGGGGGGGGGGGGGGGGGGGGCACACAAGCAGATAAAATGTGGAAGTAGATATGAAATCTAATTTGTCATTTTTGTGCTATCTGATGCATTCTGAAAGCTAAATCCACAGGCTACTGCATTAGTGTGTGTGCGAGCGTGTGTGTGTGTGTGTGTGTGTGTGTGTGTGTGTGTGTGTGCACATATGCATTCATGCCTGTGCCCAAGATGGCGTTGCTATGGAGACGAGAGCTGTGCAGAGGGAGAGAGGAAAAGTGGGGGTAGGACTCGCCTTGAAGCATGTTTAGATCACACCCTTCCCCTATCTACTCACGCACACAGATCAACAGTACAGTATACATCCTTAGGACACACACACACTTACTCATGAACACGCACACAAAACCGATGGCTGTGTGAAGACATGAGATGATTAGATGCAGGCAATATAGAAGCTAATGTGGTGGCTGTACTGTATGTGGTAGTATCCCTTTAATAATGCAGTGAACACACCTAAAACAGTGCTGCTGACTGCTTCCGCCCCTGCAACCCCCTCCCTTCACCTACCTCTCACTGCTTTATCTGACCCTTTCATCACACTGCCAGTGGTGATTCTAGTTTCACCTCTAACATTATCGTGTTATGGGCAAACAATAGACAGAGAAGAAGGTTAAGTACATGTGTCCTTAACCACTAGACTTATTTTTAACAGCTCTCATATTTTAGGAAGCAAATACTGTAAATTTTTCTATACAACAGTTTAATCACTATTAATTATTCAGAAGTTTCAATTATTATACCCAGAGGAAGAATGACTTTTATCAATGCATGCATGCATCGGTTTTAAAAAGAAACGCCTATGGGGTGCCACAGCATTCTGTCTTGGGACCGTTACTGTTTCTGTTGTATTTAGTCCCTCTTCTTCAACTTCTTAGCTCTTTTACGAATATTTTGTATCATTGTTACGCAGATGATATTCAGCTATATATCTCTTTTAGGCCACCTGATGTTTCTAAGCTTCAAATCTTGCAGTCCTGCTTAGATTCCAGCAGAGATTGGATGGCTGATAATTATCTTCAACTAAATGCTGATAAAACTGAAGTCATTGTCTTTGCTCCTGAGAAATTTGTTCCCCTCGTGGTTAAAATCTAGGCCCTCTTGCTTCTTATATTAAACCCTCCATTAGGAACCAGCTCTGACGCTGCACACACACGTTAAATGTTTGGTTCACTCTTGTTTTTACCATTTACGAAATATTGCTAAGCTTAGTCCCATTGTGTCACGCTTCGAATTGGAAATGATTATTTATGCTTTTGTTTCATCTCGTTTAGATTATTGTAATTCCTTGTTTACTTGCTTAAGTAATGCCTCCCTGGAATGACTGCAGGGTGTTCAAAATGCTGCTGATAGGCTTCTGACAAAGTATCCCAAATACTCCCATGCCACTCCCCTGCTGATTCAACTGCAATGGCTCCCTGTCAAGTTCAGGGTCCATTTAAAGATTATAATCATGACCTATAGGGACCTGCACGGTGTAGCTCCAACTTATATCAGTGATCTTCTTCTTCATTATCGCTCCAGTGGGTCCCTGAGGTCTTGTGACCAAGGCTTGTTGGTTGTCCAGCATACACGGTTAAAAACAAAAGGTGACAGAGTGTATGTATCAGTGGCTCCCAGACTCTGGAACTCACTCCCTTTGAGTTTGAGAACTCAGTCATTTCTTTTAAAAAGCAGTTAAAAACTTATCTGTTTAAACTTGCTTTTGGTTGATTTTGTTTGTTTGAGGTTGGTCTAGGTGTATAGGTGTTAAAAATCAATTGTTATTTTTGCATTACTGTTTAAACAACTATGTTTTGATTAACTAAACATTCTGCATGTTTCCCTAATTAACTCTATCACTAAGATGAAGAGGTGTGGATGGCCTTATGGATATGCTCAGTAACCCACCACTAATTCCGGGGTGTATTCAGAGCTGCTGGCTAATATACTGTGTTTCATCTATGTGGAACTAGGTTTTCCATAATTACAGAAACCATGGATTTGTTTCTTTTAAAAATGTATCGTTTGTTTAGAATAAGAAAAAAAAAATGTTCATCCTCTCACTGGGCAGCAAAGAATACCAAGTGTGAAATTTATGGAACATTCATATGTGTTTCATGGTGACTTTAGGAGAATGATAATCCAGACTGAAGTCCTGTAAGGTCAAAGTAGTGTAGTCTGGCCCTAAAATAAACCATGAATAATTGAATTTCATCACAGGTTGCATAATTGCGATAAATGTGTTGCATAATGTATGCATTTGCTTGTGTATGTTAATAAACCGCAAGAGCACTATACTCTCTCTTCTATACTCTACCTACTGTTTTCTATTGCATGCATTAGGAAAATGAACACACAGATCATCCTATGTGAGCCATTATTATTATTAATATTGTCTATGGGGGCTGACAGATGATTGTAGTTGTGGGATAATATTTTCAAATCAAATCATGTTTTCTGAGGAATGGAAATAGGGCAGGAGTTTCTGAATCTAGGGCTTAATCATGGGATTACAAACAAGCTCATGACTACTGTCTCTGTGGAAATGTGGAGTAACACTAAAATGCACCAAAAATACAACACGAGACGCAGACACCCCCTCCTGTGCTCATATGTGCAGAAGAATAACTATGTACGATTAAATATATTTATTGCCCAAAAGGCTGAAAGAGAAAAAATCATTAAAAGATAAATAAAGAAGCCATTGATGTGGGTGCAGAAGAAGAAATTGTACTATTTTTTATGGTTTGGGGAGGGGTTTTTTTGTTTGTTTGTTTGTTTTTATGCACTCTTAGGGAAAAAATCCATACAAATTTGTAGACATGATAAAACTTGTGGTGCAATTCACACATTGCTATATAGGCATGGCTGGATGCTAAAAATTTCAGGCAGCCTCCAACTTTTTATCCGTTTATTAAGCTCACATTAGTAGTTAATAGAATCTACAAATAACTCTTAAATTGAATGGAACAAAGAGGTTTAGTGGAAAAAGGTAGAGTAACGTGGGATACGATGTATTTGATACTATCACTTTATACAAGGACACTCATTCAGGTGTTGTCCATGGTGCAGAGAAGAGTTGTTCCGATTTCTGATGTCAGTTAAGCTTTCCAGATACCTTTGGTGTGACCTGATGGCTGCAGGAGAAGCAACTGTTTTCACTGGCCTCTGCATTGCGCTCTTTTCACCACGTGGCGTCGCTGTTGATCCATTAGTTACAGCCCTGCTCTTTAATAGAACTTGGCCCCTCCCGTTTACAAGCGATATGAACAATTTCTGTCTTTGTTATAAGACTCAAACGACGGTGGAACAAACAGAATACTACAGTCAAAAAGCTCCCTGATCTTCCTGATCTTCTTTCCTAAATATCTGAATGCCACTGGAGCTCAAATTTATGCTTTGTTCATATTGAACAGAGATGTCGCCCTTTAAATTGAGCTATTTTGGGATGTATTTGTGCCTTTTTCTACTGGATGTTTACTGGCAGACTGTGGCTGGGCAGCTCTCCTATTCAATCTCAGAGGAGGTAAACCCGGGGACTCCTGTTGGGAATATCGCTAAGGATCTAAACCTGAATTCACAAGAGTTGGAATCTCGTATGTTTCAAATCGTCACTGGATCAAAGAGAAAATTTTTCGAGGTAAATCTAAAGACTGGTGTTCTGTATGTCAGTGAGAGAATAGACAGAGAGGAGCTCTGCTCGGAGGAACTAAAATGTCCAGTAAGTGTAGAAGCCGTAATAAATAACCCATTGAAGCTTTATCGTATTGATGTAGAGATCTTAGATGTAAACGACAATGCTCCTTTGTTTACAACCAAACTGCAAAATTTATATATTGCAGAGAGCACATTGCCTGGAGTGAAATTTGAATTATCCGAAGCAACTGATGCGGATATGGGGAAAAACGGAGTAAGCACTTACAAATTAAGCCAAAATGAACATTTTTCGTTGGCCGTGCACAAAGCAGGTGACCGTGTGTCTGCTGAGTTGGTGCTGCAGAAAGCCTTAGACCGAGAAAAGCAGGCAGTCATCACTATGACACTGACGGCTGTAGATGGAGGGACCCCACCGAAATCCGGCACCTCGCAACTCGTTATTAATGTATTAGACAATAATGATAATATTCCGATCTTTAGTGAATCCTTGTATAAAACAAAAATTCCAGAAAACATTCCACTGGGGTTAAAGGTAATCACAGTGAACGCCACTGATGCAGATGAGGGTTTAAACAGTGAGATTGTATATTCGCTGAGAAGCAAAGACCAAGATCACGTACTTGATATATTTGAAATTGAACCTCAGACTGGTGTCATTAAGGTCAAAGGGAAAATAGACTTCGAAGAGAGGAGGGCTTTTGAGGTACGTGTTGTGGCCAGTGATAAAGGGCATCCTCCGATGTCCGCTCACTGTAAAGTGCTGGTAGAAGTGGTGGACTTAAATGATAATGCTCCTGAGATCACAGTGACGTCATTACATAGGAAGGTAAAAGAGGATGCTCCTTTAGGCACCGCAGTTGCACTTGTATCTGTCCTCGATAAAGACGGTGGAAAAAACGGTGATGTGGAGATCCAAATTAAAAACAAAGCGCCATTCAAACTCGAAACTAACTACAAAAATTATTATTCGCTGTTAGTTGATGGACCTCTAGACAGGGAGACATTCTCTATTTACAATGTCAGTATAATCGCTAATGACAAAGGGATTCCACCACTTACCAGCACAAGTGTAGTTTCCATACACGTTTCTGATGTCAATGATAATGCACCTCTGTTCACGGAGGCCGTAATTAATGTTTATGTGAATGAGAACAGTCCAGTGGGAGCAGTCATTAAAAGAGTGACTGCAACTGATGCAGACATAGACCAAAATAGCCAAATCAGCTATTCATTGTTAAAAATTGGCAATAACCAGCTGCTGTTATCTACAATGATTAATATCAACTCGGAGACAGGAGATATAATCAGCCTTCAGTCTTTTAATTACGAGGAGTTAAAAACATTCCAGTTTAAAGTTCAGGCCACAGACTCTGGTGTTCCTCCGCTCAGCAGTAACGTCACTGTCAACGTTTTAATCCTGGATGAAAATGACAACAGTCCCACGATTCTCGCGCCATACTCTGAGCATGGCTCCGTTAACAGTGAGAGCATCCCCTATTCTGCTGAAGCGGGATACTTTGTAGCAAAGATCAGGGCTGTAGACGCAGACTCTGGATACAATGCGCTGCTTTCTTATCACCTGTCTGAGCCCAAAGGAAACAACTTGTTCAGGATCGGAACCAGCACCGGGGAGATCAGGACTAAGAGGAGAATGAGTGACAATGACCTCAAAACTCACCCCTTGGTGGTCTTGGTCTCTGATAACGGAGAACCCTCCCTGTCAGCTACTGTGTCGATTGATGTGGTGGTGGTTGAAAGCACGGCTGAAATCCAGACTCAGCTCAGACATGTTCCTGTAAAGGAGGACAGCTTCTCGGATTTGAACCTGTATCTGCTGATCGCCATTGTGTCGGTGTCCGTCATCTTTCTGCTCAGCCTCATCACTTTAATAGCAGTCAGATGCCACAGGACAGATGGCACTTTCAGCAGGTACAGCGCCCCCATGATCACCACCCACCCTGACGGGAGCTGGTCTTACTCTAAAGCTACTCAGCAGTATGACGTGTGTTTCAGCTCAGACACGCTCAAGAGTGACGTGGTGGTTTTCCCCGCCTCGTTTCCACCTGTAGATGCAGAACTGATCAGTATTAACGAAGGAGACACTTTTACCAGGACTCAGACTTTGCCTACCAAAGAAAAGGTGAGTCCATGAAATTTTAAAATACTTGCATATTGTCATTCCTCGTCATTGCAGATTAAACGGTACCATTTTTTCTTATCTTAGCATGGTGTATCTTCTGATTTAAACTAGATTCCAAATATATATATATATGCTTCATCTTTAAAATGTTTAGTTGTGCCAATTTAATAATAGCCATCATTTGGACAGCATTGCAGTGCGTTTATGTAGCTGTCCATGGTGCTGGTGTAGGCATTCTAGTATAATAGATGTGATCTGAAGGCCGCAATAATTATAATAATAATTAAGTCACCTTTCTGATATGTGCATTGCTCTTTGTCTCTGGTTACCCAAAGGATAGACAGATAGCACATTAAGCTGATATACGCCTTGGCAATTGTATTACTCATATTTGCTCATATTTTCATGTTTTGTGAAAAGGAGATAAGGCAAGTTTTAATTCAATTTGGTTTATATATATGCTACACCTGTCTTTAAATAAATATATGAGGGAGCTGGACATTATTTGCCATTACCAGATTGGCATCTTGATGCATTTATCTTGAAGGCTTAAACGAACTTATGAGATTGTTTTGTGATAATGTAGTATTTTTAAATGACCACATGGGGACATTGTAGACCATCACATTTTCATAGTGCTCTTGGTTGTTCGAAGCTCCTCCTAGATTTAGATGATGGTGACGATGATGCTTTGCAGGGCTTTGTTACAAGAGGGGCAGTATGAGAATACATTGTGCGATCATCGCTTTGTCCTTTACTTCTTATATACACGGAAATCTGGATTATTCCACTCTATTTTCACCTTGAAAACTACGATCCATATGCTGTGCTCGCACAGGATAGAAAATGTCGACAGGGAGGATACGCAGTTCTTTTGGGATTTATGTAGTCGTTGTTCTTTTGGATTGCTGCTGGCAAGTGGTGACTGGGCAGCTCTCTTACTCTGTATCAGAGGAGGTAAACCCGGGGACTACTGTGGGAAATCTCGCTAAAGATCTAAATCTTAACGTGCATGACTTGAGGACGCGTATGTTTCAGATTGTTAGCGGATCAAAGAGAAATTATTTCGATATAAATTTGAAAACGGGTAGTCTCTATGTCAGTGAAAGAATCGACCGTGAGGAGCTTTGCGCAAAAGCTGCAATATGTACTGTTAGCGTAGAGGCCGTGATCAACAATCCACTGAAGCTTTATCGTTTAGATGTAAATGTAGTCGATATTAATGATAATGTGCCACATTTTCCTGAGAATTTGCAGTATCTTAATATTGCGGAAAGTACTGTGCCAGGGGGGAAATTTGGATTTATAGGGGCATCGGATCTCGACGTTGGAAAGAATGACGTTAGTTCATACAAGTTGAGTCCAAATGATTACTTTTCTTTAGAGGTCCACAAAGGAAGGGATAGTGTGTCTGCCGAGCTGGTGCTACAGAAAGCCCTAGACCGAGAAACACAACCTACTGTTAATCTTACCGTGACTGCTGTCGACAGCGGAAACCCACCCAAGTCAGGAACATTGCAAATCATTGTGAATGTCTTAGACATTAATGACAACGCTCCGGTTTTCAGTAGCGCTTTGTATAAAACACAGATTCATGAAAATCTACCAATGGGTAAAACAATTATATTTTTAAATGCAACAGACGCAGATGACGGATTAAATGCTGAAACTGAATATTCTTTTAGAAGTAAAGGTCAGGATCATGTTTTAAATGTATTTCAAATAGACTCTAAAACGGGAGCGATTTTAATTAAAGGTAAAATCGATTACGAAGAAAATCCTGCATTTGAGATTCATGCTGAGGCCACTGACAAAGGCCAGCCTCCGATGTCTGCTCATTGTAAAGTGTTGGTAGAAGTGCTGGATCTAAATGACAACGCTCCTGAGATCACGGTAACGTCACTACTAAATACAGTGAAAGAAGACGCGGAAGTAGGTGCAGCCATTGCACTTGTCTCGGTTTTGGATAAAGATAGTGGGAATAACGGGGCAGTGAAAGCTGTGATTGCAAATAAGACTCCATTTAAACTGGACACAAACTATAGAAATTATTACTCTTTAGTAGTTAATGGTCCGCTTGACAGAGAAACTACACACGAGTACAATGTTACTATAATAGCAACTGATGAAGGAGCTCCTCCTCTCTCCAGCACCAGCATAATTAGTGTTCATGTTTCTGATGTCAATGACAACTCGCCTCGCTTCTCTGATCCGATACTTAATATTTATGTTAAAGAGAACAGTCCAGTAGGAGCAGTCATTAAAACTCTGACTGCAACTGATGCTGATGTCGATAAAAATGGTCAAGTGAGCTATTCTTTTTTAAAAAGCAGCAGTGACTCACTACCGTTTCCTACAATGATTAACATCAACTCAGAGACAGGAGACATAATCAGTCTGCAGTCTTTTAACTATGAGGAGTTAAAAACGTTCCAGTTTAAAGTTCAGGCCACAGACTCTGGTGTTCCTCCGCTCAGCAGCAACGTCACTGTCAACGTTTTAATCCTGGATGAAAATGACAACAGTCCCACGATTCTCGCGCCATATTCTCAGCACGGCTCCGTTAACAGTGAGAGCATCCCCTATTCTGCTGAAGCAGGATACTTTGTGGCAAAGATCAGGGCTGTAGACGCAGACTCTGGATACAATGCGCTGCTTTCTTATCACCTGTCTGAGCCCAAAGGAAACAACTTGTTCAGGATCGGAACCAGCACCGGGGAGATCAGGACTAAAAGGAGATTGAGTGACAATGACCTCAAAACTCACCCCTTGGTGGTCTTGGTCTCTGATAACGGAGAACCCTCCCTGTCAGCTACTGTGTCTGTTGATGTGGTGGTGGTTGAAAGCACGGCTGAAATCCAGACTCAGTTCAGACATGTGCCTGTAAAGGAGGACAGCTTCTCGGATTTGAACCTGTATCTACTGATCGCCATTGTGTCGGTGTCCGTCATCTTTCTGCTCAGCCTCATCACTTTAATAGCAGTCAGATGCCACAGGACAGACGGCACTTTCAGCAGGTACAGCGCCCCCATGATCACCACCCACCCTGACGGGAGCTGGTCTTACTCTAAAGCTACTCAGCAGTATGACGTGTGTTTCAGCTCAGACACGCTCAAGAGTGACGTTGTGGTTTTCCCCGCCCCGTTTCCACCTGTAGATGGAGAACTGATCAGTATTAACGGAGGAGACACTTTTACCAGGACTCAGACTTTACCTAGCAAAGAGAAGGTAAGAAATTAGCAAAAACAATGCAATGCATAAATTCATGCCTTAGGTAATATCCATGTTTTGTTTGCTTATTGTTGTTGTTTTTTTAAGTGGAATATGTTAGTACTAACTTCACAAACTATTTAAAGATGTGATTTTTTTTATCGGTTTCGAGTTGAGTTGAAATGTACAGTTGTTAATAAGCCAAAATAAACAAAGTTCATGAGCCTTTCAAGTTTAGACAGAACGTTATTGTCGTTATCCGTGGTGCTGAAATCAGAAAGGTGCGAGTTGCCGGTCATTTGGAGGGTGCATCAGGGGACTTAATTGGGGCACGGTCAACAAACACAAGTGTTTTTCCCTGAAAACTTGACATACAATTCATGATAGATCTTTTTACTTAGTGGAGAATGGTGTAAAGTTTTTTTTTTTATCACATTTAGGAAGGTTATTCGACCGCTTATTCAATCACCTTCGCTCTCATACTTTTAGAAATTAGGAAAATGTGTTTATTTTATGTCATAATAGTAGTAAGTTCTTGCTGTATCTTTCTGGTGTCGAAATATTTTCAATAAGGTCTGTCAATTATAACTCGTGTACTTTTAGGCGGGGTATCACCAAGAGGAAACTTGTGATTTTTTTTTCTTTGTTAACTGAGAATTAATCAGAATGGGAAAAGGAAAAAAAATCCTTTGAAATACACCATAACATATAAGTTAACAGGGTTATGTTCATAATTAATGAGAAGTTGATCGCCTTGGACGGGTGGGTAGTCATTTAATTGTTGCTGTTCCTAAAGCTTAAATGCAGTTATTTTACATTACCAGATGGTGGCACTGAAGACCATGACATCTAGATGTTATTTCTAAAGGCATAAGACTCCACCCAGAAACAGATGATGAGCTTTCTCTGGGCTTTGTAACAAAGAGGCGCAGAGCGAGAGAGAAAGGGCGAAAAATTTATCAGGCTGACTTGTTGTGATTGCCTTTTTTTGCGGATATCTGACGGTTGCTGGTGGACACAAAGTGTGCCTGATTTCGGTGGATTTAATCATGCATTTCCCAACAAAAACAGATATTTTGCGGGCTTATTCTGTGGCCGTGCTGCTGAATTATTGCTGGGAAGCGGTGTCTGGACAGCTCTCGTACTCTGTATCGGAGGAGGAAAATATTGGGACATCTGTTGGAAATATTGCCAAAGATCTAAATCTCAATGTACAGGATTTAGAGTCTCGTAGGTTTCAGATTGTTAGTGGATCACAGAAGAAGTATTTCGATGTGAATTTAAAAACTGGTGCTCTTTATGTCAGCGAAAGAATCGACCGCGAGGAGCTTTGTGGTAGGGCTTCAAAATGTACTGTCAATGTAGAGGCGGTGATCAACGTCCCGCTGAAGCTTTATCGCTTAGAGATAAATATAAAAGATATAAACGACAACGCACCAGTTTTCTCTGAGAAGCTGCAGTCGCTTGATGTTCCAGAAAATACTTTACCGGGAGTCAAATTTGGACTGATAGAGGCATCAGATTTGGATGTCGGTAAAAACGGTGTTAATACATATAAACTTAGTAATAACGATTATTTTACATTAGATATTCATAAAGGAGAAGACAGCGTGTCTGCTGAGTTAGTACTGCAGAAATCGTTAGACAGAGAGCAGGACTCTGTTATAAAACTCACGCTGACTGCAGTAGACGGAGGAAACCCACCCAAGTCAGGGACATCGCTTATTATCATTTCCGTGATGGATACTAATGACAACCATCCCGTGTTCAGTAAGTCTTTGTACAAAATTAAAATTCCTGAAAACTTGTCCAGTGGGTCGACAGTGATTACGCTGAATGCAACAGACACAGATGAGGGTTCAAACAGTGAAATTGAATACTCTTTGAGAAAAAAAGGCCAAGATCATATTTTAGATTTATTTGAAATTAATTCAAAAACGGGAGTGATTTCAGTTAAGGGTAAAGTCGATTATGAAGAAAATCGTGCATTTGAGATCCATGCGGAGGCAAGTGACAAAGGCCAGCCTCCGATGTCTGCTCATTGTAAAGTGTTGGTAGAAGTGCTGGATCTAAATGACAACGCTCCTGAGATCACGGTAACGTCACTACTAAATACAGTAAAAGAGGACGCGGAAGTAGGTGCAGCCATTGCACTTGTCTCGGTTTTGGATAAAGATGGTGGGAATAACGGGGCAGTGAAAGCTGTGATTGCAAATAAGACTCCATTTAAACTGGACACAAACTATAGAAACTATTACTCTTTAGTAGTTAATGGTCCGCTTGACAGAGAAACTACACACGAGTACAATGTTACTATAATAGCAACTGATGAAGGAGCTCCTCCTCTCTCCAGCACCAGAATAATTAGTGTTCACGTTTCTGATGTCAATGACAACTCGCCTCGCTTCTCTGATCCGATACTTAATATTTATGTTAAAGAGAACAGTCCAGTAGGAGCAGTCATTAAAACTCTTACTGCAACTGATGCTGATGTCGATAAAAATGGTCAAGTGAGCTATTCTTTTTTAAAAATCAGCAGTGACTCACTACCGTTTCCTACAATGATTAACATCAACTCAGAGACAGGAGACATAATCAGCCTGCAGTCTTTTAACTATGAGGAGTTAAAAACGTTCCAGTTTAAAGTTCAGGCCACAGACTCTGGTGTTCCTCCGCTCAGCAGCAACGTCACTGTCAACGTTTTAATCCTGGATGAAAATGACAACAGTCCCACGATTCTCGCGCCATATTCTCAGCACGGCTCCGTTAACAGTGAGAGCATCCCCTATTCTGCGGAAGCAGGATACTTTGTGGCAAAGATCAGGGCTGTAGACGCAGACTCTGGATACAATGCGCTGCTCTCTTATCACCTGTCTGAGCCCAAAGGAAACAACTTGTTCAGGATCGGAACCAGCACCGGGGAGATCAGGACTAAGAGGAGATTGAGTGACAATGACCTCAAAACTCACCCCTTGGTGGTCTTGGTCTCTGATAACGGAGAACCCTCCCTGTCAGCTACTGTGTCGATTGATGTGGTGGTGGTTGAAAGCACGGCTGAAATCCAGACTCAGTTCAGACATGTGCCTGTAAAGGAGGACAGCTTCTCGGATTTGAACCTGTATCTGCTGATCGCCATTGTGTTGGTGTC
Organism: Perissodus microlepis; assembly: GCF_051167445.1. Taxonomy (NCBI): domain Eukaryota; kingdom Metazoa; phylum Chordata; class Actinopteri; order Cichliformes; family Cichlidae; genus Perissodus; species Perissodus microlepis. The sequence continues at coordinate 11,730,279 of NC_140462.1, forward strand.
CGTCATCTTTCTGCTCAGCCTCATCACTTTAATAGCAGTCAGATGCCACAGGACAGACGGCACTTTCAGCAGGTACAGCGCCCCCATGATCACCACCCACCCTGACGGGAGCTGGTCTTACTCTAAAGCTACTCAGCAGTATGACGTGTGTTTCAGCTCAGACACACTCAAGAGTGACGTAGTGGTTTTCCCCGCCCCGTTTCCACCTGTAGATGGAGAACTGATCAGTATTAACGGAGGAGACACTTTTACCAGGACTCAGACTTTACCTAACAAAGAAAAGGTAAGCGCAAATTGGTCTTAAATATTCTGGGATGTTATTTATTGTGCAAAACCACGGTCGAGAACCGAGTATGAATCAATAGGGTTTCACCCGAATTAAATTAAAAGAACTTAATTGCCACGAAAAAAATGGGGATAAATCCAGTTCAAGTTAACTAATAAAGTAAATCACTTGGATATATTTTGTTAGGCTTCGTTTACACATACTCATAGTTTGTGGTATTTACTTCTAGCAAAAGATGTGCAGATTTTGAATCATACCCTACACGTTGTTCTTCATAAAACTGAACGGACGATTATGCACGATGCCAACATGCTGGGCAGTTATACTGTACTTTAAATAATGTCTCGCTAAACATGTGTTCGAGTATTCATATCCTGGCTTTGTTAACCTTAACAGGTTGTAACAATGTATATTCAAAAAAATTCTGAAAAAAAACCCTCTTTTTACTTAGCTTGATTCTGTTCATCTCTTGGTTTTGTATTGTAAACATTTTAATTGTCTGACTCATGTAGAAGGTATCATTTATTACACTATATGTCTATGAGAGTTCATTCATAAATCTTTATGAATGTATGAATTAAAAAAAACACTGAATGAGAACAGTATTCAGAATAATGCCAGAATGGCAGCACGTCATGGTTGTTGTTCCGCAAAACACACAACTGTTTAGCTAGATAATTAAGGAAACTTAATTTCCTGATATTGAATGCACTTCTTGAAAATGTCCACACGGGGACATTGTAGACCATCAGATTTGAATTTCATCTTTGGTGTCTCGGACTCCTCCCAGAGTATATTTCTCTGGAATTCAGACAAAGAGAATCAGAGGGCGAAAGAGAACGGTGCGACAACCATTTTCTGGTTCATGGGAGATGAGTCAAAAAGCATCACTCTCATGTCTTACCCTGTTTAATTGTTTGAATTTCTTAATGTAATATGCGGGTTTGAATTATTCCGCTTCCCGGTGAATGTAAGAATGAATATACTGGGCAAATCGAGCTGTATATGGATATATCGTGTCTTCGTGCTGCTGGATTGTTACTGGGAAACGGTTTCTGGGCAGCTCTCTTACTCCGTCTCAGAGGAGGTGAATCTGGGGACTGTTGTCGGAAATGTCGCAAAAGATCTGAACATCAATGTCCAGGATTTGGAGGCCCGCATGTTTCAAATCGTTGCTGGATCAAAGAGGAAATATTTCGAGGTAAATCTAAAAACTGGAGCCCTCTATGTTAACGGGAGAATAGATCGAGAGGAGCTTTGTGGTAATGACGCCAAATGCTCACTCAGTGTAGAAGCTGTTATTAATAATCCACTGAAACTGTACCGTATGGAAATTACGATTTTAGATGTAAATGATAATTCTCCTTCATTTGAGAGTACGTTGCAATCAATGAACATTACTGAGAGCACAGCGGCGGGAGCAAAATTTCCTCTGCATCAAGCTCACGATGCTGACGTGGGTAAAAACACTGTACACACCTACAGGCTGAGTCAAAATGAACATTTCTCTCTTGATGCACACAAAGTTCAGGGTGTAACTCCTGAGATGGTGCTTCAGAAAGTCTTAGACAGGGAAAAACAGTCTGCGATTACGCTCACACTGACTGCCATCGATGGGGGAACACCTGCTAAATACGGAAGCATGACAATAATAGTTAATGTACTGGACGTTAATGACAATCCTCCTGTTTTCAGCCAAAGGTTGTATAAAGCCAGAGTCTATGAAAATGTTAAAATAGGCACATCAATAATTACATTAAATGCGACTGATTTAGATGAAGGACAAAATGGAAAAGTGATATATTCATTTAGTGAGGTTGGTCAGGGGAAACAAACTAATTCATTTGTTATAGATGAGAAAACAGGAACTGTAACGAATAAAAGGAATATTGACTATGAAGAAAGTAATGCTTTTGAACTTCGAGTACAAGCCAGTGATGGAGCCTCTTCCCCTCTCACGTCACATGCCAAATTACTGATTGAGGTTTTAGATGTTAATGACAACGCACCTGGAATTTCACTCAGATCGCTGTTAAACACTGTTAAAGAGGATGCATCAGTTGACACAGCCATTGCTCTTGTTTCAGTATTTGATAAAGATGGAGGTAAAAATGGGATGGTGACGTGTAAAATTTCCAATAACGTTCCTTTTAAATTGGAGTCAAATTACAAGAATTCATATTCATTAGTTGTGGACGGTCCTCTTGACCGAGAGACTGCACCTCAGTACAACATCAGCATCACTGCTACTGATGAGGGCAGCCCACCTCTCTCCAACACGAGTGTTATAACTGTTCATGTGTCAGATGTCAATGACAACAAACCTCAGTTTTCAGAAAGTGTGATCAACGTCTACGTGAAAGAAAACAGTCCAGTAGGAGCAGTTATTAAAAAAGTGACAGCAGCTGATGCAGACATTGATCAAAATAGTCAAGTGAGTTACTCTTTTTTACAAAGCAGCAGTGACTCAGTGCCACTATCTACATTATTAAACATCAACTCAGAGACTGGAGATATAATCAGTCTGCAGTCTTTTAACTATGAGGAGTTAAAAACGTTCCAGTTTAAAGTTCAGGCCACAGACTCTGGTGTTCCTCCACTCAGCAACAACGTGACTGTCAACGTTTTAATCCTGGATGAAAATGACAACAGTCCCACGATTCTCGCGCCATACTCTGAACACGGCTCTGTAAACAGTGAGAACATCCCCTATTCTGCTGAAGCGGGATACTTTGTGGCAAAGATCAGGGCTGTAGACGCAGACTCTGGATACAATGCGCTGCTTTCTTATCACCTGTCTGAGCCCAAAGGAAACAACCTGTTCAGGATAGGAACCAGCACCGGGGAGATCAGGACTAAGAGGAGACTGAGTGACAATGACCTCAAAACTCATCCCTTGGTGGTCTTGGTCTCTGATAACGGAGAACCCTCCCTGTCAGCTACTGTGTCTATTGATGTGGTGGTGGTTGAAAGCACGGCTGAAATCCAGACTCAGTTCAGACATATGCCTGTAAAGGAGGACAGCTTCTCGGATTTGAACCTGTATCTGCTTATCGCCATTGTGTCGGTGTCCGTCATCTTTCTGCTCAGCCTCATCACTTTAATAGCAGTCAGATGCCACAGGACAGACGGCACTTTCAGCAGGTACAGCGCCCCCATGATCACCACCCACCCTGACGGGAGCTGGTCTTACTCTAAAGCTACTCAGCAGTATGACGTGTGTTTCAGCTCGGACACGCTCAAGAGTGACGTAGTAGTTTTCCCCGCCCCGTTTCCACCTGTAGATGGCGAACTGATCAGTATTAACGGAGGAGACACTTTTACCAGGACTCAGACTTTACCTAACAAAGAGAAGGTAAGGAAGTATTAAATTTCGTATTCACTGCTGCTCTTCTTTGTTTGGAAATTTTAAAAGCCTAATGTAATTTAGCTTCATCTTTAGCAATACATTTACACACTTCTTAGCTGTGACTAAAATAATACAAATGCGAAGAAATCACTGTTGCTGAGTTTACAGCACGACAGGATCTTCTCCAACGCTGTGTTGTTGTTCTCTTTTGTGTTGTAACGTGAATTTTTTATGGCAGATTCGCATTATCACGCATTTGCCGCTCTCCGTGGTGCTCAACGTATGTGTCCTTGTCGGGTTCACGTGCACGGTTATGGATGTGTTTTGGCATATTTAGTAGACGTTAAACAACGTATCACAACATCGATAACGTGTTTAAACATACCCCTATATATTTAACATTTGTGCTCGCTTCTCTCTTCACTTTAAACAAACAACTGTATTTGCCCAATTATTTTTTAAATTTAGCATTTAAAATATCACATACCTTAACATCTTTCCATAATAAAATGTTAATTGTAATCATCCGTTTAACTGATGAACTATTATTTCTAACCTCTAATCTAGCGATTTATACTACCCTTTTTAAACATTAGGAATATACAGTGCACCATTGTTCGCTGGTTTTGCTGACGTGTAATGTAGTTAGAGCAAGTGACCACGTAGGGACGGTACAGACCGTCACATTTAGACGTTCTGGTCGATGACTTCGGGCCCCTCCCATCCTACGTTCAGCAAATGATGCATTTGTGTGCTTTGTTACAAAGAGAGCTCGGACGACAACGAACGGTGGTCTTTATTTGAGAAGATAGAGAAGATTGCTTTGGAATAATTATACATTCATTTCCACTTCTTGGTTGCTGTGACATATTATCTGGAGTATTGTGCCTTCGCCTGCTGTGTAAATATGCTTTTACCGCATACAAGAAGCTTTCTGTGGATTAATCTGTTATTCGTGCTGCTGGATTGTTATTGGGAAACGGTTTCTGGGCAGCTCTCTTACTCCGTCTCAGAGGAGGTGAATCTGGGGACTGTTGTCGGAAATGTCGCGAAAGATCTGAACATCAATGTCCAGGATTTGGAGCCCCGCATGTTTCAGATCGTTGCTGGATCGAAGAAAAAATATTTCGAGGTAAATCTAAAAACTGGAGCCCTCTATGTTAACGAGAGAATAGATCGAGAGGAGCTTTGTGGTAATGACGCCAAATGCTCACTAATTGCAGAAGCTGTTATTAATAATCCACTGAAACTGTACCGTATAGAAATAAATGTTTTGGATGTGAATGACAATTCACCCTCATTTCTCAGCACATCCCAGACAATTAATATTACCGAGAACACAGCGGTAGGAACAAAATTTCTGCTGAAACGAGCTCACGATGGAGACGTTGGAAAAAACTCTATAAATGCCTACAAACTGAGTCAAAATGAACATTTCTCTCTAAATACACTTAAAGGGGGTAGCATAACAGTCGAATTGGTGCTTCAGAAAGTTTTAGACAGAGAAAAACAATCTGTGATCAAACTCATACTAATTGCAATTGATGGAGGAACACCTCCTAAATCTGGAAGTATGACCATTATAGTAAATGTCTTAGACATTAATGATAATCCTCCTGTATTTAGTCAAATGCTGTATAAAGTCAGCATACATGAGAATGTGAATATTGGAACATCAATAATCACACTAAATGCGACTGATTTAGATGATGGAAAAAATGGGCAAATATCATATTATTTTATGGAAATAGACGAAGGGAAACAAACAGATGTGTTTTCTATAGATGAACAAACAGGGACTGTAACAAATAAAAGGAATATTGACTTTGAAGAAAATAATGCTTTTGAACTTCGAGTAAAAGCCAGTGATGGAGCTTCCTCGCCTATGAGTTCACATGCTAAATTACTGATTGAAGTCTTAGATGTTAATGACAACGCACCTGAAATTTCAGTCACATCACTGTTGAACACTGTTAAAGAGGATGCATCAGTTGGCACAGCCATTGCTCTTGTTTCAATATTTGATAAAGATGGAGGTAAAAATGGGATGGTGACATGTAAAATTTCTAATAATGTTCCTTTTAAATTGGAGTCAAACTACAAGAATTCATATTCATTAGTTGTGGACGGTCCTCTTGACCGAGAGACTGCACCTCAGTACAACATCAGCATCACTGCTACTGATGAGGGCAGCCCACCACTCTCCAACACGAGTGTTATAACTGTTCATGTGTCAGATGTAAATGACAACAAACCTCAGTTTTCAGAAAGTGTGATCAACGTCTACGTGAAAGAAAACAGTCCAGTAGGAGCAGTTATTAAAACAGTGACAGCAGCTGATGCAGACATTGATCGAAATAGTCAAGTGAGTTACTCTTTTTTACAAAGCAGCAGTGACTCAGTGCCACTATCTACATTATTAAACATCAACTCAGAGACTGGAGATATAATCAGTCTGCAGTCTTTTAACTATGAGGAGTTGAAAACGTTCCAGGTTAAAGTTCAGGCCACAGACTCTGGTGTTCCTCCACTCAGCAGCAACGTCACTGTCAACGTTTTAATCCTAGATGAAAATGACAACAGTCCCACGATTCTCACACCATATTCTGAGCACGGCTCCGTTAACAGTGAGAGCATCCCCTATTCTGCTGAAGCGGGATACTTTGTAGCAAAGATCAGGGCGGTAGACGCAGACTCTGGATACAATGCGCTGCTTTCTTATCACCTGTCTGAGCCCAAAGGAAACAACCTGTTCAGGATCGGAACCAGCACCGGGGAGATCAGGACTAAGAGGAGATTGAGTGACAACGACCTCAAAACTCATCCCTTGGTGGTCTTGGTCTCTGATAACGGAGAACCCTCCCTGTCAGCTACTGTGTCTATTGATGTGGTGGTGGTTGAAAGCACGGCTGAAATCCAGACTCAGCTCAGACATGTGCCTGTAAAGGAGGACAGCTTCTCGGATTTGAACCTGTATCTACTGATCGCCATTGTGTCGGTGTCCGTCATCTTTCTGCTCAGCCTCATCACTTTAATAGCAGTCAGATGCCACAGGACAGACGGCACTTTCAGCAGGTACAGCGCCCCCATGATCACCACCCACCCTGACGGGAGCTGGTCTTACTCTAAAGCTACTCAGCAGTATGACGTGTGTTTCAGCTCAGACACGCTCAAGAGTGACGTAGTAGTTTTCCCCGCCCCGTTTCCACCTGTAGATGGCGAACTTATCAGTATTAACGGAGGAGACACTTTTACCAGGACTCAGACTTTACCTAACAAAGAAAAGGTAAGAACACAGTGTTTATAACAGCTTACAATTTTACACAAAAGAAGCGCGTCATCTTACACTGAACTCGTCTACATGTGGTTAATTTCTCCTGCTTTCAAAGATTACCCTTTACAACTGTCCGCAGCTTTAAGCCAGTCTTTTCCATTTAAATACTCGCTGTTTAAATGCCGCAGAAGAGAAGCCAGTATGCGGATAAGGAGTTTTTGGTGGTTTTGTTTAAAATTAATACAATCACTGCATGTGAGAATATTTATTTGATTTTCCTTTCAGATTGTTTCATATATATTTGCGCAGTTCATTATTGTTTAAGGGTTCGTTTCCTTCTTGTTTGCGTTTATTTTTTCGTTCATCGTTGCCTTGTTGCTTTTTAACAGTCATTTCACTCGATGTTGTAATAACTTTCTTTCAATATACCCTTTGCATATACCTAAAACATAGCGACGTTTTTGACACACCGCAATGGGTTTCACGCCTTGGGTGGTATATTTCAGTTAAAGGCTGAAACAAGCGAAAAACAAACAAATATATTCTAAAATTAAAACAAATAAATAAGACAGTGTTACACACTAACAATGTAAACAGTGTTTTCTTTTCCTAACAAATCAACCTGATGTTTTCTGGTTCTGTAAAACTGGACTGATGATATTTATTTTATTTTCCATTGGTTTCTGTTGTAATTGGTGTATAGAGCCATAAGAGGGCGGTGTAGACCATAAATCAGAGACATAAGTCCCGAGGCCCCTCCCAGATTAATAACGTAATGATGTCTTGTTGGGCTGTGACACAAAGAAACACAGAAGCACGGAGAAAGGCTCGAGCATGATCTGCGCTGAGGACGAAACAGAAGAAAATCGATAACATTTCCTGTCAATATTTGACATAAACGGGACCCGTTTAAAGTTGGATTGATGTCCTTTTGGATTATGGCTTCAATTAACACAAGTCCTGTGGTGATATACTTGTTTTTTGTCCTGCTGGATTTTTATTCGGAAACGGTGTCCGGGCAGCTCTCGTACTCGATATCAGAAGAGGTGAATCGAGGGACTTCTGTAGGAAACATAGCCAAGGATCTAAACATAGATGTCCATGAGCTGGAGCCTCGCATGTTTCAGATCGTTAGTGGATCAAAGAGAAAATATTTCGAGGTAAATCTAAAGACGGGCGTTCTCTTTGTCAGTGATAGGATAGACAGAGAGGAGCTCTGTGGAAAGGCCACGAAATGTACACAGAGCGTGGAGGCTGTGATAAATGCCCCACTCAAGCTATATCGCTTAGAAATAAATATTCTAGATGTTAATGATAATTATCCAGCTTTCAGCACTGACTCGCAAAGTATTGAAATAGCAGAAATCACATTACCCGGGACTAAATTTCTTGTATTGTCAGCCTTTGATGCCGATGTGGGGAAAAATGGCATCAGTATGTACAAATTAAGTGCAAATGAACACTTTTCATTAGCAGTGAATAAAGGAGAGAGCGTATCTGCTGAACTAGTCCTCCAGAAACCTTTAGACCGAGAAAAACAACCAGTAATAAGACTCACGCTGACTGCTGTAGACGGCGGAACACCACCGAAATCCGGAACCTCACAGTTAATAATCAATGTCTTAGACAATAATGATAACGTCCCAATATTTACCAAACCACTGTATAAAACAAGTGTCACTGAAAACACGCCGCCAGGCACATCAGTGATAACTGTGACGGCGACGGACAGTGATGAAGGGCCAAACGGGGAAATTTCATATTCACTAAGCAGCAAGGACCAAGACCATGTTCTCAATATATTTCAAATTGATGAGCACACGGGATTATTGACAGTTAAGGGGAAGATTGACTTTGAAGAGCACCCGGCTTTTGAAATTCGCGTGCAAGCTTCTGATAAAGGCTCTCCTCAAATGACAGCACAGTGCAAAGTATTAATAGAAGTAGTGGATTTAAATGACAATAGCCCTGAAATATCTGTAACCACCCTCAGTAACACTGTAAAAGAGGATGCAAAAGTAGGTACTGCTATTGCACTTGTGTCAGTCGTGGACAGAGATGGGGGTAAAAACGGAATAGTCCACTGTGATATTAAAAGTGAAAGCCCCTTTAAGTTACAAACGAATTATAAAAATTACTACTCCTTGGTAGTAGATGGTCAGCTAGACAGAGAGAGTCATGCTCAATATAATATCACTATCACAGCTAAAGACGATGGAATCCCAGCTCTCACAAGTACGAAGGATTTTAATGTTTATGTTTCAGATGTCAATGACAACAAACCTCAGTTTTCAGACACTGTGTTCAATGTGTATTTAAAAGAAAACAGTCCACTGGGAGCTACTCTGCAACGAGTATCTGCACTGGATGTAGATATTGATCAAAATGGACAGGTAAGCTATTCCATTGTTGAGAGTAAAAGTAACTCCTTGCCAATCTCGACAATGGTAAATGTAAACTCTAAGACTGGAGATATAATCAGCCTGCAGTCTTTTAACTATGAGGAGTTAAAAACTTTCAACTTTAAAGTTCAGGCCACAGACTCTGGTGTTCCTCCACTCAGCAACAACGTGACTGTCAACGTTTTAATCCTGGATGAAAATGACAACAGTCCCACGATTCTCGCGCCATACTCTGAACACGGCTCTGTAAACAGTGAGAACATCCCCTATTCTGCTGAAGCGGGATACTTTGTGGCAAAGATCAGGGCTGTAGACGCAGACTCTGGATACAATGCGCTGCTTTCTTATCACCTGTCTGAGCCCAAAGGAAACAACCTGTTCAGGATAGGAACCAGCACCGGGGAGATCAGGACTAAGAGGAGACTGAGTGACAATGACCTCAAAACTCATCCCTTGGTGGTCTTGGTCTCTGATAACGGAGAACCCTCCCTGTCAGCTACTGTGTCTATTGATGTGGTGGTGGTTGAAAGCACGGCTGAAATCCAGACTCAGTTCAGACATATGCCTGTAAAGGAGGACAGCTTCTCGGATTTGAACCTGTATCTGCTGATCGCCATTGTGTCGGTGTCCGTCATCTTTCTGCTCAGCCTCATCACTTTAATAGCAGTCAGATGCCACAGGACAGACGGGACTTTCAGCAGGTACAGCGCCCCCATGATCACCACCCACCCTGACGGGAGCTGGTCTTACTCTAAAGCTACTCAGCAGTATGACGTGTGTTTCAGCTCGGACACGCTCAAGAGTGACGTAGTAGTTTTCCCCGCCCCGTTTCCACCTGTAGATGGAGAACTGATCAGTATTAACGGAGGAGACACTTTTACCAGGACTCAGACTTTACCTAACAAAGAGAAGGTAAGGAAGTATTAAATTTCGTATTCACTGCTGCTCTTCTTTGTTTGGAAATTTTAAAAGCCTAATGTAATTTAGCTTCATCTTTAGCAATACATTTACACACTTCTTAGCTGTGACTAAAATAATACAAATGCGAAGAAATCACTGTTGCTGAGTTTACAGCACGACAGGATCTTCTCCAACGCTGTGTTGTTGTTCTCTTTTGTGTTGTAACGTGAATTTTTTATGGCAGATTCGCATTATCACGCATTTGCCGCTCTCCGTGGTGCTCAACGTATGTGTCCTTGTCGGGTTCACGTGCACGGTTATGGATGTGTTTTGGCATATTTAGTAGACGTTAAACAACGTATCACAACATCGATAACGTGTTTAAACATACCCCTATATATTTAACATTTGTGCTCGCTTCTCTCTTCACTTTAAACAAACAACTGTATTTGCCCAATTATTTTTTAAATTTAGCATTTAAAATATCACATACCTTAACATCTTTCCATAATAAAATGTTAATTGTAATCATCCGTTTAACTGATGAACTATTATTTCTAACCTCTAATCTAGCGATTTATACTACCCTTTTTAAACATTAGGAATATACAGTGCACCATTGTTCGCTGGTTTTGCTGACGTGTAATGTAGTTAGAGCAAGTGACCACGTAGGGACGGTACAGACCGTCACATTTAGACGTTCTGGTCGATGACTTCGGGCCCCTCCCATCCTACGTTCAGCAAATGATGCATTTGTGTGCTTTGTTACAAAGAGAGCTCGGACGACAACGAACGGTGGTCTTTATTTGAGAAGATAGAGAAGATTGCTTTGGAATAATTATACATTCATTTCCATTTCTTGGTTGCTGTGACATATTATCTGGAGTATTGTGCCTTCGCCTGCTGTGTAAATATGCTTTTACCGCATACAAGAAGCTTTCTGTGGATTAATCTGTTATTCGTGCTGCTGGATTGTTATTGGGAAACGGTTTCTGGGCAGCTCTCTTACTCCGTCTCAGAGGAGGTGAATCTGGGGACTGTTGTCGGAAATGTCGCGAAAGATCTGAACATCAACGTCCAGGATTTGGAGCCCCGCATGTTTCAGATCGTTGCTGGATCGAAGAAAAAATATTTCGAGGTAAATCTAAAAACTGGAGCCCTCTATGTTAACGAGAGAATAGATCGAGAGGAGCTTTGTGGTAATGACGCCAAATGCTCACTAATTGCAGAAGCTGTTATTAATAATCCACTGAAACTGTACCGTATAGAAATAAATGTTTTGGATGTGAATGACAATTCACCCTCATTTCTCAGCACATCCCAGACAATTAATATTACCGAGAGCACAGCGGTAGGAACAAAATTTCTGCTGAAACGAGCTCACGATGGAGACGTTGGAAAAAACTCTATAAATGCCTACAAACTGAGTCAAAATGAACATTTCTCTCTAAATACACTTAAAGGGGGTAGCATAACAGTCGAATTGGTGCTTCAGAAAGTTTTAGACAGAGAAAAAGAATCTGTGATCAAACTTATACTAATTGCACTTGATGCAGGAACACCTCCTAAATCTGGAAGTATGACCATTATAGTAAATGTCTTAGACATTAATGATAATCCTCCTGTATTTAGTCAAATGCTGTATAAAGTCAGCATACATGAGAATGTGAATATTGGGACATCAATAATCACACTAAATGCGACTGATTTAGATGATGGAAAAAATGGGCAAATATCATATTATTTTATGGAAATAGACGAAGGGAAACAAACAGATGTGTTTTCTATAGATGAACAAACAGGGACTGTAACAAATAAAAGGAATATTGACTTTGAAGAAAATAATGCTTTTGAACTTCAAGTACAAGCCAGTGATGGAGCTTCCACACCTATGAGTTCACATGCTAAATTACTGGTTGAAGTTTTAGACATTAATGACAACGCACCTGAAATTTCAGTCACATCACTGTTGAACACTGTTAAAGAGGACGCATCAGTTGGCACAGCCATTGCTCTTGTTTCAATATTTGATAAAGATGGAGGTAAAAATGGGATGGTGACATGTAAAATTTCCAATAATGTTCCTTTTAAATTGGAGTCAAATTATAAGAATTCATATTCATTAGTTGTGGACGGTCCTCTTGACCGAGAGACTGCACCTCAGTACAACATCAGCATCACTGCTACTGATGAGGGCAGGCCACCTCTCTCCAACACGAGTGTTATAACTGTTCATGTGTCAGATGTAAATGACAACAAACCTCAGTTTTCAGAAAGTGTGATCAACGTTTACGTGAAAGAAAACAGTCCAGTAGGAGCAGTTATTAAAACAGTGACAGCAGCTGATGCAGACATTGATCGAAATAGTCAAGTGAGTTACTCTTTTTTACAAAGCAGCAGTGACTCAGTGTCACTATCTACATTATTAAACATCAACTCAGAGACTGGAGATATAATCAGCCTGCAGTCTTTTAACTATGAGGAGTTGAAAACGTTCCAGGTTAAAGTTCAGGCCACAGACTCTGGTGTTCCTCCACTCAGCAGCAACGTCACTGTCAACGTTTTAATCCTGGATGAAAATGACAACAGTCCCACGATTCTCGCGCCATATTCTGAGCACGGCTCCGTTAACAGTGAGAGCATCCCCTATTCTGCTGAAGCGGGATACTTTGTAGCAAAGATCAGGGCTGTAGATGCAGACTCTGGATACAATGCGCTGCTCTCTTATCACCTGTCTGAGCCCAAAGGAAACAACCTGTTCAGGATCGGAACCAGCACCGGGGAGATCAGGACTAGGAGGAGAATGAGTGACAATGACCTCAAAACTCATCCCTTGGTGGTCTTGGTCTCTGATAACGGAGAACCCTCCCTGTCAGCGACTGTGTCTGTTGATGTGGTGGTGGTTGAAAGCACGGCTGAAATCCAGACTCAGCTCAGACATGTGCCTGTAAAGGAGGACAGCTTCTCGGATTTGAACCTGTATCTGCTGATCGCCATTGTGTCGGTGTCCGTCATCTTTCTCCTCAGCCTCATCACTTTAATAGCAGTCAGATGCCACAGGACAGACGGCACTTTCAGCAGGTACAGCGCCCCCATGATCACCACCCACCCTGACGGGAGCTGGTCTTACTCTAAAGCTACCCAGCAGTATGACGTGTGTTTCAGCTCAGACACGCTCAAGAGTGACGTAGTAGTTTTCCCCGCCCAGTTTCCACCTGTAGATGGAGAACTTATCAGTATTAACGGAGGAGACACTTTTACCAGGACTCAGACTTTACCTAACAAAGAAAAGGTAAGAACACAGTGTTTATAACAGCTTACAATTTTACACAAAAGAAGCGCGTCATCTTACACTGAACTCGTCTACATGTGGTTAATTTCTCCTGCTTTCAAAGATTACCCTTTACAACTGTCCGCAGCTTTAAGCCAGTCTTTTCCATTTAAATACTCGCTGTTTAAATGCCGCAGAAGAGAAGCCAGTATGCGGATAAAGAGTTTTTGGTGGTTTTGTTTAAAATTAATATAATCACTGCACGTGAGAATATTTATTTGATTTTCCTTTCAGATTGTTTCATATATATTTGCGCAGTTCATTATTGTTTAAGGGTTCGTTTCCTTCTATTTTGCGTTTATTTTTTCGTTCATCGTTGCCTTGTTGCTTTTTAACAGTCATTTCACTCGATGTTGTAATAACTTTCTTTCAATATACCCTTTGCATATACCTAAAACATAGCGATATTTTGTGAATACGCCGTTTTTGACACACCGCAATGGGTTTCACGCCTTGGGTGGTATATTTCAGTTAAAGGCTGAAACAAGCGAAAAACAAACAAATATATTCTAAAATTAAAACAAATAAATAAGACAGTGTTACACACTAACAATGTAAACAGTGTTTTCTTTTCCTAACAAATCAACCTGATGTTTTCTGGTTCTGTAAAACTGGACTGATGATATTTATTTTATTTTCCATTGGTTTCTGTTGTAATTGGTGTATAGAGCCATAAGAGGGCGGTGTAGACCATAAATCAGAGACATAAGTCCCGAGGCCCCTCCCAGATTAATAACGTAATGATGTCTTGTTGGGCTGTGACACAAAGAAACACAGAAGCACGGAGAAAAGGCTCGAGCATGATCTGCGCTGAGGACGAAACAGAAGAAAATTGATAACATTTCCTGTCAATATTTGACATAAACGGGACCCGTTTAAAGTTGGATTGATGTCCTTTTGGATTATGGCTTCAATTAACACAAGTCCTGCGGTGATATACTTGTTTTTTGTCCTGCTGGATTTTCATTCGGAAACGGTGTCCGGGCAGCTCTCGTACTTGATATCAGAAGAGGTGAATCGAGGGACTTCTGTAGGAAACATAGCCAAGGATCTAAACATAGATGTCCATGAGCTGGAGTCTCGCATGTTTCAGATCGTTAGTGGATCAAAGAGAAAATATTTCGAGGTAAATCTAAAGACGGGCGTTCTCTTTGTCAGTGATAGGATAGACAGAGAGGAGCTCTGTGGAAAGGCCACGAAATGCACACAGAGCGTGGAGGCTGTGATAAATGCCCCGCTCAAGCTATATCGCTTAGAAATAAATATTCTAGATGTTAATGATAATTATCCAGCTTTCAGCACTGACTCGCAAAGTATTGAAATAGCAGAAAGCACATTACCCGGGACTAAATTTCTTGTATTGTCAGCCTTTGATGCCGATGTGGGGAAAAATGGCATCAGTATGTACAAATTAAGTGCAAATGAACACTTTTCATTAGCAGTGAATAAAGGAGAGAGCGTATCTGCTGAACTAGTCCTCCAGAAACCTTTAGACCGAGAAAAACAACCAGTAATAAGACTCACGCTGACTGCTGTAGACGGCGGAACACCACCGAAATCCGGAACCTCACAGTTAATAATCAATGTCTTAGACAATAATGATAACGTCCCAATATTTACCAAACCACTGTATAAAACAAGTGTCACTGAAAACACGCCGCCAGGCACATCAGTGATAACTGTGACGGCGACGGACAGTGATGAAGGGCCAAACGGGGAAATTTCATATTCACTAAGCAGCAAGGACCAAGACCATGTTCTCAATATATTTCAAATTGATGAGCACACGGGATTATTGACAGTTAAGGGGAAGATTGACTTTGAAGAGCACCCGGCTTTTGAAATTCGCGTGCAAGCTTCTGATAAAGGCTCTCCTCAAATGACAGCACAGTGCAAAGTATTAATAGAAGTAGTGGATTTAAATGACAATAGCCCTGAAATATCTGTAACCACCCTCAGTAACACTGTAAAAGAGGATGCAAAAGTAGGTACTGCTATTGCACTTGTGTCAGTCGTGGACAGAGATGGGGGTAAAAACGGAATAGTCCACTGTGATATTAAAAGTGAAAGCCCCTTTAAGTTACAAACGAATTATAAAAATTACTACTCCTTGGTAGTAGATGGTCAGCTAGACAGAGAGAGTCATGCTCAATATAATATCACTATCACAGCTAAAGACGATGGAATCCCAGCTCTCACAAGTACGAAGGATTTTAATGTTTATGTTTCAGATGTCAATGACAACAAACCTCAGTTTTCAGACACTGTGTTCAATGTGTATTTAAAAGAAAACAGTCCACTGGGAGCTACTCTGCAACGAGTATCTGCACTGGATGTAGATATTGATCAAAATGGACAGGTAAGCTATTCCATTGTTGAGAGTAAAAGTAACTCCTTGCCAATCTCGACAATGGTAAATGTAAACTCTAAGACTGGAGATATAATCAGCCTGCAGTCTTTTAACTATGAGGAGTTAAAAACTTTCAACTTTAAAGTTCAGGCCACAGACTCTGGTGTTCCTCCACTCAGCAGCAACGTGACTGTTAACGTTTTAATCCTGGATGAAAATGACAACAGTCCCACAATTCTCACGCCATATTCTGAGCATGGCTCCGTTAACAGTGAGAACATCCCCTATTCTGCTGAAGCGGGATACTTTGTAGCAAAGATCAGGGCTGTAGACGCAGACTCTGGATACAATGCGCTGCTCTCTTATCACCTGTCTGAGCCCAAAGGAAACAACCTGTTCAGGATTGGAACCAGCACCGGGGAGATCAGGACTAAGAGGAGAATGAGTGACAATGATCTCAAAACTCACCCCTTGGTGGTCTTGGTCTCTGATAACGGAGAACCCTCCCTGTCAGCGACTGTGTCTATTGATGTGGTGGTGGTTGAAAGCACGGCTGAAATCCAGACTCAGTTCAGACATGTGCCTGTAAAGGAGGACAGCTTCTCGGATTTGAACCTGTATCTACTGGTCGCCATTGTGTCGGTGTCCGTCATCTTTCTGCTCAGCCTCATCACTTTAATAGCAGTCAGATGCCACAGGACAGATGGAACTTTCAGCAGGTACAGCGCCCCCATGATCACCACCCACCCTGATGGGAGCTGGTCTTACTCTAAAGCTACTCAGCAGTATGACGTGTGTTTCAGCTCAGACACACTCAAGAGTGACGTAGTAGTCTTCCCCGCCTCGTTTCCACCTGTAGATGGAGAACTGATCAGTATTAATGGAGGAGACACTTTTTCCAGGACTCAGACTTTACCTAACAAAGAAAAGGTGAGTCCATAAAATCTACAGATCCCTTCTCTTGGTTCTGATTGCATCAGTTTCCATAGCGTGATGCTTTTCAGTTACTGTTTTTAATAGAAAATATTTAACAACTGACATAAGAGTGGTCTTGACTGTTTCATTATTTTTTTAATCACTGTTGTTAGAAATTCTGTACCTTTAAATTCATTTGTGCAACAGAAATGTTTGAAATATTATACCTTTGCTCCATTATTTTGTCTGATTTTATATTTTACTATTCATTTTTCTTTAGCTTCTTTCCTTTAACTACACAGAATGTAGTCGCTTCCATCCAGATGAAAAGTCAAACGGTGCTCTCCGTGGTCCTGAAATGACAACTAGTTTAGTTTTGCGATCATCTCATTGATTGAGCATCTGGGTTTTCTCTGGGTTGTCTCTTTGTAAGCTGTAATGCACTCTTAACTATCTTTGTATCACAGAAAGAAAAAATATATCAATTTTGTTCTTTTTCATGAGCCAGTAGGTGTGGATAATCACAGTCACCACAAGGAGACGGTATAGACCGTAACACGACAGCTTCCGTTTTATGTTTAACGCTCCTCCCAGAGACAGTCACAACACAGGGTGTTGTAACAAAGAGAGTAGTAGGTGTGGGTACATTGCGACAGCCACCCGTCTGGTCTGAAAATTGGTGGTATATGTACTACATTTGTTCGAATTTTTTATAGGAATTTCAAATTCGAATTTATGCCGTGTTGTGCTGAACGGAATTATGCCTTTATTGTGTCGCAACTGCTTTTCGTTGATATACTTAATACTTCTGATACTGGATTATTGTTGTAATGAAGCGCCTGGGCAGCTCTCTTACTCCGTCTCAGAGGAGGTAAACTCGGGAACAGTTGTTGGAAATATCGCCAAGGATTTACATTTAAACATACCGGATTTGGAGACCCGTATGTTCAGGATTGTTGGGGGATCTAAAAGAAAATATTTCGAGGTAAATACGAAGACTGGAGTCCTCTACGTGAATGAGAGAATAGACAGAGAGAAGCTCTGCGGGAAAGCTGTGAGATGTGTCGTAACTGTCGAGGCTGTGATAAACGAACCTTTAATGCTGTACCGTATAGAGATTAATATTCTTGATGTCAATGACAATTTTCCGCATTTCATTGCAAAATCACAGAATATAGACATTCCCGAAAGCACATTACCCGGGATAAAATTCCCCCTACTGCAGGCCTACGATGCAGATGTTGGAAAGAACGGCATCAACACATACAGGCTGAGCTCGAATGAACATTTTTCATTAGCAATAAGCAAATCAGGTGAGAGTATTTCGACTGAGTTAATGTTACAGAAAGTCTTAGACAGAGAAAAGGAACCTCTGATTAAGCTCACGTTAACAGCCTTAGATGATGGAAGTCCACCGAAGTCTGGAACATCAGATATTATGATTAATGTTTTAGACATTAATGATAACACACCAGTGTTTGCAAAGTCGCTGTATAAAGTGCGTGTGTTTGAAAACGTACCGATAGGCACTACAGTCCTGACTTTAAATGCTACAGATGCAGATGAAGGAACAAACAAAGAAATCATATATACACTTAGCACAAAGGAGCAGGACCACGTGCTGCAGATTTTTAAAATCGATCCGAACACGGGCACACTGACGGTGGAAGGAAATGTGGATTTTGAGGAACACCCCGTCTTTGAGATTCGTGCACAGGCCAGTGATAAAGGCCAACCTCCGATGTCCGCTCATTGTAAGGTGCTGGTTGAAGTGTTGGACGTAAACGACAATGCGCCTGAGATTTTTGTGACGTCACTACTGAATACTGTGAAGGAGGATGCAAAAGTAGGCACCGCTGTTGCACTTGTTTCGGTGGTAGACAAAGATGGCGGTAAGAACGGTGAAGTGCATTGTACTGTAGATGAAGATGCTCCCTTTAAATTGGAAGCAAACTATAAAAATTATTACTCATTGATAGTGGTTGGCCCCCTAGACCGAGAGACGGTCTCTAGCTACGACGTCACCATAATAGCAAGCGATGGCGGTAGTCCCCCGCTCTCAAGCACCAGTATTGTCCCTATTCAAGTTTCTGATGTTAATGATAACGCGCCTCAGTTCTCATCATCGATACTTAACATTTATGTTAAAGAAAACTGCCACGTGGGGACAATTCTTAAAACGGTAACCGCCTTTGATGCAGATATGAACAAAAATGGTGAAGTGACTTACAGTTTTATGGAAAGCAAAATTAACTCAGTCGCACTGTCTACATTATTAAACATCAACTCAGAGACTGGTGATATAATCACCCTTCAGTCTTTTAACTATGAGGAGTTAAAAACGTTCCAGTTTAAAGTTCAGGCCACAGACTCTGGTGTTCCTCCGCTCAGCGGTAACGTGACTGTCAACGTTTTAATCCTGGATGAAAATGACAACAGTCCCACGATTCTCGCGCCATATTCTCAGCACGGCTCCGTTAACAGTGAGAGCATCCCCTATTCTGCTGAAGCGGGATACTTTGTGGCAAAGATCAGGGCTGTAGACGCAGACTCTGGATACAATGCGCTGCTTTCTTATCACCTGTCTGAGCCCAAAGGAAACAACTTGTTCAGGATCGGAACCAGCACCGGGGAGATCAGGACTAAGAGGAGATTGAGTGACAATGACCTCAAAACTCATCCCTTGGTGGTCTTGGTCTCTGATAACGGAGAACCCTCCCTGTCAGCGACTGTGTCTATTGATGTGGTGGTGGTTGAAAGCACGGCTGAAATCCAGACTCAGTTCAGACATGTGCCTGTAAAGGAGGACAGCTTCTCGGATTTGAACCTGTATCTACTGATCGCCATTGTGTCGGTGTCCGTCATCTTTCTGCTCAGCCTCATCACTTTAATAGCAGTCAGATGCCACAGGACAGACGGCACTTTCAGCAGGTACAGCGCCCCCATGATCACCACCCACCCTGACGGGAGCTGGTCTTACTCTAAAGCTACTCAGCAGTATGACGTGTGTTTCAGCTCAGACACACTCAAGAGTGACGTAGTGGTCTTCCCCGCCTCGTTTCCACCTGTAGATGGAGAACTGATCAGTATTAACGGAGGAGACACTTTTACCAGGACTCAGACTTTACCTAACAAAGAGAAGGTAAGAATATGGATGAATTAAGTATTTCTAATTGCCATCTTGTGTGATGGGTGTAAATTAACGGTCAATGGATAAAGTTTTCTTAGGCTATCTAATTTTTGGCCTATCCTGCCCAAGTAGGGGAAAAAAATCTGCAATTTGACTTAAATACAGAAATACTACGAGTGTGGAATAAACTGTAACTAGCTCTGGTTTCTTGTGATGTTTTTCCCATCTAAATTAGTGGTGCGTGCTGGATCATATTTTTTTCCTTGCAAATTTCAGAACACTTGGGGATTTGGTGCATCCATCTGTCTTGTGGGGTTTGGAACACGGTAGTCTTCAACGTAGCACAGTAGAATAAAACTCTACTTTTAATGTCTTACGTTGGATTTTTAAATTGATTTTTGTGTAGCCAGAGTGACGTTCTAACTGAGAACGGTAAGGAGCGTCGAGAAATCATGCATGTTACTCCCAGAAACGTGTGGAATACATTTATGAAATTTTCAATCAGCAAATAATGAGGCAGGTGTGTTTTTTTGTATTCATGTAGAGTATTTTCAGATTAAATCGCAATTTTTATATTCAGTATCCCTGGACTTTGTGTGTGATAGGACTCCATAGACGTGGAAAAAATACTGATTTGATGAACCCTGAAAAACGAAAAAAAAACGTTTATCGATTTTATTTGTGTCGGAAATTATCTTCGAATTTCAAAGCTCTTTAGTTACAGGAAAATCGCTCAGCAGTTTCCTTTAGTTAGCTTTAGTTTGAAAAGACCTTCCTGAAAAATGAGTGGAATGACATGCGGTCACAATGTTTCCGTGGTGAATGTTTCAGCGTAAAAGCAGTAGGACTGGCATCTAAACTGCTGTAGAACTGAAGTGTAATGACATATTGGAAGTTGAGTGCAGTCCTTCCGATTGTCCACACGGGGACATTGTAGACCATCACATTTAAATTCTCTCTGTAGGGTCTCGGTGCTCCTCCCAGATCCAGAGGATGATGATGTCTCTCAGGCGATTCAGACAAAGAGATTTAGAGGGCGAACGAGAACGGGACTGAACACTGATTATGTTTATAGGAAATGTGCCAGAATAAACGTGGGCGCCTTTGGTTTTTCCTGAGGTTTGATTGTTTCATGATAAACGCCGTGACTATTTTACACCTTTTCTTGTTGAATGTAATTATGACTGGACCCAGCAGATCGAGCTGTGTGTGGATATATCTCGTCTTCGTGCTGCTGGATTGTTACTCTGAAACGGTTTCTGGGCAGCTCTCTTACTCCGTCTCAGAGGAGGTAAATCTGGGGACTGTTGTCGGAAATGTCGCGAAGGATCTGAGCATCAATGTCCACGATTTGGAGCCCCGCATGTTTCAGATCGTTGCTGGATCAAAGAGGAAATATTTCGAGGTAAATCTAAAAACTGGAGCCCTCTATGTTAACGGGAGAATAGATCGAGAGGAGCTTTGCGGTGATGAGCCCAAATGCTCACTCAGTGTAGAAGCTGTTATTAATAACCCTCTGAAACTGTACCGTATGGAAATTATTATTTTAGATGTCAACGATAATTCCCCTTCATTTGAACGCACGTCGCAAGAAATCGACATTTCTGAGAGCACAGCGGCAGGAATGAAATTTCCTCTGCATCAAGCACACGATGCAGACGTGGGGAAAAATTCCGTAAATACCTACAAGCTGAGTCAAAATGAACATTTTTCATTGACTACACATAAAGAAGAGGGTGTAACTCCTGAGTTGGTGCTTCAGATAGTTTTAGACAGAGAAAAACAGTCTATGATTAAGCTCACACTGACTGCCATCGATGGAGGAACACCTGCTAAATCCGGAAGTATGACTATAATAATCAATGTATTAGATATTAATGACAATCCTCCGGTTTTCAGCCAAAGGTTGTATAAAGCCAGAGTCTATGAAAATGTTAAAATAGGCACATCAATAATTACACTGAATGCCACTGATTTAGATGAAGGACAAAATGGAAAAGTGATTTATTTATTCAGCAAAGTTGGTCGTGGGAAACAAATAGATGTGTTTTCTATAAATGAACAAACAGGAACTGTAACGAGCAAAAGGAATATTGATTTTGAAGAAAATAATGCTTTTGAACTTCAAGTACAAGCCAGTGATGGAGCTTCCTCGCCTATGAGTTCACATGCTAAATTACTGGTTGAAGTATTAGACGTTAATGACAACGCACCGGAAATTTCAGTCACATCACTGTTGAACACTGTTAAAGAGGATGCATCAGTTGGCACAGCCATTGCTCTTGTTTCAGTATTTGATAAAGATGGAGGTAAAAATGGGATGGTGACGTGTAAAATTTCCAATAACGTTCCTTTTAAATTGGAGTCAAACTACAAGAATTCATATTCATTAGTTGTGGACGGTCCTCTTGACCGAGAGACTGCACCTCAGTACAACATCAGCATCACTGCTACCGATGAGGGCAGCCCACCTCTCTCCAGCACGAGTGTTATAACTGTTCATGTGTCAGATGTAAATGACAACAAACCTCAGTTTTCAGAAAGTGTGATCAACGTCTACGTGAAAGAAAACAGTCCAGTAGGAGCAGTTATTAAAAAAGTGACAGCAGCTGATGCAGACATTGATCAAAATAGTCAAGTGAGCTATTCCTTTTTACAAAGCAGCAGTGACTCAGTGCCACTTTCTACATTATTAAACATCAACTCAGAGACTGGAGACATAATTAGTCTGCAGTCTTTTAACTATGAGGAGTTAAAAACGTTCCAGGTTAAAGTTCAGGCCACAGACTCTGGTGTTCCTCCGCTCAGCAGCAACGTCACTGTCAACGTTTTAATCCTGGATGAAAATGACAACAGTCCCACGATTCTCACGCCATACTCTGAGCATGGCTCCGTTAACAGTGAGAGCATCCCCTATTCTGCTGAAGCGGGATACTTTGTGGCAAAGATCAGGGCGGTAGATGCAGACTCTGGATACAATGCGCTGCTTTCTTATCACCTGTCTGAGCCCAAAGGAAACAACTTGTTCAGGATCGGAACCAGCACCGGGGAGATCAGGACTAAGAGGAGATTGAGTGACAATGACCTCAAAACTCATCCCTTGGTGGTCTTGGTCTCTGATAACGGAGAACCCTCCCTGTCAGCTACTGTGTCTGTTGATGTGGTGGTGGTTGAAAGCACGGCTGAAATCCAGACTCCATTCAGACATGTGCCTGTAAAGGAGGACAGCTTCTCGGATTTGAACCTGTATCTACTGGTCGCCATTGTGTCGGTGTCCGTCATCTTTCTGCTCAGCCTCATCACTTTAATAGCAGTCAGATGCCACAGGACAGACGGCACTTTCAGCAGGTACAGCGCCCCCATGATCACCACCCACCCTGACGGGAGCTGGTCTTACTCTAAAGCTACTCAGCAGTATGACGTGTGTTTCAGCTCAGACACACTCAAGAGTGACGTGGTGGTTTTCCCCGCCCCGTTTCCACCTGTAGATGGCGAACTGATCAGTATTAACGGAGGAGACACTTTTTCCAGGACTCAAACTTTACCTAACAAAGAGAAGGTGAGTCCATGAAATTTTTAAATACTTGCACATTGTCATTGCTCGTCATTGCAGTTTAAATGGTCCATTTTTTTTTTCTTATCTTAGCCGTGGTGTATCTAGTGATTTAAACTAGAATTGTCAGATGCTGTGTATTTGATGATGAGTTCTCATCTAAATCACAGCTGTCTATCTGTTAGATATTTCAACGTGTAGTTCACCATTTGTGGTCCTGTGTTTTTTCCTTTTTCTTTTTTTCTTGAAAATCTTAGGACATGTGTGTACTTTGACTGATAAATTGATACATATCTTGTGCAGTGTAGAAAAGGTTATCATTGCTTTTCAAGGTAGAGTTGTGATTTACATATTCAACTGAGCATTTTGAACAAAAAAAATTCAGTTATTCGATTTAATTAAAGAAAATATAGAGAAAATATTAACGAATACTGAATGTGTATAAAAATGCAACGTTTTTTGTTCGTGTCATTTTTAAAAGGGAGAAGATGCTAATGTGGGTTTGCTCCATTTTTATGTCTAAATTAAACTGGTTTTGTAACATGAAAATCACTCACAATGTATCTGTGATGATGCTCTAATAAACACAGAAACATTCAAATTAGCAAAAGAATATAGAAAGAAAGTGTTCGGATGATTAATTAATATCTCTCTTTAATTTTTTTTTTTTTTTGTTGTTTGTTTTTTTGTTTGTTTTTAAATCTCCTTAATCGCAATAAGACGGTTCATTTTTTACCTTTACTTCTAAGTTAGCTTCCAACAGAAATAGTATTCATAAAAACACAGCAGAATGGCATACATAATCATGATGGCAACGTCTTACACTGGGGTTAATGTTTGACTGTTCGTTTATGAGGGTCAAGTGTATTAACACGGTTGATAATGTGTGTAGTTCTCGCAAATGTCCACACGGGGACATTGCAGACTTTTACATTTGAGCTTCCTCTTTGAATGGCTCGGGGCTCCTCCCAGATTCAAATGACGATTATGTTTATCAGGCGATTCAGACAAAGAGAATCAGAGGGCGAAAGAGAACGGTACGAGAAACGCTGATATTCTGCCATAGACCTATTGATTTTTTTCTATTTATGCCGTTACACACCGTGTCAATTTTTATGCTTTTTCTCCTTGAACATAATTATGACTGGACCGAGCAGATCGAGCTGTGTGTGGATATATCTCGTCTTCGTGCTGCTGGATTGTTACTGGGAAAAGGTTTCTGGGCAGCTCTCTTACTCCGTCTCAGAGGAGGTGAATCTGGGGACTGTTGTCGGAAATATCGCGAAAGATTTGAGCATTAGTGTCCAGGATTTGGAGCCCCGCATGTTTCAGATCGTTGCTGGATCAAAGAGGAAATATTTCGAGGTAAATCTAAAAACTGGAGCCCTCTATGTTAACGAGAGAATAGATCGAGAGGAGCTTTGCGGTGATGAGCCCAAATGCTCACTCAGTGTAGAAGCTGTTATTAATAACCCTCTGAAACTGTACCGTATTGAACTGTTAATATTAGATGTCAACGATAATTCCCCTTCATTTGAACGCACGTCGCAGGTAATCAACGTAACTGAGAACACGGCAGTAGGGGCAAAATTTCCTCTGCATCAAGCTCACGATGCGGACGTGGGGAAAAATTCCGTAAATACCTACAAGCTGAGTCAAAATGAACATTTTTCATTGACTACACATAAAGAAGAGGGTGTAACTCTTGAGTTGGTGCTTCAGACAGTTTTAGACAGAGAAAAACAGTCTGTGATTAAGCTCACACTGACTGCCATCGATGGAGGAACACCTGCTAAATCCGGAAGTATGACTATAATAATCAATGTATTAGACATTAATGACAATCATCCGGTTTTCAGCCAAAGGTTGTATAAAGCCAGAGTCTATGAAAATGTTAAAATAGGCACATCAATAATTACACTGAATGCCACTGATTTAGATGAAGGACAAAATGGAAAAGTGATTTATTTATTCAGTAAAGTTGGTCGTGGGAAACAAACAGATGTGTTTTCTATAGACAAACAAACAGGAACTGTAACGAGTACAAGGAATATTGATTTTGAAGAAAATAATGCTTTTGAACTTCAAGCACAAGCCTTTGACAGCGCAGTTTTTCCCATGAGTTCACATGCTAAACTACTGGTTGAAGTATTAGACGTTAATGACAACGCACCTGAAATTTCAGTCACATCACTGTTGAACACTGTTAAAGAGGATGCATCAGTTGACACAGCCATTGCTCTTGTTTCAGTATTTGATAAAGATGGAGGTAAAAATGGGATGGTGACGTGTAAAATTTCCAATAACGTTCCTTTTAAATTGGAGTCAAATTATAAGAATTCATATTCATTAGTTGTGGACGGTCCTCTTGACCGAGAGACTGCACCTCAGTACAACATCAGCATCACTGCTACTGATGAGGGCAGCCCACCACTCTCCAACACGAGTGTTATAACTGTTCGTGTGTCAGATGTAAATGACAACAAACCTCAGTTTTCAGAAAGTGTGATCAACGTCTACGTGAAAGAAAACAGTCCAGTAGGAGCAGTTATTAAAACAGTGACAGCAGCTGATGCAGACATTGATCGAAATAGTCAAGTGAGTTACTCTTTTTTACAAAGCAGCAGTGACTCAGTGCCACTATCTACATTATTAAACATCAACTCAGAGACTGGAGATATAATCAGTCTTCAGTCTTTTAACTATGAGGAGTTAAAAACTTTCCAATTTAAAGTTCAGGCCACAGACTCTGGTGTTCCTCCGCTCAGCAGCAACGTCACTGTCAACATTTTTATCCTGGATGAAAATGACAACAGCCCCACGATTCTCGCGCCATATTCTGAGGACGGCTCTGTAAACAGTGAGAGCATCCCCTATTCTGCTGAAGCGGGATACTTTGTGGCAAAGATCAGGGCTGTAGACGCAGACTCTGGATACAATGCGCTGCTCTCTTATCACCTGTCTGAGCCCAAAGGAAACAACCTGTTCAGGATCGGGACCAGCACCGGGGAGATCAGGACTAGGAGGAGAATGAGTGACAATGACCTCAAAACTCACCCCTTGGTGGTCTTGGTCTCTGATAACGGAGAACCCTCCCTGTCAGCTACAATGTCTATTGATGTGGTGGTGGTTGAAAGCACGGCTGAAATCCAGACTCAGTTCAGACATGTGCCTGTAAAGGAGGACAGCTTCTCGGATTTGAACCTGTATCTGCTGATCGCCATTGTGTCAGTGTCCGTCATCTTTCTGCTCAGCCTCATCACTTTAATAGCAGTCAGATGCAACAGGACAGACGGAACTTTCAGCAGGTACAGCGCCCCCATGATCACCACCCACCCTGACGGGAGCTGGTCTTACTCTAAAGCTACTCAGCAGTATGACGTGTGTTTCAGCTCAGACACGCTCAAGAGTGACGTAGTGGTTTTCCCCGCCCCTTTTCCACCTGTAGATGGAGAACTGATCAGTATTAACGGAGGAGACACTTTTACCAGGACTCAGACTTTACCTAACAAAGAGAAGGTAAGGCTGAACCTTAGATAATGTAAGGTGAGCTGTAACATACAATAAAAATTTCTACTTCATGTTTTGATCAAAAGTTTAGTTAATTTTCCATTTATTAATTTTATAGTGTATTCATATTTCATAGTTTTTGTATCTGTGTTTTATGTCAAAGGGTAAAAAAAAGTGTTACTGTAGAAACTTTTACGGTAAAAGCTTAGACATGAGCTATACAATATATTTTGAGGGTTTCTGGAGAAAACAAATAACTTTTAGCTTGTTGTCATTCAAATGGTCTGTAAGGGACTGTTCGCTGACATTTCCCCTGGGCTCTTTTTGCAGTCTTTAGAACATCTGGCCTTTGACATGATAATTTTGGCAACAATCACCAGTCATTTTAAAAACAAATCACACAAAAGTGAAATGTATCAAACAGTAACTAAACTCACTGTACATGAATCAAAATGATCAAGATTTAAAATAAGCACTTCCATTTAACAAAACTTAGCGTCAGGTTTTGTTTTGTTGTGTTTTGTTTTTCAAGCAGCCTTGATATAAACTTTTGTTTGTAAATATACATGTTATCCATTCACTTTTAAATTAAATTAATATACAGTAATATATTTTTTCCTGGATTAAAGCTGTGGCTAGAAGTTAAAAAGGTTGAAAGCATAACAAAAAATCACATTTTCAACTATGTCTATTTGTTGACTTATGAAGCCTGTTTATGTTATCATTTGTAATTTGTTTAGAAATAACCAAGGCTCGGTTCTGAAAGTCTTTTAACAGCGTTAAAAGCGTGGTATAAGGTCAAATAAATAAGGTCTAATGAGTGCCTGCATCAACATAATGATACTCTCTCCATGGTTCTGAAATATATGGCGATTACATTATACTGTACTATTAGGATCTCACAATATAAAGAAAGAAGGTGTGAGTGACTCGATTAAGAACAAGTCTTATTATTTCAAACACAACAGCAGGATTTGATTGCATTCTTTGCATCCTTAACAGTAGTTACTTAAAATGACCATGGGGCGACAGTCTAGACCGCAATACCGCCGGCTGATCGCTGATGGTTGAAGGCCCCTCCCACAATAGAAGGATCATTTTGTCTGTGCTTTGTTAGGATGAGAGGCAGGACGAAGTGGGGAGGCTTGAGAAAAATGCACTGGCATTTACTTTAGTCTCACAAAATACATTTCGCCGCCAAAAAGCGAAAAACAGATCGACATAAGGATCTATATTGTATGGAATTATGTATCTGCCGAGAAGAAAGGCGTCCTTCGGGATATATCTAATGCTTGTTGTCTTGGAGTATAACTGGGGAGCGGTATCCACTCAGCTCTCATATTCCGTGTCTGAGGAGGTGAACCTGGGGACTTCCGTTGGAAATCTCGCCAAGGATCTGAACCTAAATGTACAGGATCTGGAGTCACGTATGTTTCAGATTGTTACTGGATCAAAAAGGAAGCATTTCGATGTAAATTTGAAGACAGGTTTTCTCTACGTGAGTGAGAGAATAGACAGGGAAGAGCTCTGCGCTAAAGCTACAAAATGCACAATAAACGTGGAGGCTGTGATAAACAATCCGCTGAAACTTTACCGTATTGAAGTCAATATTCTTGACGTAAACGATAACCCTCCGTCTTTCAGTGCCAAATCTCAAACTATAGACATTGCAGAGAGCGTGTTGCCGGGAGCTACGTTCCCCGTGCTGTCGGCTTACGACGCCGATGTGGGGAAAAATGGTGTTAACACTTACAAGCTGAACCAGAATGAACATTTTTCTTTAGCGGTGCACAAAGGGGACAGTGTTTCGGCAGAGATAGTTCTTCAGAGAGCGTTAGACCGAGAAAAGCAGGCTGTAATTAAACTCACACTGACGGCTATAGATGGAGGGACACCTATTAAATCAGGCACGTCAGAGATCATAATTAATGTGTTGGATATAAATGATAATATCCCAACTTTTAAAAAATCATTGTATAAAACAAGTATTAAAGAAAATGCACCATCAGGCACTACAGTAGTAACAGTAACTGCAACTGATGCTGACGAGGGTGCAAACAAAGACATCGTATATTTACTTAATTCGAAAGATCAGGATCGTGTATTAGAAATCTTTGAAATTGATTTGCAAACAGGAATAATAACAGTTAAAGGAACTATTGACTTTGAAACAAACCCTGCTTTTGAAATCCGTGTGCAGGCTACGGACAAAGGCCAACCTCCGCTAACAGCACAATGTAAAGTACTCGTAGAGGTGGTGGATCTAAATGACAATGCCCCCGACATCACCGTGACGTCACTACTCAGTACAGTTAAGGAGGACGCTGAAAGTGGCACTGCTATTGCACTTGTTTCGGTTCTCGACGAAGACGGGGGCAAAAACGGTGAAGTCAAATGCGAGATATTGAATTCGGTCCCCTTTAAATTGGAGACAAATTATAAAAATTATTATTCTTTGGTCATTGGTGGCGTTCTAGACAGGGAACTTGTGTCGCACTACAATATCACTATTAAAGCTACTGATGAAGGCAGCCCCCCTCTCTCTAGCACCAGTGTAGTTACTATTCAGGTTACTGATGTAAATGATAACGCACCTTTGTTTGGAGATATCGTAATTAATATATATGTGGCAGAAAACAGTCCTGTCGGGACTGTTTTAAAAACAGTATGTGCAACTGACGCTGACGCTGGCGAAAACGGGCAGGTGAGATATTCATTAGTCAGTGATAACGCAGTGCCGCTCTCTACAATGATCAGCATTAACTCAGAAACTGGAGGCATAGTCACTCTACAACCTTTTAACTACGAGGAGTTGAAAATGTTTCAATTTAAAGTTCAGGCCACAGACTCTGGTGTTCCTCCGCTCAGCAGCAACGTGACTGTTAAGGTCTTAATTCTGGATGCAAATGATAATAATCCAACAATTCTCGCTCCTTACTCTCAGCACGGCTCCGTTAACAGTGAGAACATCCCCTATTCTGCTGAAGCGGGATACTTTGTGGCAAAGATCAGGGCTGTAGACGCAGACTCTGGATACAATGCGCTGCTTTCTTATCACCTGTCTGAGCCCAAAGGAAACAACCTGTTCAGGATCGGAACCAGCACCGGGGAGATCAGGACTAAGAGGAGAATGAGTGACAATGACCTCAAAACTCATCCCTTGGTGGTCTTGGTCTCTGATAACGGAGAACCCTCCCTGTCAGCTACTGTGTCTGTTGATGTGGTGGTGGTTGAAAGCACGGCTGAAATCCAGACTCAGTTCAGACATGTGCCTGTAAAGGAGGACAGCTTCTCTGATTTGAACCTGTATCTGCTGATCGCCATTGTGTCGGTGTCCGTCATCTTTCTGCTCAGCCTCATCACTTTAATAGCAGTCAGATGCCACAGGACAGACGGCACTTTCAGCAGGTACAGCGCCCCCATGATCACCACCCACCCTGACGGGAGCTGGTCTTACTCTAAAGCTACTCAGCAGTATGACGTGTGTTTCAGCTCAGACACGCTCAAGAGTGACGTAGTGGTTTTCCCCGCCCCGTTTCCACCTGTAGATGGAGAACTGATCAGTATTAACGGAGGAGACACTTTTACCAGGACTCAGACTTTGCCTAACAAAGAGAAGGTAAGGCCAATGACTAATTTACGTTTTAGTATTATTATTATTATTCCCCTCCAATTATTATGATAATTAACAGTGAAATAAAACTTTACACACTGTACTACAAAATATTCTCTTTGTAGTAGGCTGGTTTAAGTTACAATAAAAAAGTCGCTGTGGCTGTAGTTTAGACTTTTGCGGTGTCCTTTCTTTTGACTGCATATTTCGCTGTCTATGGTACTAAAAAAGTTTACAAAACTTGCCCCTTTTTCCTGACAACAAATCCAGGTAACAGAGTCTTTTTTGTTTTGTTCTGTTTATTTATTTTTTATGTTTTGGGTGGTGGTGGTGGTGGTGCGTGGGGGGGGGGTATTTTTGTTTCGTTTTGTTTTAATTTAGGCAGTTTTTAAGTTTACTTACTATAAGTCTGTAAGTCTAATTGTAAACGACTAGTGTAAAGAAAACTGGATTTCTTGCTTTGTCATTTCAGATGAATACAATTAATAATTTGAGATTTGAAACCTGATTATCTGTCTTACTTTGAAAATGGAGTGCAAACTTTAGCACCTGCAATACTGCTTGGTGATTTGAAATGTAAAACTTGCGGTGTTTCACCTGAATGAGAATAGTGACCTTTCTGAATATATATTGTTTGGATGATTCAACAAAGAAATGCGACAATAAATACTACGATGCCAGTGTCGGTGATGGCGTAACTTCAAATACAGCGTTATTTTATTAACGTACGTATAAAAATCTTTTAAATAACTCACAGTATTTTGGAATTGTGTCATTGTGGGCGTGTCTGAGTGAACAGGAATAATTTAGTTCTTACTAATGTGTGTAGTTTCTTCATATTACCACGTAGCGACGCTGTAGACCGTGGCACGGAAAGGTGGATGCTCCTCCCAGGGTAAAAGCGGAATAGCTGTGGTTTTCATCACAAAGGGACGAGGGAAGGGAAGGAGCGGCATAATGGAGCATTTCTCTTTAAAAATATCACAATCGCCTTGATTTTTGTCATATCCTATCATCTACCACTGGGAACGGATTTGTGGATATATTATTTGCTGTATTCCGGCGGAAGTATGCATTTAACGACGAGAAGAAGCGCTATTGTCACATTTCTTTTGATTGTGCTCTTGGCTTATTATTGGGAAGCGGCGGCTGCACAGCTCTCCTATTCCGTCTCAGAGGAGGTGAATCCGGGGACTAATGTCGGAAATATCGCCAAGGATCTAAACCTTAACGTGCAGGAGTTGGTCTCCCGTTTGTTTCAGATTGTTGCATCTAAAAAGAAATACTTTGAGATAAATCTAAAGACCGGATTTCTGTATGTCAGTGAGAGGATAGATCGAGAGGAGGTTTGTACAGATGAGCCCAAATGCACGGTTACCGTAGAGGCTGTGATAAACAATCCGTTAAAGCTTTACCGCGTGGAGATAGAAATTAGAGATGTGAACGACCACTCTCCATCCTTTAACACGAAATCTCAAATACTGGAAATTGCAGAGAACACACTGCCTGGGTTTAGATTTGCGTTATCGGAAGCAAGCGACGCTGACGTGGGTAAAAACAGTGTTAGTGCATATAAGCTGAGTACTAATGAATATTTCAGTCTTGCCACACATAAAAGAGGAAAGAGTATATCTCCAGAGTTAGTGCTGCAGAAAGCCCTGGATCGTGAGAAACAAGCAAGTATACTACTTTTGTTAACTGCAATAGACGGAGGGTCTCCACCAAACACGGGGACATCAGAAATTGAAGTAAGTGTGTTAGACAGTAATGATAACGCACCAGTGTTCAGTAGCACTCTTTACAAAATTAAAACACTCGAAAATAGCCCGATTGGCACTACGATCTTCACCTTAAATGCGACTGACGCTGATGAAGGAACAAATGGTGAAATAGTGTACTCCTTACGAAGTAAGGATCAGGATCATATTTTGGATATTTTCCAAATTGACCCTGAGACAGGGGTTATTTCAGTCAAAGCCAAAATCGACTATGAAGAAAGAAAAGCTTTCGAGATCCGAGCAGAAGCTAGAGACAAAGGCCAGCCTCCCATGGCAGCCCATAGTAAGGTGCTGGTTGAAGTAATAGACTTAAATGACAACGCTCCTGAAATCAAAGTGACGTCACTTCTCAATGCAGTGAACGAGGACGCTGAAATAGGCACTGCTATTGCACTTGTTTCAGTTCTAGATACAGATAGTGGTAACAACGGTGAAGTTGAATGTGTAATCTTAAATAAAGTTCCGTTCAAACTGGAGACAAATTACAAAAATTATTACTCTTTAGTTGTTGACGGACATCTAGACAGAGAGGAGACCCCTCAGTACAATGTCACAATTTCAGCTACGGATGAAGGGAGCCCTCCACTTTCTAACACTAGTGTTATCACTGTTTACCTTTCTGATATTAACGACAACGCGCCACGTTTTTCACAGTCTTTAATAAGTGTTTTTGTGAAAGAAAACAGCAAGGTAGGAACAGTTATAAAAAGGGTGACTGCAGTCGATATTGACATTAGCAACAACGGTCAGGTGAGCTATTCACTATTAGATAGTAATAGTAAATCACTTCCTCTCCCCACAATGGTAAACATTAACTCAGAAACTGGAGACATAATCAGCCTGCAGTCTTTTAACTACGAGGAGTTGAAAATGTTTCAATTTAAAGTTCAGGCCACAGACTCTGGTGTTCCTCCGCTCAGCAGCAATGTCACTGTCAACGTTTTAATTCTGGATGAAAATGACAATAATCCAACAATTCTCACTCCTTACTCTGAGCATGGCTCCATTAACAGTGAGAGCATCCCCTATTCTGCTGAAGCGGGATACTTTGTGGCAAAGATCAGGGCTGTAGACGCAGATTCTGGATACAATGCGCTGCTTTCTTATCACCTGTCTGAGCCCAAAGGAAACAACCTGTTCAGGATCGGAACCAGCACCGGGGAGATCAGGACTAGGAGGAGAATGAGTGACAATGACCTTAAAACTCATCCCTTGGTGGTCTTGGTCTCTGATAACGGAGAACCCTCCCTGTCAGCTACTGTGTCGATTGATGTGGTGGTGGTTGAAAGCACAGCTGAAATCCAGACTCAGTTCAGACATGTGCCTGTAAAGGAGGACAGCTTCTCGGATTTGAACCTGTACCTACTGATCGCCATTGTGTCGGTGTCCGTCATCTTTCTGCTCAGCCTCATCACTTTAATAGCAGTCAGATGCCATAGGACAGATGGCACTTTCAGCAGATACAGCGCCCCCATGATCACCACCCACCCTGACGGGAGCTGGTCTTACTCGAAAGCTACTCAGCAGTATGACGTGTGTTTCAGCTCAGACACGCTCAAGAGTGACGTAGTGGTTTTCCCAGGCCCTTTTCCACCTGTAGATGCAGAACTGATCAGTATTAACGGAGGAGACACTTTTACCAGGACTCAGACTTTACCTAACAAAGAGAAGGTAAGGAAATGCTGCTCTGAATAAGTAAGATTTTTGTATATCACTGAATGTCGGATAATGAATTAATAGATGTGTTAAATATGTGTTAAATATACGGTGGCCCTGAGAGGCCAAACGGACTGCAACTTAAGAAAACACCAGCAAAAAGAAAAACACTGCAAAAGCACACAAACACAATGGAAATAGGAAAAATGACAACGGAAACAGGGAAAAAACAGATTTTCAAAAGCACAAGGGAAGTGCTTCTGGGGAGACAAGAACCCGACGGACCAGTTGGAGGAACCCAAAACAAGCTAGGTGTGTTTTATCATGATTCCTATAATACTGATGACGGATTTTTAGGCTAATAGTTAGGCTAACACTTACTTCTTATCTTTTCTTTCTTCACAAAACCGATAGATCCTCCACTTCTTTTAAGTGTCTCCCAGCGCAATTCTTAGCATATTTTGGTTCCTGCAACTGGTCCGTCGGGTTATTGTCTCCCCAGAAACACTTCCCTTGTGCTTTTGGAAGTCTGTTTTATCCTATTTGTGTTTTCGTTTTTCCTATTTGTGTTTTCTTTTTTCCTATTTCCGTTGTCGTTTTTCCTATTTCTGTTTTGTTTTTTGTTTTTTTCCTATTTCCGTTGCCGTTTTTCCTGTTTTGTTGCAGTCCGTTTGGCCTCTCAAGGCCACCGTATAAATATCAAAAACGTGTCAGAGTAAGTCGGTAAATTGTTCTTAAGAACGTTTACAACTTTTAAAGGGCATCCTAAGATTTTTATTGGTAAACCATATGCCACATAGAGATTAGTGGCATATGGTTTAATAGCTGTATTTTGGTAAATTGGGTACTAATTATGTTTAGCAGTTGAACCGCATGCATTGAAAGTGCACTGAACCGCTGTCCATGGTGCTGGCAGCAGCTTTCTTCTATTTTGTGTCGTTATAGTCTGGTGCTGTCCTTTGTGCTGAATATTGGGCGGTGTACAAAAATAAAGATGAATAATAATTAAAAAAAAAAAGATCATTAATAATGCAAACGAATTTATTAAACTGTATGTGTCATCCAAACAAAACGTAACTTGTGGATTATTCTGCATGGATTTTAATTCTGTTATACCTTATATTAAAAAAAAAACATCTTATATTTCGGGCCATGTAACCGAATACAGAAATGTCACAAGATGCCGCTAGAGACCATGCAAAAAATATAGTCGTTGGCGTTTAGAAACTCCTCCTCATTTAGTGACGAAAAGATGAAACGTCACCATCTGGCATTGCTTTGTGAAAGAAGCGCACAGACGATCAAGGCCCTAACGAGTGAGGATCCTTGGCGAGAGTGGATACATGAAGGGATATTTTTCATATTTGGCGTTTCTTTCCAGGAAGTATAAATCAGGATTTCATACTTTTGTATAAACAGCGATGGCTGCTCGAAGACAATGGGATAATATTTGGAGTCTGTTGTTCAGCCTTCTTTGTCTCTGTGAATGGTCCGTGGCTCAGATATCCTATTCCATTTTTGAGGAGGTGGACAAAGGCGCTGCGGTGGGAAATCTAGCGAAGGATTTAAATCTTAGTGTGCAGCAGCTTCAGTCAGCGGGTCTTCAGATTACATCTGGGTATAAACCCCCGTATTTTGATATCAATCTTGAATCTGGAGTACTTTTCGTTAGCGAGAGAATAGATCGGGAGGAGCTATGTCCTAATACGGTAAAGTGCTCTTTAAATATCGAGGCCATATTGAGTAACCCTCGCAGTCTTCATCGAATTGAAGTTGTAATCAATGATATTAATGACAATGCCCCGTCTTTTCAAGAAGATATATCTACAATTGATATGTATGAGTCCTCATATGTCGGAGAAAGGCATCCATTGCCGATAGCGCATGACCCAGATGTTGGCGCTAACTCAGTGAAGACTTATAAATTGAACGCGAATGATTATTTCTCTTTAGATATACAGAGTACTGGCGACCAGAGTGTGTCTGCTGAGTTGGTGCTGCAGAAAGCCTTAGATCGAGAAAAACAAGCTGTTATTGAGCTCACTCTGACTGCGATAGACGGAGGAAAATCTCCCAAAACGGGGACTTTGCAAATACAAGTTAATGTTCTGGATGTGAACGATAATTCACCCGTGTTCAGTAAATCTCTCTACAAAGTCCAAGTAATTGAAAATGCAAATATTGGCACACCGTTACTAACACTCACTGCGAGTGATTTAGATGATGGTATTAATGGTCAGGTTGTCTACACATTTACAGAAAGAGGACGTTTAAACCCTGATGACAAATTTTCCCTGAATAATAATACTGGGGAAATTACTGTGCGAGGAAATATTGATTATGAGGAAAACCAAGCATTTGAGATCCGCGTTCAAGCCCGAGACAGAGGAACTCCTCCTCGCAGTGCACATGGCAAAGTTTTAGTTGAAGTCATTGACGTTAATGACAATGCTCCAGAAATCTCAGTGTCTTCAATCATGAGTTCAGTGAAAGAGGAAGCTGAAATAGGCACAGCTGTTGCTATGGTGACTATCACTGATCAAGACGGGGGTAAAAATGGCCTCACAAACTGTAAGATAACAGGTTCTGTGCCATTTAAATTAAAATCCAACTATAAAAACTATTATTCTTTGCTAGTGGACGGGCTTCTTGACAGAGAGACTGTTTCCCGATATGATATATATATTGTAGCTACAGATGAAGGGACGCCCTCTCTGTCCAGCACAACTGTTATCACTATTCACGTTTCTGATGTAAATGACAACCCTCCTAAATTCCCGAACTCTCCAATTACCCTGTATGTGAAAGAGAATAGTCCGATTGGAACTACTATTCATAAACTGACAACGACAGATCTGGATTTAAATGAAAACGCAAAATCAATGTATCATTTAATTAGCAGCTCTTCCAAGACCACGCAAATGGCTTCAATGGTAACTGTTAATTCAGAGACAGGAGATATAGTCAGTCTGCACTCATTTAACTACGAGGAGTTAAAAACTTTCCACTTTAAAGTTCAGGCCACAGACTCTGGTGTTCCTCCACTCAGCAGCAACGTCACTGTCAACGTTTTAATCCTGGATGAAAATGATAATAATCCAACAATTCTCGCTCCTTACTCTGAGCATGGCTCCATTAACAGTGAGAATATCCCCTATTCTGCTGAAGCGGGATACTTTGTGGCAAAGATCAGGGCTGTAGACGCAGACTCTGGATACAATGCGCTGCTCTCTTATCACCTGTCTGAGCCCAAAGGAAACAACCTGTTCAGGATCGGAACCAGCACCGGGGAGATCAGGACTAAGAGGAGAATGAGTGACAATGACCTCAAAACTCACCCCTTGGTGGTCTTAGTCTCTGATAACGGAGAACCCTCCCTGTCAGCTACTGTGTCTATTGATGTGGTGGTGGTTGAAAGCACGGCTGAAATCCAGACTCCGTTCAGACATGTGCCTGTAAAGGAGGACAGCTTCTCGGATTTGAACCTGTATCTGCTGGTTGCCATTGTGTCGGTGTCCGTCATCTTTCTGCTCAGCCTCATCACTTTAATAGCAGTCAGATGCCACAGGACAGACGGCACTTTCAGCAGGTACAGCGCCCCGATGATCACCACCCACCCTGACGGGAGCTGGTCTTACTCTAAAGCTACTCAGCAGTATGACGTGTGTTTCAGCTCAGACACGCTCAAGAGTGACGTAGTGGTTTTCCCCGCCCCGTTTCCACCTGTAGATGCAGAATTGATCAGTATTAACGGAGGTGACACTTTTACCAAGACTCAGACTTTACCTAACAAAGAGAAGGTAAGGGTAAACTTTCTTTTCTGAAGCTTTTAGGTCAACCGTAGCATAAAAACATTGCACCTGTACTTCACGGAGACACTTACAAGGACCCAGGCTGAACCTGTTAAAGCGGTATTTAACATTTCCAGTTGTGTTATTTCATTACAGAAATGAACCAGTATATTAAGTACAGTTTGGAGAACATTTTATATTTTCTGTTTTATTTTCGTTTTATACATAAACAGTGTGGATTCGGTGGTGTGTATATGTGTTTTTCTTCTGTTCATTATCAGACGAAATCAATCAACTTGTGAATTTAATTTACATATAGTATTAAATTAATTTAGTAACATTTCAGATGCATTTTACCAACAGAAAAAAAGAAGATGAAATACTAAGAATCGCTCACAAACATCCGTTGACTATTTATGAAAGAGATATTGTGACAGTTGTGGCAGATGTCCACGTGGTGGCGCCGCAGACTGTGACACTGAGATTTCTGTGTTGTAATTTCGTGCTCCTCCCAGTTGTACAAGAGGATGTGGCTCTCCGGGCTTTTTGACAAAAACGGCAAGGACGGTGCGAAAGGACCGAGGGTGTATATATTATTTTGTACATGTATGTGTACACTATAATTTAGCGCATATCTGAAAGTGTATTTATAGTAACTATAGAAATTGTGAAAAGGTGACCTTGTTGGGATCTGCGTTTCAATTACGTTGTGGATTTATGCATGTACCAATGAGGATGTCTATTGTTTCATATCTGGTGCTTGTGCTGCTTGAGTGTTGTTGGGAAGCGCAATCTGTGCAGCTCTCATATTCCGTGTTTGAGGAAGTGGATGTGGGGACTTCTGTGGGAAATATCGCTAAGGATTTAAATCTCAGCCTTCAGGAATTGGAATCTCGCATGTTTCAGATCGTCAGCGGCTCGAAAAGAAAATATTTCGAGGTAAATCTAAAAACCGGTGCTCTCTATGTTAATGAGAGAGTAGACAGAGAGGAGCTCTGTGCGAAGACCCTAAAATGCACAGTCAATGTAGAAGCTGTGATAAACAATCCTTTAAAGCTCTATCGCGTAGAAATAAATATTCTAGATGTGAACGACAACGACCCGTTATTCACGGAAAGGTCTCAGATTATAGACATAGCAGAGAATACTCTGCCTGGGATGAAATTCGCTTTGTCTGAGCCTATTGATGCAGATGTGGGGAAGAATATGGTTAACGCTTTTAAGCTGACGCCGAATGAATATTTTTCTCTCGCTACAATCAAAGGCGGAGAAAGCGTCTATGCCGAACTAGTCTTACAGAAAACGCTGGACAGAGAGAAGCAGCCTGTGATAAATCTCACAGTGATTGCTGCAGATGGAGGGACTCCATCCAGATCTGGCACGTCACTAGTTATTATACATGTTTTAGATATAAACGATAACCCACCAGTGTTTAGTACCCCCTTGTACAAAACTCGTTTATTCGAGAATACACCAATCGGGACAAATGTGATTACGCTAAATGCAACAGATGCAGATCAGGGAACAAACGGTGAGATAATGTATTCTTTGAGGAGTAAAGGGCAGGATCGTATATTAGAGATTTTTCACATTGATCCTGTAATGGGGGTGATCACAGTTAAAGCTAATGTTGATTATGAGGAATATACAGCGTTTGAGATCCGCGCAGAAGCTAACGATAAGGCCCAGCCACCGATGTCTGCTCACTGTAAGGTGCTGGTTGAAGTCATAGACGTAAATGACAACGCTCCGGCGATAACAGTGACGTCACTCCTCAGCAGCGTGAAGGAGGACGCAGGTGTAGGTACTGCGATAGCACTTGTATCCGTACTCGACCGCGATGGAGGTAAGAATGGTGAAATTAAATGTAAAATAAAAAATGATGTCCCCTTTAAACTAGAAACCAACTACAAAAACTATTATTCTTTAGTCGTTGACGGGGCCCTTGACAGAGAAATTACCTCCCAATACAACGTTACAGTTTCAGCGACCGATGAAGGGAGTCCGCCCTTAATGAACACAACTGTGATTACTATTCGCGTTTCTGATATAAACGACAATTCGCCTAATTTCTCAGAATCGGTTGTTAATGTCTACGTCAAAGAAAACAGTAAAGTTGGGGAGATTATTAAAAGGGTAACTGCACATGATGCGGACACTGACCGGAATAGTCAGGTGAGATATTCTTATTTAGAGAGTAACAGTAAATCAGTGCCGGTGTCTACAATGGTTAACATTAACGCAGAGACTGGAGACATAATCAGTCTGCAGTCTTTTAACTATGAGGAGTTAAAAAGCTTTCAGTTTAAAGTTCAGGCCACAGACTCTGGTGTTCCTCCGCTCAGCAGCAACGTGACTGTTAACGTTTTAATCCTGGATGAAAATGACAACAGTCCCACGATTTTGGCACCATACTCTGAGCACGGCTCCGTTAACAGTGAGAGCATCCCCTATTCTGCTGAAGCGGGATACTTTGTAGCAAAGATCAGGGCGGTAGACGCAGACTCTGGATACAATGCGCTGCTCTCTTATCACCTGTCTGAGCCCAAAGGAAACAACCTGTTCAGGATCGGAACCAGCACCGGGGAGATCAGGACTAAGAGGAGAATGAGTGACAATGACCTCAAAACTCACCCCTTGGTGGTCTTAGTCTCTGATAACGGAGAACCCTCCCTGTCAGCTACTGTGTCTATTGATGTGGTGGTGGTTGAAAGCACGGCTGAAATCCAGACTCCGTTCAGACATGTGCCTGTAAAGGAGGACAGCTTCTCGGATTTGAACCTGTATCTGCTGGTTGCCATTGTGTCGGTGTCCGTCATCTTTCTGCTCAGCCTCATCACTTTAATAGCAGTCAGATGCCACAGGACAGACGGCACTTTCAGCAGGTACAGCGCCCCCATGATCACCACCCACCCTGACGGGAGCTGGTCTTACTCTAAAGCTACTCAGCAGTATGACGTGTGTTTCAGCTCAGACACACTCAAGAGTGACGTGGTGGTTTTCCCCGCCCCGTTTCCACCTGTAGATGGAGAACTGATCAGTATTAACGGAGGAGACACTTTTACCAGGACTCAGACTTTACCTAACAAAGAAAAGGTAAGATGCTTTCAACCACTAATTCCAGTTCAAGGGATACCACCGCTGTCTGTATTTTGATACCCGCACATAGCATAATACTGTAATGTCAGTGTACATGGTTTAATGCAAAATTCGTACATTCATACAGAAAAGTAGATTACATACGTTTTTATTAGGGTAATGCTACAAATATGACTTCCCTCACTGAAGTATTTTCTTAATCAATCGACTATATGAAAAGTGCTGGTCTAATACAGTAAATAACTAGTAATTATATGGTCTGAAGCTGCATAATGGGAAAGGCGCTCTCCGCGGTGCTGATTTCTCTTTGTCTGCGAGTCTTTCGTGTTTAGCTTCATGTCCTGAAATAGCTTATCTGTGAGTCTCAACACCATAAGCTTGTATAAATAAGATTTTGAAGTTACATGCCCATAAATGATCAGCTGGTCCATAATTTGTACCATATAATTTACAGTACCTAATATGTTCACCTGGAAAGGCAAAATCGTTGGTTATATAACTTGTAATGTTTTAACTGAATGTGAAGATTTTCTCTTTTCTACTTAACAAAACTCTTCCCTGATTGCGTAGTTCCAATTTACCTGGGTTCTTTTAGTGTGCACGACGTTTTCTGCAACACAAAAAGTTAATATCTTATGACATCTGATATTCGTGATCCATTTCTGGTGTGTTTGGAAAAACAAACAATCTCTAAATATTAAACTGTTGTCGATAAAAGGAACACTAGATGTCGCCCTAGACCACAAACTCACTAATGTAAATTATGAGTTAAAGCTCCACCTTCACTGTTGGTGAAATAAGAGACAGCCTCTGCGTTTCTGTCAGGGTTAGTAAATCGCCTCGTCTTGAACGATGGTATCTACGTGTAGAGAGCTTGGTAATCTTTCGGATATTTGTCTGCATTAGTGAATGAAGTGCGTTTATTTCTCTGGAATAATATCTACAAAACAGAATGAGTCTCCGACACCACAGAGAGGGGGAATGGATGTTGTTCGCCATTACTCTTTGTTTATCCGGCTACTGTGTAGCTCAGATTTCCTACTCCGTTTCTGAGGAGGTGGACAAAGGCACGGTAGTGGGGAATATCGCGAAGGATTTGAACATTAATACACAACAACTGGAGGAACGAGGATTTCGGATTGTATCGGGATACAGTAAGGCATATTTTGAGGCTAATTTACGGACAGGAGCTTTGTTCGTTGGCGAAAGAATAGACCGAGAAGAGCTTTGTCCTAATTTACCAAAGTGTTCTTTAAATATAGAGGGACTGTTAAACCATCCCATGAATATTTATCGCATTGAAGTCAGCATTGTGGACGTCAACGATAACGCTCCGACATTCCTTGAACAAATCCATGTGTTTAATATCTCCGAATCGTCTTCAACGGGAGAGAGGTATCCGCTCCCGGCAGCTCAGGATGCAGACACTGGCAGCAATTCAGTGAAATCCTACAAATTAAGTCCAAACGAGCATTTCTCCATAGATGTCAGTAGCGGAGGAGACCATTTGTCTGCTGAGTTAGTGCTGCAAAAAGCTTTAGATCGAGAGAAACAATCCGTTATTAAAGTAACATTGACAGCCGTTGATGGGGGAAAGCCTGTGAGATCTGGCACCATGCAGATTTTTGTGAATGTCATAGACGTTAACGATAACACGCCTTCATTTAGCAAGCCACTTCATAAAGTAATCGTCAGTGAAAGTGTGCCTATAGGTACAACAATACTCAAATTAAACGCAACAGACTTGGACGAGGGTTCAAACTCAGACGTCAGGTATTCTTTAATGAAAAGAGGAAATGTAGATTCCCCTGAAAAGTTCATTGTTGTTCCTGAGAGCGGTGAAATCATTGTGAAGGGTAATCTGGATTACGAGGAAAACACCGCATATGAATTACGAGTGCGCGCTAGCGACCAAGGCGCTTCCCCTCGTAGCGGTTATTCTAAAGTGCTGTTAGAGATTGTTGATGTCAATGACAATGCACCACAGATTTCAGTAACTTCACTTATGAGCCCAGTAAAGGAAAATGCTGAAATTGGAACAGTAGTTGCACTTGTGACTGTAACGGATAAAGACGGGGGGCAAAATGGTCTCACCACTTGTAAACTGAAAGATTCCATCCCATTTAAGTTAAAGTCAAATTACAAAAACTATTACTCACTGATAGTTAACGGTCAGCTTGACAGGGAGACTCTACCACAATACAGTGTAACTATAATCGCTACCGATGAAGGCAGTCCGCCTCTTTCAAGCAGTGCTGTAATCACTGTGCACATTTCTGATGTTAATGATAATGCACCGAGTTTTCCAGATGGCTATATGAATATTTACGTGAAAGAGAACAGTAAAGTGGGAGACATAATCACAAAAGTGACAGCATGTGACGC
This sequence comes from Perissodus microlepis, assembly GCF_051167445.1. Lineage (NCBI taxonomy): Eukaryota > Metazoa > Chordata > Actinopteri > Cichliformes > Cichlidae > Perissodus > Perissodus microlepis. The sequence goes on from NC_140462.1 coordinate 11,773,601, forward strand.
TGACACAAATGAAAATGCTAAATTAACGTATTCGTTAATAGACAACTATCCGAAAGAATTTTCGATTTCAACTGTTTTAAACATAAACTCAGAGACTGGAGACATAATCAGTCTGCAGTCTTTTAATTATGAGGAGCTGAAAATGTTCCACTTTAAAGTTCAGGCCACAGACTCTGGTGTTCCTCCGCTCAGCAGCAACGTCACTGTCAACGTTTTAATCCTGGATGAAAATGACAACAGTCCCACGATTCTCGCGCCATATTCTCAGCACGGCTCCGTTAACAGTGAGAGCATCCCCTATTCTGCTGAAGCGGGATACTTTGTAGCAAAGATCAGGGCTGTAGACGCAGACTCTGGATACAATGCGCTGCTCTCTTATCACCTGTCTGAGCCCAAAGGAAACAACCTGTTCAGGATCGGAACCAGCACCGGGGAGATCAGGACTAAGAGGAGAATGAGTGACAATGACCTCAAAACTCACCCCTTGGTGGTCTTGGTCTCTGATAACGGAGAACCCTCCCTGTCAGCTACTGTGTCTATTGATGTGGTGGTGGTTGAAAGCACGGCTGAAATCCAGACTCAGTTCAGACATGTGCCTGTAAAGGAGGACAGCTTCTCGGATTTGAACCTGTATCTGCTGATCGCCATTGTGTCGGTGTCCGTCATCTTTCTGCTCAGCCTCATCACTTTAATAGCAGTCAGATGTCACAGGACAGATGGAACTTTCAGCAGGTACAGCGCCCCCATGATCACCACCCACCCTGACGGGAGCTGGTCTTACTCTAAAGCTACTCAGCAGTATGACGTGTGTTTCAGCTCAGACACACTCAAGAGTGACGTAGTGGTTTTCCCCGCCCCGTTTCCACCTGTAGATGGAGAACTGATCAGTATTAACGGAGGAGACACTTTTACAAGAACTCAGACTTTACCTAACAAAGAGAAGGTATGTGCTTTTGAGTTTTTATTTGAGTGCTTTCTGTTTACAATTTCGATTTTATATTCACTGCATTTCAACAAGTCATCAGAGTCTCAAATTAAGGCAACGAAAAAGTAGGAATCCCCGGGTTGTCATAGCCGTTAATATCAGCGCTTATTGTAATATCAGCACTCACGATTAACCTTCTTATCTACCACACCTCGAGAACAAAGCGATCGTGCCCATTTTGTTCCCCTGTTTTTTTTAGATTCCTGTCTGCTTAACAATACATTGCTCATGCTGGTGGCTACAGCGCTGAAACAAAGATGCAACGTTACGATTGAACTCTCAGTGCCAGTATACTCAGAACCTTTTCTTTTTTTTATTCAAATTAGTTAAAAGCACAAGGTCGTATTTTGGCGAAGAGGTGTTTTCTTTTATTATTATTATTATTATCATTGTATCACTTCTGTTTTATTTCATTTTAATTTGCTGTGAATTCACCTTCTTTCTAAATACACTGCTCTACTGAGGTAATATTCTAGCCTTTAATGGCTCTTCAGAGTTTCGGATTTATGTCTAAAAACGGATATGCGCAAATATTTAAGTATTATATATAAAAACTGACAACTGACCAAGACAAAAACTCCAAGACTGCAAATGTAATTGTAAAATATTTGTAATGCAACAAATCATGGGGGCTTAATGTTGCTCATATTTCTCTTGAGTCGTCTCACATTTTCCACACGGTGTCGTTGGAGACCGTAGAAACAATTGTATATCTATAACTCCACCCTGTACGGGAATACTGAGGCCGTCATTGGACACCAGTTTAAAGACACACTGGGACTGTACTGTGGCGAGAAGGGCTGCTGCTGCTGGATAATGGTGTTTATAGCGGATATATACAGGATATAGAATCATCTGGATTTACAGATTTATGCGCTGACTGTTCAACTATGGGAAACCGAGATTGTGCATGGATTCATATGGTTATACTTCTTTGTCTCTGTCACTGGTCTGCTTCACAATTATCGTACTCCATTTCCGAGGAGACGAACAAAGGCACTGTGGTAGGGAATGTCGCAAAGGACTTAAACCTCAATGTACAAGAGCTGGAAACCAGGGATCTGCGTATTATTTCGAGTTACAGTAAGAAATATTTTGACGTGAATTTAAGAACCGGAAGCCTCTTTGTTAACGACAGAATTGACAGAGAGGAGCTTTGTCTGAGCACGGTGCAGTGTTCCCTAAGAATACAGGCTGTTTTAAGCAATCCAGTGAATGTGCATCGCATCGAAGTGACCGTGTTAGATATAAATGATAATTCACCAGAATTCATTGAAAAGTCATTTTCGTTAAATATATCTGAAACAGTCTCAGCAGGAGAACGATACCTACTGCCTATAGCGGAAGATGCAGATTTAGGCAGTAACTCGGTGAAGTCCTACAGGCTGAATCAAAATGAACATTTCTCGCTTGATGTACAGAGCGGTGATGAACATGCAATTTCTGCTGAATTAGTGCTACAGAAAGCTTTAGATCGAGAAAAACAGTCGGTAGTTAATCTCATTCTGACCGCTGTAGATGGAGGAAAACCTGCCAAATCAGGAACACTTCAAATAACAGTAAACATAATAGATTTCAATGATAATGCACCGGTGTTTAGCAAATCTCTATATAAAGTGAGAGTGACAGAAAATTCTACACCCGGAACCCTTGTGGTTAAGTTAAATGCCACAGATTTAGACGAGGGCATGAACAGTAAACTACTGTATTCTTTCATCAAAAGGGGCAGCAGTGATCCATCAGATATGTTTGATCTCAATTCAGAAACAGGAGAAATTACAGTGAAAGGTGGATTAGATTATGAAGGGACGCATGCTTATGAAGTCAGAGTACAAGTAAAAGATCACGGCATCTCTCCTCGCAGTGCGCATGCTAAAGTGCTTATAGAAATATTTGATATGAATGATAATCCCCCACTGATATCAGTGACGTCACTAATGACACCGGTAAAAGAAGACGCTGAACTGGGGACTATTGTTGCTTTGATTACAGTAACTGATAAAGATGGAGGGGAAAATGGTGTAATTAGCTGTAAGGTAGTTGGATCTGTTCCGTTTAAACTCAAGTCCAACTACAAAAATGATTATTCTTTAGTTGTAGATGGACCGCTGGACAGAGAAACCACTTCTGTTTATAATGTCACCATTACAGCCACAGATGAAGGAAATCCACCTCTGTCCAGTAAAATGGTAATTACTGTTCATGTTTCTGATGTTAATGATAATGCACCTCGATTTACGCAACCTGTTATTGATGTGTATGTGAAGGAAAACAGTCCAACGGGCTCAGTAATTTATACAGTAAATGCCTTTGATGCTGATCTAGATGTTAACGCTAAAGTGACTTACACGCTGTTAGATAGCTCTCTTAAAAACATTCCAGTTTCATCTATTTTAAATATAAATTCGGATACTGGGGATATAATCAGCCTGCAGTCTTTTAACTATGAGGAGTTAACAACGTTCCAGTTTAAAGTTCAGGCCACAGACTCTGGTGTTCCTCCACTCAGCAGCAACTTGACTGTCAACGTTTTAATCCTGGATGAAAATGACAACAGTCCCACGATTCTCGCGCCATATTCTGAGCACGGCTCCGTTAACAGTGAGAGCATCCCCTATTCTGCTGAAGCGGGATACTTTGTAGCAAAGATCAGGGCTGTAGACGCAGACTCTGGATACAATGCGCTGCTTTCTTATCACCTGTCTGAGCCCAAAGGAAACAACCTGTTCAGGATCGGAACCAGCACCGGGGAGATCAGGACTAAGAGGAGATTGAGTGACAATGACCTCAAAACTCATCCCTTGGTGGTCTTGGTCTCTGATAATGGAGAACCCTCCCTGTCAGCTACTGTGTCTATTGATGTGGTGGTGGTTGAAAGCACGGCTGAAATCCAGACTCAGTTCAGACATGTGCCTGTAAAGGAGGACAGCTTCTCGGATTTGAACCTGTATCTGCTGATCGCCATTGTGTCGGTGTCCGTCATCTTTCTGCTCAGCCTCATAACTTTAATAGCAGTCAGATGCCACAGGACAGACGGTACTTTCAGCAGGTACAGCGCCCCCATGATCACCACCCACCCTGACGGGAGCTGGTCTTACTCTAAAGCTACTCAGCAGTATGACGTGTGTTTCAGCTCAGACACGCTCAAGAGTGACGTGGTGGTTTTCCCCGCCCCGTTTCCACCTGTAGATGGAGAACTGATCAGTATTAACGGAGGAGACACTTTTACCAGGACTCAGACTTTACCTAACAAAGAGAAGGTAGGCACCAAAACACCAACCTTAATCCATCTTCACAAGACTGTTTGACGTTGATACATTATTTTGAACATAAGAGCAATTAAGCTTTGATTTAGCTTTCAGTACTTTAAACATTTAGCCAAAAAAATATTTTAAGTGAATTTCTGGGCGCAAAACTTCAATGGTTAATGATATTTTGAGATTTAGTTATTAATTCATTTATTAGTCTTCACAGTTCATAAGAAAAAATAGCTGATCTTTTGTGGCCCTTGATGCCGTGCTATCACCTCCTTTCTTGGAATAATTGTCAGTCATTTTTATGTAATCAACACGGTTCGCCATGTTGACCAAAACCACAAACTCAAATATGTGACAGCTGCTGTCGTTTTCTAGTGATGTGAAAGACGTGAAATTTTATGTGGTGAAAACTCACTGTCCGTGGTGCTAGACGTTGTGCACCAAGCTTAATACGAGGTGATTGTGTAGGATCATTCAATAACACGCTTTTAGTTATTATATATATATATATATATATATACATATATATATATATATATATATATATATATATATATATATATATATATATACACAGAGAGAGAGAGAGAGAGAGAGAGAGAGAGAGAGAGAGATCTTAAAGACTGCCTAGATTTAAATCAGAATTATAATCTTTGTTAGTGTAAATAACGAATTACTTTAACTGCGTACATGCTTGTTAACTCACTGAAATAATCGAGCTTTTCCACTAACAAGATTTTCCCCTGACATTCTAAATACAACAAGTTTTTATTTCCAAACAAAAACGAAACATTCACTATTGCTTAAGATATTCGGTTATGTAGAATGCTGTTAGTAGTCTTTCTCCACATGATGTCGCAGGAGACCATAGATGAATGTATTCATGTAGTTAAAACTCCTCCCTGCACGGGAAGAAAATGAAATCCTCATCGGCCATTGCACGCACGCGGAAGGTGCTGTGACGATGAGAGTAGGAGCTCCTTATACCACTTATCGCTTCGGGTGTACATTTCTCAAATGAGGATTAATGTTCACTTGTGTTCACTTCTTTTTGTGGATCAACAATGTATATTCGACCAAAGGAGGAACATGTCTGGATTCGCATTGTTGTGTTTCTTTGTCTTTGGCACTGGGCTGCTTCGCAGTTAGCCTACTCGATTTCCGAGGAGGTGAACAAAGGCACAGTGGTGGGGAATCTCGCAAAGGATTTAAACATCAATGTACAGGAACTAGAAAACAGGGATCTACGCTTGGTTTCCAGTTACAGTAAGACATATCTTAACGTTAACTTACGGAGTGGGAATCTCTTAGTTGAGGAGCGGATAGACCGAGAGGAGCTCTGTCCACAGACTATAAAATGCTCCTTAAAATTACAAGCTTTTCTAAGCAATCCAATGACTGCACATCGCGTAGAGGTTAATATATTAGATATAAACGACAATTCACCTGCATTTCTCGAAAGCAGGTATTACTTAAATATTTCTGAATCATCGTTAACGGGAGAGCGATATCTTCTCCCTGTGGCCGTGGACGCAGACATAGGAAGCAACTCAGTGAAGACCTACAAGCTCAGTCAAAATGAGCATTTCTCACTTGATGTGCAGAGCGGCGGAGAGCACGGTGTGTCTGCTGAGCTGGTGCTGCAAAAAGCTTTGGACCGAGAAAAACAGTCAGTAATCAATCTCATACTGACCGCTGTAGATGGAGGAAAACCACCAAGAACGGGATCATTACAGATACATGTGAATGTAATCGATGTAAATGATAATATTCCCGCGTTTAGCAAACTGCTTTATAAAGTGCGTGTCAAAGAAAATGCCTCTCCCGGAACACTTGTTATCAAGTTGAATGCCACAGATTTAGATGAAGGCATGAACAGTAAAATCTTATATTCCTTCATCAAACGAGGGAATATTGATCCATCAAATATTTTTGATCTCAATTCAGAAACAGGAGAAATCACAGTGAAGGGTGGATTGGATTATGAGGAGACGCCTGCTTATGAAGTCAGAGTACAAGCAACGGACCAGGGTACCGTTCCTCGTAGTGCACATGCTAAATTACTGATAGAGATAATTGATATGAATGATAATCCCCCACAAATATCAGTGACGTCACTGATAACGCCGGTAAAAGAAGACGCTGAACTGGGGACTATCGTTGCTTTTATTACAGTAAGTGATAAAGATGGAGGGAAGAATGGTGTAACCAGCTGTAAGGTAGTTGGATCTGTTCCGTTTAATCTCAAGTCCAACTACAAAAATGATTATTCTTTAGTTGTAGATGGACCGCTGGACAGAGAAACCACTTCTGTTTATAATGTCACCATTACAGCCACAGATGAAGGAGCTCCACCTCTGTCCAGTAACAAAGTCATTGCTGTTCATGTTTCTGATGTTAATGATAATCCACCCCGATTTACGGAGCCTGTTATTAATGTGTATGTCAAAGAAAACAGTCCAATAGGCTCAGTAATTTATACAGTAAATGCCTTCGATGCTGATCTAGATGTTAATGCAAAGGTGACTTACACACTGTTAGATAGTTCTGTTAAAAACATTCCAGTTTCATCTGTTTTAAATATAAATTCAGAGACTGGAGATATAATCAGCCTGCAGTCTTTTAACTATGAGGAAATAAAAACGTTCCAGGTTAAAGTTCAGGCCACAGACTCTGGTGTTCCTCCGCTCAGCAGCAACGTGACTGTCAACGTTTTAATCCTGGATGAAAATGATAATAATCCAACAATTCTTGCGCCATATTCAGAGCACGACGCCGTTAACAGTGAGAGCATCCCCTATTCTGCTGAAGCGGGATACTTTGTGGCAAAGATCAGGGCTGTAGACGCGGACTCTGGATACAATGCGCTGCTTTCTTATCACCTGTCTGAGCCCAAAGGAAACAACCTGTTCAGGATCGGAACCAGCACCGGGGAGATCAGGACTAAGAGGAGATTGAGTGACAATGACCTCAAAACTCACCCCTTGGTGGTCTTGGTCTCTGATAACGGAGAACCCTCCCTGTCAGCTACTGTGTCGATTGATGTGGTGGTGGTTGAAAGCACGGCTGAAATCCAGACTCAGTTCAGACATGTGCCTGTAAAGGAGGACAGCTTCTCGGATTTGAACCTGTATCTGCTGATCGCCATTGTGTCGGTGTCCGTCATCTTTCTGCTCAGCCTCATCACTTTAATAGCAGTCAGATGCCACAGGACAGACGGTACTTTCAGCAGGTACAGCGCCCCCATGATCACCACCCACCCTGACGGGAGCTGGTCTTACTCTAAAGCTACTCAGCAGTATGACGTGTGTTTCAGCTCAGACACGCTCAAGAGTGACGTAGTGGTTTTCCCCGCCCCGTTTCCGCCTGTAGATGGAGAACTGATCAGTATTAACGGAGGAGACACTTTTACAAGAACTCAGACTTTACCTAACAAAGAGAAGGTAGGTAATTTGAACTTAAGTCTTGTAAAACCTCACAGTGCGATCATAAAATTATTATGTCATTTCCTGTTAACAGTTCTTACATATATACAAATTATACAGCTTCAAGTGAACAATCGTAAGAACCAAAACAATAAGACTGACTTCTTCTTTTTGAGTTTGCTTGACAGAACTTTGGAGCATTTTGCTTAAAATGAGTGACATAATCTGTCGAATAGTGTTTAACCCTTTCATTATTTTACGAGCGATTTTTAAACTTAAATTGGTGCGTCCAAAACAAGAAGGCGTCAAGACTACCTTTAGTCACTTAAGTAAACCATTCCTGTCCAACAGAGTGTGATTGGTGTTGGTACTTGTCACTGTACTAATAGGCTTTTTTAATCTCGTTGACATATTTATATTTTACTGTTTGTATAACCTACAGTGGCTGCCATGGTGACTCAAAGTGCAACGCAGGGTGTAGTACCAGGTATCTTATTTTTATTCAAGACGAGTATAGAATGTCATGAAGAGTCGCTGTCCGTGGTGCTAGAATGTATGGCGCCATATATTGAATACGTGCATTTTGTGACATCATTAAGTGAGCAAAGGTTTTGTTCTTCTTCTTCTTAATTTTAATACATGTGTACGACTGAAAAATAAGCAATAATGGACTTTGAATAAAAGACATTATGTGTGTTGAATTGTTATAACGTCAAACGTGCTCGTTAGCTCACTGAAATACCGATTTTATCTTTTTTATTGACCGGGTTTCACACAACACAATCTAATTTTTTTAATATTTTCATGTCCACACTGACACTAAATATTCACGGTTACTATGTAGAATGCTGTTAGCAGTCTTTCGCCACTTGATGTCGCAGGAGACCATAGACCTGAATTGTTTGTATTGTTAAAACTCCTCCCTGCACGGGAAAAAATGAAATCCTCATCGGCCATTGCACACCCGCGGAAGGTGCTGTGACGATGAGAGTAGGAGCTCCTTATATCATTTATGGCTTCGGGTGTACATTTCTCGAATGAGGATTAATGTTCACTTGTGTTCACTTCTTTTTGTGGATCAACAATGTATATTCGACCAAAAGAGCAACTCGTCTGGATTCGCATTGTTGTGTTTCTTTGTCTTTGGCACTGGGCTGCTTCGCAGTTAGCCTACTCGATTTCCGAGGAGGTGAACAAAGGCACAGTGGTGGGGAATCTCGCAAAGGATTTAAACATCAATGTACAGGAACTAGAAAACAGGGATCTACGTGTGGTTTCCAGTTACAGTAAGACATATCTTAACGTTGACTTACGGAGTGGGAATCTCTTAGTTGAGGAGCGGATAGACCGAGAGGAGCTCTGTCCACTGACTATAAAATGCTCCTTAAAATTACAAGCTGTTCTAAGCAATCCAATGACTGCACATCGCGTAGAGGTTAATATATTAGATATAAACGACAATTCACCTGCATTTCTTGAAAGCAGGTATTACTTAAATATTTCTGAATCATCGTTAACGGGAGAGCGATATCTTCTCCCTGTGGCCGTGGACGGAGACATAGGAAGCAACTCAGTGAAGACCTACAAGCTCAGTCAAAATGAGCATTTCTCACTTGATGTGCAGAGCGGCGGAGAGCACGGTGTGTCTGCTGAGCTGGTGCTGCAAAAAGCTTTGGACCGAGAAAAACAGTCAGTAATCAATCTAATACTGACCGCTGTAGATGGAGGAAAACCTCCAAGAACGGGATCATTACAAATACATGTGAATGTAATCGATGTAAATGATAATATTCCCGCGTTTAGCAAACTGCTTTATAAAGTGCGTGTCAAAGAAAATGCCTCTCCCGGAACACTTGTTATTAAGTTAAATGCCACAGATTTAGATGAAGGCATGAACAGTAAAATCTTATATTCCTTCATCAAACGAGGGCATATTGATCCATCAAATATTTTTGATCTCAATTCAGAAACAGGAGAAATCACAGTGAAGGGTGGATTGGATTATGAGGAGACGCCTGCTTATGAAGTCAGAGTACAAGCAACGGACCAGGGCGCCTCTCCTCGTAGTGCACATGCTAAATTACTGATTGAGATCGTTGATATGAATGATAATCTCCCACAAATATCAGTGACGTCCCTCATGACACCGATAAAAGAAGACGCAGAGCTGGGGACTATTGTTGCTTTGATTACAGTAAGTGATAAAGATGGAGGGAAGAATGGTGTAACCAGCTGTAAGGTAGTTGGATCTGTTCCGTTTAATCTCAAGTCCAACTACAAAAATGATTATTCTTTAGTTGTAGATGGACCGCTGGACAGAGAAACCACTTCTGTTTATAATGTCACCATTACAGCCACAGATGAAGGAGCTCCACCTCTGTCCAGTAACAAAGTCATTACTGTTCATGTTTCTGATGTTAATGATAACGCACCCAAATTTATGGAAACTCTTATTAATGTGTATGTCAAAGAAAACAGTCCAACAGGCTCAGTAATTTATACAGTAAATGCCTTCGATGCTGATCTAGATGTTAATGCAAAGGTGACTTACACGCTGTTAGATAGTTCTGTTAAAAACATTCCAGTTTCATCTGTTTTAAATATAAATTCAGAGACTGGAGATATAATCAGCCTGCAGTCTTTTAACTATGAGGAGTTAAAAACTTTCAACTTTAAAGTTCAGGCCACAGACTCTGGTGTTCCTCCGCTCAGCAGCAACGTCACTGTCAACGTTTTAATCCTGGATGAAAATGACAACAGTCCCATGATTCTTGCGCCATATTCTGAGCATGGCTCCGTTAACAGTGAGAACATCCCCTATTCTGCTGAAGCGGGATACTTTGTAGCAAAGATCAGGGCTGTAGACACAGACTCTGGATACAATGCGCTGCTTTCTTATCACCTGTCTGAGCCCAAAGGAAACAACCTGTTCAGGATCGGAACCAGCACCGGGGAGATCAGGACTAAGAGGAGATTGAGTGACAATGACCTCAAAACTCATCCCTTGGTGGTCTTGGTCTCTGATAACGGAGAACCCTCCCTGTCAGCTACTGTGTCGATTGATGTGGTGGTGGTTGAAAGCACGGCTGAAATCCAGACTCAGTTCAGACATGTGCCTGTAAATGAGGACAGCTTCTCGGATTTGAACCTGTATCTGCTGATCGCCATTGTGTCGGTGTCCGTCATCTTTCTGCTCAGCCTCATCACTTTAATAGCAGTCAGATGTCACAGGACAGATGGCACTTTCAGCAGGTACAGCGCCCCCATGATCACCACCCACCCTGACGGGAGCTGGTCTTACTCGAAAGCTACTCAGCAGTATGACGTGTGTTTCAGCTCAGACACGCTCAAGAGTGACGTAGTGGTTTTCCCAGGCCCTTTTCCACCTGTAGATGGAGAACTGATCAGTATTAACGGAGGAGACACTTTTACCAGGACTCAGACTTTGCCTAACAAAGAGAAGGTAGGACGTTTGTACTTGTTTTATAAAACGTCATAGTGCGATCATAAAATTATAGCTTCTGCAATTTCTTGTGTAGTTGGTGTAGACATACATACACATTCTGCAGCTTTAGTTGAGCATCAGTTAGGCACTAGTACACCAAGTCTTATTTCCAGTCCTTCAGACTTCCAAACAGTTTGAATAACCTTTGTGGCATTATGCTGAAGATGAGTAGGTCACCTTAAGCTGTAGCATCGCTTTTAAGCTTTTTCAGCATTAAAGACAGCGTCCTAATTCTTTTTTTTTTTGGGTTGTTTAAGGGGGGGGGGGGTTATTTTCTGTTTATTTTTATCTTCAACAATTTTTATTTTCGTTTTGAACTTCAATAACAAAACAGAAAACAAACAAACAAATAAACAAAAAATAAAAATTATCATATTCTTTCTTCACACACCAAACCCCACAGCAACCACTCTCTCATTACTCCTCTGCCCCTCAAGTTACAGAAAGCCAGTTAGTGAAGGGGGACCAAATACAATTATATTGGTACAATAAATCTAATAAATCATAAGTCACTTTTTCGTAAGATGCCAACTTAACCATCGTCATTAGCCACTCCTCATAGTGAGGGGGTTTCTTTTTCCGCCCATGTCTTAACAAGACCTGTTTTGCTGTAGTAAGAGCCAGGATAATCCTTTTTTTTTTTTTGTATTGCAGGAAAAGTCTCAATCGGAAAGTTCTGTAGTTATACCAAGTATGGACAATTTCGGTGAGATACCAAATCTTTTCAAAACACTGAAAATGACCTCCATTATGTTTTCCCACCAGTCCCGAAGTGTCAAACAGCTCCATAGGATATGTAAAATCGAAGCATTTTGACCGTCACATCTCCAGCAATCGTCTGTGGAGGCCAAGTTCCATTTATACAATTGTTGCGGTGTTCAATGCCACTTATAAATCTACTGCCTATTTCTTTATACATAGTATTAACGTTATGGAGACATGAGTCCCATTCAACTGAAGATATATCCAATGCCAAGTCCTGGGCCCAATAGCCCTTAACTTTAAGAAGAGGTTCAGCTAACCAATCCTGCAATAAATGAGAAAACTTAGAAGTGATACCTTTACCCAAGGATGATCTCGAGAGCAGTACTTCCACAGGACTGCCCACAGGACAACACAAGGGGGTTCCCAGCCACTTCGATAGTGAGCTGTGCATTTGAACATATCTCCACAATTGATTAAGCTGCAAATTATCTCCACAACTTGATCAAAGGTTAAAAAACATTTGGTCCCACAGTCAACCAAAATCTGATAGAGGATGCCTGCCTTACGCCACTGTAGCCAGTCAACCGGTGTCCCACCAATTAAAATTCTTTTATTCCCCCATAAAGTTGCTAAAGGAGATTTAATAAAATCCCAACGACCCGGCTTTTGTAATTTACACCACAATATCTTCGCATTTGCAATTATAGGATGGGTAAGTTTGTGGCTGGTGTCAAACAGCTCCTTTCAAGGAGAAATACCGCCATTAACTTCCGTCTCTATTTGGGACCAAATGGGTTTGACTGCTGCAGTAGGTAACCAAGCTCTGAGTTGTTTCACATTCATCACCCAATAATACCATTTGAAGTTAGGCAGTGAAAATCCTCCTCTCTTTGCACATGCTTGCATTTTCTTAATTCTTTTGTTCTTTTTTTAATGTGACATGGTGCGTGTAAATTTACCAGGCTTTAAATGCCTATATGTTTTCTATCACGTCTGTATTTACATAAACGGTTCATTTATTACTGAGTGATAGAGGTTCGTGGCACTATGCTAATATGCTACTTTTGACTGCTGAACAACCTTTCAGTGACATTTTCTGATCTACGCTGATTGCCATGGTGACTGAGCGTTAAACGTTGACTTTTTGTAGCAGTTGTCATTTTGTTGTAATGTTGAGTGACTGTGCTTGAATGTGGTGAAAACTCGCTGTCCGTGGTGTTAGACGGTACGTTGCCCTGTTTAGGACATATGGATGTTGTGTTTTCATACACTAAAAAACAAAACATTTTCCTTTCATTCTTTAAAAAAAATCATATTAATACAGAATAACTATTTCTGGAATTCGAATCAAAGTAATCATTTAAGTTGAATTTTCATAATGTTACAGATGTTCCTTTAGTCACGGAAATAGCGAGTTTTTTATCAACCAGATTTCTCGCTTACAATTGAAATAATATATGTTTTATTTCTATACTGAACTTCAATATTCACAATTTTTAACAGGAATTTAGTACTCTTTATTGTGTTTTGTTATCAGTCTATCGCCACATGATGTCGCAGGAGACCATAGACCTGAATGTATTTGTGTAGTTAAAACTCCTCCCTGCACGGGAAAAAATGAAATCCTCATCGGCCATTGCACACCCGCGGAAGGTGCTGTGACGATGAGAGTAGGAGCTCCTTATATCATTTATGGCTTCGGGTGTACATTTCTCGAATGAGGATTAATGTTCACTTGTGTTCACTTCTTTTTGTGGATCAACAATGTATATTCGGCCAAAGGAGGAACATGTCTGGATTCGCATTGTTGTGTTTCTTTGTCTTTGGCACTGGGCTGCTTCGCAGTTAGCCTACTCGATTTCCGAGGAGGTGAACAAAGGCACAGTGGTGGGGAATCTCGCAAAGGATTTAAACATCAATGTACAGGAACTAGAAAACAGGGATCTACGTGTGGTTTCCAGTTACAGTAAGACATATCTTAGCGTTAACTTACGGAGTGGGAATCTCTTAGTTGAGGAGCGGATAGACCGAGAGGAGCTCTGTCCACAGACTATAAAATGCTCATTAAAATTACAAGCTGTTCTAAGCAATCCAATGACTGCACATCGCGTAGAGGTTAATATATTAGATGTAAACGACAATTCACCTGCATTTCTTGAAAGCAGGTATTACTTAAATATTTCTGAATCATCGTTAACGGGAGAGCGATATTTTCTCCCTGTGGCCGTGGACGGAGACATAGGAAGCAACTCAGTGAAGACCTACAAGCTCAGTCAAAATGAGCATTTCTCACTTGATGTGCAGAGCGGCGGAGAGCACGGTGTGTCTGCTGAGCTGGTGCTGCAAAAAGCTTTGGACCGAGAAAAACAGTCAGTAATCAATCTAATACTGACCGCTGTAGATGGAGGAAAACCTCCAAGAACGGGATCATTACAAATACATGTGAATGTAATCGATGTAAATGATAATATTCCCGCGTTTAGCAAACTGCTTTATAAAGTGCGTGTCAAAGAAAATGCCTCTCCCGGAACACTTGTTATCAAGTTGAATGCCACAGATTTAGATGAAGGCATGAACAGTAAAATCTTATATTCCTTCATCAAACGAGGGAATATTGATCCATCAAATATTTTTGATCTCAATTCAGAAACAGGAGAAATCACAGTGAAGGGTGGATTGGATTATGAGGAGACGCCTGCTTATGAAGTCAGAGTACAAGCAACGGACCAGGGTACCGTTCCTCGTAGTGCACAAGCTAAATTACTGATAGAGATAATTGATATGAATGATAATCCCCCACAAATATCAGTGACGTCACTAATGACACCGGTAAAAGAAGACGCAGAGCTGGGGACTATTGTTGCTTTGATTACAGTAAGTGATAAAGATGGAGGGAAAAACGGTGTAACCAGCTGTAAGGTAGTTGGATCTGTTCCGTTTAATCTCAAGTCCAACTACAAAAATGATTATTCTTTAGTTGTAGATGGACCGCTGGACAGAGAAACCACTTCTGTTTATAATGTCACCATTACAGCCACAGATGAAGGAGCTCCACCTCTGTCCAGTAACAAAGTCATTACTGTTCATGTTTCTGATGTTAATGATAACGCACCCACATTTATGGAGACTGTTATTAATGTGTATGTCAAAGAAAACAGTCAAATAGGCTCAGTAATTTATACAGTAAATGCCTTCGATGCTGATCTAGATGTTAATGCAAAGGTGACTTACACACTGTTAGATAGCTCGGTTAAAAACATTCCAGTTTCATCTGTTTTAAATATAAATTCAGAGACTGGAGATATAATCAGCCTGCAGTCTTTTAACTATGAGGAGTTAAAAACTTTCCACTTTAAAGTTCAGGCCACAGACTCTGGTGTTCCTCCACTCAGCAGCAATGTGACTGTAAACGTTTTAATCCTGGATGAAAATGACAACAGTCCCACGATTTTGGCACCATATTCTGAGCATGGCTCCGTTAACAGTGAGAACATCCCCTATTCTGCTGAAGCGGGATACTTTGTAGCAAAGATCAGGGCTGTAGACACAGACTCTGGATACAATGCGCTGCTTTCTTATCACCTGTCTGAGCCCAAAGGAAACAACCTGTTCAGGATCGGAACCAGCACCGGGGAGATCAGGACTAAGAGGAGATTGAGTGACAATGACCTCAAAACTCACCCCTTGGTGGTCTTGGTCTCTGATAACGGAGAACCCTCCCTGTCAGCTACTGTGTCGATTGATGTGGTGGTGGTTGAAAGCACGGCTGAAATCCAGACTCAGTTCAGACATGTGCCTGTAAAGGAGGACAGCTTCTCGGATTTGAACCTGTACCTACTGATCGCCATTGTGTCGGTGTCCGTCATCTTTCTGCTCAGCCTCATCACTTTAATAGCAGTCAGATGCCACAGGACAGACGGCACTTTCAGCAGGTACAGCGCCCCCATGATCACCACCCACCCTGACGGGAGCTGGTCTTACTCGAAAGCTACTCAGCAGTATGACGTGTGTTTCAGCTCAGACACGCTCAAGAGTGACGTAGTGGTTTTCCCAGGCCCTTTTCCACCTGTAGATGGAGAACTGATCAGTATTAACGGAGGAGACACTTTTACCAGGACTCAGACTTTGCCTAACAAAGAGAAGGTAGGACGTTTGTACTTGTTTTATAAAACGTCATAGTGCGATCATAAAATTATAGCTTCTGCAATTTCTTGTGTAGTTGGTGTAGACATACATACACATTCTGCAGCTTTAGTTGAGCATCAGTTAGGCACTAGTACACCAAGTCTTATTTCCAGTCCTTCAGACTTCCAAACAGTTTGAATAACCTTTGTGGCATTATGCTGAAGATGAGTAGGTCACCTTAAGCTGTGGCATCGCTTTTAAGCTTTTTCAGCATTAAAGACAGCGTCTTATTTTTTTTTTGTTTTTGGTTGTTTAAGGGGGGGGGTTATTTTCTGTTTATTTTTATCTTCAACAATTTTTATTTTCGTTTTGAACTTCAATAACAAAACAGAAAACAAACAAACAAATAAACAAAAAATAAAAATTATCATATTCTTTCTTCACACACCAAACCCCGCAGCAACCACTCTCTCATTACTCCTCTGCCCCTCAAGTTACAGAAAGCCAGTTAGTGAAGGGGGACCAAATACAATTATATTGGTACAATAAATCTAATAAATCATAAGTCACTTTTTCGTAAGATGCCAACTTAACCATTGTCATTAGCCACTCCTCATAGTGAGGGGGTTTCTTTTTCCGCCCATGTCTTAACAAGACCCGTTTTGCCGTAGTAAGAGCCAGGATAATCCTTCTTTTTTTTGTATTGCAGTTAAAGTCTCAATCGGAAAGTTCTGTAGTTATACCAAGTATGGACAATTTCGGTGAGATACCAAATCTTTTCAAAACACTGAAAATGACCTCCATTATGTTTTCCCACCAGTCCCGAAGTGTCAAACAGCTCCATAGGATATGTAAAATTGAAGCATTTTGACCGTCACATCTCTAGCAATCGTCTGTGGGGGCCAAGTTCCATTTATACAATTGTTGCGGTGTTCAATGCCACTTATGTATTATCTTAAGTTGGATAAATCTACTGCCTATTTCTTTATACATAGTATTAACGTTATGGAGACATGAGTCCCATTCAACTGAAGATATATCCAATGCCAAGTCCTGGGCCCAATAGCCCTTAACTTTAAGAAGAGGTTCAGCTAACCAATCCTGCAATAAATTATAAAACTTAGAAGTGATACCTTTACCCAAGGATGATCTCGAGAGCAGTACTTCCACAGGACTGCCCACAGGACAACACAAGGGGGTTCCCAGCCACTTCGATAGTGAGCTGTGCATTTGAACATATCTCCACAATTGATTAAGCTGCAAATTATCTCCACAACTTGATCAAAGGTTAAAAAACATTTGGTCCCACAGTCAACCAAAATCTGATAGAGGATGCCTGCCTTACGCCACTGTAGCCAGTCAACTGGTGTCCCTCCAATTAAAATTATTTTATTCCCCCATAAAGTTGCTAAAGGAGATTTAATAAAATCCCAACGACCCGGCTTTTGTAATTTACACCACAATATCTTCGCATTTGCAATTATAGGATGGGTAAGTTTGTGGCTGGTGTCAAACAGCTCCTTTCAAGGAGAAATACCGCCATTAACTTCCGTCTCTATTTGGGACCAAATGGGTTTGACTGCTGCAGTAGGTAACCAAGCTCTGAGTTGTTTCACATTCATCACCCAATAATACCATTTGAAGTTAGGCAGTGAAAATCCTCCTCTCTTTGCACATGCTTGCATTTTCTTAATTCTTTTGTTCTTTTTTTAATGTGACATGGTGCGTGTAAATTTACCAGGCTTTAAATGCCTATATGTTTTCTATCACGTCTGTATTTACATAAACGGTTCATTTATTACTGAGTGATAGAGGTTCGTGGCACTATGCTAATATGCTACTTTTGACTGCTGAACAACATTTCAGTGACATTTTATGATCTACGCTGATTGCCATGGTGACTGAGCGTTAAACGTTGACTTTTTGTAGCAGTTGTCATTTTGTTGTAATGTTGAGTGACTGTGCTTGAATGTGGTGAAAACTCGCTGTCCGTGGTGTTAGACGGTACGTTGCCCTGTTTAGGACATATGGATGTTGTGTTTTCATACACTAAAAAACAAAACATTTTCCTTTCATTCTTTAAAAAAAATCATATTAATACAGAATAACTATTTCTGGAATTCGAATCAAAGTAATCATTTAGGTTGAATTTTCATAATGTTACAGATGTTCCTTTAGTCACGGAAATAGCGAATTTTTTATCAACCAGATTTCTCGCTTACAATTGAAATAATATATGTTTTATTTCTATACTGAACTTCAATATTCACAATTTTTAACAGGAATTTAGTACTCTTTATTGTGTTTTGTTATCAGTCTATCGCCACATGATGTCGCAGGAGACCATAGACCTGAATGTATTTGTGTAGTTAAAACTCCTCCCTGCACGGGAAAAAATGAAATCCTCATCGGCCATTGCACACCCGCGGAAGGTCCTGTGACGATGAGAGTAGGAGCTCCTTATATCATTTATGGCTTCGGGTGTACATTTCTCGAATGAGGATTAATGTTCACTTGTGTTCACTTCTTTTTGTGGATCAACAATGTATATTCGACCAAAGGAGGAACATGTCTGGATTCGCATTGTTGTGTTTCTTTGTCTTTGGCACTGGGCTGCTTCGCAGTTAGCCTACTCGATTTCCGAGGAGGTGAACAAAGGCACAGTGGTGGGGAATCTCGCAAAGGATTTAAACATGAATGTACAGGAACTAGAAAACAGGGATCTACGCTTGGTTTCCAGTTACAGTAAGACATATCTTAACGTTGACTTACGGAGTGGGAATCTCTTAGTTGAGGAGCGGATAGACCGAGAGGAGCTCTGTCCACTGACTATAAAATGCTCCTTAAAATTACAAGCTTTTGTAAGCAATCCAATGACTGCACATCGCATAGAGGTTAATATATTAGATATAAACGACAATTCACCTGCATTTCTTGAAAGCAGGTATTACTTAAATATTTCTGAATCATCGTTAACGGGAGAGCGATATTTTCTCCCTGTGGCCGTGGACGCAGACATAGGAAGCAACTCAGTGAAGACCTACAAGCTCAGTCAAAATGAGCATTTCTCACTTGATGTGCAGAGCGGCGGAGAGCACGGTGTGTCTGCTGAGCTGGTGCTGCAAAAGGCTTTGGACCGAGAAAAACAGTCAGTAATCAATCTAATACTGACCGCTGTAGATGGAGGAAAACCACCAAGAACGGGATCATTACAAATACATGTGAACGTAATCGATGTAAATGATAATATTCCCGCGTTTAGCAAACTGCTTTATAAAGTGCGTGTCAAAGAAAATGCCTCTCCCGGAACACTTGTTATCAAGTTAAATGCCACAGATTTAGATGAAGGCATGAACAGTAAAATCTTATATTCCTTCATCAAACGAGGGAATATTGATCCATCAAATATTTTTGATCTCAATTCAGAAACAGGAGAAATCACAGTGAAGGGTGGATTGGATTATGAGGAGACGCCTGCTTATGAAGTCAGAGTACAAGCAACGGACCAGGGTACCGTTCCTCGTAGTGCACAAGCTAAATTACTGATAGAGATAATTGATTTGAATGATAATCCCCCACAAATATCAGTGACGTCACTGATAACGCCGGTAAAAGAAGACGCTGAACTGGGGACTATCGTTGCTTTTATTACAGTAAGTGATAAAGATGGAGGGAAGAATGGTGTAACCAGCTGTAAGGTAGTTGGATCTGTTCCGTTTAATCTCAAGTCCAACT
This sequence comes from Perissodus microlepis, assembly GCF_051167445.1. Taxonomy (NCBI): domain Eukaryota; kingdom Metazoa; phylum Chordata; class Actinopteri; order Cichliformes; family Cichlidae; genus Perissodus; species Perissodus microlepis. The sequence continues at coordinate 11,793,338 of NC_140462.1, forward strand.
ACAAAAATGATTATTCTTTAGTTGTAGATGGACCGCTGGACAGAGAAACCACTTCTGTTTATAATGTCACCATTACAGCCAGAGATGAAGGAGCTCCACCTCTGTCCAGTAACAAAGTCATTACTGTTCATGTTTCTGATGTTAATGATAATCCACCCCGATTTACGGAGCCTGTTATTAATGTTTATGTCAAAGAAAACAGTCCAACGGGCTCAATAATTTATACAGTAAATGCCTTCGATGCTGATCTAGATGTTAATGCAAAGGTGACTTACACACTGTTAGATAGTTCTGTTAAAAACATTCCAGTTTCATCTATTTTAAATATAAACTCCGAGATAGGAGACATAATCAGTCTGCAGTCTTTTAACTACGAGGAGTTAAAAACGTTCCAGTGTAAAGTTCAGGCCACAGACTCTGGTGTTCCTCCACTCAGCAGCAACGTCACTGTCAACGTTTTAATCCTGGATGAAAATGATAATAATCCATCAATTCTTGCTCCATATTCAGAGCACGACGCCGTTAATAGTGAGAACATCCCCTATTCTGCTGAAGCGGGATACTTTGTGGCAAAGATCAGGGCTGTAGACGCAGACTCTGGATACAATGCGCTGCTTTCTTATCACCTGTCTGAGCCCAAAGGAAACAACTTGTTCAGGATCGGAACCAGCACCGGGGAGATCAGGACTAAGAGGAGAATGAGTGACAATGACATCAAAACTCACCCCTTGGTGGTCTTGGTCTCTGATAACGGAGAACCCTCCCTGTCAGCTACTGTGTCTGTTGATGTGGTGGTGGTTGAAAGCACAGCTGAAATCCAGACTCAGTTCAGACATGTGCCTGTAAAGGAGGACAGCTTCTCGGATTTGAACCTGTACCTGCTGATCGCCATTGTGTCGGTGTCCGTCATCTTTCTGCTCACCCTCATCACTTTAATAGCAGTCAGATGTCACAGGACAGACGGCACTTTCAGCAGGTACAGCGCCCCCATGATCACCACCCACCCTGACGGGAGCTGGTCTTACTCTAAAGCTACTCAGCAGTATGACGTGTGTTTCAGCTCAGACACGCTCAAGAGTGACGTAGTAGTTTTCCCCGCCCCGTTTCCACCTGTAGATGGCGAACTGATCAGTATTAACGGAGGAGACACTTTTACAAGAACTCAGACATTACCCAACAAAGAGAAGGTGAGTTGATTTTAGTCTTTTAGTCCATACTACAGATTTTTACACAAACAAATGGACACATTCCTTGTCTAATTTCCTTTTAAAACGTCCTATCTGTAGTATGTGTAAAATTAGTCTCTATTCTTGCTTTTCCAAAAATGAACTGGCAGAAATCACAATGGTAACTAAAGATTCCTAACTAAAAACTAAAAAAGTTTCCTGTATGACAATACCCTAGTTTCTTTGTTTTTGTTAAGGAACACTGACATAAATCAACCAGTGCTCCGTCTTGGGTTTTTATGTAGTATAACAGTTAAACTTGCTTGATGTTAAGATTTTTCTTTTGTTTTATTCTATCTATGTACAATAATCTCGCCGTTTTATTTAGTGAAATTGGAGGAATTAATGGTAATTCTTCACATTTCTTCTATATCTTAACAGAGTTATTCATTCTGTGTTGTCAGCCCGTTTAAAGGGTGTTTTTGGTCAGTAAAACTGCATCTGATAATAAAAAATACTGGTTCTGCTCCTCTATTTTTAAACCATTGCCATATCTAATTTGTAACGCATGGGGTCGGTATTGACCACATGTTTTAGAAAGCTGGGATTTTTTCAGTCTCCTCCTTTACGTATGAAGCGTCAGCAGGGTGGCAGTGCTTTGTGCGAAGGACAGGAATGGCGATAAAAAGCTGAAAACCAGAGAGGATAAAATTTTACACGTTGGCTGGTTCTGTGGTGTTTTGTAGATGAAAATAATTAGAATCGCGTCTCCGTCTTTGAAAACAGCGATGGGAAGTGTAAGGAATAATGAAATTCTGTGTTTGCCGATCGTCCTGCTTTTATCCGGCTGGTCTGCGGCTCAGATATCGTACTCTATTTCTGAAGAGGTGGACAAAGGGACTGTGATTGGAAACCTCGCAAAGGATTTAAACGTCAACGTTCGAGACCTGCAAACGAGGAATCTAAATGTTGTGTCTGGATACAGTAAGAGATATTTCGAGGCTAATTTTAAAACAGGGGATCTTTATGTTAATGAGAGAATAGACCGCGAGGAGCTCTGTCCAAACGTGATAAAATGCACACTAAACTTGGAGGTTATACTGAGCAATCCTATGGTGCTCCGACGCATCGAAGTCACGATTGCTGATTTAAATGACAACGCGCCGGCCTTCGTAGAGAAATCATTTTCACTGAACATTTCTGAATCTTCACCCGCGGGCGAGCATTTCTTGCTTCCGCTGGCTCTCGATGCAGACACAGGCAGTAATTCGGTAAAGACTTACAGGCTGAGTGCAAATGAATACTTCTCTCTAGATATACAAAGAGGCGGAGAACACACAGCATCCGCTGAACTAGTGCTGCAGAAGGCTTTGGATCGAGAGAAACAAGCCGTCGTTAAACTAACACTGACCGCTGTAGATGGAGGCAAACCTCCTAACACCGGAAGTGTACAAATTATTGTCCATGTTCTGGATGTAAACGACAACACACCAATGTTTAGCAAAACACTTTATAAAGCACGTGTAAATGAAAATGCTCCAGCGGGATCATTGGTAATTCAACTCAATGCCACAGACTTAGACGAAGGGGACAACGGGAGAGTAATTTACACTTTTGTCAAACGTGCAAACTTCGATCCAGCTGATTTGTTTTTTATAAATGCCGAAACTGGTGAAATCACAGTTAAGGGTCATTTGGATTACGAAGCACAGTCAGCATATGATATTCATGTGCAAGCAACAGACAGAGGTTCGTCACCTCGAAGAGCAAATGGGAAGCTATTGGTTGAGATAGTTGATGTAAATGACAACGCCCCAGAAATTGTGGTGACGTCACTCATGAACCCTGTCAGAGAAGATACTGCAATAGGAAGCGTTGTCGCTTTGGTGACAGTGACTGATAAAGATGGAGGGAAAAACGGTCAGACTCGCGGTAAACTTGCTGGTTCCACACCTTTTAAGTTGATTTCAAATTACAAAAACTATTACTCTTTAGTTGTAGACGGACCTCTTGATAGAGAGCAGCGGTCTGTTTACAACGTCACAATTATAGCTAACGATGAAGGTATCCCGTCTTTATCCGCCTCCAGTGTTGTTAATGTTGATATTTCTGATGTCAATGATAATGCGCCTGGTTTCGCTGAACCTGCAATTAATATTTATGTAAAAGAAAATAGACCAGTTGGTGCTCGTCTCTATACTATCAATGCAGTCGATCCCGACATAAATGAAAACGCTAAAGTAACGTATTCGTTGGAAGGCGATTCAAACAGTATCCCAGTAAATTCATTTGTAAGCATCAATTCAGAAATAGGAGATATAATCAGCCTGCAGTCTTTTAACTATGAGGAGTTAAAAACGTTCCACTTTAAAGTTCAGGCCACAGACTCTGGTGTTCCTCCGCTCAGCAGCAACGTCACTGTCAACGTTTTAATCCTGGATGAAAATGACAACAGTCCCACGATTCTCGCGCCATATTCTGAGCACGGCTCCGTTAACAGTGAGAACATCCCCTATTCTGCTGAAGCGGGATACTTTGTGGCAAAGATCAGGGCTGTAGATGCAGACTCTGGATACAATGCGCTGCTTTCTTATCACCTGTCTGAGCCCAAAGGAAACAACCTGTTCAGGATCGGAACCAGCACCGGGGAGATCAGGACTAAGAGGAGAATGAGTGACAATGACCTTAAAACTCACCCCTTGGTGGTCTTGGTCTCTGATAACGGAGAACCCTCCCTGTCAGCTACTGTGTCTGTTGATGTGGTGGTGGTTGAAAGCACGGCTGAAATCCAGACTCAGTTCAGACATGTGCCTGTAAAGGAGGACAGCTTCTCGGATTTGAACCTGTATCTGCTGATCGCCATTGTGTCGGTGTCCGTCATCTTTCTGCTCAGCCTCATCACTTTAATAGCAGTCAGATGCCACAGGACAGATGGAACTTTCAGCAGGTACAGCGCCCCCATGATCACCACCCACCCTGACGGGAGCTGGTCTTACTCTAAAGCTACTCAGCAGTATGACGTGTGTTTCAGCTCAGACACACTCAAGAGTGACGTAGTGGTTTTCCCCGCCCCGTTTCCACCTGTAGATGGAGAACTGATCAGTATTAACGGAGGAGACACTTTTACCAGGACTCAGACTTTACCTAACAAAGAGAAGGTAGGCACCAAAACACCAACCTTAATCCATCTTCACAAGACTGTTTGACGTTGATACATTATTTTGAACATAAGAGCAATTAAGCTTTGATTTAGCTTTCAGTACTTTCAACATTTAGCCAAAAAATATTTTAAGTGAATTTCTGGGCGCAAAACTTCAATGGTTAATGATATTTTGAGATTTAGTTATTACGTGGTGGTTTTCCCCGCTCCGTTTCCACCTGTTGATGCAGAACTGATCAGTATTAACGGAGGAGACACTTTCACCAGAACTCAGACTTTACCTAACAAAGAGAAGGTGAGTTCACCATAACCTTAGACTGGGTTTGGTCTTTGATTTAATCATAATACGGCAAATTTATTTGTATAGCACTTTTTAGCACACAGCTTATGAAACGGTTACTGAATGGTACTTAAAGCCAGGATTCAGTCGAGCTCCTAAATGACTTAGTACTGGGTACGCTGTCTATGGTGCTGAACTGACCATCAACCATCATTTCTTTGCCAACCGTTTGTTATAAAAAGTTGAACAATATGTTGTGAATTTTACATTCATATTTTCTACTGCTTTGTCTGCTTTTACAAAATATACCGTTTCAAAGATCCAATTACGACACATGTACTAATATTTCTTATGCTTGGTAAATATCATACATATCTGGACCAAACAAACAGTTGGTGTCGCTCGAGGCCATAAATTTATTTATGGGTCAGGGTTTTGGTTTTTTTTTTGTTGGGTTTTTTTTTCCTCCAGACTCCTCCTCTTCCTGCGAGTCTGCCGTGGTCCACTAGTGCTTTGTCAAAAACAGAAAAATTGCCACAAGACGGAAACGTCTTTCTCTGTTAGTCACCTCTGAAGTGGATATGTTCCGAAATTATTATTTCGTTTATTGTGTGGCAGCGACGAGGCGTGGAGGACAAAGACTCACAATGTGGATAAAAATCATAGCTTTGCTCTGTTTGTGTGACGCGTCTGCAGCGCAGCTCTCGTTCTCCGTTGCCGAGGAGGTTGACAAAGGAACGGTGGTTGGAAATATCGCAAAGGATTTACACATTAACGTTAACGAGCTGGAAAAACGGGACTTACGAATTGTCTCTGGGAACTCAAATAAACATTTTGACGTGGATTTAAAAACTGGTGCTCTGTATGTTTGCGATAGGATTGATCGTGAAGAGCTCTGTCCAAATACTGCGAAATGTTCCCTGAGCGTAGAAGCAATTCTGAACAACCCGATGCATCTGCATCGCATAGAGGTGCAGATTACTGATATTAACGATAATGCTCCATCCTTCATTGAAAATGAAAAATTTTTAAATATTTCAGAGTCTTCTTCCACTGGGGAGCGATATCTGCTCCCAGTGGCAAACGATGCAGACACGGGCAGCAACTCGGTAAAAAGCTACAAGCTTGGTCCAAATGAATATTTCTCATTGGACGTGCAGAGCGGCGGACAGCACAGTGAGTCTGCTGAATTAGTACTGCAAAAATCTTTAGACAGAGAGAAAAAATCTGTTATTCACCTTGTTTTAACAGCTCTGGACGGGGGAAAACCTCCCCGATCTGGAACATTAAAGATAGTTGTGCATGTTATGGATATAAATGATAATTCTCCAGTATTTAGTCAGCCTCTGTATAAGGCCCAGGTAACTGAAAATACCCAGTTTCAGACCTCTATAGTCACTGTAAGTGCCACAGATTTAGATGAGGGAATAAACAGTGAAATACTGTATTCGTTTATTAAAAGGGGAAATTTCAAACCAGAAGCTTTATTCTCAATAAACCCAGGCACGGGGGAAATAACTGTAGTAGGAGAAGTAGACTATGAAGAGAATACAGCATATGATATTCGTATACAGGCAAGAGATAAAGGTACGCCATCACGAAGTACGCATGGTAAATTGTTAGTGGAAGTAATTGATGTGAATGACAATACGCCTGAAATCACTGTAACTTCTCTTATGAGCCCAGTTAAAGAAGATGCAGAGATAGGTACAGTTGTGGCTTTGGTGACTGTAACAGACAAAGATGGGGGCAGTAATGGACTCACCAGTGCTAAACTTCTTGGGGTGGTGCCTTTTAAACTCAAGGTAAATTACAAAAATTATTATTCATTAACAGTTGATGGGCCTCTTGACAGAGAGAGTATTTCTCAATATAATGTAACCATGATAGCCACTGATGAAGGCACTCCACCTCTTTCTAGTACCAGTGTTATTCCTGTTCACATTTCTGATGTGAATGACAATGCCCCTTTATTCTCAGAACCTGTTGTTAATGTATATGTAAAAGAGAATAGTGCAGTGGGAGCTATTATATCTACAATTACTGCCGTCGACCCCGATTTAGTGGAAAATGCTAAAGTGACATATTCCCTTCTCAGTGACTTTTCAAAAAGTATTCCAATAACCTCTGTTGTAAATATAAACTCAGAGACTGGAGATATAATCAGCCTGCAGTCTTTTAATTATGAGGAGTTAAAAACTTTCAACTTTAAAGTTCAGGCAACAGACTCTGGTGTTACTCCACTCAGCAGCAACGTCACTGTCAACATTTTAATCCTGGATGAAAATGACAACAGTCCCATGATTCTTGCGCCATATTCTGAGCACGGCTCCGTTAACAGTGAGAGCATCCCCTATTCTGCTGAAGCGGCATACTTTGTGGCAAAGATCAGGGCTGTAGATGCAGACTCTGGATACAATGCGCTGCTTTCTTATCACCTGTCTGAGCCCAAAGGAAACAACCTGTTCAGGATCGGAACCAGCACCGGGGAGATCAGGACTAAGAGGAGAATGAGTGACAATGACCTCAAAACTCACCCCTTGGTGGTCTTGGTCTCTGATAACGGAGAACCCTCCCTGTCAGCTACTGTGTCTATTGATGTGGTGGTGGTTGAAAGCACGGCTGAAATCCAGACTCAGTTCAGACATGTGCCTGTAAAGGAGGACAGCTTCTCGGATTTGAACCTGTATCTGCTGATCGCCATTGTGTCGGTGTCCGTCATCTTTCTGCTCAGCCTCATCACTTTAATAGCAGTCAGATGCCACAGGACAGACGGCACTTTCAGCAGGTACAGCGCCCCCATGATCACCACCCACCCTGACGGGAGCTGGTCTTACTCTAAAGCTACTCAGCAGTATGATGTGTGTTTCAGCTCAGACACACTCAAGAGTGACGTGGTGGTCTTCCCTGCCCCTTTTCCACCTGTAGATGGAGAACTGATCAGTATTAACGGAGGAGACACTTTTACAAGAACTCAAACATTACCTAACAAAGAGAAGGTAAGAATGTTGACACATTCAGTGCAGAAAGGTGAATGATTTTTTCCCTCCCAAATTATCCTGCATCAGGTTTTTACTTAGAAAAAAAATCTTGCAACACATATTAACTTCAGGTAGGTAGGTAGGTAGGTAGGTAGGTAGGTAGGTAGGTAGATAGATAGATAGATAGATAGATAGATAGATAGATAGATAGATAGATAGATAGATAGATAGATAGATAGATAGATTTTATTGCTGTCCTTTTTAAATGTGTCCAATGGGGCTGTAGAACCGCTTGTGTCTTTTTAGCAGGTGGTAAATCAAAATGTTATTCCATTAAAACTCTTAATGTGTTCAGCATCTCTTTTTATGCTGTTTTTTTATTGTTTATGATTACCACAAGATGTCGCCAACAGCTCATGGCGATTAAACGGAGGGGGGGGGGGGGGGTCTGTTCGACGCTCCTCCCTTTACAGCGGGTTTGTAATTCTTTCTTTGTCACAGCAGTAGCAGAAAATCCTCCCTGTATTTAAGGGCAATAGACTGGACGTACTCTTATCGCGCAATGTTACCGTCTGCGTGATTTTTTTGTTTAATTAACTTGGTTAGTAGGATATGACGAGAATGCTACAAGGGACTATTTTCCGGAACTGGATTTATTATTTGTCCCCTGTATTTTACATATGGAGTGAAGCGGCGGCACAGATTGTGTATACTATTACGGAGGAGTCGAGCCCGGGTACCAGTGTGGGAAATTTGGCAAAGGATTTACATCTAGATGTTAATGAACTGGAAGTCAGAGGTTTTCAAATTTCAGGACCTAATACGAGGTATTTCCAAGTAAACGTTAAGACGGGAGTACTGTTGGTGAAAGACAGAATAGACCGAGAGGAGCTATGCTCTCGAAATGTGAAGTGCTCACTGGAAGTAGAAGCCATTGTGAGCTCCCCGCTGAATCTATATCGATTCGAGGTTAAAATTTTGGATGTAAACGACAATGCGCCCTCGTTTCGGATACCGGAGGTTGTTTTGAATGTCTCCGAGTCAGCGTTTCCTGGTGAGAAATTCGCTCTCCCAAAGGCATTTGATGCAGATGTCGGAAGTTATTCAGTGAAAAGCTACAAGCTGAGCCAAAATGAGCATTTCACACTGGATGTGCAGAATGTTGGAGAGCCCACTATGTCTGCTGAAATGGCACTGCATAAAACCTTAGACCGCGAGAAACAGGCTGTTATCAAATTAACACTGACGGCTACAGACGGAGGAAAACCTCCTAAATCAGGCACGTTATACATCACCGTTAATGTGCAAGACGTCAATGACAATATTCCAGAATTTGACAAACCCCTGTACAAAGCCACAGTGGTCGAGAACACGCCGCGCGGTGCAAGCGTAATTTCCGTGCATGCTCGAGATTTAGATGAGGGTCTTAATGGAGAAATACAATATTCTTTTATTAACCAAGACAATGATAACGATGTCGACAAATTTGCCATTAATCCCATAACAGGGGAGATCACAGTAAATGGGGAGCTGGACCACGAAAAACACAGTGCAGTTGAAATTCGAGTCCAAGTGAAAGACAAAGGGCAAAACCCAAGAGCATCTCATTGTAAAGTTCTCATTGAAATCACAGATGTTAATGATAATCCACCAGAAATTACAGTTACATCTTTAGCCAACATGGTGAGGGAGGATGCACCCCTAGACACAATGGTTGGGCTTTTAACGGTGAAGGACTATGACGCAGACAAAAACGGCATCGTTCAGGTTAGAGTACTTGATTCTGTGCCCTTTAAAATTAAGAACACATATAAGAATCATTACTCTTTAGTCGTAGACGGAACTCTGGACAGAGAACGGGCTTCTCAGTATAATTTAACAATAATGGCGACAGATGAAGGGCTACCGCCTCTTTCCAGCACGAGCGTGATTACGGTTCACGTTTCTGACGTTAATGATAACGCACCGCGTTTTACAGATCCTGTGATAAACATTTTCGTAAAAGAAAACGGTCCAGTCGGCGCTGTTATTTATAGCATGAGTGCAGATGATCCTGATGTAGACGAAAATGCAAAAGTAACATTTCAAGTCATACATAATAACAAACACAATGTTATAGGGTCAGTTATTAACGTGAACTCTGAGACTGGAGATATAATCAGCCTGCAGTCGTTTAACTACGAGGAGTTAAAAACTTTCCACTTTAAAGTTCAGGCCACAGACTCTGGTGTTCCTCCACTCAGCAGCAACGTCACTGTCAACGTTTTTATCCTGGATGAAAATGACAATAATCCAACAATCCTCGCGCCATATTCTGAGCACAGCTCCATTAACAGTGAGAACATCCCCTATTCTGCTGAAGCGGGATACTTTGTGGCAAAGATCAGGGCTGTAGACGTAGACTCTGGATACAATGCGCTGCTTTCTTATCACCTGTCTGAGCCCAAAGGAAACAACCTGTTCAGGATCGGGACCAGCACCGGGGAGATCAGGACTAGGAGGAGAATGAGTGACAATGACCTCAAAACTCACCCCTTGGTGGTCTTGGTCTCTGATAACGGAGAACCCTCCCTGTCAGCTACTGTGTCTATTGATGTGGTGGTGGTTGAGAGCACAGCTGTAATCCAGACTCAGTTCAGACATGTGCCTTTAAAGGAGGACAGCTTCTCGGATTTGAACCTGTATCTACTGATCGCCATTGTGTCGGTGTCCGTCATCTTTCTGCTCAGCCTCATCACTTTAATAGCAGTCAGATGCCACAGGACAGACGGCACTTTCAGCAGGTACAGCGCCCCCATGATCACCACCCACCCTGACGGAAGCTGGTCTTACTCTAAAGCTACTCAGCAGTATGACGTGTGTTTCAGCTCAGACACACTCAAGAGTGACGTGGTGGTTTTCCCCGCCCCTTTTCCACCTGTAGATGGAGAACTGATCAGTATTAACGGAGGAGACACTTTTACAAGAACTCAAACTTTACCTAACAAAGAAAAGGTAAGATAAAAAATCGAGTATTAAAATCGCTTACTGCTCTATCTGAAGGCGTTTGGTATGAGACATTATTATGAGCACTGTCCTTGGTGCTGAAATCATGGGCGCACGTTAGAACTGTTGTGCAATATTTACTGCATCACCCTACACTGGGGTACATAGCCATTTAAAACATTAGAAATTTTTTTTAAAAATCTATATTTTTATATAATATAATATAATAATTAACAAATTATTATATTTGTTAATACAAAGACGATAAACAGACTAATAGCGTAAATTAAGCAATTAGACTACATTGCATTGCAGAAGGAATTCGTTTAAAAGCTCACGAGAGCCGAAGAAGTCTAATGTGGATACAGGAAGTCTTACTGTTGGTGTTGTGTGGAATCTCAGCACAACAATAACATTCAGTGAACTCACTCCATTCTCAATGCAGTGCTCCGACTCGGTAAGAAGGGAGCGTTCACTGACCATATACATTTTAATACCGGTTTTGCCACAGTTTTTAGGGGTTTCACGAGAAATTACGGGATCAGGATCTAGCAGGACCTTATCCATAACAAAACACGTGAACAATGATGTCATAGTCTCCGCTACCGACGTGGACTTTTACTAAATCGGTTGCTAGCACCCAGGTTACGAAAAATTAGCCAGAAGAACAATAGTAACAATATTCACAATCTATGGAGCCTGAAATGTCCTTTATAACGTTGTTTGCTTATTCACAACAGGTAGACAGATAGCCACAGCAGCCGCAAAAGGGATCAAAAATCTATTTAAACATATGACAACTTATAAAAACAACTAATATGCCGTAAACAGCTTTGATTTGGGAAAAAAAATGCTTATTTGAGACTTCGCTGCTACCAAAGAGAGCAAAGAGAGTTTTAACACACTTACTGTTTTCTTGGAGTAGAAAGTGATTTTGCAGAGGTGGTTGTGATGAGTTACTGTCCTGACAAGTCTGAAGCAATCTTCTGATAATCCATAGTTCGCGGTCATTCGGTTACTAATGGAAGCAAAAAGGAAACAAAAACTTATCGGAGGAATTGAATGAAGCAGAAACTCGACTGTTTTTTTCTGACATGCAGAGAAAATATTCTCCGTGAGCGCGAATACAGTTCGTATGTGAAATTTTTAAAAACTTCTTCGCTTGGCAACACCAGGTTAGCAGAGCAGAGCTGACCGGCACTGAGCTCAGTGCTGCCGCTGGTGGCTCCAAGCTGTATTGCAGCCATTCTCTAAGCTAATACTATTTAGAAATTCATTTTAGCTCAGTAACTCCTGCTTCTGTGTGTATATTTACTTTTATTCCACTCAGTTTAGATCCATTTGGAGATGTACCCTGTCCTGCTTTATGGCTGTTCTATAATTAAGATTTGGCTATAGAATCAAATCAAAAGCATTTTGATTTCATGATTTTGCATTACCCAAACAGATTGAAAGGGGTGATGCTTTTATGGAAATGTCGCTATTTCCTGATGATGATATAGATTATTATTAGCCTCATAATATTTCTTTACATCTTTACAGAATGTTTAAAGAAGTTTTGAACTTAATATCTGCTTCCAGAGTGTAGTTTCAATGTTTTGGGGGGTTTTTTCCGATGAGGTGTCTTGTTTTATTTTTTGTTTTTTTGTTGTTGTTGTTGTTTTTGCTAGGCAGTTAACAGGTAGAGTCTGTCACTCCTAGCACTATTCATCATCAATAAAACTATTTTTTAAATGTATTATTACTATTCAGATAGTATTTTTGGCTTTTACCGTGTCTGTGACTGATGTTGCTACAAAATGAGATGCCAGAATAAGAAGACTTTAGCTGAGAATAAAGAGACAGTAGTTAGATCTAACAGCTAGAGGAAAAGGGATTCTGTATAGTTCTATTTGCACCGACATCAAAGTTTAAGCACTAAGTGTTACATCTGCCTCTGCTGATGCTAACATGCCCAAAATAGCCATGCCAGGTAGAAGCAGAAATGTCAATGGCAAGTTACAAGGATGTAAGTTCTGATAAACACAACTGAATCACATCAGTAATGTATGCCTGCACCAGCAGCACTGTACTGATATGTCTAATCAAGGAATTTGTTTTCTTGCCTGCAGTTAATTCATTAAGCTCTCTTTGCATTTTGTTCACTTTTTATCTAAAAATATCCACAAACTTCCACACTTCCACACAGATGTTTACTTTTGGAATTTGCTGTTGAATCTGATGCCTTAGTGGATTTGTCAGCCTTTTCCATAGTTGACATTTAGACTGGTAGCAGCAAAAGCACGGGTGTTACTCATAACTGTAACTAATCGTCTGTTATGTTCAAGTATCTATAAGAATGTTGCATTAGCATTGTCAAGAGAGGAGGTTAAACAAAAGTCAATGTAAGTAAAAATACCCACAGAGGATTTTAGACATGCATGGCCTTTAATTCTCTTGGGCTGTTTCAGACATTTCAGTCAGTCACTCTGTCAACCATTAGAGCTCTTAATTTTCCACTGTTTGTATTCAAACTGTCACTGCAATATACCCAAATCAATTGTTTATTGGATATTTTGAAAAATTAATATTGCTACTTTTTAATAGATTGGTATGAAATGTGTTATTGCCCTCATACTGCTGTCATACCTCCTTGCTTTAATATTATAGCTGTCAAGCTCTGCACTTGCACTCGATGAACTGTTAAACACAGTTGTGCTTTTATAGGCCACTGTGATAGTTTGTTTAATAATAGATAGGCGTTTAACTGTGTATATACACAATAGTATATATACTCATGAAGCAAGATCCTCTTTACCCTCCCCCCTCTTCCTCTTCCTCTTCTCTGAACAATCAGAGAATTACCGTCCATCTTTGCAGACATGTGGAGCACTGCAAATACGATCTAATATATTTTCATAAACATCCATAATGTGTGCACAGAGCCCTTATCAGCTCGTGTCAAGCAGCAAAGAAGCGAATCGTATTAGATTTTTTAAATCTATTCGTGACATTTGTATTTATTTGATATCGCTGTTGCTTTAAACTGGTGGAATATGTTCAGATAATGCAGGTTACGTTTGGTAGTACACTGTGTAACGCCGGATCCGTGATCCTTTGAGTCACTGAGACGGTATGACCTCATTTCAGGGAGTGGTTCGGCCAAACAAGCGTGGCCTGATCTGTCAAAACTCCGCTCGTTGGCTGGCTCACCGTGAAGACGACTGATCCAGGGTTTTCCCTCCCTCTTTTTCAAATCTGTTAAACACACTTTGAATATTGTGAGCGACTAGTATGGGCTGTGCAACTTATAAGTGGGTCAGCGTGTGATTTAAATATGACAGCGGTATGTGACTTAACCTGGGATTTGTGATTGCGTTGCTCTGTGTGCGACACAGTCTCTGCTATATGCACAAACTCTCTGCACAACGTGGATCCTGAAAAAATGGTAAACGGTAAATGGCCTGTATTTGTATAGCACTTCACTTGGTCCTAAGGACCCCAAAGCGCTTTACACTATACACAGTCATCCACCCATTCACACACACATTCACACAATGTCTGAAGCTGTCTCTCTGCGGTAAAGGAATCCACTAGCTTGTGTGCTCTGTATGCTGCAGCTCTCTGTGAATGTGTATGAGAGAGGAAGAGATGGGGGGAGGGGCAGGTAATTTTCCGCTACTCGTTGCAGTGGCAGTAGCGGCAGGGAGCTTCAGTACCGATCGAGGTATCAGCTCCGCTAGGCTCAACCCCCCCTCCCAACTCGGCTCTGCGGCTGGGCGGGGCTGACAACACCTAGTGTCAATCACAGCTAAATCGGTTGGTTGGGGCATAGGCTGAGGATGAGGAGGAGAGGCTTTTATCCAGGCAACCATCAGAACATTTATCTGTACTCTCTGGTGCTCCAAAATCTATTAAATTATTGATTTTGAAGTACATTATCGTTGTCGAAGCTAAGCATTTATGGCTTGCAACATGACAACAACTCATGCCTGATGAGTTCAGCAGTTGGATAGAAGGCATTACAAAGAAATGCCCTCACCTCAGTTATAACACAGTGTAACTGACCAGCACAGATTCATTCATTGTTCTTTATTGTTCTCTCTCTGTATGTATGTCACCTTGTTCTTTATTGTTCTCTCTTTGTCTGTATGTCACACAGACATACATCTTATGTAGCACTTCCTGTTTGTCTCCTTTGCAAGGGTGTGTCCTTTGTGACAGAGTGAGGTTAGTGCTGCCATCTGTGGTTACCATGACGACTGTTCGAGCCATAATGAAATGATGAACTAGTCTGTTTCCAGCGAGCTGCCAGTATACACCCGCCCCCACCCAGGCATCCTTCCCAGCATGTGTTACGTAGATGCAAGCACAAAGCAAACATGGTGGATATGTTGAGAGAAACAGAGACAGAGAGAAAGGGAAGGATGCAGTCCAAAGATGCAGTGCTTCTGCAGCACAAATGCCTAGTCAGAAAAATTAGGGAGCAAAGCGAGTGAGGGAAAAGTGTGTGAGATTAGAGAATCTGTTCCAAAATAGGACAGGATTTTGAAGGAAGTCACATGCAGCAGCACAGACAAGAGCCTTGAGTGTGAGATGGTGAAAAGAAACGGGAGTTTGTGAGGATGTGATGGACAAAAAAAAGCACATATAATAAATGCCCTGCAGCTAACTGAGAACATCACAAGCTTACAATTGGTCACAGATAAAAGGAAGAACTTATCACCACCCCTCCCCTACTCACCCTCTTCCGCTAACCCATCTTCCCCACATGCTCCCTCTTAGTGGCATTTGGATGTTTTTCACTGTCGTTAGATTAGCTTTGTCATGCTCAGAACCATGGCTTCCATCCTCCCATATGGGAAGGATGGAAAGCCAGGGCATCCTGAGAGGGAAGTATCCAAAGCCTGCCTGCATTTTCTGATAGCTTTGTTCAGTGCCACAAGGAAAATCTGTTTGATTTATGCACAGCCTGAATCAGGACAACCAAGAACCCTTGGAGGGTCCCACAGGGATGGATTGGTGTTCTCTCAAACCCTTTATTTTTTAGAAAAAAGGTACACAAGGGATCATACCCAGAGAATGCCTTTTACACCCACTTACTGTGTCCACCTGAGCAAGAGGATTGGCTTATCATGGGACTTTTGTTTTGAAGATTTTATAATGGGAAAGTTCTTGAGCACAGGGGAGAGAAAGCATGAGAATTCAACTCTGTCACAGTGTGATAAGCCCATATATTCAGCAGTAGCACTCATCACCCTTTGCTTTTTGTATTTTTGAATTTTATAAAAAACACACAGCATAAGCATGTGTGTGTTTGTGCGTGTATGTGTGTGTGTGCGCGTGTGTGTGTGTGCGCGTGTGTGCGCGTATGTGTATTTTGAAATCTTTTTAATTATGTATGTGTGAGATTGGCATTCTCTGCATTGCTATATCTCATTTTACCTCTGCAGGGTGCCTTGGCTTTATAGCTTGCTTTTTTCCATTGAGGTCACTATACTGAAAATGATAAAGAAAATGACTGCCACTGCAGCTTGACATCTGTGCCCTTGCTCCCTCCCTCTCTCTCAAACACATGCACACTCATATATGGGATTAGACTCTAGTGCTTTGGCTTAATGAAAAAGCCTGGGGTTGGGCAGTGGGGCGATAGTCACGTGTCCTACCCTTGTACTACCAGTGTATTCCAACAGAGGGACCAATTTCACTGTCTTTTCCACCTCTATTCCCTCCTGCCCAGATTTCCTCTTCCGCTTGGGGAAGGTTTAAATGTGTATCACTAATGACCTTGCCTTTTAACCTTCCTTCTTTTACTAAGACAGCAAATGTGAAAAATATCCTAAATAAACTGTTTTGTTTTTTAATTTAATCAGTTGAACAAGATATTCCTTTACTCACTTCCTCTGTGTTAAGGGTGTATAAAGGCTTCTTAAAAGAGCTGTTTGCCATATTTATTTCAGAACATTTTAAAAATTCATGACAGACATCTGCTCTATTTTTTTCTTCTCACCTTCTATGTGAACAAGCATTAAGAAAAATGAAAATCTTATAAGTGTTTGTCTCTGTCTGCAAATACTAATACAGTGTGACTGCTGTCATATTGCACAAAGAGACTTCAAAGCAAAGCTTTGCACCATATGAATTTGCCCAGAATAACATAGATTTTAATACTTTAGGATTTCTTTCTCTCACAGTGGCATTACACTGGGGAACATTATGGTCGAATTTTTTGTTAATAAAGTCTGCAATGCGATCAGCTGTGGCCAAGCTTTTTAATTACTTCATGCAGGAGAGCTAACACACATACAACATCACAGTTCTACAGTCATGAGATCTCTGTCTTTGGGTTCTCTCAGCTCCTCTTTTATACCCTCACAAAACAACTCTCTGTATCTCTTCAGTTACGACAGTTGATTATCCCACCTGGGCTGTTGCTGGATAGGGAGGACTCCCACTGTCTTCTTGGGAGTTTTCTCTTCAAAGCAAAAACAGTTAGCACATAACACAGTTGAGCATAGCAAAGCAGTTACACTAGGTCATATTGACACACACGTGTCCTTCACCTACGAAATAAAAGGTTATACAAAATTCTACAGTGAAATTCTAAGCACCTGAATCTAAATGTGAGAATAAACTTGAATTTTTCCAATTACAATGTCCTGAACTTTATTAGAGAACCGCTATTAGAGAACCACTGGGTAGGCCTAAGAGTTTGCATGCACCGATTTTCTAGTAAGGTCATATTGTCAATGATACTTTTCTGGCATTTAAAAAAAATATATGAGAGAACAGCATCAACAGATCTTCTGACATCCCTTCAGACACAGCCATGTTATTATACAGTGGTATTTTCCTTATAAATGCCTACAGCCACAAATGCCCTTTAACTTGGAATGACTGCCTTTGTTTGTATGTGTTCACGGAGGGAATGATGCAAGGACTTATACTTAATGATTGCCCAATTGTGACCATTTTCTATGAGGGTCTCTGTTGTCTGCTCTAACTCACTAAAATGGAGTGTGCCATATAAAAAACTCTTAGGGCAAGTAATATGAATGGTTTTTAGAGTACCCGCTTACAGTAGTAATGAGGTTGAAGAGAATGTTATTAATATCGTGATCATCTTGCATAATTGATGTAATGGGGCTGTTAATATTCTGCTGCAATAAAAGGAACAAAGGCAAAGTCAGAATATTTCTCTGTCCCAAGCTCGCACGTTGAAAACTGCACGTCACGAAACGCGTAAGAACCCAGTATCTCCCTCAGCCAGTCATCAGCTGGAACAGCGGCTGCTGGACAGAAGCTCAGCTTGAGACAGTCCAGATTGGAGATTGCAGAACGTGTGAATATTTAAGGAGAAATAAATGACAAAATAGATGAGAACCGAACCTTTGATATCCTGTAATTTTTAAAAAACTGCGCAAACTGCAGTAAAAGGAAACACAAATGAGCCAATTAGCGCTTTGAAATTAGTATTTGTTTAGGCGTGACAGGCGTCTGTTTGCAGGTGGGACATTGTTGATAACTTTATCTGCAGCACCCTTGAGTGAAAAAAGAAAGAAATAATCTAAAGCTCAGAGGCACGCAATTAACGCTGAAACAGATGGGCGTTTATGAAGCAGGAATGAGTATTAGACAGCTGTAGAAAAAAATGCGCTGGGAAAAATAGCGAGGAGGGCGGAAAGGAATGTAAAAGATCGGTGCAGAGAACACGTGTAAATTCAGCTCTGTGTTTGTTGTTTATAAGATAAACGTCGTCTCTCTCTATTTTTGTATCATTGCCAGACTCGAAGGTTTAAACACCCCAGCGGGAAAATCTGCTAAATGTCACGGTTAGTGTGGCAGACCCATATAAACCCAGTGATGCTGCTCGCTCTGTTGATAATGCACATGTAGAAATCCACGAAGGATTTAGCACTAAAAATAATAATATTCAAATGACGTAATGTAAAAACACATTTTTTTACAGAACGTCTGACTTTCGCACATAACATTTGCCTGCTTCTCCAATTACGCCACCTATTCGTGTCGTCTTGGATTGTGAAGAATCGCCTTGTATCCGTTCATCCACTAGCAGCATCCCAGTGAGTCACTGTCTTCTCTTTGTCTCCCGAGATGCCAAACGCTGTCATTGCCGTGGGCAGACCGGGCGTGGGTGACAGTGGCAGAGCACCAAGGAAGAGAAAAGATTATGTGGGCGGTAGACGCTCATCTTGGCCCAGTGGCCGTGTTGAAGAGGATTCGGGGTTTCACAAGGCCAGATCGTCACAACGAATAACTTAACACAAGTTACTGTTTAAAGAGTGTGAACAGATCACATTAGCACTTTTTAGATATCGGTACTCTACTGGATGCATCACCGAATTTGCTGAAAATTACTTTTATTCTTGGTGGCCTTCACCAGGACATTTCAACACGAATCTCTGTTAGTCGTCAACCAAACACGTGACAAAAGCGTCCAATACTGTCTGTCCTTTTGATTCGCGTTTGGCCCAAGGCTCCAGTTAGCTTCAGTTAACTTGTATACTGGGAACCAGAGGTGAGCAGATCGAGCCAAATATCATACTGATTCCAACTGGTATTGGTATCAGATCCATACTAGCGCGATAGGATTGACACTTCTCATCTTCTAAGCTGAGTAGCCCACTGAATTGTGGGCTACTTATGTGGGTTAAAAAAAACACCACGTAAAATACACACTGCTCTTCCCGATATAAATTGCCTTTATAGGTTAGAAATATCGGTCTCAGTACTGTTATTGGTAGTATTGACATTTGTTTACTTGGCATTGGATCGATACCACTGAGCACCGAGCTAGCAAAGTAATTTAAGGGCACCCCGCGAAAGATGTTAACGTTACCACCTGCTACACATGCGCAATTTAATCCATTTAATTTAATGAATGAAACTTAAACCGTGTGTTTGGTGTAGCGTTTTAGTAGCTGCAAGATTTATGCACTATTAATTAAGGACGTGATGCTGATAACCCAGGGAAGGCGTGCATGTTGGCAAGAATCCTTCTAACGCTTTAAGTGCTTCACCAAATCCTTATGTGATTACTCAAGAATACTGTAGTTTAATTGTGCGCATAATCTGTACTGCCTATTAGGGGAAAGCCCTGCCTTGTCTTTTTGCAGATGTGGAATAGGTTAACATCTGGAGCATTTGCCTGTGACCCGGTTAGTCTGGTCACCATTTAACAACGTTATTATGTCATGTGCTTTTTCTTTTATGTGGGACTGAACCAGTTCTAATGGCTCTGCAGCTCTGGTGTTAAAGTGCAAAGCATTGTCAGCTGTCACTGAAGGGCAGAGCGGTATCATGAAGGAACAGAAATGTGTTTGTCACCTGTCTCGCAGCACTTAACACGTGATTAGGACGGGGTTAAAAAGACAAATCGTGGTCAGTTCACCCGTCACCTCCTCTTACCCCCACTGTGTTTTCTGTGATATAAAACTGGAGTTAATAAAGCCCTCTTTATATTGAACAAATACGCTTAATATTGTGTCACACCTTTATGTGGAGCCCTTCCTAAATTGTTGCATTTATGTGTTTCTTTTTCTTCCAAAACACATCTCTTTTCGTTGGACTAAAGCGTTTTTGTGTTGTTCTGGATTTGCATCAGCGAGTAAGTCTAATTTCCAGGCTGCTTCATAAATCAGTTTCCCAGCACACAATGAAAAGGGCGGTGGCACTCACAAAAAAGAGGGAAAACGATTGTGTTCATTTCTTCGAAATCAGTACACAGATGCCGCTGCAGGTTTATCTTGATTTGTAGATAGATATATCGATAAAACTACCGAGGTCTGGTCTTTTGAAGTCTAATTTTATTAGACGGTGTTTGATTATTTTTGTCGGAGGTGCTGAAATGCAGTCAGCGTCGTTTGAGCGAGAAGCTGGCCCTCCCCCTTTGCCCACAGACAGCATCGCCACATCGCAGAGAGAAAGAGAGAGAGCAATAGGCGGCATCTGTGAAAGGAGTCAGGCTTGCTAGAGGGATAGATTCGTTTAATAACACCACTCAGACAGACAAAGCAAAATATGGATGCGGAGGAAGTATTTTCATTTATGCAGACACCTGTGAAGATGCGGTTTTTATCCTGCACATAGTCGGAGTTATGCGCGGTCTGTTCCCTCGTTTTTAATGAGGCGGGTGGGGACCAACAGTAAGCTGAAAAGGCGGAAAGATTTCTCCAACCCGTCCGCAAATTCTGCCTGCCTGCGATGGCTGTGACGGCGCGATGCTGTTACAGTGTAAAAGGGAATGTGCCTTTTTCTTTGTATTTGGTTATCGTCGTACTCAGTGGCCTTACAAATGCACAAATTCGATACTCCATTCCAGAGGAGCTGGAGAACGGAGCACTGGTAGGTGACATTGTCCGAGATCTGGGTCTGGATCTAAGAAAACTTTCCACTCGACGCATCAGAATTACATCGGACAGTGGACGGAGATATTTCACCATAAACCACAAAACTGGGAAACTGGTGGTGAGTGACCGCATTGACCGAGAGACATTTTGTGAATTCAGTGGCACCTGTTCACGCAGCCTTGAGGTAGTATTAGAGAATCCGCTTGAGGTGCACAACGTGGAGGTTGAGATTTTGGACGTGAACGATAACGCGCCACAGTTCCCTCGAGATGAATATCAGCTTGAGGTGTCCGAGTCCGCTGTGCCCGGGTCTCGTTTCCACATCGAAGGCGCTCAGGATGCAGATGACGGCTCCAACTCTGTGAAGCAGTATCGACTCAGCCCAAGCGAGCACCTCACTCTAGACGCAATTAAATCCTTCTCTAATAATAAGCACATTGAGCTCATTCTCAAAAAGTCCTTTGACCGGGAGCAGATGCCCTCTCATCAGCTTATCCTGACAGCAATGGATGGAGGCACCCCACAGCGAACTGGCACGGCCAAAATTAATGTCCGTGTGCTCGACGCTAATGACAACTCGCCCACATTTGACAGCTCTGTGTACAAAGTAAAACTGTCTGAAAACTCTCCAAAGGGTGCACTTGTAATCAAGTTAAATGCATCAGATCCCGACGATGGCTTAAATGGCGAGGTTTTTTACTCTTTCAGCAGTTACACGCCAGAAAGAGTCAGACAGATGTTTTCTATGGACACAGACACAGGGGAAATTAGGGTAAAAAACAACATAGACTACGAGGAGACAACCTCTTATGAAATGTATATACAGGCAATGGACAAGGGGCCAGCCCCCACAGCAGTACACTGTAAAGTAGTTGTAGAAGTTTTGGATGTCAATGACAACATTCCTGAGATTGTACTGTCTTCACTCTCCAGCCCTGTACGTGAAGATGCCCGGGCTGACACAGTGGTAGCATTGATCAGTGTGATTGACCGTGACTCTGGACCAAACAAGCAAGTAACCCTGGAGATCATGCCCAATTTGCCTTTTAGGATCAAGTCCTTCCGCAATCACTATACTATTGTCACATCAGCTTTCCTGGATCGTGAAACCATCTCATCCTACAATGTCACAGTCAATGCTGTGGATGGAGGCACACCACCCCTGTCATCTCAGATGACCTTTAAAGTGGATGTTGCAGATGTTAATGATAACCCACCTCGCTTTGAACAGACGTCATATACTGTTTATATTACAGAGAACAATGCTCCTGGTGCATCTCTCTGTGTTGTTAAGGCCACAGACGCTGATGCTGGAGAAAATGCACGGATCACCTATACCGTCCTCAATGACAACAACCATGGCATCCCTATCGCCAGCTATGTCAGCATCAAACCTGATAAAGGTGAGGCCTATGCCCTGAGAGCCTTTGACTTTGAGAAGCTGCGAGAGTTTCACTTTCAGATTAAAGCCCAGGACAACGGTGTACCTCCCCTCAGTCGTGTGGCCACAGTTTATGTTTACGTTATGGATCAGAATGATCATGTGCCCAAGATAGTGTACCCACCTGCCAATGGAAGCCGCACCATGGAGACACTAATGAAGAACGTTGAAGCAGGAGTGTTGGTTAGCAAGATTACTGCATGGGATGGTGATGCTGGGCAGAATGCTTGGTTACTTTATTCCCTGGAGCAGACCAACACAGATGTTGATCTGTTCAAGGTGCATGAGTACACAGGTGAGATCCGCACCACACGGCGTGTCATAGAAGATAACTCCACCTCCTTCATTCTGACTGTACTGGTGCGCGATAATGGACTACCCCCACTCTCCTCCACCGCTACAATCTATGTACATGTGTTGGAGTCCCCTCCAAAGTTGGCACCTGAAACCAAACGCATCATCAGAGCTGACAGTGGCCTAAAGCTTTCCAGTGTCACTATCTACCTCATCATTGCCTTGAGTGCCACAACCTTTGTATTCCTGGTCACTATCTTTGTGCTGGCAATTGTGCGATGCCATGCCTATTGTACCCAGCCTGGCTCCTGTTGCCCTTGTTGTGTGTCCAAGAAAAATGTGCCAGAAGGAGGCGCTGCAGCAGCTGGAGGTGGGGGCGCAGCAAGAGCTGCAGGTGGAGGGCAGCAAGCCAACAATGTGGCCCTGCGACGTGACCTCAAAGTGGAACCACATTATATTGAAGTGCGGGGAAACGGGTCTCTCACCAAAACATACTGTTACAAGACATGCCTGACTGCCACGTCAGGAAGTGACACTTTTATGTTCTACAACACTGGACGGCCGCATAGTGGCACTTGGGGTTCAGGCTACGTCACCAGTCACAGTGGACAGAGCCAGATATTTGTACGGCGTCTCAGTATGCCAGATGCAACAGCAATTCAGGTGTGTTTGTGGTCTGATCTCTGTGTTTGTTATTTTAGATTTCTTTAACACTAAATGAAGCACACCATAAAAAGAAAATTCTCAGGGTTTTCTCTTCGGCAGCGTTTTAGCAGTGGGCTTGCAGCTGAAATTTGGGGCTGTGGGGCTGTGATGTTTTAAAAATATATTGCATGGTGCCGCTCCCTGTGATTGGTTAGTTCTCTTAGACTAACTTTTTTTTTTATCTGTGTCTGCTAGGATGAAGAAAGTGTTTTCATCATGATGTTAATGCACATAGTTTTCATCTTCACATTCCTTATCTTTAGGTGTTGTATCTTGATAATGGTTTGGTATGACAATGTGGATTGCTTCTCTGGATTGTGTTGTTATATGAGTGAATGGGTGTTAACATTTTTAATTGAATATTTGGTAGACTACATATTGTTTTTCTGTGTGTCACAATGTTTGATGATTCACGGTTTAAAATCTTGAAGTGTGTCTGTCCTCCACAGTAAACACTGAGTCTGTATATCAAGGTGCAAATCCTCCTCTCACTCACTGTATCTTTCTTTCCCTTTACTTATTTTGTTTTCAAAACAAACTGGTAGATTTAGCATTGCTTGTTCACCTGTGACCCCACACAGCCTGTGCTGTTTGTCTAAGGTCATCTTTGTGCCACAGTATTCAGTAGTTTTAGAGGGCAATAGGTGGTCATCTCTAAAGACAGAAAAAAGGAAAGAGAGAATCTGTGAAATAGTGCAGTTTGCCAGCTGCAAGAGCCCCCAGTCCCACTGCACCAAAATATCCGCTTCTGGTCACGTACTTCTTTGGTACTAAAGAATAAGCCGGGCTCTGGGAATTAGTAAAGAATACAGAAATGAGGCAGAGACTGAGTTTCATTCAGCATAGAGCTTCATTTTATACATTTATTTCCTTTCTCTTCTTTCTTTTTGTTATGTGGAAGTTTGAACTGTTTGCCTCATTTGTAGTTATAGTGAAACGGCATTATTTTGGATGCACATTATTTTTTTATTTTTTTATTTTATTTTTTTAGTAATTATGTTTATCCCAGAGCCTGTCTGAACAGTGTCGAGAATGCAGGAGAGATTAGGTGATAAAAAGAGAGCTGGAGAAAAAGGTAATTGTTCAGCTATCACTTGAAATGTTCCTCATTAAATGCCAGTCATGTTCGATCTTGATATGTAATTAAATGGAAGCGATGTGTTTCTCAGTGCTGTCCGTGGATTGGCTGCCTCCACACAGATGAGGCGGGGGATAAAAGGTGATTGGACACAGAGTTGATGGCGGAGGTGTGAGCTCTGTATCCATGCTAGGAGTGTTCACTCAGAAGGAGAGGGAAGAATGAAGGAAAAGGCGAGAAAATGGGAGTACGACACTATTCCCATTCCTTAATTTATCACATATTGTGAGGCAAGGAAATTAATATACCGAAAAACCCCATGGGAATTTTGTTTTTTCATCTTCACTTAATTCATATTCTCCCTTTCAAATGATGAAATAGGATGCGTTGATTTCTCATTCTCTTAGGTTTTTATTTCTTTGTTGTGTTTGTTTTTGTTTACATTTACTATGTGAATGCTTTAGTTTTGTGGATTTGTTTTTCCTTAGGAGGAATACTAACTAAATTACCAACATATTTATGTTCCAGATGTTTCTATCTAATGTGTGTATAGTCTACTGTGTGTGATTTCATGTACCCCCATAAACACCATACGGCCAGGCAGACCAGTTTCCCTTTGGCCACTGCTGTGTAGCAACAGGGCGAACATTAAGCAAAGCTGTTTAGTTCCATTTGTGGACAATCTGGTCTTATTTGTAGAGGTTATTTATTTATTTATTTCTTGTTTCACCCTCTTTATTTCAATTGTTTACAAAGTAAAATGAGCAAAATAACCTGTGTCAACTGTGTATTTAATGCCAAGCTAATGTCTTTTACTTCCTTCTAAATTACTGATCTGTTCACTGATTGCTTTTTGGTGAACAATTGTCTCCATATAATTAAGTTCACCTTTAGTTCCTAGTATGAAAAGATGCTACAGCACTCTATATCCCTGCAGACATTATCCTCTGTTTGAAAGACTCCAGGAGGAATACCAGGCTTCTCTCATTAAGACCAAATATTGGATTTCAAGGGTGATGAATGTCCACTGCAGACTCATGGAGGTCAATGCAGCTTCAGTAGTGAACATCTGTCATATTTGAAAGGAAATGGGATTGTAAATGGGTTTCTTATGAGCTGCATGGCCAGGCGGGGGGAATTTAGTGTCCTTGGTCAGGTTGGTTTGTCTTTGTCAGTGGTTTAGGATGAGATCTGAGAAAATACTATCTCATCTCGGTTATGTGGTTGCTGCAAACAGCCCATTTTGACGCAATTTGAGTCTCAACTTAGGAAGCTGCAAACAAACAATTAGTACTATAATCGCTTTTTTCAGGATATATGATGTTTTACCTTTGTGTCTGAAGTCTCATAATAGGATCTCATTAACAAATTGCACCACTGACAGTTAATCAGAGATTGTGGTGCTCATTTATCCCTCTTTTGTAGAATTGTCTGAGTCTAAATATAGAGGGACTTAATCTGATATCTGCCCTACCCTCCCTCTTCCTTTCTCCACCTGTGACCTTCACTGGGCTGAACTAACAGAGGGAGGTGGGTGTAGAGTAAAATATACACTGGGCTCTTCACAGTTGCCATGGTGAGATGTGTCAGACTCACTCAAGCAAATTGTGTGGCAGTGAAACTCAAGGTTTTGATCAGCGTAAACAAGACAGAACAGAAGGAACTCAAATACAGAAGAGTAGGTGGTGAATATATAGAGGCAGGGTAGAGAAAGGGTGGGTCTTTGGTGAGAAGGAAAAATCTAGCTGATGATACTGTCTTAAAAAAATACTGATTAAGCATTGCTGAAAAACATGCCCAGTAATGGTCTGGGAATGGAGAGGAAGCAGAAGAGACATTGGGTTAACAGCTGAAATTTGAGTCCATCATTAATATATAAAACGAAATAAGAGTTCTAGTGGTGATAAACACACAACACCCAGCTGAGTCCAAGAGGACTTATTCTGGCTGTGTGGCTTCAGGTCTTTTGTGAAACACTACAGAGTTGGTAGGCTGCTGGAGTTAAATCTCTCAAAGTCATTTTTCCTTCAAAGTGATGGATAAGAGTAGGGAGGGGGAAGAAACTAGTGTGTGAGGATAGGAGGCCATGAGCACACCTACATGATTCAATCCATCAGTCATTTTTCTGCAAACGAAGAGGCAAGCTATCGCTGCTATAGATTGTGGTTGGGTGCCTTAGCTTGTGTGTTAATGTGTGTGTACTGCACTAGGAGTTGTTGCCATGACTTATTAATGAGATGGTATTGGCTTTCACCTGTACTTAAGACTAAATTTCTCTCACTCTCTCTTGCAGCCCAAGGCACCGAATTCAGACTGGAGATATTCAGCCTCCCTGAGAGCAGGAGGTGTAATGCAGAGGTAAGGATCCAATTTTACTTTGTGACTTTACACTAAAAGTCTCTTCATACCTCACTAGTTGATTTCCAATGTTTGGCGAAAAACAAAAGGTAAACAAAGAAAAAAAAATCATATTTTTCAAGATTTAAGCCAATAATTAATTCCTGCACAGTTTTATAAATGACTGATCTGAAGTAGTTGACAAATTTTATTAATCCCTATATATGGAAGTTGCATAACCTATTCCCAAATAGTATATAGAAAAAGATTAGTGTCATATTTAAATTCTATCCAATGTAACATCTAAACATTAAATAAATGAATGCAAACCCAAGTTAAACTCGTCTTTTTCCATCAGAGGCCAAAAACAAGTTTTGCTGGTGTCATTATCCCTCCAAATATCTGCATATACAGATATTGATCTAGCATCTATCTATGCGGAGTAATTTTAAAATAAACAAAGACCTGCAAGTACATTGGGGTTATTTACAAGTTTATTAGTTGAAGGGAGTCTGTTATTTTACTTAGAGCAGGCTGTTATTTAAACATTATCTTGGAATTGAAGCAGAAAATATATGCATAGACAATAATGTATATTTAAAAAAAATAGCTTTTTTTGGGCAATGATACTGAGTTGACATTGAGATCTGTCGTAAAGGGTATGGAGTTTTCCCATTCCAATGGCTACCAGGCAAAAATTTAAAATATTTAACAAAGCCTACCCAGCTACATATCAAACATTTAGCCAGATGAGGCATTTGCATTCATTAATTGGCCTATTCCAGTAAGGATTATCTTTGTGCATTCTTTGCAGTGATGTGAGTGCTGCCTTAAGTGGAAGGATTTAATCTTAACATCACCCATTAATTACCATTTTCCACTGTACATTATGTTTATTAAACATATAGTTAAGGTAAATTTAGAGAATTTAGAGAAGTACCTTAGATTTGATTTAAGCATTTTGTTCAAATAAGCAGAAATAATTCATCTTTAATACTCTATAGGAGAAGAGAGACACAGCAATAAGAAATACACTCAGGAATTGCTCTATGTTACCATGCCCAGATGGGGACCGGATGGGAGGGTTAGAAGCAGAGAGGGGTCAGTGATGTATGAAGGGCAGGTTTTTTGGGTGGAAACATAGCTACAAGGAGACAGGGAGTGTGCTGCATTACCACGCTAGTGATCGCATTACAAATTACAAAATCGAGGGTCATGCTTATGAGATGGCACCATAATTACAAACAGTTACATGTTTAATGAGGTAGGAAAGTTATCTCTATCTAACTATCTCATTTATTGCTTGACTAAATTAATCTGTCCTCATCTTACAGATGGTGGCATTTAAAAACTATCAGAAGTGTTAATGCCAAACAACTAGAAACATTGCTTAAGACACCCATGCTGAGAAACACTTTGCCTTTGTCACTTTGTCTCTCCTAAGGCCCTTGTGCATATGTATATGCATGTCATAGTGTGTATAATTAAAACAGCTTCAATCATTATTTATACTCAGTGCTATTGTCCCACCTGTATTTGAATGGAGCGGCCCATCTGTCTTAACACAGATGCAACCTGAAACACTGAATCCAGTGTTGGTTTATTTTCATTATTCAAACATCATCTCTGTAGATACAAATATGTATGTACTCATGTATGCGATCTGATGCCAGATTATTAACATCGCATCATCTGAGTGTCATTAATGTTCCATAGATTCCCTCATAATTACAGCAGGGATTATTGAAGTTAATGTGTCTGAGTGAAACAGTCTAACATAGTTAATCTTTCTCGTGACTGACTCTCGCTGATGTGTTTCAGGTTGACTATCACTAAGCATCATGGAATTTTCATCTGTTTATACAGTATCAGAATCATATCTTGTGGGAGAGGTTTTGGATACAACACCCGAAAAACCATTTAATAGAAGTGACCTATTTCATTTTTTTAATCTAATCCCTGGGGAAAGCACATTTTCCCCTGTGTGTTATAAAAGTATGAGAGTACGAGTTAATTTTGTGATCATAGTAGTTATGAAATAAAACAATAAGTGGCTGAAAAATCCTGAAAATTGATAAGACAGTGGTTGCAGACAGTAGGAGAGGGTTACAAGGGAAATGAGAAAAAGAGACTACCATTAGCTGAAATATATACTGTCTGCCTGTTGCCACTGTAATGTGCTTTAATATTTAATCAGTGTACCCGATAATGCTGTGTCTTAGCAGCGCTTAAAGTTCCATCCATCACCAAATCGCTTCTCGTCATGCATCAATGCATAATCTAGTTCTAGTTGTATACTATTTTAACTGTTCACAGTATTAAAAAGAAAAGAAAACTACAATATAATCAGTTGCAAAACTTTACTTTACTACACTGGTTCTGGTTCAGATTTCTGACAGACATTAGATTTCTTGTTTTAAAACACAATCACTGACAGGTTTTAATCACAGAAAGTACTGCACATGGATATTTGTAAAAAGAAATAAATAATTTTCTACATATCTATTTTTAAGCTGATAATTGTGAAAAGAACTATAGTCAGTGCCAAAATTTGTGTGGATCAATGAATTGAATTAAAGTAGAAGCAGGTTGAGAAGCAGAATAAAACGTTGCTTTAGAACAGCAAATTAAGATGATATGTATATTTTTGTAAAATCATTTTATATTGGTAACTGCATGCTGTGATAGCCTGCCATGGGATAATGAATCACAGGTATATAATTGTACAGTTTAGGTGAATTTTAGGTGAATTCACCTTTGAACAGAGGCTCTCTCATCCTCCCATCTTTAGATAACAGATATTTGGGACACCTTTTAAAGACATGTAGATATAACCAAACTGTGCCCTCTTTTTTAAATAATATTTATTTTTTTTTATTACTAAAACCACAATGTCTGAGCCAGACAGTATAATCTTCCACTTTTCAAGACAAGGCAGACACAGTGAGATTGGACCATGGTTTGTAGTAGAATTTCTGTTGCTGCTGTTTAACACTACACAGAATGTGGTGTTTTTCAGTAGAGCAGAGGGTGTTGGAGTCCCACAGAGTTGGTGTGAAAATGTAAGAACAGCCATCTGTAATCCATAATCCAGAAAATGTTGGGAAAATGTAGAGTAACTACTTTAATCCTAATCTGAATGAAGCTGTTCTGGGATTTCTGCACCATTAACCAACCCCCACTGTTATTATAGTGTGTATTAAAAGAAACATATGGAGATAGGAAAACTGGGTTTTGAATCCATACCTTAAGCTGTGAAATTCAGATGTGAAATCTTAACATACTATTAGAAAAAACTTATCTTAATGGATATTGTTTATAATATGTGTGCAAAAATACTTTTGTGATCTGTAATATGCTGGTGTGTGTGTGTGTGTGTGTGTGTGTGTGTGTGTGTGTGTGTGTGTGTGTTTCAGTTCAGTGCATATGGAGGAGTCCTCAGTAATGCAGGGAGCCCAGGGGGTTCTGGTTCAGAACTGGCCCACTGCATCCAGTGCTGCTGGTAAGAATCTCTCAAGCTACTTCCACCTAGAATAAGCACAGTTAATTATACCTCTGGCTAAAGATTAAAAAATTAAATATACATATACTGGGAGGTCTCCATGATACACATAGTGCTAGTTTAGTCCAGAAAGTCTAAAACAATGCTCAATGATTCGGTGTCAAGCACAATTCTTGACACAGGTTCATACAGTTATGATGGAATTTTCTCTTAATAAAGTAT
Organism: Perissodus microlepis; assembly: GCF_051167445.1. NCBI lineage: Eukaryota > Metazoa > Chordata > Actinopteri > Cichliformes > Cichlidae > Perissodus > Perissodus microlepis. The sequence goes on from NC_140462.1 coordinate 11,823,838, forward strand.
GCAATGCAAACATCCCAGTTCTACAGTCACGAGAGCTCTGTCCTTGGGACGTCTCAGCTCCTCTTTTATACCCTGACAAAACAACTCTCTGTATCTCTTCAGTTACGACAGTTGCTTATCCGACCCAGGTTGTTGCTGGGCAGGGAGGACTCGGACTATCTTTCTCCAGGAAGCACCTGGGCTGGTCTTGAGCATAGCAGTTGAGCATAGCTAAGCAGTTACACCAGGTCATATTGACACACATGTGTCCTTCACCTAAAAAAATAAAAGGTTATACAAAATTCTAAAATGAAATTCTAAGCACCTAAATATAAATGTGACAATAAACTAGAATTTTTCCCATTACAACATGCAGTTAAGATTGTCATACACCAACAAAAGCACATCATTTAAAGCTTATCAAGGAGTGTGTACAGTGGTTATCAAATACAGGACTGTAATAAAATGATCAAGACAGAGATACCATCTACGAGATTGCCTGACCATCTCCTACCGCTTCCTGCTGCCAAAGGGAAAGGAAATGACATGTGCTAGGTAGGTGGAGATAGATATCTCTGCTCTCTTGTAGCAGGAAGAGAAAAAAATTTAGAGAAGGAGAGGAAGTGAAAGTGACAATAGTTGATTGAATTATCAGCAAGACGTTTGGGGAAGCACAAGCTACTGATTCACAGAGGACAAACATTAACATAAACACATTAGTGAAGCGTAATCATAAATGATTACAGTCATCCTCCTTTAAATGTGGATTAGGGATGAGCTAAATGTAATAGCATTTTTCAATATTTAAATGCATTTGTAATCTTTTAAAATTGAGATAAAAAAATCAGATTGTATCTGTGCATTCTTGCTTGCACTGAATGCAATCATATGCAAGTCATCTATTGTTGTTGTCAGGTATTATGCAGATCCTGCAAGAGTGAAAAAGCCTCAAAAGGGCCACTATGCCATTGTGACTCATAAAGTTAGGGATTTATCCTTAATGTGCTAAACAATTATGACAATAGAGTGGTCCACTCAAAGATAGAAGTCCTTTTAATTACAGAAAACAGGAAATTATACATTTTTAATATCTGGCCTTCATTAGGGTGAAAAAGACCTTGTTAATTATTAAATGAAATACTGCAAAGAAGATTATAGGGAAACAATTCCTGCAAACAGTGACAGCACGAAAACAAAAATGCTAAATGACTGCTTTTATGTGAGCTCTTACAGGTAGGGATGGGTATCGTTTAGGTTTTATCCAATACCGGTGCCAAACTGGTACTTTTGAAACGGTGCCGGTGCTTAAACGGTGCTCAAACCGGTGCTTAAAGAATGGAAAACACAAAATTGGTCCAAAAACCTCTCATGTTCAGCTGTTTTTTTAAAAAAAAGATAACAATGTTAGCCTTTTCTGCAGCTATAGGGCACATATGGTATCACTCTGGGCTGGAAGCAGTGCTTAAACAATGGAAAAAACACAAACTTTGTCCAAAAACCTCTCATGTTTAGCTGTTTTCCACTTTTTCTTTGGTCATTTTAGCCTTTTTGGCCAGGGTGAAGGGAGCATCTGCCATCAAACAAGAAGACAGCCGCATGTAACTACAACGGTGTTTGCTAGTTCACCTTACATGCATTAATGTAATAACGTGGTTAGCCTACTCAACGTAAACACACTAACAACATTAAGCTACTCACGCAGAGAAGAACAGCTGCTGCTGCCATCATCATCCGTCATCATTTCTGCTACACTGGCAGGGCTAGGGGCCAGGACTCTAGTCTTCAGGTTTTTGGGGGTTGTTGCTAACTCCGGGTCCGATAACAGGCACCACACCCGCAGTAGATGTGCAGGGCTCGCAAAATCGCTAGCCCGACGTCCCGGGGCTAGCGATTTTTCCAGTCGGGCTACCAAAATCTAACTCAGCCCTGCCCGTCGGGCTATCATAGGAAGGAAAATATATGTCTATGCTTTTGCATTCTTTCGCCAATGTAATTGAGTAATTATGTCATTGGCATCGATGAGCCACTGTCAATATGTGACATATTGAAATCGCGTTTGAATTTGCGCTTGTTTTTTGCTTTCACTTTCATTTTGCAATTGCGCGAACGGTGTGCAGAGAGCAGCAGCACTGATTGGTGAGTGACGATTAATTGCGCACCAATTCCTCTGACATCGTCTTATCACTCATTAGCTTACTATTCAAACGCGACAAGTGAAATCTCTCGCAGCAAGCTTAAACATGTGAGAGGTTGAGTGCGCAAAGAATCGCTGACCGTTATGTAAGTACGTGTGTAAAAGCAGCAGGATTTACGCTGGTATTTTAGTTCTGCTCAGCCAAATAAGACAGGTCAGGGTGAAGAAGGGGCAGCCAAAGAAAAGCCTACCACAAAACGGAAAAGTTATGACAAATCAGACTATGAGGCCAAAAGAAAGCGCAGCTTTTTTGGTTTCATGGACAAAAGAATTTCTGTGGCTGGAATATGACAAGCTAAATAACATGATGTTCTGCCAGGCGTGTTGTGAGTTTCATTTGATTTCTGAGTCGACAAGCGCCTTTGTTACTGGGACCAGTAATTTTAAGAAAGACCCCATCAGAACCCATGAGAAATGCAAGAAATGCATTATTGCCCAGTCTGCAGTATCTTTCCCAGAACAAACAGCAATTGCAAAAAAACATACTAAAAATAAATCAAGCACAACAAGAACTCCTGAAAAAGCTGTTTAGAACAGCGTGCTATATTGCAAAGAGTGAACTACCATTGGCAAAATTTAGCAGTCTTTGCAAACTTCAAAAAGCAAATGGCCTAGATCTTGGTTCCACTTGCCTCTTACCTGTGACTTCATTGGAAATTTCAGATTCAGGATCTGACACAGACTGATTCATGTTCTACACAGTTCTTACAAGAAATTCTTCATAGAAATTTCTGTTCAATTTGAACCAAGTATTTGAGTTGATGGTTGTAATTTTTATACAGTTGTTGTGATTTGCATTTTAACAATTTTTTTGATTAATTTTTGTTTCTGTTGCAATATTATACTTTAATGTATAATATTGTAACGGAAACAAAACATAAAAAAATTGATTTCTTTTTTACTCGGGCTACTTAAATTTATTTTGGGCTACCAAAAACTGAAGAATGCCTGCCCGAAGGGCTACCAGAGATTTTGAAATTTTGCGAGCCTTGATGTGCATGGTGTGAGGTCTCGCAGCAAGCTATCAAATACGGCGCATTTCTCGGCTTTAAAAAAAACCCGCTATGCATCGCCAGGTGTTTCATCGGATTTGAGGTGTTACCTCCTTTGACAGTATCACAGTATCACCTTAAAGCACTTGTTGCAGGCTGCTGAGTTTGCATCTTTTGCTGTGAAGTACAGCCAGACTTTTGACCGCTTCGCCTTGGGCATTTTTAATCTGTAGCTCTGCTCTAAAAGAACGTACGTACCTGGACCCGCCTACTATCCTCGGAAACGTAAAATGATTGGCTAGAATCTAAAGTGTATCATTCCATACCAGTTGGTGGCGGTAATGCACCTTTCAGTTATTTGCCAACCGCCAATACAAATGTAAGGAAGAAGAAAGTGTATCACAGCTCAGGAAAAAAAAGCACCGAAAAAAAGCACCGAAATGTGCGCTGCTTTTCGGTCTGGTTACTACCGTTTATGTCAGAACCGGTGCCATGATGGCACCGGATACCGGTACCCATCCCTACTTACAGGTATTGTAATGCCAATCGCAGTGCATTTCCAGTGCCCATAACTAAAATTTTGAAGACAGAATTAGCACCCTCAACAGAGGGATTTCAGTTGTGAACTCTTGACTTTTGTCATGATCATGGGATCCAAAAAGATTAGGAGTTAAATAGAGAAATGGTGGAAAAAAGTGAAGACAGGTGAACAAATGAGACTGGCATATGTACATTAAGAAGGTTGTAGCAAGGATGAAATTGCAATTAGATTTAGATAAAGAGGTGATTTGTAGTAATTAAGAATGTGGAGCTGGCATGGCCTGGTATCTTTTATAGACAGGAGGCGGTGGGCTCAGCAGGCAGACAAACTACCCACACAGAGACTACTGTTTCTTCCTATCCACACGCACGTATGCACAGCCTCCTCCGCTCTGCCATCGATTTCTTGCCTTGACTGAGGACTTACAGCCTGCTGGCACTTAAAAACCTGCGAGATAGAAAAGAGAGGAATAATTCAGGGATAAAAATGCCAGATAATATTAAAAACATTTTGTTTTAGTGGAGGAAAATAATGAAAATGATTTGTGTTTTTACTTTCCTGTTGATTCTGTTTATAATATCTCAGAAATGAGACAATGTGAGATAGGGATTTAATGTGGCCTGTCATATCACTATGAGTCATAGGCTGTACTGTTTATAATAAAAATCATGTTTGTTAGGCCAGCTTTAGAGTTGATTGTTAAGAGAATATTTTGGGTGGTGAAAGTAAAGGATGCTGTTCTACCACAAAGTCCGTTTCATTGCTCCAGTGTAAGACGCAGAGGGACAACCGACAGCGCCCCTGTTTTTTTTCTTTTTTATTTAGTATATACGGATTTGCAAAGCGGTATCAATTTGTGTGTCTGTTTTGTTGTCTTGTGTTTTCATGTGTATGTGAATGTGTCTGTGAGTCCTTGGCTGTGCTTCTAAGTGTGTTTTGGCTGCCTGCTTTGTGTGCTGCTCCTGCTGTGACAGATGGAGAACAGCCCACGCCCAGATTAACAGGCCCATATTAATGAAATCAGGGTTCTGCTTGGTGCGTAACTCTCCCTCTTCCTCTCCTTTGTCCATTCCCCCTCGGTCTTTGTCTCCTGCCCCCGTCTATTTCACAGCTTAGTCACTAAACCAAGCACTCACTGGGACTACACAGAGAGCTGCACAGCACTGCAGCAAGGGTGATGGGAAGGAGATGGGTAGGTTGTAATGCAAAGGGTTTGAAATAAAAATCCTATCAGAAAATAACGGACAAGGTGAAGATGAAGGTAGGATCAGAATGATGGAGAAGAAGTGAGAAAGAAATATGAGTCAGAGACAGAGTGATCCCAGTATTATTCTCCATCACCATAAGCACTGTCACCATGACTCCTTCTTATGTCCTACTGCTTCACTGGAGGATGTAGTTTCCATAGCAACCATTCATGGCTGCTAATATTGGCAGGGCAGGCAGGAAGGTGGGGAGAGCTGTTATGTTTGGGGGAGGGGGGTGCAAACATATGGTATGGGACAAAAGATAATGGAGAAGAGAAAGCACGCTGGGGGCAAAGGAAAAAAGCACCCTGTAGCATCAGGTGAAGGGCAGTGGGAGGAGGTGAAATCTCCATGAGCAAAAGGGAACGACAGAGTTAAAGGAGAAAGGGATATGTTTAGATAGTGAGAGTTGGAGTGAGGAGGGTGACCTACATTCATTGGGGCGGTGGTGTACTGCAGAGGTGGATGCAGGTTTTGTGTTTTCTGTATTACGCTAGATCTTGCATGCAAACTGAAATGTCCCATATACACAGAGGAACAGAAAAATGTTTTAGACTTAATAGTGACCAACTACAGTGGCAACAATTAACTGAAGAGTAAAGTAAAAAGGACAAATCCGAGGGAAACAGTTTAGAGAGACAAGATGCTGCATTATACTCATTTAGTGCCTCTTCCCTTAATCCTATAATTGCTCTCCAGAAAATAGGAGCATAAAATCATCATTTACATTCACTTTGTTAGTCAGTCTCATTTGAAAGGAAGTGTGAATTTGCATAGGTGGTAGGTAAAGAAGACTTTCCGACAGACTAATGGACAAATTCAAGGCCACGTGCCATAATTTCTTGATGCAGTTTTTTGGCTAATGGAGTGGTCTTAAAACTATAATATAATAATCAGAGAAAAATATGTAGTGAAACTAAGTTGACTTAATATAAGTTTAGTATGAAAAATAGGAAATTTGCTGATAGTATTATACTGACCATAAAATTAGGCTAGACTCCTTTGTTCTGCAGATTTTTGGATTAAAAAAACATATGGCCTTGGGAGTTGGGGACTGAAAGGTGGCATGCCATAACACTGTAAGAAGAACTATTTTAAGGTGTATCTAATGTTTTTGTGTGTGTGTGTGTGTGTGTGTGTGTGTGTGTGTGTGTGTGTGTGTGTGTGTGTGTGTGTCAGATTAAAGGTAAGGTAGAACAGTCTAAAAGCTATGTGGGACTGTTTCTGAATTTCTACTCACCATCTGCCTTCTATTCCTAGCTCAGATGTTTGCTTTCCTTTATTGTCAGTCTGTTCTTTTATTCCATCCCATATTTAAATATCTTGCCAGTTCTCTTACTTTTCTCCCTCTCTCTGGAGAATAAATCGATCTCCACTTTCTAAATGTTGTTGTTATAGCACCTGCATGGCTACATAAACCCTATACAGACAAATAGGAATATCTCAAACTTCCACTCATACACTGAAAATTATTGTCATTTTACATTAAATTTAAACCCTGTCTCTGGGGACTTGTGTCCACCATCTGCCACATGATCTAGGTGGGAGCAAATAGCAAGGTCATCAGTCTGGCATGAAACCCAAACAGACACATCCACACACATACATACTGTATATTAATGCATAATTGTCGTTGAATACCTGCAAACACCTGCAGCTGCATAGTATTTTTTACCCTTGGCTGTATCCTTATTTCATTTGCCGTCAGCACAGTTTAGAATGTGTGGTGATTTATTCAGCCACCCAAATGTATTCTTCTATCAACACAAAGGGTGAAAAAAAACTGGATGCATGAATTAGAATTAGGCTTTTAGGTATACGGTATTATCACATTTTGTTTTTATTAAAATGTACACACACTCAATGCTCAGCACAGAACAGTAACAGAGACTGGTGCTATTTTAGAAAAGGGTGTGGTCCCACTGCAGTATGGTAAAAGCAAAACAAAATACACCTTGAGGATCTTTTAATCCATTTTTTTCTCTGCTCCCACCCTCCGTTTTGGTGGTGAGTGCTTCATATCTGCATCCATCCTTGCACATTCTGGCTCCCTTTTCTTCCTCCTCCTCTTGCTTCTCAGCTCGTTATGTAACGCTGCACTGCGCTCCACTGCGCTTCTGCCCGAGTGGCCGATGGTAAGGCAGGACAAGCGGATGAATAAAGTAGAAGTGACAAAATGGAGCTGGGGTGATTTGAGTGGCTGTGAAAACCTTTGGCTGCACAGGGGGAGCAATGGGACATTTGCATGCAGAGAAGCTCGACTGGGGACTCCAGAGATCAGCTCAGGAGAGCACCGACAATAACCCAGACCGCTAATCCAAAATTATTAATTGGAGTGGCTTGTATCTTTCTAGCAGTGCAAAGGCAGGAGGTTTGCAGACAGGGGCAATAGTCATTACTATGAAATACATGAACATCTTCATCTCTAATGTGCCTGGTAGTTATCACTGATGGACAAACTGTTTAATACCCAGTCACATTGATGTTACTATAAACACTGTTAGACTTGATTAAGACTCTTGTCATTAACTGGAGGGATGGCAGTTGGATGACTGAATTTCCATGCTACATTAGTTGAAAGGTCAGGGGAAATGAGAGATAGACAGAAGAAAGAGGGTGTGGAGTTTTAGTGTGCGAAAAACATGAACATTTAATATTGATGCAATAATGTTGAGATCAGTGTTGAGTGAGGCGAGTGTGTCACCATTGTGAAGTAAAAGATACAAAGAAGATGGAATGAATAAAAACAATTGAAGAGACATACAAGCACTTTTATATTTAGCACATCAAAGTGCTAAATATAAAAGTGACAGATGTGCAGTTACATCTCAGATCTAATACACATCACTGTCTACTGTAGTTAGTAACATCAAAATGACCTATGAGCCTTACAGAGTTGGGATTCTGTTATGATATTACCTTTTTAGTTGCACCAGAGCCGATCATGACCAGACTATAGTCTCACTTGACCCCACATCCCTATAATCCCACATAACACAGTGTCTTTTTTTATTAGTGTCACTCTGCTCAGCCTTACTGTTTCCCATCTGCGTGCTCCCAGCGTGACTCATGACTCTCCAGGGTGTTATTCCGTTTATGATTGTAACTTTGCATGGAGGCACTGCTGTCTCATCAAGTTCACACATTGAATTAGACAGGTAATTTCTTAGAGGCAAGAGACTGGACACTTTAGAGCAAAGCTTTGCCAGTATTTCAGTGTTATGCATTTTCATTTAGTGCTTCAGTTTTTCTTTTCTTTGTTTCTCCTCTGCTTTTGCGATTATAAAATCAGTCTTATATTTCTGCTGGGGGGAAAGGGACAAGGGCTTATCCATGGGAGAAAGGCTGTCATCTTAATGAATGTGACTTTTTCTGTCTCTCGGTCTACATTTAGAGAAAGCCTGTCTGCCCTGATCTTCTCAGTCTCTTTGTCAAGTTCAGTCTTCTCTCTATAGTTCTTACAGCTGTGTTGTCACAGTCAATGGAAGCACGATATTTGTGGGCTATAGCAATGGGGAATGATGCAAATACATGGCCCACTTAATTTTTTTCATTTTTATTTCAATGATTATTTTTTAGTGTATTACTATTCATTGTTTCTTAAAGCCCAACCAACTGTCTAAAACACATATATTCAAATTCCAGTGTAATAAAGTGCAAATGAATATACAAGTGTTTACACTGGAGAAGGTAAAACTTTAAATTGCTTATTTGTTTCGCTTGAAAATTATTGAAATGTTGAGCCTATTGTTAGTAGGTGCCTGGTAGTTTCTCTATTCCACCTAATCATGTCAGCTATTATTCAAATTTGAAAAAAACAAAAACAAAACTGTTTTCTGATTCAGCTTGGGCAGTTTCCCTACAAGACAAGCTTTAGAGGAGTACCTGCCTCAATCAGTGGGACACATCTCATCCCAACTATTAGCACATGTCGCTCATAGTTGGTAATGGTAAATGGTATAAGTTTAAAGGAGGGAACAAGTCTAAGGAACAAAGAAGACATTTTTTTTAAATTAAATAGAACATAAGAATTGGATTTAGTTTATTATTCTTCAACTTGATGGAACCCGAGAGTTTGGGTGTATCACTCTTTCACTATAGCCACTATAATTCCTATCAATGTAATGTTTATGTGGGTTATCCGAATTTATTGAAACAGTTCCCCCAGTTCTGCCTTTGCTCACATCTACTGTTACATTCATGAAGTGAAAATTATGTTTTTATGTCTGAGGTTCTTTTTTAACTACACAAGATAATCATAATAATCATAATTAAAAAGTTATATTTAGTGTATTTAAAAGTTTTCTGTCACACTGGCTTAGTATTACGTTTTCAACAGCAGATTAATGTTATGGCCCTGGAGGCCTCTCAGGTCTTACTTTGGTAAGACACATTTTTACCAAAGAACAACAATTTTCTTTTGCTGCCTCAGTTGAACCTCCCATGTGTTTGTGCATCTCCTCTGGCCTGTGCATTAGGCCTCTGTATAAGGCACTGAAACGCCACAAAGCAAATTTAAATGTCAGGAAATTACCAAACAGTGAGTGCTGTTGAGTGCTTTCTGTAATAGTTCTAGAACTGCCACAAAAACAAAGCCTTTCATGTTCATATTTAGGCTGACATTTGACTTGAAATAAAAAAAAATGTAAGACATAGTGTGTAACATGAAAGCTCAGTAGGTAATAAAAGAATAAGATAATTTTGGAAGCTGGTATTCTTTACTCTGGGTACTGCATGAGGTCACACTTCTTTTTCCAGACTCTGTTACTTTTGGTTGAATGGAGCCGTGTTCAGTATATCTCCTCTTTGCAAAGAACACAGAAAAGGAGTCAGAGCAATATAAGGAATATGAAAAGCAAGTGTGGCAAGTAGGTAATTTCTGCGAGGAAAGAACCAAAGTGACTGTGCCTTATGTTGTCATGTTCTGTGCAATAACAAAGTACCAACCAACTAAGTAAGGATGTGATCATGCATTGAAGCATTGTCAGGCTGGCTGTCCAGGCCTTTCGAAATACAGCTGTTTGTGACTGAATAATGGTGTGTTATGTCTGCATCCATTCATAAACATGCTACCATTTCTAGCAGTGCAGTGTATAACCCAAGAGCTGGATGCAGCAGCTAATACATTATCTAATAAAATTGAAATGTTTCTCCAAGGTAAATTCCTCTCACAGCTTCAGTTCAAGACCTTTCCCAGCTTTTAACATAGTAATTAAAGTCATATTAGCTTGGATAGGTAGGGAGATTTTGATTTACTGCCCACTTTATATTTTCTTTCTTTAAACCTCCCACAAAGTTCAACCACTTCCCACCTTTTATATCATGTCATGTCTGTTGTTACCAATAATTATGTACTGATAATTTTTTTTTTCATTGACTGCTGTGGAGATCATTGACATTTAACTGCATTTGGACTTTTAACCTAGTAAATCTGATTAATGTATATGAATGCGAAGGGCAGATTTTCCCTGTGCTTTTCATTTACTTTGCAGTAGCAGATTACACAGTGATTGCCTCTTATAGGCATGCTTTATAAGCTAAAATGATTACTTTTATCTGATATCGTTAAGAAATTAAGAATCAAAAATACAAATCTGATGACATGAAAACATTTGAAGGACACAGAATAATGGAAAGGATGGCCATAAAATACCACCATAGTTTACCATTATTATTTTTTTTTGGTAGTAAACCTACAGTGCTATAGTTGCACACAGCCACCACTGAGTCATTTCAAGAAAAAAAGAAATGTGATATAAACTATTATTCCATCTTTTCTTTTCTTTCAGATGGTGAAGGAGGAGAGGTTTCGCCCCCGATGGGTGCTGGCGTAGACAGCAACAGCTGGCACTTTCGCTATGGCCCCGGTGGTCCCGGTGCACCTCCACAACACCTAAAACCTGGAGAAGTTCCCCCAGAAGCCTTCATTATCCCTGGCTCCCCTGCCATAATATCTATCAGACAAAACCAAGGAGGAGAGGACGACAAGAGTGATTTCATTACCTTTGGAAAGAAAGAGGAGGCCAAGAAGAAAAAGAAGAAGAAGAAGGAAAAGAAAGACAAGAAGGATAAAGGAAAAGATGATGGAGATGAGTAGACGAGAAGAGAATTAAAACTACAAAGTGGAAAAGGGTGTTGTTAAAACAGAGGTATCAACTTAAGTCCACTGGGAAAAATACATTGTCAAAACTATTTCCTAATTTCACATTTTGATCATAATATTAATTTAAAAATCTCTCTCCTTTGTGAACCTGGCCTTTTCAAGATTTATTTTACCTTCAGTTCCTGATTGTGGTAAATTACAGATCTTGCCTTGATTGAACAAATAATGCAATACCTAATAAAATTATAGCGTTTTCCCCACACCCCTATGTGCCTACACACCCCAAGTCAACTCACGACATCCTTTCAACTCCTTTAACCCACTGGGCTTATTGGCACCTCTGTCTTACCCCATCCAAACTAAAGTGTATAAATCACTCCCTCTCTCTCTCTCTCTCAGAGGAGATGAGATGCTTTTACGAGAACAACTAAAAGCTGTGCCAGCAAAGGAAAAGAAGAAACATAAAAAAAAAAGACTGAGACAGATTTCTGCAGTCTGGAGCTGGACACACTCTACTTGTAAATATCATGGGCGAGAGTCACCTAAATTAAGGCTAACAAGAAACTGCTGCAGATTCCTCTGGTAATTACCAACAGTGTTTCCTGAGATCTCAATGAAACCACATGCACATACGCATGCTCACATATTCAAACATGCAAACACAAACTTATCATGAAAAAGTGGACACAGAAAGCACTTGACACTAAGAGAGAGGGAGCAAAAAAACAGCTGGCATAAAAGAAAAGTGCTTGAAACCAGACACTGCAAGCTTTTTGCCCTGCACAGTTGCCTATGAGGTGCACATCAACTCTCTCAGGATTGATGCAGCATGATTTGCAATCACTCTGTATTTGCTCACTGCATTGAAAGAACACATCTTCCGCCAGAACCCCAACTGAGGAATGCAGAGAACACTGGAAAGATGGAGAGAAGACACCTCACATTCTCCTGAGTATCACCAAGGGGAGAGTCCAGCAGGGCTGGCACATGACTCCATGCTGAGTCAGTGAACTCTAATGAAAACTTTGAGTTCATCAGGAGAGTCTTTGATAACACCATCTTTCCTCCCTCCGCTGCAGCAAAAGCCTAATGCTTTCTGCTTTGAATGTTTGGTAGCAACCAGTCCTTACCCAATACCTTGAGTTTACAAATGCTCACCTGCTTGTACTTGCCCCATGCTGCCAGGAGCCATCTTCTCCTGCCCAAACCGCCTTTTTTTGTGACAATGAAGTTTGTAAACATGTTATGTTTTCATTCATTTTCTGAAGAGATTCATTATAACATACTCTTTTTTTTCTTCATAGCTTTAAATGATTTTTGCTTGACATACCCATCACCATTTACCCTCGAACACTGACCCTAATCCCCACTCTAACCCCCTGCCCAGGATCAGTCCTGGGAGTGGCCCGTTCTGAACATTGTGGTGTGCTGCTGAGAGCAGCATGGAGTAATGTGGATGAGGCCTGGGGAAACCCAGTTGGGGAGAGGGGCTATGCCCTGAACTCTTGTCAGATGTTTCTTAAGTGCAAAACGGTTCAGCGCTTTTAACTTGTGAATAATACACTATGTGGTTCATTTCCTGTTTGTAGCCACTAATGAGAGAGGACCAGGTGGGATGAGGCTGATTACAGGGACCCTGGAGGACTGGGATAGAGTGAGGAGACAGGTGCCGTGGGCTGGCCCTCCCTCTCCATGTACAAGAGAACTTCTCCAGCTGATTGTTCACATATTAGCTTGTATGTACGCTGTAAATGTAGCGTAGACTAGATTGTCTCTACATTAGCAATTGAAACTTGATAAGAATATGGGCAACTAAGGACTCCGATCCCAGAGCTATATCCCACCAATCGTCTCTCAAGAGGTTTTGAAGTAGGGGCACACACAATAGCCTCAAGGCCTGCTTCTGTTGGTTCCCCTCCCCCTGCCTGTAACTTGTTGCCACATCCCCAGAGTTTTGCGGCTCAGTATGACGTCACTCCATTAAGTGGCTGCTGCATGTACTGCTCTAAGGAAACACATACTATATAGAGAAATATATATATAAATAGATAGATGGCTATGATTTTATTCTTTTGTATTATCATTTTTCTTCATTACTCGCACAGGAGATATTTGTATGTACTTCTGTCTCTGCCAAACATCGATGTACTAAAATCTTCACGCTCCACAGATGTTGTATGGCATCCACTAAACCTCTTTAGATATTTGTAAATGCTATAGTGTGATACCTTTCAACGCAAGTTCATTATTTTTCTTTCACCAATGATAATTTTGTTTTGGAGAACAAACAAAACAAGAAAAAAATGAAAAAAAAAAATCACTCTGTGTCTGGCTTTGACATGATGACCTAACTAACACTGTATTATTGTAACTGAAATATGTATGATCCTATGATGAGCTATCACTTCCCTTTCACTCTTAAAAAATAAAAAAGAGAAAAAAATCCAGTGTAAAAAATAAAAGGATATATGTAGTGTATGCTTGTGTTTAGTGAGTGTTCATGCTGTCATTCTTTTCCAATGTATGGTGGTGAATTATGGTGGCTATGTGCTGTTCTGATTGGATCAGCCAAGATCTGTTGTAAAACCCTTTTTTGTACACCCTCTCATCAACTGTGACAGTGACGTAGTGAATTTCATTTACTTCATTTATTTTTTGGACTTTTTATTTTCCATAAATGGATACAGTGGTAATGTGTTTGGTTTATAAATCACTAATAAAATTTGCTTTATTAAAATACATGTGAATATATTGTCTTGTGTGTGTGAGAGAGATAACTCTGTGCTTTTCCCCTGTCATTTGAAGGCCAATTAAATAGTGACTAAATCTATTTCAGTTCATGTGCATGTTTAAAATACTACACCTATTTAAAAGTTGCCTTTACAATTACAATTTTTTGGCAGGCAATATAGAAAACAAGTGCATCTCCTTACAGAGGGCAGGGAGAACAAAATATCTGCAGGCAGCTCTCCTCTGTCACACATGCTCACATCCTTCTTTCTCTGAACTGACATGCAGTCAGGTACAAAGACTCGTTCCCTGCAGAGATGAAAGACAAGTACATTGAGGTACTTAGTTTGGGTGCCTAATTTCTCCTCATTAAAAGCATGGTCACAGATGATCCAAATGGTCCCATGTGAAAGTAAGCTTCCAGATGCACCATAATTTAATAGAGGCTAAGTAGATTTGATGTATCCCAGTGTGTGAGTTTGTCGAAATACCTACACAGTAGTGAGCCATTACTCATTCTGGCCTAGATAAAATGCAGCATTGATAATCAATACATTTATCCAGTTTGTCAGGAAGTTCAATAGTTTCCTACTTTAGACTGTTTAAAAAAATCAAATTTCCCACTTTGCTTTTATCTGCAGTCTCATTTGAACAAAATGTAAGACTTTTTCAATGCTGAGTTAATAGCCCAATACTAATGCTAATAAAGTCTCCTTCTTTCCAGTTTTCATCCAAAGACGGGAGACTGTGATGAGAGAGGTTCAAGAGTTCATGTTTAAAAAAAATGCTTGCAAAGATGCAACATCCGTTTCTTTATTTCATTCTCTCCGGGAGACAGTTTCCATGGTTACGGCTATTTGGGGAATAGTCTCTATAGCAACAGCCTTATATACTTAGCAAGCACAGGAGGGTTGAAACAGCAGGGTGCCCTGGATGGGTGTGTCCTTTTATATGCCACAGACAGCATTTCACAAATGACTATAGCTACTGATTTAAAGATTCAACACAGTATCTCAAATTCCTTTTCTAACAGGAACAACAGATAAGAAAACACTTTAACCAAACGACCTACGCCCACACATTCAAAATGCCTACAGTAACACATTCCCATGCGGATTTACAAGATATGTTGTGGTATTTGTATATTTTAGCTCATTTGAGGTATACAAACAAATTAGCAAACAAAACAATTGGATTGGTTGCAGAAAAGTAGCCCACAGTGTTTGGTCTGCAGAGCAGTGAATCTCTGGCTAATGAATATGGATATATATTATGACATAGCAAACAGAAAGAAGCACAACAGAGGGCCACTTGCTCACACTATTTACACACTGTACCTTTCAGACACAAATGTGAATGAATTAAAACACAACATAAACACAGACTACACAATATGTTTTAGGACATGTAAGGAACTAATGGATGAAGGTCAGAACAAAAAAAATGTCTAAAACATAACAGAAAGGAAATGCCATATAAATGTGCACTAAAACTGCAGTGACTCAGGAGAATCATCCTGTCAAGGAAGAAAAATTGAGTGACTTAAGATGGTGAGATTAATGTGAGGAATAATTTTGGCCTGTGGCAAAAACAGAGCTACAAGTTATAACTTGGAAAGGCAGTGCCTCTGAGAAAGTGCAAAAGAGCTAAGGAAACTGGATTAGACAGTAGGTTGAGAATTAGGAAAACAATTTCAGCCTGATTAAGACAAATGATCTTGAAGGGCTTATTGGTAGCTGAAACATTTATAGCACCCAAGTTGCAATTTGTCCTTAATAGGCTGTGTTTCTCACAGCATTTACCCTTTTACTTTAATTTAATTTATTTATCCTTCAGTCCTGCACCTTACACATGGCTCACATGCACAGACCACAAGTTGAAATCAATCATCCAGGGCCAGCACTGAATCTCATAAAAAGCATATAAACATTACATGAGCTCCTATCAGAAACTGGAGCGATTTGCAAGTGTAATAAAGGGAAAAAAATTGCTTCAAAAAAATAACTGATCCCCATCAGTCACAGGACACAGACAATCATAGATCACACGATGGGCTAATATGCCAACAGCTGTGCTCTATGTTCTGTACATTTGTGAGGGTAGGAGCCTGATTCACCTTCTAATAAAAACAAGCAAGAGTATATAATCAACATTACTGCTATATGCAGAAGCAGAGAGCAATTCATATGTGAAATATGTGCAGAGCATAAACAGAACTGCTGGACTTCACTAACCATCATGCAGTGCGTGTAGAACGTGTCAGTGCTTGAGAAAGTCCAGCATGAAAGTGTTAATTTCACCTAAATGCATAGACTATTATATCTTGGCAATGTCAGACATTTCCAGGACTTTTTACAGTGAGGACATATGAAACATATATGAACACATAGTGGGGAAACACTACACGAATAACCCACTGCACTTGCCACTTATTCATCAGTGTTGCATTCTTTTCATAGGCAAGAGTACTAAGTAAAAGGCGCCATCTACTGGTTAAAATATGACAGCACGTTTGACCACAATTCAACCAGACAGGTAAATAAAGCTAGGCATTTTTACATTATTTGAAATTTCACTCCTCTCATAATCAAAATTGGCATTCATTATGGAAAGATAATTGTTAGTATTTCTAACATTCATGCAACTGAAGGGTTTCAGTTCAGTTTTGATCATTATTTAAATTATTCACTTGCTGTTACCGTTTTCTTTCTTATTGAATAAAAAAGTCCCCCCTATGAATATCAAACAAAAAAATAAGCAAATAAACAAAAAAAAGAAAATGTTTTAAGAAAAAGGTTGGGTCAAAATGCACGTATTTAGTGTAAAATCAAGCACAATGTCTACTAATATAGATAATATCATTAATTTTAGGAATAGACGTGCATGTTCCGTTAACTCCTTTCCATATAATTCCATATACCAATAATTTCCACATTTTACATGCAATAATATTTGGCTTACGTTATCATGCATAGAGCAGCTCTACAGCTCTATAGGTTTTTGAATTAATATCTAATCAGTAAGATTAGTCAGTAAGGTTAATCAAGGGCTATAATTTGTAGGGAGGGTTTAAGAAGGCTTTGTAGATATTTAAGACACTTATTCACATGTATGTTCCAGGAGTGTTAGAACGGGTTTTGGTAAATGTTGTGCTGAAAGGTTATCTGTTGCTTCAGTCATCCCAGAGCAAGTGTTTTTTTTTTCTTGGGGGGGTGGTTGTGCATGCATCTGCCTCTCTGACCCATATACTTCCTTATACTGCCAAGAAGCATGCACATTTCATAATTCTGCTATAGTGACAGTGGTACTTTGGCCAGCTCCATGATCTGTAACTCTCTTTTTCACGTTCAGTCGTGATATAACATTTTTAACAATGCTAACTTTCAGCCATATAACTGACACTATATATATAGCACAATATACACTGATGCAATTATAATCATAAAATGTCTCTATCGCCCACTGGTGTCTGGCTGCAGTATAGGTCATAAACCCCGCCTCCTCGGGGACAAACTAAGATAAAAAAAAGTTCTCCTCAGGTATTTTTTTTTTCCCCAAAGATGCTTACTTTCATTATCAGTAGTTCTCATCACGCTGATTTGTGTTTAAAGGATGTCCTTTCTTTCTCTCTCCACTGGGTCCAGAGGACATCCTAGAACAGAGCTGACCCTCTGGATCACCCTGTTCAGTCTTTTTCTGTCTCAGTCTCAGCCTGAAAGACCCTTACAAATAACTGCGTAATTGTGAGGCAACGTGGGCTAATTTGCGGAATTGTGATAATTCACATAATAAAAAAAATTGTAATGCCTTGATAGAGTTATTGTGAAACGTTTTCAAATGACTCATGAGTATAGGACTGCTTTTGATTTAGATTTAGGATTTTATAGTGGATATTGTTGTGTTTACAAGGTTCTATAATAAAGGAAGCAAATTAGTACATGTTGTTACCCTGTCAGACCAGGGGTGCCGCTAATGAGGCTGGGTAAGAGAGAGGGGAGAAGAAGAAAGTAGAGAGAGGTAAAAAAGATGGAGTGCCGCTGTAAAGCCTGAAATAAAGTGTTGAACCCAGACGTGGCCTCCGCTACCTGATTACAAACTCAACAAATTGGCGACTAGGATGAGCGCTTCACTGCCGAGCCCACCGCCCTTTTTGCAACATGCGGGTGAGCCGCCGATACCGTTTATGACGTGGCGCAAATTCTTTGAGAACTACATGCTAGTGATAAATGCTACGGGAAATGCATGACCGGAGGCGAGACGACGAGCCGTCTTATTACATTGCTTGGGACCAGAGGGACAACGACTGTTCTACACACTGCCGAATCAAGGTACAACGTTTGCTGACGCCATGACTACGCTTGAAAACCACTTTGTCACTAAAGTGAATGTAGTGGCATGCAGGCACACATTCAGACAGCAAGTTCAGCGGGCTGATGAAACTGTGACCCAGTATGTTGCCGCCCTCAGAGCGTTAGCTGTGCCATGTGGTTTTGGAATAATGGATGGTGAAATGATTCGGGATCAACTTGTTGCTAATGCTAATCTCAGTGTTGTTAAAGATAAATTGCTGCTGGAGGAGGACCTTACATTGGACAAGGCAGTTACTATTGCGTGTCAGGTGGAGGCTGCGGTCAAGAATGCTACACTCCTCTCTTCTGCGCCCACAGCCCAGACTGCTGCAGTACAAGCTGTGGAGGTGAAGGACGCACGTCTTCGGGGAAAAAGAGGAGCGCGACCAGCTCAAGCTCGGGGACCTACATGTAAAGAATGACACAAAGAGGCAAGTGATAAAGAGCAACAGCGTCATTGTTTCAGGTGTGGATCCGAGAAACACCTGGCTAATGATAAAAACTATCCAGAGCAAAAGTAAAATGTAAATGGTAAAAATAAATGGCCTGTATTTGTATAGCACTTTACTAGGGACCCCAAAGTGCTTTACACATCCACACACACATTCACACACTGGTGATGGCAAGCTACATTGTAGCCACAGCCACCCTGGGGCGCACTGACAGTCCCTAGCCAAGAGGAAATATTCAACAATTGAAAAAGAAGCCCTCGCCTGCGTATGGGCCGTCGAAAGATGAAGGACGTACATATGGGGACGCAGATTTACTCTGAGAACTGATCACCAGGCCCTCACCCCGCTGTTAAGTACTAAGGGTTTGAACAGAGCTGGCATGAGGATAGCACGTTGGTCAGCCAGACTAATGTGTTTCCAGTATGACTTAGAGTACCGTCCAGGAAGCCAAAATGTTATAGCTGACGGTATGTCCCGTGTTCCCCTGCATACCACAAACACAAGTGAAGACTCTGAACAGGACTTAATCACAGAGATTGCTGAAATTTCTCCTCAGCTAACAGCGCTTCCACTGGCTGACTTCAAAGCAGAATGTGAAGACTGTCCTGAATTAACAAAACTAAGACAGATCGTTCTTTCGGGCTGGCCGAAAGTAAGCAAATCCTTACCAGATGATGTCAAACCCTACTTCCTGGTCCGACATGAACTGGCAGCAGAGTCACTGCTGATATTTAGAGGAACACGGCTGATCGTTCCCAAATCTCTGCGAGGGAAAGGACATCAAGGCATGGTCCGAACCAAACAACACCTGAGAGATCTATATTGGTGGCCAAACATGGATGAGCTGGTCCACGAAATATTGTCCACATGCACAACCTGCCAATCATGTGACAAGACAGCAGCTGTTTCACCTGCACCGTTACAACCCATCAAATTCCCAGAGGGTCCGTTTCAACATATTGCTGTCGACATTGTTGGTCCGTTTGAACAAGGAACCTATGACTGCAGGTTTGCCATCACACTAGTTGACTATTTCAGTAAGTGGCCTGAAGTCGCATTCACACCAAACGCCTCAACTGCGACAGTGATTGCATTCCTGACTTCTATTTTCACCCGTGAACGAAACCCTTATGAAATTACGACTGATAATGGTCCGCAGTTCACCTCGGCTGCCTTTGCTGAGTTTCTCGCTGAAAGGGGCATAACACACATCCGGACAAGCGTCTATCATCCTCAAGCAAATGGATGTGTGGAGCGCTTTAATAGAGTACTGAAGGACTCCATACAGACAGCACAAGCTACTCAGCGACCATGAAAAACTGTGGTTACAGAACTGCTTCAAAATTATCGAGCGACTCCCCATGCTACAACCGGTGAGTCCCCTTTCCAGCTCCTCAGAGGAAGAGCCATGCGGACTAAACTCAACATCCTGCCACCACCGAAGGATGCTGGACAATATGACCACATCAGATCCAAAGTGACATTGACACAGAAAAGAAGTGCACTTTATACAGACAGAGAGGTGCTAAACCTACTAAAGTGACTGTGGGTGCTTCAGTGAGAGTACGAAAGCCATTCCATGTGGGAAAAGGAGAGCCACAATACACCAAGCCGCTGGAGGTACAGCAGCAGACGGGTGAGAGTTCTTTCGATGGGAGAAGATGGAATGCAGCGCGTCTCTCACTCGTCCCAGAGAACTCAAAACACACACAAAGAGCTGATACAGAGGCGAAAAACATAAGCTCAGCACAGACAGCTGCACGTCCCACCCTGCAGAGGGACAGACAACCACCAAGATGGACAAAAGACTTTGTTATGAAATAGTTCAGAGGTAAAAAGAAAGGAGAAATATGCAGATGTGAGAAATGACTGTGAATGGAAAGTGCATTTGAGTTTCATTACCTATCTTTAATTCCAGCTGTGACTTCTGATAAGCTGAGAAGAAGGCACATGGTTGTTCCTTGTGATTCAGGGTTGATCCGGGGCACGTTTACTTTGCCATTACAGTTCTTCTATCAGGATATATATAATACTGTTCTGAAGTTACTAATTGCCTCAAAAGTAAAAGGCTGTCGAATGTTTCATGTTGTGCTGCAAGGGAGAGAGTATTATTTGAGAAAAGGGGAAGATGTTGTGTTCACAAGGTTCTAGAATGGAAGGAAGGAAGCAAATTAGTACATGCTGTTACCCTGTCAGACCAGGGGTGCCGCTAATGAGGCTGGGTAAGAGAGAGGGGAGAAGAAGAAAGTAGAGAGAGGTAAAAAAAGATGGAGTGCCGCTGTAAAGCCTGAAATAAAGTGTTGAACCCAGACGTGGCCTTCGCTACCTGATTACAAACTCAACAGATATATAGACTTATATATAGAAATACTGTTTACATTTGAAACAACCATGTGGTGAAATTTCTTATTTTGGCATTCAAAGGTCATTATGAATACAACAGTGCTATTCAGGAAACTTGCCCAGCCTGAGGGATTGATAGAGAAATGTAACAAAAACATAACTATGAGAAAGTGAAACTGCCATATGATACCAGAGATGCTTACTGTCTGCTGTCCTTTGTTATAACCTTAAATACTGTTAAAGGGGAACTTGGGGAGTCTTGGGGAGTTCTGTTTTCATAAAAAGCTACAAAAAATGATTCATTGTTGGCTTGTAGAAGACGATAAATCAGAAAAAAACAAATCTGTCTGTGGGTGGACTTAGCAAGTGAGTAAGGTTGCCAGACTCATCTTTACTTAAAACTTATGTAGCTGCTAACACCAGAATTTAAGATTCAAAGAAAATATTTTTTGACCCTCAATAAGCAACATTAAGCAATAATTTTGAATAAAATGCAGTAAAATATATAAAATCATTTATCCAAATACTTAATGTTTGGGGAAAATGTGTCTTGTATAAACTAAATTTATATCAATCAAATAAAGTTTATTTGATTAGATTCCATTAAATTTAACATTTTAAATTTAACTTTTGATTTAACTAAATATATATCTTCTTTATTTATTTAAATTACATATTTTTATGATTTACAATCTGTTCAAAGGAGGATACAAAAGGGAGCACAGAAAGGAGGCAAACAAAAAGGTTACAACAAAGGGTTATTTCATTGAACTTATGGATGACAGAGAAAAGTCACCGAGGGGGAGAAGAATGAGTCCAAACAAGAGTCCAACGAAGGTGATTCAAACAGAAGAACAATGCAAATCCGGAAAGAGAACAGTTGGACAAAGACAGTGGCAGAAAGTAAAATGAGCTAAAACATCTCATATTTATTGAATTTATTTTTGCCTCCTCATCACCTCTTTCCTCCATCCTGTGACCCCAAAATTACTCTTAGTACACCATGACAAACAATGTTTCAGTTCCTGAAATGCATGTGGAAGACACAGAAGAGAGGAGGCATTCATGCATCCATTTGCAAAGTGTTTTGCACTGGATACCAGGAGTGTATAAAAGAGGTGTGACACACAGCTGAAATAGACAATCCATGATGGAAGGAGGACTCCTCATACTACTGCTTCTTTGTATTCAGAAGGAGTTTGGGTTATTTGACCTCGGATCAAAATTTTCTCCTTCAATCTTTGTGTGTATGTGTGTCTCTGTTAAAGCTGTAGTATCTACTCCTTTCTCATTGTCTCACTTTGTGGCTTATTCTGCTCACATTTCTAGTGCGAGGGACCTAAATAAGAAGAGAAGATGCACAAGCGCAATCGAGAATGCAAAAAGTAAGAAATAAGAGAGGGGTAGATTGAAAGGTTAACCTAAATACTAAAGACAAAATAGTTAGCATCACCCTTTAATTGAGTCCATAGTGCTATCTAGTATTCTCCAAAGGCAATTTCAGTGCTGTCAGAGTTTAGTTTTCTGTTTTACTAATGACAACTAGTATTTTGGGGAAGGAGGAAGAAATGTTTTGGTGTGGTGAAGCTGACATGGCATTAGAAGCAGCTCAGAGAATTGTTTCACACACTGTTTTCTGTAGAGAGAGAGAGAAAGAGAGACAGAGTGAGCAAATCTCATTTCTCATTGTGGAACCTGGCATTCTGTAACAGCTAAGGGCCCCATCTGGGACAAAGTGTAAATTCAGAAAAAGCAGTACTGATATTTTTATAGTGTCAGTGGCTGCCAGTGCTACTGACTACTCGGCACTCTGCTGTCTCTGTCCATGGTCCTGAAACAACTAGGCACATTTTTTTTTTTCTTTTCTAAGTGTGTTTTTATCTCTGATATTACTACTTCCACTCGGTTCTATTACGCAAGTCCTTTGCTGTTCCTGCTTGTAGTAATAATCGTTTAATATTTTAAATGTTCATTCAATCAAGTCATGTGAACACTTTATTAAAAAATAGAAATGGAAAAGTAGAATTCCTTAAGCACATCATACATATCTTTTATCAGAAGATTTTTACTATAAATATATTACCTAGATTACATTTCAGGAACACAATATGATTTCATAGATTTCTCAAGAGTTAACACTTGTAACAAAATGATTCAAAGTGAGCACATTTTGCACATGATTGTCTCGGGATCTGTAATCAGTCAAACCTACGGAATGGAGAGAGCTGTAACCGTGGTGCTGAAACGTTTAGTTTTGCGCCATAATTAAGCCTTAATATTTGACACCATAATGTATGCGATGCTCATCAATGATGAAAAAGCATTCCGAGGAAGAATTGTTTTTCGTATGATAAATAAATATGGGTTTAGAGACTCTTGACATGATGACATGTAAGTGTAACTAGATAGAAACAACTCTTGGTGCCGCTGTGGGCTAGCACAAAAGCAGCACATTCATCTCCACCCACTATTACTGCATATCAGTTATAGTTGTTCAGAGGAATCCGCTCGTTGCACGAATTCTATTTTGTTTCCATCCTTTAAGAAATCTTTAATTTTTTTTGGAATAATACTTTGTTTTTGTGCACAGCAATTTCTTCTTCTTACGGGTCTTTTGTCCCATGATGGCAGACGGCAAAAGATTTTCGGCGGTAGACCCGATCTTCTGCTTTTCTTGCTTTGTTGTAACACTGCAGCTCGCTTACGGAGATCTGAGCTATTCTTTTCCCGAGGAGATGAAACGAGACTCCGTGATTGGGAATATAGCCAAGGATCTCGGGTTTGATCTGATGACTTTATCTTCCCGGAAAGCTCGTGTTGATTTTGAGGGATCTCGTAAAAGCTACTGTAATATTAATCTGAGAACGGGGGATCTGATCACATCGGAGAGAATCGACAGAGAAAGCCTCTGTGCCAAGAAAACTTCATGTGTTGTGCAAGTGGATCTGGTGTTAGAAAATCCTTTAGAGCTTCATCGTGTAAGTCTTCATATACAAGACGTGAACGACAACTCGCCAAAATTCAAAAAGAATTTGATTGAGATGGAAATACGCGAGTCGGCAGACAGAGGTAACCGCTTCTCAATAGAGCAGGCCCGTGACGCAGATATAGGTCAAAATGCTGTGCAAAGGTACGAGCTTCAAAAGAACGACAACTTTATTCTGGCTGTTGATAGCAACAAGGTTGAACTCGTACTGGAAAACACTCTTGATAGAGAGAAACAAAGCGAGATGAATTTACTTCTCACAGCTTTGGACGGTGGATCTCCTCAGAGATCCGGTTCCGTAGTCATACGCGTCACTGTGCTGGATGCTAATGATAACGCCCCAGTGTTCAGCCAGGCCGTTTATAAAGCCAGTCTGCCTGAAAACTGTCCTTTAGATACACCAGTGATTAAAGTCAGTGCGACAGACGCAGACGAAAGACTGAACGGAGATGTAACGTATGACTTAAGTCACGTGTCTGACGACGACATAAATGTATTTTCCATTGATCCTAAAACGGGAGAAATTAAAGTAACTGCTGTGATTGACTTTGAAGACAGAAATTCTTTTGAAATGAGAGCAGAAGCGAAAGATGGTTTAGGTCTAACTTCTTACGCCAAAGTGTTAATAGATGTGACTGATGTAAATGATAACGCCCCAGGGATATTTGTAAAATCACTCACTAACCCCACACCGGAGAACGTGCCAACTGGTACAGAGGTGGGCATCATTAATGTGCAGGACAGAGACTCTGGGAATAACGGGCAGATCCGCTGTTCGATCCAGCAGGGTGTCCCCTTTAAACTGGTTCCTTCTATTAAAAACTATTATTCTCTGGTGACCACAAGACAACTGGACCGTGAACTAGTGTCTGATTACAACATTACAATCACTGCCACTGACGAGGGCTCTCCACCTCTGTCGTCGACTAAAAGTGTTCAGTTATCTGTAGCTGACATCAACGACAACCCACCTGTGTTTGATAAACAGTCGTACAGCGCATATGTGAGTGAGAATAACAAACCGGGCTCCACTTTATGTTCCGTTAGTGCTCGAGACCCCGACTGGAGACAGAACGGTACAGTGGTTTATTCTCTGTTAGCTAGTGAGGTGAACGGTGCCCCGGTGTCCTCCTATCTGTCTGTGAACGGAGACACGGGTGTGATCCACGCTGTGAGGTCGTTTGATTATGAACAGTTCAGGAGCTTCAAAGTCCACGTGATGGCCAGAGACAACGGTTCTCCTCCTCTCAGCAGCAACGTGACCGTGAGTGTGTTCATCTCAGATGTGAATGACAACTCTCCTCAGATCCTGTACCCCTCCCCGGAGGGCAACTCCTTCATGACCGAGCTGGTCCCCAAAGCTGCACACGGAGGCTCACTGGTGTCCAAAGTGATCGCGGTGGACGCGGACTCCGGACAGAACGCCTGGCTGTCCTATCAAATAGTGAAATCCACTGATCCGGGACTTTTTACCATTGGTGTCCACAGCGGAGAGATCAGGACACAGCGGGACATTTCTGAATCTGACAGCATGAAACAGAACCTTGTAGTGGCAGTGAAAGATAACGGACAGCCCTCTCTGTCTGCCACCTGTTCCATGTATTTACTTATTTCTGATAACTTGGCTGAGGTGCCAGAACTGAAGGATCTGTCTTTTAATGAGAGCAATTCCAAACTGACCTCTTATCTGATCATTGCGCTGGTGTCTGTGTCCACGTTTTTTCTGACTTTCATTATCATCATCCTGGGTTTGAGATTTTGTCGCAGGAGAAAGCCCAGACTGTTATTTGACGGAGCAGTTGCCATCCCCAGCGGTTATCTCCCTCCTAATTACGCAGATGTTGATGGCACGGGAACTTTACGCAGCACTTACAACTATGACGCGTACCTGACCACAGGTTCAAGAACCAGTGACTTTAAGTTTGTGACATCGTACAATGACAACACGCTGCCTGCTGACCAGACTCTGAAGAAAAGTCCATCAGACTTTGCTGATCCGTTTGATGTTGTGGAGGCATTTGATGAGGTAGGGATGCTCAGAACCTTTCCATTTAAGTTAAACGTCTTTAATATTTCTCTGGCTACATTGTTCTTTCACGAATTACAATCTGAGAGGCATCGTTACACGGTCAATCGAAGTTGTTTGTCGCAACACGAGGGTATGAAACAGTGTATTTAGTTTTTGCCCCTTAAATTCATTATTCCCACAATAGTTATGGCAGGAAAAAATTGCCAACATCGCCAGCTCGGGAATTTCACCCAACGAAATAACTAAAAGCACCAGTAAGGCGCACAGGCTCGTTCCACTAAAGATGTGGCAGGAGACAAGGTTCCGAAATTCGGAAATGCAACCTTAGTATTCTAAAACAAAGCAATACCCCCCCCCCCCCACACACACACACACCACACACACACACACAAAACAAAACAAACAAAAACAAAACAAAGCTAGTTTTTAAATTTCTATACATTCAACCATGGGGGTGGCGTTAATGCTTTAATGTAACTTTACACCATGGAATCCTATAATAGGCTACATTAACGTAACAACAGTTCTAGCGAAATAAATTAAACGATTCTTGGTGAAATAAATATAATTGCAACATTAACCTTACATCGGACATGTACAGAAACTTACATAAATTAAAAATAATTATGGTCTCAATTAGGATGTCGAACACGGTCGCAGCTGAAGTGGCAGAGCGATGAGCGAAGCACCGCTGACGCAAACAATACCAGTGAACAAATCATAACATAACAAAAAAAGAAATAAAGCAGCATAAACGAGAACCAAAGAGAAGTACAAAACGGAGAAACACAACAGCGAGGCATCCTGAAGAGAGGCAGCAGCTTTCATATATGAAAAGTGACATATTACATTTAATAAATCGGCAATTTAAATTCAAAGCCGAACCCAGAAGAAAGGTTAGCTAATACATACCAGGCCCACTGAACTACTCCACCTAGACAGGAGAGGAGCGCTTCCCGACCCAGCAGCAACAGATGACACAACATGCCAGCAATTTCTACCTTGCAAACAGTTCGAGGCAGAGAATAGTTTATGTCCAAAACTACCAATATTGAGAAGAGCGCGATACATACCTCTTCTGTTGTATCATACTGGCCTGGGGGGTGGGATGGTTAACTGTGGTTAACGTCACACCCCAGCACAAAAAGGAGATGCCACAAGTCAGAGGCTTCTGGACTGATGGAACATTTTTACAAGACTTCGCCACATTTAATCGATGGTAAGGTCTTAGAAAGTGTAATTAAAAACGGGCTATTGTCTCTTTGTCAGCCCAGGCATGGTTTTCGCTCCATGAGTATGAATGGACGAATTATTATTATTATTACATACTCTTGAAACAGTTGGCCCTAACAACATAAAATGTAAAAACAGCTCTGTGTGGCACTGAAAGGTTCTTCTGGTGTTCTCGCGCAGCCCAGTAGGAAAATGTATTTTTGTGTCTCGGCTATTCAGAACGCATTTCTGTCATATTAATTATTTTCATATGTAACAAAATGTATAATGTATTGTAACTCATCCAAATGCCCTGACGCACTTTAGGATAATGTGTTCTTTTACTGTTAATAATGTACAGTGTTTATACACTCAAAGTTAAGTTGGCCCTCTCTTTTGGAGATTTAAACATTTCGCAATAATAATGTTTAGGAATACGGTTTATGCAAACTTTTACCTAGCAAAAGCAAAGGCAATATATGTATAAATTACAATCCACATCTCGTTTACACGGACAGGCATACGGTATACCTGTGAAGTGAAGACCTTCATCCCGTGCTTAGTCTATTATATTGCAGAAATCACACGGAAGTTTTAAGCTGATAATCACAGGTAATTTAAATATGATGAATTGCTGCCACAATCCGGATTTAAATTGCGAAAATATTTCAATACGTTCTGGTGTGAAGATGATAAAGTAACTCGTGGTGTCGCCCTTGTCTAACAGAAAATAATCTCTCGCCACTCCACCCACTATTGCATCGAAATCAGTTGTAAAGTGTCTGGATAATCTGGTAAAATCCCGGATAGAGATGTCGCAAATTGTTACCAAATAACCGAACATTTAGTTGTCTTGGCCCGACCTTCTTTTTTGTGCTGCACAGTACATTTTCTTTGAAATTGACGGTCAATTTTTGTCAAGATGCGGGACAAAGGATTTTCAGCGCAAGGCCCGATCTTCTGCATTTCTTCCATTTTTGTAACACTGCACCTCGTTTGTGGAGATCTGAGCTATTCCTTTCCCGAGGAGATTAAACGAGACTCAGCAATTGGAAATATAGCAAAGGATCTCGGTTTTGATTTGAGGACTTTATCTTCCCGGAAGGCTCGTGTTACTTTTGAGGGCACTCATAAGCGTTACTGTGATATTAATATGAGAACGGGGGATCTGATCACATCGGAGAGAATCGACAGAGAAAGCCTCTGTGCCAAGAAAACTTCATGTGTTGTGCAAGTGGATCTGGTGTTAGAAAATCCGTTAGAGCTTCATCGTGTAAGTCTTCATATACAAGACGTGAACGACAACTCGCCAAAATTCAAAAAGAATTTGATTGAGATGGAAATAAGCGAGTCAGCAGTTAAGGGTAACCGCTTCTCAATAGAGCAGGCCCGTGACGCAGATATAGGTCAAAATGCTGTGCAAAGGTACGAGCTTCAAAAGAACGACAACTTTATTCTGGCTGTTGATAGCAACAAGGTTGAACTCGTACTGGAAAACACTCTTGATAGAGAGAAACAAAGCGAGATGAATTTACTTCTCACAGCTTTGGACGGTGGATCTCCTCAGAGATCCGGTTCCGTAGTCATACGCGTCACTGTGCTGGATGCTAATGATAACGCCCCAGTGTTCAGCCAGGCCGTTTATAAAGCCAGTCTGCCTGAAAACTGTCCTTTAGATACACCAGTGATTAAAGTCAGTGCCACAGACGGAGACGAAGGAGTGAACGGAGATGTAACGTATGACTTAAGCCACGTGTCTGACGACGACATAAATGTATTTTCCATTGATCCTAAAACGGGAGAAATTAAAGTAACTGCTGTGATTGACTTTGAAGACAGAAATTCTTTTGAAATGAGAGCAGAAGCGAAAGATGGTTTAGGTCTAACTTCTTACGCCAAAGTGTTAATAGATGTGACTGATGTAAATGATAATGGACCAGTTATATATCTAAATTCAGTGTCTAACCCCACACCCGAGAACGTGCCAACTGGTACAGAGGTGGGCATCATTAATGTTCAGGACAGAGACTCTGGGAATAACGGGCAGGTCCGCTGTTCAATCCAGCAGGGTGTCCCCTTTAAGTTGGTTCCTTCTATTAAAAACTATTATTCTCTGGTGACCACAGGACAACTGGACCGTGAACTAGTGTCTGATTACAACATTACAATCACTGCCACTGACGAGGGCTCTCCACCTCTGTCCTCTTCTAAAAGTGTTCAGTTATCTGTAGCTGATATCAACGACAACCCACCTGTGTTTGATAAGCAGTCGTACAGCGCATATGTGAGTGAGAATAACAAACCGGGCTCCACTTTATGTTCCGTTACTGCTCGAGACCCCGACTGGAGACAGAACGGTACAGTGGTTTATTCTCTGTTAGCTGGTGAGGTGAACGGTGCCCCGGTGTCCTCCTATCTGTCTGTAAATGGAGACACGGGTGTGATCCACGCTGTGAGGTCGTTTGATTATGAACAGTTCAGGACCTTCAAAGTCCACATGATGGCCAGAGACAACGGTTCTCCTCCTCTCAGCAGCAACGTGACCGTGAGTGTGTTCATCTCAGATGTGAATGACAACTCTCCTCAGATCCTGTACCCCTCCCCGGAGGGCAACTCCTTCATGACCGAGCTGGTCCCCAAAGCTGCACACGGAGGCTCTCTGGTGTCCAAAGTGATCGCGGTGGACACAGACTCGGGACAGAACGCCTGGCTGTCCTATCAAATAGTCAAATCCACTGATCCGGGACTTTTTACCATTGGTGTTCACAGCGGAGAGATCAGGACACTGCGGGACATTTCTGAATCTGACAGCATGAAACAGAACCTTGTAGTGGCAGTGAAAGATAACGGACAGCCCTCTCTGTCTGCCACCTGTTCCATGTATTTACTAATTTCTGATAACTTGGCTGAGGTACCAGAACTGAAGGATCTGTCTTATAATGAGAGCAATTCCAAACTGACCTCTTATCTGATCATCGCGCTGGTGTCTGTGTCCACGTTTTTTCTGACTTTTATCATCATCATCCTGGGTTTGAGGTTTTGTCGCAGGAGAAAGCCCAGACTGTTGTTTGACGGAGCAGTTGCCATCCCCAGTGGTTATCTCCCTCCTAATTACGCAGATGTTGATGGCACAGGAACTTTACGCAGCACTTACAATTATGACGCGTACCTGACCACGGGCTCTAGAACCAGTGACTTTAAGTTTGTGACATCATACAATGACAACACGCTGCCTGCTGACCAGACTCTGAAGAAAAGTCCATCAGACTTTGCTGATCCATTTGAAGACATCACCACATCTTCTGAGGTAGAAAAACGCAACTTCTTTCCCACATATATAAACATATAAACCTAGACTTAGAACTTTCATTGTCATTGTTCAGTTTCTTGCACAACAAAATTAGGTAGGAAGCCCACAAAGGTGCGACAAGTAAAGAAAACAATGTACAAAGAAAAAAAGCAATATCTATCTATCTATCTATCTATCTATCTATCTGCATAATTTTTTCCACCAACTGTGTTCAGGAAAGCACAGTTTTAAGTTTATATTTTTGAGTGAAAACAGTCACATTTAACTATTCCACTGGCTCAACATAAAACTGCCTTTCAGGGTCTGAAACAACAGCAACATCAAAGTTCATATCAGAACTCAATCAGTATAGACAACAGTAGTGACCTGTCAAGAAACAAATATACGAAAATAAAACAAATTGTTCTTTGGAACCCATAATTCACAGTTCAACTGACAAAGAAGTACACTGTAAACTCTCATTTTAACTTGTACATTTTTAAGGGAGAACATCATGAACTCACTTTGATTTCTCTACACAGCCGAAGTACACACACAGGAATCACACAGAAATCACACAGAAAGTGATCTCCCCTCTGAATCAAACAGAAACATAAAAAGTTGTGCAAATTGAACAACAGTGTAAACTTAACAACTTTGAAATCTGTTAGGACATTCTGTCATTACTCACGCCAACCCGCTCTTCAATCCTGCTCACAGCACGTAACCCTTGAACATACACCCGTCGCACGTTCAGAATTCTACAAAAATCATCACAAACACGGAGTCATCGCATAATAAACTTAGCTTCCTAGGCTAATTACCGTCTCCGACAACACCGACGACAATATTTTGCAGTATTTACACTTTTCTAGCATATTTACCTCACGTGTAGATAGCCACGCAAACTTTTGCAGCCTCTAACTCTCTAGTGCTCCCGCTTGCAGTGCGCAGTGCGTGACGCGAACCTGAGTACAAGCATGGTCTGGCTTAAGGTGGCTCTTAAAGGGACAGTGTACCCCCAAAACGCAAGGTCTAATCATCACCATGACAACTCTACAAACAGACTGTTAAAACACAATCACCTCTTCTTAAACCTTTTTTATGTGTAGTGTTAGTTCTCTTGGCTACAGTCTCCCCTGCTACGAGTCAACGTCCTAGGTGACCCCCTGCACATCCACCATTCCCCTAAATTTGGTGGCGTAGAGAACCATACCAGCTAAGACCTGGGAGACTACATCTGGACTTCAAAAGTCAACTCCCAGCCCATTGTTCCTTCAGTGGTGCTAGTCATTATGCAACAGTCATTAAGAACAACAACTCAGTGTTTAAGAAAAAATGGGGGCCATTTTAGCATTAATTAAACCCACAGAAAAATAACTCAATTTATTTTCCAAGTAATCTAACAGTTTTTGGCTTTGCTAACATAACTAAATTTGGGATGAATTTGAACTGGGATTTATGAGCAACAGGTGAACACATGCAATTGAAACAGATATTTTACTTGCAGGAAATGGACCCTTGAATAGCTACACAGAAATTCCAACAACAAAAAAAATCTAATTATTTCCAATAATTCATTTTTTAAAAAATAAAATAAAATTTGTAACATTTCTAATTTAAAATTATATTAAATGAAAATAATTTGCTTTTCATTCATGCAAAACGACATTTCAACATGACACTGAAACTTTTGAGCAGTGGCATTGAGCGCCAATGACATTTTGTTTAAAGAAAAGTGGAAAAGTGTATTTATAGTGCAGCAGTAGCCTGCTCATTCGTTTATAATGTCGTTTAAAAGGTCTCGACAGGGTCAACTGGTGCACTTTTTAGGCAATGTGATGGAAACAAAGCTTCAGTTTCGGATGCAGCCTTGCAGTAGTTAGCTTTGGGTAGAGTTTTAAAAATAAATTAGTCTTTACAGTAGTTATCTCTCATTGATTTTAGGAGACAACATTGCCCAATAACCATGCCAAATCCTACAGTACCTGTCCATGGTCCTGAAATACGATCCAGGGGTTCTTGGAGTAACTGGATCTGGAGACTTGTTTGATATCTCCGAAATTCCATGTGAATTTCAGTAATCAAAACTGTAGGTTTGTGTAATTCAGTTACCTCAGCTTATTGTCTCAAAAAGGAGAACCTTAGAACTTTTGTGTATTACAAAAATGTAAAATAAATTCAAGAATGTTAGGGTTTGTTGAGGCTCAAACAGTATACATTTGAGGGTAACAAACCAAATATCATTTTAAATGACTGTTGTGGCATGACATCGGCATCTTACTCAGGCACAGTTAGCAAAGAATGCTTAATGTGTTTTAAATAATATTCACAACTGTTAAATATGGCCGAGAGCGGTCTTGGAGTGATTTACTTTTTTGTGAATAATATTTAATTGAATACTAAGGAGATTAAAAGGTGACTCGTGGTGTCGCTGTTGACTAACGGAAAATAAACGCTTGCCACTCCACCCACTCCACTTACTGATTAGATATTAAATGCAGACTGCTGGAAAAACGCATATATCCGAACCTTCAGGACCCCGTACCTTGCTGTAAAGTTCTAAGGATTGCTGTGTGTTTTGGAATAGATTTCACTTTGCCACTGTGGACAGTATAATTGCTGCAAGATGGGCTCTTTTCGAGTCAGGATGGGAGACAAAGGATTTTCAATACCAGGGCCGATCTTCTTCTTTGCCTCCTTTATTATAACGCTGCGCATCGTTCATGGAGATCTAAGTTATAATATTCAAGAGGAGATGAAACGAGACTCCGTGATTGGAGATATAGCAAAGGATCTTGGGCTTGATCTGAGGACTTTATCTTCCCGAAAGGCTCGCATTGATTTTGATGGATCTCGTAAGCGTTACTGTGACATTAATCTGAGAACGGGAGATTTGATCACATCGGAGAGAGTCGACAGAGAAAGCCTCTGTGCCAAGAAACCTTCATGTGTTGTGCAAGTGGATCTGGTGTTACAAAATCCTTTGGACCTTCATCGTGTAAGTGTTCATATTCAAGATGTGAATGACAACTCGCCAAAATTCAGAGAAAATTTGATTGAGATGGAAATAAGCGAGTCAACCGAGAAGGGTAGCCGCTTCTCAATAGAGCAGGCCCATGACGCAGATATAGGTCAAAATGCTGTGCAAAGGTACGAGCTTCAAAAGAACGACATCTTTATTCTGGCTGCTGACAGCAACAAGGTTGAACTCGTACTAGAGAATAAACTTGATCGAGAGAGACAAAAAGAGATGAATTTACTCCTCACAGCTTTGGACGGTGGATCTCCTCAGAGATCCGGCACCGTAGTCATACACGTCACTGTGGTGGATGCCAATGATAACGCCCCAGTGTTCAGCCAGGCCGTTTATAAAGCCAGTCTGCCTGAAAATTCTCCTTTAGATACACCAGTGATTAAAGTCAGTGCGACAGATGCAGACGAAGGAGTGAATGGAGATGTAACGTATGACTTAGGGCACATATCTGATGATAATATGAATGTGTTTACTATTGAACACAAAACGGGAGAAATTAGAGTAACTGGTGTAATTGACTATGAAGACAGAAGCTCTTTTGAAATCCCAGTGCAAGCCAAGGATGGTTTAGGACTAAAATCATATGCCAAAGTTATAATAGAGATTACTGACATAAACGACAATGCACCAGCAGTTTCTCTGGAATCGGTGTCTAACTCCATTCCTGAAAACGTGTCGCCTGGTACAGAGGTGGGCATCATTAACGTGCAGGACAGAGACTCTGAGAATAACGGGCAGGTCCGCTGTTCAATCCAGCAGGGTGTCCCCTTTAAATTGGTTCCGTCTATTAAAAACTATTATTCTCTGGTGACGACAGGACAACTGGACCGTGAACTAGTATCTGATTACAACATTACAATCACTGCCACTGACGAGGGCTCTCCACCTCTGTCCTCTTCTAAAAGTGTTCAGTTATCTGTAGCTGACATCAACGACAACCCACCTGTGTTTGATGAGCAATCGTACAGCGCATATGTGAGTGAGAATAACAAACCGGGCTCCACTTTATGTTCCGTTAGTGCTCGAGACCCCGACTGGAGACAGAACGGTACAGTGGTTTATTCTCTGTTAGCTGGTGAGGTGAACGGTGCCCCGGTGTCCTCCTATCTGTCTGTGAACGGAGACACGGGTGTGATCCACGCTGTGAGGTCGTTTGATTATGAACAGTTCAGGAGTTTTAAAGTCCACGTGATGGCCAGAGACAACGGTTCTCCTCCACTCAGCAGCAACGTGACCGTGAGTGTGTTCATCTCAGACGTGAATGACAACTCTCCTCAGATCCTGTACCCCTCCCCAGAGGGCAACTCCTTCATGACCGAGCTGGTCCCCAAAGCTGCACACGGAGGCTCTCTGGTGTCCAAAGTGATCGCGGTGGACGCGGACTCCGGACAGAACGCCTGGCTGTCCTATCAAATAGTCAAATCCACTGATCCGGGACTTTTTACCATTGGTGTCCACAGCGGAGAGATCAGGACACAGCGGGACATTTCTGAATCTGACAGCATGAAACAGAACCTTGTAGTGGCAGTGAAAGATAACGGACAGCCCTCTCTGTCTGCCACCTGTTCCATGTATTTACTAATTTCTGATAACTTGGCTGAGGTGCCAGAACTGAAGGATCTGTCTTATAATGAGAACAATTCCAAACTGACCTCTTATCTGATCATCGCGCTGGTGTCTGTGTCCACGTTTTTTCTGACTTTCATCATCATCATCCTAGGTTTGAGGTTTTGTCGCAGGAGAAAGCCCAGACTGTTGTTTGATGGAGCAGTTGCCATCCCCAGCGGTTATCTCCCTCCTAATTACGCAGATGTTGATGGCACAGGAACTTTACGCAGCGCTTACAATTATGACGCATACCTGACCACAGGTTCAAGAACCAGTGACTTTAAGTTTGTGACATCATACAATGACAACACACTGCCTGCTGACCAGACTCTGAAGAAAAGTCCATCAGACTTTGCTGATCCATTTGAAGATCTCGATACTTCAATAGAGGTAGGATTCTGAAATAACCGGGTTATCAAAATTGCAGTGTTTTGTTATGTCTTTAAGTTTTTACATTTATAGTATTGTCTTTGATAAGTAGAACCTGAGGCTTCTTGTTATTTACAGGGTCTTTCCTATATAGTACCTCCCCTTTCTAGCATTTGTGTGTTTGTGTATGAATTTTAATTTTTTTTCCAAAATAACGCCTTTCATCATATTACAAACAAAGTCAATCTTGGGGGGTTGCTTATAGCGAAACGTAGCTATTAATATTAAACTGGAACGTAACCAACTTCCTTTTATTTGCA
Source organism: Perissodus microlepis (assembly GCF_051167445.1). Classification (NCBI taxonomy): domain Eukaryota; kingdom Metazoa; phylum Chordata; class Actinopteri; order Cichliformes; family Cichlidae; genus Perissodus; species Perissodus microlepis. The sequence goes on from NC_140462.1 coordinate 11,859,618, forward strand.
ACCCGAAACTTTCAGTGTATTTTGTCAGACTCTTCTGACGACGAGTCAAGTTTCACTCTGATTTCTGGTCAGCTTTTATAACACTGCAAAGTACCTCGAAATAAACAACGGCATTAAATTAACAAGTAATGATTAGTAAATTGATGATACACTTTGTCGCATAAACCATCTGATTTATTGAAGGCGGCACCAGTACTGTTAATGATCTTTCACATGAAAGACGAACAAAGGTTCTATACTCAAGATTTACTTATTAGTTCATGTAATTTCGAAAGTCCCCGTGTTTAATTTGTGGTGTAGTGGTTAAGGCATTCGTTGTTTAAGGAACGGATCCCTCCTATTTTTAAAGAGGCACAGAGGGGAAACCCCCGGCTTGCTTCAGGAAGTGCATCCGACGTCAAATCAAAACGTTTAGCCGCCCACGGTAGCGATAGTCGGGGAAGTAAGTGACCAGTCGAAGGGACGTTCTGTGCTTTAATCACAATTATGTTTAATGGGTATTATTATCATCAATGTAGCATTAAAATGACTAAATCACTTTTTAAACTACCGAAACAATAGCTGTCAGATATTCATCACTTCCTTCTGTCAGTATTGATAATCTCATTTCTTGTGCTCAATTCTTTGTCATCTCACGTACATCCACATTGCACCTCGGTATACATTAGTGTTACCGCATGTTACAATGTCGTTCTCAAAGGTGTGTTGACAGTCTGTTGGATGGTGAGAGCTACATGTTTATTTTTATCCCATTGTGGCGCCAGAGAAGGAAACTGAAAATGTAACTCAACTGATAACGCCACCTGGTGTTGGAGTTGCACCCCAGGAAATTTCACATTAACCAGTGTAAAGGTTTTATCAGTTACAAAGACACACGGGCTCGTTATTGACAAAGAAGAGGCGTGGCAAGTCATTGTCAATAGGTTTGTTTAATGCATTATCTGAATAATGTGGAGATACAAAGACAACAGCAAATTTAGTGGCAGGACTTCCAATACCACTGTACCTTTAACTAAAACACCACTACCAGACATGGCTTAAAACTACAAGACTCACTGTGTTGCTCCAAGTAAAATAGCAGCTCAACAAAAAGCCAATTAATATAGTTAAATACAGGTCACTTTGGGAGGCAACCTACAGGGAGTAGTGCCCAAGGAATGCCACCAGTTACTCGTCACCTCGCATTGCAGTTGTCACTGCAACTAAAGGCGCTTTATAATCGTATCCCGGCGTTTACACTCGCATGCATTATAGGCAACCTGACCAAACGTGCCTAGCCCCCCAGCAAGCGTCCGTCTCTAAACCTAAAGTGAAATAAACCTATAAATCAAGCAAGAAATAGGGACCGACTCAGTGAAAAATAAACAGAAGAGGAGTGTATGCATCTACATATAAAACCTTTAAAATACCACAGAAATGCAGCATCAGGCGCACCCATGCTGGGCCCCAACAAAGTGCGGTGTGGCACAAACGGCACAGGACAAGATTAAACATGATAAAACAAAGCCAAGTTAAAACAAAACAAGGCACTAGAGGACACTGAAAACAACAACGAGAAATAACAAGACTCAACAAGATGGCAGCAGGGTACCTATAACAAGAGAAAAGAACAGTTATCCTTGGTCCACGCTATTATTAACCAAACTGCAGACTTCATACGAGGATCCTACTAACCACTCGACTGAATTTGATCTGCAACATTAAGATCAGGCTGTGATCGTCACCATATATGGGAGAAATGAGTACCAAACGCTAAATCAGTGAATAGGCCACAGCTGCTCCTCATAACTAACCTCTGATTAGATCGCTAGGGTACCATTAAATGTTCACGCTGCGTTCACAGACACCATGTAGGAACAAAACATCTTCTACAAAATCTAACCCACTACACTAACATGAAACTTCAAACCAACAAACACACGGATTTGTTAGGTGGTTGTCGAATGCCAGCAAGCTCATTAATACTGGTTAGCTACTAACATTTGCAGCACTGACTCAGTAAAAATGAATAGGTGTCGTGTGTTCCCGGTGGGACTGTTGTAGTCCACAACTCATGGATGACATTAAGAAAGAAGTTCAGTTTCAAATTCAAAGAAGTGCAGTGTTGACTGACTTGTACTTTACTTTGATATTTCCTTTGCTGCTTGGATATGGAACGCCAGGACTGACATAATCAATTAATTATACCATTAAATAATTAATTAAATGTGTCAATAATTATTTAATTAATTATTTCCAATTGTAATTAATTATTGCCACATTTAATTAATTATTTAATGGTATAATTAATTGATTATGTCAGTCCTGGCGTTCCATACTTGGACAAGTAGTACTTTGTTTGCTTTTTGTCTCAGATAAAGAAATACCATATGAAGCTTGTACAACACAGTGTATTATTGCCGATTTCATAAAGGGACTGTCTTGTCTTCATGGTTATGAATAGCTGGAGTTTAGCCATTAAGAGATTTCCCTTTCAACGCTTCATGTTGTTTGTGCTCAAAATGGTGTCATCACTTCAGTATTTAAAAAGTGAAACATAACACCAAGTTCACATATAGATGTGTATGTCCGACCGCGTGCGTGCGTTTCCGTTTTAAGTTACACGACCTCAGGTTTATCTCGTGACCTCCCGAACGGTGTTGAGCATATGTTATAAAGCTGTGAGTCAATGTACAAAAATGCATGTAATGTGTTTAATTATAATCACGTCCATCAGCAGTAAGATGACACATGTACATCGATGCATCATTCTAATAATGTCTACTCTAGTATAAGGACTGACTTTCCGCAAAAAGACTGTCTACTTCTGATTTGTTACTTATCTATATTTTAATGAACGTAGTTGCTATAAATCGGAAATAAATTATTGAAATTGCCATTTCAATTGCTTTTTTCTAACTGTGTGTGTGCGAGTGTTGCGGCATTCGTCTTCTTTTCTGTATAAAAACCGTCTCAGTATTTCCTCTGCCGCTGTCCATGGTTCTGAGCCTTGTAATTTGTATTCTGTAGCTATAATTGCTGATATTTCATGTACTGTTTAGTTTATTTTCATTATAATATACCGAGAACATAATTCGCTATTTCAATTTAGTGTATCGACGGGAGTAAACACTACCTTCATGTGATTTCTTTCTTTATTTCTTTCTTTTTTGACTTGAAGAAGTTTTATTCAAACGCGGATGTGAAGTTAAAAAGACACATGGTGTCACTGTTGGCTGGAAGAAAAAGAACATGCAGCACTCCACCCATCATGAATTCAGTTTTTTTTTTCATTTATCAGAAACGCTAAATCCTGGGACATAGTTCTGTATAAACTGGTGTGGACTATTGGATTTCTGACTGATTTGGGATACATATGTTGTTTCGCTCTGAATAGCCAGATAAACAAGCGGAAGACGTTGTTTCATTTCAGGATGAGAGACAAAGGATTTTCAGGCCCGATCTATTGCCTTGCTACGTTTATTGTAACGATGCGCCTCGTAAGCGGGGATCTGAGTTATTCTTTTGCCGAAGAGATGAAACGCGACTTCGTTATTGGAAATATAGCTAAGGATCTCGGTATTGACCGTGGAAGTTTTTCTTCACGACAGGCCCGTGTTGATTTTGAAGGATTTCGTAAAATGTATTGCGACATTAACATTATTACTGGGGATTTTACTACGATGGACAGAATTGACAGAGAGAACCTTTGTGGCAAGAAACCTTCCTGTGTGTTAAAAGCAGATCTAGTTTTGGAAAATCCGTTGGAGCTTCATCGTGTAAGTCTTCATATTCAAGACATAAATGACAACTCTCCACAATTCAAAGATCATTTAATTGAAATGGAAATAAGCGAGTTAGCAGAAAGGGGAAGTCGATTTCCAATAGAGCAGGCCCATGACGCAGATATAGGTCAAAATGCTGTGCAAAGGTACATCTTACAAAAGAACAACCATTTCATTTTATCAGTTGACAACAACAACGTCGATCTTGTACTGGAAAATAAACTCGATCGAGAAAAGCAAAAGGAGATTAATTTACTCATCACAGCTTTGGACGGTGGATCTCCTCAGAGATCAGGTACCGTAGTCATACACGTCACTGTACTGGATGCTAATGATAACGCCCCAGTGTTCAGTCAGGCCGTTTATAAAGCAAGTCTGACTGAAAACTGTCCTTTAGATACAACAGTGATTAAAGTCAGTGCCACAGATGCAGATGAAGGAGTGAATGGAGATGTAACGTATGACTTCGGTCATATATCTGACAACGATGATAAAGTTTTCTCTATTAATCCTAAAACTGGAGAAATTAAAGTGTGTGGTTTGATTGACTATGAAGAAAAAAGTTCTTTTGAAATGAAAGTGCAGGCTAAAGATGGTTTAGGGTTAACATCTTATGCCAAAGTGTTAATAGATGTTATTGATAATAATGACAACTCGCCAGATATATACCTGAAGTCACTGTCAAATCCCATTCATGAGAATGTGCCACCTGGTACAGAGGTGGGCATCATTAACGTGCAGGACAAAGACTCTGAGAATAACGGGCAGGTCCGCTGCTCCATCCAGCAGGGTGTCCCCTTTAAGTTGGTTCCTTCTATTAAAAACTATTATTCTCTGGTGACTACGGGACAACTGGACCGCGAACTAGTGTCTGATTACAACATTACAATCACTGCCACTGACGAGGGCTCTCCACCTCTGTCGTCGACTAAAAGTGTTCAGTTATCTGTAGCTGACATCAACGACAACCCACCTGTGTTTGAGGAGCAGTCGTACAGCGCATATATGAGTGAGAATAACAAACCGGGCTCCACTTTATGTTCCGTTAGTGCTCGAGACCCCGACTGGAGACAGAACGGTACAGTGGTTTATTCTCTGTTAGCTGGTGAGGTGAACGGTGCCCCGGTGTCCTCCTATCTGTCTGTGAACGGAGACACGGGTGTGATCCACGCTGTGAGGTCGTTTGATTATGAACAGTTCAGGACCTTCAAAGTCCACGTGATGGCCAGAGACAACGGTTCTCCTCCTCTCAGCAGCAACGTGACCGTGAGTGTGTTCATCTCAGATGTGAATGACAACTCTCCTCAGATCCTGTACCCCTCCCCAGAGGGCAACTCCTTCATGACCGAGCTGGTCCCCAAAGCTGCACACGGAGGCTCTCTGGTGTCCAAAGTGATCGCGGTGGACGCGGACTCCGGACAGAACGCCTGGCTGTCCTATCAAATAGTCAAATCCACTGATCCGGGACTTTTTACCATTGGTGTTCACAGCGGAGAGATCAGGACACAGCGGGACATTTCTGAATCTGACAGCATGAAACAGAACCTTGTAGTGGCAGTGAAAGATAACGGACAGCCCTCTCTGTCTGCCACCTGTTCCATGTATTTACTAATTTCTGATAACTTGGCTGAGGTGCCAGAACTGAAAGATCTGTCTTATGATGAGAAGAATTCCAAACTGACCTCTTATCTGATCATCGCGCTGGTGTCTGTGTCCACCTTTTTTCTGACTTTCATCATCATCATCCTGGGTTTAAAGTTTTGTCGCAGGAGAAAGCCCAGACTGTTGTTTGACGGAGCAGTTGCCATCCCCAGCGGTTATCTCCCTCCTAATTACGCAGATGTTGATGGCACAGGAACTTTACGCAGCGCTTACAATTATGATGCGTACCTGACCACAGGTTCAAGAACCAGTGACTTTAAGTTTGTGACATCATACAATGACAACACGCTGCCTGTTGACCAGACTCTGAAGAAAAGTCCATCAGACTTTGCTGATCCATTTGATACTCTGGGTCAATCTATTGAGGTAAGACACTCACAAATCTTTCTTCTGGTTCCTACACTTTTTGTTGTGTTTCTTTTTCTTTTTTTTTAAATTTATTTGTAAGACCGTTATTTATGTCTTTATCTTGCACAGGTAGTATTGTCGTTTACTATGAATTGCTTATCACATGATGAAAACTTTCATTCAGAAATACCGTACGGCATGCTGATCTCGACTATTTTTCTGTTTTTCTTTACTTATCGTGTAACTTACATCTTAGTTTGTTATTTGCGGGTGCTATTTTACGTGATTTTGTATATTGTTGTTATGTGTTTTTCTGGGTCCTTGTGTCAAAAAGATTTAATGAAATAACTCACTCTTTAGCAAACTATACCGTATAAAACAATGCGGACTTATGCTATGGTTAACTTATTGTAATTGTTTGCTTTTATCAAAATAACTGATTCACACTATTGAAGAGCACGTGGCTGCGCGTATAGCAGAAACACATTTTGTATCTTTGCGTGGTTGGTCCTGCCAAATCTCAAATTAACTGTCTTTGGTGCTGAAATATTCCTCAGGGCCCCAGAGACCCACTCACTGTAATTGTTCTCTCTCCCTCTCTCTGTCTCCCTGTCTTTCCCTCTCTCGCGCGCGCACTCTCTCTATAGTTGTGCTCTTTCATTTAAATCGACGTCATTTCTAGTAATTGTCTGCGACCATTGATATTATTAATAATATTGATAATAATTATAATAGACATTCGTGTTGTTACTTACTGAATTCTTTTTATTTTGCCGAGCTCAGCTCTGAATATGAAGTAGTCAGGTATACCATTTTACATTTGAGTTTTATTTTTAACCTGGTAATAGCGTAGGTAAAACAGTCTTAACAGAATTTTCTGTCAGGTTTATCTATGTGACCTTCAAAATAATAGCAATATCTACATACAACAGTTTGTTTTTCATTTCTTCTTCCTTTGACAAAGATGAAGAAACACTAGAACGTTCGGCCCGCAAATCAAATGCTCTTCAGTTCAGTTGTGTTCTGTGAACGAAGAACACAAGATGTGTTATATGATGAGCCTGTTTATAGGTTATGTGCCTGAGGTAAACGAATGACATTTTATCACATACAGCACATGTGTGTAGACATTTCTTGTTTGCCACTATATACACTCGTTAATTGCTTGTAGTTACAAACTGATTATAAAATGGTTACTGGGGAGGTACTTGTTACTGTTCTTCATGCACAAGTGGTATGATGTTCCTTGTCATCAGTAAATCGTGAAACACAATTTTTTTTTTTTTAGTTAGCGTTCGGCGATTTCTAGTAGTTTTGGTGTTTTCAATAAGCTTGTGTTTTGAAACACCAATTCAAAGTTTATTTAACGATAAGTGAACATGACTTGTGTTTTCAGACATCGACAAACATATTTAATCACCTAGTGTGAGGATAAAAGGCAACTCGTGGTGTCGCTGTTGGCTGATAGCACACTGACACACACCACTCCACCCACTGCTACTACACAGATGTCGACTGTAATTCCCTGAGAACCAGTTACGTTTGCAGACATGTTTCTCCGTGTTTCATCGTGATATTACACTTTGGATTGTTGAATCGTTTACGAATCTAGTTGTTGTTTTTGCTCTGGAAAGTGCATCAGAAGCACTGCGGTCACGTTTTTGTATCAGGATGGGAGACAAAGGATTTTCAGGGTTAAGACTGATTCTCCGGTCTGCTTTGTTTGTTGTAACGCTGCGCCTGGTTTATGGGGACCTGAGTTACTCTATTCCAGAAGAAATGAAACGAGACTATGTCATTGGAAACGTCGCGAAGGACCTCAGTGTTAATTTTGGAACCTTAGCTTCACGACAAGCCCGTGTTGATTTTGAAGGATCTCGGAAAAGGTACTGTGAAATTAATATGAGAACCGGAGATTTGATCACATCGGAGAGAATTGACAGGGAAAGCCTTTGCGGGAAGAAACCTTCTTGTGTTTTAAAAGTAGATCTGGTGTTAGAAAATCCTTTGGAGCTTCACCATGTAAGTCTGCATATTCAAGATGTGAACGACAATGCACCGCAATTTAACGAAAATTTGATAAGAATGGAAATAAGCGAGTCAGCAGAGAAGGGTAACCGCTTCTCAATTGAAGAGGCCCATGACGCAGATATTGGTGAAAATGCTGTGCAAAGATACAGCCTACATAAGAACGACAACTTTATTCTGGCTGTTGATAGCAATAGAGTTGAACTTGTTCTACAGAACAAACTTGATCGAGAGAAACAAAAGGAAATTAATTTACTCCTCACAGCTTTGGACGGTGGATCTCCTCAGAGATCCGGTACCGTAGCCATACACGTCACTGTGCTGGATGCTAATGATAACGCCCCAGAGTTCAGCCAGGCCGTTTATAAAGCCAGTCTGCCTGAAAACTGTCCTTTAGATACAACAGTGATTAACGTCAGTGCCACAGATGCAGACGAAGGAGTGAATGGAGATGTAGCATATCAGTTTGGCCATGTGTCTGACAACGACATAAATGTATTTTCCATTGATTCCAAAACGGGAGAAATTAAAGTAACTGGTGTAATTGACTATGAAGAAAGAAGTTTTTTTGAAATGAGGGTAAAAGCCAAAGATGGTTTAGGACTAACATCTTATGCTAGAGTTTTAATAGATGTGACTGATGTAAATGATAATACACCATTTATATACCTGAAGACACTGTCAAATCCCATACCTGAGAATGTGCCACCTGGTACAGAGGTGGGCATCATTAACGTACAGGACAGAGACTCTGAATATAATGGACAGGTCCGCTGCTCCATCCAGCAGGGTGTCCCCTTTAAATTGGTTACGTCTATTAAAAACTATTATTCTCTGGTGACCACAGGGCAACTGGACCGCGAACTAGTGTCTGATTACAACATTACAATCATTGCCACTGACGAGGGCTCTCCACCTCTGTCCTCTTCTAAAAGTATTCAGTTATCTGTAGCTGACATCAACGACAACTCACCTGTGTTTGAGGAACAGTCGTACAGCGCATATGTGAGTGAGAATAACAAACCTGGCTCCACTTTATGTTCCGTTAGTGCTCGAGACCCCGACTGGAGACAGAACGGTACAGTGGTTTATTCTCTGTTAGCTGGTGAGGTGAACGGTGCCCCGGTGTCCTCCTATCTGTCTGTGAACGGAGACACGGGTGTGATCCACGCTGTGAGGTCGTTTGATTATGAACAGTTCAGGAGTTTTAAAGTCCACGTGATGGCCAGAGACAACGGTTCTCCTCCCCTCAGCAGCAACGTGACCATGAGTGTGTTCATCTCAGATGTGAATGACAACTCTCCTCAGATCCTGTACCCCTCCCCGGAGGGCAACTCCTTCATGACCGAGCTGGTCCCCAAAGCTGCACACGGAGGCTCTCTGGTGTCCAAAGTGATCGCGGTGGACGCAGACTCCGGACAGAACGCCTGGCTGTCCTATCAAATAGTCAAATCCACTGATCCAGGACTTTTTACCATTGGTGTCCACAGCGGAGAGATCAGGACACAGCGGGACATTTCTGAATCTGACAGCATGAAACAGAACCTTGTAGTGGCAGTGAAAGATAACGGACAGCCCTCTCTGTCTGCCACCTGTTCCATGTATTTACTTATTTCTGATAACTTGGCTGAGGTGCCAGAACTGAAGGATCTGTCTTATAATGAGAACAATTCCAAACTGACCTCTTATCTGATCATCGCGCTGGTGTCTGTGTCCACGTTTTTTCTGACTTTCATCATCATCATCCTGGGTTTGAGGTTTTGTCGCAGGAGAAAGCCCAGACTGTTGTTTGATGGAGCAGTTGCCATCCCCAGCGGTTATCTCCCTCCTAATTACGCAGATGTTGATGGCACAGGAACTTTACGCAGCACTTACAATTATGAAGCATACCTGACCACAGGTTCAAGAACCAGTGACTTTAAGTTTGTGACATCATACAATGACAACACGCTGCCTGCTGACCAGACTCTGAAGAAAAGTCCATCAGACTTTGCTGATCCATTTGAAGATCTCGATACTTCAATAGAGGTAGGATTCTGAAATAACCCTGTTATCAAAATTGCAGTTTTTTGTTATGTCTTTAAGTTTTTACATTTATAGTATTGTCTTTGAAGTCCATCAGATTTTGCTGATGCATTTGAAGAATCAGATGTGTCTCTAGAGGTATGACTTATTTACTGGCGTTAAATTTATAAATCTGTTGGGGGGGATAAATTTGCACCTTAACCAATCAAACTTTCTTGTATAGATATTCGGAATGTTTTTTAGGTTTATAATTCCATATATTTTATTTCATTTAATATTAATGAAAACAGTCATATCGTAGTCAGATACTGCCTTAGTAGAAACAGTGTCCTTAAATATATTTTTATGTCACTATCATGCATTTTAATTTTATCTTCTCAACTATGAACTTCAGCACGTGTATTAGAAGCTGCAATTCATTGCATAATAGAAAGATTTAGGGGAATGATAATTAAGAAAAAAAACATTTGGCTATAGAAATGGAAAAAGAATTGACTTTATTTGTCAGGTTTTCCTTTTTCCAAGTCCAGAATTAGAAATGAACTTTTTTCCATTTGAAAGGATGTATTAACCATATAATGCCAGAGAGAGACTCCAAAGTGATGGAGTCTTTCTCTGGCATTATATGGTTAGTAAAAGTTAGTAATAGATATCAAAAGCACAAAATTTTATGCAGAAGATATTGCTGATATATGAACTATCATAATTCAGATTGACATGTTGAAGTTCAAATTGCTGTTTGTTTGGTATTCTGAGGTTCTTAACTTAACAAATTAAAAAACAACAAAGTAACAAACACTCACCTTGCCATGGACTTCATAACCTTCCACCAGGTTGAAAAAGTGCCATCACCCTGTCCTTTAGAGATTCACTTACAGTACAAGAATGCTTGCTGTCTTTAAAATCTGCGGTATTATTCAGACGGTAATTCTCAATAGTAATCATGGGTTATTTCCTTTCCAAGGAGGTTACATTTGCCTGTACTGATAAATGGACCCTCACGAATTAGGAAAACACTTGATTAAGCTCAATATTGTCATTCATTTTATTTCTCTGATGAATATTTGCCCTGGCTTGTGATTTTTCTTATTGCATAATTCAGTTTGTGGATGCTATTTAAAGCTTCTTAATTTGATTTTTCATGTTTTTATACTTCTTACTCTACCCGAAGATGAGTGCTTATGTTTGTATTTACTCTACTTATGCATTTTCCATTTTTTTAGGGAGAATGCGCACCAGTGAAATGGTAATTGAACGTGGACGTTACTGGGACTACTAATTTTCTTTAGTAATGAATGTTTTTACCAGTGAAAAATGTTGCCTACCCAGATCGGTATTAAAATATAAATTGACAATACGTTTAGCTGTAACCCCCCCCCCCCCCCCCCTTTTTTTTTTTTTAAAGTAGTGTGCTGTGTGTGCTGTGGTCATAAAGGAAACCAATGCGTTGTCTGCAAGTTAGATATTTCACGTGCAGACAACGCATTTGAACTCAGAGAGTCGCTGTTTACCAGCAGTGGAAACATACCTCCACCCATAGCTCTTGGTTTGTTAGTGTTAATGCAGTCTTGTCATTGTCAAACTGTCCCTTTGGGTGTGCTTTTGTCCACCATTCTCTGGAAATATTTTTCGATTATAACTGATGTGAAAAGAGCGCACTTGTTTTCGCACTGATACAGTTTGGACTGTTAAACGTTTTCGAGTGTTTTTCTTTGTATTTTTTGTCCAAAGATGGCACACAGTAGAAATTCGGTGGCGGGCCTGCTATACAGCTTTGCTTTCTTTCTTCAATCCTTTCACTTCGGCTATGGAGATGTGAGCTATTCTTTTCCCGAGGAAATGAAGACCGGATCTGTCATAGGAAATGTAGCAAGGGACCTCGGACTGAACGTGGGGGAATTATCTGTTCGAAAGGCCCGCATTGACAGCGATCTGAACCGTAAACGGTATTGTGACATAAATCCAAGCACTGGCGATTTAATTGTAGCTGAGAGGATTGATAGAGAGGCTCTTTGTGGCGAAAAGGCATCTTGCATCCTCAAATCTGAATTGGTCTTAGAGGCGCCACTTGTGTTACATCAAATTTCATTACAAATACAAGATATCAATGACAATCAACCTGTTTTTGCGAAAGATGAAATAAAAATAGAAATCAATGAATTGGCTGTAAAGGGATCCCGTTTCCGTATTTTGGAAGCACACGATCTCGATATTGGACAAAACGCTGTTCAAAGATATGTGTTGCAGACTAACAGTTATCTAGTGCTGAAAATGCAGACTAAATTAGATGGAGGCAGATTTGCTGAACTAGTGTTGCAAAAGGAATTAGATCGCGAGGAACAGCGGGAATTCCGATTACTGCTTACTGCATTGGATGGGGGCAGTCCTAAAAGAAGTGGCACGACTACCGTGCATGTAATTGTCTTAGACGCTAACGATAACGCTCCGGTTTTTAGTCAAGCTGTGTATAAAGCCAGTCTTCCTGAAAATTCTCCTTTATATACTGTAGTGGTTAAAGTGGCTGCAACTGATGCAGATGAAGGTCTAAATGGTAAGGTGACTTATGAGCTGAGTCGTATATCAGAGACTGGTAGAAGAGCATTTGATTTAAATCACATCACAGGAGAAATAAAGGTAATCGGACCTTTGGATTTTGAAGAAGAGTCCGTTTATGAAATGCGTGTAGATGCTAAAGACGGATATGGTCTTACCTCAGACTCAAAAGTAATAATTGAGCTGTCAGATGTAAATGACAACCCACCTGGCATTAGTTTAAAATCACTATCTAACTCCATACCCGAGAACGCGTCACCTGGTACAGAGGTGGGAATCATTAACGTGCAGGACAAAGACTCTGAGAATAACGGACAGGTCCGCTGCTCCATCCAGCAGGGTGTCCCCTTTAAGTTGGTTCCTTCTATTAAAAACTATTATTCTCTGGTGACCACAGGACAACTGGACCGTGAACTAGTATCTGATTACAACATTACAATCACTGCCACTGACGAGGGCTCTCCACCTCTGTCCTCCTCTAAAAGTGTTCAGTTATCTGTAGCTGACATCAACGACAACCCACCTGTGTTTGAGGAACAGTCGTACAGCGCATATGTGAGTGAGAATAACAAACCTGGCTCCACTTTATGTTCCGTTAGTGCTCGAGACCCCGACTGGAGACAGAACGGTACAGTGGTTTATTCTCTGTTAGCTGGTGAGGTGAACGGTGCCCCGGTGTCCTCATATCTGTCTGTGAACGGAGAAACGGGTGTGATCCACGCTGTGAGGTCGTTTGATTACGAACAGTTCAGGAGTTTTAAAGTCCACGTGATGGCCAGAGACAACGGTTCTCCTCCCCTCAGCAGCAACGTGACCGTGAGTGTGTTCATCTCAGATATGAATGACAACTCTCCTCAGATCCTGTACCCCTCCCCAGAGGGCAACTCCTTCATGACCGAGCTGGTCCCCAAAGCTGCACACGGAGGCTCTCTGGTGTCCAAAGTGATCGCGGTGGACTCAGACTCAGGACAGAACGCCTGGCTGTCCTATCAAATTGTCAAATCCACTGATCCGGGACTTTTTACCATTGGTGTCCACAGCGGAGAGATCAGGACACAGCGGGACATTTCTGAATCTGACAGCATGAAACAGAACCTTGTAGTGGCAGTGAAAGATAACGGACAGCCCTCTCTGTCTGCCACCTGTTCCATGTATTTACTTATTTCTGATAACTTGGCTGAGGTGCCAGAACTGAAGGATCTGTCTTTTAATGAGAGCAGTTCCAAACTGACCTCTTATCTGATCATCGCGCTGGTGTCTGTGTCCACGTTTTTCCTGACTTTCATCATCATCATCCTGGGTTTGAGATTTTGTCGCAGGAGAAAGCCCAGACTGTTGTTTGACGGAGCAGTTGCCATCCCCAGCGGTTATCTCCCTCCTAATTACACAGATGTTGATGGCACAGGAACTTTACGCAGCGCTTACAATTATGACGCGTACCTGACCACAGGTTCAAGAACCAGTGACTTTAAGTTTGTGACATCGTACAATGACAACACGCTGCCTGCTGACCAGACTCTGAAGAAAAGTCCATCAGACTTTGCTGAAATGTTTGATAATCCAGATGAGTCTGTAGAGGTAGGACACTTTTTTTAAAAAAAATAATCTAATTTAACGTTGCAGTGTAATGTTATGCACTTCAGCTACTTTCTTCTCAGTTTTTTAATCTTTTAGAGGTGTTGATTCATAGGAAGGCATTCACTGGCACGCATTTTCTTGATATTCCTTTTTTCGGCACAGCCCTTTTCAAGTGACTGATGTGCACGTTTTGTTTCCAAATGTCACTAGTTATGCAGTTATTTTACTGGCTTTTGCCATTTTAGAAAATATTAAATGATTAAAAAAATATTTTACGATTATTACTTGTCTGCAACTTGTTGAATTATAACTTTAGTCATGTTTAAGAGAAAATTGTCAGTCATCACAAATTGACATTCTGAAATACTGAGTGGTCAATAACATTTATCAATTTAATTATCAGTTAATTCTCTGTAGGACAGTGTGCCTAATAAGTCCATTGCTTGCTATTAGATGTGAAGTTCCACTAGCCAGTTTGATATTTTGAATGTAATTCGTGTAATCACGAGGTCGTTAAACTTGTACTTGTGCTACAGATGAAATGTTTTAAAAATAATTTTAGTACATTTATAGAAACTGTTGTTAAGTGGTGTTTACTAACTACGTTTAACACACGTCACATTTACTTAATTGATGGAAAAATAAACAAATTCTCTCTCAAATTTCAAGAACACTTAGAATATTGATTCGTTTTGTCCGTGTAAATTGTGTGTCTGCTGCAAACGCCTATTAGATGTTGTAGTTCCAGGCGTTTTTTAATCATCAAACAATAGACTAAATAAAATTATTATTCTTTTATTCTTCGTTAAAATGTCTTTCACTCATTTTCTATGCCTTATGATTAAACACCCTGTTTTTTTCTTTTGCGGCACTTTAGATTCTCCAATAAATATTCGTTTTCTAAAAATATAGGACTAGTTTTATTTTAATGTGTTTTTTGAAAAGTCCATCATGTTGTCACTTTCAGAAAACGTAAATGAGGGATGTATGTATGTCTTTTCCTCACCCTTGAAGCGCTGTCTGTGGTGCTGAATGAAACTTTGCGCTTTTTTGTACTTTAACACAAAATCAAAGTCCAAACATGCAGGAAAAATCGGTTTCTTTTGGGAATTAAAATTGGCAACAAAACGATTACGGTGGTCGTTGTGGCTGTAACTGTGGCATTTTATACTAGCTTATAACATGTTTATTTGTAATATCTCAAATTAACTCACAGCGTCGCTGCTCACTAGCAGATATGAAGAGGTTCAATTCCCCACCCACTACCAACGAAGATATTAGTCTAAAACTAGAGCTACCATTGTTGTAGTCGCGGTATACGCTGTTTTGTTATCACTTTGTGTAATATTCCCAGCGGAAGGGGCATTTTTATATTCGTGTCTTTTTTGGGTGAAAAATGGCCCTAAAAAGACAAGCCTCGCTCTGTTTTGTGTTCGGCTTTGCTCTGTTTTTCGAGATAACCGCTGCGGACCTTAGCTATTCTGCACCGGAGGAGATGAGACCGGGATCCATTGTTGGGAATATTGCCAAGGATCTCGGCCTGGAAGTAGCAAAATTGTTCACTCGTAAAGCCCGGATTGATACAGAGGAAAACTACCAACATTACTGCGACATTGACCTCAAGACTGGAAATTTTGTCATCAGGGAGAAGATTGACAGGGAGGAGCTGTGCGGGGAGAGGCTTTCGTGCATGCTTAAATTTGAATTAGTCGTGGAGAGCCCTTTGGAGCTGCACCGTATTTCACTGCTTATTCTGGATGTAAACGACAATTCACCAGTTTTCCCCAAAGATACAGTTAAGTTGGAAATAAGAGAATCAGCAGATAAAGGAGCTCGATACCGCGTCAATGAAGCACATGATGTAGATATTGGGCAGAACGCAGTCAAACAATACAGTTTACAAAAGAATGACCATTTTGTTTTATCTGTTCGAGAAGATGCTGATGGGACTAAGAGCATCGAGCTGGTGCTAGATAAAGAGCTAGACCGCGAAAAGGAGCACGATTTAAATTTTATCCTGACTGCAGTCGATGGTGGAAATCCACAGAGGTCAGGAAGTGCCGTTATATACGTTACTGTGTTGGATGCTAACGATAACGCGCCAGTGTTTGACCAGGCCGTTTACAAAGCCAATCTACCTGAAAATTCAAATCTTAACACTTTAGTTGTAATTGTAAGCGCAACTGATGCAGATGAGGGAGTGAACGGAGAGGTGTCGTACGAATTTAATCGCATCACAGAAAGAGCTAAAAAGGTTTTTTCACTGGACAGTAAAACAGGAGAGATAAAGGTCACAGGAATGCTTGATTTTGAGACAAATTCAAAATATGAGATGCGTATAGAGGCCAAAGATGGTTATGGGCTTTCATCCGACGCTAAAGTAATGATCGATATCACCGATGTTAATGACAATGCACCAGTAATATATATAAAGTCATTGATAAACCCCGCTGCAGAGAACGTGCCACCTGGTACAGAGGTGGGCATCATTAACGTGCAGGACAGAGACTCTGAGAATAACGGACAGGTCCGCTGCTCCATCCAGCAGGGTTTCCCCTTTAAGTTGGTTCCTTCTATTAAAAACTATTATTCTCTGGTGACCACAGGACAACTGGACCGTGAACTAGTGTCTGATTACAACATTACAATCACTGCCACTGACGAGGGCTCTCCACCTCTGTCCTCCTCTAAAAGTGTTCAGTTATCTGTAGCTGACATCAACGACAACCCACCTGTGTTTGAGGAACAGTCGTACAGCGCATATGTGAGTGAGAATAACAAACCGGGCTCCACTTTATGTTCCGTTAGTGCTCGAGACCCCGACTGGAGACAGAACGGTACAGTGGTTTATTCTCTGTTAGCTGGTGAGGTGAACGGTGCCCCGGTGTCCTCCTATCTGTCTGTGAACGGAGACACGGGTGTGATCCACGCTGTGAGGTCGTTTGATTATGAACAGTTCAGGAGTTTTAAAGTCCACGTGATGGCCAGAGACAACGGTTCTCCTCCCCTCAGCAGCAACGTGACCGTGAGTGTGTTCATCTCAGATGTGAATGACAACTCTCCTCAGATCCTGTACCCCTCCCCAGAGGGCAACTCATTCATGACCGAGCTGGTCCCCAAAGCTGCACACGGAGGCTCTCTGGTGTCCAAAGTGATCGCGGTGGACGCAGACTCCGGACAGAATGCCTGGCTGTCCTATCAAATTGTCAAATCCACTGATCCGGGACTTTTTACCATTGGTGTCCACAGCGGAGAGATCAGGACACAGCGGGACATTTCTGAATCTGACAGCACGAAACAGAACCTTGTAGTGGCAGTGAAAGATAACGGACAGCCCTCTCTGTCTGCCACCTGTTCCATGTATTTACTTATTTCTGATAACTTGGCTGAGGTGCCAGAACTGAAGGATCTGTCTTATAATGAGAGCAATTCCAAACTGACCTCTTATCTGATCATCGCGCTGGTGTCTGTGTCCACCTTTTTTCTGACTTTCATCATCATCATCCTGGGTTTGAGGTTTTGTCGCAGGAGAAAGCCCAGACTGTTGTTTGACGGAGCAGTTGCCATCCCCAGCGGTTATCTCCCTCCTAATTACGCAGATGTTGATGGCACAGGAACTTTACGCAGCACTTACAATTATGACGCGTACCTGACCACAGGTTCAAGAACCAGTGATTTTAAGTTTGTGACATCATACAATGACAACACGCTGCCCGCTGATCAGACTCTGAAGAAAAGTCCATCAGATTTTCTCGAGGCTTTTGGGGAGTCTGACGACCCTCCCCAGGTAAGAAAAGACTGAAATAAGCATTTTTTGACAAACGTGTGATGTCAATCTCTACATGGTATTAGCCAATTTTGAGCAAACGTCTATTTCAGTTACAGATTTTTTTAATGCTATTATATCAACTGTTCTTAACTAACATTTATGAAATGAAAACCTTTAGCTCACACCCCATTCACAATTAACTTGCCAGAACATATTGTCAGAAAATATTCAACCATTATTATTATATTTTAAATCTTCTTCTGCACTATATTTTATTTTTTTAATCAAGTCTCAAGCTACGTGGCAGAGGTTGTAAATGAAATTGTCGCCAGTGACACTTGATTTGTCTTTTACAGCTGAAGTTTCACAGTTAGCCCTGTTTTAAAAACTGACTGCTCCCATGTTCCATTCAGAAATTACTAATTACTACTTATTAGAATTTGTTTTGTATTTGCTTTCTGTATATTTTATGTTATAACTTATCACATTTTACAACAATAGAATGCAGATCTTAAAGATGTATAGTACTGTCTTATGAGCATAAATAAGTTTTTCTGCAATCAACCCTTATTTCTTTTCTATCAGATCAGTTTTCTTTTAGGCGTTGTTGCTCCACTGGCATCAATTTACTGATTTATCTAATAACTTAGTATGTTATATGTCAATCAGAAATAAAAAATAATATCATTTAAAATGTTGTAACATACTGACAAAGATTGTATTTTTCTTTTATACAAACTGAGCGTAAGGACTCGTTTGAGTAGACTCTGTCCATGGTGCTGAATACATAGAAGGCAACCATACGGAAAGTAGTTTGGAGACAAATTTTACATGCTGCTATTTTCATTAAAATGTACTTGCAGAGAAAATGTTAAGTTTAATCGTAGTTTAAACTAAATAACACAATATTGCAATTTTGTAGATAAATGCAAAATACTGCGTTCACTGGCGTTAAAACAACGTTATAAGTGTGCACTGCAACATGGTTTTACTTACTTCCATCACAGCACTTAACAGATTCTTTGATCCTAGCAGAAACTGTGGCTGTAGTTACTTGCTTTAATGAAATTAATACAATTTAATATATTAAGGTGCTTAATTGTGTTTATATGGGAAATAGTTGCATGACGTCATTAACCTGTCAATCTGGTATTTTACCAGATGTTCTGTCTGAAATGAACACATCGTGTCGCTGTCTACCAGATTACTTTGAAACATTGTAACGTCAACGCCATCGTCTCCGACCATTGTTCCTGCGCTTTGTGTTGGAAGGAACCATTGGATTGCAGTGCTGATTTCTGTATTTGGATTTGTTTAATTCACTCCATCGCAAACGCGTTCGAGAGGTGAACTAACTCCGTTGTATCTTTTCTTTGCTGGCGGATGTTTCTGTTTTTGTAATTATGGAATACGGTGGATTTTTAGAGTCTGGCCTGATTACCCTCTTTGTCGTCTGTATACTTGCGCTGCAATCCGTGTGTACTGAAGTAAGCTATTCTATCCAAGAGGAGCTGAAACCAGGAACTGTCTTTGGAAATATAGCTAAGGATCTCGGTCTGGATATTACTACATTGTCATCTCGCAAGGCCCGTGTTGACGCAGAAGGCGATAACGAACGATTTTGTGCCGTTAGTTTACAAACGGGAGATTTGAGCGTTGCCGAGCAGCTTGACAGAGAGAGTCTTTGTGGCACGAAACCGTCATGCATTTTAATCCAGGAACTTGTACTGGAGAATCCTTTAGAACTACATCGTATAAATCTACACGTTCAAGATATAAACGACAACTCTCCACAATTCAAAAGAAATTCAATTAAAATGGAAATAAGTGAGTCAGCAGAAAAGGGGACTCGTTTCCGAATAGAGGGCGCGCACGATGCGGATATAGGCAAAAATTCTGTTCAGAGGTACAGTCTACAAAAAAATGATAACTTTATTTTAATGGTTGATGCAAACAACGTCGAGCTTGTTCTTGATCACAAACTCGACAGAGAAACACAGCGAGAGATTAATTTACCTCTCACAGCTGTTGATGGTGGTTCACCACAGAGATCAAGCACTGTTATGATACATGTCACCGTACTGGATGCTAATGATAATGCTCCAGTATTCAGCCAAGCCGTCTATAAAGCCAGCATACCCGAAAACTCTCCTCTTAATACTGTAGTGGTTAGAGTCAGCGCTACAGATGCTGATGAGGGAGTGAATGGCGAGGTGTCCTATGACTTTGGCCATGTATCAGATATCGATGAAAAGGTGTTTTCTATTGATTTTAAAACTGGCGAAATCAGAGTAATTGGTACAACTGATTTTGAGAAAAAGAATGCATTTGAACTGCCAGTCATAGCCAATGACGGTCTGGGATTAAGTTCGTCTTCAAAAGTTTACATAGAGCTAACTGATGAAAATGATAACGCCCCTGTAGTTTATTTAAAATCACTGTCTAATCCCATACCCGAGAACGCGCCAACTGGTACAGAGGTGGGCATCATTAACGTGCAGGACAGAGACTCTGAGAATAACCGACAGGTCCGCTGCTCCATCCAGCAGGGTGTCCCCTTTAAGTTGGTTCCTTCTATTAAAAACTATTATTCTCTGGTGAGCACAGGACAACTGGACCGCGAACTAGTGTCTGATTACAACATTACAATCACTGCCACTGACGAGGGCTCTCCACCTCTATCATCCTCTAAAAGTGTTCAGTTATCTGTAGCTGACATCAACGACAACCCACCTGTGTTTGAGGAACAGTCGTACAGCGCATATGTGAGTGAGAATAACAAACCGGGCTCCACTTTATGTTCCGTTAGTGCTCGAGACCCCGACTGGAGACAGAACGGTACAGTGGTTTATTCTCTGTTAGCTGGTGAGGTGAACGGTGCCCCGGTGTCCTCCTATCTGTCTGTGAACGGAGACACGGGTGTGATCCACGCTGTGAGGTCGTTTGATTATGAACAGTTCAGGAGTTTTAAAGTCCACGTGATGGCCAGAGACAACGGTTCTCCTCCTCTCAGCAGCAACGTGACCGTGAGTGTGTTCATCTCAGATGTGAATGACAACTCTCCTCAGATCCTATACCCCTCCCCAGAGGGCAACTCCTTCATGACCGAGCTGGTCCCCAAAGCTGCACACGGAGGCTCTCTGGTGTCCAAAGTGATCGCGGTGGACTCAGACTCCGGACAGAACGCCTGGCTGTCCTATCAAATAGTCAAATCCACTGATCCGGGACTTTTTACTATTGGTGTCCACAGCGGAGAGATCAGGACACAGCGGGACATTTCTGAATCTGACAGCATGAAACAGAACCTTGTAGTGGCAGTGAAAGATAACGGACAGCCCTCTCTGTCTGCCACCTGTTCCATGTATTTACTTATTTCTGATAACTTGGCTGAGGTGCCAGAACTGAAGGATCTGTCTTTTAATGAGAGCAGTTCCAAACTGACCTCTTATCTGATCATCTCGCTGGTGTCTGTGTCCACGTTTTTTCTGACTTTCATCATCATCATCCTGGGTTTGAGATTTTGTCGCAGGAGGAAGCCCAGACTGTTGTTTGACGGAGCAGTTGCCATCCCCAGCGGTTATCTCCCTCCTAATTACGCAGATGTTGATGGCACAGGAACTTTACGCAGCGCTTACAATTATGACGCGTACCTGACCACAGGTTCAAGAACCAGTGACTTTAAGTTTGTGACATCATACAATGAGAACACGCTGCCTGCTGACCAGACTCTGAAGAAAAGTCCATCAGACTTTGCTGAAATGTTTGATAATCCAGATGAGTCTGTAGAGGTAGGACACTTTTTTTTTTAAAATAATCTAATTTAACGTTGCAGTGTAATGTTATGCACTTCAGCTACTTTCTTCTCAGTTTTTAAATCTTTTAGAGGTGTTGATTTATAGGAAGGCATTCACTGGCACGCATTTTCTTGATATTCCATTTTTTGGCACAGCCCTTTTCAAGTGACTGATGTGCACGTTTTGTTTCCAAATGTCACTAGTTATGAAGTTATTTTACTGGCTTTTGCCATTTTAAAAAATATTAAATGAATAAAAATTATTTTACGATTATTACTTGTCTGCAACTTGTTTTAGTCATGTTTAAGAGAAAATTGTCAGTCATCACAAATTGACATTCTGAAATACTGAGTGGTCAATAACATTTATCAATTTAATTATCAGTTAATTTTCTGTAGGACAGTGCGCCTAATAAGTCCATTGCTTGCTGTTAGATGTGAAGTTCCACTAGCCAGTTTGATATTTTGAATGTAATTCGTGTAATCACGAGGTCGTTTAAACTTGTACTTGTGCTACAGATGAAATGTTTTAAAAATAATTTTAGTACATTTATAGAAACTGTTGTTAAGTGGTGTTTACTAACTACGTTTAACACACGTCACATTTACTTAATTAATGGAAAAATAAACAAATTCTCTCTCAAATTTCAAGAACACTTAGAATATTGATTAGTTTTGTCCGTGTAAATTGTGTGTCTGCTGCAAACGCCTATTAGATGTTGTAGTTCCAGGCGTTTTTTAATCACCAAACAATAGACTAAATAAAATTATTATTCTTTTATTCTTCGTTAAAATGTCTTTCACTCATTTTCTATGCCTGATGATTAAACACCCTGTTTTTTTCTTTTGCGGCACTTTAGATTCTCCAATAAATATTCGTTTTCTAAAAATATAGGACTAGTGTTATTTTAATGTGTTTTTTGAAAAGTCCATCATGTTGTCACTTTCAGAAAATTTAAATGAGGGATGTATGTATGTCTTTTCCTCACCCTTGAAGCGCTGTCTGTGGTGCTGAATGAAACTTTGTGCTTTTTTGTACTTTAACACAAAATCAAAGTCCAAACATGCAGGAAAAATCGGTTTCTTTTGTGAATTAAAATTGGCAACAAAACGATTACGGTGGTCGTTGTGGCTGTAACTGTGGCATTTTATACTAGCTTATAACATGTTTATTTGTAATATCTCAAATTAACTCACAGCGTCGCTGCTCACTAGCAGATATGAAGAGGTTCAATTCCCCACCCACTACCAACGAAGATATTAGTCTAAAACTAGAGCTACCATTGTTGTAGTCGCGGTATACGCTGTTTTGTTATCACTTTGTGTAATATTCCCAGCGGAAGGGGCATTTTTGTATTCGTGTCTTTTTTGGGTGAAAAAATGGCCCTAAAAAGACAAGCCTCGCTCTGTTTTGTGTTCGGCTTTGCTCTGTTTTTCGAGATAACCGCTGCGGACCTCAGCTATTCTGCACCGGAGGAGATGAGACCGGGATCCATTGTTGGGAATATTGCCAAGGATCTCGGCCTGGAAGTAGCAAAATTGTTCACTCGTAAAGCCCGGATTGATACAGAGGAAAACTACCAACATTACTGCGACATTGACCTCAAGACTGGAAATTTTGTCATCAGGGAGAAGATTGACAGGGAGGAGCTGTGCGGGGAGAGGCTTTCGTGCATGCTTAAATTTGAATTAGTCGTGGAGAGCCCTTTGGAGCTGCACCGTATTTCACTGCTTATTCTGGATGTAAACGACAATTCACCAGTTTTCCCTAAAGATACAGTTAAGTTGGAAATAACAGAATCAGCAGTTAAAGGAGCTCGATACCGCGTCAATGAAGCACATGATGTAGATATTGGGCAGAACGCAGTCAAACAATACAGTTTACAAAAGAATGACCATTTTGTTTTATCTGTTCGAGAAGATGCTGATGGGACTAAGAGCATCGAGCTGGTGCTAGATAAAGAGCTAGACCGCGAAAAGGAGCACGATTTAAATTTTATCCTGACTGCAGTCGATGGTGGAAATCCACAGAGGTCAGGAAGTGCCGTTATATACGTTACTGTGTTGGATGCTAACGATAACGCGCCAGTGTTTGACCAGGCCGTTTACAAAGCCAATCTACCTGAAAATTCAAATCTTAACACTTTAGTTGTAATTGTAAGCGCAACTGATGCAGATGAGGGAGTGAACGGAGAGGTGTCGTACGAATTTAATCGCATCACAGAAAGAGCTAAAAAGTTTTTTTCACTGGACAGTAAAAC
Organism: Perissodus microlepis; assembly: GCF_051167445.1. Lineage (NCBI taxonomy): Eukaryota > Metazoa > Chordata > Actinopteri > Cichliformes > Cichlidae > Perissodus > Perissodus microlepis. The sequence goes on from NC_140462.1 coordinate 11,883,399, forward strand.
AGGAGAGATAAAGGTCACAGGAATGCTTGATTTTGAGACAAATTCAAAATATGAGATGCGTATAGAGGCCAAAGATGGTTATGGGCTTTCATCCGACGCTAAAGTAATGATCGATATCACCGATGTTAATGACAATGCACCAGTAATATATATAAAGTCACTAATGAACCCACCTGCAGAGAACGTGCCGCCTGGTACAGAGGTGGGCATCATTAACGTGCAGGACAGAGACTCTGAGAATAACGGACAGGTCCGCTGCTCCATCCAGCAGGGTGTCCCCTTTAAGTTGGTTCCGTCTATTAAAAACTATTATTCTCTGGTCACCACGGGACAACTGGACCGTGAACTAGTATCTGATTACAACATTACAATCACTGCCACTGACGAGGGCTCTCCACCTCTGTCCTCTTCTAAAAGTGTTCAGTTATCTGTAGCTGACATCAACGACAACCCACCTGTGTTTGAGGAACAGTCGTACAACGCATATGTGAGTGAGAATAACAAACCGGGCTCCACTTTATGTTCCGTTAGTGCTCGAGACCCCGACTGGAGACAGAACGGTACAGTGGTTTATTCTCTGTTAGCTGGTGAGGTGAACGGTGCCCCGGTGTCCTCCTATCTGTCTGTGAACGGAGACACGGGTGTGATCCACGCTGTGAGGTCGTTTGATTATGAACAGTTCAGGAATTTTAAAGTCCACGTGATGGCCAGAGACAACGGTTCTCCTCCTCTCAGCAGCAACGTGACCGTGAGTGTGTTCATCTCAGACGTGAATGACAACTCTCCTCAGATCTTGTACCCCTCCCCGGAGGGCAATTCCTTCATGACCGAGCTGGTCCCCAAAGCTGCACACGGAGGCTCTCTGGTGTCCAAAGTGATCGCGGTGGACGCAGACTCAGGACAGAACGCTTGGTTGTCCTATCATATAGTCAAATCCACTGATTCAGGACTTTTTACTATTGGTGTCCACAGCGGAGAGATCAGGACACAGCGGGACATTTCTGAATCTGACAGCATGAAACAGAACCTTGTAGTGGCAGTGAAAGATAACGGACAGCTCTCCCTGTCTGCCACCTGTTCCATGTATTTACTCATTTCTGATAACTTGGCGGAAGTGCCAGAACTGAAGGATCTGTCTTATAATGAGAGCAATTCCAAACTGACATCTTATCTGATCATTGCGCTGGTGTCTGTGTCCACATTTTTCCTGACTTTCATCATCATCATCCTGGGTTTGAGGTTTTGTCGCAGGAGAAAGCCAAGATTGTTGTTTGATGGAGCAGTCGCCATCCCCAGCGGTTATCTCCCTCCTAATTACGCAGATGTTGATGGCACAGGAACTTTACGCAGCACTTACAATTATGATGCGTACCTGACCACAGGTTCAAGAACCAGTGACTTTAAGTTTGTGACATCATACAATGACAACACGCTGCCTGCTGACCAGACTCTGAAGAAAAGTCCATCAGATTTTCTCGAGGCTTTTGGGGAGTCGGACGACCCTCCCCAGGTAAGAAAAGACTGAAATAAGCTTAATTTTGACAAATGTGTGATGTCAATCTCTACATGGTATTTGCCAATTTCGAGCAACCGTCTATTTCAGTTACATTTTTTTAAATGCTATTATATCAAATGTTCTTAACTAACATTCATCAAAGGAAAACATTTAGTTAACACCCCCATTCACAATTAACTTGCCAGAACATATTGTCAGAAAATACTCAACGATTATTATTATATTTTTAATCTTCTTATCTATCAGATCAGTTTTCTGTTAGGTGTTGTTGCTCCACTGGCATCAGTTTTATCTAATAACTTAGTATGTTATATGTCAATTAGAAATAGTGGAATTATATTGTTTTGTCTTCCTAATATTTTTCTCTTTGAAAGATGAAAAAGTTTAACTGTCTACTTTTTAGAACGCCATCCCTTCTTTAAGATGTTACTTGTTTTCCTTTCAGCAATGGATCATCTTCAGATTAATTATTATTGCACTCTCAGTAGATAATTATCTGAGTAATAACTCACTTTGAACACATACCGTAAGGCCATAAACAGACATAACAAAAGCCAACAGGATTCTCCCAGAAAGCTTTAGCTCATCTGTTTATGGAGAAATATTTAAAACAATAGTCATTGTGCTTTCAGAGGAGGATCATTGGTTAATACAAGTATATTGTGTTTCTTTTTTGGCAAGTCTGCTAAAATTGCCCTATAGCTACATGCATCCCTTGAATAGTTTGATTCCAAGTTAGTACAGTATTCCAACTTTATTAAAGTTATGTTTTAACTGCGACCAACAGTAATGTGCATGCTCTTTGGACTAGAGGTGCTGCCATATGACTAGTGATTTGTTACTTTGACTTTTCTTCATTTAAAATGTTGTAACATACTGACAAAGATTGTATTTTTCTTTTATACAAACTGAGCGTAAGGACTTGTTTGAGTAGACTCTGTCCATGGTGCTGAACACATAGAAGGCAACCATACGGAAAGTAGTTTGGAGACAAATTTTGCATGCTGCTATTTTCATTAAAATTTACTTGCAGAGAAAATGTTAAGTGTAATCGCAGTTTAAACTAAATAACACAATATTGAAATTTTGTAGATAAATGCAAAATACTGCGTTCACTGGCGTTAAAACAACGTTATAAGTGTGCACTGCAACATGGTTTTACTTACTTCCATCACAGCACTTAACAGATTCTTTGATCCTAGCAGAAACTGTGGCTGTAGATACTTGCTTTAATGAAATTAATACAATTTAATATATTAAGGTGCTTAATTGTGTTTATATGGGAAATAGTTGCATGACGTCATTAACCTGTCAATCTGGTATTTTACCAGATGTTCTGTCTGAAATGAACACATCGTGTCGCTGTCTACCAGATTACTTTGAAACATTGTAACGTCAACGCCATCGTCTCCACCCATTGTTCCTGCGCTTTGTGTTGGAAGGAACCATTGGATTGCAGTGCTGATTTCTGTATTTGGATTTGTTTAATTCACTCCATCGCAAACGCGTTCGAGAGGTGAACTAACTCCGTTGTATCTTTTCTTTGCTGGCGGATGTTTCTGTTTTTGTAATTATGGAATACGGTGGATTTTTAGAGTCTGGCCTGATTACCCTCTTTGTCGTCTGTATACTTGCGCTGCAATCCGTGTGTACTGAAGTAAGCTATTCTATCCAAGAGGAGCTGAAACCAGGAACTGTCTTTGGAAATATAGCTAAGGATCTCGGTCTGGATATTACTACATTGTCATCTCGCAAGGCCCGTGTTGACGCAGAAGGAGATAACGAACGATTTTGTGCCGTTAGTTTACAAACGGGAGATTTGAGCGTTGCCGAGCAGCTTGACAGAGAGAGTCTTTGTGGCACGAAACCGTCATGCATTTTAATCCAGGAACTTGTACTGGAGAATCCTTTAGAACTACATCGTATAAATCTACACGTTCAAGATATAAACGACAACTATCCACAATTCAAAAGAAATTCCATTAAAATGGAAATAAGGGAGTCAGCAGAAAAGGGGACTCGTTTCCGAATAGAGGGCGCGCACGATGCGGATATAGGCAAAAATTCTGTCCAGAGGTACAGTCTACAAAAAAATGATAACTTTATTTTAATGGTTGATGCAAACAACGTCGAGCTTGTTCTTGATCACAAACTCGACAGAGAAACACAGCGAGAGATTAATTTACCTCTCACAGCTGTTGATGGTGGTTCACCACAGAGATCAAGCACTGTTATGATACATGTCACCGTACTGGATGCTAATGATAATGCTCCAGTATTCAGCCAAGCTGTCTATAAAGCCAGCATACCCGAAAACTCTCCTCTTAATACTGTAGTGGTTAGAGTCAGCGCTACAGATGCTGATGAGGGAGTGAATGGCGAGGTGTCCTATGACTTTGGCCATGTATCAGATATCGATGAAAAGGTGTTTTCTATTGATTTTAAAACTGGCGAAATCAGAGTAATTGGTACAACTGATTTTGAGAAAAAGAATGCATTTGAACTGCCAGTCATAGCCAATGACGGTCTGGGATTAAGTTCGTCTTCAAAAGTTTACATAGAGCTAACTGATGAAAATGATAACGCCCCTGTAGTTTATTTAAAATCACTGTCTAATCCCATACCCGAGAACGCGCCAACTGGTACAGAGGTGGGCATCATTAACGTGCAGGACAGAGACTCTGAGAATAACCGACAGGTCCGCTGCTCCATCCAGCAGGGTGTCCCCTTTAAGTTGGTTCCTTCTATTAAAAACTATTATTCTCTAGTGAGCACAGGACATCTGGACCGCGAACTAGTGTCTGATTACAACATTACAATCACTGCCACTGACGAGGGCTCTCCACCTCTATCATCCTCTAAAAGTGTTCAGTTATCTGTAGCTGACATCAACGACAACCCACCTGTGTTTGAGGAACAGTCGTACAGCGCATATGTGAGTGAGAATAACAAACCGGGCTCCACTTTATGTTCCGTTAGTGCTCGAGACCCCGACTGGAGACAGAACGGTACAGTGGTTTATTCTCTGTTAGCTGGTGAGGTGAACGGTGCCCCGGTGTCCTCCTATCTGTCTGTGAACGGAGACACGGGTGTGATCCACGCTGTGAGGTCGTTTGATTATGAACAGTTCAGGAGTTTTAAAGTCCACGTGATGGCCAGAGACAACGGTTCTCCTCCTCTCAGCAGCAACGTGACCGTGAGTGTGTTCATCTCAGATGTGAATGACAACTCTCCTCAGATCCTGTACCCCTCCCCAGAGGGCAACTCCTTCATGACCGAGCTGGTCCCCAAAGCTGCACACGGAGGCTCTCTGGTGTCCAAAGTGATCGCGGTGGACGCAGACTCCGGACAGAACGCCTGGCTGTCCTATCAAATAGTCAAATCCACTGATCCAGGACTTTTTACCATTGGTGTCCACAGCGGAGAGATCAGGACACAGCGGGACATTTCTGACTCTGACAGCATGAAACAGAACCTTGTAGTGGCAGTGAAAGATAACGGACAGCCCTCTCTGTCTGCCACCTGTTCCATGTATTTACTTATTTCTGATAACTTGGCTGAGGTGCCAGAACTGAAGGATCTGTCTTATAATGAGAGCAATTCCAAACTGACCTCTTATCTGATCATTGCGCTGGTGTCTGTGTCCACGTTTTTTCTGACTTTCATCATCATCATCCTGGGTTTGAGGTTTTGTCGCAGGAGAAAGCCCAGATTGTTGTTTGACGGAGCAGTTGCCATCCCCAGCGGTTATCTCCCTCCTAATTACGCAGATGTTGATGGCACAGGAACTTTACGCAGCACTTACAATTATGATGCGTACCTGACCACAGGTTCAAGAACCAGTGATTTTAAATATGTGACATCATACAATGACAACACGCTGCCTGCTGACCAGACTCTGAAGAAAAGTCCATCAGATTTTCTCGAGGCTTTTGGGGAGTCTGACGACCCTCCTCAGGTAAGAATACCACGTTGACGTCATTACACCTACGTCATTCCAAAAAAATTCAACCCTTCTTCCGAAACACATCTTCGGTGTTATTTTCTTTCAATCAAATTAACTATTTTCATAAAACTTTTTTTTCATAGATGAAAATATTGTATATTACTGTACGCATGAACTTGAGTTAGTAAAGCTCCGAATAACATCATTAACCGAGAATTTTACTACAAATTCGTCGTTTTTGTTTTAATATCAGTTCATGTCATTGGCCTTATTTCAACTGAATGAATATATTAATTAATTAATCAAGAAAAAAGAAACAAAAAATCACAGCGATAAACGATACGAAATCCTGCACATTGAATACTGGATTTTTCACTGTGGATGTTCCTAAGGTTCAACTCTTAGTTTGGTAGAGCGAATACCTGTAAAGGTTTGCCTTCATACATCATAAAACTCCGTTCTGTTTGTTGTGATTATTATTAGAATTTTTTCTTGAATTTACTCACAGTCAAATATGTTGTGTTAATTATTCAACGAAATCCTGCAGTTGGATTTACCCATTCTTTAAAAATAAACAAATTAATTAAGCAAAACAAAATACTTTGCAGAATAATTTAATATAATAATGAGAAAAAAATATATTTTTTCCTTCATAATAGTTTCGACTTTTGTTACAGAGCTGAATTGGGTATTCAGCAACTCTTTCTTTTAGGCTGAATTTTTGCTTGGATGTTGTGTCAGGTTGACGCTTTCAGTTATGAATTTTTACAGGTTTTTGCCCAATTACATTTATAAACAAGAAATACATGTTTGTAGCAACAGTATCATACAATCTAGTACTACATTTTATTGCTAACATACCGTGGGGTAGACGGCATTGAACAGATAAAACAGAACCGAATTAACCCATAGAAAGCGCCTTTTGTCGTCTGTCATTCTTCTCGGGATGAAGTCTCTTTCGATTAGCTAAGTTTCTTGCTTTTCGTCAACTTGAGGCTATTTTGTAATCCTTGTAGGATGCAGTGAGTGTCGCTGTCTACCAATCGAAAATTGTAAAACAGGCTACAGATGAGACAATCAAGCGTCTCCACCCACAGTGTTAAAGCTTATTGTTTGCCACTGCACTGTACTCCTTGGATTACTCGCACATGAACACATGATTTTGTGTTTCTGAGGAATGCTAACCACCTCCTTCTTTTTCATTCAATTTATTTTTTGAGTGATGGCATATTTCGTGTTTTCGGTGAACCTTGTCTGCACTTTCATGTGTTTTCTTCTGGCAGTAGAGCTGTGTTGTGGCGATGTGAGCTATTCTTTCCCCGAGGAAATGAAACAAGGATCGGTGATTGGAAACATAGCCAAGGACCTTGGGCTTCAAGTAAGCAGTCTTTCCGCTCGGAAGGCTCGGATTGCTCTCGAAGGAAACCGTAAACGTTACTGCGAGATAAACGTTGATGCTGGAGAACTGGTTGTTGGTGATCGGATTGATCGAGAGGAGCTATGTGGAGCTAAGGTTTCTTGCAATTTAAAATGTGAACTAGTACTCGAAGATCCACTCGAATCGTACCGGATATCTTTGCAAATTCAGGATGTAAATGACAATCCACCAGTTTTTGTTAAAGACGTCGTTAAATTGGATATTGGTGAATTAGCTCCGAAAGGTTCTCGCTACAGAATAAATGCAGCACGCGATGCAGACATAGGACAAAATGCTGTTCAAAATTACATTTTGCAAAGGAATAATTATTTTGCTCTGAACGTACTAACGAATGCCGTCGGCACAAAATACAGCGAGTTAGTTTTAGACAGGGAATTAGATCGCGAAGAGCAGCAAGATGTGGCTTTATTGCTGACAGCCGTCGATGGCGGTAATCCTCCGAAATCAGGCACAGCAGTCATTAAAATCACCGTACTGGATGCTAATGATAACGCCCCAGTTTTCACTCATACAATCTATGAGGCTTCTCTTCCTGAAAACTCCCCTATAGATACAGTAGTTGCAACAGTGAGTGCTACAGATGCAGATGAAGGAGTTAATGGTGAAGTAACATATGAATTCAGCGGAATAAGTGATATAGCAAAGGAAATATTTTCTTTAAATGAAAATACCGGCGAAATTATACTCGCAAGAAATGTTGATTATGAAGAAGAGTCGAAGTTTGAAATGCTAATTGAAGGGAAAGATGGTTATGGCCTTTCTACAGAAACAAAAGTTGTAATAGATATAACTGACGTCAATGATAACGCCCCAGTCATCCATATCAGTTCGTTATCAAACCGCATACCCGAGAGCATATCATCGGGTGCAGAGGTGGGCATCATTCATGTGCAGGATGCAGACTCTGGGAAAAATCAACAGGTCCGCTGCACCATCCAGCAGGGTGTCCCCTTTAAGTTGGTTCCATCTATTAAAAACTATTATTCTCTGGTGACCACAGGACAACTGGACCGTGAACTAGTGTCTGATTACAACATTACAATCACTGCCACTGACGAGGGCTCTCCACCTCTGTCCTCTTCTAAAAGTGTTCAGTTATCTGTAGCTGACATCAACGACAACCCACCTGTGTTTGAGGAACAGTCGTACAACGCATATGTGAGTGAGAATAACAAACCGGGCTCCACTTTATGTTCCGTTAGTGCTCGAGACCCCGACTGGAGACAGAACGGTACAGTGGTTTATTCTCTGTTAGCTGGTGAGGTGAACGGTGCCCCGGTGTCCTCCTATCTGTCTGTGAACGGAGACACGGGTGTGATCCACGCTGTGAGGTCGTTTGATTATGAACAGTTCAGGAGTTTTAAAGTCCACGTGATGGCAAGAGACAACGGTTCTCCTCCCCTCAGCAGCAACGTGACCGTGAGTGTGTTCATCTCAGATGTGAATGACAACTCTCCTCAGATCCTGTACCCCTCCCCAGAGGGCAACTCATTCATGACCGAGCTGGTCCCCAAAGCTGCACACGGAGGCTCTCTGGTGTCCAAAGTGATCGCGGTGGACGCAGACTCCGGACAGAACGCTTGGTTGTCCTATCAAATTGTCAAATCCACAGATCCAGGACTTTTTACTATTGGTGTCCACAGCGGAGAGATCAGGACACAGCGGGACATTTCTGAATCTGACAGCATGAAACAGAACCTTGTAGTGGCAGTGAAAGATAACGGACAGCCCTCTCTGTCTGCCACCTGTTCCATGTATTTACTCATTTCGGATAACTTGGCTGAGGTACCAGAACTGAAGGATTTGTCTTATAATGAGAGCAATTCCAAACTGACATCTTATCTAATCATCGCGCTGGTGTCTGTGTCCACGTTTTTTCTGACTTTCATCATCATCATCCTGGGTTTAAAGTTTTGTCGCAGGAGAAAGCCCAGACTGTTGTTTGATGGAGCAGTTGCCATCCCCAGCGGTTATCTCCCTCCTAATTACGCAGATGTTGATGGCACAGGAACTTTACGCAGCACTTACAATTATGACGCGTACCTGACCACAGGTTCAAGAACCAGTGACTTTAAGTATGTGACATCATACAATGACAACACGCTGCCTGCTGACCAGACTCTGAAGAAAAGTCCATCAGACTTTTTTAAAACTATTGAAGATTCTTTGGACCCCCTGGAGGTAGGCTTTGTGCTTTTGAATCCGAATTAAGTCACTTGTTCAAGTTCCTCAGTGTTCAGCAAATTGATATCAATAGTGGTGAAAGTCTATAATATTCCACTCTTAATATGCTTATTTATTTATTTATTTATTTTTAAAAATAGGGCTGATACAGAAAGAAAAACTAAAAAATGTCTTAACTTTGAACTGGCCTTGAAACTTAACGGCCAGTCTCAAACTTTCATTTATTCTTTTGTGCTTTTTTAAAATGGGGATATGAGATAACATATCCATATAGTTTCTCTTTTGGCTTTTTGGTTTAGAATAATTAAAGACACCTTATATCTGATCATTCAAGCGCTATTTTTTCTTCTCAGTACTGTGTTTGAATGCCACATTTCTTGTTGAGTTGTCACTTAAATCTAGCAGTAAATATAGTGTGTATTTGAATTTCTTTCTAATCACTTAAGAAGTATGAGATTCGATTGACATCAATTTCATCTACAGCTGAATATATACAGCTTTAGTCCAAATAAATTGCAGTCAGCGTATTGATGTAGGCCTTGTAAAGTGTACAGTTCAATTTTTGTTTGTTTTTAATTTTGGTTGAACCGTTATATTCCCCTCCCTCGTGTAATTCTTCAGTGCTGTCACCAATGCCCATATTATCTCCCAATGAGCATTTGGAATGCTACTGGTGTTGTTTTTATTATTCTGATTTCACCATAGTCGCAAATAAGACCGCTATTTATTTTTTTTTATTTTTTTTTATCATTACGGTAATTTGTCAGTATTCAACTTCGTATGACAGTTTCTTCAAGCATGGTCCTGCTGCCACGCAGGCGTTGATGTGTATCTGTCCATGTTGGTGAAGCTAACTTAGATTAACCTTCTCCTCTTTTGTTTTAACTACGTGCTTTCCAAACATGCGAGCATTAGTATGTACAGCAGAAATCTCCTGCCTGAAGGTTATGTGCTCATAAAATAAAATAAAATAAAATAAAATAAAATAAAATAAATGTGTTTGTAGGGCGGGATACATGTCTTCTTTATCCTGAGAGGACTCTCATGATTTAATGCGTTTGCAATACTAATATTTCTCTCCTAGCGTCGCTGTCTACCAACATACATAGTAGGGTCATATTTGTTATTCTGCACAGTGTAAACGTTTCTAGATCTTGACCGATTTTTCACAGACAAAAGCAGCGAGGTAGCAACGTTTCTAGTTGGAATTGCATACATAGTCCGAAGAGGATTCCGGTGACTGCTCATTTTTACTCCAAAAGGCTTGCCCTTGGCGGATTCCTTATCGATTTAAAAGGAAAATGGAAAACAAAGCATCTCCGGGGTTCTGGCTCGTCTTCTCGGGAGTTTTTCTACTGGCGCTGCAAACGGTTTGTGGAGATGTTGCTTATTCTTTTCCGGAAGAAGTTAAACGAGGCTCTGTTATCGAAAATATCGCAAAAGATATAGGAATTGAGGTGGGAAAACTGGCTACTCGAAAGGCTCGTATTGATGTTGACAGGAACAGCAAAGGGTATTTTGATATTAATAGGAGTACTGGAGATGTGATTGTTACCGAGAGGATTGACAGAGAGGGTCTTTGTGGCAAAAAATCTACTTGCATTTTAAAACAAGAGCTTGTTTTGGAGGAGCCTTTAGAGCTGCATCGCATTAGCTTTCACATTCAAGACATCAACGATAATTCACCGCAGTTTAAGAAGGATACCATCAAATTTGAAATAAGTGAATCTGCAGCTAAAGGAAGTCGCTATCGTTTAGATGAAGCCCATGATGCTGATATCGGACAAAACGCAATCCAGGGATATAGTATTGAAACAAATGAATATTTCCGATTGAATGTTATTGAAAAGGGTGGAGGAGGAAAATACAGCGAGTTAATTCTACAAAAAGAGTTGGATAGAGAACAAAAGAAAGAGCTAACGATTGAGCTTATTGCAACTGATGGGGGCACGCCTCAGCGATCGGGTACTGCGGTTATTCATGTTAGCGTGCTGGATGCCAATGATAACGCACCAGTGTTTAGTCAGGCCGTTTATGGAGCCAGTCTACTTGAAAACTCCCCGTTAGACATAGTTGTGATCACAGTAAGCGCGACTGACGAAGATGAAGGCGTCAACGGAGAAGTGACGTACGAATTTGATCACATTTCAGATGAAAGTTATAACGTGTTTTCTATTGATCAGAAGAGCGGTGAAATCCGAGTAAGTGGGCCAATAGATTACGAGCACTTGTCGTCATACGAAATGCAAATTACTGCCAAGGACGGTCTCGGGTTGGTCTCATACTGTACCTTAATAATTGAAATTACAGATGTCAATGACAACGCTCCCATAACAACTATTAAGTCCCTGAAAAATCCTGTACCAGAAAATTCACCACCAGGTACAGAGGTAGGAATCGTTAACGTGCAGGACAGAGACTCTGAGAGTAACGGGCAGATCCGCTGCACCATCCAGCAGGGTGTCCCCTTTAAGCTGGTTCCATCTATTAAAAACTATTATTCTCTGGTGACCACAGGACAACTGGACCGCGAACTAGTGTCTGATTACAACATTACAATCACTGCCACTGACGAGGGCTCTCCACCTCTGTCCTCTTCTAAAAGTGTTCAGTTATCTGTAGCTGACATCAACGACAACCCACCTGTGTTTGAGGAGCAGTCGTACAGCGCATATATGAGTGAGAATAACAAACCGGGCTCCACTTTATGTTCCGTTAGTGCTCGAGACCCCGACTGGAGACAGAACGGTACAGTAGTTTATTCTCTGTTAGCTGGTGAGGTGAACGGTGCCCCGGTGTCCTCCTATCTGTCTGTGAACGGAGACACGGGTGTGATCCACGCTGTGAGGTCGTTTGATTATGAACAGTTCAGGAGTTTTAAAATCCACGTGATGGCCAGAGACAACGGTTCTCCTCCTCTCAGCAGCAACGTGACCGTGAGTGTGTTCATCTCAGACGTGAATGACAACTCTCCTCAGATCCTGTACCCCTCCCCGGAGGGCAACTCCTTCATGACCGAGCTGGTCCCCAAAGCTGCACACGGAGGGTCTCTGGTGTCCAAAGTGATCGCAGTTGACGCGGACTCCGGACAGAACGCCTGGCTGTCCTATCAAATAGTCAAATCCACTGATCCGGGACTTTTTACTATTGGTGTCCACAGCGGAGAGATCAGGACACAGCGGGACATTTCTGAATCTGACAGCACGAAACAGAACCTTGTAGTGGCAGTGAAAGATAACGGACAGCCCTCTCTGTCTGCCACCTGTTCCATGTATTTACTTATTTCTGATAACTTGGCTGAGGTGCCAGAACTGAAGGATCTGTCTTATAATGAGAGCAATTCCAAACTGACCTCTTATCTGATCATCGCGCTGGTGTCTGTGTCCACCTTTTTCCTGACTTTTATCATCATCATCCTGGGTTTGAGGTTTTGTCGCAGGAGAAAGCCCAGACTGTTGTTTGATGGAGCAGTTGCCATCCCCAGCGGTTATCTCCCTCCTAATTACGCAGATGTTGATGACACAGGAACTTTACGCAGTGCTTACAATTATGATGCGTACCTGACCACGGGATCTAGAACCAGTGACTTTAAGTTTGTGACATCATACAATGACAACACGCTGCCTGCTGACCAGACTCTGAAGAAAAGTCCATCAGACTTTGCTGAAGTTTTTGGAGATTCGTTGGAGACTCTGGAGGTAGGAGGACATGTTTTTGAACTAGGCTCTTGTGTTCATGTCTTCCAGCCTTACTAATTCATATCATTTTTTTCCACCATCAAACACCATATTCAATAACCAGTTTAATGGGGTAGGCTTATACTGAAAACCTGGCAGACTATGCTCCTGAAATTTGGCTTATAATTCAAAATCGACAATCTAAAACCCCTAAAGTGAGTTGTGTGTGTCTCTTAAAATCAAAAGAAAAATGGTAAGAGGACTATAAACTTTTTTGGGATATGCAGTTATATTTTCCTACGCTGTGTGGCTTCTGGTTGGATTGTTTTATGCATAAGAACAATTAAATTTTAGTTTAAGAGTATAGGATATTGTTTCTATAGATGTTTATAATGCATCATCGATTAAATGTTATGCACACTTATCTAAATGCCTAACTACCTTTTCAGTGTTCTCTATGAACATCACACTGCTTGTTAAGTTGTCTGTTGAAGTTACTACTGAATGTAAATTGGATTCAGAATTGCTTCATATGCACCTGAGACATGAGATTTGGTTGACTTTAGAGTTTGGATTTTTCATGTGTTACAACTGCAGTCTGCTGACCAAACTCTGAGGAAAAGTTCACTAGAGTTTGTAAATTATTTGGTTGATAACGGGATTCCCTAAAAGTAGGGCCCTGTTATTTTTTTGTCATTGATGGCATATCTTTATGCTTCACTATTGATCTGAACTCTCTGACTTTATACAACATTTTAGATGATCCTCTAGAATAGTGTTCTGGTATCATTTCACGGTGCTTATTAATTTGATGTTTTGTTTATCCTCTCTGCTCAGAAAGTTAAGAGGTTATGAGACAAGTTTTTAATATGCATCTACATTAGAGTCTTATTTGCAAGAGCAGCTTTCAAATACATATGAGAGAAATCATTCTTAAATTACTGAATATTTGATGTTGCAATATATGTTTTTATAGCATAATGTTCTTAAGTAGATTCCTAGTACTGAGGCATTATTCCTATTCTTCACTATACTAACTCTATTTTCAAGGGTTAAGTTTTGTTAAGATTTCACAAATACAAGGTCTCTGTTGTTTTAAATAGGCTCTCCCTGTATTTATTTATTTGAAATCCACCCAGTTAAAAGCTATTTGTTTATGCTTTGATCATCCCTGACGAAAAAAATAGCTCCTGATCCACAAAGTATGTTAGGTGTTGAGCTAGTTTTTCATTTCCTGGTTATATATGACATGTAGCAACAGCCATTTCAAAATAGTGCTATTGTCCTCATTGATTTAGTCTTATAACCTAACTCACCATGCAGTGGTCATATAATTGAACTTAGTCTATACAATTGAATATTGTAGTAGCTTCAAAATGGCTTTCGAAGTCTTTTGTTTCCAGGCCACTGGCCGTCATGCTATAAAAGTATATTATTGCTATTAACTGCATAAATGCTCACAATAAATGTTTAGGGGTAGTTTTTTATGTCTTGCCAATTTAAAATCTTTACATGCCAAATTTAGCTTTTGATGATTACTCAGACATTCAGTATTAGCTTTTGTCACAGCAGGTGCATAAAAGATCTGTCCTCTGAGGGTACAGTGAGTTGGAACTTTCAAAATTATGCCATTATCAGTGGTGTTACCTGACTTTGTGTAAAGTCTCAGTTTTCACCCAAAGGACTAAGCACTGCAATGCAGATGAAGCTGAACTGTCAGTGCCACTTTTTCATAGTTTTATGCTACAAATAAAGTGCAACAATTGTATTCCTCTATATTTTTCTCTATTCTGTAACCTCTAACTAAGAGAACAAATTAAAAACAACAGATGCATAATTCCAGTATCAGCATGCAATACTTTAAGAATGCACAGTCTTGTCTGGTGGTTGGAGAACTATAAGACAATGCAAACTGCTAAATGATATAATTTCAAATCACATGCTGCAAGTTAATCCCTGTTGGAATTCTCAATAGCAGCTTTTCCTTTTCTACTCAGTGACCAACCCTGACATTCAGACCACTGAATAGCACTGGTGCTGTTAAATAATACTTTGATGTTGTGAAACATTTTTTTTTTTTCATATAAACTGGTAAGTTATGATGTTACACCAAAATCTTGCATAGGAAGGTTTTCATCATTAACAGCACAGCAAAAAAAAAAACAAACATACAAAAGTCTTAACTCATTCCAGAACTGCAGATTTCACTATTTAATGCTTGGTGTTTTTACAGTAGGTTATTACCAGACATTGAGTGAGACAATCTTTGTTTACTAAGAAAAGAAGATACTTTAGTTATTACATGATACAGGATCTAATCTCTCTTGGTAATTTAAGATTTACAAAAAATAAGGATGTATTTCTCTTACTTGTTGGTCTTTTATTTTTTGAATACACATGGCAACAGCATTGGGTCATTCCTACCTGCTTGAATTTAGAAGTGGATGTAAGAGTTAATACTCGCACAAATCATGAACTTTATGTGAGATATTTGTTTCTCTAAGGTATTACCTTATTCTGATGGTAATAGTGGAAAGTCATTGTTCTTTGTCGAGATATTTTAGGTTGTTTGTTAAAGAAACTCAATGAAACAAGTTATATGGAATATCCTTGAGCTACTAAATTTGATTCTGCTGTATATTATCCAAGGGTATCACTTATAATATTTGTTTTTGGCATTTTTGAATCAAATGTCTTATTTTTCTATATGCAAAAAATGATGAAAAAAGAAAAGAAAAATGCAGCATTGATTGAATAAGTAAAGCAGTTTACATTAGGGCAATATTTGTGGTTCCCTTTTATTAATTTCTCAGGAACTTATTTTATGTCTGATGTAAAAATTGATACTAGAGGTCTTCCTTGAAGTGTGCTTAAGAGATGGTTGATAACGAATATAGTACATTGCCACTATTCCTTAAGGTCTTTGATTTTGGCTCATGTGCACACAAGTTGCTTTCTATAGATTTAGTAACAGCCATTGCAGATGGATTAGTATCTGTTTGAATTTGTAAGCAACTATAGCTTTTACTTGTCTTTTGCAGGATTACACATGGATTTGTTTTAAATATGGTTTATTATTTCATTGAAAAGCGCACCACAGGTGGAAAAGAAAAAAAATCAGTATGAATGACCAAATAACACCGAAGTCCCTAGATTGTCATTATTTATATTGATTAATAACGGCGGTATAACTCGAAGCTGGCCTCTTGTTTGGGTTTGCAGTGCTATAATTTAACGAAACTCTTGGTGTCACTGTGCACCAACAAAGACAGGAGGTCTCTATTCTTCATCCATTCTTTTCTGCCATTGCGAAGCCTTATTTTGTTGTAGCGTGTCTAGGTTAAGGACGTTACAAAAGGCAAACGCTGGGATTATTTAGAATATAACAATTTCTGTTTTTGATCACTTCCAAGGAATTTTCCAGGAAAGGATTAAATCTTGATCGATCATGGGAAGTGCAGTATACGGAAGATTGGCTATGAATTGCTATTGTGTGGTTTTCCTTTTCGTGGCCTTGCATTTCGCCCATGGAGACGTGAGCTACACTATCGCAGAGGAGATGAAAGGCGGATTTGTGATAGGGAATATCGCCAAAGATCTGGGTCTTGGGATTGCGACTCTTTCCTCGCGTAAAGCCCGCATTGACACAGACAGGGACGATAAAAGGTATTGTGATATTAATCTGAGCACCGGAGATTTGACTGTCAGTGACAGGATCGACAGGGAAAGTCTTTGTAGTAAAAAAGCCAGCTGCGTTTTAAAAGAGGAGCTTGTGCTGGAAAACCCTTTAGAGCTTCATCGCATCAGTATTCATGTGCAAGATATAAATGATAACGCGCCAGAGTTTAGTGAGGATCTGATTTCATTTGAAATAACAGAATCGGCAGTGAAAGGAGCGAGATTTTTACTTACGGAAGCCCGCGATGCCGACATAGGCACAAATGCTGTGCAACGTTACAATTTACAAAATAATGAGCATTTCACCATTAATGTAAATACAGATGTTAGTGGAAGGAAACATTCCGAATTGGTTTTGTTAAAAGAACTAGACCGAGAAAAAGCGAAAGAGCTGAAATTAGTGCTTACAGCTGTAGATGGTGGATCTCCTCAGAGATCAGGTACTGCGATTATTCACATCACTGTGCTGGATGCTAATGATAACGCCCCAGTGTTCAGCCAGGCCGTTTATGAAGCCAGTGTGCCTGAAAACTCTCTTTTAGATACCGTAGTGGTTACAGTGAGCGCAACCGATGCAGACACTGGACCAAATGGTGATATTACATATAACTTCGATCATGTCTCTGATGAGCATGTATCTTTGTTTTCACTGAATCATAAGACAGGAGAGGTAAAAGTTATCGGGTCACTTGATTATGAAACGGAGACTTCAATAGAGCTGCGAGTAAGAGCAAAGGACGGACCGGGTCTTACCTCTTATTGTACAGTAGTTATAGATATAACTGATGTCAATGACAACCCACCAGCCATCAATTTGAAATCACTAACTAACCCCATACCTGAGAACGTGCCACCTGGTACAGAGGTGGGCATCATTAACGTGCAGGACAGAGATTCTGAGAATAACCGACAGGTCCGCTGCTCCATCCAGCAGGGTGTCCCCTTTAAGTTGGTTCCTTCTATTAAAAACTATTATTCTCTGGTGACCACAGGACAACTGGACCGCGAACTAGTGTCTGATTACAACATTACAATCACTGCCACTGACGAGGGCTCTCCACCTCTGTCCTCTTCTAAAAGTGTTCAGTTATCTGTAGCTGACATCAACGACAACCCACCTGTGTTTGAGGAACAGTCGTACAACGCATATGTGAGTGAGAATAACAAACCGGGCTCCACTTTATGTTCCGTTAGTGCTCGAGACCCCGACTGGAGACAGAACGGTACAGTGGTTTATTCTCTGTTAGCTGGTGAGGTGAACGGTGCCCCGGTGTCCTCCTATCTGTCTGTGAACGGAGACACGGGTGTGATCCATGCTGTGAGGTCGTTTGATTATGAACAGTTCAGGACCTTCAAAGTCCACATGATGGCCAGAGACAACGGTTCTCCTCCTCTCAGCAGCAACGTGACCGTGAGTGTGTTCATCTCAGATGTGAATGACAACTCTCCTCAGATCCTGTATCCCTCCCCAGAGGGCAACTCCTTCATGACCGAGCTGGTCCCCAAAGCTGCACACGGAGGCTCTCTGGTGTCCAAAGTGATCGCGGTGGACACAGACTCCGGACAGAACGCCTGGCTGTCCTATCAAATAGTCAAATCCACTGATCCAGGACTTTTTACTATTGGTGTCCACAGCGGAGAGATCAGGACACAGCGGGACATTTCTGAATCTGACAGCATGAAACAGAACCTTGTAGTGGCAGTGAAAGATAACGGACAGCCCTCTCTGTCTGCCACCTGTTCCATGTATTTACTTATTTCTGATAACTTGGCTGAGGTGCCAGAACTGAAGGATCTGTCTTATAATGAGAGCAATTCCAAACTGACCTCTTATCTGATCATCGCGCTGGTGTCTGTGTCCACGTTTTTTCTGACTTTCATCATCATCATCCTGGGTTTGAGGTTTTGTCGCAGGAGAAAGCCCAGACTGTTGTTTGACGGAGCAGTTGCCATCCCCAGCGGTTATCTCCCTCCTAATTACGCAGATGTTGATGGCACAGGAACTTTACGCAGCGCTTACAATTATGATGCATACCTGACCACGGGCTCTAGAACCAGTGACTTTAAGTTTGTGGCATCATACAATGACAACACGCTGCCTGCTGACCAGACTCTGAAGAAAAGTCTGTCAGACTTTGCTGATGTATTTGGAGATTGTGGTGGTTCTCCTGAGGTAAGGGTGTCAAATGTTCGATACATTACTTTAACAGATAAAACGTTCACTCTTTCTTCCAGTCAATCTTTTTTTCGCTTTTCCTAAAATCCCGTTATAGTATTTATCACACTTTGCCTGTTGCCTCTGACATTATTTTTACTGCTAGTTTTGAAGGGAAAATTTCTTGATGTTGTTGAAATCATTTTCTCCTGGTTTTGTTTTAATCGGTTGCTGTCTTTACGGTCCTCTACATCAACGAAAAGTTTACATTTTGACACAGGGGAAAATTAGTATGTCTTACAAAAGTAAGTATTAGTTGTACAAAAACAAGTAGTGATAGTTTAGACACGCGCCCCCTTTGTTTCAGCTTTTCTGTTTCTGTTTCTTTTGTCATTGTATATTACGCAGATCTTCCCATGATCTAATTTTAAAAGTGCAGTCGCTCACATGTTATCTACAGTTGCTTCCTAATGTACACATGCTCTTCAGATTCGAGTCTTCGTGTGTAACATATTCTCAAAGTTTCTTTTGAACTTTTTTTCTTGTGTTTAAACCTACATATATATGAGCTAAATAATATGTCACCCATATTTTAGCAAACCATTTGTGACCCGAGGTAGGTACCCATTTCAATAGGGATTAGCCGTAGGCATACAGTCAGTTTACAGGGTTTTTAATGCTAATACAAAATAAAATCTTTCTAAACATGTAACAGTAGCACCCAAAACAATTAAAAGCTCTACTTTATTAAATACATTTAAAACTATAAAATTGTACGATTGTAAGTGGAAGACAGGATAAGCGCTGCGGGGAATCTATTAAAAACTAGTCACTCATACAATGAAAGACAAACAAATAAACAAAATAAACAAACAACCACAACCGTCAAAATAGTCCGCTTTGCTGTCAAGTTAAACCAGTTTTAAAACAAATTATCTGTAAATTAAAACAGGACATCACTTGCACAGAAAAATCTACCTCAGAAGGAATATCCCCCCACTTCTCTTCATGTATGTGTTTCAGTTACCTGTCTCCAGGTTAGGGTCGCACCCTAATAAGTATCGGCAAGCGGAGGCGGAGTCCACTAAAAGTTTCTCCATAGGAATAAAACAATGTTTTCCTCCTAAAGCGGTAAATAACTTTAAACCTCTACCAAACTACCAAAACTCAAGCGGAACATTTTCTGTGACCTACCACTCATATACAAGGCTATGGGACCCACATCTAGGCTTCATAGAAAAGTTAAAAAAGAGAAACAACACGGCTTAGACCAGGGAGTCACACAGCTCCAGGTTCACACAAGAGATCGACTAATTACCTGCACCTGCCCCAGCCCCGCCTCCCAGGGTCGGTTCCCAGACTCAGGTCACACCTTTATGAAGTTGCTTTCACGAATAGTGGAAGTGCAGGTCTTTGTTTAACTTTCTCCTCTTTCTTTTCTTTTCTTTTTTCAAATGTTGCAATTATTGACTTACATGTTCACAATTTTATTGGAACTGATCATTGAGGTAAAGTTCTTGAATATTATAAAACGTTGTGGCCATTAAAATCTTCTTGCTTTTCCTTCTCGAGTCTCTGTTCTGATACAGAAATGTCAATTGAGATTAATGTTTAATTTAAATATTTCGAAAATTACTCAAGCATTTTTAGTAACTTAAAAAACAAATAAAAATAAAACTATTTCAGTAGTTTGAAGCATTTTAACGCTTTTCCACCGTCTACAAACATTTAATTGTTTTTCAAAAGTTATCATATAAATCGTGGCCACATATTTTCAGTGAACAAAGATATTTAAACTTTAATTTTGTATCACATTTTGTATACAATAATGAGCTAAACTTTCGCAGATATGAGTTTCCATCGGCAGCATTGCTCAGTATACAGGGACCTTTCGGATTAATGCAATTTTTATTTATTTTTTTTATCTGTCTGCACGCTTCAATATACACTTTTACTTTTAAATTAAGGTTCAACTTTCGTCCATAAACGCTTCCATGCGCCTTGCACTGGGCTGCTGCTCAATGCAATTTTTAAATTAGACTCACGATGTCGCTGTCCACCTTGCCTATCTTAAAATCCACACCTATTTGTCGAGACAGAATGTGTTTTAATGTGCTGCAGTTGGTCATCGAAGGACACGCAGACGTGGTTTTAGATTGTGCTGATTTTGGCTTAAATAATATTTGTGTGTTTGCTGTATTCCTGCGCATTACAGAGGAAATATTTGCATGTCATGATGGTTAACGCGACATTTGGAATACACACCCTTGTCGTTGCTTTACTCTTCTTTTGTTTGTATTTTGTCAGCGGGGATATAAGCTACTCTTTTACAGAGGAAATGCGACACGGGACTGTGATCGGAAATATCGCCAAAGACCTCGGCATCGACGCAAATACACTATCTCTTCGAAAGGCTCGTATTGATACTGAAGGAAGCGACAAACGATTCTGTGAAATAAACCTCCGAAACGGAGATCTGATTGTTGCCGAAAGGATTGACAGAGAGGGCCTGTGTGGAGACAAAGCATCCTGCGTTTTAAAACAAGAACTCATGTTGGAAAATCCATTAGAACTGCAGCGAATCAGCCTACATGTCCAGGATATAAATGACAACTCCCCACAGTTTGATAAGAATTTGATCCATATAGATATTAGAGAATCTGCGTCAAAAGGTGCTCGTTTTCCAATAGAAGAAGCGCACGATGCCGACATAGGTAAAAATTCAGTTCAATCATACAACCTACAGACGAATGAAAATTTTTTCCTTGGAGTTGGAACCAATTCTGTGGAACTTGTCCTTAACAAAGAGCTCGATCGTGAAACATTACAAGAAATCAATCTACTTCTGACCGCTTTAGATGGTGGTTCCCCTCAAAGATCAGGTACCGTGGTCATTCACATTACTGTTTTGGATGCTAATGATAACGTGCCAGTGTTTAGCCAGGCCGTTTATAAAGCCAGTCTGTCAGAAAACTCTCCCATGGGTACTGTTGTGCTGACAGTAAAAGCAATTGATGCAGATGAGGGACTAAATGGAGAAGTTACATATGATTTTGGACACGTTTCAGAAGACGTTAAGTCAATATTTGCCATAGATTATAAAACAGGGGATATAAAATTGTCCGCCACAGTTGATTATGAAACAGTGAGATCGTTTGAGCTTCGCATAACTGCGAAAGATGGTTTAGGATTAACTTCCTATGCTAAAGTCATAATAGATGTTACTGATGTGAATGACAACCCACCTGTAATATATCTAAAGTCACTGTCGAACCCCATACCCGAACACTTGTCACCTGGTACAGAGGTGGGCATCATTAACGTGCAGGACAGAGATTCTGAGAATAACCGACAGGTCCGCTGCTCCATCCAGCAGGGTGTCCCCTTTAAGTTGGTTCCTTCTATTAAAAACTATTATTCTCTGGTGACCACAGGGCAACTGGACCGTGAACTAGTGTCTGATTACAACATTACAATCACTGCCACTGACGAGGGCTCTCCACCTCTGTCCTCTTCTAAAAGTGTTCAGTTATCTGTAGCTGATATCAACGACAACCCACCTGTGTTTGAGGAGCAGTCGTACAGCGCATATGTGAGTGAAAATAACAAACCTGGCTCCACTTTATGTTCCGTTAGTGCTCGAGACCCCGACTGGAGACAGAACGGTACAGTGGTTTATTCTCTGTTAGCTGGTGAGGTGAACGGTGCCCCGGTGTCCTCCTATCTGTCTGTGAACGGAGACACGGGTGTGATCCACGCTGTGAGGTCGTTTGATTATGAACAGTTCAGGAGTTTTAAAGTCCACGTGATGGCCAGAGACAACGGTTCTCCTCCTCTCAGCAGCAACGTGACCGTGAGTGTGTTCATCTCAGATGTGAATGACAACTCTCCTCAGATCCTGTACCCCTCCCCGGAGAGCAACTCCTTCATGACCGAGCTGGTCCCCAAAGCTGCACACGGAGGCTCTCTGGTGTCCAAAGTGATCGCGGTGGACGCAGACTCAGGACAGAATGCCTGGCTGTCCTATCAAATAGTCAAATCCACTGATCCGGGACTTTTTACTATTGGTGTCCACAGCGGAGAGATCAGGACACTGCGGGACATTTCTGAATCTGACAGCATGAAACAGAACCTTGTAGTGGCAGTGAAAGATAACGGACAGCCCTCTCTGTCTGCCACCTGTTCCATGTATTTACTAATTTCTGATAACTTGGCGGAGGTGCCAGAACTGAAGGATATCTCTCATAATGAGAACAATTCCAAACTGACCTCTTATCTGATCATTGCGCTGGTGTCTGTGTCCACGTTTTTTCTGACTTTCATCATCATCATCCTGGGTTTGAGGTTTTGTCGCAGGAGAAAGCCCAGACTGTTGTTTGACGGAGCAGTTGCCATCCCCAGCGGTTATCTCCCTCCTAATTACGCAGATGTTGATGGCACAGGAACTTTACGCAGCACTTACAATTATGACGCTTATCTAACCACAGGTTCAAGAACCAGTGACTTTAATTTTGTGACATCATACAATGACAACACGCTGCCTGCTGACCAGACTCTGAAGAAAAGTCCATCAGATTTTGCTGATGCTTTTGGAGATTCTTTGGAGACTCTGGAGGTAGGAGGACATGTTTTTGAACTAGGCTCTTGTGTTCATGTCTTCCAGCCTTACTAATTCATATCAGCTCTTTTTCCACCATCAAATACCATATTCAATAACCAGTTTAATAGGGTAGTATGACACCAGGCAGATTATGCTCCTGAAATTTGGTTTTTAATTCAAAATGGACAAATTAATACCCGTAAAGTGAGTTGTGTGTGTCTCTTAAAATATAAAGAAAAATGTTAAGAGGACTATAAACGTTTCTGGAACATGCAGTTATATTTTCCTACGCTGTGTGGCTTCTGGCTGGATTATTTTATGCATAAGAACAATTAAATTTTAGTTGAAGAGTATACTATATGGTTTCTATAGAGATTATATTCCATCATTGATTAAATGTTAAGCATACTTATCTAAACACTTAACTGACTTTTCAGTGTTCTCTATGAACATCACACTGCTTGTTAAGTTGTCTTTTGAAGTTACTACTGAATGTAAAATGGATTCAGAATTGTTTCATATGCACCTGAGACATGAGATTGTTATGTTTTTGTCATTGATGACACATCTTTATACTTCTCTATTTATCTGAACTCTCTGACTTTATACAACCATTTAGATGATCCTCTAGAGGAATCATTTCATGGTGTTTATTAATTTGATGTTAATGTTTTGTTTATCCTCCCTGCTCAGAAAGTTAAGAGGTTATGAGACAAGTTTTTAATAATCATCTACATTAGAGTCCTATTTGCAAGTGCAGCTTCCAAATACATATGAGAGAAATCATTCCTAAATTGCTGAATATTTGATGTTGCAACATGTGTTTTTATAGCATAATGTTCTTAAGTAGATTCCTAGTACTGAGGCATTATTCCTATTCTTCACTATACTAACTCTATTTTCAAGGGTTAAGTTTTGTTAAGATTTTATAAATACAAGGTCTCTGTTGTTTTAAATAGGCTCTCCCTGTATTTATTTATTTGAAATCCACCCAGTTAAAAGCTATTTGTTCATGCTTTGATCATCCCTGACGAAAAAAATAGCTCCTGATCCACAAAGTATGTTAGGTGTTGAGCTAATTTTTCATTTCTTGGTTATATATGACATGTACATACAGCAACAGCCATTTCAAAATAGTGCTATTGTCCTCATTGATTTAGTCTGATAACCTAACTCACCATGCAGTGGTCATATAATTGAACTTACAATCGAATATTGTAGTAGGTTCAAAATGGCTTTCGAAGTCTTTTGTTTCCAGGCCAGTGGCCTTAACACTATCCCAGTATACTATTGCTATTGGCTCCATAAATGCTCATAGCAAATATTTAGGGGTAGTTTTTATGCCTTGCCAATTTAAAATCTTTAGGTGCAAAATTTGGCTTTTGATGATTACTCAGACATTCAGTATTCACTTTTGCCACAGCAGGTGCATAAAAGTTCTGACCTCTGAGGGTACAATGAGTTGGAACTTTCAAAATTATGCCATTATCAGTGGTGTTACCTGACTTTGTGTAAAGTCTCAGTTTTCACCCAAAGGACTAAAAAAATAAGGATGTATTTCTCTTACTTGTTGGTCTTTTATTTTTTGAATACACATGACAACAGCTTTAGTTCATTCCTACCTGCTTGAATTTAGAAGTGGATGTAAGAGTTAATACTTGCACAAATCATGAACTTTATGTGAGATATTTGTTTCTCTAAGGTATTACCTTATTCTGATGGTAATAGTGGAAAGTCATTGTTCTTTGTTGAGATATTTTAGGTTGTTTGTTAAAGAAATTCAGTGAAACAAGTTATATGAAATATCCTTGAGCTACTAAATTTGATTCTGCTGTATATTACCCAAGGGTATTGCATATAATATTTGTTTTTGGCATTTTTGAATCAAATGTCTTATTTTTTTATACACAAAGTTTATTAAAAAATTTAAAAAAAAGTGAGGCATTGATTGAATAAGTAAAGCAGTTTACATTAGGGCAATATTTGTGGTTCCCTTTTATTAATTTCTCAGGAACTTATTTTATGTCTGATGTAGAAATGGATACTAGAGGTCTTCCTTGAAGTGTGCTTAAGAGATGGTTGATAACGAATATAGTACATTGCCACTATTCCTTAAGGTCTTTGATTTTGGCTCATGTGCACACAAGTTGCTTTCTATAGATTTAGTAACAGCCATTGCAGATGGATTAGTATCTGTTTGAATTTGTAAACAACTATAGCTTTTACTTGTCTTTTGCAAGATTACACATGGATTTGTTTTAAATATGGTTTATTATTTCATTGAAAAGCGCACCACAGGTGGAAAAGAAAAAAAAAATCAGTATGAATGACCAAATAACACCGAAGTCCCTAGATTGTCATTATTTATATTGATTAATAACGGCGTTATAACTCGAAGCTGGCCTCTTGTTTGGGTTTGCAGTGCTATAATTTAACGAAACTCTTGGTGTCACTGTGCACCAACAAAGACAGGAGGTCTCTATTCTTCATCCATTCTTTTCTGCCATTGCGAAGCCTTATTTTGGTGTAGCGTGTCTAGGTTAAGGACGTTACAAAAGGCAAACGCTGGGATTATTTAGAATATAACAATTTCTATTTTTGATCACTTCCAAGGAATTTTCCAGGAAAGGATTAAACCTTGATCGATCATGGGAAGTGCAGTATACGGAAGATTGGCTATGAATTGCTATTGTGTGGTTTTCCTTTTCGTGGCCTTGCATTTCGCCCATGGAGACGTGAGCTACACTATCGCAGAGGAGATGAAAGGCGGATTTGTGATAGGGAATATCGCCAAAGATCTGGGTCTTGGGATTGCGACTCTTTCCTCGCGTAAAGTCCGCATTGACACAGACAGGGACGATAAAAGGTATTGTGATATTAATCTGAGCACCGGAGATTTGACTGTCAGTGACAGGATCGACAGGGAAAGTCTTTGTGGTAAAAAAGCCAGCTGCGTTTTAAAAGAGGAGCTTGTGCTGGAAAACCCTTTAGAGCTTCATCGCATCAGTATTCATGTGCAAGATATAAATGATAACGCGCCAGAGTTTAGTGAGGATCTGATTTCATTTGAAATAAGAGAATCGGCAGTGAAAGGAGCGAGATTTTTACTTACGGAAGCCCGCGATGCCGACATAGGCACAAACGCTGTGCAACGGTACAATTTACAAAATAATGAGCATTTCACCATTAATGTAAATACAGATGTTAGTGGAAGGAAACATTCCGAATTGGTTTTGTTAAAAGAACTAGACCGAGAAAAAGCGAAAGAGCTGAAATTAGTGCTTACAGCTGTAGATGGTGGATCTCCTCAGAGATCAGGTACTGCGATTATTCACATCGCTGTGCTGGATGCTAATGATAACGCCCCAGTGTTCAGCCAGGCCGTTTATGAAGCCAGTGTGCCTGAAAACTCTCTTTTAGATACCGTAGTGGTTACAGTGAGCGCAACTGATGCAGACACTGGCCCAAATGGTGATATTACATATAACTTCGATCATGTCTCTGATGAGCATGTATCTTTGTTTTCACTTAATCATAAGACAGGAGAGGTAAAAGTTATCGGGTCACTAGATTATGAAACGGAGACTTCAATAGAGCTGCGAGTAAGAGCAAAGGACGGACCGGGTCTTACCTCTTATTGTACAGTAGTTATAGATATAACTGATGTCAATGACAACCCACCAGCCATCAATTTGAAATCACTAACTAACCCTATACACGAGAACGTGCCACCTGGTACAGAGGTGGGCATCATTAACGTGCAGGACAGAGATTCTGAGAATAACCGACAGGTCCGCTGCTCCATCCAGCAGGGTGTCCCCTTTAAGTTGGTTCCGTCTATTAAAAACTATTATTCTCTGGTGACCACAGGACAACTGGACCGCGAATTAGTGTCCGATTACAACATTACAATCACTGCCACTGACGAGGGCTCTCCACCTCTGTCCTCTTCTAAAAGTGTTCAGTTATCTGTAGCTGATATCAACGACAACCCACCTGTGTTTGAGGAACAGTCGTACAGCGCATATGTGAGTGAGAATAACAAACCTGGCTCCACTTTATGTTCCGTTAGTGCTCGAGACCCCGACTGGAGACAGAACGGTACAGTGGTTTATTCTCTGTTAGCTGGTGAGGTGAACGGTGCCCCGGTGTCCTCCTATCTGTCTGTGAACGGAGACACGGGTGTGATCCACGCTGTGAGGTCGTTTGATTATGAACAATTCAGGAGTTTTAAAGTCCACGTGATGGCCAGAGACAACGGTTCTCCTCCTCTCAGCAGCAATGTGACCGTGAGTGTGTTCATCTCAGATGTGAATGACAACTCTCCTCAGATCCTGTACCCCTCCCCAGAGGGCAACTCCTTCATGACCGAGCTGGTCCCCAAAGCTGCACACGGAGGCTCTCTGGTGTCCAAAGTGATCGCAGTTGACGCAGACTCCGGACAGAACGCTTGGCTGTCCTATCATATAGTCAAATCCACTGATCCGGGACTTTTTACTATTGGTGTCCACAGCGGAGAGATCAGGACACTGCGGGACATTTCTGAATCTGACAGCATGAAACAGAACGTTGTAGTGGCAGTGAAAGATAACGGACAGCCCTCTCTGTCTGCCACCTGTTCCATGTATTTACTAATTTCTGATAACTTGGCTGAGGTGCCAGAACTGAAGGATCTGTCTTATAATGAGAACAATTCCAAACTGACCTCTTATCTGATCATCGCGCTGGTGTCTGTGTCCACGTTTTTTCTGACTTTTATCATCATCATCCTGGGTTTGAGGTTTTGTCGTAGGAGAAAGCCCAGACTGCTGTTTGATGGAGCAGTTGCCATCCCCAGCGGTTATCTCCCTCCTAATTACGCAGATGTTGATGGCACAGGAACTTTACGCAGCACTTACAATTATGACGCATACCTGACCACGGGCTCTAGAACCAGTGACTTTAAGTTTGTGACATCATACAATGACAACACGCTGCCTGCTGACCAGACTCTGAAGAAAAGTCCATCAGACTTTACAGATGTGTTTGGAGATGGCGATATGTCTGCTAAGGTAGGAAGATATCGCATGTCCTATTTTCAATAACTGTACAGCTTGTAAATATTGGTTAATTTTGAAGCGTTTGGAGACTGTGATACTTTTGCCAAGTAAGGAACTTTAATATTTTCTTTTTTCTTTTTGATAAAACACTCATACGTAGCAGTTTTTTTTTTCGGACGTGGTTCTTAAACTTTGCTTTTAAATAAGAAACAGACCGCTGTATAAGTAAAAAATTGATACTTTCACTTGATGTTAATCCTCTGTTTCTTGATATGATCGTGTTTTTTCTTGTTAGTTTTTATTCTTGTACTTGTACCTTGATTTTCTTAACACTTACTTGGTGTGGTGTTATGTTCTTCAGATTTACGGTCTGTCCATCATAACGTATTGAATAGAAGAGTTAAAAAGTGAACTCTTTACTTGACAGGTTTCTGAGTATGTGTATGATAGTATTAAATTAAATAGTATTAAATGAAAAGTTTGGTTTGGCATTCTTTGATCATTTTGCTCAAAGGCCAGACAAAAGATTACCTTGGGCGGTTAAGCTGTTAAGGGTTTCTTAGAGGAAATATCCCAAAAATGCTCTTATGTTCTTACTTATCACCTTCAGTATTAAACAGATTATGACACATGCCCATGTCCTCTGTTGTCATCAGATATCAGCTTAGATCTCCTGCAGGACATTTAGTATATTTTAGACAGTTCCATCACAACAATAAATAAAAGAATAACTATTGTAAAATTTGTGTTTTCTGACAACAGAACAATTCTACAAACCTGTCTAATGAATGGCAGGGTTCGTTGAACTTATACTGTTGGTACATGTTGACTCAACAGCTTTGAAACACAGTTTATGTTGTCTTGTTTAATTGTTTATTTGTTTATTTAATTGGCCAATTGCCAAAAGTATCTGTTTTTCAATTAAAGTTAGCCAGCGTGGGTCAAACTTGTAATACTTTTCTTGTTCTTCTGTTCGAGAGGCAGAGAGGCGGTTGGAATTGCTGTTTTTCCACTTTGCAATGAGTTTATCAGTTGCCCTTGTCTGTGTCTTTGGAGCCGACATGCAGCTGGTGCTCTGTGTCTCTGTCCTTGGTGCTGAGCAGGCCTAGTCCATGCTATCCTTGGTGCTGAGCCTTTTGTTTCCTCTTGTGACGTATTTTCATGGGGAATGCGCTGCTATGCTGCTATGTTTTATGTATAACTTTTTAAATTTTTTTAATTTTTAGGTTACAGTTTAACAGTTTCATTTGTTTTTATGGAGACGTGCGTTCCATTTTCCTAACAAGATTTTGCTATGACATCACATCTATTCTTAACTACGATTAAAAATAAGGAAAAGTAGAATCACAAGTGTAACCGGATAAAATTGTTTGTGGTCACAGAGTGACAATTCACGTTATACATGACTCTCGGTAGCGAATTGTACATATTTATAGAAGTTGTTTCTTCATGAAAGAAGTAGTAATATCCCTCCTTTATTTTAAATCTCATGGTAACTGAGGTAATGCTTGTATTGACATATTTTACTGAAACACTGAAAGCACTGGTTTGGTTCTTTGTTATTTTCTGTTATTATTCATTGCATATTTTTAGTGAACTAATGTTTCTTTAATGGTCTTCGTATAAGTTAAGGGCAGGGTTTTTTGTGCGTCTCAAGACAAAATTCTAAAAGTTATCCAGACTATTTAGGGAGAGTTAAACAGGAAAACCAAGACTGATTTTCAAGCAACGGCAAAATGTTAAAAATGCAGCCAAAATGTAAACGATGCGTGGAAAAATATACGAAGCATTTGTGTGTTTTCAAAGTTTTGATTCGGATGAGAGATAATGCAATTTAATGGAGCCTTTAAACATCAATGAAAAAAAGTCACATAAAGAGTAGTGAAGAAAAAAATTACACAATCCTGCCTTCATACAGTTGTGTATGAATACCCGCGTTGAAATGTTTTTGTTAAAGTATGAAAGAGAAATGATATCTTCACGGATCAAGCAAAAAAAATTTCTCCAAAACTGTTATATGCTATTTATGCTCAGGGTGTCACTATAGACCAGCAAAGCAGGAGAATTTCAACCTACTTTGCACACCACCCATCAGTGGGTTCGACCATTCTATTCTCTGCAGTGTACAATACCAGCGACAAAAAAATAGAAATATACTGATCCAGGGACTTGTTTTTAAAAGATTTAAAATAACGTGTTTTAACTTCTGTACTGTTGTCATAGGATGGCGCGCAGACAGCGTCTTTGTCAAAGCCTTTGCTTTGTTTTTCTCTTTGATATAATCCAATACGCAAACGGAGATCTGAGCTATTCTATACAGGAGGAGCTGAAACGCGGATCTGTTATTGGAAATATCGCTAAAGATCTCGGGCTGGATCTGGGTCGGCTATCTGCTCGAAAACCTCGTGTTGACTTGGAAGGAAGCGAAAGACAGTATTGTGGAATAAACCAGAGAAGCGGAGAGTTTTTCGTTGCGGAGAGAATAGACCGAGAGGAGCATTGTGGAGAAAGGCCTTCGTGTGTTCTCAAATTCGACTTGCTGTTAGAGAATCCGCTGGAGCTGCACCGGTTGTCCCTTCAGGTGCAGGACATAAACGACAATGTACCAATCTTTCCGAAAGATATTATAAAGCTGGAAATTGGAGAATCAGCGGCCAAAGGAGCCAGGTATCGCATTAATGCAGCACAAGATGCAGATATAGGTCAAAATTCTGTTCAAAGCTACATTTTACAACAAAACGCTCACTTTGTGTTCAGCATTCAGACGACAAGTTCTGGCAGTAAATACGGTGAGCTGGTTTTAGATACGGAGTTAGACCGAGAAGAGAAGCAGGAAATGAAATTACTGCTCACAGCCATGGATGGTGGCTCCCCTCAGAGATCAGGGACAGTGGTCATACATGTAATTGTTCTTGATGCTAATGATAACGCCCCAGTGTTCACAGAGGCCGTATATAGAGCCAGTATACCGGAAAACTCACCACTGAAAACCCCAATTATCAGAGTAAACGCATCAGATGCAGATGAGGGCGTTAATGGAGAGGTTACATATGAATTTAGTCGACTTTCTGATAAATTACAAAAGCTTTTTTCACTTGATCCGAAAACGGGAGAAATTCTTGTTACGGGTGAAATCGATTATGAAGAGGGGTCGAAATACGAAGTAATTGTTGAAGTTAAAGACGGTTATGGCCTTTCTTCAGAAGCAAAAGTTGTTATTGATATTACTGATGTGAACGACAATGCACCATTTATACATCTGAAATCATTGTCTAACCCCATACCTGAGAACGCCCCACCTGGTACAGAGGTGGGCATCATTAACGTGCAGGACAGAGATTCTGAGAATAACCGACAGGTCCGCTGCTCGATCCAGCAGGGTGTCCCCTTTAAGTTGGTTCCATCTATTAAAAACTATTATTCTCTGGTGACCACGGGACAACTGGACCGCGAACTAGTGTCTGATTACAACATTACAATCACTGCCACTGATGAGGGCTCTCCACCTCTGTCCTCTTCTAAAAGTGTTCAGTTATCTGTAGCTGACATCAACGACAACCCACCTGTGTTTGATGAGCAGTCGTACAGCGCATATGTGAGTGAGAATAACAAACCGGGCTCCACTTTATGTTCCGTTAGTGCTCGAGACCCCGACTGGAGACAGAACGGTACAGTGGTTTATTCTCTGTTAGCTGGTGAGGTGAACGGTGCCCCGGTGTCCTCCTATCTGTCTGTGAACGGAGACACGGGTGTGATCCACGCTGTGAGGTCGTTTGATTATGAACAGTTCAGGAGATTTAAAATCCACGTGATGGCCAGAGACAACGGTTCTCCTCCTCTCAGCAGCAACGTGACCGTGAGTGTGTTCATTTCAGATGTGAATGACAACTCTCCTCAGATCCTGTACCCTTCTCCGGAGGGAAACTCCTTCATGACCGAGCTGGTCCCCAAAGCTGCACACGGAGGCTCTCTGGTGTCCAAAGTGATCGCAGTGGACGCGGACTCCGGACAGAACGCCTGGCTGTCCTATCATATAGTCAAATCCACTGATCCGGGACTTTTTACCATTGGTGTCCACAGCGGAGAGATCAGGACACAGCGGGACATTTCTGAATCTGACAGCATGAAACAGAACCTTGTAGTGGCAGTGAAAGATAACGGACAGCCCTCTCTGTCTGCCACCTGTTCCATGTATTTACTAATTTCTGATAACTTGGCTGAGGTGCCAGAACTGAAGGATCTGTCTTATAATGAGAGCAATTCCAAACTGACCTCTTATCTGATCATCGCGCTGGTGTCTGTGTCCACGTTTTTTCTGACTTTTATCATCATCATCCTGGGTTTGAGGTTTTGTCGTAGGAGAAAGCCCAGACTGCTGTTTGATGGAGCAGTTGCCATCCCCAGCGGTTATCTCCCTCCTAATTACGCAGATGTTGATGGCACAGGAACTTTACGCAGCGCTTACAATTATGACGCATACCTGACCACGGGCTCTAGAACCAGTGACTTTAAGTTTGTGGCATCATACAATGACAACACGCTGCCTGCTGACCAGACTCTGAAGAAAAGTCTGTCAGACTTTGGTGATGTATTCGGCGACTGCAATCCTTCACCAGAGGTAGGAACAGGCGTTTTTAATATTCCTTATCTGTCTACCTGACAGTCTTGCAGTGATGCAGAAAGTACTTTTATGAACACAATCAATCTATTTTTCTTGCACTTGTTTTTTTTTAATATTTATTTTAAGTAACATATCACATGCCAGAGTAAACAAAAATACATTGGATAAGTTCCGTTAGCAGTTTGGGCACGCTTCACTGTGTCTTTCACGTGTTCTAAATGTGCGTGGTGTGATAGTTCATTACAAATTCATTATATACTTTATTATTTTAATTCTCTTCAGTAAAACTGTTTAGCTTATTGCGTTTTCTCTGGTTTTATCTTTTGAGCACTATATCCACTTGTTCATCTTGTCTCTGACCTTGTTGCTGAACAAACTGAACTGGTTGCGCATGGTATTAATATTCAGGAAAACATTTCTGGATTTTTAGATTTGTTTTCCATTTTGAAAACACTTTGGATTAATTCAATTCAATTCAATTTTATTTATATAGCGCCAAATCACAACAAAAGTCGCCTCAAGGCGCTTCATAGATACAGAGAAAAACCCAACAATCATATGACCCCCTATGAGCAAGCACTTTGGCGACAGTGGGAAGGAAAAACTCCCTTTTAACAGGAAGAAACCTCCGGCAGAACCAGGCTCAGGGAGGGGCGGCCATCTGCTGCGACCGGTTGGGGTGAGAGAAGGAAGACAGGATAAAAGACATGCTGTGGAAGAGAGACAGAGGTTAATAACAGATATGATTCAATGCAGAGAGGTCTATTAATACATAGTGAGTGAGAAAGGTGACTGGAAAGGAAAAACTCAATGCATCATGGGAATCCCCCGGCAGCCTACGTCTATTGCAGCATAACTAAGGGAGGATTCAGGGTCACCTGGTCCAGCCCTAACTATATGCTTTAGCAAAAAGGAAAGTTTTAAGCCTAATCTTAAAAGTAGAGATAGTGTCTGTCTCCCGAATCCAAACTGGAAGCTGGTTCCACAGAAGAGGGGCCTGAAAACTGAAGGCTCTGCCTCCCATTCTACTTTTAAATACTCTAGGAACAACAAGTAGGCCTGCAGAGCGAGAGCGAAGTGCTCTAATAGGGTGATATGGTACTACAAGGTCATTAAGATAAGATGGGGCCTGATTATTTAAGACCTTGTATGTGAGGAGCAGGATTTTGAATTCAATTCTGGACTTAACAGGAAGCCAATGAAGGGAAGCCAAAACAGGAGAAATATGCTCTCTCTTTCTAGTCCCTGTCAGGACTCTTGCTGCAGCATTTTGGATTAGCTGAAGGCTTTTCAGTGAGTTTTTTGGACATCCTGATAATAATGAATTACAGTAGTCCAGCCTGGAAGTAATAAATGCATGAACTAGTTTTTCAGCATCACTCTGAGACAGGATATTTCTAATTTTAGAGATGTTGCGCAAATGGAAGAAAGCAGTCTTACATATTTGTTTAATATGTGCGTTGAAGGACATGTCCTGGTCAAAAATGACTCCAAGGTTCCTCACAGCGTTACTGGAGGCCAAGGTAATGCCATCCAGAGTATGAATCTGGTTAGATACCATATTTCTAAGATTTTCAGGGCCGAGTACAATAACCTCAGTTTTATCTGAATTAAGAAGCAGAAAGTTAGCGGCCATCCAGGTCTTTATGTCTTTAAGACATTCCTGCAGTTTAACTAATTGGTGTGTGTTATCTGGCTTCATGGACAGATAGAGCTGGGTGTCATCGGCATAGCAGTGAAAATGTATGCTATGTCTTCTAATGATGCTGCCTAAGGGAAGCATGTATAATGTAAACAGAATTGGTCCTAGCACTGAACCCTGTGGAACTCCATAATTAACCTCAGTGTGTGAAGAGGACTCTCCATTTACATGCACAAATTGGAGTCTATTAGATAGATATGATACAAATGGTAAATGGCCTGCATTTGTATAGCGCTTTTCTAGTCCATAGGACCCCAAAGCGCTTTACACTACATTCAGTCATTCACACACACATTCACACACTGGCGATAGCAAGCTACATTGTAGCCACAGCTGCCCTGGGGCGCACTGACAGAGGCGAGGCTGCCGGACACAGGCGCCACCGGGCCCTCTGACCACCACCAGTAGGCAAACATGGGGTTAGTATCTTGCCCAAGGATATTTGGCATGCAGCCAGGAGGCAGCCTGGGATCGAACCACCGACCTTCTGATTAGTGGCTGACCTGCTCTGCCACCTGAGCTACAGCCACCCCAAACCACTGCAGTGCAGTACCTGTAATACCTACAGCATGTTCTAATCGCTCTAATAGGATATTATGGTCAACAGTATCGAACGCTGCACTGAGGTCTAGCAGGACAAGCACAGAGATGAGTCCACTGTCAGAGGCCATAAGAAGATCATTTGTAACCTTCACTAAAGCTGTTTCTGTGCTGTGATGAGCTCTGAAACCTGACTGAAACTCTTCAAATAAACCATTCCTCTGCAGATGATCTGTTAGCTGTTTGACAACTACTCTTTCAAGGATTTTTGATATGAAAGGAAGGTTGGAGATTGGCCTATAATTAGCTAAGACTGCTGGGTCTAGAGATGGCTTTTTGAGTAAAGGTTTAACTACAGCCAGCTTGAAGGCCTGTGGTACATAGCCGATTATTAGAGATAGGTTGATCATATTTAAGATCGAAGAATTAATTAATGGCAGGACTTCTTTGAGCAGTTTTGTAGGAATGGGGTCTAAAAGACACGTTGATGGTTTGGAGGAAGTAATTATTGAAGTTAACTCAGAAAGATCAATTGGAGAAAAAGAGTCTAACTTAACATCAATGGTACTAAGAGTAGCTGTAGATAATATTACATCTGTGGGATGATTACTGGTAATTTTTTCTCTAATGATAAAAATTTTATTTGTGAAGAAGTTCATGAAGTCATTACTAGTTAACGTTAAAGGGATGGTTGGCTCAACAGAGCTCTGACTGTTTGTCAGCCTGGCTACAGTGCTGAAGAGAAACCTGGGGTTGTTCTTATTTTCTTCAATCAGTGATGAATAGTAAGATGTTCTGGCTTTGCGGAGGGCTTTCTTATAAAGCAGCAAACTATTTCTCCAGGCTAAATGATGATCCTCTAAATTTGTGACACGCCATTTCCTCTCCAGATTACGAGTCATCTGCTTTAGGGTACGTGTTTGAGAATTATACCACGGAGTCAGGTACTTCTGATTAGAGACCTTAGTTTTCACTGGAGCTACAGTATCCAGAGTCGTACGTAGTGAGGAGGTGAAATTATTAACAAGATAATCGACCTCTGTTGGAGTAGCGTTCAGATAGCTGCTCTGCTCTGTGTTGGTACAGGGCATTGAAGATGATAACAGTGGGTGGATTATATTCTTAAACTTAGTTACAGCGCTTTCAGAAAGACATCTACTTTGATAAAATCTACTCTCCACCGCTGTGTAATCAATTATTGTAAATGTAAATGTTATCAGGAAATGATCAGACAGGAGAGGGTTTTCAGGAAACACTGTTAAATGTTCAGTTTCTATGCCATATGTTAAAACAAGATCTAGAGTGTGATTAAAGTGGTGGGTGGGTTCTTTTACATTTTTAGAGAAGCCGATTGAGTCTAATAACAGACTAAATGCCATGTTGAGGCTGTCATTTTTAGCATCTACATGGATGTTAAAATCACCCACAATAATTATTTTATTTGAGCTCAGAACTAAATTAGATATAAAGTCTGAGAAATCAGACAGAAACTCTGTGTAAGGCCCAGGTGGACGATAGATGATAACAAGTAAGACTGGTTTCTGAGTTTCACAGCTGGGGTGGACAATGTTAAGCATCAGGCTTTCAAATGAATTAAAAGTCTGTCTTGGTCTTTCATTAATTAATAGGCTGGTGTGAAAAATTGCTGCCACACCGCCCCCTCGGCCTGTGCTTCGAGGTTTCTGGTAGTTAGAATGACTCGGGGGTGTTGATTCATTTAAACTAACATAATCATCCTGCTGCAACCAGGTTTCTGTAAGGCAGAGTAAATCAATTTGTTGATCAATTATTAAGTCATGTACTAACAGAGACTTGGAGGAGAGAGACCTAATATTTAATAATCCACATTTCACTGTTTTACTCTTTGGTTCAGATGTGGATACTGTACTGTTCTTTCTTTGTAATTGTTTATGTTTAAGTTGTTTGTTGCTGGTTTTTAGTTTGTTTTTTGTCTTTTTGGAAGCTAACACAGTTTCTATGGAGATGGGTTTTTGGGGGGGTAGCAGGAGGAGAGAAGCTGCAGAGAGGCGTGTAAGACTGCAACTCTGCTTCCTGGTCCCAACTCTGGATAGTCATATTTTGGGGGGTTTAATAAATTTGTCCATATTTCTAGAAATGAGAGCTGCTCCATCCAAAGTGGGATGGATGCCGTCTCTCCTAACAAGACCAGGTTTCCTCCAGAAGGTTTGCCAATTATCTATGAAGCCCACATCGTTTCTGGGACACCACTCAGACAGCCAGCAATTTAAGGAGAACATGCGGCTAAACATGTCACTCCTGGTCTGATTGGGGAGGGGACCAGAGAAAACTACAGAGTCCGACATTGTTTTAGCAAAGTTGCACATCGATTCAATATAGTACAGTGAAGTTATTTCTCACCGACACATATGTGCCTCGTTTATTGTGTTGCAGTTTGCCTTTTTAAAAAATTACCTTTTATTATTAGGAAAACAGATCACATCATTGGAGTGACTAAAGGAAAATGGTTATCGGCGGCCTAGTGTTTAAGCGTCTGTAACTGAAGTATTACATGTATATTTTGTTTTCTACGCCGTTAACCGCGCTTTTCTGAATGTTTATAATTCTCTGTTACTATTTAAGATCCCACAGCAATCATAATGTAAACATCTCTTTTACCTTTTTATACGGAGTGAAACATAAACACCAAAATAGCCCTCGTTAAGGTCAGTTTGTAATGTACCACTCATTTTAATTATCTGTTAGGTCATAGTCGTGGCCTTCGGTGATATCGGTGAACACTTTTTTTTTTACTTGTCATGGGAAATTTATTGGAACTTTCTTGGGGGGAGAAAAGGAAAGAAAAATTGTTGCAAGACATAGAGAGAGAGAGAAAGTGTTAAAGAGGGTTGGAGAGTTTTTGACTTCGATGTGATTTTGAAATGCCTTACAAACTAGAGGAAATGATCTGCTGAAAATGTTGTATCGCACGTCAAAGTTTTCTATGATTATCGCATTCTTTAGGAGGACCACCTTAGAGAGAGACATTATTTTCAAAACCCTTGTAACACATGATATGAGCATCGCCGTTGAATTAAACATATAGCACAAAATAAATAAATAAATAACAAAGTAAAATAAAAAAAATAGCGTATTATTACACTTTCTTACGATTTTATTAAAGTTTACTTTTGAACAACCACTTCGTCAAAAAAAAACAACCCAACAACAACAACAACAACAACAAAAACAACAACAGAAAAGGCATTTAAAAATACTTTCTGATATTATTATATATCCTTTGCACTCACGGTGTCACTATACACCAGCTATGGACTTAGTGTTGAACCCATGTTGCACACCACCCATCAGAACGAGCACACTGCTTTATCTAGTCATCAACAGCATCGACAGTGGCTTGAAAGGCTCATATACTGATCTAGGGACGTATTTCTTAAGCGTTCAAATAGCGTGTTTTAAACTGTGTAGTGCTTTCTCAGGATGATGCAGAGCCGAAGTCTTTGTCAAAGTCTCAGTTTTGTGTTTTTCTTTGTTATGGCGCAATACGCAAACGGAGATCTGAGCTATTCCGTACAAGAGGAGCTGAAACGCGGATCTGTTATTGGAAATATCGCTAAAGATCTCGGGCTGGATCTGGGTCGGCTATCTGCTCGAAAACCTCGTGTTGACTTGGAAGGAAGCGAAAGACAGTATTGTGGAATAAACCAGAGAAGCGGAGATTTATTCGTTGCGGAGAGAATAGACCGAGAGGAGCACTGTGGAGAAAGGCCTTCGTGTGTTCTCAAATTCGACTTGCTGTTAGAGAATCCGTTGGAGCTGCACCGGTTGTCCCTACAGGTGCAGGACATAAACGACAATGCGCCAATCTTTCCGAAAGATATTATAAAGCTGGAAATTAGAGAATCAGCGGACAAAGGAGCCAGGTATCGCATTAATAGAGCACATGACGCAGATATAGGTCAAAATTCCGTTCAAGACTACATTTTACAAGAAAACGCTCACTTTGTGTTCAGCATTCAGACGACAAGTTCTGGCAGTAAATACGGTGAGCTGGTTTTAGATACGGAGTTAGACCGAGAAGAGAAGCAGGAAATGAAATTACTGCTCACAGCCATGGATGGTGGCTCCCCTCGGAAATCAGGGACAGTGGTCATACACGTAATTGTTCTTGATGCTAATGATAACGCCCCCGTGTTCACAGAGGCCGTATATAGAGCCAGTATACCGGAAAACTCACCACTGAAAACCCCAGTTATCAGAATAAACGCATCAGATGCAGATGAGGGCGTTAATGGAGAGGTTACTTATGAATTTAGTCGACCTTCTGATAAATTAGAAAAGCTTTTTTCACTTGATCCCAAAACGGGAGAAATTCTTGTTACAGGTGATATCGATTATGAAGAGGGGTCGAAATACGAATTGCCTGTTGAAGCAAAAGACGGTTATGGCCTGTCTTCAGAAGCAAAAGTTGTTATTGATATAACTGATGAGAACGACAATGCACCATTTATAAATCTGAAATCATTGTCTAACCCCATACCTGAGAACGCCCCACCTGGTACAGAGGTTGGCATCATTAACGTGCAGGACAGAGATTCTGAGAATAACCGACAGGTCCGCTGCTCCATCCAGCAGGGTGTCCCCTTTAAGTTGGTTCCTTCTATTAAAAACTATTATTCTCTGGTGACCACAGGACAACTGGACCGTGAACTAGTGTCTGATTACAACATTACAATCACTGCCACTGATGAGGGCTCTCCACCTCTGTCCTCTTCTAAAAGTGTTCAGTTATCTGTAGCTGACATCAACGACAACTCACCTGTGTTTGAGGAACAGTCGTACAGCGCATATGTGAGTGAGAATAACAAACCGGGCTCCACTTTATGTTCCGTTAGTGCTCGAGACCCCGACTGGAGACAGAACGGTACAGTGGTTTATTCTCTGTTAGCTGGTGAGGTGAACGGTGCCCCGGTGTCCTCCTATCTGTCTGTGAACGGAGACACGGGTGTGATCCACGCTGTGAGGTCGTTTGATTATGAACAGTTCAGGAGATTTAAAATCCACGTGATGGCCAGAGACAACGGTTCTCCTCCTCTCAGCAGCAACGTGACCGTGAGTGTGTTCATCTCAGATGTGAATGACAACTCTCCTCAGATCCTGTACCCCTCCCCGGAAGGCAACTCCTTCATGACCGAGCTGGTCCCCAAAGCTGCACACGGAGGCTCTCTGGTGTCCAAAGTGATCGCGGTGGACGCGGACTCCGGACAGAACGCCTGGCTGTCCTATCAAATAGTGAAATCCACAGATCCAGGACTTTTTACCATTGGTGTCCACAGCGGAGAGATCAGGACACAGCGGGACATTTCTGAATCTGACAGCATGAAACAGAACCTTGTAGTGGCAGTGAAAGATAACGGACAGCCCTCTCTGTCTGCCACCTGTTCCATGTATTTACTTATTTCTGATAACTTGGCTGAGGTGCCAGAACTGAAGGATCTGTCTTATAATGAGAGCAATTCCAAACTGACCTCTTATCTGATCATCGCGCTGGTGTCTGTGTCCACCTTTTTCCTGACTTTTATCATCATCATCCTGGGTTTGAGGTTTTGTCGCAGGAGAAAGCCCAGACTGTTGTTTGATGGAGCAGTTGCCATCCCCAGCGGTTATCTCCCTCCTAATTACGCAGATGTTGATGGCGCAGGAACTTTACGCAGCGCTTGCAATTATGATGCGTACCTGACCACAGGTTCAAGAACCAGTGACTTTAAGTTTGTGACATCATACAATGACAACACGCTGCCTGCTGACCAGACTCTGAAGAAAAGCCCATCAGACTTTGCTGATGTTTTTGGAGATAGTGATAGGACTCCTGAGGTAGGAGGATGCCCTTTGTCCTATTTTCATTTTTTGTTTTTCTCTCTCACTTGTATTAAATTTTTGTTGATAGATATTTAAATAAGCCAACTTTCTTTCCTAACAATAACGGTGTTAATGTACAAAAAACTACAATCCTTTTATTTTGGTTCTACTTTCATTGTTATTTAGCCTGTGTGTTTCATATTGTCTCTGTCTTTCTTTGTTGCATTCTCCCTCACATATGTGTCCTTCCCTGTGGTACAATTTTCTAGAAGAGTAACATTTTCGGTTAACATTTTCATGTTTTGCTTTATTTTGGTGTTTTGGCCAAAGCACAGCCATAAAGCTGGTTTTTAGCATTTTTGGTCCAACTCCTTCCTCCCACAAAACCTACCTTGAGAGAAAGTTTCATCATATTGCATTATATCTATAGGCTTGACTTTTGTCTTGGTATTCATTTTCCTGGTAGTCCAGCAGTTTTTTCCTGATCAAGTGTGTTTGGACTTCCACAGGTATTATTTTTTTTATCTAATTAGAGACTTTAAGGTTATGTGGTTGAAACATTAAGTTCTATATAAGTTTTTTTTTTCTCATATAGATGATGGAATTTATTATTTTTATTCCTTTGGCCTACATAAAAGTTGACAAGTTGACAGTCACTTTTTAAAGTTTAACATGTTTTCATGTTGTTTTCAGTTTGTCTTTATCATTTTACTGCTCAATCACTTAGAAGAATAAAGATTGGAATCACATGTTTAGGAAAAAAACAAATGCAACAGGTCTGAAGACTTGACAGAAAGAAAGGCTTCTCTAATAACAATATAAACTAGTGATTAATAGGCTTAGTAACACCATACAATGTAACTCAGTCTAAGTAATCAGCCTTACTATACTTCTAAAATTGTTAATACATTCTCCTCAATAGTCCTTGATCATTTTTGAATAGAAAATATTATCATTGGCCATGTTTACAAAAGTATATTATTTCTCATAGATGACACAGTCAATAATCATTCTATTTACTTATTTTATATAACCATAATCCTAAGAATTATTTTTTGTTTTTGTTTGTGTAGCACATTGTTATATACAGCATGGTCCAAAAGATGGATGCATACACCTTCTTTTTTGTTAGGAAAAGTTGGTCTTTTAGTGGTCTTTCAAAGCTTTGGTGTTGACAAAAATAGTTATTAACATTTCTCTTGAGAGTGGCTTAATATTGCTCCTTTGTCAGCGTGAAGTTGGTTCATCACAGGTGTCCTACCCCAGAGTAGGCACTCCCACAGAGTTTATATTATTCTCACTCATATTGTACTGTAAATATGATATATTGCATTATCATTTTCTCTCCTATTGTGATACTTACACACTCTTCTTTTCCTGAAAGAAATATCACACTTAAATTAACTTAAAAATAGGACTTTTGCCAGTTGTCCAATACAAAATATATTTATGTTTGAAACAGACCCAAACTGTGTATCCTTGTCTTGCACTTGCTCTCTCTCTCTCTCTGACTGTATGCTTGTGTTTTACTTAGCAATTCTGCATCTGATGAAGTTTCTTTTCTGTCTCTCAGCTGACTGTAATAAGCTTCTGATGATACGGTCAGTTTAGTGATCAGGCTTCATATGCAACTTGTTAACATCTAGTTCAAAGTGTTTTTGTGTGTGGTTAACTGTTCTAGAAAAACATTCAGCCTAGCAACAATTCAGTACAGTTAAATCCCCACTTTGTTTTAGAATTTCAGTCTGACTTGTGACACTTTTACTCACTTCTGATATTACCTCAAAATCACAGTACTAATAAGTAGATTCTGGCCTAATGTAAATTTGAGGTACCATCACATTTATGAGCTTAGCAAAGGCTGCAGGGAATTTGTTAGTTTATTTTAAAAAGTCCAGATGACTCAGTAAAATCCACATAAATTTCACCTTAATGCATGCAATAGTAGCTGGGATACAACTGAAAGAAATCTGACTTCCAACAGAAAAAATTTACTGAATAATTGCTTAGTTGCTAACATAAAACTATTTTTTATGAAAGGATACTAAATTTCAGACTGCATCCTCCGTCTTGATTCAGTTATTTAAAAAAAACAAAAAAACAAAAACAATATTAATTTTCTTTTGTCTGAGAAGAAAAGAAACAGGTGCATCGGCCAGTTTCCTTTTCAGTGTACTTAAAAAAAAGTTTTTTTTGAAGCAGTCATAAAAATTCAGTTTGATGTTAGTATACTGAACTTGGATAATATGGGTTTTTTAATCTTTCTGTCTTGAATTTTTCATGTATTTTACAATTTTATTTTATTTTTTTCCTGTGCTTTGTGTCCTATGGGACATCAACAACATTAACCTTGGTCATAATTTAAATAGGTAAACTCAATGCGTGTGATTACGCTGGAACCAGCAACATGAAATTTTTGTTAATACACAATTAGGCTGATTTCCGAAAGGCTACAAAGAGAGGGAAGCCACAGTTTGTCGTTCAGTCGTAAACATATAGTGATATCAGTATTTCTAGGCCCTACAGATATAGATTTATGCCATATGCCATTAAGTAATAATATAGTCACTAAACGTGTATTAAAATAAAACACCCCGATCTTGCAGTATCTATTGAGTGCATTTAGGCATTTAACTTGGATAAGCTTGGGTCAGTGTCATTTTTGAACTCACGGTGTCGCTATACACCAGCCCTAAAAGACTGAATTCCTCTTTTCTTTGTGGACTTTCTGTCTTGCACGCCCGCTGCCTGCTCTAGGTTTAGCCCGAGACGCGCTGAATTGCAGTTCCTATTTCTGCTTGTGTGCTATCTTTGCTGCGTTATTGCTTTAACGTATTAGAGGTGTATCATTGAAGATGGAATTGAATACTATTGCGTTTC
Source organism: Perissodus microlepis (assembly GCF_051167445.1). Classification (NCBI taxonomy): domain Eukaryota; kingdom Metazoa; phylum Chordata; class Actinopteri; order Cichliformes; family Cichlidae; genus Perissodus; species Perissodus microlepis. The sequence goes on from NC_140462.1 coordinate 11,927,213, forward strand.
AGGCTTGGAACATTTGTTTCTTCCTTCTGCTGCATGTCGCTCATGGAGACATGAGCTATTCTTTCCCAGAGGAAATGAAAAGAGGATCCGTTATTGGAAATATAGCCAAAGACCTCGGGATGGAAACGGGCGCGCTGTCCAGCAGGAGAGCCCGCATCGACGCCGACGGAACCGACAAACGTTACTGTGACATAAACATGAGTAACGGAGAGCTGATTGTTGCAGACAGGATTGACCGCGAGGGGCTTTGTGGAGAAAAGGCTTCGTGCATCCTAAAACACGAGTTTATGCTGGAGAATCCGCTCGAGCTTCATCGTATCAGCCTTCACATTCAAGATATCAATGACAACGCACCACAATTCAATGGAGAACGGATTAATATAGAAATTCAAGAGACACTGTAGTGATTACAGTAAGCGCAAGTGATGCAGATGAGGGAGTTAATGGAGATGTGACGTATGACTTTGGACATGTTACTGAAGAAGTGAAGAAGATATTTAGTATTGATCGTAAAGTAGGTGACATAAGAGTAATTGGTGTTGTTGACTATGAAACTACTACATCATTTGAAATACGTGTCAAAGCAAAAGATGGGCTGGGGCTGTCATCCTACGCTAAAGTAATGATTTCTATCACTGATGTGAATGACAACGCCCCTGTAGTTAATCTGAAGTCACTGACCAATCCGATACCAGAGAACACTCCACCTGGTACAGAGGTGGGCATCATTAACGTGCAGGACAGAGATTCTGAGAATAACCGACAGGTCCGCTGCTCCATCCAGCAGGGTGTCCCCTTTAAGTTGGTTCCTTCTATTAAAAACTATTATTCTCTGGTGACTACGGGACAACTGGACCGTGAACTAGTGTCTGATTACAACATTACAATCACTGCCACTGACGAGGGCTCTCCACCTCTGTCCTCTTCTAAAAGTGTTCAGTTATCAGTAGCTGACATCAACGACAACCCACCTGTGTTTGAGGAACAGTCGTACAGCGCATATATGAGTGAGAATAACAAACCTGGCTCCACTTTATGTTCCGTTAGTGCTCGAGACCCCGACTGGAGACAGAACGGTACAGTGGTTTATTCTCTGTTAGCTGGTGAGGTGAACGGTGCCCCGGTGTCCTCCTATCTGTCTGTGAACGGAGACACGGGTGTGATCCATGCTGTGAGGTCGTTTGATTATGAACAGTTCAGGAGTTTTAAAGTCCACGTGATGGCCAGAGACAACGGTTCTCCTCCTCTCAGCAGCAATGTGACCGTGAGTGTGTTCATCTCAGATGTGAATGACAAGTCTCCTCAGATCCTGTACCCCTCCCCAGAGGGCAACTCCTTCATGACCGAGCTGGTCCCCAAAGCTGCACACGGAGGCTCTCTGGTGTCCAAAGTGATTGCGGTGGATGCAGACTCCGGACAGAACGCTTGGCTGTCCTATCAAATAGTCAAATCTACTGATCCGGGACTTTTTACTATTGGTGTCCACAGTGGAGAGATCAGGACACAGCGGGACATTTCTGAATCTGACAGCATGAAACAGAACCTTGTAGTGGCAGTGAAAGATAATGGACAGCCCTCTCTGTCTGCCACCTGTTCCATGTATTTACTTATTTCTGATAACTTGGCTGAGGTACCAGAACTGAAGGATCTGTCTTATAATGAGAGCAATTCCAAACTGACCTCTTATCTGATCATCGCGCTGGTGTCTGTGTCCACTTTTTTTCTGACTTTCATCATCATCATCCTGGGTTTGAGGTTTTGTCGCAGGAGAAAGCCCAGACTGTTGTTTGATGGAGCAGTTGCCATCCCCAGCGGTTATCTCCCTCCTAATTACGCAGATGTTGATGGCACAGGAACTTTACGCAGCGCTTACAATTATGACGCGTACCTGACCACAGGTTCAAGAACCAGTGACTTTAAGTTTGTGACATCATACAATGACAACACACTGCCTGCTGACCAGACTCTGAAGAAAAGTCCATCAGACTTTGCTGATGTCTTTGGAGACCTGGACGGGTGCTCAGAGGTATGGCCCCTTGGCAATAAGCAAGTCATGTTTTAATCTTGTGCCAGATGAAAATCAACAGTTCAGTTTTCTTCTACTTTATCATCACAAAATTCTTTTTTTAAATGCTTGGAGCAAAAGTTGGTTTATTAATTCTAACATTTTCTTCTTTCCTCTAAAGTGTTTCCTAGAGGTGTAGCTCTCTTTCTCTGGTTGTGGCTAAAATATGTTTAATTTCAACATGATGAATTTCATGCTTTCATACTTATAGATTTAGTGTGATATTTTATTTGTGTGTGTTCAATTTATTGTAGTTTTGCAAGCTCATATGATGTATGTTCATCAACACAATAGGTATTTCTGCATCGTGCTTGCGGTGGTTATTTGTCTGTACATGTTATTTGTTGTTTGTTTTGTTTTTTCACTAATTGATTACTTTTATCCTCTATCTGAAGCTGTGAGAGCAACCTTTACTCTTAGGAAGATATTGTTGTATAATGTAATCAAACTTTCATCTTATTTTTTCCGGTACTACCATTTATTAAATAACACTTTGTGAATATATGCCCAGTGCTTTAGCTGTGTTGTTACTGATATTTTGTCAGTAGTTCTACACCTCTGGTTAGTTGATACACAGAAGGTCAGATGCTGCAGAATTTTACAGTTGGTCTTTTTAAGTAGTGTATATTTGTCAGCTACATTTCATACTGTAAGTTTATCTTAGTGTTAAAGCACATATTTATCTTTAGCACTATATTATCAGTGTAGTAATAAAGATCTTTGCCCATTCTCGCTATCATGTCACATTTTCAATATGAGACTTATGTCCAAACCTGTATTAGTTCCTATGTCTGCCTTATCTAAAATAGGAGATGCACAAAAAGCATCTATAAAAGCTCACTTCTACATTTATTTCATACTTCTCATACCTGTGATGTTTTCCTATCATATGTCAGACTGAGTAATTTGGTGAAATTTTGTAATCTGATGGCTGTCATTATATATTCTTAGTGCTGGACAGAAGTAGCTGTCAAATGATGGAATGCAATTCATCTTAATTGCAAGCAATAGCAATTTAGATTATAATTACATTTTTTCACACTAAGGGAGTGCAAACGTGTATTACTCTCTGTTTTTAGGTATTTATATTTAAACACATTCCATCACACTTGACTAGTAGGACAGTTTATTTAACAGCTTTGTCTTTGATCTTCATTTTAAAACACGTGAAAGTTGATTTCTAATTCATGTGACTGATGAGTTGTAAAATGAGGCAGTGTGTAGTTTAACTGGAGCTCTTGAGTTTGCACTGTCTCAACTGAGATTTCTTTAGCGACTCTGGTGACCGCATGGCACACTTGTTAATTTTTTAAAAAGCAACAAATGAAACTAGGTAAAACATTAGACTGTAAATTTAGGTGTAATTCTGAAATCCAAATGTGACTCCTGCTGCCTGGATAACAGGATTTAATCCCAAAAATATCAACATAGCAGTAGTAGAAATAAGAGTAAAAACATACCGAAAACACATGAACATTTTCCTGCACCAGTCTTGGCAACTGTCGTTTGCCTCCACCAGTGTGTAAATGTGAGAGTGAATGAATAGTGGAACTGTGAAGCGCTTTGAGTGTCTAGAAAAGTGCAACATAAATGCAATTCTTTATTATACTAATTCTTTATTATAAACGTAGCTACATTTGAGCCTTTGGGTTGAGAGGGTCTAGTATGAAAACAGTCAAGCAGAGCAGCACATTAGCAGTATCTACTGGATGGAGACAAAAAACATAAAACAGTCACCTGGAGTACAGTAACTGACTCAGTGTAACTAAACAACCTGCATGTGTGTGTGTGGTGATGAGAACAAGGCAGTGATCACTATGTGAAGAACAGTTCCAGGCACACAGCCAAGTCTGAATCCTCTTAGTAGAAACAACAACAACCTACAATTTAATATATCATAATTTTATGAAGACAAATAAGCACATTTATAGTTGTCTTACTGACTGAACGGTTTTATTCTTTTTTTTTTCCTTTTTTTTTTTTTAATTTTACAACTATTTACCTAATTCACATTGTAAAACTCTTTTCTCCCATTCTTTCCTTTATAGTAACTGAAGTTTTGCTTATTTATTCTACATAAAAATATTTTTTTAAAAGAAGATAAAAATCATGCACTGAACATTAGTTGTAGTTTGCTTAGATTTAGTGTTAAGGTGTTTCCGCATAACCTAACTCACGGTGGCGCTAAAAACCAGTCCTAACAGTTTTCATTTCCTGTATTCATCGGTGTGGACGCGCATTCTTGCGCTCTTGTGTCTCAGTTAGGGCCACCTCCCGAGAATTGCAGTTGTGATTTGTGTTTTGGGGTTCAAGTCATTTTTTTTCTTATTTTTCAGCCTCTTAATAACTCATCTCTTATGATGGATTCGAAGATATTCGTGTTTCGTTCGCGTGAGTTTTCTTTCTTCCTTCTTTTGTTCCATGTCGCTCATGGAGACATGAGCTATTCTTTCCCAGAGGAAATGAAACGAGGATCCGTTATTGGAAATATAGCCAAAGACCTCGGGATGGAAACGGGCGCGCTGTCCAGCAGGAGAGCCCGCATCGACGCCGACGGAACCGACAAACGTTACTGTGACATAAACATGAATAACGGAGAGCTGATTGTTGCAGACAGGATTGACCGCGAGGGGCTTTGTGGAGAAAAGGCTTCGTGCATCCTAAAACACGAGCTTATGCTGGAGAATCCGCTCGAGCTTCATCGTATCAGCCTTCACATTCAAGATATCAATGACAACGCACCACAATTCAATGAAGAACGGATTAATATAGAAATTCGAGAGTCAGCTGACAGAGGAGCTCGTTTTGTGATAGAAGAAGCGCACGATGCGGATGTGGGGCAAAATTCAGTGCAGCAGTACAACCTTAAAAAGAATGAAAATTTTATTTTGTCTGTAAATGGAAACACAATAGAGGTCGTTCTTGAAAAGGAGCTTGATCGTGAAAAACAACAGGAAATGAATTTAATTCTCACAGCTTTGGATGGTGGATCTCCTCAGAGATCAGGTACATTAGTGATACACGTCACTGTGTTGGATGCTAACGATAACGCCCCAGTGTTCAGCCAAGCCGTTTATAAAGCCAGCCTGCCTGAAAACTCTCATTTAGACACTGTAGTGATTACAGTAAGCGCAAGTGATGCAGATGAGGGAGTTAATGGAGATGTGACGTATGACTTTGGACATGTTACTGAAGAAGTGAAGAAGATATTTAGTATTGATCGTAAAGTAGGTGACATAAGAGTAATTGGTGTTGTTGACTATGAAACTACTACATCATTTGAAATACGTGTCAAAGCAAAAGATGGGCTGGGGCTGTCATCCTACGCTAAAGTAATGATTTCTATCACTGATGTGAATGACAACGCCCCTGTAGTTAATCTGAAGTCACTGACCAATCCGATACCAGAGAACACTCCACCTGGTACAGAGGTGGGCATCATTAATGTGCAGGACAGAGACTCTGAGAATAACCGACAGGTGCGCTGCTCCATCCAGCAGGGTGTCCCCTTTAAGTTGGTTCCTTCTATTAAAAACTATTATTCTCTGGTCACCACAGGACAACTGGACCGTGAACTAGTGTCTGATTACAACATTACAATCACTGCCACTGACGAGGGCTCTCCACCTCTGTCCTCTTCTAAAAGTGTTCAGCTATCTGTAGCTGACATCAACGACAACCCACCTGTGTTTGAGGAACAGTCGTACAGCGCATATGTGAGTGAGAATAACAAACCGGGCTCCACTTTATGTTCCGTTAGTGCTCGAGACCCCGACTGGAGACAGAACGGTACAGTGGTTTATTCTCTGTTAGCTGGTGAGGTGAACGGTGCCCCGGTGTCCTCCTATCTGTCTGTGAACGGAGACACGGGTGTGATCCACGCTGTGAGGTCGTTTGATTATGAACAGTTCAGGAGTTTTAAAGTCCACGTGGTGGCCAGAGACAACGGCTCTCCTCCTCTCAGCAGCAACGTGACCGTGAGTGTGTTCATCTCAGATGTGAATGACAACTCTCCTCAGATCCTGTACCCCTCCCCAGAGGGGAACTCCTTCATGACCGAGCTGGTCCCCAAAGCTGCACACGGAGGCTCTCTGGTGTCCAAAGTGATTGCGGTGGACGCGGACTCCGGACAGAACGCTTGGCTGTCCTATCAAATAGTCAAATCCACTGATCCGGGACTTTTTACTATTGGTATCCACAGCGGAGAGATCAGGACACAGCGGGACATTTCTGAATCTGACAGCATGAAACAGAACCTTGTAGTGGCAGTGAAAGATAATGGACAGCCCTCTCTGTCTGCCACCTGTTCCATGTATTTACTTATTTCTGATAACTTGGCTGAGGTACCAGAACTGAAGGATCTGTCTTATAATGAGAGCAATTCCAAACTGACCTCTTATCTGATCATCGCGCTGGTTTCTGTGTCCACGTTTTTTCTGACTTTTATCATCATCATCCTGGGTTTGAGGTTTTGTCGCAGGAGAAAGCCCAGACTGTTGTTTGATGGAGCAGTTGCCATCCCCAGCGGTTATCTCCCTCCTAATTACGCAGATGTTGATGGCACAGGAACTTTACGCAGCGCTTACAATTATGACGCGTACCTGACCACAGGTTCAAGAACCAGTGACTTTAAGTTTGTGACATCATACAATGACAACACACTGCCTGCTGACCAGACTCTGAAGAAAAGTCCATCAGACTTTGCTGATGTCTTTGGAGACCTGGACGGGTGCTCAGAGGTATGGCCCCTTGGCAATAAGCAAGTCATGTTTTAATCTTGTGCCAGATGAAAATCAACAGTTCAGTTTTCTTCTACTTTATCATCACAAAATTCCTTTTTTAAATGCTTGGAGCAAAAGTTGGTTTATTAATTCTAACATTTTCTTCTTTCCTCTAAAGTGTTTCCTAGAGGTGTAGCTCTCTTTCTCTGGTTGTGGCTAAAATATGTTTAATTTCAACATGATGAATTTCATGCTTTCATACTTATAGATTTAGTGTGATATTTTATTTGTGTGTGTTCAATTTATTGTAGTTTTGCAAGCTCATATGATGTATGTTCATCAACACAATAGGTATTTCTGCATCGTGCTTGCGGTGGTTATTTGTCTGTACATGTTATTTGTTGTTTGTTTTGTTTTTTCACTAATTGATTACTTTTATCCTCTATCTGAAGCTGTGAGAGCAACCTTTACTCTTAGGAAGATATAGTTGCATAATTAATCAAAATTTCATCTTATTTTTTCCGGTACTACCATTTATTAAATAACACTTTGTGAATATATGCCCAGTGCTTTAGCTGTGATGTTACTGATATTTTGTCAGTAGTTCTACACCTCTGGTTAGTTGATACACAGAAGGTCAGATGCTGCAGAATTTTACAGCTGGTCTTTTTAAGTAGTGTATATTTGTCAGCTACATTTCATACTGTAAGTTTATCTTAGTGCTAAAGCACATATTTATCTTTAGCACTATATTATCAGTGTAGTAATAAAGATCTTTGCCCATTCTCGCTATCATGTTACATTTTCAATATGAGACTTATGTCCAAACCTGTATTAGTTCCTATGTCTGCCTTATCTAAAATAGGAGATGCACAAAAAGCATCTATAAAAGCTCACTTCTACATTTATTTCATACTTCTCATACCTGTGATGTTTTCCTATCATATGTCAGACTGAGTAATTTGGTGAAATTTTGTAATCTGATGGCTGTCATTATATATTCTTAGTGCTGGACAGAAGTAGCTGTCAAATGATGGAATGCAATTCATCTTAATTGCAAGCAATAGCAATTTAGATTATAATTACATTTTTTAACACTAAGGGAGTGCAAACGTGTATTACTCTCTGTTTTTAGGTATTTATATTTAAACACATTCCATCACACTTGACTAGTAGGACAGTTTCTTTAACAGCTTTGTCTTTGATCTTCATTTTAAAACACGTGAAAGTTGATTTCTAATTCATGTGACTGATGAGTTGTAAAATGAGGCAGTGTGTAGTTCAACTGGAGCTCTTGAGTTTGCACTGTCTCAACTGAGATTTCTTTAGCGACTCTGGTGACCGCATGGCACACTTGTTAATTTTTTAAAAAGCAACAAATGAAACTAGGTAAAACATTAGACTGTAAATTTAGGTGTAATTCTGAAATCCAAATGTGACTCCTGCTACCTGGATAACAGGATTTAATCCCAAAAATATCAACATAGCAGTAGTAGAAATAAGAGTAAAAACATACCGAAAACACATGAACATTTTCCTGCACCAGTCTTGTAAACGCAACAGTGGTTCAGGGGGTTGGGAAGCTCATGTTGTAAACGGAAGGTTGCTGGTTCGAGCCCCAGCTCTGTCTGTCCTCATCGCTGTGTCCTTGGGCGAGACACTTCACGCTACTGCCTACTGGTGTTGGCCAGAGGGGCTGATGGCACGATATGACAAACTCGCTTCTGTCAGTCTGTCCCAGGGCAGCTGTGGATACAACTGTCGTTTGCCTCCACCAGTGTGTAAATGTGAGAGTGAATGAATAGTGGAACTGTGAAGCGCTTTGAGTGTCTAGAAAAGTGCAATATAAATGCAATTCTTTATTATACTAATTCTTTATTATAAACGTAGCTACATTTGAACCTTTGGGTTGAGAGGGTCTAGTATGAAAACAGTCAAGCAGAGCAGCACATTAGCAGTATCTACTGGATGGAGACAAAAAACATAAAACAGTCACCTGGAGTACAGTAACTGACTCAGTGTAACTAAACAACCTGCATGTGTGTGTGGTGATGAGAACAAGGCAGTGATCACTATGTGAAGAACAGTCCACAGCACACAGCCAAGTCTGAATCCTCTTAGTAGAAACAACAACAACCTACAATTAAAGATATCATAATTTTATGAAGACAAATAAGCACATTTATAGTTGTCTTACTGACTGAACGTTTTTCTTCTTCTTTTTTTTATTTTTATTTTACAACTGTTTACTTGATTCACAATGTAAAACTCTTTTCTCCCATTGTCTCCTTTATAGTAACTGAAGTTTTGCATATTTATTCTACATAAAAATATATTTTTTAAAGAAGATAAAAATCATGCACTGAACATTAGTTGTAGTTTGCTTAGATTTAGTGTTAAGGTGTTTCCGCATAACCTAACTCACGGTGGCGCTAAAAACCAGCCCTAACAGTTTTCATTTCCTGTATTCATCGGTGTGGACGCGCATTCTTGCGCTCTTGTGTCTCAGTTAGGGCCACCTCCCGAGAATTGCAGTTGTGATTTGTGTTTTGGGGATCAGGTCAATTTTTTTTTTTTGTTATTTTTCAGCCTCTTAATAACTCATCTCTTATGATGGATTCGAAGATATTCGTGTTTCATTCGCGTCAGTTTTCTTTCTTCCTTCTTTTGTTCCATGTCGCTCATGGAGACATGAGCTATTCTTTCCCAGAGGAAATGAAACGAGGATCCGTTATTGGAAATATAGCCAAAGACCTCGGGATGGAAACGGGCGCGCTGTCCAGCAGGAGAGCCCGCATCGACGCCGACGGAACCGACAAACGTTACTGTGACATAAACATGAATAACGGAGAGCTGATTGTTGCAGACAGGATTGACCGCGAGGGGCTTTGTGGAGAAAAGGCTTCGTGCATCCTAAAACACGAGCTTGTGCTCGAGAATCCGCTCGAGCTTCATCGTATCAGCCTTCACATTCAAGATATCAATGACAACGCACCACAATTCAATGAAGAACGGATTAATATAGAAATTCAAGAGTCGGCTGTGAGAGGAGCTCGTTTTGTGATAGAAGAAGCGCACGATGCGGATGTGGGGCAAAATTCAGTGCAGCAGTACAGCCTTAAAAAGAATGAAAATTTTATTCTGTTTGTAAACGGAAACACCAGAGAACTCGTTCTTGAAAAAGAGCTTGATCGTGAAAAACAACAGGAAATGAATTTAATTCTCACAGCTTTGGATGGTGGATCTCCTCAGAGATCAGGTACATTAATGATACACGTCACTGTGTTGGATGCTAATGATAACGCCCCAGTGTTCAGCCAAGCCGTTTATAAAGCCAGCCTGCCTGAAAACTCTCCTTTAGACACTGTAGTGATTACAGTAAGCGCAAGTGATGCAGATGAGGGAGTTAATGGAGATGTGACGTATGACTTTGTACATCTTACAGAAGAAGTGAAGAAGATATTTAGTATTGATCGTAAAGTAGGTGACATAAGAGTAATTGGTGCTGTTGACTATGAAACTACTACATCATTTGAAATACGCGTTAAAGCAAAAGATGGGCTGGGGCTGTCATCCTACGCTAAAGTAATGATTTCTATCACTGATGTGAATGACAACGCCCCTGTAGTTAATCTGAAGTCACTGACCAATCCGATACCAGAGAACACTCCACCTGGTACAGAGGTGGGCATCATTAATGTGCAGGACAGAGACTCTGAGAATAACCGACAGGTGCGCTGCTCCATCCAGCAGGGTGTCCCCTTTAAGTTGGTTCCTTCTATTAAAAACTATTATTCTCTGGTCACCACAGGACAACTGGACCGTGAACTAGTGTCTGATTACAACATTACAATCACTGCCACTGACGAGGGCTCTCCACCTCTGTCCTCTTCTAAAAGTGTTCAGTTATCTGTAGCTGACATCAACGACAACCCACCTGTGTTTGAGGAACAGTCGTACAGCGCATATGTGAGTGAGAATAACAAACCGGGCTCCACTTTATGTTCCGTTAGTGCTCGAGACCCCGACTGGAGACAGAACGGTACAGTGGTTTATTCTCTGTTAGCTGGTGAGGTGAACGGTGCCCCGGTGTCCTCCTATCTGTCTGTGAACGGAGACACGGGTGTGATCCACGCTGTGAGGTCGTTTGATTATGAACAGTTTAGGAGCTTCAAAGTCCACGTGATGGCCAGAGACAACGGTTCTCCTCCTCTCAGCAGCAACGTGACCGTGAGTGTGTTCATCTCAGATGTGAATGACAACTCTCCTCAGATCCTGTACCCCTCCCCAGAGGGGAACTCCTTCATGACCGAGCTGGTCCCCAAAGCTGCACACGGAGGCTCTCTGGTGTCCAAAGTGATCGCGGTGGACGCGGACTCCGGACAGAATGCCTGGCTGTCCTATCAAATAGTCAAATCCACTGATCCGGGACTTTTTACTATTGGTGTCCACAGCGGAGAGATCAGGACACAGCGGGACATTTCTGAATCTGACAGCATGAAACAGAACCTTGTAGTGGCAGTGAATGATAACGGACAGCCCTCTCTGTCTGCCACCTGTTCCATGTATTTACTTATTTCTGATAACTTGGCTGAGGTGCCAGAACTGAAGGATCTGTCTTATAATGAGAGCAATTCCAAACTGACCTCTTATCTGATCATCGCGCTGGTGTCTGTGTCCACCTTTTTCCTGACTTTTATCATCATCATCCTGGGTTTGAGGTTTTGTCGCAGGAGAAAGCTCAGACTGTTGTTTGATGGAGCAGTTGCCATCCCCAGCGGTTATCTTCCTCCTAATTACGCAGATGTTGATGGCACAGGAACTTTACGCAGCACTTACAATTATGATGCATACCTGACCACAGGTTCTAGAACCAGTGACTTTAAGTTTGTGACATCATACAATGACAACACGCTGCCTGCTGACCAGACTCTGAAGAAAAGCCCATCAGACTTTGCTGATGTCTTTGGAGACCTGGACGGGTGCACAGAGGTATGAGCTGTTGGCAGTAACCCAGTTATATTTCAATCTTGTGCCCACTTCCTTCCTGAAAATCTTTTTTTTTTTTTGTACTTCAACTTTACACAATTGTCCTTTTGTTTGACTCGTACAAGAGGTAGTTCATTACATTTCAAGTTGTCTTAAAGTTTTTCCATTTTTATCTTCCTTTAAAGTGGCTAAAACTGGTTTAATTTCACCATGGTCATGCTTCTATACTGGGTGTGTGATCATATTTTTCATACTTTAGATTTAAGTCTTTTTTAGTGTAATTTCGCATTCTGTCCTGACATATTTTCATTCACATAAGGTATATTATTGCATCTTGCTTGGACTTTTTTTTTATCCATCCATGTCATTTTTCAATTGTTAGTCAGTTTTAACTACATTTATTGTTAATTGAAATTTGTGAAAGTGCCTTTTTTTTCAGGAAGATTATTCTTATATTATAATCAAAACCTCAATCTTAACCTTTAAGCTAATGTTGTTTATTAAATAATACTATTTGGGGAAAAAAAAACTACATAAAAGGCACGGTGTGCTTTATCTGTGTTGTTATTATTGTTTTTATGCAATTTAGTTGTGTTTTGGAGCAAAACAGGTTCAATGCTGTAGAATTTAAGTGTTGACTTTTAAAAACCATTACACATGTGAGCTGCATTTCATAGTGTAAGTTACTCTTATTGATTAACCACATCTTGATCTTTAACACAACATTATTACACTAGCAGTGAACGTCTTTGGCCATTCTTGCTAACGTGTCATTTCGGCATGAGCTTTGTGTGCCAAACTGTATCCATCTTCAAGTCTAGCCCATCTAAAATAACATATGCCTAAAAAGCAGCTGTAACAGCTTGCTTGCACATGTTATTCGTATGTATTGCACCTGCAATGTTGTGCTACTGGGTGTCAGACTGAAAGTCTTTGTGACATTTGCTGTGTTGCTGTGAATCTTTTGGATGTCATTTTTCATCCTTTGATTTGGACAGACGTTTTTGTCATATGATGGAATGCAATTCATCTTACTTTTCAGCACTACAAATATGTTGTGTAATTATATTTTTAGATTCACTGATGTATCCCCTAAATGACTGAAAATGTGAATACCATTGTTTCCCACTCGTGTTTCTTCGAAAGATGATACCATCCGAATGTAGGTCTTTATATTTTTGCACATTTCATCGCACTTTATTAATAGCAATATTTTATAACAGGTGTGCAGTTGGTCTTTATTTGAGTTTTTGTGACAGCTGATTTTAGTCTCACCTGCTTTCTGTGATTGTAAAAAGGAGATTTTGCTTGAGAGGAAAAATACAAAGAATATATAGCGTTAATTGCAGCTTTTCAATGTGCACCCATTGTGACTGTGCCATGGTGATCTCTGTAGTGATTGCACTGAGAGATACACTTTATAAATGACCTTTGTTTTACTTTTAACATTAATTACAAGTTTGTTGTTTTAACAGAAAAGATTCATGCTTTGACTTTTGCTGTCCACGAAAAACTTTTTTCTTTAACTTGTGATTTTACCAGAATATTGGTCATATTGTTTATCATAACTGAGTTTGATTTTTCACAAATACAGTCTAGATATGTGTTATTAAAAAACTGTTACGCTTATTACAAGTAATCCAAATAACATGTCTGTTAAAGACTGATTTTAGACTAATTTTACTTTTATGATGTTGTGTATTTTCTTTGGATTAACTTGATTTAAAGTGATTGCTTTTCAGTGTGTGTGTGTCAGTGCCTTGCTGCTTTGTCTGGTTGCTTATTGCATTCTGACAATAATTGCTGGATGTAGAGCATAGTTGCTGTCTTGGTCATACTCAGTGACACATTGTATGATGTATCTTTGTTGCCATTAATTGAGAGGATGTTGCTTCATCTTTTCAAAGTAGTGCAAAGTGTGGTTCAGGGCATCCTTCACTGTATATGGTACTGCAAGGTGTTGTAATCAGTTTTAATTGCCATACTTTTTTTAAAAAAAATATATGCAGTAATAAGCAAGTGTGTCATAGTAACCTTAATACATGTTATCATAAGGATTTGTGGCAATTTTTAAAATGCATCAGCAAATACAATGCGACACATGTCTCCTCAAAGCTTTAAGGATGCCATTGATTGAAAATACATTCAGTTTGTGTATTTAATAAACAGTTTGGCCCCTGCAGTCTCTAGGCGCAGTATGGATTCTTCTATAATGAAAGAGTAGTATGCATGATCTATTTTTTCAGACTATTTTGAGGTCATGCTTTATGCATATGCATAGAATGATATACATCGTGGCATCTGTAAATGTTTTTCCTATTAGGAATTTAAAACGAATTGAAACAAGAGAGACACCGAACTGAATGTCTCTGAGTCTGTATATTTTATTTTTTTTGTAATAATTCACTGACTTTAGTGCAACAAAGGCAAAAATGTAGAAAAGAAAAATAGTCATCTGGTATCATTTCTATAGTGTTTTAAACAGTGATTAATTTTTTTTAAACACCCTAAAAGCACATAAACACGTTTCCATACTCTCTTTTGGCAAATGCCTGAGGTTGAATATTTAGGTCCAGACTGAGCAGTGTGAAAATATTAATTCAGAACAGCAGATTAGCATAACGTGCTGAATGAAAACTAAAACAATCATAATAGTGTCACTTGGAATACAGTAGCTACTAAATTTATCTTAACTACCTGGCTGTGTGTAAGTGTGTTGGTGATTATAAGGTAGTGTGACTGGATGATCGCTATGTGAAGAACAGTCCACAGCACACGACAGATGTCTGAATCCTCTTACTAACAATACATGAGATTACATTTTCAAAAACTTTTTGTGAAGACAAATAAGGACATTCAGAGTACTCTCACAGGCTATTTTTTTTTAAACAAAACTCTATCTAATGCACACTGTAGTACTCTTTTCTCTCAATTTGAACGTCGCGGATAACTACATGCAAAAATAAAGCAATTGAAATTTGTTGTCGTTTACTTACACTTACTATTTAGGTGTTTCTGCATAACCTAACTCACGGTGGCGCTAAACACCAACCCTATGAGTTTTTATTTCCTGTATTCATCGGTGCGGACGCGCATTCTTGTGCTTTTGTGACTAAATTAGGACGGCATCCCAAGAGACCTCCCGAGAATTGCAGTGGTCATTTGTGTTGTGGGGTTCAGCTTCTTTTTTTCGTTATTCTTCAGGATTTTAATAACTAATCGCGTATGATGGGTTCGAAGATATTTGGGTTTCATTCGCGTCGGTTTTCTTTCCTCCTTCTTTTGTTCCATGTCGCTCATGGAGACATGAGCTATTCTTTACCAGAGGAAATGAAACGAGGATCCATTATTGGAAATATAGCCAAAGACCTCGGGATGAAAACGGGCGCGCTGTCCAGCAGGAGAGCCCGCATCGACACCGACGGAACCGACAAACGTTACTGTGACATAAACATGAATAACGGAGAGTTGATTGTTGCAGACAGGATTGACCGCGAGGGGCTTTGTGGAGACAAGTCTTCGTGCATCCTAAACCACGAGCTTGTGCTGGGGAATCCGCTCGAGCTATATCGTATCAGCCTTCACATTCAAGATATCAATGACAACGCACCACAATTCAATGAAGAACGGATTAATATAGAAATTCGAGAGTCAGCTGACAGAGGAGCTCGTTTTGTGATAGAAGAAGCGCACGATGCGGATGTGGGGCAAAATTCAGTGCAGCAGTACAGCCTTAAAAAGAATGAAAATTTTATTCTATCTGTAAATGGAAACACAATAGAGATCGTTCTTGAAAAGGAACTTGATCGTGAAAAACAACAGGAAATGAATTTAATTCTCACAGCTTTGGATGGTGGATCTCCTCAGAGATCAGGTACATTAGTGATACACGTCACTGTGTTGGATGCTAATGATAACGCCCCAGTGTTCAGCCAAGCCGTTTATAAAGCCAGCCTGCCTGAAAACTCTCCTTTAGACACTGTAGTGATTACAGTAAGCGCAAGTGATGCAGATGAGGGAGTTAATGGAGATGTGACGTATGACTTTGGACATGTTACTGAAGAAGTGAAGAAGATATTTAGTATTGATCGTAAAGTAGGTGACATAAGAGTAATTGGTGCTGTTGACTATGAAACTACTACATCATTTGAAATACGTGTCAAAGCAAAAGATGGGCTGGGGCTGTCATCCTACGCTAAAGTAATGATTTCTATCACTGATGTGAATGACAACGCCCCTGTAGTTAATCTGAACTCGCTGACCAATCTGATACCAGAGAACACTCCACCTGGTACAGAGGTGGGCATCATTAACGTGCAGGACAGAGACTCTGGGAATAACCGACAGGTCCGCTACTCCATCCAGCAGGGTGTCCCCTTTAAGTTGGTTCCATCTATTAAAAACTATTATTCTCTGGTAACCACAGGGCAACTGGACCGTGAACTAGTGTCTGATTACAACATTACAATCACTGCCACTGACGAGGGCTCTCCACCTCTGTCCTCTTCTAAAAGTGTTCAGTTATCTGTAGCTGACATCAACGACAACCCACCTGTGTTTGAGGAACAGTCGTACAGCGCATATGTGAGTGAGAATAACAAACCAGGCTCCACTTTATGTTCCGTTAGTGCTCGAGACCCCGACTGGAGACAGAACGGTACAGTGGTTTATTCTCTGTTAGCTGGTGAGGTGAACGGTGCCCCGGTGTCCTCCTATCTGTCTGTGAACGGAGACACGGGTGTGATCCACGCTGTGAGGTCGTTTGATTATGAACAGTTCAGGAGTTTTAAAGTCCACGTGGTGGCCAGAGACAACGGCTCTCCTCCTCTCAGCAGCAATGTGACCGTGAGTGTGTTCATCTCAGATGTGAATGACAACTCTCCTCAGATCCTGTACCCCTCCCCAGAGGGCAACGCCTTCATGACCGAGCTGGTCCCCAAAGCTGCACACGGAGGCTCTCTGGTGTCCAAAGTGATCGCGGTGGACGCGGACTCCGGACAGTATGCCTGGCTGTCCTATCATATAGTCAAATCCACTGATCTGGGACTTTTTACTATTGGTGTCCACAGCGGAGAGATCAGGACACAGCGGGACATTTCTGAATCTGACAGCATGAAACAGAACCTTGTAGTGGCAGTGAAAGATAACGGACAGCCCTCTCTGTCTGCCACCTGTTCCATGTATTTACTTATTTCTGATAACTTGGCTGAGGTACCAGAACTGAAGGATCTGTCTTATAATGAGAGCAATTCCAAACTGACCTCTTATCTGATCATCGCGCTGGTGTCTGTGTCCACCTTTTTCCTGACTTTTATCATCATCATCCTGGGTTTGAGGTTTTGTCGCAGGAGAAAGCCCAGACTGTTGTTTGATGGAGCAGTTGCCATCCCCAGCGGTTATCTCCCTCCTAATTACGCAGATGTTGATGGCACAGGAACTTTACGCAGCACTTACAATTATGATGCGTACCTGACCACAGGTTCAAGAACCAGTGATTTTAAGTTTGTGACATCATACAATGACAACACACTGCCTGCTGACCAGACTCTGAAGAAAAGTCCATCAGACTTTGCTGATGTCTTTGGAGACCTGGACGGGTGCACAGAGGTATGAGCTGTTGGCAGTAACCCACTTATATTTCAATCTTGTGCCCACTTCCTTCCTGAAAATCTTTTTTTTTTTGTACCTCAACTTTACACAATTGTCCGTTTGTTTGACTCGTACAAGAGGTAGTTCATTACATTTCAAGTTGTCTTAAAGTTTTTCCATTTTTATCTTCCTTTAAAGTGGCTAAAACTGGTTTAATTTCACCATGGTCATGCTTCTATACTGGGTGTGTGATCATATTTTTCATACTTTAGATTTAAGTCTTGTTTAGTGAAATTTAGCATTCTGTCCTGACATGTTTTCATTCACATAAGGTATATTATTGCATCTTGCTTGGACTTTTTTTTTATCCATCCATGTCATTTTTCAATTGTTAGTCAGTTTTAACTACATTTATTGTTAATTGAAATTTGTGAAAGTGCCTTTTTTTTCAGGAAGATTATTCTCATATTATAATCAAAACCTCAATCTTAACCTTTAAGCTAATGTTGTTTATTAAATAATACTATTTGGGGAAAAAAAAACTACATAAAAGGCACGGTGTGCTTTAGCTGTGTTGTTATTATTGTTTTTATGCAATTTAGTTGTGTTTTGGAGCAAAACAGGTTCAATGCTGCAGAATTTAAGTCTTGACTTAAAAACCATTACACATGTGAGCTGCATTTCATAGTGTAAGTTACTCTTATTGATTAACCACATCTTGATCTTTAACACAACATTATTACACTAGCAGTGAACGTCTTTGGCCATGCTTTCTAACGTGTCATTTCGGCATGAGATTTGTGTGCCAAACTGTATCCATCTTCAAGTCTAGCCCATCTAAAATAACATATGCCTAAAAAGCAGCTGTAACAGCTTGCTTGCACATGTTATTCGTATGTATTGCACCTGCAATGTTGTGCTACTGGGTGTCAGACTGAAAGTCTTTGTGACATTTGCTGTGTTGCTGTGAATCTTTTGGATGTCATTTTTCATCCTTTGATTTGGACAGACGTTTTTGTCATATGATGCAATGCAATTCATCTTACATTTCAGCACTACAAATATGTTGTGTAATTATATTTTTAGATTCACTGATGTATCCCCTAAATGACTGAAAATGTGAATACCATTGTTTCCCACTCGTGTTTCTTCGAAAGATGATACCATCCGAATGTAGGTCTTTATATTTTTGCACATTTCATCGCACTTTATTAATAGCAATATTTTATAACAGGTGTGCAGTTGGTCTTTATTTGAGTTTTTGTGACAGCTGATTTTAGTCTCACCTGCTTTCTGTGATTGTAAAAAGGAGATTTTGCTTGAGAGGAAAAATACAAAGAATATATAGCGTTAATTGCAGCTTTTCAATGTGCACCCATTGTGACTGTGCCATGGTGATCTCTGTAGTGACCTTTGTTTTACTTTTAACATTAATTACAAGTTCGCTGTTTTAACAGAAAAGATTCATGCTTTGACTTTTGTTGTCCACAAAAAACTTTTTTCTTTAACTTGTGATTTTACCAGAATATTGGTCATATTGTTTATCATAACTGAGTTTGATTTTTCACAAATACAGTCTAGATATGTGTTATTAAAAAACTGTTACGCTTATTACAAGTAATCCAAATAACATGTCTGTTAAAGACTGATTTTAGACTAATTTTACTTTTATGATGTTGTGTATTTTCTTTGGATTAACTTGATTTAAAGTGATTGCTTTTCAGTGTGTGTGTGTCAGTGCCTTGCTGCTTTGTCTGGTTGCTTATTGCATTCTGACAATAATTGCTGGATGTAGAGCATAGTTGCTGTCTTGGTCATACTCAGTGACACATTGTATGATGTATCTTTGTTGCCATTAATTGAGAGGATGTTGCTTCATCTTTTCAAAGTAGTGCAAAGTGTGGTTCGGGGCATCCTTCACTGTATATGGTACTGCAAGGTGTTGTAATCAGTTTTAATCGCCATAGTTTTTTTTAAAAGATATGCAGTAATAAGCAAGTGTGTCATAGTAACCTTAATACATGTTATCATAAGGATTTGTGGCAATTTTTAAAATGCATCAGCAAATACAATGCGACACATGTCTCCTCAAAGCTTTAAGGATGCCATTGATTGAAAACATACATTCAGTTTGTGTATTTAATAAACAGTTTGGCCCCTGCAGTCTCTAGGCGCAGTATGGATTCTTCTATAATGAAAGAGTAGTATGCATGATCTATTTTTTCAGACTATTTTGAGGTCATGCTTTATGCATATGCCTAGAATGATATACATCGTGGCATCTGTAAATGTTTTTCCTGTTAGGAATTTAAAACGAATTGAAACAAGAGAGACACCGAACTGAATGTCTCTGAGTCTGTATATTTTATTTTTTTTTGTAATAATTCACTGACTTTAGTGCAACAAAGACCAAAATGTAGAAAAGAAAAATAGTCAACTGGTATCATTTCTATAGTGTTTTAAACAGTGATTAATTTTTTTTAAACACCCTAAAAGCACATAAACACGTTTCCATACTCTCTTTTGGCAAATGCCTGAGGTTGAATATTTAGGTCCAGACTGAGCAGTGTGAAAATATTAATTCAGAACAGCAGATTAGCATAACATGCTGAATGAAAACTAAAACAATCATAATAGTGTCACTTGGAATACAGTAGCTACTAAATTTATCTTAACTACCTGGCTGTGTGTAAGTGTGTTGGTGATTATAAGGTAGTGTGACTGGATGATCGCTATGTGAAGAACAGTCCACAGCACACGACAGATGTCTGAATCCTCTTACTAACAATACATGAGATTACATTTTCAAAAAACTTTTTGTGAAGACAAATAAGGACATTCAGAGTACTCTCACAGGCTATTTTTTTAAACAAAACTCTATCTAATGCACACTGTAGGACTCCTTTCTCTCAATTTGAACGTCGCGGATAACTACATGCACAAATAAAGCAAATGAAATTTGTTGCCGTGTACTTACACTTACTATTTAGGTGTTTCTGCATAACCTAACTCACGGTGGCGCTAAACACCAACCCTATGAGTTTTTATTTCCTGTATTCATCGGTGTGGACGCGCATTCTTGTGCTTTTGTGACTAAATTAGGACGGCATCCTAAGAGACCTCCCGAGAATTGCAGTTGTCATTTGTGTTGTGGGGTTCAGCTTCTTTTTTTCGTTATTCTTCAGGATTTTAATAACTAATCGCGTATGATGGGTTCGAAAATATTTGGGTTTCATTCGCGTCGGTTTTCTTTCCTCCTTCTTTTGTTCCATGTCGCTCATGGAGACATGAGCTATTCTTTCCCAGAGGAAATGAAACGAGGATCCATTATTGGAAATATAGCCAAAGACCTCGGGATGAAAACGGGCGCGCTGTCCAGCAGGAGAGCCCGCATCGACACCGACGGAACCGACAAACGTTACTGTGACATAAACATGAATAACGGAGAGTTGATTGTTGCAGACAGGATTGACCGCGAGGGGCTTTGTGGAGAAAAGGCTTCTTGCATCCTAAAACACGAGCTTGTGCTGGGGAATCCGCTCGAGCTTCATCGTATCAGCCTTCACATTCAAGATATCAATGACAACGCACCACAATTCAATGAAGAACGGATTAATATAGAAATTCAAGAGTCGGCTGACAGAGGAGCTCGTTTTGTGATAGAAGAAGCGCACGATGCGGATGTGGGGCAAAATTCAGTGCAGCAGTACAACCTTAAAAAGAATGAAAATTTTATTTTGTCTGTAAATGGAAACACAATAGAGCTCGTTCTTGAAAAGGAACTTGATCGTGAAAAACAACAGGAAATGAATTTAATTCTCACAGCTTTGGATGGTGGATCTCCTCAGAGATCAGGTACATTAGTTATACACGTCACTGTGTTGGATGCTAATGATAACGCCCCAGTGTTCAGCCAAGCCGTTTATAAAGCCAGCCTGCCTGAAAACTCTCCTTTAGACACTGTAGTGATTACAGTAAGCGCAAGTGATGCAGATGAGGGAGTTAATGGAGATGTGACGTATGACTTTGGACATGTTACTGAAGAAGTGAAGAAGATATTTAGTATTGATCGTAAAGTAGGTGACATAAGAGTAATTGGTGCTGTTGACTATGAAACTACTACATCATTTGAAATACGCGTTAAAGCAAAAGATGGGCTGGGGCTGTCATCCTACGCTAAAGTAATAATTTCTATCACTGATGTGAATGACAACGCCCCTGTAGTTAATCTGAACTCGCTGACCAATCCGATACCAGAGAACACTCCACCTGGTACAGAGGTGGGCATCATTAACGTGCAGGACAGAGACTCTGAGAATAACCGACAGGTCCGCTGCTCCATCCAGCAGGGTGTCCCCTTTAAGTTGGTTCCTTCTATTAAAAACTATTATTCTCTGGTCACCACAGGACAACTGGACCGTGAACTAGTGTCTGATTACAACATTACAATCACTGCCACTGACGAGGGCTCCCCACCACTGTCCTCTTCTAAAAGTGTTCCGTTATCTGTAGCTGACATCAACGACAACCCACCTGTGTTTGAGGAACAGTCGTACAGCGCATATGTGAGTGAGAATAACAAACCGGGCTCCACTTTATGTTCCGTTAGTGCTCAAGACCCCGACTGGAGACAGAACGGTACAGTGGTTTATTCTCTGTTAGCTGGTGAGGTGAACGGTGCCCCGGTGTCCTCCTATCTGTCTGTGAACGGAGACACGGGTGTGATCCACGCTGTGAGGTCGTTTGATTATGAACAGTTCAGGAGTTTTAAAGTCCACGTGGTGGCCAGAGACAACGGCTCTCCTCCTCTCAGCAGCAACGTGACCGTGAGTGTGTTCATCTCAGATGTGAATGACAACTCTCCTCAGATCCTGTACCCCTCCCCAGAGGGCAACTCCTTCATGACCGAGCTGGTCCCCAAAGCTGCACACGGAGGCTCTCTGGTGTCCAAAGTGATCGCGGTGGACGCAGACTCCGGACAGAACGCCTGGCTGTCCTATCAAATAGTCAAATCCACTGATCCGGGACTTTTTACTATCGGTGTCCACAGCGGAGAGATCAGGACACAGCGGGACATTTCTGAATCTGACAGCATGAAACAGAACCTTGTAGTGGCAGTGAAAGATAACGGACAGCCCTCTCTGTCTGCCACCTGTTCCATGTATTTACTAATTTCTGATAACTTGGCTGAGGTGCCAGAACTGAAGGATCTGTCTCATAATGAGAGCAATTCCAAACTGACCTCTTATCTGATCATCGCGCTGGTGTCTGTGTCCACGTTTTTTCTGACCTTCATCATCATCATCCTGGGTTTGAGGTTTTGTCGCAGGAGAAAGCCCAGACTGTTGTTTGATGGAGCAGTTGCCATCCCCAGCGGTTATCTCCCTCCTAATTACGCAGATGTTGATGGCACAGGAACTTTACGCAGCACTTACAATTACGATGCATACCTGACCACAGGTTCAAGAACCAGTGACTTTAAGTTTGTGACATCATACAATGACGACACGCTGCCTGCTGACCAGACTCTGAAGAAAAGTCCATCAGACTTTGCTGATGTGTTTGGAGACCTGGACGGGTGCTCAGAGGTATGACTTAATATAGCAATAATTTAATCAATAGCTTTTATTTAAAATAAATAAATAAATAAACAAACAAAAAAGAAAATAAATAGTTAACATTGAAAATAATCGTTTTAAACCCTCGCATAATTTCCTTACCCAATAGTTAAATTTAAAGAAGATATTTTATGCAAAATGTATTTAGCATTCGGTTTCTATGCACACATTTGGCCAATCTTTTTTTTCTCTGTGTAGGAAAATGTTTGAAAACTGTTGCTTTTTTCTATCTCCTTGGTGCTACGTGGTTTCTTGGCTATGGTTTACTCGTATTTTTTTTATGTTATGTTGTTATTTTACTTTATTTTTCAGTTCATCTCATCATTATATTTTATTTTATGTTATTGTATTTATTTTTCATTTTCTTTTATTTCTTTTATTTTGTTTATTTTTAATTTATTAGGCTTTCAGCTGCACAAAAAAAAAAAAAAAATGTTACAGAACAGTGGTGTCGAACTCCAGGCCTCGAGGGCCGGTGTCCTGCAGGTTTTAGATATCACCCTGGGTCAACACACCTGAATCAAATGATTGGTTCATTACCAGGCCTCTAGAGAACTTCAACACATGTTGAGGAGGTCATTTAGCCTTTTAAATCAGCTGTGATGGATCAAAGACACATCCAAAATCTGCAGTGCACCGGCCCTCGAGTCCTGGAGTTTGACACCTGTGTTATAGAATAACACAAGTTAGTTACTGATGAAAATATGACAACTTCACAAAAATGTCTTGCCCAATTTAATTTAATTTAATTTAATTTAATTTAATTTAATTTAATTTAATTTAATTTAATTTAATTTAATTTAATTTAATTTACCGACTAAACCTGTACAGCGTGAAATGGCATTGTTGTAGTGTTATTTAGTTTGAGACTTCATAGCTGCATGATCATCCTATCCAGCTACTTTTGTGAGATTAGTTTATTTTGTATATATGCCTTTGTTTTATGCCCCATGCAGCCAAATTCTCTTTTGAAATATTTTAACACGTTATGAACCCTCATGTATCAAGCTGTCATATTTTTCACAGTGCAGAGAGGGAAAAAGCCCTTTGCCACTGCATTTCCCTCAGACTTGCCACCTTTTAATACTAGACTTCCCTGTTTATCTGAGATAAGCATGTAATAGCTACTGTTCTGTGATGTATGCATAATCACTTAGTCAGTTCTTTTCATATGTGGATATATTATTGTTAATCTGTAGCTAGAGTTGCAGTGCCATGGATATATTTATGTGTATGTTGCTGGATGGTGTTGCTGTTTCAGCAAGAGGAAGTAGAGTGATAGAGTGATTCATCTGTCTCTTAGTGTCATTACTTATGAAAATAAACTGGATTCTGGTAGCAGCTCCGTGGCAGCCACTAGAGGGATTAAGTTGAAGAAAGTAACGCCAAGCATGCGAGATCATCAATAACTTCTTCTGCTTTTCATTTCATGACTTTGTGTGTGTGTGTGTGTGTGTCTGTTTGTCTGTCTGTTTAAGTCCAAATGATTTGCCATAAATAACATTTTGTGTAGAAATAACTCCTTTCCCTGTCCTTTTGGGACAATGTGTTTAATAAATAGAGAATAAATTGAATGGTTGTAGGTCAGAACTACTTTGTCTATCAAAATACTAATCAATCACATAATCAATCGGGGCCCACATCAGATCCTGGATCCCATACTAGACTCTGTTACATAATATAAATGTTGCTTTAACTGTGTCCATATCGTGTTGTTTCAAATACAATGATCGTATTTGTCTTATTAGTAGTTATAGCAGTTAATGTTCAGCTCCCAACTTGAGCTCACTTTGGTTACGTGGTGCAAGGTGATATTACAGACAGCTGCAGTTATTCTCTCAGTCTCTTGGTGACGCTCTTTTATAAAGTCTGAGTCATGGATGCTCATGTCTACCTCTATCTGTGTCAGTGGAACTAGAGTATTGGGTTAGGACCGGCGGCTGTGTATGCATGCGCATTTCTCTTTTTATCGTGTGTGTATGAGGAGAGAAAAGGAGAGAGGCTGTATGTGGAGCTGTCTGAGAGAGGGAGTTAGAGAGAGGGGGAGAGAGAGATGAAAAAAGAGGTTAGAGAGAGAGAGAAATCCGAGCTGACAGCTTTCTTAATAGAGCATGATTAACTCAGCCAGAGAAGCAGGAAATCGTAGGATTGCAGTTGCATTTTCAGTTCGGTATTTGGATGTATGTTAACGACTTAGCTATAATGTCGACAGTGCATCCATTTCTGAAAGAATGTTTATTGATGATGCGTCGACTTCAGTTAAAGTGGTGGCTGCATTTTTCATTTCTTAGTCTCTTTTCCGCTGTTTCGTTTGGAGAAGTCCGTTATGTTCTTCCAGAAGAGATGCAGAGGAGCTCTGTGATTGGAAACGTTGCGCGGGATCTGGGGCTGGAGGTGAAAGAGCTTGATGCTCGTCGAGCCCGTGTTGTTGCAGAAGGAACAAGCCAGCTGTGTGAACTGGACACTGCGTCAGGCAATCTTTTGATCAGCCAACGGATAGACCGAGAGGAGCTCTGCGCACAAGCCACTGCCTGCATTTTACAGTATCAGCTTTTACTTGAACAGCCCCTTCAAGCATTCAGCATAGTTTTGGACATTACAGATATAAATGACAACAGCCCAGTGTTTCCTACGGGGGAGATAAAACTGGATTTAGTGGAATCCACAGTTCTGGGGAGGCGCTTTCCCTTAGAGAGCGCGTATGACCCCGATCTCGGCACGAATTCTGTCCGTGAATATACACTGAGCCAGAATGACAATTTTGCACTGGAAATGGGTAACCAGATGAACGGAAATGCTTATCCTGAGCTAGTTCTTAAAAAGGCATTGGACCGGGAGGCACAAGTTGAACATGTACTGAAAATCAATGGAATTGACGGGGGAAATCCGGCTAGATCAGGAACTGCTTCTATCCTTATCCGTGTTTTAGACGCCAATGATAATGTCCCAGTTTTTAGCCAGCGAGTTTTCAAAGCCTCTGTGCCAGAGAACTCAGCCATAGGGACTGTCATAACCACGCTACAGGCCACGGACCTGGATGAGGGGGTGTATGGGGAGATAACTTATTTCTTCAGTCATCTGTCTGACAAGTTGGGCGGTGTTATTGAAATTGACCCTTTAAGTGGAGAAGTTCGCGTATCAGGTGTCATTGACTATGAAGAAGCTAGCTCACACGAGCTAGATGTTCAGGCTAAAGATGGCGGTGGCCAGGCCTCACACTGTAAACTTATAATTGATGTGATTGACATGAACGACAATAAGCCCATGATAGAAATAAAGTCGGCCTCTTCTAACGTGGCTGAAGACTCCAAACCAGGGACTATGGTTGCTCTGATTAATATATATGATATGGACACTGGGAGCAGTGGGCGTGTCACCTGTACGATCTCAAAAAATGTTCTTTTTAAATTAGTATCGGAGGTCAAAAACTATTACATGCTAGTGACTGATGGAATATTGGACAGGGAAGTGCAACCAGAGTATAACCTCACAGTAACTGCCACTGATGCGGGCTCTCCCCCACTTACTAGTGTAAAAGTTATACCAATCGTGATTAGCGATATAAATGATAACCCCCCGACATTTATGCAAAGCGAGTACAATGCCAACATCTTGGAAAATCAACCCGTTGGCACGTTTGTCATTAAAGTCAAAGCGGAAGACGTTGACGACGGGTCTAACGCTAAAATCCAATACCAAATATCAAAGGACACAAACTCAGAAGTGTCATCTTTCTTAAGCATCAACTCAGACACGGGGGAGGTCTTTACCTCACGCATGTTTGACTACGAACAGTCAGTTTACTTCCAAATTAAAGTGACAGCTAGAGACGGCGGTGGGCCTTCACTTTCCACCACCTGCATTATAAATGTGTTTATTAAGGACCAAAATGACAACGCACCTGTGGTCTTATATCCTGTGCAAAGTAGCGGTTACATTGCTGAAGATTTGGTACCAGCTGAAGCGCCTAGAGGTTACCTGGTTACTAAGGTGGTGGCTGTGGACGCTGACTCAGGTCATAACGCATGGCTTTCTTACAGAATAATCAAAGCAACACGGCCTAACGTGTTTATGGTAGATCTGCATACAGGGGAAATCAGAACAACGAGAACATTCATAGAGGACGATGAACCAAAACATACTATTGTTGTATTAGTAACGGATAACGGGCTCGAATCTCTCTCTGCCACTGCGACAGTCAGCATAATGCTTGGTGATGGGCTCCCCGTTTTAAGCGAACTTTTAGAGTTTGCAGATGAGTCACAAGAGAGCGATAACTTAACGCTCTATTTGATAATCGCTCTTTCAACCGTGTCTTCTATGTTTATCCTTCTAATCAGCGGAGTGTTTTATTTTAAACTCTGTCGGCGTGGCTACGTTTACCGTTCAACCACAGCCAGTCTGCCCGTTTTCCCCACGACCTATTGCCCCTCTAGTTTTGCAGATTTTAGCCGTTGCGGCACCTTGCTGAATGATGAGCGATATGATTCCTTTATGACCACCGGGTCGTGGAGAGGCGATTTTCGTTTCGCATCAAATACAGACACCGACACTCTTAAGAAAAGAAGTGCAGCTTATCAGAAAAACACACTGAGGCGCCTCAGTGCAGACAGGGCCACGCTGAAGGTGAGGGCAGGTGCACCGCATCCCTGTTATGTGATCAAATGAGAGTGTGCCATAGCATGTTTTAAAATGTTGGATTTGAGATGGACCTTTTTAACAAAAATGTTGTAACTGGGGTTTCTTTAAAAACTAACTAAATAAATAATGCTTCTATATAATTACTTTAAATATACATGTAATGGTTCTCCGTGATCTAGTGGTTCTAAAAGATTTTGTCTTATATATGGGTGTATTTGTGCACGAATATGTTGTCTTTTATATATAACCTCAACTTCACCGCCACATTGACACATTGGACACAGGTAGCAGTCTCAAACTTATAGGTGTTGATCTTTTGACATATTATTAGACATAGTATCGCAGAAGTGTAACTAAAGTATGTATTGTATTTATTTATATTGCCTGTGACAGTTAAATGTAGCGTTTAGTAACTTTATAAATGTTCTGTCATTTTTTACATTTATTTTCTGTTTTTAATGTAAGAAAAAAATATTCTATGGTTGATCCCCTTTATCTTATCTGCACAAGTAACAGACACAACATAATATTTGTAATACCTTTCAGTGTGGAAAAACATATAACTGATTAAATACATTAGTTGAAATGTCTCATTTTCTGCATTCAAAATGCAGGGCAGACCGTTATGACTTCTTCATTCATCCCTATGTCTTCTGAGAGTGATATAGTTGAGGAGAAGTAGTCTTAGGTCTAAGTCTTTTGCTTTGTCTGTGGTATTTTTGTTTTTGCCTGAGTAAAAACATTATTTGCAATTGTAATTTTCCATATTCAGCCTGTTTTATTTTTCTCTTTGCTTTACTGTAGCCAACTTTTGTCATTGTTTTCATCCTTCATTTGCCCATCTATTATGTTAACCACTTATCCAGCTTGGGGTCTCGGGGCTTGAACCTATCAGCTGACATAGTCAAAGATGAGTACACCCCTGTGAGGTTGTCAGTATTTTTATTTATTTGGGGGGACCACAAAATTATTGTAACAGAGATCAAATAAAGCTTTGCACTATATACCTTTTATTGAACCATATGTCAACAGATTTTGTGCATTTGATGAAAAATAAACTTTTAGAAAAGCATCCGTTTTCCTTTTTGACTAATTTCCCCCCCATGAACAACAATAATAATAATAATAACAGAGCAGTTCCTGCTTATAGTGGTCACAAGTGAGGTGAAAGAAGAAAGAAAATTCCCTTTGTGTGTCACTAGAATAACTAGTTCCTGATTTGTTGCTTCTTAACTTCTGCTTTCAGGTAACCCGTTATAATTTTTTTTTAAATTTACTCCTCTAAATGGAAGTGGGTGACCGCTTGCACACTCTCAGAATTCATGAGAACATAGTCACATATTTTAAATTTAGCTTATGGGAGATTGCCTGCCTTTTTTGTGTGACTCTTTTTTTTCCTCCTGTGCCTTTGTCTACCAGATGTGCATTAGTCTATGTAAGAGCTTTATAGTTGCCTTTCATAGTTCTTGATTGCCTTTGGTAGACAGTATATCAAGTGCAGGAACTTGTAAAAGAAAGAAGTGGGGGATTTGGGCACAAGAGGGTAGACTGGACAAAATAATATTATTATATTCTTAAAAGTTAAATACAAATTTAATAATAAAATACATGTGGATAACTACATACTGTTATAGTTTAGACTTTAATTGGATGTATTTGAATGGTTTGGTAATTGTCTAGTGACAGTTATTTCTCAGTGTGAAAGATCATCAGTAGTCATCAGTGACCATATTATACCTGTTTTTTGATTATCACTCTGATCGCTTAAATGATATGGCCACTGCTGAACACATCAAAAGGAAACAAAGTAGTGTTAGTGGTGTTTTTCTTTCTCTCCCCCCCTCCCTTTTTTTTGTTATTAGACTCTACCCTGGCCTACTTAACATTAAGTTTAGGACATAAAACAGTAAACACACAACAGTAAAAGCAAATCATATTTATTCCTACATTAAAAAACCAAGTGTATATATATATATATATATGTGTGTGTGTGTGTGTGTGTGTGTGTGTGTGTTTAGCTGTAAGCTTTATTCAGGTCAGTAGTTAAAATCTTACACAACACCTAAACTGTGAAATGTGTGCATGTGTTTCTGTGTCGCATAAGGTGCCTGAGTGTGCCTACTCTTGCATACTACAGAGTGCCATGATGATGAAGCAAAGAGGTTTTGTCGTGAAAAGAATGCCCTCATGAATTCATGTGTGTTTCTGTTATAGCTCTAGGCCCATTTGTGCTCTTCCCCCTCCCCCTCCGCTTAGTAATAATTCAGCGGGATCTGAGGTCGTAAGGGGGTGGCTGTAGCTCAGGTGGGTCACCTACTCACCGGAAGGTAGGCGGTTCGATCCCAGGCTCCTCCAGTCTACATGCCAAATATCCTTGGGCAAGATATTAACCCCATGTTGCCCTCCTATGCATCCATCGGAGTGTGAATACGAGTGAATGTTAGATAGAAGCACTAAAAACCTTAGATAAAGTGCTTGTGTGAATGGGTATGATTGGGTGAATGCACAAGTTGTATAAAGCGCTTTGAGTGCTCAGTGAGAGGAGAAAAGCGCTATATAAGAACCAGTCCATTTACCATTTGTGCTCCTAATCAGTGTTGCCAACTTAGCGACTTTGTCGCTATATTTAGCGAGTTTTCAGACCCCTTAAAAAAAGATGTGAAAGCGCGTATCGCTTTTACTCTCAACAAGCAGCGGGTGCTGTAACGCAGTCAGTTCTTCTTTTACTCTTTTACTCTTATGCTGTTTTGTGGATCACAAGGTTTAAAACTACTTATAAACACACACATACAAAGTAACTCCACCAGAGTGCCTATTTCGGGTCACTTTTGCCGGTCCAAGCCTGGGTAAAGGAGCAGGGTTGGAATTGTGACATTAAAAAAAAACAATAATTGCTAAAAGAAATTTAATTTGTAGTTCTAAATAAACTCTAAATGCATTTAGGACGTTTTTTACTCACTTTATGTCTCTTCCACGATGTTATTTCTCTCTCCAACAACATAGGTTACAATTAGATTAGCATGACCAATTATGCAAATTAGGCGATGACGTCATTTAGCGACTTCTAGCGACTTTTAGGACAACCAATAGCGATTTTCCTTACTGAGGAGTTGGCAACACTGCTCCTAATTTCATCTGTGCTAGGAGTGGAGAAGTAACCAAGATGGCGACCCGGTGGTCTCCTGAACTTAAAGGTTTTCTTTTTATTTAGTGTATTTTTGTTTCACTTTTTCTCCGACATGCAGGAGCACAAATGCAGTACAGCAAAACTGAACTGCTTGAGGTTCTAAACCACAAAAACCTGCACACCTTCGCTGACAATGACTGGGACTCAATTCCCCCTGAGATCCGGAGGGTCACTGACTCCAATTCCACCGCTGAAGTGGCGTAGGCGACGGAGGCACAGGAAACAGAAGAGAGCGGGGCTGAGGGCTAGGCTACGTGCTAACCCACCCACTGGCTATTCTGAGCCTCTTCCTCACCAACTCACGGTCACTAAATAACAAGATGGATGAGCTACGACTGCGGATCACCTCACGCTGTTTGGATTATTGTGTTATGATCATCACAAAGACTTGGTTGGACTCTTTTACCCCAGACACTGCGATTGAGCTAGCAGGCCACGCTACATTCACAGCGGACAGGAACAAAGAGTAAGAAACCTGGAGGAGGTCTGCTAGTGTTTGTAAACAATAACTGGTGCACCAGCAACACAGTTAAAGTCGTCCACTGCTGCCCGGACATAGAATACATGATGGTGCAGTGCAGACCCTTCTACTTGCCGAGAGAGCTCACAGCGATCACAATAATAGCAGTTTATGTGCCGCTGCAAGCTAATGCTAAGTCAGCCATGGAGCTACTCGGGCGCTCCAATAATAAACAGCTTACAAAGCACCCGGACTGCGCTGTGGTCGTGGCAGAAGATTTTAACCACGCAAACCTGAAATCTGTCCTGCCTGGATTCTTTAAAAACGTGAGCTTTCCGATGAGGGAAAACAACACACTAGACCAGGTCAATGGCAACATCCCAGATGCCAACAAAGAAACCCGACTGCCTCATCTCGGACTCTCTGACCATCTCTCTCTATCCCCGATCCCTGCTTATAGACCTCTAATTCAAAGGTAAAAAAACATCGGTACAAGCAGTACGAGTGTGGACCGCGGAAGCCACCACGGCCCTACAAGACTATTTTTGATAACACGAATTGGAGTGTATTTGCAGAAGGATCAGACTTTGAGGGCCACACATCTGCCGTACTCTCATACATACACTTCTGTACTGAGAGTGTAACAACAACAAAGACTATTAATGTGTTCCCGAACCAGAAGCCATGGCTCAACAGTGAGGTGAGAGCCCTACTAAGAGCACGTGACAGCGCCTTCAAATCAGGAGACCAACAAGTCTACAAAGAGGCATGCCAATCTCTGCTTAAAGGCATAAAAGAAGCCAAGTGCAAATACAAACCGCGCATCGAGGAACACTTTAACACAACAATGATGATTCAGCCTACGGAGAGGAGGTTCAGCATCTGAAGCAATGGTGTGACGACAACAACCTGCATCTGAACACAGCCAAGACCAAGGAGATGGTAATCGACTTCAGAAGAACAAAGTGATCTGAGCACTCTACCCTCTACATTGATGGGGAGGAGGTAGAAAGGGTAGAAAGCTTTAAGTTCCTTGGAGTCCACATCTTGGCCGACCTTACCTGGTCCACAAACATCTCCCACCAGGTAGGGAAAGCACAACAAAGGCTGTACTTCCTCAGGAAACTACATCAGGCCCAATTACCCCAAAGACTGCTAGTAAACTTCTACCGCTCCACCATCGAGAGCCTTCTGACCTACTGCTGCACACTCTGGTTCAACTGCTGCACCGCGGAGGACAAGAGGAAACTGCAGCGGGTGGTGAGGACAGCAGAGCGGGCAATCGGCACTTCACTAACTCCCCTCAGAGACATCTATACTGGCAGACTTCAGCAGAAAGCCAGTATCATCATCAAAGACCCCTCGCACCCTGGACACTCACTTTTTTCCCCCCTTCCCTCTGGTAAACGCTACAGGTCCATCAGGTCAAAGACAAACAGACTCAACAGAAGTTTTTACCTACAGGCTGTCAAACATGCCCTACCTCCACCCTAATTGGAGGATAACTGCACTGGCAACACTCATGGACATTACACCTTATTTATAAACCATATTTGTATTTATACTTCAATGCAACCAACACCCCTACCTCTTTATTATAACCTTATTTAGTATAGTTGCAACAGCACCCCCCCCCCCCCCCCCCCCCCCATACACACACACACACTCACACTCAATGTGCAATATCACTGATCGCACTGCACCTCTCAATGCACCTGCTCCTCAGATGGCATGTATGTGTATTTATATATATGTAAGCGTGTATGTGGAAATATGTGTGTGTTTGTATGTACACATGCATATATGTATATATACATGTATGTATGTATGTATGTGCGTGTATGTTTGTATGGGTGTATCCGCATGTTTGCAGGTGCATGTATAACTTGTACATATCTTTCTTGTGCAAATGTAAATTTGTCTGTTATTGTGTAAATACTTATGCTGTTGTGTACTTCACACACACAGAGAAATGCCAAACTGCCTTTCATTGTTCTTGTAACAGTGACAATAAAAAGCTATTCTATTCTCTTCTAAATGCAGCGCATATTTTTTTGTTTAATTCTATCTAGGTCACAAGAACATTGTTCAAAGCTCTGTTTCAGCAGTGCTGCTGTAAGATAGGAAAGAATTTCCAGTTTACATAAGGGCTTACTTTAAATATTGAAAGTCTCACTAAGATTCAGTGATTCTAAAAACTGAGGGTAATCTTGTTTTGTCTTGCTTTGGCTTCCAGAATCATCTTGTCCAGAGGGTACATCAACGTTTTAGTTGATTAGTTTTTGTTTGTTTGTTTTTTCACCAGGTTCTTAAATCATGACCTTCTTAAATGTTATCACATACTGTCACTAAAATATCTCGATTTTGCACCAAATCCTTAGTGTTTTATGTGATAAATTGTCACAGATTTTCTTTTTTTTTTGTGCACAGTAGTTGCACAACAGTGTTCTAAACATGAGGAGGAACAATCAGTGCAATTAAATTCTCAAACACTAGATTATTAAATCTAAAATATTTTGGTCTGGGTAAAATCCTGCTTTAAAAACTCAAAAGATCAAATTATGGTATTCCATTGTATCAGTATTGCACTCGCAGTGTGTAAAACCAATAAATATGCATGAATTCTATTTTATTTTATTTTATTGCTGTTGTTCTTCAGGATACATACTAACTACTGTCTTTTTTTCTTCTTTCTTTTCTTGGTGCATGTCCTGGATGAATCTTCCACTTCAATCTAATAGGTAAGATTATTTTGATTTCCCCTTTTCCCTGAAATCTCACCCCAAACATTGTAATCTTTATCATTGTAATATACAGCCACAATTAATATGAAATTCACAGTTCCCTTTACACAGTACATGATAGTATTTCACCACAACCCATGATCTACATTGACACTAGATATGAAATGTTATGAGTGTTTATACAACAAATATCCCCAGAAATGTTTCATTGAAAGTCATATTGGTGCAGGACTGAGACTGCAGGTAGCAGTCTTGAAACACAGCAGCAACATTACTCTAGTTTGTGTGCGTTGTGTAGTTCTACCCTAGGCTTTATGCTACATGAATATTAATGTGAATATTTCTGGCTTCTGCTGTGGAGTCTTTGCCTAAATAATGCTCAATCATGGTGCACAAAATATTTTGCTCTTCAGCAGGATGCTAATATGTGTGAGGAGGGAAAGATGCAAGAAAGTATCAAAACCTATCAAATTTATCAATTCCTTTCAGCTCTACAAAAAAGAAAACAAACCAAAAAAAACAAAAAACATACTGCTCTGAAATGTGTCATTATTTTTTCATGCCTCTGGATGAGTGTAGCAGTACTTTCAATGTTGATTCCACTGCTCAAATCTAGGTCATTGGACTCATCAGTTAGATTAGATCAGATTATCTATCCGTCTATCTATCCACTCATTCTCTACTGTATCTTTGTATACATTTGTTCATTTATCTATGTAACCATCTGTCAGCCTGCCTCTCTGTCTGCAGATATGCAGCTCAGTATGGTTTTACACAGAATCTGTGTGTTTGTCCACACTTCAGTCTCACCATAATGTTTGTCAAATGAATTCGCTCAATCTCTTATAATTTTTAGTCTGCTGGATATATTGTATCAGAAAACTTTGTCGTTGCTGTCAGCCCACTCCATTCACGGCAAATTTTGGACCTACTTAGGTGGTCATAAGATGACTTGTAAACAGAGATGATAATAAAACAGACAGTATATTAATCACCTGTTATGGAAAAAATATGCTTAATTTATTTAACTTATTCGTTTATCTTTTGACTTGTCTATGCTTATCGAGATTTTGCTTTCTTTTGCATGAATAAAGGTTGGGTGTCGCTAAAAAACAATGTATGCAGTAGTCAGGAAAGGCTAAACAGTGGAACATCAGTGCTCAGACACCTGCCGTTTTAATTCATCACTGCTGGTGGTGCTGTTGCCTAAGCAGACTTGTGCAATGCGTATTAAAGACACAAAGTCACCACCCGTCTTTAAAGGAAATAGGTGATGGTTATTAAGCTGTCGTGGCTTTGGGTAAATTTAAAAGAAGACTGTACACACTGCAAAGCCTCTATGATAAATAGCTGGAGCTTTCTGTACCGATGACTGTGTTGTTTTGGACCTGATGTTACTGGGAAGAAATGGATAATATGAAGCACAACGGTACCCTGCGTCAGTGGAACGTCTCCATTTTGCTTTTCTTTGTGGTTGCTGCGGTCAATGGACAAATCCGCTATTCTATACCAGAAGAGATGAGGAAAGGACTCTTTGTCGGAGACATTGCAAAAGACCTGGGCTTGGATGTCAGACGGTTGGTATCTGGTCGAGCTCGACTGGTAATTGAAGATGATAATCAATATGTCGTGCTGAACCAGAACAAAGGCCATATCGTTGTCAATGAAAGAATTGACAGAGAAAGATTATGCGCTAAGAAATCTCCGTGCAGCTTTAGTCTGGAAATTGTTCTTGAAGAGCCACTCGAATTGTTTTCCATTACTATCGAAATACAAGATATAAATGATCATGCTCCCGTTTTCCCAAAAAAAGAAATTAATTTAGAAATTAGCGAATCGACGCCGACTGGGACTGTGTTTTTGCTTGATAGTGCAGCTGATCCTGACGTAGGGACAAACTCACTGCAGAGTTATTCTTTAAAAGTAAACGAACATTTTGTTCTCAAACAACATACTCGAGCAGATGGGAGTAAATATGCCGAAATGGTGCTTCAGAGTGGTTTGGATCGCGAGAAGCAAAGCAAACATGCGCTCATATTAACGGCTGTCGATGGTGGGGAGCCGCAGATGTCCGGAACGGTAAAAATACACATATCTGTGCTGGATGCAAATGACAACTCGCCTGTTTTTACACAGTCCATATACAAAGCCTCTGTATTGGAAAATGCTTTACGAGGCACAATTATTGCCACAGTCAGTGCAGTAGACGCTGACCAAGGTTACAATGGTAACGTTACATATTCATTCACACACCTAGAAGATGGTTCCGCTTGTCCTTTTGAAATAAATTCCAACACGGGTGCGATTAAACTCGTCGGGGATATCGATTATGAGGCTTCTCCAAATTACGAGATAAACCTCCAAGCAAAAGATCCATGGGGTGTCACAGGAGCCAGCAAGTTAGTGATCGAAATAGTAGATGAAAATGATAACAGTCCAGTAATCACAATGGCTTCATATTCGGGGAAGATTTCAGAAGATTCTCCTCCTGGCACAGTTGTGGCGTTAATTAGTGTCCAAGATAAAGATTCTGGGAAAAACGGACAGGTGTATTTAACTATAGATGAACATCTGCCTTTCAAAATTAAATCTTCTCTCAGAAACTATTATACATTAATCACTGCGCAAACTCTCGACCGAGAGAAGCTTCCCACGTACAACATTACTCTCACTGCCACTGATGAGGGCTTCCCAGTATTATCGAACAAGAAATCTGTCTATTTAGAAGTTAGCGATATTAATGACAACGCTCCAGTTTTTAGTCAAAGTCTTTACAGCGCTCAGGTAACGGAAAACAATTCTCCAGGTGTCCCTCTGTTGCAGATTCGTGCTACTGATTTGGACCAGGGCCAGAATGCACGTATATCATATTTTCTTTTTGAAGACGAGCTGAATGGGAATCCGGTATCCGCATATTTCTCCATTAATACAGAAAGTGGAGTCATTCAGTCTCTGCGTTCACTGGACTATGAACAAGTCAAAGAGTATAAAATACGAGTTAAAGCACAAGATGGTGGGTCACCCCCACAGAGTAGTAACACATCAGTTATTGTACATGTACAGGACCAGAATGACAACCCTCCTCAGGTTCTGTACCCAGTCCAGACTGGTGGCTCTCTGGTGGCTGAAATGGTGCCTCGTTCAGCAGATGTGGGCTATCTGGTGACTAAAGTGGTGGCTGTTGATGTGGACTCTGGACAGAATGCCTGGCTCTGCTATAAACTGCAGAAAGCCACAGACAGGGCGCTGTTTGAAGTGGGCTTACAGAATGGAGAAATCAGAACTATCCGCCAAGTCACTGATAAAGATGCTGTCAAGCAAAGACTGACTGTTATAGTGGAGGACAACGGGCAGCCCTCTCGTTCAGCTACAGTCATTGTTAACGTGGCGGTGGCGGACAGCTTCCCTGAAGTGCTTTCGGAGTTCACTGAATTGACACACGACAAGGAGTACAATGACAACCTGACTTTTTACTTAGTCTTGGCTCTGGCTGTAGTTTCCTTCCTCTTCATCACGTGTTTAGTGGTTATTATATCAGTCAAAATCTACAGGTGGAGACAGTCTCGCATCCTGTATCACTCCAACCTGCCTGTCATTCCATATTATCCACCACGTTACTCAGACACTTTGGGGACAGGGACTCTGCCACATGTGTACAATTACGAGGTGTGCAGGACGACTGACTCCAGAAAGAGTGACTGTAAGTTCGGCAGAGCTGGTAGTCAGAACGTGCTGATAATGGACCCCAGTTCTACAGGAACGATGCAGCGGATACAGAGTGAAAAGAGCATTCTGGATGAACCAGACTCTCCTCTAGAGGTTTGTTTATGTTTTACATTTGGGCGCTTGTGTGTCAGTAATCTAGCATTGCTAATAAATAGTTTTAAACTACACTTTTGCTTTAACAGTCATGAAGAGAATTTCTTCTATCATTCTGTCTGTAAACAATATCTGTCTGTAAAACAAAGTGTAACAATAGCTCCTCATTTGAAGATGGTTATACA
This sequence comes from Perissodus microlepis, assembly GCF_051167445.1. NCBI lineage: Eukaryota > Metazoa > Chordata > Actinopteri > Cichliformes > Cichlidae > Perissodus > Perissodus microlepis. The sequence goes on from NC_140462.1 coordinate 11,965,231, forward strand.
ATTTCACCGACTCTACTCAAGACAAAGTAAATACACTGACAAAAACGTTATCTTTGTGTTATACATGATCAGCAAACAGCGAATAGCCAAATAAGTGCAATAACTCAGACCTTGGTTAGTATGGATGACGCTGGAAACTTTGTAGGATACAGTGCAAGCATCACGTCTTCGGTTGATTATATTGGCTTGTGTGAACACTATATATATATGTTTTCATCAAATGACAATGTTTGTTTTTATGCAGGATTAATATAATTACGTCTAAATACTGTAGTAGTTACATTCTGAAATGGAAACGGCTCCACTGTCCTGTCACTGTCCTTGGTGCTGAAGTGCTTTGCTCTGAGATGCAGTCGTCATTATTATCGTTGAGATTTCTAAGACTTTGAAGAGGCCATTCATTTAGGATCCACTTGTATGTTGTATTTATAATGCAGTTAATTATATAAATAATAACAAATAAATAAATAAATAATAAAAAACGACAACCCATAACTCCAGATTCATTTAATAGCAAGCAAGTTTTGCTTTATTATCATTCGTTGTTCTTTAAAATTTGCAGGTCACCAGCAATGTGTATTTTTTATGTCATAAGGGGACATGTGACAGTAACTTTGAAATCCGCGGTTATCAAAAAATGTTTTAAAAAGAAAAAGAAAGAGAAAAAGAGAAGAAAGTGCCAGTGGTCTTTTTGCTTTGTGTCACACACTTTTTGCTTTTTTCCAGTTGAATTAATCTTTTTCTAACAGTGAAAGTCAGTATTTTCTGCATTCTTTAATTCACTTAACAGACGTACGTGCCTTCAAAGTGAAATCATTACGTTATTTCTACAGAGATAGTGTGCAGAGTGATGAACGTGGTCATTGGCTTTTCTAGTTTCATATTATACCCTCTAAGTGACGCTGTTGCCTGGTAAATCTATTCTGCCATGCATTTCGAGACAGGGCTGTTTCCTCCCCCATCACTGCGTTTTGTAACGGCAGATGATCTGCTTTTCATAGGAGCTGGATCAAATAGAATACACACCTGCTTTTTTATTTAACGTCATATATCGACCTAGGGTGTGTGAGTCTTCCTCTCTAAGTTAAAGCCCTCGATCCATTGCTCGGTTTTGGTTTTTAAGTCCTGTTTTCAAAAATGGCATTTGGAGTAGAACATCGAGACCGAGTTGTAAGATGGCGAATGCGACTTACAGCCAGCCTGTTTGTTTTTCACGTCCTTTTTCTTTATCGAGCGGAGGCACAGATCCGATATTCGATCCCAGAGGAGCTGAAAACGGGGTCCCTTGTTGGAAATGTGGCACAAGATCTTGGCTTGGATCTAAAAAGGCTTCGTTCTGGACGAGCCCGTATCGTTACGGGAGAAAGCACTCAGTACACAGAGCTGAAAACAGACAAAGGGACTTTAGTTGTGAATGAGAGAATAGACCGAGAGCAGCTTTGTGGGGATTTGACTCCATGTAGCTTTACCTTTGAGATTTTATTGGAAAAACCGATGGAGCTGCACCCTGTGACGATAGAGGTATTGGATGTAAATGATAACGCTCCCACTTTTCAGAACAGTCACTTGGAATTTGAAATAAGCGAATCTGCTGCGCTCGGTTCCCGTTTTGTGCTGGAGAGTGCGGAGGACGCTGATGTTGGGCAAAACAGTCTGCAGAACTACATTTTAACTCCCACAGACAATTTTGTGTTGAAACAATATGTTAATCCGGATGGAAGTAAATATGCTGAAATGATGCTTCAGAAGCCTTTAGACAGAGAGGTACAGCCACGCCTATCTTTAAAACTGTTGGCCGTTGATGGTGGAAATCCACAGAAATCTGGGACAGTAAATATAGAGGTAAACGTATTAGATGTGAATGACAATGCTCCGGTGTTTAATCAATCCTTATATAAGGCCGCGGTGATTGAAAATGCCCCAAAAGGCACGCATGTTGTTACAGTGAATGCGAGCGACATTGATACCGATTCAAATGGAAAAGTGGTATATTACTTTTCAAAATCAAAGGCAGGGATAGCTGATTTATTCGATATAGATGAAGCTACTGGTCGAATATATGTGGCAAAGGAAATCGACTTTGAAATGGACAAAAAGATTGAGTTCAGGGTTGAAGCGAAAGATCAAGGGGGACTGACAGATTCTAGTAAAGTTGAAATTGAGGTCTTGGATATAAACGATAATGCACCGGTCATTAACGTGATGTCATTCACTAGTCCTGTGTCAGAAGACTCAGCTCCGGGTACCACTCTTGGCATTATTAACGTGAAAGATCTTGATTCGGGTGAAAACGGACAGGTAAGGTGCACGATCGAAGGCAGTGTTCCTTTTAAAATTAAATCCAATGTGAGAAATTATTATACACTGATAACTGATGCTGCCTTAGATCGTGAAAGTTTGTCAGAATTTAACATCACCGTTATTGCCTCAGACGCGGGCTCCCCTCCGCTGTCAACCAGAAAAACTTTTAATCTAAAGGTGTCAGATGTTAATGACAATTCCCCAAAATTTCCTCGAAATTTTTACAGGGCTTGGATTGTGGAAAATAACTCTCCTGGTCTTTCTATCATGACTGTTAATGCTAAAGACCCCGATGAAAACCAAAACGCCCGCGTTTCCTACATTTTGGAAGAATGTGAGATTAATGGGTCTCCAGTATCTGAATACGTTTCTGTTAATGCAGAAAGCGGAGTGGTGCATGCAGTGCGTTCGTTTGACTATGAGCAAATCAAACAACTGTTATTCATTGTAAAAGCGCAGGATGGAGGCTCTCCTCCACTCAGCAGCAATGTGACTGTGAAAATAATGATCCAAGACCAGAATGACAACCCCCCACAGGTTCTGTACCCAGTCCAAACTGGTGGCTCTCTGATGGCTGAAATGGTGCCTCGTTCAGCAGATGTGGGCTATCTGGTGACTAAAGTGGTGGCTGTTGATGTGGACTCTGGACAGAATGCCTGGCTCTCCTATAAACTGCAGAAAGCCACAGACAGGGCGCTGTTTGAAGTGGGCTTACAGAATGGAGAAATCAGAACTATCCGCCAAGTCACTGATAAAGATGCTGTCAAACAAAGACTGACTGTTGTAGTGGAGGACAACGGACAGCCCTCTCGTTCAGCTACAGTTATTGTTAACGTGGCGGTGGCGGACAGCTTCCCTGAAATGTTGTCGGAGTTCACTGAGTTGACCCACGACAAGGAGTACAATGACAACCTGACTTTTTACTTAGTCTTGGCTCTGGCTGTAGTTTCCTTCCTCTTCATCACGTGTTTAGTGGTTATTATATCAGTCAAAATCTACAGGTGGAGACAGTCTCGCATACTGTATCACTCCAACCTGCCTGTCATTCCATATTATCCACCACGTTACTCAGACACTTTGGGGACAAGGACTCTCCCCCATGTGTACAATTACGAGGTGTGCAGGACGACTGACTCCAGAAAGAGTGACTGTAAGTTCGGCAGAACTGGTAGTCAGAACGTGCTGATAATGGACCCCAGTTCTACAGGAACGATGCAGCGGATACAGAGTGAAAAGAGCATCCTGGATGAACCAGACTCTCCTCTGGAGGTTTGTCATTTCATATAGACACATTTGTTCTTTATCCTTTATGTAATTGCTTCGATGAAATAGCTTCTCAATGTTGCAAAATTTCCAGCAACAAGAACAGAGTCTTAGTTTACATTAGCAGTCAGGTAATTCTAGGTTACCACAATTGACACATTCTCCACACATCCTCCAGAATAATCAGTGGTAGAGGCCAATATTTTTCTTTTAATATAAATAAATGGGTTTTAATGTTCTAAACATGTCTTTGCAGTTTCTTCTGACATTTTGTTTAATGATATTATTTGGTTTCCACAACATTCTAAAGAACGAGACTACCCTGAAAGTTTAGTAAAAAACATTTTAATGTTAAGCAGAGCAATCATTCACGCATATCTTAATAGCATTCTTATGTTATGTCTTTCCCATGAAAACATTTCATGACAAGACAGTTGCGTGCCAAAATATTTTCTAGTGATTCTAAATTAGTCATTATAAGATCCTGAGGACACATGAATTATTTTAGCAACTGATATATAGATTTATACATGTATATATTCCTTAAAAGTAATACTTCCATTTTCTTTCACTTTTTTCCTTTTTTTTTTATTTTTATTTTTTTATTTTTGTTGCAACGGTTTCTTCTGTTTACCGGGTTTAGAAATTACTTGAATGATAATCTCTCATTATTCTAGTGGGTCCATTTTAACTGTATCTCCTCACAAAATTCGTTACGACATACATGCTGAAGTGAAAATATTTTATTGAACATGGTGTTTTGATATCATTTCATATTGATTTCCACGCAAGATAAAATATGTTGATGTTGGGTTTGGGGTGTTGCTTCTGAAATTCAGGAATCATATGACTTCCACGTTTTATACTCTAAGGGACGCTGTTGGCCAGTTAAATATTTTCGGTCTTTCGTTGTCATCCAGTCCATCCCTTCAGTGATCATACATTGAGGGAAGCTCATTGTCTTTTGTCAAGATTTCGTTTGAACGAGGACTCACAACCTTATAAAGGTTGTAGACAATTGTAAATGTATCTTCAGGGATGATAGACTAGGACATTATTTAAACTGCCTGAACGGAAAAATCGTTCGTTCTCTATATATATATTCTGTCTGAGTGATGGCGACTTTAACATGCCTGAGTTTCGTCTCCGAATGGCGATCACTTTGTGGAGTACGACGTCACATGGGATTTCTTCTGTTGCTGCTTCTTGCTGTTAACATGGTAGGTGGTCAGATTCGGTATTCTATACCTGAGGAGATGAAGACAGGCTCTGTTATCGGTAATGTGGCGCAGGATCTTGGCTTGGATCTGAAAAGGCTCCGCTCAGGGCGGGCCCGTATCGTGACCGGAGAAAACGTTCACTACACCGAGCTGCAGACAGACAAAGGGATTCTGGTCGTGAATGAGAGAATAGACCGAGAGCAGCTTTGTGGGGACGTAACGCCGTGTAGTTTCAGCTTTGAGATGATTTTAGAAAATCCGATTGAACTACATAGAATAACTGTCGAGGTTTTGGATATAAATGATCACGCACCTGTCTTCCCAAACAAAGATAAACCCATCAATTTTGAAATAAGCGAATCAGCTGCAGTTGGAGTACGTTTCCCTCTGCAGAGCGCGCAGGATCTAGATGTAAGCGGAAACGCACTGCAAAATTATATTCTGTCCCCAAACGACAATTTTATATTAAAACAACATTCAAATCCAGATGGAAGAAAATATGTTGAAATGGTGCTCCAGAAACCTTTAGACAGAGAGCGACACCCGCATTTCTCTTTGAAATTAATCGCAGTTGATGGAGGAACACCGCAGAGATCTGGTACAGTAAATATAGATGTGACTGTGTTAGACGCCAACGACAATATTCCAGTTTTTAATCAATCAGTGTACAAAGCAGCTGTGTTGGAAAACACGAAAACGGGGACTAGTATCATTACAGTAAATGCCACAGACGCAGATAGTGGATCATATGGACACATTACATACAGTTTGTCCGAAATGAAAGAAAGTGCAGCGGACATTTTTAGAATTAATGAAAACACCGGAATAATTTACGTGTCTGGTCAGATTGACTACGAGAAAGACAAAAAATACGAGTTGAGGGTAGAGGCAAAGGATCACGGTGGACTAACTGGGACAAGTAAAGTTATATTTGATGTTATTGATGTTAATGATAATGCTCCTATTATAAATGTATTGTCATTTTCTAGTCCCCTGTCCGAGGATGCCCGACCTGGTACAACCATAGCCGTTTTAAATATAAAAGACGCAGATTCTGAGAGAAATGGGCAAATTAAATGTTCGATTGATGGTAAACTTCCCTTTAAAATTGAAACATCTCTGACCAACTATTACAATTTGGTCTCAGATCAACACTTTGACAGAGAATCCATCTCAGAATATAACATAACAATTACAGCCACCGATTTTGGGTCTCCCCCTCTGTCTAGTTCAACAAAATTGCATCTAAAAATCTCTGACGTCAACGACAACGCACCATTATTTGCTAAAAACAGCTATACTGCTTATATCACAGAGAATAACTCTCCTGGATTTTCCATATTTACTGTGAGTGCGCGGGACTCTGATTGGAATCAAAACGCTAGAATCTCATATCTTTTAGAGGACACACAGGTCAGTGGGAGTCCAGTTTCTACTTATGTGTCTTTAAACAGTGAAGCTGGAGTTCTTAGTGCGGTTCGCACCTTTGATTATGAGCAAATCAAACACCTTGCGTTAGTAATTAAAGCGCAAGATGGAGGCTCTCCTCCACTCAGCAGCAATGTGACTGTGAAAATAATGATCCAAGACCAGAACGACAACCCCCCTCAGGTTCTATACCCAGTCCAAACTGGTGGCTCTCTGGTGGCTGAAATGGTTCCTCGTTCAGCAGATGTGGGCTATCTGGTGACTAAAGTGGTGGCTGTTGATGTGGACTCTGGACAGAATGCTTGGCTCTCCTATAAACTGCAGAAAGCCACAGACAGGGCGCTGTTTGAAGTGGGCTTACAGAATGGAGAAATTAGAACTATCCGCCAAGTCACTGATAAAGATGCTGTCAAACAAAGACTGACTGTTATAGTGGAGGACAACGGACAGCCCTCTCATTCAGCTACAGTCATTGTTAACGTGGCGGTGGCGGACAGCTTCCCTGAAGTGCTGTCGGAGTTCACTGAGTTGACACACGACAAGGAGTACAATGACAACCTGACTTTTTACTTAGTCTTGGCTCTGGCTGTAGTTTCCTTCCTCTTCATCACGTGTTTAGTGGTTATTATATCAGTCAAAATCTACAGGTGGAGACAGTCTCGCATCCTGTATCACTCCAACCTGCCTGTCATTCCATATTATCCACCACGTTATTCAGACACTTTGGGCACAGGGACTCTGCCACACGTGTACAATTACGAGGTGTGCAGGACGACTGACTCCAGAAAGAGTGACTGTAAGTTCGGCAGAGCTGGTAGTCAGAACGTGCTGATAATGGACCCCAGCTCTACAGGAACGATGCAGCGGATACAGAGTGAAAAGAGCATCCTGGATGAACCAGACTCTCCTCTAGAGGTCAGTCAAAGAATATTTCTGTATTTATTCTCCTTCTTTGTTTGATTGCTCTGATGAAAAGCTTAGCAGCATTACATATTTCTCAGCACCAAGGACAGCGTCTCAGTTTTCCTCTGCATAACGGTAGGCCTACAAAGCTTCTGTAAAAGGTCTTACATAGTTAATTTTTAAAAGAAAGTTCTCCCTAAAAGTCCCTAATAGTTTCCAGTATTTCATATACTGAAGCTGTGCTGGAGAAAAGATTAATGATCATACTCCTAGTGTTTGTGCAATGTTTTGTGCTTGCTTATTGCATCCCCATAAGACGATAAAGAAGACATTGTCAAAGTAAAATACTAAAAAGAAGCAGAAATAAGTCAGCCACGTATTTCTGAAGAGCAACGTTATTTTTCTGAAGCTTTCAAAGAAACAAAATAAAATGTTTTCTGTTACTCATCTCTACTTGCTTAACCTGTTTAATTATGCTGATATTGTTTTTACTCTTTCTAAGAATTTGAAGGCAGGGAATTATTTTAGTTTCTGGTTATCATGATCTTTCGACTGGTGTATCTATATTTCTTTTCTGAGAGTAGCAGTTCTATTCGAGTGATTTTGTTCCCCTGGTTCTCGGCACTGTTGTTCAGCTGGTAGATAATGTAATTAAAACTTCTCTTGTTTGTGGTAGATCGTTCTCAATTTAACTTTTCCACTCACTATTAGTTGTATACACTCTTCAGTGAAAAATTATTTTATTAATGAAAGTAATTTCATATTGATCCCCACGGCTTAGATCGTTGTCACAAAGATTCAAGTCTCGTGTGATTTCTACCTTTTAGACTCTAAGGGACGCTGTTGGCCGCTGAAATATTTTCTCTGTTATGTTGTCATTCAGTCCATCCTCTCAGAAATCACACGGTGAGGACGGCTATCTGTGTTTTGCCGAGGGTTCATGTGAACGAAGTCTCACAGATTTCCGTTTAACGCTTGAGAACAATTTTATAAGCCAACCAGCTGCTGGTATACTAGGGTCTTTTTGTTACTGCCTAAAGAGACAAATTTTTCTTTCTTTGTATCTTTTTTGTCTGAGTAATGGCGACTGTAAGACGTCTACATTACATATCACCAGGATGGCGATCATTTTGTGGAGTACGACGTCGCATAGGATCGCTCCTGTTGCTGCTTCTTGCGGTTAACATGGTAGGTGGTCAGATTCGGTATTCTATACCTGAGGAGATGAAGAAAGGCTCTGTTATCGGTAATGTGGCGCAGGATCTTGGCTTGGATCTGAAAAGGCTCAGCTCAGGGCGGGCCCGTATCGTGACCGGAGAAAACGTTCACTACACCGAGCTGCAGAAAGACAAAGGGATTCTGGTCGTGAATGAGAGAATAGACCGAGAGCAGCTTTGTGGGGACGTAACGCCGTGTAGTCTCAGCTTTGAAATGATTTTGGAAAACCCGATGGAACTACACAGAATAACTGTCGAGGTTTTGGATATTAATGATCACGCACCTGTCTTCCCAAACAAAGATAAACCCATCAGTTTTGAAATAAGCGAATCAGCTGCAGTTGGAGTACGTTTCCCTCTGCAGAGCGCGGAGGATCTAGATGTAGGCCAAAGCGCTCTGCAAAATTATATTCTGTCCCCAAACGACAATTTTATATTGAAACAACATTCAAATCCAGATGGTGGAAAATATGTTGAAATGGTGCTCCAGAAACCTTTAGACAGAGAGCGACACCCGCATTTCTCTTTGAAATTAATCGCAGTTGATGGAGGAACACCGCAGAGATCTGGTACAGTAAATATAGATGTGACTGTGTTAGACGCCAACGACAACGATCCAGTTTTTAATCAATCAGTGTACAAAGCAGCTGTGTTGGAAAATACAAAAACGGGGACTAGTATCATTACAGTAAATGCCTCAGACGCAGACAGTGGATTAAATGGACACATTACATACAGTTTGTCCAAAATCAAAGGAAGTGTAGCAGAAATATTTACGATTGATGAAAACACGGGAACAATTTACGTATCTGGTCAGATAGATTATGAAAAATACCGAAAATACGAGTTGAGGGTAGAGGCAAAGGATCACGGTGGACTAACTGGGACAAGTAAAGTTATATTTGATGTTATTGACGTTAATGATAATGAACCTATTATACATGTAATGTCATTTTCTAGTCCCCTGTCAGAAGATTCCCGACCTGGTACAACAATTGCAATTTTGAATATAAAAGACGCAGATTCTGAGAGAAATGGGCAAATTAAATGTTCGATTGATGGTAAACTTCCCTTTAAAATTGAAACATCTCTGACCAACTATTACAATTTGGTCTCAGATCAACACTTTGACAGAGAATCCGTCTCAGAATATAACATAACAATTACAGCCACCGATTTTGGGTCTCCCCCTCTGTCTAGTTCAACAAAATTGCATTTAAAAATCTCTGACGTCAACGACAACGCACCATTATTTGCTAAAAACAGCTATACTGCTTATATCACAGAGAATAACTCTCCTGGATTTTCCATATTTACAGTGAGTGCGCAGGACTCTGATTGGAATCAAAACGCTAGAATCTCATATCTTTTAGAGGACACGCAGGTCAGTGGGAGTCCAGTTTCTACTTATGTGTCTTTAAACAGTGAAACTGGAGTTCTTAACGCGGTTCGCACCTTTGATTATGAGCAAATCAAACACCTTGCGTTAGTAATTAAAGCGCAAGATGGAGGCTCTCCTCCATTTAGCAGCAACGTGACTGTGAAAATAATGATCCAAGACCAGAACGACAACCCCCCACAGGTTCTGTACCCAGTCCAAACTGGTGGCTCTCTGGTGGCTGAAATGGTTCCTCGTTCAGCAGATGTGGGCTATCTGGTGACTAAAGTGGTGGCTGTTGATGTGGACTCTGGACAGAACGCCTGGCTCTCCTATAAACTACAGAAAGCCACAGACAGGGCGCTGTTTGAAGTGGGCTTACAGAATGGAGAAATCAGAACTATCCGCCAAGTCACTGATAAAGATGCTGTCAAACAAAGACTGACTGTTATAGTGGAGGACAACGGACAGCCCTCTCGTTCAGCTACAGTCATCGTTAATGTGGCGGTGGCGGACAGCTTCCCTGAAGTGCTGTCGGAGTTCACTGAGTTGACGCACGACAAGGAGTACAATGACAACCTGACTTTTTACTTAGTCTTGGCTCTGGCTGTAGTTTCCTTCCTCTTCATCACGTGTTTAGTGGTTATTATATCAGTCAAAATCTACAGGTGGAGACAGTCTCGCATCCTGTATCACTCCAACCTCCCTGTCATTCCATATTATCCACCACGTTACTCAGACACTTTGGGCACAGGGACTCTCCCCCATGTGTACAATTACGAGGTGTGCAGGACGACTGACTCCAGAAAGAGTGACTGTAAGTTCGGCAGAGCTGGTAGTCAGAACGTGCTGATAATGGACCCCAGTTTTACAGGAACGATGCAGCGGATACAGAGTGAAAAGAGCATCCTGGATGAACCAGACTCTCCTCTAGAGGTCAGTCAAAGAATATTTCTGTATTTATTCTCCTTCTTTGTTTGATTGCTCTGATAAAAAGCTTGGCAGCATTACACATTTCTCAGCACCAAGGACAGCGTCTCAGTTTTCCTCTGCATAACGGTAGGCCTACAAAGCTTCTGTAAAAGGTCTTACATAGTTAATTTTTAAAAGAAAGTTCTCCCTAAAAGTCCCTAATAGTTTCCAGTATTTCATATACTGAAGCTGTGCTGGAGAAAAGATTAATGATCATACTCCTAGTGTTTGTGCAATGTTTTGTGCTTGCTTATTGCATCCCCATAAGACGATAAAGAAGACATTGTCAAAGTAAAATACTAAAAAGAAGCAGAACTAAGTCAGCCACGTATTTCTGAAGAGCAACGTTATTTTCCTGAAGCTTTCAAAGAAACAAAAAAAAAAATGTTTTCTGTTACTCATCTCTACTTGCTTAACCTGTTTAATTATGCTGATATTGTTTTTACTCTTTCTAAGAATTTGAAGGCAGGGAATTATTTTAGTTTCTGGTTATCATGATCTTTCGACTGGTGTATCTATATTTCTTTTCTGAGAGTAGCAGTTCTATTCGAGTGATTTTGTTCCCCTGGTTCTCGGCACTGTTGTTCAGCTGGTAGATAATGTAATTAAAACTTCTGTTGTTTGTGGTAGATTGTTCTCAATTTAACTTTTCCACACTTTTCCACTCACTATTAGTTGTATACACTCTTCAGTGAAAAATTATTTTATTAATGAAAGTAATTTCATATTGATCCCCACGGCCTAGATCGTTGTCACAAAGATTCAAGTCTCGTGTGATTTCTACCTTTTAGACTCTAAGGGACGCTGTTGGCCGCTGAAATATTTTCTCTGTTATGTTGTCATTCAGTCCATCCTCTCAGAAATCACACGGTGAGGACGGCTATCTGTGTTTTGCCGAGGGTTCATGTGAACGAAGTCTCACAGATTTCCGTTTAACGCTTGAGAACAATTTTATAAGCCAACCAGCTGCTGGTATACTAGGGTCTTTTTGTTACTGCCTAAAGAGACAAAATTTTCTTTCTTTGTATCTTTTTTGTCTGAGTAATGGCGACTGTAAGACGTCTACATTACATATCACCAGGATGGCGATCATTTTGTGGAGTACGACGTCGCATAGGATCGCTTCTGTTGCTGCTTCTTGCGGTTAACGTGGTAGGTGGTCAGATTCGGTATTCTATACCTGAGGAGATGAAGAAAGGCTCTGTTATCGGTAATGTGGCGCAGGATCTTGGCTTGGATCTGAAAAGGCTCCGCTCAGGGCGGGCCCGTATCGTGACCGGAGAAAACGTTCACTACACCGAGCTGCAGAAAGACAAAGGGATTCTGGTCGTGAATGAGAGAATAGACCGAGAGCAGCTTTGTGGGGACGTAACGCCGTGTAGTTTCAGCTTTGAAATAATTTTGGAAAACCCGATGGAACTACACAGAATAACTGTCGAGGTTTTGGATATAAATGATCACGAACCTGTCTTCCCAAACAAAGATAAACCCATCAGTTTTGAAATAAGCGAATCAGCTGCAGTTGGAGTTCGTTTCCCTCTGCAGGGCGCGGAGGATCTAGATGTAGGCCAAAGCGCTCTGCAAAATTATATTCTGTCCCCAAACGACAATTTTATATTGAAACAACATTCAAATCCAGATGGTGGAAAATATGTTGAAATGGTGCTCCAGAAACCTTTAGACAGAGAGCGACACCCGCATTTCTCTTTGAAATTAATCGCAGTTGATGGAGGAACACCGCAGAGATCTGGTACAGTAAATATAGATGTGACTGTGTTAGACGCCAACGACAATATTCCAGTTTTTAATCAATCAGCGTACAAAGCATCTGTTTTGGAAAACACAAAAACAGGGACTAGTATCATTACAGTAAATGCCACAGACGCAGACAGTGGATCATATGGACACATTACATACAGTTTGTCCAAAATGAAAGGAAGTGTAGCAGAAATATTTACGATTGATGAAAACACGGGAACAATTTACGTATCTGGTCAGATAGATTATGAAAAATACCGAAAATACGAGTTGAGGGTAGAGGCAAAGGATCACGGTGGACTAACTGGGACAAGTAAAGTTATATTTGATGTTATTGACGTTAATGATAATGAACCTATTATACATGTAATGTCATTTTCTAGTCCCCTGTCAGAGGATGCAATTCCAGGGACAACAATTGCAATTTTGAATATAAAAGACGCAGATTCTGAGAGAAATGGGCAAATTAAATGTTCGATTGATGGTAAACTTCCCTTTAAAATTCAAACATCTCTGACCAACTATTACAATTTGGTCTCAGATCAACACTTTGACAGAGAATCCGTCTCAGAATATAACATAACAATTACAGCCACCGATTTTGGGTCTCCCCCTCTGTCTAGTTCAACAAAATTGCATCTAAAAATTTCTGACGTCAACGACAACGCACCATTATTTGCTAAAAACAGCTATACTGCTTATATCACAGAGAATAACTCTCCTGGATTTTCCATATTTACTGTGAGTGCGCGGGACTCTGATTGGAATCAAAATGCTAGAATCTCATATCTTTTAGAGGAAAAACAGGTTAGTGGGAGTCCAGTTTCTACTTATGTGTCTTTAAACAGTGAAGCTGGGGTTCTTAACGCGGTTCGCACCTTTGATTATGAGCAAATCAAACAGTTTGAGTTAGTAATTAAAGCGCAAGATGGAGGCTCTCCTCCACTTAGCAGCAACGTGACTGTGAAAATAATGATCCGGGACCAGAACGACAACCCCCCTCAGGTTCTGTACCCAGTCCAGACTGGTGGCTCTCTGGTGGCTGAAATGGTGCCTCGTTCAGCAGATGTGGGCTATCTGGTGACTAAAGTGGTGGCTGTTGATGTGGACTCTGGACAGAATGCCTGGCTCTCCTATAAACTGCTGAAAGCCACAGACAGGGCGCTGTTTGAAGTGGGCTTACAGAATGGAGAAATCAGAACTATCCGCCAAGTCACTGATAAAGATGCTGTCAAACAAAGACTGACTGTTATAGTGGAGGACAACGGGCAGCCCTCTCATTCTGCTACAGTCATTGTTAACGTGGCGGTGGCGGACAGCTTCCCTGAAGTGCTGTCGGAGTTCACTGAGTTGACGCACGACAAGGAGTACAATGACAACCTGACTTTTTACTTAGTCTTGGCTCTGGCTGTAGTTTCCTTCTTCTTCATCACGTGTTTAGTGGTTATTATATCAGTCAAAATCTACAGGTGGAGACAGTCTCGCATCCTGTATCACTCCAACCTGCCTGTCATTCCATATTATCCACCACGTTACTCAGACACTTTGGGCACAGGGACTCTGCCACACGTGTACAATTACGAGGTGTGCAGGACGACTGACTCCAGAAAAAGTGACTGTAAGTTCGGCAGAGCTGGTAGTCAGAACGTGCTGATAATGGACCCCAGCTCTACAGGAACGATGCAGCGGATACAGAGTGAAAAGAGCATCCTGGATGAACCAGACTCTCCTCTAGAGGTCAGTTAGAGGATATTTCTATATTTATTCTCGTTCTTTACTTAATTACTCTGATGAAAAGCTTCCCAGCATTATACATTTCTCAGCACCAAGGACAGCGTCTCAGTTTTCTCCTGCATATAGGCAGGCCTATAAAGCTTCTGTAAAAGGTCTTACGTATTTACTTTTTAAAGGAATGTCCTCTTATAAAGTGACTGATAGTTTCCAGTTGTTTTTTATATCCAAACGTCTTTGTTTATAGAGTATTGATGATCACACTCCAAGTTTTTGTGCAATGTTTCCTGGCAGTGTTTTACCATTCTCTTGCCATAGTTATGAAGATATTTCAAGGGGAGCCTGGAAAGCTAAATTATTAAGACAAATTAGCAAGAAGGTATGCGTTTCTTAAAAGCATTCTTACTTTCTCTTGGAGTCCATATGCTCATCCAATGTCTATTCAATTACTCGACTCTTTCATACCCACTTATTTTATAGTTATGCTTTCGATGCTGCCTGAGTCACCGTAAGACTTTGCATTCACTGAATGATGTCAGAATCAGATAATCATTACATTAGGACTTATAAATCTATAGTTTCCTCTAAGGCAACACTTCTATTTAATTTCATTTTCTTTTGTTCTGTTGTTTTTTTTTCCTGTCTGAGTCACGGTATTGTTGGTCTGGCGTTTAAAAATTATTTTGAAACTTCGGTTTCTGTTAAGTCGTTCGTTTCAAATTCTCTTAGTATTTCTGTTGTTTTTGTTTTTGTTGTTGGTATAGTTGTTGTTATCTACATATATTGTTTCTTCGGAAATGTCTTCATTAAGCAGAATGGTGACAATACAATCAATTAAATATGGTCGTCCCCCCCCCCCCCCCCCCACACACACACACACACACACACACACACACACACACACACACACACACTTAGAGTTATAACAGTTGTTGAATACTCATTTGTCAAATCTCGTATGATTTTCACCTTTTAGACTCTAAGGGACGCTGTTGGCCAGTAAAATATTTTTTATCTTACGTTGCCATTTAGTTCATCCCCCCAGTAGTCATGCATTGAAGAGGGCGCTCTGTGTTTTGTCGATAGATCGTATGAACAAGGTCTCACAGACTTCCATTTACAGCTTGAATTAAATGTAACGTGGCCGCTGATATACCGGGAGCCTTTTTGTTTTCTAATTCCTAAGGAGATATATCTTTTTTCAAGTTTTGTTTTTCTTTTTTTGTCTGAGTGATGGCGACTGTAAGGCGTCAAACCCGCGTCCCATCAGAATGGGAATCATTTTGTGGAGTACGACGTCGCATAGGAATGCTTCTGTTGCTGCTTCTTGTTGTTAACGTGGTAGGTGGTCAGATTCGGTATTCTATACCTGAGGAGATGAAGAAAGGCTCTGTTATCGGTAATGTGGCGCAGGATCTTGGCTTGGATCTGAAAAGGCTCCGCTCAGGGCGGGCCCGTATCGTGACCGGAGAAAACGTTCACTACACCGAGCTGCAGACAGACAAAGGGATTCTGGTCGTGAATGAGAGAATAGACCGAGAGCAGCTTTGTGGGGACGTAACGCCGTGTAGTTTCAGCTTTGAAATGATTTTGGAAAACCCGATGGAACTACATAGAATAACTGTCGAGGTTTTGGATATAAATGATCACGCACCTGTCTTCCCAAACAAAGATAAACCCATCAGTTTTGAAATAAGCGAATCAGCTGCAGTTGGAGTACGTTTCCCTCTGCAGAGCGCGCAGGATCTAGATGTAAGCCGAAACGCACTACAAAATTATATTCTGTCCCCAAACGACAATTTTATATTGAAACAACATTCAAATCCAGATGGAAGAAAATATGTTGAAATGGTGCTCCAGAAACCTTTAGACAGAGAGCGACACCCGCATTTCTCTTTGAAATTAATCGCAGTTGATGGAGGAACACCGCAGAGATCTGGTACAGTAAATATAGATGTGACTGTGTTAGACGCCAACGACAATATTCCAGTTTTTAATCAATCAGTGTACAAAGCAGCTGTGTTGGAAAACACGAAAACGGGGACTAGTATCATTACAGTAAATGCCACAGACGCAGATAGTGGATTAAATGGACACATTACATACAGTTTATCCGAAATGAAAGAAAGTGCAGCGGACATATTTAGAATTAATGAAAACACCGGAATAATTTACGTGTCTGGTCAGATTGACTACGAGAAAGACAAAAAATACGAGTTGAGGGTAGAGGCAAAGGATCACGGTGGACTAACTGGGACAAGTAAAGTTATATTTGATGTTATTGATGTTAATGATAATGCTCCTATTATAAATGTAATGTCATTTTCTAGTCCCCTGTCAGAAGATTCCCGACCTGGTACAACAATTGCAATTTTGAATATAAAAGACGCAGATTCTGAGAGAAATGGGCAAATTAAATGTTCGATTGATGGTAAACTTCCCTTTAAAATCGAATCATCTCTGACAAATTATTACAATTTGGTCTCAGATCAACACTTTGACAGAGAATCCGTCTCAGAATATAACATAACAATTACAGCCACCGATTTTGGGTCTCCCCCTCTGTCTAGTTCAACAAAATTGCATCTAAAAATCTCTGACGTCAACGACAACGCACCATTATTTGATAAAAACAGCTATACTGCTTATATCACAGAGAATAACTCTCCTGGATTTTCCATATTTACTGTGAATGCACGAGACTCTGATTGGAATCAAAACGCTAGAATCTCATATCTTTTAGAGGATACACAGGTCAGCGGGAGTCCAGTTTCTACGTATGTGTCTTTAAACTCTGAAACTGGAGTTCTTAACGCGGTTCGCACCTTTGATTATGAGCAAATCAGACAGTTTGAGTTAGTAATTAAAGCGCAAGATGGAGGCTCTCCTCCACTCAGTAGCAACGTGACTGTGAAAATAATGATCCAGGATCAGAACGACAACCCCCCACAGGTTCTTTACCCAGTCCAGACTGGTGGCTCTCTGGTGGCTGAAATGGTACCTCGTTCAGCAGATGTGGGCTATCTGGTGACTAAAGTGGTGGCTGTTGATGTGGACTCTGGACAGAACGCTTGGCTCTCCTATAAACTGCAGAAAGCCACAGACAGGGCGCTGTTTGAAGTGGGCTTACAGAATGGAGAAATCAGAACTATCCGCCAAGTCACGGATAAAGATGCTGTCAAACAAAGACTGACTGTTATAGTGGAGGACAACGGACAGCCCTCTCGTTCAGCTACAGTCATTGTTAACGTGGCGGTGGCGGACAGCTTCCCTGAAGTGCTGTCGGAGTTCACTGAGTTGACCCACGACAAGGAGTACAATGACAACCTGACTTTTTACTTAGTCTTGGCTCTGGCTGTAGTTTCCTTCCTCTTCATCACGTGTTTAGTGGTTATTATATCAGTCAAAATCTACAGGTGGAGACAGTCTCGCATCCTGTATCACTCCAACCTGCCTGTCATTCCATATTATCCACCACGTTACTCAGACACTTTGGGGACAGGGACTCTGCCACACGTGTACAATTACGAGGTGTGCAGGACGACTGACTCCAGAAAGAGTGACTGTAAGTTCGGCAGAGCTGGTAGTCAGAACGTGCTGATAATGGACCCCAGTTCTACAGGAACGATGCAGCGGATACAGAGTGAAAAGAGCATCCTGGATGAACCAGACTCTCCTCTAGAGGTCAGTTAGAGGATATTTGTATATTTATTCTCGTTCTTTATTTAATTACTCTGATGAAAGGCTTCGCAGCATTACACATTTCTCAGCACCAAGGACAGCGTCTCAGTTTTCCTCTGCATAAAGGTAGGCGTATGTAGCTCCTGTAAAAGGTCTTATATAGTTACTTTTTAAAGGAATGTCTCCTTATAAAGTCCCCAATAGTTTCCAGTTGTTTTTTATATCCAAATGTCTTTGTTTATAGAGTATTGATGATCACACTCCAAGTTTTTGTGCTATTTTTCCTGGCAGTGTTTTACTTGCTTACCATTCGCTTGCCATAGTTATGAAGATATTTCAAAGGGACCCTGGAAAGGTAAAATATTAACACAAAGTAGAAAGACGGTATGTGTTTCTTAAAAGCATTCTTACTTTCTTGTTTAGTCCATATGCTCATCCAATGTCTATTCAATTACTCGACTCTTTCGTACCGACTTATTTTACAGTGCTTATGCTTTCGATGCTGCCTGAGTCGCCGTAAGACTTTGCATTCACTGAATTATGTCACAATCAGAGAATCATTACATTAGGACTGATATATCTATAGTTTCCTCTAAGGCAACACTTCTATTTAATTTAAGTTGCTTTTGTCTTTG
Organism: Perissodus microlepis; assembly: GCF_051167445.1. Lineage (NCBI taxonomy): Eukaryota > Metazoa > Chordata > Actinopteri > Cichliformes > Cichlidae > Perissodus > Perissodus microlepis. The sequence continues at coordinate 11,983,718 of NC_140462.1, forward strand.
TTTTTCCTGTGTGAGTCACGGTAGTGTTGGTCTGGCGTTTAAAAATTCTTTTGAAACTGCGGTTTCTGTTAGGTCTGTCGTTTCAAATTCTCTTAGTATTTTGTTGTCGTTGTTAGCTATATATATTCTTACTTGAAAAATGTCTTCATTAAGCAGAATGGTGACAATAAAAGAAATGAAACATGCCCCCCCTCACCACACACACACACACACACACACACACACACACACACACACACACACACACTTAGAGTTATAACATCTGTACAATACTCATTTGTATAATCTCGTATGATTTCCACCTTTTAGACTCTAAGGGACGCTGTTGGCCAGTAAAATATTTTCGATCTTGCGTTGCCATTTAGTTCATCCCCCCAGTAATCATGCAGTGAAGTGGGCGCTCTGTGTTTTGTCGATAGATCGTATGAACAAGGTCTCACAGACTTCCATTTACAGCTTGAATTAAATGTAACGTGGCCGCTGATATACCGGGAGCCTTTTTGTTTTCTAATTCCTAAGGAGATATATCTTTTTTCAAGTTTTGTTTTTCTTTTTTTGTCTGAGTGATGGCGACTGTAAGGCGTCAAACCCGCGTCCCATCAGAATGGGAATCATTTTGTGGAGTACGACGTCGCATAGGATCGCTTCTGTTGCTGCTTCTTGCTGTTAACATGGTAGGTGGTCAGATTCGGTATTCTATACCTGAGGAGATGAAGAAAGGCTCTGTTATCGGTAATGTGGCGCAGAATCTTGGCTTGGATCTGAAAAGGCTCCACTCAGGGCGCGCCCGTATCGTGACCGGAGAAAATGTTCACTACACCGAGCTGCAGAAAGACAAAGGGATTCTGGTCGTGAATGAGAGAATAGACCGAGAGCAGCTTTGTGGGGACGTAACGCCGTGTAGTTTCAGCTTTGAAATGATTTTGGAAAACCCGATGGAACTGCACAGAATAACTGTCGAGGTTTTGGATATAAATGATCACGCACCTGTCTTCCCAAACAAAGATAAACCCATCAGTTTTGAAATAAGCGAATCAGCTGCGGTTGAAGTACGTTTTCCTCTGCAGAGCGCGCAGGATCTAGATGTAGGCCAAAACGCGCTGAAAAATTATATTCTGTCCCCAAACGACAATTTTATATTGAAACAACATTCAAATCCAGATGGTGGTAAATATGTTGAAATGGTGCTCCAGAAACCTTTAGACAGAGAGCGACACCCGCATTTCTCTTTGAAATTAATCGCAGTTGATGGAGGAACACCGCAGAGATCTGGTACAGTAAATATAGATGTGACTGTGTTAGACGCCAACGACAATATTCCAGTTTTTAATCAATCAGTGTACAAAGCAGCTGTCTTGGAAAATACAAAAACAGGGACTAGTATCATTACAGTAAATGCAACAGACGCAGACAGTGGATTAAATGGACACATTACATACAGTTTATCCGAAATGAAAGAAAGTGCATTGGATATATTTAGAATTGATGAAAACACCGGAACAATTTACGTGTCTGGTCAGATTGACTACGAGAAAGGAAAAAAATACGAGTTGAGGGTAGAGGCAAAGGATCACGGTGGACTTACTGGGACAAGTAAAGTTATATTTGATGTTATTGATGTTAATGATAATGCTCCTATTATAAATGTAATGTCATTTTCTAGTCCCCTGTCAGAAGATTCCAGACCTGGTACAACTATTGCAATTTTGAATATAAAAGACGCAGATTCTGAGAGAAATGGGCAAATTAAATGTTCGATTGATGGTAAACTTCCCTTTAAAGTCGAATCATCTCTGACCAACTATTACAATTTGGTCTCAGATCAACACTTTGACAGAGAATCCATCTCAGAATATAACATAACAATTACAGCCACCGATTTTGGGTCTCCCCCTCTGTCTAGTTCAACAAAATTGCATCTAAAAATCTCTGACGTCAACGACAACGCACCATTATTTGATAAAAACAGCTATACTGCTTATATCACAGAGAATAACTCTCCTGGATTTTCCATATTTACTGTGAGTGCGCGGGACTCTGATTGGAATCAAAACGCTAGAATCTCATATCTTTTAGAGGACACACAGGTCAGCGGGATTCAAGTTTCTACTTCTGTGTCTTTAAACTCTGAAACTGGAGTTCTTAGTGCGGTTCGCACCTTTGATTATGAGCAAATCAGACAGTTTGAGTTAGTAATTAAAGCACAAGATGGAGGCTCTCCTCCACTCAGCAGCAACGTGGCTGTGAAAATAATGATCCAAGACCAGAACGACAACCCCCCACAGGTTCTGTACCCAGTCCAGACTGGTGGCTCTCTGGTGGCTGAAATGGTGCCTCGTTCAGCAGATGTGGGCTATCTGGTGACTAAAGTGGTGGCTGTTGATGTGGACTCTGGACAGAATGCCTGGCTCTCCTATAAACTGCAGAAAGCCACAGACAGGGCGCTGTTTGAAGTGGGCTTACAGAATGGAGAAATCAGAACTATCCGCCAAGTCACTGATAAAGATGCTGTCAAACAAAGACTGACTGTTATAGTGGAGGACAACGGGCAGCCCTCTCGTTCAGCTACAGTCATTGTTAACGTGGCGGTGGCGGACAGCTTCCCTGAAGTGCTGTCGGAGTTCACTGAGTTAACGCACGACAAGGAGTACAATGACAACCTGACTTTTTACTTAGTCTTGGCTCTGGCTGTAGTTTCCTTCCTCTTCATCACGTGTTTAGTGGTTATCATATCAGTCAAAATCTACAGGTGGAGACAGTCTCGCATCCTGTATCACTCCAACCTCCCTGTCATTCCATATTATCCACCACGTTACTCAGACACTTTGGGGACAGGGACTCTGCCACATGTATATAATTACGAGGTGTGCAGGACGACTGACTCCAGAAAGAGTGACATGAAATATATGCAACCGATGAGTCAAAGTTTAGTGAGTGTGGATGGAGCTGTAGACAATGTACCGCAAGTGGACAAGCAACTGTCAGGCAACTGTTCCCAAATGCCTACTTTGGTGAGTGATAATCTAATCTTTTCTGTTCCATTTTCCCGTGCTCAGCACGCACCTTTAACCTTCTAATACCCGAACTCATTCATGGCATGCATGTTTAATTTCTATTTGAGCTGATTGGGACCAAAGAATCATGTTTTTACATGATGTAGTTTCTAAGAAAAATGATATCCACTTACGAGGACATTCATTTTAAATTTCGGTAGAACACTATAAAGTCATAATTGAGTAATGTGCAAAACTCTTTATTTGGTGTCTGAACACAGCAGTATTTTTCCTGAGTACAAAAACAAAATGAGAAACAACAATTGTGCCCCTTTGAGCAATATAGCTCACTGGAAGTGCTGTTAACAGTTGCAGGAAGACGTATGTCTGTAACAAAGTATGGATAAAGATATCTGACCCTTGTAGAGGAAAATTTAGTATTGTGGTCTAGACAACCCAAAATGTGATGTTCACATATATAGACGCCAGGTCCTAGGAGGTTAAATTTTGGTGAAAGTTTATCAAAAGCCACTTAGTGTAGCTTTCTGCCTTTGTTCCCCCCATAATATTCTCTGATTTCTAACTGATTTTTATATTTCTTTTAAACCACCATGAGCAACATCTTTATTGCACCTTTGTATTGCTTTGATGTTCTACATTTTTGTGGTATTTATATCTCTGTTTGACTGCGCAGACTTATTTTAACCTTTCTTTATTAAAGCATACTCAAAATCTCATCTTTTTCAAGGTTTTGAATGTATTATACTTTCATCTATATATTCTGACTTATTAAATATAATAACAACATAATTGCACCAGTAGCAGTTCTACTCATTTATTATTTTTGTATTTAAGAATAATATAAGAATCATCATTTAAAGTTCACCTTATTATACATTTTTTTAAGTATTATTGTTTGCAGAAGAATTTGCTTTGTATTACTCGGTGTTACTGACTATGGACTCTAAGGGACGCTGTTGGTTAACTCACATATTTTGTAACCTATTATGTCAGGATCCTCTCCCTTTTCTCCCTGCTTCCAAAAGAAAGGGTGTTAACGTTCATTATATAGGTGGCAGTGGAATAGAATAGATGTATTTCATTTTACATTGACTGAATGAAAAAAAGAACTTTTAGGCTGTCTTTGCATATTCAGTTCTTTTTTCCTGAATAAGAATCGTACCAAGATCGATTTCTTTTAATATGGATTGTGGATATAAAACCTACGCCCTGTGTGTAAAATGGCGCTTTTCCTGCAAAGGCAATTGGCAGATTCTGTTCTTCATGTTTTGTATGATCCATGTGGTCACTGGACATATTCGATACTCTATCCCAGAGGAGATGAAGAAAGGCTCGCTCATCGGTAATGTAGCACAGGACCTTGGTTTGGATCTCAAAAGGCTCCGTTCGGGTCGGCCCCGTATCGCGACTGGCGACAGCATCCAGTACACCGAGCTGCAGACAGACAAAGGGGTTTTAGTCGTCAAAGAGAGAATAGACCGAGAGCAGCTGTGTGGAGACACAACCCCGTGCAGTTTCAGCTTTGAAGTGATTTTAGAAAATCCTATGGAGCTACATCAAATCACAGTTGAAATAACGGATATAAACGACCATTCGCCAACCTTCAAACGAAAGAGCATCAATTTTGAAATCAGCGAATCAGCCAGTACCGGCGCTCGTTTCCCTTTGACGATGGCAGAAGATCCAGACGTGGGTGTTAACGGACTTAGAGAATATTTTCTGGCCGACAATGACAATTTTGTTCTTAAACAAAACTCGAATGCAGACGGGAAGAAATACGCAGAGATGGTGCTTCAGAAGCCGCTGGACAGGGAGACAAATCCTAGTCTGTCTCTAAAGCTAATAGCTGTAGATGGTGGGACTCCGCAGAAATCTGGTACAGTAAATATCGATATAACTGTTCTCGATGCAAATGATAATGCTCCAGTATTCAATCAATCTGTGTATAAAGCCACAGTCATGGAAAATTCTCCCACAGATACTTACGTTATCACTGTTAATGCCAGTGACGCAGATTTTGGATCAAACGCTATCGCAACTTATATTTTTTCAGATCTCAACAGTGGTCTCAATGATGTATTCATAATTGACGAAAAAACTGGTGTCATTTCAATAACGGGCTCTACTGATTATGAAAAAAACAAAAAGTACGAACTTCGAATCGAGGCAAAAGATCAGGGAGGTTTAACAGATTCAAGCAAAGTGATAATTGAAGTAACTGATGTTAATGATAACGCTCCTATCATAAACGTTATGTCATTCACTAGTCCCGTGTCCGAGGACTCTCCTGCTGGTACCACTATTGGCATCATAAATGTAAAAGATCTGGACTCGGGTGATAACGGACAAGTAAACTGTAGAATAGAACAAAACGCGCCTTTCAAAATTAAATCTAATTTAAGAAATTACTATACGTTAGTAACAGATACTGTATTAGATCGTGAAAGCGTTTCAGAATATAACATCACAGTTGTTGCGACAGATGCAGGAATACCTCCTCTTTCAACAAAAAGAACCTTTCATTTAAAGGTCTCTGACGTGAACGATAATGCTCCAGTATTTTCTCAAAGTGTTTACAAATCGTTTATCATAGAGAATAACTCTCCAGGCATTTCTGTTCTCACTCTCGGGGCAAAAGATCCAGATGAAAACCAAAACGCCCGGATATCTTATATACTGGAGAACACTAATATTGGTGGAGCTCCAGTTTCTGAATATGTTTCAGTAAATGCAGAAAGCGGAGTCGTGCACGCTGTGCGCTCCTTTGATTATGAACAAATCAAACAGCTGTTTTTTATTGTCAAGGCGCAAGATGGAGGCTCACCTCCTCTCAGTAACAATGTGACTGTGAAACTGATAGTTCAAGACCAGAACGACAACCCCCCTCAGGTTCTGTACCCAGTCCAGACTGGTGGCTCTCTGGTGGCTGAAATGGTGCCTCGTTCAGCAGATGTGGGCTATCTGGTGACTAAAGTGGTGGCTGTTGATGTGGACTCTGGACAGAATGCCTGGCTCTCCTATAAACTGCAGAAAGCCACAGACAGGGCGCTGTTTGAAGTGGGCTTACAGAATGGAGAAATCAGAACTATCCGCCAAGTCACTGATAAAGATGCTGTCAAACAAAGACTGACTGTTATAGTGGAGGACAACGGGCAGCCCTCTCGTTCGGCTACAGTCGTTGTTAACGTGGCGGTGGCGGACAGCTTCCCTGAAGTGCTGTCGGAGTTCACTGAGTTGACGCACGACAAGGAGTACAATGACAACCTGACTTTTTACTTAGTCTTGGCTCTGGCTGTAGTTTCCTTCCTCTTCATCACGTGTTTAGTGGTTATTATATCAGTCAAAATCTACAGGTGGAGACAGTCTCGCATCTTGTATCACTCCAACCTGCCTGTGATTCCATATTATCCACCACGTTACTCAGACACTTTGGGGACAGGGACTCTTCCACATGTGTACAATTACGAGGTGTGCAGGACGACTGACTCCAGAAAGAGTGACTGTAAGTTCGGCAGAGCTGGTAGTCAGAACGTGCTGATAATGGACCCCAACTCTACAGGAACGATGCAGCGGATACAGAGTGAAAAGAGCATCCTGGATGAACCAGACTCTCCTCTAGAGGTCAGTTAGAGGATATTTCTATATTTATTCTCGTTCTTTACTTAATTACTCTGATAAAAAGCTTCCCAGCAGTATACATTTCTCAGCACCAAGGACAGCGTCTCAGTTTTCCCCTGCATATAGGTAGGCCTTCAAAGCTTCTGTAAAAGGTCTTACATGGTTACTTTTTAAAGGAATGTCCTCTTATAAAGTGACTGATAGTTTCCAGTTGTTTTCTATATCCAAATGTCTTTGTTTATAGAGTATTGATGATCACACTCCAAGTTTTTGTGCAATGTTTCCTGGCAGTGTTTTACTTGCTTACCATTCGCTTGCCATAGTTATGAAGATATTTCAAAGGGACCCTGGAAAGGTAAAATATTAACAAAAGTAGAAAGAAGGTATGTGTTTCTTAAAAGCATTCTTTCTTTCTTGTGGAGTCCATATGCTCATCCAATGTCTATTCAATTACTCGACTCTTTCATACCCACTTATTTTATAGTACTTATGCTTTCGATGCTGCCTGAGTCACCGTAAGACTTTGCATTCACTGAATGATGTCAGAATCAGATAATCATTACATTAGGACTTATACATCTATAGTTTCCTCTAAGGCAACACTTCTATTTAATTTCACTTTCTTTTGTTTTGTTTGTTTTCTTCTTTCCTTTCTGAGTCCCGGTATTGTTGGTCTGGACTCTGGCGTTTAAAAATTCTGTTGAAACTGCGGTTTCTGTTAGGTCGTTCGTTTCAAATTCTCTTAGTATTTTGTAGTTGTTGTTGTTATCTATCTATATTCTTACTTGAAAAATGTCTTCATTAAGCAGAATAGTGACAATAAAAGAAATTAAATATTACCCCCCACAGTCAGTGATATGTTTTGGCGGTTTACGTTTGTGGTATTTAGTTATTTCGCATTCATGTTTTTCCGACTTTGTCATACTTTTTGTGAAATTGGCGAAAAATTAAGTGTGTAGCTGTAGCAGTACATCCATACCTGAGCACAGTAACGTATTTCCTGAATCAAAATCAACTTATGTGAGGTGACTTATTCGAGATGGTTGGAACACTAGTACCCATATTACTTGAATTTGTAATTTAAAAATCGTCTTTATGTGAGTTTTCACCGTCAACTAACTTTGCCAGCCTTAACTTTCGTGCCTTTTAGCTTTACAGCTCTTTTTACTGTTGTACTTTTGTGTTTTCATGGAGTGTGTTCTGTTTTGATAATGCATATTTAAATTTAATTCATAGAGTATTTTAAAATAATTTTTTGGGAACCTCTGTTTTTATTGTTGTTATTAGAAGTAGTAGTAGTAGTAGTAGCGGAAGTATTTTCCTGAACACCTATTGTATCATAACATCTTGTGCATATTTGTATATATTTGATTGTACTAAATGTGTCATGACATTGCCAAAGAACGAAAGACAGAAAGAAAGAAAGCGCACGGTGTTACTGATTGTGGACTCTAAGGGACGCTGTTGGTCAATATAACATTTTTTTCTTTAACATTATGACACAATCTCCTCCCTCACCGCCGTTGCTCGTCAAGAAAAGCCGATAGTATTCATTATATGGGCTGACAATCGAAGAAAACGCACATCTCCTTCTTTATATCTAAAAGATAGAATACAGTAGTTTATCATTGGTGATATATTAACTTTAGAACCCAGAATAAGTGAAGCGATTTACAATTGCCATAACTATGGATTGCGGATTAAAAGGATACACCCGGTGCATAAAATGGCGCTTTGGCTGTGGACGCAATTGGCATTTCTTCTTGTTCGTTTTTTGTCTGATTCATATGGTCACTGGACATATTCGATACTCTATCCCAGAGGAGATGAAGAAAGGCTCGCTCATCGGTAATGTAGCACAGGACCTCGGCTTGAATCTCAAAAGGCTCCGTTTGGGTCGGGCCCGTATCGTGACCGGCGACAGCATCCAGTACACCGAGCTGCAGACAGACAAAGGGATTTTAGTCGTCAAAGAGAGAATAGACCGAGAGCAGCTGTGTGGAGACACAACCCCGTGCAGTTTCAGCTTTGAGGTAATTTTAGAAAATCCTATGGAGCTACATCAAATCACAGTTGAAATAACGGATATAAACGACCATTCGCCAACCTTCAAACGAAACAGTATCAATTTTGAAATCAGCGAATCAGCCAGTACTGGCGCTCGATTTTCTTTAACCAGTGCAGAAGATCCAGACGTGGGTGTTAACGGACTTAGAGAATATTTTCTGGCCGAGAATGACAATTTTGTTCTTAAACAAAACTCGAATGCAGACGGGAAGAAATACGCAGAGATGGTGCTTCAGAAGCCGCTGGACAGGGAGACAAATCCTACTCTATCTCTAAAGCTAATAGCTGTAGATGGTGGGACTCCGCAGAGATCTGGCACCGTAAATATCGATATAACTGTTCTCGATGTAAATGATAATGCTCCAGTATTCAATCAATCTGTATATAAAGCCACAGTCATGGAAAATTCTCCCCGAGATACTTACGTTACCACTGTTAATGCTAGTGACGCAGATTTCGGGTCAAATAGCATTGTGACTTATTATTTTTCAGATCTCAACAGTGGTCTCAGTGATTTGTTTATGATTGACGAAAAACATGGTATAATTTCAATAACAGGCTTTATTGATTATGAAAAAGACAAAAAATACGAACTTCGAATCGACGCCAGAGATCAGGGAGGTTTAACAGATTCAAGCAAAGTGATAATTGAAGTAACTGATGTTAATGATAACGCTCCTATCATAAACGTTATGTCATTCACTAGTCCCGTGTCCGAGGACTCTCCTCCTGGTACCACTATCGGCATCATAAATGTTAAAGATCTGGACTCGGGTGATAACGGACAAGTAAACTGTAGAATAGAACAAAACGCGCCTTTCAAAATTAAATCTAATTTAAGAAATTACTATACGTTAGTAACAGATACTGTATTAGATCGTGAAAGCGTTTCAGAATATAACATCACAGTTGTTGCGACAGATGCAGGAATACCTCCTCTTTCAACAAAAAGAACCTTTCATTTAAAGGTCTCTGACGTGAACGATAATGCTCCAGTATTTTCTCAAAGTGTTTACAAATCGTTTATCATAGAGAATAACTCTCCAGGCATTTCTGTTCTCACTCTCGGGGCAAAAGATCCAGATGAAAACCAAAACGCCCGGATATCTTATATACTGGAGAACACTAATATTGGTGGAGCTCCAATTTCTGAATATGTTTCAGTAAATGCAGAAAGCGGAGTCGTGCACGCTGTGCGCTCCTTTGATTATGAACAAATCAAACAGCTGTTTTTTGTTGTCAAGGCGCAAGATGGAGGCTCACCTCCTCTCAGTAACAATGTGACTGTGAAACTGATAGTTCAAGACCAGAACGACAACCCCCCTCAGGTTCTGTACCCAGTCCAGACTGGTGGCTCTCTGGTGGCTGAAATGGTGTCTCGTTCAGCAGATGTGGGCTATCTGGTGACGAAAGTGGTGGCTGTTGATGTGGACTCTGGACAGAATGCCTGGCTCTCCTATAAACTGCAGAAAGCCACAGACAGGGCGCTGTTTGAAGTGGGCTTACAGAATGGAGAAATCAGAACTATCCGCCAAGTAACTGATAAAGATGCCGTCAAACAGAGACTGACTGTTATAGTGGAGGACAACGGACAGCCCTCTCGTTCAGCTACAGTCGTTGTTAACGTGGCGGTGGCGGACAGCTTCCCTGAAGTGCTGTCGGAGTTCACTGAGTTGACGCACGACAAGGAGTACAATGACAACCTGACTTTTTACTTAGTCTTGGCTCTGGCTGTAGTTTCCTTCCTATTCATCACGTGTTTAGTGGTTATTATATCAGTCAAAATCTACAGGTGGAGACAGTCTCGCATCCTGTATCACTCCAATCTGCCTGTCATTCCATATTATCCACCACGTTACTCAGACACTTTGGGCACAGGGACTCTTCCACATGTGTACAATTACGAGGTGTGCAGGACGACTGACTCCAGAAAAAGTGACTGTAAGTTCGGCAGAGCTGGTAGTCAGAACGTGTTGATAATGGACCCCAGTTCTACAGGAACGATGCAGCGGATACAGAGTGAAAAGAGCATCCTGGATGAACCAGACTCTCCTCTAGAGGTCAGTTAGAGGATATTTCTATATTTATTCTCGTTCTTTACTTAATTACTCTGATGAAAAGCTTCCCAGCTTTATACATTTCTCAGCACCAAGGACAGCGTCTCAGTTTTCCCCTGCATTTAGGTAGGCCTACAAAGCTTCTGTAAAAGGTCTTACATGGTTACTTTTTAAAGGAATGTCCTCTTATAAAGTGACTGATAGTTTCCAGTTGTTTTCTATATCCAAATGTCTTTGTTTATAGAGTATTGATGATCACACTCCAAGTTTTTGTGCAATGTTTCCTGGCAGTGTTTTACTTGCTTACCATTCGCTTGCCATACTTATGAAGATATTTCAAAGGGACCCTGGAAAGGTAAAATATTAACAAAAGTAGAAACAAGGTATTTGTTTCTTAAAAGCATTCTTACTTTCTTGTGGAGTCCATATGCTCATCCAATGTCTATTCAATTACTCGACTCTTTCATACCGACTTATTTTATAGTACTTATGCTTTCGATGCTGCCTGAGTCACCGTAAGACTTTGCATTCACTGAATGATGTCAGAATCAGATAATCATTACATTAGGACTTATACATCTATAGTTTCCTCTAAGGCAACACTTCTATTTAATTTCACTTTCTTTTGTTTTGTTTGTTTTCTTCTTTCCTGTCTGAGTCCCGGTATTGTTGGTCTGGACTCTGGCGTTTAAAAATTCTGTTGAAACTGCGGTTTCTGTTAGGTCGTTCGTTTCAAATTCTCTTAGTATTTTGTAGTTGTTGTTGTTATCTATCTATATTCTTATTTGAAAAATGTCTTCATTAAGCAGAATAGTGACAATAAAAGAAATTAAATATTACCCCCCACAGTCAGTGATATGTTTTGGCGGTTTACGTTTGTGGTATTTAGTTATTTCGCATTCATGTTTTCCCGACCCTTTCATACTTTTTGTGAAATTGGCGAAAAATTAAGTGTGTAGCTGTAGCAGTACATCCATACCTGAACACAGTGACGTATTTCCTGAATCAACTTATGTGAGGTGACTTATTCGAGATGGTTGGAACACTAGTACCCATATTATTTGAATTTGTAATTAAAAAATCGTCTTTATGTGAGTTTTCACCGCCAGCTGACTTTGCCAACCTTAAATTTCGTGCCTTTTAGCTTTACAGCTCTTTTTACTGTTGTACTTTTGTGTTTTCATGGAGTGTGTTCTGTTTTGATCATGCATATTTAAATTTAATTCGTAGAGTATTTTAAAATAATTTTTTGGGAACCTTTGTTATTATTATTGTTATTAGAAGTAGTAGTAGTAGTAGTAGTAGCGGAAGTATTTTCCTGAACACCTATTGTATCATAACATCTTGGACATATTTGTATTTATTTGATTGTACTAAATGTGTCATGACATTGCCAAAGAACGAAAGACAGAAAGAAAGAAAGCGCACGGTGTTACTGATTGTGGACTCTAAGGGACGCTGTTGGTCAATATAACATTTTTTTCTTTAACATTATGACACAATCTCCTCCCTCACCGCCGTTGCTCGTCAAGAAAAGCCGATAGTATTCATTATATGGGCTGACAATCGAAGAAAACGCACATCTCCTTCTTTATATCTAAAAGATAGAATACAGTAGTTTATCATTGGTGATATATTAACTTTAGAACCCAGAATAAGTGAAGCGATTTACAATTGCCTTTAACTATGGATTGTGGATTAAAAGGATACACCCGGTGCATAAAATGGCGCTTTGGCTGTGGACGCAATTGCCATTTCTTCTTGCTCATTTTTTGTCTGATTCATATGGTCACCGGAAATATTCGATACTCTATCCCAGAGGAGATGAAGAAAGGCTCGCTCATTGGTAATGTAGCACAGGACCTCGGCTTGAATCTCAAAAGGCTCCGTTTGGGTCGGGCCCGTATCGTGACCGGCGACAGCATCCAGTACACCGAGCTGCAGACAGACAAAGGGATTTTAGTCGTCAAAGAGAGAATAGACCGAGAGCAGCTGTGTGGAGACACAACCCCGTGCAGTTTCAGCTTTGAAGTGATTTTAGAAAATCCTATGGAGCTACATCAAATCACAGTTGAAATAACGGATATAAACGACCATTCGCCAACCTTCAAACGAAAGAGCATCAATTTTGAAATCAGCGAAATAGCCAGTGCTGGTGCTCGATTTTCTTTAACCAGTGCAGAAGATCCAGACGTGGGTGTTAACGGACTTAGAGAATATTTTCTGACCGACAATGACAATTTTGTTCTTAAACAAAACTCGAATGCAGACGGGAAGAAATACGCAGAGATGGTGCTTCAGAAGCCGCTGGACAGGGAGACAAATCCTAATCTGTCTCTAAAGCTAATAGCTGTAGATGGTGGGACTCCGCAGAGATCTGGTACAGTAAATATCGATATAACTGTTCTCGATGCAAATGATAATGCTCCAGTATTCAATCAATCTGTATATAAAGCCACAGTCATAGAAAATTCTCCCCGAGATACTTACGTTACCACTGTTAATGCCACAGACGCAGATTTCGGGTCAAATAGCATTGTGACTTATTATTTTTCAGATCTCAACAGTGGTCTCAGTGATTTGTTTATGATTGACGAAAAACATGGTATAATTTCAATAACAGGCTTTATTGATTATGAAAAAGACAAAAAATACGAACTTCGAATCGACGCCAGAGATCAGGGAGGTTTAACAGATTCAAGCAAAGTGATAATTGAAGTAACTGATGTTAATGATAACGCTCCTATCATAAACGTTATGTCATTCACTAGTCCCGTGTCCGAGGACTCTCCTCCTGGTACCACTATCGGCATCATAAATGTTAAAGATCTGGACTCGGGTGATAACGGACAAGTAAACTGTAGAATAGAACAAAACGCGCCTTTCAAAATTAAATCTAATTTAAGAAATTACTATACGTTAGTAACAGATACTGTATTAGATCGTGAAAGCGTTTCAGAATATAACATCACAGTTGTTGCGACAGATGCAGGAATACCTCCTCTTTCAACAAAAAGAACCTTTCATTTAAAGGTCTCTGACGTGAACGATAATGCTCCAGTATTTTCTCAAAGTGTTTACAAATCGTTTATCATAGAGAATAACTCTCCAGGCATTTCTGTTCTCACTCTCGGGGCAAAAGATCCAGATGAAAACATAAACGCCCGGATATCTTATATACTGGAGAACACTAATATTGGTGGAGCTCCAGTTTCTGAATATGTTTCAGTAAATGCAGAAAGCGGAGTCGTGCACGCTGTGCGCTCCTTTGATTATGAACAAATCAAACAGCTGTTTTTTATTGTCAAGGCGCAAGATGGAGGCTCACCTCCTCTCAGTAACAATGTGACTGTGAAACTGATAGTTCAAGACCAGAACGACAATCCCCCTCAGGTTCTGTATCCAGTCCAGACTGGTGGCTCTCTGGTGGCTGAAATGGTGTCTCGTTCAGCAGATGTGGGCTATCTGGTGACGAAAGTGGTGGCTGTTGATGTAGACTCTGGACAGAACGCCTGGCTCTCCTATAAACTGCAGAAAGCCACAGACAGGGCGCTGTTTGAAGTGGGCTTACAGAATGGAGAAATCAGAACTATCCGCCAAGTCACTGATAAAGATGCTGTCAAGCAAAGACTGACTGTTATAGTGGAGGACAACGGGCAGCCCTCTCGTTCAGCTACAGTCATTGTCAACGTGGCGGTGGCGGACAGCTTCCCTGAAGTGCTGTCGGAGTTCACTGAGTTGACACACGACAAGGAGTACAATGACAACCTGACTTTTTACTTAGTCTTGGCTCTGGCTGTAGTTTCCTTCCTCTTCATCACGTGTTTAGTGGTTATTGTATCAGTCAAAATCTACAGGTGGAGACAGTCTCGCATCCTGTATCACTCCAACCTGCCTGTCATTCCATATTATCCACCACGTTACTCAGACCCTTTGGGGACAGGCACTCTGCCACATGTGTACAATTACGAGGTGTGCAGGACGACTGACTCCAGAAAGAGTGACTGTAAGTTCGGCAGAGCTGGTAGTCAGAACGTGCTGATAATGGACCCCAGTTCTACAGGAACGATGCAGCGGATACAGAGTGAAAAGAGCATCCTGGATGAACCAGACTCTCCTCTAGAGGTTAGTTTATCCGTATAACGGACTGTTTGTTTTTTCAAATATATATATATTTTTCCCTAGATTGCAGTATCAAATAACTTCCAGCACCAGGGACAGCGGCTATGTTTTCGTAATGTACCCACGATTATAATTTTCCTATCACATCCTCCGAAGTAATCACTTGCCTGGTCGTATGTTTCTTTCAATTATATGAATAAATCCATGGTCAGTTTTTTCGTTCATACCCCCAAACAGAGTTTGTCCGCATTCTCTTTTTCCTTTTATCATTATCACTGTTGCTATTTGTTGTCCAGGCTGTGTTGGTGTTCTTGACACGGAAATGAGCAGTTCTACAAACGTTTGCTAACACAAAATATTACTCTAAAGCAGAAGCCAGTCATATACTCATATCTTAATAATTGCCTTCTTTTTTTAAATTTTACGTATTTCTAAATGCTTCATCTCATTGCATACGAAAGTTCTCATCAGACCTTACAACAACCGAATTAGTCAATCATCTTATGTATGTGATTTCATTGTACATAATTGAATATTTCCCTTAAAAGTAGCATTTTCTTATGAGTCAGGTAATATTTTTATTTCATTTTAATAATGAGCGGCACAGTTTTTTGAGCAGATGTTTGATTAAAAAAAACATTTTCAATTGAATCTGGATAGATTTTAATTCCCTTTCTGTGAAATGTGTTAAAACATTGATGCTGAAGTTAAAGTATTTCAGTCAGTCTATAGTATTGTCTTTTTCAACTCGTTTCATATTAATCTCCATGCTAGATAAATGCATTCATTTCCGGTTTAACAATTGTTATTTTTAGTTTTATTCAAGCCTCATGTGATTTTTCACATTTTCGACTCTAAGCGACGCTGTTGGCCAGTAAGATGATTTTTTGTGTTACGTTCTCATTCAGTCCATCCCCTCGGTGATCATGACGTGAGGAAGGCTCTCCGTGTGTTGTCCAGTGCGGATTCACAGACTTTCATTTGAAGCATTTAAAGCTTGAGGACAGTTGTAAATGTAACGCCGGCGCTATATACTGGGACGTTTTCTAATACATACAAAGGAAAAAGCTTCCATCCTTTGATCCTTTGATTATTTCCATCGGAGTGATGGCGACATTAAGATCTCTGACCTGCATTTCTTCAGAATGCCGATCATTTTATGAACTGCGACGTCACATAGAACTCCTTCTGTTGCTGCTTCTTGCGGTTAACATGGTAGGTGGTCAAATTCGGTATTCTATACCCGAGGAGATGAAGAAAGGCTCTGTTATCGGTAATGTGGCGCAGGATCTTGGCTTGGATCTGAAAAGGCTCCACTCAGGGCGGGCCCGTATCGTGACCGGAGAAAACGTTCAATACACCGAGCTGCAGACAGACAAAGGGATTCTGGTCGTGAATGAGAGAATAGACCGAGAGCAGCTTTGTGGGGACGTAACGCCGTGTAGTTTCAGCTTTGAACTGATATTAGAAAATCCGATGGAACTACACCCCATAACAATAGAAGTCTTAGATGTTAATGATCATTCTCCGATATTCAAGAAAGCAAATATTATGCTAGACATTAGCGAGTCCGCAAATCTCGGTGCCCGATTTGTGTTAGATAGTGCAGAGGATCCTGATGTTGGAGTAAATGGACTTCAAAATTATGTTTTAACCTCGAACGACAACTTTGTTTTAAAACAGCATGTAAATCCAGACGGGAGTAAATATGCAGAGATGGTGCTTCAGAGGCAGTTGGACCGAGAAAAGGTACCACATCTATCTTTGGAGCTTATAGCAATCGATGGTGGAAATCCTCAGAGATCTGGCACCGTAAATATAGACATTAATGTTTTAGATGTAAATGACAACGCTCCCGTTTTCAAACAGTCTGTTTATAAGGCGACGGTGATAGAAAATGCAGCAAAAGGTACTAATATTGTCACGGTGAATGCTACAGACGCAGATAGTGGATCAAATGGTTACGTCACATATTCAATTTCAAACGTGAAGAGCAATATAGCTGATTTATTGTCCATAGATCAGTTCTCTGGTTCGCTGTTTGTCTCAGGCCTCATAGATTTCGAAAAGGATAAAAAATATGAACTCAGGATAGATGCAAAAGATCAGGGTGGACTAACAGATTCAAGCAAAGTGATAATTGAAGTAACTGATGTTAATGATAACGACCCTATCATAAGCATTATGTCATTCACTAGTCCCGTGTCCGAGGACTCTCCTCCTGGTACCACTATTGGCATCATAAATGTAAAAGATCTGGACTCGGGTGATAACGGACAAGTAAACTGTAGAATAGAACAAAACGCGCCTTTCAAAATTAAATCTAATTTAAGAAATTACTATACGTTAGTAACAGATACTGTATTAGATCGTGAAAGCGTTTCAGAATATAACATCACAGTTGTTGCGACAGATGCAGGAATACCTCCTCTTTCAACAAAAAGAACCTTTCATTTAAAGGTCTCTGACGTGAACGATAATGCTCCGGTATTTTCTCAAAGTGTTTACAGTGCGTTTATTACAGAAAATAACTCACCCGGCGTTTCTCTTCTTACTGTGGGAGCAAAAGATCCCGATGAAAACCAAAACGCCCGGATATCTTATATACTGGAGAACACTAATATTGGTGGAACTCCAGTTTCTGAATATGTTTCAGTAAATGCAGAAAGCGGAGTCGTGCACGCTGTGCGTTCCTTTGATTATGAACAAATCAAACAGCTGTTTTTTGTTGTCAAGGCGCAAGATGGAGGCTCCCCTCCTCTCAGTAACAATGTGACTGTGAAATTAATAGTTCAGGACCAGAACGACAACCCCCCTCAGGTTCTGTACCCAGTCCAGACTGGTGGCTCTCTGGTGGCTGAAATGGTGCCTCGTTCAGCAGATGTGGGCTATCTGGTGACTAAAGTGGTGGCTGTTGATGTGGACTCTGGACAGAATGCCTGGCTCTCCTATAAACTGCAGAAAGCCACAGACAGGGCGCTGTTTGAAGTGGGCTTACAGAATGGAGAAATCAGAACCATCCGCCAAGTCACTGATAAAGATGCTGTCAAACAAAGACTGACTGTTATAGTGGAGGACAACGGGCAGCCCTCTCGTTCAGCTACAGTCGTTGTTAACGTGGCGGTGGCGGACAGCTTCCCTGAAGTGTTTTCGGAGTTCACTGAGTTGACCCACGACAAGGAGTACAATGACAACCTGACTTTTTACTTGGTCATGGCTCTGGCTGTAGTTTCCTTCCTCTTCATCACGTGTTTAGTGGTTATCATATCAGTCAAAATCTACAGGTGGAGACAGTCTCGCATCCTGTATCACTCCAACCTGCCTGTCATTCCATATTATCCACCACGTTACTCAGACACTTTGGGGACAGGGACTCTGCCACACGTGTACAATTACGAGGTGTGCAGGACGACTGACTCCAGAAAGAGTGACGTGAAATATATGCAGCCGATGAGTCAAAGTTTAGTGAGTGTGGATGGAGCTGGAGACGTTGTACCGCAAGTGGATAAGCATCGGCCAGGCAACTTTTCCCAAATGTCTACTTTGGTGAGTGACACTTCAATCAAGTAATCTCTTGCTCTCTCTCTCTCTCTCGCTCCCGCTCTGTCTTATCCTCTGCTTATGTAACCCCCCACCCCCGCTGTTTTTTTTATATTTTGCTCCGGAACGTCACATTCCTTTACTGTCTTTCACTCGCCTTTAGTGTCGCTGTCCCTTGTGCTGAAACGGTCGGTGGTCAGTTTTGAAATTTGTTTCGAAAGGGGAGCATTTTTAAATAAGAAAAATCCAAAGTAGAATACACGATGCAGACGCAACAACAACAAGAGAATTGCAGATAAAATAAAGTAACCACCGTCCGTGGGTCTTGTTTTTCACGGGAGGAATTAAGTGCAGAATACTAATCCCAATCAGCTAAGAGCTTAATAAGTGGTAAAATGTTTTGAAACACTTAAACAATGGCAATACGTAAAGTTTTGCAACTTTAATACTCTATGTAATAAAATAATAAACTTCATATCTTTATTACAATCAACTGTGGTACAATAAGAAATGGGGCAACACTTCAACTTTCGTTGTAAAATGAAAAAAATATAAAAAAAAATCTGACACTCAGCAGAGAACAGATATAGCACAGCTCACTTCCCTTGCTGAACACAGCTACCATTAAATAGAAGTGATTACATATATTTAGTTCCATTTATTTTTATTTATTTAAATTTCTTATGACGTATCAGCAGTGATCTAAAAAATATAGCTGAACTGAAATAAAAAAATTTAAAAAAAGACTTGCAAAATGATTCTGTGGCGCACAATATTGTTAATGTAAGAGCACAGGCTTTATTGATATTGTTAAATAATACGGGATGTATTATTCTTGTTCAATTTACAAATGGATTTAAACTTGCCTTCACTGTTGGATACAACGATTACATGTGTCCTGATCATGTTTATAACACAGACATTACCGTAAATGGGCTCTAAGTGCCGCTGTTGATACATCACTGACTTTCCGTCCAAATCGGTGATGCAGTGGTCCTCCCATACTCAGTGTTTCTCTGCTTGAACGACGCTGCTCTGATCCGTTACGGTAGGGTGTAGAATTCCTGCTGGAATATCCTTGCCTGAAATATGGAAATGTAATTTTTTTTTTAATTTAAATACATCTGTTTGAAATTAAGAAGAGTCACTTTTACTGCACCGTTTTATTTATGATTGCCTCCATGTGGATAATGGCTGACAGAGGCCGACGGCAAGCGCTGGTGTTGATTCTTTGTCTCATCGAGCTGCGCGCAGTGGCTGGTCAGGCTCGGTATTCCATCCCGGAGGAGCAGGCCGAAGGATCGTTTGTCGGAAACATTGCGAGAGATTTAGGCTTGGATGTTGCGAGGCTGATTTCAGGTAAAGCTCGTATTATTACAAAAGGAGGCCGACAGTATGTGGATTTAAACAAAGACAAAGGCATCCTTGTTATTAAAGAGAGAATCGACCGGGAGGAACTGTGTGGAAAGACGACGCCCTGTAGCTTCAGCTTCGAGGTGATTTTAGAAAATCCTATCCAGCTTTATCGCGTGACAGTGGAGGTGACGGATATAAATGATAACAGTCCGTTGTTCCCAAAAGACGAAATCAGCTTGAAAATTGCTGAAAGTGTAGTATCTGGGACTCGCTTCTCATTGGAGAGTGCAGATGACGCTGATGTTGCTAACAATGATATTCAAAAATACACACTTAAACCATCTGATCATTTTAAACTAGAAGTACAAAACCAGCCCGGTGGAGGCAGGTTTGTTGAAATGGTTTTACAAAACCCGTTAGACCGAGAGAAAGAGGAGACTCACAGTCTCGTGCTGATTGCTTCAGATGGCGGGGAGCCACGGAGATCAGGGACAGTGCATATTCATATTACCGTGCTGGATGCTAACGACAACGCACCTGTATGCAGCCAGGCTGTTTATAAAGCAGAAGTCAAAGAGAATTCTCCTGAAGGAACCGTGATAACCACTGTGAGTGCAAATGACCCGGATAAAGGAGTAAACGGACAGGTAACATATTCTATAGCTCATGTCGCCAAAGAGACGAAACAGCTTTTTGAAGTAAATGTTCAAACAGGAGAGATTAAAGTCGCAGGTAAACTCGACTTTGAAAAATCTAAGACTTATCAACTGAACGTGCAGGCTAGTGACCACGGAGGTTATTCAGATACATGTAAAGTCATCATTCAAATAACTGATGAAAATGACAACGTCCCTACAATACAGCTCATGTCATTTTCTAACTCGATATCTGAGGATTCTCCTGCAGGTACAACTATAGCTGTTCTTAACGTGGATGACGAAGACTCTGATGGCAACGGTGCTGTCAAGTGCTCCATTAACTCTGACGTACCTTTTAAAATCGAGTCTTCACTAACGGGATACTACACCATAGTAACTGAAGACTTTTTAGACAGAGAGAGTATCCCTGAGTATAATCTCACCCTAACTGTGTCTGATCAGGGCTCCCCGCCTCTGTCAAGCAGTAAGAACATCAACGTAAAAGTATCTGATGTCAATGACAGTCCACCCAAATTTGATCATTCAGAATACACTAAAGCTGTCGCAGAGAACAACTCTCCTGGACTTTCTGTGTTTACCGTGAGTGCTAATGATGGAGACTGGGGCCAAAATGCCAGAGTTTCTTACTTTTTGCAGGAGAGGGACATTAATGGGCTGGCTGTGTCTTCGCTGGTTTCAGTAAATTCAGATACCGGTGTTATTCATGCAGTGAGATCGTTTGATTACGAGCAGATCAAGTGGTTTGAATTTAATGTAACTGCACGTGATGCTGGATCCCCTCCTCTGAGTTCAGTGGCTACAGTTAAAATAATAGTTCAGGACCAGAATGACAACGCTCCTCAGGTTCTGTACCCAGTCCAGACTGGTGGCTCTCTGGTGGCTGAAATGGTTCCTCGTTCAGCAGATGTGGGCTATCTGGTGACTAAAGTGGTGGCTGTTGATGTGGACTCTGGACAGAATGCCTGGCTCTCCTATAAACTGCAGAAAGCCACAGACAGGGCGCTGTTTGAAGTGGGCTTACAGAATGGAGAAATCAGAACTATCCGCCAAGTCACTGATAAAGATGCTGTCAAACAAAGACTGACTGTTATAGTGGAGGACAACGGGCAGCCCTCTCGTTCAGCTACAGTCGTTGTTAACGTGGCGGTGGCGGACAGCTTCCCCGAGGCGCTGTCGGAGTTCACTGATTTGACCCACGACAAGGAGTACAATGACAACCTGACTTTTTACTTGGTCCTGGCTCTGGCTGTAGTTTCCTTCCTCTTCATCACGTGTTTAGTGGTTATTATATCAGTCAAAATCTACAGGTGGAGACAGTCTCGCATCCTGTATCACTCCAACCTGCCTGTCATTCCATATTATCCACCCCGTTACTCAGACACTTTGGGTTCAGCGACTCTTCCCCATGTGTACAATTACGAGGTGTGCAGGACGTCTGACTCCAGAAAGAGTGACATGAAATATATGCAACCGATGAGTCAAAGTTTAGTGAGTGTGGATGGAGCTGGAGACGATGTACCACAAGTGGATAAGCAACTGTCAGCCAACTGTTCCCAGATGTCTACTCTGGTGAGTGATAATCTAGTCTTTCCTGTTCCATTTTCTCATGCTCAGCACGCACGTTTAAATGTTAGTGAAGGTTTTTAAAAATCGGCTTAGTGTAGCTTTCTGTGGTCCTGATTTTTTTGGTTGACGCATTTTAAGTAATTTTTCAGTACTTACAATCGTCATTCTCCGTATGTGTAGCTACTAAAGCTGGTAGGTCTAAATGCCCCACCAGAAATTTCTTTCGCATACAAGGAGGAGGGGAGCAAGTGAATCAGCGTTCAGGGCACCGAGACTGAGCAGGTCTTAATCACAGCATTTATTCCAGAGAAGGAAGGAAAAACGGAATTAACAAACACATTTTTAAAAGACACTTGTGCAATAAAAAACGTTCTCTGTATGGTAAAATCCCTGCTGACAGGAATAAATATACACTATTCAAGACATAATACAATACGATGTTTCTCATACACTAAAATTCCCCCCACAGTGCCGTGATACCACTGTCCGGCCACGCTCAGACAAGTGTTCCTCGTATTTAGAACCAGGAGAGGAATTCCTTTTCCAAAATAGAGATCACGACAGCCAGAAAGCCAAGGAGCAACTTCATATCTCGGCCCTGTGTCTCTCTGACGGGTGCGTCGCCTCACAGCCCAGCCGCACTCCACACTTGGGGCTCCCGATTACTGCAAACGTGGCCGCCCTCGTAGCAACACCATGAAGCAGGAAGACACTGGCCAGCAACGTTGTCGGCACGGCCGCTGCGACCCTCCTCTGACAGCGCTGCACCCGGCGCACAACAGTGGGGAAAGCGATACTCACATATGCTGTCGATTGGACGCGTCGTCTCCCACTGTCGCCCTTGTTGCTGTTGGGATTTGGTCGCCGCGTTACGCTGGCCGGTCCGTCTCCGAATGACCCGTCGCAACCCACGATCAGGCAGCAGGTCCGTCTTTTCCCACGCTGGCTTTCACGCGTTCCTTTCTCCTGTCTCTGCGCCCACCCTCTCCTTTAATAAGTCCGTTTGGTGGCTAATAGGCCACCTCAGGGTACGCCAACACCTCAAAAGGTGCCTGCTTTTGTCCGCCCAGTCCACAGTGGATTAAAACACGCAATATAAATATCAGGGTAAAACCATGCAAATAAAATCCGTACTGTACGCACTCATACACACTAAGAGCAACACAACACAAACGATGAAACAAACATAAATTTCCACTGTGTGACATATGTTGGGATATTGTTTTTATTTGTACCACTATTTAATTTTTATTTAGTAATGCATGTTACGTGAGGCTGGTCTAAGTTTAAAGTCCTTTTACTTCCATGTCCGTAGTACAATTTCTGACACTTCAAAGCTCCACTCTCTGTGTTTTCATAAAAAAACAAAACAAAACTGGCATTATGCTAACACAGGCCAGATAATTTTTTTTAAATGAAGCTCATATTGTCCACAGTTTTTTATATTATCTTTGATTGGGGTATTCATTAATATTGTAATCAATTATGGGGCGATCGTGGCTCAAGACTTGGCAGTTTGTCTTGTAATCGGAAGGTTGCCGGTTCGAGCCCCGGCTCGGACAGTTTCGGTCTTGTGTCCTTGGGCAAGACACTTCGCCTACTGGTGATGGCCAGAGGGGCCGATGGCGCGATATGGCAGCCTCGCTTCTGTCAGTCTGCCCCAGGGCAGCTGTGGATACAACTGTCGTTTGCCTCACCCAGTGTGTGAGAGTGAATGAATAGTAGAATTGTAAAGCGCTTTGAGGGTCTCGAAAAGCGCGATATAAATGCAATCCATTATTATAATCAAATTGTGACATATGCATTCACCAGTAAACGGTTCATAAATGATTAGCCATTCTTATTTTCTCAAATTGTGTTTCTGATTAACCTAATAACATACGGATCTCTTTAGCACGAGGTCATTTCCATTACAATATGAAAGGGAACAACATAGACTATTGCAAAAGAAATCAAATGAAAATAAACGGGAATTCTGATAAATCAATGGAATATATAGGAAATCTGCTTTTCCTTCTTCTTTCCCCTTCCCCCCAAAGAATCTCTAACTTTATAGAAATAATTACTTTCTCCTCTTTTTTCGTGTTCGCACACTTTTTATTGATTGATTGTACAGATAATCTTCAGTATTTTTGTCTACGGTGGTTATAACGAAATTAAGTTTGCATGGAATTTGAATTAAATGTTATATCACTGTCATCGTATAATTAAGGTATTTATGTAAACATGCTCTGGTTATTTTATGCGCAATATATTGTTTTCTTTGCCTCTATATTAGCTCATTAATTTTATTTAGTAACAAAAAATGACTTTAGATCTAACCTTTTTCAGTAATTCTGCATTTTACTTACATTACCTTGTGTGGGCTCTGAGTGCCGCTGTTGACACGTCACTGAGTATTTGTTCAGACCCTTAATACAGCGGCCCTCCCCTTTGTATTCACTCAGTGTTATAATACTTGGAGCGAAGCTTCTCTGTTCCGTCACGGATTCAAGTGTAGAATCTCTCCTGGAGTCTACTTGCTGAAAATATATAAACGTGTTGAATTTTTGGATTACTAACATCAGTTTGCAGTTAAAAACAATTACTGTGTCTGTAACACTGGATTTATGATCGCCTCTGTGTGGATAATGGCTGACAGAGGCCGACGGCAAGCGCTGGTGTTGATTCTTTGTCTCATCAAGCTGAGCGCAGTGGCTGGTCAGGCTCGGTATTCCATCCCAGAGGAGCAGGCCGAAGGATCGTTTGTCGGAAATATTGCGAGAGATTTAGGCTTGGATGTTGCGAGGCTGATTTCAGGTAAAGCTCGTATTATTACAAAAGGAGGCCGACAGTATGTGGATTTAAACAAAGACAAAGGCATCCTTGTCATTAAAGAGAGAATCGACCGGGAGGAACTGTGTGGAAAGACGACGCCCTGTAGCTTCAGCTTCGAGGTGATTTTAGAAAATCCTATCCAGCTTTATCGCGTGACAGTGGAGGTGACAGATATAAATGATAACAGTCCGTTGTTCCCAAAAGACGAAATTAGCTTGAAAATTGCTGAAAACGCAGCATTAGGCACTCGCTTCTCTCTCGAGAATGCAGATGACGCTGATGTTGGCGTTAATGATATTCAAAAATACACACTTAAACCCTCTGATCATTTTAAACTAGAAGTACAAAACCAGCCCGGTGGAGGCAGGTTTGTTGAAATGGTTTTACAAAACCCGTTAGACCGAGAGAAAGAGGAGACTCACAGTCTCGTGCTGATTGCTTCAGATGGCGGGGAGCCACGGAGATCAGGGACAGTGCGTATTCATATTACTGTGCTGGATGTTAATGATAATTCGCCAGTGTGCAGCCAGGCTGTTTATAAAGCAGAAGTCAAAGAGAATTCTCCCGAAGGAACCGTGATAACCACTGTGAGTGCAAATGACCCGGATAAAGGAGTAAACGGACAGGTAACATATTCTATAGCTCATGTCGCCAAAGAGACGAAACAACTTTTTGAAGTAAATGTTCAAACTGGAGAGATTAAAGTCGCAGGTAAACTCGACTTTGAAAAATCTAAGACTTATCAACTGAACGTGCAGGCTAGTGACCACGGAGGATTTTCAGATACATGTAAAGTTTTCATTCAAATAACTGACGAAAATGACAACGTCCCTACAATACAGCTCATGTCATTTTCTAACTCGATATCTGAGGATTCTCCTCCAGGTACAACTATCGCTGTTCTTAACGTGGATGACGAAGACTCTGATGGCAACGGTGCTGTCAAGTGCTCCATTAACTCTGATGTACCTTTTAAAATCGAGTCTTCATTAACGGGATACTACACCATAGTAACTGAAGACTTTTTAGACAGAGAGAGTATCCCTGAGTATAATCTCACCCTAACTGTGTCTGATCAGGGCTCCCCGCCTCTGTCAAGCAGTAAGAACATCAACGTAAAAGTATCTGATGTCAATGACAGTCCACCCAAATTTGATCATTCAGAATACACTAAAGCTGTCGCAGAGAACAACTCTCCTGGACTTTCTGTGTTTACCGTGAGTGCTAACGATGCAGACTGGGGCCAAAACTCCCGCGTTTCTTACTTTTTGCAGGAGAGGGACATTAATGGGCTGGCTGTGTCTTCGCTGGTTTCAGTAAATTCAGATACCGGTGTTATTCATGCAGTGAGATCGTTTGATTACGAGCAGATCAAGTGGTTTGAATTTAATATAACTGCACGTGATGCTGGATCCCCTCCTCTGAGTTCAGTGGCTACAGTTAAAATAATAGTTCAGGACCAGAACGACAACCCCCCTCAGGTTCTGTACCCAGTCCAGACTGGTGGCTCTCTGGTGGCTGAAATGGTTCCTCGTTCAGCAGAAGTGGGCTATCTGGTGACTAAAGTGGTGGCTGTTGATGTGGACTCTGGACAGAACGCCTGGCTCTCCTATAAACTGCAGAAAGCCACAGACAGGGCGCTGTTTGAAGTGGGCTTACAGAATGGAGAAATCAGAACTATCCGCCAAGTTACTGATAAAGATGCTGTCAAACAAAGACTGACTGTTATAGTGGAAGACAACGGACAGCCCTCTCGTTCAGCTACAGTCATTGTTAACGTGGCGGTGGCAGACAGCTTCCCTGAAGTGCTGTCGGAGTTCACTGAGTTGACACACGACAAGGAGTACAATGACAACTTGACTTTTTACTTAGTCTTGGCTCTGGCTGTAGTTTCCTTCCTCTTCATCACGTGTTTAGTGGTTATTATATCAGTCAAAATCTACAGGTGGAGACAGTCTCGCATCCTGTATCACTCCAACCTGCCTGTCATTCCATATTATCCACCACGTTACTCAGACACTTTGGGGACAGGGACTCTGCCACATGTGTACAATTACGAGGTGTGCAGGACGACTGACTCCAGAAAGAGTGACATGAAATATATCCAACCGATGAGTCAAAGTTTAGTGAGTGTGGATGGAGCTGGAGACGATGTACCACAAGTGGATAAGCAACTGTCAGGCAACTGTTCCCAAATGTCTACTTTGGTGAGTGATAAACGAATCTTTTCTGTTCCATTTTCTCATGCTCAGCACGCACTTGTAAATGTTAGTGAAGGTTTGTCAAAAGCGGTTTAGTGTAGCTGTCTGTGGTGCTGAAACTTTTGTTTGACGCATTTTAAAGTAATTCTCAGGACTTACAATCGTCATTATTTGTATGTTCGGATATTGTTTGTATTTGGGCCACTATTTGATTTTTATTTACTAACGAGTGTCACGTGAGGCTGATCTAAGTTTAAAATGGTTTTACTTCCGTGTCCATAGTACAAGTCTTCACTTTTCAAAGGCCCACTCTCTGTGTATTCATAAAAAAACAAATAAACAACAACAACCACAAAAAAAAACTGGCATCATGGTAACACAGGCCACATCATTTTTTTAAATGAAGATCACATTGTCCACAGTTTGTGTAATATCTTTTACTGGCCTATTCATCAATATTATAATCAAATTGTGACATACGCATTCACCAGTAAACGGTTCATAAATGATTATCCATTCTTATTTTCTCAAATTGTGTTTGCGATTAAATTAATAATATGTGGATCTCTTTAACACGACGTCATTTGTATTACTATAAGGAAAGGAACAGCATAGGCCCTTTCAAAAGAAAAAAATGAAAATAAACGGGAATTCTAGTAAATCAACAGAATATAGAGGGAGAAGCTTCTCGAATGAGAGGTGAAACGTCTTCAAGCAACTCAAAGAAGTCCAGGTGCTTTTCTTTCCAAGCTCCTTAGACTTCTTTTCCTTCTTCTTTCCCCTTCAGCCAAAGAATCTGTAATTGTATAGAAATAACTACTTTTTCCTCTTTTTTCGTCTTCGCACTCTTTTTATTATAATTGATTTTACAGATAATTTTCAGTATTTTGTTATAAGGTATCTAGGGTGGTTATAACGAAATTAAGTTTGTATGGAATTTGAATAAAACGTGATATCACTGTCATGATGTACTTAAGGCACTTGGGTAAACAGGTCCTGGTTATTGTATGCGCATGATACTGTTTTCTTTAGCTCTATATTCGTTCATTAATTTTATTTAGTAATAAAGCTGCTTTTACATCTAAGCATTTTCAATAATTCTGTATTTCAATTACATTACCGTGTGTGTGCTCTGAGTGCCGCTGTTGATACGTCACTGAGTTTGTGTCCAGACCCCTGATGCAGCGGTCCTCCCCTTTATATTCACTCAGTGTTATAATACTTGGATCGACGCTACTCTGTTCCATCACGGATTTAAGTGTACAATCTCTCCTGGAGTCTACTTGCGGAACATACATAAATGTGTCGAGTTTTTGGATTAATAATATCAGTTTGAAGTTAAAAACAATCACTCTGTCTGCACCGTTGGATTTATGATGGCCTCTATCTGGATGATGGCTCACAGAGGCCGACGGCGAGCGCTGGTGTTGATTCTTTGTCTCATCGAGCTGCGCGCAGTGGCTGGTCAGGCTCGGTATTCCATCCCAGAGGAGCAGGCCGAAGGATCGTTTGTCGGAAACATTGTGAGAGATTTAGGCTTGGATGTTGCGAGGCTGATTTCAGGTAAAGCTCGTATTATTACAAAAGGAGGCCGACAGTGTGTGGATTTAAACAAAGACAAAGGCATCCTTGTTATTAAAGAGAGAATCGACCGGGAGGAACTGTGTGGAAAGACGACGCCCTGTAGCTTCAGCTTCGAGGTGATTTTAGAAAATCCTATCCAGCTTTATCGCGTGACAGTGGAGGTGACAGATATAAATGATAACAGTCCGTTGTTCCCAAAAGACGAAATTAGCTTGAAAATTGCTGAAAACGCTGCATTAGGCACTCGCTTCTCTCTCGTCAATGCAGATGACGCGGATGTTGGCATTAATGGTATTCAAAAATACACACTTAAACCCTCTGATCATTTTAAACTAGAAGTACAAAACCAGCCCGGTGGAAGCAGGTTTGTTGAAATGGTTTTACAAAACCCGTTAGACCGAGAGAAAGAGGAGACTCACAGTCTCGTGCTGATTGCTTCAGATGGCGGGGAGCCACGGAGATCAGGGACAGTGCGTATTCATATTACTGTGCTGGATGCTAATGATAATTCGCCAGTGTGCAGCCAGCCTGTTTATAAAGCAGAAGTCAAAGAGAATTCTCCCGAAGGAACCGTGATAACCACTGTGAGTGCAAATGACCCGGATAAAGGAGTAAACGGACAGGTAACATATTCTACAGCTCATGTCGCCAAAGAGACGAAACAACTTTTTGAAGTAAATGTTCAAACTGGAGAGATTAAAGTCGCAGGTAAACTCGACTTTGAAAAATCTAAGACTTATCAACTGAACGTGCAGGCTAGTGACCACGGAGGATTTTCAGATACATGTAAAGTTTTCATTCAAATAACTGACGAAAATGACAACGTCCCTACAATACAGCTCATGTCATTTTCTAACTCGATATCTGAGGATTCTCCTCCAGGTACAACTATCGCTGTTCTTAACGTGGATGACGAAGATTTTGATGGTAACGGTGCTGTCAAGTGCTCCATTAACTCTGACGTACCTTTTAAAATCGAGTCTTCACTAACGGGATACTACACCATAGTAACTGAAGACTTTTTAGACAGAGAGAGTATCCCTGAGTATAATCTCACCCTAACTGTGTCTGATCAGGGCTCCCCGCCTCTGTCAAGCAGTAAGAACATCAACGTAAAAGTATCTGATGTCAATGACAGTCCACCCAAATTTGATCATTCAGAATACACTAAAGCTGTCGCAGAGAACAACTCTCCTGGACTTTCTGTGTTTACCGTGAGTGCTAATGATGGAGACTGGGGCCAAAATGCCAGAGTTTCTTACTTTTTGCAGGAGAGGGACATTAATGGGCTGGCTGTGTCTTCGCTGGTTTCAGTAAATTCAGATACCGGTGTTATTCATGCAGTGAGATCGTTTGATTACGAGCAGATCAAGTGGTTTGAATTTAATGTAACTGCACGTGATGCTGGATCCCCTCCTCTGAGTTCAGTGGCGACAGTTAAAATAATAGTTCAGGACCAGAATGACAACCCCCCTCAGGTTCTGTACCCAGTCCAGACTGGTGGCTCTCTGGTGGCTGAAATGGTGCCTCGTTCAGCAGATGTGGGCTATCTGGTGACTAAAGTGGTGGCTGTTGATGTGGACTCTGGACAGAACGCCTGGCTCTCCTATAAACTGCAGAAAGCCACAGACAGGGCGCTGTTTGAAGTGGGCTTACAGAATGGAGAAATCAGAACTATCCGCCAAGTCACTGATAAAGATGCCGTCAAACAAAGACTGACTGTTATAGTGGAGGACAACGGGCAGCCCTCTCGTTCAGCTACAGTCATTGTTAACGTGGCGGTGGCGGACAGCTTCCCTGAAGTGCTGTCGGAGTTCACTGAGTTGACGCACGACAAGGAGTACAATGACAACCTGACTTTTTACTTAGTCTTGGCTCTGGCTGTAGTTTCCTTCCTCTTCATCACGTGTTTAGTGGTTATTATATCAGTCAAAATCTACAAGTGGAGACAGTCTCGCATCCTGTATCACTCCAACCTGCCTGTCATTCCATATTATCCACCACGTTACTCAGACACTTTGGGGACAGGGACTCTGCCACATGTGTACAACTACGAGGTGTGCAGGACGACTGACTCCAGAAAGAGTGACATGAAATATATGCAACCGATGAGTCAAAGTTTAGTGAGTGTGGATGGAGCTGGAGACGATGTACCCGAAATAAACAAGCAAGTGTCAGGCAACTGTTCTCAAATGTCTACTCTGGTGAGTCATTTTTTTTAAACTATTAAGATCCTTTTTTTCCCTTGTGTTTGTGTGTGTGTGTGTGTGTGTGTGTGTGTGTGTGTGTGTGTGTGTGTGTGTGTGTGAGAGAGAGAATGTGTGGCGTTAAGGTTGAATCTTCCAGATGCGCTTTAGTGTCGCTGTCTGTGGTGCTGAAACGGTCAACTGACCCATTTTATTTCGACGCCTGTTTAAATGGCCCAGTTATTATAATATTTTCTTTAATTTATCCTCGCTTATCATTACCAACGGAAATAAAATAAATATTTTGTTAAAATGGCACTTTATTTTCCCTGTGTTCTTTTTGTCAGACATATTCATCCATATTATGATATTATTTAACAAATACTTAAACCATTAAAGGGTTTGTTAATGGTTTTGCAACTTTTTTAATGAAGTTTCTCTAATTTAATCAATAAGCCATATATTTCTGTGTTTTTGTAGCAGTAAGAAAGGAAACAAAATAGACCCTTTGAATAGAAAAGTTGTTAAAAGAAAGCTTAACCTCACTTCCAGACTATCCGTAATCATTTAGACTTTACTACTTTTTTGTCCATTTAACGTTCATGCTGTTTTATGTCATTTATTGAAGTGTTAATATTCAGTGTTGTAGTTTTTTTTTTTTTTTTAAATAATGAATTGAGATGATAAGAAAATTAAAGTTAAGTTAGATTTGGTAACATTGTCATCTCATACTGAAGACACTTTGTTTGAACAGGACCTGAAGATTGTTTGAGAATCTAATGCTCCTTTTTCTTTCGAGCTCATCTCTAATTATTCTTCACTTTGTCAATCAAATATTTCTGGAATATAAAAGTATTTAAGCTTCTACAAGATACATTACCGTGAATGAGCTCTGTGTGCCGCTGTTGATGCGTCACTGAGTTTGTGTCAGACCCTTAATGCAGCGGCCCTCCCTTTTATATTCACTAAGTGTTATAATACTAAGCGAGACGCTGCTCTGTTCCGTCACGGATTCAAGTGTAGAATCTCTCCGGGAGTCTACTTGCTGAAAATACATAAATATGTCGAGTTTTTAGATTAATAACATCAGTTCGAAGTTAAAAAACAATCGCTGTGTCTGCATTATTGGATTTATGATTGCCTTCATGTGGATAATGGCTGACAGAGGCCGACGGCAAGCGCTGGTGTTGATTCTTTGTCTCATCGAGCTGCGCGCAGTGGCTGGTCAGGCTCGGTATTCCATCCCGGAGGAGCAGGCCGAAGGATCGTTTGTTGGAAACATTGCGAGAGATTTAGGCTTGGATGTTGCGAGGCTGATTTCAGGTAAAGCTCGTATTATTACAAAAGGAGGCCGACAGTATGTGGATTTAAACAAAGACAAAGGCATCCTTGTTATTAAAGAGAGAATCGACCGGGAGGAACTGTGTGGAAAGACGACGCCCTGTAGCTTCAGCTTCGAGGTGATTTTAGAAAATCCTATCCAGCTTTATCGTGTGACAGTGGAGGTGACAGATATAAATGATAACAGTCCGTCGTTCCCAAAAGACGAAATCAACTTAAATATTGTTGAAAACGCTGCATTAGGGACTCGCTTTTCTCTGCTGAGTGCAGATGACGCGGATGTTGGCGTTAATGACATCCAAAAATACACACTTAAACCATCTGATCATTTTAAGCTAGAAGTGCAAAACCAGCCGGATGGAGGCAGGTTTGTTGAAATGGTTTTACAAAACCCGTTAGACCGAGAGAAAGAGGAGACTCACAGTCTTGTGCTGATTGCTTCAGATGGCGGGGAGCCACGGAGATCGGGGACAGTGCGTATTCATATTACTGTGCTAGATGCTAATGATAATTCGCCAGTGTGTAGTCAGGCTGTTTATAAAGCAGAAGTCAAAGAGAATTCTCCCGAAGGAACCGTGATAACCACTGTGAGTGCAAATGACCCAGATAAGGGCCACTACGGACAGGTAACATACTCTATCCCTCCTGTTGCAAAAGAGACGAAACAACTTTTTGAAGTAAATGTTCAAACTGGAGAGATTAAAGTCGCAGGTAAACTCGACTTTGAAAAATCTAAGACTTATCAACTGAACGTGCAGGCTAGTGACCACGGAGGTTATTCAGATACATGTAAAGTTTTCATTCAAATAACTGACGAAAATGACAACGTCCCTACAATACAGCTCATGTCATTTTCTAACTCGATATCTGAGGATTCTCCTCCAGGTACAACTATAGCTGTTCTTAACGTGGATGACGAAGATTCTGATGGCAACGGTGCTGTCAAGTGCTCCATTAACTCTGACGTACCTTTTAAAATCGAGTCTTCACTAACGGGATACTACACCATAGTAACTGAAGACTTTTTAGACAGGGAGAGTATCCCTGAGTATAATCTCACCATAACTGTGTCTGATCAGGGCTCCCCGCCTCTGTCAAGCAGTAAGAACATCAACGTAAAAGTATCTGATGTCAATGACAGTCCACCCAAATTTGATCATTCAGAATACACTAAAGCTGTCGCAGAGAACAACTCTCCTGGACTTTCTGTGTTTACCGTGAGTGCTAATGATGGAGACTGGGGCCAAAATGCCAGAATTTCTTACTTTTTGCAGGAGAGGGACATTAATGGGCTGGCTGTGTCTTCGCTGGTTTCAGTAAATTCAGATACCGGTGTTATTCATGCAGTGAGATCGTTTGATTACGAGCAGATCAAGTGGTTTGAATTTAATATAACTGCACGTGATGCTGGATCCCCTCCTCTGAGTTCAGTGGCGACAGTTAAAATAATAGTTCAGGACCAGAATGACAACCCCCCTCAGGTTCTGTACCCAGTCCAGACTGGTGGCTCTCTGGTGGCTGAAATGGTGCCTCGTTCAGCAGATGTGGGCTATCTGGTGACTAAAGTGGTGGCTGTTGATGTGGACTCTGGACAGAACGCCTGGCTCTCCTATAAACTGCAGAAAGCCACAGACAGGGCGCTGTTTGAAGTGGGCTTACAGAATGGAGAAATCAGAACTATCCGCCAAGTCACTGATAAAGATGCTGTCAAACAAAGACTGACTGTTATAGTGGAGGACAACGGGCAGCCCTCTCGTTCAGCTACAGTCGTTGTTAACGTGGCGGTGGCGGACAGCTTCCCTGAAGTGCTGTCGGAGTTCACTGAGTTGACGCACGACAAGGAGTACAATGACAACCTGACTTTTTACTTAGTCTTGGCTCTGGCTGTAGTTTCCTTCCTCTTCATCACGTGTTTAGTGGTTATTATATCAGTCAAAATCTACAGGTGGAGACAGTCTCGCATCCTGTATCACTCCAATCTTCCTGTCATTCCATATTATCCACCACGTTACTCAGACACTTTGAGGACAGGGACTCTGCCACATGTGTACAATTACGAGGTGTGCAGGACGACTGACTCCAGAAAGAGTGACTGTAATTTCGGCAGAGCTGGTAGTCAGAACGTGCTGATAACGGACCCCAGTTCTACAGGAACGATGCAGCGGATACAGAATGAAAAGACCATCCTGGATGAACCAGACTCTCCTCTAGAGGTTAGTTTATTGATCCACTGATTTTATTAACGTTCAGTCAATTATATTGGAATAGTTTAATACTCTTTGGTTTGTTTTCTAATCAGTTTGACTTCAGTTACATGAGTCACTATAAAAGTTGATTTCCTTAAAGTATGTACGTTGTTTCTTTAAGTTTTATTCATTTTGCTTGCGCGTTTCAAACCAGTCTCAAGATGTCTACTGTAATCAGAGTATATGTTTGAGTTTATTTCTTTTACAGAGGACTCAAATTGTATTACTCATGACTGTGCTGCACTACTCTTTTTCTGTTTCTCACATGAAGTATTTAAGCATCATCTATTGTTTTCATTTTAGTGTTAATTCACTCCTGAATTGTTACTCCTATACAAGTTTATTTCTCCTTCCTTGTTCACATCACTTGTTATTTTTACTTTGGACTCTAAGAGCCGCTGTTGGTCTTTACAGCCCATTTAAAGCTTTACACCCTCTGTACTCTTCTAAATATACAGTAGGAGAGCAAGACAGTCGCTTATTTTCGACACTGATTTTAGGCGGATACATTCGGTCTCCAACTGTGGATTGCAACTCCATAGAGAGAAGGACGATATCGACAGTTTAAAAGCCTTTTGTCGACATTCTTCTATGTGGACTTGGATTAATTGATTGAGAAATATGCATTCTTTCAGGATTGCTCGCACGGTTAAATGGCAAGTACGGGCCTTCATCCTTGTTTTTCTCATCGACGCGACAATTTGCCAAATCCGCTACTCTGTTCCAGAGGAAATGAGGAAGGGCTCGTTTGTGGGAAATGTGGCTGAAGATTTAGGTATCGACGCTAAAAGACTGAAATCAGGCGGTGCCCGAATTGTTATCAGTGACAGCAGTGAGTATATTAGGCTGGATGTAGACAAAGGAAATCTGGTCGTGGGAGAGAGAATAGATAGAGAGCAGCTTTGTGGACAGACATCGCCCTGCAGCTTGAATTTGGAAATGATTATGACAAATCCAATTCAACTGCATAGCGTTGTTGTGGAAGTACTGGATGTTAATGACAATGCCCCTGCGTTTCAGGAGAAGGAAATGCATTTAGAACTTGTAGAATCAGCTCTTCCAGGAACCGAAATATTGCAAGTGAGTGCAACAGACCCCGATGTTG
Organism: Perissodus microlepis; assembly: GCF_051167445.1. NCBI lineage: Eukaryota > Metazoa > Chordata > Actinopteri > Cichliformes > Cichlidae > Perissodus > Perissodus microlepis. The sequence goes on from NC_140462.1 coordinate 12,019,197, forward strand.
GCATTAACGCTTTACACGGCTATACAATACACCCCAAAACACATTTTAATATAAAGGTCTCATCTAGCCCAAATGGTCATAAATATGCACAGCTTTATCTTTCTGAACCTTTAGATAGAGAGAAAGAAGGAAAGCTGCTCCTCACGCTAACTGCTGTGGACGGAGGTGAACCACAACGATCAGGCACCTTAAAAATACACGTAACTGTGCGAGACACAAACGACAATGCTCCCGTATTCATGCAATCAATTTTCAAGGCTTCTGTTAAAGAAAATGTCCCAGGAGGAACGTTAGTAGTGAGCTTAAGCGCAACAGATGCAGATGAAGGGATAAATGGCCATGTTACTTATCATTTTAATCGAATGTCCGGTAATGTTGCCGAACTATTTCATCTGGACGAAAATACCGGCGATTTAACAGTAACTGGTATAATTGATTATGAAGAGAATAAATTATATGAGATTGGGGTACAGGCAAAAGATCAAGGTGGACAGAGCACATCAACAAATGTGATAATTGAGGTTATAGACGTCAATGACAATCCTCCTTTAATAACACTAACCTCGTTTTCTAATGCTATTGCCGAGGATTCACCTAGTGGGACTACCGTGGCTATCATAAACGTCAAAGATCTGGATTCAGGCAAAAATGGAAAAGTAGACTGCTCAGTAAACAGCAATATTCCGTTCGCAATTCATTCATCTCTAAAAAATTATTATACTCTGGTCACAAACGGTGTGCTCGACAGGGAGCGTAATCCTGTTTATAATATCACTTTCTCGGCAGTGGATGAAGGGAGCCCACCCCTCTCAACAAACAAGACAATAACACTTAGAATAGCAGACGTAAATGATAATGCCCCGATATTTGAACAGAGTTATTATGAAGCGTCTGTTATGGAGAATAACTCACCGGGATTGTCTGTGTTTTCCGTTAAAGCACGCGATTCCGACTCAGGACAGAACGCACGCCTGTCTTACCTGCTTGTTGATACCGAGTTAAATGGTAGTCCTATATCTACTTACATATCAGTAAACGCAGAAAGCGGAGTTATACAGGCACTACGATCATTTGACTATGAACAAATTAAAACTATACACATTTTTGTAAAAGGACAGGATGGGGGTTCCCCTCCTTTAAGCAGCAATACCACAGTTAGAATAAATATTGAAGACCAGAACGACAACCCCCCTCAGGTTCTGTACCCAGTCCAGACTGGTGGCTCTCTGGTGGCTGAAATGGTGCCTCGTTCAGCAGATGTGGGCTATCTGGTGACTAAAGTGGTGGCTGTTGATGTGGACTCTGGACAGAATGCCTGGCTCTCCTATAAACTGCAGAAAGCCACAGACAGGGCGCTGTTTGAAGTGGGCTTACAGAATGGAGAAATCAGAACTATCCGCCAAGTCACTGATAAAGATGCTGTCAAACAGAGACTGACTGTTATAGTGGAGGACAACGGGCAGCCCTCTCGTTCAGCTACAGTCGTTGTTAACGTGGCGGTGGCGGACAGCTTCCCTGAAGTGCTGTCGGAGTTCACTGAGTTGACACACGACAAGGAGTACAATGACAACTTGACTTTTTACTTAGTCTTGGCTCTGGCTGTAGTTTCCTTCCTGTTCATCACGTGTTTAGTGGTTATTATATCAGTCAAAATCTACAGGTGGAAACAGTCTCGCATCCTGTATCACTCCAACCTGCCTGTCATTCCATATTATCCACCTCGTTACTCAGACACTTTGGGCACAGGGACTCTGCCACATGTGTACAATTACGAGGTGTGCAGGACGACGGATTCCAGAAAGAGTGACTGCAAGTTCGGCAGAGCTGGTAGTCAGAACGTGCTGATAATGGACCCCAGCTCTACAGGAACGATGCAGCGGATACAGAGTGAAAAGAGCATCCTGGATGAACCAGACTCTCCTCTTGAGGTGAGGACTTTGACATAATTAAGTTTATGCCCACATTCTTTAGAGGTTTATTCTACGTTATACCACATTTCATCGCTCACATTTCTGGTAACCCATGGTGCGTTTTCAGAACCACAACTCTTGGACAGCTCAACTGCTTGAAGGTTCACACTCCCCTTTTAACGTGCTGCTTAATTCACTTTGAAAAGAGGAGCAAGATCTATTGTTTTAATTTAAGTAGTTATTGTTATATTTTAAAACAACTGTCTCACTGGTATTTCTGCATAAGACTTTATGGCATTGTAGTTAAAAGACAGATGTGTGATTGCTGATTAAAAATGTAAAGCAGAAAAGTGCTTTGAAAGCACTTTTTTCCTTTTCGTGTTTGTGATATTCGTGTATTTGGACAGTAAGGGACGCTGTTGGTCAGAGAAACTAGTATTCAGTGCTGATTTGGTGGAGGCAGAGGTTTCCTTTTTCCCGTTTGCTGAGGATCGAAAATAAACGGTGGGCTTCGCATTCAGAGCTGCAGTCACAAATCCGTTAAGAGCAAGGACTTCAAAATCAAAGGATACTGGATATAACAGCCTTTGTTCTTTGTGGATCGTTTACATAAGGATTTTGTGCAATTTTCGTTTTTTGTGTGTGCAATGGCGTTTAAAAACTCGCCTCGGTCGTGTGTAAAATGGCGTTTGAATTTCAGGTCAGTATGGTCCTTTCTGCTGTTTCTGGGCTGTCTCAGTCACATCGTGTTTGGACAAATCAGGTATACAATCCCAGAGGAGCTGAAAAGGGGCTCTCTTATTGGAAATGTAGCTCAAGATCTCGGTCTGGATGTGCAAAGGCTTCGTTCTGGCCGTGCCCGGATTGTGACCAGGCAAAGCATCCAGTTCACGGAGCTGAAAACAGACAAAGGCATTTTAGTCGTGAACGAGAGGATAGACCGAGAGCAGCTTTGTGGAGACGTAACACCATGTAGCTTCAGCTTTGAGGTTATTTTAGAAAATCCTATGGAGCTGCACCGAATAACAGTAGAGATAACTGACATAAACGACAACTCCCCGACATTTAGGAAGGAAGAAATTAAATTTGAAATTAGCGAGTCTGCGACACTGCGATCGCGATTTTTATTGGCCAGCGCCGAGGACGCAGATGTGGGCAGTAATGGTCTACAAAAATACATATTAAACACAAATGACATGTTTGATCTGAAACAACACTCAAGTCCAGATGGTCGGAAATATGCTGAGATGGTTTTACAAAAACCGTTAGATAGAGAAAGTGAGCCAAAAATATCACTAAAGCTCATCGCTATAGACGGTGGAACTCCGCATAGATCTGGTACTGTAAATATAGATATTACAGTGCTGGATGCTAATGATAATCCTCCAGTGTTTAACCAGTCTCTCTACAGGGCTGCCGTTTTGGAAAATTCATTAAGAGGTACCTACATCACGACAGTGAATGCAAGCGATGCAGACATCGGGTCAAACGGTCTTGTTACATATAGATTTTCAAACATGAAAGAAAAGCTGGCTGACATATTTAATTTAGATGAAGCTATGGGAACTATAACACTCGCAGGGCACCTAGATTATGAAAAAGAAAAGAAACACGAAATTATGATTGAAGCTACCGACCAAGGAGGTCTAACAGATTCGAGCAAAGTTCTAATTGAGATTATAGACGTCAATGATAACGCACCTGTTATAAATGTGATGTCATTCTCCAGTCCTGTGCCGGAAGATTCTCCCTCTGGCACCACAGTCGCAATAATAAACGTAATAGATGCAGACTCAGAACAAAATGGTCAAATTAGCTGCGCAACAGACAGCGCTCTCCCGTTTAAAGTGAAATCCACAATAACTAATTACTATGCATTAATAACAGTGTCAGCTTTTGACAGGGAACATGAACCTGAGTATAACATAACTGTAAGGGCGAGTGACTCAGGAACGCCATCCTTGTCAAGCGCAACAGTTTTACGACTGAGAATTTCTGATGTTAATGACAATGCGCCATTATTTGATAAAAACAGCTACCTTGCTTACATTACAGAAAACAATTCACCGGGAATGTCCATATTTTCGGTCAGTGCACGAGACAGTGACTGGAATCAAAACGCTAGAATATCATATTTTCTCGAAGAAACACAGATCAGTGGCAATCCAACCTCTTCTTATGTGTCCATTAATTCCGAAACTGGAACTATTCACGCAGTTCGCTCATTTGATTATGAACAACTTAAAGAGCTTAAGTTTTTAGTCAGAGCACAGGATGGAGGCTCTCCTCCACTCAGCAGCAATGCGAGTGTAAAAATAATTATCCAGGACCAGAACGACAACCCCCCTCAGGTTCTGTACCCAGTCCAGTCTGGTGGCTCTCTGGTGGCTGAAATGGTGCCTCGTTCAGCAGATGTGGGCTATCTGGTGACTAAAGTGGTGGCTGTTGATGTGGACTCTGGACAGAATGCCTGGCTCTCCTATAAACTGCAGAAAGCCACAGACAGGGCGCTGTTTGAAGTGGGCTTACAGAATGGAGAAATCAGAACTATCCGCCAAGTCACTGATAAAGATGCTGTCAAGCAAAGACTGACTGTTGTAGTGGAGGACAACGGGCAGCCCTCTCGTTCAGCTACAGTCATTGTTAACGTGGCGGTGGCGGACAGCTTCCCTGAAGTGCTGTCGGAGTTCACTGAGTTGACGCACGACAAGGAGTACAATGACAACCTGACTTTTTACTTAGTCTTGGCTCTGGCTGTAGTTTCCTTCCTGTTCATCACGTGTTTAGTGGTTATTATATCAGTCAAAATCTACAGGTGGAGACAGTCTCGCATCCTGTATCACTCCAACCTGCCTGTCATTCCATATTATCCACCACGTTACTCAGACACTTTGGGCACAGGGACTCTGCCACACGTGTACAATTACGAGGTGTGCAGGACGACTGACTCCAGAAAGAGTGACTGTAAGTTCGGCAGAGCTGGTAGTCAGAACGTGCTGATAATGGACCCCAGTTCTACAGGAACGATGCAGCGGATACAGAGTGAAAAGAGCATCCTGGATGAACCAGACTCTCCTCTAGAGGTTAGTTTTTCCTTCTCAGCGCTTTAGCTTAGTGGCACAGTAAGTTTTCGTTTTCAGCACCATGGACAGTACACTTACTTTCCATCAGTTGACATCGTTTTTGCATTCACATGAAGAACTTTAAAAATGATTATCTTATCTATATTCTCAAACAATATCGTGATGTTATATTTTCTATTAACATATTATCAGTATTTTGATTATAATTATTACACTGCCAAGCGAAGTGGGATACACAAATTATGCCGATGTTTTTCCACATTTTAAATGTACTAAATATTATTCATAAATATTTACAGTTTCCTCGTGTTTTTGTTCTTTTGAGGTTTGTCTACTAAATATACCGGCTTTTCCTTGTAATCATTGCTCTTCTTTAACCTTTGTATTTATTTCACTATCTCTTTAAAGTGTTTAGAAGTTTAGAGCTAATTAAAGCTTATTCTTCTAAAGTTGTTATATATCGCCTTTGGTCTCATTTGGTATACAGTATGTGTCTTTATTCTACATCTGGTGCTACATATTTCTTCTGTTAATATTATTTGCAACTAATCTATAGTTCAGTTGTTCTGTTCCCGCAGTATGTTGCATAGTTGTTTTTTATGCATTTGCAGTGTATTCGCTTCTCTACTCGGTTTGGACTCTAAGGGACGCTGTTGATCAGGAAAACGTTGTGGTGTTGTTACAGACAGCCGAGAGAAAGAGGAGAGGTCTAAAACCAATCTTTATTCAGAGAGACGTTGGAGAGAGTCGCAGTGAATCTGCCTGTTTAATAGCAATCCAACCGTTTTAACAGTTAAAGGCGCATCGCCATTGAACTGGGATCCAATTTGCTTTTTTTATGTGTGACCGACTGATCTCAAGTCGTGTTTTGGATTTATTTTAGTAGCAACATGGGGATACAACAGCAGCCATTCCGAAAACGGCTGATGTGTGAAACGACGACATGGCTTCTCTTCATCTTTGTCTTCATGATTTCCACCATCAGAGGCCAAATCCGTTATTCAGTACCAGAGGAGATGAAGGAAGGTTCTCTTATCGGTAATGTAGCACAAGACCTCGGTTTAGATCTGAGAAGGCTCCGTTCTGGCCGGGCCCGGATCGTGAGCGGAGAAACCAGTCAGTACACAGAGTTGAAGGCAGACAAAGGGATTCTAGTCGTGAAGGCGAGAATTGACCGAGAAGAGCTTTGCGGAGACGTAATGCCATGCAGTTTAAGCTTTGAAATTATTTTAGAAAATCCCATTGAACTGCACAGAGTGACAGTAGAAATATTAGACATAAACGACCATGCACCGACGTTCAAAAGTAACGTGATTAAACTAGAAATTAGTGAATCTGCTACAGTGGGTTCTCATTTTGATTTAGAAAGCGCATATGACCCCGATTCAGGAATTCACAGCTTGCAAAATTATGTTTTGTCCCCTGATGATAATTTTGTCTTAAAGCAGCTCTCTAACGCCGACGGAGTTAGATTCGCTGTAATGATTTTACAGAAGCCTTTAGACAGAGAGTTGAACCCACACCTCTCCTTAAAGCTGATTGCAGTAGACGGAGGAACTCCACAGCGATCTGGTACAGTGAACATAGAGATCACTGTTCTTGATGTCAACGATAATCCTCCTGTTTTTAATCAATCGCTATATAAAGCTACTGTAGCAGAAAATGCGCCAATAGGCACCTATATAACTACAGTGAATGCTTCAGATGCAGACAGTGGTTCAAATGGCTTGGTTTCCTACACGTTTTCTAACGTAAAGGGGAAATCCGCGGAAAAATTTGAAATTGATAGTTCCTCCGGAAAAATTACTGTTGTTGATAACATTGATTTTGAAAAAGACAAGAAGTATGAAATAAGAGTGATCGCCAAAGACCAGGGAGGACTGAGTGATGCAACCAAAGTTGTCGTTGAGGTCCTGGACATAAATGATAATGCGCCCCTTATAAGTATAATGTCATTTTCGAGCATCATTTCAGAGGATGTTTCTCCGGGTACAACTATAGCTGTTTTTAATGTTAAAGATGCAGACTCAGAAAGAAATGGTCATATAACGTGCTCAATAGATTCTAATCTCCCATTTAAAATCCAGTCTTCTTTGACCGATTATTACAATTTGCTCTCAGATGTAGCTTTTGATCGAGAAACAACACCTGAATACAATATAACAATAACTGCAACCGATTCAGGGTCACCCCCACTTTCTACACGAACAAATTTGCATCTAAAAATTTCTGATGTGAATGATAATGCGCCGCTCTTTACCAAACCTAAATATTCGGCCTATGTCGTTGAAAATAATGTCCCGGGGGGGTCAATATTCACAGTCAGCGCACGAGATCATGATTGGAATCAGAACGCAAGAATCTCATATTTTATAGACGATGCCGAGGTCAGTGGAAGCTCAGTTTCTTCTTTTGTGTCAATAAATTCTGAAACTGGAGTGATACACGCAGTACGCTCGTTTGATTATGAACAAATTAAACAACTTAAATTCAAAGTCAAGGCGCAGGATGGAGGCTCTCCTCCACTCAGCAGCAATGCGTCTGTAATAATATTTATCCAGGACCAGAACGACAACCATCCTCAGGTTCTGTACCCAGTCCAGTCTGGTGGCTCTCTGGTGGCTGAAATGGTGCCTCGTTCAGCAGATGTGGGCTATCTGGTGACTAAAGTGGTGGCTGTTGATGTGGACTCTGGACAGAATGCCTGGCTCTCCTATAAACTGCAGAAAGCCACAGACAGGGCGCTGTTTGAAGTGGGCTTACAGAATGGAGAAATCAGAACTATCCGCCAAGTCACTGATAAAGATGCTGTCAAACAGAGACTGACTGTTATAGTGGAGGACAACGGACAGCCCTCCCGTTCAGCTACAGTCATCGTTAACGTGGCGGTGGCGGACAGCTTCCCTGAAGTGCTGTCGGAGTTCACTGAGTTGACACACGACAAGGAGTACAATGACAACCTGACTTTTTACTTAGTCTTGGCTCTGGCTGTAGTTTCCTTCCTCTTCATCACGTGTTTAGTGGTTATTATATCAGTCAAAATCTACAGGTGGAGACAGTCTCGCATCCTGTATCACTCCAACCTGCCTGTCATTCCATATTATCCACCACGTTACTCAGACACTTTGGGCACAGGGACTCTGCCACACGTGTACAATTACGAGGTGTGCAGGACGACTGACTCCAGAAAGAGTGACTGTAAGTTCGGCAGAGCTGGTAGTCAGAACGTGCTGATAATGGACCCCAGTTCTACAGGAACGATGCAGCGGATACAGAGTGAAAAGAGCATCCTGGATGAACCAGACTCTCCGTTAGAGGTTAGTTTGAGTAACACATTTTGTCTTTGTTACTTTCTGTGTATTCATAAAATAAACATTATTTAAATGTTTATTTTATCAGGATTGTACTTTCAGCACCTTCAGCACCACAGGGCATGGTCACGTTTTTTGACTTCTCTGAAAATCAGTGCTCTCAAAGCTCTTTTGAGATGCCCTTAAAACGTATTTTTCCGATCAGATAGTATAGATTTGCTCGAGTCCTCGTTTATTTGTTTTTTGAAAGTGTCTCTGTGTGTTTAAATACTTTTATATTTCTTTATCATTCGTTCGATCCTAATGCTATGGAGGCATGGAACTGAACAGTTGCATCTCTCTCTCTCTCTCTCTCTCTCTGTGTGTGTGTGTGTGTGCGTCTCTCTTTCAAGCACTTTCTTCTGTGTATTGTTTCTTTCTTCCCTAAGTTTCAGACTACTTGTGTAGCATTTGTATTAAGACATTTTCGTAGCACCCCAATGGGTGTATGATGTCAGGATTTTACAGATTCACGATGAAAAGCATAATGAAATTTAAATTAGCCACTTTGTACAGTGTTTTTGATAATTCAGTAACATGGGCAGCACAGATCATCATCATCATTAGCAGAGATGGGCGAGTTACTGTAATCCGTAGTAAGGGATTACTACTGCAAAAAAAGTAATTCGATAACTGTTACTTTCCCGTAAGCACGCTCCTTTACTGAGTTAATAAACCGTGATTTTGTTTGCTAGAGGGTCTCATGACAATGACGTCAGCGCGTGCGACGTTCGTGGTAACAGACGTGCGCAGATCAACAGTGGATAATATATCGAGTGCGGGAGAGAGAGTATGACCGTGCAGCGTTTAAAGCGTGGAAGTACTGACCTTACTTTCAGTTTGATTCCGTAAAAGGTGATAAAAACATTAGCGTCCGCTGTACATTGCGTGGGAAAAAAAACCTTCTTTTTACACGGAAAAAAAACCCTAAACCTATGAGCAAGTACCTATCACGCTGTCACGGGAATGTGAAATTCACAGAGAAACCCCCGGATCCCGGACACTAACTTGACCGCTGCGGCACACCTGCACCAGGGCAAACCTCCACCCGCCTCACTCCTGCTAAACAGGTGAAAATTGATTTAAGAGCGACAGGACTCAGTGCCGCTGAGTCTTTGGTTTTATTTATTTTGTGCTGTGTTTTACTGGCATCAATTTGAAAGAGTGAGAGTAAACACAAAAAATATTTAATTTTATATGCTGGAATATGCAGGAAATAGGCTTAAATGTTTTTTAAAAAATTAAAACTAATAAAACAAGTTTTAAAAAGAGACTTTTCGTTTGATTACATTTTATATGATGGATTGTGCAGAAAAAGTAGAATTGGGCTGAAAGATCTATTGCTTTATTACCTATTCAGGTTGTGTATCATGTTTTTAAAAAGTAACTAAGTAACGAGTTACTTCCTTCAAGTAACTTGATCAACACCGAACGTTAGTACGCCAAAGGTATGATATATATATATATATATATATATATATATATATATATATATATATATATATATATATATATATATATAGATAGATAGATAGATATTTCCTCAATTTTATATTCGGCTTGCTGCAAGCCAATAGGCGTACGTGTTTTCTGAGGAGCACGTGAATGCTTCTTGATCTAACAAATACAATCCATTTTATGTCATCTAAATATCTGTATGTTAAATGTCTCGACTTTTACTGTGTAGTGAATACAGTGCAGTTCAGGCCACTGAACAGACAGGGACGCTGTTAGCCATCGAGTTGTCTAGGGTGCATTTGTTTTAGTACCTCCCCTGTACGTCACCATATTACATTCGAAATTAGTGTGCTTTTGTAGCAGAGCTAAGAGCGGGGATTGCCACGAAGAGCAGACGAGGACTGCACGGTGGGATTCTTTTGTTTCACAAAAAAGGATTAATGCCGTTTTTGAGGACCGTACACTTGTATTTGACAGTCCAAACTGGAAACAGGGTCGAAGAAACGGAGGATTTTCTAAATTTTCTTCAAAGATTTTGTAATCGGAACGATGGGATGGCAAGTGCTGTTCTTTATCTCAGTGCTTTCTCTCGATGCAGTACAAGGGCAAGTCAGCTATTCTATCCCCGAGGAAATGAATAAGGGGGCTTTAATAGGTAATATAGCCCATGATCTAGGATTAGGAGTGGACAGACTGCAGTCCGGTAAAGCTCGTATTTATAGTGGCAACACTGAAGAGTATATAGAGCTGAAGCGAGAAAGAGGGGTGCTCCTTATTAAAGACAGAATAGACAGAGAAACGCTATGTGCTCAAACAATGCAATGCGCACTCCATTTTCAAATGATCCTGGAAAATCCAATGGAGTTTTACACGGTGACTGTTGAAATCACGGATATAAATGACAATCCCCCAACATTTGAGAGAAGTGAGATGAAATATGAAATATCCGAATCAGCTCTTACCGGAGCTCGATTCATCCTAGAAAAGGCTATCGACAATGACGTTGGTGTAAACGGTTTGGACAGCTACACCCTAAATCCCAGCGATAATTTCGTTTTAAAAACCATCAGCCGAGGAGAGGGGACTAAACACATCGAAATGGTTTTACAGAAACCACTAGACCGAGAAACGCGTGAGCATTTCTCATTAATACTAACCGCTCTGGATGGCGGTGAACCACAGCTGTCAGGGACAATGCAGATTACCATTACCGTGTTAGACGCAAATGACAACGCGCCCGTTTGTTCAAAACCTGAATACACAGAAAGCGTTAAAGAAAATGCAGCTATTGGCACCGTAATTACAACTGTAAGTGCTACTGATATGGATAAAGGAAATAACGGAAAGATTGCATACGCGATCCCAAAGTCCGCCGCATCAAATCTGTTTGATATCGATCCTGAGAGTGGAGTATTGGCACTGAAGGGAAAAATAGATTATGAAAAACGGAGAGTTTACGAGATTGATGTGCAGGTGTCAGATCAGGCGGGACTCTCCGATGCATGTAAAGTGATAGTGGAAGTGATAGATGAAAATGACAACCCTCCATCGATTAATATTATGTCTAAATCAAACACAGTGTCCGAGAATATGAAGCCGGGGACGGTCTTAACAATGCTAAATATACAGGATCCCGACTCAAATGAAAACGGAAAGGTAATGTGTATTTTAAATGACAACCTGCCGTTCGCCATTAAATCATCGAGCAATAATTTCTTTACTGTTGTAACAGACAGTGATTTAGACAGAGAGAGATCCTCTGAGTATAACATCACTGTGACCTGCTCTGATGAGGGAGTGCCCTCCCTCTCCAGCAGCGTCACTCTCACCTTACAGATCTCTGACATAAATGACAACGCACCTGTCTTTGAGAGGAGCTCATATGAGGCCTACATTGTAGAAAACAACACGCCAGGTTTCTCTATATTCACAGTCAAAGCCACAGACGCTGACTGGAACCAGAACGCCCGTGTTTCTTACATACTGGAGGACTCCTCCGTTAACGGAGTGCCAGTCTCCTCGTATGTGTCCGTTAGTGCTGATAGTGGAGTCATCCATGCAGTGCGCTCTTTTGACTACGAGCAGATCAAAGACTTCCACTTTCGCGTAAGAGCGCAGGATGGAGGCTCTCCTCCACTCAGCAGCAACGTGACCGTGAAAATAATGATCCGGGACCAGAACGACAACCCCCCTCAGGTTCTGTACCCAGTCCAGACTGGTGGCTCTCTGGTGGCTGAAATGGTGCCTCGTTCAGCAGATGTGGGCTATCTGGTGACTAAAGTGGTGGCTGTTGATGTGGACTCTGGACAGAACGCCTGGCTCTCCTATAAACTGCAGAAAGCCACAGACAGAGCGCTGTTTGAAGTGGGCTTACAGAATGGAGAAATCAGAACTATCCGCCAAGTCACTGATAAAGATGCTGTCAAACAAAGACTGACTGTTATAGTGGAGGACAACGGGCAGCCCTCTCGTTCAGCTACAGTCATTGTTAACGTGGCGGTGGCGGACAGCTTCCCTGAAGTGCTGTCGGAGTTCACCGAGTTGACACACGACAAGGAGTACAATGACAACCTGACTTTTTACTTAGTCTTGGCTCTGGCTGTAGTTTCCTTCCTCTTCATCACGTGTTTAGTGGTTATTATATCAGTCAAAATCTACAGGTGGAGACAGTCTCGCATCCTGTATCACTCCAACCTGCCTGTCATTCCATATTATCCACCACGTTACTCAGACACTTTGGGAACAGGGACTCTGCCGCATGTGTACAATTACGAGGTGTGCAGGACGACTGACTCCAGAAAGAGTGACTGTAAGTTCGGCAGAGCTGGTAGTCAGAACGTGCTGATAATGGACCCCAGTTCTACAGGAACGATGCAGCGGATACAGAGTGAAAAGAGCCTCCTGGATGAATCAGATTCTCCTCTAGAGGTTAGATGGCTTTAATATATTTTAAGTGTGTGTAAGATGTTTTAAATGCACTAAAAAAATCTCTTTGCTGATAATGACATTTTAGATCTCAAAGGTAGCTGCTATGTTGGATGTGTTAATATATATTTCAGTTTATGTCACATGTTATCACTACCTTCGTGCTTAACTTCACAACAAAAAAGAACAACACTAACAGGCGTTATAAATGACTTTTCTTTTTTAAAGGCATCTGATGGTAGTCAGTGTGCTTCAGATATCGAGTTCTTTCACTTCAGAACAACGGATAGCAACATTAGTAGTATTGCTTCCTATAGCCTAATTTCCACATGTTAAAAATTCGGTGCGGTGTCCATACTTTAAATACCAGAGGATTTTTTTCGTCTTCAGTTCTTATTTCTTTATTTGTTGATCACAGTTATCAGTATTTTAGAAAACGCATTAGTTCCCTTCTCATTTCCCTCGTTCAGTCAGTTGGCTGACTTGTTTTTTCAAAACTCTATTTTGATAGCTTTACAAACTCAATATCATATTCTGTGTTACTGCCTATTTTTCCTAATATACTGTTATTGTGATACTCGAAATTAGACACAATAAATTCTCGATTGTTCTTTTTTCAAGTCCAAATGACAGTGTTAAAGATTCTGTAGGCTGATATTACTGAATTTGCACAGTAAGTTGTCCTGCGGATGAATTTTAGATGATATTCTGCAGTTTTATAGTGCGGACTCTTAGGGCCGCTGTTGACCAGAGTGTTGAGCACTGAGACCATGTTTGTAGCAGCACCGCCCATGTAACATTGACGTTATAAAGAGGGAACACGACGCACAAAGATCCAGCGATTCTGATCAAGGAGGATAAATACTGAAGAAAGGTTTTTATTTTGGAGAGATTTGCTTTCGCTGACCGGAATATACACTTGGGTTTTGACTTTGGAATACATATCTTCTGTTGTGTGGAATATAAGTAGATTGGGACTCCACGTTTGAGGGAAATCTGAAAGAACAATGAAACGGCAGGTACTGCTATTTGTCTCTCTCCTTTCCCTCGGCCCAGTCTTCGGGCAGGTCAGTTACTCGATTCCGGAGGAAATGTCTAGAGGCTCTTTAGTTGGAAGTATAGCACAGGATTTAGGTTTAGAAATTAAACGTTTAATATCAGGAAAAGCCAAGATCTATAGCAGAAATAGTGACCAATACATCGAGCTGAACAGAGAAAGAGGAGTCCTCCTCATCAAGGAGAGAATAGACAGAGAGGCGCTGTGCACAGAGACGGCGCTTTGTGCTTTGGATTTTCAGATCCTTTTGGAGAATCCGATGGAATTTTACACGGTTACAGTCCAGATCACAGACATCAATGATAATGCACCAACCTTTGAAAAAAGCGAAATGAATTTCAAAATTAGCGAATCAGCCGCAACAGGAGCAAAATTCGACCTGGAACGGGCTGTGGATCTGGATGTTGGTATTAATGATCTCCAGAAATACGAACTAAAACCAACTGACAATTTTGGTCTAAAACTGCACAGTAACCCCGATGGACACAAAAACGTTGAGATGGTACTGCTGAAACCTTTAGACAGAGAAAAACAAGAGCAGATCTCTCTCGTGTTAACAGCTGTAGATGGAGGAGAGCCACAGATGTCAGGAACAATGCAGATTCTCATTACAGTTTTAGACGCTAATGATAATGCTCCGGTTTTTACACAGAAAACATACAAAGCTACAGTCACTGAGAATTCACCTAAAGGAACAGTCGTTGCTACTGTTACAGCGTCAGACGCAGATCAAGGCTCTAACAGTAAAATAACATATTCAATCACAAATACGTTAGACAATGTCCGGAAAATGTTTTATGTAAATGAGGAAAACGGGCAAGTTTCATTAATTGAAACCATTGACTTTGAAAAGTCAAAACGTTTTCAAATAAATCTCCGTGCTAATGACGATGGAGGACTAACAGACTCATGTAAGCTGATTGTTGATGTTCTCGATGTAAACGACAATAAACCTGAAATCAACATAATGTCCAAATCAACTGTGATTTCAGAGGACGCTAAACTCAATATGGTCGTTACGATGATTAATGCTGAGGATTTAGATTCCGGAGACAACGGGAACGTGAAATGCTTTATCAGCGACAATGTACCATTCATTTTAAAATTGACAAGAAATAATTTCTATAATTTAATAACAGACAGTGATTTAGACAGAGAGAGAGCCTCTGAGTATAACATCACTGTGACCTGCTCTGATGAGGGAGTGCCCTCCCTCTCCAGCAGCGTCACTCTCACCTTACAGATCTCAGACGTTAATGATAACGCACCTGTCTTTGAGAGGAACTCATATGAGGCCTACATTGTAGAAAACAACACACCAGGTCTCTCTATATTCACAGTCAAAGCCACAGACGCTGACTGGAACCAGAACGCCCGTGTTTCTTACATACTGGAGGACTCCTCCGTTAACGGAGTGCCAGTCTCCTCGCATGTGTCGGTTAGTGCTGATAGTGGAGTCATCCATGCAGTGCGCTCTTTTGACTACGAGCAGATCAAAGATTTCCACTTCCGCGTAAAAGCGCAGGATGGAGGCTCTCCTCCACTCAGCAGCAACGTGACTGTGAAAATAACGATCTGGGACCAGAACGACAACCCCCCTCAGGTTCTGTACCCAGTCCAGACTGGGGGCTCTCTGGTGGCTGAAATGGTGCCTCGTTCAGCAGATGTGGGCTATCTGGTGACTAAAGTGGTGGCTGTTGATGTGGACTCTGGACAGAACGCCTGGCTCTCCTATAAACTGCAGAAAGCCACAGACAGGGCACTGTTTGAAGTGGGCTTACAGAATGGAGAAATCAGAACTATCCGCCAAGTCACTGATAAAGACGCTGTCAAGCAAAGACTGACTGTTATAGTGGAGGACAACGGGCAGCCCTCTCGTTCAGCTACAGTCATTGTTAACGTGGCGGTGGCGGACAGCTTCCCTGAAGTGCTGTCGGAGTTCACTGAGTTGACACACGACAAGGAGTACAATGACAACCTGACTTTTTACTTAGTCTTGGCTCTGGCTGTAGTTTCCTTCCTCTTCATCACGTGTTTAGTGGTTATTATATCAGTCAAAATCTACAGGTGGAGACAGTCTCGCATCCTGTATCACTCCAACCTCCCTGTCATTCCATATTATCCACCACGTTACTCAGACACTTTGGGGACAGGCACTCTGCCACATGTGTACAATTATGAGGTGTGCAGGACGACTGACTCCAGAAAGAGTGACTGTAAGTTCGGCAGAGCTGGTAGTCAGAACGTGCTGATAATGGACCCCAGTTCTACAGGAACGATGCAGCGGATACAGAGTGAAAAGAGCATCCTGGATGAACCAGACTCTCCTCTAGAGGTTAGTCTTCCATAAACCACAATGTTATAGTAATGAATATTCATGTATTTAATATGAACCTCTGTGGGGTTTTTTTTTAATGTTTATTGGTGAGGGTTCGCCAACTCTTACAAGCCCAGGTTTCGTGTATTTTGTTTTTAGTTTTCTATGTTTTACCTCCACGTGCCTATATAATATTTTGTATATAATACAAATATCAGTTATGAGCAGGGGGGGGGGGGGAGTCTTTTTCCTGTCTTCTGGTGGGAGCTGTCCGTATTCAGCACTACGAACAGCTCCTCTTTCCGCACTGAAAAAAATGGATTGGATTTACTTAATTCAGTAGTGGACTTTGGTTGCACACAGATGTTTTGCTCTGGCAGCAACTTAAACAATTGAGTTAAATTAACAGTTCACTTTAAAACATGACTCAATTGTTTTAAAAACACCCAAGATGCTTACATAAAACCTGTCTCCTTTTTTCAGTGCATTAATTACAATGACAGATCAGGGCAGTTCATGGAATATAAAAAGGCGTTGACGCAAGGTAGTTCAACAATTTGAAGCAGCTGAGTTTATCACTTTACTGTATTTTTTTTCTTTTAAACGAAATCATTATTATTATTATTATTATTATTGTTGTTATTATCATTATTATTATTATTATGAAAGAAGCAAGCGTTGACCATTTAAAGAAATGTAATCATTTTAAAATAGAAACCACTTGTTCTCATTTTCAATCCTTCATAATATTCTGTAGTTCAGGAAGATGAACTCTTAGGGCCGCTGTTGACCATCCTTTGTTATATAGGAAAAGAAACCAGCAGTGCCATCCCCATCCTTTACGATACAGAACGACAGAAAGACACAATGAGCAGTACAGGACACGAAGATCAGCGTATTAAGCGTCAGTTTGGACTGGAGCTGTTATTTTAAAGTTGCAATTTTCGATTTGAAAAGTGGCTACATACAACATGATGATATAAGCAGGATTACTTTTCAAGTGGAATCCATTTTTTACGGCAATATTACACGGCTTATTTTACTGCAACATGGCGGTTAGAACAATGCAACGGCAAGTGCTGCTTTTCACCTTGTTTTTCTGTTTCTGCTCAGTGACTGGGCAGGTCAGTTACTCCATTCCAGAGGAAATGCCGAAAGGCTCTTTTGTGGGTGATATTGCACACGATTTTGGTTTGGATGTAAAAAGGCTGAAATCAGGGAAAGCTCGGATTTATACCGGAGACACCGCAGAGTACATCGAGTTGAACAGAGAAAGAGGAGTCCTCCTCGTCAAAGACAGAATAGACAGAGAGCTAATCTGTGCGCAGACGGCGCCCTGTGCTTTACACTTCCAGGTTATTTTAGAGAATCCGATGGAATTTTATAGCATTACCGTGGAAGTGACAGATGTTAATGACAACGCCCCAATTTTCAAAAGAGGTGAGATGAAATTCAAAATAAGTGAATCAGTTAATACAGGAACTGTGTTTATGCTCGAACAAGCAATAGATCTCGATGTGGGTGTAAACGGCCTTCAAAGTTATCTGTTAAAGCCCACTGATAACTTCGTTTTGAAGGTGCAGAATCAAGCGGATGGAAGTAAGCTGGTAGAAATGGTTTTGCAGAAACCTTTAGATCGAGAAAAACAGGATCATTTGTCGCTTGTTTTGACTGCAGTAGACGGCGGTGAACCGCAGCTCTCCGGGGCAGTTCAGATAAACGTAAATGTGCTTGATAGTAATGATAATGCTCCAGTTTTTCCTCAAAAAATATACAAGTCAACCTTAAAAGAAAATTCGCCCGAAGGAACTGTACTGATTACAGTTAGTGCTTCTGATTTAGACGACGGATCCAATGGAAAGATATCATATACAATATTAAACTCCGTGGACGATGCTTCGGAAAAATTTGACGTGAACCGAGAAACTGGTGAAATTACACTGGTCGGAAACACCGACTTTGAAAAGAAGCGACAATATCAAATACATGTTCAAGCCAGTGATGAAGGGGGATTGGCCGATACCAGTAAAATTGTTGTAGAAATACTTGATACAAATGATAATGTACCTGCTATAAATGTCATGTCAAAGTCTAGCATAATAGCAGAAGACATTACACCTGGCACTGTTGTGACAATCATAAATATCCAAGATCCAGACTCAGGCGAAAATGGAAACGTTCAATGTAATATTAACAAAAATATTCCATTTTTAGTTTCTTCCACGTCAAATAACTTTTTCAGTATAGTAACAGACAGTAATTTAGACAGAGAGAGAGCCTCTGAGTACAACATCACTGTAACGTGCTCTGATGAGGGAGTGCCCTCCCTCTCCAGCAGTGTCACTCTCACCTTACAGATCTCAGACGTTAATGATAACGCACCTGTCTTTGAGAGGAGCTCATATGAGGCCTACATTGTAGAAAACAACACACCAGGTCTCTCTATATTTACAGTCAAAGCCACAGACGCTGACTGGATCCAGAACGCCCGTGTTTCTTACATACTGGAGGACTCCTCTGTTAACGGAGTGCCAGTCTCTTCATATGTGTCCGTTTGTACTGATAGTGGAGTCATCCATGCAGTGCGCTCTTTTGACTATGAACAGATCAAAGATTTCCACTTCCGCGTAAGAGCGCAGGATGGAGGCTCTCCTCCACTCAGCAGCAACGTTACTGTGAAAATAATGATCCAAGACCAGAACGACAACCCCCCTCAGGTTCTGTACCCAGTCCAGACTGGTGGATCTCTGGTGGCTGAAATGGTGCCTCGTTCAGCAGATGTGGGCTATCTGGTGACTAAAGTGGTGGCTGTTGATGTAGACTCTGGACAGAATGCCTGGCTCTCCTATAAATTGCAGAAAGCCACAGACAGGGCGCTGTTTGAAGTGGGCTTACAGAATGGAGAAATCAGAACTATCCGCCAAGTCACTGATAAAGATGCTATCAAGCAAAGACTGACTGTTGTAGTGGAGGACAACGGACAGCCCTCTCGTTCAGCTACAGTCATTGTCAACGTGGCGGTGGCGGACAGCTTCCCTGAAGTGCTGTCGGAGTTCACTGATTTGACACACGACAAGGAGTACAATGACAACCTGACTTTTTACTTAGTCTTGGCTCTGGCTGTGGTTTCCTTCCTCTTCATCGCGTGTTTGGTGGTTATTATATCAGTCAAAATCTACAGGTGGAGACAGTCTCGCATCTTGTATCACTCCAACCTGCCTGTCATTCCATATTATCCACCACGTTACTCAGACACTTTGGGCACAGGGACTCTGCCACATGTGTACAATTACGAGGTGTGCAGGACGACTGACTCCAGAAAGAGTGACTGTAAGTTCGGCAGAGCTGGTAGTCAGAACGTGCTGATAATGGACCCCAGTTCTACAGGAACGATGCAGCGGATACAGAGTGAAAAGAGCATCCTGGATGAACCAGACTCTCCGATAGAGGTTAGACCACTTTAATATGGTGTCAGTGTATTTATTACGTTTTTAAATAATGCTCAAATCTGTTTGTTTTGAGAGAAGTTTTTCATTGTGGGACTAGAGTCTTATATTGAATTTGTTGGTAAATTTCTTATGTTTACTTAATCTTTACTTAACATAA
This sequence comes from Perissodus microlepis, assembly GCF_051167445.1. NCBI lineage: Eukaryota > Metazoa > Chordata > Actinopteri > Cichliformes > Cichlidae > Perissodus > Perissodus microlepis. The sequence goes on from NC_140462.1 coordinate 12,038,903, forward strand.
AATAAAAATAAATACATACAATTTTATTTTTATAGCACCTTTCTAAACAGAATCGCAAAGTTCTGCGCATAAGATAACAAATCATAAAAAGGTAAAACAGATAATATAAAACAGGGAGAAATGAACCAAAAGCAGTTTTAAAAAGGTGAGTTTTGAGGGAGTTTTTTAAAAGCAGCTACTGAGTCCAGAGTTCTTAAGGTTTGGGGGAGAGAGTTCCAAAGTCTAAGGGCCACAATGGCAAAAGCTCTATCACCCTTAGTTCTCATCTTAGTATGTTTTATATCAAGTAAGCCCTGATCAGATGACCTCAGGGACCTGCTAGGGCCATAGGGCTGTAGCAGATCAGAGATGTAGGCTGGTGCCAATCCGTACAAAGCTCTAAAAGTCAAGACCAGGATCTTAAATTGGACTCTAAATTCAACAGGAAGCCAGTGTAGCTGAGATAGCAACAGTGTCATGTGTGAATGCTTAGAGGATTTTGTCCAAAGCCTAGCTGCACCATTTTGCACACCCTACAGACGATCAAGAGAACCTTTGCTTAGACACATAAACAGTGAGCTACAATAGTCCAAGCGTGAGGAAATAAATGCATGTATAGCAATCTCCAGTTCGGAGCGAGATAAAATAGGGCTTAACTTAGCCACATTTCATAAATGATAAAAACAAGTCTGAACCAGAGATTTAACATGACCATCCAATGTGAGAGTCGAGTCAAAGGTGACACCTAAATTCCTGACAGAGTATTTAACATAAACTGAGAGAGGACCAGGGGTTTCACTATCTGGGATAAAAATCTGTCAGGAGCACATACAAGGACTTCAGTTTTCCCCTCGTTGAGTTGGAGGAAATTTGCAGCCACCCAACGTTTCATCAAATCTAAGCAGTCAATCAGAAGCTGAAGCTTAGATAAATCATGGGGCTTAAAAGAAATGTACAACTGAATATCATCAGCATAACAGTGATAAGAAATGTCCTCAAAAGAGCTGATAGCCGAGAGAAGATATATTAAAAACAATAAAGGCCCCAAAACCAATCCTTGAGGGACACCATAAGTAAGGGATGTAGAGGATGACCTAAACCCGGAGACCACCACAGAAAAGGATCGGTGATGTAGATATGAGCAGAACCACTCTAAGGCAGTTCCAGATACACCAACCCAATGTTTTAACCGTTCAAGGAGGATGTGGTGGTCAACTGTGTCAAACGCCAACGTGAGGTCCAGCATTAGTAGAACACAACATTTTCCTGCATCATTACTCATCAAAATGTCACTAGAGACCCTAAGAAGGGCTGTTTCCATGGAGTGACCTCTACAAAAGCCGAACTGAAACTTATCACAAATGCTGTGTTTGTCCAGACCCGCTATAAGTTGCTTAGCCACAACCTTTTCTAGAAGCTTAGCGATTAACGGTAATTTAGAGATTGGTCTGTAACTGTTCCAAAGAGAGGGGTCTAGCTGAGGTTTTTTTAAAAGTAGGAGAATAGCAGCATTTTTAAAATAAACCGGAACTATGCCAGTGAAGAGTTGATTAAAGTGAGCACACATAGACCAATAGACTGAAAGACATTTTTGAATAATGATGCAGGTATAACGTCAAGTGAACAGGAGGATGCTTTCACTGAATTCACTAGTTTTACCAGCTCAGGTAGTGAAACAGAAGAGAAAATATCCAAGATGACGGCCAAGATGGGGTGGAGATAAACATAACAGGTGCTGAATGTGAAAAATGTATTCTCACGTTATTAATTTTTGCAAGCAGAAAAGAAAGAAAATTTTCACAGTCCTCATTAGATGAAATAGGGGCCGCAGGTAGAGCAGGAGTAACAATGTCACTAATGGTGTTGAATAGCACTTTAGGATTACCTCTGCTCTTTGTAACTAAGTGTGAGAAATAGGCAGCCCTCGCATCTCTGATCGCATTATTAAAAGAAATTAAAAGGTCCTTTAGGTAGAGGAGATGCACATTTAGATGTGTTTTCCTCCACCTGCGCTCCGCTTTTCGACAATCACGTTTTAGACAAGGAATACTGCCATTTAGCCAAGGAGGAGATTTGGAGGCAGAAACTCTCCTCGTTTTAACCAGACAAATTTCATCTAAAATAGAAAGGCAATAATTATTTAAAAAAAAAAGATTGGTTGAGAAGTCGACGCCATTATGAGGAGATAGCTGTAAGTTAAGCGCATCCGCAAATTTCTCCGCTGTGGAGGAGTATAAGATGCGAGAGCTAACCATCCGTTGAACAGGGATTAAAAGACACGTTAAAAACAATAACATGGTGATCAGAGATAGAAATGTCCTCAGAGCAAACCCAAAGTAAGAACAAGGTCCAGTGTGTGACCTTTGCTATGTGTAGGACCGGACACATGCTGAGCAAAATGAAAAGAATCCTTAATGTTGATAAAGTCTCTGGCAAAGGGGTCGGAGTCATCATCAACGTGTATATTAAAGTCCCCAACTATAAGCAACCTAGACAGCTTTATAGTAGAGGATAAGAAGTCACTGAGCCCTGATAAAAAAAAAAGCCCATTAGAGCCAGGTGGACGCTATACCACAGCAAGGTAAAAGGGATCCTTGTTTCCAATTTTAAGCAGCTGCATCTCAAACGAAAGAAAATGTCCAATTTTCACGGAGCGGCAGGAGAAACGGTCCTGGAAAGCCGCAGCAAGCCCACCACCCCGGCCAGATACCCGAGGCTGGGTTATAAAAGTATAGCCATCCGGGCAGAGTTCAACAAATGACGAGTATTCTACGTCCCGCTGCCAGGTCTCAGTCAGGGGGGGGAAAGTCGAGTTTTTTAGATAATATTAAATCATTCAACAAGAATGATTTATTAGACAGAGATCGCGCGTTAAAAGCGCCATATTCAGTGAGGTAGATGCCTCATTATTTGCAAAGGCTCAAGTTAAAGGACGTAGGTACACAGGGTTTGAGCACCACGCCCGTAGAATCCACTCACTGAGCGAATAAAGAGCCAGCCGGCAGGAGAGTCTGGATAAACCCTCCTAAGGCAGCACGGTCTCAAAGAGCCGGGCCCAGCGTATCCAAACAGGGACGTGGAAAACAAGTCCCCCTCCATGGAGCTTTTCTGAGCACAGGAGACAAGGCGCGCTCGACGTCGCTTACCAGCCAAACCCCGCCGCCAGGTAAGCCTGAGCTTTACCTGAATACCTCCTCTTCTCCCTCTCCTTCTCCGTGGTCTAGAGGGACCGCCGAAATAGTCTGACAAAGATCCAGCTAATCGAGGAGGGTGGAAAATGCAGAAGGAGGACGAAGAGAGATCGTGAGGATCGGATGGATAGCAAAGCCAGGCTAGCATACACCAAGGCAGCCAATACATCGTTAAAACTAAGTGAGAACAGTAGAGTAGAAGAAAACAACACAAAAGTAGTAGAGTGCAACAAACTGCACATTCACAGCGGCAGAGCCAAACACAGACGCTATCATAACATAGCTCAACAATGAATAACTAATACATCAATTTTACACACGCGCAAAACAAAAACAATGTTAATATGCTTGAGGAATATTTTTTTTCTAAACAGAATCTTAATGGCATCTAATCAATATTAATATACCTCAAATGTTAACCGCATTCACTTCAGAACCACGGACAGCAGCATTAGCAATATTAATTTATGTTACCTCTTGTCCATTTTGTGCTGTTTCCACAATTCAAGCGTCAAGGTTTAACAATTATCCATCTTTAAGTAAACTTGTGTTTTCCCGACGCATTTTCCCTTTCGGTCGGTCAGCTGACTTGTTTAATCCAGGCTCTTACACCATTGATATCTTAACATCACAGTCACTGCATGTTTTTCTTAATATACTGTTATTGTGATCCTAGAAATTAAACACAATAGATTCCCGATTGTTCTTTTTTCAAGTCCAAATGACAGTGTTAAAGATTCTGTAGGCTGATATTACTGAATTTGCACACATTTGACAGTAAGTTGTCCTGCGGATGAATTTTAGATGATATTCTGCAGTTTTATAGTGCGGACTCTTAGGGCCGCTGTTGACCAGAGTGTTGAGTACTGAGACCATGTTTGTAGCAGCACCGCCCATGTAACATCGACATTATAAAGAGGGAACAAGACGCACAAAGATCGAGCGATTCTGATCAAGGAGGATAAATACTGAAGAAAGATTTTTATTTTGGAGAGATTTGCTTTCGCTGACCGGAATATACACTTGGGTTTTGACTTTGGAATACATATCTTCTGTTGTGTGGAATATAGATCGTGAATCCACGTTGAGTGAGAAATCTGAAAGAACAATGAAACGGCAAGTACTGCTGTTTGTCTCTCTCCTTTCCCTCGGCCCAGTCTTCGGGCAGGTCAGTTACTCGATTCCGGAGGAAATGTCTAGAGGCTCTTTAGTTGGAAATATAGCACAGGATTTAGGTTTAGAAATTAAACGTTTAATATCAGGAAAAGCCAAGATCTATAGCAGAAATAGCGACCAATTCATCGAGCTGAACAGAGAAAGAGGAGTCCTCCTCATCAAGGAGAGAATAGACAGAGAGGGGCTGTGCACAGAGACAGTGCTTTGTGCTTTACATTTTCAGATCCTTTTGGAGAATCCGATGGAATTTTATACGGTTACAGTCCAGATCACAGACATCAATGATAATGCACCAACCTTTGAAAAAAGCGAAATGAATTTCAAAATTAGCGAGTCTGCAACTGCCGGCTCAAAATTTGTTTTGGAACGGGCTGTGGATCTTGATGTTGGTATTAATGCGGTTCAAAACTACGATTTAAAGTCCACCAACAATTTTGCTCTGAGACTTCACAGTAACCCCGATGGACACAAAAACGTTGAGATGGTACTGCAGAAACATTTAGACAGAGAGAAACAAGAGCAGATATCCCTCGTGTTAACAGCTGTAGATGGAGGAGAGCCACAGATGTCAGGAACAATGCAGATTCTCATTACAGTTTTAGACGCTAATGATAATGCTCCGGTTTTTACACAGCAAACATACAAAGCTACAGTCACTGAGAATTCACCTAAAGGAACAGTTGTTGCTACTGTTACAGCGTCAGACGCTGATCAAGGTTCGAACAGTAAAATAACATATTCAATCACAAATACGTTAGGTAACGTAAAGAAAATGTTTGAAGTAAACACAGAAAACGGGCAAGTTTCATTGGTTGAAACCATTGATTTTGAAAAAACAAAACGCTTCCAAATAAATATAGGAGCAAGTGATGAGGGGGGACTCACGGATTCATGTAAACTGGTTGTTGATGTTCTCGATGTAAACGACAATAAACCTGAAATCAACATAATGTCCAAATCGACTGTGATATCAGAGGATGCTAATCTCAACACAGTAGTAACAATGATAAATGTTGAGGACTTAGATTCCGGAGACAGTGGGATCGTGAAATGCTTTATCAACGAAAACGCACCATTTATTATAAAATCATCAACAAATAATTTCTATACCTTAGTAACGGACAGTGATTTAGACAGAGAGAGATCCTCTGAGTATAACATCACTGTGACCTGCTCTGATGAGGGAGTGCCCTCCCTCTCCACCAGCGTCACTCTCAACCTACAGATCTCAGACGTTAATGATAACGCACCTGTCTTTGAGAGGAACTCATATGAGGCCTACATTATAGAAAACAACACACCGGGTCTTTCTGTATTCACAATCAAAGCCACAGACGCTGACTGGAACCAGAATGCCCGTGTTTCTTACATACTGGAGGACTCCTCCGTTAACGGAGTGCCAGTCTCCTCGTATGTGTCCGTTAGTGCTGATAGTGGAGTCATCCATGCAGTGCGCTCTTTTGACTACGAGCAGGTCAAAGATTTCCACTTCCGCGTAAGAGCGCAGGATGGAGGCTCTCCTCCACTCAGCAGCAACGTGACTGTGAAAATAATGATCCAAGACCAGAACGACAACCCCCCTCAGGTTCTGTACCCAGTCCAGACTGGTGGCTCTCTGGTGGCTGAAATGGTGCCTCGTTCAGCAGATGTGGGCTATCTGGTGACTAAAGTGGTGGCTGTTGATGTGGACTCTGGACAGAATGCCTGGCTCTCCTATAAACTACAGAAAGCCACAGACAGGGCGCTGTTTGAAGTGGGCTTACAGAATGGAGAAATCAGAACTATCCGCCAAGTCACTGATAAAGATGCTGTCAAACAAAGACTGACTGTTATAGTGGAGGACAACGGGCAGCCCTCTCGTTCAGCTACAGTCGTTGTTAACGTGGCGGTGGCGGACAGCTTCCCTGAAGTGCTGTCGGAGTTCACTGAGTTGACCCACGACAAGGAGTACAATGACAACCTGACTTTTTACTTAGTCTTGGCTCTGGCTGTAGTTTCCTTCCTCTTCATCACGTGTTTAGTGGTTATTATATCAGTCAAAATCTACAGGTGGAGACAGTCTCGCATCCTGTATCACTCCAACCTGCCTGTCATTCCATATTATCCACCTCGATACTCAGACACTTTGGGGACAGGGACTCTGCCACATGTGTACAATTACGAGGTGTGCAGGACCACTGACTCCAGAAAGAGTGATTGTAAATTCGGCAGAGCTGGTAGTCAGAACGTGCTGATAATGGACCCCAGTTCTACAGGAACGATGCAGCGGATACAGAATGAAAAGAGCATCCTGGATGAACCAGACTCTCCTCTCGAGGTCAGTTATAAATGTGGCTTCAACTTTATGTCACAATGTCTTTTTAAATGATTCAGTATCCGGCTATACTGTTGAAATTATCCTGCTATTTTACCAAACCATCGACCTTATATATAATTTACATTTTTATTCACTGATGACCTATTAGAACTATAAAGGGGAATTACTTTACCGTTGTGAAATTGTCCGCTTAGTCTTCTCTAAGTTTTCGTGCAAAAGGTTTTAATGCTAATTATTTTAAAATGTTTCTATATCAAATATTGTTATATGAAACGGTGAATCAATTTCTACTTAGTCGTTGAATTTTCCTCTAAAAATATGATGTAATTAAACTTTAGTTAAAATTATTTAGTGACCTCTTTTCTTATTGGTACCAGAATTTTCAGTCATTTATTTCACACTTTCATAAGATTTTGCTAAAGACATTTGACTAAATACTCAGCATTGACAATGTTATAATTTAGTTATACTGTCCAGAAAGGGCATAGCGTTTTATTTATTCTTTTTTTTTCATTCGTTTATTTTTTTTGTTTTGTTTTCCTTAATTTAAAACAGTGGTGCCCCCACTCATCCTGGTCGTCCAGGATAGTGATTTCAGGACCGCAGACAGCGACACTATTGAACTTATTTGTACTCTTCTTGTATTTTACATATCTTTTCATTATTCCTGTGGGACTTTGTCTTCACAAAATTTGCTTATTTAATACTTTGAGTATGCTTTGGTGCTTACTTTCACGGAATCATTTTCATGACTGATAAATTTAAGAAAGAAAACACTGTTAGTTGGTTTGGCTGTAGCTCACGAGATAGAGGAACTCATGTATCAATGGGACGTGTGGTGTTGGATCAATAGCTTCTCCGGTCTGAGTGAAAATTACCTTTGGGCAAGATATTGAACCCTGAGCTTCTCCCGATGCGTTCATTGGAGTGTGACTGTTAGAAATGTCTTAGCGCAAGAAAAAATGAATAAATGTGTGAATGAAACATGCTGGACAAGGCGTTTGAGTGTTAAAGCAGGTGTTTTTTAAGCGTTTTGTAGAAACCAGTATATTTACCATTCACACTACATTTGGAGCTAATTTATATTGAAGTGAGGAATCATCAGCGTTGAAGAAAACTTTTGTTGTTTGTTTGTGGGTTTTTGTTTTTTTTTTTAATTTAATTTACGTTTCCCGTGATAAACATCTGTGATTGCAAGTCTTCTATTACAGATTGCCTGACGGTAGTGTTCTGCAGTTTTGCTTTTTGAACTCTTAGGGCCGCTGTTGACCAGAGTGTTGATGGCTGACAGTAGGGTTGCAACAGCAGCGTATCTCACATAAACGACGACATAACGAGCACGGGGTACGACGAGAAAGAGCGGATATTCTAGATGCGCAGAATATCTGATGACAAAGACGACTTTTTTTTTTTTAATTTTCCGTTGTTCTGGGAGGAATATAAGGCTAAAAGATTGTTGTGTCTACCAGGAATTGATTTCACTTAATGGAATATATTTTCGCGTTGTGGAGCCTCGTTGATAGATTACTAGGGTAGAACAATGAAAGGGCCAGCGCTGTTGTTTTTTGCTCTCCTTTCCTTTGGCTCGGTAACTGGACAAGTCAGCTATACAATACCGGAGGAAATGACTAAAGGATCGTTAGTCGGTAATATAGCACAGGATTTGGGTTTACAAATCAAACGTTTAATATCAGGTAAAGCTCGAATTTATACCCGAGACAGCGACCAGTACGTCGAGCTGAACAGAGAAAGAGGAGTCCTCCTCGTTAAAGAAAGGATCGACAGAGAGGCGCTGTGCAGACGGACGACACCGTGTGCTCTACATTTTCAGATCATTTTGGAGAATCCGATGGAATTTTATACAGTTACAGTGCAGATCACCGATATCAATGACAATGCACCAACCTTTGAGACAACAGAGATGGAGTTTAAAATTAGTGAGTCGGCGGTAACTGGGGCAAAATTTGTTCTGAAAAGGGCTGTGGATGTTGATGTTGGCACCAATGATCTTCAAAGGTACGAACTAAAACCAACTGACAATTTTGCTCTGAAAATGCATAATAATCCTGATGGAAGTAAAAACGTTGAGATGGTACTGCAGAAGCCTTTAGACAGAGAGAAACAAGAGCAGATATCCCTCGTGTTAACAGCTATAGATGGAGGGGAGCCACAGATGTCAGGAACAATGCAGATTCTCATTACAGTTTTAGACGTTAATGATAATGCTCCGGTTTTTACACAGCAAACTTACAAAGCTACAGTCACTGAGAATTCACCTAAAGGAACAGTTGTTGCTACTGTTACAGCGTCAGACGCAGATCAAGGCTCTAACAGTAAAGTAACGTATTCAATCACAAATACTTTAGATAATATCAGGGATGTCTTTAAGATAAACCAAGAGAATGGCGAAGTGACTTTAATTGGAAATATTGACTTTGAGGAGTCACGAAATTTTCAAATAAATTTACTTGCTAGTGATGATGGAGGACTAACAGACTCTTCTAGGGTTATTGTTGATGTGTTCGATGTCAATGACAACAAACCTGAAATTAGCATAATGACGAAGGCGACCGTGATTTCAGAGGATGCTAAACTCAATACAGTCGTTATGATGATAAATATCGAAGATAAGGACTCGGGAGAAAACGGAAAAGTTTATTGTTCAGTAAGCGAAAACATACCGTTCATGCTAAAAAAATCTACAAATAATTTCTATAATTTAATAACAGACAGTGATTTAGACAGAGAGATATCCTCTAATTTTAACGTCACCGTGACCTGCTCTGATGAGGGAGTGCCCTCCCTCTCCACCAGCGTCACTCTCACCTTACAGATCTCAGACGTTAATGATAACGCACCTGTCTTTGAGAGGAGCTCATATGAGGCCTATATTGTAGAAAACAATACGCCAGGTCTCTCTATATTCACAGTGAAAGCCACAGACGCTGACTGGAACCAGAATGCCCGTGTTTCTTACATACTGGAGGACTCCTCCGTTAACGGAGTGCCAGTCTCTTCATATGTGTCCGTTAGTGCTGATAGTGGAGTCATCCATGCAGTGCGCTCTTTTGACTACGAGCAGATCAAAGATTTCCACTTCCGCGTAAAAGCGCAGGATGGAGGCTCTCCTCCACTCAGCAGCAACGTGACCGTGAAAATAATGATCCGGGACCAGAACGACAACCCCCCTCAGGTTCTGTACCCAGTCCAGACTGGTGGCTCTCTGGTGGCTGAAATGGTGCCTCGTTCAGCAGATGTGGGCTATCTGGTGACTAAAGTGGTGGCTGTTGATGTGGACTCTGGACAGAACGCCTGGCTCTCCTATAAACTGCAGAAAGCCACAGACAGGGCGCTGTTTGAAGTGGGCTTACAGAATGGAGAAATCAGAACTATCCGTCAAGTCACTGATAAAGATGCTGTCAAACAGAGACTGACTGTTATAGTGGAGGACAACGGACAGCCCTCTCGTTCAGCTACAGTCATTGTTAACGTGGCGGTGGCGGACAGCTTCCCCGAAGTGCTGTCGGAGTTCACTGAGTTGACACACGACAAGGATTACAATGACAACCTGACTTTTTACTTAGTCTTGGCTCTGGCTGTAGTTTCCTTCCTCTTCATTACGTGTTTAGTGGTTATTATATCAGTCAAAATCTACAGGTGGAGACAGTCTCGCATCCTGTATCACTCCAACCTCCCTGTCATTCCATATTATCCACCACGTTACTCAGACACTTTGGGCACAGGGACTCTGCCACATGTTTACAATTACGAGGTGTGCAGGACCACTGACTCCAGAAAGAGTGACTGTAAGTTCGGCAGAGCTGGTAGTCAGAACGTGCTGATAATGGACCCCAGTTCTACAGGAACGATGCAGCGGATACAGAGTGAAAAGAGCATCCTGGATGAACCACACTCTCCTCTGGAGGTCAGTTATAAATCTGGTTTCACGGCATGTTAAGGTATTTTAAAAGATCATAGATTATATATAATATACATTTTCAATCAGTGATGGTTCAAGATAACTGCAAAGGTACATTGCCTATTTATTTATTAATTCGGTGCATTAAACATTGAGCACATTTTCAGTGGGCAATCTGATTTTCCCTGAAAGAGTTTTTCTAATGCAGCTGTTACGATTTCCATATAAAATATTGTTACATTATCTCTTTAAAAACTTCTGACTGAGAAATTTTATTAGTCCCTTCATCGGCAACAATGTTTCATGCACCGATTTCTTGCTCTTCCGTGACAACAGGCTGAATCATCACCTCACTTTTTTTAAGTAATCACTTCAATGTCTTAATAGATAGTACGGTTTCCCCAAAGAACAGAATTTGTTTTGCCTGATTTTGCACATTCATTATCTCCTCACGAATGCACGGTAAATCATTTTATAAATCATTCCCATCGATTGGCACGTCATCATTTCAGCACCACGAACAGCGATATTATTAAACTTTGTTTTGTCCTTCCCATGCCCAGTTATATTTTTAGTGAGGTACATTTTAACGTACGTTTATTCTTGTAGTAGTTGTTTGTGAAAATGTACTTCTTGCAGTGATTGACAGGGTGCTTTGACTGATGTTTTGATTAAAAAGGAGAGAAAAAAGAACAAAATAGAAATACATTTGAACCGTAAACTGTGTTGTAGTGTGCAATCGGCGATTACAGCGTGGATTGTGTTGTTTCTCTCCCGCTCTCTCTGTCTCTCTCTTTCTCTCTCTCTCGCTCTCTCCCTCACTCTCTCGCTCTCTCTCTTCCTTTCTTGTATTATTTACTTAAAGTCTTACTTGTTACACTTCGCTAACAGCAAGTCTTTTGAACAGTGTAATTTAGGGAGCTGTTGTGCAGTTTTCTGTTATGAACTCTTAGGGCCGCTGTTGACCAGAGTTTTGACGGCTGGGAGCAGGGTTATAGCAGCTGAGTACCTCCCATATACGCCCGCATAACGAGGACGGGGTATTACGAGAACGAGCAGGCATTCTCGATCCGCAGAATTTCAGATAAAAAATCTGACGATTTAAGACTATTCGATGTACAGAGGACTGTAAAGCTACAAGACTGACGTCTGACTTTGGAACTCCTTTCACTCACCTGGATGCATGTTCCAATTGTGGAGCCTCGTTGATAAAATACTAGGGTAGAACAATGAAAGGGCCTGCGCTATTGTGTTTTGCTCTCCTTTCCTTTGGCTCGGTAACTGGACAAGTCAGCTATACAATACCGGAGGAAATGACTAAAGGATCGTTAGTCGGTAATATAGCACAGGATTTGGGTTTACAAATCAAACGTTTAATATCAGGTAAAGCTCGAATTTATACCCGAGACAGCGACCAGTACGTCGAGCTGAACAGAGAAAGAGGAGTCCTCCTCGTTAAAGAAAGGATCGACAGAGAGGCGCTGTGCAGACGGACGACACCGTGTGCTCTACATTTTCAGATCATTTTGGAGAATCCGATGGAATTTTATACGGTTACAGTCCAGATCACAGATATCAATGATAATGCACCAACCTTTGAAGAAGCTGATATTGAATTTAAAATTAGTGAGTCGGCGGTAATTGGTGCAAAATTTGTTCTGGAACGGGCTGTGGATCTTGATGTTGGCACCAATGATCTTCAAAGGTACGAATTAAAACCAACTGACAATTTCGTTCTTAAAATGCATAATAATGCTGATGGAAACAAAAATGTTGAGATGGTACTGCAGAAGCCTTTAGACAGAGAGAAACAAGAGCAGATATCCCTCGTGTTAACAGCTATAGATGGAGGAGAGCCACAGATGTCAGGAACAATGCAGATTCTCATTACAGTTTTAGACGTTAATGATAATGCGCCGGTTTTTACACAGCAAACTTACAAAGCTACAGTCACTGAGAATTCACCTAAAGGAACAGTTGTTGCTACTGTTACAGCGTCAGACGCAGACCAAGGTTCGAACAGTAAAGTAACATATTCAATCACAAACAAAGTGGATGACGTCAGGAAAGTCTTTAACATAAACAAGGAGAACGGCGAAGTGACTTTAATTGGGAATACTGACTTCGAGGATTCACGAGGTTTTCAGTTAAGTTTACGTGCTAGTGATGTTGGAGGACTAACAGATTACTGTAAACTGATTGTTGATGTTCTGGATTTAAATGACAACAAACCTGAAATCAACATAATGTCTAAGTCGACTGTGATTTCAGAGGATGCTAAACTCAATACAGTTGTTACAATGATAAACGTTGAAGACAGGGACACTGGAGAAAGAGGGAATGTTCAATGTTCAGTTAGTGATAGTGTACCTTTCATTTTGAAATCATCAACAAATCACTTCTATACCTTAGTGACAGACAGTGATTTAGACAGAGAGAGAGCCTCTGAGTATAACATCACCGTGACCTGCTCTGATGAGGGAGTGCCCTCCCTCTCCAGCAGCGTCACTCTAACCTTACAGATCTCAGACGTTAATGATAACGCACCTGTCTTTGAGAGAAGCTCATATGAGGCCTACATTGTAGAAAACAACACACCAGGTCTCTCTATATTTACAGTCAAAGCCTCAGACGCTGACTGGAACCAGAATGCCCGTGTTTCTTACATACTGGAGGACTCCTCCGTTAACGGAGTGCCAGTCTCTTCATATGTGTCCGTTAGTGCTGATAGTGGAGTCATCCATGCAGTGCGCTCTTTTGACTACGAGCAGATCAAAGATTTCCACTTCCGTGTAAAAGCGCAGGATGGAGGCTCTCCTCCACTCAGCAGCAACGTGACTGTGAAAATAATGATCCAAGACCAGAACGACAACCCCCCTCAGGTTCTGTACCCAGTCCAGACTGGTGGCTCTCTGGTGGCTGAAATGGTGCCTCGTTCAGCAGATGTGGGCTATCTGGTGACGAAAGTGGTGGCTGTTGATGTGGACTCTGGACAGAACGCCTGGCTCTCCTATAAACTGCAGAAAGCCACAGACAGGGCGCTGTTTGAAGTGGGCTTACAGAATGGAGAAATCAGAACTATCCGCCAAGTCACTGATAAAGATGCTGTCAAACAAAGACTGACTGTTATAGTGGAGGACAACGGGCAGCCCTCTCGTTCAGCTACAGTCGTTGTTAACGTGGCGGTGGCGGACAGCTTTCCTGAAGTGCTGTCGGAGTTCACTGAGTTGACACACGACAAGGAGTACAATGACAACCTGACTTTTTACTTAGTCTTGGCTCTGGCTGTAGTTTCCTTCCTCTTCATCACGTGTTTAGTGGTTATTATATCAGTCAAAATCTACAGGTGGAGACAGTCTCGCATCCTGTATCACTCCAACCTGCCTGTCATTCCATATTATCCACCACGTTACTCAGACACTTTGGGGACAGGGACTCTTCCCCATGTGTACAATTACGAGGTGTGCAGGACGACTGACTCCAGAAACAGTGACTGTAAATTCGGCAGAGCTGGTAGTCAGAACGTGCTGATAATGGACCCCAGCTCTACAGGAACGATGCAGCGGATACAGAGTGGAAAGAGCAACCTGGATGAACCAGACTCTCCTCTTGAGGTTAGACTGCCCTTAAATGTTTTCTACATCATCATCCAAATTTCAGATTGCCTTCAAGCCTTATAGATCATATATAATACAATTAAAATAACATTATCGTCCATATGATCTCAAATTTGTATTTCCAGTCGCTTATATTTCCACTAAAACAAACTGTTATTTATAAAGGTTTGGAATTTTTTTCGTTTCATATTCTACATTTTAGGAATGACAAATACCGACCTCATGTTTATTACATGTTGACTTTGCATATTTCGTGTAAGTGTTTTCCAGTTCAGTACTCACTTCTCTGTACATGTATATGTTCCGTTACTTTGGGAATTGTCAGTAATCTCTTATTGTGGTTCAATCTAGCTTTTTGGTTGAGGAGATCAATATTTCATGTCCACTCATTTTATAGATTTTGTTTTAATTGTTGCAAATAAATGCCCCTCATCTGATAGGATTTCTTTCGTGGTGCCTGCCTCTCTGACGTAGAGGCAAGCACCACGAATCTGGCGTTGTCCATTTCAGAACGCTGGACAGCAACAGTACGTCCATCGCCTTCTATTTACCCCGTTAGTGTTTCCCCATTGTGTCCTGAGTTTTGTTTCAATGTGATTCAGCACTGAACAAATGTTTTCTGAACATTATAACCGCTTTAACCTACCAGGTGTTTCATTCAATGCTCTCAAATCTTAATAGTTTTCATTTTGTACATATATGTGTGTGTGTGTGTGTGTGTGTGTGTGTGTGTGTGTGTGTGTGTGTGTGTGTGTGTGTGTGTGTGTGTGTGAGAGAGAGAGAGAGAGAGACTGAGGAGCTCAAGGTTAAAGTTACTTTAAAAATGTCTCTAAACCAACCTTCCAGAGGCGTGAATATGATCCGTATTATTTGGTAATGGATTTCCGTATGCGTTTTCAGTATAAATATTACCATTTGACTTGGTATTTTTGTGACTTATTTTAAAAAGAAAAAACCTTCATGTTGGCTGTCTGCAGTTTTCTAAGGTGAACTCTTAGGGCCGCTGTTGCCTAAATTGTCAACAGCCGAGTAGGGTTATAACAGCAACTCCCTTGTAACGTCGGTATAGCGAAGAAAGAACAGAACGACAAAGGACGGCCTCGAGATATACACAGTATTTGGAGGCAAAGGAAATCGACCGTTTTAGTACATTTTCTCATGTGTGGATGATAAACGTGCGAAATTGAACTTTGACGTTTAAAGCGTGATTTGTAGGATATTATCAGAGGGAACATCCATTGGCAAAATCGCATAAAACAATGGCAAGGCAAGTACTCCTGTTTATCTCTCTTCTCGCCGTCGGCTCGGTGCTCGGACAAGTGAGCTATACAATACCGGAGGAAATGACCAAAGGATCGTTAGTTGGTAATATAGCACAAGACTTGGGTTTACAAATCAAACGATTGACTTCGGGTAAGGCTCGGATTTATGCTCGAGACACCGATCAGTACGTCGAGCTGAACAGAGAAAGAGGAGTCCTCCTCGTTAAAGAAAGGATCGACAGAGAGGCGCTGTGCAAACAGACGACGCCGTGTGCTCTACATTTTCAGATCATTTTGGAGAATCCGATGGAATTTTATACGGTTACAGTCCAGATCACAGATATCAATGACAATGCACCTACTTTTAAAAAAACTAAAATCACTTTCAAAATTAGCGAAACGGCACTCATCGGGGCAAAATTTGTTCTGGAAAGGGCTGTGGATCTGGATGTTGAAATGAATAGTGTTCAGTCATATGAGTTAAAACCAAGTGACAATTTTGCTCTCAAACTGCACAGCAACTCTGATGGAAATAAAAATGTTGAGATGGTACTGCAGAAGCCTTTAGACAGAGAGAAACAAGAGCAGATCTCTCTCGTGTTAACAGCTGTAGATGGAGGAGAGCCACAGATGTCAGGGACAATGCAGATTCTCATTACAGTTTTAGACGCTAATGATAATGCTCCGGTTTTTACACAGCAAACTTACAAAGCTACAGTCACTGAGAATTCACCTAAAGGAACAGTTGTTGCTACTGTTACAGCGTCAGACGCTGATCAAGGCTCTAACAGTAAAATAACATATTCAATTACAAATGCAGCAGATGATGACACCAGAATATTTGAGATTAATGAGGAAAACGGGAATGTTGTATTAATTGGAATAATTGACTTTGAAAAGTCAAGAAACTATCAAATAAATTTACTTGCTAGTGATGAGGGTGGACTCACGGATTCGTGCAAATTAATTGTCGATGTGTTCGATGTAAACGACAACAAACCTGAAATCAACATAATGTCGAAGTCAGCTGTGATATCAGAGGATGCTAATCTCAACACAGTAGTTACGATGATAAACATTGAAGACAAGGACTCGGGGGAAAACGGAAAAGTGCAGTGTTTTATGAGCGATAACGTACCTTTCGAATTAAGAGCATCTTCAAATAATTTCTATACCTTAGTAACAGACAGTGATTTAGACAGAGAGAGAGCCTCTGAGTATAACATCACTGTGACCTGCTCTGATGAGGGAGTTCCCTCCCTCTCCACCAGCGTCACTCTCACCTTACAGATCTCAGACGTTAATGACAACGCACCTGTCTTTGAGAGGAGCTCATATGAGGCCTACATTGTAGAAAACAACACACCAGGTCTCTCTATATTCACAGTCAAAGCCACAGACGCTGACTGGAACCAGAATGCCCGTGTTTCTTACATACTGGAGGACTCCTCCGTTAACGGAGTGCCAGTCTCCTCATTTGTGTCCGTTAGTGCTGATAGTGGAGTCATCCATGCAGTGCGCTCTTTTGACTACGAGCAGATCAAAGATTTCCACTTCCGTGTAAAAGCGCAGGATGGAGGCTCTCCTCCACTCAGCAGCAACGTGACTGTGAAAATAATGATCCGGGACCAGAACGACAACCCCCCTCAGGTTCTGTACCCAGTCCAGACTGGTGGCTCTCTGGTGGCTGAAATGGTGCCTCGTTCAGCAGATGTGGGCTATCTGGTGACTAAAGTGGTGGCTGTTGATGTGGACTCTGGACAGAATGCCTGGCTCTCCTATAAACTACAGAAAGCCACAGACAGAGCGCTGTTTGAAGTGGGCTTACAGAATGGAGAAATCAGAACTATCCGCCAAGTCACTGATAAAGATGCTGTCAAACAAAGACTGACTGTTATAGTGGAGGACAACGGGCAGCCCTCTCGTTCAGCTACAGTCATTGTTAACGTGGCGGTGGCGGACAGCTTTCCTGAAGTGCTGTCGGAGTTCACTGAGTTGACACACGACAAGGAATACAATGACAACCTGACTTTTTACTTAGTCTTGGCTCTGGCTGTAGTTTCCTTCCTCTTCATCACGTGTTTAGTGGTTATTATATCAGTCAAAATCTACAGGTGGAGACAGTCTCGCATCCTGTATCACTCCAACCTGCCTGTCATTCCATATTATCCACCACGTTACTCAGACACTTTGGGGACAGGGACTCTTCCACATGTGTACAATTACGAGGTGTGCAGGACCACTGACTCCAGAAAGAGTGACTGTAAGTTCGGCAGAGCTGGTAGTCAGAATGTGCTGATAATGGACCCCAGTTCTACAGGAACGATGCAGCGGATACAGAGTGAAAAGAGCATCCTGGATGAACCAGACTCTCCTCTAGAGGTTAGTCCTTCTGTTGTAAAAAAAATAAAATAACATAAAAATGTGTTTTTTAAGCTTTATAATTAAAATTAAAATAATATAAAATGATAGTTAAAATTTGCGCATCAACGTTCAATACTGTCGTAGTGATCATTTTCAGCACCACAGACAGCGGAAATAAGAACGTTTCTACCTGAACCCCAAACATGCAGAATTTATGTCATTTCTTTATGATTTCCTTTCCTAGGGAACAGTGGCGCACTAGTATGTACTTATATCTGTACTTATTTTTAGTGTTTATGTTTGTGATTTTTTTTCTCTCTTTCTTTTTTCTTTTATTTCTCTTTTTTGGTCGTGGTGGTGCCGTTCTGCCTACAATCCGACATCTAAAAAAAACAAATAGCTTGAAGACCAGAGGGTTTTTTCTTTGTTTTTAAAATTTAAACGTAGTCACTGCGTTTTCCCTTCTGTTTTTCTTTTTTAAACAATTTCAGTATTTTTTTTAATTGTCTTCGACGAATTGGGTTTAGCAGTACTATTTTTTTGTCTGTTTGCTTGTTTTTCAAACTTCATATATTTGTTTAACCTTGCACTGATTTTCCTGTCATAAATCAGTGTAGTGTAGTGTCATGTTTTGTACTCCTAGAGACGCTGTTGGCTAGTCTGTGGTAGTTTTGCTGCTGATTACAGCAGCACCTCCCAGATAATTTAGATCGGAGGAAGTATTGTCGACACAGTAGACATTTCAGGTTTCCGAGAATAATATAGCCTACATGGACATTGTAGCAGTCGGTTTTTTGATCGACCTTTATTGTGTGGCTTTTTCATTTTTACTCCAGCTGTGTGTGGAATTTAGCTGTTTTTCTCGACTGCTTTGATTCGTCATGATATTACAAAGCCGTTGGACCGAAACAATGAAATGGCAAGTGATTCTGTTTTTCTCAATGCTCTCTCTCTGTTATGTGTTCGGGCAGGTAAGCTATTCTGTTCCAGAAGAAATGTCAAAAGGCTCGTTAGTCGGTAAGATAGCACAAGATTTAGGTTTGGACCTAAAACGGTTGAAAACGGGAAAAGCTCGCTTGCATGTTGGAAACAGCGCTGAATACATTGAGCTGAATAAAGAAAGGGGGGTGCTTCTTATCAAGGAGAGAATCGACAGGGAGGCTTTATGCAAACAAACGACTCCCTGTGCTTTACACTTTCAAATGATTTTGGCAAATCCTATCGAGTTCTACCGTGTTACTGTAGAAATAACAGATATAAACGACAACGCCCCTATATTCAAAATGAAAGATATGGTATTTGAAATAAGCGAGTCCGCTGTAAAGGGGTCAAAATTTATATTAGAGAAAGCACTGGATTCTGACGTTGGAATAAATGGGCTTAAAAGCTACTCCCTTAACCCAACAGATAATTTTGCTTTGAAACTCAACGACAACACTGATGGGGGGAAAGAAATAGAGATGGTTTTGGAGAAACCTCTTGATCGAGAGACAGAGGAGCAGCTGACTCTTACACTAACAGCCGTCGACGGAGGTGAACCTCAGCTCTCGGGGACAGTGCAAATTCATGTAACTATATTAGATGCCAATGACAACGCACCGGTTTTTACGCAGTCAACGTACAAAAGTAGTTTACTGGAAAATTCTCTAAAAGGAGCTCAACTGATTACTGTTACAGCCACCGATAAAGATGAAGGAACAAATGGTTTCGTAACATATTCGATATCAAATAATATTGATGGAATTTTGGATTTATTTGAAATACATGAGACAAGCGGGGAAGTACGGTTGATCGGAAATGTAGATTATGAAACATCGAAACATTATCAGCTCAATATTAAAGCCAAAGATTACGGTGGACTCAGTGACTCGTGTAAGATTATGTTTGATATTACTGATGTAAACGATAATAGCCCAATAATAGATTTAATGTCGACTACTCAATCGGTTCCAGAAGATTCCACCTTAAAAACCGTTGTTGCAGTTATGAACGTGCATGATGCTGATTCAGACGATAATGGAGTAGTTAAATGTTTCCTAAATGACAATGTACCTTTTAATATTGAGAGTACATCAAATAGCTTCTACAGCATTATAACAGACAGTGATTTAGACAGAGAGAGAGCATCCGAATATAACATCACTGTGACCTGCTCTGATGAGGGAGTGCCCTCCCTCTCCAGCAGCGTCACTCTCACCTTACAGATCTCAGACGTTAATGATAACGCACCTGTCTTTGAGAGGAGCTCATATGAGGCCTACATTGTAGAAAACAACACACCAGGTCTCTCTATATTCACAGTCAAAGCCACAGACGCTGACTGGAACCAGAACGCCCGTGTTTCTTACATACTGGAGGACTCCTCCGTTAACGGAGTGCCAGTCTCCTCATATGTGTCCGTTAGTGCTGATAGTGGAGTCATCCATGCAGTGCGCTCTTTTGACTACGAGCAGATCAAAGATTTCCACTTCCGAGTAAAAGCGCAGGATGGAGGCTCTCCTCCACTCAGCAGCAACGTGACTGTGAAAATAATGATCCAGGACCAGAACGACAACCCCCCTCAGGTTCTGTACCCAGTCCAGACTGGTGGCTCTCTGGTGGCTGAAATGGTGCCTCGTTCAGCAGATGTGGGCTATCTGGTGACGAAAGTGGTGGCTGTTGATGTGGACTCTGGACAGAACGCCTGGCTCTCCTATAAACTGCAGAAAGCCACAGACAGGGCGCTGTTTGAAGTGGGCTTACAGAATGGAGAAATCAGAACTATCCGCCAAGTCACTGATAAAGATGCTGTCAAACAAAGACTGACTGTTATAGTGGAGGACAACGGACAGCCCTCTCGTTCAGCTACAGTCATTGTTAACGTGGCGGTGGCGGACAGCTTCCCTGAAGTGCTGTCGGAGTTCACTGAGTTGACACACGACAAGGAGTACAATGACAACCTGACTTTTTACTTAGTCTTGGCTCTGGCTGTAGTTTCCTTCCTCTTCATCACGTGTTTAGTGGTTATTATATCAGTCAAAATCTACAGGTGGAGACAGTCTTGCATCCTGTATCACTCCAACCTGCCTGTCATTCCATATTATCCACCACGTTACTCAGACACTTTGGGCACAGGGACTCTGCCACATGTGTACAATTACGAGGTGTGCAGGACGACTGACTCCAGAAAGAGTGACTGTAAGTTCGGCAGAGCTGGTAGTCAGAACGTGCTGATAATGGACCCCAGTTCTACAGGAACGATGCAGCGGATACAGAGTGAAAAGAGCATCCTGGATGAACCAGACTCTCCTCTAGAGGTCAGTTAACTGCTGTTGTGAACGGCTTTCATGCGGTGATGTTGTTGTAATACATGCAACTTTCCTGCTTATAGGATGGAGATAACTACAGCACATTTGAAATTGTACGTCACTATTTCAAAATATCTTGTTTCAATTCTAATCTGATCGTTTATTACTGATTTCAGCACCACGGATAGAGACAGCATTTGTCCCTCCTCGCATTTCTCTTTAAAATAGATTTAATACTTGCTCCATCTTTTGTTCCTTTGTTTGTTACATATATCAAAAGATGTCTTCTATATATCTGTTTGAGTTTTTTAGTTCGTCAGTGCAGGCCTCTAGATATTTAGCTTTTAATGTGTTTTTTCATAACATTTTTATGAAATATATTAAGTTAAATAATTGTATTGTTCTTGTAGTTCTGCTCTATGGACTCAATGGGCCGCTGTTGGTCAACGTGTTGCAATCCTGTAGACAGGATTTGAAGCAGATCCTCCCATTTCATGTCCGTATTTTAGAGAAAGGAAGGGAGACAAAGCACTGTTCACTGACCGGGAATCTTTTAGATGGATAAAGTGATCTGATGGACTATTATTTCACTGTTTGGGAGTAATATATGTTCCTTTATCTATATCTTTTCGTGTGGAAACATTATTTTTTGTCGTGATTCCCTTTGCAAAAGATGTTCTGTGGTGCAGCGTATATTTTGAACAGAACAATGAGACGGCAAGTACTGTTTTTTATCTCGATCTTCTATATAGGTTATGTTGTCGGTCAAGTGAGCTTCTCTATTCCGGAGGAAATGCCAAAGGGGTCTGTTATCGGAAATATAGCTCGAGATTTGGGCATAGATGTGAGGAGACTAAAGTCAGGTAAATCTCGTATATTTACGAGCGACAGCGCAGAATACATCGAGCTGAGTAGGGAGAGAGGAGTCCTCCTCGTCAAAGAGAGAATCGACAGAGAGTCACTCTGCAGACAGACGACGCCTTGTGCTTTGCATTTGCAGATTATTCTAGAAAACCCAATGGAGCTTTTTCGAATAACGGTCGAAATCACTGATATAAACGATAACAGTCCAAGTTTTAAAAACGATGAGAAACGTTTTGAAATAAGCGAATCCGCAGTTACAGGATCGAAATTCGTGTTAGAAAGAGCGGTCGATGCAGATATTGGAATAAATGGCCTGAAAAATTATAGCCTGAGACCTACAGATAACTTTGTTCTGAAAATCGAAAATCAGGCTGATGGACAGAAAAAGGTTGAAATGGTTTTACAAAAGCCGCTAGATCGAGAAAAGGAGGAACAAATATCATTGTTGTTAAACGCCGTAGACGGAGGGGATCCTCAAATGTCGGGTACGGTGAAGATTTATGTGACCGTACTCGATGTGAATGACAACGCTCCGGTTTTCACGAAGTCGGTTTACAAAGCGACTATAGCCGAAAACTCTCAGAAAGGAACAACAGTGACGACAGTGAGCGCTTCTGATGCAGATAAAGGGACAAATGGGGTTGTTTCTTATTTAGTATCAGCTACAATGGATAGTGTATCTGACATATTTACAGTAAATCAAAATGGTGAAGTAATATTAGTTGGTGAAGTTGACTTTGAAAAAGCCAAGTATTACCAAATTGATATTGAGGCCAAAGACAGTGGTGGTCTTTCTGATTCCAGTAAGGTTATAGTTGATGTTATTGACATTAATGATAATGAGCCTGTAATCAGTATACTTTCGAAATCAGATTCTATTCCTGAAAACTCTCCCCAAAATACAGTTATAGTTATGTTCAGTGTCTATGACTCAGATTCAAGTAATCATGGTCAAGTAAACTGCAGATTAAATAGTAACATACCATTTACTATTACAGCTGCCTCAAATGATTTCTACAGCTTAGTAACAGACAGTGATTTAGACAGAGAGAGAGCCTCTGAGTACAAGATCACTTTGACTTGCTCTGATGAGGGAGTGCCCTCCCTCTCCAGCAGCGTCATTCTAACCTTACAGATCTCAGACGTTAATGATAACGCACCTGTTTTTGAGAGGAGCTCATATGAGGCCTATATTGTAGAAAACAACACACCAGGTCTCTCTATATTCACAGTCAAAGCCACAGACGCTGACTGGAATCAGAATGCCCGTGTTTCTTACATACTGGAGGACTCCTCCGTTAACGGAGTGCCAGTCTCCTCATATGTGTCCGTTAGTGCTGATAGTGGAGTCATCCATGCAGTGCGCTCTTTTGACTACGAGCAGATCAAAGATTTCCACTTCCGCGTAAAAGCGCAGGATGGAGGCTCTCCTCCACTCAGCAGCAACGTGACTGTGAAAATAATGATCCAGGACCAGAACGACAACCCCCCTCAGGTTCTGTACCCAGTCCAGACTGGTGGCTCTCTGGTGGCTGAAATGGTGCCTCGTTCAGCAGATGTGGGCTATCTGGTGACTAAAGTGGTGGCTGTTGATGTGGACTCTGGACAGAATGCCTGGCTCTCCTATAAACTGCAGAAAGCCACAGACAGGGCGCTGTTTGAAGTGGGCTTACAGAATGGAGAAATCAGAACTATCCGTCAAGTCACTGATAAAGATGCTGTCAAACAGAGACTGACTGTTATAGTGGAGGACAACGGGCAGCCCTCTCGTTCAGCTACAGTCGTTGTTAACGTGGCGGTGGCGGACAGCTTCCCTGAAGTGCTGTCGGAGTTCACTGAGTTGACCCACGACAAGGAGTACAATGACAACCTGACTTTTTACTTAGTCTTGGCTCTGGCTGTAGTTTCCTTCCTCTTCATCACGTGTTTAGTGGTTATTATATCAGTCAAAATCTACAGGTGGAGACAGTCTCGCATCCTGTATCACTCCAACCTGCCTGTCATTCCATATTATCCACCACGTTACTCAGACACTTTGGGGACAGGGACTCTTCCACATGTGTACAATTACGAGGTGTGCAGGACGACTGACTCCAGAAAGAGTGACTGTAAGTTCGGCAGAGCTGGTAGTCAGAACGTGCTGATAATGGACCCCAGTTCTACAGGAACGATGCAGCGGATACAGAGTGAAAAGAGCATCCTGGATGAACCAGACTCTCCTCTTGAGGTTAGCCTCATGAAATTACAGATGATTTTAAATGCCTGTTATTTTGCATGCATGGTATTCTGGAGGTTATCAGAGAGCTAGCAATGCACATTTTATTTCTTCCATGACAATTCACTGTTCATTAAACCACTTCTGCACTTTAACAGAATCAGCCTTTCATCCCATAATATATATGTGTTCCCCCTCTTTTATCTAAACCTAACAAAGTCATCTTAGCCCTAATTTAGTTTTAGTTTAGGTATATGAAAAGAGTCTCCATAATCAGCATCCTATTCCAGCACTTTTTTTCAAGAATGCAGGATTAATTATTGACAATTATTCAATAATATGTTAACCTTTTAAGTATTTGGAACATTGTAATTGCAGATTGTGTTTCACTGAAATGTCTACTAGCCCTGTTTACATTGCAGTAGAGTGCAACTTTCAGCTCTGAAAGCAAGTTTTTAACAACAAGCTTTAGTTACCTAGTGAACCAAAACTTAAAGCACTATGATCAAAAAATTAAAGCAGACAGCTTGGAATACCAGAAGCAACAAAATGTCTACTGGTGGTCTTCCCTTTGATACTTTTTAGACTTAAACTATTTATTACAAGCTAATCATCAGCTATTCTCCCACTTGGTTTTAATTTTTCTTCCAGAAAACTTACAGAAAACCTATACTTTTCAAGTTGTGTTAAGCAAATAATTACTTTCATCTGAGACCTGTGCAATGCAGTTTTGAAAATTACTACTTATTCTTATTGTTTACTAAAGGTGAAGATTAACTTCATCAAATAATTACCAGTTTATGTCTTGTGCTTCTTCTAAAGCTGTCTCCATCCTGGTGCATTTTAGCAGGAACTGCATACTTATACGCATTCATTGATCAGGAAAGCCCTTGAAGTAGAATGATTACTTGCAAAAAATGGCATTTTTGTCCTTTGTAATCACTACATTTTTTCCATTATCTGTATTTATCATTTTGGAGCCTTACTTCATGGTTAAACTAATTTTGTGTTTAACAGCATTATCACAAATCACTATCTACGTATACAGGAAGATTTTAAAAGGCGCAAGTGTAACAGGTAAAGAAATACACCCTATCACTTTTGTAATCTTTTTTATAAAGTTCTCTTTACTTCACATATATATTGTTACTAGATATTTGCCTTGTTTTACTGTTCCTTAGAATCTCATGCCATATTACAAGGGAAAGTGTATTGTGTTATTAAAGATGACGTGACATTGTACAATAATTAAAATATACCCTTCAGAATAAGATGTCAAGGCAGGTGGTGAGGTTGTCCTCTGTATTATTTTGTATTTGAGTTATAAGTACCCTAGACAAATATTTTATTATTGTGTAATGAGTTAAACTCCTATATATATTTTTTTTCACTTTGGACCTGCTAGCTGATGTTGTAATTTTCTGCAGTGCACATGTTTGGACTCTCAGGGCCGCTGTTGACTAGTGTAGAGAATTTCCCTTCATTTGATACGTTAAACACAGAAAGAGACACACATACAGCACACAAGCGTAGCTGATAAACACAGGAGATATCCGCGCTGTGGTTTATTTATTTCGAGTTTAAGAAACGCGGACAGAATCAGTTTTGCTCTGGAGTACTATCTATTCGGGAAAACCAGGCGCTTTTGAGTACAGCAGGCTTTTTTTCTCCAGCTTTTAACGAAGAGAAAATGTCGGGCAGAACAATGAGATGGCAAGTACTGTTGTTTGTGTCGGTCTCTTCCCTCGGCACAGTTTTCGGGCAGGTCGCTTACTCGATTCCTGAGGAAATGTCAAAAGGCTCTGTAGTTGGTAATATAGCGCAGGATTTAGGTATAAATGTAAAGAGACTAAAATCGGGTAAGGCGCGTATATATACAGAAGACAATGGAAAATACGTCGAGCTGAATAAAGACAGAGGCGTCCTGCTTGTCAGAGAAAGAATTGACAGAGAGACGCTCTGCGGGCAGACGACACCTTGTGCTTTACATCTTCAAATTACACTTGAAGACCCGATTGAATTCTATACCGTTACTGTCGAAATTAACGACATTAACGACAATGCTCCGAGCTTCAAAAAGGATGAAATAAAATTTAGGATTAGTGAGTCGGCTGTGATTGGAGCAAAATTTGTGCTAGAGCGAGCAATGGATCCAGACGTAGGTGTGAACGGATTGCAGAGTTATTCGCTACAACCTACTGACAGTTTTAATCTAAAACTCCAAAATCAGCAAGACGGGAGTAAGAAGGTGGAGATGGTGCTGCAGAAACATCTAGACAGAGAGGCGCAACAGCATCTCTCTTTAATTCTCACAGCTGTTGACGGTGGTGAGCCTCAGCTGTCGGGAACAGTGCGAATAGAAATTTCCGTGCTAGATGCCAACGACAATGCTCCAGTATTTACGCAGGAAGTCTATAAGGTCACTATAATGGAGAATGCTGCAAAGGGTGCAATTTTGTGTACTGTTAAAGCTACAGATGCAGATGAAGGTTCTTATGGGAAGGTTATTTATTCAATAACAAACACGTTAGACGGTGTCCCTGTAATGTTTCACATTGCCGAAGAAAGTGGTGAGGTATCCCTAACTGGAAACCTTGATTATGAAAAGGCACAGCTCTATGAAATACATGTACAGGGTAGTGATGATGGGGGACTAACAGATTCAGCTAAAATTCTTGTTGAAGTAACCGACATAAACGATAATCACCCATCTATTAATATAATGTCTAAAACAAATTCCGTAACAGAAAATTCAAGGCCAGAAACAGTTGTAACAATTTTCAATGTTCAAGATCCCGACTCTGGTGAAAATGGCAAAGTAGCATGTAATATCGAAGGACATGTGCCATTTCTGATCAAATCAACATCTAAAAAGTTCTTTAGCCTAGTTACAGACAGTGATTTAGACAGAGAGAGAGCCTCTAACTATAACATCACTGTGACCTGCTCTGATGAGGGAGTGCCCTCCCTCTCCAGCAGCGTCACTCTCACCTTACAGATCTCTGACATAAATGATAACGCACCTGTCTTTGAGAGGAGCTCATATGAGGCCTATATTATAGAAAACAACACGCCGGGTCTCTCTATATTCACGGTCAAAGCCACAGACGCTGACTGGAACCAGAATGCCCGTGTTTCTTACATACTGGAGGACTCCTCCGTTAACGGAGTGCCAGTCTCCTCGTATGTGTCCGTTAGTGCTGATAGTGGAGTCATCCATGCAGTGCGCTCTTTTGACTACGAGCAGATCAAAGATTTCCACTTCCGCGTAAAAGCGCAGGATGGAGGCTCTCCTCCACTCAGCAGCAACGTGACTGTGAAAATAATGATCCAGGACCAGAACGACAACCCCCCTCAGGTTCTGTACCCAGTCCAGACTGGTGGCTCTCTGGTGGCTGAAATGGTTCCTCGTTCAGCAGATGTGGGCTATCTGGTGACTAAAGTGGTGGCTGTTGATGTGGACTCTGGACAGAATGCCTGGCTCTCCTATAAACTGCAGAAAGCCACAGACAGGGCGCTGTTTGAAGTGGGCTTACAGAATGGAGAAATCAGAACTATCCGCCAAGTCACTGATAAAGATGCTGTCAAACAGAGACTGACTGTTATAGTGGAGGACAACGGGCAGCCCTCTCGTTCAGCTACAGTCATCGTTAAAGTGGCGGTGGCGGACAGCTTCCCTGAAGTGCTGTCGGAGTTCACTGAGTTGACGCACGACAAGGAGTACAATGACAACCTGACTTTTTACTTAGTCTTGGCTCTGGCTGTAGTTTCCTTCCTCTTCATCACGTGTTTAGTGGTTATTATATCAGTCAAAATCTACAGGTGGAGACAGTCTCGCGTCCTGTATCACTCCAACCTCCCTGTCATTCCATATTATCCACCTCGTTACTCAGACACTTTGGGAACGGGGACTCTGCCACATGTGTACAATTACGAGGTGTGCAGGACGACTGACTCCAGAAAGAGTGACTGTAAGTTCGGCAGAGCTGGTAGTCAGAACGTGCTGATAATGGACCCCAGTTCTACAGGAACGATGCAGCGGATACAGAGTGAAAAGAGCATCCTGGATGAACCAGACTCTCCTCTAGAGGTTAGCCTCATGAAATGATACATGTTTTTTTCTGCCTTTTATGCTTCATGATATTCTGGAGGTAAATAGACAGACATTCCATTAGATGTTAGGAAACTACATCAGTTACAGTTACAATTTTAAACATAACCAGTATCTTTTAGCGTTGATGCGTTGCAAAGTTTTTATCAACTTACATCGCAGTTCAGCACCACAGACAGCGACACCTT
Source organism: Perissodus microlepis (assembly GCF_051167445.1). Classification (NCBI taxonomy): domain Eukaryota; kingdom Metazoa; phylum Chordata; class Actinopteri; order Cichliformes; family Cichlidae; genus Perissodus; species Perissodus microlepis. The sequence goes on from NC_140462.1 coordinate 12,067,393, forward strand.
AATTGTTCTTCTTCAGCATTCCAGAGTCCTTTTCATTAAGACTGGACTTAATTTCTGTAATTCGTGTCAGTTTTAATTTAGGATATATTTATTTTGTAATTGCACAATGTAATTTTTTTTACTAAGATGTTTCAATATATAATTAAACGATATTTGCTGTAAGCTGCAGATATCCTAAAATCTTTAAATTTAGGATACTCGAGGTTTAGATGAGCCTTAATAGCGTGGCTTTACACTGAATTCATTGTTTTTGAGAATGAATGTTGTAATTTGTATTTTCAGCTCAAAGGGTCGCTGTTGGCAAGGGTGTTGCGATTTGGCTGGATGTTTTTTTATTCCTCTGTGTCTTCCCTTTTGCGTGGAAATATTCGACGTACAGACAGAAAGACTGTTTGGGTTTATAAGAAGCACTGCAAGGAATTCTATACCTGCTTACACCGTTTGATTCTTATAATTGGAATGCGAACGATTTTTTTTTCTGTCTTCTTATTCTCTCCATGACAAATGCTTCTTTTTTTAGTGGAGAAGGAACGGAAATCTGGTCGTGCAGAACAATGAGACGGCAAGTACTGTTGTTTCTCTCAGCCCTATGTCTCAAATACGTGCTCGGGCAGGTCAGCTACTCCATTCCCGAAGAAATGGCCAAAGGCTCTGTAGTTGGAAACATAGCTCATGATTTAGGTTTAGATCTTAAAAGGTTGAAATCAGGTAACGCTCGCGTTTACACGGGTGGCGGTGTAGAATACATCGGGCTGAATAAAGAAAGGGGGGTCCTGCTTGTCCAGCAGCGGATAGACAGAGAGGCTTTATGCGGAGAGACGACGCCTTGTGCCTTACATTTCCAGTTAATTTTGGAAAATCCAATGGAACTGTTTCGTGTAACAGTGGAGGTTACGGACATAAATGATAATACCCCCACGTTTACCAATTCAGAAAAACGTTTCGAAATTAGCGAGTCCGCTGTGATAGGATCGAAATTCGTGTTAGAGAAAGCAGTAGATTCCGACATAGGCATGAATGGTTTACAACAGTACTCACTTGCTCCAAGTGATCATTTTGTATTAAAACTAGAAAGTCAGCCAGACGGAACTAAAAAGGTGGAAATGGTTCTACAGAAGCCTTTAGACCGAGAAAAGAAGGATTATTTGTCCCTGCTGTTAACTGCTATGGATGGAGGAGAGCCGCAGATGTCAGGGACAATGCAGATATTTGTCACTGTATTAGATGCGAATGATAATGCACCGACATTTGCCAAACCGTTATATAGAGCAAAACTGCAAGAAAATTCTCCTAAAGGCACCAGTGTTACAACTGTAAGTGCATCTGATAAAGACATCGGTTCAAACGGAGAATTATCATATCTGATATCTACAAGCAAACGTATTCTATCTGAACTGTTTAATATCAATCCAAAGACTGGTGAAATTATCCTAGTCGGGGAAATAGATTATGAAAAAGCAAACTCTTATCAAATTGATATTGAAGTTGTAGACAGCGGTGGGCTCTCTGATTCAGCGAAAGTGATAGTTGATCTTATTGATGTAAATGACAATAGTCCTCAAATAAACATCGTTTCTAAGTCAGAGTCCATATCAGAGAACTCACCAACAAATACTGTAATTGCAATGTTAAGCATAAACGATCCAGATTCCGAGAATAACGGGAATGTTGTGTGTGATATAAATGATAGCATTCCCTTCAAAATACAGACTACTATAAATGGGTTTTATACCCTAGTTATGGAGGTTGCTTTAGACAGAGAAATGGCTTCGCAATATAACATCACCGTGACCTGCTCTGATGAGGGAGTGCCCTCCCTCTCCAGCAGCGTCACTCTCACCTTACACATCTCAGACGTTAATGACAACGCACCTGTCTTTGAGAGGAGCTCATATGATGCCTACGTTGTAGAAAACAACACACCGGGCCTCTCTATATTCACAGTCAAAGCCACAGACGCTGACTGGAACCAGAATGCCCGTGTTTCTTACATACTGGAGGACTCCTCCGTTAACGGAGTGCCAGTCTCCTCGTATGTGTCGGTTAGTGCTGATAGTGGAGTCATCCATGCAGTGCGCTCTTTTGACTACGAGCAGATCAAAGATTTCCACTTCCGCGTAAAAGCGCAGGATGGAGGCTCTCCTCCACTCAGCAGCAACGTGACTGTGAAAATAATGATTCGGGACCAGAACGACAACCCCCCTCAGGTTCTGTACCCAGTCCAGACTGGTGGCTCTCTGGTGGCTGAAATGGTGCCTCGTTCAGCAGATGTGGGCTATTTGGTGACGAAAGTGGTGGCTGTTGATGTGGACTCTGGACAGAACGCCTGGCTCTCCTATAAACTGCAGAAAGCCACAGACAGGGCGCTGTTTGAAGTGGGCTTACAGAATGGAGAAATCAGAACTATCCGCCAAGTCACTGATAAAGATGCTGTCAAACAGAGACTGACTGTTATAGTGGAGGACAACGGACAGCCCTCCCGTTCAGCTACAGTCATCGTTAACGTGGCGGTGGCGGACAGCTTCCCTGAAGTGCTGTCGGAGTTCACTGAGTTGACACACGACAAGCAGTACAATGACAACCTGACTTTTTACTTAGTCTTGGCTCTGGCTGTAGTTTCCTTTCTCTTCATCACGTGTTTAGTGGTTATTATATCAGTCAAAATCTACAGGTGGAGACAGTCTCGCATCCTGTATCACTCCAACCTGCCTGTCATTCCATATTATCCACCACGTTACTCAGACACTTTGGGGACAGGCACTCTGCCACATGTTTACAATTACGAGGTGTGCAGGACGACTGACTCCAGAAAAAGTGACTGTAAGTTCGGCAGAGCTGGTAGTCAGAACGTGCTGATAATGGACCCCAGTTCTACAGGAACGATGCAGCGGATACAGAGTGAAAAGAGCATCCTGGATGAACCAGACTCTCCGATGGAGGTTAGTTATATAATGATCTTGCCAATATTGAAGCGCAAACTTTTTTTTTTTCTGTTGCTCATAGTTTTTACTAAGAACCAACTAGCGCTAGTCAAGAGTCAGCACCATGGACAGAGGCACTTAACTTGTTCCATCGCTTTTGACAATGGGTGTCTATCTTAACGTATTGATGTTTTGTCAACATGTGAATGTATGTTGGTATTTGACGTTTAGTTATTGGTGATGGTGTAAAATTTGAACATAAATCGTTTCGTCTCGTTTTGCCAAGACACGTCGAAAGACTGTAACTCAATATAAACTTGGCGGGGGGCGGGGGGGGGGTGTCTATCTATCTCATGTATTTCGCTTTGTTGAATTTGTGATGTTACAATATTTTAAAGTAACTCGTCACATATCATCATGACTTAATAGTTTAGTTCAGTGGTATACGTAAAGAATATAGACTCTGTGATCTGTTCAACTAAAATACTTTATAAGGGAACTAGTATTCTCTAGTGTTGCAGACGTTAACTCTTTTATGGGCTGTGCTATCCTGGTATTTGTAAAAACAATTAGCCTTCGTGCACAACAGGGTTTTGCTTTAGTTTTTCCAGGCGTTTTCTGTAGTTCCTAATTATGTACTCGTAGGGCCGCTGTTGGCCAGTGCGTTGATATTTCAGGGCACATTTAAAGAGAAACCTCGCTCGCCATGATGATATCACAGAGAGAAAGACGTCGTGTTCAAACGTCGGAGATCATTTTAACTAGAGCCGTTTTCAACCTTTCTTTAACCGATTCAAATGATTTCGGAGTGATGTCTGTGTTTTATCACCTGTAAGGGACATTCGGTAATTGTGGATAATAGTTTTTTCCTGCTAATTTTCCAGGGGAACAGTTCGAACAGAACAATGAAATGGCAAGCGCTGTTGTTTTCCTTGGTCTTTTATCTCGGTCCAGTCATCGGCCAAATCAGCTACTCTATTCCCGAGGAGATGCCGAGTGGCTCTTTAGTCGGTAATATTGCCCAGGATTTGGGTTTGGATACAAAACGACTGAAATCTGGAAGAGCTCGTGTTTATACGGGAGACGGTGTGGAATATATTGAGCTAAACGGGGAACGCGGACTTCTTCTAATCAAAGAGAGGATCGACAGAGAAGCGATTTGCAGGCAGACAACACCTTGTGCTTTACATTTTCAGATCATTTTAGAAAACCCTATGGAGTTTTACAGTGTCACAGTCGAGATTATAGACATAAATGACAACCCCCCCACCTTTGAGAAAAGCGAGGTAACCTTTAAAATCAGTGAATCTGCTGTAATCGGAGGAAAATTTGTTCTGGACAGAGCAATTGATCTTGATGTCGGCAAAAATGGTCTTCAGAAATATGAGCTTAAACCTACCGATAATTTTGTACTGAAAGGGGACAGTCAAGGTAGTGGAACGGAAAAGGCTGAAATGATTTTACAGAAGCCTCTTGACAGAGAAAAGGAAGAGTCGATATCACTAGTTCTAACAGCCTTTGATGGCGGAGATCCGCAAATGTCAGGTACAATTCGAATTTTCATCACGGTATTAGATGCTAATGATAATGCGCCTGTCTTCACGCAGTCCACCTACACAGCCACTGTTTTTGAAAACGCCCCGGAAGGGACAGTTGTCACGAGTGTTAGTGCGTCAGATGCAGATCATGGATCAAATGGTAGAATAAAGTATTCCATTACAAACAGTTTAGATCAAGCGCATGCCTTGTTTCAGATACATGAAGAAAGCGGAGAAATAAAATTAATTGGAAACATTGATTATGAAAATGCACGAAATTACCATATTAACATACGTGCAAGTGATGATGGTGGACTTACTGATTCGTGCAAAGTTATCGTTGAAGTGGTGGATATAAACGACAACAAGCCAACGATTAATATAATGTCAAAATCAAATATGATATCTGAACACTCTAAACCTAACACTGTTGTTGCGATGATGAATGTTCAAGACCCAGATTCAAATGAAAACGGTAAAGTCCACTGTTTTATCAATGATAATACACATTTGTCTATTAAGTCAGCATCTAATAATTTCTACAGCTTAGTAACAGACAGTGATTTAGACAGAGAGAGAACCTCTGAGTATAACATCACTGTGACCTGCTCTGATGAGGGAGTGCCCTCCCTCTCCAGCAGCGTCACTCTAACCTTACAGATCTCAGACGTTAATGATAACGCACCTGTCTTTGAGAGGAGCTCATATGAGGCCTACATTGTAGAAAACAACACGCCAGGTCTCTCTATATTCACAGTTAAAGCCACAGACGCTGACTGGAACCAGAACGCCCGTGTTTCTTACATACTGGAGGACTCCTCCGTTAACGGAGTGCCAGTCTCCTCATATGTGTCCGTTAGTGCTGATAGTGGAGTCATCCATGCAGTGCGCTCTTTTGACTACGAGCAGATCAAAGATTTCCACTTCCGCGTAAAAGCGCAGGATGGAGGCTCTCCTCCACTCAGCAGCAACGTGACTGTGAAAATAATGATCCAAGACCAGAACGACAACCCCCCTCAGGTTCTGTACCCAGTCCAGACTGGTGGCTCTCTGGTGGCTGAAATGGTGCCTCGTTCAGCAGATGTGGGCTATCTGGTGACTAAAGTGGTGGCTGTTGATGTGGACTCTGGACAGAATGCCTGGCTCTCCTATAAACTGCAGAAAGCCACAGACAGGGCGCTGTTTGAAGTGGGCTTACAGAATGGAGAAATCAGAACTATCCGCCAAGTCACTGATAAAGATGCTGTCAAACAAAGACTGACTGTTATAGTGGAGGACAACGGGCAGCCGTCTCGTTCAGCTACAGTCATTGTTAACGTGGCGGTGGCGGACAGCTTCCCTGAAGTGCTTTCGGAGTTCACTGAGTTGACACACGACAAGGAGTACAATGACAACCTGACTTTTTACTTAGTCTTGGCTCTGGCTGTAGTTTCCTTCCTCTTCATCACGTGTTTAGTGGTTATTATATCAGTCAAAATCTACAGGTGGAGACAGTCTCGCATCCTGTATCACTCCAACCTGCCTGTCATTCCATATTATCCACCACGTTACTCAGACACTTTGGGAACAGGGACTCTTCCACATGTGTACAATTACGAGGTGTGCAGGACGACTGACTCCAGAAAGAGTGATTGTAAATTCGGCAGAGCTGGTAGTCAGAACGTGCTGATAATGGACCCCAGTTCTACAGGAACGATGCAGCGGATACAGAGTGAAAAGAGCATCCTGGATGAACCAGACTCTCCTCTGGAGGTTAGACTTACATGCTGATATTTCATACTTTTGGAATCTTTGCGCTGTTTTCGATCTGTCAAGTAACTTATGACTTTTTCAGTATCTAGGTTCATTTGTGCTTTCTTATTTGTTTTGTTACCACATGTCAGTGTCAGTCAGTACGGACTGCATATATTCCATGTGCTTGTCTTTGGAGTTTTAGCATTACTACCTGTAGTAGCCATATGTTAGTCTTTCATTTTTTGGATTAAGAGGGTTGGTTTAAGTACACACACTGTATTGGTGCACGGTTGTGGGGCGTGACTCATGGGGTGTGTATTAGATGATAAATGTCGTTGCACTCACCTGTTCACAGCACCTGCTGTTTGATGAGCAGAAAGGTAGGGTGAGCATTACGGGAAACTTTCTGTTGACCGCAGCTTGATGTACAGTTTAATGCACTAGTTGATGCCGTAGTCTGATGTTGCAGTTTGACATAACAATTTGGTGTAATATTTTGTCAGTTGCAGTTATGTTTGTTTGTGCAGTCTCTGCATTTGCAATACATTTGATCCAATGTACTGAGTTGTGGGTTTGGACAGTACAATGTGGAATAAAAGGAACAAATAGCTCAGAAGTACATTTTATGTGTTTATTGTTGCGCGTAGTCAGTATCCTCATGTTTAGCCTGCCACGGCCGTTGGTGTTGGAGGAGCCGCAACACCACCAGTGAATATGCTTACATAAAGTCACTAACCTTTGAACCTATTAGGCATTAGGTATGAAGCATTAGTTTTAATTATTAAAACACTTAAATGGTTACATTGTCAGTTGTGTAATCTAATCTAACCTGTAACAGGTTAGATTATCTAAAAGCTTTAAAGTTTACTAGTCGTCATAATAATAATAATAATAATAATAATAATAATAATAATAATAATAATAATAGTTGTTGTTGTTGTTGTTATTGTTGTTTTCCATGAGCATCATCATCATCCTCATTCCAGATTTTGCTGTTTGGTCTGTTGAACAGAAAGGGCCGCTATTGGCCCGAGTATGGCAGCGTTCGTCAACGCTGAAAAATGTACCTCCCCTTTAGATTTGCACACTGGTAGACAATGAAACGCACAGTAACCGCCTGTTCTCTTTTATAAGGAATACCGCTTACGGAGATCGAAAACTGTTATTCTTTTTTCGCTGAAACTCTCTTTGAGATATGGTCGGAATTATTATGATGATTCGTGTGGATTGCAGTTTTATTAAAAGGACACAGGATTATCCCTGCAAAGCAATGAGGCGGCAAGTACTGTTGTTCTTCTTGGTTTTCTCTCTCACCTCGGTGTTCGGGCAGGTCAGTTACTCCATTCCTGAGGAAATGGAGAAAGGGTCTTTAGTGTGTAATGTGGCTCAGGATTTAGGTTTAGACATTAAAAGGCTGAAATCCGGCAGAGCGCGCGTTCATTCTGGAGATAGTGCCGAATATATTGAGCTGAATAGAGACCGTGGTGTCCTCCTTATAAAAGAAAGGATAGACAGAGAAACGCTGTGTGGCGACACGACGCCCTGTGCTTTACTTTTACAGATGATTCTGGAAAATCCGATGGAACTGTTTCGAATAACAATAGAAATCACAGATATTAATGACAATGCTCCCAGCTTTGCATCGAGCGAAAAGCGCTTCGAAATCAGCGAGTCAACCATCATTGGGTCTAAATTTTTGCTGGAGAAAGCCATCGATGCTGACATCGGTACAAATGGTCTCCAGAGCTATTCCCTTAATCCAACAAACAACTTTGCGCTGAAATTAGAGAACCAAGCGGATGGGAGTAAGAAGGTGGAAATGATTCTACAGAAGCCTCTGGATCGAGAGCAAGATCAACATATATTGTTATTATTAACTGCTCTGGATGGCGGGCAGCCGCGTATGTCAGGTACAATGCAGATCACTGTTAACGTATTGGATACAAACGACAATGCACCAATTTTCACTAAGCCAGTATATAAAGCAACAATAACCGAGAATTCACCGGCTGGAACCAGCGTTATAACTGTTAGAGCATCTGACAAAGATGGAGGCTCTAACGGGGAAATATCATACGCAATTTCAAACAGCAAACGTCGTTTGTCCGATTTATTTCAGATTGATAGAAAAACTGGAGAGGTTATCGTGATCGGTCAAATAGACTATGAAAAAACGAAGCTCTTCCAAATAGATATAGAAGCTACGGACAATGGTGGACTCTCTGATTCCAGTAAGATTCTCTTAGATGTTACTGATGTCAATGACAACAGCCCTCAGCTGAAAATACTCTCTAAGTCAGATGCCATTTTAGAAGACTCGCCTGAGAGTACTGTAATTGCAATGCTAAGCGTAAATGACCCTGACTCTGACAGGAATGGTGAGGTGAAGTGTAATATTAATGATAATGCTCCTTTTAAAATACTGAATACCATGAATGGCTTTTACAATTTGCTAACAGAGGTTGCTTTAGACAGAGAAGTTGCGTCTAATTATAATATCACTATGACCTGCTCTGATGAGGGAGTGCCCTCTCTTTCCAGCAGTGTCACTCTCACCTTACAGATCTCAGACGTTAATGATAACGCACCTGTCTTTGAGAGAAGCTCATATGAGGCCTATATTGTAGAAAACAACACACCAGGTCTCTCTATATTCACGGTCAAAGCCACAGACGCTGACTGGAATCAGAATGCCCGTGTTTCTTACATACTGGAGGACTCCTCCGTTAACGGAGTGCCAGTCTCCTCGTATGTGTCCGTTAGTGCTGATAGTGGAGTCATCCATGCAGTGCGCTCTTTTGACTACGAGCAAATCAAAGATTTCCACTTCCGCGTAAGAGCGCAGGATGGAGGCTCTCCTCCACTCAGCAGCAACGTGACTGTGAAAATAATGATCCGGGACCAGAACGACAACCCCCCTCAGGTTCTGTACCCAGTCCAGACTGGTGGCTCTCTGGTGGCTGAAATGGTGCCTCGTTCAGCAGATGTGGGCTATCTGGTGACTAAAGTGGTGGCTGTTGATGTGGACTCTGGACAGAATGCCTGGCTCTCCTATAAACTGCAGAAAGCCACAGACAGGGCGCTGTTTGAAGTGGGCTTACAGAATGGAGAAATCAGAACTATCCGCCAAGTCACTGATAAAGATGCTGTCAAACAAAGACTGACTGTTATAGTGGAGGACAACGGGCAGCCCTCCCGTTCAGCTACAGTCATTGTTAACGTGGCGGTGGCGGACAGCTTCCCTGAAGTGCTGTCGGAGTTCACTGAGTTGACACACGACAAGGAGTACAATGACAACCTGACTTTTTACTTAGTCTTGGCTCTGGCTGTAGTTTCCTTCCTCTTCATCACGTGTTTAGTGGTTATTATATCAGTCAAAATCTACAGGTGGAGACAGTCTCGCATCCTGTATCACTCCAACCTGCCTGTCATTCCATATTATCCACCACGTTACTCAGACACTCTGGGGACAGGGACTCTGCCACATGTGTACAATTACGAGGTGTGCAGGACGACTGACTCCAGAAAGAGTGACTGTAAGTTCGGCAGAGCTGGTAGTCAAAACGTGCTTATAATGGACCCCAGTTCTACAGGAACGATGCAGCGGATACAGTGTGAAAAGAGCATCCTGGATGAACCAGACTCTCCTCTAGAGGTTAGAATAATTATGACATCACAAATGGCACAATATATCTTTATAACTTGTTATTTTAGTTAGTCTTTCTTTTTTTTCAGCACCTTGGAGAGCAACATGTATAAGTATATAATTTAGCTTGATATGAAAAAGACTGCTACGTATTTAATATGATCTGAGGATCGTTTTCAACTTTTGTGAGATTCTTCTTTTATTTTAGACAGTTTTTATATAAAATGTTATACACACCATTTAAATTTTAGTGGCTTTCTGGGTATTTACACTTTTGTCGTCTTTCTACATACATACATCTTTTCGCTTCCGCTTATCCTTTTCGGGGTTGCGGGGGGTGCTGGACCTTATCCCAGCTATCATAAGGCGAGAGGCGGGGTACACCCTGGACAATAACTTGTTATTTTAGTTAATCTTTCTTTTCTTCAGCACCTTAGAGAGTAACATGTATAAGTATATCATTTAGTTTGTTATGAAAAAGACTGCTACGTATTTAACATTATTTGGGGATGGTTTTCAACTTTTGTGAGATTCTTCTGACTCTCCTCTGGAGGTTAGTTAAAAAATGATCTGGCCAACTTTGAAGTGTTAACTTTTTTTCCGTCTGAACCAGATCGATGATTCTGTTCATCTTGACGTAGCGTTTCAGTGGGAGAAAGGTTTTGTCGCTCATCCAAGTGACTTCTTCAGTTCCTAGGAACGAACCTCCCAGCCCATTGTTCCTTCAGTGGTGCTAGTTTCAGTCATTATGCAAATGTACTGCTTATAAGATTGGGGAAACCTGCATTCAGCTGAGACTGATGAGTGACGAAACGTTTGTCCCACTGAAAACGTTATGTCCAGATGAACAGAATTAACTTTTGAGGATTTGCTTACCTGGATGATTGAGCATGCATCAAGATGTCTGCACCAGACTTGTGTTTCTGGATGAACCAGACTTTCCTATAGAAGTCTGTCTTTTGGGTTTAATATATATTTTTTAATCTGCGTGTATGCGTGAGGTACTATTCTGTGAAAAATAAAAGCGAGTCCGACAGCGATTCAGCACCTTGGACAGTGACAAATAGGGCACAGTTCTACATTGTTACTCCTTTTTATGCGCCTCTTGTATATATTTGTATGCCTGGAGTAAATTCTTTTTTTTTTTTTTCAACAATCTCTCGTTTTCATTCTGTGTGAATGAATTTCCATTGTTACGTTCATTCCAGTGTTGCTTAAGATGAGAAAACGCCGTTTGGTTTTTCTGTCATCCTTCTCATTTTGATTATAGACATGCGCTGGCTTTTTTTTCTACTTCTTTTTTGTCCTTCTTCTTCTACTGTTTGCCCCGTGTACTTTCACCTTGTGAACTCATCGCGCCGCTGTTGCACAATGTGTCAAGTTATTGACTCTCTTTAATAACACATCCATCCAGTCACCATCCCGGCATATTTCGAAGCACACTCAGACGTAGAACGCACAGTTTAGGAATCAGATCAAATTCACGGGCACCTTAAAACGGATTCCTACTGTAACGGGTGGATTAAAACAGATTCCTTTTTATCTTTTCTATTCATTTTGGTGGAATTTTAATCGTTAAACGGAATAAAACAACATAGCCGTGGTGTGACAGCGGTGTCGGACAGAACAATGGAACGGCAAGTACTGATAATCTCCATTTTCTGCCTCAGTTATGTGGTCGGGCAGGTTAGCTATTCAGTTCCAGAAGAAATGGCGAAAGGATCTTTGGTCGGCAATATAGCCCAAGATTTAGGTTTAGATGTCAAACGTCTTAGGTCAGGTAAAGCTCGTCTCTATACCGGAGACAGCGTTCAGTACATCGAGCTGAATAGAGAAAGAGGAGTCCTCCTCATTAAAGAAAAAATAGACCGCGAAGTCCTGTGCAGACAGACAACGCCTTGTGCTTTACATTTTCAAATAACGTTAGAGAGCCCACTGGAATTATTCCCAGTTACGGTTGAAATTACCGATGTTAATGATAATGCTCCCGTTTTCCAAAAGGAGGAGAGAGTGTTTGAAATCAGCGAATCAGCGATCGTCGGCTCTAAGTTTATGCTAGAAAAAGCAATAGACACAGATATCGGACTGAATGGACTGCAGAGATACACTCTTAAGCCGAGTGACAATTTTGTTCTTAAATTGCACGCACAAAGTGATGGAAGCAAGAAAGTAGAAATGCTTTTACAGAAGCCATTGGACCGAGAGAAACAAGAACATATATCTTTAGTTTTGACTGCGGAAGATGGAGGTGAACCGCAAATGACAGGAACAATGAAAATCTATGTTACCGTATTAGATGTAAACGACAATGCACCTGTTTTTAGTAAACCCGTTTACAAAGCAAGCATTACGGAAAACTCTGTTAAGGGAACACTTGTTACTAAGGTCACGGCTTCTGACGCAGACAAAGGCACAAATGGAGAGGTGACCTATGTAATCGGAAATAGCATGGATACAGTTTCAAAGTTATTTCATATTAATAATGAAGGTGATGTGATATTAGATGGTCTGATTGACTACGAAATTGAAAAAACTTATAATATAGACATAGAAGCAATCGATCAAGGTGGACTCTCTGACTCAAGTAAACTAATCATCGATGTAATTGACGTGAATGACAATAGACCCGTTGTAAATATGATTTCAGCGTCAGGCTCAATACCGGAGGACTCAGCTCGCAAGACAGTAATAGCTTTAATGAGCGTAAATGACCCTGATTCTGAAAATAATGGGAAAGTGAATTGCGTGATAAATGAAAATATTCCATTTGAAATTAAATTTACATCTAACAATTTCTATAGTTTAGTGACAGACAGTGATTTAGACAGAGAGAGAGCCTCTGAGTATAACATCACTGTGACCTGCACTGATGAGGGAGTGCCCTCCCTCTCCAGCAGCGTCACTCTCACCTTACAGATCTCAGACGTTAATGATAACGCACCTGTCTTTGAGAGAAGCTCATATGAGGCCTACATTGTAGAAAACAACACGCCAGGTCTCTCTATATTCACAGTCAAAGCCACAGACGCTGATTGGAACCAGAATGCCCGTGTTTCTTACATACTGGAGGACTCCTCCGTTAACGGAGTGCCAGTCTCCTCATATGTGTCCGTTAGTGCTGATAGTGGAGTCATCCATGCAGTGCGCTCTTTTGACTACGAGCAGATCAAAGATTTCCACTTCCGCGTAAAAGCGCAGGATGGAGGCTCTCCTCCACTCAGTAGCAACGTGACTGTGAAAATAATGATTTGGGACCAGAACGACAACCCCCCTCAGGTTCTGTACCCAGTCCAGACTGGTGGCTCTCTGGTGGCTGAAATGGTTCCTCGTTCAGCAGATGTGGGCTATCTGGTGACTAAAGTGGTGGCTGTTGATGTGGACTCTGGACAGAACGCCTGGCTCTCCTATAAACTGCAGAAAGCCACAGACAGGGCGCTGTTTGAAGTGGGCTTACAGAATGGAGAAATCAGAACTATCCGCCAAGTCACTGATAAAGATGCTGTCAAACAGAGACTGACTGTTATAGTGGAGGACAACGGGCAGCCCTCTCGTTCAGCTACAGTCGTTGTTAACGTGGCGGTGGCGGACAGCTTTCCTGAAGTGCTGTCGGAGTTCACTGAGTTGACACACGACAAGGAGTACAATGACAACCTGACTTTTTACTTAGTCTTGGCTCTGGCTGTAGTTTCCTTCCTCTTCATCACGTGTTTAGTGGTTATTATATCAGTCAAAATCTACAGGTGGAGACAGTCTCGCGTCCTGTATCACTCCAACCTGCCTGTCATTCCATATTATCCACCTCGTTACTCAGACACTTTGGGAACGGGGACTCTGCCACATGTGTACAATTACGAGGTGTGCAGGACGACTGACTCCAGAAAGAGTGACTGTAAGTTCGGCAGAGCTGGTAGTCAGAACGTGCTGATAATGGACCCTAGTTCTACAGGAACAATGCAGCGGATACAGTGTGACAAGAGCATCCTGGATGAACCAGACTCTCCTCTAGAGGTTAGCATTTCTGAATAATACGTTTCTGAATAATCGTTATGTTGCACACTAAAGTGGTTCGAAAGATAAAACTACACTTGTATTTTCTCCCATTATCTTCTTTCTATCATTTTAGCCATTTCATAATTTGAGAAAAGTATTAGAAACCAATTTACATGTTGTAATTTGTGTGCAAAACTAAGCAATATTGCTGTGTTGATCTATATTTACCAGGGTATTCCAAACCCAGCTAAGTCATATTTTAGTACTTATTTTTCATATTATTTGTCTAAATAATTTAGGACATTTTAATAGTGTATTGGTATAGTTATTGAAAACGGCATTTTAGGCCTGAAAAAGTCATATCAGTTATAACAGGCTTTCCTGTAAAGATGAGAATGTTACAACACATAAGCCCCATTTCTGTTGCATTTGCTCACCATGTTGTATTCAATCGCTGACAGCGTGTTTATTCTATATCTGTGTACATGAGTGTCGATGTCTTCTGTTTTTTGTTTTGTTTTTTTGTTTTGTTTTGTTTTGGGGTTTTTTTTCAATCTTGGGGAATTCCCTACACCAACCTTTTTTTCTTGCGATATCTTTAATGCACTTTCAATTGCATTTAACGACATAGAATACCAGTTGACAGTATAAAATCGTTTAACTTTAATATTTTTGAGATCGCTCCAAATGTTTTTTTTTTTTTTTCATCTTTTCTCCTGTAGTTTTGCCGTCTGTACTCTGAGGGACGCTGTAGTCTAGCATGTTACTCTGCAAGCGTTCGTTGTCAACAGTTCCTCCCCAATCTTAAAACCTCAGCGACAGGAGGCACATACTGGATAGAGGACACGACGTTTTCGAGTGGACGGGAAAACATGTCTCGGTTATTGTTTTGTTCTTTGTCGAGGAATATGCACTGACTTTCTGGCGTTCCTTGGGAATAAAGGTTGACGCATTTTATTCAGCAGAAAAAAACGTGTGTTTCTGCCTGTGTCATATTACCGAGGAGAACAATGAAACGGCAAGTACCGTTTTTTGTCTCGTTCCTTTTTGTCAGCTCCGTTTTGGGGCATGTCAGCTACTCCATTAACGAGGAAATGTCAGTGGGTTCCGTAATTGGAAGAATAGCACAAGATTTGGGCTTGGACGTAGAGAAACTAAAATCACGCAAGGCTCGTGTGTTTTTTGGTGATAGCAAAGAATATATTGAGCTAAATAAAGATAGGGGAGTCCTCCTTATCAAAGAAAGAATAGACAGAGAGACGCTCTGTGGTCAGATGATTCCATGTGCTCTACAATTCCAAATTATTTTAGAGAAACCTATTGAATTTTACAGAGTACATGTTGAAATTGTGGATATAAATGATAATGCGCCCCTTTTCGAAAAAGGGGATATTAAATTTAAAATAAGCGAGTCTGCAGTCATCGGGTCGAAATTTGATTTAGAAAGGGCGGTGGATTTGGATGTGGGAATTAATGGTCTCCAAAACTACATCCTCAAACCGACTGATAATTTTGCTCTTAAATTACACAATCAGGCAGACGGCTCCCGAAATGTTGAGATGGTTTTAAAACAGCCTCTTGACAGAGAGAAAAATGAACATTTATCTTTGGTGTTGACGGCCGTAGATGGAGGAGAACCTCAGCTGTCAGGGACAATGCAGATTCAGATCACGGTGTTAGATGTTAATGATAATGCACCCGTTTTCACGAAGTCGGTATACAAAGCTAATGTCGCAGAAAATTCACCAAGAGGCACAGTTGTAACTATAGTCAGTGCATCAGATGCTGATTACGGATCAAATGGACGAATAACGTATTCGATCAGAAATACTTTAGACGATGTCAGACAGTTGTTTGAGGTAAATGAACACACAGGCGAGGTTAGATTAACAGGAAATATTGACTACGAAAAGTCAAACAATTATCGGATAAATGTGCGTGCAAGTGATGACGGAGGACTAACGGACACATGCAAAGTAATAGTTGACGTTATAGATGTGAACGATAACCACCCCATTATTAACATAATGTCTGAAACAAATGTTATATCTGAAGATATCAAAAGCAACACTGTAGTGACAATAATTAATATTCAAGACATAGACGACAGCGAGAATGGCAAAGTCAGCTGCACAATAAATGAAAATATTCCGTTCATATTACAATCAACGGAAAATAATTTCTATACTTTAGTAACTGACAGTGATTTAGACAGAGAGAGAGCCTCTGAGTATAACATCACTGTGACCTGCTCTGATGAGGGAGTGCCCTCCCTCTCCAGCAGCGTCACTCTCACCTTACAGATCTCAGACGTTAATGATAACGCACCTGTCTTTGAGAGGAGCTCATATGAGGCCTATATTGTAGAAAACAACACACCAGGTCTCTCTGTATTCACAGTCAAAGCCACAGACGCTGACTGGAACCAGAATGCCCGTGTTTCTTACATACTGGAGGACTCCTCCGTTAACGGAGTGCCAGTCTCCTCATATGTGTCCGTTAGTGCTGATAGTGGAGTCATCCATGCAGTGCGCTCTTTTGACTACGAGCAGATCAAAGATTTCCACTTCCGCGTAAAAGCACAGGATGGAGGCTCTCCTCCACTCAGCAGCAACGTGACTGTGAAAATAATGATCCGGGACCAGAACGACAACCCCCCTCAGGTTCTGTACCCAGTCCAGACTGGTGGCTCTCTGGTGGCTGAATTGGTGCCTCGTTCAGCAGATGTGGGCTATCTGGTGACTAAAGTGGTGGCTGTTGATGTGGACTCTGGACAGAATGCCTGGCTCTCCTATAAACTGCAGAAAGCCACAGACAGGGCGCTGTTTGAAGTGGGCTTACAGAATGGAGAAATCAGAACTATCCGCCAAGTCACTGATAAAGACGCTGTCAAGCAAAGACTGACTGTTATAGTGGAGGACAACGGGCAGCCCTCTCGTTCAGCTACAGTCATTGTTAACGTGGCGGTGGCGGACAGCTTCCCTGAAGTGCTGTCGGAGTTCACTGAGTTGACACACGACAAGGAGTACAATGACAACCTGACTTTTTACTTAGTCTTGGCTCTGGCTGTAGTTTCCTTCCTCTTCATCACGTGTTTAGTGGTTATTATATCAGTCAAAATCTACAGGTGGAGACAGTCTCGCATCCTGTATCACTCCAACCTGCCTGTCATTCCATATTATCCACCACGTTACTCAGACACTTTGGGCACAGGGACTCTGCCACATGTGTACAATTACGAGGTGTGCAGGACGACTGACTCCAGAAAGAGTGACTGTAAGTTCGGCAGAGCTGGTAGTCAGAACGTGCTGATAATGGACCCCAGTTCTACAGGAACGATGCAGCGGATACAGAGTGAAAAGAGCATCCTGGATGAACCAGACTCTCCGATAGAGGTTAGACTCTTTAAATTCTGATAAACCTATACAATACTATTCCCCGCTGTTTTACTACCTGTCCAAGTAATTTCAGTACCTTGGATAGCGAAGGGATTATCGCTTTTATTATTGTGTATCTTTTTTTCCCTAATCATTGTCCTATTTTGCTTACACTTCAGTTGAGTAGTTTCGTATTGAATTAATATTTTATCAGTAAGGGAACCCTTTGTCTAATTTAGTATTATCTTATTTGTAATTAAAACGGAATCATTAATGTGTTTTGTCTGGTATTTTCGCTAAAATTTATAGGTGTAGTGTTAGAGAGACTTTTAAATCCTGAACATTGCACTTTCGAGTTTTGAACTCAGTGGGCCGCTGTTGACCAGCGCCAGCATGTTTTTAAATGATTTGAAACACGGCACATCCTCCGTCCTCTCAAAGAGCGAAGGACTCGTGTGCATGCGGAATACACTGTAGTGCATAAGGTAGAAGGCACGAATAATCTTCATGGAATAACCATATCCTTGGATTTTAATTCATCAAAACTTAGCTGTACATTTAATTTTTGCTCTGTAACGCGGATTGCGAAACAAAGAGAGAACATTAGTTCTGTTCGACGGATGTGCTTAACAGAACAATGAAAGGGCAAGTACTGTTGTTTTTCTTGGTCGTCTTTCCTCGTTTTGTGTTCGGTCAGGTCAGCTACTCTATCCCCGAGGAAATGGCGAAAGGCTCTTTAGTCGGTTATATAGCTCAGGATTTGGGTTTAGATGTTAAACGATTACAAGCCGGCAGGGCTCGTATCCACACCGGAGACAATGCAGAGTATCTTCAGCTTAACAAGGAAAAGGGACTACTCGTCATCAAAGAAAAAATAGACCGCGAGGCTCTCTGTGGCCAGACGACGCCTTGTGCTTTACATTTTCAAATTGCTTTAGAAAATCCAATAGAAATATTTCCCGTCACTGTGGTAATCACAGACATTAATGACAACGCTCCCGTATTTGAAAGGGAAGAGAGGCGCTTTGAAATCAGCGAGTCTGCAGTCGTCGGTTCTAAATTCATGCTAGAAAAAGCAATAGATCCAGATATAGGATTAAATGGTCGTCAGAGCTATACATTGAAGCCCAACGACAATTTCATACTTAAAATGAACAGTCAGTCTGATGGTGGTAAAAAGGTCGAGATGATTTTACAGAAATCTCTAGACAGAGAGAAGCAGGAGTATGCATCATTGCTGTTAACAGCTGTTGATGGAGGAGAGCCTCAAAGGTCTGGGACTATGCAGATTCATATTACAGTGTTAGACGCTAATGATAACGCCCCTGTTTTTACACAAACCGTTTACAAAGCTGAAATCAAAGAGAACTCAGTCAATGGGACAGTCATTACCAAAGTGAGCGCCTCCGATGCAGATAAAGGCTCTAATGGGGAGGTTAGCTACGTAATTGGAAATAGCATGAGGGGCCTTTCAAATGTATTCGTCATTACGGAAGACGGGCATCTTGTACTAAATGCCCCTCTTGATTACGAAAAAGCCCAAAAGTATGAGATTTACGTAGAGGCAGTGGACAGAGGAGGACTGTCTGATTCGAGCAAAGTCATTATTGATGTAGGAGACATTAATGACAACAGTCCAGTTATAAAAATAATATCGTCGTCAATTTCAATAGGAGAAGATTCGCCTTCGGGCACAGTGGTAGCTGTAATGAGTGTTAATGATCCTGATTCCGACGTAAATGGTAAAGTCGGGTGTACGATTAATAAAAACACACCATTTGCAATTACTTCTACATCCAGCAATTTTTACAGCATTATAACAGACAGTGATTTAGACAGAGAGAGATCCTCTGAGTATAATATAACTGTGACCTGCACTGATGAGGGAGTGCCCTCCCTCTCCAGCAGCGTCACTCTCACCTTACAGATCTCAGACGTTAATGATAACGCACCTGTCTTTGAGAGGAGCTCATATGAGGCCTACATTGTAGAAAACAACACACCGGGTCGCTCTATATTTACAGTCAAAGCCTCAGACGCTGACTGGAACCAGAATGCCCGTGTTTCTTACATACTGGAGGACTCCTCCGTTAACGGAGTGCCAGTCTCCTCGTATGTGTCGGTTAGTGCTGATAGTGGAGTCATCCATGCAGTGCGCTCTTTTGACTACGAGCAGATCAAAGATTTCCACTTCCGCCTAAGAGCACAGGATGGAGGTTCTCCTCCACTCAGCAGCAACGTGACTGTGAAAATAATGATCCAGGACCAGAACGACAACCCCCCTCAGGTTCTGTACCCAGTCCAGACTGGTGGTTCTCTGGTGGCTGAAATGGTGCCCCGTTCAGCAGATGTGGGCTATCTGGTGACGAAAGTGGTGGCTGTTGATGTGGACTCTGGACAGAATGCCTGGCTCTCCTATAAACTGCAGAAAGCCACAGACAGGGCGCTGTTTGAAGTGGGCTTACAGAATGGAGAAATCAGAACTATCCGCCAAGTCACTGATAAAGATGCTGTCAAACAAAGACTGACTGTTATAGTGGAGGACAACGGACAGCCCTCTCGTTCAGCTACAGTCGTTGTTAACGTGGCGGTGGCGGACAGCTTCCCTGAAGTGCTGTCGGAGTTCACTGAGTTGACACACGACAAGGAGTACAATGACAACCTGACTTTTTACTTAGTCTTGGCTCTGGCTGTAGTTTCCTTCCTCTTCATCACGTGTTTAGTGGTTATTATATCAGTCAAAATCTACAGGTGGAGACAGTCTCGCATCCTGTATCACTCCAACCTGCCTGTCATTCCATATTATCCACCACGTTACTCAGACACTTTGGGCACAGGGACTCTGCCACATGTGTACAATTACGAGGTGTGCAGGACGACTGACTCCAGAAAGAGTGACTGTAAGTTCGGCAGAGCTGGTAGTCAGAACGTGCTGATAATGGACCCCAGCTCTACAGGAACGATGCAGCGCATACAGAGTGAAAAGAGCATCCTGGATGAACCAGACTCTCCTCTGGAGGTTAGAATTAATATTACATCACAAACGGCGCAATATAACTTGTTATTTTCGTTAGTCTTTTTTTCAGCACCTTGGAGAGCAACATGTATAAGTATATCATTTAGTTTACGTATTTAACATGATTTGAGGCTCGTTTTCAACTTTTGTGGGATTTGTCTTTTATTTTAGACAGTTTTTATAAAACAAAAATGTTATACACAACATTTACAATTGAGTGACTTTAAGGGTATTCACGCTTTTGTTATGTGTCATCATTTCTCCTGTAATTTTGCTTTTTGAACTCAATGGGCCGCTGTTGCCTTCTTTGTTGCAGTTGTGGTATATTTTCTGCTGAGCCGCCTCTCCTTTTCGGTGTATTAGAGAGAAACGGCAGGACCGATCGCATTGTCTTCGTTTGTCAGGCGGATATGCACAAAGGCGACGCAAATTGTAACAATTTTCCTTCCGTTCAGAGGATTGTTTTTCTTCGTATTAATTGTGATTGTCTGTCTGCCACCCAAAGGGATTTTTAGGAATCTTTCTTTTAATCTTAACGACCCACATACACAAAATGAGACGGCAAGTACAGCTGTTTATTTTACTTCTGGTTGTTTGTGATGCTTTCGGGCAGGTCAGTTACTCTGTTCCGGAGGAAATGGCGAAAGGTACCTTAGTTGGAAATATAGCTCAGGATTTAGGCTTAGATGTTAAAAGGCTAAAGCTGGGCAACGCTCGTGTTTATTCCGGTGATAGCAGAGAATACGTCGAGTTAAACGCCGAGAGAGGAGTCCTTCTAATCAGAGAGCGAATAGACAGAGAGGCGTTATGCGGTGACACGACGCCGTGCGCTGTGCATTTTCAGATTGTGTTAGAAAATCCTATGGAGTTTTACAGTGTTACAGTTGAAATAACAGATATTAACGACAATCCGCCAACTTTTGAAAAAAATGAAATTAAATTCGTCATCAGTGAATCTACCGTTGTTGAGGCTAAATTTGATTTAGAAAGAGCTGTAGATTTGGATGTGGGTACAAACACTCTCCAAAGTTATGTCCTCAAACCAAGCGATAATTTTATACTTAAATTGCACAACCAAGCTGACGGAACAAAAAATGTTGAAATGGTCTTACAAAAGCCCTTGGACAGAGAGAAAAATGATTTCATTGCGTTAGTGTTGACCGCTGTAGATGGAGGAGAGCCACAGATGTCAGGAACAATGCAGATTTTTATTTCAGTGTTAGATGCCAATGACAACGCACCCGTTTTTACGCAGCAGATATACAAAGGCACTGTATCCGAAAATGCTACAAAAGGCACAACTGTGACTTCTGTTCGTGCTTCAGATGCTGATCATGGATTGAATGGCAAAATAACATATTCAATCACAAATACTTTGGATGACGTCAGACATATGTTTGAAATAAATGATGAAAGCGGTGAAGTTAAATTGATTGGGCGGTTGGATTATGAAAAGAAAAGGCATTTTCAAATCAATGTACGGGCAAGGGATAACGGAGGACTCACTGATTCTTGCAAAGTTATTGTCGATGTCGTTGATATAAATGACAATGAACCAACGATTAAAATTATGTCCAAATCAACAATTATATCAGAGAGTGCAAAGCCCAACACAGTTGTTACAATGATTAACATTCAAGACCCAGATTCAGATGAAAATGGTAAAGTTCAGTGTTTTCTAAGTGAAAATATTCCTTTCGTGTTGAAATCCACATCTAATAATTTCTATACCTTAGTAACAGACAGTGATTTAGACAGAGAGAGAGCCTCTGAGTATAACATCACTGTGACCTGCTCTGATGAGGGAGTGCCCTCCCTCTCCAGCAGCGTCACTCTCACCTTACAGATCTCAGACATTAATGATAACGCACCTGTCTTTGAGAGGAGCTCATATGAGGCCTACATTGTAGAAAACAATACACCAAGTCTCTCTGTATTCACAGTGAAAGCCACAGACGCTGACTGGAACCAGAACGCCCGTGTTTCTTACATACTGGAGGACTCCTCCGTTAACGGAGTGCCAGTCTCCTCATATGTGTCCATTAGTGCTGATAGTGGAGTCATCCATGCAGTGCGCTCTTTTGACTACGAGCAGATCAAAGATTTCCACTTCCGCCTAAGAGCACAGGATGGAGGCTCTCCTCCACTCAGCAGCAACGTGACTGTGAAAATAATGATCCAAGACCAGAACGACAACCCCCCTCAGGTTCTGTACCCAGTCCAGACTGGTGGATCTCTGGTGGCTGAAATGGTGCCTCGTTCAGCAGATGTGGGCTATCTGGTGACTAAAGTGGTGGCTGTTGATGTGGACTCTGGACAGAATGCCTGGCTCTCCTATAAACTGCAGAAAGCCACAGACAGGGCGCTGTTTGAAGTGGGCTTACAGAATGGAGAAATCAGAACTATCCGCCAAGTCACTGATAAAGATGCTGTCAAACAAAGACTGACTGTTATAGTGGAGGACAACGGGCAGCCGTCTCGTTCAGCTACAGTCGTTGTTAACGTGGCGGTGGCGGACAGCTTCCCTGAAGTGCTGTCGGAGTTCACTGAGTTGACGCACGACAAGGAGTACAATGACAACCTGACTTTTTACTTAGTCTTGGCTCTGGCTGTGGTTTCCTTCCTCTTCATCACGTGTTTAGTGGTTATTATATCAGTCAAAATCTACAGGTGGAGACAGTCTCGCATCCTGTATCACTCCAACCTGCCTGTCATTCCATATTATCCACCACGTTACTCAGACACTTTGGGCACAGGGACTCTGCCACATGTGTACAATTACGAGGTGTGCAGGACGACTGACTCCAGAAAGAGTGACTGTAAGTTCGGCAGAGCTGGTAGTCAGAACGTGCTGATAATGGACCCCAGTTCTACAGGAACGATGCAGCGGATACAGAGTGAAAAGAGCATCCTGGATGAACCAGACTCTCCTCTGGAGGTTTGTTATTTTAGTTTCATTTCCGTAGCAAATGCAGGCCCGTTTTAATATATAACGTGGTTGTGATTCTTTTTCCGTCTTCAGTCAGAACCATGGATAGAGATTACCTTTGGAACTTATTTCATAGATTTAACCTAAGGAGATTTTCGTTTTCATTTAATTTGTTTGTTGTTGGGGTTTTTTGTTTTTTTGTTGTTGTTTTGTTTGTTTTTAATGTCCAGCCTTTATATTGTTTCTAGTTCTCGGTATTGATTGTAATTTCAGGTATACATAGTTTTATTGATGGAAACATATTATTCTCGCCTTATTCCCACTCTAGTTTCAAAACATCTTTCAGTATTTGAAAACATTCTCATTTCTATCTCAATCACCTGTTCAAAATAGGCTCGCTCATTGCTCTTTCTTATTTAATGGAGATGGATTTCCTCATTCTAAGTTTTGTTTATCATATTAAAATCAGTCCTTATACAGCAATTTCATTTCTACCTAAACATTACTCTTCAGTTTTCATGAGTAATTCTTATGTAATTTTTTACTTTGAACTCAGAGGGACGCTGTTGACCAGGATGTATCAGTTCGTCGCTGATGTGTAGTAGTACCTCCCATCATCTCCTTCTATTTTATCGAGAAGCACAGCGGAGAGATTCAATAAAAAACCGTTTGTGGGAATGTAACCGAACGCAGATACATAAACCTTGGGCTTTCTGTTACGGATTTCTGTTCAGTTAACGTGAATCGGGACAAAGGTTTTATATATGGATATTTTGATGATGGCAGGAATAACAGCGAGACGGCAAGTACTATTGTTCATTTCGGTCCTCTCCCTCAGTGCAGCTGTCGGACAGGTCAGCTACTCTATTCCTGAGGAAATGGCGAAAGGCTCTTTCGTTGGTAACATAGCTCAGGATTTAGGTTTAGACATCCAAAGACTGAAATCCGGCAGGGCTCGGGTTTTTACTCGAGACAACACAGCTTACATCGAGCTAAACAGCGAAAGGGGAATTCTCCTACTTAAAGAAAGGATAGACAGAGAGGCGCTGTGTGGACAAATGACGCCTTGCGCATTACATTTTCAGATTTTATTAGAAAATCCAATGGAATTTTATAGTGTCACTGTTGAAATCACAGATATAAATGACAATCCTCCGACTTTCATCACGAACGAGGCACATTTTAATATAAGCGAATCTGCGCTGAGTGGCACAGCATTCGTTTTAGATCGGGCGACCGATCTTGATGTGGGCGAAAATAGTTTAAAAGCATATGCTCTTAAACCAAGTGATATATTTTCTCTGAAAATAAATAATCAGGGACAGGGTAGTAAAAACGTGGAGATGGTTCTGAATGCACCGCTGGACAGAGAGAAAAATGAACACCTACGTTTGGTTCTGACGGCGGTGGATGGTGGCGAGCCGCGGATGACGGGAACGATGCAGATTCACATTAATGTTTTAGACGCTAATGACAATGCTCCCGTTTTTACACAGCCCGTTTATAAAGCATTTATAAAGGAAAATGCACCAGTCGGAACTGTTGTAGGGACAGTTACTGCAACTGATGCAGATGACGGGTCTAATGGCAGAATAACTTATTCAATTTCAGCTATGCTAGATCATGCCTATGGTATTTTTGAAATCAATAAAAGAAGCGGTGAGGTCACTTTGATTGGAAAGGTTGATTATGAGAAAACCAGAACTTTTCAGATTAATATTCGAGCGAGTGATGACGGAGGTTTAAGTGGTTCATGCAAATTAATAGCTGATGTAATAGACATGAATGACAACCGCCCCGATATTCATATCATGTCTAAATCAAATGTTATATCAGAAGATGCGAAGCCTAACACCGTTGTAACAATGATAAATGTAGAAGATGCAGATTCATCTGAAAATGGAAAAGTGCAATGCGACATCAATGACAGTAATAGTTTCTTATTGAAGTCAGTTTCAGAAAAATTCTATAGTTTGATGACAGACAGTGATTTAGACAGAGAGAGAGCCTCTGAGTATAACATCACTGTGACCTGCTCTGATGAGGGAGTGCCCTCCCTCTCCAGCAGCGTCACTCTCACCTTACAGATCTCAGACGTTAATGATAACGCACCTGTCTTTGAGAGGAGCTCATATGAGGCCTACATTGTAGAAAACAATACACCAAGTCTCTCTATATTCACAGTCAAAGCCACAGACGCTGACTGGAACCAGAATTCCCGTGTTTCTTACATACTGGAGGACTCCTCCGTTAACGGAGTGCCAGTCTCCTCATATGTGTCCGTTAGTGCTGATAGTGGAGTCATCCATGCAGTGCGCTCTTTTGACTACGAGCAGATCAAAGACTTCCACTTCCGCGTAAGAGCGCAGGATGGAGGCTCTCCTCCACTCAGCAGCAACGTGACTGTGAAAATAATGATCCAAGACCAGAACGACAACCCCCCTCAGGTTCTGTACCCAGTCCAGACTGGTGGCTCTCTGGTGGCTGAAATGGTGCCTCGTTCAGCAGATGTGGGCTATCTGGTGACTAAAGTGGTGGCTATTGATGTGGACTCTGGACAGAATGCCTGGCTCTCCTATAAACTGCAGAAAGCCACAGACAGGGCGCTGTTTGAAGTGGGCTTACAGAATGGAGAAATCAGAACTATCCGCCAAGTCACTGATAAAGATGCTGTCAAACAAAGACTGACTGTTATAGTGGAGGACAACGGGCAGCCCTCTCGTTCAGCTACAGTCGTTGTTAACGTGGCGGTGGCGGACAGCTTCCCTGAAGTGCTGTCGGAGTTCACTGAGTTGACACACGACAAGGAGTACAATGACAACCTGACTTTTTACTTAGTCTTGGCTCTGGCTGTAGTTTCCTTCCTCTTCATCACGTGTTTAGTGGTTATTATATCAGTCAAAATCTACAGGTGGAGACAGTCTCGCATCCTGTATCACTCCAACCTGCCTGTCATTCCATATTATCCACCACGTTACTCAGACACTTTGGGGACAGGGACTCTGCCACATGTGTACAATTACGAGGTGTGCAGGACGACTGACTCCAGAAAGAGTGACTGTAAGTTCGGCAGAGCTGGTAGTCAGAACGTGCTAATTATGGACCCCAGTTCTACAGGAACGATGCAGCGGATACAGAGTGAAAAGAGCATCCTGGATGAACCAGACTCTCCTCTGGAGGTTAGAATTTTCCAACCATTCAAAATTAATGTTAAGAAATTAATGCTTGACATCTTATTTTCAGCACCTCGGACAGCGACATGATCTTTTTTTCATAAAATAATTTACATTTCAAATTATTTAAATGATTATTTCATGCAATCAATACAGCTCGAGGAATTCCCTTCACACAATCTTGTAGTTCAGATATCTGAATTACTTTGAGTAGTATTTTTGAAACATAAACTCTTTGAATGCTTCCCATATACTAAATATTTAGTTTTCATGTTTAGTATATACATATGATATTTCATGTTGAACATTTAAAATGCAATGATAGTTCATGAACTCAAAGTGCCGCTGTTGCCCAGTCTGTTTCAGATTTAACGCAGACATTTGTACCTCCCATCATGGCTTTATTTTAGAGAGAGAAAGAGGGAGAAGCAGCCCTCGTCGTCTACAGTTTACTGGACACAGGACGTTGTATCTCTTCTGTATTTTGGGAATATGATTGAAAATCAGCTTTAAACTCTTCATTTGGGATAAAAAAAAAAATTCATCGCAACCATACGTGCTTGTCATCGGGATATCGTCAGAGAGAACAATGGGAGGGCAAGTACTGTTGTTTTTCTCGGTCCTCTCTCTCAGCTCGGTGCTCGGACAGGTCAGCTACTCGATTCCTGAAGAAATGTCGAAAGGCTCTCTAGTTGGAAACATGGCAAAAGATTTCGGCTTAGATGTTAGACGATTAAAATCGGGTAAAGCTCGTATTTTCTCCCCTGACACCGATGATTATATTGAGCTGAATAACGATAGAGGAGTCCTCCTCATCAAGAATAGGATCGACAGAGAGGCGCTCTGTGGGCAAACAACGCCTTGCGCTTTGCATTTTCAAATTATACTAGAAAATCCAATGGAATTTTACAGTGTGACAGTTGAAATAACAGACATTAACGATAACCCGCCGTCCTTTGAAAAGAATGACGTCAAATTTAAAATTAGCGAATCCGCCCTCCGTGGGGCTAAATTCATTTTAGATCGTGCTGTCGACCCTGATGTAGGCTTAAATGGACTGCAAACCTATAAACTTGAACCGTCAGAGAATTTTGTGGTTAAATTGCATGACCAAGCAGATGAGACAAAAAACGTTGAAATGATCTTAGACAAACCTCTTGACAGGGAAAAACATGAATATTTGTCTCTGATACTGACGGCGCTGGATGGGGGAGAGCCGCAGATGACAGGAACAATGCAGATTCTAATCACTGTTTTAGACGCTAATGACAATTCTCCTGTCTTTACGCAGCCAATTTATAAAGCTTCGATAAGAGAAAATTCGGCAGTCGGAACTACTGTAATGAGAGTTACAGCAACAGATGCGGATCATGGATCTAACGGTAGAATAACTTATTCAATTTCCAGTATATTAGACAATGCCCGTGGTTTATTTGAAGTAAACGGTGAAAGTGGTGAAATTAGGCTTATAGGAAATGTTGACTATGAAAAAGCTCGAACATTTCAGATAAACATTCGTGCAAGTGATGACGGAGGACTAGTTGACTCGTGTAAAGTGAAGATTGACGTGATTGATATGAATGACAATAAACCTGATATTCATATCATGTCTAAATCGAATGTAATAACAGAAGACGCAAAGCCCGGTACTACGGTCACAATGATTCATGCTAAGGATGCAGATTCAGGTGAAAATGGAAAGGTCCAGTGCACAATGAATGAAAATATTCCTTTTGTGATGAAGTCTACAACCAGTGATTTCTATAGTTTGATGACAGACAGTGATTTAGACAGAGAGAGAGCCTCTGACTATAACATCACTGTGACCTGCTCTGATGAGGGAGTGCCCTCCCTCTCCAGCAGCGTCACTCTCACCTTACAGATCTCAGACGTTAATGATAACGCACCTGTCTTTGAGAGGAGCTCATATGAGGCCTACATTGTAGAAAACAACACACCGGGTCTCTCTATATTTACAGTCAAAGCCTCGGACGTTGACTGGAACCAGAATTCCCGTGTTTCTTACATACTAGAGGACTCCTCCGTTAACGGAGTGCCAGTCTCCTCATATGTGTCGGTTAGTGCTGATAGTGGAGTCATCCATGCAGTGCGCTCTTTTGACTACGAGCAGATCAAAGACTTCCACTTCCGCGTAAGAGCGCAGGATGGAGGCTCTCCTCCACTCAGCAGCAACGTGACTGTGAAAATAATGATCCAAGACCAGAACGACAACCCCCCTCAGGTTCTGTACCCAGTCCACACTGGTGGCTCTCTGGTGGCTGAAATGGTGCCTCGTTCAGCAGATGTGGGCTATCTGGTGACTAAAGTGGTGGCTGTTGATGTGGACTCTGGACAGAACGCCTGGCTCTCCTATAAACTGCAGAAAGCCACAGACAGGGCGCTGTTTGAAGTGGGCTTACAGAATGGAGAAATCAGAACTATCCGCCAAGTCACCGATAAAGACGCTGTCAAGCAAAGACTGACTGTTATAGTGGAGGACAACGGACAGCCCTCTCGTTCAGCTACAGTCATTGTTAACGTGGCGGTGGCGGACAGCTTCCCTGAAGTGCTGTCGGAGTTCACTGAGTTGACACACGACAAGGAGTACAATGACAACCTGACTTTTTACTTAGTCTTGGCTCTGGCTGTAGTTTCCTTCCTCTTCATCACGTGTTTAGTGGTTATTGTATCAGTCAAAATCTACAGGTGGAGACAGTCTCGCATCCTGTATCACTCCAACCTGCCTGTCATTCCATATTATCCACCACGTTACTCAGACACTTTGGGCACAGGGACTCTGCCACATGTGTACAATTACGAGGTGTGCAGGACGACTGACTCCAGAAAGAGTGACTGTAAGTTCGGCAGAGCTGGTAGTCAGAACGTGCTGATAATGGACCCCAGTTCTACAGGAACGATGCAGCGGATACAGAGTGAAAAGAGCATACTGGATGAACCAGACTCTCCTCTGGAGGTTAGAATTATTATTACAATACTTTATATAATGTCCAGTACCTTGGACAGAGACACAACATCCGTCTATCTATCTATCTATCTATCTATCTATCTATCTATCTATCTATCTATCTATCTATCTATCTATCTATCTATCTATCTATCTATCTATCTATCTATCTATCTATCTATCTATCTATCTATCTATCTCTGCATTTCCCTTTTATGTCCCTAAGTGCCGCTGTTGGTTAGTATCTGTAGAATCAGAGCTTTTTTTCTAGTCGAGGTCCTCCCTCGCCATTCTGTTGCTTCATTCGGAGCTAGACTGACAAACCACACACCCCATACTCAGTTGTTAACTTGTGACCAAATATTTGGTCCGTTTTCCCACCGTGTTTTTTTTTCTCTTTGCCTCATTCAGATATTGTGAACAATTTCGTCACTATGGGTGTTTTTTGTTATTTCGCCGAAAAGAAAATTGTTTCATTGTTGCCGCTGCTTGTCTGCATCTGCGTCGCAGAAATGGCTGTCGGTCAGGTCCGTTATTCTATACCAGAGGAGATGGCGACGGGCTCTGTTGTCGGGAATATAATTCAAGATCTAGGTTTGGATATTAAGCGATTGAAATCTGGGCGTGCTAGGATATTTACCGAGGACGACAGTGAGTACATTGGTCTGAACTCAGAAAAAGGGACTTTAGTAGTGGCTAAAAGGATAGACAGGGAAGAATTATGCAAGCAAGTGTCTCCGTGCTCTCTTCATTTCCAAATAATCCTTGAAAATCCAATGGAGCTACACAGAATCGATGTAGAGATTTTAGATATCAATGACAACGCTCCGTATTTTTCCAAGAAGGAATACAATTTCCAGGTTATTGAATCTGCCTCACCGGGGGCTCGTTATTCCTTAGAGAGTGCCAGTGACCCCGATGTAGCAATGAACACCATTCAAACGTACAAACTCAACCCTTCAGATAATTTCAAACTGAACGTTGTATCTCTTCCCGATGGTACAAAATATATTGAAATGGTTCTTCACACATCGCTTGATAGAGAAAAACAAGAAGAGCATAAATTAACTCTGACAGCATTTGATGGAGGTAATCCTCAGAAATCGGGTTCAGTCAAAATAAACGTCATTGTTCTGGATGCTAACGACAATGCGCCAGTATTCAGCCAGTCCGTTTACAGGGTTACCGTTCCTGAAAACGCACCAAAGGGCGCCGTTATTTTAAGAGTCAGTGCCTCTGATAATGATAAGGGAACAAATGAAGAGATAACATTTTCGTTCTCACAGCATACCAGCAGTGCATCTTCCCTGTTTATTATAGATCCCCACAGCGGAGAAATAAGTGTAACTGGTGTTTTAGATTATGAAAAAGCTAAACATTATGAAATAAACATTGAAGCCACGGACAAAGGGGGGCTTACAGACACAAGCAAGGTGCTAATTGAAGTGACCGACCTAAATGATAATGCCCCTATAATTAGCATCATTTCCCTCTCCAATGCAATACCAGAAGATTCCCCTCTAAATACCGTCATAGCAATGATCAATATCAAAGATTTAGACTCAGGTAAAAATAGTCATGTTAGGTGTTATATTAGCCAAGATTTGCCTTTCAAAATCAAGTCCTCCGCACCTAATTTCTATAGTCTGATATCTGACGATATTTTGGATCGTGAAACAGTACCAGAATATAATATAACTATTACAGCAGTAGATGAGGGTTACCCGCCTTTTTCCACAAACAAGAGTATTAATTTAAGAATATCGGACGTAAATGACCACGCACCAACGTTCCCGCAACAGTTTTTGACCGCTTTCGTCAATGAAAATAATTCACCTGGTATGTCACTCCTCACCGTCAAAGCCAGCGACATGGACTATGGAAGCAATGCGCGCATTTCGTATTTTCTTGAGGATACTCAGCTGAATGGGATGTCAGCTTCTGCTTATTTTTCAGTGAATGTAGAGCGGGGGGAGATAGTTGCTGTGCGCTCCTTCGACTATGAGCAAACAAAAGAGTTCCATATTCGCGTAAAAGCGCAGGATGGAGGTTCTCCTCCACTCAGCAGCAACGTGACTGTGAAAATAATGATCCAGGACCAAAACGACAACCCCCCTCAGGTTCTGTACCCAGTCCAGACAGGTGGTTCCCTGGTGGCTGAAATGGTGCCTCGTTCAGCAGATGTGGGCTATCTGGTGACGAAAGTGGTGGCTGTTGATGTGGACTCTGGACAGAACGCCTGGCTCTCCTATAAACTGCAGAAAGCCACAGACAGGGCGCTGTTTGAAGTGGGCTTACAGAATGGAGAAATCAGAACTATCCGCCAAGTCACTGATAAAGATGCTGTCAAGCAAAGACTGACTGTTATAGTGGAGGACAACGGGCAGCCCTCTCGTTCTGCTACAGTCGTTGTTAACGTGGCGGTGGCGGACAGCTTCCCTGAAGTGTTTTCGGAGTTCACTGAGTTGACACACGACAAGGAGTACAATGACAATCTGACTTTTTACTTAGTCTTGGCTCTGGCTGTAGTTTCTTTCCTCTTCATCACGTGTTTGGTGGTTATTATATCAGTCAGAATCTACAGGTGGAGACGCGAGAGGTTGTTTTATAAATCCAGTGGGAATCTTCCTGTTATTCCATATTATCCTCCCCTTTACGCAGACGTAAGCGGCACCGGTACGCTGAAGCAGGGGTTCAGTTATGAGGTCTATGGTACTACTGACTCTCGAATGAGTGATGTGAAGAACTCCCGACCCTTCAGCCAAAGCACTATGAGTATTGACCAAAGTGCTACCAGGACAGTTCAAAGGCATAAAACTGAGTCAGAGAATATACCCACGGAGGTGAGATCATAAATTCCTGAAAATCTATATTCCCACACACACACACACACACACACACACACACACACACATATATATATATGTATATATACACACACACACACACATTAGTTAAGCCACTGATCAGTCATTATTTTTATTATCTCATACTGTATTTATATCATCAAGTCTACTCAGTTTCAGTCCTTACTGTTCCAAAAGTAGTCAGCAGGTATCTATCTAAGTTAAGATTATAGACAGTTGTTCAGGGGTATAAAAATTTAAAAATGCAATAGGATGGTTCAGAAAATGTGAATTTAAAACTATACTGAATAAATTAGTTCATTAGTTCCCACCACAACTTACTATTTAGATATGCTTAACGGTGGATTTTTTTCTTTTCTTTTTTTTCTTGACTAGTATAGTCTACAAGCCTAAACAGATACTTTTCAGTTGTTTTGAAAATGAATCAATATTTTTTGTTACTGCACATTCTCTTATGCTGATTCATGCTCGGTACAAAGGGTATACTTTTGTCTTTGCTTCATGACACTACAGTCATCTTATTGAATTAGTATTTCCATCTTGTTTTCATTGTTTCTTTATCATATTAATTATTTGTTAAATTTGTCATATAGTAGTGCTGGCAAATGTTTGCCTCATCTTGCAGTGAAACTTGATGTTATGTGCTGACGAAACACATAACAATGTGCTTTCCATGTTGAGACCTCTTACTCTGAAAAATGCAAAAAGGAGTTATAATGTGCTGTATGGCTATCAGAGATAGTCTTCTTACTATCTTGCCATAGTAAAATAAAAACAATTCAGGGCTTCATCCCTGCTAAAGCTTTGCTACAGATTGCTCTCACAGAGAAAAACACAACCATGCAGTGGACTACTTTTCAGTGACCTAGTTCCCTTCATAACAGTTTACAGCCGTGGGTTTTGGGCTACACATGTTACAGCAGTAGTTGTGATTGCAATACAAAAGCCAGGGTGGAATTCCTCTTGAATATAACAAAGTTAGTTCATTCAATTCAATAAATATGATCAAAGAAGGATACAGTGTTTTGGGGTTTAACTGTTTAAAATGTACTGCAGGTGTAAAGGGAACAGTCACAATTTATCCTAAGGAGGTTGAGAGGAGATGGAGAGAAAGAGAGAGGCAGGAGGGGGAAGGGAAGAAGCACGTGGTAACCGGCAGTCTCATCATCCTCTGTGCAGCATTTGTGTTTGTGAAGCACAGCAGCCATTTTGGTCTGCAGCCCTCTTTGTCTGCTGTAAAAAGGTGAAAATAGAAAACTGAAACTATTATGTCAGGCAACATTTAAGTGCACTGTAAGTAACACAGACAGAGAGACTGAAGTATGTTTTGATCAAAAATAAATAGAAAACCAGCAAAACCATAAAGCTAGAGCTAAATGTTGTATAACAAACAACTAGAGGCTGAATCTGACTGAACAACAAATGCAGTTACACAGGACAACTGAACTAAATTATATTGAAATCTAATTAATCTGTAATTAATTATTCAGTATCTTGTGAGCATTACATAGCAACTGAGTGGATTTTCTTCTTTCCACATGATCCTCTGTAAGTTTTTTTTTTTTAATATGAAAGCTCTGTGCTGTTTTGGCATAAATAACCCTGTTATTATTGCAGCGTCTGTCATGAGAAAAATAAGAATTGCCTTTTCTTTTTTCCACATTTGGTGAAAATTAGACTTCACTTTAGATGTAGGGTCCATAGCGCGTCTTTTAAATATTATGGTTATTGCATGAGTGATGACTTACTATTGGCATAACGTAATTAAAGATAATCCTTCAGCAGTTTTGTTTGTTTCATGTTCATTTATATATACTTATATCTTGAGGTCAGGGTTTGTGCATATAAAAATCCAAGTTCAAAAATCTCAAACCATGAGGTTAATTGTGTTAACCCACATACCCTCTGGAAGCAGTCTGCCATTATTATACGCCTACATCTGTGTCTGCTTTACCTGTTTTTAACTGTCTTTACTCCATTATGTCTTTCCTGTTTATGCTGGTGGCAATTTTTACGGAGTGCCATAAATTCTTTTGTCTCCTTAGGGGTCAAAGCTCACAGAAATGTCTTTGCAACCACTTAAATCATTCAACGAGTTTTATACCATTTACTAAATCCGTATGTTCTTTTATCCTTCTCCTTTTTAAGATCCCTCCCTTGAAGCTGCCATCAGCCATTTTAGAACCTTCAAACCAACACAAACCTTTGGTTATTACTTTGTTAAACTTCCTACTAGCCACAAAACTTTAATCACATGCAGAAGCTCTTGGTTCCCACAGATCTAAGCTGTTTCTAAGTGTCCTGACTTCCTTGCCAGGCTGTCTGGTGAGCAGCTGTGTGCTCATGTTTATGCCTCTGGGGGCTATCAACACATTGTGTGTTGTCTTTGAAGATGAGGATGTATATATGTAAGTCCCCTGTTGTATTTCTTTTACAGTATTGGCCAGATAGCTGAGTTATTGGGGACTTATAAGTATGTCATAATATCCTTTGGGCAGACAGTGTAATATATTGAACATGATACTAACAGGGAAAAGATAAAAGCTACATATCTCTCAAAAATAATGCTCTCAAACCCAGTGTGCTCTGTCCCTGTGGGAGAGTTCATTTATTGCTTCGTGGAAGTATACACCTTTAAAATTTGCAGTATATGGCTGAGAAATTGGAGAAAATACATTAAAAAGCAAGCACACATAAAGTGTACATGTATTTCTTTTAACCATTCAAATTTAATTATTAACTTAAGTTAAAGTGGTGTGAAATTGTAGCTGGACGCCACTCTTTATCAGTTATTCTGTCTACAGCACTCTTTCATTTTCCTCCTGAGCTCGTTTTCTGCATCCCTCCCCTCCCCCTCTCCAGCTGCACCACTCTGCTGCAGAGAGAGGAAAAAAAGACACACAGAGAAAGGGAGAGGAAGATTGCTCAATGTAGGACATTTTGTCCAGTCTATAAAAAGGAATAACAAACCATTGAGTGTCTTTTCATCTCTGTGTTTGGCTGCTATGTTTGTGACAAGAAGAAAAATTTCTTTTGTCCCACTTTTCTGCCAGTTGCCAAGAGATTTGTTTGTACCCAGCAGTCTATAGATGTCTGCTTTATCTGAACATGTTATGAGTGTGAATGTGCACGTGTGTGAGAGCATCATTTCCCATCTCCTCTTCTGCTGGCTATTCATCCTCCATATTGTTTTTTCTAGCTCCTTTTTTTGCCATCCCTGTTAGGCTGCAGGAAGCAGGGTGGGATGCAAGCAAAGGAGGTGGGATGTGTTACCATAGCAACAAGCTGACTCACGGGCAGGACTGTACCATTTTTTATGATGCCACAGGGGTTCAGCAGCAGATGTACCCTCTGGTACTTACTGGCTTTTTAGATTTGTGGCTAGAATGAGGAAAGGAAACCCCCCTGTTATGGGAAAATAGGTGCAGCATCCTCAAACCTTGGGTGGCTAATGATGGAGAAAGGGGAGGGAGATTGGGCTTTCATGGCTGTTTGTGATATTTTTTTCTAATCTGTGCTACCCTGTGTGTTTTCTCACAACCCGTTTCAGCAAAATGTTGTCTCTGATGACTGTAATTCAACTGTGAATGACCCACTGAATGACCTGATTTCTGTTTAATTTTTTTGTATGGCTTTTTAAAAGGAACAACAGCATTTTGGTGTCCTTTTGTCATTTCTTTGTGCACTGGCTAAGCTGTTTTGTGTTTCTAAGCAACACTGATCATGTATTACTTCCTGAAATGTGTTCATATGCATAAATGGCAAGGTTATATAATGTACAGTTTAATGTATAATCCCAGTGTAATGAAAAGCAGTTGATGCTTTGCTTTGTCTTAGAAGCTCAGAGCTCCCCCGCTAAGATACTCATCACACATGTCAGATGTGACAAACATGGGGCACAGTGCAAAGAATCTCATTAATATGGCATGGATTTAGCTCGCCATCGCCTTGAGGCCCTCTGCTGTTGTTATGGGGGTAGTGGCAGTTTTTCCACCAGTGCAGTGGTGTGATTTGATTCCTTTGACCTATTATCCCTCAGTAATGATCACACTGGTGTTCCTATTTGGGCTAAAATGGTTGTTGTAGTATCCAAGCATGTATGTGCTTCTGTTTAAAGAGGTTAGCTGATTGTTTTGCCTGTAAATTGTTTCATGAATACTGATCAAAATGGATATTTTAGCTAAAACTGCTTGTGACAATGGTCTGTTTACTGTTATTACATATCCAACAGAGGTTATTTTTAGGTTATATCACCTGATTTATTTTCTGTTTTTTACAATAGTATCATCTGTTTTGGTTTTGATTTTTGTTAAACTAACAATATAGATATACTTTAAGATTGTATCTGTAAATATCCCTTCTCTCTCCTTCACTCTCATACTCACATTGGATCTTTTTATTAATACATACTTCAGACTCTGAGTATTAGATTGATACTCAATTGTTCCAGTTTTTTATCATTTAAGGCCACAGCCTCCTTAATGTTTGATACTGTTTGAAAATACGGCACTTATTTTTATACGTTTTTAAGATGGTATGAGGAAAACTTGTATCATGCTTTGTATTTCTTTTCTTTTTTCTGTCTTTTGATGTTTGATACAGTACATTGTGATGAGCATTTAATCATATCATTACTTCCCATGTAGAAATTTAATAGTTTGTGCACACACAGTGCAGATAACACAGTCTATCTGAATATTCACTGCACATCATTATAACACCAGTTTATAGTTAGTTAGTACTATTAGTACTTTATGACTCACCACACAATCTTTTCACCCTGTTTTTTGTTTGTTTGTTTGTTTGTTTTTTGTAATGGTAAGTATGCTGGTTACCGTTCTTCCCACAGCCAGACTCTGGATAAAGACACCAGTCTAACTGATATCTTGTCTCTCTTGTTTTTCTCTTTCATGTTTTCTTTCCACTCATTGCTCTGCGCTGTTCCTGTTTCCTACCTCAATCCTGTCAAATCATGACTCACCAAATAAGGTAAGAAATATTTTTTATTCTTCTTGTACACTATTGCCATCAAAGACTTACATCAGTGCAAATTCTTCTGATTAAACAAGCAGGACAGAGTACTGATGCACTCACACAAGCACATCTTTTCAATCACATACAAAAACAGACTTTAAACACAAAATGGAACAATAACTTATTTTGCTGCAGTGTCCAAACACCACATAAGAAGATAATCATTCTTTGTTTGTTTGTTTTTGTTTTTACAAGCAACACATCTATTTGCATACCTCACAAAACATTTACCTCCACTGATTCAATCAGGCATCCATGGATGTGGCTTTTGTGACATCTGAGCACGTGTGACGGTGTGACTGGTTTATCGCTTAAGTAGGTTATCAATAAAACATAATTTGATTGTTGACTGGGGGCAAACACTTAATTACATTAATGCGCTCATAATTTAAGATCTCACTGTAGATTAGTAAGCCATCAGCTCCGTTATAGATTTTAAAGGCCTCAAAGTGTTTTACATTTAAATAGGATATTTTTGTAAGCTCAGTACCTCTCACTGCAAACAAGTTCATTTGGTTTAAGGAATGTATTAGCAGGGAAGACCAGCTGCTACAGAACTCATGCCAGAATGAAGGTGCACGGATTATGCTGTCCAGTACCAAGAACTTTAGTCACTGGATTGATACTCTGGACCATCAACCACTATATAAATAAGAAACCATTACATCATAGTGATTAAATAGGATATTGGAATCCAAATGATGAAGTACAGCTCAAGTAATAGGACAATAACCTACTAATGATGGTAGGCAATGTCTGTCTGTTTAGAATGATCAATTATCACTAGCTTGTTTTCAGTATTCTATTACCGGAAATTCACTCAAACTTAGAAGATATAAAAATAAAGATCAATAAACTGTTCTGCTGATTCAGCGCCTGGAGTGGGTGTATTGGATTTTATTTCATGAGGTGTCCTGTTTATGTTGCATTACACAGATAGGTATGGCTTTTATCAAGCCCCTCTTCTGATATAGAAGAGGGTCCAAAGTAACAGAAATATGCCACAGGGTCACAAACTGTTCCCGCCAAAAGGACTATAAAGTTGTCACAACACCTGCCTACAAATAATTAAAGGTGCTGCTTTACAGAAATGGTATTTACGTGACTTAATGCATTAAAAAGCATTCATTTGTTCATGTGGGGTCACATGATCTATCAGAGGGGCATGAATTAATAATATTCTGACATATGTCTAAATGTCAGAACAATGCACTGATCAATACAACATGTAAAGGATTTTAGTCATGATTTCTAAATATTAATCATGTTCAAGTCTTCTTTGTTGTCAAATCTGCAGTTGATGGAATGAATAAAAACAATTCAGCAGCAAATTTGTGCATTTATTAGAAATCTAGTTAATGCAATCGTGATTAACAAAGGATGAATAAAAATAAAATGGTGTTTTAAGAGTGATTATTAAAAAATGGAAAATGGTCTCAGAAACCTGAATATACTGGGCTTTAATGGAATGTGTCTGCAACTCTAAGTATAGAGAAGTTCTGCAATAAGTATAAAAACATACAGTATCATGTTTTGACATAAGGATAAGTGCCTTGGAAGATTCCACAGATGTATATTATTCACATTTGGTGATTTTTACTTTTTAAAAGTGTAAAGAAATGTTCATATATGTACATCTGAAACTACTATTGAAAATGAAATATAGTGAACTCCAACAAACAAACAAAAAACAAAACTTTGCATTAAAAACATTTAAGTTATCAAATAAAAATAAAAACTACACTTCTGAAATAAAACTTTTATATCTTTATTGCTTAACAAACAACTGAGCAGATGTCAATTTTTTTTTCTTCTTGTTAAGTTTTTTGTTAAATTTGTCATTACAGTCCGAGATGCATGTGCTTTTTTAAGACTTTGTACATCTGCATGCCAGTGAGTCAACTGCCTTCAAAAAGTGTTGTATTTTATTTGTAATAGTTGTTCTGAATAGCTTAAATCACACCTCTGTTAAATACCCTCCATATTATTATACTTCAGAAGACTAAAACTAAGAATGAAGCTACTGAAAACTAAGCTTAAATCTAACATTTTAAATCAGTAAACAGTAAACTGAAAGGAGAAACTTTGGAAACTAACGTAAAATAAATGGAATTGAAAACTTGAACGTTCTTTCATTAAGCTACAATTAGTTAATGTAGATTCATAGTAGTAGGTATAGTACTACTGTCATTAGTCTTTCACTGGTATTATTTAATGAAACCTGAGGTAATATTTCCATATTTTATATAGTGACTATATAGGAGAGTATCCAGCTTCCCATCCTGTGTGTAATGTAGAAACTGATCCATTGATCAGCATTAGATGTGTACTGTGTGCTGGACAGTGAACACATGGAATATGGGGATTTTTAAGAGTGATTTCATTTGCAGAACTTTGCTTCCAGTTGTGAAAATCACAATTTCACTTTGAATAAATTCCTTGATCTTTGCAGATTTAATTCAATAACTTTAATTTACTAGCAGCTAAATATCAACCACAGTAATTTAACTTTTGTTGAACAAGAACTGGTTTCAGAATTTTTAAGTTATCTTATGTCTCCGAGCCTTGGTTTTGCCCCATGACTAAATACTGTAATATTAATATAACATTTAATACTATATGTGGCCAGATATTTTTTAAATAAACGTCTAACCATACATTTTTAAACTTTTTTTTTTTACTGTTCTTTCACCTTTTATGTTTACGTTTATGTTTACGTTTATTTATTTATATATCACATTTTATTACAACAGTAGTGTTAGCCAAAGTGCTGTACAAAGATACAAATTACACAGTAAAATGACTTAAAATACCAAGTGACTAGTATCAAATAACATCAATGCCAAATAACAAATAGCCAAAAAACACACACACATGTAGATAACGTGTGCTGTAAACACACATTATCGACATGTGTGTTTATGGCAGTAAAATTTCATGGGTTGTGCTTGTGACGCAGTCAAGTCCTGTGTATTTTTGTGTACAGCTGAAAAAAATATCGAGTAGGCTGAGGTTTTATTTTCCAGGCCCGTCTTCAGTGGGAGCCTTGTAAGTTGGCTGTCTCTTCAGCAGCATGCAGCAGCAGCAGTTGGCCGCCTGTGTGGCGCTGTCCACACTGCTGGTGCTGAAAATAGCTCCAAAGAGCTCCCCCTCCTCCTCCTTCTCTCTCACACTGACTCTCTACATCTCCCTCTGTCGCCCACTTCTTATTAGAGAACATGACTACTTCCAATACTACAGCTTTACTCTTTCTTGTTTTTCGTATCGTACTGTAGGTATTTTTAATTGATGTGTTTGCAGTTTTTGTTAATTAATGTCGGCGTTTTGTACAATATTTAATATTGAGGGTTGTATTTTAAGCGCATAATGGCTATTTTCAGTAAAGGGATGGTGCACATAGATAGGGATGTCTATAAAAATCTCTAAAATTATTTGTGAATAGTTTTAAGTGTAGTATGAGTGTAGCATGATGCTCGCTCTCTATTAGTGTGTGTGTGAGAGAGAGAGAGGATCAGGCTGTGTTCATGTGGAGAGACAGAGAGAGAGAGAGAGAGAGAGCGGCTTCCTACGTCATCAACGCTCCCCTCCCCTCGCACTTGCTCTACCGACCTCCATACGGGTATTTTACGTTGGCTGCCGTCAGAATTATTTCTCTGAGGCGTGAGTTACTGTCTGCAGGCTGCACTGGCTTGCTCTGGCCACAGGAAGGCAACGAAGAGCCTTGTCTGCCACAAAAGCTAGTGCATGCAGGCAGGTACATACAGGCAAGATGATTAACAAGAGTAAGATACATGTATCAATGGATTAATGCAAATGATTATATTAATAATTTTGAAGTGATCACTCACTGAGTAGCTCCGATGACGCTATACATATTCATCTATCAGCTATTAATAATAGCATAAAAAGATATAAATATAATCACTGGATTATGTAGAATTATATTTATAGCCCCCAAAAACATTTTTAAGATGACTGCAGATGCTGGATATACGGTTTCATTCATAGTAACTAACGATGTTTGATAATGTGTTTAATAATGGGAAATTCGATTATTTTTTGTGGCTCTTGCTTTTGCGTCACTCCTTTGAAGATGTTCAGTGATGCCATGATTGGTGGAAATAGCTGTACTGCTCCCACCAATGAAATCCCGAGCTGTACAAAGAGATCTACTCCGTCTCACCGAGTAGCATCACCCTCTTAACCGTTACAATGTTCTGCACTGGAGGGGGAGGATGCATATCCAGACACAAAGCATGACTTTCACTGTTATGTTTGAGGACGCATCTACCTTGGATTATAAACCTTCTATACTTAATCGGTCGAAAAGTTGGGACTGGAGTGAAAAGATATGGGATATACTGAACGTGAAATGATGTGGAACAGATTACCGACATGGCAGGTGTTTTTGTGGTGGCATCATTTCTTTCTTTTGTGGACTACAATAGACGGACAGACTCGCTACAGCATACCAGAAGAACTAAAACAGGGCTCTGTGGTAGGAAATATAGCCAAAGATTTGGGTTTGGTTGTGTCTGAACTGCATAGGCGTAAATTGCGGTTAACCTCGGAAGCTGGTAAGCAGTATTTTAGTGTGGACTTGGGGAAAGGAGAACTGGTGGTCACCGATAGAATAGATAGGGAGGAAATGTGTGGGCAAAAACCATCGTGTTTATTGCCTCTGGAACTAGTTATTGATAACCCTCTACAGCTGCACAGAGTCGAAATTGAAATACAGGACACCAATGATAATTCTCCTAGTTTTCTTACAAAAGAAAAGGTGGTAAAAATTGCAGAGCTGGTAAATCCAGGTGCGCGATTTCCTTTAGAAAGTGCGCAGGATCCCGATGTCGGCGTTAATTCTGTGCGTTCTTACATGCTAACCAAAAACGACAATTTCAAAGTGACTGTTAAAAATCACAAGGACGGAAGGAAGATCCCTGAATTAGTGCTTGAAAAACCTCTTGATCGAGAAAAGATGCCTGTACATAATCTCATCCTCACCGCTGTAGATGGTGGAGATCCGGTGCGTTCAGGGACATCTGAAATTACAGTTATAGTACTTGACATCAATGACAATGCGCCCCAGTTTGAAAAACAAGTGTATGAGACTAATGTTAGTGAGAAAGCAACACCCGGGACTGAAATACTGCACGTTAAGGCCACGGATGCAGACGAAGGAGTAAATGGAGAAATCGAATATTTTTTTGCAGAACAAACATCGGATTTGATTTTATCGTTATTTGCC
The DNA here is from genome assembly GCF_051167445.1 of Perissodus microlepis. Lineage (NCBI taxonomy): Eukaryota > Metazoa > Chordata > Actinopteri > Cichliformes > Cichlidae > Perissodus > Perissodus microlepis. Next base: position 12,109,831 of record NC_140462.1, read on the forward strand.
ATTGAATCTTCTACTGGAACTATAGTTGTTAGAGGAAATTTAGACCATGAAACAAACTCTTTACATAGATTTGATATTACTGCCAAAGACAAAGGAAATCCTCAGATGGATGGGCACTGTGGGATCGAAATTAAAATACTTGACATTAACGACAATAATCCTGAAATCATTGTTACATCTTTAACATCGCCTGTTCCAGAAGACTCTGCAGTCGGGACAGTTATTGCATTAATAAGTGCAAAAGACCCAGATTCTGGTGACAATGGCAAAGTTTTACTGACCTTATCCCCCAAATCTCCCTTTAAGTTAAACCCTTCCGTTTCTAACCATTATTCATTAGTGACAAATGGGCGACTTGACCGTGAAAAAAACGCCCAATATAGAGTTAAAATAAGTGCTTCTGACTCAGGGAAGCCCGCATTAACAAGTGAAAAAATAATACTCGTTGAATTGTCAGATGTAAATGACAACCCACCAATTTTCTCCAAGCCCTCTTATCTCATTTATGTAAAAGAAAACCATCCTCCTGGGAAAATCTTGTGCTCTGTGTCCGCAACTGATCCTGATGCCGGTGAAAACGCAAAGGTCTCTTACTCTATACTGGACTCTAAAGTGCAGGACGTTTCTGTCTCATCGTATGTTTACATTAACTCAGATAACGGCAGCATCTACAGCATGCACTCGTTTGACTATGAGAAACTGAAGGTGTTTCAGATTCAGGTCCAGGCAAAGGATCAGGGCTCTCCGTCTCTCAGCAGCAACGCCACTGTCCATGTTTTTATCCTGGACCAGAACGACAATGCCCCCGCTGTTATTTACCCCTCCTCCGCTGCAATGGGCTCCCTCTCTCATCAGAGGATGCCTCGCTCCGCGAAAACGGGTCACCTGGTTACCAAGGTGACAGCCGTGGACGCTGACTCGGGCCATAACGCCTGGATCTCCTACAGACTGGCGGAGGCCACAGACGCCTCTCTCTTCACTGTCAATCTGTACACAGGGGAGGTGAGGACTAAACGCGCTGTGTCCGAGCAGGACGACTCCTCTCAGAGGCTGCTTATAGAGATCAAGGACGACGGGGAACCGATCCAGTCCTCCACACTCACGGTGTCCATCATACTGGAGGACGGCCTCCATGAGCCCATCTCAGACCTCCGACATAAAGTGGCCGAGCCCAGCAAGAAAACTGGGAGAATCACCCTTTATTTGATTCTCTCTCTGGCCTCGGTGTCCGTGCTGTCTCTGGTCACTTTCCTCATCTTAGCGGTTAAATGCATCAGGAACAGCAGGAGCAGCAGCACGTGCTGCATGAGACGGACCGACTCTGATGATTACAAGAACCCCAACAGAAACCTGCAGATTCAGCTCAACACTGATGGACCTATAAAGTACGTGGAGGTTCTTGGAGGAGACATGCTGTCTCAGAGTCAGTCCTTCAGGTCCTGTATGTCTCCAATGTCCGAGTACAGCGATTTCACTCTGATTAAACCCAGCAGCACCACAGACTTTAAGGAGGTGATCAGTGTCCTGGATGCTTCTTTACCCGACAGCACCTGGACCTTTGAGAGCCAGCAGGTGAGCATAGAATACTAAAAGAAGTGATAAGTAAAAATTTGAAAGATCACTGAATTTAAGTTACGTTTTGAATGAGTAAATAGCTTCTTGTAAACTTATAGACTGTACCAAATATTGTAGATAACCAACGGTGATTTGTTTTTTCAGTCTACTGGCAACATTAGATGTAGGCTATGAGTTCTTTTGAGCAGAATATAGATAATTCAAATCTAATATTCGTGGTTAGAGTAAAGTCTTTCAATAAACCCTAAACAGTGCACAAAGGCTCTTCCAAATTGTTCCTCACCGTGAAGGTGGACAGCGACGCTTATTGGAATGCATGCCCTGTTTGAAACACAAATACATTTTACACGTGGCACATGCAGACATGCAGTTAAATGGGATGCCCATTAATTACACATCTTCCACTAAATTTCGTTGACTTGATTAATTGATAATGGAATAGTAGAAAAGCAACGGTGATTTTTTTTCAATCTACTGGCAATGTTAGATGTAGGCTCAGAGTTCTTTTGAGCACAAATATAGATAACAAAACGCAAGCGAGCAGATAACAATATATTTTAAGGTTTCCATATTTAAATGACACACTGTGATGTTTTATTCCCATCTATTATTCGTGGTTAAAGTCTTTCAGTAAACCTGGAACAGTGCACAAAGGCACTTCCAAATAGTTCAGCACCACGAAGGCGGACAGCGACGCTTATTGGAATGCATGCTCTGTTTAAAAAAAAAAAGAATGCAGTTAAATGGGATGTCTATCAAATAAATGTCTTTCTCTAAATTATTTTATGGGATTAATTAATTAGGTTATTGTGGGGGAAATGTTATTCTTATAAGACTGGCTTTGTTTTTTCATTCTTACATTCAGTCATTCATTCATTTCGCATGTTTGCTTTACATTACGTAAAGTCCAGTAATTCGTGATTACTGCCTGTGATCAAAGTGAATCCACAGAGAGAGAGAACAGATGCTGTGACTTGAAGAGTGTCGATCGGTTTCCTTCTTATTGGATGACAGAGGTGGATGATGCGCACCAATAGGATTCAGAACTGTACAAAGCAATCTAGTCCCTGCCCCCATTCATTCTCGGTACTCGAACACTTACAATGAAGAGAGGCAGAGGACCGAAGGAGCAATGCGCTCATTTTTTATAATGTTACGGTTTTATATGTGTCCTCAATAATATGTGGGAATGGTTCTATGGGAATCATACCTGCGATGATGGATTTACGAATTTTTCAGTGCATTATATCAATTGGAATTAATCTTTTATAACGGACCAAGGATGACAAAGAGAAAGGGATACCGAAACTGGAGATGGCTGGCTCTTTGGTGGCATCATTTCTTTCTCTTGTGGAGTACAATAGACGGACAAACTCGTTACAGCATCACAGAGGAGCTAAAACAGGGCTCTGTGGTAGGAAATCTTGCCAAAGATCTGGGTTTAGGAGTATCTGAAATTTTTGACCGTAAGCTGCACGTCGCCTCCGAGGCTGGTGAGCAGTATTTCAGCGTGGATGCGGGGAAGGGCGAGCTCGTGGTGAATGACAGAATAGACAGAGAGGCTTTATGCGGACAAAGCGCCAGCTGTGTGTTACCTCTGCAGGTTGTAATTGAAGACCCGCTACAACTTTTTCGAGTTGAAGTCGATATTCAAGACATTAATGATAATGCACCGAGATTTCCATCGAATGAAATTACACTGGAAATTGCAGAATCGACAGTTGTGGGGGTTCATTTTCCACTAGAAAGCGCAATAGATCCAGATGTTGGCAGTAATTCCCTGAAGTCGTATACTCTTAGTAAAGACGAATGTTTTAGTATTAGAGTGAAAGAGGTTGCTGGTGGAAGGAAGGTCCCTGAATTGATTTTAGCAAAAGTTTTAGACAGAGAAAAGAAGGCTGTTCACAAGCTTCTTTTGACAGCTCTGGATGGAGGAAGCCCGGTAAGATCTGGGACTGCACAGATAACTATTAGTGTCCTTGACATCAACGATAATGTTCCCACTTTCGAAAAAACGTCATATAAAGTATCTGTTAGTGAAAATGCCGTAGAAGGTGCGCTAATAGTACAAACAAAAGCGACAGACATGGATGATGGCCAAAACGGTGAGATTGAATACTCGTTTGGAGCACACACATCAGATGCAATGATGTCTATTTTCATTATCGATCATATATCTGGAACCATATTTCTCAAAGGAAAGTTAGATTTCGAAGCGAATGCAAATTATGAATTAGACATAACTGCGAAAGATAAAGGCACTCCGAGAATGGAGGGGCATAGTACTGTTCATGTGGAAGTTATAGACGTCAATGACAACGCGCCAGAAATTATACTCACCTCTCATCCTAAGCCGGTGCGAGAAGACTCCCCAAATGGCACAGTCGTGGCATTAATCAGTGCAAGAGATCTTGACTCTGGTGATAATGGTAAAGTAAGATTACAGCTCCCCAAAACCTCTCAGTTTGCCCTGAAACCTTCTTTTTCCCATAATTACGCACTAGTTACCAGCGGTCCTTTAGACCGAGAAAAAGTCTCGGAATATAATATAGAAATAACAGCCACTGATTCAGGCTCTCCCCCTCTGTCCAGTAAGAAAATCATACCTGTCACTATCACTGATGTTAATGACAACGCCCCCGTATTCACTCAGAAAACCTATAATGTGTATGTAAAAGAGAATGGAGTACCAGGCTCTATCCTGTACTCAATATCAGCATCTGACCTGGATTTCGGTGAAAACGCGAAGGTCTCTTACTCTATACTGGACTCTAAAGTGCAGGACGTTTCTGTCTCATCGTATGTTTACATTAACTCAGATAACGGCAGCATCTACAGCATGCACTCGTTTGACTATGAGAAACTGAAGGTGTTTCAGATTCAGGTCCAGGCAAAGGATCAGGGCTCTCCGTCTCTCAGCAGCAACGCCACTGTCCATGTTTTTATCCTGGACCAGAACGACAATGCCCCTGCTGTTATTTACCCCTCCTCCGCTGCCATGGGCTCCCTCTCTCATCAGAGGATGCCTCGCTCCGCGAAAGCGGGTCACCTGGTTACCAAGGTGACAGCCGTGGACGCTGACTCGGGCCATAACGCCTGGATCTCCTACAGACTGGCGGAGGCCACAGACGCCTCTCTCTTCACTGTCAATCTGTACACAGGGGAGGTGAGGACTAAACGCGCTGTGTCCGAGCAGGATGACTCCTCTCAGAGGCTCCTTATAGAGATCAAGGACGACGGGGAACCGGTCCAGTCCTCCACAGTCACGGTGTCCATCATACTGGAGGACGGCCTCCATGAGCCCATCTCAGACCTCCGACATAAAGTGGCCGAGCCCAGCAAGAAAACTGGGAGAATCACCCTTTATTTGATTCTCTCTCTGGCCTCGGTGTCCGTGCTGTCTCTGGTCACTTTCCTCATCTTAGCGGTTAAATGCATCAGGGACAGCAGGAGCAGCAGCACGTGCTGCATGAGACGGACTGATTCTGATGATTACAAGAACCCCAACAGAAACCTGCAGATTCAGCTCAACACTGATGGACCTATAAAATACGTGGAGGTCCTGGGAGGAGACATGCTGTCTCAGAGTCAGTCCTTCAGGTCCTGTATGTCTCCAATGTCCGAGTACAGCGATTTCACTCTGATTAAACCCAGCAGCACCACAGACTTTAAGGAGGTGATCAGTGTCCTGGATGCTTCTTTACCCGACAGCACCTGGACCTTTGAGAGCCAGCAGGTGAGGCGAAAATGAAATACTTTTTTTCTCATAATCTTCAAAACCTCACCATTTGAAGTCTGTACAATCAAAGCTGATTTGATTTAATATGATGTTTTAAGTGGTTCAAAGCAAAATCGTACGCTTATATATTTGTCATGATATTTTTTTTTCTTCACAAGACTGAAATACAAGAACATTCTTTAGACAGAGCTGTCTGAGTATTATGCACATATCGAAACCATGCGAACTGCTAATAACTTTTAAATCCTCATAGGATATTTGACATATTTCAGTATTAGAGTTGTTGAATACTCAGCGCGATTTGACTGTTTGGATGTTCGATATAGGACAGTGACAAGCAATTGAACAGCTTCAAAAACAGTGCAAAAATATGTATGTTTGTTTTCAGAATACAGCAGTGGTACATATTTCAATTTAATCTAAAATTTTACTGTTTTACTGTAGTAAATATTCCATTTAATGTTATTTCTTAGATTAAATTTTTAAACAACTTGCCAATTTAAAGTTAATGTTATTGTAGAAATTGTAATATAAATTAAATAAGATTAATTATTGTAAGAACGCGTTAAAATAAGAAGAAAGGTGCGTATTTTTGAGTTAACTGTTCAGTATTGTTGAATTTTTCATCTGTGAGCACCCGTGTGTGTGTTCTGTGTTATAATCTTTGTGCTGGGTCTATAATATGTCTTTCCCTGTCGCATTGGATGCGGGGTCAGTGTTGTGAGCCAATAGCATGGGAGGCTGTACAAAGAGATCTACTCCCTCCCCCATCCATCCTGCTCACTATAGCCAGTGCTTCTAGCGCGGGATGAGAAAAGGATGCGTTTAAACACTGGGATTAAATAATATACCATTATTACACTTCTCATGATGTATGAACGACTATTTATTTCGCGTTCCACGAGTGCCTCGTTTATGGATTTCTCACCAGTCTGTTTTTTTTCTAAATGATGTTTCCATGGGGAATAACGCTGAATTCTAGCGGATCGGGGATGACAAAGAGAATGGGATACAGAGACTGGAGATGGCTGGCGCTTTGGTGGCATTATGTGTTCTTTTTATGGAGTACAGTAAACGGACAGACTCGCTACACTATCCCAGAAGAGCTGGAAAGAGGCTCCTTGGTTGGAAATCTTGCCAAAGATTTGGGTTTAGGACTGTCAGATATTTTTAACCGTAATCTGCGTGTCGCCTCTGAGGCTGGAGAGCAGTATTTCAGCGTGGATGCGGGGAAGGGTGAGCTTTTAGTCAATGACAGAATAGACAGAGAGGCATTGTGTGGACAAAGCGCCAGCTGTGTGTTACCTCTGCAGGTTGTTGTAGAAAATCCGCTACAGTTACACCGGATCGAAGTGGAAATTAGAGACGTAAATGACAATGCCCCTAGTTTTCTCAAAAGTGATCACATAATTGAAATAGCCGAATCCACAGCTGTAGGTGTTCGTTTTCCCTTAGAGATGGCAGTGGATCCCGACGTAGGGAGTAATGGATTAAAAACATACACACTAAGTAAAGATGAGTGCTTCAGTCTAAAAGTTAAAGAAATTGAAAATGGAGGGAAAATACCCGAATTAGTATTGAATAACTCTTTAGATCGCGAGAAAAAATCCTCTCACAATTTATTTCTTACTGCCATAGACGGAGGTAATCCTGTCAAGACCGGAACTTCCAAAATAATTATAACTGTGCTTGACATCAATGACAATGTGCCATTATTCGAAAACAGTTTTTATAAAATCGCTGTTGAAGAAAACATTGCAAATGGCTCTTTTGTTATTACAACAAAAGCAACAGACATAGATGAGGGTCCGAATGGAGACATTGAGTACTCGCTTGGTGTACACACACCGCCATCAGTGGTCTCGTTGTTTTATATTGATACTGTAAGCGGGGATATATATCTTAAACAGCAATTAGACCACGAAACTCAGACATCATATCGTATAGATATTAGTGCAACAGATAAAGGCTTCCCTAAAATGGAGGGTCGCTGTACTGTCCAGGTGGATGTATTAGACGTAAATGATAACGCACCAGAAATTGTACTCACTTCAAAATCAACTTCTGTGCCCGAAGACTCTCGCAGCGGCACTGTGGTGGCTTTGCTCAGCGTTCGTGACCTCGATTCCGGTGATAATGGCAAAGTCACGTTACAACTTCCCAAAACGTCTCCATTCACTCTGAAACCTTCGTTTTCTAATAATTACGCACTGGTTACCAACGGCCCTTTAAACCGAGAGAGATGTTCAGAGTATAATATAGAAATCAAAGCCACTGATTCAGGCTCTCCTCCTCTGTCCAGTAAGAAAATCATACCTGTCACAATCACTGATGTGAATGACAATGCTCCTGTATTCACTCAGAAAACCTATAATGTGTATTTAAAAGAGAATGGAGTACCAGGCTCTATCCTGTACTCAGTATCAGCATCTGACCTGGATTTTGGTGAAAACGCAAAGGTCTCTTACTCTATACTGGACTCTAAAGTGCAGGACGTTTCTGTCTCATCGTATGTTTACATTAACTCAGATAACGGCAGCATCTACAGCATGCACTCGTTTGACTATGAGAAACTGAAGGTGTTTCAGATTCAGGTCCAGGCAAAGGATCAGGGCTCTCCGTCTCTCAGCAGCAACGCCACTGTCCATGTTTTTATCCTGGACCAGAACGACAATGCCCCCGCTGTTATTTACCCCTCTTCCGCTGCCATGGGCTCCCTCTCTCATCAGAGGATGCCTCGCTCCGCGAAAGCGGGTCACCTGGTTACCAAGGTGACAGCCGTGGACGCTGACTCGGGCCATAATGCCTGGATCTCCTACAGACTGGCGGAGGCCACAGACGCCTCTCTCTTCACCGTCAATCTGTACACAGGTGAGGTGAGGACTAAACGCGCTGTGTCCGAGCAGGACGACTCCTCTCAGAGGCTCCTTATAGAGATCAAGGACGACGGGGAACCGATCCAGTCCTCCACAGTCACGGTGTCCATCATACTGGAGGACGGCCTCCATGAGCCCATCTTAGACCTCCGACATAAAGTGGCCGAGCCCAGCAAGAAAACTGGGAGAATCACCCTTTATTTGATTCTCTCTCTGGCCTCGGTGTCCGTGCTGTCTCTGGTCACTTTCCTCATCTTAGCGGTTAAATGCATCAGGGACAGCAGGAGCAGCAGCACGTGCTGCATGAGACGGACCGACTCTGATGATTACAAGAACCCCAACAGAAACCTGCAGATTCAGCTCAACACTGATGGACCTATAAAGTATGTGGAGGTTCTTGGAGGAGACATGCTGTCTCAGAGTCAGTCCTTCAGGTCCTGTATGTCTCCAATGTCCGAGTACAGCGATTTCACTCTGATTAAACCCAGCAGCACCACAGACTTTAAGGAGGTGATCAGTGTCCTGGATGCTTCTTTACCCGACAGCACCTGGACCTTTGAGAGCCAGCAGGTGAGCATAGAATACTAAAAGAAGTGATAAGTAAAAATTTGAAATTGAACTGAATTTAATTTAAGTTTTGAATGAGTAAATAACTTCTTGTAAACTTATAGTCTGTACCAAATAGTGTAGAAAACCAACGGTGATTTTTTTTTTCAGTCTACCGGCAACATTAGATGTTGGCTATGAGTTCTTTTGAGCAGAATATAGATAATAAAACCGCATGCGGGCAGACAACAATTTATTTTAAGGTTTGCATATTTAAATGACACACTGGGTTTTATTTCCATCTAACATTCGTGATTAGATTAAAGTCTTTCAGTAAACCCTAAACAGTGCACAAAGGCTCTTCCAAATTGTTCAGCACCCCGAAGGTGGACAGCGACACTTATTGGAATGCATGCTCTGTTTGAAACACACATACATTTTACACGTGGCACATGCAGACATGCAGTTAAATGGGATGCCCATTATTTACACATCTTCCACTAAATTTCGTTGACTGGATTAATTAATAATGGAATAGCGAAATAAAAAATATTTAGGATATTAAGTGATTTATTAGCTAGTGGGATAATATGCTTTACATTGCGTGAAGTCCAGTAATTCGTGATTACTGCCTGTGATCAAAGTGAATCCGGAGAGAGAAAATAGATGCTGTGACTTTAAGAGTGTCGATTGGTTTCCTTCTTATTGGATGGCAGAGATGGCTGATGGGCGCCAATAGGATTCAGAACTGTACAAAGCAATCTAGTCCCTGCCCCCATTCATCCTCGGTACTCCAACACTTACAATGAAGAGAGGCAGAGGACCGAAGGAGCAATGCGCTCATATTTTATAATGTTACGGTTTTATATGTGGCCTCAATAATACGTGGGAATGGTTCTATGGGAATCATACCTGCGATGATGGATTTCAGAATTTTTCAGTGCATTATGTCAATTGGAATTAATGTTTTATAACGGACCAAGGATGACAAAGAGAAAGGGATGTCGAGACTGGAGATGGCTGGCGCTTTGGTGGCATCATTTCTTTCTCTTGTGGAGTACAATAGACGGACAAACTCGTTACAGCATTCCAGAGGAACTAAAACAGGGCTCAGTGGTAGGAAATCTTGCCAAAGATTTGGGTTTAGGATTATCTGAAATTTTTGACCGTAAGCTGCACGTCGCCTCTGATGCTGGTAAGCAGTATTTCAGCATGGATGCGGGGAAGGGCGAGCTCGTGGTGAATGACAGAATAGACAGAGAGGCTCTGTGTGGACAAAGCGCCAGCTGTGTGTTACCTCTGCAAGTAGTTGTTGAAAATCCTTTACAGTCTCATCGAATTGAGGTGGAAATAAGAGACATAAATGACAATGCTCCTAGTTTTCTTACCCAAGAAATTAATCTTAAAATACCAGAGTCAGTTGGTCCCGGCAGACGTTTTCCTTTAGAAAATGCAGAGGACCCCGATGTTGGGAGCAATTCTTTGAAAACGTATACTTTAAGCAAAAACGATCATTTTTCATTGAAATTCAAGGACACAAAGAGTGGCAAAGCTGTCCCAGAATTAGTGTTAGAGAAACCCTTAGACCGCGAGAAAAATGCTTTCCATCAGCTGCTGTTGACAGCTTTAGATGGAGGAACCCCAGTCACATCGGGAACATGTAAAATCACAATTACTGTACTTGATAATAATGATAACTTTCCAGTGTTTGGTGAAAACGAGTACAAGGTTGTTCTAAAGGAGAATATCACCACGGGGACGTTTCTAGTTAAACTTACAGCAACAGACGCCGACGATGGGCTTAATGGTGAAGTTAGATATTCTTTCGGGTCCCGCACTCCTGACTCAGTGTTATCAACATTTGCAATCAATGTGGAAACAGGAGAAATTATATTAAAGGGCCCATTAGATTATGAAAGTAATAAATATTACCTTATTGATATAACTGCTAAAGACAGAGGGGTTCCCGAAATGGAGGGTCACAGTCGTGTGCAGCTCGACATAGAGGATATAAACGATAACGCTCCGGAGATTGTGCTAACTTCGGGTCCTAGTCCTGTACCCGAGGACGCACGGAGTGGCACAGTCGTGGCACTGATCAGTGCAAGAGACCTGGACTCCGGTGAAAATGGCAAAGTGACCTTACATCTTTCCAAAAGTTCCCCGTTCGCTCTGAAACCTTCGTTTTCTAATAATTATGAATTGATTACCAGCGGTCCTTTAGACCGAGAGAGATCCTCAGAGTATAATATAGAAATCAAAGCCACTGATTCAGGCTCTCCCCCTCTGTCCAGTAAGAAAACCATACCTGTCACTATCACTGATGTTAATGACAATGCTCCTGTATTCACTCAGAAAACCTATAATGTGTATTTAAAGGAGAATGGAGTACCAGGTTCTATCCTGTACTCAGTATCAGCATCTGACCTGGATTTCGGTGAAAACGCAAAGGTCTCTTACTCTATACTGGACTCTAAAGTGCAGGACGTTTCTGTCTCATCGTATGTTTACATTAACTCAGATAACGGCAGCATCTACAGCATGCACTCGTTTGACTATGAGAAACTGAAGGTGTTTCAGATTCAGGTCCAGGCAAAGGATCAGGGCTCTCCGTCTCTCAGCAGCAACGCCACTGTCCATGTTTTTATCCTGGACCAGAACGACAATGCCCCCGCTGTTATTTACCCCTCCTCCGCTGCAATGGGCTCCCTCTCTCATCAGAGGATGCCTCGCTCCGCGAAAGCGGGTCACCTGGTTACCAAGGTGACAGCCGTGGACGCTGACTCGGGCCATAACGCCTGGATCTCCTACAGACTGGCGGAGGCCACAGACGCCTCTCTCTTCACTGTCAATCTGTACACAGGGGAGGTGAGGACTAAACGCGTTGTGTCTGAGCAGGACGACTCCTCTCAGAGGCTCCTTATAGAGATCAAGGACGACGGGGAACCGATCCAGTCCTCCACAGTCACGGTGTCCATCATACTGGAGGACGGCCTCCATGAGCCCATCTCAGACCTCCGACATAAAGCGGCCGAGCCCAGCAAGAAAACTGGGAGAATCACCCTTTATTTGATTCTCTCTCTGGCCTCGGTGTCCGTGCTGTCTCTGGTCACTTTCCTCATCTTAGCGGTTAAATGCATCAGGGACAGCAGGAGCAGCAGCACGTGCTGCATGAGACGGACCGACTCTGATGATTACAAGAACCCCAACAGAAACCTGCAGATTCAGCTCAACACTGATGGACCTATAAAGTATGTGGAGGTTCTTGGAGGAGACATGCTGTCTCAGAGTCAGTCCTTCAGGTCCTGTATGTCTCCAATGTCCGAGTACAGCGATTTCACTCTGATTAAACCCAGCAGCACCACAGACTTTAAGGAGGTGATCAGTGTCCTGGATGCTTCTTTACCCGACAGCACCTGGACCTTTGAGAGCCAGCAGGTGAGCAGAAAACAGCAGATATTCAGTGAAATGTGTTAGGTCACTGTTGAATATATAGTTTAAATTGTGAACTATATTTATCAACTTTTTGCAGGACAATATTGCGTTAAGCTGTTGTTATTATTTATATTATTAGTAGGAGTATTAATAGTAATAGTAGTAGCTTTACATCTATGATTTTATTTCAACACGAGTCAAAACGATGACCCACAATCGTTTATTCTGAGAAAGACTGTTAACATAACATTCTGTGATGTTTTATTTTTATCTAATACTCATCGTTTCGTGGTATAAAAGGTCTAAGTGGCATGCTTGTATTCGTCTTTATGAGCTTCATACGTATGCAGTCATACCTGTGTTGTTTTTGTGTATATTTAGTACTTGCAAAATTGGACCTATTCGATAGCACCTCCCCTCTTCTTTGCTTCAAAAATAGAAACTGTCAACAATCCCTTCTTAATCAAACAAAAACAGTCGCGTGTAGTGATGTTATGGCAACAGAGAAAATTACAATTTTGCAAAAAATTTGTTGTGCTTTACACATCTCACCTGCATGCTTTGTATGTAGAGAATGGGTAGTTTAATTTCGCTTTGTTTTATTTCTTTGTTGGAAATTGTTCTCTGTAAATGTCCGTTTTCTTTAAACGAATGGATGGAAGAATTCTGTGAAAATATAAATAACATAATTAGCCGGAATCAATTTTAAATCCAGAGAGATGACGTTGGATTAACAGGTCACACAACCAGCAGTGCATATTGGTGTACGGATTTAATCTCAGTGCTGTTGCTGTGTCTTTAACGGCACTGCTCAGCTGTCTTCCTATTGGATGTTACTGTGAGAAGCTCTGCTCCAATAGTATACAGAACTGTACAAAGAGATCTACCTCCTCCCCCTACAGCCTCAGCATCGTAAACGTTAACAATGCAACGAGCTGGAGGACGGAATGATGCGCTCGTATTTCGAATATTGAGGAAAAAAACAGAAAATTAAGCGTCAGACATGAAAAACATTGGGTGTTATATTTTTACGGCTATAACTAACACTCACTGGAACTGGATATTCACTTTGCTTTACTTGATGGGAAATAACATGTTGTAACGGACCGGGGATGACAAAGAGAATGAGATACCGAGACTGGAGATGGCTGGCTCTTTGGTGGCATCATTTCTTTCTCTTGTGGAGTACAATAGACGGACAGACTCGTTACAGTATCCCCGAAGAACTAAAACAGGGCTCTGTGGTAGGAAATCTTGCCAAAGATCTGGGTTTGGCGTTATCTGACATTTTTGACCGCAGGCTGCGTGTCGCCTCTCAGGCTGGAGAGCAGTATTTCAGTGTGGATGCGGGGAAAGGCGAGCTGGTGGTGAATGACAGAATAGACAGAGAGGCTTTATGTGGACAAAGCGCCAGCTGTGTGTTGCCTTTACAGATAGTTCTTGAAAAGCCTTTAAATTTACATCGAATTGAGGTGGAAATAAAAGATATGAATGATAATTCTCCAAGCTTCCAGACAAAGGAGCTGTCTTTGAAAATTGCGGAGTCGGCAGCAGTGGGAACTCGATTTGTTTTGGAAAGCGCAGAGGATGCAGACGTTGGGAGTAATTCAGTAAAATCCTACACGTTGACTAAAAACGAGTGTTTTACATTGAAAATGAAGGAAGTTGAAGATGGCAAAGCAGTGCCCGAGTTAGTATTAGAGAAACCTCTTGATCGAGAGAAGAAGGCCGTTCATCAGCTACTGCTGACTGCATTAGATGGGGGTAATCCAGTATTGTCTGGTACTTCACAAATAACAATCACAGTACTAGACGTAAATGACAATTTTCCAATGTTTGAAAAAAACACGTATAAAGTTTCTTTACAGGAAAATACTGCACAAAATACATTTGTAGTTAAAATTGCGGCGACGGATGCTGACGAGGGGCCAAACGGAGAAGTTGAATTCTCTTTTGGTTCGCGGACTCCAGATTCCGTGTTGTCAGTATTTGAAATCAACCCACTAACTGGAGAAATACATTTGAAAGGAGACCTAGATTATGAAAAAGCATCGTCCTATAAAATTGAAATTACTGCAAGAGATAAGGGTGTTCCTGAAATGGAAAGTCACTGTCGTCTACAGATAGATATTGTGGATGTAAATGACAACACTCCAGAAATTGTTCTCACCTCTGAACCACAGCCAGTTCGCGAAGATGCAGCTAGTGGCACAGTTGTGGCTTTGCTCAATGCACGTGATGCTGACTCCGGTAATAACAGTAAAGTAACACTGAGAGTACCTAAAGGCTCTCCTTTCACTCTGAAACCATCATTTTCTAATAATTACGCACTGGTTACCAGCGGTCCTTTAGACCGAGAGAGTTTCCCAGAGTATAATGTTGAAATCACAGCCACTGATTCAGGCTCTCCTCCCTTGACCAGTAAAAAAATTATACCTGTTATTATCACTGATGTGAATGATAACCCTCCTGTATTCACTCAACGAAATTATAATGTGTATTTAAAGGAGAATGGAGTACCAGGCTCTATCCTGTACTCAGTATCAGCATCTGACCTGGATTTTGGTGAAAACGCAAAGGTCTCTTACTCTATACTGGACTCTAAAGTGCAGGACGTTTCTGTCTCATCGTATGTTTACATTAACTCAGATAACGGCAGCATCTACAGCATGCACTCGTTTGACTATGAGAAACTGAAGGTGTTTCAGATTCAGGTCCAGGCAAAGGATCAGGGCTCTCCGTCTCTCAGCAGCAACGCCACTGTCCATGTTTTTATCCTGGACCAGAACGACAATGCCCCCGCTGTTATTTACCCCTCCTCCGCTGCAATGGGCTCCCTCTCTCATCAGAGGATGCCTCGCTCCGCGAAAGCGGGTCACCTGGTTACCAAGGTGACAGCCGTGGACGCTGACTCGGGCCATAACGCCTGGATCTCCTACAGACTGGCGGAGGCCACCGACGCCTCTCTCTTCACCGTCAATCTGTACACAGGGGAGGTGAGGACTAAACGCGCTGTGTCCGAGCAGGACGACTCCTCTCAGAGGCTCCTTATAGAGATCAAGGACGACGGGGAACCGATCCAGTCCTCCACAGTGACAGTATCCATCATACTGGAGGACGGCCTCCATGAGCCCATCTCAGACCTCCGACATAAAGCGGCCGAGCCCAGCAAGAAAACTGGGAGAATCACCCTTTATTTGATTCTCTCTCTGGCCTCGGTGTCCGTGCTGTCTCTGGTCACTTTCCTCATCTTAGCGGTTAAATGCATCAGGGACAGCAGGAGCAGCAGCACGTGCTGCATGAGACGGACCGACTCTGATGATTACAAGAACCCCAATAGAAATCTGCAGATTCAGCTCAACACCGATGGACCTATAAAATACGTGGAGGTCCTGGGAGGAGACATGCTGTCTCAGAGTCAGTCCTTCAGGTCCTGTATGTCTCCAATGTCAGAGTACAGCGATTTCACTCTGATTAAACCCAGCAGCACCACAGACTTTAAGGAGGTGATCAGTGTTCTGGATGCTTCTTTACCCGACAGCACCTGGACCTTTGAGAGCCAGCAGGTGAGAAGAAAGCAATCGTTCTTTTTACCCGTTTTGTGCTTTACTGGCTAGTTTAATTTTACGCACAAGTAATCCGTCGGTTTGTTTGATGTTTTTATGTGTATCAGTACCTATAGTTTGGCTTTTTGGCAACATATTTATACTGGTATACCATAAAATGTAATTTCATTATTAAATAGTGCAAATATGTTTGTTTGTTTGTTTTTTTGTTTTTCAAATTTCCTTAAGCAACACACCATCATCATCACTTGCTCTGCTTAAATACTTTAAGCCAGCGAATTCAGACCTTATTCCTGCCTAATATTTTTTTGCGATGTCAAGTTTAAATAAAAAACAGAAAGGGTTTGAGACTGACTGTTTGTAAACAAACCATTTACTGGGATTAGACTGCGTTTGTATATTGCTCTTCCTACAGTTGTTAGAATGACATTTCAGGACCACAGACAGCGACGCTTTTAAATTTTTTACAAAGGAGCCAAACGTCTTTCATTTACTGCAAGCATTTTCACCCAAATCATAAAAAAACGAAGAGTTTTAATAAGAAGACAACTTTAATATTGTAGTTGTCAAAGCTTATTTACTCGCATGAAGATTAATGATAACGTGGATATTCTACCATCCCGTTATTCCTTTCACAAACTGTTACTTATTTATATAGAATTTTTCCCCATACGTGGCTGTGTCTTTAAAAGCACTCCTCACCTCCCTTCTTACTGGGTAGCATAGATGAATTGTGTGCACCAATGAATCGTGCAAACATACAAAGGGATCTAGTCCCTCCCCCATGCACACACAGCACCCGAAACAGTTATATTGCATTGAGCTGGGTGAAGAGAAGCGATGCTCTTAACAGATTTAAATCAATTTTGTTCTTCTGTGAGGAGATTTTGGATATTTACCTTGGATTAAAATGTTATAGCCATGGATGGTAAATTTCGTTTTTTTGTTTCCTTCTCTGGGAAATAATTATATCGGATCCGGGATGACAAAGACAATAGGATACCGAGACTGGAGATGGCAGGTGCTTTGGTGGCATCTTTTCTTTCTTTTGTGGAGTACAATAGACGGACAAACTCGTTACAGCATCCCAGAGGAGCTAAAACGGGGATCTGTGGTAGGAAATCTTGCCAAAGATCTGGGTTTGGGACTGTCTGAGATTTTTGACCGTAAGCTGCGCGTTGCTTCTGAGGCTGGTGAGCAGTATTTCAGCGTGGATGCGGAGAAGGGCGAGCTGGTGGTGAATGACAGAATAGACAGAGAGGCTTTATGCGGACAAAGCGCCATCTGTGTGTTGACGTTGCAAGTGGTCATTGATAAACCTTTACAGTTGTACCGAGTGGAGGTGGAAATACAAGATATCAATGATAATTGTCCTACATTCCCATCTCCAGAAACAACATTGCAGATAGCAGAGTCGACAGCGGCAGGGGCACGTTTTCCTTTGGAGACCGCGCAAGATCTTGATGTCGGAGTGAATTCAGTGAGATCGTATAGTTTAATTAAAGACGATTTTTTTACTTTAAAGCTTAAAGATGTCTCCGGTGGAAGGAAGGTGCCAGAGTTAGTCCTCTCTAAATCCCTCGACAGAGAAAAAAAGCCTACACATCACCTACAACTAACAGCTATAGACGGAGGAAACCCGGTGAAATCTGGGATATCTCAGATAACCATAAATGTATTGGACATTAATGACAATTTCCCCGTTTTTGAGAAGAATGTTTACAAAGTCTCTGTAAGCGAAAATAGTGTGCAGGGTACACCCATTATTAAACTGATAGCAAAGGATATTGATGAGGGTCTCAATGGAGAAATTGAGTATTCATTTGGGGGGCACACACCAGACAGTATCTTGTCTTTGTTTGATATTGATTTATTAACCGGGGAAATTAGTCTGACAGAGAGTTTAGATTTCGAATCAAATGCTAATTATGAAATAGATGTTTCCGCTAGAGACAAAGGGACTCCGAGAATGGAGGGGCATTGCTCTCTCCATATTGAAGTATTAGATGTTAACGATAATGCTCCAAATATATTTCTAACCTCCCAACCTAACCCTGTGCCTGAGGATGCACCAAGTGGGACTGTAGTAGCGTTAATCAGTGCAAGAGACATGGATTCCGGTGACAATGGTAAAGTGACACTGCAGCTCCTTAAGGGCTCTCTTTTTAAACTGAAACCCTCTTTTTCTAATAATTATGCACTGGTTACCAGCGGTCCTTTAGACCGAGAGAGTTCCTCAGAGTGTAATATAGAAATAACAGCTACTGATTTAGGGTCCCCTCCTCTGTCGACAAAAAAGACTATTAATGTCACTATCACTGATGTTAATGACAACGCCCCCGTATTCACTCAGAAAACCTATAATGTGTATTTAAAGGAGAATGGAGTACCAGGCTCTATCCTGTACTCAGTATCAGCATCTGACCTGGATTTCGGTGAAAACGCAAAGGTCTCTTACTCTATACTGGACTCTAAAGTGCAGGACGTTTCTGTCTCATCGTATGTTTACATTAACTCAGATAACGGCAGCATCTACAGCATGCACTCGTTTGACTATGAGAAACTGAAGGTGTTTCAGATTCAGGTCCAGGCAAAGGATCAGGGCTCTCCGTCTCTCAGCAGCAACGCCACTGTCCATGTTTTTATCCTGGACCAGAACGACAATGCCCCCGCTGTTATTTACCCCTCCTCCGCTGCAATGGGCTCCCTCTCTCATCAGAGGATGCCTCGCTCCGCGAAAGCGGGTCACCTGGTTACCAAGGTGACAGCCGTGGACGCTGACTCGGGCCATAACGCCTGGATCTCCTACAGACTGGCGGAGGCCACAGACGCCTCTCTCTTCACGGTCAATCTGTACACAGGGGAGGTGAGGACTAAACGCGCTGTGTCCGAGCAGGACGACTCCTCTCAGAGGCTGCTTATAGAGATCAAGGACGACGGGGAACCGGTCCAGTCCTCCACAGTCACGGTGTCCATCATACTGGAGGACGGCCTCCATGAGCCCATCTCAGACCTCCGACATAAAGTGGCCGAGCCCAGCAAGAAAACTGGGAGAATCACCCTTTATTTGATTCTTTCTCTGGCCTCGGTGTCCGTGCTGTCTCTGGTCACTTTGCTCATCTTAGCGGTTAAATGCATCAGGAACAGCAGGAGCAGCAGCACGTGCTGCATGAGACGGACCGACTCTGATGATTACAAGAACCCCAACAGAAACCTGCAGATTCAGCTCAACACTGATGGACCTATAAAATACGTGGAGGTCCTGGGAGGAGACATGCTGTCTCAGAGTCAGTCCTTCAGGTCCTGTATGTCTCCAATGTCCGAGTACAGCGATTTCACTCTGATTAAACCCAGCAGCACCACAGACTTTAAGGAGGTGATCAGTGTTCTGGATGCTTCTTTACCCGACAGCACCTGGACCTTTGAGAGCCAGCAGGTGAGGCGAAAATTGAAGAAATAACCTGCACACACTTTTCATTATTGCTGTCATACATTTCTGAATTAATCTTTTAAAAAATATATAATTTTAAATGAAAATTTAACATCAAATTGGTTTCAAGTGACAGCAGTAATTTATTTCTCGTGTATTTTGACTCTAGTATGATTAGGGGAGAATAAATTGATACTATTGAACTGTTTTGCCTGCGCCTGATATATTTTAAATGACACCGAAGTGCAACTTTGAAAACAAATCGATTTTTGTGGCTTAAAAAAAAGCTATTTAAAATATTGTTTAGAATAAAATTGTCGGAATTGCGTCTAAAAATCTTATTAACTTTTTTTTTTACCAAAGCATGAGCTCGAAGTGATTTTTTCATATTCAAAATGTATCTTTTTTTAAGCCTACCGACAATATATTTTATTGGGGGTTTTTTTCTATAACACCAGAGATGTACAATTTGTGAACTGATATTAAGCTGAACTGACAATGCATTTTTATGTGGTCTTAATTCATTGCAATAATCATTAGAAAACCTTTTGCCCTTTTAAATTAATATTCTTATTTATATTTATTTTTTATTTATATTTAATTTTCGAGAGAAAATTATCACACAGACCGGACTTGAACCTTCATTTGTACAGCTTCGCTTCTGGCAGTGTGTACTGGTTTCATGAATAGGCTTAGCTCTCTGTGATTGGATATTTAAACTAGATGCTGTGAACCAATAGCATACAGAACTATACAAAGAGATCTACTCTATCCCCCATTCACTCGCATCACAGTAACCCTCACTGTGCTCGGAGGTGGAGAGGACATGCGCTTATCCAATGGCGTCCGGAATATATATTTTGTTACAAATAGCTTAAGGATTTTTCTATATAGTATCCATTCTGGTGATGGCTTTATATGCTGGGCTCTGTCGATGAATATTTGGATGGGAAATAATATATTCTAACGGACCAAGGATGACAAAGAGAATAGGATACCGAGACTGGAGATGGCAGGCGTTTTGGTGGCATCATTTCTTTCTCTTGTGGAGTACAATAGACGCACAGACTCGTTACAGCATACCAGAAGAACTAAAACAGGGCTCTGTGGTAGGAAATCTTGCCAAAGACCTGGGTTTGGCATTATCTGAAATTTATTATCGTAATCTGCGTGTAGCTTCTGAGACTGGTAAGCAGTATTTCAGCGTGGATGCGGGGAAGGGCGAGCTGGTGGTGAATGACAGAATAGACAGAGAGGTTTTATGTGGACAAAGCGCCCGCTGTGTGTTACCTTTACAAATTGTAACAGAGAATCCCTTGCAGCTGCATCGTATAGAAATAGAAGTAAGGGACATAAATGACAATTCTCCGGTTTTTATAACCGAGGAGAAATATTTAAAGATAGCAGAATCTACTGCCACAGGCATTCGCTTCCCTTTAGACATCGCGCAGGATCAGGACGTTGGAAGTAATTCCGTTAAATCGTACACATTAAGTAAAAACGAGTGTTTTAGTTTGAAACTGAAAGAGTTGTCTGGCGACCGACAGGTTCCGGAGCTGGTCCTAGAGAAACCGCTTGACAGAGAGAAGCAAAGTGTACATCAGCTATTACTGACAGCGTTAGATGGAGGTAATCCTGTAAAAACTGGAACAACAAAAATCGTAGTTACTGTACTTGACATCAACGACAATGTTCCTGTTTTTAAAAAAGCTTTGTATAATGTATCAGTACATGAAAATATTGCTTCTGGTTCTGTACTCGTTAAAGTTGAAGCAGCAGACGCAGACGAGGGCGTTAATGGAGCGATTCAATACGCATTTGCTGAACACACATCAGAATCACTGTTATCTGTTTTTCAATTGAATCCAGACACAGGTGAAATTTCCTTGATAGGGCCTTTAGATTATGAAAGCAATGCAGTGCATGAAATACGTATTACTGCAAAAGACAAAGGTGTCCCTGAGATGGAAGGTCACTGCCGCGTGCAAATAGTTGTCATAGACATGAATGATAATGCTCCAGAAATAGTGTTGACTTCAAAACCAAACCCAGTACGCGAGGATGCACCAAAAGGCACTGTTGTAGCATTAATCAGTGCACGAGACCTAGACTCTGGTAATAATGGAAAAGTTTCATTAGAATTAAAAAGTGGGCCTCCATTCACTTTGAAACCTTCATTTTCTGACAATTACGCACTCATTACAAGTGGTGTTTTAGACAGAGAACGTTTTTCAGAATATAATATTGAAATTACAGCCACTGATTCAGGCTCTCCTCCCTTGACCAGTAAGAAATCTGTACTCGTCACTATCACTGATGTAAATGACAACCCTCCAATATTTGGTCAGCCTTCATATAATGTGTATTTAAAAGAGAATGGAGTACCAGGCTCTATCCTGTACTCAGTATCAGCATCTGACCTGGATTTTGGTGAAAACGCAAAGGTCTCTTACTCTATACTGGACTCTAAAGTGCAGGACGTTTCTGTCTCATCGTATGTTTACATTAACTCAGATAACGGCAGCATCTACAGCATGCACTCGTTTGACTATGAGAAACTGAAGGTGTTTCAGATTCAGGTCCAGGCAAAGGATCAGGGCTCTCCGTCTCTCAGCAGCAACGCCACTGTCCATGTTTTTATCCTGGACCAGAACGACAATGCCCCCGCTGTTATTTACCCCTCCTCCGCTGCAATGGGCTCCCTCTCTCATCAGAGGATGCCTCGCTCCGCGAAAGCGGGTCACCTGGTTACCAAGGTGACAGCCGTGGACGCTGACTCGGGCCATAACGCCTGGATCTCCTACAGACTGGCGGAGGCCACAGACGCCTCTCTCTTCACGGTCAATCTGTACACAGGGGAGGTGAGGATTAAACGCGCTGTGTCCGAGCAGGACGACTCCTCTCAGAGGCTGCTTATAGAGATCAAGGACGACGGGGAACCGGTCCAGTCCTCCACAGTCACGGTGTCCATCATACTGGAGGACGGCCTCCATGAGCCCATCTCAGACCTCCGACATAAAGCGGCCGAGCCCAGCAAGAAAACTGGGAGAATCACCCTTTATTTGATTCTTTCTCTGGCCTCGGTGTCCGTGCTGTCTCTGGTCACTTTCCTCATCTTAGCGGTTAAATGCATCAGGGACAGCAGGAGCAGCAGCACGTGCTGCATGAGACGGACCGACTCTGATGATTACAAGAACCCCAACAGAAACCTGCAGATTCAGCTCAACACTGATGGACCTATAAAATACGTGGAGGTTCTGGGAGGAGACATGCTGTCTCAGAGTCAGTCCTTCAGGTCCTGTATGTCTCCAATGTCAGAGTACAGCGATTTCACTCTGATTAAACCCAGCAGCACCACAGACTTTAAGGAGGTGATCAGTGTCCTGGATGCTTCTTTGCCCGACAGCACCTGGACTTTTGAGAGCCAGCAGGTGAGAACAAAAAAATAGTAGATCTAAGCTAAATGTTTTAGATCATTATTATTCTTATCGTCGTTTTTAAGTCACTTTGTTTGTTTGTGTTTGTTAAATTCTTGAAATGTTGCTTTTTTGCACAGTGCAGATATTCTTTTTCAGTATAGATTTTTTTTTTTTCTATTAGCATTATTAAAACTGTGGTATTGAATCGGAATTTATTGCAACTTATCTTTCTGTTAAGGGTTATAACTGTTGTCCTTTTAACTCGTGATCCATTAGCATTAAAACGCGTGTTCCCATTTCAATCGAAAACCACTTAATTTACTTTCCTGTCTGAATCACCCTAAAATAATAACGCCCTTTCAAAAAAATGTCGTGGGTTTTTTGTTTGTTGGTTTGTTTTTTGTTTTTGCGTCTGTATATTTTCTTCCTTCCACTCAGTCGTGATTTTCTTTCCATGAGTACTCTCTGAGGATCTTGAAATATTCACAATTGTTTCATTTTTCTCCGACATCTTTCTACTGTGATAGAAAATATCACAAACACTGAAAACGTAATGATGGCAACATACTTAAAGAATCGAATTATTTCTTATCATGATCTAGTTCGTGCGATAACGTTCTCTTCTCTCTGCGACAGCAGTACACAATAATTTAATGTAAAGTTTTTTTTTTCTTTTACTTTGGAAACAGGGCATTTTTCGTGTCTTTCCACTCTATTGTGCTTGTATAACACCAATTTGTATTCCCCTCTCATGTTTGTATTGTGAGAGAGGTGGTGCAAAACCCTAACAGCTATGTTAGTGCTCCGTCATTGGATAGTATAGATGAATGCTCTGAACCAATGGCATACAGATCTCTACAAAGAGATCTACTCCATCCCCCATTCAGTCGCATCACAGTAACTGGCACAATGCTCCGAGATGGAGGTGGAGAGGAGATGTGCGTATACACAGATGTCCAAAATTTAGACCTTTGTTATTAACGTGCATTCGTGGATTGATCTCTAGCATCATATTCATTCTGGCGCTGGGATTATTGTCGAGGTGGTTATGTGAACAATATATCGATGGGAAATAACACATCCTAACGGATCGGGAATGACAAAGAGAATCAGACACCGGGACTGGAGATGGCTGGCGCTTTGGTGGCATCATTTCTTCGCTTTGTGGAGTACAATATACGGACAGACTCGTTACAGTATCCCAGAAGAATTAAAACAGGGCTCTGTGGTAGGAAATCTAGCCAAAGATCTGGGTTTGGGACTGTCAGACATTTTTGACCGTAAGCTGCGCGTCGCTTCTGAGGCTGGTAAGCAGTATTTCAGCGTGGATACGGGGAAGGGCGAGCTGGTGGTGAATGACAGAATAGACAGAGAGGCTTTATGTGGACAAAGCGCCAGCTGTGTGTTACCTCTTCAAGTAGTAATAGAGAATCCACTACATCTATATCGTATAGAAGTGGAAATTAGAGACGTTAATGACAATGCACCGAAATTCCTTAGCAAAGAAAAACATTTGAAAATTGCGGAGTTGACAGCGGTGGGTGCGCGCTACCCTTTGGAGACAGCACAAGACCTCGATGTGGGTATTAATTCCCTAAAATCATACAGTCTTAGCAAAGATGAATGCTTTAGTTTAAAAATTAAAGAACTTGCGAATGGCAGAAAAGTACCGGAGCTTGTACTGGAAAAAACGCTTGACAGAGAAAAACAAGGTATTCATCAATTACTGTTAACAGCATTAGACGGAGGGAATCCTGTCAAAACGGGAACATCAAAGATCACAGTGACCGTTCTAGACAATAATGACAATGTTCCTGTTTTCAAAAAACCGTTATATAAAATTACGGTGCCTGAAAGCAGTCAAAGTGGCTTAATGCTCGCAAAGGTAGAAGCAACTGACCAAGACGAGGGTGTGAATGGAGAAATTGAATATTCATTTGCTGACCATACACCAGAGATATTGCGCTCTATTTTTCAGATCAACTCTGCAACAGGGGAAATTTTCCTTAAAGGAAAATTAGATTATGAAAACTTTGCAACTCACGAGTTAGATATTAGTGCAAAAGATAAAGGAATTCCTGAAATGGAAGGTCACTGTCGCGTACAGGTGGAGGTAATAGATATAAATGATAACGCTCCAGAAATTGTTCTGACTTCAAAACCGAGCCCAGTACCAGAAGATGCACCAAGTGGTACAGTAGTGGCTCTGCTTACAGCTCGAGACCTTGACTCCGGTGACAATGGTAAAGTGACATTAGGGCTCCCAAAGGGCTCTCCTTTTAAACTGAAACCCTCGTTTTCTGACAATTACGCACTCGTTACTGGCCGTAATTTAGACCGGGAGACATTCTCGGAGTATAATATCGAGATTACAGCCACTGACTCAGGCTCACCCTCTCTATCATCTAAGAAGACTATTAATGTCACTATCACTGATGTAAACGACAACCCCCCTGTGTTCTCACAGCCCTCTTATAATGTGTATTTAAAAGAGAATGGAGTGCCAGGCTCTATCCTGTTCTCAGTATCAGCATCTGACCTGGATTTTGGTGAAAACGCAAAGGTCTCTTACTCTATACTGGACTCTAAAGTGCAGGGCGTTTCTGTCTCATCGTATGTTTACATTAACTCAGATAACGGCAGCATCTACAGCATGCACTCGTTTGACTATGAGAAACTGAAGGTGTTTCAGATTCAGGTCCAGGCAAAGGATCAGGGCTCTCCGTCTCTCAGCAGCAACGCCACTGTCCATGTTTTTATCCTGGACCAGAACGACAATGCCCCCGCTGTTATTTACCCCTCCTCCGCTGCAATGGGCTCCCTCTCTCATCAGAGGATGCCTCGCTCCGCGAAAGCGGGTCACCTGGTTACCAAGGTGACAGCCGTGGACGCTGACTCGGGCCATAACGCCTGGATCTCCTACAGACTGGCGGAGGCCACAGACGCCTCTCTCTTCACTGTCAATCTGTACACAGGGGAGGTGAGGACTAAACGCGCTGTGTCCGAGCAGGACGACTCCTCTCAGAGGCTGCTTATAGAGATCAAGGACGACGGGGAACCGATCCAGTCCTCCACACTCACGGTGTCCATCATACTGGAGGACGGCCTCCATGAGCCCATGTCAGACCTCCGACATAAAGCGGCCGAGCCCAGCAAGAAAACTGGAAGAATCACCCTTTATTTGATTCTCTCTCTGGCCTCGGTGTCCGTGCTGTCTCTGGTCACTTTCCTCATCTTAGCGGTTAAATGCATCAGGGACAGCAGGAGCAGCAGCACTTGCTGCATGAGACGGACCGACTCTGATGATTACAAGAACCCCAACAGAAACCTGCAGATTCAGCTCAACACTGATGGACCTATAAAGTACGTGGAGGTCCTGGGAGGAGACATGCTGTCTCAGAGTCAGTCCTTCAGGTCCTGTATGTCTCCAATGTCCGAGTACAGCGATTTCACTCTGATTAAACCCAGCAGCACCACAGACTTTAAGGAGGTGATCAGTGTCCTGGATGCTTCTTTACCCGACAGCACCTGGACCTTTGAGAGCCAGCAGGTGAGCATAGAATACTAAAAGAAGTGACAAATAAAACTAAATTTCAAATATCACTGATTGTGCTCCAGCAGAATTAAAATTATTGCTTTTTTGTGTGAAATCATAACGAGAACTCAAAATCGACTGCAATTATAAATAACTTGTTATGTATTTAAGTTAAAGCACTAAATTTACATTTATTTTGAAATATCCGATCACTTAACTTTTAAGTTATTTCCATAAGTTGTGGTCCTCGGCTGGTTTTATCATTCACCACTGTGTGTCTGATAGTGTGCAGGTTTTCGAGTTGACCGTTTCAGCACCCCTTAAGTGGACAGCGACTCCCACATAGGTCACGCTAATCGATTTTGAAATAAAAAAAATTTCCTCAAGACGGTAACAAATAACAATGTCTAAACATTTATATAACATATTTATCTGTTAGTAGATGTTTTATCTTTGTTTTGTTTTACATTTTCCAGAATTATTTATCTTCCCACAGACATCCTAAATTTGTCTCAATAAATCGAATGTTGTGACTAATATGTTCTATGATGAAAATACTGTGATGATATAAGGAGTTTCGGGTGTTTTCAATCCTTCTATCATGGCAGTGCAAGAGCCTTATTGTGTCTTTAACGATGCTGCACCGTTGCCTTCTCATTGGATGTCAGCGATGCATGCTGTGCACCAATAGCATTTAGAACTGTACAAAGAGATCTACTCTCTCCCCCATGCAGCTTCAGCCATCACAATGCTCAGAGAGGATAGAGAGCAGGCAAATGGTTCATACACTTTGAGTATAAGGTTAAATCTTAATCATATCTTTAGCTATAAAAACGTATCATTCCAATGGGATATGTCGCGCTTTTGGAATACGGATTTTTGCTTTATGGGCTCCGTTCTTTGTGGATATTGTGTTTTTTGTTAATCCAGGGATGACAAAGAGAAAGGAATATCGAGACTGGAGATGGCAGGCGCTTTGGTGGCATCATTTCTTCCTCTTGTGGACTACAGTAAACGCACAGACTCGTTACAGCATCCAAGAGGAGCTAAAACAGGGCTCTGTGGTAGGAAATCTTGCCAAAGATCTGGGTTTGGGACTTTCGGACATTTATGACCGTAAATTGCGCGTTGCATCTGAGGCTGGAGAGCAGTATTTCAGCGTGGATGCGGGGAAGGGCGAGCTCGTGGTGAATGACAGAATAGACAGAGAGGCTTTATGTGGACAAAGCGCCAGCTGTGTGTTGCCTTTGCAGGTGGTCATTGAAGATCCGTTACAGTTACATCGAATTGAGGTGGAAATACGAGATATTAATGACAACTCTCCACGTTTTCTTTCAAATGAATTGTCTTTGAACATAGCCGAGTCAGCAGCAGTGGGACTACGCTTTCCTTTGGAGAGCGCATCTGACCCAGACGTTGGAAGCAATTCCCTTAAATCATACACACTCAGTAAAAATGAATGTTGTTCCCTCAGAATAAAAGAAATCGAGGGTGGGAAGACCGTCCCGGAACTTGTATTAGAAAAGCCTCTAGATCGAGAGAAAAAATCAGTCCACAAAATATTACTAACAGCATTAGATGGGGGGAATCCAGTAAGATCCGGAACCACACAAATAACCATAAGCGTTCTTGACAATAATGACAATATTCCGGTTTTTGAAAAGAATCTTTATAAAGTGTCCCTGGGTGAAAAAAGTATACAAGGAACTGTTGTTATTCAGCCCAAAGCGTCAGATGCAGATGAAGGTTTAAATGGCGAAATAACATTCTCGTTTGGCTCTCGGACGCCCGACTCCGTGTTGTCGGTCTTTGATATTAACCCTTCAACCGGTGAAATCATTCTGAAAGGGGAGTTAGATTATGAAACTGCCAAGTCATATGACATTGATGTGACTGCAAAAGATAAAGGTAGTCCTCAGATGGAGGGTCACTGCCGCGTGCAGGTTGATATTACTGATTTCAATGATAATGTTCCCGAAATAGTTTTCACTTCTCAGCCCAAGCCATTGCGTGAAGACGCACCAAGTGGGACAGTTGTGGCTTTGATCAGTGCGCGAGACCTTGACTCTTCTGATAACGGTAAAGTAACGTTGCAAATTAGCAAGGGCCCTCCCTTTGCTTTGAAACCTTCGTTTTCTAATAATTATGCGTTGGTTACCAGTGGGACTTTAGACAGAGAACGATTTTCAGAATATAATATTGAAATCACAGCCACTGATTCTGGCTCTCCTGCCTTGACCAGTAAAAAAAATATACCTGTTATTATCACTGATGTGAATGATAACCCTCCTGTATTCACTCAACGAAATTATAATGTGTATGTAAAAGAGAATGGAGTACCAGGCTCTATCCTGTACTCAGTATCAGCATCTGACCTGGATTTTGGTGAAAACGCAAAGGTCTCTTACTCTATACTGGACTCTAAAGTGCAGGACGTTTCTGTCTCATCGTATGTTTACATTAACTCAGATAACGGCAGCATCTACAGCATGCACTCGTTTGACTATGAGAAACTGAAGGTGTTTCAGATTCAGGTCCAGGCAAAGGATCAGGGCTCTCCGTCTCTCAGCAGCAACGCCACTGTCCATGTTTTTATCCTGGACCAGAACGACAATGCCCCCGCTGTTATTTACCCCTCCTCCGCTGCCATGGGCTCCCTCTCTCATCAGAGGATGCCTCGCTCCGCGAAAGCGGGTCACCTGGTTACCAAGGTGACAGCCGTGGATGCTGACTCGGGCCATAACGCCTGGATCTCCTACAGACTGGCGGAGGCCACCGACGCCTCTCTCTTCACGGTCAATCTGTACACAGGGGAGGTGAGGACTAAACGCGCTGTGTCCGAGCAGGACGACTCCTCTCAGAGGCTCCTTATAGAGATCAAGGACGACGGGGAACCGATCCAGTCCTCCACAGTGACAGTATCCATCATACTGGAGGACGGCCTCCATGAGCCCATCTCAGACCTCCGACATAAAGCGGCCGAGCCCAGCAAGAAAACTGGGAGAATCACCCTTTATTTGATTCTCTCTCTGGCCTCGGTGTCCGTGCTGTCTCTGGTCACTTTCCTCATCTTAGCGGTTAAATGCATCAGGGACAGCAGGAGCAGCAGCACGTGCTGCATGAGACGGACCGACTCTGATGATTACAAGAACCCCAACAGAAATCTGCAGATTCAGCTCAACACTGATGGACCTATAAAGTACGTGGAGGTCCTGGGAGGAGACATGCTGTCTCAGAGTCAGTCCTTCAGGTCCTGTATGTCTCCAATGTCAGAGTACAGCGATTTCACTCTGATTAAACCCAGCAGCACCACAGACTTTAAGGAGGTGATCAGTGTCCTGGATGCTTCTTTACCCGACAGCACCTGGACCTTTGAGAGCCAGCAGGTGAGGACAAAATCCGAAGGGAACTCAGTAAAATTATATCCCTAACCCTGAATTTAAAATTAACTTATCCTGATTTTTTTTATCCTGATTTTCATTTTGCAGTTCCTTGCTTGATTATGTCTAGCAATGAGTGTAGTGCAACAAGTTCTGCTGCTCGCAGTTTTTTTTGTTTCTACACTTTCTTGTTTGATTATCACTATGGAATGTAGTAACTTTAACAAATCCGGGTATATATTTAATTAAGTGATAATATACATAATCGCTTTCACTCTCTCTACCATGCACTGCGTGTGTGTTTGTGTGGTACTACTATAATGGTAAAAGTACAATTTTACCAGTACTATTGGTTTCAATTTATTATTGCATATCTTCTTTTTTTTCCAAAAAATGTTATCAGTTTCATGTTTTTTCTTACTTTAAAAAGACACTAGTTTTAATAGAATTAAAGCAAACTTACAATTCAGTTGCAACAATTATTTTAATTCACTCTTAATATATGTTAGCGTTTTCAATAAGTATAATCAGTTATTAGTTTTCGGTCTTTATGTTAATGAGGCGTATCAAATATAGAAATCCCCTCTAATTCAAATTACCAGGATCTTCAAAATGCCTGCCGTGTGTCGTTTTATAGTTTAAAAGATGTGTATTTATTTGATTTGATTTTTATTTGTCTAGAATTACTGAGCTTTACAATGAAGCCTGTTTTTAACCTTTGATTTTCTTCTGATAAACTGCATGTTTGCCCTC
Source organism: Perissodus microlepis (assembly GCF_051167445.1). NCBI lineage: Eukaryota > Metazoa > Chordata > Actinopteri > Cichliformes > Cichlidae > Perissodus > Perissodus microlepis. The sequence goes on from NC_140462.1 coordinate 12,140,085, forward strand.
AGGGGAAAATCCGGTTTGGAAACCACGCCCCCATGCGGGCGCAAACAGCATTGCGTTAAATGACATAAGGCTGATACGCCACTGTTTTGACAATGAGAACTATCTAAGAAAACCACGTGGGGGGGTTATCTATATAAAGATGACTTATCCTTTGCATTTGTGACTTCGATCTCCGTTATACCTTTTAACAGACTCTTGGCGTGCTGTGTTATTTGTCTTTTGGTGTAATCTCAAACTTCTGAAACCAAATTTTTTTTTTCGAGTTGATACTCGTATGTGGAAGTGAAGTCACTAAAAAGTTTTCGGTGCGTGTGTGAGAGAGAGATGACAACACTGATCCAACCCTGTCTTCCAATGAGAGGGAAGGCCTGAGTTGCCTCTCTCCGCCCATGAGGGGAATCAGGCGGAGGAGACACAAGCAGAGAGTGGAGGCAGAAAAAAAACTTTGAGTTTTCGCTCTCGTTTATTTTTTCTTTTTTTCTTTAAAGACGGCCGTCATGGTCACATCAAAACATCCCATTGCCCTTTTTCTAAAATGGAAATGTTTAGGAGTGTGGACGTCGCGTTTTAATTCTATCATGGATACGCTACAGTGAAAGAAGTTAGAAACGTTGCCGTTCCCTGATCCTCGGAGCGCAGTACAATGGACTCCGCGCAGAGAAAGTACTCGGGAGGAGGGAGGCTGTGGAGGGTTTACTTTTATCTAGCATGGGTCTCCTGTGCGTCCGCTCAGCTCAGCTATTCCGTATCGGAGGAACTAAATCCAGGCTCTGTCGTGGGGAATATCGCTAAAGACTTGACTCTCACTGCTCAACGGATTGTTCAGAGGAGGCTGCGGGTGGTCTCCGAATCATCAGTGCAGTACTTTGAGGTGAAGCAGACGACCGGCGATTTGATTATTAAACAAAAAATTGACAGAGAGAATCTGTGCGATTTAAGTTCAGCGTGTTCACTACACCTTCAAATACTTATGGATGATCCTTTAGAGATCCATCGCGTCGTGGTGAACGTTCTGGATGTGAATGACAATGCGCCGCAGTTTTCAACCACTAACATTTCTTTGGAGATTTCTGAGGCGGCCGCACCTGGCACACAATTTCGTTTGGAGAGCGCGCACGACCCTGACGTGGGTACCAACTCGTTACGCACGTATCATCTCGCATCAAATGACTTCTTTACTTTGAATGTGGAAACTAAAAGTGACGGCCGCAAGTTTCCAGAGCTAGTGGTGGATAAAGCTTTGGACAGAGAGAGGCAGGCCTCGTTTCGCCTGCTGCTCACTGCTGTGGATGGGGGTCAGCCAGAGAAATCTGGCTCAACACTTCTGCTCATTGACATTCTGGACGTAAATGACAATGCGCCCGTCTTTGACGAACCTGTAAAGAAAGTTACACTATTAGAAAATGCTGCACTGGGCACTTTAGTAACGAAAGTAAACGCCACAGACGCCGATTCGGGTAGCAACGGGGACATATCGTATCTTTTTAGTAAATACACACCACAGCACGTTCTCAATCTATTCACTGTGGATTCTAAAAGCGGGGAAATCCGTGTAAAGGGTGTTGTGGATTATGAGGAGATGAATGCATATCACATAACAGTGCAGGCCAGAGATGGTGGCTCTCCCGCTATGGAGGGCTCCTGTAACGTCATTGTGACTGTCACTGACGTGAATGACAACGCACCAGAGGTGAAACTGGTGTCACTGACTGAGTCTATCAGAGAGGACTCAGCACCAGGGACCGCTATAGCGTTCATAAACACACGGGACCCAGACCCTGGTCTGAATGGAAATGTTAAGCTGACTATCACGCCAGGTTTACCATTCAAACTCCTGTCAACTTTTGACATGAGTTACCGCCTGGTCACAGCTGGCAACCTGGACCGTGAGACTGTCCCAGAGTACTCAGTTATCATCAAGGCCACTGATGCTGGTTCCCCTCCCCTTTCATCACAAATCAACTTTGTGGTGAAGGTGTCTGATGTAAATGACAATGCCCCCACCTTCTCTCAGCCTTCATACTCTGTGGACATCTCAGAAAACAACGCTCCCAGTTCCCCCATCGCTGTCGTTTCTGCCACTGACCCAGACCTTGGTGAAAATGCACACGTCTCTTATTCAATCCTTACAAGCATGGTGCAGGGCTCACCCATATCTTCTTATGTCTACATCAACCCGAAAAGCGGTCACATCTACAGCATGCGCTCTCTGGATCATGAACAGCTTAAAGCTTTCCGTATTGAGGTGCAGGCTGAGGATGCTGGAGTGCCCCCACGGACATCCAACGTCACTGTGCACGTGTTTGTTGTGGATGTGAATGACAATGCACCAGTGATTGTACACCCTTCCTACTCAAAAGACAAAAGATTAGAGTTCACTGTGGCCCCATCTGCCAGTCCAGGGCACCTTATAAATAAACTGGTCGCAGTGGATGCAGACAGTGGGCACAATGCTTGGTTGTTTTATTCAATTGCTCCTGGACCAAATGCTGGTATGTTCCGTATTGGGGCACACACTGGGGACCTCCGCACAGCTCGAAAGTGGGACGAGGAGGAAAGTGGTTCAACTTATGACATTGTGGTCATCATTCAGGATAATGGCGACCCACCCAAGTCCACTTCTGTGAACGTTACAATAACTGTGGATGAGAAGGCACCAGCCAACGATGCTCCGTTTATTCCTCACCACATACCTTTCTACCAACGCAATGGGATGCCAGATATCACTTTGTACCTTATCATCTCTCTAGCCTGTGTGTCAGCGGTGTCCTTTATCACATTTGTTGTTCTCATGGTGCGCTGCCTGAGACACCGTGGCCCAGGGCTGGGAGGCTCTGAATGCTGCTGCTATGGTCACCACAGGTCCAGCCGCTACCATCAGAGGCCTAGCAAGGACCTCCACCTGCAGCTCAATACTGATGGACCCATACGATATATGGAGGTTGTGGGAGGTCCCCAAGAGCCACATACACGGACCTATAGGCCCTGCTACTCCACTATATCTAGCCGAAGTGACTTTGTATTTATGAAATCACCCATGCTGAGTCACAACAACACACTCAACATGACGCTCAGCAAGAAGTACCTTATGAACTCAGCCAGTGAGGTGAGAGATTAAGTGGGAGAGTGAGCATATACTTTTCACTATTAACATTAGACTTGTGGAAATGCATAAACATCCCAAAACACGTCTCTGTTGTGTTATGCACTGAAAAGTTCCCCAGTGACTTGCTGTATTTTATCTTTTACTCCATTTGTTTTGTGTTACCCAGAGGACCAGTCTCTCTCTACATGGTGAAAAGGCTCTGAGAGTGTTATTGTTCTGTTAGATAGGTTTATGAAGAGTGAAAAAACATCTTAATATTTAATCTGACCCAAGGGCAAATGTGGTTACCATTTCTGGCTTAAAGCATTTTAAGTGACAGAGAATGCTGCTATTTATGAAGAATAAAGCTGCAGTTATAAAGGAAAAAGAAGCTAGCTGGAATAGCAAAACAGGGGGAAAGGGGTAAAACATAAGTGCTGTTAACAGATGGAGGGGAGGAGACAACCAGATGAAGATGGGTACTGCAGAGTTGGCTCAGTGAAATGGCTGGAAGATAGAGGGGAACAGGATGACAGAGGGAGAGATGGGGGTGACGGAGGAAAAGAGCCAGGAAAGAAAATGGTAAGATGGGTGCAGGGAGAGAGCCAAAGAATAAAGCAGTAGCTGAAAAACAGGAATTTGTGGGGTCAGTGGCCTGAACCCTGACTTCCTGTTGTCCTCTGAACCTTTGATGATTGGTTCCATGACTCAGCATCACATGAGGTCGCTCTTAGTGATCAGTGGGGAATTCAGTAGAAAAAAATAGAACATTTTGTTTTTCATCTTTAATCAATTTATCCTCAGTATTCCTCATCTGGCATTTCACATCTATGTGAGGCTGCTCTGTTATTTTGATAATGATTTTTACCCTTGACTCTATTTAATATTTTTTTAAAACCCTCATATTTCTACCAACTCGGTTTTATAAAGACTCTGCACAGAATTAGGTTGTCCCTGAGGTCAGCAGTGTACCATCTGTCTCTCTACTCTAGTGACACGTGTGCAACAAGGACAGCAGAGCAAAAGAGATAGAGGGACTGATAACTGGAAAGGAAGGATGGCTTTATGCATGTGTGGCACAGTGACAGACGGCACAGGCTATAAAACTTTAGAGTACCACTACGGGTGTTTGCGTGCCTGCATGCATGAGATTGTGTGTAAAAAGCATCAGGCAGGAGGAGCCCTCCAGTAGTGTGTAATTTTAGCAGGACCCTGGGGCCTTAGATCCTTCCCACTGCCCCTCTTTGTATCCTTTATTCATTTGCAGTGTGCTCTCTTGGCAAACTCTCTTCAATAACGTGCTTTCACGTAAGACTTGGGTTAAAATTACAGTATATTAAAGGATGTGAAGCATTTTGACTCACTGCAAAGTCATAACCCACCTTTTCCCTTCTTTTTTTTATTTTTGTTTGTCATTTGCATCAAGATCTGAATGTTACCGTTTAGTATTTCAGTCTTTAAGCTTGTATGAGTTCATAAGGGTTGGCACAAAGTTAGGCCAAGTGTTTTTTGTAAATATGCTTTTTTTTTATGGATAACAGAGCTGTGCATGAGACATGCGACGGTTCAGTAAAACTGTCCTCAGAGGTTATGATTAGCTGAGTCATGATGTTTGTTTAAATGAGAGGAATATCATAGTCAAACACTACTCATTGTGATCCTTTCTTGTGACGGTGCAAATTAAAACAGTATTGAAGTCGGCAGTTTAGATTTAAATACCATGATTTCGACCTTCCTGTTTCTAAATCCAGTTCTCTTTATATTTTTGAGCTTTTATGCACATTACTGTGAGGTAGCTAAGGAATCCAGCCAGGTTCTAATTCACCTGGAGATCCTTCAAAGCTCTTTGGTTCAACTCAGAGATGTAAGGGAAGTAGATTGAGCCATTTTTAAATCTTCCAGGTCTAATATGATCGTCTTTCTGTGGGATGAGAAGTCGAGCCCACAGAGCTGTAATCTGTCTCTTCATTGGCAGCATGTCTGGATAGTCTGTCTGACCTTCTCTCTCTCTCTCCATGCTTACATTTAGCTTGCTCTCAAAAAAAGAAAAAACAGCTTGTGAATTTTTAATAACCTCATTCATATTTCTTTAGTGACCGACTCATTAAAGAGAACAAATCGTAAAGAAACAAGCACAGCTAAAGCTCCTCAGATAATTGCAGATGAAGTCAATTAGATTTTGTCTCTGTAAGCCGGTAATAGGTTTTACCATTGGGGTTAGTTTTCCCTAGAAACTGTTGTTGTTGTAACCACCTTAATTTAAAACCTTGGCAACACACATCGGTTTGTTGAACGTCTTCAGTTTTACTTTAAAAAAAACCCTCAAGCAGATAAGCATTGGAGATTTATAAAATAGCCTAGTTGTATCTGTCTGCTTACACCCGGCTTTCCATAAGGAAGCATACAGGAAGATATTCCAGTACAGTCTGTTATCCTTCTTTCCACATGCCTGCATTGGGATTTGACCTTGAAAACGATCAGTGTTTGTCTGTGAAAGTGTGTGGTGAGAACAACTCACGCAGCTGGAATGCTGGGTCTCTCTCTCTGTGGATGTTTGCTTCCCCTCACTGCTGATATTTTTTTCTCCCTACAACTCAGACAGATTTACATGCCCACGCAAACATACACATCTCTGTGTCCAATTTTAGACTTTAACCATCAACCGAGCTCTGCCGTGAAGGAGGATGAGAGTTCATTTTTCACCCTCCCTCTCATCTTCACCCATTAAAAACATTTCACGCTGTAATAAAAAGCTTGTGAGTTGTTACGAGGAATAACCAAGCAACCCTGTCTGTAACGGACCTTGTTTTTGTTTTCCACCGACAGCTATTTTCACTCAACGCTACATGCATTATGGGGTTGTTCAGCAACTGTACTACTGCTTCCATTACTTCTTCATCATGCACACTTAACTCTATTGGGAGTGTCTTCAGGTCCTGCGGTTACATTCACTTGTTTTGTCTTCAGGCTGTTTCAACAAACTGTATTTCCCTGTTTGGTCCTGTGTGGTCACTAACCTTTATTCCTTTATTTACATGTATTCTAACAGATTCTCAGTCAATACTGCTCCTTGCGTGTAGCTGTCTTTCACTTTTCTCTGCTGCTCTCTTGCTTCTTTCCATCATTCCCTTGGGTAGAACAGCTCTTTTAATAATGCAGCACATCATTCTGCTGGCCTCTCTCTCCAGGGAGCTCTTGTGTCGATTAGGCAGCAGAATCTGGAGCCAAGCCACGGGTCTATTCACCGCATCACTGCACAACAAGAGAGTCAGAGAGAGTGAGGGAGGGAAAGAGCTAGAGAGAGACATGGTGGGATGGCCCGTGAGGTAGAGACGGACAAAACTGCAATGGGGTTGAAGACATTAATAGACAGCAGAAGCATGCAGAGATGGGAGAGGCTTTTATCACTGCTTCTAAGTTTTGGTATCCAACTTCTTTTGTCCTCTGATTCTTTAAAGGAGATTTTTATAGGAAGCAGTGTGGGAAGCTAATCAGTCTGTCTGTGTGTCTCCTAAAAGTCTTGTCAGTGTCATAGTTTTGGTTTGCCTTCATTTTTCCACTCATGAGCTGGCAAGCTCAGTATTTTAGACACATCTCTATGTGTACTGTCATCCACTGAAATAATCCTTTCAGATGCGAGTCATTTGGACGTCCAGTTCAGCTTCTCGCCGCTTTGGTGCAAAGCCGATTGCCCACTTAAATTACCACGTTCTCTTTTAGATGATGTCAGTCTTTTGATTTTAGTTTTGAGGGTTTTCTTTTTTCCTTTTTTTTTTAAGCAGGCCTGTAGTTTTTGTGTATGTGTGTGTGCTCAGTTTATGCCCCACAGTGTTTGGGACAACATGGATGCCTGAAGGTACAGTTATTCGTGGCCATCTGTAATGCTTTGATGAGCCTCAGTGAAAAACTGTAAAGACAAATGATACACACAGGCATACATCGTCATTGCACACATCTCAACTACAAACCAAATACATAAAAACACTAAACTGCACCTTAGAAACATCTTGCTGTTGTTGCGATGAAACATATATTTCATACTGCATCTTCTGTTCTCTTCACAGCAAAAGCCTCCCAACAACGACTGGCGCTTCACACAGGGACAAAGACCCGGACCTAGCGGGTGAGTTAGCAGAGTAACACATTGATTCAGCTGAAATACGCAGTAATATCTAGATCATGTTATTGCTTTTCAAGGTGAAAAAGAGTAAAAGGGGTGAGGGATTTTTTTTTTTTTTTAAAAAAAGGGGGATGGTAGTGAACGCTGTAACCATAATAATTTGCTACCTGCAGTGTGCTGTCTGATTTTAAAATACAGATGGCATCACAAGCAAACATTTTTATGTGACTTCAAATTTTCTTCCAGTGGTGATGAGTTTCTTGTTCCACCTGATTGCATGATTCTGCTCAGTAAGGTTGTGAAAAGCATCTCTGCCTGTTTCCAGGCTGCTTTATAAAATGGCTGCTGCAGCTTCCACTCCCCCTCCCCCTCCCCTGCTGTTCCTTTCCTCTCTGCGCTCCCTGAGCCTGTGCGCCATCGCTCAGTACTACTGATGAGGAACAGTGACCAGAGCTAGCGGGGGGGGGGGATGGGATAGTGCATTTATCTTTATTGCTCTCTTCATTTTTTTCCTGCCACGTCACTTGAAAACACGTTTTCTTGACGTCAGTTACTTGCCTTATTAAATGTCAGTTGTGTTGTTTAGTTTACATTCTGTGTTGATTGCTTTGTCACTGATATTTGCCCATGTAGTGTACGCAGTTGTGATTGTGCAACAGATCTTATGAGTCGAGGTTTGTCCCTGAAACACACAGGCAATGTTTTCAGGAAAATGTTAGGCACAAACACAGGCTACTGCACTTTCAGAAACCACTGGGTTTTATTTTACTTCTCAACAGCTATGTCATTCACATCCTGTATTTGAAAAGTATGTGGCTGACTCAGCATTTTCCAAACAAGATCTAAAGCATATACAAATACACAGTAGTTCTTTTCAGGGTGTATAACTTGTTGTGTTTTTAGTCCCCACATGCCGTACGGTACACACATACGATGGACGCCGAAGAATGGGACAAGGTACCGATTTAGACGTAGGCCCTGTATGGTCACTTTATGTCCTCAGCAGCTGATCAGGGATCACATTTGCCGCCATTCAGTGAAAGAGGAACTTGGTCAGCTGATAAGGGCAGAGAGTGACTAAAATCTTTTAGTTAGTGCACTGCAGTTGAGTGCTGTGCTGTGTGTAGCTGTACCTAACCCATAGCTTCTGTTAGTCTCCCCGAAAGTTTGATGGGATTTGTTGATCGATGTGCATAGGCCACAATGCCTGCTGTGGCGTAGAAAGGATTGTGACACTTTTTTTCAGTTTGTGTGCAGTGTTTTGTAGATTTGCTATGCCTTGTATGTGTGCTATACATATAGTCGTTATAGTCTGAGAGCTCTTCTTTTTCTCTCCTTTGAGATTTGCCTACCATACAGTGTTGCCTTTGATGTATGTCTGTGATGGTTGTAGCTTAACACCACCACATGCAGCTTTTTCATGTGACTTATAAACCAGAGGACAATGACAACATCTGTGTCATGACTGATTGTTTAAAATGCCTGTTAGAGGTTGAGATGTTCCTAGATGGAGTAATCGGGAGTCTGATTTAAGCACTAGAGGTTAACATGCAGATATAATAGATGTCAGCATGTACACCATGTGACTAGAGGAATGGGTTTAAATGATAAAATATAGCCTGTGATAGGGAAAAAGGTAAAAAAGTAAGACAGTGGAATAAATGGTTAAATAGAGTGGCATTTGAATTCTGTGTGAAATCAAAACATTAACCACTGATTCTGTGCTTCATTATTTGGAGGGGATTAAAAAGAAGCAAAGAGCTGCAGGAGGGTTTTTTTTATCTTTTTTATTTTTTACCTTTTCCTACTGTGGCTTTAATTTCTTGAAGGTTCCCTGAAAAGCGACAAGTAAAGGCATCTATTAAGGTGAAACATATCATGTGAGGAAACCGAAGGAGAATGATAGCCCAGACTGGCCAACTGAGGACATCATTCTGGACCACAATGTAAAACTTTGCCCACAGGAAGTGATAATCCTGACCACAGGAAACACTTAACTCAACTAGAGGATATGATAAGAAAAAGAATGCTAATTTAGCATGAAGGGGCACAAAATGGCTGCTTCTGGCCTTACCGAGGGTGCTCCTATCCAGTCTGTTTCTCATTGGCTGCTTGGCACAAGACATACATGTTTCTCTTCCTCGGTCTCTCTCAGGCACTGAGCTGAAAACCACTTCAGTGTTTTGGCAGTGCAGTCTGGCAACCTGCGCTTAAACAGAGCCAAGCTTTTGTGTTCAAACTCCTTTTTCACTTTTTCTCTTAACGTGTCTTTTACTTTCTCTTTATTCCCCAGATCAGGGCAATTTGTCTGATTGCTTTTTTAGTTGGTTTTAAGTAGAAAGGAGCTTTCTTGTTTACATCCTATGCATTTAACACACTGTCTATTGTGCAGAAGTTTTAGATAAGCTGCAAATCCTTAAATATATTTACATTTCATAAAGAGTAACAGCAAACATTAAAAAATCATTTGGCATAATCACCCTTTAAAGTAACACCAGTCCTGCTAAGTGCAAACGTCTTGGCTATCTCATTTTCTTCTGGCCAGACCGATTTGGTGTTCATGGCTGTGTGGGGACCATAGCATCCTTTGCATTACTGTAAACAGTTTTTTATGACTCTGGTTATTGCTTTGAGGTTAATATTATGCTGTAGGATGAGCCTACAACTCTGTTCTTTCATGCATAAAAAGTTCAACTTAAAAGTTTAACCATCTTGAGTACTATAAATGTTTTCTGTGTGCTATAATGCTGTACAGACTGTCTTGCCTTGCCCCTTTATTTCTAAAATCTTTGTATTAGGAAAGTAGCACACAGTTTCACTGTGTCACTGTCATTTCCAGCTGCACATACCAACAGAATCTTTTACCCATGGCCTCCACTGAGTGTCCTGAGGGGTTTTATTAGCCCATACAGTCAAAAAGCCTTTGTTTCAACACTCTGACCCACTGTTTACATGGCTGAGAGTAGTTAAATGCTACTTTTTTTAATGTAGTGCTGGTGATGAATTAGCCATACTACTGCTATAATGGTTTTAAATGATGTTTGAGTCTCATGCAGGGCTTCTAATGAAGTGAAATGACATTTATCTATATTTTATGATAGTTTACCAGTAGCATGAAGATAGCACACTGTTGTTTTTTGACACTAAAAATCTAAAATTGGGGGTTTATTAGCACTTTGGGAACAGACTCAAACATTGTGACCTAGTTCTCAGTTGCAGAGCTTGTGTTGCCGTGTTACATGCATGGGAATAGAAATAAGTAGGTGAGCATACTCAAAGCATACAAGTCTGCTTTCTCCGCTGTTACCCCCACATGCAAATTACAGCTTTTAAATAAACCAGCCTTTGAACATGAAGCCCGTCCAGATGGAAATGTTCAGCGCTCACTGAGCGCTGCATGTGCGACTATGCAGACAGCTATTTCCTTTAAAGGTGGGATCATTAAATACGTTTAATCAGATTTACTAGACGGCGCATTGCTCAGGGTCATACTGGCGAGTGTGTGACCGCTCTACAATTAATGTGTGAACACACTTGCTACCATGTGTGTGTCCAGAAGCATTTGCACATGCCTTTACAATAATCTGTTTAAGCGTGAGTGTGTGTGTGTGTGTGAGACACACTCTGTTTTGCGTACTATACATCCCGTATTATTCTCCTCAGGCTGTGTATTTCACCATCAGCTGCTCTGCTTTACATCATCCTGTCAAGCTAAACACACATAGATCCACTGTAGAGGAGAATTTATTTACATGTGTTTTTTCCCAATTTTTTTTCCACAGGGCAACTGGAGGACCTGAGGTTGCCATGGGAACTGGCCCCTGGCCCCAGCCCCCTACTGAAGCTGAGCAGCTCCAAGCCCTGATGGCTGCAGCCAACGGTGGGTCCTATACCTCGTCACCTCTTTCATCCCTCCTATGAGTTCCACCATCTCTTTTCCAAGCCTATTTATTGCTCGTCTTCTCATCAGGATGCGTGGGAAGTGGTGGTTTGTTTAGCTTCCTGTTTGGTTGGAGAGCAACAAGCCAGACTCAGTCATTGATAAAGCTCTGTCTGTCCACGCTGGCGTTTCCATTTAGTGGACGTGAACCTAATATTACTACCCACAGTTTCCTTGATGTAGTAAAGCTGGTTTGTTGAATATAATAACACAACAGTGAGACACGTTTCCACTGTACACACTTATCACATGTTTAATGTTTTACTATAAGCAGTAAGCTATAAGGGCTACTTGTACATTTATGTAACATTAAAGCCTATATGATTCCTATATGTTACAACACACATCCTCCCCCTCCTGTCCTGTCCCTTCTGTCCCTGCAGTGACTGCTTAGGCAGCACTGAGGTGAATTCACACAGTGACTCATCTTCAGGCTTTGTCATCGCATAGAAAAGTACGCAGAAAATAGCAGGATTACCAAGACCAAATGTAGCGTCAGGCAAACACAAATTATACAAAGATGGTGATGATGGAGAGACGAATGTGACGAGGTTTATTGGCAAACAGATTCAAGTCGTCACTTCCAGTGTTATTTCACCACCAATCCGTCCCACCCCACTTCTTGGACACTGGGAACTGGGCCCTGGTGTGTGACATTTTTTTTCCATCACTGGGAAATGGCGAGATGGTCATGTGGTGGTAACCTGCATGTTAGACAGAATGAAAAATTTGAGCCATCAGGGAGGAAGGAACAAACTGAGCATGTGATAAATACTGAAGGTCATCTCTCCTTTGTGCTTAATGTCACTGTGCCGATAAACACAATGACAAACACGGAACAATTCATTTAATTAGCGCTCCACTTCAGAGGAGAAGGTAATAAAAAAGTGTTCTCTCTAATGACTTTAGCTCCAGCACAGTTAGAACTGCAAATGTCATGTGCATGTGTGTGTTTATGGAGGCTGAGATGAACCAGAGAATGGGGGAGGGAGGGTTTGTTCCCTGGCTCTGCAATGCAGGGGCTGTGGGAGAATTATGGGCTGAGCAGCTACGTCATGCACACTCACAGAAACAGTGCATGCCTGATTTTTTTTTATGTTATTTTAAGAAAAGGAAAGCCAGATAAACAGAGGAATACGACATTTTCAGCAACCATGTTGAACAAAAAAGAAAATCCTCTTCACTCTTTTGTTAATATTTCTTCTTGTTCATATCTTTACTTTTTAGGTTCACTTACAGTCTCTTTATGTTTTTGTTTGAACTAAACCTGATGTTCAGACTGAATTTCCTTTTACTCTCCTGTACAAAGTATTATAATTTCCTTTTATGTCCCATTTAATTTCACCTCTTCTGTTTATACTAGATATTCTTCCAAATGCTTTTCTAACAAGTTTCATCCCTCTGTCCTCTTCCCTCCTCACCCCTTGTCCCCCAACTTTGTCTCTCTTCCCCCTAGAAGTGAGTGAGGCTACAGCCACCCTCGGGCCCGGCACTATGGGCTTGAGCACCCGCTACAGCCCCCAGTTCACCCTGCAGCACGTGCCAGACTATCGTCAGAACGTCTACATCCCAGGCAGCACAGCCACCCTCACCTCAAACCCCCAGCAGCAGCAGGCCACGGCCCAGCAGGCCACCCAACAGGCACTGCCCCCTCCTCAGGCCTCAGCTCAACCAGAGCCCCCCAAGGCCGCCCAGACTCCAGCCTCCAAGAAGAAGTCCACCAAGAAGGAGAAGAAGTAGATGTGAATAGGTGAAGGAATGATCAACCTGGGCCTGATCTGATGAGAAATTAACCCTCCACACCCCACCATTAGATATCTTAGATATTGACAGCAAATCACTTGTGACCACATGGGCGATTTTGAAAGTTCTTTGAAAGTGTCTTGAATGCCTCAAAGAATCTGAATGTGTTGAAAGCTGTTAGTGTTTCTAACTTGTGCTGTGCTTAAGGTCTATTATTGTTCACATAACCGTTGTTGGTAGATATATTTGGCTGGGTGTGGGGGGTTACTGTCCCCCGCCCATATTTCTTTTTCTTTTTTTGGCAAAAATACAAAACAAAAACTTGGACAAAGAGATTCAGTGTAAGCAACCTTGCTGGGATGACAAGACTATACGCAGTGATGTATTCAGAAATGAAATGTTAATGTCTTTCACGTTGGATTTTTTCATGCACTTTCCATGAAGTGGAAAGTCAGCTGTTGTAAAGTACGTTAGTTGCCATCCATTAGATTGCTAATAGGGTCAGCATTGCTGGGTCTTAAAGCGTTAAGTCCTTTGACTTTAAGGCTGTTGTTTGACAAGTATTACAAACTCTTCTGCATGCTCATTAAGGTTCAAACCACATATACTAGTTTAGAATTGCAAACTATGCATTGCAAAAGCAGAGGAGGAGGACATCTTGAATCTATTATCGTCCCTCCAATCGCAGGTCAATATAATGCACATGTAGCATTTACTTGACGCAAAATGAAAATTACTTTTGTAATCGTAGTTTAAAAAAAAAAAAGATTTTAATCTTCTGATATTTTTATGACCTGAGCATGCACCCAGAGGAAGGGCTGACAAAGAGGCGGGGTTGCATGGCGCTGTGTCGTGGAGTCACGAGCCATGCTGTCCATATCAGTGGTACAGCAGCAGGGACTGGCTTCTTCTGCAACACCTCCAAGATGGGCACAGATATGTCTTGCTGCCCCGCACCCCCCTGCCCTCCCTTCCTCACACTCAGCTCGTGTCCCTCCCTCATTCACCACCCCCATATTGAGAGCCAAACAAAAAGAAATGCACTGTTAGTATTCTTAAGATGATGTAGGGGTTGTAATCACTTCAGTCTTTAGGGAAACATGTAGATGTGGTAAACTTAAGTGCTTAGGAGTTTCTAGACACCTTGCGGGCCTTTAGGGCCTCGATGGAGTATTTTCCTTCACCATCCTCAAGTGCTGAAGAAACGTCTTGATGTGGCACAGTATCATGTCTTTTCTTTGGGAGATAACGATTCGATAGCATAGAGAAAGTGTTTGTATAAGATATGAAGTTTTTACATTGCCGTCTATCCTTCTGTCAGACTCCTGGACACGTACAACAGCATGAAGATAAAAAAAAGGCAGCTTGCAGGGTGGGTTAGGGAGAGTGGAAGTGGTATGGTGAGAGGTAAACAGACTGAGGTGGCACCATTGTATCGATCAGGGGGTGGTAAACATCCTTGGCTCTACCCACTGAATGTACAGAGGAACCACAGTTGACCTGCCCACCCCAGAAACTCTCTCAAATGCACTGACTGTAGTAGAGGTCAACAGAGCCAAGCGCAGTTGTCCCTGTTGGTGAGGAGATGCCACTCACAAGCCCTTTGAAATCTCTCTCTTCCATTGACACCAATGGGAAACCTCAACCTCTTCACCACTCACCTCTCCCCCTCTACTCCCTAGTCCTGTGAGGCTCTTCCCCACTGTAAATAAACACGAGTCCTGTCGATGGTATGAGCCAGGTGTTTGTATAGTAGGGACCATGTCCAACATTTTCAAAATAAAAGTCCCTCTCCACAAGGCGTGGCTTACTACTGGAATGTGTTGCATTTTGTTTTTAAGAAAAAAAAATTTAAGAAAACCACAGTTAAAAAAAAAAACAATAATAAAAAAAAATTGAGATGTTCTTCAGCAGTTTGTGTTGCAATGTAGTAACTAAGCACCATGGAAGCCAACTAACACTTAAGTGTAAATAACTGATAAAGATAACTTTAGATAAGTAAAAGAAGTGACACACGTAGACTAGTTAACTTGTGGTATGTGTTGCGCATATTTTTGTGTTTATTTTCCCTCTACTATCTTTTATCACCCTGTAAAGATACAAAAGAAAAGAAAAAAAATATGGAAAAGTTTCTATCCTTCTGTAACCTCTTAATGTTCTTTTGCGGTGATTTTATCTTGTGCATTTGTGAAAGAATGCCTCTCATTCTCTTTCTGTCCATATGAACAAATGATTATAAATATTATATATGTGTAAGTCCGTCCGCTGCTGAATTAATCCTACTCTATCCTGCTGTATTATCTTTCTTATCAAATGCTTAAACCCCACGCTATACCCCTGTGTTACTCTCTTATTTTTATGCTAATATTTATATTGCTGTTTTATTTTCTCTTGAACACTGACATTTCAAATAAAAAGATTCATTTTAAAAATACTTATGCGTGTGGTTTGTATTAACGCTGCTGTTTCTCATTTCTCACACAGGCTAGAGACTGAGTGAGGTAACTCTGAGCATCATTACACTGTTAACAATATTAATGGCACTCGCTAAACAGTTTAAATGCTTCTTGGAGTTTTAACCATGTGGCCGCAGCACTACTAATTAATCCCAGAAGCCTTTTGTCTTCTTTAATTTCAGGTTTCTTTAAAAAGCAAACTATGAAGCTACAAATAATTTACAGGAACTAGGATGGCTTAATCAAAAACATGTTAAATTGATGATATAAGTTCTGATCCTTTTTCAATAGGACTCAGAACTACAACTGCCAAAAAAGTATTCCTTGTTTAAAAAGAAAAAGCACGGCACAGCATATTAAGTAAGTCAGTAAAATTGATTTATTTAGCATCTTTCTAGATAAGGATATGCTTCACAAAAACAATTAGTACGCCTATACAAATAAGTACTAAACTGCTCTTTAAAAGTTTCAATAGAGTCCATTGATCTCAAACGTAATAGTAATGGATTCCATTGTTTATTTTAGTTTTCGCTGTAGTATGAGGAACCACCAACAAGACCTGCATGTTACATATGGGTGCAAGAGTTCACTATTGTAAGCTGACATTTGACCATGCAGAGCTCTAAAACTGATCACCAAGATCTCAAACTGAAGTCTGAACGTTATAATTAAAGCATGGTGGAAAGTAAAATAGTACTGAGGTCAAATGTAAGATAATCATAAAGCTTATTCTATAAACTGTTTCCTTCTCCAACTCATTGATATTAGAGCTACACGCTTTTCTATCTTTCCTCTTGCAGAAGTTGGGGCCACCATAGGGAACATGCCTGCACATGCTCTTTGTGCCTTTCAATAGATCTTACACAATAACACATGTCCCTATAAATAGCCCACAGGACGTCACTAAGCAAAACAAAAGGAGCAGCCCACTGCTGCAGATGTTGGGGGATGGAAGGAGGGACTGAGAAACTGGAGGGATAGAGAGGATGTGTCGGTCATGAATCAGGTTGTTATGCCTGCTGTTGTGGGTTTTCTGAGTCCAGGTTACTGCCTGAAGATTATGCAAGACCAGCGGCTACTGGAGCTATTTAATTATACCTGAAATGACAAAGAACAATCGAGTTTTTCCACACAACAGCATTCCACCATCAATCACTGCAGATTCACATACCCAAAATGGCCGTCTCCTCTTGCCACTTTCTTCTTGAGTTATATGGTTGCCACAGTAACCATCAGCCCTAGCGCTGGATGCTTTGCTCTGTTCAACACATCTTCATTACAGATATATCCAGTGGCCATTATTGGCTCTGCTCAGGGCCTGGCTGAGCTGAATGACCTGCGGAAAGATAAACATATTCAGCAATTAGTCAAACCTGGCAACCGACTGAGCCATGTGTAGAGAACATGGCAGAGCTGATTGAAGAATATCCCACACACACAGACACAAGGAGATGAGTCAGAGGTAATAAGGCACTGTGGGTTTGTCCCCATTTGGAGAAATAAAATATGAGCTTCCATTTTAGAGCCTATTCTGGTTCTATCAATGAAAGGAAACTGAGGTGCTGTTCATATGGGTATATAATGCATATACAAGTAGGACTTAAAATAGCTTTATAGTCTCTTTGTCAGCTGATGTTTGTCATCCTGTGACTCATACAGACTCCTGCTGCCCTGACTGTCCCCATGTGTCACAAATTTCCCCAAGGGGAGACCCAACAGAATGAGGAGATTGTTCTTCTGTTGCCCCCTTTATGTTCCCTACCCCATCTCGCTTAATTGAGCACATTCCTACTGATTATACACACACAGAGATGCACAATAGTGTGACAAACAGGCAAAAAACTTCAAATCAGTGATGTATAGCAGTCGCAGACTAGAACCTGACAATGGGCAGCCTGTGTACGATAACAGCATTAGTGACACAGCCTGGACACAAACCAGAAGACCAGGCTTCGTCATATCCTCAGTGTGATACATGCACATGGAAGCAGAGATGTGGCAGCCCACAGAGACACTTACACACCCAGACATTCAAAACACACCCACGAGCACCCACGATAATTAAAATGTATTATAATTTGAGCTATAATTCACATCACACGCCTACATAAGAAAACGGAGGTTCCTCTCTTCCTCGTCAGTGTGGGAGTTGCCAGAAACTTCCCGCGCAAGGAAACACGGATCTCATTTCAGGCCAAGGAAGACTTAATCAATGTGAAGAAAGAGCAGGATGTGACGTAATGGGTTGCTAGTGGCGGGACAGGAAGTGAGTTTCCGCGCCCGTTTACTGTTTTTTAACCTCACAGTAGTAAAATCAAAGGAAGGAGTCCCCCCCCCATCCTCCTTCACTGGCTTCCTCTCTTCTTCCTTCCCTGCCCCCCCTTTCTCACTCCAGCAGCTGTCTCTGCATATGTAGGGTCACCACATGTTGGAGAACAGAGGTCTGTTTTGTGGATATGCACACTGGAAGACTGAAAGGATAAAGCTTAATCTGGGCTTTTGTCGGGAATAAACCTGACATGAAATTATATATATATATATGTATATGTATATATGTGTGTGTGTGTGTGTGTGTGTGTGTGTGTGTGTGTGTGTGTGTGTGTGTGTGTGTGTGTGTGTGTGTGTGTGTAAATTAACAACCACTCATCATAAGCAGAATCTAAATCCAGCAGGAACTGACTGACCTCCATTTTTATCAAGCAGGAATCTTGCAGTGCAGAGCCAGAGAAAGAGAGAAACTGCTGTTTTTAGGATGAATGTTCCTTATAAAAGATTCATTGACAGAGAGGAATGGAAAGTTAGTTTTCTGATGGCACTCTCCGCCAGCTCTAAAAATAACCCCTGAACAAAAGCGTCAGATAACACCAAATGATTTGTCACATATGAACACACACATATCCATACGCTGCATTGCTCTTTAAAAATCATCTTTGTATCTCTGTAAAGACAAATATCCTGCTAATTTTCAAAAAGTCTGCTTTCATTTATTATTTCAGCAGAGAGGAATGTGTTCATAGGGCAGCGTTAACAGGGAATCTGCTGCTCTAAGGCAGAAAGAAGAAGGGGAGGTCACTGAGAAAGAGCATTGGAGCGCTGGAGCCTGAACGTTGCTAAGGCTAACACTATCCTGATTTAAAGAGACTCAGTAATGTGCTGGCTGCTGGCTCGACTAAATCACAGAGATGGAGCTGTAGCAATGTGGAGGAAGAATACAATGCTCCCTTTCAAAGCCACAAACCCTTTTTCTCTTCATCTGAAAAGCCCCCTCTCTCCTCATCTCTCTCTCCCCTCATCTTCTTTGCCAAGTGTTCTTGCTCCTGTTTTCTCAGCTGGGAGGATGGAAATGAGACAGCGGGGAGACAGGAATTGAGAAGGGAAAGACAGACTGAGGGAAAGAGAAGGCTGACATTAGGCTGCTACAGACACAGGGTTAATTGCTTTGTAAGCCAGTGAAAGAAAAGAGTGAAAATATGAGGACTGCATCAAGTCAAAGGTCGCAGACAACATAAAATAAGAAAGTGCAGTTTGGTTTTAATTTCCCCAACAGGATGGAACAATGTGTGTGTTATTTTTTTAGGAGATCAAAAGCTTCCATCTGGTGTAAAGTGGTTTAAGGGCATCCTCTCCCCCCACCTTGTTTCTACACACTCTAATACCCCCACACACACATACACACACTAAAAACACACACACAACACTCTAGCATAACCCCAATCCCTTTTAACAACCATACACCCCATGAGCAGTCCTCCACCCCGCTCCCTATGCAGCTACCACACCCCCAGCACAGTGCAGAGGATCTAATCCATTGCCTCCACCAGCTGCGGTTGTCATGGTAACAGAAAATTCCAGATTTCCATGATGAAGGCTGGAACAGAGAGGAAACCAGAAAATAAAATGTTCAAGGATTCAACAAAGAACGCCAGTTTACTCTTTGTTGTTTTCACGGGCGTGTGTGTATGTGTGTGCGTGTGCATTTGACACAGCTGCATGTGAAGGATATTGTGTAGCACTGTATTAGATTTTAGACATACCAGAACATTAACCGAGGAGGTTAAGTGTGTGTGTGTGGGAGAGAGGTGGGTCTGAAAGGTCGGACACGCTGTGAATGCGCAGCTCCTCCAGACATGCAGACATTGACACAGAGGCATGTCGACAACTCAGCACCATGGCGACAGGTGTTGCTGCGGAAATGGTGCAGCTGCTGCATGGATATTTCGGGCTAATAAGCGTGCATCATCAAGCAAGTCTCTACTTTCCCCCTCTCTCCCCACTGCACCGCTGTGTCCCGTAAACTGTCCCTGTAACTGATCCCCTTTCCAGTAGAGTCATGCAGTATTGTTTAGAAAATCCGTCCAATTAGGAGAGAATCTCGAGGTCTTCAGGGAGCATACACATCAACAAATTCATTACACGTGCTGACATAGCTTGCATAAAAAAAACAAAAAAAACTAACTTGCTCAGTTCTTGAATTGCTGTTGGTAATAACAAGGTGTGAAACCAGATGGTTTCTGTCTAAAACTAACTGGGACACAAACCATGTGTCAAATTCACCCACTAATATCAAGCACCGGCTATCAGGTTGAATGCTTTCCCTTCTGGAAATCCCACAAGCATCTCCAGAATGAGTAGAAATGCAGCCACAGTCTTTAGACAGAGAGCCTACAACACATACACACAAACACACACAGAAATTATGAGAATGTAGCATATTTGTGAAACCCCAGGGAAAAGCAAATTGGGCATCAACACTTGAAATCATCAACTGGGATCATGGGAATGTTTTAAGAGCCATATCTCACATTCTGACAGTCATCTAAATGTCACCAGTGTTGGTGGGACGCTCTGCTGCACGCCACGACCTCTGGGACAGGTGTTAAACCCATCAGCAGAGGAGGAACCTGGGAACTTACTCTGGAAACATGGGAAATCAATTCAAATACAAGACATACCAGAGGTTCTAAGTGATCACTGTACCAGAAAATGTAGAAAAAAAGCCAAGCACATTTCTACAGAAGAAAAGTGCATTATCTGTTATAAAGATATATCAAAGGTGCCAGGAGAACCTCATAAAGGGAGATAAGAGCTAAAAAGCCAGTGAAAATATTTGTTCTGTTGTCTTTGCTTTCTGATGCAGTGCAGTCAGACTGTGCACAATTAAACTTCCCAAAATGGTTCACTGCCTCATTTAGAAATTTGCAGGAGTTGTGACTAGCTTGTTTGCATGGAGGCGTGTGTGCATCAACAGCAGACAGAAAACAAACCTCTGAGAGGATTAATTAGAAAATACTGCAGGATGTTCTGGGAAACGAAGAGGAAGAAGACAGAGAAGGGGGGGGCAAGTTCCAGTGCCCTAATTTACTGCTCTCATGATACGTCACTACCATCCCTCTCCCTCCCTTCCCCAGTCTCTTTGTTCTCTCCCCCGATCATATTCTCCACATTTTTGGCAACACACAAACCTAATTTATTTGGTCAAATTCTTTCAATGTTTCCCCATTATTTTTATCTCTATCATTGTCACTACATCCATTTTCTTCTTTCTTTATTGCTAAAGCCAGATAGCCAGACTCTCTGCCCTAGATAAAAATTGAGGTCTGTCAGTCTGCCTTTGTGACCCCGCCTGACGTCCATCCATCTATTCATCCATCCACTGCTTCCCTCCACTCCTCTCTTTCCATTTGAGAGGGTAGTGGAAGTCCACAGAGTTCAGTTTGTGTCACTCGTCTGTCGGTGTCCATAAAGCTCAAATATTCATGCGCCCGTTCCGCGCCATGCAACAACAGATGATGTCGGAGTGCGAAAGACTCTCAGTTTCCATGGCAACCTCCAACATCCATTCCCCTCCTCCCCCTCCCCTCCGCATCCCCCTCCTCTCTCAACTCAGTTGGGTGGTAGCGAGGGATGGCGGCGGGGATGATTACCTCTCTGAGACCATGCAGCAAACGGGGTGGGGAGGGGGGGGGGGGGGGGGGGGGGGCATCACAGGGAGTAGCTCGCTAGGATGTGAGGGATGGAAGCAGAGAGGGGAGGAGAGAGGAAAAAGTACAAATAATTAATGCAGATTTTTAAAAAGTGGAAGCAAGGAAGAAAAAGGAGAGGTCTGACGGGTGTGGATTGGATGACAAAAACAAACATCTGTCTGCTGATGACCAAGATAAATCTTTATGTTCTCCTTCACTCTATGCATTCCCTCTTTGTCCTTTCTCTGCACTCCCACCCATAAAGATGCAGAACAGCACACAGACTGTAAGCAGCTTACTATAATACAGCTCCATAAAGGCTCCCAATACTTCTCCTTTACCCCCCACCCTGCCTGCCTACCTGCCTGTCTGCAAAATGAAAGGTAATGCAGCATACTGCCCCCTATGCTTCAAAATCAAGCTTGTCTGGATCGTTGTGTTCTACAGAACACATTTGGAGTAGTTGCTGAATGGAGCACTTGATCCACCCTATCCTCTTCATTATTAGTAAAGCTGTGCCTCATATCGTCTGCACTGTAACCGTCCACCAATCTCAGCTTAGCTGTTTACAGGCCTGATCTTTCCTTCTCATCACCCCTGCTCTGGTCTTTATCCTATGCCTGACTGAGCATCATCTGCATTGTTCACTGCCTCCTGTTTAAGATATCATTCCTTTCCAGCTGCAGCCATTTGTCCACATCTGTGTTCTCTCCCTCTATGTGGGTCATTGTTTGCCATGGTTGCTTTTGTCTTTGTTTTCTTTGTCCCTCCCTTTACTCTCGTGACGCTACTCCAGCTCTCACTTTAAAATGAGAACAATCCCTTGTAAGCACAAAGAAAAAATAAACTTTCTTAAAACACATGTTTTAAGAAAGGGCGAACTGTTGGAAATACACGGCAAAGGATATAGAAAAGAGAAATAGTGTATACATGGGGATGATGAAACAAGCAAAAGAAGAGAGGAGAAGAGACGTGAGACACGTGAAAGGGAAAACATTGAGGTATAGCAGTGAGAGGTCAGGACGGCACATAAGACACGCAAGAAATGGGGGGGCTTAAGGAAAATCGGGTATGGGTACTGATTTTTGCCAGCAGGAAGTTAAAGTAACCATGGTAACCAGTCAAAGAAGTGATGTCATTGTATCTAAAAGGTGCTTTGCATGGAGGTGGGATTTTCTGGGGGGGAGAATGAGTGTCTTCACCCTCAGCAGTTTGTTACATATTAAGAAAGAAAGGTGCTGAGGTGCTGACTGGAAACATCTGTCCTAATGAATCTTCTTCAACAGCTGATTTTTCTTTTATTTGCATAACCTATTTGGTCTACGATGTGATTGTTTCACCACTAAAGTAAAAGAATAACTTGTGTGTCTGATCTGGTTGGACCTTGCTCAGAAATAAAAGCACATACAATTATTTTTCCAGGTGAACATCAAAAAATACACTGTCAACTTCAAATACAATATAAAGCATCACTCCAGAGATTTATCTGTAAATAAAGATCAGTATGTATCATCTGGACTAAGAACAGTAATGCGAGTGTGAGACCGTTTAACCTGTAAATGTCACTGCAGATGTAGGATTGTCATCCTCTGAGCTGTAGGACACACACATGGGCACACACATATAAACATAAAAGAGATGCATGAGCAACAAACACACTTATGTACTACGCCCACAGACTTACTGCCCCCAGAGGAAATCAGAGTGCTGCAGGCTCAGCTAATGTAGGTCAGCTGACTGACAGCTTACCTACATCACACCAATGTGTATGGACATATAGGGGGCAGGAGGGAGTGGTGAGCATGCATGTGTGCGCACACAGAATAAAAAATATTACTGGTCCAGAGAGTCTGAGGGGTTCCACGTGGATACAAATATTCTTTCAACTTCAGTCATCTTTTACTGCAGCCGACTTCTCATGTGAAGGTCTGGGATATCTTATCTTAACCCAACCAAAGAATCACACCAACACAAACCAAAAAAAGAGAAGACTAGGATTTACGGATCTTGAGTAACATCTACTACAGAATAAATACTACTCACCCACCATAAACATACAGTAGGATCCACAGAACACCTCCAGTATTTCAACATCGCATATCTTCTATTTGGTATATCTGTGGTGCTATTAATGTACATGACTACATTAAATACTAATGACAAACACTGTTGGGAAAAAAAATCAACATCAAAAATCAACAACAAAATAAATAGAATAACTATGACAAGTGTCTAAAAATAAACAATCATAGAAAAATTTATTTCAATTAACCCGGTCAAGGAAATCCAGGATTTTAGTACCTGTTTGTTCTACACTGGGGCACACGGTTTCGTGCCTTATTTATCACCCAATTTTCCCAGAGAGAACACATCTCTGCCTGGCCCCCATAAGAAGCACAGGTGTTAACAGTGCTCCTGAAGGAGCTTCAGCAACAAAACGAATGTCCCTACCATCAGCAGTTTTTACTAAATATATAAGAGGAATTTGTGAAAGTATAGCCACTGCCTATGTGCATGTGAGAGGGAAAAATTTTTTAAAAAATGAGGCGGTAGAGTGAACACTATGGCCAGTGCATGTGGCTGTATAACCTTTGGTGCTTATTAATATTCTGTTTGAACCATCTTTTCACACTACCTCTCTGTCTCTCTCGCTCTCGCTCTGTCTCTTCTCTCTGTGCCCCCCCTTAAATCTGGGGTGGAAAGACATCCACACAGACATTATGATCTGGAGGGATGAACCATGTGCTGGATTTCGAGCACAAAATGAAATGAAAATTGTGGATCGCATGTGATGTTACTGCTAGTTATCATGGCAGTAGCAGAAAAAGTTTGCTTCTGTGCTATTACTAAAGATAATGAGAGGAAGGACACAATGGATGGTAAGCAAGAAAAGTGAAGAACGATAAGAAGGTCAAAGCTGACAATGAGAACAGTTGTTCTCTCTGGGTAACGCCTCAGGGACTGCTTAGCAACCATCTGGACACCACCAGTTTTGAGGGAAACATGTATTTCCCAACCAGTTGGTGAGGGTTCTACACCAAAACTCTTCTTGTGATGCCAACTACTCTGAAAATACTCACCTCTCCGAGCTGTTGAAACTGGGAAAAGTGTCACACTGATCAGTGTCTAGGCCTGCGTGAATGTGGCTCCAGCAATCACTCGCAGTCAGGGCATACACATCTTTCCTCTCATGACCAGTGGTTCCCAAATGGTCTCTTGGTCTGTGTGACAGAGGCCTAAAATATGAGCAGATATCAAAACCTTTCTCTAAACAACAGCAAAGAAGCCAGTTTCAGACAACGCATTCTTTACAGAAGCCCCATCTGCTTCATAATGGGATTTAATGCTTAGGTTGTCTCCATTTGGACAATGTCTTAAGGTCGGAAATAGAGCGGCACACACAAACGCCAAAGTCAAACACAGTCATGCTGACAGTTCTTTTAGCAGAAACATCACATTGTTTTAGTGTAAAGCATCACTTTCAGATGAACATGAAAAGAAAAACGAGCAAAATCACTTGTATCTTATCTTCAGATGGACAGAGAGAAACAAAGGAATGGGGGGTAGAAAGCTAAATGGGCGGGGGCGACTGAATATTCACATTGTTTGAAAGGCATGGACATTGAAGGAAAGAGAAACAACAGGCACAACAGAAAAAAAGGGACTCCAATTTCGACACAGATTTCATTTGCTTCAGGGTGACTACAGGAGGTGTGATGATGGAGATGTCACTCAGCGGGGTGATGGCACAGCCAATCGGTTGACACTCCCTTGCCCATGTTAATTGTCTGCTAATTGTGTGTCACATGGAGAGTGTTATACAAGTAGCCGAGAAATTCGATCAAGTGGATATCATTAAGACATGATAGCTGAAGCAGGGAGACCGACAGCAGCTACATGCGCAGATGTGTATTTATGCACCGGGTTGTAGGCAAATGCAAAATAATGCAAATAGGCACTTTTACTCCATATTCAAATATGTACTATAACCTCACGCATTCACATGCCATCATTCAAAAACACCAGGGAAGCCCTTTTTGTTTTTTTGCGTTTCACCAGTCACTCAAACTGTTTCTGTCGAGTTTAAATGCCACAGTAGTGTGAGTTTCTCTCCTGAAGCAGCAGGAAAATTGAGAAATGGCCAGTCTAAATAACAGTTCTCAGAACTGGAGACAGAGAGAGAGGGAGCTGTGGAGTGTACAGCCAAGTTAAAGACAAATGAAACACTTATTTCAGAGTCCTGGCATGGTGATGTTAGTAGCAGCCAGAGATATGCAAACACACACACACACATGCAGAAACTTCTAGGTCAGGAGAAGAGAAGGAATGAGGAAGCAGTGGGGGGAGACGATACAGAAAATAAAAGCTAATGTGCTCTCTGAATGTAAATTAATTGTTTTGTTTTCTCCACAGCCGAGGTCACATCTACTCTTCTATGTAACACTCCCTCCCTCCCTCCTCCTACAGGAGGCAGAGGGGTGGCAGATACGCTCAGAGGTTCACTTTGCTACCTGGAGACCGACAGTCTCTGTCGTCCAGCCAATCAGAGGCTGTGAAAAACAGCCTCCCGCTCCTCAATTGGTCCACTGCTTCCGGGAAACCATTCCACTATCAATGGCTGTGTCATTGTGTCGTCTGGCAGTGCTGAAGCCAATTATACTGCCCCCTTTCTTTGTTCAGACCTCTTTTCTCCAGCATAACCCCTTCACGCATATAAGGGCATAGACAGACAGTCACACACACACACACACATGCAAATCTCCCCCGACTCCCCAAAATGTCACAACAAGAGCCTGAGGGAGTCTGGGAATCAGGAGGACTTGAATCTCATAACAATTAGACATCACTACAGATCAAATCACAAATAAGCTTATATAAATACACTGGTCTTAACTAGAATAAGTTAACTCTTTAAAAATACGTTCTTAACCTAATAAATAATACAAATATTTTCACTTAAAGTTGAGGTAAATGAATATGTTGTTTTCCTAATGGAAAAATAACACAACAGCTTGTAAACACATAGGTGTCCAGCAGCAGCAGTTTTAATTGTTGATTTGATTTCAGTTATGTAAAAATGTTCAGCAGAAAATTTGAGCAGCAGCTTTGTGGGTGAAAATGTCTTGTTGATGCCAGAGGTCAGAAGCAAATGCACAGCCTGCCTTGAGCTGATGGGAAGCCTACAGTAACTAAAATGACCACTTCTTACAACCAAATGCACAATACCTTTAACCTTGAAGCAGATAACTACACTGGGCGTCTCTCCTGTCAGCTAAGATTTGAAAAATGTTTGCTAGTTTGAGCCACAACTTCTGCTGTGACATTTGGATGGTAGGGTCGGAATTTAGTGTAAACAACATGAAAGCATGGCTCCAAACTGCATTTATAAACAGGTCAGACTGGTGGTTGTGGTGTGATGATGTGGGTGATATTTTCTTGGTACACTTTGGGTCCCTTAATATCAACCGAACATATTTAAACACCACCTGAGAATTGCTGCTGACAATGTCCATCCTCTTATTACCATGGTGGATCAGTCTAATAATAATAATGTGTTAGTCCCCGTAGGGAAATTACATTTAACCCATTCATCCAGTGAAGCAGTGGGCAGCCACCAGTGCAGCGCCCGGGGAGCAGGGTGTGGAGACGGTACCTTGCTGAGGGGTACCTCAAGGTAGCCGTTCAGTGGATTCAAACCCCCGACCTTCCGATCATAGGGCAACCACTTTATCTACTGAGCTATCCCTGCCCCTTAACTGGTTCCGGCAGTAGAGCAACATCGTGGTTGTGGAGCTGACAAATGTGACAAATGTGCAGCAACTGTGTGATGCTAGTTTACAACAACTTTTTGGATCTGTACCATGTAGAATTAACAGTTCTGAAGGCAAAAGAGGCTCAAACCTGATACTTGCAAGGTGTGCCTAAAGAAGTGCCCCGTGAGTGTATATTTGAGCATTTATCCTGCTGCACCTTGTTTGTGAAAACTGATCATGACTCACACTGGAGAAAAGTTGAAGTTTTATTGATTAAGTTATGACCTAATAACACAAGATAACATAGTTTCACAATTAAAATCAAAAATAAAGGGGCCTAATCAGCCAGAACAGGTGGATCTGTAACAGACAAATATGAAACAGTGACCAAACTATGCAGACGTGCTGCTGTAGCGTCACATATGTTCTGTCCTATTGCAATGAAACTTTAAGCTACAGCCAAACCTACGTCACTGTTGACGTTGTTCCAGATCCTCATGGCTAAAATGAACAGAATATGGTAGCATGGTTATACAACTACGTGCGATGCATAAACGCAGCCACAAGCATGAGCGCAACAGAGCATAACACACATTCAGACACACCCACAGAAGACGGCAGTTAAAGGCTACATCCACTCTTATCTAGGATGCAAATATGTCAGGCTAGAGTCAACAAACATGCGCACACGGTAGGGCCAAAGTCCACAACACACACTAACACACAGCCATGTTGTCTATTCTTAGACGCGCCTACACTGCTGTCATTTTACGCAGCTTTTTAATCGGGCCACCTTTTGCTTTTGTTCAACTCCTAATCACTATGTCTATTTCAGTTTCCCAACTTCTTTCATATGGTCTTCTATACATTCTTCATCTTATTCCTTGTCCAACTCCCCCATGCACTCTCCATGTCTTCCACACGGTATGCTGCTGTGTCCTACTTACTACATAAAGCATCTGTTTGTACAGAGCTTTTCCCCCTCATTGCTTTTAAAAGCCTTATTATCCCCATCGTCCTATTCCAAAAGACTTGAATGCTTTCACTTTGAAATAAAATGGACATCAAGAGAAAAAGGTTCAGTTCATATAAGGACAGAATTTAAAGTAGGTTCATGCTTGTATGCAGGGAAATGTACAGTGCAGAAAAGGGGAGCAAATGAAAGAAATCGCATAATCCACAGATGGTAAAGAGCTTAAAAGTGGTGGTGGGGGGATGTATGAACTTATGAACTCATTAAAAGAAGTCTGTTTTAAAGTTAAGATTAAACATTCAGAGTGCAGTTATCCCCACAGACAAACTACCAAAACATTATGAAGATAGATACTACTGAAAAACTGACAGCTACAGGCCTGGTCAGAGTTTGATTAGGATCAGATGTGTTAGAATAGCTGGATTACTCTGTGTTCAAAGAGACAGGAAGTGTGACCAAGACACACACACACACACACACACGTGGAAACAAAGAATGGATGCACAGGTTTTTTTAATTCGTTTTCTTCTGTTGTGTTGAGTCAGAATTGTTACTGATCTCTGGTCTACATATGTGTGCGTGCACAAAGAATAATCCTAAATTAGATATGAGACTTTCTTTCATCTCATTAAACCATCCGACATTATATTATATAACAAACAAACAAAGAGGGTTATTCAATGCACATCATCATAATCAAAAGGAAAAATAAATAAATATCTGTCAACAAATCACCCATGTCCAAATACAGATACACTTTCTTTACATCATTTTGCAAGTTTATGCAGTATCCTTAGCATTAAATAACGTCTCCATCAGTTGTCTTTGCAACTTAAAATGTTCAAATTAATTAAATTAAACAACAACAACTTATTCCCGTTGTCTAAGTTGTTGGTATAATGCCTGTCCTCAACACCAAGTTAAACAATTTGGTGACCAATGCAATCAAGTCTTCAGAACTAGTATTTATATATTAATTGAAAATCAAATCACAACCACCTGCCTTATTATTCTTTAAATGTTTTATCTGAACTTTGACCTCTTCTTCAGAGAAAAAGTCATTAATAAACTCATTAGGTGAACATGTATTGTCTATAAAATCAGACAAATGCCAATACCCTTTAGTATCCTTACTTTTGAGTGTAGTTAACAGCATATTAATTTCTTTACTATACTTATGTTTACACCTTCTAATAACTGTCTTATAGCAGGATCTGGAACTTATTAGGTTTCTAACACTTCCTTAAGTCTTTGCCTTAACGCAATTCCTTCTTACGCTCAATGTTAAACCAATTCTTACTTCGTCTTCTCTTCATAATAGTTACGCTAGCATTTTTCAACATACCAAATCAAACCTCTGCAATTTTATATACATCTTCAAGCTTTGTTGCTAGTGAATCCATTTTTTCTTGGTTAACAATCATATCCTCAATTTCATCCAATTAATTTAATGTATTGCTAATTAACCTCTGATGTAGACTATCAAGAAAATCTTTTGTCTAGTCTGGCCCTCATTATTCTTTAAATTTATTTTTTCCTTACTGGCACTTCATTTGTAAGCTCAACACAGATAGGACAATGCTTATCAGATGACAATATATCCAAAATATCAACTTCAAAATCTACCACATAAGGGAGAAATGAGGATGACATAATTACAGAATCAATAACACTGCTATCACTGACAAACGGAAGTTGAGGCCTTCTGGTTACATTATCAGAGTCAGTTAATGAGACGACAGGATGGCAGTGTCAGCTCTGGTTTGTTAAACTGCAGAGACTTTCATTCACAGAGCGCAGGAGAGTTGAATTCTCCAGGTATTTCAACGTGAAATTAATTCCAAAAACAGAACTCATTATATTCTCAAAGTCTCTGTGACACAGCATGCAGCAGATGCTCCAATTAAAGTGAAAAGCAAGCTAATTTTGTTCAGGTGATGAATGTTTTTTTCTTCACATCTGGTAGCATTAAAATAAAGATCTACACAATATTAGTACAGTGGTCCCAGGTATTTAACATAAGGCCTCAGAGTTTTGAACTAAACTCCTTCAGTCTCCATGTTGAGGTATACTACAGACTAAGGCTCCATTCAGCTTTTTACTAGAAAATTTATGGACTAATAAAGTTCATCATCTTTTTTGTAAGGTTGACTTGTACACAAAGAAAGCAATAAAAAAGAACTGACTTTTCAGATGGATTTAAACGCAAAGACTATAGTATAAGATTTATGCCTTTTTCTTTGTTTTAAATAAAACGCAGATGCTCAGGATTCAACCTGAACAGGCTGTAACTGACGAGGATATCCTGTCAGTGAAATATGAAGGAGAAATGGACGGAAAGAACAGGGAATCAATCAGTCGTGTTACAGAACAAACAGGAAACTACTTCAGCTGTTTTATCAGGCCTACATCTGAATAGCTTGTATGATACAGATGAACTTTTAAGGCATTCCCCCACACCAGGCCACTGATAGGGGAAGATCAGTAGAAGTCATAACTTATAGTTTACCTCCGTGAGTCAGTATTGATGTCCAACAGAAAATGAGATGGAGATACAAGCTGGTGTTCTTCCTCCCAAGGATTTAGAGTCGCCATCTTAGAGGGAAACTCAACTGATGTCATACATGAAAGTCTGCTTAGAGGTCTTCACGTGTCCTTGTCTTGCTGAGGCCATGGAACATCTGACACCAGTTCTCCCCCATTTGGGCTCCTGTTTATAGGCAAACCCCTGTGTAAGTGTGGTATGGAGGAGGCTATGTTCGGAGTAACAGAAATAGTTGGAGATCATGTTTATTCTGTCATTATATTTAATAAAAAAATTCCACAGTTTATTATTATTATTAATAATAATAATAACAATAATAACAACAACAATAAAACGCCAGCAGCTATCGTTTCCTGGAGTGGGAGGGGCTAATAGCTATACGGATGTGAGTTGAAGCGGTGGCTGTCCTGTCAGGTGCCCAACTGAAATAGGGTGCACCTTGGTGAAGAGTTGTGTTTTCAGTTACGTTATCCCCACCCCACACCTTTCTCAAGTAGTTATTAGTTAATACTGAGATACCCAAACAGACAAAGAATAAAAAGGGAATGCAATGTTCTTTTAGAGTTACTGTCCCAGAACCCTACACAATAGCTTAAATAAGGTAAAATTAGCAAACACGAGAGATGTATGGTCTAATACTGTAATGCTTCAGAATAGTATGTTTAATGTGTGCTTTCAAACAGAGCCTCATCCATTTGTACCCCTAGAAATCTGGTTTCACTGACCCGTTCAATATCAACCCCATTTATTTATTGTATTTAATGATAATTTATTTTTATCAAGCCAGATCTTCCATTTAATTATTTTGGTCATGTCATCCAGTAAATGCTGCAAATCATCAGTTGAGCAGAAAATATTTATATGAGCAGCAAAACGTGCCATTTTTAGCACTTGGGAGACATTACACATGTTATTGATGTATAAATTTAGAACCCAACACTGACCCCAGGGTATGATGTCCATACACGAGGAGCAACAATCTAATTTCACAACCTGTCAAACTGTCCATTTTAAACATTGACAAAGATTTCCATCTATCACGGTATCAAGCTTTTCCTCTGGTCCAACAGTTATAAAGAACTGATTAAAGCTGATAGCCATGCCACCCATATTATATTCATCATGATTATTGTTAATGAATCACTCAGTTGTTTTGGTCAGTATTGCCCAGGTTACCCTGTTTTGGTCATTTCTTTACAGTTTTGATCACACTGACTTGCACTGTATATGGCTTGCAAAAATCTACAAGTTAAAAAAAAAAAAAAAGGGGGGGGGGGGGGGGGGGCAAATAAACAACTTTGAGAGTTTAAAGGCACTTTATTTCTTCCATCGTCACTTGGCCAACCCTCAAAAGTCTCTCTGTGGAAAAATTGTATAAAGTCTGATAAATGATAAATAGGACTAAATGATTCAATTTAAGCTGCATTGTGGTGGAATAAAACCTTAACATGTGAATGAACAGAAAAAAAGAATACTCTGTTCCTGCAGCATAACTTCCATTACTGACAGCACCACGCGGGTCAAAACACAAATAAAAACAGGGTGCAAAAAGGGACCCCCCTCCCCCTCCAAAAAAACAAAAAACATGACATCAACTGTCCTCTGCATCTTTAAGACACGCACAGAGATCTTGCCATGTACTGGCAATTTTAGCAGAATACTGTTGGAAAGCTTTTGTGGAAACCCTGAAGCCATGGAAAATCCTGGGACTTGTCTGTAAAAATAACTAACTCCACTGTTTATTCATTCTTTTGCTGCTTTTTGGCAATAAAATTGCAGTACCAGAGTGCAGTGCCTGTCTGATGCTTTACTGCACAATGTGTTTACATCAGGAGGAGAGGGGAGGAGCGGAGGAGATAAAGTAACATCAGCCAAAGTGCACCGAAGAGAGTTTACTTTGGCAATCATACAGGAATAGAACCAAGCTGGAAATTACACGAACGACATAATGAGAAAAAAAAAAAAAGAAAAAAAAAAGGACACACACACACACACACACACACCGATAAATTACTTAAGACATTTTTAATAATAGTTCAGTGTAACAAACAGGACAACTGGGTGCATTGTTATATAGCCATACAGAAATCTCTGGGGAAAAAAAAATTACATTAAAATAATCAATCGTTTAAAATTCACATAGTAAACAATATCTAAAAAAAAAAAAAAGAAGAAGAAGAAAAAAAAAGAAAAAAAAGACTCGTTGAGAAAAGGAAGAACTCAAATTTGCAAAAATATTCCAGTGACATCGTTTACCTCTAGTTTTCCCTTGCTCCTCACTTCAAAAACATTTGTTTTACAGGGTGCATTACACACAATCAATCTACAGGTATGCACTTGAAGTCATGGGCAAAAGATTGCAGACATAAAACAGCAACCGTGTCAACCATTTAAATACAGCTACAACATATTTGTGCTTGAGATGAGGCGCAACAAACTATTTGTTATTCTCAGTGTTATTTGATAAAAAAAAATGACGCACCATCACTGGAGGTGCTCCAGTGCTTCATCTTATTTCCTTTTATTGTGTTTAATTATCATTTTGTCCAAAGACGGCACATTCTTATAGGAAGATGGAATAACGATGCTAGTGATGTCATGAAGTTTTGGAGCTAAAAGGATTTTTCTCAGTCATCACTGCCATGAAGCACTGACCTTGAACCAGCAGGTTTATTCAAGAGTGTGCGAGGTGTGCCAGCGGTTTGTACATCCTGAGACTGACTAGGTATCACGTCTGGGGAGCGCGCTACAATAATGTGCTTGCATAGTAATAAATATTGCATGGAGCAGCTTACATCATCTCACCAGATTCCTGTCAAATAGTACACCACAACATCATGGCAACATGTATGCTGATGGCTGAAAACAAATAGAAACGGGGCCAGACATTCAAAAACTACTGCTGCAGTTCAGTGGGAGGGAAACAAGCGTGCACGCATGCACGCACACACGTATATCTCAGCAGTTTTTGGGCAGTTTTCCAGTATGCTTTATCTTCAGCAGAAAGACCAAAATGCTGTTCATGAAACCTAGCATTTATGACAGCATGGTCGGTACCGTACAGTAATTACAGATGACAGTACATACAAACTTACAAGCACAAACACACACATGAAGGAAACTGACTAAATATAGGCAGCTACTTCACACAGACTTTTTCATATATAAACACACAGGCATGTGAACTGCTCAGGCTGGGTGTGTATGGAAACACCCTCTGAAAAAGCGATATTTGTTTTGGTTGGACTCTGTGGAAGAACAGCCTTTAGATTTTGTGTGAATAATCATGTTCATGTTTCATATAAATGATATGGGCACATATGGTAACAGACAAGTTTATATAATGAATCCCTCCCTTTAATCACACGGACACCGGTGCGCTATGCCCTTTCTCGCTAAAGAACATGCTGAAATATTAACCCAGGTGATAACTGCTGTTGATGAGGTGTCAGGCAGGACCAGTGCAAACTGTGACTGGATTAAACCAAGAAGTGAAGTGATAAGACTGGATTTCTATCAGTTGGCACTTTGAATAATACAGTAAAATGATTACAAGCAGTAACATACAGAATATCAAATAATTACAAAGAAAATTGTTTCATCTCTTTAAAAACAGAAAACATCAACAAAAAACAAACAGCAAAGTGGTCTTGGCTGGAACATCCTGACAAGATGATGCAGGATGTGCCAAAATCCACACATTCTCAGTCTAAATCTGGGAATAACTAAAAAAAGAAGGGGAAAAAAGATAAAAGAAACAAGTGGATCCTCCTGAGTAAGTCTTTGGAATGGCTAAAGATGCCCTTTGAGTGACAGGTGAACCGAGTGATGTAGAAATAAAGAGAAACAGAAAAAAAAAAAAAAAACATGAACACCTTATGTGCATGTGATGGAAAAAGCAATTCAATCTTTATGACAGTGTCAGAGTTCTCAAGGCTGGTGAAGACCATGCAAAGGTTGAAAATGAGGTGAGAGCCCCGCCCTTAAGTTCTGCATCTCTCTGTCGTCTCAAAAAATAATGTTATTTTAAAAGACGGTCCTTTTAAGACATTTATGGAAAAGAAAGCAGGCCTTTATTCAGTAAACTAATAGCAGATGATTACTGGCCCCTGGAATGCCTAAGAAAGATAAATCTGACTTTAGATAGGCTGGCTGTATGGGTAAAAAAAAAAAAAAAATCAAAACAAAACAAAGAAAAAGAAAAAAACAAAAAACAAAAAAAAACACAAACTTCTACCTGGGTACCTAATTAGACCGAGAAGTCGCAGATTCAAGCAAGTCCTCTAATGACTCTGCTTCTTCTAGTTTTGGCTCCACTTTATCATCTGACTTAAACTTTTTTGCAGAAGGTTTACTCGATGAAGGCTTATCTTCCTGCATCAGCTCTTTGGCCAGAATGTTGGTCACCACATTTCCAGCTCGTCGGTGGTTGGCTGACAAGAACAAAGAAACAAAGAGCGCAACAAAGTCAGACATCATTTTTAATCATACCAAACCCATAAGAAACATCAGCGCATGCCATGAGGTGACATATCAGATAAATACTATGATGAAATCGGCAACCATTCTGCAATTCAAATATAATGCTTTATTTTAGTTAACAAACCAGCCACTAAGATGCAAACGCATTCACAAGTATGTACCTATAATAACCTACACACGAGTAGTGGGGCTGTGCATGTATGTGGATTAGCGTCATATTTGGAGCAACTCACTTCTAATGTCAGATTACGCACAACATGGTCTTAAGCAGTGAAAAACTGGAGAAAGAAGTGTAGAAATGTATGGAGGAAGGAAAAGCGGGATGATGAAATGCAGAAATGGAGAATGTGTGTGTAAAATGAGGAGGGGAGAGTAAAAAGGGGTAAGACACCATGAAAAACGGGATGATTCATACTGTGGGAAGATTAAAGAGGCAGGGATGAATGAAAATGAGACGGAGAAGAAGGAACTGAGTCAGATGAGGAAAAGCTGCAAGGGGAGGACTTGAAGTGACACAAATAGGAAGTTATGTATATATTATTTATATACATGAGGAATACTGGAAGCAGAGAGAAGAGATTAGATACACATGGACAGACAGAGAAACAGAACAAGCGCGACAGATCGTGCCCTGAGGATGCTTTCGTTTTTATTCTTCTACCTGCTTACCGTCTTTCCCTTTCCTCCCACACAGGCACCAGCAGCAGCCTGGCTTCATTTCTCATTCCCTCACTCCATCCTTTAACACTCCTCACTCTCATGTGTGGGAGGACAGCTGTGCAGCAGCAGCCATTTTGAATTATATAGGTCAGTGGGAGATTGTGTTTGCTGTTATTTTATGCTTGATGTTTATTCAGAAACTCCAATCCTCAAAAAACATCAGTAAATGCACACGTGAATGTAATGTCGAGGAGAAAAAAAAATGCAGATTAACCCAGCACACCAACAGACACACACATGCAAATTAATCATGGTAGCACATACAACATATCGAGACTTGTTGTATGGTTCTCACAGGAGTAGAACAAAAAAGCACCACAAAAACACACACACACAAAGTTACCAAGCAGGTCTCCAGCACTAGTTGTGACAAAGACACAATTGAGTCTGGGGAGAAAGAGGAGAAGGAGTATTTGTAGATTTAGGCTCGACTTGTCTTCTTTGTGAGTCTCAGCTGGTCTGAGCAGCACACAGACAGCTAGTATATCAAATTATCACCTTACACCCTTTCCTATGAGAGATTACTCCCCTGTCATAAACACCGGTACATGGGTGCACTTTATCTTCTCCTCAGTGTACTTTCATACTTCCTCCGTCTCTATTTTTGTCCCTCACTTATAAACTTACTAATTAGAAATTATGCAAATGATCCAGAAACAGAGAGTGTGTGTGTGTGTGTGTGTGTGTGTGTCTCCTGTGCTGAGCTTGTCCTAAAAATTCCAGCCTACAGAGAAAAGCCTCTTCAAAGGCTGTCAGACCTAGCTCCTTGCCTCTCTCATCCTCCTCCACTTCCCTCTTGAGAGAGAAGACAGAGAAGAGGCGATACAAGTCAGGATGAGAAGGTTGTTACATTGGAAGCAGGATGAGAAAATATGAATGTAGACAGAAACCTACTGATTGAAGTATGGAGAAGAAACTCTGAAGCTAACTACATTTAAACATAGTTAACATGTGTGAACTAATATGTGTAAGGAGTGAATACATGAACAGACTGAAGTTTTAAAAAGAACATCAAAGTATTTTTAAATATAACATAAACACAAGTAATAAAGGCTGGCAATCTACATGATATATTGAAATGTTTTCAATTATAACCCAAACCTAATGAGTTTAGTGGGTATCCCTTTCTTCCCACTGAACACTGCTTAGAAGAACTTCTGGTGCTACTCTGGTTTTACCCAGAGCCAAAAGAAAATCAACACACGATTTTTTTTTCTCAACCAGATTTCCATGATGGATGTTTTTGTTTATGAAATGGTCCAATATGGCATAACATGCAAATATTTCTGCCACATAAAGTAATAAAGATGTATAAAGTAAAAACTACAGATACATCTCGACACAGATTTGCATATTTAGGCAAAGTGAAAAGATCTTACTGTTTAAAGCTTTCAGATCCAAACTACACAAAGATATATTCAATTCTCCCTGACCAATCACATTCAACAAATGAAAAGCAAACAACTGATTTCATGTGTAAAGATTAATACTGTGAAAACAGCTGTTAGATATCTCATAGATCACTGGAAGGAGCTGTTTCAAGCCTGAGAGAAAACATGCAGCATTTTTTTTGATCCTGAAACGTATCAAAGAGTTAAAATCTCTCGCAAGCCTTCATACTTTTCAGAAATGCAACAGTCCTTCACCAAATGCCGTTATAAACAAACAGGAAGTTTTCAGCATGTGTGTTGCATAAACATACTAGATCTGATATTGACTAAATGATCCATGTAACTGTTATGAGGGCTGGTTGTTACAACAGGAAATGAGATATCAGGACTTACACAAAGACTGTTTTGGGGTTTATTTACTGATGAGTGTGAGATTGAATTTGTGTGTTTGCACACAGGAGGTTGGTCAGTGGCACAAAAAGCATAGTGAAAGATCATCTGTAACAAATTACACCGCAGGAGTCTTAATAATGACTACCTGATTAACATAAGAATGCTTTGTTGTACAGTGCATACTGCTGCCTTTATGAGGGGAAAATAGAGAAACAGGAAGGAAAGTGATGAGAGGATTTGCAGACGGGCAAGTGTAGGACAGATGGAGAGGAGACTGTAACAAGAACTAGCTTAGCTCTTTTGTTAAGGTAAAAACCTCACCCTTATCTCTCATCACAGATTTAACTACCCCACTATAATGAGTATGAAATCCATATGGCGGTATTACAAGGAAGCAGCCATCTTCACGCCCTTTGTTGACTGTATAGAATCTTGAGAAAAACCACAGTCACAACACAACATGGTGCCACATATAGGATGAGTGTGTTTGCAGATGCAGACTGGACCTCCATCAGTTTCTCCAATTTAGCAGGGACTTGTATCGCCCTCCTCAGGTTGCACTGTGTAACACAGCGCTGCTCTGCAATAAAGTACTGTGGGAAAAGTGACGTCATCTGACACCACTAGTGGCTGTGGGTTAAGTATTGATGCATAAGCTTGAATTTTAGGTCACTGTCAACTGGTGCATACTGGCGTGGTCGACCTTTATTGCCTCAGTGGGTATTAAGCAAGCATGTGACCTCACCAGTTTTCTAGTTATGGCTTGACATTGATGAGCACCCTCCCATTGTTCTAAATTGTCTCACTGGCAGGACTGCGTGTGTGTTTGTGAACATCTGTGAAGGGGTATTTTTCTGTTTTAGTAGGAGTGGACCGTCTGCAGAGCTGGCGTGTGCCTCTATTGTTGCTAAGCCCTTTATGTCTGTCTCTCTGTTGTGATTGGTGCTTTGTCAGCTAGTTGCTACTATGATTGGTTGCTCTAGCAGAGGTCATGACCCAGCAGATGGGTTTCTTGTGTGCTCATAGACACGTCATTCCTCTACTTAATGGCTCTGAACACAACGAAATTAGCCCGATGCATCCAAGCTGTCTACGTTTCTGCAAAGTAACAGACAGACGCTGAGCTAACAATCTAAAGCTCAAACCAAAACACTGATAGTGCTAGATGAAAGTCTGTCTGTCTTCTGGAATGAAATTTGCCAGTTTGAGTGCATGTATTGGTATGCAAACATCCATGTGTGCCTTTGTTGGCATGCGAGCATCTGGTGTGTGTGTGTTTTTTGTCTGTGTTTAAGAAGGGGATAGACAGGCGGAGGGCAGACAGCTGAGGATCCCCCATACAGTCTTCTCATTCTACGCAGCCAACACTCCCACATGGACAAAGTGAGCTGAGGTGCAGGTCAAAGGTGATGAGTTTTATAGCTTCCACAGCCTCGTGGCTACCCATTCAGTCACGCTGTGAAAAAATGAGCGTGACAACACACTCAATACGTCCCCTTAGTAATCTTTTAAAACTGAGTTCGTGACGTCTACAGTTGCAGCAGCTGTAAGGGTAGGAAACAAAGAGGAGAGAAGGGAGGAAGGTCTCCACAATAGCAATCAATCAACAGCTCCACAGACAAAAACAGTAAACAAAAATAACATTTGAGCACTGTTGTATTTCAACTAAATATTGTTATATAAGTATAAATCTTTGTTCTGTGTGTGTGTGTGTGTGTGTAAGAAGGCTATAAAAGCATGCAAATATTTTTGCTAAATTTATCATGCTGTCTAATGTGATGCAAATTAAAATAATGTAATAATAAATCTACTTAAATCAAATAAAGCCTGTCTTGTGTAAAAAGAGTATGTTTTGGAGAGTAAGAGTAAGAAGTTAAGATGGAAAGTAAAGGACCTTTAGTGTTGTTACACAGGTTATAAATCATTTTACAACAGGATATCACTTGTATACATATAATATGAACTGCAAAGAGTGTGTGGTGTTGTTGCCACATTTTCAACTATGATCTATAAACAACACCTCTGGTCTAATGAGACAGTCTTAAATGTACTTTTCACAAAACCCAAACATTTTTCTCTATTATCTGCAAAACAGATAAATAACTTCAGTAGGCTGGCTGTAGGGTTTCTACACTGCTATGTTGAAATTCTTTCTGTACCTGCAACAGTAATGACTGAAACTGAACCAATAATGTTAGACTGGGAGCAGTTACTTTTATTCAAGAGGAAAGATGGAAGTCTAGACATGAGTATAGATAAGTAAATATCATTAGACTACAGTGGCTTGTGTTATGACTGTAAACAAGCCTGAATGACTTACAGCCCCATTACATATTTTATTTTGTTTAATGAAGAGCAATCAATGCACCATCTTAAGTCTATCTGCAGATGAGGGCTACATCTGTCAAGAAGAATATAATGTATATATAAAACAATATAAACAAACAGTAAAAACTTCAGTATTAGTAGCATATTTAGACTGAAAGTGAGTAGACACATACATGTATTTTGTCTTATTTATTGTGGCTTTAATTATCACTTTTCAGTGTTAAGCTAATCAAGTTTGCTTTGCCTCAGTCACTGTTTCTCATTCAACAAAATTATGAAATCAGGGTGTGTTGCAGCAGGAACTCCTTTTTAGGGTTTTAATGTTGGGCTTCATTGTGACTATATTTTATAACCTAAGAGAAAATACTTTAAAGGGCATTAATGATTGGACCCACTTCATAGCATCGGATCTGTAATAACACTATTTGTGCTTTAACTGCAAGGAAAAGAAAATACATGGAGGCAAAACCTGCAACCAAGTGCCCCACCTACTGGTATTTGTTAATAAATGTCAAAACAAGAAAGGATGGGGGATTTGAGAAACTCAATGATGCCACTTTTATGAGTCTTTACAGTCTTAGATGCATCTACCTCACATTATCTCCCTGTGATAAGATTATGAATGACCTTTTCCCAGAACTGTGTTTCCTTAGTGATGTGTTACTACATAACAGAGACAAAAAATGTACTTGTACTCTGACTTGTATTTATGTTTTT
Source organism: Perissodus microlepis (assembly GCF_051167445.1). NCBI lineage: Eukaryota > Metazoa > Chordata > Actinopteri > Cichliformes > Cichlidae > Perissodus > Perissodus microlepis. Next base: position 12,180,694 of record NC_140462.1, read on the forward strand.
TCAATATACCCTGTGTGCAACATTTTTTAAACACATATGACATTATACATAACATCTGTGAAGGGGTTATACATACATACAATATTTTTTCCCTGCTCTGTAAGGCTGCCTGTGGCTTCACTGGTGCCAGATATGTTGAGCCAGAGTCAGGATGTGCCTCCTACTTCAGCTTTACTAAATTAAGACTTATGACTCAACTGGCTAGTCAAACATGTGTGCAAACACATACACTTCGTGCTGTGTAGGTGAAAGACTCAAGGCTCTTCTTGGCATTAAGAAGCAAAGTGGGCATAGTGGAAAGGAGAAACCTTTAAATATCAGTCAGGAAAAACTAACAAGGATAAGAATGCCACCAAAAAAAAAAAAAAAAAAAAAAAAAAAACAGCACTGCTTCACACCCTCCACATTCTCCATGGAAAAGCCTGAACTTTGGCAAAACAAAAACAGAAATGACACCATGGGGTAAGAGAGGAGACAGGGAGGAGGGACTAAGCAGAGATGTGATATATCCAGCCACTTATATTTTCCGACAATCTCCTACCACAGAAGTATGTGCAGGGAGGAAAGCTCTTTCCCTCCCTTTCTTTCACATACTCATGTTCAGGTATTTCCTGTTGGGAGTGTGAGGTGGCCCAACAGCATTATGGATGACTGACTGAGCCCTCAAGTGGGCCCCATTCTTTCTTCCCTGCTCCTGCTTCTCCCTTCATTTTAATTTTCACTTCTGTCTCAGCCAGTTTAGTGGTGATGAGCCTGAGCTATTTGTTACTTTATTTGTTTTTCTGCTTTTTTCCCCCTTTTAGTCTGAAAATTACATCTGAGAGGTAACTGAGATGTGGAAAAAAAGAGAGAGTAACAACAGATAAAAAAATAAGGGACAAATATCTATAACCGTATTTATTTGAAAAAGCTATTCTCATTGTAAGTAAGACTTAGGGAGGCTGGATCTGCCTGACTTCAGATCTTTTTTCCCTGGCAGTCCAATTTAGCACTGTGGTGACATGGAACAGTCACAAAATTTAGGATTTCTACAAGGAACAGCTCAGCCCCAGGGATGTTTATCTGTTCTACTTTTCACAAACAAAATGTCTGGAGGAAATTAAAGAATGTTTTGGTTTAACATACACTGAAGGTCCACCAGTTTTTACAGATGGAAGTGGGGTCCAAAAAGAACCCAAAAGTTTTCAAAGATTATCAATTCTGAGTCCAAAATAAAGAATTGAAAGAGTCGTATAAAAAAAAAAAAAAAAACCCCAACAGATTAGTAGAAAGAAAATGAGCAGGGTCTACCTTCTGGGTCTTAGTGCAATTCAGGACCAGTGCTTCACATCTGGCTTCTATTGTGAAAGGGATCGGGTTGCACAAACTCTTCCACAACCCTGCTTATGTGCGAAAACTGAACCCACACAAGAGTGCATGTGAACAAAAACACACACACACACACACACACACACACACACACACACAGGGTCTCTCTAGAGTTTTCTCTTTCTTAGCTAATGGGCAGCGGGACACTTTCCCACTCACAACCAGGAATCATGTTACAAAGTTACTATACTAACAGTTCCTGCTGCCTCACTTTCATTTGCATGATTTTACTAGGCCATACAAGCCACAGAATGGCAAACAAAATAGGAAGGTGGGAGAAAGTACTTCAATGTCTAATAAGTCAATGAAATTGAGAGCACCAAGGCTAAAATAATGTAAACTTTTACATTTTCTCTTTTAGTGTGAAATTGTAAAACTATTGGTATTTTGTAATGACTATGTGGGCCAACTCTGCTCATAAATCCTTTGGTGTAAATGGAGTTCAATCTCAAAATGACAAAGAGCAAAACATATCTTGACTTGAAGTTGCTAAAGGCACCTATGTCCTCATACTTTTGCCGACAATAACTTACCACAACTTTTGTATTGCCCACTCACGTTAACAAACTTTCTGCCTACGGGCTGGTTTCATCCCCCTCCTACATTCATTATTTATCATATTTTCCTGCTCTACCACCACACCCTCAGCAGTTGTTTCTCCCTAAAGTATCCTACTGTCCACACCCACCCTTGGCACGCTCCCTCTTCTTTTATTGTTGTGCCAGCCTCTGATTGCATTGGCTTTGCCCCTATAACCATGGTGAAAGAATATTACCACAACTCAGCCTGTGAGCAGAGCAACAGATGGAACAAAGGCAAAGGAACATAAACAAATCTGTTGTTGTGTTGAGAGAAGATTGGAGACAGAATAGAAAGTGAGATAGAATAAATGAGTCTTATATATCTGTGGAAGTAAACTGAAATCTGTAAAGCAAGTAACGCATGAAACGTGGAAACATATGCATGTTTTGTGAAGATTTACTGTTTTGCTTGTGTGTGAGTACCTGCTTGACGTGGTCCTCTCTTTCTCCTGAAAGCAGCACCGGACTGCAGCGCCTCCAACAGGCCATCCATGATACCAGTTTCATCACCCTCTGTAAACACCATCAAAAAACATAATCAGTAATAAATCAAGAAATGATAGATCAGTATTAATACGTAATGAAGCACTTTAACTTCTATGCATGACACACACATACAGCTCCATTATAACAGGGTTATTATTTTTAATCAATACTAGCCTTCTAACAACAGGAGAGAGAGAGACTGGTGCTTTTACACAGTTTTCTGTTTTTCTAATATAGCACTATACACAGTGTGGATCTTCACCAGCCATGTGGCTATTTTGTTAAATTAGCTACATTAACCCAGATAAGCAGTGACCTACTTCAGCTACTTCCACAGCTAGGGGCTACACTATGCATTTTCAGGGAGATAGCTTCAGATATACACAAGCCCACACTTATTGGAAAAACAGCCGCTGAAACCAAATCCACATAAACAGGATGAATGCATAATTGTGGCTTCCAGTTAAACTGGTACAAACTGGAAATTAACCTTTTATCTGTATAAGTTTACAGGTACAGCTTACATGGGTGGTCTCTTTTTGTTTACAGCTACATTTTCAACAGAGCTTCAGTGTCAGGTGGCAATAAATAAAAGAAGGTGGGTTAAACCAGGCAGGATGCCCAATCTCAAAGCAGCATGTGAGAGTACTACTTTGACTATTTTGTGGGCAACATTCAGTGGCATGGCTCAGCACTCACGCAGATGGCTTTAATTATTTTTGTTTGAACCTGAATGGAGACAGAGGGGTCTGGGGAAGGGCCAGCAGGGTTGGGGGTTAAAGGTTTATGCTGTCTCCCTGTTTGTTCCCCAACCCCCACATCCAAACACAGCACACAGCTCTGCTCACACGCACAATATTTAATCCTGCAGTAAGCCATGAAGCAGATGGCCTATGGTCTCGCCTGTCACGTCAGAGAAAGTCTCTCTTACACATATCCCAAGACTACCGTGGCTCATATACACCCCTTAATGTCCATGTCCTAGAACTGCACACTGGGATCAAAATCAGAGATTTTTCTTCTTCAAGGGAAACACATCTGGCAAATTTCCGCTTGTGTCAATCACATGGCTGGCTTAAAACATGCTTGCAAGCACACAAACACACAAATGTGTTTTGGAACACTGCATTGAAGGCACTGAAGGACCAAACAATGACCTAGCTGTGTATAAAACATATTACTGAACTAATGAAGATTCAGCTTACAGGCCTAGGGGCCTGTGCTCTCAATAGTATTGAGCAACACTTAAATCAAAAAGCAGTTTTACAAGTTTACTTTGTTAGCAATAAGGGACAGGACATAAAGGGGAAACACAAGACACTGGTTTTCATTGGTACTGAAAGTCAATTAACTAATTACCATACATTGAAATAAGCCTAAAAAAAATATAAGATTCAATAATACTACTGACCATAAGAAGCAGAAGGAATACACACATATTTAGAGCTTGACACAAACAGTAAGTTACTGACTAAAGCATGTAAGAACATAAGATGGATTAATTAGGGCAATGGCATTAGACCGTAAGCTCTTAAAGATGTCTCTTTGGATCCGATTTGCAATAAATGCGCGCACGCTCTGACACATCTCTCTCCCACACACACACACACACAAATATACAGCTCCGTCACCACAGCATATAATCTTGTGTAGATCAATAGCACCCCTAATGGATGTTCACACAACAACAAATGAAAATAGAATTGGAAAAATTTAGCTGTTGATGATAAACACGCGCAGATGACAGCATGATAAAGAAAATCAGTGAGTGGAGAGATCTTTTTTCTAATGTTTTTCTAATGTGCCATGATTCTCTCCATTTTTCACAGTCACCTGCAGTGAAGACATCAGGCAACTCAGGCTTATCCTGTCTCATCCCCTCTTGTGGCTTGCGCCTTTCTCTTCTAACCCCATTTTCAAAGAGACAACAGCAGTCTAATCCCCACCAGAGCATCTGCTGCCCTACTATCCTCCTTCCTCTACCCTCCCCCACACTACTGTTCCCTCACTTGCTCTCTGTGTGGAGCACGGGCACTCCCAGTGGTAGTTCCCATACAAGCATCTATGTGAGGATAAACCAGACATGCAAACACCCTTTGCCACATAGATAAAAATGGTCTCAGGTATTCTTTTACAGACTGTACTGACACCTAGCTGTAGAAATAAGGAATAGTAGCAGCAAGCTTTGGTGTATAGCCAAAGATGGCCCAGGGATAGTAGTAGACTGTATTTAACAGATAAAATTAGAGCAAAAATCTAAAAAGCTTGGAATGTCAAGTACTGGGTGTGGCAACAAAAATTTATATTTTCTATGCGAGTCAGAAAAGGCAAGTCAAAGCACTTAATGAGTCAATTATAAAAACGACAACATGTAATGATTTCCAAAGAACCTCAAAATGATTTATACACAGTAACTAGCATCACATGCTTAGAATATGTGCAAACTGAGACTCCACTAAGTCTCTGACTCACATGGGAATGGCAAGGCCACAAACTGCAAACACACACTGACCTTCCAGGGTTTAACCAACAACTGGTATTATATGTTTACAGAGACAGAAAGTCAAAGGAACATTCAGAGAATTCATGAGATAGTAAGGTTATGCAAGTAGATTCGTGCGAGACAGAAAAAAGGGAACCAGGAACATGTCAGCGTGTGAAAGCACAGCTGCTGAAAACAGCCATTGTATAGCAGCCAGTATGAGGGTTATAAACAAATACAGAACAAAGACCAGGTGGGTGTGTTTGCCAAATTTGTGTGTGGTTAAATTCAAATAGGGGGTGTAGAAGGACTCCAGGCTACAGGACAGTCAAATATGCCACCTGTATGTAAATGATCACTGTCCACTAAATGTGTGCACAGAGACACTAATCTTTGAGGCACTATTATGTTCCATGTGTGCACGTCTCGAGAGGCTGAACATGAAACTTTACTTTCTATTATATATCTTTCATACTTTAAACACTGAGGCAGAATTTTCTAAATGGAGTCTTGGTGGCTTGAACTGCCCTTTAAATGAACTTCATACAAAAGGGGAGCTAAAGGGGAAAACCTGGCAGTGGTAAAATAAAAGCAAGAAGGGGAGAAGAGAAAAGAAGCCAGCTGGAACATGCACTACTAGAATAAAGCCCAGAAAAACTCTTTGTAAGAGTTTGAAAAGCAGACACACACATATTTTGGCCAGCATAATGTTTCTTCAACACATGGGCAAAGCAAAACAAAAAACATTCACAACAAAATGACACAGTCATTTGTAACACACACACACACACACTCTTTAGAGCACCAAGGCTATAGCACATTTCTACAGTGAAAAAGCAGGGGCTCTGCAGAACATAAGTGGAGCCAGAGAGAGGAGGAATGCACTGAAAGTAGGTCACAGACTGAGAAGAGGGGGAAAAAGTCTCTGTGTATAAATATGCGTCTCCAAGGCAGGATTTGAGTGCTTACTGTGTAGACAGGGATGAGAGAGTCAGAATGCATGTGTTTGTTAAAGGGAACAATAATGCTACTAGCAATTTTTAAAGTGTAAAAGCATTACCAGAAGAGTGGAAACATGTTTTTTTTTCCTGATAAGGAGAGTTGGGAGCTATTTCTGTATTCTTTTGGGGGTGGAAAATTTCATGATTACTGGAGGAGTGAAAAGAGGTCAGGCACTTCAATGCTGTCCTCAGTTTATGTGAAGCATCATTGTTTCTTGTTTACTTTAAAACAGGTCATCAACATTAGATTAACTTTGGTCAATAAATGGGCTGGGCTGCTCTTTCACTCACACACACACACACACACACACACACACACACACACACACCACAGATGTGTGGACTCTGACTGCCCCCAACAGGAATCTGAGGGAAATGCAAAGGAAGAGACGTGGCAAGTGTCTCTCCAGTTCATTGACATGCACATAAATATATATTATGCAGCAAAGGTGACCTGCGTTGATGTCAGGGAGCTGGTTCTTCTTGAGTTTCTCCTCTTTTTCCTTTTCTGCTTTCTCTCTCGCCAGCTTGGCCCTCTTGATCTTCTCTTCAGCCTCCTTCCTTTTCTGATTCTCCTTCACTGCTTGCTGTTGGGGAAAGAAATAGAAAATATGACAAGTTCTAGCTACATAAATTCAACACAGAAATCGTTTAAGAATATCTTACATATATTGAAAGAGTGAAAGTGAATAAAGCAACCCATGTATGATGGATATGATGGATGAAGTTTTGTACACAAAACTTCAAAACCAGTACTGGCCATTATTCTTTATAACTGGCAAAACAAGTTATCTAAGGTGGAGCCCTCCCAAATGTTTAAACAGATAATATAATGGAGTGACTCATTATTTTGTCAACACAGTCAGCTGTACAGTCAATCCTTTTGATATTTGCCTTTGATGCATTACATTATTTGCAACTGAACTTGTGTTTAATTTTGTTCGTAATACATACATTCATTTTGTAGGTTGGTAAGAAAAGACTGAAAACCATAACAATCTTGTTTTTACTTCCTTACTCGTTTAGACTTACACATACACACCTGGAACATGTTTTTGAAGTTGTTGAGATCCCCAAATAATTCCTCGACAGAGATCTTTTTCGGGTCAAAGACAAAATAGTCTCCCAGATCACTGTATTGCTTTTCCATATTCTTGTGCATCAGATCCAGTTTCTCATACTGTTCTTGGGCATGGCTCACAAAGCTGTAAATACATTGTGTTAAGGTACACAGGAGTGTCATTCAAACACAAGAAAACACACAAAAAGCACTGTCATCACGACATGACATTTCCATTGATTTCTTTTTTTAAAAAACAAAAAAACAGTTGGAGAAATTCTTTCTAGATAATAGGGAGCATAAACATTCTGTATCAAAGTTTTATTCAGAGATTTATGCCCTAATTGTGGATAAACTGGCATGGTTGAGAAAATCTTGGGGGACATTGCTTAAATGTGAAATAGATATACAGGCATGGGACAAAATCCTGCTCCTTCCATCTAAAATCTCTGTTTGTAACCGATTTAAAGAACTGCAGTACAAAATCCTGCACAACGTATATATTTCTCCATATATTTATAGTAATAAATAATAATACTGCACAGCACTAGTCTTGTATTTGTTGGGGAAAAAAGTTAAATAAAAGTTAAAAAAAACAAAAACAAACAAACAAAAAAAAAAACTCAGTGACTAAATGAGGCCAACTGAGCAATTCTATTTAATAGCTGAATAGAAAGGATATCGACATCTTCTCCGCGAACAGGTCCTTATCATTTTGTGGAGGAGGAAAGGTTTCCAAATCTTTCTGCAGGCTCTTGATCTGACGGCCCATCATTTCTAGGTTCTTCTGAACTGTCTCTGCAGAAACTGCCATGGACAAGGAAAATGTTGTCATTGCTAAGCACCCACAGATGAAGCTTGTCATATTGGTATTGACTTGAAGTGACTGATACAGTGAATAAGAGCATTAAATAGATCTCGGGTACGATGTGCCATTTGCTGAAACAATATAAGCACACTTTATTTAAAGAAGATCTGTATTAAAAGATTAAAATAATATGTATAATATGGGTTACATGTCCCACGCACCTCTGCTGGCCTTTTCGACATGAATGAGCTCATCTGTAAAGCTCATGACATCAGGATACTGCTCCTGGCACACGTCAGCAAGGAAATGGAGCAGTGTCTGTTTCAGATCAGCTGATTTGGTGTCACGAAGCTAATTAGAAGAAAGATTTATTTAAAAAAAGGACACAATGTCAACATAAGTGAGTAGTTTCCAATCCTGAATGTACATTTTGACTGGACTTTTATTGCCCAGTTTCTATTATTAAAACATGTGATAAAAGTACTACTATAAGTACAGTATAGTGTTTATACACTCAGTGTAGCAATATTTAAAGATGAAGAATTTACTATCTCAAGTCTTTATGCTAGTAATAGCGGTATATATCCTGTACCTGAAGCCATGATGACGAAGAAGACGAAGAAGAGCCAAACAAGACAAAACAACAACAACAACAAAAAAAAGTCAGTATTTCTCCAGTTACATACAGGATTTTCAGTAGATTCATTCAGTTTTTATTGTGGGTGTGTGCCATATGATCCCCCTTCACTTCACCTTGCACAGGTATGATATGGAGAAGCCGAATGCTGCTCCATTGCGAGAGCCAGAATTCATATAATTCCCAACAAGGAGGATGATCTGCAGCAACCTGGTGAATGTATCACTTTTCCTAAGCTCTTCGCAAGCTGCTGTCACAGACACCACATCTGGCTTGATGTTGTTCAGCTGTTCCTCAAACTGCAGCTTGAACAAGATGGCCTGAAGCCGTGGCATCAACCGCTTCACACTGGACATCTGGAAAAACAAGAGAGGGGCATACGAGACCATTCCCTGTTTGTTGCTACAGTGAGTGTGTGAGAGTGTGTGTGTCTGCACGTGTCTGAGAGCACGCAGTTATGGGTAAGTGCAGTGAGTTCATCCATTACCGAAATCTACAGTTGAACAAAGCTCCTTTGTTTAACAGCATGAGGACATTCTGTGTGTCTAATTTACTGACAAACCATCTTAGAAAACGAACCATCTCAACACTTTCTACAACTCATACTGACACCACAACAAATTTGTGGTTAGTCAGCTTCAAGTCAGCTGACAATTTAACAATAACCATCTTATCATAGAGAAGTGTCTATTTTTTCCCTGCGCTTTCATTTGCACATGTATATGCACGTTTCCTTACCACTACTCCAAACTGTTCAGACTCAGCCAAGTCATCGTATTCATCCTTCATATCTGCCAGGACACCCAGCTGGTCTGGTCCTGGCAGTTGCTTGATCAGGTTCTAAGTGACAATGAGAGAAATTTATACCGGAAGACACTTACAAGAAGAAGCTTGAAAATGTTGGATTTTTATTTACTATGCATAAGGATCTTAATATGACTTCAGGGTAACTGAAAGTTTTATAAAGTTAAATAAAAATGTCATTTTGCTGAAAATCATTAACAAAACAGGCACTCTGAAATAAAAGTGTAGATGAAGCACACACTATCATCCAGTTCATTTTTTCACTTATCAGTCTACAGACAGTCAAACACATTAAACCTATAAATCTAGTATGAGAGGTAACACATAGGAATAAAGGAAAGAGAAAATCCTTTTTATCAAATAACTATATTTTATTTTATAATACAAATGAACAGATGCATAACAACACTCAGTCAATACCTGAACCATGGACTCTGTGAGGACCTTCTCATTAACCTGCAGGATGGCATTCTTGATCTCCTCATAAGGGATACGGAACGATCCCAGGAAAATAGCTTCATGAGAAAACACAAGAAGCATGACTTACTTAATTATGCCCCATTTTATGCATAAAAAGCATGGTCATGAATATAGTGGTATCAGGATAGTGGACTTACAGAGATTCTGTGAAGACTTTGAGTCAAGAATCTTCAGCTCTTTCACCTTCTTCTTCTGCACCTGTTTCTTTTCATCCCCACCATCCTGCTCCTTTTTAGCTGTAGAGGTGGACAGAGACGAGGAAAAGTTTATATTCACTTACGGAAAGCAAAAAGAGGAGCCTTTGTAACAAAATTAACTTCTTGTTATCTTTCATAATTTTAAATGACTTGTACACTTAAACAGAAATAACACTGCGGGGGAAAAAAGTAGTGATATTAGTGGGATAAAAGACAGAAAGAAGTGGATTAGATTGATGGACAGAGGGCACATGTGATGGCTATAAAAACTGACAGACTTGGCACAGCTTTTACTTTTTTCATTTTCTCCAAACTGTATGGTGTCATGGAGGTGTCAGGAATATCACATCAGTGGTTTGGGGTACAACTGAACTAACATGAAATGGCTGTAGCACCAGGGGAAACATGTCCCTGGAGCATGTGGGCCTTTTAAATATGGTCAGACAGTTGTTCGCTGTAAGGCATTTGAAGTTTGGATTCACCACGCTGCACATAAACACACCCACCTATTGCACACACTCACACTCAGCAGAGGCATTTTTCATTAACTTCTTTTGACAAGGTCAGGATTGCGACTGTAAGGATGTGTCAGAGTGTGGGGGAGGATGTGAACTAGATTAGAATGAGGAGTGAATGATGAACACGGGTTTGACCACATAGCAGCCCACTCTACACATAGCCAGGCACATTAGGGTCAGCAGAGATCCGGATGTCACAACTGTTGTTTCCATCAATATCTAACCATTTGTACTCGATTTACTGCACGTCACGATCCAAGCTAAATACTTATATTTATAAGCTACCTGTATCTCATTATATTGTTTAAATGAATTTTCAGTTGTGGGTCAGAAAAAGAGTTGAAGTAAATTTGGGATAGATTTTTGATATTTTATCAAAAGACAAATCAAGAGCTGTGCATAGAGCCAGACCAATAAAATCACCTGACTATGTATCAATCATCTATAGTTATGGTCTTATAAATGTGTTATCATCAGAGGTTTTCCATCAACGTTGCTTTAAATTTGGTATGCACATTGCAGAACCATCAGCTGCATATACCAGATGATACATTACAAAACTTGCTGGTTTGCAGGGACTCACATTTTATTTTGCCAACTAGTCCATAAAATACATGGTTTTCCCTTCTGCTGTATGCTGGTCTTTAACCCTGAGTTTATCTTTTCCAACTAAATCACAATTTGAGACTTATCAGCCCGTCTATAGCTGCATCCTTGCCTCATCTTTGTAAAGCTGAGATACAAAAACTCCACACAAACTATACAAAAAGAAGCTACTGCAAAAACCTTTCATCATCAGCAGACTACCTGCTTCAACTGCCTAAAGATGAACTGATGCAGTGACAAAAGTTATGGTTTTAATGTCACAGAGAAGGCAAGTAGAAGGGCAAAAACAGAAATAGAAATGTGGATACGGACCGACCCTTATGTGTGCTTAATCATCAGTGTTAGTAAAATCTATTTTCAGTTCCATTCAGTTACCTACCCCTACTGTATATGCAGTCTAATTTCCTCAGTGATTCCACCGTATCATACTCGAGTGTTTGCCTTCAAGTGCAGTTTATTAGAAAAGCAAAAGATGATTTTGGTCAAACAGCGGCACTGTAATCTATTCTCCACATAGACAATGGAGACAACAACAGCTTCACAGTTCTTTCCTTCATCTGTCCACTCATCAATATGTCCAGTCAAACAGTGCTTTGTCTCGATGTGAGACACCTATCAGCCAAGCAGGCTGTTAATGAGCCAGGCTCCTAATGAGCTCCTCATCTCTCAGTTTAGCCATTCATTCAGGACACACAGATATACACAGAACAGTCAGTTCCGTTTACTGCAGCCTTAAAAAGGCCCATTGTTTCTGTCAGTATTAGCTTCAGCTTTATGAAACTCCCTACTGATGGTCAACCACCATTTGTATCTTAGGCTTCGACTTTGTATGTTTGTTTATGTGTGTTTTCATATAGTTTGCATTATATCAGTATATTCAGTTGTGTGTTTCACTGCCACCAGCAGTACTACTGCATGTTCAGTGTTTCATTACTAGTCCCTGCTGAGGCCAGGAAACCAAAGCAGGAAGCCAGGAATCACAGACACACACAGGATAGGAAAATCCATCAGGACATCTGAGCGGAAATGACTGTCTTGCACAAACACAAAGAGCAAGTCACAGCTGAAATGTTATAAAGAAAGGAAGTTGCAAGCTTACACAAATACACATCATCAGAGAGACAAACAAGGAAACTGACAGTCACAGGAAATAATTCAAGATATGCCATCTAAAAATGGAAGAAATTAAGTTAATGCCTAAAGCACAACATCAAATCCCTGAGATCCTTGCACATGCAAATACTGACATGGTGACCTGTACAATAGACACTCATATACATATATACATATACATACATACACATATACATATATATATATACACATATATATATATTACAAAGAAGATTACTCTGGATAGTAATCTAAACAGCTGAGGTTGGAAAAAGACAAGTGATCTGGTAGCAGCATCATGTCACGAGGTCAGTGTGTGTGTGTGTGTCTGTCTGTGTGTGTCTGTGTCTGTCTTTGGGAGCAGCAGAGACCCAGTGAGGGAGCATGTGTCTTTGTGCATGTGGAAATCTACAGTGCTTCAGTGGCAGCTGCGCTCTAGCCAATAGAATCAGTCCTGGCTATGTTGACATCATGGCTGATTCATAAAATGGGGTCTGGTGTTCACATTGTAAAATGGCTGCTCTGTGGTTTCCACAGACACAGCCCACTCTTTTCATTTATGAGCAGATGGCACCTCTAGTGGCTGCTATGGAGCATTGCATCGTGCTGCTCTTAGTCATTGTGGGGGAGGAAAGGAGATGACTGGGGCAGAACACACATGTGTGACTAGGCACACAAACATACACAAGCCACATGGACGCAGTTGTGGAATGCTGACATCTTAACATCCACATGTTTTATTGTCCCAGCTGCCTTTTTGTTAAAACCATGATACACAGAAGGACTCTTTTCTGGAAACAAAACACTACCACCAATTGCGCGCACACACACACACGCTTTTTCCTCATCTGTCAGTGCCAAGCAGCTGTTGGGGAGACAAGGGGGGAGAGTTCCAGGAAAAGCTGTGGTGTGTGTGCATGTGTGTGCATGCGCGTGCACAAACACACATGTGTAATGAAAAGACATTCTTCCATTTCTGACTTCTGTTTCTAATTAAGTGGGAGGGCAGAAAGGTGGGGGGTGAGAGGAACTAAAGAAAGAGTACTGAGGATCATGAGAATCCAAGTCATGCTGTGGTCTTTGTCAATATGTAACTAAGTGTCTGTCTGACCGGAGCTACACAAAGGAGAGTCTGTTATCAGTCAGCAGACCTGAGTGTCTACTTCACCACCCCTTCCTATTCCCTTCTACTTCATCCCTCACTCCTTAAAAGGAGAAAATGTGTAGTGGAGATGGTGTCGAGTAACCAGAGTAGGATAGAGAGAATGGATGAAATAAAAACTTATATATATATATATATATATATATATATATATATATATATAAGTTTTGATAGATATATATATATATATCAAAAGTTATAAAGATGAAATGAAGGAAAAAGATCAAGCTTAGTAGGAATAGAGAGAATCAAAGAAAGGAAAAAGAACCAAGTACACTTTGATCCCTTTAGCTTCAACTCAAAGAATAACTTTAGCCCACTCTCACAAAGCATAGCCTCTTCTCTTTACTATCGCCTTTTCAGTCTTTTCATGTGGTCTATTCATCCTATCATCACCACTCCCTGTTTGTGGAGTGCTGACGTTTATTTTTAACCCACTAAAAGCTTTCAGATGATGTGCTCCATTGTATATTTGTGGCATCAAGACTCTTTTTCATTGTCCCTCTGGTGGTGAGATAGAAAAAATTAACTTTATATAGCTTCAAACTAACTTTTTTTTTTTCCATTTAGCATTCCAGGGCTGCTGGAGATCAAATAAAGTGGAACAGAAGAGAGGGAGTATAGTTTCAACATCAACATCTGAGTTGAGCGGTTTTGCTGGAAAAAGTTGCTGAATGTGCTCCAGAGAAAGAACTAAAAACAGATCTTCTGCCAACCTAACATCAACAAAGACTGAATGTATTACAGGCAAACGTAATGAGAACATTATGTTTTTAGCTTAAGAAGTTTACTTACATAACGCTAAACTAGTCAAAAAAAAAAAAAAAAAAAAAAAAATGAGACAAAGAAGAAAAACATGAGGAGGGAGCATAAAGTTCTTTGTCTAAAGTAAACAAAGCCAAAACTATGGCAGACAGTTGGACAGCTGTAGCCATGGTCCCTTTAAACTTTAAATGTCCCACATTCTGTCACTTTCTACATAAGAGTGTGTGTTACAATGTAAGAGTGTTCGACAGAAGAAGAATAAGGGGGTTTCCACGGTAACCTTGGGTCTGAAAGAGCCCCTTCATCCTGTTTTTCCACTGTGAAAGGAAATGAGGAGAAAAGATTCCTGACTGTGTGTGTGTCTGTGTGTGTGTTTGCACAATTGTGTGAAAAGGACCAGATGGCAGGGTGGGGCAGTGAGGAGGGGGGGAGCAAGGCAGGATGTGGGCAGGGCCAAAAAGCAGAGGGAGGGCATGTGGGAGGGGCTAAGACTGTGCTCCCTTGCGCTCCCCTGGTGCATGAATGCTGCAACTACAACTGAGATTTTTTAAATAATTCCTATCATTCTATATTTGCTTTAGAAACAATATAAAACAATCTGTTTTTATGACTAAAATATTTATAAAAATCCCCAAATTATGCATTTAATGTTTGGTCATTAGAAATGACCCACTGGCTCAAACTTTACAAACATTTTAAACAAAAAACAGACAACTTGCATGGCCTCAATTTTATTAACATGCCTTTCACTTCACAAACTCTTTCCTCTTACTTCCTGCTAGCTGAAGAACATTGTATATTTAAGTTCAAACAATAATTTTCTCATTTATTGCTTTTAAGTAGTTGTTTTTAACTAATGATAATAATTTAATAACACCTTTAACTTTTTAAACATTTATGACATCAATTTTAAAACAAGGGGTCTTTGAATAACAGCAGGAAAACAGCTTTTTTTTTTTTTTTTAAATTCTCCACAAATTCTAAACATTTTCTGTTTTTAAATTGGACAAGAGGGACAAAATGACATTTTCATATACCTCAATATGTTTTAAACTAGAATAACTTGGTGAGTTCACAGCTGGAACAGTTAATTTTCAATACCTGCCTCATAAGCAGGGAGCAACATAATCGTATCTGTATTTTTTAGTTTTAATTCTTGCATTAATTAAAGGTACTTTTTTTAAAATCACAATGTAGAGTATGGAGGCTAAAAGTCTGATTCCTTCAGTGAGGCCAGCATTTATTCATGGAGTCACAGTGCCCTCCATTGGTGTACTTAGTGAACTGCAGCTTGATGACAAAAGGCTGGCACACCTCTGCATCCAGCTGGCTACACTTGTTTATTACCTTCGCACTCTGTCCAAGTGGTGTATTTGTGCATGTTAATGAATGTGTTTGTGGACAAAGAAGGAGGAAATGCTGAAAGAAAGAACATACTGCTTTGTTTTATGTGTATGCGATGATGGAAGGCGTACAAAACACGTGTCTCTGAGTGTGGTCACTGGATCTGTATGTGTGGGTTTGTGTGGTAATGCTGTTCTCTTAGGGCCAATCTGACCTCTCTGTGCTCTTCTGGCCATGAAGGTCTTTGGTGATGACGCACACATGGCACGTAATGAGACACACACACTCTCTCTCTCTCTCTCTCTCACACACACACACACACACACACAGTACGCTGCCTGCATTGCTGATAAGGTGCACTACATTCGACACACCGACACAGCACTACCTTGAACTCGAATTCACACTTGCTGAAACCACACAAAGACCCAATAAATCCCCATAGCAAATAACAGAGGACACAGACAGAGCTCCCCCCCACTCAACAAACACACACTCACGCACAGAGAGAGGTGAGCTGCTATGGTGTGCTTATTAAATCAGTCCTATATCAGCCAGTCTCCTTGGGACATCAGAAAAGATTTACTACTGCAATTACACCAGCTAATTACAAGGAGGAGAGATAGAGGGAGTGTAGGGGAGCTACAGAGTGTAAAGGGGAGAAGAAAATCAAATCAGAAAAGAGCGAGAGCAAATAAAGGTGTGAAAACTGAGACGATAAGAGAGCAAATGAAGGAGAGAGAGCGAGAAGGAAAGAAGTTTAAAAGACAAAGATGATGACGATGCGACCTTGAGCCGCCCATCACACCTGAGCCTCAAATGTTGTACAAAGACATAACTGGAGAACACAAAAGCTTCATTGTTTAAAGTCACAAACCACCTGTGTGTGTCTGACTAACTGAGTAACTCACTGGGTATGCAAGTAGTTTTTTGTGTTACTCTGGCAGCTTGTGTGGTGCTTTGGTGTTTGTTATTCACAGTGTGAATGTCCTTGATGCTACACTGGCCTTCACAGCACAGTGCTCCCTCTACGGAGAGCAAAGTGAATTACATCATTAAGCAGGCTCGCTTCTATGCTGGGTATCAATCAACTCTCAACCTTGTTTCCTAGTGTTGTGGATGGCATGCAGTGACATTTGCAGTCACTGTTCATATCCATGTGTATTGGGCTGACAGGTGAGATTAGTGACTCTAGAGACAGCTATCTGTGGAGGTCGGACAGCCTCTTATTCTCAATATAGTGGAGGAGTAGAAATTAAGAAGAACTAATAATTTAATACTACATCATTTCCAGTACAGAAATAATTTACACCCAAATCTAAGCTGTTCTGAACAAGGGATTCAGAGGCTCTTGCTCGTGGATACTGAAGCTTAGACAGAAGTCTTGGAGCTTAATGTTACTCTCTGTACAGTGCCAGTGGCCTTCCTAATGTACAGGCATTTCTGCCCATCTAGACCGCTACTATCATATATGCACGGCCATGCAGTGTGAGTCTCATTTATATGAGCATAGCGGTAGAAATGGAAACTTAAAAATTGGGTTTCTATCGCAATTAAAAAGTTAGATGAACTCTAACACACATGCACCCCATGAGGCGTATTCTGCCCCGGGCAAAAAGGATTAGGTACTGCACTCCTGTCAGAACTCAAATATTCATTATTACCTTATGGAAAGATAGCAGACAGAGAGCGAGTGGGAGCAAGAAGGAGCAAGAAAAAGGGAGGGGAAAAAGGAGCATGAGTACGTGATAGAGAGGCACTTCATGAATACAAGCGGTTCAGACTTATGCAAAGCAAAACAGATGAAAGGAGGACAGAGAAAAATGGAGGTCTACACAGTGTCATGCCATGGAGGACAGTTAAAAGCGCATAACTGTGCTGGTGCACACACTCATCCTGTTAATCCCCAAGTTCTGTCCTCTCGTCTCCAACCATCCATCCCTTTACTCATCTTTATCTCTGCTTCAGTGATGAGGACAAAGAAAAGCACTCAATCACTGGCCCACCCTTCCTCCCTTGTCGCCTTCTCTTGGTCTCTGCAGGCAAGGCCTAGAGGCCTGATTAGTAATTGTGACTAGACCACATGGTGGAAAGACTAGCACACACATGCACACGCACATAGGAGCATGTACACACAAATATGTATATAAAAGGCACACAAATGTGGCAAAGAGGAGGACGAGGGCCAGTTCTGCTAGATCTAATTATCCCTCGAGCAAGGCACAATGAGGGGGCTGAAAGGAGTAAGGAAGTTTGCCTTTTCTAATGTCAGCCACCGCTTGCAGGACATATGCACATACACACACACACACACACACACACACACACACACACTTGAGTGTCTGTCTCGAGGCAAAAAAAAAAAAAATTGGGTTATTTTTTGGTGTCTGTCACTATTTTTTTCCCCCAGCCAACATATTAACATGATCAAGCCGAGGAAACAATGACAGGGGAGAGGCAAGGACAGAAAAAAAGAAAATGAAAAGTGGAAAAGATGTGAAGAGCAGTACTTGAGGAGAGATAAAGGAGATGAGTAACAAAGTCAAGCAATTGCAAAAGGAAACAGTACTGTGGGGGAAGAGAGTGGAGAAAAACATGAGATGGAAGAATGGGGAGAAAGAAAGCGATATTGTCAATGGAATACGAATAAAGATCCCAGTTCGAGAAAGACTGTCACAATTCTCATGATTAACACAGTGGAAAAATAGTCATCTCCATATGCATGATTGAGAAAATAACCAGACCCTTTTTTTGTGCATCAAACTAAATTGAATAAAAATAAAATAAAAATCTTTTTTTGTCTTATTTATAGTAAACTCAGAACTTAAATCTCACATTCATGTACAAAGCATTCATCCATCCATCCATCCATCCATTCGCTTCCGCTTATCCTTTTCAGGGTCGCGGGAGGTGCTGGAGCCTATCCCAGCATTCAAACCTTCAGTATTTTAGCCTCAACAAAAACTTCTCATAGATGCTTCCCAATAAATCTGCAAAGATAAGAAGCAACTGTGTAACAACATTTTTAGGTCCCTCCATAAATATTATGGACTTAGGTCTAGGGTTTGAATGGAAAACTGAAGTACAGTCAGAGACTTCTCAAGAAGCTACTCCACATTCATCTTGGATGTTTGCTTTGGGCCAGTATCACAGGTCACAGTGAAATGTAATTTCAATCTTAGCTGATTTATTTTTTAAATTAAAGGTCTCTTTGTATTCGCCTGAATTCATCCTTCAGTTCTGATTATTTTCCCTGTCCATGCCACTAACAAGCAACCAAACAGTATATAAATGTCACAATTCTTCATTGGAGGAATACTATAAGCCAGATGATGAGCACTGCCCGATTTCAGAGAGGTCATTTTTCTTTGTTTTATTTACAAAAGATAACCTTTTTCACAGCATATGGACTTGCTAACTTTAAGCTTTTTAGTAACAAGTGGTTTTCACCTAGCCACTTTAGGCCTGAATGATCCAGCACTGTAAACATGGAAGTCCTTTTGGCAGGTTTTCCACTCTATGTAAGAAGTCTCTTACATAGAGAGACTGCCATATTCTGAATTGTGCGCACACACGCACGCACCTACCTACGTACACATTTAAACTCGCGTCTTACAAGTTTAGTTTGTCATACATGAAGTCTAAACATCTCAAACAGAGACCTAAGTAACATGGTGCCCTTGAATTCTAACTGCTGCAGAAGAGGGTCTGAATTCTTTTCCTTCAGTTTCTGATTTTTAAATCATCTGCAACATGTTTTTATTTTTCTATTAACGATTACTGAGTGTAGAGTGATGTCCATTGAAGAAGCTGCATAAAATCCAATGCAAATTATTTGTAAAGAACAAAGTGTGCAAAAGGTGAAGGGTCTGAATATTTTTTGAATACACAACCCAAACAGCAGTGACCTGGAATTTAGTGCATTTTATTCAATCCTTTTAAATAACGGTAAATATATTGCAGTTCATACTGTGAAGAACGCAGTGAACACTTATTAGCATTTGTGTATGTGAACCTTTTTCTTTGTTGCACACACTTTAGGAAAACTACTGCAGGTGTTTGAAATACATCAAAACACTGGATCAGAGTCAAACTAAGTAGCTGGAGGGGGATGACAACTATGATCTGGCAACCTCCACTTCTGCGTGGGAACCTAGGGAAAAGTCTATCTCACCAAAGATCCACTGGAGTGCTGCAGGGTTTTTAGTTTGTGAAATCCATTTTAACCCCTCCCCAAAAGACAGGAAAAAAAATCCCCAACCCCTCAAAATAAACAAAACAAGAGAAATAGATATTTAAACAGAGAGATAGACATGCAAATCCTCTCCTAGAACATCTGTCTGCTGGCCTCTCACAGGAATTGGCTGTAGCTGAGGCTGGTGAAATGCAAGACATACATGCATGCACACAACGACACAAACAAAAAACAAATTTCACAGAAGTACACACCTAATCCCTCTATGTGCTTAGTGAGCCATCAGGGGACGTGTTGCCAATCAGACAGCTATGTGAGGCTGGGTGAATGAAAACAATCAAGAAATAACACACAATATGGCTCAGAGAGTGTTTATGAGTATTTATGTGCACGAGTGTTTGCTGGACTGAATTCACAGATTCATACACATAATCAGAAACCGGACTCTCTACTCGGCCAACACATTCCTAGAGGGACTGCATGTGGAGAAATCTTCTAGATCTTCTGTAACTAAAAAAATGACTGACGCCAAGGATGACATATTCAGGAAAAGAATCAGTCTTAACACTCGTAATGCGTCTTTTGAATCTGAATCAAAGCCTCTCTAAAGTGAATGTATGTAAAGATTATCTTCTGCAC
This sequence comes from Perissodus microlepis, assembly GCF_051167445.1. Classification (NCBI taxonomy): domain Eukaryota; kingdom Metazoa; phylum Chordata; class Actinopteri; order Cichliformes; family Cichlidae; genus Perissodus; species Perissodus microlepis. The sequence continues at coordinate 12,200,940 of NC_140462.1, forward strand.
CGGGGAGCTTCAACCTCAAGGGTCACCTGGAGGTGATTTGTTTTATTATTTAGAGCTCTAGAGTTCAGTCTCTACAATGGCAGTAGTAAGGGCAATGTTGTGCTTTAAAAATAGTACCCAAGGAGAGGAAGTCAGCAGACTTCTCTGCAAATTATTTAAAAAAAAAAAAAAAAAAGAAAGAAAATGTAGTGCTTTTTCCTTCTACCTGTTGTTTATACAGTGGACTTGTGACCTAGCATGTGTGTTTATGTCTAGCAAGCTATCGCTCTCTCCCCATCTTGTCTCTTCTCACGGCTCAGTGAGTGTGTCAGTCTGCATTGGCCCTCTTTCAGAAGCTACTGAGAGATGGCAGCACCATTAAAATTTAACCCACTATCTCACCACATATTGACAAGAGAGAGGAGAGAAAATGGCAGATAGTCATGCAGGCATACAAGGATATACAAGAATGTATCTAACCACAGATATGGGCTCGCGCGCACATGCGCACATCAATGCACGCACACTAATTTCCAAGGAGTCAGTCAGATGTGATTGCAAAAGATGGGGAGCGATGGAGCGAAAGATCCTATACAGATGGAAAGTAAAGAATAAGACTGAATAGATTGCACACATACACACGTGATGCACAGACAGTTATGGAAATGATTGGCATCAATTTAGCGAGGGAAATGGAGAATGTGTATAGGCCTAACGCTTTATCAGTCCACACTATCCCTTCTCACCAAATCCACATTTCTACACCTATTACTTTCCTCATCAGCTCTGGCTTTTCAATCCCTCACAAAAAATCCTTATTTTGTTTCCCTCCATCTCCTTTCTAAATGTATCACTCTTTTTCAGTTTAATATTTTTTGACACATAGCTTTTTCATTTTTCTGTCCTCTATCTCTCCATCTAGCCTTTCTACCGCTCTCCTTCTCTTGTGCTGTTCCTGTCCCTTTCTGCCCCAGCGGAGTGTGGGATAGCAGGCAGTGCTGGGAGGCCTACGGTCTCTTAATTAGGAGGCAAGGCGGAACGAGGACACGGTTAACAAGGGCACACACACAGACCTTTGCATTGCTTTGCTTGTAAGAACCCACATTGCCTACAGGCCTCAGTGAGAAAGTTAACCATGTCTTGAACCTGTACCCTCTAACACTTATGTTGACTAGGTTCAGATATTAACAATAAATCCAAATCCTAACCCTTACTTTGCACTTTGCAAAAAGTGTTGAGAACTCAACTTGTGCCTCACAAAGACAGAGGCACAGCAATTCACACGTACATACAAACAAGTGAACTGAATAAGCTTACAAAACTCAACGAAAAAGCAATAGGCACTATAAAAGAGTGCTGTGCTAAAGTCTCTCTCACACACATTCACTCTCACACACACACACACACACACACACACACTCCTCACACATCACATCACCTAATCAGACGATGAGGACCTGGGTTGAAATCTGCAGGACTAGGACTCAATCAGCTAGTGCAATCAGACACAGGGCACACCCACACATTCACCCACATTCTTACACACACACACACACACAATTACGCACAGGGATGACACACTCGTAATAAACCTTGTGCTGACGGATGAGAGGAAGGCCATGATATTATTCAGTCTACCTCATCACGACTGTAACAAACACACATACATACACATAGAGGAGGCGGGATGGAAGTAGCTATTTTGAGAGTGCGTGAGTCCGTTGTCTGCGAAGGTGACTTTGGGCTGGCTGGAGTGGTAATTGGGTACACATACCAATGGCTTTTTCTTCCTCTTCCCTACATTCGCCTCAAACTCTCTCTTTTGGCCCCCTCTTTCCCTCCCACCCGGCTCCCACTCCTTCCCTTAGTGCAGCCCCTGAACGTGATTACATTTCCGACATGAGTGAGGAGTGAAGATGGAGCGCTGGAATGAAGTAGAAGTGAGAGAGACAGATGATTAAGTTGAAAAACAAAAAGGGCAGAAAACAGGTCTTGCGCTGGTTTGAAAAAGAAATTCATAAGACGCATAACATGCATACATTAACATTTGCCCCCTGCTCATAAACACAAACGAACACTTAGATACACACATATATATCCAAATATACATATATATCATTTCCTCAGCAGGGGAGTGAGACAAAGCAGAGGAAAAATACACAAAATGTCACTCAGACTGTCAGCCTGATCTTTCCTGTTGAGACACGCACCAACACATACACACATACAGAGTGCAATGGCCATCTCATTTCCTCAGACGTGTGACATTTTCTTTCTCTCTCTTTTTCTGTCTCTCCTTTGCACTCCGTCACTGTGGTGATAAAATTAGCATTCCTTTCCTTCCTGTACTTCTCCCTCCCTTGATGCCTGGACAAGAGGTGAGGACCACAGGGACGGAAGAAAGGAGAGACAAAAAGAAACAAGAAGAAAGATGAGAACAAAAGAAGACGTTAAGAAAACAAGACGGAAAAGCCTGAGAGAGATGTGAAGACAACAAACAAATAGAGCAAAGTATGACAAGCAGGTAACGAAATGGTGTAGTTAGACAAAGATGGTAAGATTAAATGAAAAAGAACGATGGAAAGAGTAATATATAGCTAGTGGACAAGATGCAGACTTGTGGAGCGAGTAAATGAGGGGGGAAAATATACCCTCGAGGGATTCATATCACCATGACAACCCTTTCCTTTCTCCTTTGCTGTCCAGTTGTATGATGAACTCCTGCTACTTTAGTGGACCTCAGCATGGACAAAATATCTGCTTACTTTTGCAACCCAATAATAAATCTCCTCTCAAATAACTAAGATTTTCTAACATGCTTTTAATAACTAATATCAAATTAAAAGTATTTTTAAAAGGGAGAATATACAAGGTTCTTGACTTAACCCTCTCAAGGCAGGCGTTGCCGATTTGCAACAGTTAAAAACTAACAACCTGATTACCCCACATACATATTTTATGAGGTTTTTTTACTCAGAAGTACCACTGCAGGACTTGGTTGTGCATTAGCAACAAAAAGCTTAATTTGAGCCTGAGAGGGTTAAAACCAGGAAAAATTATGGTGAAGGTTTTTTTTTTTTTTTTTGTTTACTCTGCGTGAGCACGTTCTGCCTCTGTGCGTATCAGTGGGTGCACAAACTCGCTTGTGTGCAGGTTTCTACAGGGAGAGGGTAGAGGGCCCACAGAGTATAATTAAAAGCTAGAGACAGAGTCCTTGGGAGCAACTGCAGCAAGAACTTTATGGGGAGAAAGGAGAGAGAGGGAGGGACGGGGGGGGAAGAAAACTGACCTTTAAAAACAGAGTGAGACACGAGAGAAACGGTGAGAAATGAGAGGTGTAATGGAAGATGGGATGGTGGGAGATAGACTGAATTAGATTATGCTGAATTGAATGCGGCAAAGGAATGAAAAAAGTGAGAGAAAGAGGAGGAATGGAAACATTATTGGAGTGAGATGTTTGTGGGGGAGGGCCAGAGGGAGGGACAGAGGAGGACAGAGACAAAGACAGGGAGAGGGACCATGATGGAGAGAAAGAGAGAGAACGATAGAATTCTAATCAGAAATGTGAAGAACAAAATAATAAGGCTGCCTGACAGCAAATGTCAGCTCAGGGAGGGAAGCAGATGGCAGGAGCATAGGAGAATAAGAAAGAGGTAGGGAGAAAGATACGGGAGGAAGGGAAGAGAGAGTAGGAACAAAAAAAGGTAGGAAAGAAATATGCACAATAAGACAGGTGGGGTGTGAATGATGGAGACACTTCACCATCATTTCTCCTTTCCACAAGGAAGGAACACAATCTTTTTTGATGCTAAGAATTAACATCTCCAGGAAAGATATTCCCCTTCTCCCACTGGAGGGAAACAGATCTGCTAGGTCAGGCGGGTGAATCCTCATATGAGAGTGTATACATGTGTGCGTATATTTGTGTGCTTCTACACTAACACTTTCATTGCCTGGCTGTAAAAACGCCGCCCTTGAGCCAACCTTGACTGCAGTTTCATTGGGTTTCAGCTAAGCTCTGCTTTAATTCAAATCAAAAGCAATTTCTTTCTCTCTTCAGTGTTACTTCATGACTTGATAAGAAGACTGAGCCTTTAAGAATGATCTTGTAGCTTTTCACTTAAGCTCTTCTGTACTTTTATATCTTACTTCCACAGATGCAGAGCAAAAAAAAAAAAAAAATAGAGGAAGGAAACTCATCAATGTAACCAATCCCACTATCAAAACAGAAATCATCCTAGACCATATAGGTAAAATTATGTCAATGTAATTTAAAAAGTACAGTCAGCACAATCCATATCTTTCTGTGCACCTACTTCCTGTATGGATAAGGATACCACTTTAGAGAAATTGAGGCATAATATCTTTAAAAGGTTCTAAACATGCTGGACCTGACTAATGTTAAAAATAGCCATCAGCTAATAAATGAAGTGTTTCAGTACAATAAACATGGAAATACATACTTCAAAGTGGCTCAACTTTTACTATGAACTTTAAAATTTAAAAACACTCAGTGTCAAGAAGCCAGGCCAAAGCCAATAGTGAATTAAGATAATATATGCATTCTGTCAGGGCGACTGAGTGATGTGAATCTTACAAGGAAATCAAAATTTAATGAGTTAAACTATTCTTTTGAGTCAACCTAAGGTCAATAGAGGAGAGCCGGGGTTATTGAAAAATAAAACCTCCAGATTTCATTGCAGTCAGATGTTATACAGACGTGAAATTCACCCCGACAGTCTAAAGATGTTCAGTATTTGTTGCTGTAATCCTAATATTGCACAGCTAGCCACACCATACAGCAGGGCTATATCTGCTGAACCCATTTAAAAATATTTTCTCACATATGTGCAGCATTTAACTGTGAAATTTGTAGCTGTACGCACCTACATTGTTGTGTTATGCTAGGTCAGGTTAAAAAATTATAACAAATGACTAAAACTTATTGAATATAATAGTCAGTCTGGGAACCACTAAGCTACTCTGCTGACTTCGCCTCTGTTGCCAATGGTCAATTTTTCCAGTAAAGCCAAGATATCTTGATAGTGAAAACTGATATCCATTTTCAGACTTCATTTTCAGATTTTTGAAATTGATGGCTGACAGTTTTGAGGTTACATTATTCAGCACCTCGACTGCTCTAAGTGCAGCCTCGCATGCAGAGAAGGCTTGCTCAAATATGACTGCTTAACAGAACTTTGTCTGCATATGAACTACAAACAAAAAGCATAACTTTAAATATTTATATGCATACATTCATCTAACAACCCATTAGGTAAAGTTGTTCAACTCCTTGTTAACGCAAATATCTAAGCAGCCAATTACATGCCGTAATTCAGTGCATTTAGCCATATAGACATGGTCAAGACAACCTGGTTCAAGTTCAAATCAAGCACACAAAACTGGGAGGATGATGTGACTTGGGATGTGGCATGATATTTACTGCCAGATGAACTGGTTTGAATATTTCCAAACTGATTACTGATCTACTGGGAACATGTATAGGATTTACAGACAATGACCCAAAAAAGATAAAATATACACAGTGAGGGGCAGTTCTCTGGGTGAAAATGCTTTTTTGAAGCCAAAAGGCAGAGGAGAGTGGCCAGACTGTTTTGCCTGGAGAAAGCAATAGTATTATAACCATTCTTTATAACTAAGGTTTGTAGAAAATTTTCTCTGAATGCACAGCACATGAAACCTTGAAGCAGATAGGCTACAGCAGCTGAAACCACACCAGGTGCCACTAAGAACAGGAAACAGACTACAATTTGCACAGGCTCACCAAAATTAAACAGCAGAAGACTGGAAAAAATTACTTTGCCAGTTGAGTCTTGGTTTCTGCTGAAACACTCAGATAACAGGGGAAGAATATAGTGGTGGTGTGGGAGCCATGTTTTTGGAACATGTGTAGTGTTGTTAATGATCATTAGCATCCTTTTAGAATCAGGTTATACCCATCTCCTGATGGTGTGCTATCCTGCTAGAAGCAGCCATGTCACAAAGCTCAAATCGCTGTACTCTGATGACCTACACGGTCACCAATGTATGCCACAAAGGAGGACAGCTCTGAAGGCTACAGTGGGTCCAACTCAGTACTAGCAAAGGTATGCCTTAAAAAAAAAATTGGCTACTGAGTGTAGGCTCAAACTGCTACAGAATTAGTGGCTGTGATCGCTCAGTCAATCACTGTCAACTATTATAGTACATGTAATAAATTCAAATGACAGCTATTCATGTGGGGATTGCATTCCATTACATCACTATTACAAAATGAAATGTCTGACTAACCATAGCACTCACATTTCCCTTGTAACTGTGACGACATTTTACTAGATTTGAAAGAAAAGGCTGTGAATATGAAGCGTATGTAGATATCCTAATCAAAATGACAGCCTAGTACATGTAGATATTTGGATTAAGCGACTGGTATTGAAAATTTCAACTAGGATTAGATATGTTGACAATTATCTAAGCTTTTCCTGGGGTAATAGAATTTTTTTTCCTGAGTTGCATTGTCTATAAGAAGGACAAAACAGATCCTATCAACGAGGCAGGCTATCAACTATGTGAAAAGCTGTCCCTGCATTTCCCCATAAACCATAGAGTTTCACCATAACACCTCAACTGTCTTCTACAGTAAGGACATCTTCCCAATCACTTGTTCTCCCATTTTCTCCCTCTCCTCATTCTCTCTCTCTCTCGCTACACCCAGTGAGTAATGGCGAGAGCAAAGGATAGTGGCAGAGAGCTATAAAAGTGTAATTTGCTCCATTTTCCTCGGGAAACCAAATTCACTTTCTGTCCTGCGTTACAATCTGTTAACATTCAGATGGCCAGTATTACAGACAGCGTATTACCCGCCTACACTTGCTACTAATAACCCTCACACGGAGTGCACACACACACACACACACACACACACACACACACACACAAGCACGGGGAGCAAGGACGCAAAAGCTATGAGTGTCTTTAAAAAAAAAAGAAAAAAAAGTGAAAAGTGTATGTGTGTCATGTACAAGCAAACACATAAATGCTTAAATTCTGGCTGTAATGGACTGATAAAGGGCAAAGAGGAAAAGGGGAAGAGAATGGTAGATGGGATGAATCTCTGCATAGCTGGGAAAAGTATGGTTCACTAAATAACTTCATTATTTAGTCCTGTTCCTGAAAAAAAGCCAACTGAGCTGCCCTACAAGCCTTTCTACTCCTCTAATCTGTTTCCCCTCTAATTCTCTGAAAGTCTTTTTCACTTTTTCCTCTAGCTTTTCTTTCCCTTCTTTCTTCTCCCTTATTTCCATGCCCATCTCTTTCCATCCTTTACTTGTTCAACAATTCTCTCCCACACTCTCATCATCCCACCCTTACAGCAATCCTTTCTGTTTTTCTCTATCCCTATCCTCCATTTCCACCACTCCTCTCTCAGGGAGCTAATAGCCTCCTCCTTTGTTCTTGGAGAACAGCGGGGAACAATGGCGGAGTGGGGCTTGTCGTTGTGGCAACAGGCATGAGACAAGAGAGAGAGGGAGGGAGACAAAGAATAAAGGCAGAGAGAGAGAGCAAGCACAGAGGGGATGCTGGTTGTTAGCCGGGCGGCAGGGAAGCGAGCGCTGGCTAATTACACTCGTTTCTATGCACACCGCAATTAAACCCTGATGCACACACATACACCATCAATGCTCAGAATATCCACCGCCAGACACACACACACACAGCCACACATACACTTGCTCTACAACATCAGAGAGAAAGTGCAAGCACGAGAAGAGGTGGCAGAGAGGCAGAAATGGGGAGGCTGGGAAGGGTAAAAAAAGAAATGACAAGAAAAGACAGGCTATTTCAAATCAATGCTACTGTTCTCTCAAGTAGCACAGTGAAAGTTCATTAAAGTTCTAGTTCAAATACAATCAGCCTTATCAAATCTATTTTAAGATGACATTACGGCACGGGCTGGCTCAGTGACCTCATCACACCCCAACATTCACCAACTTAATCTAATAGTCAAACATCACATATAACTCTTTCGGTTGTATTCCTCCCACTCGGCATTGAATGTAAATTCATCTTTATCCATCTAATCAGCTCATCTGGCTTCATCTCTCCACAGGATGATCGTTCTCTCTCCAGAGATGAGGTGGTTTAACTTCACACAAATTAACAAAGTGGGGAAAGTGGAGGAGATATTGAGATAAATGTGAGAAAGAGAGAGATGGAAATGTGGAGACACATATCCAGGTCATGTCCCCCCCCCCCTCCCCCATAGGGTAGAACTTATCCTCTGTCTCATGAACACGCCTTCCTAGCTTCCATCATCATCCTAACACACTTTTCCATTAACACATGTCTCAGAAAAACATGTGTTCCATGCCGTCTGCCTGTCTGTTTTATTATTCATGCAGTTTAATGCTTGCCCAAAGAGTGTGCATGTATGCATTAGTGTTGGAAGTTCATGTTAAAGGGCATGAACGTACCACTACATGATCGGTTGGTCACATTGAGTTTGCATGTTAAAAGCAAAAAAAAAAAAAAAAAGCCAGCAAAGAATGTGCATGTGTGCTTGCACACACAAAAAACACAACTTTACATGGCAGTAAGAAGGCACACACACAAATGCATGCCGCCAATGAGGCAGATGAGGAGTGAAAGGAGTCACATTAAACAGCCAAACTTGTCCTGTTTCGCTTTCATAGCCCCAGTCCATTTTCATAATGCATTAAAACCACAGCTGAGAAGACAGGAGAGGAAAAAGATGAGGAGGGGGGTAGAGGGAGACAGAGAGAGAAATGGAAAAGAAGGGGGACAAGAAACATTTTCAAAGTAATCTAAAGCTGGTGGATGTATGGGTGTGTGAGGAAACAAGATACGCATGAAGGGAGTGGGGGTGCAAGAAAAGAGTGCTCATCTCAGAGGCAAGATATGGGAATCGAAAGTGTCTGATAGAGGCATAGACAGATTAGGGAGGTGGATAAAAGAAGATGGGATGAACTGACAAAACAAGTGACGATGACAGAAAGAGATGGGGGAGATGATTTAGGCACAAACTTTGATTGTGTGTGTTATGAATGCATGTGGCTTGTTTTTTTTGTTTTGTTTTGTTATTTTAATCTTTATGTGTGAATATGTATTTGCAGTGCTTTTTGTGTGGCTATGTGCTCGTGCCTGTTTGTGGTTATATAGTGGCAAGGGGCAGAAGGTTCTCTGTTTCAGCACCAGCAGGCTGATGAGAGTTTGGGGCCAAACAGCCTGAAGGCAAAGCTGGCCTTGTTACTCTCCCCCCGCTCCCTCTCTCTCACACACACACGCAAAAACGGACACAATCTCAAATTTTACCCAAACAGAGCTACAGCCACAGTAACAAGCTAAGTATTTGAAACACCAAACCTCAGATCACAATGCTATGACTAACACATTTCAAGTGTATCCACTTGCTTTATTATTTTTTCTGTTTTAAAAAAAAAAAAAAAAAAAAAAAGGGAGAAAAAAAGGATTTTGAGAGAATATTTTATTAATCTTGCCAATAATTTATGCATGTTTTAGCGGGTAAATATCGACTGTTGCATTTTTTTAAAAAGGAAATATAGAATAATGTGTTCAGTGTATGCAGAATTTTACTAAATAGGTATCCTAAGGATATTAAACAGTTATTCAACAGTTATGTACTGCTTTCAGCTCATTTTAGTACACCGCTTTGTCACTATATCCTTTCAGCTGTCTGCTTAAAACTACGGGCAGCTCTGCTATCTTACAAACTCTGACAAGGCAACTATGTGTTATCTCGTCAGCACAACGTATCGGTGGAGACAAAGTAAACGAGTGGCTAAACATTATCAGTTAAACATCTGACGAGCTGGAACACTTTTTTCCTAAAATAAATGGTCTTATACTGTTTAAGGTTAGTACATGTTTAACATATGTGGATCAAGTGGTCCTGTCCTAGCCACCCATGTTACTTTATATACTGTGTGTGTGCGAAGCACCCGTAGTCAAAGAGTTTGAAGTAGACAGTATAGCAAGGTTTGGTGTTCTGAGTTGGTTTTGAAACTTTTTGATTCAGTACAGGATGAAAGGAAACTTGTTAAGACTGGAATCTTGCTTGAGATACATATTTCATCACAGCCATCATTACGGATGCTTTTTCCCCTCTGAGGAAGTTACACTATGGCCATCAGTGACAGTGTCATGAAACTACAAATGTGAAGGATTTTTTTTCAACTGGAAATAAGCTTCTAACCCATTACTTTACATTTCCTGTACATTACACTCATCCTATTGTTTGTCTTCAAAGTTTGCTGACAGCCTCTTATATGCCATGGATAAATTGATGTGCAGTAGATACTATATCAAGTTTTTTTTATTATTATTATTTTATTACAACTAAAATAGGAAAAAAACAAAAACATGAAAAACCGATGATGGTAACTGATGGTATGGCAGTAAGCCACATAATAGGAATGATTATCTATACGTCTTCACCTCCAATCAAATCAGCTTAAAAAAAACAAAAAAAAAAACAAACTAGAACAATGAATATCGCCTTATTGCTCGGAAAAGGAAGAGTTAAGGAACCAGTTGAATGGAAGCTGAGACATCCAAAAGCTTATCTCCTCCAAGTCAATGGCGTGAAGGCTATCTCACACACACCTGACAGAGACAGAGTGCTGCCAATAGTGCCAGAGGGAACAAGTGAGATGGAAGGTGGCAGGCAGTGAGAACGAAAAGGGGATAGAGGGAATAGAAGACAGCCAGAGAAAGGAGACAAAGAGAGGTAGCATAAATCACCAGCATGAAAATATGGGTATAATGGATAATGGCGAGCACAGTGGTTACAGAATGACGAATACCATGTCTACTATTGCTTGAGTGATTCAAATGATTGTCTGCTATGGGACAAACAGAGGGGCGAATTGGAGATGCTTTTTTTTGTATTTGTACACTGGGATGACTAGAGAAGGAGGCACAGCATTATAAAACCACTAAAAGTTCCTACAGTGACACACTAAAAATTTAATCAGCCATTAATAAAAACAATATCATTACCGTCTGCCTAAGGAAGCATCAACACACACCTCACCGATTTTGTCAGGCAGGCATAAACAGAAAATTACAGTCGCTGAAACACTAATGCAGACATAAACAGCCTCATCACAGTTTTTCCTGTTTTTAGTTTATATCCATTTCCCTCCTTCTCATCCTCAGGCTTACTTTAGTTCCTTTAATCTACCAATCTCTCCTTAAAATCAGTGTTCAAGCTAAAGCACAAACAGAGGATGGGGCATAGTACTGCACATACATTCATAAATTGGTACATAGATGGCAGGAGAAAGGGGGGAAAAACAAAAAACAAAAAACAAAACAGCGAGTGAAAGCATCGTCTCAAGGACAAAGGTAAGCCACTCAACTCTTCTCTGAAAACAGAGCTACTTCATACAGCAAAGAGGCTGAGACTTGAGTCAAGCAATTGTAAGTAGCTCGGTTCCCCAGTCGCACTCTTCACTACAGAAATAAAGAAAAACTATGAAAAATGGGAAGGCAGACACAAAATGGACATCCGGAGAGGCACACCTGAATGCTGTAGCCTTCTTGAAAGAGTAGCAGAGCAATAGAAATCTCTCTCATCTTTCTCTCTTTGACAAAGCTAGGCAGGAAGGATGAAAGCACTGAATGAAAGCCTACACATAATGGTGGCACAGAACGCAAAAAGGAGTAGCTGAAAACAAGGGCAAGAGGGGGAAAAAAAAGTTATTTTATGGATGTTCCTAGAACATATGAAATGAAGGAAGTTGAAGGAAAAAGAGAGTGCAAGGATGGATGAAGAGCTAGAGAGGGTAATAAGTAACAAGGAGGATAATAAGTAAGGCAGTCAGAGAAGGAGGGAGAGGGCAGAGAGAAAGTGAAAAGTGAAAAACCGAATGAGAAAGTAATAAAGTTAAAAAAAAAGTACTTTACTTTTCCTTCTTAGTTCTGAATAATCTGTGCCCTACATATACACATATTTCACTCTGTTTGAGAGTGTATGTGCACGCATGTGAATGGATCATGCACTGATAACATTACACTCCTTAATTCCTAATTAATCCTTCTAAACTGGATTATGGCACAGAGCATGACAAGGCCAGGATTCCACCCTTCACCCTGATGAGTGGAGGCGCGTGTGTGTGTGTGTGTGTGTGTGTGGGGGGGGAATTTTCGCCATTTTTCAGCTTGAGGTCTCATAAGGCTGGCCTGTCCTCGGTTACATGATGTTGGGAAATGAAGCTGACAGTGTCTGCAGTCCCCTATGACACAAACGCATATACATATTCGCAATCATTTTTCACACATAAACAATGACTCTTGTAGATACACAAGCAAACACACATGCGCAAATGTGCAAGGAGTCCCTAGACCACAGGTCTTAAAATGCTTGAGTGGCAAGAACTCTTAGCATTACTTTACACATTTTAAGTGAGGACTCACAAGGGCCTTTGTGCTTACTACATAACAGAATCAGGTCCCCTGACACACACACTTGGTTTGAAAGCTGCCACACAAACTGTCCCCATGTGATGTGTTCTGCATTTCACCACAGTCTGAAATAAAACCAGAGTGCTCTACAGACACTAATGCTAGTGAATTAATTTTATGTTCTATTCTGCTTTGCTGATGTGCTGAGAAGTAAAATAGTACCATTGATTCCTTTTGTTCAAGAAAGACGTATTATATGCCATCATAGTAGACTGCGGTTACTTTCAAGAGAAATTCCTAGAAAACAGTCTGCTAATACTGCTTGCAGCATGATGAAATAAAGCAAAACTTTTGGCCACCCGTCTCTTCTTCCAACAAATCCTAAGATATATAATCTGTACCCAAACCTCGTATGACAGAAAATATAGAAAATGCCCCCATACGCATTTAAATTTAGCTATTAAGTCTCTGTTATGGTGTATTGTGCTTAGTTTATAATGTCATGAACATGAACTAACTTTTGCAAAAGTATCAACATTGTTTTTTATAACACAATGACCCACTTTATAACCATTAGCCTGTTGTAGACAAGCTATTGTAGTACTTTAACGATTTCTCATTAATCTGTTATTCATATTTTAAGAGCCAGGTGTACAGTAAAGTAGTTATATAAGGTTTTCACAGTACCAGAGGTAATTATGATGAGACCTGAGTGGCAAATGTAAAGTGCACACCATACCAAATGGTTCAATAGCGTTTCCTTTTATCTTCGTGCACATATGACATTAACTATACTCACTGTACACAAATATAATAGCGTGATTTTAGCTACTAGTCAAAAGGAAAACTAGCTACAAGTAGATCAGAGAATAAATTAGTACCGTGCAACTTACTTCATTGTGTGTCACTGTGTGCGCACAGTGTTGAGTTCTCTGTGCTCATTAAACCATGCTGGCTACAGAGAAGATTTGGAGGGGCAGAACGTAGAAGTAGTGTGATGGATGGATGGTGGTGGTGGGGGGGGGGTAAGGGGGCGGGGGGGTCACAGAGGGATAGATGGAGTGCGTTGCGGGGAATTAGCATGCTTTCATGCCTTCTACGCCTCAGTGGAGCACCACGGGGCTTGTTGATGCCTCTAAGTGCTATGCAGTATTAAGCAGACGATCTCTAAGGAGGCCCAGTGGCATAGTGTGCAAGTGTGTGCGTGTGTGTGTGTTTGTGTGCGGTGTGCTGACTGACCGCTAACTGTGTACAGTTAAGTACAGATCCCCAAATAACCTATTTGGAGAACAGAAAGAGGAAAGGAAAGTGGAGAGATTCAGTGGAGAGCCAAACACTGTTAGAGGGAGTGGAGTGCTGCATTAAAATGCTTGCTATGATGTATTTCACCCCACAGAGACAAAAAGCACAGACAAAGAAAGACACAGAATAAGATTAAAAGGCAGAAAAAGGTCTCTGTCCATCACATCTGTTTTCTCACATACTGTATGCTGACAGAGAAAAGGGCATTTAGGACACATACACACATTTATGAAATCGCCTTTTGTTAGGAGCATTGGTGTCATCTCTCCCAGCTGAAAAGTCAGAGCTACAATCAACTATTACAGCAGCCAACAAGCAATATGTCATTATGACCAACCTGAACACCTACACCCTCCGTCCAGTGCTCTTATTTCACCTTTTTTCACTCTCACACTCTCGCATCTAACTTGACTCAAGTTTCCTCATTTTACCTTACCCCAATACCCATCTCCTCAATCACTGTAGTCGCTTCATGTCTCTGCACCTTTTGATCATTTGTCATTCTTTCATTCCCTTCCTCAGTTCTCTCTTCAATCGTATACAGATCCCTCCTGCCTCCATTCGTCCTTCTCTGAGCCTCATTCATTCTGCACCTCTCTCCTCTTCCCCCAAATACTGCCATCCATCTTCTCATCTACTGAACTAATAAGTCTCCATCCACCTATACCTTTGACAATAATCTCTACCCCCCCCCCCCCCCCCCATTAGTGCATGCAGATTTCAAATATAAAACAAATACCATGTACATTGTACACAATTTAACAAATAAATAGGGCCTTAAAACTAAAACTTACAACAACAAATATTGATCTATTTAATAGCAAATAGCAAATTTTCAGAATGCAGGTGTAAACCCTCCACCATCAACCTCAACTGAGTGTTGTTGTCATTTTCTGGGAAAAACAATGCAGTCATCTACATGTTTGTTTCCTTCAGCTGGCTTCAATCAAGCATCATTTATCCATTAATCCAGCTCCCAAAATATGCACTGTTCCATACTGACGATAAGCGTTTATCTTTCATGAGTGAACCAACTACCTTATAAGACAACAAACAGCTATGTTTTTTTTTTTTTAACCGACTTTCTGTCTTAAAAGCCCTACTGTTACATCAAGTCCTACCAATGGTTCTCAGAGTCTGGAAAAAAGGCAAAGCTGCATTTCTGAAGCTCCACACAGAATGTTGAGCAGCACAGAATATTTATTTTTTATTTATCGGTTAAAGGAAATTTAACTGATAAATAAAATTCATCTTTATGTGTATTTTCCTCCTTGGTGGCAGAGCCCCTGGTGTTGATGAGGTCCGCCCCGAGTTCCTGAAGGCTCTGGACGTTGTAGGGCTGTCCTGGTTGACACGCCTCTACAATGTTGCGTGGAGATCAGGGGCAGTACCCCTGGACTGGCAGACCGGGGTGGTGGTCCCCATCTTTAAGAAGGGAGACCGGAGGGTGTGTTCCAACTACAGGGGGATCACACTCCTCAGCCTCCCTGGGAAAGTCTATGCCAGGGAGCTGGAAAGGAGAGTTCGTCCGCTAGTCGAACCTCGGATACAGGAGGAACAATGCGGTTTTCGTCCTGGTCGCGGAACACTGGACCAGCTCTTTATCCTCTCAAGGATACTTGAGGGTGCATGGGAGTTTGCCCAACCAGTCTACATGTGTTTTGTGGACTTGGAGAAGGCATTCGATCGTGTCCCTCGGGGTGTCCTGTGGGAGGTGTTGCGGGAGTATGGGGTGTCTGGCCCATTGCTACGGGCCATTCGATCCCTATACAACCGTTGCAAGAGCTTGGTTCGCATTGCCGGCAATAAGTCGGACTCGTTCCCAGTGGGTGATGGGCTCCGCCAGGGCTGCCCTTTGTCACCGGTTCTGTTCATAATTTTTATGGACAGGATTTCTAGGCGCAGCCAAGTGGCGGAGGGCTTTCACTTTGGTGGCCTCAGCATCTCATCTCTGCTTTTTGCGGATGATGTGGTTCTGTTGGCTTCATCGGGTGGGGGCCTCCAGCTGTCCCTGGAACGGACCCAGGACACGCTGGAGAGATTATATCTCTCGGCTGGCCTGGGAACGCCTTGGTGTTCCCCCGGATAAGCTGGAGGAGGTGGCTGGGGAGAGGGAGGTCTGGGCCTCTCTGCTTAGGCTGCTACCCCCGCGACCCGGCCTCGGATAAAGCGGATGAAGATGGATGGATGGTGTATTTTCCTTTCAGATTCCTTTTTAAGGAAAACAAATGTAGCTTTATAATATTTGTAAGTCATTACTGGTAGCAGCTTGACTGGATTTTGCTCTTATGGTTCATTGCTTTCACAGTGCTAAACCTTTGTCTTTTTTTAGGCTAAAAACAAAGAAAAAAGTAAGATGGAAAGACTAAAAAAATCAACATCAAAGTTTGAAAGCGTGCACTTTGTGGGTTGTTCAAAAACTTTCACAAAAAAAAAAAAAAAAAAGTAAAAAAAGAAATCTCCTTGGAGAGATCTTTAGAAGTCTCTCCCGTACCACTCCATTCACCCAAACAGATAGGAGTTGCTGCTGAAGCCATGTGAAAGCACAACAAGTTCTGAATGGTTCACTCTACTCACTACTCATCTACAACATAACAGTTCAGGCAGACAAAGCATTTCTGAGAACAATACTCACAAAATAAAAGACAAAGGCTGTACGCATGCAAAAATATTTGACTTGCTTTAGTTATAGGAGCTGTATGCACCACATACTGCTAGCTTATTATGAAATTTAACATATCTTTCATTAATCTTAACTCAAATGTTTTTGGGGTTTTTTGTATAACTTGAACACTTTTTGACTGCTTTTCAAGACTATGCTGTGTCCACACTGATGTTTTCATGTTTTAAAGGAATGGGAACGGGCAGTTTCAGGGTTAGTCATGGATGGATTTGTCTATCAAAATGAAAACAAGCTGCAAAATGATTAGAGAATTCAATCATGTTTTAGACACTCCACAAGCTTTGTTCAAGCAAAGAGGGAATTTTGGGGGGTTTCAGTTGGAGCCTGACTTCAATTTTGAGGCCCAGTCAAGCTCTACAGTCTCTCTGAAATAGTACAACTTCAAAGCCCACTCGCTCAGATCAATACTTTAACTAGTAACTCTATTCACAAAATGACAAATGACTCATCTGCTCTCCTCTTCTCTCCCTCTCTGTCTCAATTTTTTTTCCCTTTTCTTTTTTTACTGTTAGTCCCCAGCGTCCTGCTACCATCACCCTGATTTGTCAGTCTCAGTTTCACCCTGGAGTTAATCTGCTGGGGAAACCAACAAGAGAAGATGAAGGAGATGAAGGAAATAGGGAATAAGAACAGGGGGAGGGCACAGGGTGTGAGAGATGGCCATGCATTATTGAGCACACAGTACAGGGTTTTTAGGGGATAAATGTGAAAGCGTGTTTAGGGACAACGTTTTCCCTTCTGCCTCCCCCGCACCCTCCCTTCAATCTTTGCCCTGTCTTCAACATTCCTTTCCCCATGAGGATGGCCACATCTCTTATTCAGTGGGGAGGTTAAAAATTCAAAGCTAAGGAGGAGGTGATGGGGGAGAAGGAAAGAGAGCACCTGAAAACGACCAAAATGAAGGCATGTCGTTAGGGAGTTTTCTCAAGTGCTAATCTAGAGTGCTCCTAGCTTTGATTAGACGTGCACATGTGTGTGACAAGAGGGGGAGAGGGTGGCATGCTGGTTGCGGTACAGGGAGTCGGGAAGATGGGAGGAGCAGATCAAGGGAGAGGAAGATCGAGATGGTAAGGGTGTAGAACTAAACTTTCATGCAGTGCATGGGATAGTGAAAAATTAAGATGCTGGCTAGGCGATGCAGAACCCACATTGCACAGAACGTGACACATGCAGATACTGATTAATAGAGCAAAGGTTTCAACATGCGAATACACATAAACAGGCATCTATGACAGAAGCCCTAACCAACTGGAAATGACCAAAAAGCACATACACACAAACTGTGCATACAGTCTCTCACTTCTTGGCCTCAACATCCATGACATATAAACATACATTTTGGTACGTACACACACACACACACACACACACACACACTAGCAGATTAAGGTCAGAAAGTGGAGCATGGCCTACCCCACCGAGTCTTCTAAATACCATTGTTGTCTGGTGTAAATGCCACTGGGTTATCTATATTACACACAGCCTTCACAATTCAAGACCAGAGGGCCATGTTACACCAGCAAATGTAGAAATAAAAGCTTGCAACACACTCAGAGCTTACATTCACTGTGCCGAGGAACAAACCAAAAGCACACACACAGTTACACCTACATCTGGAAAAAAACAAGCACTATGTACTTTAAGAAAGTGTACAAAGTTTGGGTTAAATTGATAGTCTTAATATGCGTGGTTGTATAAGAAACCCAAGGACATGGTGTGAGCTATAAGCACAACAGTCTAATAGCCTAGTAGCGCCCTAATAACTCACTAGCTAGCTAATACAGAATTTTCAGCAGCAGCAGCTGCTTAAGGCTACTATTAACCAATTTTGACTTAGGAGATTTGGACTATAAAGGATACCTTCAAATGCCACTGTTGCTGCAATCTATCTTTCCTTTTCTCATTTTACAGCTTGGTTTATCTTCACCCTAACCAGTCTTCCATCATTTTTCTTGTTCCATCGCTCATTCATTGTCTCATTTCATAAGAACCCTTTTACCAAGCAGAGATAAGAGAAGAGGAATGAGGAAATCAGAAGAGAAAAGAGAAATAGAAGGCAGATGGGGGTTAATGCTCCTATCTTGTCAACTCTATCTTTGAAGTTGCTGCTCTATACAGCTTTATTTTTTTTATGAATGCTATCAGTGACATCAAAGTGGGCTAACTCCTGTGTGTGTGTCTGTGCATGTGTGCACCATGGCCCTTAGGAATAGGTAGCTTATATCGCAAAAAAGTAAACAGAGAGGGAGCAGCTGCCACAGTCAACTATAATCGGCTCTTTGCCTCTTTCTTCTCCTCTCTTTATCAGTCTTATTTCTCATTAACATGCTTTCTAATCATAGATACAGCCTCACTTTGACTTTCCTCCCTCCTCAGCACCAAAGTTAAAGCACTTCAACTTGACGCTTTCGAAATCGCAAATGCACAGGCACACACATGTAAAAGAAATGGAGGCGGAGGAAAGAGCAAGAGTATGCTGTTGTGACCAAGAGAAGGAAAACATCAGGGAAGAGTGGGTGGAAGGATTGTAGGTGTGCATACATATATGCCTTCATCCCTGCATCCTTCCATTTCTGTTCATGTTTATTTCCCTCTTGGCCTAAGTTTAAAAAAAAAAAAAAGAAAGAAAGAAAAAGAAGAAAAAAGACAAAAATCGCACAACTGAGGACACTTAGCATCTGTAACAAGCTTTAGAGCTTATCACCAATCCTTCAATTAAAAACACACACACACACACACACACACACGCGCACACACACACGCGCGCATTACAAATGTACACACAGATTTTTTTCAACTGCTGCACAGTTGTCATATCACTGGGAACATTTAAAATGCTAATGGTAGTGGGATGCGAGACTGGGATGCTGGCAGGTTGGCTTCTGGCTAACTGACCAGCTGGCTGGCTGCTTGGGAGAGGAGCCGAGTGAAGCGTAGAAGGCCTATTCTGTCTAAAAACAGGATAATCTCCAGGAAAGAGAAAAGGCAGCAAGGAGATTAGGCACACACAGCAGTAATGCTAGGGCATAAGTACACTTAGCTCATTTGCATGTAAAACAGTGGGGAGAGAGCTGTAACGAGGGAGGGATGGAGAGAGGAATGAAATGAAGAGAATGAGTGGGACAAAACTGTGAGAGTGTGTGTATGTTTGTGTGAGCATGCTTACATGTGTATGCATAAGCGTATGCTTCTGTTTGCACATACAAGTGAGCTGTTGCAGTTGGCAGTGAGAACCAACGTGAGCATGCACAGATGTGTTTGAACCTGATAAGGCCTGATGAATAAACCGCATTTTGCGGCTGTTCCGTAACCATAAAGAGTATGAATAAGGGAACGATTGCTATTGACGAACTGAGAATACACATCGAGGCTTAGAGACAAGCAAAGCCAACCTAATGCACCGCTGCTGTTGAGGGCTTAAGAGGTATAGTTTGGATTTAAACTTAAGCACTGGTAGACAAACACAAAAAAAACCAAACATAACCTATAAACATCAAATCCGTCATTTGAAGATCACACCTGCTCATTGAAAAGCTAGAAAATATTTTGGTCTAAATATGGGATATGGGCACCGTTTAGACAATTCTGTCTATGATTAGCATGACCACATTCAAGTCACTGCAAATGATGTGGTTTGATATCAAAATGTGTCCTCAGCATGGACTTGAAGGTTTGCAACAGAGTGTGAAGCACTTGGGATGAGAGTACCAAATCTTAAGTTTGGAACATAAGATCAACAAGCAGCAACAATATACACAGACCTTCACCTCCCCAAATGCTCTGCAGGATGGATGGTCTCATCCTTGGAGCAAAACAATGGGCAAACAAACCCATCGTACCCTTTCACATTAAAAGGAGACAGTTATCCTTACACCGACTGGAAACACTGTTAGGGAAATAATATTTCGTCTAATTTGAAGATCCAGTGGGACTCTAGGGAATTACTAGAAAATGGACAGACTGGAGCTGTTTAGATTAGTGCACCTCACAGGTACTGCTGATAAAGAGCCACAGTTATTCAATCATGTAACTATTTGCAGCAAAAAGGTTGAGAAAGGAGATATAATTAGAGAAATGGCTACATCCAGAAATGAAATGGATAAGGAAGAATAGAAGGAAAGTGTGGTGTGATATTTTTTCTGTGCTCCATACACAGCATTAGTGACCCTTGCATTAACCCGCTTCTCTTTATGTGACCCCAGCCTGAGCACTGCACAATTAACAAGACCTGTAGTAGGCTACACAAGTGAAAACATACACACAGAGATATACCCATACTCAAAGAGAAGTTAAAACATATTGCACACAAGCTTTTCAAAGCCAATACTAATTTAGCACAACTGCACAGGCGTACACAGGCATGCACAAACACTTTTATGTTTTCATTCAGTATGCCCATCCCTCATTTACTCATCTAACTGGCTTATTAGTACATTTTTTTAAACAGTCTTAGGAGACTGCAGCTCTGACACTCAATAACCCATAAACCATCATCTAAAACTCTGCCTAATTATAAATAATCATACATACAATTAAACACATACACTGAACAGCTCGAACATTTCTTGCCCTTGACCTAGAGAACAGGCAGCGGTGCAAAAGTAAATCATCTTCTATAACTACGTTCTATTATAATACTCTGTGGATATAGACACCATGGGAGATCATAGTGAAGGTATCCATTCAGTTTTTCATCTTCTCACCTGAAAGGATTTTCATGTCAAATCTGAAGCAGTGACTACTTGCAAATTAAGATTTAAAATTAGAAGAGATACTAAACTGCATCCCTCCCAGACAAACTGTCTTTGACCTGTGTTCTCAAAAAGGACCAAAAGGCAAATTTAGAGTGACAATCATGTAATCACACAGTTGCCATTTTTTCTACCAGTCAAGCAATCAGACTGTTCTAAACAACTGTGCTGTAGGGGTAGGAGTCTGCTTAAGTCACTTCATTAGTATGGAAATATTTCTTCAACTTGCAATGACCTTGAGCCTGTATACTGTAACACAAACAAGTAACAAATGTTGTGAACTTTGTCTAGCAGAAGATGTAATGATCTAATCAACATGGCACCATCATTCTCTATGCCTCTTGGTCTTTTATTGCTGATATATTACATCTCTCATCCCTTTAACTGATTGGTCTACAACCCTGGTGAGGACCCCAGGCATGCATGCAAACAGACACACACACAGACACACGCAGCATGCACTTTCTTGCTGATTTCTGGCTCATTAAAGTGAAAAGTGAACAGAGTAGACCCAAGTTAAAACTCAGCTAATACGTGCATGCATTGACACACAAACACCTACAGAGAACACACACACACACACACACACACACACACACACACAGAGAAGGAAATTGATTTCGTCAGAACACAGGGAGATCAAAAGGCTTATTATAATTGGTCTGTAAATGTGGCTGAGCTCACCCACCCACTCTGTCGAGCACACCAGCATACAGGGACCCTTGTGCTGACAAACATACATGATAAACGTTTTTGTAATTTATAGAAAGTGAATGCGATACATAAAGGTGCAGTTATATGTGTAGGTGTGTTATGCAGCGATACACAGTGGATAGCATGACAATGGGCCTCCTTTGGGTGGGAGAACCTCCACCATAATGACAAATGAGGACGACATACCACAACAGAGCACAGAAACAAAGCAGTCGAGACTGAGACAGAGAAGAGGTAAGGGTGTAAAGGCTGGAGAATTGGGATATGAAAATGATCCTCCCATTATGAGGATTAATAACTATATATGCTCCTGGCCCTTTTCTCTCCCGAATCAAATTAATCACCACCGCTCCCCCTAGTCCAGCCTTTCCCTCTGCTCAAGCTTCTTTTATTTCACCCACCACCTCCTTTCTGTCTCCCACTCTCTCTCTCTCTCTCTCTCTCTCTCATTCTTTCACTAATTGGGCTATCTGAGGTGCCGACTTCAAAAGGCACCTGCTATCAAACACGCTGACTGCAAAAGTGAAAAAAGGACAGTTCAGGTTATATATACTGATACTAGATGAACAGTGTCTGAGCTCTGGTATTGTCACTGTCCACCTGTACTTTTCCAAAAAAGTATTCATTAAAAAAAAAAAAAAGAAACATTTTTTCTGATCCTCCAATAGTATTAGTTTAAAAAACGAATTAAGAAAAGAAATAAAAACAAATAGAAAACCAAGATAAGCATTTCAAAGTGAGAAACCATGCTTAAGGGAGAATGTGCCAAAAAGTCTCCTGCTAAAACTCCTTTATACTACACTAACGACTTTAAAGCCAAACATAGGTCATAGTCTGATCTTTGTACAAGCCTTTACACTTGCATACAACAATAAGGGAAAAAAATAGCTGTCTTCTTACACATATCTGGCAGTATAATAGCACTAGTTCTCCACTAATACATCAGTAGAATGTGGGTAGTTACTTATTAGTACCTTTTGGTCAGTATTCTAAATAAAGCTTACAAAAATCAATGTCAAGCTGTACAGCTGTACAATGTAACAGCGAAGTGTCTCGTACCAAGGTCAGCCAAACTCCACAGTTACATGATAAAGTGCAGAATGCATTCTTAGTGAAACAAAGACACCAGTTACTTTAAATGTACCTCAAACCATAATATCAGGCACTGCAGCATCTCAAACACTTAAACTACCTTTAGCTGCAGATAAATTGTAACATAACTGATACTGCTGCAGCAAAATCCACTTAAAGTGGACAATTAAGATCACATCACCTGATCTAGACCACGAAGTTTTCGCTTATCTCTGAAATTTGTGCAGCATTGTGGCATATATTTAGTTAAATTCTGACATTCAGTATCTAAAGAGAAAGAAGACTGATAACAGTCCTAAGCCGATTTCCTGAACCTCACCCTGTTTTCAATGCGAGTAAACAGATATATAGAGAACAAACAGGGAAAACATCAAAAGTTAAATTACATTTCCATACATTTTCATATCTCTGTCCAGACAAAACAATTTATAGGTGAGCTAAATCTGTTCTCATGTGTTATGGATGTAAAAAAAAAAAAAAAAAGAAAGAAAAAGAAAAAGAAAAAGAAAAAAGCTAGTTGCCATATTTTAAAGCATTAAATCTTAGGGTGAAGTCGTATTGAGCTTAGGTGTATGATAGGATTTTGGGTAAGGTTAGACAAGTAGCACTAATGCTTAAGCATAGAGTAAATCTCCAGGAAATAAATGTTAGTTTGTGTAATGTCCTCTAAAGTCATGGATACACAACTGTGTTAAAGAGCACGAGTGTGTGAAAGTGTTGAATTTTGTCCATGAGAGCTGTGTGCAGCCAGTGGGCGTGTGTCCCACCATCAGCTCTCTGCTCTTCGAGCATGCAGCAGAGGTCAACACCTCTGACCCTGCCCTGAGCGCACTACCCCCCTCCCTGTGTTGTTTTTCCTGTGTGGGTGTCTGTGTGCTTGCGAAATCCAGCTGCTGGGCAGCTGATGGAGAAAAGGGTCAGAGAGGGTCAGCGATGGCTCGGTGTAGTGTCAGTCAGTTTTTAGTGGCTAACGAGGAATGGGCGGCACAGGAGGAGGAAGAAGAGGCAGATGAGGAAGAGTGAATCTGCGGTCTCAGAGGTAAAGGGTAAGAAGGGTGAGGTCAAAAGGAATGTCGATCTTGAGGGGTGTATTTAAGCAAGCGAAAGAAGGACAAGGAGTGAAGATTATTTACATGCCCACTAAGTTGGTTGTGTGATACTGATAGGCATGTGCTATGACAAATACACAAACATATGGAAAAGAAAAAGCACAGAATAAATTGATTGAAAGGGCACACAAATTCCCAATTTAGTGCCAATTAATGTTTTATTCGCAACTATCAAAACACGCCCAGGAAATCAACAACTCCCCACCCCTCACCCACACAGGCAGACATACAGACAGGTGTGTGGCTATGTAAAGGCCACGGTGTCTTTATACACAGCACTCAGAAAAGGTTATTAGACATCATCCAGAACAGGCGGCTATCTTGGCCAATAAAAAGAGGAGGCATGGGCGCATGGGCCAAAGTGAGTTGGGGAGGGGTCAAATTATGGAGTGACAGGCAGGCATTAGAACTTGCCATACAGGTGAATGCAGATGGGACAGCTGCCAACGCTGACATTTAAGCCACATCATGTACTAGCATCAGCCAAGCGTGCAAGGACACTCCTGTTTATGTATATGATAAGCGCATGTGCGCGTGTATGAGTATTTGACATGTGCTCAGACTGAACGTGAAGGTCAGATGGCCTTAAACACACAGCACATACTGTCTGGGAGTTCTCGGTGTCTTGGTTATGATTTGAATATGGAGGAGTTGGACCAGAAGGCTCTGTGACACTGGGACAAGGTGATAGGAGTGGACAGGTGTGTGTACACCCATGTGTCAGCGCTTTGTGCCAGGACAGCAGGTGGCAAGTCAAAGGACATCAGTGACCTTCTCCTTATTTCTCCCTTTGTTCATCTCCCTCTATGACTCCAAGTACCAATGCATCTCACCCAGTAGTGAGTCTCAACAAAACAAGTCACGGGCACGTTGGGGAGATGAACGCATATACAGATAAACGTGTGATTGGTTTATTCATGAACTAATGTGAGATGCTGTTTTGACATGGCATTTATGAATAATATATGTGCAGTGTTTCCTCCAAGGAGAAAAAGAAAAGGTGAGAAACACTGGACAAGATGTATGAAGAAAGGACTAAAAGAAAAATGGAAGTGTACATCTGTTATTCTTACCTTTAGTGGCTGATGGAAGCAGAGCAGGAAGATCAAAATAGACATGAAGCCCATTAGATAGGGGGCAGACGTGGGAGGGGAGAGAAGCAAAGTAAGGCATTGTTCATTATTATGAAACACAATATGATAAAAGTGAGCAGTTAAAAAGACAAGTTACACACTTACTTTTTGTCTGCGAAGAAAACGTTAAGGTAAGTTTGGCAAAGAGTTCGTTATTTTCAAATTGGTCTTCTTTCGCCTTGATCCAGAAGCTATTTTCTGAGAGGTCCTCAGGTCCGATCTAAAAGAGGAAGGGGTCATGTTTAAGGTGTGAAAGACAGAGAGCTACTAAATGAGTAACAAATTAGTTGTGTTAGATAATGATAACAAATTGACTCAATTTTCACAGAAATTGGTCATCTATGCACCTTGTGAACAATGAGCAGATAAAGAAGCTCATTAGAAGAAAAGGAAGTGGCAGTAGTGTGAAAACAGAGGGAGAAGAGGAGAAAGGAAGAAAGACACAAAGGGCAAGTAAGTACTCATTTTTGTTAATCGTCCCACACTGTCTTGACAACAAAGCATCTATAGCTTCAGAGCCTTGTGCACCAAAATGGAAAGACTTCTACTTTTTCCCTCCCCCATTTGGTGCTTTCTCACAATTAACTGTGCATACATTTTCTTCACTTTCTAAACGCTCTTATTAAAAAAGAGAAAGAGAAAAAGGGAAATGGCGAGCAAGTGAGAAAAGTGGTAGTAAATTTACAGATATCAGGCCTTTCATTATGGACAAAGCCTCAAGGATGGGTATAGGACAGAAAAGACAGTAAGGAAAGGAAATGTGATATGGGGATGAGCTTAAGGAGCAAGAAAGAAAGCAAGAGAGCATGCAAAAAGGAGGATGAGACCAAGCCTGGAAAAAAAAAAGTTAATTTAAATTACAAAAGAATACTGTCCTTTCTAGCAGCAATTTAATTATCTTTCAGTGGTGCAGTTAAAAGAAGAAGGCTTATTAAAAAGCAATTTCTGTGACATCCTCGTCAAACACTCTCACCAGAGAGAAAGCGAGGGAGAGAGAGCGAGGAAGAGAGAGAAGCTAAATGCTGATGAAGTCTGTTGAAGCCATTAAACAGTAGCTTTAGGCTAAAGAAAGACAGAGGGCCGTTTTGATGTTTTAACAATCACAGATGAGAGGGAGGAGAAGAACATGAGGCACATAGTCATGAGATACACGTATGAATGAAAGTCACTTTAGGTCAAGATCCCGCTGTTTAAGCTCCACTTTTCATTTTTTGCACGCTGTGACATACAAACTGAATTATTTAGATTCCCTGCCCATTTTTACTCAAGCAGTTTGTGTGATAATGAGGAGCTGAATAACAGCATGTTATGTTAGCTGACAAGCAACACATTTTGAAAATTGGCATGATTTTTGGCATCAAGACAGAAGATGATGATCAAAAGCAAAGACAACTTCTTCAATTATGCTTCATTTTTTGGGCCATATTCAAACATATGTGGAAGGAATTACCCACGCTTTAACTTGTATTTTGAGTCATCTTGGTTCATTTACAATGAAAAAAGTGTGAAAAAGCACCTGCATTGCCTTTTACTCAAAATTTGCAGTATGACATAGGTGATGGAAAATTTTAAATTAAAAACAGAGTGAACTGCTGTAAGACTGACCTTACTCCAATTGGCTCTCTTCAACTGAACCTCAGGCTTGTACTCCTTCTTAGGCTTGAGCCCAAATGGCAGTGCTGGTGGTGCAGGGGCACCCCAGCCCCCCATGGCAAATAGTGGAGGTGGAGGCATCCCTGGACCTGGGGGTGGAGGAGGAATACCAGGACCTCCAGGTGGTGGTGGTGGTGGTGGTGGTGGTGGTCCTGGCATGCCAGGGAGGGGTGGAGGTGGTGGTGGTCCTGGCATGCCAGGGAGGGGTGGAGGTGGTGGGGGTCCAGGCATGCCAGGTAAAGGGGGTGGAGGTGGAGGTGGAGGAATACCAGCATGACCCGGTAAAGGAGGAGGCTGCGGGGCTTGGGGAACAGTTAAGTTTGCATGG
Source organism: Perissodus microlepis (assembly GCF_051167445.1). Lineage (NCBI taxonomy): Eukaryota > Metazoa > Chordata > Actinopteri > Cichliformes > Cichlidae > Perissodus > Perissodus microlepis. The sequence goes on from NC_140462.1 coordinate 12,228,131, forward strand.
CCTGGTAGAGGTGGTGGAGGTGGAGGTATACCTGCATTTTGGCCTGGGAGTGGAGGGGGAGGTGGCGGAGGGGGAAATACAGGTGTTGGCACAGGAACGGTAACAGTGATCACCTTAGTTTTTGCCTCTTCCAAGTCCTTAGACAGCTTTTCAATCTGAAGGGAAATAAGCAGATTTAACATAAATAATAATATAGGTTTTTAAAACTATTTAATGCTGAGATAATGGCATTACTTTGGTAAAGTGTTAACAAATTATTTATTACTATTTCGAAAAATAAAACTAGTCATTGAAATGTTTGTTTGCTTGCCTAATGAATATTGTTTGTTATTGGCTGGGTCCTAGTCTCCTGTCTGTTTACATAAGTAGGCCCATTGCAGAATGTTATGAGTATCCCTGATGACAAGTCAATAAAATGTCCTATGTTCCTGGAATTTACATTCATTTTAATATTGACCATTTTCAGATTTGCAAGTTTTTCTTACAATATAAAAGACATGAAAACTGAAGAAAGGAAACAAAAATAGGGAATTATGATCAGAGCCTGGGTCTGATAAAGTTTCATGAGAGATGGAGACAAATGAGGCACATAGAGAAAACCATGGCAGGAGGGAATTAAGTCCACAGAAGAATTCAGAAGAAAAACTTTTAAAAAGGAAGACAAACTTCTGAATTATAAGTCAGCTGAAATCAATTTTTCATTTCAATATTGAAATACTGACTACAGTATTTACATCAGTGAGATGACAATTCTTGAGAAAACTGCCCAAGTCATTAAAGTTGGCAGCTAATAAGAGCAGATAATGGTTCTGATGGAAATCTATGGATTTAGTATCGGGGAGTTTATTTCCTTTATAGGTTCTTAGGTGTATCAAGTGTACATAATGTGTATGGGTATGTGAAAGAATGTCTGTATGCAGTGTAACAAATTGTCCATGTCACTCCCTTGGACTTTGAAAGGAAGACGGTAACAGACAAAGAGGCTCTGAGGCAGGATTTCTTAGTGAGGCAGCAGATGAAAAATTGGGCACAGCATCACACGAAGGCACAGTGAGAGATCTCTACATGTGAAGAAATCTTCGATGGGCAGTACCTCAAACACAGACAAAGTGAGCCATCTTAGTATGAGAAGCTTGTTTGATGCCTGGCTCGTGATGCTGTTAATGCTTTGGACAACTGTGTATGTGTGTGTTTGTGTGTGCATGTGTGGGCTTTTGTGTAGTGAGATGATGACTCTGCTGGCACCAGCCACACTGGATGAAGCTCATTTTGGAAGTTGTGTTGGTCTCTAACCGACAGATAAACACAGGCGCGCACACACAAACACAGGAACATCATCATGTGGTTACGAGCACACATGCACAGAGGCAGACTGTTCTGGGTCACTTGGTGTGTTTGTTAGTTTGGGTGTCACTCTGAGGCAGAGTCCAGCTGGTGTGGCAGCAGGACACTGACAGCCAAACAATCCTCATCTTTGCCTCCCTACTGTATGTGTGTGTGTGTGTATGTGCACACAGAAACACACACACACACACACACACACACACACACACACACACACACACACACACAGCATGTTTATCTTGGACTTAAAAATTCTGTTTTGCCCATCGCCATCATTTCCCTTTCTTCTGCTTTCTTTTTTAAAGTTACTCTTTATAGTCTCATTCCCCTACTTTCCATGTTTTTCATTGAGATTCCTAATCTGTAAAGGATTTGGCTTACTCTTACAATATACTGTTAGTTCTTTCCCTTTTTTTATGCCAATTGGAAAAATAATTCAAGGCCAGGGGGCTTCTGTGTTTGTGTAGGTGTGCATAGATGTTGCAAAACTTTGTGGTGCTTAGACTTACAATACTGTGTTTCTCCAAGCCTTGAATATTTTACTTCATGCAGCTTTAACAGTCACTTTGTGTGTATGACCTTCCAGCACATTAAAGCGCACTGATTCGATTATCTGACTCAGTCTTTATTTATCCTGTCCTTAAGTTTTGTTCGCTTTTACATAAAAACTGTCAAGAAACAGTGATGCTAACATTATATGAGGTGATGGTGCCAGTCAACCTGTCACAAAGAAGTTTGACACTGGGTTCTACATGACTTTACTTCACTGTGCAGTGCATCAATTTTACATATGTGAATGTGAGAGGAGTTAATGCACTAAAATCCAAGCATCTTATACTTAAAAATCACCTCTATACAGATTGTGTGTATAGGTTTGTGTGTACCTGTGTTTTCAAGTTGCCTAGCTGTTCCTGTAGTCCCTGGTTTTCCTTTTCTCGCTCCTGCTTAGATGTGGCAAGCTGTTCCTTCTCTTGGCTCAGGTCCTGCAACTTCTGTTCATAGTCGCTCTCCAATTTCTTCAGCTCCACCTGCAACTCGTGGCGTGCCGTCAATTCTGCATCCAGCTAATACATATGTAAAGGGTCATAGTTAGAAACAGACTCCGTCTTAGTTAACCTAAAAAGCGCTGGATAAATGGCTTTACAATTTTTATGTAGTGGTCAATTTTAAGGTTCTTTATCTTCACTTTTTTCTCAATTTTCACTGAAGACACTTGTCTCACTCGTTCCTGGATTGCATCATTTTATTGCTGTGAACGTTCTCGGCCTAATATGTTTGCAGTTATTACAAAATTAATAGTGGCATACTTAAGCATAAACTCTAATGTGAATATTCTTTAGTATTCTCTGTTGTGCTTAACAGAAGAGAATACTTAACACTTATGTGGACCCACAAAAAAGCATCCAACATAACAAATTTTTATGCCCTGGATTTTGTGGCAAATGAAAAAGGCAGCAGTCTCCATATTTCAAAGACCTGTTGAAGCCATTTCTTAGTCTAGAGCCTTCAGTTTCATTGTATAATTTACACTGCAAATTAGTGTCAATTACTGAGTTGGGATGCTTGAGTGCATTTGTATGAACTCACTTCTCACTTATATTTCAAACCATTCACCTCCATGGGGGAGAACTAAAAACTACTTGCATTAAGAAAAAAAAATCTCCCATGTATAAATTTGCACAGATTTTACAGTCAGGACACTTGACAAACAGGATAAGAGTATTTAAAGAGATGAACACATGAACACACAGACACACATGGCTGTTTAATTTGCAGACAGCAGATCCGTTACTCCCGCTGTCATCCTTTTTCCTAATTCCTGCCAAAGAGACTGCCTGCAATTACCCCATCATGCACAACTAGAACTGTGGTGTGTGTGTGTGTGTGTGGTCAATGAAAATGAATCCAATGTTGTAGAAGTAATGGATGCTTTTGTGGATGTTGCACATTCAATTGATATGATCCCGTGCGAGACTGCACGTCTTTATGTGTGCATGAATGAAGGCTAGTTTGAGCTCTCTCTTTGCAATTATGCTGTCACTGCGACAGAAACATCAGGGTAGCAGCACACCACTATCAAGGCATTTACCCCTCTTGTGTGAATGCATGTGTGCTGTGTATGTTTTCTGCTTGCCTGTAAGAATATTTATCTGTCAGGTGGCTGTTAGACATATGTATGCTTATTTTCTTAGTCACTTTCTGCACCCCCACCACCCACCTTTTTTTTTTTTTTTTTCTTTAAACATTTGTCAGCCCATGTCAGACAAACAGTGGTTGCACAGAATTTCATTTCAATCCCATTGTGTTTGCATGTGTAAGGGGAAATGTTAACTTTGACAATGTGTGATTTTCTTTTCTGTCTAATATGACTGTAATCGCTTGCAGGCCTCTGGGTTGATGTGTTAGTGTGTATGCGTGTGCGCACGTGTGTAAGGTATTCCCATCTATCTATGTGTATAAATCTCTTTGTATTTCACCTTCTTTTCCAGTTCAGAGGCTTTTGCTTTGCTGGTTTCCACCTTGGTCTTGTCCACCATATTGTCTGGGAACAAAAAAGATTAAGGACAGAGGATAGGAGAAGATAAGGAGGAAAAGAGGTGGTAGATAAGATAAGGGTCTTGACAGCACACCTGCATGTGTGTGACCGTGAAGACATTGTACCTTTCAGTCTGGCACATGCTGTGTTCACATGAATTTACAAACAGATGCGCACATACACACACACACACACACACACACACACACACGCACACACACCATCTGTCTCCTCATTTTTTCCCCCCGTATCACACTACTCAAAGTTAAGATTTGAGACGATTGTGGAGGCATCTCATTACAATCTGATGCTTTGTGTTGCATGCATGCTGCTTCTACCCAACATTAACTGCTAAGCCTTTAGTACATACACCTTTGTTTGACAAAAGGTCAGAGCCCATCAATTTCTCTCTGCGAAACAACGCTTTACTTAGAATTCTTACAGTTACCAAGACTGATAAAATAAAAGACAGATAATGTCTTACTTCCAGACTATTTTGCAGGGGACAGGGCGAGAAGGACACAGACTGACCAACAGGGTACTTTTACAGAATAATTGCAGGGTTTACAGGTGGTTCAGTGCTGAAGGGCTTAACAAGCATGTGCAGTAAAAGAGCTAATTAACATGAAGATGAATGCCACAATGTCACAGGATCAAAGAAAGCTAATCATGATGCCCAGGAGGGAGAGGATCAAGCAGAGAGATAGAAAAGATAGAAGGCTGTGAAAAGCTAAAATAGAAATTGAAGAAATTATGTGAACTGAAACGTGAACCCTACAGACTGGAAATGTGAAGTGTGAATCCTCAGCTGCAATGAAAATTGGGCTGCGGAAAAAGCAGCTGAATCTTTGAAAGATACTGCATATCTATAAGCTAGCAAGCAAGGCAGGCAAAATGAAACTGAACGATTTTCGCAGTTGAAAGAACCTCACAATAATATACTCACCCACATAAAAATTACAGTGTGCATTTGTGTACGAGTTTATTGTGCAATGGATTTGTGTGTGTGGGGGGGTAGGGGGTGAGTGTGTAATGGTGGCTAGGCTAAATGGGACAAACTTCGAATAGAGAGCACTAAGGGAGACAGAATGTAGGAAAACAAACTGTGCTGAATTTCAGAGTTCAAAGAAAAACACTAAATAATGCATGCAGGGCAGAATTGGGCTGCTTTCCACCAATAATAACTCTGGCAGCCTTAAAGGAGGCCAGCCAGCCTGTGTGTGTCTCAGGACACATTTAGAAGCAGTGCAATTAGAGCCTCCTGCGGTGAGCAAAGGAAACCTGCCATAAAGAGCACTGAACTCCTGAGACATGGCCCACACCTTTATTTTGTTGTGGTTTGTTTAGGTTACTAAAGTCATTGTTTACAACCACCTCTCAAGTCAGCAAATCCAAGTGCACACATACTAGTGCTCACCACTTAACTTTCCAAAAGAACTAAACTGAAATTCATACCCATTTCAAACACCAATTTACTTTTTACTGCATTTTAATGTTTTTTGTTAAATGTATGGTATTAATACATTTAAAACCACACCTATCAAACCTAAAAGTTACCATGTAAGCAAATTAAAACTTTGGAACAACTGAGTGAAAAAAGTCACTTGAAAAATTGTGCTAAAACCTCTAACACAATTTACCCCAAACTAATGCACACTCACTCTCTGGCGCCACCCTGTGGTGTTTCTGAGACTTGTGCTAAATGAATGGTTGAAGTATACTGCCATTGATACCAACACAGCAACTGTGGCATTGGGGGCATGAACATGTATGTTTCTGTTTAACAACCCACCTATCAAGCCTTCGATGTTGAAGCTGAGGTTACGGCACTTGAAGTCAGGGTCTGTTCCATTCCTGTGCAGTACGATCTGAGAGATACACTCATCTATCAACTTGTAGTATTGAGGCCTGCGGGAAACAGGGAGAGATGGGTTTACAGACAAATGGATTAGGAGAGAGAGAGAGAAAGAAATAAAGAGCCATATGAGGATAACATTTGATGAGAGGACAGGGAAAATCAGAACTCATGTGTGATACTTGGAAAAAACAAAACTGTCACTCATAATACACATATTTCATAAGTTTCAACAAATGTATGTGGTTAATGATACCAGTCTCAAACCAACTGCTCTATAAGAAATCTGGCACATATTTGTTTTAGGACTGGACTGACAAAGAACAAATAAGTTCATCTGTGCAGACAAATGTGTGCACACACATCCTTTGTCACTTTGTCTTAGCAACTGAGATTGGCTGTCTGTGTGAGGATGACAGTTTGAGTTTCTTGTCACAAAGATTGATTGTGTTCAAATGTTTTCGTAAGAGTGTGCTGGTTTATGCCCAGCACCCCATGTCTGATGAAGCCAACTTCACACAGACACTCAATTTTGGAGGCGTCTTATCCCCTGACCCCATTAGATGCTGCCAGAGTCAAAACTCAATACTTTATTTATTCTGTCTCCTTCCCTCACTGGTCTCTCTCTTAGTCACTCTGCCTTTGTCTAACACTTATTCCACTCCTTTACTTTAATTTTTTTTTTTTTCTTAAAGCTCAGATTTATCCGTGGAGCAAGAGAGACATCTAGTGTCATTTCTTAAAAGTGTTTAAGCAAAAAGAAATAAATTTGTATTTGGCTAAATCTGAATTCTGTCATTCTTCATCAGGTCAAATTTATTACATTTAGACATTGGGTTTAATCAGACAAGGCAGTTTTGGTTGTTCCAAACCTATATTTGGGTAAATTACAATCAAATGAGCATAAACTGATAATAAATATTAAGCCCTACAGTCTGCATACACAGTATTCTCAGTACTACGAGTGTAATCAGCTACATTTGAAACTGCCCATTTTAAATTCTTGGTGGTTTTTCAAAGCAGCAGGTTCTCTATGCAGCGTTTTACCTCAATTCTCAATTTCTTCTTGATTATTGTCTCAACCTCCACCTTCCTCCTCTTTTCATCTCTATAATTACCAAGTTGTATTTTCAGGCACTCTACAGCTCTCCCTCCCACCCTCACTTCCTGTCTCTCTGCGGAGTCCATTAGAGACCACCTCTATTGTGTTTCTCTAGATCACCTGGATGGAAAAAGCTGAATAGGAAAGAAACGTAGGATGGAAGAGATGGTGGGGGAGCTGAAAAGACTCCAGCTGGGACTATTTGTTTGGACCAGCCTACCTTTTCCATCTTCGCAACGTATCCCCCAAACTGTGTTAAAAATAAACTACAATTTCCTGCCTATCTGATAGCATCAAGGAAAACACAAGACAAACACCACCACCTCAACTGAAATAGGTACATCTCTGCACATTTTTGTTCCAAGTGTTAAGATGGGCATACACAATGCAGCACAACTCCTGACTTGTCTTTAACAATATTCTACTCCAGTCTTGTCATTTAATTATTCAGTTTCTTTAGCTAAAACTCCAAGGGCTTTGGAAAACACACAGAGGCATTAGCATATTTCTTGTGATAAGAATTGATGGTGCTTATTTCTATTAAAATGAAATTGGACTTCTTCTTTGCATTTGTATTAATTTTCATGTTTTAGAAGAGGGGTCTAGAAAACAAACATGAAACGGAGGAAGGTGCTGAAGGGAGGAAGATGTTCGTGAAAGGAGAGAAAAGCAGAAATGAAAGCTCCCTCTCGCTCTTTGTTTTCCTGGCATTTTGGAAGCTTTGTTTCTCTTGCTCGCAGCTTTTCACCGTCCACCTGGGAAAACTGATTTATTAACTTTGAGACGTGTTATATAGCTTCCTATATGTTGGGTAAAAAGTCCATGGACTTTGTTGGGAGTGAAAATAAACTAAGAAATTCAATTTCTCAGTCATTCTAGGGAGGGGGGGTAGCCTTGTTTTATATTTCATTAAACATAATGGCAAGTTATTTTCATAACAAAAGAACATCAATAGGCAAGCGCCAGAAAACAACAGCTTAATTTGTGCAAGTTTGGGCAAGAGAATGTGTGAGTGTATATGTGAGTGCATGCTACCTGGCCAAGTAATCATTACGGATCAGTAGTAGATGCTGCATCAGGGACAGGAAGTGGCCCTCGGCCTTGGAGTCCTTCACAGTGTTGACCAAGATTTCAAATATGTCCCTCACATCATTGAAGCAAAAACAGTTAAGGCCCAACAGACACGATCAATAGAAGAATTTAACACAAATATGAGAGTCACATACACAACATCTAAGGAGATGACAGTCAAGAACTGTGCACTGTTCTGCACCAACATCAGCTGCATTTTATTTCCACCAGGCTATTGAGGCAAAACATTCAGGCGCACAGAAATGTCCTTGAAAGAAAAGCACATTTGTTATTTTAATTAAAAACAAATTGATCAGAAATGCTGTAAATAACAATGAATAATGAAACAAATCATTAAACACTTATCATTTTAAATGGAATATCTACATCGGCGTACTATTTTCAGCTGTATTCCAAAAGCACATTGTGTTACTAATCATTTTTTGGCCTTTTTGAGACTATAATCAAACCTACAAAGGCTGTCGCTGCAGACACTCAATTAGACATTTTTTGATTCTTTAATCAGCACAACAGTTTTCAGCTGCACCAACATAATTGCAAATGGGTTTTTTTTCTTATGGACAATTAGAAGCAATTTTCTAATAAACTTGCATTGGGGAACACAATGTGCCATTGGAATACAGCAGTTAAGGATGCTGAAAATGGGTCTCTACGCCTACGTAGCCATTCCATTAAAATTCATACGTGATTCATTTAATGATTCCATTAACTGTCAGTACCAACATTTCTGATCAATTTAATGTTAAGATATTTTTCCCCCTTCAAAAACAGAAACGGACATTTCTAAAGCACCCTAATCTTAATAACACTAGTGTATAGGATAGGATTTAATTTTAACACCCATTTAGTTCTCTGACTTGTTTGTTCAGGTTTTCAAATGTCTGTACTGGAATATTCCTGTGTTTAATTCACACACTAGCCCAGCACACTTCCTTCATTAGAACATTCTGTATGCACTGCGATGGTAACCCCTGGGAGACATCTGGTGTTGAAATTCAGAACTGCATGTCAAGAGCAGCAGGGAGAAGTACAGTGTACTTTGTAAAGTGTGAGGTTGAATTCTTTCCAAACTATCCACCCTGGACGCTACCCTCCTTAGAAAGGAAAAGAGGAAGCACTGTGAGAGGTAGATGATAAACATCATCCTGTGTTTTTAGAATGTGGTTCATTCAGATTATACCAAAATTGAAAAAATAAAATGCAGATTTTCAAGCACTAAATCCTTAGGTCTAATGTTCCCACATTGTTAATGCATGAACAGTAACATTAACCATCAAGTTCAGATACATTAATAGAAATGAATAGGTAATCAACTTCTTGTTGTGGTGTACCTTTTAGGCAGCCAACTAAGTGCTTAGTCATTTATAAAGAAAGAGTAGCAACAGAGCAAGGTTGGTAGGATTGCCTTTTTTCCCCTTAAAATTAGATGTGCCTACAAACTGCCCTAGTGAGGACAAATAGAGGAATTGCTTGAATAAAGAAAAGCGTAAAATACAATTTTAAAAAAAATTAAAAAATACAATTGCTTACACATATACTGGTGGACTGGATGTAATTAAGAAAATGAAAGCCGGTGAAGGTTTTCACTTTCCAATGAAACTAATAAAACACTAAACTTGAAAATTACAAGAAGGCCCAGATTTTATCATGCTGATCCTCTTTGTTTTGAAGGACAAAAAGCAAACATGACAGCTGCACAAAGGAACAATTTTGCCCATTGGAAGGATATTCCATTTCCATTCGGATGTCATCCAGACGTGCTTTGAGGTCCTCAGAATCATCTTCAGCCTGCTCATCAAACACTAGGAGTTGCACCTTCAGCTCTTCATTTTCTATCTTTCGCACCTCCTGCGGGGAAAGGAATGGGATGCAAGCGGAGAGATGAAAAATCATGATGGAGAATAGCAGGAGGAAAGTGACAGTCAAACATTTTTAGTTTGAATGCTTGTAGGAAAAGTTTTTACAGCATGTGTGTGTTAGCCCATCAGGGAGACAGAGGCATCAATATAGGGAGACACAAACATTAAAGCTGTGAAAATGTATGTTATTGCAAAGTCACCGTTGAAAGAAATCAAGTGGGTTTTCTGTACCTTCAGCTGATCTCTAAGACCCAGTCTTAGCAGTTCAGAGCGAATATGGATTCTGAAGTCCAGTTCTTCTGCACGGCTGATCAAGGCGTTGATTAACTGCATGCAGCCACCCTGCCAAAAACACATCACAAGTCAGTTTTATAGAGTATTTATACAGCATAACCCACTTAGAAGTGCTGTCGATCAAAGACATCCAGGCTGGGTCATTTGCCAAACAAAAGCCCATGTGAGAACCTATAAGTGGTGAAATATGGGTACGCATTTGAATATGTACCTTAAGTGCAATGCTGGAGCTCCTCATTCCAGTAAGAAGTGGCTGAAACCTTTCAGTGTCCTGTTTCTCTGCCTCCTCTGTAATGGCTTCTAATACACGCTCGTGACTGCAAAACAAACCAAAAAAAACGGATGACACACGTTATCATTATAAAGCTTCACTACATGGTACATTTTAAATCAATACATGAATACAACATTTATCCTTAAAAGAAAAGAATGGGGACTGAGAATGTCATTTCATTGAAACAGATGAAGAGAAATATGATGATAAGCAATTACTGATGTCAGCAGAGCAGTTCATCACTGTCAGTTGGTCTAATACAAGTCTAATATCCAAACTGTAACAGTCCATTATCTTTGTGCATTCCACTTTTTTGAAACAGCATCTACATTTCACTAATACTTACAGGTTTTCAGGATGCTCCAAAATGGAGATGGCAGAAAGAAGCTTGACAGCATCCACCATCATATGAGGCACTTTTGGGTTGATGGCTCTGGTTAGCAGAGGAATTCCCTCAGGTGACTCCAACATGGATTTCAGACCATGCTAAGCAGAAAAGGAAAGAGAGAAAGTAGACTGAGGTAAAGACTTCCATTTTTCAGATTATAGTCTTCATATCAGAATTTAGTCCAGATGAAATGTACTCGACTGCAACAAATTGTATACCAACGTTTTGCTTTGACAAAAGGGGGTGGAACAATCTGACAAAAGCTGGCACTTTGAAAGCCATGCAAAAATAGTACAAGTTACTGAATTGCTATCCATCTGGATATTATTACTACAGGCTGTTATTAGGGACAGCAACCACACAGGCAATGACATTTATTATGTCCGTACCCTTTAATACATTCAAAAATTATTTTAGACCAATAATGTCATATTCATAACTAAATTATGCTTTGTTCTATTATTGAGTAATCTTCAATAAACCTTCATCGATCCTCAGCCAGACAATGCAAATTAGTTTGACCAAAATTAAGCCAAATTTAAAAAATATATATATCCATTTGACATGTTATGTTTTCTCCAGAATTGGTTTTGACTTTACCTTTGTATTATTAGCAGGTGGATAAATATAAAATATATTCCAGAATCTGGAGAAGTTTCTATAAAATTTCTTTTTTCCTAGGATTACATACATTAGTAAACTCTATAGATACACCATTCTCAACCTTCACTGTATTGAATTTAGAGTGCCCTCTGCTACAATGACAAAAGAAAATGGGCCATTAATTATTCTATAGTTATATTAATTCTGATATGAAACAAAGGATTAGGGATTTAGATGTAAGAAGTTTTCTTACCTTGTTGTTCATAAAGGCTTTAAGACAGCGAATTATCTCATGTTGGCATTTCGTTCCAATTGGCCTGGTTGGTGAAAGACCAGAAAGACATTTCAAACACACTGCTAGAATATACAGTTGTTGTTTTGTTTTTTTTTGGTTTAAGTAACTTACGTGCATTCCTCTTCCTGGAGTTTTCTCAGCAGATTCAGAAGCAGAGCCAACCCTTCATCTCCAAAGTTCTGTACCCAACTGAAAGTGAAAGATATTTTCCCATACATTAAGAAAAATTGTCTGTCACAGTATGCATGAATTCATGGTTAGAACAAATCCAGAGGGTAAATCTATGTGCATAGTGAATATGAGCTTTTCCCCCTAAAAAGCACAGTACACTGTCCAGTACACTGCAAATCCTAGCTGACAGCATATATTGATAGCATATATTACAAAAGGCCTGGGGTTTCATTTCTAAAACTTTATAGGTTCTTCAGTAAGTGTGTGTGTGTGTGTGTGTGTGTGTGTGTGTGTGTGTGTGTGTGTGTGTGTGTGTGTGTGTGTGTGTGTGTGTGTATAGAAGCTCCCCAGCACAGGCAAAAAAAACAAACAGACAAACAAAAAAACACTGCTGTTTGAATAGATTTCTGGAGCAGCCAGTCTTGGATGAATTGGTAGTTGTTTGTAGCCTAAACTATAGATGATTTTCCTCAATGGTGAATGAGTTTCAATCGAATGTAAAGATCCTTTAAAACCCCTTGCTAACCCACAGGCATCAATAAACCCAGTGCAAAGTCTCAGATGTAATTTGAGTAGATTTATGTGAAAATTAATATGAGTTTGAGTGTGATATTAATACTTTACACCAAATCCCCAAATTGCCAAGGATAAACTCTATAGAGATGCTACAAAATGTTTCTTAAGTAACAATGTGTTTCAATGGCCATGGGAAAAGGAGCTGGCCATAGCTAAGAGTTAACTAAAGGTTGACATTTAGATTCAGGTGAAGTTGTGCGTCAGCACAAAGACTAAAGACTTGACAATGCAAGGTAAAAAAAAAAAAAAAATTAACCCAAGTATTTGCTTTCCCACAGCTGGGTGGCTTCCAAAATAGCAAGAGATAGATAGACTGGGAAATTGAAATACACACAAATGTTTTAGATAACAGAAAATTGCTTGTGAGGTGAAGAAATAATGTTTATGATTGCACAGCGAGTGAAAAATGCTCTTCTGGATGTAGGCACACATGTTTGCTTGTCAATAACACAAAATAAGACTTCTTAAGGATAACTCCAGAAGATTTACTGCAAGATTTAAACCCTAGTGAGCTTCAAATCCTAAAAGCTAAAGTTGGAGTTCACAAAAACATGAAAAAGTGTAGCGTTACGAAACAAAGTTTTATGGACTACTAAAGCAAAAATCAACCAAGCATCAACTACCTTGCAAGCATGGTGGTAATTTTGTTATGGCTTGAGTATGCATAGCTGACAGTGGCGCTGACACAACCCACAAAGTTCTTATTATATCACTGTAAACCTACACTGATTCTATACTGAGCCTTGCTATATTATTGTAGTTAGTATAATTTATTTTAACCTGAAGCACAGAGCAACAAAAATGTGTGTGTGTGCGTGCATATTACCTAACAGGGTTGTTATTGAGTGAAACTCTTAGAGATTCAAGACAGCTCAGCAGCTGTGAATCTCGATAGTCTGCCTTTAACTCCTGGATGTACATCATGGCCGACTTGGAACTCTCCTTCTGGCTCTGACCCTAATCGACAAACACAAACAAACACAGCAGGCACGTAAACACAAAACCACTTAGTGTTCTGTATTTACATATTTCTTGTTACAGGATATAATTGCTATTATTTCTACATGAAAGCACAACAGTAGAGCATCAAGCGCAAAAGTCAAGAGTAATTTCAAATTTTGATATGTGGGATTAAAGGGTACTGTGTGTAGGGTTTTTCTCCTAATAGGCTTATTTTACAGTTAAATGAACTGTATTAGCAGCCATCTGTGTATGATTATGTAGGGCCTTTGAGCACTTTGAGTTTGTGAACCCTTTGGAATTGCCAGGATTTAAAAGGAAAAAAAGACTATTAAATCATTTCTAAAGGTCTGGGTTTTCATAAATCCACTACATACTTCCAGATACATTTTCTGGAAGTTGTTTGCTCTTGTTGTAAATGTTACATCAGCAGCTAAAGGTCAATGGAGGTTCACGCATTTTTTCAGAGTTTGAGTTTGTTTAAACAACAACAGCAACATAACTATAACCATCCATCAATTTAATGTATGTAAACAGTAAATACATATTAGATTAGTTATTAATTTACTATTTATTAATGACTGTAATGTCCAAAATGCTTTGGAAAATGTATTCATTCTTGCCGAAGAGAAAAAAAAAATAAGGACTTGCTTTAAACCGCCAGCACATTCGCTCTAGCACCCTGTACTTGCTATATTTATTTTAGATATTTGAGGTACTGACAGCTTTAGATGTGTGGAGGTACTGGGAGACCATCTCTCGTTTGATCAAAATGTCTTTCTGTCTCAGAGGCTGCTGCTTTTCCTCATTTAGGTTCATATCCACCTAGAGTAAAAGACAGGAGGAAAGAAAAATAATCAAATGGAACAGAAATAAACATTTTGAGAGATTTAGCATAAAAATCAATTTGTGTACTCAAGCAATAAAAAAATAAATAAAATAAAATGTAGAAATATAATCCATATATTTGATTAATTACATTACAGGAAATAACCATCTATTAAGAGTCAGCTGTAAGACACAATTTCTTACTTGTTAAAAGAATCACTGGATGTGACTATTTAAAAACTTTTTCCTTTCAGGATTTCAATCAGTGCCATTTGCTTGTCCTGGGAGATCAGTTATTTGTTTTTTACATGTCTGTCAAATCCAACTTGCAGCAAGACAGAATAAACTTTTATGCAACTTCACAGTTCTTCTGACACTACAGCAAAGGAAATTTAAGGCTTAAGGGTAACTCCACATTAAGTGTTTAAACTGTGAGAAATTCAGTACTTTTGATTGGAATATGCCAAGTTTCTGTAGCTGCACAGGCAAGGTAACGAATATTATATGACACCTCAAAAGCCAAATCATTTATACACAAAAGTGTGTATAGACTCTTTTACTGTCTTTCTCACCAGCATCTGTTCAAACAGTTCCAGGACATATTCATCAGAATGATCATTCATCATGCCACTCTGAGCACTGATCTCATAGCTGGCAGCTGAAGAGTGTCGGTGACCTGGCGGCGGTCCAGGCTTCTCCTTCTCCTTTTTCCTCATGCTGGTGAAACGCTCCAACTGGATTAGCAAACAACATGACAGAGGAACATGACAGAGAGAAAAGTGGTAAGAGAGGAAAACTACAGAGAGTAACCACTGTTCTTATGTTAATGTTAGATATCAAACCATATGTAGTGTTAAAAACTCAAGGGACATTTCTCCCTTACTTTGATATTGCATTGCCCCTTTCAGACATGTACCATTTTCCAAAGACCAGGCAGTAATTTTACTTTGTCTCAATCTAAACACACAACCATGACACTGTGCAATATCAGCCAGCAGCACAAGATGCAAAAATAAAGTAAAAATACTAAAACAAATTGTGAATGCAAGGGACACATAACTTGAAGGCAATCTTACTTAGTCTTAATGCTAACTTTAACTCACATCACCAACTATCTTACGTATTTCCATGTCTGAAAAGGGAAATTCTTTACCAGAGCAGAAACCTTTTTAAAACTTGAGCTCAAAAGTGGTTTGCCGCACAAAGTCACCATGCTGTAAACAGAGCATACTCAAATTTTCCAAGAGTCTGGTATATCTCACTTTCTGGCTTTAATGACTTTGAGTGGTAAAGATTCAGTATTAGCACCGAGTGTTATTTAATACATTAAAAAAAAAAAAAAAAAAAGGAAGCAAAGAACATTAGCTTCATCATGCATGTCAGCTTGGCACATAATACAGTGACCCTACATAATGACTCAAAGAAAAATCTGGCATCCTAGCTGCAGGCACATGAAGGCATCACTAGATTATGTGCCAAGCACTTCATGTTGTCAATGCGCATCTTGAGAAAATGCACATTTAACTTCAGTATAGCACAGGACAAAACACAGATACCAAACAAGTGTGTTATGGTGGGTTAGGCTTATGACAGACAGTGAGGTGACATAAAATGCATAACAGTTTTATCTGACACACAAGTCAAGCACACGTTTGACAGTGACAAGCTGTAATAAACCTACCTCATCAGGAATCAGCCGTTTGAGTGTCTGTAGAAGAATGAATGAGGAAGAAAAATGGCAAAAAAGGGGGAAGAAAAACCAACCAGATGGCAGGTAAAAGAAATGAAAAAGAGGAGGGAGGAAAAAAAAAAAAAAAAAGAACCCATTAGATAGAAATCAATGATGGGAAGAAGCAGCTCCAGGAAATCATCTACAGAATTCACAAGTGATTAAGAAAAACCCAGGAAAAAAAGAAAAAGAAAATCTTAATCATTAGCTCTTTTCGCATCTACTCAAAGACAGTCTAAGCTAAGGTAAGGAGGACATTTAGAAACATGCAGGTGATAGGCAGTCAATCATCAACAAAGGTGAAGTGTGTGTGCGTGCATGCATGCGCGCGCGCGCAGTCAATGAAACCATACATAGGAAAAAGTAGCACATTTGTATTTTAGAAAGAAAGGGGAAGTATCATCATGTCTCTGCCACTAGAGGTCAGGCTATACCCATTAATGTTTCTGTAGGAAATCAAAATAAGTGGACTATATAGCTCTGACAAGCGCTATGTAAAACTGAATTGACATCAGTATAATAAATCAAATATCAAACACTAAAAGGCATATAGAAAATTGATGCTTTCCAGAATGTCATCAGTATTAAAGTAACACAATTTCAATATTCAGCTCTTAATATCAAATTTCTGATTTAATATGTTGGGCTTTTTTTGTTCTTTTACAAATTACAAAAAGCATTATGGACTTCCAAGTGTTATGTTGCTAACCTACAACACATAAACACTTACTTATGCCTGACTGATCCTACTTAACTTTCAGTTTTGTTCTGAGCTAAAGGAGTCACAATGACCAACACAGAAAAGCTTAACCTTTATGAATTCGTTTAAGGCGCACAAACAAAGAGCAAAGCAGGACAAATAAAAAGGCACATTGATTATGGGGAAGACAGTTAAGAAAAAAATGCTTCCGTTTTCACAGCTGCCATTAAATAACAGACCCTCAGCTCACGCACACAGGCACACCATGCAGATGCCATAAAAGAAAGCTCGTACACATACAAACAAATGTTGTGGTGCTACAGTATTCCACCCACAAAACGGAAATATACAGCTGACAGGAGGCACAGTGGATTCTGGGTAATTGCATGGGAAACTGAACAGTAGTCAGGAAGAAAGCAACAGAGATACATGTGGGAGGGAGACACAAAAACCAAGCTTCAATTTGCCAAACTGTAAGGTCCGCTTTACAAACCACACGTACAGTTAGGAAAATATGCAATGACTGACACAACAAACTACATTTTTTTGAGCCAGAAGAGTCATGAAGAGGTGGGCTGGACCAAAATAAACAAAAGCATCACCAAGTTGGAAACACTAAACTGTTTAATGAATGAGTAACAGTAACATCACACACTAGGTCACAGCAATAGGACGCCTTTTAATAAGCAAGGCAAGTGTTAAGTGACGGAGACATACTACGAGTAATAGTGGATCTGAGTCATGACGTATTATAGAGCAAACGATTCAATGATTTACACAACCCCACTAGTGCCTCACTAATCCTTAACATAACACCAAATTAATCCACTTAGGCTCTGTTTAACAAACAAACAAACAAAAACAGAAAAGGCAATTCAATTAAAGCAAAACACATAATCAACAACCCAAATGACGGAAATATTAATATACCAACTTTGCGCTATTTTATTGCATTGTTACTGTAATACCTGTGGGCTTACCCTGCTCCCCAGACAAAACAACCAAAGCAAGGCATCTGGTTGGAAACTGTGACAGACATTTTCTACAAATTTGCAACATACAAAAAAAATTATTAGATTATCAGGAATTAACAGAAAAAAATTGTAATGAGAACTCCCTCTTACAGGGCAATAAAGGTTTTTTCCTCTAATGTAAATCAAAAAGCAAACTCAATCAAACTGCTTAATTATAATTTAAAGACCTCCCCTAAGCACAGGCTGCTAGTTAAATGAGCTGATTCATCTTACCATCCTACAGTGAGCACATTAGATGAAGTAGTACATTTTGGGTTTCCTCTTTTTGTAGTCTGGGTAAAGCATTAAGCTGCCAACACATCCCTAAGCAAGTTTTTGTAAACTGTCATAACATGGACACATGCTTTGGAAAAAAAATATGAACGAAAGCATGGCAATTAAGTCCTTTTGTTCAAGACACTTTATTCAACCTATCCTGTGAGTTATGTTTAATCAACAGTGATGACAGTTGCCAGCGAACTACCACGTGCAGCGGATCTCATAATGATCACTTTTCACTTAGGGGTGTTCCATTTTTTAATGATTTTAAAATCTCTAGAGTGCTCATTATTTATTAGAACTGTATTGTAAAATTCTGTCAAGTAATACTTCTCCCAGTATATTGACAACTGTAGACCATACCAATTCCCCCAGTGTTGTTAACTCCCATCAAAAATCTGCAGCAAAAACAGCAAGTTTTCTCAAATTCAGCTGATTAAGTGGCGACTAGTGTGATCATAAATAACTATAAATTATAGGAGTAGGCTGAAAGAGGGAAAAACTTGAAAACTTAATGTGTATGGGTGTCTACATTTCTGATTACATGCGCAATCAAAAACGAAAACTCAACAGTTATAAGTGAGGAGAGATTTACAAACGCAAGGCGTCAAGAGTGCTGCACTGATTGCTGATTTGCAATTTTAAGTCCAGAACAGACACTCTGTGATCCCTCAATGAAATGCCCTTTACAAAATGCCAACACAACTGCTTACAGTATATACATAGTAAAGGGCACATATTATAGAGTCCTAAAGGCAGTGGCAAAAAATAAAGGCATACAGCTTTTTCTGCATGTCTGTCTCAGAGACCAGGCAGCTGGAGAGAATCAAATCAGCAGATGCATTTGGCTTATGACAGCAAAATAATGAGCCAGTCACACACTGTTGCCATTTCTGTGTATGTGTGTACCTGCCCATGCATATTTAAGGAGACACAGAGAGGTGAGAAAGATTATGTAAATCAGATGAAGAACAAAAACCAAGCAAATGCAGAATGAAGGAAAGCAGACTGGACACTTTTACTGATAAGTGAACACAAGCGTGCTGTCAGATGGCCACTCTGAATTAAGACAGTAGGTTAACTGAAAGATCAAGATGATATGGAAAAAAAATAGATTTTTTTTTGATAGGTTTTGCTAATGTGATATGGGCATGAGAATACCCTGTATTGTACTCGTGTCACCGGAAAAAAAAATACAGTAATCTTAAGGTTATCAAGTTATTTTAGGGCCTTGGACTTGCCCTTTTTTAAGTCTCTCAAAAGAAGTTCTTTTGAGTGTGAGCTTTGACAGGTCCGTTCAAGAACAGATACTTGTCCTGAAGCAAAACCAATTTTCTCATAGCTAGGTACTTTGAATCAGTTGCACTCAAAGGTGAATGCCATTCAGGTCATTATGAAGATTTGTATCAAAACTTTACTGGGCTTAATCAATTATCAATTCTGAACATAGGCATGTATATGAGAAGGACGCAACAACCATGCCGTCACCTACTGGTTTCTAAAGTCGATTCCTGAAGCTACAAGATTTTTGCTGTAGCCATGTCAATTGCAAAAAAAATGTTTTTGAAAATGAATGTGACAAGGAGGGGTCAGTCTGACTGTGAAACCACATGCTCACTGGCTCAGTGACTGAGGCCATAAGCTCAGCATGTTGTTTACAGAGGTCAAGACATTTTCCATAGTCTTGATAACCAAGTGGTAATTGAAAGACCAGCAGTACCTTCCATCTGACAAGTTCTACTCGGTAGGATGAAACTGTGTCATGCTCATGTTGTACTTTACATACAATTTACCTATTAAACATCATTCCACTTTTACTCAGGAATGGCTTCCATCTAATAGCACACAAAGTGTGCAAAAATGCAGGGTATGAATTCTCTGTGTATATGTGCATTGTGTAAGTTAGTTTCATTTAAATAAATCAGTTGAACAGCAAGTTATTTTTAATTCAACATCTACGCATGTAGGCGTGATGCCAGCATGGATCAAACTGAACTCAGGCAAACTGATTAGAATCTGTGAGGCACGTTACATTTGGGGGCATTTATATTTTCTTATCAAACTAGAATTATAGCCACTAGTTGGTGCAGTATTCTGGAAGCGTTGAAGCACTGGAGGGAAGGCTTTTCCAATTAAATATGTTTAAATCAATAGCCTAAGGATCTTAAACAGAAACTTAAGCTGGATTTACATAATTTTTGTTTTGTCAGCATGATTTACTTATCAGCGGTCACCAGCTACGGATCACTGTCAAGCCCTGCCTATTAGTGGATCACATTTTGATTTTTCTGATTGTGTCTCAGGCTTGTCTTTGAGTTTATGTAGTCCAACTAAATAGCTTTGCATAAAACATCTTGCCCTGTGCATAAAAGAAATCAGGACAGGCCAGGTACTTATCATGTTCCTGTATCTATATTCCATCTAATAAAAAGGCAAAAAAATAAATATACTTAAGTAACTGTGGGGAAAGAACTGCAAAATAACATAAATACACCAAATAAATCACAAAAACATAATTCTACCAAAATATAACATACATGGTCGCCACCCGTTTATTGCCGTCTGCCTTTTGAATGCACAATGCACTCACTAACACCACAGCAATCATTTTTGTCTCATGGCTTTATAGAAAGAGAAAAACAAAATAGTCTGCACGTTAAGATGGATACAGCGGATTTGTGGGGGGGTGGGGGGTGGGGGTTTATTTGGGGGTTTTTTTATCCATTCTAAATTGCAAAAGCAAATAGGAGCCCCCAAATGTAATATTTTTACTAAACCTGTGAAGTTAAGTGTCTACAGCACCTTGTCAAATTGGATGTCAGCAAATTGAATTTCTCTAAGCCGCATTTTTTTTTTAATGCTCCTAGTCGCCTCACTGACCAACAGACTCAAGATGCATTTAAGTGCACTGATGGGCTATGCGCAGAAGACATAATGATTGTATGTCAGTTCAAGTGGGGCATGTTTACTGCATGACTGCTCCTCATCCCTGCCCCACTGTGTTAATGGAGACACAAAACCCAACCACCCCAACCCACTTTCCACCAAGCAAGTAACAAGAATGTAAGTATTATTCAACATAGTTTTAATAAATGTTTAAAAACAGCCAGGACAATTTCATCTACTTAATTAGATACAGTTAACACTGCAACACAGAAAAATACAGAAAATAGCCTGTGAGATGGGGCTGTTAACAAGACATGCATTTGCCAAACCAACAATTATCTCATTCCTTGCTTCAACGGCACTTTTAAATATGAACAGGTTTTTTTTTGTTGTTGTTGCAGTATTCCTTGTTTCTAACCATTTACCTCTCTAATAAATTTTAATACACAGGGTTGTATCTTTGCCATTTTTTCCCCTATCAAAGTTATTTCTGTTGTATTTGTATTAGCGTCAAAGGCCTGATGGTCACAAAATGCCTTGCAGTAAGAAAATTAAACATATGGACATGACCTTCAGGCCCTTATACAATGAAACAGCATCAGATGGTTGAAGAGGAACCCACTCAACCAACAGTTTTCCAACAGACAACTGCAACATTCCATACATCAATGGATAATTTGGGCTATACCTGGTGATTAGGGCTGGGCCATATTATACCGTTCACGGTAATACCGGTACAATGCTAGGCAACGATAAGAAAATGAAAAATCGCGATAGAATATGGGTAAAACTCGCATTCGCAGTGCTGAAAAAGCACAGCGGTAACGGAGAATGAGAATGGGGAAAGCAGATTGTTGAGTGAAACGGATGAACCAGAATTAGTTTGTAAAAATGGTGCAACTTAACTGGTTTGGTGTTTGTCCGTCAGATATACAACAAAGCACATTTTTTTGTAGAACATGCAAGCGGGCCGTCGTTATTGCCGTATTTGTCGGACTAAGGTGCTCATAAATCTGGGAGTAATCTGGGTCCTAAACTCCGTACTTTAAGGTCCCGAAGTCAAATGAACATCACTGAGAGTTAAAAACTGTCTAAATTCTTCCATCTTTAATAAAACGATCAGCGTTGCTGCTTTACCAGGTGTAACTATGATGTTTAACATCCAGGCATCCATGAAAACAGAATTCATTAAATTTAACGGAGTTAGAAGTTAGCAGGAAGTTAGCGGAAGTTAGCTCGCTAGATTCGCTAGTTACCTAAGCATGATACAGCATGTTCTGACTGAGAGATTTCTGAAAAAAATAAAACGTACAGCTCTGCTATCACTTCCAACATAAATGAAGACAGGAAGCTACACAGCAGTGACGTTTGTAGGGTTACTGAAGTTGCGCTAGCTGGTATTTAATGATGTGCTACGTGATCGCTAGCGACACAGCTATGTTAGCATAACATAAACAGTGAAGCTGGAGGATGAACGCTAACACTTTTCCACTCGATAAAAGTTAACGTGAAGGTTCCTGATGGTTAGCGACAAATGCAATCGCATGGCAGGATGCTGTAAATGGACCAAACTTCAGTCAGGAGAACTGAGATAATCCCTCCACAATACGAGGTTAGTCATTAATATACTGCAACAACATGGGAATAGAGCAGCTGTGATAGAATACAGCATTAACGAATCAATGGTACATAAGTGGAGGAAGAAAGAAGAATGAGTTGAATAAAGTTTGATTTATCTGACTGCTTTGTTGCCTTATAATCCCTTGCACCTTATGGTCCGAAAAATACATATTTGACTTTTTTTATTTGGCACACTGCAGTTTAATGTAGCAAAGCACCTCTTTTTAACTTCAGTGGATATTATACATGGTTATGCTCAGGATATGTCAGCCCATTTCTACTGGAAATGCCTTTTGGTTAAACTTTCAGCAAGGAATTTGCATTTGCACTGTTAAAAGTTTATATAGCTTTAATGCACATAAAAAACAGCTGCTTGTTTAAGTAAAATAAATGGATGGGGGGTTTTTTGCGCTAGTAAAGTTGTGGAGTTGTATTTTGTCTCGCAGAAATTATATCGTCAGTTATATCGTTATCGCAAATTTTCAAATATATATCGTGATAAATATTTTTGGCCATATCGCCCTGCCCTACTGGTGATAAAACTCATACAGTTACAACTGTTAATTATAACCCCATTGTTCTTAAGTCAATATTCCCAATAATTAACCCTAGTATTACTTCTGGGCAGTAGCATTGGCCTTTGAGTGCTCTTGCAAAAGAATTTAACTAAGCCAAACAAGTGCACATGAGGAAATACAAAGACAAAACACACATCAGCAGCCATACAAAGCTCTATGTAGGGTATAATGGGAGGAGGGGAGAATAAACAACTCACATTTACAAAAAAGATTAAACCTATAATTTAGAAAGGACAGAGATTTTAGAAATGCGTTTCACATAAAAAGTTATTTAAAGACAGAAACTCTGAGTCACAGATACTAATAGCATACAATTCAATGACCTCAGAGGGAGGAGGGTGGAGGTAGGCACTCTACATTCATATGGGTCAAAACAAAAACAAACCAAAAGCACTAACATAATACAATCACCCCCTAAATACCAACTTTATCTTGATCACCCTGCAATATTAGCAGCAACCCCTACTTCCCCACCCCCCACCCACTGTCTTCAGTTATAGCAAAGAAGCTTGAATGAGGCACTTTCTTATCCTCACTATTTAAATGTGGTTAAAAGACCAGGGCGCCTGACTGCAGCTTCATAGACAATGAGCTATCAGAATTAGTTTCGACTATGGAGCCTGAGTGTGTGAATAAAACACAGGAAACCAAAGTAGAGCTCAAAATATATATATTATGTTTGTTATGAGAAATGTATAGACGGATGTACAAAAAAATAAAAAAAAATATGCATATATATCACAAACAAAAATAATGTTGACAATACAAAACAGCTTATTAGGTTCCAAAAGGAGGTGGGATGAGGTGTAGTCCAGTATGAGATTTAGTTCAGTTCCATGGACCTGTGATAGGTCATGTGTCAACAGTTTAATTCAGTCCATAGGTTTACGATTCCTACCGCAACGTAGTGGTGGTCGGGTGGCTCGCCATCCCGCGCTAATCAGGGCTGATCGCGGGAGAAAAAAAAAACCTGACCGTTGAGTCGATTGTGAGGTGGTGTAAAGATGAATGAATCGGCCGGGTTATTGCACGCTGTCAATTGGTCTGTAGTGTAAAATTTGTCGATATCTGACAAGTACGCCAACCACAGGGACAACAGCAGCCAGAGGAGCAGGGAACATGCAGCTGATTGACCCAGAACTTATGCAGGGTTCATTCCCGCCACAATAAAGGGACTGGCGGAAGTGGGGTCAGAAGTTACCGTGGTTACAAAAGGACCAAACTGTAGTGTCAACCCATTTCTAATATATAATACATATATTCCCATTGTTTAACATTTTATATTTCAAAAATTATATTCTTCTACTCATATGCAAATTTCAAACTTTCAAGATATTATTTGATTGCTATTAGTCTTTAAGCCTATTTTTAAGTTATGGAACAAATGCAATATGTAACAGCCATGAACTGCTCAAGTACCAATTAAGATTTCCACTGGTTCACTGGAAATTCAGTCACTTAGCCTGGTGCTATAATGCCTCCAAATGAGCAGTACCTTTGGAAGCTGATTTGTTTCATGACTGAACGCTTCAAAGACCTCAGCAGACTGCACACTTCTTACCACATTTTAACACAGACCAAAAAGAAAAAAAAAAAAAAAAAAAAAAAAAAAAAAAAAAAAAAAGGCTCTGGTGAGATGTTAGGCCATCCGAGTGCTTCAAGTAATAGTTATATCCAGACCAAGTCTCAAGTAATGCTCTGACACACAGAACATTTAAACTCATAACAAGAAAGGAATGTCAATTGGCACCCACAACAGCACCGCTAACACACAAACCCTAATTCACATATTGTTTACAAATCTCAAGCTATAATATTGATCTTATGACAAGAAACCTATAAAACCTATTAAACCTACCTAAACTACATTAGCTTACTTGGAGATATAGGACGTGATTTCCAAACAACTGATTTAATCTTTGAGATCCTATTTTAAATACAATGCTTTTTTATATGCTTGGGCATATTCTGGAAATTCTATGTTCTGTGTAATTCTGTGCTATAACCCCATTTGATAATAGTTTATCATGTTAGATATCCAAATTATATTCAAATGTCAAATGCACAAACTGACAAACCTATAACTGACTACACTGTATGCAAAGGCCTGTACATTCCAATGTCCCTGTAAGAATGCAGTTGTGGTTCAGTCGAGGAGTGGTTTTTACAGTTTTTGTTCCCAAAAAAACAAAAGGAGAAGACAATATTTCAAATTTCACATCATGTTGCAGTTTTTCATTTGCTTATATTGCCAGAAGGCACTTTTCAGAGACCATTTGCAACATTTAGATCTAGCATGTCATCACTAGATGAATATATTATGTGCTTCGTTGTCTTATCACACCAATTTAAAAAAAAGAAAAGAAAAAAACACAACCAACACTTTTTCAAGTAGGCCAGTGAGTTTTTCTCTTCTCCAGAACAGATGCTTCCATTTCCATGTGCTCCTTTAGCTCACGAGACACTGTTGACACATTGACAATGTTAGCATTAGCCAACTTCTCCAGACAGATGGCATATTTGTGCTTAGGGCTGTTCATTTCAGCTTGAGCAGAACTCCCAAGACAGCTAGCTTTTGCAACAGTTTGAACTAAGAGTTTCCTTTTACACTTTCTTTAAGTGGTGGATTGTCTGCACTGGTGGTTAATCATGCTCCACGCAAGGACTCAATTTTTTCTTCGTATTAGGATCCTTGCTTTGATTTAGAACTTTTGATGTTCCTTATAAACTCCACCATCTGGCACTTGCAGAAACAAACCAAGATCCCCTATGACAGATGTTTTATAAAGGTCTTTTTAGGAAAAATGAGCGTATAAAATAAGGTTGTGCACGACTGACTAATCATTGCTACTGTCACTACTCTGTACTACACATACTAGTTGTTTAATCTATTTTTTCATTTTTTATTTTAATTGATACCCAATGCTGGTAAATAGTTGTGTCCTAATGTTATGCAGCTATCTGCCACCAGATGGAGTATCATTGGTGAGAAAAAGCCATAAATCTGTTATTCTCGGCCTGATTTTTTTTGTTAACTCCATTATTGCTAGTTCTCTTAAAGACAAAAAATTAAAAAAATAAATAATAAATGATGATAATAATAATAATAATAATAATAATAATAATAATAATAATAATAATAATAATAAGATTACAGATACAAGTGGCAGAAATTAGCTTTCTCTAAAAAGTGGATGGGCTTTTCCCCTAGCAAAAGGGTAAGGAGTTCAGTCATTCTGGTTGGGCTCAAAGTAGAATACCGTTTCTCCATATTGAAAGGAGCTAACTGAGACAGACACCTCCTGTATAACTTGTTCCAACTGGGTATGTCCTACTGGGAGGAGGCCCCAGACCGCTGGTGTGATTATTTCATTCAGCCAGCCAGGGAATGTGTCAAAGTTTCCCCGGATAAGCCGGAGGCGGTGGCTGGCGAGAGGGAGGTCTGGGCTTCCCTGCTTCTGCCCCTGTGACTTGACTTCAGATAAGCAGAAGAAAATGAATGGATGATTTACCATTTGTTTTATTTTAGATTTCAACTTTTATTGAAGTGGCTGTCCTGAATTTTTCAACAGCATGCATCGTTCATAATGCACGGCATGCTGTGCCACACTTTTCAGTGACAGTTTATTCATTTTTCGGATGTTAATTTATCACATTTTAATAATACTTTAACATCTTTTATAGTTTAAATATGGTATTAAAAAAACTGGTTATATCGGTTTATTTTAAGTGTTTTTCTTCTTTGTTGCCAATTGCAATGTTGATGATGCATGATGCAAGCTGCCACACAGTTAAATAGCATGATTCATTGTTGAAAATGTGACTAATGCTTTAAAATACTTTTGTTTAATGAGCTTTTGACATTACACCTCCTCAAATTTAATGGGAGCGTTTCTTTGTTTTAGACTTGTCGGCTAGTGTAAATTTTTTTTCCCCCCCTCATGTTGTCCACTAACAAATTAGTCACCAGGAGCATCACTAGCACATATTGTTGTATATTGGATTAATAAAGTATGGGTGTAAGGCACCTGGTAACCACAACACTACAGGACATGTAAACACAGCCAATAAACATTCAGAATTCTCAACAGGTGATACGTTTTCTTCCCAAGTATAATTAAGCTCAGAGACAAAATGAATAAAGTTAACTTGTGAAACTGTTATTTGTCTGTTATCACCAGTTGGCAGGTAGCTGTAAGCTCTCTGATGAGGAGAACAGAGGCTAAAAAGAGGTAATTCTCGTACGCCTTATCTGTAGTTCTTCGGACTCCAGTTCCCCTGGCTTCCCAGGGTGCTGTGTTATCAGACATTCTTCCATGTTGCTCGTTGTCACAATTTAAAATTGGGTCATATTCTGCAAATAACTACCTAAATATCCAAACATTCTACTTGTCACTCCTTTAATGTTCACGTTCTCTGATTTCTGCAAGACTGTGGTTCATTAAACTTCATTCTTCATGTATGACAAAAAGATTTTGTTTTAATTTTTAGCTTGTCTCCTGTTAGTTTAGTTTCTCTATTGGTAAACCTCAGCACCGTGATAATCAGTGGGTTCTCAACCACACACTGCATTCCCCAATACATTAGCTCCCTTGCTTACTTAGCCACTAAAAACGGATCCCAAGACCTCATCTTCAAGATCTGTAGGATGTTGACCATGAAAGTTTGCCTGAGCTTATCACTGAGATGTTCCAACTGCTGATAACCATGTTAAAGATGCTCACTGTCATGACATGACATTTGAGAGTTGCATGACCCCTTTTCAAGACAAACTCCTCTATGTGCCTTTACTTGATACTACAAAAACAGAACAAAACCGAATTAGAAGAGTCCATTACTAAATTTGGTTGTATATCAGATGGTCCAACCCACAGATTAACTACCTAACATTAGGTGGAAGAGGTTTATTATTCTGAATAACTGCCAACATTAATGTGAGAAAACAAAAACAAAAGCTAGGAGACAGAGTAGCTACTTCTGTTTAATCTAAAGAGCTTAGAAAGAAAAGCATCTGGTCTTCTTTAAGTTCAGTTCTTTAAGTTAACTTAAAGAAGTCCAGACGCTTTTCTTTCCAAGCTCTTTAGACTATGATGACCTGGATGACTGAGAACCTTCACAGACATACCTACTCCTGTTTAATGGTTTACTATAGCATTCACTCACTAGCTAAAAAAAAACTGAAATAGTGTTCGCTAGGGCTGTTCGATATAGCGATTTATATCGGATGACGATATAAAAACATTTAATTTCACGTTTCATTTTACGCTATCGTTTGTTTCGTGGTGTCGCAAAATAAACTGTTTACGGCAATATTTTTTCGTCGTTTTGATGGTCACTGTAGTGGCTATATTAATTTCTTAAAGTTCTCTCTTTCTCTTATATTTAATATAACCACACTACGGACGGACAAGCGCCTGTTTTTATGCGTTGTTAGCAACAACGACGGTAAAATCATCGCATGTCCGCTTGTTTATTTTCCACATAAACCTTTCACAATAAAGCTCAAGATCCTGTTGAGACTTTTCAAAATAAACTGAATCATGTGAAAGAGTATGCAGAGTATTTACGGATGAGAAGCAAAAAAGAGCCGTTAGGTGCTAAAAAATAAACCTTAGACTCAAACGTTAGAACAGGCTTTTCCCCGCAGCACGCCGTGTAATAAATACTCACAAAGAAAACGGCAGCCGTTACAACTTCTGTCTAAAAATGTATAGTTTAATGCATCGGTTAAAAAACTCGACTCCAGGTACACAACGCCCAGCTGGAAACACTTCAGCTGCCTGAGATTCACAGAATTTAGAGAAAATGTTAAATTTTTGTGATTTATATCGTTATCGGGACGATAGATGTCTTATATCGGGATATGAGATTTTGGTAACCATCATTCATAATAAGTTTCTGGCAGGTAAATTAACAAACATTGCTGTACAAACAATAACTTAAACAATGCAACGCAATAACTTTACTCTCAAAAACTAACCCTTTCAGAGTTGACATCACAGCTCCAGGGTGCCAGTGTTTTAAATGCTTGTGCAGTGCAGGAGCGCTATCATTGAAGGAAAATGCCACTTTGCACAGTCTGCATTCAACTTTGTTTGTGAAAATGCATTCACTTTTTTTTTTTTTTAAATCTCCATTTCCATTTTCTTCTGTCATCCTGTTTTACGATTCAACATTCTTCAGCACTCAGTACCGAGTGCTGTCTTTGCAGACGATAAGCAGCAATACTGCCCCCATAGCTTCCATTAGTCTACTGCAGTAACAAATGACGTGTCAACAATAATATTTTGCGTCATTGATTATGGCGATGAATCATTGCAGCCCTAGTAAGCAGCCCATCTGGCTCACTCCTTGGCCCATGCTGCTGATGCTTCAAAGAGAGGGGAACTTTGTATGCACTGGGGTTTTATAAAAAGGTAAGGCAGGTGTGCCCCCTCCCCGACCCAATAAGGCAATGAGTGCAAAACTGACTTGGTGCTGAGGCAGAGTGTCAAGAAGAAAAACTGCTTTTACAGATCATCTCTATTTGGTCAGTGTCTTCAAACTAGCATACATTTGTCAGAACAACATGTAGGCCCATGCTGTTTACAGTCATGGTGATGCACAGAGCAGTCTGAGATTAGCTATAATCTCTAGGTGAAGACTGGGGAGAGTCAAGGAGGACTGACATGGTAATCCTGACTAAGCCCCCCATACATAAGATAGGTATGACACAAGAGTTGGGAGGATTCATATCTCTGTATGACATTATCCATAGATCATGTTTACCATTGTATGACTAAGGCTACATTCACACTGCAGATGAAAGTGCATCAAATCCGACTTTTTTGACCCTATGCGACCCATATCTGATCATGGTATGACAGTTTGAACAGCACAAATCCGATATTTTCAAATCCGACCTACGTCACTTTGGTATGTAGTACTGAATCCGATACATATCTGATGTTTTAGAAAGCAACTGCTGTTTGAATGGTCATGTCGCATTAAATCCGTCTTTTACGTCACTGACACAAGACAGACGCCAATTATCAGCGCCGGAAATGACAAACGAGAAAGCATTGCGGCCATTGTTAAAGCACTCTTTTTTTCTCAGTGTCGTTCTTTCACTAATTAATTTGTCAAAATTCGGTCGGTTACAACTGTGCAGAAATTGATAGACTGCTGCAACAACACCTACTAGCTCTGTAGCCACCATTTTTACTTCCGTAAACAGAGCGCGTTATGTGTGACGTCTTCTTGTGCGCATGCGTGCCGCTTTGAGGGCCATGAACCGTTCACACTAGAGCGCGTTTGCTGTGACATTTTATTTGTAGTGTGAACAACCAGATGGGGGGGGAGGAAAAAAAAAAAAAAAAAAAAAAAAAAAACGTATTTGATAAAAATATCGGAATTGAGCATTAACCTCCTAGGACCTGGCGTCCACATATGTGGACATCACATTTTGGGTTATTTAGACCAAAATACTGAATTTTGCTCTACAAGGGCCTGATATCCACTTACGAGGACATTACACTGCTACTGTTCCATCAAAATTTTAAACGAATATCCTCATATGTGGCTCTTATTTTTCTTAAAAAAACCCCAAAAAATAAAAATCTGGTAATTCTTTGTTTTTACATTCATTGGGCCCCAATGTGGCCAAATATCAAAGGGAAATTAAAAATGCATGCTGTGGAAGAGTTCAGGTCTTAGGAGGTTAAGACCTGCAGTGTGAACATAACCTAACAGACAACAGTACTGTGATGAGGCAAACACATTTCTTCTTATATTTCAAGAGGATCGTCTTTATTTTCATCAGGATCACTAGAACAACAACTGTCCTAGTGAGATCTGAGTTTTCAACCCCAATATCCTCAGCTCAACAAACCCAAAAAGCATCCTACTATAGTACAAAGGGGGGAAAAAAAATCCTAAGAGACATACTGCCAATAAATTTGTCTAGTGAGAAGCAGTAGTAGTTCACAATGTGTCACAAATGCCAGAAAAGACCATCTAGTGACACCTTCTAAAAATTCTGGCAAGCTATTCAACAATCCAACAGGCAATTCAGAAGAAGCATAGTGACAGCTTAAGAAGCTAGATCTTTCCCAGTCCCAATCCTAACCCTATCATACAACTAGAACAATAAGCTTTTGACTGACACATACATTCACGATAATCATTAAATAGCTCATTGACCCACTGGCCTATAATAATACAACTACAGCCAGAAATATTTTAAGATTTAAAATCAGCTAAACATTAATATAGTAAAAGGTTTTTAAAAGCTTATTAAAAGAGAGAAAGTCAGGAAAATGCTCTAATTCACACCATCAGAAAGCCAAGAGCAACATGTGTCAAGCTTTACAAAGGCATTATGAGAAGTGGTAGCATCTAAGAACTCTACAGTATGCCATTTTCACACTTCTGTCTTTCACTAACACTAGAGGAAACAGCTAATTAGACACGCCACATATACAAAGTGCAAAACAAAATGTGTCAGGAACTTCATCATTAAAAAGTGAATAGAAAATTTATTGTATTACTATAACACCTTTTTAAAGTAGTTATCAGCTGGAAATCTATTTAAGATTTTGTTAAAGGTTAGGGACTGCCACTTCCTATGTATGTGGCACATTTTGGGGTAGACTTCAGTCAAAACACCATAACAAATTCAACTGGATTATATTTTGTAGAGACCAGAATATTAAAAATGTCTGGACCTTGAAACTCAACAGTAGAAAAGCATCCCAATTTTCTCAGGACATACAGTTACTTGTCCATCTCAAACCTGCAAAACATGTCAATTTGGTTCCATAGATAAATCCCTTTCCTGCATTTTTTTTTTTTAAATCAGTAGAGCCTTTGAGAGAGACCATTAACATATGTGCTAACCCACTGGTAGCTCCTGGCACAATTGATGGAAAGGGAGGAAAGAGAGAGATAAGGTTAAGTTATAATGGGGACGAATAAGGAAGCATCCTGTTCGCTATTTTGCACAACTTCCTGCCACAGCCCTTAGAATTTGAGAAATAATACAGCAGGGTGGAAACACTGACATTTCCGTGTGTGTGTATATGACTGAGCATGCATGCGTGTGCACACAATGTGAAAAAAATAATCAAATAAAAAAAATAGGAGAAGTAAGAAGTAACAACTGACAAAATAAGCGTGAACACCAACTGTGATGAGGCTATTTAAGTAGCTTGCAACAGTGGAGCCTGTTTAATAAGTTTCAACTGAACAGCCTTCAAGTTGCAGTGGATTAAAGTGTTGGAAATATTCAACAGATGTAAGCAGCATGTGCACATGGGCATTTGGTGATGTGATATAAGTGAGGAAAAATGAGCATGACAAAGAATGACACAGAAACAGAATGCTCAGTTTGTCCTACTGGCTCTTTCGACCATACTACAAAACACAAGCAACCAGCAGACACACCTCTAAGCTACTGCAGACCGGAAGGCGTGTTCCTGTACAGACAATGCACACTACTGACACCGAAAAATGAAACCTACTCCATCTGACAAGATCAAGATGGAGTTGTGATGACAGTTTCTGTTTCTTGTGACTGACAGTTGACCGTTCTTTATTTCCCCCCCCACCCACTCTCTCTTATGATTAACAACTAGTACAACTATATGGAATACAAAAGAACACTTGATGACAGCCACCATTCTCTCCTTGCAGTTTTGTGGCCAATAAACAAATAAAATAAAATTTAAAAAGAAATGTTAGCTTCTTACTGATGATGGTTACTAAGCAAACACCACGTGAAAATGCGAAAGTAAACCATTAAACAGGAGTAGCTACATTGTCCCCTTATTTTTATTTTTAGATTAGTCGATTACCAAAATAATCTTTAGTTGCAGTACGAGTGGCCAATATAGATCAAGTCTCCCACTACATGTTGTTTTAAAGCTGCATCTTAAGATTACTGTCATTATGTATTCATTGTCTGAAGTGATTGTAACTCTGTTAAATCATAAAAATAAGACAAACCCACAGAAACATTGAAAATAAGATAATGTAATCTAATGTTCGTGTGTCTTCAGAGGAGCAACACAAACTCTTTGATTTATAAGACTTGAATACATTTGTGTAATATAACATATATCTTGGCAGTTGGTTTAATTTTTTTTCCAGCTCATGTAATTTTTATATTATTTTGTTTGAAAAATGCAAACAGAAAACTGAGATAAACATGCATTCATTCTGACAGTAACTATCACAGGGCATACGCAACAGACACTTTATGCTGAACCAAACTAGAGATGGACCGATCCGATATTACGTATCGGTCCAATACTGACCTAAATTACTGGATCGGATATCGGAGAGAAATAAAAAATGTAATCCGATCCATTAAATATCAAAAAAGCACCTCACAAAACTTGCGACACGGCGTAACTCAGCTCATAACCGTAGCACGTCGGAGCAGTGTGGTCACGTGATAGAGCGGCTGTGTGTATTTGTAGCCTGCTAGCAAACATTTCATCTCCGAGGAAGTTATGTCAGAGAGAAGTAAAGCAAGTGTGTAAGTTCATCTCTGAATGTTTGTAAAGCATTCCCGCGTTAAGCTTAACAACCGATATATAGAGCAACTGCCTCTTCTCTCTCTCTCCTGCTGCTACTTCAATCGTGAAACTGCTTAATGATCAGCTGATCGGCTTTTCTGTCGCGAGTCCGTCTCTCTTCTTTGTTTTTGGCCCACTTTGCACCAGAAAGAGGAAACCAGCGGCTGAACAACAGCAGCACTATTAAGCTTGATAAGCTGTTGTTAGAATTTATTTAATATTACTTTCTAGACCAGGATCTTTTTCTACGTAGCTGACGGCTGGTAACTGTGCAGGGGCGGATCTAGTAAAGTTTAGCCAGGGGGGGCCGATAGGGCATTAACAGGGAAAAGGGGGCACAAAGACATACTTTTCTTTCTTATTCTCATTTAAAATATCTAGCTTTTAATTATTTAATAATTATCTGAATCTTACACCCAAAGTTTTAATCTGATGTAAAATATATAGAAGTCCATTACTGTATATAGTAACTGTTAAGTCTAATATACCCTAGTAAGCTGCACTACTTTTTCCTTTGGGAAAGTACCATCTGTGAATTCTGCAATTCTGTTGAAGAAAGATGTTGAATCTATTTAATTATTCTTGAAAAATAATTTATTTCTGTGAATTTTTTTCACCCTGCATCAAATTAAAGTTGATTACATTGATTAAGCATCATGAGGAAGAGGCTGGTTCCCTATTTTCTTTTGCTGGGAGTTTGCAACCCTATTAGTTAGGTTGCTTAATATTTCTGCTAAGTACTCTTTAAAATACCAGAATAGGGAGGATGGAGTAGGTTTAACTTTATTAGATTGATCAGTGTTGCTGATCTATGAAATATTTTGGGTGCAGTTTTTTTTTTTTTTTTTTTTTTTTTTTTTTTTTTTTTTACACACACACACACACACACACACACACACACACACACAGGTATAACAGAATAGCTTTAGTGTTGTTGTTGTTTTTTTTAACTTGAGTATGAACTTATACAAAAAGCAGCAAGATATTAAAAAAACATTTTTATTGATTAAAAAACACTATATCGGATTCATATTGGTATCCAAATTTATGATATCGGTATCGGACATAAAAAAGTGGTATCGTGCCATCTCTAAACCAAACTCACTCGGCCATATGCATGCATCCGTAACACTTCTACTTTGCAGTTTTATGTTAACATGCTCTAATTATGTCCTATATTTTCTAAGGCAAAAAACATGTTAACAGGAAAAGTCTCTTTTGCAAAAGTGACCTTTAATCAAAAAAGCCTAACAAAGATAATAGTGGAAGACTGAGACTTAAAAAAAACAACAAAAAAAAAACAACAAAAAACAAAAAAAACAATACACACACCCAACAACCCAGAAGAGATTACGTTCTAAGTATTTGTATTTCAGTGGTGTACCTGCTCTGCATTCCAGTGTGTGCGTTTCAAAGAATTTTTATTACACAACTCAGCTCTCACATCCAGTTGGAACAGGCTTCAGAGAAAGCAGCTGCTTTCTGATCTGTGCAGTGCAACAGCAACAAAGGAAAAAAGGGACTACAGTATATATGCTCACCCCTTTAGGATCATTCTAGTGATGTGGCTAATGTGGATGTTAGATAAAAGGTACATTCGGCTGCTCCCTTATTTCCACGGGTTTTGCTCCAGAGGATGGACCAGCACGTTTTATTTGGCAAAGACTTCAAGTCGGATGCAGCCTTCCCAATTATCCAGACTTGGAACACCAGGAGTACACCATCTTATGATCACCTGTGGCTGGGTTTGTGGTTATTGGATAACTGCTAATAGATAAGCAGCTATGATAATTGTTTAATATTATTAGTTTTAAAGTGTTGTTCAGAGTTGTGAACGTCAACTACTGCTAGTGAAGAGAGAGGTTGTGTGCTTGCCTGGCTGCAACAGTGCTGTGTGCAGTTGTGTGTGCATTCGAGGCAGGGAAGACAGCACTGCTTGTATTGATAGAGTAATTTTTAGTATTGATTAGTAACTTAGAATGGGGTTTTTTGACAACCCTAGTCTGGCATGTCCAGACTAGGCATTCCCTGCCTTAAAATCTAACTTAATTTTATACTTTTCACTGGGTTAATTGTTCCAATAAATACTAGGGGTGAGGTGAAAAAATGGCTAGAGCATAGTATCGCACTATTTTGTCTGGTGATATTGTATCAATACAGGGACACCAAATATCTGTATTTTATCAAATAAATGAAAGTACTTTGGGAATACTACAAACAAGATGGCTCATCGCTGCTGATAGGAGGTAAACTTTCTGCAAGCAGTTGTAGTCTGACTCTGTCTGCGATCACTCTGAGATTGTCCAAGGTTTGCAAATAATTGCTGTCTAATTTATGAATGTATACAGATTACCTGTTCCTATCACAAGTCTGAATAAATCCTAGTGAGTGAGGGGACTTGAATTAACAACTTCCAGATGTGAATTTATCAGCAACAGATATGTTATTTTCAATCATTCAATCACAATTAACTGCTGTATTATCAGAAACCTATTGCATCTGACTGACCAAGTAAATACATTCAAAAGCATACTGATTATCACACTAATAGGAAACTGACTGTCTCATGGCAACATTTATATCAAGTTTTAGTGATAGCGTTAGTATGCTTGGCAATCTCATTCTGCACTTAAAAAAATTAATTATCTTATTGGATAAAACAGATAGACAACTTTGAGGACTTAATTTGCAGTTGAAACAGGCGATAAATTGCACCATATTATTCCAAAACTAAGCATGTCACAAAAAATTGTTTAATGTTTAAAAATCACAAAAATATCATAATGTGATTGAAGTATTTCTATAATATCGTATCGTGAGGTGTCTGTCTGGGTGAGCTGAGTTGTGTTGAGTTGAGTTATAAACAAACCACCAATTTAGCATGTGATCACAGGTGCAACATGATCAGACATTACAACCACATAAAGAGGGGCTGCAGAGATTTTCTGCTCCTAGTTTTTCAGCACCCATTTACCTTGCAACTGTGTTTGTAGAATCAACTAACTCATTTAAGCTTCACACCACCTGTAACTTATTATCGCTGACTGCACACCCAAAGCACATTTTCTGCCCTACTTAATCTCCTTATCTATATATTCACCTTTCTGGCTTCTTCCTTTTGGTTTTTGTCACTCCTCCCTTCCTTCTCAGTTTGTCTCTGTCTCTCTCTCTCTCCTTCTGCCTCCCCCAGTCTCCACTCACTGATGTCTCACTTGCTTTCCCTCCTCAGCCTTACTCTGTAAAATACTGCTGTTCACGCTGAGCCAAGAGGCCCCTGCCACTACCAGTCCATTAACCACTCCAGTTTCATGCTGGCACTCAGTCATCCTATTCTTCATCTCACAGTAGGCTCTTCTTCCCCTGAGATGCATGGAACAGGAACCCATGTGTCTGGGTGTACCTATAGCCCTTTTAAGACATAGGATAAGCAACACTGATGTCTTAATTTATTCATTAAAGTGGGAGAATCATTCAGAGCCCAAGGTCAGTGATGAGAGCACTACGTATTACACACAATTATTTGCTATAAGTATGATTTTAGACAATAGGAACATGGGGACACATGCATGAGGTCAAACATATCCTACACTGTGCTGAATAAATGTGAGCATGTTCCAATCAACTGTTTTTTTTCCCCCCGACATGTTATTGCTGTTAAGGGCAGCTTCCATAAAAGAAAGGTTTTAGTAAACCAAATTACTTACAAGGAGACGTTCACATGGAAATGGTAAATGGACTGATTCTTACATAGCGCTTTTCTATTCTCCCGGAGTACTCAAAGCGCTGTATACAACATGCCACATTCACCCAATCACACCCATTCTCTATACAACTTTCTCTATACGTAGTGCTTTCTAACTACATTCAGACACATTCCTACTCCGATGGATGCATCGGAGAGCAACTTGGGGTTAGTATCCAAGGATACTTGACACGCAGACTGGAGGAGCCAGGGATCGAACCACCAAACTTCCGATCAGTAGGTGACCTGCTCTACCTCCTGAGCTACAGCCACACGTGTAATCGTGTGCATGCAGGCTTATCAGCTGCAGACAGTTGACACTGTTTTCTGGTGAATAGGATAATGCAAATGTAGAATCAACCTATTAAGATTGCGGTCATGACTTTTGCATTGAATTGACCATGATATTCATTCAGACCTGAATCCATCACATTTAAATGCAGAGAGATTAATAAAAATACAAAACAAAAAACCACATGTCTGAAAGAAAGCGTGGGCAAAGCAGACCCACTGTAAACTAAAGCAGTCTTAACTACTGTACTTGACACTGAGCCAGACTTTATGTGTGACTAAAGAGTCATGACCTGACTTGCTTAATTTGTGCAGTTATGGTAAATTACACATTTGCTGAGGTGGTTTCCCCAGGATGTTTGTGCACTGGTGCACAAAGGCACCAGCAGGCATGAGATGTTATGCTTAAAAGAAAGATCCACTTATCTTTGCTATTAATCAGACTTTTAATGATTAAAAACAAACAAACAAACAACAACATAATAACTTGCATTCAACTCTTCAAACCCATGTCCAGTGTGGCAAACAACTACCTCGTTGTTCTATTCTATTGTTCTATTCTTTTCTATTGCTAGAATAGAAAAGAATAGACCTTTATTGTTATAGTGGTTGAGTGTATTGCAGTTGTCCTCAGAATAGGAAACAAGTGTGTTAATATAGTTAAAGGGACAGAATAATCAGTAAGAGGCTATAGATTTTTGTAATAAGAGACTAAGGGCATTATTGCTATACATTTCTCCTCATAAGTGAAACGTTTAATGACTACTAATATCTAAAGCTTAAACAAAATCGCATCTATTTATAAATATTTACATGACAAGTAAATCAGCTGGCCAATTGAGGTTGGAAAACTCCAACTTCCTCAACTCAAGAGAGAAATATAAGCTAACTAGCCACTTTCTTAGATACACCTGCTCATTAACACAGATGTCTAATCGCGTGGAAATGACTCAATTCATTAAGGCAAGAAAGGTGTTTTAATAACTTTGAACATGGCATGGTTGATTGTAGCAGATGGACTGGTCTAAGGATTTTGGAAACTACTGATCTACTGAGGTGGTTATGTGGGATTATCCCACATAACCACCTCAAGGGTTTACAGAGAATCATCAGAAAAAGTGAAAGTGTCCAGTGACAGGCCGTAGATGAAAAGGCCTTGTTTATGCCAGAGTTTAGGGGAAAATAGTAAAACTGCTTTGAACTGATAGGAAGGTAATTCAAATAACCACATGATACAACCAAGGTATGCAGAAGAGCATCTCTGAACACATCTCTGTCCGACTTTGAAGCAGATAAACTACAGCAGCAGAAGACCACAGCTGATGTCAATCCTGTCAGCTAAGAGTAGGAAACTGAGCTACCAATCATATGAGCTTATTTAAATTGGATAATAAAATACTTGAACAAAGCTATCTGATCTGAAAGAAAGGGTCTTGAGACTTGTAGCTAACAAACCTGCAGGAAGGTATGATAGCATCATGCCAATAAGGACAAAAATATCTAAGCACCTTGATTTAAGGAGCTTGAAAAGAAAAGCGTCTGGAAAAGGTGGAGAGTCCCAGATTTTAAACCCATTTAAACCCAGTGGGGGGATACTTCCACTGGGTTTAAATCTGGGACTCTCCACCTTTTGATCCTTTTGACAGCTTCTCGGCTGAGAGGTGAAACATCTTCAAGCAACTTAAAGAAGTCCAGATGCTTTTCTTACCAAGCTACTTAGATTACGATGTCCTGGATGACTGAGAACCTTCACAGACATTTTCCAGCACCTTGTTAAAGCTATACCGTAAAGACTTAAGGCAGCTCCGAAGGCAAAACAGGCCCACACCACTTTAAATGAGGTAGACATAATAACTGGATGTGAATGTATATTTTGGTAGTATAGTACGTTTTTGTTTTAAATTCAACAGGTCTGTCTTTTTCCACTTTCAGGAAAAATATAAAATCTACATCTCTTTTATGCTATAAATTACTAAAGAAACCTAATAAAACATTACATAGTTTGCAATGATGATTAAAGTCAAAATAGGAAACAATCATTTAAATTATAGCATAAGACATCCTCTCACATAGTTTCAAATTTCAGAAACTTGAAACACTATTATTCTGTCTTAACACTTTACCCACTGCAACATCAAACTAGCTAAAATGTTCCTACAAAATGCCAACATCCAGTTATCTACAAACAATTTATGAAGAAAAAATAAATAAATCAGAGAGCTATCTCTGGAGCCCCAGAAAAAAATGCAAGTTACTGCCAAACTCAATGGCCAGAGCTAGACTCTGATCTAGAATTCACCTTGTATTCCAAACAGCTGTCCAAAGGCAGTGATCCCTGGCTAATCCACACCGTACCTTCCTGCTGGGTTGAGTAAGCATGTTTATGTCAACAGCAAGGATGCTGCTCTTTTCTGTCTCTCTGGGCCTGAAGAACAGAGATAGCTCTTTAGGGAGCACAGCTAAAATGATCTGCTTTATAAACAAAACACCTTGGATAAGTTCACTGTAGGCACACTGACTCATATTTTTAACACTAATGATAAACCTAACTGCAGGCTACATATGGCTAACACAGTCTGTGTGAAGTGAAATCCACTGAAACACACGCACATGTTTCAGCTTACAGACATGCCTACACACAGCCTTATATCACTACAGTATGCATCTGTGGGCCAAGCCGTAGTAAACATTACACAAGTTGAGCTCTAGGTTGGTAAACATCTAAATAATGAAATTATTGTGATGAGTACAATAGAAAGAGCTCTATTTTGAATATATGAAAAAAATAACCATCTGTCACAACTTTAGTATACTTGAGTAGCCAGATTTTGTATAGATGTGAAATATAGCTGAAGCTATTCCAATAACATACTGCATGAAAAAAAAAATACATATATACATCTCATGCCTCATTTATGGTCATTGCACTGGTTATTGTGGATGTCTGTGACATCACCACGGCCCCATAACCATTCCTATTGACACCTGAAGCATGATAGACACGGTGCAGTCTCCTGAAATCTCAGAAGAAAACCTTTGCATTACTACTGATTAGGGCTGCACGATTTTGCATAAAATGAGAATCACGACTTTTTTGCTTAGAATTGAGATCACGATTCTCTCACGATTTTCTTTTCCAGTATAAATATTTATTGCACTTATTAACTGCACATCAACTTCGTAACAGTTGAGACTGAACATAAAAACTACAAATGTCTCACATTTTGTCGTTGCCGCAAAATGTACTGCTTGAAATTCCGTCTCCTCCGTTGCTCGACACTGCGTGTATAGAGCAGGTAGTGCAACAATAGAAAAATATTGTGTGTAGCGTTTGTCTAGGGTGTTCATCATTTTCCTAAATCACTCGTTTTGCACAGTGTTGATGGGAGCCATATCTTTGGTCAGGTGATAAGTAATAGCCTCCGTAATTTCTTTGTGCTTGCGGGAGTTCGACGTGTATAGGGAAGCGCTGTATAAGGTTCCCGTTATTGATGTTTGGGTGGTTGACCGGGACGGATTTTCTCCAGTCACTTTCTCGTCATCCCTGACGTGCTCTCCGTTGTTTTTTCCCTGCCAATTTTAGCAGCCAGCTTCTGTATCACGTGGTATAAGGCTCCGCCCTTGTCATTTGTTGAGCAGGAAGAGTGAGCGCTTGTTTTCATGCAGATTACGTCCCGGATCAAAATGCGGTACAATCGTTGTCGTCCTTTTTTTTTTTTTTTTTTTTTAAATAATCGTTGTCATTTGGAAATGAGATCGCACATAAGTATGAATTGAGATCGCGATTTTCTAACGATTAATCATGCAGCCCTACTACTGATCCAAATGATGTTACTATTACTATTATTATTATTATTATTATAGCAGGGCTCGCAAAATCGCTAGCCCGACGTCCCGGGGCTAGCGATTTTTCCAGTCGGGCTACCAAAATCTATCTCTGCCCTGCCCGTCGGGCTATCAGAGGAAGG
This sequence comes from Perissodus microlepis, assembly GCF_051167445.1. Lineage (NCBI taxonomy): Eukaryota > Metazoa > Chordata > Actinopteri > Cichliformes > Cichlidae > Perissodus > Perissodus microlepis. Next base: position 12,269,673 of record NC_140462.1, read on the forward strand.
AAAAATATATGTTAATGCTTTTGCATTCTTTCGGAAATGTAGCTGAGTAATTATGTCATTGGCATCGGTGAGCCACTGTCAATATGTGACATATTGAAATCGCGTTTGAATTTGCGCTTGTTTTTTGCTTTCACTTTGCAATCGCACGAACTGTGTATAGAGAGCGACAGTACTGATTGGTGAGTGACGATAATTTGCGCACCAAGTCCTCTGACATCGTCTTATCAATCGTTAGCTTACTATGCAAACATGACAAGTGAAATCTCCCGCAGCAAGCTTAAACATGTGAGAGGTTGATCGCGCAGAGAATCGCTGAGCGTTTTGTGAGTGCGTGTGTAAAAGCAGCAGGATATATATTTTAGTTCTGCTGAGCCAAATAAGACGGTCAGGGTGAAGAAGGGACAGCCAAAGAAAAGCTTACCACAAAACGGAAAAGTTATGACAAATCAGACTATAAGGCAAAAAGAAAGTGCAGCTTTATGGTTTCATGGACAAAAGAATTTCTGTGGCTGCAACATGACAAGCTAAATAATAACCAGGGGTGCACATAAGTGGTCCGCAGGTGCGCATTCGCTGTCAAAACAAAAAACGCGCACAAGATAAGTTGCAACGCGCGTTTACGTACATAAGATTTTCTGGAGGAGGACAGACATTTGTTTAGAACTCTTAAAGATGTCGAAGACGCAAGCTCCTTTAAGCAATTACTTTGGTTTTCCTCCAAAGAAATGTCAGAAGGAGTCCGAACCACAAAAGAAGCGTGTATTCTCGGAAAAATTGGTTGCAGGAGGTGAGCTGGCTTCAAACAAATGATGAACGCACAGAGATTTGGTGCAGAATGTGCTGTGAAAATCCCACTCTAGCGGACGCAAACACGCGTTGCAACTTCTTATCTGGTGCGCGTCTTTTATTTTGACAGCGAATGCGCACATGCGGACCACTTATGTGCACCCATGTAAATAACATAATGTTGTGTGTGGTTGGTTTTCCCTCGATTTCTGAGTCGACAAGCGCCTTTGTTACTGGGACCAGTAATTTTAAGAAAGGCCCCCATTAGAACCCATGAGAAATGCACATAACCATCTCAAGTATTTAGAGAAAATGGTAAAAAAAAAAAAGAAATCTATCTAGTGAGTGTCCATTCTCTGGGTGAAAATGCATTCTTGATGCCAAAGGAAAATGGCCAGCCGATTCAACCTGATAGGTTTACATGGGAAATCAAACCTTGAAGCAAATGGCTACAGCAGCAGAATAACACACCATGGTTCCACTCCTGCAACTGTCAGCTAAGAATAGGAGACTAAGGCCACAATTCACATGGGCTCACCAAAATTGGACAAAAGATTGAAAAACAGTTTCCTAGTCAGAGGAACCTGAACTTCAGCAGGTTGCCAGAAAGGTACTAGCAAGGTGTACCTAACAAGGTGGTCAGAAAGGATCTATTATTTTACTTAAACAAATGCAGCTGACTATTTTGTAGGTCAGATTTTAATTTTTAAAGTCCAAATACCAGTAAACCAAGCCAGCATTTCTAAACAGAGTTGAAAGGTTTGGTGGCATTCTAACAGAAGCCAGTTTTTAAATGCAACCGGTTTTCAATTCTCATTCCTAGTCATAAGTCTAACGTACTCCATCATGTATCACTGGTATGTCTAAAATGAGAAGAAACCCGCGGGCACGCCACTGCAACCCCCTCTGGCCTCTGCTCCGTAGCTGCGGGGTGACCTCTCATTTGGGGCTCTACTCAGCTCTTCCCAGGAGGGTGGCACGGTTCCCCCCCCCTTTGGTGGTCCTCCTCGGGTCCTTGTACTCTGGGGCCTCTGGATATCTGGGGCCTGGATCTCCTCCATACCTGCTTCATACCCTGTGGCTATGGCTCCCCACACTCCCTAGCAGATCGTTACATGGAGAAACCTTTGGAATACAAGCATGCTGATCCACACAGGTATGCACACAGGTGTACACACGGGTGTTCACAGACGCGGACTACACCTTTCTTGGCTGCTGCCTCAAAGCACATTGTGCGCTGTCTATCTTGCGTGCTGCACAATATCGTTTATTATTTAGTATCTACTGTTATCTACTGCTAGCTAGTTTATTGTGATGGTGCTGTTTTTTTTTTTATTATGTTGCTCTTTGTTGTTTGCTTTCTCTTCTGTTTTTTTTCTCCATACAGGTGATCCAGGTGTTTTGTTTTGTTTGTTTTTTCTTTCTTCCCCCCCTTCTCACAGTCTCTTCTCCCCTTTGGCTTTCTTTCTCTCCCTCTCTTTCTTTCATTCTTTCTCCCTGTCCTATCCCCCAGTCATGTCTGTCCCGTTTGTAGCAACCGAAAATAAAATAAATTCATAATTATAATAAAGGTCAATCAAATGGACCAATATGGCAAGGCCATGATGATCCACTTGGTAAAATAAATCCGCTTGGCATCTTTCTTGGCCTTAAGACAACAATTCTGATGGCTAAAGATCCAAACGGGACACAAAAAAAAAAAAAAAAAAAAAAAATAATGAGAAGAAACAGGAACATGATGAAGTCATAGACAAGTCAAAGCGAAAGATGGAAGAGTTGAGAAAGCTGATGTCACACTGTAGATCAGGTAGACCAAAGAATTCTAAACTCTTACAGCGGTGTAATCAAATTCTCTGCCTCTCCAAAAAAGGGTTCCTATTTCACAAACAGAAGTGCATTGTAGTCAAGGACATAAATTATTCTAGGCATGCAGAAGCTAACTTACACTTTCAGGCATACTCAGTAAAAAATAGACTCAGTTATGTACTGTTATCTCAGGTGATTGCACAATTGGTTTCTGTCTGTGACTCATATTTACTTTAGGTAGGCCTAGCCTACCTAACCCTGTGTATAGATCAACACTGCTATAATACTAGGTGTTAATGGCCACACCAGTTTCCTTAATTTGATTTGTCTTTCAAAAAGAAACATATTGTTTCCAAAGCTGCATAGGCACAAAACCAAACATTTGCTCTATATTATATTCAGCTTGTCACTACACCACTTATTTGAGCATGCAACTTTGCAAGGAAATGTAAAATACCCTAATATGCTGGTGTTTGTCACAAAAACAGGGCCTCAAAGTTCAAATGCTTGCTGTTTGTACCTCTGGGCACATATCCAACTGGTTCTACACACACACACACACACACACACACATTAAAGAAAAGACATGGGGGGAAAAAAAAAAACCACCTGCTCTATGAAACATTTTCCTTTCACCTGGCTCTAAAGCACCGAATATTTAATTAAGTGGGCTCTAACATGGACTGAAAAGTCTTTGAAACTAACCGTTTACTTGGTCTGTGCATTCTCTATGGTTACCGTTTTTCACCTTATCAGGTTTCACCTGTTGCTAGACATGACCAAGTGTTCTATTACAAAACAGTTTGCTGATGACAGACATCACTACTGGTAACTCTGGCAGGCACGCACCACGCTGAATCATACATGCTGACAAAGCCAAGTAGAAACCACCTAAAGTAATTTAGATTAAGTCACCTTGGGAAGATTTTAGCCCCACCTTATCACAGAAAGTTATTTCATTCGCTTATACAGTTCTATTTAAATACTTTTGCTTTACATAGCAACTCCATATATAAAACCCACTCTGCAGAAGAAAACACTAATTATTAACTGCACATGTGCAAATGAAAGGTTTGGTGCTTGAGCTGCCGGGAGCTCGTCGGGATTGCAAAATATAAGGTTTATGGGAGAGTTTATGTCTTCGGAGTTAAAGTGCCAGTTACTTCCTCATATGCTGACTTTCTAGTACTTTGACCTCAGTCGTGAATCCTATTGAGCACCATTTCAAGCTGCACTGACAGCTGGTGAGAAGCCGGCTCCAAGGGGCGAAAGTAATTACAGGTACGGTGGCAGCTCGCCGCTTTGTAGCTTTACTTAAAACTTTAGAAGAAGACAATCGGTGGTTTAGTGCAGCAGTTTGTTGCCCACCCCCACTGATGGTTACATGATAAAGGTGCAGGAAGTTGAACCAGTGGGATACTCACAAATTTCTTTTTTCCATCTCCATCATCGTAGCTCTTCTTTGATTTCTTGTCCTTCTTGGGACCAGCAGCTGAGGCAGAACTCCCCGTCTGGTGATCCATATTTCTACCTTTTAATCCGTTTCCTTGAATTGGATGTCAAAATAAACAAGTGGAACAGTAATCCCTTTTTTTAGATTTTAAACGTCAATGGAAAATGTCAACTCCTTATTCCCAGGGGCCTAGGCTAGTACCCAGGCTAACTAGCTACAATTAGCGCAGTGCTGCTAATAATTTGGTAGAAAGCCAACAGACAAAACGAGCCCCTGTTTAAGCCGCCTCTCGGTATCACTGGAGGAGGGAAATTCAAAGCACAGCCCAACACAACTCCTCGAGACGAAAAGTACGAAAACAACCTGTTGCCTTAATAAAATACAAAGTGAGGACGCCACTCTATTATTTCCCACATGCAACACAAGTCCAAGTTTTTAGAAACGTGGATTTTAGGTCCTGAATGTATACGGTACTATCTGAGCTAACCTTAGCTTCAGCTAGGCTAGCTTGTAACAGTTAGGTAAAGGAAAACACAAAACAAAAAAACTCTTTCCGCTATCCACGAGTTGTTTCGACGACCACAGCGCGAGCGGTAAGTTGGTGTTATCAATGACCTAGGTCGACGGTGTGTCCCCAATTTGTTTCCATGGCTGTTAGAAGTTAGTAACTTTTTAACCCCTGGTTGACAGAGGGGAAGCAAGTACGTCTTTAGCAATAAAGGCGTCTTCCTGTTCTTCTGACAGTCCGCTCTGCAGTAGTTAGAGGGGGGGAGGAGCCTGTGTTCTGCCGCTTCACCTGAGAGGATTTATCTGACAGCTCTAACTCCACTGCATGCAGCTGATCGGCTAGACAGTTTCCAGGCATGCCGTGCAAGTTGAGACTAATAACCGGTGAAATATTTACATGACAAAGACGGGAGAAACAGACACAGCTGTGTTTGTGTCATAAATGGAACCTTACTTTTTTCTAATTACTTTAATTAGCTTTTTTATGTGTACTGTAGAATGCAAGAAAGTTCAGGCTTTTCTATACAGCGTTGTAAGTCTGTAGCCAACCGTCAGTTCTTAATGTTTTGCTAGGAAAATGGAAAATATGTGCAGAAATCTATTAAAATATGTGCAAATGTAGATGGAAGTACAGTATATAAGGCAACACGATCATGTCTACAATTCTAACAAGCTTGACAATCAATGCTTAGTATGACCACCTTTATATTTCAACACAGCTTTAACTTTTATACAGTTATTTTCTTTATGTAATTTCTTTAAAATTAAATTTAGTCTCTGTCCAGGCTTGTTAAAGGATGCTATCCAAAGCTTGTGTTTGGATATTGGCTGCCTTTTGTTCAATTGTCTGTCAAGATGATCCCACACTGCTTCAACAATGTTGAAGTAATGATCAAGCAATCACGCAATCAAGCATTTAAAATTACAAATGTTTTGACAAAATTTTCAATACCACTGGCAGAAATGCATCCCCCAACCGTGACAGCCTTCATTGTCTTTTACACTTGGATGTGGACACTCACTCTTCTACTTCTACATTTGACATTCCTCAGCCTTTTATGTGTGTTTTCCTTACTTAAAAATGACACCTTTCCACTGAGATCATTTTGATGACTTCTTCTTTTGCAACTTCTTTCTCCACTTGTTCAATTACCTCAATTTTTTTAAGCACACACTGCACACCATTCTTAGACACGGCAAGTTTTTGACTAATAGCTCTTGGTAAAATCACCTTGTTGCTAAAAACAAACTTATAGATTCTTGCAGTAGGCTGCAAGTAACAAAGTGCCTAACAATACAATTTAAAAATGAGTTATTTTCTCTGTTCTCTGTTATGTGTAGACAACACAGTTTCACCCCTTGGATTAGCTGCCTTTTACCCTTGAATGTTTCATAGGTCAGCTTTAAGTGGCTTAAAAATTGTCTGGTGATGATGTGGACTAAAAATTAATAAAAAAATAAAATAAAATACAAAAAGTCGAAAGGAAATCTTTGAAAGAAATTAAAAATGTCTGGTGAATTATTGCTTATGATCACTTTAAAAAACATTACAAGAAAGCCTCAATTATTGGAAACAAACTATAAAGACATTATACATATATTTTCTTATGCTTATCTGTTGCCGTGTCACAGGGGGGAGAAACCTAAGCAGAGAAGCCAAGACCCTATTCTCCATTTCATCTGGGGAAGGTATCCAAGAGGCGGGCTACTCCGATGCCTGAACCACATCAACTGGCTCCTTTCGATGTGGTGGAGTAGTTAATACTCTGAGGCCCCCTTGTATGAGCACTAACACTAGGCCCCCATGCTACCCAAGCCTACCTCAGAATATGAACATTATATATATTACATTTGGAATTATATATATTAGTGTTTGTGTGTATGTGCGTGTGTGACACAATGTAGCTCAATGCATTTATAATGAAGACAACCTGCTGAAGTTCAAACTGAGCATCAGAATTTGGAAGAAAGGTAATTTAAGGAAGTTTGAATGTGCCATGATTGCCAGAGAATGGTCAGAGTGGTAGTTATCTGGGTGAAAATGCCTTGTTGATGCTAGAGGTCAGAGGATGGTCATGCTGCTTTAAGCTGATAGGAAGGCAACGGTAATTCAAATAATCACTTGTTACAAACAAAGTATTCAAAAGAACATTTCTGAATGCACAGCACACTGGACCTTTAAACACCTGCACAGAAGACCACACTGTGTACCACACTGAAGCTTTAGGCAACTGAGGCTATAGAAGATGGTCGAGTCCCAGTTTGGTGTACAGGAAATTAAACCATCGTGCCTTGTACCAACGGCTCAGTCAGTTCTAAAAGCAAAAGGGGGATGTAAACCAGCACTAACAAGGTGTTCTGAATGAAGTGTCCTGTAAGTGTAAGTAGCGTTACAGTCGAGCACTAAATCGGTTCAAGAGAGGTATGAAAGAACTTTTTTTTCTCCAGTAAAATCTACTGAATTTCATGTAGCCTGAAAACTAAGTGTTCTTTTATGGGGTTATATTTATATCATAATTCTAAGTCTTTGAAAATCTAGGTGTAGGACTGACCTAAAAACTGTTACTTACTCTTTTATTGATGCACACTCTTTGTTAATCGCAGGCAGTTTCCCACAGGCTGGATCTAAAACAGAATTTGGTTAATGACGTCGTTTTTGGTCCTCTGCTTGTTGCTTTTTTTTTTTTTTTTTTTTTTTGCTTCGTAACCACATTGTGCACACAACTAACCAGACTAGGAGCTCCACCTAGCGGTAAAAAAAAAAAAATCAACTTCAGGCGCTGTAGTGTGTGGCTAGTCAGACAAAGTTAATTGACTAGTAGAAAGCAATTGTGGTGTTTCCTGCTCTGTACTGTTTTTTATTTTTGATTTCTTTTCATACACAAATGCAATTGGCACAGGGCAATGATTAGAAATGGATACACAATGCATGTGCAGTGAATCACTGCATAAGGAAGGAATATAACCAATTTTCTGAGTGTGCTAAATAATTGCCCTATTCTTTTTTTTTTTCCCCACCGAATCTTCCAAATAAGCACAACGCTGAGCAAATGTGGCCTTCTGTCTCCCACTTACATGGTGTGATTTCAGGGCTGCACCACAGACAAAAATAGTCACCACGTTTAGCTCTCCAGTGCAGTTTCGCATCTCAAACGAAGCATTCAGTAAACACTGACTGAATATCCTAAAGATAAACATTTAAGTTTCCCTGGCTTAGGTTATTTTGAGATATAAAGCCCAACACTTGAAATTCAGCACTCGGACTTGCACAAACCTGCGCGCACATTACGGCGCACAAGTCCCACGCTCACACGCGCGCGTGCACAGGATTACAGAGATAGGCTCGTTTTAGCTGTCCTGGTATGTGAGAGATGTTTTCCAACAACAGGATTGGTGAGGATTTGCGCATTACCAGTGGCACTGAAGCAGACAACAGTTTGGTTTATCGCAAAGGACTCGCCGTACTTTTCAGCCTCGAGTCTTCATTCTTCAGAATATTAGGGCTATAAATTGCGAGAGAAAGGTTAATTAAAAGTGAAGGTGCACGATAAGAATAGCAGCCCTGTGGCACTCGTAAAAGCCCCTCTACGGACGCTTTGGATGATAAACAGTTGGCCCTTCACATCGGCCGCTGCAGCATCGTTTTCAGCTTTGCTATTCATTTACAGGCGTACAGACGAAAATATTGCCACTTCAGAATGCATTTGAATATCTTTATGTGACGATATAGGTCAACGATCTGGCATTTGATAATTTTACAATGGACAAAAGGTTGGAAATCGTCTGGTGACTGTTTCGTTTCACAAGACAAGACAGTTAAGTTACAGTCTTACAAAGTATTTCACATACAGACTACTGTATAGATCATTTCTATGTTGGCAAAGTGAAACATATTTTAATTAGACAAATCAAATCAAGAGAGAGAGATGGGGAGAGATGGGGAGAGAAAGAGAGAGGTTCACTTCCACATAGTCAGTGCCAAAATGTGAAGCCAATAAAATGAGGTAACACAAGCTTGGGAGCATAGCTGTAAAGGAATAGTATTGATTACGCTTTGTGTACAAGAAGGTTTCAGCAATTATTTATCAGTAAATACAAGGTTGTGGGTCTCTAATTAGAACAGGAATGATTGGCCACTTATCCTTCCACCAGCCGTAGACCTGCACTCCTCTTTGCCATCTTTTTGATTTGGTATCATGAGTCTTATAACTAAAGACGTGGTATCATATAACATAAACAAGTATTTGACTGAACAGATTCCAGGTTACTGAGGCCTTAGGTTGTCCAAGACAGCTAACAAAGGCAACAACTTAATTTGTCCAATACTGTATGTGCAGCAGCAGCAGTTCAGGGGTCGTCCTTAACCCCCCTGACACGAGTCTCTCTAAATACCAGTAATCCAAGAAATTGGACCTTTGGGATCTGGCCTACTTGTAGGAGGTCCGAGCCTCTCTCAGTGATCTGTCATATGGCATGGAGGCGAAGAAAGAGTTCCGGAGCTGACAGTTGATGAAGAACACAATAAGCAGCACCAACAGGAAAAGCAGCAGGCACATGACTATGTAGGTGATCAGGTCCGGTTTGTGGAGCTCGCCCTCCCGGAGTCCTCCTCCCCCTCTTCCCGTGGTGGGTCTCAGAAGTGCAGCCACGCTTACAGAGCCACCGTGGGAGGCATTCAGGGAGGAGGGGGCGTGTGTGGTGGATTGTGCCACGAGCACCAGGTCGAAGTCTGGGGTGTCGGTGGAGTTGAGGAGGATCTGTCTCAGCATGGCGCCTTGCGAGCTCACCGACAGCGTTGGTCTTCTGGTGAATGAAAACATGTGGATAAGGTTATGGAGTCTACTGACCCTTTCTTTATTCAGCCTGCCCAGTGTTCTATTTATGATACAACAAAGCGATACAAAGAATCAGCAGATGTCACTTTGCGGCCAATTTGAAAATAGTGTTTTAGGATAAGAATATCAACGTGCGCTTCTGTTAGTCTGACAAGGTCACGGATACAAAACGCAGGACACAGGATCAGGACACGGTGATGCCATCACGAAAGCACTACAAAGTAGCCCGGAGTGTCACTGTAGATTTCTCGAAATACTGCTTGACATTGTGATTTCGCTCTTTGCGGAATCCCAAAGCGACGTTACTTACTTTGGTGTGAGCTGCGAAGAGTTCCGCAGGTGAACTGAAGAAGACAAAATCTCGGCTCCGCATTCCTCAGCGTCCCCAGCTCTGTCTGCTCCAGCGCCACCGAGGACGCGCCGTGAAAAAGCGGTGGGTCGATAGTTTCAGATATACCCCCACAGACCATATGTCGCCGGGTATGATTATAGCGCAGGGTCTTCTGTCACATCGAATCGAACTGTTTAAATCCGTATGAGCGCGGATCAGACATCTACAGCAAAGACACACGCGAGTTTCCACTTGTTGGCTTTTAAATCCAAATCGACTCGCTACGCATGTGGTTGCGCACAGACTGGCTACTGTAGCAGTATCCAAGTGACTCTGGGTTCTGTCAGAGGTGCTGAACTTCAACGACGATCGCTGGTGCGCACACGTGTGCTTGTGCGTCGCTGCGCGCAGTCGGCTAGAACTACTTAGCCTGTGCTTGTACAGCGCGCAGAGGAATCAGCGATGCCCGCTGTCGAACTATTTGGCTCTCCTTTTATCCAGTAAAGGATCGATATTTGCTGAATTCACACTACAAACTGTCTGCTCTTACGGGTGTTCCGATCCAGTGCCACTAAAATGAGATGAAAGGAGATATTAATGGGAGACAAAATGCAACAGCACACAGCTTCCCATCTCCTCCCTCGGTTGCAAGTGTGTGTGTTTGTGGAAGTGTGTATGTACGTGCGAGCGCGTGCGTGCGTGTGAGAGAGAGATTAGGAGAGGGCAGGGACAAAGCTAGAGACACGTCACCGGACAAGGACGTGTGTTGTAAAAAAATCTATCTATCTGTCTGTCTATCTATCTGTCTGTCTATCTATCGTCAGTGTCCCTCCGTATAATTTTAGTCGGTGGTGAGACAAATCTGACTCAGTGCCATTTCTGGCCCGGCGTGGGGAATGTCTCACACTGGTGATGAGAGAACAGGGAAAAGGTGTGAGGTTGGAGAGTGCCTGTAAGAACTAACGGGGTTATTTAATCGTAGGATGGGTCCACCTTTTCTACAATTGTCTTACAGTCTTAGCGCCTGAGTTACCCATAATGGTAAACATTAAATGCATTTAAATAACACTGCTGGTCTATTGCAGTTTTAAAAAAAAGAAGAAGATCTATTTATTCAAATGTGATTTATTTGTTTTTAAACCTGTGTGTGTCTATGAAATATGTTTGACATTAGTACTCGACACTAAAAGATGTTCTAAAGATGGTGATCGGAGGACAGATTGCTCTTACGTGATGTTTCTGAAATGGGTGTGCATACAAAGCGAAAGTCCCCTAAAAGCTGTGCCGACCTGTTTCATATTCATCTGCACCTGTTCCGTCACAACAGAATGGCTGGCAGGCATCGAGAGCAAGGACAGAGGGGCACACACACATGCACATACACACTGTATGCAAACAGCAAATTAGAAAATGACTTTGATGCCGCATTGACACAAACTTGCATGCACACCCACACTCATACATTTGAGGCAAACTACAAATAAAAGACAAACACCCAGAGGTGTCCTGGTGCCCCACATCAACTTTGTATTCATGGATAAAGCGGATTACAGTGAACCACAGTTTGATGGAATGTTAGTGTCATATGGGAAATCTAAATACAGCCTAAAGTCTTGTTTACATAGTGGAGGGACAGCAGTAATTATGTCAGAAGACTCCTGTTTATTTTTCATATTTTAAATATATATGGCAGTCTGCATCCATGCTGTATTTTCTCTCCATGAGCCACCTCATCTCCATCACAGATTCAAACACAAATGCACATGTGAATCTGCAAGCACAAAGAAAAGTTGACCCATTTTGCGTGAGTCTCTTCAAGTGGGCATCAGGTTGACAAGTGACCTACTAACACCACTTAATCAGGTGGTGTGGTTTAATTGAAAGGAGGATAAGAAAGGGGAGAAAAAGGTTGTGACATCCTCTAATATATATGTTGAATTATGTCTCACTCTGTGGCTAATATAATAATTATCAGTCTCCGAGTCACAAAGAGTTTTCATTAGGAATGTTGAATTGTAAGTCTCCACCAACTTCATTAACTGTTTTTGCATATGAAACTTTTTCTTTGTGTTTGTTCATGTGCCCCTTTAAGCCATATATGTACACGCAAACACTAAATAACACACCACTGCCCCTATGCATCATATTTTTACATCCCACACTTTGAGTTATCTTTGCCTCCCTAATTCCCCCGTGTCTCTTTTCCATTTCTCTGTTGTGTGGTCCAACTTCTTTCCTCTCTACGCCCTCTTTCTCCATCTTTTTCTATTTCTTAATCCTTTTAATCCACAAAAAAGAGAGGAAAGACAACTCATCCATGAAGCACTGTGAACTCAGAATGGAGATAAACAAGAAAACTAAAAGTTTGGGGATTTTTCTGACTTTAATAATGTTGTTTTACAAGAAGAAGAAGAAAAAAAGAGAGAAAAGCACTTAAAAAGAAGCTTAATGTTCCTATTGATGGGGACCTAACCAAAAGCAAATGGCAAGCCAATCAAGTCAACAGGGATTATGTATGTGTAGCCTACACAGTCCAGCCACACCACTCTCTCTTTCTCATTAACACACAGAGATAAAACATGCAATGATACACACTCCTCTGCGCTGTCAGCTAACTGGAGAATTGGGTCTGCTCACGGGCTGTTATTATTTCCTGGATTTTCAGCGGGAAAGATGAACTTCTATAAAGTCCTTCCTCAAAGCTTTTACATCAGTAAGTCTCACTCACCATTAATTATTGCCATGTCAAGCAATTGTGAAGAAAAGGGCACCAACAAATGAGGTGGTAATCTGTACTCCTGGCGATGCTTTACTCAACTGTTACTGCTAATTCCTTTGAGGCTAAACAGCTAAATAGACTCCGCTGAGTTTTGTTTATTTTTTGCTTCACGAAAGAGTAATATTGTTTTCTTGCTTTCACAGCAGGAGCTTCAATTTGCAGTGCAGTCATTTGCTGCAATGGCAGGAGTCCATAGCCACACAAACATACTGTCTGCAGATGCCATCCATCTCTGCTACACTAACACATAAAAACAATGTTAGCAAAGCCCCCAAATCATCAATGATCAATATTTCCGAACAATAAAACCCCATCCGTTTGTGAGTTAAGACAGGCACAGGCAGATCCCCATGACACCTGACAGCGGCGATGTTCCCAGACACACTCTCTAGACTACAAGACAGAAATGACAGAGCGAGACGGATTACAAGAACACTGAAACACACGTGTAGGAGACATCTGGCATGTGTAAACCACAAGGAGGAAAATACACACGCAGCTACACACTTACATAAACACAGACAGAGAAAGGAAAACACAGCACAGACGAAATGATCACTGATGGGTGCACGTATAGTTAGGGGTCTTTATTCTCTTATGTCAATGCACTTCCATTATCAGTGGGACTGATTGCCAACAAGAACCTAAAACAAGCTAAAAACATGATAGACAGACATCTCCCCACTTTTATTTGCTCTAATTGTACTCATTTTCTTCCAACTATCTTCTCTTTATCCTCTGAGGGAAAAATCATCAGGCAAAATAGGATTTCTCCTTGCCAGCGGATAAAATGCCCCCCCTTTGGCAGAAATCAGATGCTGTACAATTAGTCACTTGATTATCTCACCAGCACACCAAATGCTGCTTCTCATTTCAGGGAGAATTTATAAGAGATGGTTTTAACTTGTCTTACAGTAAAAGGGCAAAAATACTCAACATGAGGAGAGGCTCTCACATCGCAACATTTTAAACTACATATACATTAAAAACCAGCACATTAGCATTCAGTCCTCTTTGTGAGGTCAAAATATAGTTCAATCCTGAAGAGCATTCGCCTGAAGGAAATAAAATAAAAGTCCACGGTGAAATTACAATAACATTTATATGTGGACTCAGATTCTAGTCCAGGGCAAGTGGGCTGCACTAAGAAAGCAGGCTCAGCCTTTACGGGTCATTTCAAAGTGTAATCTTAGGAAATGTAAGAACGCAAAGATGCTGACTCGGAGATAGCCTCGCTGTTTCATTCTTTTTCATCTGCATTTGAAATGTGAGTAATTCTCAGGAAGTTGTGTTTAGGATCAGTGAAAAATCCTTTTAGGACAGAAGAGCGGGAGCACCTGAGGTAAGCTATTCCCTGGTCTGATATCTGTGCAACAGAACAGAGTTTCACCTTCCTCACACTTGAAACACAAATAATCTGGACGGAGGAGAGGGATGAAGGTGTGGAGAAGAGTGCCACAGGGAGCAGGAAAAGAAACAAACAGATCAAGTGGAAAATAACAGAACCAGTGCTCCTTACTGGACATAATCTTTGATCCCACCATGAGAGTGTTTGTGTAGCTGAGTATTACTCCTGCTGTATTGCTCTGTTTACAGTCACATTCTGGGAATACGGCCTCTGTATGGAGAAAAAACACATTCCTGTAACCACAAAGTTTAAAAGTAGGGAAGTTTTAAGTTTAGCTTCTGGATGAGGAGAGGAAAGGGGGTGAAACCCCTGAAGGTAATTACGTCTTCATCTTTGGGTTCACAACCCAAGGTTTAGAAAAACTACAGATGGACGATAGAAGAGTCATGTGAAACGTGACGGGAATGAGGCAAACAGTAAGTGGACAGCTACAAACAGAAAGTGACAGAGAATGAAAGAGATGCTGAAACAGACGAAACAAACAGCAGATTGAAAAATGCAAACAAGTAAAAACACGAGGGTGGGTGAGTAAGTACAGAAAACAAGAACAAAAAAAAATGGATCCAAACAAAAAAATGACAAAAGGAGAGAGAAGGAGAGGAAAAGTGAGTCAGAAGATGAATGATAGAGCAAAAGCTATGACCAGCCCATAAAAGGGAAACTATGCTGTAGGTACATAAATAAACTGAGGGGAAATGTTGCTGCAGCAGCTCTGGGATTTTTATAAACATAACTTCCTCTCTACGACTCTTTTCTTACTCACAAATGAGTCTTGCAGAAGACTCATTTCTCTTACGGAAAATGAGTCTTATAGAAAAGTGAATGGGAGAATGTTTGCAATGCAGAAAATGTAGCACCGGGTCCACTAGACTCCTTAGTGGTCATTCCATAGGTGTTGTTCACTGTCACGATTTCAAAGTGGATAAATGATAAGAGCCGACTACTACTAAGTTGTTGATGCTGATGATGTTGATAATGAAATACCGAGTCATGCATGAAAAGTACTGTTCAGTGCTGTATATGACTGCTGTCAGATTTTCAGCATTTATACAGGTCAGGTGGACTGTCGAGTGATATTTTTGCATCCTTTTGCTGACTCTGATAGTTGAATGTTTACCCTGTAAGTTAACAAACGATCTGATCGCTGGAAAATCTTGTAGATTTTGAAACTACACAATATTGTTGAGCATTTGTTATAAGGTGGTGGTAGCAGGTGGCGGTGACTAGTGTTTGGGAATTAAGCTAATCTCTCAGGATCAATACTTTTTTCAGGACAGAAACCATGGCTCTTCTCAAACATGTAGCTTTTTATTTTTAATAATAAACCTAGAAAACGGACTGAGTTCTAGCTTTAATGCTACAAAAACTTTGAAAATGGTGCAATTAAATGGTATTTAGTGCTTTAGTTGAACTAAGAGGCAGAATAATTAAAATCCCAGTAAAGTATCTGTCTGTAGGCACTTAAAGAGAAATTCTGTCAGATGGTCAGGGCAGGAACGGTAAATTAGTTTAATTGTCCTTCAGATTATTTTAAATAGCAGGCCAATAAAGCCCTCGCAACCCATTTCTATCCCGAGCCTCAAATGCGGTCGACAGAAAGAGCTCTTTCTGGGGGAAAGATCTTCTTATTGCAGAGATGCACACCTGACACATTTATCTTGTGTGAGAGCATTTCATGCTCCTCACTTTGCAATTATGAGTGCACTCATGGCTGCAGACACTCTCATTCTTCAGTGCAGCAGCTCACGCGCCTTAAGGCCCAGTTGAGCCACCTGGAGAGCTCCTCGGAGTTGTCATACGAGTCCCCTCATCCATCTTGAACCAGTGCAACATTGCTTTAGAGAATTGGTAAAGACTTGGCGAATCTTTCCTTTTGAAACCCCCACACACCACGCCCACCCCCACTGCGTCAGACCTCTCAACTTATCTAGAAATTGCATATTTGGATTTCACCAATGATGAGAATTCGTAATAAGGTCCCCCCCAAAACTGCAGATTTTTACAGACTCTCATGTCAGCAAACAGGAGAAAAAGCACAGAACATTCTTATGCTGTCTTTTATCTGAGAAGTGAGTATGATTCTAAGGCTGTGGTTACATGCTGTACAGCTGACCTTTGGTTTGTTTAAAAGGTTTTTCTTGATGAGCTTCTCTCCAGAGGGCTTTCCCCTAATGAAGACTGTGATGGGAAAGTGAGAAGGCCTATGGGTGTGAATGGTGCCTTGGACAGGAGCTGTCTTTGTGCGTTATCGTGCAAAAATGATGAGCAACACATGCTTGTCTTTGAAAGCAAGAGTGACTTTTGAGTTCAACAACACTCGGTGTCCCATTAATATATTTGTGCAAGCTTTTGTTTGTGTACAAGCAAGCTAGCATTTACTGTTTAAACATGAGTCTTTGTAATAGACAGTCTGGTGTGTATGCATGTGAGAGTATTCACACTTCAGTGTGTGTAATGTGTGCAGATTTCTGGCAAAGATGGCGTTAGTGCCCGCCTACGTATGTATTCAAGCTTCTAATATTATATCATATGAGGAAGAGTAAGCTTCTACATAAGCTTGTGTTTATACAAGCATTTTTTGTGTGTGTGTGCATGCTGCTAAGTCTGTCTTCTAAAACGGCTTCTAGGCAGTAGGATGGGGAACATGGGAGAGAGTGTAATATTTCCTCCAAAATCCCTGGAATCTCTGTCTTTCGGAGGCAGGAGGTCACATTGTTCACTGCTTTGCCGGGAGAGAGAGAAGGACTGATGAAGGAGGTGAGAAGGATGGAGGGTGAGGGAGAAAAGGAGTTAAGAGAGAAACAGACAACAAACACTTCCTGGCCCTGGGCTTCTGGGACAAATTACACCACAGAGGGGATGTCAGTTATACTGCGTTGCTCTAAGACACACATGTGCGCACACACACACACACACACACACACACACACACACACACACACACACACACACACACGCACGCACGCACACACACACACACACACACACACACACACACACACAAATGTCCTCATTGTCATTAACGCAAGCTGATAGGCCAGTGATAGCTTACAGATCATACACAAACAAGCATCAACATACGCACTTCCATAAAATGTTACCTCCAGGTTTAAACACAAACATGGATACACACAAACACACACCTAGCCTGACAGGGTGTGTTATTGAGTAATACCCTTAAGGCCCAAAACATATCAAAAGTCTCAGGGAGAGCACTGAAGGAAATCAGATAATAGAATTTCCCGTGAATGTCCAAAAGCACATATCCCTCTGAACTGACTTTGTTGCTATGGAGATAGTCCAGTAAGGGTCTGGGCTGCTGTTTGTGTTTTTGTGTGCTTTACAGCATTTCTGTGCAGGATTAAATGAAGTCTTTTTTTTTTTTTTAAAGAATTTTGGCTTTATTGGTCTGCATAAGACCAGATAAAACAAAGTGAGGAGTTATCAGAGGTTATAATTCAAGGTAATGGATTCTCCTATGTAACTACTTCTTTTCTACATGTTTAAAATTGTTACTAGAAAGATTTTGCCCAAATGATTAAATCCTATTACACGAGGTGGGATTTTTAGTAGTGGGTATTGTCAGGGTCAGAAACTTTCTTTTGGACTGTTGCATAGCCAGTGTGAGCACATAACAGACTTCCTTCACTGCCTACACCATCATGACTCCCAAAGACGAGGAAAAATCCAAGGTATCAATGCCAGTAGTCAAGACAGCAAAGGACCCAGTGTGCAGGCAATCAGATTGTGGAAAAACTTGGTGTGGTAAAAGTAAAAACGATACAAGCCATCTAAATGCAGAGAGCCAGCTGGAGAAAATTAAAACGGGGAATGCTTAACAACAAAAGTTAGTAATGACAGCCTGACATAAGACTGAAGGAAAAACACATGTACACAAAAACTCACTCAGACACTAATGAGGATGGGAAAAACAAAAGGAGGGAAGTACAAACACAGAAGGTCTCTTAAGGAGCTAATCTTCAGAATAAAGCAGACACACAGAGGGAACACAGGAGTCCCATAAAATGAGCAAAACCTTCAAAAACACAAAGGAAGCAAAAAAAACCAAACAAAAAAAATCCCCCAAAACAAAGGAAGTCTAGGACAAATCTTTACAAGGATCATGACAGGCAGAAAAAGGCAAAATGAATGGAAGACTTTTTAATCAAAATATTTCTTCTCCTGAAATGACATCTTCTGTATAACCCTGTCGTGTCTCAATAGTCACAAAAATAAATTTCAGTGGAAACAAGGACACCGAAATCTGCTGTTTGTCATCTAAAAGAAAGACCATTTAAGGCAGGTTTTAGTGAAAACTAAAGGTGTTTGTTGGTGTTTTTATTATCGAAGTAGAGGCAGTAAAAGTTTTTTTTTAAAAAAAGTGACAGCCTGAAACAGTGCAGAGAAAGTGGTGACTGAATATCATGGAAAGACAGGAGCCTAATAAACATCTGCACGTATGTAGGAACCGAGTGTTTGCTGTGCCGTTTTAGAGGGCAGCTTTCAGGCGGCGCTGGCGAGGTCAGCACACAGGTGCAGGAACACAAGCACACACACACTCCAGCTTAGAGCAAAGCCAATTTCCCAGTCACAGTGGGGCTCCTTGGCTTTTAAACCCTCTTCAAAGTCAGTCTAAAATGGTCTATATCAAGGCAGCATTAGCTTCATGTAACGCTTTTACAGTAGTAAGACTTTGCTGTGGTTTTAAGAAACTGTTCCTGAGGCGCAGCTCATTATCACAAAAGAAACATTACAGCAACTTGGGTGTTTACAGAGGTTTGAGGGCAGTAGGACCATGAGGGTGGAAATCTGGCTAAGATGTCCTCAATCTGGCACTATAGCTAAGCTCTAATACCTGACTGAGGGACTTTGAGTTATGTTATTAGTGTTTCCATGACATCACATTATCATTAACTAGAATTGTGGGCAAAGACTATTAAATACATATTAGATGAGTTTGCATGCTAAGCTGCATAAAATACAAAATATTGTGGAAACAGAAGGGTGGCACACTGTTAGTGCTCATCACTGTCACCCCTTCCTACCACTGTCCAGGTGCCAGTAGTTGTCTGTCTCTCCATGTTATCCCTGTGAAAGAGTGGCAACCTGTCCATCACTTGTCCCCGCCTTTCACCCAGTGTCAGCTGGGAAGGCTCCAGCCTCAGTGTGACCCTGGTTGGATAAGTGGTCAACAAAATGGATGATGGATGGATGTAAAGCAGACTATCATGTTGAGGTGCTCATATATATGTGTACAACACAACACAAAGTATATGGACATATTTCATTATACATATAATGTTTTATTAAAAATATTATGTGTATTATACATTTGTCACACTGTGTGAAAGTGTACATTCTGTCTGGGGAACTCCCGGCTGTTCAAATGTGTTGTGAACAGTGTTGTTGGAGCACAAAACAACGCAGCAGCTACATGTTTATTTTCTTGCTCCAGCACCTCTCATCCACTAGTGGATGCTGAATAATTAAATTCCAGAAGCAGAAACATACAAGGTAAATAAATAAAAAAAAACAACAACAGTCAATATAGAGCTTACTCTGTTTAATTTAAGGATCAAAAATATGACAATATACCATACAAGATTTTGATTTAATTATTAATTCTTGTGTAGAAGTTAAAAATACAGTATTTGAGGAAATGTTCTCTTTCTGGTGGTGGGTCTTTTCATCATTTGCATGGTTCTACAAAAAGGAAACTAATTAACAGCTTTAACACCTAATACAAATAAATAAAGAAATAAGGTTGAGTCCATTTAATTGAAATGAAAATCTGTCTGAAAAGCCTTTATGTATCTGAAACAAATGAAAAAATCATATCCGTAAAAACAGCATGTTAATTATGTTTAAAGCCTTCTGATTAAATACTTACTATCTATTTGAATTAGAAATATACTTGGCCGTATTTGCCTACTAGCGAGTTTAAGCCCTATCTATAAGAATGAAGCCCTATCTGTGAGAATGAAATTATACAGTAGTGTATGTATATATACACACACACACTACTGTACATTTTAATTATACATATATATGCAGGTTTTAGGTTTTACTGTCAAAGATGACTTGATGGTTTTGGGATCTACCTGGGCTCTGCCTGGGAAGTACCCACTTTCAAAGCTGTTTGTTCAAGCATTTGTTTAACTCGGACCACTATTAGGAAGTCTAAAGTGATGCAACAGCAAGTCGGTAATTTATCTTCAGCTCTTGCTGTGGTCTTTTATTTTCCTGCAATCCTGTTTCAGCCTCTTTTCTGTCTACGTGGCTTTTGTTCTGTGGTGGATGCAAAATAGAAATTTAAGAGGACCTGCTAACAAAAGATTTTTCAAATTTTCTTTGACAATTTAAAAACATGCTGTATTCCCTCTCTCGTATAGAGACTAGAGACATTTTCTAGGCTAATATTTACCAGTGTTTACTTTCTTTTTCTTAATGCCAGTTGCTGCGTTCATGTGTTGAACTAGTGAATAAACACTGCTGAACCAATTATAGTTCTTAAGCAGGAAAAACACTTACTCTGTAGCAGGAGATTAGAAAATATCCTTAAAAAAGCCCTCTAACTCCTGCAATGTCTACTTGCAGGAGAAATAGTGCATACTACCTAGGACAATTACTAGAACCATGAAAAAAATTCAGGAGTCCAAAAGCACCTAATGACACTGTTGCTGATGGCTGCAATAGGCCCATCTTGACTCTTCCATCTGAGGGCAAATAACTACTGTAACCAGCCACACAATAAAAGAATGGTAATATAGTTCTGCTTTAGCTTAAATATATTAAAATTTTATCTGATTAATTTCAAGAAGGATTGGTGAAAGTGAACGGTATATTGTAATTTTCTGAATTCATAGAAAAAGCCTTGGAGGAACCAGTCTAACCCACTGATTATGACATGGCGTCTCTAAACTTAAACGTGGAAAAATATACAGATTGGTGTGACTGCCAGCACTGGATGCTGATGTTTTGAATGAAGTATAATTTTCAATCATTCAAGAAAGAACCTTGAATTTAATGATTAATTAATAAAAAGAATCAAGGACAGGAGCTTCTTAACTAGAGCTACTGGTGTGTCTTTCAGCTTTGGGATGCCTAGTATGTTCATATTTTCTTTAAATCAAAATCTGGGCCTCAGTCACAAAAGGGAACAATGATGTATTTGATCCCACAGGTCATCATAGATTTTAGCACCCCATTTATATAATATACTACAATAATGTCCAGATTTAATAACTTCTCAAACTGTTTTATACTTTTTTATTTTGTTTGTTTAAACTATTGTTCAGCTATAACCAATGTCTAACACAACACTTTAGTTTATGCTGTTGTATGTCAAATATGTCTCCAAAATAAAATAAAGACCATAAAATAACTGCACAGCTTCTGCAGCTGAATTCCAGTTTTACTGCCAGATCACTGCATACATAAATATATCTCTGCATCTCGGAGATTTTCTCTCCTCACAAATGTCTGGCTGCCCTGGAGCAGAGTCAGTTTTGCTACCTTCACCGGCTTAACCTCAGTGCTGACCTTCTGGATTTA
Source organism: Perissodus microlepis (assembly GCF_051167445.1). NCBI lineage: Eukaryota > Metazoa > Chordata > Actinopteri > Cichliformes > Cichlidae > Perissodus > Perissodus microlepis. The sequence continues at coordinate 12,291,132 of NC_140462.1, forward strand.
GAGCCGTAAACATATTCCTCGCGGACCTGTCACTTTTTTGTTACCATTTTAGAAAACATGAGACACTTAGTGCTCCAAACACACAGTGGAGAGGGGAATATCTAAAGCAGTTATCTCAGCCATACTTCAGCACGCTGGTTTAAAGTTGTTGAAACAAGAATGGCCCTCTCGATTTTAAAGAATGGAAGAGAGGTATTGTGAAAGCCTCAGATTAGTTTCTGTTTATCCTAACTGTCATTTTCTTTTCTGGCAGCATGAATGAGGTAAAGAAGAAACTGTCTGAGTGGATTTTTTTTCTTAAATTACAGTCATTTTGTTCTAGCATGGATCTTCTGGGTCTGCTGGACCTAACACTGTCTGTGCTATGAGGACAGAATTCTAAATGACATTAAGATAATAAGATAATGTTTAATATTTCAGTGGTTTATTTAATGACTTTTAAATAGGTGCATTTTTCCTGAATCCATAGAGTCCTGATCATAGGTTGTGCACTATGAATGGATATGCATTAATTAGACAGCCTGCTGTATAAAGGTGTGTGCAGTATTCTCACAGGCATCTATGCTTGTCCCAACAAAGTGAGGACTCAGAAGCAATGCCAGCCTTTCCGGTGTAAATAACGGTGGCAGTTTTTTTAAAAAGATATTTTTCTCACTTGTTCCTCTCCCCCTCCAGCCCTCTCTCTGTGTCATCCCGTTTCTGGGTTTCCCTCTCCGAGTTGGTGATACATTGATATATCTTGGCAGTGGGTGTGGGGGCTTTTACTGCCTCAGTCTTATGCCCCATGGTGCCTCGTCATATCTCATGGAAGTTGTGTTTTCCTCCTCATTCGTCTCCCTCTGCCTCCCACCCAGCCTGCGAGGCTCTTTCTTCCTCTCCTTTCTCGCGCCTCGTGAAAGACTTTGCCTTTAATTAAAATTGAACTGTCAGCATAAAACCCCTCTGACTCGCTTTACTTCACCTCTGACCCTCTTGTGTTCACAATCTGCTTTTCACATTCCTCCCTAATTGTGTCCTTGCATAACTAAATCAGCTGTTTCACTCTGCCCAGTTTCTTTATGTCATGTTTTTCTTCCACTGTCCTCCATTCATCCTGTCTATCTCATAAACATCCTGCTTCCCCTGTCTCTTTTCTCTCCCTCTTGTACTATCAAGGCCTTAAAAATACCTGTGCTGACCCAGCTTTCTGCTCCCCACCCCCCCACCCCCAACCTCTTCCTGATTTCACCCTTTCTCACATTCTCCCCATCCCTTCTTGCAAGTCCTGTCAGTGTCTCATGGTGTTCTTGCCAAACTTGTCGCCAAGTTGCTGGATGAGCAGAGCCAGCTCGCCTGCGGCCTGGGACTTCTCCTCCAGGAGTTCATAGCGGAGGCTGGAAATGTCTTGCTTGATCTCCTTCAGCTCGCCTACAACACAGTCACGCACGGACACAGGTACAAAAGAAGAGCTGAGGTATGGCACAGGAATTAGGGCACATTAGTACGAATGATCAAAGACATGCATGCAGGTAGGCAGTAACCTACAGGATCACACAAAAACTGTTGATCCATGTGAGCAATGACATCATTTTACACTGAAGTGCACGCAGTACAGTCTCAAATGCAGTAACGCATAACTCTTGTCCCTCCCAGTCCATTTAGAAAATTTATAAACCTTTTCAAAGCTCCAGTTTCATCTAAAAAGTTATTAGGCTCGTTTTTCTTTCTTCAGTAAACACACAACACTCCACGGTGACAAAGCCATTTTTCAATTTAATAAAACTAAGAGGTGAATATTAAATTTTGAATTTTTTTTGGGCTTCAAATGTTGCTGCAACTAAAACGAAGACAGTTGCGCCTAATTCACCTGAAATAATTAGTACATAAGGTCTCACAGTTAATGGTGTGTCAAAGTGAAAGCCAACCCACTATGTTCACAGAACTGTCTGCACAATCATCACAAAAGCCTGTCTAAAGTAACAATTAGGGGAGGATCCAAGAAATTTTCTGCAGCATTCAAAGTGTTCATTGTTCTCTAATGGAGAAAAGTTTAAAACATATGAACAGTCTCTTTAGATCTGCCCACTTAGCCAAACAGAGTAATCAGAGATGAAAGGGCCCCGATGCAACACGTAACCAGAAATCAGGTGATCACTATTAATGAGTTCCAGAGCTCCTTTGTAAAGATGGGATAACTTTACAAGACAAATTCAATGCAGCAGCCACCAATTAGGCTTTTGTTGTAGATTGGCCAGACAGAAGCCATTCCTCACTAAAAGGCACATAGCAGCCCGTGGGGAGTTTGCCAAAAGGCACCTTGATGTATTTCTGACCATGCAAAGCAAACTCCTCTGGTCTACCGACAGGATGATTAAACTACTGGCTGAAATTCCCAGTGGAGTGTGTATAGGAAACCAGGCACTGAGTGTTCCCTCATTAATACCATCCCTACAGCCAAACATGATGGGGGAGCATCATGCTGTGGGGATGCTTTACTTCAACAAAGACTTAGGAGTACAGAGATACCTGAAAGTGGCTCCCCCATCCAACTTTGTTGGAAATTTTCCAAAATAATGGTATGCCAACCTTGTGCAAACCTCTCCACACTCTGAATACTTATGTTAAAAGCATATTTTAGCCTTTTATTTTTTAATTTACACACACACACACACACACACACACACACACACATACACACACACACACACGCACAAGCATTTTTACTCTGTCTTTTTAAAGTGTTACAACTCCATGTATATTTTTTAAATGAACTGAATCTATTAAGACATTTTTATACATACCAATATGCAGAAAAGTTGAAAGCGTCTGAAAACTTTCCGAACACAGTGTTCCTTAAGCACATAATGACACAATGAAAGTGGGCTTTAATGAAGAGGGAATTTTTACCTTCATTAACTTCATCACTCTCTCTGTCCACTTGAGCCTTAAGCACATAACGCTTAATCAGGCGCTTCATGATCTTCTATGAGAAAGAGAAGAAAAAGAAGATTAGACAAAGAGGACGTGTCAAGGGGATGTGACGACGGATGCTATATTTACCCAGTAAACTTCTCTGATTGCATATTTCAAAACTCATCCACGCTTGTGTGTAAACATAAGCACAAAGCTGTGAGGACAGTGAGTGAGTACTGTGCCTTTGAGATAGTAAGTGAGACACTGAGAGTAAATCTGTGGCCAACAGGGATCTGTTGCAACTGTTTCCAAGCTTCAAGCTGTCAATTTCTGCATGTAGGGACTGTGAACATGGGTCAGTACTGGTCACCCCACATGTAGCATACATGCACACCACACCACCTGACATCTCACTTTTGTGTGTGGGTGTGTGTAGTGTAGTCTAGTAAAAAACACACAAAATAGGAGGCTTAAGACAAAAGTGGAGTCAGCCTATCAAGGAAGCTAGATTTCCCTCAGGGGAGAAGTGAAGAACAGACTAAGGTGCAAAGCATCTTTCTCCTTCTCAGTGTTATACTGAGTGCCTACCTTTGATCTCTTTCAAACAGCTCATTAGAGGAATCTTCAGCCTTACCCTGTTGCTCTCTCTTCTCTTTTTACCTCTTCCTTTCAGCCAGTGCCCTTCCATTGAAACTTGAGAGATTTCTTCCTCTCCACCATCTCTACCTTATCTGTGTGTCTTCCTCACACCTTCTTTCTTCTTTCTTTTGTGTCAGAATTTCCTCATTGCTTCCCTCTCCTTTCTCCTTTACTGTCAACACCCTGCAGCGAACCTCGCTCTCGCTATAGTTCTACACCCATCTAATACTATTCTCTTACATAATCCTTATGCTGTCTCTTTGTCTCCCATTTGATTCCTTTCTTGCCTCCATAAAATTTTTAAGTCTTGTCTCCTTATTACTCCACACATCCTGTGCTCTCTGTATCCAGTTTGGTCTCCATCTTACCTGGTATCTGGTGGGGTGTTTTCTAGCTTTTCTCTGGGTGAACTCTTCTCCAGGCCGTGGATAAGACTTGAAGCGTTCATCCTACAAGAGCAAGAAACAGATAGAAGAAGTCGAGTGTTAATGTCATATTTCAGGTTCTATGGATCATGCCAGACGGAAGCATTTGAAAAGGGTGTTAACGGAGGCATCATAGTGGCAAGACGGCAATAAAAGAAAGGCTAGGGCTTAGCGTTTATTAATATCTGCCGTTGAGATGTTTTAAAAGAGAAGGCAAAGAGAGTTGACTGCATACCCTTGCCAGAAAGAATCTTTACTAACTCACTCCTAAGTGCCTTTCATGTCTACGACCTTGCTTTGTAGCATGTGTGTCACTTCAACACTGCAGTGTAAAAAAATAAAGGGTATAAACTGAAGTGCAAACACATGCAACAAGCTGGTCTACAGTAAAAGCAGGAAACATCAAAAAGACCAAATGCTCCAAAGGAGACTAAGTTTAGCAATAAACAGATGAATAATAATCCTAGAACCTATCCTATCCTAGAACTTCCGACAAGGCTTTAAGTTATGAAGCATCCGAGTGGATTCCAATAATCTTTTTTCTCCAAGAACAGATGAAATGTTTAACTGTAAAAAGACAACCCAAATTGTCTGAATAAAAATAAGACCATGCAAATAACTACTGTAACTTAATAAAAACGGGTTCCCTTTAAAATGAAACCAGAAGAACCTCTTAGCTAATGTTCGTTATGAGAGAGCATTTATCTTTTATATATGAAAAGCTTGATTCTTCAGTTGTCAGTTTGAGCTCTCAGTAACTTTATGGGGTTTTTTTTGCAGGGAAGTTCATCTTGTGAACTGGAGGAACAGCACATATAGCATTTTTGTGCGCTACTGTGAGGCAAATAAATATCTTTTTAATCTATTTTTTATCATTTCTTTATTGTACCATACACCCAGACATCTACTATTGTTTCAGACTCAGTGAGTGTGAGAAACACATATCTTATGCAGAGGTTTTCCAAAGGCCAACTGACTGAGCTGAAATCTCTTTGGTGTGTTTTCTGTGATCTAGTCCCTATGCAGTAACCTGCTTTGTGGGTTTTTGCTGCCTCCAGCTACCTCATATTGAAATTAATTATCCCTACTGCTGTGAAAGGCAGTTAACCAAAGAGCACAAGAACGAACATAAACACCACCACAAAACAAACACTTACCGAATGAACACAAGTACACACAATTTATGAGCATATGCTTTTTGAATCTAAAGTGATTAGCTTCACGTTTCTTAAACAGCACCACAACATATGCCATACACTACGAAGATACAGACACAGAAAGAGCAGGCTGCCTTTTCCTAATCTCAGCTGACATTTTACACAGTACTGTGGACTGGTGCAAGCTCGTGTATCGATCGCTTGCTGTACTTCCTTGGCTCGGCTGTGAAACTGTCAGAAAACTTTAGGCTCTCACAGAAGCACCAGGGTGTAACCCATCTTGTCCTGCCTGAGCATTTGAGCAGACGCGGGTAAAGCTAATGGCCTGCCTAATAGCCTAGCTGAGGTGCTGAGGTGAGCCATTTGAGCTTAGGGATCAGGCAGCAGAGATGCCTGCAGAAAACACCAGCACCAAGACTGATTGCGCATTAAATGGTCTGTAATATTTTTGTCACACGAGGCATTTTTGTCATTGCAGTGATTTTTATTTAGAAGCACAAATCGTAAGAGGAACAAAGTGTGAAACGGAACTAGATGTAATTTCTAGACTTGCAGTGGGAATATCCTACATTTCCTCTGGGTCTCCTGGTTTGCCTGTGTGCATTCTCCAATTACAGTTGCTAAAGATTCAGTATTTGACGATCATTATACAAATAACTGACCCACATGGGCAACTCCACTGAGGGTTGTGGTGGGTGTAATCAGCGTTTATTGTGTTTATTGATTTTTAGCAGTTTAACTACTTCCATGTAGGAAAATAACAATTACGCTTTAGCCAGAAAGGATCCTGTCAGCAGAAAAATGGACAAAGAAAGCACTGCATTTGTAGCAGTAAATATTAAATTTAGTGCTAGAAACCAAACCAAACCAAAACTTGACTACAGTTGTTAAAAAAGCTGAAACAAGGTGCTTAGAAAATGTATCACTAACAATCAGTTTAAAAGAAATAGTCTATTATTAAATGGCTTTGGCAGCTAGGTTTGGAAAATCATTAATTAACCATGAATCACAATGTCATAAGCAGTTCGCCAAACATGTGTAAAATAATCAAATATAGTAAAAACACTGACCTTGGCCTGGGAGTTGAGCATGCCCATCTCCACCTCATTATGGTGATGGCCGTTGGCCTTGCAGAGGTGAATCAGACAGGACTTGATCCTTAGGACCAAGTAGTAGAAGGACTTAGGGCTGGGAACGAGGTTAAAGGGGGCGGGTAAGGTGCGGCCCTCATCAAAGTAGGAGAGCCAAAGCTTAGCTCGAGCAAACTTCCACTCCACATCGGCATCCTCCTGCCGAGGCAGACAGAAAGAAGCAAAGGGTGTATCTGGTGATAGATGAAGACTACATGAAGAATCAATAAATGAACTTGCTGTACTGTAGCTTTTTAAAATACAATCAATACGGACAATGAAGTCCACACACTGAAAGCTATTAAAACACAGCTTATCACGCTAAACTTGTTGTTTACTGAACAGGTACATCTTGAAAATGTTATCAAGGTTTTTTGTAATTTAATTCAAAAATAAAAATTTTCAGTATAAAATAAAATATTTCAAGTATTTTTGCTTTAATTTTGATTAAATAATTAGAATATTACCTAAGATCAATCACAAATGACTCATGATAGAGAAAACACCCGTTTCTGTTAGGTATGTTCATTTATACACTATTTACTATGATTACTATTATGTATGCTATGAAGCCAATAAAAAATTATGGTGAACAACCCCCCCCCCAAACCTTTAAATATCAAAATTTAATTTTTTTTGTAATGTGTTCAAATGAAACATTTTCGATGGGAATATATACCAAGCACATTTTTGTTACTGATTATTTGAATAAATAAAACTTTGATTTCATATATTCCAGTTACATTTCACTCAAAATTATTGCTTAATGTTTACTGAAGGTGAAGAATGATTTTTTCAGCTTAAATATCTCAGGTAAGAAAGACGGCAATAAAAGAAAGGCTATGGCTTAGCGTTTATTAATATCTGCCGTTGAGATGTTTTAAAAGAGAAGGCAAAGAGAGTTGACTGCATACCCTTGCCAGAAAGAATCTTTATTAACTCACTCCTAAGTGCCTTTCATGTCTACGACCTTGCTTTGTAGCATGTGTGTCACTTCAACACTGCAGTGTAAAAAAATAAAGGGTATAAACTGAAGTGCAAACACATGCAACAAGCTGGTCTACAGTAAAAGCAGGAAACATCAAAAAGACCAAATGCTCCAAAGGAGACTAAGTTTAGCAATAAACAGATGAATAATAATCCTAGAACCTATCCTAGAACTTCCGACAAGGCTTTAAGTTATGAAGCATCCGAGTGGATTCCAATAATCTTTTTTCTCCAAGAACAGATGAAATGTTTAACTGTAAAAAGACAACCCAAATTGTCTGACTAATGATTATTTGAATAAATAAAACTTTGATTTCATATATTCCAGTTGCATTTCACTCAAAATTATTGCTTAATGTTTATTGAAGGTGAAGAATGATTTTTTCAGCTTAAATATCTCAGGTAAGAAAGTAAGTGTTCATTTTTAGAACAAGCGTGACAAAAATCAGAAATGTAAAAATTATTTTAAAACCTTTTGGGTTTTTCTGGGATACTCATTTTATTATGCGTTTGATGTTTTTGCTTGTTGCCACTGTATTGATCTCTTTGTTTTTTTAAGTAATGTAATTCTCCTGCAGGCACAATCAGACACTCATACAAATGAACCTTATTGACTTGTTTACAATATTACACCCTTTTTCTATTGATCAACTATCCTGTGTTTGTACCTCTATCTCCTGGTAAGAGCTGTTGATCATGGCAATGAGCATGTTGAGAAGAACTACCACCATAGTGACATTATAGACTCCGTACAGCACGTAGCCGATGTTCTCTATGAACTTATGGTCATACTTCAGCACCACCGAAATCACTTCAGAGAGCCCGAAGATTGACCAGAAAAGAGTCTTGAAACTCTCCTCTACCCTGCAGGAACAGAGAGAGATGTTGTAGCAGTCAGGAAATCAGCACATGCCAGTGACTACACACACAAAAGCCCAACGCGTTACTAGCTAATTGCTGTTTCAGTCACAAACATGCAAACACAGGAAATGCATTTTAATGTTGTGGGATTTATGAGGGGGCACTGATGAAATACCTGGTGAGTCATGTCCAATTTGAACACATTGCTACCCCATTTGGATCTCTCTCACACACACAAACACACACAAACACAATTACCTATAAATACAACCATATAGCACTGTATGTACCACACAAAGCAACACATCGAAAAAGCAGGGTTAAGGTTCAGCTCCACAGTTTGAAAGATTGGTTTATAAATCTCTGTTCATTAAATTCTCAGCCTAGTCCTTCATCGACCTTTATTCAAAAAAGAAACGTCGCTGCACTTAACAGAAAAAAAAAATGATTTAAGATGAATGTGCATGTGATCCTTTCTGGGGTGTCAAGGTTATATCTAGAAAGAAAACATTTAAACTCAAATGCATTCAACATTTTTAGGAATAATGGAAGTGAAATAAGTTTTTTCACGTTAAATGTCATACTGAATTATACTTCTCACTCTTGTGGTTGATGTGTATGTATAATTCTTAACTCCACTTGACTCTACCTCTGACATTTAAGTATGATAACTGAAGCATGGCTAATGTTTCATTTAAAGCGTATAGTGCTTTGCTGTTTCTACTGAGATCCACACTCAAACTCTCAGTTCTGCCTGGAAGATCATTCTCTCACACTGACCCAATATGTGTTTAAGGGCCAGAGGGCTGAGAAAGGAAAACAAGGTGTAAAAAGCTGTGAGATCTCTGAACATTGACATTCATGAACATGTCTGCTGTTAAATATTCCACGAGTGGTATGCATGGGCTTGAGATGGCAGAGGGGGGCTCAGTGGGGAGGAGGGAGACGCCTGGTTGGATTGCTGGAGGGGTTGGTGGTGGGAGGAGGCTGTGGAATAGAAGATCTGTAGGTTCCTGGTTGAGAGCTATGGGTGCCATCCAAATGATCTTCTTTCAAAGAGACTGTGTTTCATTGGCACACAGAAAGGTAGGTGATGGCACCTGCTGGTGGCAAACAAGACACTCACATGCATACCAAGATAGAAGCAGACAGAAACACACACAGACAGACTTTTTCCTCCTCTCTATCACACACGTAAAAAACAGACTCCTTTGGGTACCTCAGGAATAACCTTTCAAGAAGAAAGCCAAACATACTCTTTAACCTTCAACACCAGATCTGTGAATTTGTCTGTGTGCTCTATCTCTTAAACTCAGATAGTTTCTAAGAATATCTTCTATCATTGCCCTCCATACTTACTTGAAAGTACACAGCTTCCAGAAAACATTAACCAGTGCACAAAAATAACCTGAAAACCATTCTGGAATTACTTAAATACTACGAGAAACTCTTACAGTCTCATTGTTGCATCATGTTTTGCGTTGATCAACCTTGCACATTGTTGCTGCTGATTAGAAATGCTCCTCTTTAATGACTCGTTTTTTCATGCTGGCCTCTAAATATTGGCATGCAGTCACTATTGTTTTGTGCTGCTCTGATGATAGCTGAATAGTGTATATATGAGCAGCTAACCACATGGCAACAGCTTAATGCATTTAGGCATGTAGACATGGTCAAGATGACATATTTAGGTTCAAACATGGGCATGAGAATGATGGGAAGAAAAGTGATTTAAGTGACTTTGAATGTGGCATGGTTATTGGTGTCTGAATGGCTGCTGTGAGTATTTCAGAAACTGCTGATCTACTGTGATTTTTCCACAAAACCATCTCTAGGCTTTACTATGAATGAGCCAAAAAAAGAGTAAATATCCAGTGAGCAGTAAAGCTTTGGGTTAAAATGCTTTGTTGATGTCAGAGGTTGGAGGAGAATCACCAGACTGCTTCGACCTGATAGGAGGGCAACAATAACTCAGATAACCACTCTGCATACCAAGGTATGCAGAAGAGTGTCTCTGAACACACAACACGTCAAACCTTGAATCAGACCACACCACCTGCTACTCTTGACAGCTAAGAACAAAGAATTGTGGCCAAGAGTGTACCCAGGGTTAACCCCTTCCTATTTATTTTATATATCAACAGTCTGACTCAGTGTTATAAATGCTCATTTTCACTGTTATGCTGATGTCATAGCCGTGATGTATGCATCTGTTTATCACGGAGCACTCATCACAAACCCTAAAGCTACAGTTTGCTGACAATTTTCTGTGTTATTGTTATGGCTCATTTATTTAACATTATACCCTTTTTAGTAAGCTACATGAGGCACTTTAGAGTTGTCATGATCCAAGCAAATGGAAATTTGAACAGGTTCAGGAACATATCAGTATGCATCAAGTAAGCAATTTCCTCTGTACCCTCAATGTAAATATAGATATCAGGAACAACGTGGAAGCATGCAAATATCTGCCCCCATCTCATCAGGATACTTAATAAGTACTTGGAAAAATGTGCATCGTACAGAGGTACAATTTACTGGCATAAGCATCAACATATTGCAGTGGCATCAATGACTGAAGGTGTATGTAAAGAGAAAAACATTCAAAAGCATTTATAGCAGTTCTTAGGTGGTTTTCTTCTTCGTGTTGTCATGATAGAGGCCCCAGGCATCAGACAGGCAATTGCTCTGAGGGGAAGGCTCTTTTCAACAGTATCATCTCCTCACTCACTATTCACATCACACACATCCAGAAGCCAATCGTGCAATCAGGAGAGGGTAGGAAGGTGATTTTGGTGGACTTCCCTTGAAAACCTGTTATTTTGATCCTTCTCTCTTTTAATAATGGCTTGTCACTTATCTGAAGCCTCTCTTTCAAGATTAAAAACACACACACACACACACACACACACACACACACACACACACACACACACACACACACACACACACACACACACACACACACACACACAGACTTTCCTGTCTTTGAAATTTGAAACAAAACAAAAAGGAGGACAATTATCTTCTCTAGATCATATTGTATCCCAATTATCTTTGAAATCAAATTATTCTTCCAATTATTCTTCCAGGTCTCCTTTCTGGCGCTGTGAAATGCTCACTCGATTTAGATTTTCATGTCCCTAAAATTCAAGTACAGATAATGATGAAGGGCATTGTTCCAGCTAACATTAAGGCCCCATTATACCAGACATTCACAGGAACACACACAATTAAAATCTAGCACTAGTTACACAGTAGACTATTTATATTCCATGTTCATCTGTTTGCCTAGGCAGATTGTGAGTTTAATATAACATCAAAAATGTGGGTGATATTTACAAGTGGGCAGTGTCAGTGAAAGTGAGCCCCTTCTTGTCATGTCAACTATGTAAAAATATAAGGCTACATACATGTCCCTCACTTCTATCAACCCTTATGTGAATTGAACATGGAGTCGCATGTAGAGTATTTAAGCGAGCTGCATTTCTTTTATACTGGATTATATTGATGCATGGGCAGCCAGTGTCGCTGTGCATCCTCATTTGTTTTGCTTGCTTTGTTTTCAGCTTATTTAATTCACTCAAATCTGTGTGAGATGCCTCTCAGGGAGAAAGTGCAATTATGGAAAATTTAAATGTATCCTTGGAGATCAATGGGACTGATAAATTTGAATTTGTGTTTCGCTAATGTCAGCTAAGGTTCCGGTCATGTGTGTATTATTTAATACCCTGTTACGGAGATGGATGAGATGCTTGGTGCTCTGGATAATGGAACATTTTTTAGCAACCTAAGAATCAGATTATTTCATTTCAAACCAGTGTGTCTGTATGTGTGTGTGTGCGTGTGTGTTTTACAATAGGGTTGTACAATAGGCAGTGAATCAGCAGGGACAGTCGGCATCTGGAAACGGCTATGAATTGTGTGTTATTATCTGTTATTAAGAGTGGCAGCTCCCTGTAGGCTGCATGCAGCATGACGACTACACCACACATGTACAGACACTCACACACAACAGTGTTTCCATCACGCCAACACTCTTCTCTGACTTGTATCCATCACTTTAAAAGACATTACATTAACATTTAACCTCATTCATATCCTGGAGAGGTGCTCTAACCTTAAATTAAGTCTTCAATCTAAAAATTCGGGCGTTTTTGTCCCCAGAAAGACGCTCATTTGCCGCAGTGTGACCATGTAATCAGATTTATGTCCCCACAACATCAGCAGTGCAAGTACACACACACACACACACACGGTTAACCCTGTAAGACACTGACAGAAAAGAACTGAATCTCTTTCTTTCTCTCTCCCTCCTTACCACACTCATGCTGCCTGGGTATGTGTGTGGGAGACTGGTGAGTCACCTCGGCTCTGCAGGAGCAGCCCCAAACCCAATCACCAGCAGGCCCAAATCAACCTCTCTGCCCCAGAGACATGCTCTCAGTCTCTCTCTCTGTCTCTCTTGCTTTATGCTTGGAACTCTCGTCGTCTTTGCTCCTCCTCTCCTGCTATCATCTTTGTCTCTTGTTTAGCTGCTCTATCACTCTCCCCTATTTTCTCATTATATTGCCATTGCCATTGCTTTTATATCTTTCTCCACATCGCCCTCTCTCCCTCCCACTCGCTATTTCCATCTTTCATCCCTACAGCTTTTAGCTATTTCTGTCACTCAATCTATTCTTTTGATGTATACGTTTCTTTTTTCAATATTTTTCTCCTCGTGTATTTCTCATCGTTGTTTAATCTGCAGCAATACTTTCACTGGCCAAATGAATAAATGTAAATGTAGCCAACTGTTCCCCTTTCTGTGTCTCTGAATCTATCTGACTCTCTCTCTGTCTGCCCTTCAGTCATTAGTAAGATATTAAATTCTCCTTCCCAATCACTACTCCTCTACTCTCCTCAGTTCTCCTCTTCTTTCCCCTCCTCAGTTCTCCTCTCTTCTTCTCTCCTATCCTCTCTTGTTCTGCAAACAGATAAGTACTCAGACAAATACAGATTAAACATCTTTAAATAGAAAATTCTGTTTAACTTTCGATCTATTACACCAAAAGAGGTGTCACTATGGTGACAAAAGGATGGGGCACTTCCCACCTCAGGTTTTAATGACTGAATGAATGCCACTCCTAAGAGATTCCTGCATGTGTGTACGTGTGTTTATTGCTGTTTCTGATACACAAACAACAAAGCAGTGGGGGAAAAAAAAGCATGGGGAAGTGAACAAAAACAATTTGTGTGTCTGTTTATGAGTGTGTTCACACTGGTGTGACAGACAGTGAGATACAAAATGAGGCAGAAAGTGAGCAACGCAAAACAGGGATGTGCTGGTGTGTATCTTCAGGCAAGCTGTGAGAGAAATCTTATTAAGCAGGGAATACAACACCACATGATGAGCAATTAAGAGGCTTTTGCTAGTGAATCAAGCACAACATCAACTTTTTTAATTTGCCTGTTCCCTCACTGTCTGTCTGTTTTTCTGCCTCTGTGTCAATGTGCGGTTTATACTATTTCATAAGCATTGGCACTGTTTGGTTATGAAAATGTGTGATATCAGTTACGTTCTTTCTTTGCACTTTTCATTTACCAGTAAAAATGTGAACTGGTCGTTTATTAATTCTTTCCCTGGAGCTGCAATTATCTCGTCATAGCTTAGCAAACAAGGCAAGCTTTGAGTTTCTCCACATGTTAGAGAAGTGTGCATTAGACAAAGGTCTAAGAGAAAGAATTTTATTTATTATGATCACAACTCTAGCAAATTAATTACCTTCATAAGAAAAAATAGCCTGCCATTTTTGTTGGTCAGTACTTTCTTTCTTTTTGTTTAAGTTGCATAGTCAGTGTGGACATTTGTATATATTAAAATATGTGTCCTTGTTGAGGAAGAAGAGAACCCACCAGCACAACAAAAGCTACAGAATGAAGATGGAGATGGAGCACCTACACAACTCACTGATCAAAAAATCAGTAGTGGAGTTGAGAAAGGAAGTACTTTGTACTAATAATAGTACCAATGTTAAATCCTATTGTAACATTAGGAGGCTACTCAGCAACCATCCCAGCATTTTAGTCTGTGTTTTCTAAATAAAATATAATGTTAATATTTTAAATAAACAACCTGATTTAAAATTATTTTAAAATCAATGAGTTTATGTCCAATTTTCTGTTCAAATTCAATTGAATATTTTTTTATAATGCACCAAATCACAACATCAGTCACCTCAAAGCACTTTATGTAGTAAGGTATAAACCCTACAAGTACAAGTATGTGAAATAATCCCTTTGGTTGTGTTGTTTTAAATTAGGGGTTTAAAAGTCATAACAAAGAATCAAGTATTTACTGGTATTGATATAGGCCATTAAATTTCTGCTATCATTACATCCTTTGTTTACAGGCAATGTAAAACAAAACCACAACTAACTCATCCCCCACATGCAGACATGCACTGCAGGCAAATTACAGACTAGATAACATTTGTGTATCTGCCCTGCTCTTTACTGGATTTACAGGTGTTTACCAGAACTGCAAAGGTTAACATCAAACCCTTAACAAAAACTTATTGAAAAGTTTCTTTTTTTTCAAGCTGTTTAGCACAATGTATTGAACGCGACCATCAAATGTTAAGATCCTATTTACAGCACATTTGTTTAAAAACTTCAGCTGGACACTTTAAAAAAATCAGCCTGAAACATCATCATCATTCAAAAGGGCTTCTTCTTTAAAAATCAATAGCAAATGTCTGGAAATTATACTGGAGAGTTAGCCTAATGAAATGTAGTGTTTCCATCATCATATGCAGTGTGATCCGCCTGAGCTGGAGCTTCTTAATGTAGCTAATTAAATGAATTTCATTGCACACAATTATTGTCAGACATCAAAATTCCAGATGGACTAAATCTCACCAGAGGGAAATTGAATGCTTGACATAATTTGTCATGATAATGGAAGACGTTACTGAAAAACACTGAATACTGCCAGTAAGTCTAAAGCATTGCCACTGACATTTCAAATCCCTTACTGGTCACAGCACATGAATGAATTCTTTCTCTGTTACTTTTGTGCCTCTCGTCTTTCTGTCGGGCTCGCCTTAATTATAATTGTGTCTCCCCTTCTTATTTTGACATTCAGATGTGCTTGACTGGTAAAGGCTGAACATGACACATCTGCCTCGCCTTCAGAGCTAATAAATTCTCCCTTTTGCTCTCACTTTGACTCTGACTTCTCTCACACAACCTCTTATCTTCTATACACACATCCCCTTTCTTCCACAAAGATCCCTCTCTCCTCTCTACCCCTCCACTCCCGTACATCACCTCAGACCTTCTTTCATGGTTCCTTTGTTTTTTCCACTTCCTCTCCAAAAATCCCCCCAGTCTGCACTTTGTTTTCAAACTCCTGCCTGCATCTTCGGGCATGTAAATCTAAGTGCTATTTTTTACTCTCCTCTTTGGCCTGATTCTCATCACTGCCGGTTCTTCTCTGTTCACGTTGCATTATACCTTATGCATTATCACTTTATATACACTTTTATTCTCGGATGCCTCTCATCTTGTATTTATGTGTGGCATTGCAAATGAAATACACACTCTTATAAAAGCAACTTCAATATGGTGACATGCCTTTAAAGGTCATTATGGTATATAAAATTTAAGTGAATTGGCAATAATGATCAAATGCTGAAAAAAATTTAGGTAACAGGATTTATTTCACAGTACTTGCATTCTGATTTCTTCCCACCTTGTCAAACGATAATGCTGAGTCTCTGCTAAGCCTGTGTGGTTGCTCAGTCTGCGTGACCTTCTCTCATTCTCTCCTGTTGTCTCTCTCCCTTCTTCTTCTTCCTCCTTTGTCTACGTATTCTGGCTGGTCTCCCGCGTTTTGCCTGAACAACGAGCCAAGCCAAAAACACCCTCCTCTGCAACGTTCCCTATGGTTCTCTTCTCATCCCTCATCCCTGCCATCTTCCTCTGTCCTCCTCTTCTATATTCACTTACTTTGTTGCACTGCTGTTAGCCGTCCCTGTGATTCTGCTACATTTATTCCACTGTTTTACTTCACCATTGGTATACTGTAATCGACATTTTGATTTTGATTTTCAAGGTCCTTGACACACCGCTATGTCTTTCTGGTTTAGTCTTCCCGTAAGATTTAATCCCATCTCCATCCATCTCATTTTATTCAGCTTTTACCTTCTCTGTCCTTCTCGCCTCTGTTTTCTTCCATGTCTGTGCGGTGTTGTCATGTATGACTAACTGGAAAATAGAGACAGGTCCAGGGCTCCATCACCACTGCCCAAATCAAAAGCGTGTATATATGTGTGTATGTGTGTAAACTGATTTGTACATAAATGTTTGCATGTCTGTATAAGCACCTAGTATGTAAACACAAACACAGCAAGGATGTGTGTGTTACAGTGTATTTGCACTTGTGAAAAAATAACTGTGTGGGCACTTAACAAAGAGCTTCTTTTTTTTTTTTTTTAATGTGTGAGTCAGAAGTGTCTTCACACCTCAGGAGATAGAGTCCGGGGTGTGGCTATTACAGCTCAGTCCCCATTAAGCCTTATCAAGCTGTGTGTTTACGTGTATATGTGAGTCAGTTTTTGCTCTAGTGTCACTGAGTATATATGTGTGAGGAAAAACGATATCCTCAGCTTCACTCCTCTCTCATATGCTGCTTCTTCCTTTCACATCCCTCCCACTGCGTCCCAGCTTGAGTAGTACACCTTTTGCCTCAGAGACTAGCAGAGTACTTAAATTACCTTTTCGTTGTAACGACTAACACAATAGTTTTACAATTTAAGTGAGCAGTTTTATACTTTTTCAAAAAAGAAATCTGTTACTGTTAATATTTGCCCCCATTTTCCTGTCTCTTTTGTGGCAGATAGTGCCATATAAGCAGAAGATATCCAATTTTGCTCTTGTGTCAGCGCACATGTGTACTTCAGCCAGTGATATGGGACAGATAAAAGCATTTATGTAGTTGAAGTATTAGCTTCATTTTAGAGTTTTTGAGTGGAAACTTTACAGTGAAATGTAAATTATCTCGAGGTGTTAAGTGTCTGCCAGCTGAGAGAGCTGAAAGAGAACAATTTCTAATTTTTAAGAAGCACCAGTAAACTAAGTACAGCTTCACAACACAAGCGGAGAGGCCCATTGAGTATAACAGCTCCCCTTTTAGAAAGCTAATGCTGTTACTTTGAGGGCAATTGAGATCCTTGTCACTCATCACGTGGTGGAGAAGATGCTGCCATTGTCAACTCGCCATTTAGTAGTGTCGCGTTACAGGAGAGAAGATTTTTGCCAAAGATCTCTTAATAATATGAACATAGATTAAGTGTGTTCTTGCTACTATCTAAATGCTCAGATGCCCTCAGAAATTCATTTACCGGGTATACCTGCTTAGCTGCTCATTAATGCAAATGTCTATCAGCCGTGTGGCAGCGATTCAATCCGCTTAGACATGTAGACAAGATCAGGACAATCTGCTGAAGTTCAAACCGAGCATCTAAAAGGGGAAGAAAGGTGACTTTTAATCTGACTATTTCAGAAACTGCGGATCTACTGGGATTTTTCCTGCACAACCATTTCTATGGTTTACAGAATGGTCTGAAAAAGAAATATCCAGTGGGTGACAGTTCTCTTGGCATCCTTGTTGATGCTAGAGGTCAGAGGAGGATGGAAATACTGCTTCGAGCTGATAAGATAATAACTCAGATAACTACTTATTACAACCAAGATATGCACAAGAGCATTGAGTGCACAGCATGTTGAATCTTGAAGCAGATGGGCTACATAAGTAGAACACATTGCATGCCACTTCTGCCAGCTAAAACAGGAAACTGAGGCTACAATTTGTACTGACTCACTAAAATTCAGCAACAGAAGATTGAAAAAATGTTGCCTGGTTGCAAGGACCCTGGACGCATGGATTCTGGCTTTTATCAACAATTCAGGCTGGCAGTGGTGGTGTAACTATGTGGGGGCT
The DNA here is from genome assembly GCF_051167445.1 of Perissodus microlepis. NCBI lineage: Eukaryota > Metazoa > Chordata > Actinopteri > Cichliformes > Cichlidae > Perissodus > Perissodus microlepis. Next base: position 12,309,211 of record NC_140462.1, read on the forward strand.
TTTTTGGCATACTATGGGCCCTTAGTACATTTTAAGAATTTAAATACCACATCCCACCTGAGCATTGTTGCTAATCATGACCATCCATTTAAAAAAAACTATTTTTTTATTACTTTTTAAAAGTTCTGTTTCTTCGTTATTCTGTTTCTTTTCCCTCTGGGACCGTGTGTACATCATTTCGTTCCACCTCATGTAAACATGTGATGCGAATGACAATAAAGCTCCTTGAATCCTTGAATGAGCTCAATACACTGAAATGGCTCTTTTAGACAAGGTCACCAGATTTCAGTCTAATGAGAGATTCACGTTCTCAAAGTAGTTTCCAAATCTGCAGCAACTATGTAATGCTATCATGTCAATATGTTACAAAATCTCTGAGGAATGTTTCCAGCACCTTGTTGAATCTGTGCCATGAAGAAATAAGGCAGTTCTGAAGCAAAACAGGGCTCAACCCCTACAAACAAGCTGTACATAAGAAGTGGCCGGTGACTGTATTTCTAAAAATGTCTAAAAAAGTCTTGGGTTCTGTTCATTTGGGTTTTGGATTTTTGATTAATATAGTCATATTTGTGATTCCTATTTTGATATTTATTCTAGCAGACTGTGAGCTTATTTCTTGTGATATAACTGAGTCTTTGATTCCTGATTTTACTGTATGGTTATTCTAGCGATGGCTGTTTTGGTTCATGTTTTGGTTCTTGCCTTGATTTTTATTAGTGGTAAATTTGGTGGCTCCCATTGTCTTCTCTGTCTGTTAGTGGCTCTTTTTCCTGTCTCTGTTACCACGCCTAGAGTGGGGTTTTTAGTTATTTCCTGTTTTACTTTGAAGGTCGGTTTTCTTTCATGCCTTGCATTAGTTTTAGTCCCTCCTTTGTTTTCACCCGTGTCTCACCCCACTCATCTTTCTTGTTTCAAATCAGCCCTTGTTGTATAAATAGCCCCATCTTCCCCTTTAGTCTTTGTCAAAGTGTCTGCGTGCACTCCCTTGTGTGCTGCTAAGAGGTGTTCCTTTTGACGCCCTTTTTACACCCTTGTGTTTTTTGGATCTTTGCTTATTTAGGGCTTATAAGCAATTGAAGGTTGCTTTCGTTTAAGCGATTTCGCCTCCTGCATTTGGGTCCATACCACTGACATGATCATTATAGATATTAGATAACATGGTGGGAGTATATGACACAAGACACTCGTTTTGTTTGTGTTCTTAAAATGTTTCCCACACCTATTGGTCGTATGGTGATCATATGGTATTCCCGGCAAAGTTTTAAGTTACTTTTAGGTGGTCATACTATAATCAAGCTACTGTTAATCCATGACGATGCTTAGTGTGTGAGCACTAAGCAACACTTGCCCTTTTGCGCAAGTGTGACAAATACATTGCCTGGGCTTCACGGCTGTCAGAAACACGACAGGAAGGGGAGAGAACAAGGAGAATGGTAAAGAAGAAATGGAAAAACAAATCTTTCATTTTATGATCCCAAATTGTTTGTAGTTTTGGTTGTTAAAAACACAAAAAAGTCCAAAAAAAGGTTATGAATTGAGTTAAACTACCCACAAGCTGCTGCAAACAGCAAGTTCTCTGCTGGATGGCGAGGAACAAAAGAGATGGATGGGGCAGTGTCTTTTGAAGGGAGAGAAAGGCATAGAAAATACATAATGCACAGATAGATTGCATAAATAATAATAATAACAAAAACAAATAGTGTCTCTCTGCACAGTTTAGTCCTGGCAAGTGCTCTTTGGACTAGGTGAGAATGTGAGACTGACCTCTGGTGGCTGAACTGACAACAACAGAATTTAAGATTTTTGCTATGTGAAAAGCATCTTTATACAGCTCCCCCAGCCAGAGTATGCAATCAAGAGTCCAGGATTCATGGACAACCTCCCCCTTGCTCCCTTCCATCCACCCACCCACCCAAATGCAGTCAGAGGTTGATAAAATGAGCAGAAGTTGAGAGATTTATTTATTTATTTTTTTAAAATCAGCCTTGATGTTGATCTCTAAAGCAGAGGAGTGAAGTGATAAGAGGACAATGGACAGAGCTAGATCACACACTCGCAAAGGAAATGACTGTGGGTTTTTTTGTACTTGTTCCTGGGTTTTTGAGAAGTCTTCATTATGTCGGCATGTCGGGTTGTAGCCATCTTTCGCCATTTCAACCCCATTAGACTCTGTTTCTACAGGTGAAATCGCCTTTCTGTCAGCTAACTCTTTGCTCTGTCTGCCTGCTCATCACATTGCCTGAATCTCTGGCTCCATGCATGCAGCCAAGCAGAACTCACAGCCTTATGAGACCCTACAGGGAGTGCAGAATTATTAGGCAAATGAGTATTTTGTCCACATCATCCTCTTCATGCATGTTGTCTTACTCCAAGCTGTATAGGCTTGAAAGCCTACTACCAATTAAGCATATTAGGTGATGTGCATCTCTGTAATGAGAAGGGGTGTGGTCTAATGACATCAACACCCTATATCAGGTGTGCATAATTATTAGGCAACTTCCTTTCCTTTGGCAAAATGGGTCAAAAGAAGGACTGGACAGGCTCAGGAAAGTCAAAAATAGTGAGATATCTTGCAGGGGGATGCAGCAGTCTCAAAATTGCAAAGCTTCTGAAGCGTGATCATCGAACAATCAAGCGTTTCATTCAAAATAGTCAACAGGGTCGCAAGAAGCGTGTGGAAAAACCAAGGCGCAAAATAACTGCCCATGAACTGAGAAAAGTCAAGCGTGCAGCTGCCAAGATGCCACTTGCCACCAGTTTGGCCATATTTCAGAGCTGCAACATCACTGGAGTGCCCAAAAGCACAAGGTGTGCAATACTCAGAGACATGGCCAAGGTAAGAAAGGATGAAAGACGACCACCACTGAACAAGACACAAGCTGAAACGTCAAGACTGGGCCAAGAAATATCTCAAGACTGATTTTTCTAAGGTTTTATGGACTGATGAAATGAGAGTGAGTCTTGATGGGCCAGATGGATGGGCCCGTGGCTGGATTGGTAAAGGGCAGAGAGCTCCAGTCCGACTCAGACGCCAGCAAGGTGGAGGTGGAGTACTGGTTTGGGCTGGTATCATCAAAGATGAGCTTGTGGGGCCTTTTCGGGTTGAGGATGGAGTCAAGCTCAACTCCCAGTCCTACTGCCAGTTTCTGGAAGACACCTTCTTCAAGCAGTGGTACAGGAAGAAGTCTGCATCCTTCAAGAAAAACATGATTTTCATGCAGGACAATGCTCCATCACACGCGTCCAAGTACTCCACAGCGTGGCTGGCAAGAAAGGGTATAAAAGAAGAAAAACTAATGACATGCCTCCTTGTTCACCTGATCTGAACCCCATTGAGAACCTGTGGTCCATCATCAAATGTGAGATTTACAAGGAGGGAAAACAGTACACCTCTCTGAACAGTGTCTGGGAGGCTGTGGTTGCTGCTGCACGCAATGTTGATGGTGAACAGATCAAAACACTGACAGAATCCATGGATGGCAGGCTTTTGAGTGTCCTTGCAAAGAAAGGTGGCTATATTGGTCGCTGATTTGTTTTTGTTTTGTTTTTGAATGTCAGAAACGTATATTTGTGAATGTGGAGATGTTATATTGGTTTCACTGGTGAAAATAAATAATTGAAATGGGTATATATTTGTTTTTTGTTAAGTTGCCTAATAATTATGCACAGTAATAGTCACCTGCACACACAGATATCCCCCTAAAATAGCTAAAACTAAAAACAAACTAAAAACTACTTCCAAAAACATTCAGCTTTGATATTAATGAGTTTTTTGGGTTCATTGAGAACATGGTTGTTGTTCAATAATAAAATTATTCCTCAAAAAAACAACTTGCCTAATAATTCTGCACTCCCTGTATGCTGAGGCTCAGCAGAGGGGTTACTGTATATGCACAGCATAGAAGTGTAAAGTGAGTCAGCATGGAGAGGCAGAGCCCGCACACTAGAAGTCTGGACACACACCTTTCATCATCAGGGATTCTATCTAAGGTAAGGCATTTAAGGCCTTACCTCAGTGGGCCATAAAATTGGTAATTACTCCCAGGGTACACATACATCACGGCTGATAGGGACATATGAGGACAGGGTGTAAACAAATAACAGGCAATTCCTATCACTGCTTCTGGTATTTGATATCATCTGTTTTTATGTTTCGACCCCAGCTAGTTTTGGTCTTTCTTTTAGATATTTGATTGTTTTTATTTGGTTTTATCTATAGCTTATGCATTTTTATTATTTAGTTCCAGTGTACAGCACTTTGTGTCAGCTGTGGTTGTTTTAAAGTTCTCTATAAATAAAGATGAAATTGTATGGTATGTTGCTTTAAGCTGTGAATAATCACACTGTGTGACTTTGTTGAGAAGAATTTAATAGTTTTCTTTCCAGTGGTCAGCAGCTCTGGCCACTAAAAGATGTCAAAAAAACAAAACAAAACCCCCCAACTTAAATTTCACTTGTTTTATGAGCTTCATTAAGATAAGATGACACTTCTCAGTCAGATCACTTGTAGCTCATCTTGTACAGTTTAAAAAACACAATGGTGATGACCAAAATGTTCAGTTTAGAGCTTCAAAAGGGACTTTACAAAACAGTGGAGGGTTTTATGGTGGCTAAAGCCAGATTTTGTATGCAGTCTTGCCAGGTTCAGAGCCAATCTGACGAAGAGCAGGGAAAAAATGAAAAATGAGGACGAAAACAGTGTCGGTAAATGACATCAAAATAAGGCAGAACTCTTAGCGTAGCTTTTATTACATTACAATTTGGGTAAAAACATTTATCTGGCAGCCTATTCAGATTTACTCCCTGAACAGATATTTTACCTGCTTTTGGCACTTAGCAGTGTTCATTCTGGATTTTGTAGACTGATACTTTTGTACCAAATGGACATGTAGACCTAAAAGCACGGTGGTGGACTGACAGGTGTACAAGCAGATTAGACGGCAGGCAGGCAGATGAATATCAAACAGTCTGACATGGTTGATTCTGCCAGGGACACTGAATTATAATCACTGCACAGCTGGCCAAAACGAAAACGGTAATAATACTCTGCTAAGGTTATCCTAACAATATGCAGTCTAATTTTTCATCTGTGGTTGTGTTGCGGTGATAAACTGCTGAACAAGCAACAGCAAATAAGATCACAGCACAAGCTGGCAAAAATCATGCTGCACTAAATCTACAAATTAGATTTGGGCTCGTTAGCAAAACTCAACAAATATCCCAGGCTCTCTTTCAACTAGGAGGGTGAATAAAGCAAGACAAAAAAAGCAATGAAAGAATTTTCCTGTATTCTCAGTAAATAAGAGAACAGTATATACCAGAGTAATTACAAACCAACTTGTAACACATGATTTGCTTTACTGGATTGAGCAGATATATTGTAATGTGATCTATTTAAATCTGTAGATGTCTTTCTCTCAGAAAATGAGTAATGATAGGTGACAGAGCGAGACCTCAGAGAGTGTTTTCTTTCTCAGATGAGTGATGATAAACAGAATGATTCTGTCAGCAATCTAAGACAGATAACTTTCCTCCAAATATCCGACAATGACAGTGAAACATCCGCTGCCACTTTGATCGCAGCTGATAGGAAAGGATGGGTGAGCAGAGACATGGAGAAGCTAAAATGAAGAAAAAAAGGCAGAGTAACTAAGATTGAGACTGATTTGTTGATGCATCCAGTTGCTTTATAAGCAGATTTATACTGCAAAACAAATGATTTGTATGAAAGTGAATCTTTAAAAATTGTACGGGTGGTTTATTCAATTCAATTCAATTCAATTTTATTTATATAGCGCCAAATCACAACAAAAGTCGCCTCAAGGCGCTTCATAGATACAGAGAAAAACCCAACAATCATATGACCCCCTATGAGCAAGCACTTTGGCGACAGTGGGAAGGAAAAACTCCCTTTTAACAGGAAGAAACCTCCGGCAGAACCAGGCTCAGGGAGGGGCGGCCATCTGCTGCGACCGGTTGGGGTGAGAGAAGGAAGACAGGATAAAAGACATGCACCATGGCACCAGACAGTTAGTACAAGTTGTTCAGCTAAACGGTGCACTTCCATATTTAAAATGAATGACCCTGATAATACCATAAATGCAGCACTTAAGGAAGTGAAGTGCATTCAAAAAGCAGAATTTCAACTGCATGATTTTTAATTATGGAACATCAGAGTTCATCCTGGTTAGTTTGTGTGTGCAGAATGAGGACTAATAGCAAGAGGGTGCAAGAGGATATGTACATACTGTACATATTTAAAAAAAAAGGTTCATTTCTAAATGGTTACACGTGAATTACATGTAAAATGAAATATTCAAGCATTTAAAGATTTTTAGATGATTTATAACTCATTCGGATGGTGTAAGTAATATACTTCTCTTGGTCTTGTTCAGTAGACGCCACATATCACAATCATCGAGATGACTGCTGATTTGATACCTGTCCAGATGATGATGATCATCATCGACACCCTCCATGTGAGGGTAATTGCTGAAAAAAGGCTGGCTGTTCAGAGAGTGCCCAGTCGAAGAATATTAATGTTGAAAAAAAAAAAAAGCCTATAATCTGGAGAGCTTCATGGGGATGGATGAGGCTGGTGTCAGTGCAACAAGAGCCACCATACACAGACATCTTCAGGAGAGGGGCAACAACTGTTGCATTCATATCAAGCCAGTCCTGAATGAGAGCCTGAGCCAGAAATGTCTGTCAATTAAGAATGAAAACAACTGAATTGCTGGCGAAGTCCTCTATTCAGATGAAAGTCAGTTTTGCATTTAATTCAGAAAGCAAGGTCCTAAAGTCTGGTGATTATAGAGGCACAGAATCCAATGTGTTTTAAGTTTTGAATGAATTTTCCACAGTCTGTGATGATTTGCGATGCCTGTCATCTGCCAGTGCTAGTGGTGGTTGGTCCGCTGTGTTTTAAGTCCAAAGACAATGCAGCTACCAGGAGATTTTAGAGCATTTCATCCTTCAAGCTGTATGGAGATGCACGTTAACGTTAACAAGCTGATCACCTCTATGCCATGTTGCATTAATGCAAGAACTCTTAGTAAAGAAGCCCTAACAGAGCATTGACTGTATACAGAAGTTGGATATTCTTGTACTGTAAATCCAGTTTTAATTAATCATAGTAAATATTCTAATAATCTGAGATACTGGATTTATGATTTACAGGAACCTATAAGCCATAATCATCAAAATTAAAACAAAAAAGCTTAAAATATTTTACTTTGCATGAAGAATATAGTGTAAAGAACAAGGATAAAGACAGAACACTGTGTACTTTCTGGTTAATAGAGCCCACTGCGTCTTGCTTGGCACAAATATGGAGCAGGCTCTCCTCGCTGCTTTTGTTGCTTTGATATGCTCAAATCTTCGAAATGCTTGGCCTCATAATTAACCAGTTGCCGTATCATTTTCCTTCCAGACAGTACTGGCCTTGAAATGATATCAATATTGATGCAATTCCCAGAGCTCAGATTGAATCTGACATTGATATCTCTTACTGTCATGTCAGTTTCATTTCATTTTTCTTTTGGTCATGGTAGCAGAGTGGTTCGCTCAGTAAACACAAAATGGTAATAAGGAAATGACTAGTGTCATATCCACAATTTTGTTAAAGCTATGAAAGCAAATCACAGTTCACCAGTGTCTTGAGATTTTAGTAACAGCGTATCCAATTCACTTTCTCCTTATTATGTTTAACCAAATAGCCTGATTGCCTGAGGGTAGATTAAAGTTCGATCTCTGCTTCTGATAAGATGCCACAGATTTAATGAACAACCTCAGTCAAAAGGGCATGTCTTATACTGTCCTTGGGGTTTCATCTTGCAGTAATAAAAACATGGTGTCCAAATCAAATACTTTAACAGATTTGTTTTTTCCCTTTTGCAGTCTTATGTAAAATGATCAGTGCGGGGTTGTGTTTTATGTTGCACCATATTTCTGAAAAGTTTTGGAGAAGTGAAAGGGACAAAATTTCAGAAATGGAGAGAGATGGTCAGACCACACATAGTCACACACATTCTCCCAGCACATACTACTCCACTCCGACAGCCAGGTATAACTCACGTGGTGAAGGCAGGGTTGTACTTTGCTCCGAGGTAATATGAGTACAGGTTGAACATGCCGATCATGAAGGCCACAAACACCATGATGAAAATGACCATAAACTTGAAGATGTCCTTGACTGTACGCCCCAGTGAAATCTGCAGGGGTCCGAAGCTCTCATTGGCTGGCAGTATGTAGGCGATGCGAGAGAAGCTCAGAACGACGGCGATGGCGTACAGGCCTTCTGAGATGATCTGAGGATCTGATGGGCGCCACTTGTTTCTGGCTGGAGGGAGAATAAGCCACAGAATGGTTGCTTTGTAATATTATAATTTTATTAGCAAATCAGACATTAAAAGGGATCTTTGGCCATTTCTTCACCTAATTAACTACACTAAATAAAATCTGTTATGTTAAACAAACTCTGTAATTAGTGCTGAAATGATATTCATATTTTAACTCAGAAGCCAGCTTGGAGGGATTCAAGATTTAAATATCTGCTAATAACTGTTTCAAACTGTTGCTGATGCTAAATATGTACTAGCACTTTATAAACCAAATATTAAACGTTACATAAGAAGGGGTTAAAGCGGTGTTACCTTAAACTCTACTGTGCACATGCAGTTTGTCACTCATCGTCCCATTGCTTGCTATTCAAAGTCTTTCTGGTTACAGCGCACTGAGTAACCCTCTGGTTGTAGTGCGATCCAAATGTTTGTAAGATATGTTTCTATGAAGAATAATCTCAGCTTTAAGAAGCACGGATTTCGACGAAGGAGACGGTGCAGTAAGAAGATGGATTAAGTGAGGAATGGAAAAACGAAAGTCAGACTAAAAGTTTGAAGAGAAGAGCGAGTGGAGCAAGAGGAGGGAAAGAAATTAGTCTGAGCTGTGTGGACGGCAAAGGGAAGGGATAAAGGGATAGTGTGTCCAAGGAGAAGTAAGGACACATAGGAAATAACTGAGATATCAAAGGAGACTGATGTGGCTAGGTGGCAATGTAAGATACAAGAGAGATGAGTCAAATAAAAGAAAAGGAGCTTCCATTTCACTATTTTATCAAAATCATTAGTATAACATTTTCACACCTTTACAGATATTGGGACATTTAGGGGAAGGTTTATGAGGATTATATGTGAGAGTGCAGTAATAGAACCTTTATCGATTTATTGATATGTCATGACAGAGTCAGGCCACCAGATGACAGCACTGATGAAGGTTCTATTAGTGGACCGCTAAGTGCACAGTGCAGTGGGCTGCAGCCTGTGGCAGGGTTTGCTATGGTGGAGGCATGTTTTTGTCCTGGTGTTTAACTGAATGCATGCTTATCATTCAGGGATTAAGGATAATGTCGATTTTTTTGTCATTCTTTTTTTTTACTCATTCTGGTCATCTGACTGCAGTAGCATGTGTGTAGCAGCAAATCAAGCATTGCAGGGATTGTTTTATTACTGTGAAGATCTCCAGGTGACAACCCCACTTCTGAAGGAGTAGTGATATTGCATAAAATGTAATTAAAAAGAGAACTAACCCAGATTTTATTCACAACAGAACAAACAAAACATATCAAATTTTAGAGAGAGAAAATGCAGTGTTTTAGAAAAAATATTAGCTCTTTTTGAATTTGATGCCAACAAACATGGCTCAAAAAAGCTGAGACGGGGTGATGTTTACCACTGTGTTGCATCCACTCTTCTTTTAACAAGTAAACATCTGGTAACTGACAAGACCAGTTTTCTGTTCCACGATGTGCCAAGTTTTTTCAGTTCCTGAATGGTCTGTACTACAGAGGGTTGAGTTCAGCATCTGGATTCGTCTACTATGAAGTTGTAATAGCTTTAATATTCTCTCTCATAAATATGTAAGGCCTTCCCTGAAATAAGATGTCATCTAGATCAGCGGTCCCCAACCTTTTTTGCGCCACGGACCGGTTTATGTCCGACAATATTTTCACGGACCAGCCTTTAAGGTGTCGCGGATAAATACAACAAAATAAAACTAGTACCAGTACCGAAAAAAAGAAGATTTATTCATAACACACGTGAAAAGACCCAGGAAAACCAAGTTAACGATAAAAACGATGACAAAATAACGCTGAAAACCGATAAAACCCCTGAAAACCATACATTTCACACCTGAGCCTCAACTCTCGCGGCCCGGTACCAAACGACTCACGGACCGGTACCGGTCCGAGGCCCGGGGGTTGGGGACCGCTGATCTAGATGGCAGCATATGTTGATTTAAAACCTGTATATACCTTTTAGGACTGATGGTGCCTTTCCAGATGTGCAGGTTGCCAGTACCACAACTAAAGCAACCTCATACCATCAGAGATGTTCATTTTAAGTTCACTTTGGTCCAGACAAGATGGCACATTTATTCACATATTGCTTCTTCTTTGCACGACAGACCTTTAACCTGTATTGTAGTTGGCTATGCATGAGCATGTCATGATTTCCATGGCAGAATCACACCTTGTTTGAATGCAGTGCTGCCTGAGGGGCTGAAGATCACAGGCATTCCAATATTGATTTTCAGCCTTATCTCTGATTCTTCCAGACTCTCTGACTCCTTTGATTAGATATTCGACATCTTCACAATTTTCCACAGGGGAGCATTATTCTGATATTGTTCTACAATTTGTAGATGTGTTTGGTTTTTTTGCAGATTGGTGAACCTCTGCTCATCTTCTGAGAAACTCTGCCTTCATAAGATGCTCTGTTTATACCCACTCATGTTGCTGACCTGTCGCCAGTTACCCTAATTAGATGCAAAATGCTCCTCAAGCTGTTTCTTTTTACAACCACTTCCCTTTTCAGCCTTTTTGTTACCCCCTGTCAAATCTTCTTTTGATGGTGCCATCAAATTCAAAATGAGCCAATATGTTTTGGAAAATGGCTGCGGATCTAAAGAAATACATTTTCAGCTTCACGTATCATGCGCAGTCCTGGTTTCTGTAATTAATGGCGTTTTTGCACCCATCTAATTTGCTATTCCTTATCAGTGACTGATGTAGCTCAACACTGATTCAAGCACCTCTATATAATATTGGCCTTTTCTTGCAAACATGACATCTTAGTCTGATCAAGCAATCTTTAAAAAATGTAGCTTATATTTAACTTATATGATTGTTTTTATTGACTACTTACCGTAAGTGAAATAAGCCACTTCATCAGGCAGTGAGGCGTTGCTGAGGTCGTCATCTGGTACATGCATGTCCACATATTGCTGGGCCTTGGATGCCTTTAGGAATGCCATGAAGCGTGCCGTGAAGGATGCCACGAAGATGGATAACATACCAAAGTCCAAAACATTCCAAAGGTGCATGACATACTCCCTGGGTCCGTCACTCCAGATCTCCTTGCACTCTGACCAAATCATGCCTGAACATAAAAGACACATATAGACAGAAATAACACAAAAATAAGGAGGCCGTTGCCAGCACTTATATAGGGATGCATAAATGAAGCACGTACAAACAGATGTCGACAACAAAGCTTGTAATTGAAAATGAACCACTCAGACGTGTGGCACTTACAGATCAGGTGGATGCAAACACATAAACACTCCATTCTCTATTTGGAGCCAAAACACAGTTAAAATTGCCTAGAGAGAAGGCGCCCTGATCAGTATCATCTCTCTAACAATTACTGGGCCTTCAAAGCATGCTACTGGAATTACAATTACCACATCTAACTAAGCCACCACTCAATGCACACACATACACTCACAGATTCATGTAGATAAACAGTCACATGTGCAGCGGCTGCTAAAAATTTACTGTAGATGGGGAAAAAAATGATGCCATTACATATAAACAAATAAAAACACAGGCACATGTACACCAACATACACAGACCACACACATAATATTGTTATAAGTGTGTGTATGAGCGGAAGCAGATGGGAAGCAGCTGAGCTCTGACAGATACTGCTGTGGGCTATTTATCCACCAAGTTTGTCTTTGTCTGCCTGTCTGTCACCCTCTTCTATCTCCTTCGATTCCTCACGCCTGCCTTCCTGTATTCCACGCACACACCCTACTCTGCTTTCTTTTGTCGCCCTCAACTACTCCCAACTTTCCTTCCATTTTTCTTTCATTCTGTTTCTCCCTCTTATATTTCCTCTGCACAGCCTCCCAGGTCAACCTCCCAATTTCCCTCCAGGTTATCGTTAGGACTCAGCGGGGGCTACTGTCTGTGCTGTACCAACCAGAAAATTTCTTTTTGATCTTCGGAGGATAAAAGAGCATGATTTGTTGTGTTGCTGTAACCTTGGCTTTCATTCACTTGGCTGGTAGGGCACTGTATTAAACTTGAATTATACCTCATATCAAAGGCGGGCAAAAAGTTTTCTGACTATTTCCAGACTGTTTACTGATTTATGGTGCAGGTGTATGTAGAAAAAAACTTGAAAAGAAACTTTGGATTAGCATAGAAAAATGTGCAAACCTAGGACAAAGTATATTCATGGTTAATAACATAATAAAGTGCACGCATTACAAAAAAGAACACGCTTAGCTGTGCCTTGCTTACTTGGCACATCAAGGTTATTTTTTATCACGTTGGACAATCTGCTTTGACAGGGACAATCTATTCTAATCTAATCAACTGATGTGCATTTTAATTGGCTGTAACTGTGCAGAGCCACACTGTGTGTGTATGATTTGATTGAAAGGGTGACTTACCCAATACCCACTTCATTATCAACATCTCTGTCCAGGAAAACTGGGTGGTTTTGACCCTGAACACCTGTCGAGGATGGTCTGTGATGGTCTCGTTGGGAAGGTTCTTTACTCCTTCAAAGCGGTCGGAAGCATTGACGACCAGGAGACCCAGGAAGATGGTGAAGGAGACAGCGTGAGCCACAAACTTCATGAAGGGGCTTCGCAGGATCTGACCAAGCTGGAAGTGAAAAAATTTAGGAACTAACGCAATGTATGTTCCAATGTGTTTATTAAGAATCAATTATGGTAATATAGATATAGATTAACAATATCAATTTAAATTTGCATTTACTGATCAGAAAACAAATTGTTAAAAACAAAAACAGTGGGGTATTGACACATTAAGCAAAATTTCACCATCTATCTGTGATTACAATAGCCAACAAATTCTGTTTTTGTCACGGACCCGGTTCCGGGGACTCGGGGTCCGTGAACAGTGTGGACCTTTATTATTATTATTATTATTGGATGTTTGTTTGCTGCACTGTGTTCCATGCTGGTGTGTGTGTGTATGTGTGTGTGGCTGGAGGATGAAGGACAGCCACCTGCAGGCCTGATGGGTGTGGCCCTGCCAGCTGCTGGTCAAGCCTAGGTTCCCACACACCTGCTTCTGATCAGGCTCGTCGGGGGAGCTACTTAACAGAGTGATGGAGCTTCCTCCGGCGCAGGATCGTTGAGTTAGACTCCATGTCAGTGTCTCAAGTACTGTTAAGTGTATGCCTGCTGGAGTTGGTGCCATAACGGCTGCGTCTGTTGTTTTTTCCTCAGGAGAGCGGAACACGGGACTGCAGGACGCACGGGGTGTGCGTAGGCACAGGAGCAGAGAGCACGGAATACCAGCACTTGGGAGAAGGCACAACACAGGAGTTGAGGGAGCACTCTGGAGACTTATTGCGTGGTGTACATTTACCCCCACTGTAAATAAATGCACTGTTCATTGCACTAAGTCCAGTGTTTGGGTCCTTTCTCCAACATACCCCACAGCTTGCCCTGGCAAACCGTGACAGTTTTACAGTAAAGAAACATGTTTGAGTGCTTTTTGGACAGACAAAATTGCAGCCAAGCACAACATCTGCTTTTATTTACTGAGATGAATCATGCTTTCTGCAGAGTTCCTGAGATTTTGGTCCTCAGAGAGAGCAAAAAATGCTGCAAAGCACCACTACACCACCATTTTAGCAGACAAACAGCAGCTGTTGTAATTCATGAATGTGCGAGATCCCAACATTTGCTACTCTCTGAACCTGCTGTGTTCAATATTAACTACCCACAGGATATCTCTACTCTCTGCATGAACAATAATACATCAGATTCAGTAGCTCTTCCCATGCCACACACACACTGCTAAATCATGGGGGAAGAGGTTGTCTGGTAATTTTTAACCTTGCAAAACCTCCTTTAAACCTCTTCATGACACCTTCATCCCTCCCAGCATCTGTCCCAATCCATTTCACTCCTCAGGTTAAATAAGATGGTCATCTCAGATCAGACCTTCTGCTGCGTGGCGACTGCAGACTCCATGGGTTTCTTTAGTGTGATGGTGACAAGAGCTTGTCTCCTCCAACAAAATGGCAGCTGCTAGCAGGAGGTATGTGCAGATTAAATAAGTAGAAGCCTGGTGTGAAAATCATCTAAAGCCAGGACGGATCTTCTTTTTCTCTTATTATAAGGTATTTTTTACCTGGGAGAATACATAATGTTTCTTAAGTGTAATCAAAATGTTCTAAAATTTAGCCCAGATGTCAATAAAGATCACTTGTGATTTCATCTCAAACCTGCACAGACAGCAAACTAGAACTTCTTTTTAAAACTGATGTGTATTACCCACGAAGGTCCACTGCTGGTGTTGATAGCTGGACTTCTTACCACGACCAAGCAGCTGAGAGCAGTTTTTAGCTGAAGGTTCAGTGCTTTAGATGAGGAAAGAGATCTGAAGGATGCTTTTTCTCCCCCAAACATTCACAGGGTTCTGCACCGTGAACTGATCCCTCAGGGAGATGCTGTCAATGTGGAGCTTTACTGTAACGTCTACTAAAAACACACTGAAAATGCAAATAAGATTTTTGGCCACAGCCACATAATCTTTACTCGCTGTCAACAGTTCTTTAAGTCCTGTTCTGGGTTCTTTTTTGACCTCCTGGATGCGTCACAGATGAAGTCTCTATTTGTGGAGATGGTGATTCACTGGAGTCTCAAAGCCTTAAAAAGTGGCTTTGTAACCCTTTCCAGACTGCTAGATGTCAATGACTTTGCTTCTCATCAGTTTTTGAGTTTTTTTAGATCGTGGCACGATGTGTTGCTTTTTGAGATCTTTGGTCCGGTTTTACTTTGTCAGACAGGGGTCGCAGTAGCTCAGGAGGTAGAGCAGAAGATGATCAGAGGATTGGCTGCACCAGTCTGCGTGTTAAAGTATCCATAGGCAAAATACAGTTGCTCTCTGATGCACTCACTGGAGTGTGAATGTTAGATATAAAGCACTTAAGTAATCAGTAATCAGGCACGGACTGGTGAAATTGAACTCAGCTTTCAAAAAAAAATGGTTAATCACAGTTAATTCATAATTTAAAAAGGACAGTTTTTTTGCCTAATAAATGAAATGATTATTTACAAACTACATTTTTTATTTATTTGGGGTCTCTTTATCCAACATCAAAATTATTTGATGATTTGAAACATTAACATTTATATATCAGTAATATACAGAAACAAAGACACCAGGAAGGGGGCAAACACCTTCTGTAAAACACCTAACCTTTTTTCACAGCACCATGGCATCCACTTAGAGGTGCAAGAGAAAACGATCTTGAAGCAAAAATGGCAATGCTTTTGATTTTTTTTCTGGAAATTTCCTGGAACTTTTTGAAATTCTTGTAAAGAAAGACTATGAATAATTTATAAATTTACACCCATCTAATCAATTCAGGGTCACTAGATAGACTAGAGCCTATCCCAGCAACCAAAGGAAAAGAGGGAAGGTTACACCCTGGACAGGTCATCAGCCTGTCGCAGAGCTAACAGAGAGAGACAGACAACCATTCACACTCACATTCACACATATGGGCACTTCAGAATCTCTAATTAACCTAACCTTACTAACTGCATGTCTTTGGACTGTGGGAGGAAGCTGGAGTGCCCGGAGTGAACCCACAGCCACATGAAAAGATCTTATTTTTTCCTAAAATATATTAAATACACTGCATGCTTTGGGTTAACTATATAATCATATAGAGGACCTTTACTAATGTGTACATTTTCATGTCTTTCACTCTATACTCTATAATTCAAACTAAAGAGATATTTCCAGCAATGCAAACTACATTGCATTCTGGTTAGTGAGCCTTAATATATACAATATTAATCAAATAACTTCCTCATGTTATATTGGACTGAAGTAAATATTTGAAAGAATATGCTCAGTGCTTGGAGGTAAAATAAATGAAGTCTGCTATGTTGCTTGCTTTACCCTGACCTACATTAGCTGTAAAAAAAAAAGAAACCTGTCCTTTGTATACTGATAAGGATTTTCTTTGGTACTGGCTTCGATTTGAATCTCCCATGAGACAAAAAGAGGCCAAGAAAAGCTAGGACGGAAACAAAAAATCTCAAAGTGTGTCCAAAATTTTAAAACCGCAGGCAGCCGTGTCAGAGATAGCATGCAAAAATATATTTCAGCCAATTAAATAGATGATGGACTGCAGAAAAGTAATTAATGAAAAAATAATTACTTAATATCGGCGCAACATGTAGCATTTGGAAATGTCAGCGTATCATTGCCAAATTGATTGTCATCATCGGTATAATTATCATTAATAAAGAGCCTCGTCATGCCTGAAGTACTCTGTGAAAATAGGGACGAGGTTTACCATAGTTTCAGAATCATAAGCTTTCCTTACACATACTGTTACCTTTTCACTATAAATCTGCAAAGTTAGTGATACAAATGAATCCTTGACTAACATGTGAAACTTGGTTCATCAAGTCTCCAAGGCAATTTTCCTCTTCATCATTTGTTCTCTTTTTCTGACTTTTTATCTATTTTCAGTTACTCGGCTGAAAAATGTCACGTCACTCACCATATTTTAACCTCTTCAATCAATAAGAAGCATTCTATCTCTGATCGCACATCTGCTTTTCATCACTTCTGAAGCATATCGCTGCTATTTTTCACCCAAAGAGGATTTTCAAAGCAATTACAGTATCCATGTTTTTTATGCCTGCTCTCAATGACTTACTACTTCTGTTACAGGAACAAAAACACCGTCTTTATCGCCCCAGGCTGATTTGAAATGTAATATGATGTGGGATTTTAATAATTGTGTGTTGTAGTGTTGTAAAATGGGGCATATTATGGGCTGTAAAAAACAAGCAATTGATGAGATGAGATGAGAAGAACTAGATGATTAGCTGCAGGTGCAGGAGGCTACACTAAACACAATCAACCAGAACACATCAAAGCTTTCTCTCTGCATTTGTCTGTCGAACTGTATTTTTGTTCTGATTTACACTGTCTTTATCTATTTCATTATCAAATCCATTCTACTTTTTGTTTCTGATGAGCTGCGGTCACATGGTCACAAAGCATGCATAAACATCTGTTTTGTCTCTTGGTTATTTTTTTGATTAGGCTGCTTTTATTATTCTACCCTCTGTAGTTTTGCTTTATCAACATCACACATGTCCCTGGTCTCTTAAAACAACATGCACATTAAAGAAAGAAATAAACGTGACACAGCAACAGACACAGTAATAGCACAAGTATAAGCTGTGCATCCTATATTTGCTTCTCTGCCCTGTTTCTTTTTCTCAGCTGTCTCTCACGTGACACGAAACGTCAGGCTGTCACATGCAGTGTCATGATTTGGTTGATTCATAATTAGATATAATCACACATCCACACATATGCACACGTGTGAATACGCACACAGAAACGCACACATTAACATAACACAAGTGTTTTTTGCGACTAGTGCTTCATGATTGGTGGATAACCTGTCACGGCGAGTGAGATGAGCCGTGTGGAAATAATAAAGGAGGATCCAATTGCAGGCAGTAGCAAAGGTGTGAAGGTGGTTTATTGAACACGAAATATAAATAGACAAACGGCAACTGGAGAATGAACTAAACTATACTGGGAACAACTAACTACTGAACATGAACCAGAACACGAACCTGAACATGAAGGAAGGTAGACTATGGTACATGATGATGACAGCGGGGAGAACACACGAGTGGAACATGGAAAGTACACAGACGGACCAGCGACTACTACAACAGAAGACATGACTTAAATACACTCAGAGAAACACAGGGAGATTACACACAGGTGGGAGTAATAAACGAGACGAGACAAGAGAAGTAAAACTGAACACACTCACATGAGACGCAGACCTTCACAATAAAACAGGAAACAAGAAACCATCACACAAAGACGCAGACTCGACACTGAGAGGCAGATAGAATATAACACGTGGAACTCAAACAATACATGAGATAACAAATCCTTAAACGCTGATAAACAGAAACATGAAACTCTAATAATAATCATCATCACCAACACAAGCACTACAAGAGAATAAGAAAACAATCCATAATGCAAAAAACACACCTAACATGACAACTCAAAATACTGGGTCAAACTGACCCAGAACCGTGACATAACCTCTAAGTGTTATGGTTCTCCATCTTCTCATGCACGGCTAACATCCGGTGCTCTCTCTCTCTCGCTCTCTCTTAGTCTACAAAACGACTAATTCATCAGTCACGCCTACCATGAACTGCTCAAAGGTCCTCAAACCTGAGTGCAGACACACACACACACACACACACACACACACACACACACCACTTGGTGATGATGAGGTGCAGGATTATTCAGGTTGATGAGAAGATTTGCATAACCGCTTGCTCAGCTCCTGTGTCTGAGTGTGGCCGATGTCATATTGTGTCACTTTAGAAATTACAATCTGCTTGATGAGAATGAAGAAAATGTCAGAAAATGTCCCACATGCCCTATAATCAAACAGTTATTATATTGTGTTCTGAAACTGTAAATCTGTAAGTTTTGACATTTAATTTGGCCATATTTTTAGAGTCTAGTGCATATATATTCCTGTAATTACTCTAACAAGGTTATAAGGTTTGTATCATTTATAGTAGAACCATATTTAGTATTTAAGGGAAAAAGTGGATTATTGTCTGTAGCAACAGTGTCTGTAAAAAGGCTACAACTGCAGAGATGAGGTGGAATCAAGATGACTACAGCTTAAGAAATTGGAAAAACCTATATTAAGTGCTTATTGTTTATTTGTGATGATTCTGTATAACCTAGGATTGTATTTTTATATTCAGGATAATTATAAGAATACAGGTTGTTAGTTAATAATTGGGGACTATAAAAAATCTGTCTGTAATGTTATACACAATTTAAGAAAACCTTTTTTATACTGCATGAGCTTAAAATGTCTTATAACATGCTTGGGATCTTAGCTTCATGGGTAGTAGCAATTGCATCTCTAAGATCAGTGGTTATGTCTTTACCCTTTGGCACTGTGTAAACGCAACAATGCTCAAGATGAAACAAACTTCCAAAATGTCCTTGATTTTAAGACTTGCTGGGCACCGGATGAATTTAAAAGTTCTGATACCTGAAAACATTTCGAATTAAAAGAGGTACGTTCTTTTTCACATGACTCTATCAGGGGCTGGCTCTGTGACCCAGCGTTTTGAGTTTATTTTGCTTTTTTGAGTTTCTTGTGTTAAGTTGATGATAGTAAGTTCTTGTGTTATTGTTCGCTAAGATTTAGTTGAGTTTTATTCTAGTTTTTGTTTCAGCTATGTCTCTTTGGTTATGTGTCTTGTTTCCTGTCCAGTCTGTCACGTGTTTTGTGTCACACTTCAAGTTCTGCTCAGTCTGAGAGTAGATGATGATGAAGCTAAGATTAGAATAATAAAAGCTGAGCCTAAATGTTGAGCTGAGAAGCGAGTCTGAGATGTCCTGAAATGAACTAATGCTAAGTTAATATCAAGGCCTTTGCTGTAGTTCCAACCTCAGGGCAAACTTTAGATTCTCCCCAACTTGTGGTAAGGTCATATGAGCAATAAAGAACAAAAGTGGGAATTGTGTTTCCTGGTGGGTAATGAGCCTATAAGCTGCATGAAGAGACTTCAAGTGCAATTTGAAATACTATAGTTGGCTGCAAATAATAGGTGGAACAAGAATAGAAAATAATATTTTTCTGAGAAGCAATAGTGCATAGATAGATAATATAGATAGATAATAAGTTCCCTAAACTATATGTGTGTGTTTTATTTTAACTGTAGTTTGCAATTGTGTTTTATGCATGTAGTTATCTGTTCATACCTTGCTACATGGCATTATCCAGTAGGCAATAGCCAGGAATGGGAGGCCTACAGTTACTCCCAGGACTGTCCAGCACTTCACACCAATGGACTGCTGCCTCAGGCCAGGCAGATTCTCATACCAGATAGTCAGGAGTTGCTGCTGGCAGTTTGGATGAGCAACAAACTGAAACAGAAGAAAATAAACAAGAAACTTAAATCAGTGGAGAACAAAGGAAGATGAGACAGTTTGGGTACAGGGCAAGGATGGTTAAAGGATGAGAAAGACAAACAGGAAAGGGCGAGTGGTGCTAAAAGCAAACAGCTAGTGATGCCAGGATTTTCAAGGAACAACTCACACTAGCTTCATATGACAAAAAGCTGCTTACATGGTTACTCTTTTTTATTGAAGAATATGCATAGAAAATACTACTATATTTTTGTTACTGAGAGGCCGAATAGAAGTATAGACGTTTTACATTAAGGCAGGTCATCTTTAATTTAAACCAGAAACAAACCTTGAATATTTTTCTCCAACTTTAGACATGACTCTACTTTGTTTTGTTTGTTTTATTAGCACACAAAGAAGATGACTATAACTAAAAACGATATTTCAAATATAAAAAATATGCTACCCAGGCACACACAAGTGGCCAACACTGATCCTTTGGTTAAAGTGGAAAACCCAAATTTAGATGCATTGGGAAAAAGGGATATCTAAGAGTGAACAAAGTGTTCGTAAATATCTAAAATAGCAGTCGGTTAAAGTCCCAAGAAAGCAGCAGCAAAGCATTCCTGTGTGAATGTCTTTCAAGCTTTTAATAAATTTCCTCTGCCAGTATGTGTTCTTGGTATGTTACATCTTTAATGGATGGAATAAAAAGATGGTTTCAAGCAATGGGTCTTGAAAATAAAGAAAGTAGGAACATTGTAAGACATGAAATGTTTTTTTGCCTCAATATCATGAATTGATGGAAATTATGTGTCTTTCAAAGATTTTTTAATCCTTATTATCTTAGTGAAAGAAAGGATATAATGATAAATAGAAAGTTGAGTGAGAGTCAAAAGAAGTCGCTGTAGCCCACGTGTTTTGTGCGCTTAACATTCAGTCACCAAGTCAAATTTTTACAACATGTAAGCTAATATAAACCCCAAAAACCCAAACTGAAAATGTCATTTGAACCAGCACTTTTGACACATGCATTTGTATACACTATTTACAATCTATCACAGCTGGGCTAATTGCTGTGTAACACATATATCTGACATTTAAAACCATAAAACAAGGCAATTAAAGTCCAAAGTCCAAATATTACCTTTGACACAAGATTTACTCTAGTCTCTGAAAGACCACCTGTAGAAAGTGTATCTCAGTACGCTGGACACAAATCACTTACAGGGTTTGTGTTATATTACAGAATGGACATCAGCGAGATCAGGCCCAACATTTCGATTATTCGTATACTTTGTCTTTAAAGTGACATATGCTGAAAATCCAGTGGTAGTAAAAGGTAACAGAGACATTAATGCCTTGACGACAGATCAGAATGTTTTAAGTTACAAATATCAATTTCAAAGCAGAACCACAAAAACAATTCCACCTGGCTGTCCTGCTGCATACAATGGAAACTTGCCCATTACGGTGGGCAAATTGATTCTGTATGAAGCTGGATTGCACACTGAGCACAGAGAAGTCCTCCTGGAGTTGGCCTCTCAGGGTTTGCAGGTTTCTCAGATGACATCTGTCAGGGAATTCAGGATTTAACCCTCCTCTTTACTGAGAAATTCACACCTATTTTCAAAGAACTCAGAGCTGCTCTGAAGCCTCCCACTGTCTCTTCCATAGTGTGGCTTCCGTCTTACTGTGGACATAAAATACAGTCACTGCTTTTCCTTGGAAGAACAGTTTGAGTTCCTTACATAGTTGAAAATGTCACCAAATATGTCAACTCAAAAAGCAACTTAAAGCCAGAGTATTGATCTAACAGTCCACAATAAATGTCCTGACTTCTTCGCCTGGTTTAAAACATCAATAGAGCACCTTAAAATATGAAAACCGTCAGATTTCAGTATGCAGTGTGCAGGGTGGTCATTTTCTATCTCACGTGGATAATATGTTAAACATCCATGACTACTGTGGATGACAAAAACAGATTCTTCTCAAGCTTCATCTAAAATTCTCCTTGACATCTTTGTGGTCAGTG
Source organism: Perissodus microlepis (assembly GCF_051167445.1). Lineage (NCBI taxonomy): Eukaryota > Metazoa > Chordata > Actinopteri > Cichliformes > Cichlidae > Perissodus > Perissodus microlepis. The sequence continues at coordinate 12,331,534 of NC_140462.1, forward strand.
TCTCTCTGTGGACACAGGTGTGGAAAGCAGAGCCATGTTTTTGACCTCTTCACAACTCCAGTGAATTATCTAATCGCAAATTATCCAAAAGAAATTGTGTTATTAAGAATAGCTTGAAGGTCCAAAATTCAAGTTTATTATGATGCGCTTTCAAATAGTTCAGTGCTTATTTAATGTCCACACAGAATCTGACGGAACTGTATCAGCAAAATTGCTCTAGTCAAGCTATACACATTTCATTCTCCCACCATTCCAGCTTTTGTGCTTTCATGGTTTTTAAGCCTTTCATTTGTTATTAAAGTTCTAGAATTGATCTAAATGCAGGTCAAAATGGATGCAGACAAAGTTTAATTTAACAAGAAGGTATATCACAGGATATAGAGAAAGAAATAGGAACAGGTGGTGGTTAGCACATTGGATTAACAAAGATAGATGGAATGACGGGACTATACTTGCACAGGGGGAGATGGAAATATTTAAGCCTGGACAGCCAATGAGAAGATGGGAAAGACAAAGAAGTAAAAAAACATGGTAAAGAGACAGGTTACCAAATTAAAGAGGACACAATAAATATCAAATGTCTCAAATCCAAAAAGTGTTTTAGAGAAGGCTAAATGCTGGTGGTATTGGGGAGAAATTTCTTCAAGTCTCCCATTATGTTAAGCAAAAATGTCTGGGTTATAACCCACAGGGAAACATAAACAACAGCAAACAGGAAAATCCCCTCAGCAGGTGCAGTGGTCTGCACTTCCTTTATGGGGAATTACGGCTTTTAATTATGAAAAGTATGCATACTATACATGATACTTCAATGCAACTAAATTAACAAATGCCAAGAGGGTAAAATTGACATGATTAAATATTACATATTTGCGAAAGGGCATCTGGTGCTAATTTACTTTCCAAGTATCTCAAGTAGCTTAGTGTCCATTCTGAATATCTATTTATAGTACTTGAGTATTGTGTATTCATAAAAATCTAAATATATTACTACCTAAATGAAGTCAAGTGGCAACCTTTAATACATTTGTGTTTATGGTTTCCACTTGAATTCATTTAAAAAGAAAAATGGCAACAAGCAGGATGGAAAATCAATTTAATATACAAAGTGCAAAAGAAAGAAGGCAATAAGAAGTGGTGCATTTTCACATTAATTACAGAGTTTATTCTAAGTAAGGCAGTGATAAATGAAAGCCAGCAAAGGTATTACGACGAAGGAGAGGATGGATGTTTTTCTTCCAGCTGGAGGAAGGATGTGGACAACCAAGCAATCAATGTTCAGTCAGCAGTCAGCTAGTGGAACAATCAAACGCTGTGTTTGTGTATTGTTTTTTGTATTCACGTCTAAGATTTCAGCAACACCTCACTTCTGGTCATGTGTGCTCTCCCTCGATTTCTGTTCACTTTATTGGGTTCACCCAGTCAATCAATGCCTATCCATCACTTCACCAGTGACCCTTGATCGTCGCGTTCGAGGATCATTTATCTGAGCTGACAATTGACATTTTCTACTTCCTCCACCGATCGAAACAAACATATACAATTTGCATATGGCTGAAAAGCCTCAAACAGTAATACATACACCACCACCCGTCCAGTTACTATAGCTTACCACTGATCAGTCCATCAAACCAATAACCCTTGACATGAAAGCCTCCTGTGTCCATCTACCTGCTCTACATGCAGTCACACTCCACCTGGTTTCCATGGCAATCACACCCTCCCTCTCCTCTTGCCTGGTGTAATTAGCTGCCTGGTATTGGTCATGCTCTCTTGTAGAGGATACAAAAAAGCAGCCTGTTTAATGCCCAAAACACACGTGCGCGCGCGCGCACACACACACACACACACACACACATACAAATACATCTGTACGCACCAGGGAATTACCTGATTAAAGAAAACATGAGGCACATTAGGATCAGACAGGAACGCGTGTGAGTGAGAGAGAATGGCAGGGCCAAATGGGGAAAAGGGATTTGGTTTGACATTTTCCTGAGCACCTCTGCACAGCAGGGATTAACTTTTACACACAGGCCAATGAGTTGTTTACAAAAGGGTCCTGTGAGTCCACATTCACAACAACACTCAAGCATACTGTACTGGAAATATACTTTTATATGCACAAACAGATCAGAGAAACTAGCTTAGTTAGAAACAAGTCTGGTTTCATGTTAAACTGCAATAAATAATGTATTTCTATCCAGGCCATAGGAATTAAAGGTAGTGTGTTGCATTTGTTTGAATCATATCTGTCTAATAGAATCCACTTTGCTCATGTAAATAAGGAGTCTTCTTTACACAACTACACACACTAACGTTTATTATGGATTTCCACACGGTTCCTTGCTAGGACTAATTCTGTTTACTTTACTCATACGTCCCTTAGGCAGTATCATTAGAAGGCATAGTATACATTTTTATGCTATGCAGATGATACCCAGCTTTATCTATATATGATGCCACACACCAGTTAGTTAGCAATGTCTTAAAGACATGAAAACCTTGATGACCTCTGAAGTTTCTGCTTCTAAATTCAGATAAAACAGGGGTAATTGTACTTGGCCCTAAAAATCTTAGAAACGTGGTGTATAACCAGATACTCTGGATACAATTACCTTGGCATTAAGTAACAGAAAGAGGAATCTTGAAACCAATATTTTCACCAGGATTTGTTCTTAAATGTCCATATTAAACAAATATGCAGGACTTTCTTGCATTTGTACAAATATCTCTAAAATTGGAAACATCCTGTCTTAGAGTGGTACTGAAAAGCTAGTTCATGCATTTATTATATCTGGACTATTCTAATTCATTATTATCGGCTGTTCTAAAACCTCTCTGAATTTCAATTTATCCAAATTGCTGCTGTGAGAGTACTGACAGGAACTAGAAAGAGAAAGCAGATTTCTCCCATATTGGCTTCTATTCACTGGCTCCCTGTTAAAGACAGAATCGAATTTATAGTCCTGGACCTCACATACAAGGTCTTAAATGTTCAGGCCCCTCATAATACAATATCACGCCAACAGCGCACTTTGCTCTAAGACTGCTGGCTTACTTGTAGTTCCTAGTGCTTGGTCATAGGGGGTTGTCTGACTATTTCTTTGATCCGTAACTTAAAATAAAAAGCGCTTTGAGGCGACTGTTGTTGCAATTTGGAACTATATAAATAAAATTTGATTTAGCCGAACTGACAAATCTGCACTTATATTAATGTGTCCATGTTAACACAACAACTAAAAAGTATGTGGCGAGTCTCATTCCATTTTTATTTTTTTAACTTCTGGTCCCAGGTCTCTGTGAAATTTCCTTTTGCAATACCCTAGTCGATCTGAAAAGACATGGGCAGTGCTGATAATACTCGAATTCCTATGTGTGTGTAATAACCTTAATGGAAATGTACAGGTCCAAAAGGTCAAAGTTACAAAGCAGTCAAAGTTATTATACAACAAAACTGTCTTCTTCCAAACAACAAATGGACCTTAAAGTTGAAATGACGAGAGGATTATTGGTCATGTTTTCTTGCGTGGTCCCATGTGTGTTATGGATTTTTGGAACTGTAAAGACCCAAAAAATGAACTCCAATGATATCTCAGATGTACTGCCCTTTCGAAAAGGTTAAAGAAAAAGAAGTTGACATAGTACATGAACACCAGTATTAGGTGTCACAGTCAAACACACTGTGTGACAAGCCTCTTCACCTTTAGAGACCTATAAAGCTGCTGAGACAAACAATTACCGTTTTTTCTCGCAGTCTTTTGTATTATGTTGACATTTTGTTTAGTTATTACTTACAGAAAATGTTTTCACAGTTCCTGCAAAAATAATTTAATCCCACAAAAAAGGCATTACATACTGCATTGCTAATTCTTTGAATAATTTTTACACTAATTTTTAATGTTGCAAATTAATGCAATTTGTAAAAATCGTTACATTTTTTAACGAGCTAATCGGTTTTTGTCTTACCTTCTTGACTTCATATTTGATAGCCAGTTTGACACGGCTGAGGCAGGGACGGTTGTAGGGACTCGGTGGGCACTGATCCACGTCGCCATTCAAAATCGCCTCAACTTCCTCTGTGTCCCGACAAAGGTCCAACACACCCACCACAAAGTCTTTACACTGCATGGACAGCTTACGGTAGTCATTCTGCATGAGAGTGGACGATGTGAATGTATTTCAGAAGGGAGGAAAGAAAGAAAATATTTTATTTTAATTTTCACATAGGTGTTAAATGGTAAATGGCCTGTATTTGTATAGCACTTTGCTAGTCCCTAAGGACCCCAAAGTGCTTTACACAACCAGTCATCCACCCATTCACACACATATTCACACACTGGTGATGGCAAGCTATATTGTAGCCACAGCCACCCTGGGGCGCACTGACAGAGGCGAGGCTGCCGGACACTGGCGCCACCGGGCCCTCTGACCAGGTGTTACAAATAGATGCAGAAAATGTACAATTCTTCACAGCCTGAGAATCATCCCTGTCCCTACATAATAATCACCCGCCTCTTTTTGTGTTTTCTCAGGTAGTTAGAAATCTTTTACAATGTTTAACAATGGCTTGTTAGCATTGTGTCTTTTGGCTTGAACTGGCTTTTCCTACCTTTTCACACAGAAAAACAAAAAACATAAAACATTTGCTGTTATAATAGATTAATAGATACAATTATAAAAGATTGAAAAATCTTCAGTTTGTTTTTGTATGAATAAAAAAAACAATTATCGAGCTAAGATTCTGTGGGACTTCCAGATACAGATGGACAAAATGGTGGTGGCTAACCAACCGGACAAATAGAAGAAAACGGCTGTAGCGATCAATGTAGCAGTTCCGAATGACAGCAACATCAGGAAGAAGGAACGCGAGAAGCTCGAGAAATATGAAGGGCTCAGAGAAGAACTCCAGAACATGTGGAGGGTGAAGATAACGGTGGTCCCAGTGGTAATCGGAGCACTAGGTGCAGAGACTCCAAAGCTAGGTGAGTGGCTCCAGCAGATCCCAGGAACAACATCAAAGATCCTCTGTCCAGAAGAGCACAGTCCTGGGAACAGCTAAGATACTGCGCAGGACCCTCAAGCTCCCAGGCCTCTGGCAGAGGACCTGAGGTTGAAGAATAGACCGCCCGCAGGGGCGAGAGGGGATTTATATATATATATATATATAAAAATAATGGTCCTCAAACAACTGAATGAAGGCATCTCGATGTTTCCTTTTGCAGTATCATTTTTTGAAATGCTCAGTCAGTACCTTCCCACGCATCTGATTTTACTTGTACACAATTCTGCCAAAAAACAACAGAATTCTTCTAAATAAATCCCCAACATTTCAATTTTATTTCAGATAAGACTAAAAAGTTAAAAACAGAACAGAAGAAGAGCATAAATGAGGATAAAGTAGGCCAATCCACTCCTTTAATCTGTTCTTTCAGTGAACATACTGTGCTGCCCCAGCTGGGAAGCAGCAACAGAATGCTCTAGATGTGGCACAATGATAGAAAAGTTATTACTGTACTTTCTTACATAGCAGTTGTGGATGGATGTCTTTTTTCAGTGTTTTCAAAAGTCACTTCAAAAATTATGAACTCAGCTCAGATAAAGCTGAATTCATGAATTTCCTAAAGCTGCTAAACCCTAATAACTGTGTAATTACACTAAATGAATACTTTTTTTATTTTTATTTTTTATTTTTATTTTTTTTAACTTTCAGTTGCAGTTTATTACAAACTGAAACAATTTATTAAAAGCTTCGTTAAAATGAGCACAATTGATTCGTTCAATAAAAGTTCAAGTTTCAATCTCTTACCCCGTGGCTCTCACTGTGCACTCTTAGCTTTCTTTCTATCAACCACTTTTGCTTGATTCTGTTTAGCAACAGTTGGTTGAACAGGAAGCAGTCAGCAGGCTGGAGCTTCTGGCAGATTTAGAGTCCCTGAGGAATGATTATCATTATGCATTCACCGCCATGTTTGTGCTCTGCTCAAGCAAACTATTACACCGTGTTGAGGCAAAAGCTTTTACATTGTTCTTTTTAGTAAAATAATTAGCATTAAACACAGTAGGAAATTATCATCTCCCCTTTCTCAACTTTCTTTCAGTGCATCTTTTTAAGCAGGTAGCATAAAGTACTTATGTGTATGTCTGTGCCTTATATTAATATACATACTTATCAAGAACATCATTTATATTCCTCCACAGTTTGGTCTTTTTAGCACAACTTGGACAGTGTCAGTCTTGAATATAAAACTGTGACCTTCCTTCCGTACAATCCATGTGTTCACATTCTTAAACCCCATTCAGCTACAAAATATCAATACATTTTCAAATTTGGTCCATGTTGCTTACATTTATAATTTAAAAAAATAAAAGAAGCCAACCCTTTGGCAACAAGAAATAAAAGTGTTTTTTTTTTTCCTCTTTCAGGCTGCTAGATGAAAGAAATCAATTACTATCTCAAACCTATTCAAAGACAGGACTTCAGGCTATAAGAAGTACAAAAATATTTTCTTAAACAGTGGTATTTTTATTGCTAAACAGACATCAAAAATGCACACACATAGATAGTACACATGCATGAAAATCCAATCATGTTGTGTGGGTTTTTACCTTGACAACTGAGACTGAGGACAGTGTTGTGAGATTGAAATTGGAGACAGAGCGGTGTGAAACCGAGTGAGAATGGTTACAGATGAGTGAACTGAGGGGTACGCGAAAAGAGAGAGAGTGAGAGAGAGAGAGAGAGTGTCAAATGTGACACAATCAGAGAGAGACAGAGAGGGGACAGGAGAGGTAATGTAATGTAAGATGGAGGCACTCTCCTTCTTGTTGTCTTTTGTCTCAGTTTTGCTCAATATTTCATTATTTTTTAAAAAAACATGCAAAATTATATTTCAAATAAAAGTTAATTGACACTTTCCACTGTCTGATTGTATCCTCTCTTACTGCTCACTTACTTTCTAAAAGGTCTTTGGATCTTTTCTATGTGTGTCTACAGAGGCTCAGATGACAAACTGATGGGTTTCTTGTGGAGTAAGGTTCAAATATAAATATTTGGTTTGTAAAACAGTTCAGATGGATCCTTAGCAGTCCCCACATAACAATTCAATATGTGGCGAATTTAACACTATTGCACCTGCATGGAGACATGTTGTGCATCTTCTCCAGTGGATGAAAAGTTTTAACCTAACTCACATTGAACATCCAGTTTGATTTAAACAAATGAACTTGTGTCTTACACTACATTCAAAATGTATGTGTACAGTCAGGGGGCTAGCTAGTACATAACATCAATATGTCAACAAAGCAAAAAGCTTTTATTTGAATCTGTCAAACAGTTCAATTTCAGTTTGTCACTTATGTAGTGGGCGAATAGAATGATAATGACAATATACAAATATACAGCACTGACAGTTGCTGTAAAGCCAGGCAATTGTTATTCTTTAGGAGAAGTGATACCTGAACCTAACACCTAATGCGGGGGGGGGGGCACTTGACTTCAGTTTTATCGAATGTATTTTATTCTCTTATGTGAGCGGGGGGGGGGAGACAGCCACTGAAAATGCTGTTAATAATAGCTGCTGAATATTGTTTAAGTAAAACAAGTGCAAAGAAAACAGACACACAGAGAAAACCAACAATAAGGAAAATGGGGTCTGATGATTTGAATAATGTGAATTTAGAGGCTTCTTGAATAAATAGGCTGCTGATTGGCAGCTTATTTCTCAGTCTTGGACAAACACGTACTTTTCAATTATGCTTCTCTGAAAATACACATGAATAAATCCACAGACCTATGCTTAGAAATATGTTAGATTCCCATATGTCATAGAGGCTCACAAAAGCACTAACATGGTCATTGCCTTAATCTCAAAAACGCATTATGTATACTTGTACAGCACGTCAAGCAGGTTGATTAGATTATTCAGCTCCTTTCAGGATACTAGCTTTAGAAGTGAGATGAAAGAAATACAAACTTATGGCATAAATTCTAAATTAATTCACCAAAGAAATGGTAAAATGCCATTTTGATTCATTGGCCCGAGTTATCTTATATAAATACAGAGAAAAGAGTTGTTCAGGACTGTGAGGACTGGGCATATTAACTGAGATTTGTATGAATAGATAAATACACCTCCGAAGTCATAAAATTGCACCTAATAGCATAGAAAAGTTCATATGTAACATTTTGTGTTAGCAACAAAATGCTCTAACTTTTCCCGCCCACATTTGAATGCTCCATAAAAACACACAGCTTACTTAGGGCTATCAGCGTATAACATTATTTGATATTTTAAATTAATGAGAAGATGATGCGATAAGGGACAAGAAAACAAATAAAGAGAAAAAAGACAGAGGGGTGATAATGAGATGGTAATGAGACAGATGAGCTCCAACACAACTGTGGTCCCTCAGGTGAGCCCTTCTCATTAACTTGTCTGGAGAAAGAACAGACTGACAAGCAGAAAGGCTGAATATCAGACACAAATGGAGGGTAGAAAGCGGAAGGACCAGAGAAACAATGACAGTTATTAACAAGAGTGTTGAGGGTAAGAGAATGAAGCACTACATGGGTGCACAAAGGCATGCCATTTTCTAGTTCACCAGATGCTTCAGTACCATCTAATGGTAATCACACCAGTGCACATTTTACATGCACTTATTCTCTCAGTACTGCTAGAATTTCTTTAAGATGTAGCCATAGGCCATTACTAATAGCTTGCACAAGCCACTCGTGCAGTCAGTCTCTGAAGAAAGACAGTCGACTGACACTTGCATACCCTCTAGCTCCTTTGCACAGGTCTGAGCAAGCTTACAGACAAGACAGATCCAATATCACAGCGAAAACTGTTCTCGCAGCTTTTCTTTGAAGACAGTTTTTCACTTATAAGTGAATCTCACCTGACAAAACAAGGAAATCGTTAGAAATTTAAAAACAAATTATCAAGTATAAATGTATACATATAATGTATGAGTCTAATGGACGAGTGTCTCTGGTTTTTCAGTGAATGCCTTACCCATTATATCCAACGCTAACTGATTTGGGACTCGTACACAAGCTGGCACAGTAGGGGGAAATAAGCTTCCTCTCTACCTCAAGCTGCTACCCAAAGCATGCCCACCTGACCACACAGTGTAAAGTGAGCACAAACCAATGACCCTGCCTTGACAGAGATGCCAGCAAACAAACTCAGGTTTGATTTTTTCGTTTAAAAAAGAATGAAAAAAAAAATTCAAATCATTTTCATACAAGCTACAGAAAAGAAGGGAACATCAGTTAGGTACACTGTCTGAAGTTCTCCTTTCTTACATTTAACCCAGAAGATAATAGTCCTCTTTAGATATGTTATCACTTGTGGAAATACTCTTTTTGATTTAGATGAGAGAGCTGCCAGTGCAGTGTACACAGGAGAAGCATGAGCTGCTCTATTCTGAGTTTGGACTTTGATCTCGGGATTTAAAGGGTGTTTATTGTCCAGTCCAACTGCGTCAGACATTGATGTTTCCACATGCATCTCCATCATGTAATGTTTAGAAAGGTTCAGGGTTGGAGTGCATTAATGATATGGGCTTTACATTTTTAAGAAACAATATTAAATATTACACAAGCAAAATAATCCATTTAGAGGCCACTCACCTCTAACCCTGATCCCTAACGTCCAATCTTTAAACCTCAAATATCCCTTCGGAGATATGATATTTACTTCCAAGCTTTTGAAATTAAAATTATTCCTCACCAAGACAGTGACACAAATACTAACGTACATTCATGTCAGTATTTTTACATCAGTTTCATTATCATGGAAGCAAGGTGTGTTTTGGTGACTGCAGCATAGATAGGAATTTTTCTCTCATAATGCAAAATGCGCCATTTTAAACTCTTTTTTTCCCAACAACTTGAGGGCACATTGAATTACTAACAGGTAGTTCAAAAGGGTAATAAAAATCTACAGTGCCCTAGGAAATACATTCAAGATGTGATCACTGTGGGGAAGAGTCAGATGCATATATTTTCTTAAAGCAGCATATTCCTGATCTATATAGCTTTAAAAAATAGACCAATAAAAATACCTTAGTCAATCACAATACCAGGCTCAAGAAAAGATAGATCCCTGAAAATAATGTTCAATGTGCTGTTTTTACTTAAGCATCTGCACTGATGCAGCTGCATTCAACAAGGAGCTTCCCCTTGGAGCAAAACTAAAAAAAACAATTCAGGACAGGGTTTATAAATTTTATTATAAAGAGCTTACAAACTTTCAGTGGAACAAAAATATAGGTATATTTTCTAAACTATTTAAAACTGTCAACTTATCTCACACTTGATTTAGAGTTGATAAATGCTACTGAATCGACTTGTGGAGGGCATATTCAAGGTGATTAAAGAGCTAATGGATGCTTAAACAAACCTGAGCTGTGAAATAACTGCTGTGTTCTGTGATAAAACGGATACATGAATAGGTTAATGTTGACATTTCTAGCTCATATTTAAACACTGGCAGTTAATGACTTGAAAATATCTCAAATACTTATCTAATATTTAAAGTATGCTAAAGCTTGCAAAACCCAGTTTCACGACTAGATGGTGGCCACTCTCCCTTGGCCCCACAAAGCAGTTAAGGTTTACACCACCATCTACTTTAATTTTAGAGTTTTGGTGCAGTGCGTCTGACTCTTACTTTTGTAGTTGCACTTTAGGAGAAACACTGGATTACATTCTTTCCCTTTAATTCCTTATATGGCTTGACAGCTGCAGATGGCAGGACAATCCCTTGATACCAAGAGAAAGACAGAGTGAGAGAGGAATATTACTGGGGCTAGTGCCAACTGCTCAAACTGATATGGCATGGAATCACCATGGTGCTCCACTGCACTAATGTCAGTTTTTGGATTCTGGAGGGGAGCAGTCGCTCATTTCAAAAGAGCCCTTTGAGATCCCTTGTGATTCTGTGTCACTTTTCTTCTCTGGCCTGAGGATCACTGAACAAATCATGGCTCACACATCTGTTCATCCTCCTCAGCCCTTTCCTGCCACCCACTTACATGCTTTTTAGCATTTTTCAAATTTAAGCAGCGGGTAGAATAAGGTTCGTAGCTGGCGGTTGAACTTATAGACACTAGTGTACATTTGCAGTATAACATCTGTATCTCTACAAAACAAATCTTTATTTTTAAACTGGGAAAAGAATGAATGAAGAGAAGAATGAAGAAAAGCCAATAGGACACCTCACCTTAAATTCTGTCTCAATGTTGGCCAGTCTTGCCAGTTCATTGCTGAGCTCGAGGGCGGTGAGCACAGGGTCTTCACTGCTGAGCGACAGGTAAGCTGCACTGGCCAGGGCCTTATATGCATTCATCCTGGAGCGTGAGTGGCTGAAGGAGTCTTTCTTCTGTTTCTCCACACATTCTGAACATTTACAGAAATAGTCATGGGGCCTTTCAATGCGAGCCCCCTTCGTCAGGAGGATGTGGACAATCTCGTATTCCTGGCAGTGAGCAGCCAGGACGATGGGTGTGATGTCATGCGAGAAGCGCGTTCCGTCTTCGTCGTAGGCGTAAAAGTCATCATCACGCATCTCTTGCTCCAAAGTGCTCAAAGCCAGCCGCAGACCTCCACCAAAAGCAGGATGGGCGAGAATGGCTTCAACGATTCTAACATAACCTTTTGAGATGGCCAAAAGGAGGCCATCACCAATCCTAGCCAAACCATCTTTCTTTAGCAGCAGCTCAGTCACTTCTAGGTGCTCGTTACCCACTGCGAGCTGCAAAGCATTCTGGCCCATGTAGTCCACACAATTAAAGTTAAGGGTTTTGGACTCTTCCAGCATCTTGCGGACCACAGGAATGTTTCCATATTCAGCAGCATCCAGAAAACGCTCCTCCTCTGCAGTGAGGGCCGAGCCACGCTCATTGAACATATAGGCTGGGCCCCGCACTGCCTGGCGACGCCCCTTCTCCCTCAACGTTGTGTGGCGGCGATGCATGGCTTCCACCCTGGAGACAGTAAAGACAGTTAAACACACTACATCATTAAAAAACACAATGATTATTGAGATGGCAATGGAGGTAGAACACAAGGAATTCAAGACTCAGAGAAAGAAGCAACAAAGTGATGAAGAGTAAGTGACTGAAAATTAGAGAGGAAGAAAGCAAATGTTGAAGGCAAGCAGAAAGACCGCTAAAATCAGTTTGCCTATGATGTATCATACCAAGTCCTCCATGGACAGCTGGTCTCCCACAAAAAGCTGTGCTTAACACAGACTTCTCCAGTGACTGTACAGAAAGCACCACCAAGATGCTAGTGATTTATCTGCCCCCTGACAGATCAATAAACCACTATAATGGGTCAAATCTCTTTGTTGGGCAGGTCAACAGCTGTGAGCAGAGATGAAGCTGTCAGCTTAACTAGCTCTAGAATGACAAACTTATACTGTGTCATCCAAAGTGACCATTTGAACACTGGTGAATAAGAGTTCGTCACTTGGAAATTTGCATGGATATGGATTTAAAAATGCACATCCTGCTCTTTACAGTGTCTTTTTCTACCTTTGTCCAACCATCCGAAGTAACACAGTGCCAGTAGATTGAAGAGAACTGCTTTTAATCATGTCCATTAGTGCAAAACAGTTTTCATCAGGACTATTGTGCTCCAACTTTGTTACAAATTGTCCAAATCAGCACTATTGTACTCCACCCACTGCAATTAAATTCACCGTAGCATCTGTGTCTGCTGTATGATTGGACAGTCGGTGAAACCCAGATAATGAAAAAACCTTGAAACTCCCCAGAGAGAGAGAGAGATAGCAGAGGTGAGGTGCCGTTTTTAAAGCCATAATTGGGTAGTATTATCCATGTACAAGACTGTTAAAGGATTTTCAATATAATGCTGCTATTATGAGTTAAATGGCTGTAAATGATACAGTGACCTTATAAATGACTAGGGGTCCAGATTCACATTAGACCTGCCACCATAATGAAAAAAAAAGTAATAAAAATACCATGTGAGGTTATTTTGAATTTGAGTTATTTGTAATTGTGTGCGTGCGTGCGTGCATGTGTGTGCTCGTGCATGGACAGAATGCAGGACATTGAATTGAAGGAAATGGTGAAAATGGAAACTTGTTCAAGGTAGAAATATTCCCCAGGGGTGTCAAAGGATGTGGAACTGAGAAGATGAAGAGAGCTCACCAGGACAAATCTTGTGTGTACATGTGAGTGTGTGTATGGGTTTGGCGGGGGGGGGGGGGGGAGACAGAGAGTCAAATGTGACACAATCAGTTGTGCATGTCCTTGACTGCCAATCAGTGGGAGTAAGCAACCCCCACCCCCCATACAGAAACATGAACAATTACACATTAGGGCACCAGAATATGAACAAAACCTAAATTAACAATAGAATGTAATGTAAGCTAACACTATACAGTGGCTCTAAAGGAAGTACTATCTATTAACTCCAGCACAAAAGCATCTTTTCCTATTGGTCATTGTGTGTTTTGTTGATTCAGTCCTTTACACTGTAAGTTGTGTCTAATGTCTTCTCCACCTTTACACAAACACATACAGAGGGGGATATTCTTACAGAGATATTTGTAAACATTGGGAGGATTTCTCATAAATGAAGAAAGAGGCTGGCTGCCAGCCCATTTAGATAACCTTATAGTCAGGTAATGAATCGCCATTTTCTGTCCCTCTCTAGCTCCCTCTCCATCCATCTTTGGCTGTTTGTGATTCGGCTCTGAAATAATATTTACCGTCATCAGTTTAATGTGGAACGAGAGTCACGCAGACAAGAAGAGCCAGACACAATTGAGATAAACAGGCAGAGAGAAGCCATGTCTACATGTAGGTACAGAACAAGAAGAGAAATTATCAAAGCATGGCATGTGTATATATGTGTTTTGGCTTATATATCTAGGGTCTGAGACTAAATTCCTATGTCATAGAGTGGTAATTCTAAAGAAAGACAAAAAAGACTTATTGCATTTAACAAAAGAAGAAGAAGGGAAGAAAAACTGCTTTTTAAAACAAACAACATCTGACTACAATTGTCCTCTTGGAGAGTACAATATTTATCCAAGAGTTTTCAAACTATTTTATTAAATCTACCCGCCTCAGTTTCATACTAAGTATACACTCTGCATTTTGTAAAGTGGACATGGCTTCAAAATCATGAAGTTTAGATTCAGTGGTGATGGCACCTATTTTATTTTCATTTAATGTGATCAGACTATTCACTATAGTAATGTAAGTACTGTTTTCTTTTTAAATCCTGAAACTGCAGCTGTTACTGAGTCTGCCCAATTTGCTGGTGGATCCCAGTATGAGCCTCCTGCAGATCACTGAGAGCGGCTGTCCAATCACACAGCTCCCTCTTGTACTAGCAACAAAACTGACAGAAAAAGAGAAAAAAGCAATGCCGTAAGTATCTCTAACACAGCAGTGGTGCTTGTTCAAAAAAAACTTCTCAAACTACAGTTCTTTTGAGATCTCAGACACTTAATTGGCTTGAGTCTAGCTCACTGGATTGTAAAAGTTCAACCTCAGTCGTAGTTTGGGTGATGCACAGGTGGACAGACCAGGTTTTTTTTTAAAGAAAAACATCATATGTGGCTAAAAAAATGTATATTATACAAGCATTATTGGAAAACTAAGCCAGGAAGCCAAGCTCAAAGTGAATAGCTACAACATAAATTAAAAAAATAAAAATGAAAATCAAATACATGGTTGTATTTGATCTACAAAACAAATGTAAATGCTACTTTCTGGAGTAAATATGCAAAACCACTCACAGGTGTCAAATGTAAAGCGTTTTTACGCTTTTTACTCACAAAGCAGCAAAAAAATGTGTTGGAAATGTACAATGAAGCATTAGCACAGAATGAAAATACAATAAGATAACTGTCACTATGAGCTTTTCAGCCAGGTAAACTGCATGAACAGTTTTTTACGTGTCCTCTTTTCACACTTGAACTTTCCAGGGTTGAGGCACTTAAGTCATTTATAATCTGTGCAGGCAATCAATTAGGTTAGGTCATTTGCCGGTGAACTAGCAAGAAGGAAGGAAAGAAAAGATTAATCAGGTTTGAAATCAAATTTTATAGAAATGACTAATGAGTTAGTGTTTTATCAGTGGGCAAACACACACATAGACACAAACACACACGCACATCTGAGAAAAGTTACACTCTTGGCTCTCTGTCTCTGCTTTTGTCAACCACACACAGAGTTCAAACAGTAAATTGCCATTTTTTATAAGATCAAAGTCGAGTTACTCAACATAATTTAATGGTAATGAGAAACAGACATGTCCAGCTTCTCTAACCAGCTCTTTCACACAAAACCTGAGCACACATGTGTCCAACATTTCACCTAGTCAGCCATCAGAGAGAGCTTCTTCCACGTTAGGCCTGTTAAGCTGGATACTGGTATCAAAAAGCCAGACCAGGGAAGATCAAAGTCCAAACTCTGAGGCCTGTTATTCTCAATATCTGATAGTCATAGCTAAGCTGGCAGCGTAACATTAATATCCATTAAGTATTGTCATTTATGTCCCACTTTTTTCCTCTGGATATTTTCTAAATTGATGCAGTGGGCTGCATGCACCAAAACTGTGCTCCTTTGTTTTTATTGAAACAATTCAATACATATGTAGTTATACAGGAAACAGCTAAACATAATTCTGTACACTGTATTGTGGAAATCAATCTCTGCAACCTGCTCCAGCTCTGTGTGACATGCCTTAATCTGCCCCTGTTTCCTATTTAACGATCTCTGAACACAAGGAGGTAGTAAGGGCTTCACTTCCTCACATATGCATTTTGCACATACATGACTTCACAGCTTAATGGAGGTCGAGATGGAACAGAAAGTGGCAGCTTTAGAAATTCCACTTACTGACTTACAGTGAATTAATATTTCAGATAACAGCACATCTTAGCACGTGATGTTAAAAGCACAGTAAGTTCAGATATGTCACCAATAACATTACTCAAAGCATTTATTTGAAAAGTCTGCTAATGTGCTGTTTATGCAGTGTCGGTCTGTGCCTCACAAGCTAGGTGCACCTGGTTTAGTTTAAATCCTGCCTGCCTCCACGCTTTTCAAAACTGACCTCTGCTTGTTGACATTCCAGGTGGATTAAGGTTTGTGGTTATAGTTTAGAAATAAGTCCACGGACTCTGCACAAGGCCAGTGATCACAGGGCACGCGAATTAATTTTCTGGCTTAATTATATAAGGTGAGGGGGAGGACTCACGTTTGCCGGGTTTCGGAGTTGAACTCGGTGTCTATGTGCTCAACAGTGTAGTGGTTCCCATAGTCCGAGAGCTCCGGAGCCCGGTGCAGTCTCTGTCCGCGGTGCTGAAAGCGCTCAGCGTTGGCCGCTCCACGTCCCCTCCACTTGGGAAACTGGTCATCGTACTGGTCGTAGACCGCATCTATGTGTATACCCGGCCGCGAGAGAAACGGTGAGCCGGTGTCCCCGGTGCGCTGGGGGAACTTTGGCGGTGTAAAGTGTGTGGAACCCCCGGTTTCCTGGTACTCTGGAGACGGGTGAAGACACTCCGGAGAGGCGAGGTAAGGTGGGTCGGTGTCCCCAAGCAGCGGAGAGGCGGAGGAGAACAGGTCTAGGGGCCGCGGAGAGGAGGGAGATCCTCGGGGAAGTCTGAGAGAGAGAGGCGAGGAGGGAGACTCGGAGAGGTGCCCCCTCTCGCCGCTGTCGCTTTCCTCGCCCTCGTCACACATTGGGAGAGTTCCCGTCCACCATATACTTTAAAATATTTAAGCTATGTGACAGACATTTAACAGTGTTTGTCAAAGTTGCCACCGCACAAGTTTCTTCTGAGCAGCGCCGTGGCGACGAGCCAAGCCTCCACCTTTGCCTCTGAGTGCGCGCGCTAATTAGAAGGCAGCGAGTGCGCGCGCAGGGAAAAGCCAACCCTTTACAAAATGGAAGGAAAAGAAGAAGAGGCAACACCATAAAGTAGCTTAACTTACACATAACACCGGCCAAGACAGACGATTACACCTCAGGGTTGCATTTGCTAATTAGCAAGTACAAATAAGCTGTAATTTTGCTTTTTAAATTTGTTTATTAAAATAAAAATAAAAAAATCTAATTTTAGGAGTAGACGGGCGAGAGAGAGAGAGAGGGGGAGAGAGAGAGCTTGTTTAGGATGTGAAGGGGTTAATGAGAATGCCCACCTGTTATTGACCAATTACTGGCACTGGCATAATCTCATCTTGTTATTGCTTTAGAGAACAAACAAGCGAGTCTTAGCTTACAAGTAATATCAGTGGGAGCTTTACTTTCATATAAAAAGCCGTTAGTTTCTCAAGGGTTTGGCAGATATAAGGGATATACAGTCTGTTACTGTGTGTCCATTTGTGCGTGCATGTTCGGTCTTCTAATTAGTGGCAGAGACACATTAGTCACGATGGAGACTTCCTGCAAACCCACACAGACACTAACCAGTTCTAACCCAGCACTTTGATCTTAGATCATTCTTGTATTCATGCAACAAACACATCCACACACAACAAGCCCTCTTTTCTGGTGTTGGGTGGACAATAGTTAACCTACAGTCTGTGAATTATCCTGCATAAAAGTGTTATTGAGTTTTGTTAAATTAAAGAATACAAATAACAGTAACTTACCAATGCCAGTTTAAATATATACTTATAAATAACAAAAAATATTTGCTTAATGATTTAATTCCTTAAGCGAGAGTTACAAGAAGATAAGCAGACACACGCTGGAGATTTATGTGTTTATCCTTTGATAACCAATAACTTTCGCATATGCTGCGGTTTAACTGGCTTCTTTTAGAGGTTGAAATCGATCAACCTAATGACAGTCATACAGGGAAAATTAAAAGTTACATACCCATAACTTCCTTTTCTACAAAATTAAGAAACTAAGTGACTCATAAATATTTTAATGTCAGATTTCACATCTTTTTCACATTAGAGTAAAGGGATTAAAATGAAAAAAGCCAGTGAAGCAGCCATGCGGGAGTAATTACACACATAGAAATTCAGATTTTAATGAAAGTGTAGAACTGCTACAGCACACATTTTTATTTTTTTTTACCAAGTAGTCTGTATGATCAACACAATGACCTTGAACGAAAGAACATTTTATGGATAATGCATTATCAGTGATAAAGCTCCTGTTTAATCTATACTTTTTGATTCAGCAGTTAAATAAAAGCTTAATTAGACAGGGATGACACTGAAATATGTGTGCATATCATTTTAAGATAAATTAAGCTACAATTGTAAACAGCTTTTTCCATTTGCTTTGACATTTACCAAAACACACATTGTAAACACACATTGTAAAAAGCAGTACTGTAATATAAAAATGTTCAAGAAAAAAATGAGCAAGCATAAAAATGTAAGTAACAAGTACAAAAGCTGATTATTCAAATAACCTGCTGCAGCTTTTCACAAACATAAATATGCAACACTCTTTTAATGTATCGTAAACAGTAGATTATCTTTTTGGTTTTAAAAAAGAGGCATGATGTAATGCCTCTGCATGGGTTTGAAATTGCCTGGCCTCAGCCCAATCACTGTGTCACTGCAGGTGTTTCTATTGTCTGTCAGAGGCAGAACTCTTGCTGTGAAATCACTGATTGGGAGTGTTTAGAAAAGCCACATAACTGTGTAAGAGCGATTTGGTGTTCCGTTTGATTCAGAGTGAAACTACGATTTCAAAGTAAAGGACACAACTCGCTAACAGTGAGTTTAACAGTATATTAAATGCTTATGTAAACTCCAGTGCGTAGATTTAAGATTATCTACTCACATGGTCAAGATAAACAGACAAAGACAAAGATGAAAGGCAGACAGACAGCAATACAGAAGTTTGATTGAATTACATCTTGCAACAGAACAAAGGCCAAGTATGATCATATTAAACACCAATCCAGTTCCTCCCAGCAGCCCAAACACTCTCCTTTCATTTTGCACAGTTGCAAAATTACAACTCCTTCCTTCATAAAATCTGACAGAAAAATGTTTCCCATTACATTGTGCAAGCGACCAAACTGGAAATAAACCTATCCAAACACGCCTTAGCTAAGATGCAATGTTACAACAGCCCAATTTTAACAAGCTCCACTTTTAACAAATACTACTTCTAGCAGCCAAGTCAGTCCAGTTTGTTGGACAAGCTGTCAGGAGGTCTCCATTCTCTTGTAACAGGGGATGGCAGATGTGCCAGTTTGATGATGCCAGGCATCTCTTTCTGTGTTTGAGTTATAGAATAAATGTTCTCAGTCTGAGCTCCACATCTGACAGGTGTTCACCTCTACAAACCCGTGGCATCTGGAGAGAAAGTCCACTGGAAAGAGTTGATAGTTTCCGAAACCTTGAGCTGCTTCTAGCATTGGCTGAAGAAGGTAAATTGCAACCCTGCTGCCCCATCAGGTCATTATTTACTCCCTCTTCGGATAATTAGAAGGTAGCAGACCACATTCATTTCTGCCACTCAGAATGTCTGAATACATTTTTAAGGATCTCCGTTTTCTGTCTGTACATTTTAAAATCATAAGCTCTCATTTATTGGCATGTTTTACTTTGGGTATACTTACAAATAGCAAAACCATAGATTATATAAATATAAATTAGAAGAGCACACAAACTAAAATATAGAAAGGTAATCCATACTGTTTAGACATGCACATTCACAAGATTTGATCCCGAGTCAGCAAAAAAATGTCACATGTCCACATTTAACATATATGTTCATACACAATGGTAGAACATCACATACATATATTCAGGTGAACAATATACATTCACCCATCCATCATCTTTTATGCATTTTAATGCATAGAGGCATTTTTGGCACCTCGGAAAAAGGTTTTGGCCAGAGCAAGAGGTCAGTTATCAGTACTGTATTAAAATATTCATAAATAAAAAAATCACGACAATCAATAAAATACACAGATTTATGTCAAATTCATGTCTTTATCTTTGTAGACATCTCTATACTGCATCTTTGAGTAAAGAAATACTTGCATTTACTGAACGAGCTAGCTATTAAGAACGTTTGACAGCAAAGAGCAGCAATTTTTCTGCCGACATCTCTGCTAGAGAGCATGATTTACATCCTACAGTTGCAAATGTTTCTAAGCCTGTAAAGGAACTTTAAGGTTAGAGATTTCTCAATTAATTTTCCAAGTTGGCACTGGATATCTCAATATTTATGCAAAAGAATGCTGTTTCCCCAACATTTGCAGTGCTTTTTGATGCCTGAGCATAACCAGCTAAATGCTAATCTGCCAGAAGATGATACAAATTAAATATATCATCAATTTGTTTTGCAGAGACAGTTTGTCTGAACATTTTGCATTGGAAGGCAGTTTGAAGATATATTCAATATAAACTTGTCATGTCGATTACAAACATAACCTATACATGTTTGCTAATGCAAATTAGCTGCATGTAAATGTATTTGTTATAAGACAGTCAAAATCAAAATCACACAGAAGAGTAAACGATGACAAACATCAATCATTCAGTGGGTTCCAGTGTCTTTTCCCATTCCTGTGTACTGAACAGTCACCTCTTTTTTCACACCCTGTCATCTGCTCATTCCCTCACTGTCAAACACGCTTGCTCTCAGCTGTTTGTTGTTGTTGTTTTGTCTTAGTTAACTTTTTTGTCCACTCTGAGGGTATAAGACTTGGTCACATTTGGCTAGAATCTAGACTTCTCAGATTTGCTGAAGGTGCTTTGGGTTGAGTGGAGTGAAAAGTGATTAAAACATGAAAGACACAATAAATTACTTTAAGATAATGTAAGAAACATAAAGTTCAAAGTCATTTTTGGAGGTCCTTTATTTTTGGTTTTAACATTCTGTTCTATGTGGTAGGAAATTGGATCTATGGGTTAAAGAGGGAAGAAATTGCCAATAAAAGTCATCAGCCCTAATCAGACCTCACTGTTCGAGCCGTCTATGTGATTGATTGGGGCTAAAAGTGGTACAATCGTGCTGCCTGTCACAGGTAAACAAGGCCAGACTGCCAGAGGCTTCCTGTCTTTGTGAATTCACTGGGCAAAATTGACACTGTTAATGTGTCAGAGGAGGAAGTGCACAAAAGCCAACTGCTTACACCCTCCATTGACCTCGTGATAGTTTTATTGGTCACTGAGTCAATCACGCACCATTCCATCAATGGAAGCAGCACTCTAGCAAGGACACAGCTTTTTCTTTATCTTACTTGAATATTTGCTTCTCTTGCTCTCCTCCAACCAGCGAGATCTTTCACAGTTGAGTTTGCTAATAGCTGGCAGATACTGGAGTCAATGCATACTCTATGCATATTTTATTGATACAGAGCAGCTGGATAGGCACTGAAATGTTTAAAACTTTTATAAAGTCTGCTTGATGAAGTTTGATTAATGACTTGTGACAGAGCATTTAATGAGATATTCTTCCAACTAGCCTTTATTAAAGATATCAGATGCTGTGTAGTTGAATGCAGCTGTCTAAACCACACGCATGGACACAAACAAGCAAAACAATGCAAATTAATTCAAATAAATGCTCTAAGAATAATTTCTTCTCCTAGTCTGTTTCTTCTGTTATTGCACACTGTGAATATACGCTTATTGTTAACCAAGACATTCTGAATTTTCAGTTTTATATACTGTGTGTACTCATGGCTATTTATCATTTCAAGGCAATCATATTCATGGCTCCCAACAAGCCAAACTCCCTGCATAGAGTGTAATGCCAGAATGCAGGCTATATGGAACTAGCTGACATATACATTTATTTACAACTTTGTGGTTGTTACTTTGTGTGAAATGTATTCAATGCTTCAGTGCATTTAATACATTTCCATCTTGATCCCCATCTCTAAGTCATTATGGAATAGTGGGAGCAAGTATTTTGTGGTTCAACAATTTGTATGTGTGCGTGTGTTTTTGTGAGTATCTGGCCTTGGGAGGTTCAAATTTAGCAGATGGTGGAACTGAAAGGGAGCAGTAAAAACCTTAATTTAAGCTGCGACAAGGGAAATGGAGCCTTCTCATGGCCAAACTGGGTGCTGACATTGGGTCTCTGATGGTGTCAATAGATACTTGCTGCATTCTCCAAAGTCTGGCATTTCTCTTTTGAGTTCTCTTTCTCATTATCTAAGACAAAGGACCTAAAAAGTCAATGATTTGAACCGACACAATTGAAGTTGAATTTCCTTGCTCTTTACGGTAAATTGAGCCTCTGAAGGTGTCTTCTTGGTTCAAAAATCAATAATGAAGGTTATCTA
Source organism: Perissodus microlepis (assembly GCF_051167445.1). Taxonomy (NCBI): domain Eukaryota; kingdom Metazoa; phylum Chordata; class Actinopteri; order Cichliformes; family Cichlidae; genus Perissodus; species Perissodus microlepis. The sequence continues at coordinate 12,353,817 of NC_140462.1, forward strand.
CAAATATCATTTTAAAGTAAATGTGCCTTGACATTACCACGTGCTGACAAGTAGAAACGTTCTCATTTGATCTGACTGATTTTTGTACCTCTGAAGTTGTGAGTTGTAACGAACTCTAACTAGCAATCCATATAAAGTGGGGACTGCAGTGTCATTACCTCATACAGAGAAGATCCATGGAACTTGCCATTAATTATCCCCACCAGTGACCTGTGCTGGGACAATCAACACAGTCTCTGGCACTGGGTCTGCTCCCTCTGCTTAACAGCTGGAGAGCCGAATGCACCCACTGCGTCATCTTGAGTGAGAGGAGGCCCCCTACTAAGTAAACAAATCACCTGTGCTGAACTTAAATGAAAATGTTCTGAGGTCTACTTCGGTAAAAAACTAATTTCCAAATCTTTATTGGCTGCACAGCAAGAGTTAAGGCCAGTGTAAGGCTAAAAGCCCGTGAAGAACACTTGAATACAGTAGGTTCAGAAGAAAGCATAACTCTTCTTTAATTCTTAATGCTTGTGATAGTGCAAATACAGCTGAAATCATCCTTTTTTATTTTATAAATGAAAGTATAAATAAAACACTTAAAAAAAAAAAAAAAAGCTGATACTGCCATCAAAAACCGAAAACACACCCTCCATAAATCCATAAACTGATAACAGGATATAAAAAGTGAGACTGAAAGATGCCGCTTTTCATAAACAAGAATAGCAAATGAGGTAGTATTCAACAGTTTTCTGATGTGAGGCCATTTTCCATTTATCTATATCCATACATATATAAAGAAATGTACAGTTATACCAAGGTGAAATGGCTACAAGACTTGCCTATTTCCCCTGAAACGAAAAAAGGAGTAAATGACTTGGGTCATTAAAATCTCACAGGAGACCAGTATGTACGCCTACAAACACACAAACATATATAATCTAAGCACTAGAAGGGTGAGTTATTGACCCAAAAGGAATAGATTTGGGTGCAGAATTACTTAAACTTCCCACATCAACATTCTCTGTTTCCCCACAACATATCCCACCTACAGCAGCATGCCGGTTCTCTTGCTCTCTCCCTGAACTGTAAATGACTTCACAGTACATCCACCTCTAACCCCCTTGTGAACCCACACAAGCCTCACCAGTGCCTTGTTACACATCAGGTTTCTTTCCCAAACCCCTTCATCTCAGTCTCATCCAGCTTTGACAACCATGGGAAATCCATGCTGTAAATTGAAAAAGGTCTTGAGGGAATGATGGGCCTGGTTAGATTTCCCCCTTTTACACTCAAAACAAAGAAGTTAAAGTGACACAAAACTGTGACAGGACTGAGGACTTTTTCATGATAATTTATACTGGAAAAAAAGGTACACGCTAAATGCATTTATTAGATTAGAGAAAACACACACACAAAGAAAAAATATGAGTCCCACCCAACTGATTGACATTACCAATTCATTTCTTTTGCATTTAACATACTAATGAGAATAGGCACAGATGCTGTCAGCTACTGAGCTACTATCTGACATTTTATGCAGCTGCACACATGGTTCAGAAAAAAGAATATTTAAAGCTCAGCAGACTGACGCTTTTTTTTCTTTTACATTTGTTTTAGACAACAATGTGGTTCTGAGGTACAGATGAGAAGCATAAACTACATCAGGCTGTGGTTACATAAACATACTTTTTATCCATACCTCCATAGAGGGGATGGAAGGAATTTCTAATATATTTAAACAAAATGATGACAGAATTATCCTCAAACTGAAACACATGCATAATTTCTAAGTGTAGGTTTCCAGAGGCATGTGGATTTTTGCTTTTCATTAAACTTTGCCATGTGGGGCATAGCTAGGTAACGATGGTCATTCCAGCTTGCATGGAGAGCTACAAACACACTGCAAATACAGTATACCTTTCAGGAAGCAGCTAATGTAATAGTTTCCACCTGCCCAAATATGAGTGGGATAATATCTCTAGATAACTGCGAGCTTATGAAAATCTATCATTCAGCAAAATTTCATAAAAAATGCTGTAAAAATAAAATGTTGATGTTATAATAGTCTCTTCATTTCAACAGTCGGGGGGGAAAAATCCTGCAACTGAGTATGAATGGGTGTTATGGTGGTTCAGTAGTTAGCACTGTCACCTCACAGGAAGAAGGATGTGTGTGTCTCTTGGTGGGTGTTCTGCCACTGACCAAAGACATGCCTGCTGGGTTGCTTGGAGATTCCAAATTGACAGTTTGTGTGGATGTGTGTGTGGAGTGATGTCCTGACTAGGGCGTAGCATGCTTGCACCAGAAGACAGCTGCACAGTCACCAAGGTCCATAGATCGAACTAACTGCTGCTTCACAAAATACCATGGTCCAGGGGTGGTCAGGCTTTATTTTTCTGTTTAGTTGATTTTGCTCACTTGCTGTTTTATGGAGGGGATGCCCAGGGCTCATGTGGTTCTGGTTGGAGTATTCTGCTTCCCTCACTTCCCCACTTTGTGGCGTTCGGGCCTATAATAGGATAAGGCGAAAACCTTTTATTTGCCATTTGCACACTGTGATGGACCGAGTTGAAAAACAGGAGTCGTCCCAGGAATTATTAGAAAAATATAGTTTCCATTTATTTAACCCCCAAAATTATATTTACAAGAGTAATGAATGTTGAGCTCATAAAAGAGGTCAAAGAAACAAAACTGAACTCAGGCAAAGACTGCAAACTTAACCAACCAAATGACTGCTACTAACAAACACAACTGACCTAAACATGAAATGACATACAAGGGTATATATAATGGCAGATCAGACCATTGTGACACATGAGGGGTAACAAACAAACACAATCATAAATCACAACGATGCAGTACAATCTAGTTTGTTAATAAACTAAACACCAAAGAAGAAAATCAAAACCCCATTAAACCCTAAACTCAAATGTTTAATTAAATACAAATACTTTGTTTTTAAAGTAAAGAAAACACACATTCCCCCTTCAGCAGGAAGTGGTGGTGTGGTCCAATTATCTTCCTTTGCATTTAATGGTTTCAAACCCTGGCTACCATCTTTTGTCCAGCAACTCCCAGGGTTGATAGCAGGTCAGAAATAAAAGACAAAGGTTAGTCAAAAATCAAAGAAATGAAGTAGTATGAATACATAAGTAAACTAAATGTGCACGCTTACAAATAGAACAAATGCATCCAATCCAAACCAATCAATAAAGTTATTGGCAACTAAAATGTATTACTATGTTCAAATGAAGAATGAAAATACAAAAGTTACCGACTTTAGAGTGTGGCCACGGGTTTGGCCATCACACACACATATACTAGGTCTGGGTACATAGGAAGTGTTGTGCAGAACTGAAAGTCAGGGTCAGATAAATACAAATAAAGACTGTTGTCTTCTGAGACTCCTTGTCAATAAAAGCTGTGAGTCTACTTCTTTATAGCCCTGCAGGGATTGTTGCCTCACCTGGCTATGACACAATAACAGATTTTTTTTGTCTTTAATCAGTAAAAAAGTAACAGACAAACAAATGCTATGTTTTGCTTGCAAAAAATGTCGCATTTTTCATCATTCTACGATCTACGCATGGACCATCTGGAATTTAAAGCCCTTTAATTACAAATAAAGCAAGTCTCCTTTTACCACAACTGATAGGGATATCAATCAAAACACAGACAATTCAATCTAAATTAATAAAATGTTAAGAGTGGATGAAATATTAAAGCCATATCATTTTAATTCTCTCACATACACACTGTCACACAAATTTATGTACATTAATATGGTGACAAAAGTCTGCAGAGTCAATATTCTCTGCAGAAGACCCGTTATTATGTCAAGCTTGAGTAATTATTTCATATACACATGAGCCACTGCTCCACTGCCTACCTGGCAGAAAGAAACCACTTTGTGGTGATGACTGAAATTCAAATGAGATGTCATGTTTTTCTCAGGCATTTAAGTTAGATGAAAAGCCATCAGCTAATGGCAATATCAGCAGCCCAAGGCATTTAATGAAAGAGAGTGAAGGCTAATACTTTTTAACTAAGTAGTACATATTGTCACAGTCTGGCTTGAGGGCAAATTAATGGGAGAGTCACCACTTAACCGAATGTTACCAATTTATCAATCAAATGAGGTGAAAAACTTTAATACTCCATGAGATGTGTTAATCAGTGTTATCAAAAGTTGGATAGCTAGATGAATGTTGAGGACTGATAACTTGTACTTGCATATAATTGTTTGAACCAAGGATCTCGGAATCAGCAGAAATGGCTCCAAGAGACCTTTGCAACTTGTGTAACTCTACAGTTCTTCTGAGTTATTCACCGAGGTCCTAGAACTTTCCCATTGTTCTGAGTATCAGTTAATCCCGTCAAAGTGCTGTCAAATAAATCCGTATTATGCTGGCAAAGAACTTCAGTCATTTCACTATGAAAAAAGAAGAGCTCAATGAAATCATCAAAAGACTCAAAATTCCATGACATTCGTAATGAATGTATACAAACTTCTGACCACAACTATATCTTTAAATTGCACACCAAGAACAACTGAATACATTTGAATCTGTCAAAAGCAACCTTTGAATTTTATTTAAAAAGCAAAGAGATGTGTGAATCTCCTTTTTATTGTATTTAGTTCAAACATTTCTGCACTTTAAACAAATGTTATGATTTGATGTCCTGATGTGGATCTATCTAATTACTTGCCAAAACAATAAGGATTTAATACTTCAGCAGAGTCTCTAAGGCCATCCCTACTGGATCCTTCAGAGGTTTGAGTTTTTGAGGAGATGTGTCTGTAATGTAAACATGACTAAAATATATCTTTAAGTACAGACACAGGACAATTGCACACCCTTGTCCAAAAATGTGCAACTGAAGTAACATGCTTCTGTTTTTGAAGGATAGAAAATGCTGATACACTAAGTTTTGACAAAAAGGGCTTTTGTTCTTTTCAGACGCTGATTTCCATCAGCAGATGCAGGCAGGATTTCATCGCGCATTGTAGTTAAATATTTAACTGTATCTCTGCCATCACACGTTCCTTTTTGTAAAGTGTTGATCGTTTGAAGATGCACACATTTTATTGGACAGTTTTTAAGTTTCTTCACAAATGAAGACCACGCATAGTTAGATAGGTGATAAAGGGCTATAGTTGGACAAAAGAGTTGAAAAAAAATTATATAATGACCCGAGACGAAAAACAAAGAATGTTTTGAACACAGTTGTAGACAGATGTTTGATAGAAAAGTTGAAATATATCTGGATAGAAGCACTAGCTGGAATAATGGCAGCAAAATTATATTAAAATAAATAAATAAAAAGCTCATTAAGGGTACATATGAAAGAGTGGAAATCCACTCTGTTTACCTGACAACGTATATGCCAGCTTGTAATGTGTGTACTCATTTTACATTATGAGCACAGTGTAAAAATCCATAATGAAGACTCCTTTGTCTGAGGCAGTAAAAGCACGAATATCCACACACACTGTGCACAGTGCGTTTTACCAAAGTAAACATCTCCCCATAAAACAGCAGCATTGTTCATCTTGCCAACTTGCTGCCTTGTTTCTGCTTGTTAAACATGACTGTGAGTGCGTGTTTGCACTGCAGGTTTATCAGTGGAGCAAAAGACAGCAGCAGCCGTCAGAAGGCAACTCTTGCAAAACTTTTAAAAGAAGACTTGCTTAAACTTAGGTGAGATTTTCTGAGTTGGGCTCTGTCAGGATTAATTTGAAGCAACAATCACTATAATTGCTGCCTTATTACAGTGCTGAGAAAATGTATCTGATTTCTTAGTTTTCTGCATATTTTTGACACCTACATGTTTAATATAATCACACTGAGTTTAATATTGGACACAGACGCCCCGAGTAAATACAAAGTGCAGTTTTAAAACAATGATTTCATTTATTAAGGGAAAAAAACTTTCCAAACCTACCTGACCCTGTGTGAAAAATACTATTGACCATATTTGACCACCGGTCACATCCAGGCCTGATTATTGCCAAGTATGTTGTGTCAACAAATAACTTGAACAGAACTTGTCAGAGAAAGTAAAACAAGCTAAAGAATTTCAAAAAGCAAGGCATCATGCTACAATCGAAAAAAAAAAAACAATGTCAGTGAAATCTATAAGTGTGGAAAGGCTAACAAAGTCATTTCTAACGCTTTGAGACTTTGAGTCTAACCAAAATTACTCCAAGAGTGCAGCAACAACTCATCCTGGAGGTCACAAAAGAACCCAGAACAGCAGGCCTCACTTGGCTCAGTTAAGGTCAAAGTCCATGGTTGTATGGTATATGGTAACATGTATGGTAAATGGTTAATGGCCGGTATTTGTATAGCGCTTTTCTAGTCCCTAAGGACCCCAAAGCGCTTTACACAACCTGTCATCCACACATTCACACACTGGTGATGGCAAGCTACATTATAGCCATAGCCACCCTGGGGCGCACTGACAGAGGCGAGGCTTCCGGACACTGGCGCCACCGGGCCCTCTGACCACCAGTAGGCAACGGGTGAAGTGTCTTGCCCAAGGACACAACGACCGAGACTGTCCAAGCCGGGGCTCGAACCGGCAACCTTCCGATTACAAGGCGAACTCCCAACACTTGAGCCCCGATCGCCCCGATGTATGTGTGACAAATATGCAAAAGCATAGGAAGGAAATACTTTTTCACAGCACTCTATGTGCCTCTCAAGTGGAAAGTTATGTTCACCTCTCATTTGAAAGACAGACTTTCTTGAGTTATGGAAACATGCCCCATGGTATTGTAGCCATTGGAGCAGCACAGTAATTAAACTTTACCTTCATTCTCATTTTAGTATGGCAGCCTGAAATAAGTTCATTTCTTTTTGTGAAATTAAAAAACAGATTCTACTTTGTTACTTGAGCTGTTGCATTAAAAACACAGACTGCATGGATAAAAATGTATGTAGTTTATCACATGAAGCCATAGAGAAAGGTCTTTAAACCTGTATTTCTTTTAATGATAGCTAGAAGTAAGCAACTCTTCTGGTTACAAATGAAAGACTGACTGTCATTGTCGGGTGACAATTTAAGGTGATTACAATATGGCATTCCAGGTCATGTTGTAATACAGAAGAAATGTAATGAACAGTGTAACAAATGACTTTCTACAGGGAGAAATTAAGTAAAAATAAATAATTAATACACATGATGACTAATGTGTAATACAATGCTTTTTTTTTGAGTGATCATATGGCTTATTTGATGTGACTAGCTGATGCACATTCATTTTGTTTTCATTCATTTAATTACTTTTTAGAGTGACATTAATCACTGGAATTGCCAAAGTTGCCTGAGTTAATAGTTTTTATTTTGTCTTCCTGGAGTCAACGGGGTTAAACACGTTGATGTTGATCAATGATCTTCACCTGATCATAGAGTTAAAAAAAAGAGTGCTGTGTGTGTGTACACAAGCAAACAGGAAAAATCACAGGATGTGCCTGTAATTGGGCTCAGGTGCTCATAAGTAGAATGGGGAAGCACCTTTCTCACATACTTTCAGGCAAAGGAACAACAAACATACAAACCTTCAGTGCTTTTCAACCCTTTTATCTTTACCTCACCTTCCCTCTTCCTCCAGGTTCTATTGTGGTTCCCCTTAAGCCTCCTGTGTCTATCACACTCACAAAGCATCCATGCTGTTCTTTCTCCTTCTCCTTCTCATTGTCCTCAATGAGCCCTTGAACCGAGACACCACTGGACAAAGGCAGGGTGTTTTGTAAAATATGGATGAGATCATGCTGTGAAGGTTGAGTCTATCTGAGCTCCAATATAACACAGGGGAGGCTAAAAGGAAAAGAAAGACAGAGAATATAACAACCTAAGAATGTAAGACTTACTCCTTAAGCCAGGTGATACTTGCTATAATCTACAGAAGCCTTTTGGCTGAATCAGAATTAGGTAGTGGAGGCTCAACCGCAAAAAGGATGCACGGATAGGAAAAAGCAAGATTTACAAGCTTTCTAAATGTTTGTATGATTAGTGTTGAAAGAGAAAAGAAGGAAAAGCATATTTTTTACATGACAAAAATGTGAATCTCCCCTTACACGTTGTCATAATATGAATAGGTTTATTTATATAGCACATTTGAAAATGCATATAGCAATTAACCATTTATTGTTAACGGACAGCCCACTTGCATTTCCAGGCCAAAAGAAAGAAAGGTGTCAACTATCAACTTTTCACAGCTCTCTATCTCAAATCCAGTACGCAGCGAGCTTAGAGCCAAATTTACGCTGTTTTGGCATTAAAAGATCCTTTGCCCATTTACTAAAGAGGCACAGTGTAAATGTCACAACTAAAAGGCTGGACTCAGTTGGACATATGCAAGATGGTTGAGGTTGACCTTCTTACATATGTCTCTGGAAAAGTTTCCTTTTCAGAGCATAAAATTAGATTTTGAGTTCGATCAGTGACAGTTGCTAGGTAAAAGTAGGCATTCTTTAAACTGTTAATGAGTGTTTGGTGGCTGGTATTTGGTGAAATCGGTTGCAAGAGTTTACAGTAACAAATCTCTTTGCCATTGCTTTGGTTGAGTGCACATTGCCACTGTCGACCATAGTTTTAATGGAAGTTGTCTTTTTGCAATCATGCACTAATTGTCAACTTAAGGTTAGCGACACAAATTGGAACTGGAGAAAGTTTACTTGCAAGGTAAAAGCTGTGCCTTACTACTACAGCAAACACATTTCGAAAGGTGCACCTTTTACTTTGAAGGTAACAGTTTTCCATTTCAGCTTAATAATGGCGAATAATTGGTGAGTGTTTGCAGTCAAGTTAGTGTGCTCCACACAAAATATGTGAGACTTTGGGAATTTGCAAGGAGGTTTTTGCTGCAGCATTGTGTGTTTAATCTACAGCAATTTCACCTAGTGATAGCAAGGAACCTTGTGTCAATTGGTTATCGAGAATGTACGTTTTGCCCAGGAACAGGTTTTTATTAGGGGTTTAGGCCTGCATGAACGGGTCTTTAGCAGTTAATTTCAAAGTGACTGCTAGCAACCACTTGCAAATCTCATCAGCCATTTTTTTTTAATTCACTGGTGGCTCACAGTTACCAATAGCCTGCACAAATCAAACAACGCTAAAAATCTGACAACCAGACTTGACAATGGCCTAAAGTTTAAAGTATGCAATCTATAGAAAACAGAACTTCATTTAATGCAGAAAAAAACTCTGGTGTGTCTGTCTGAATGTTTATAGCCGGGGACTTTTGATAAATGGTCTTTTAACTGCCATAAATGTAAATTATGTCAGTTTGTTTAATTTATTTTCTTTATTTATTGTTGTTCCTTTTGGGGTAGGAACTAAGGTTCATTCTGTGTTGCGCACAGGCCTTTTTTTTAAGTGACGTAAAGGGAAGTAAAAAGCATGTGCAAAGAAGCTAAGTTAATAAGTTAACTAAGGCAGAAGAAGGAATAAATAAGCAGTTTTAAGTAAAAGAAAGCTGCAAAGAAGAAGAAATTGGGAATTATTTTCGTTAAGTTTTTGTTCCTGAAGCGGACTCATTCCCTCACGGTTACGTGCAGCCAGCGAGGTACGTTAACTGTGTTTGTTTATCGCGTATTTTGTTAACTTGGGTTTAAATGTTTATTTGTAATATTTATGTTTGGTCATTCTGTACTTTTTTGTAATAACAGTTTGACGGTGGATTTTATGGTGTTTCGGAGGAGAAGTGTGACGGAAGAATAAATCCATCTGTGAATGAAGAACCGTGGTGTCGTGTATTAACTGGAGGGAGTGATAGTCAAACTCGGACCTGCCCAGACTCGCCCTATCAGCGCAATTTCGACAGCTCATCAAGACGGGACACAGATAAGCCACTGTTTAGGACACACGGGTTCATAAGGTTTTCATGAAGACGTCTATAAGTCAGACTCTAAAGTTTTTGGTCTGAAAAGTGACACAAGAGTTGGAAACTAAAAGGGACTGTGTATAGCCTGGCAGCCACGGTGTTTCACGTATATGAATGTGCATTTACGTAAGAGATGTAAATTCATGTTCAGCTGAATAATTATAATTGGCTCTGAAAGGGCAGAAGTAAACTTTGTACATTTTGACAGAAATTCAGTTTGTACTTATGGTTCAGTGTCTTTTAAGAACTCTGTTAAGTGTACTTACTCTGTAATATTCTACATGTATGGGCTAATTTGAATGAGAGTGACTTCATTTAGTTAAGATCATTCTTTCAGTATTCACAAATGTTGTTGCAGCTTGCTCTTGTATGCTGCCTGTGTATATCTATGTCTAAATAATCAAAATGTCACATACAAGTAAAGAAGCTCAGGGTGCAGCAGCTGCTCTGGAAGAAGAGACAGAGTTAGAGCAGACAGGTGAATCAAATATCGGGCAAAATATAGCACCACCTGAAGAGCCTCGTAGAAGTGAAAGAGCCCGGACATTAACAGAGAAAGGAAAGGAGTTTCAGAAAGAGCAAATCAAAGGGCTATTGCTTCGCTTTGACAGCAAATATGAACGATGGAAAGCTCTGATTAAGGTAGCTAAAAGATCTGTGTTAAAACAGGATCCTAGTGACATCCTACAAGAGCACATCACCAGTATTCAAAGGGAATTATCTGAGTTGAACATTGCTTATGATGATTACAGAAGAATCGATCAACCAGCCCATGACATGCGTCGCAAGATGGATAACTGCATCTCGATCACAAAGACTGTAGTGCAAAATGCTCAATCTGAAATGCAGGGAACAGCGGAGGAGTTGATTTGGCCAGATCATAGTTCTGTATTCTCATCCTCAGCCTCCAGTGTTTCACTTCCTGCCTCTAATGGTTCTAAAGCTTCTTCTATTCACTCAAGTGTATCTTCACTTAGAAGACAAGAAGCTGCTGCCGAGTATGCAGCTACACAGGCTGTACTGCAGATTATGGCTGAACAAGAGGGCCACCAAGAGAAACTGCAAAACCTTGAAGCTGAAGAGAGGTTGATCATTGCAGACCAAGAAGCAGCAGCATTAGCTCGTCGTCTTGAAGGAGAAAGGGAAGAAACTGAACGTAGGCTAGAAAGAGAGAAACAAGAGGCTGCTCTCTTAAAGAAACAGCAAGAAGAGAATGCTGCAAGAAGAAGGTCTGTAGAAAACCTAAAGAGAGAACTTGAGCGTTTGGAAAATTTGAAAAGGCTGAATGCAGCCAAAGCAAGGCTTCAAGTATATGATGAGAGTGAGCTCAGTCCAGCCCAAGGGAATGCTCCACAGAGCCTGGATCTACATAAGGTTATGCAGCCACTCAATCTGGTGAAGCCTGAGGACCAGCACTCACAACCACCAAAGGATGCAGTGCTAACACATGTGCTTCAAGATAGCACAGGAGAGCTTGTGAAGGTCTTAGCTGAGGCTATATCAGCAAATAGGCTACCCATTCCAGAGCCCACAGTTTTTAGTGGTGATCCACTCAAGTTTAACCATTGGAAGTCATCCTTCCAAACTCTTATTGAAAAGAAAAACATTCCAAGCTCAGAGAAAATATTCTTACTCCAGAAATATGTTGGAGGAGCAGCTAGAGAGGCGTTAGAAGGTTATTTTCTGATTGGTTCAGATACTGCATATGTTGCTGCATGGGAACTCCTCAATGAGCGATACGGCCAGCCTTTTATGATTGCCAAAGCCTGCCGAGACAAATTACATGCCTGGCCAAAGATAGCGTCAAGAGAGAGCGCTGACTTAAGGAAATTTGTGGACTTTTTACGCAGTTGTGAATGTGCCATGGCTCACAATGAGAGTCTGCGTATTCTTGATGATGGCATTGAAAACCAAAAACTGACAGCCAAGTTGCCTGATTGGTTAAGCAGCAGATGGAACCGAAAAGCCACACAGTATCAGCTGGAGCATGGAAGGTTCCCAGATTTCAAGTATTTTGTAACTTTCCTGACCTTGGAGGCTAGTATTGCTTGTAACCCTGTTACATCTTACTATGCTTTGCGGCAAGGGGAGCCGGAAAGGACAAGATCTAAACCTCAGAATGTAGTGACCTCTAAGAACCAAGCAGCAAGTGCAAGGATTTTTACAACTAACACCACTGAGAAGAACATAAGCACATGTATGTTTTGTAAGAAAACAGGGCATGTCTTGCACAAGTGCCGTAGACTAACTGCAAGGCCAGTTGCTGACCGAGTGAAGTTCATACAAGGTGAGAAACTGTGCTTTGGCTGTTTGAGTCCTGGCCATCAATCCAAGAATTGCAGCAACCGGATGGTCTGCGACACCTGCTCAAAGCGCCACCCCACATGCTTACATGAGGATCGCTCAAAGCAAAAGGAAAATGACGAGACAAGTTGCAGTAAGGAAAGAAAGCCACAATCGCCGCAAGACACCACTCAAGAAACCACATCCAATAGAGTTGTGCATGATGGTAACAGTGCTCAGACTTCAGCAATAGTTCCTGTTTATGCATCAATGCCAAGTGATTCAACCAAAGAAGTCCTTGTCTATGCTCTGTTAGATTCACAAAGTGACTCTTCATTCATTCTTGAAGAAGTGGCAGATGCTCTTGATGTTAATGCAGAGCCAGTCAAGTTGAAGCTGTCCACAATGTCTTCCAAGGAGACAATTGTACCATGCAAAAGACTCAAAGGTCTACAAATAAGAGGGTTATCTTCTTCTAAGAAGATCACAGTGCCAATGGTCTACACTCGTGAATTCATACCTGCCAATCGTACACACATTCCAACACCAGAGACTGCAAGGGCATGGCCTCATTTAGAGCATCTTGCGGAACACATTGCCCCGCCAAAGAAATGTGAAATCGGTCTTCTTATCGGGTATAACTGTCCACAAGCACTAATGCCTAGAGAAGTTGTATGTGGTGAGGACAACCAGCCCTTCGCACAGAAAACTGACGTAGGCTGGAGCATAGTGAGCTATGGTGATCCAGGCGAACACTACAGTGATGCAATAGGAGTAAGTCACCGCATCATTGTAAAGCAAGTGACTCCTGAACCCAAAGTAACAAGTAAGTTGAAGAGCGAAGTTCATTATGTTTGCAAAACAAGAATTAAGGAGATGACTGCTCCAGAAGACATACTTAAGGTGCTGGAATCTGACTTCAGTGAAAGGCTTGGAGAAGAGGCAAATCTCTCGCAAGAAGATCTCCGGTTTTTGACTAAAATGAAAGAAGAAATTAAGCACAAAGAAGACGGACATCTTGAAATGCCTCTGCCTTTTAAACAGAGCAGGCCAGAGCTACCAAATAACAAGCCATGTGCTGTTCAACGCCTCATGTGCTTGGAAAAGAAGCTCAAGAGAGACCAGAAATATCAGACAGATTACATGAACTTCATGAAAGACATTATCAGTCGTGGTGAAGCAGAAAAGGTCCCAGAAGAAGAGCTTGATAAACAATCAGCTTGGTATATTCCCCACCATGGCGTATACCACCCTCAAAAGCCAGAGAAACTGCGAGTGGTCTTTGATTGCTCGGCAAGATTTCAAGACATGTCATTGAATGACTATCTTTTTACAGGACCAGAGCTCACAAACACCTTGGTGGGAGTTCTTTGTAGATTTCGAAAGAGCCCAGTCGCTATTATGTGTGATGTGGAACGAATGTTTCATCAATTCCATGTAAAGCCTGAAGACCAAGACTACTTGAGGTTCTTATGGTGGGAGAATGGTGATCTTGAGTCTCCGCCATCAGTTTTTCGGATGAAAGTCCATTTGTTTGGAGCAGCTTCCTCACCAGGCTGTGCCAATTTTGGACTTAAACATCTAGCCACAGAAGGTCAGGATCGATTTAACCAAAGCACTGTCAAGTTCATCCGAAGAAATTTTTATGTTGATGATGGACTGGTGAGTGTAAGGTCTGATGCTGAGGCAATCGAGCTGATCAAGGAAGCAAGAGAGCTTTGCAGCGTAGGCAAGCTTAGACTACACAAGTTCATTTCCAACAGCAAGAAGGTATTGGAGTCAATACCAAAGGAAGAGTGTGCAGACAGTGTCAAAGAACTGGACATAGATTTAGGGGAGCCACTCCTAGAAAGAGCACTGGGCGTGCAATGGTGCGTATCCTCTGATGACTTTCAGTTCAGAGTAACCGTCAAGAAACACCCAATGACGAGAACGGGAGTGCTATCCACAGTAGCTTCCATCTACGATCCTCTGGGAAGAAAAAAGAAAGAGAAGGAAACGAAACAAGAGAAGAAAAAAAGGAAGGAGAAAATAGTACTACTTGTTGAAGCAGAATAAGCATGTGTTAAACTGTTGTAAATGCTTATAACTTGTAGATTCAAATCTGCGAGGAAATCTCAAGTTGAGATTTGGTGGGAGTTTAACTGCCATAAATGTAAATTATGTCAGTTTGTTTAATTTATTTTCTTTATTTATTGTTGTTCCTTTTGGGGTAGGAACTAAGGTTCATTCTGTGTTGCGCACAGGCCTTTTTTTAAGTGACGTAAAGGGAAGTAAAAAGCATGTGCAAAGAAGCTAAGTTAATAAGTTAACTAAGGCAGAAGAAGGAATAAATAAGCAGTTTTAAGTAAAAGAAAGCTGCAAAGAAGAAGAAATTGGGAATTATTTTCGTTAAGTTTTTGTTCCTGAAGCGGACTCATTCCCTCACGGTTACGTGCAGCCAGCGAGGTACGTTAACTGTGTTTGTTTATCGCGTGTTTTGTTAACTTGGGTTTAAATGTTTATTTGTAATATTTATGTTTGGTCATTCTGTACTTTTTTGTAATAACAGTTTGACGGTGGATTTTATGGTGTTTCGGAGGAGAAGTGTGACGGAAGAATAAATCCATCTGTGAATGAAGAACCGTGGTGTCGTGTATTAACTGGAGGGAGTGATAGGTCTACTGTTTAACAGTAGACCATTTAACAGCAGTTTTACTTGAATTCTTCACCCAAGTAAAGCACAAATATGACAGCGCCCAGGACACAAGCCATGACATCCTGGCTGACAAACATTTGAGTCATTCAACCATCTTCAGCCTTGAGATTTTTCACAGTTTTCTCATTATTCTCTTCCCTCAGTCTTATTTTCACTTTCAGGAACTTGAGAAGAGCAAATTACTAATGGGAGAAGATTACTTCACTATGAATTACAATAATCATCTTCTCATTTCGGTCTCCTCTTTCTCAGTTGCCCAAACACATTGATCCCTCAACCACAATGCTTCTCCCCAAGGGAGATAAGGGGGATAATAAGATCGCCTCACACGTTGTTCGTGATTTAGTTTAACACATTTGTCAGAAATTCAATAAGAAGAAAAAAGGCTGATTGGGAGCAGCATCAAAAAACTAGACTAAGGCACAAGGAATTAAATCCAAATAGCTCTCAAGTGTATTACAAGATTCAGTATTCAGGTCTAGATTGAAGGCTGAAATGAAAGAGTGGATACTCCCGAAAGGTTATTTTGTTCCCACAATCAGACATAAGCGGAGATACAGGGATGCGGCAAAGAATTACATGGTTTATCTATCATAGTGCAGTTCACTCACTTGCCTGTGTCACATTTTCTCTTTCTCTGCCTGTCTTTGTTTTGCAAGTGTCACAGTGTCTCCTCAATTATAAATCCAACTGTCTCTTATCGCTGTCTTTCAGTGACACTCAAGTGAGGAATGTGTTTTGTGTGTAAGTGCTTGATGTTGCACTAAGCAGTTACCACCAAAGCGCATTATTTTGGCCACCACCAGCATGGCTTTGTCATTCAACCTTGAGCACACGTATCCACAGCTAGAGCTCAAAGCACAGCAGTTAAAAATGTGAAATTATTTTATGACACAAAGAAAATGAATGGCACCAAAACCAAGCCTCACTCTTAAAGTAGACATAATTCTCCTGGAGAAATGATAAATTGCACATTTTGACCTCAAGCAGGCCTTCAGCTCACCTTCATTTTTCACCGCTTTAGATAGTTAGCGAGAGTGACACCCTCTCAAAGAGATAGCGAAGGTGAAAGAAGCCGGTAAGGAGAGAGCAATGCATGATTTAGGGTTATGAAACATATATCCACTGCATGACAGCCACACACACACAGTGATCTTTTCAAATGTATTGATTTACAGAGTGGGCAGCTGCCAACCTGTAATGACTCCAGAGGCCGACACCGTAGGACATCAAACTTCTGACATTTTAAGAGAGAAAAGCTTAGTTCCCAGATAAAGAGTGTGTGGTCAAAAATACAAGTGCTCAGGCTTTCAGTCTTTTATTAAATCCTCTGCATTACTTAGCAGCATTTAAAAGGGAAACGATCTTCTTGCCTCCCAGAAATAACAAACCGGCCAACAGTATAGACAAATGGAAACCTCCAAGGTTTTTGAAAAAAATATGTACTTAGTAATCAGTAAGTCAAACAAGATTTTTTTACCTTGATATGAAGTGTTCATTTTGAGATCAATATTTAAATGCCAAAAGGTATTTTAATTACACATCCATTAAATATTGAAAGCAACTCCTTTCATTCTACACTGTTAAGAACTGTTGAAATGGTAATTTTGCTCAAAAAAGGATATTTGATTGTAAAATATAGTCACAAGCAAAATGAGTGGCCTTCTGCTTTATTTGCACACCTCCCAAAATAATGCATGTCATTATCTTTAAGCAATATTAGAATTGTCTGAGCTCAAAAGACCTGTTACATTTGCAGAAGTTGCTCTTTTTTGGAGCCAACAAACCTATCCCCTCACCCCCACCCTCAGAAAATGACTGTTGGGATAATAAAGTGAAGCAGCACCTCTTGCCCCTCTCTCTATTTGTCTCTCATTTTATAATAGCCTTAATAAATTATTTAAAATGTTACACAGGACGCAAAGTTTAATTAACTTGGTTTGCCACTGCCAAGCTGGGAAATTAAACTTTTTCATTGCTTCCTCTTTTGTCTCCTCATAGTAATGTTCAAACATTACATTTCCAAATGTTCTTGTTTAACATAGGGATGAGATACAGGATGAATACTACAGCTAATCCTCTGCCTCTTGTCACATAAGTGGTCACATAAATGAGATTAATAGAGTTTACAGTTACACCAAGGGCCAGGAGGCAAATAAAGAGCACAGAAGTTTGCAGAATGTACCTTATCTTTATGGTGTCAACGCAAGGTAGTGTAAGGACACAATATGTAAAAATTACAATTTTCTTATTGGATATTGTCATAGTTGGCATCTAGGATTTAAACAAAGTAACCCAGAATATAAAGAGTAGGTAATGTATAATGAACCACCTCTTCATTCTTCCTACTCGGTATCTATCCCAATTTATCTTTAATGGTAAATATCCATCACAGTAATATATCATCTAGCAACATTTCCTTGGTGCAAACACTGTTTAGGCTTTAAGAGTGTTTGCTCCAGGCTCCGCTGTAAACTGATATTTCTAAGAATCCAGTGTGTGCTGCTACAATAACAAAAAGTCCAGTGTAATGTTTTCTAATAAGACGGTACACTCCCTTCTTCGGTATGCACAGAGCTATAAATATGTAAATCGGTCCCATCTCCATCTCCACCAAGTGAAATGACAGAGGTGGATCTGTATGGCAGGAATGTTATGAAGTGAATAATTTCTCTAAATACTATGGAAAAGAGCTTTAATTCCTCAATGGGTTTTTTTGGTTGTTTGTTTTTAACCCTGAACCCTCAAACTTAATGTCTGATGCTTTATAATCTATGCTACCCCGGCTGTTAAGTGGCCCTTGGTGGACCCAGGTGCCTGTTGCTAAATAAAATCCTTCAGAGAGGTCAATCAATTTGTGAGAGACTGAATGACTTGCCACTCTGGCTCGTGACATGAGGTGATGTTTGGTTTTCCATTACACAAGGAAAGACTTTCCTTTTGTTGCATTTCTAGATTTACTCTCCTGGCAGATGAGTGCTTCCATCTCAAGCTAGTGATGTCATCTGTAGCCAGATCTAGTTTGGAGACATAATATTACCGGTCCTATCCATGCGAGATGTTCTATCCAAAAATAAAACCAAAATAGCTCATTCATAGTTAGCCAGAAAGATAACTAGCATATATTAGTTATTTTTATCTACAACACACAAGGAAAGATTAGAAGGTGGAGGGCAAGGACTCTCTCATCTGCCATCTGCATACAGATATGCACTTTCACAGTTTGTTTATTTAATGTGTATCACATTTATGGATCAAACTAGGATCCTCTAGATCTTCAGTCTAATATCCTCTCATGTTTCAATTTATGATATATAGGCCAAAACCCAAATTATATATTATTTAGCCAATCGTGTATACCTGTGGAGATTCAAACAATATAGACACACCAGATAACAAGTGAAAAGGGGAACAGGTGGGAAAACAGCTGAGGACACCAAACATAATGACTCAAAAGGAAGTAAAACTAAAACACAAAGCAGGAGAGACAAATAATTACCAACATAAAAACCGGATGTAACCTAACACATAGAAGCTACACACGACATGGAAACACAGGGGAGGCAGGAATGCAAACAATAGTCATGAACCAAGACAACCTGAGAATCGGAATATAAAGACAGTAATCACAAAATTCCGATAAAAGAAAATTACAAAACTCAAATTCATGACACGTAGCTTGAGTCCAGCACAAGTTCACAAGTTCTTAATGATTTGTGTTGACATCTTTTTTTTGTCCTTATGTTGGTCGTTTTCTATCACACGTAAGGAAAATTGTATTTTAAAAAGTTTTGTTTTTTTGCAATTTTAACCTGAAACATATGAGAGTTGGCTGTATCATCCATTATTCTGTGTAGTCTAATTTTTAAGCTCAGAACTTTGAATTATGGTAATTGTCATCCTGGTTTTTTTTTGAAGTGAGATGCAGTTACCTACATCTGTAATCTGTAATTACTGCTAACTGACTAGATAAATATAAAAAGACTAGTATAAAAAGACTAGAAAGCCCCCCCACCCCATCAAATCCAGAGCATAGATTACTGAAAATTGTACAGGGTTGCCAAGAAATATGCTGGTGGTAATTTTTTTTTCTTTAGTTGCTATCTATAGTATAAGAAACCAATTATCTGAGCTGCATACTACACTACTGAACAGCAATTAGGTTTATCAAACAAGCAAAAGACTAACTTTGACGACTTTGACTAAGGCAGAAATGTTCTTTCCTGGAGGTACTGTTTATTTTCCATATGACATGTCATCTATCATATAACAAACAACATGTGGACATGTTACCAAGGTAAAAAAAAAATATCCTACTTTGTCTCCTGTGGGGGTCAGCATGCACATTCAATGACAATAATGACAGCAATATCAGTCATGCATTTCTCTTACAGCAATTGTCCATTTATATGTCTGGGTGATGACAGGCAGTAAGAAAAGCTTGATTTAGAGCAAAATGTCATATGAATATAGCTATCAGTCTTATGGAGGACTGCTTTGAGAGAGATATAGTACTGTGCAAAAGTCTTGAGCCACCTCTAATTTCTTTACATTTTGCTTTCAATTATCCATTTTATTTTTTTTAAGTGTGAGCAATAGCACTAAAGGCCTTCTTTGGACATTGATTGCATTGAGTCAAAAGGCATTGTGTGTGTATCCTTAAGCTTCAGTTGATCCATCTACTGTTCATCAGCCTCATCAGAATTGGTCTCAGCGGAAGAGTAGCCATCAAGACGTTATTCTTGAAGAAGGCAAACGGGGAAAAAGGTTAAAGTATGTCAAATTACAGAAGAACTGGAATGAAAGTCGGTGGAACAGGTCTTATGGTGTAGTGAATTAGAGCAGGGCGATATGACCCAAAATATTTATCACGATGTACATTTGAAAATTTGTGATAACGGTATAACTGACGATATAATTGACACTAGACAAAATACTTTACAACTCCACAACTTTATTAGTGCAAAAAAAAAAAAAAATCAATGTATTTTCACTTAAACAAGCAGCTGTTTTTTATGTGCATTAAAGTTATATAAAAATGTAACAGTGCAAATGCAAATTCCTTGCTGACAGTTTAACCAAAAGGCATTTCCAGTGGAAATTGGCCGACATATCCTCAGCATAACCATGTATAATATCCACAAAACTTAAAAAGAGGTTATACACACACAATACGGTAATATTATGTTGAAGCACAGTACGTATCACTCCGTGAGGCGCCTGCCTACGATAGCCGTAATGCTCCGACAATCCATCAAGCGGTGCGGCTTCGTAGCTTAGCAAAGTCGTACTAAAACATTTGACAGATTTTCGAGCCCCGTGTACGACATAAAATCATTTCGAGGTCAGTGTAAACAACCAGAATTCAAACATAAGTCACATGGGATTATAAGGGTCACTGTCGATTTTCAGAAAAATCAAAGGATTGATTTTAAGTGTGCTGTGTTTTCCAAAAAAACACGGTAATAACGACGGCCCGCTAGCATGCTCTACCAAAAATAGTGCTTTGTTGTGTATCTGACGGACGAAAGCTGAACCAGTCCCACAGTGAAGTTGCAGCATTTTTACAAACCAATTCTGGTTCATCTGGTTCATTCAAAGATCCGCTTTGGCCCTTCTTATTCTCCGTTGCCGCCATGCTTTTTCCGCCATGTGCGTATGAAAACAAAGGCACTGCGCATGCGTGTTTTACCCATATTCTATCGCGATATTTCATTTTCTTATCATTGCCCAACATTATACCAGTATTACCGTGAACAGTATGATATGGCCCAGCCCTATAGTGAATCCTAATTTTTTTCACTAGCTGATGTCAGTATGCACAGAAGAGGTTAGGAAAAACATGTCACAGCGTGTTGTATACCTATAAAGCAAGGCTCTGTCATGGTTTGCAGCTTCATTTCAGCCAGTGGTGTTGTAGATCCACTGTTGTTGTTGTTGTTGTAGATCTAAAAATTAATAATAATAATTTTTATTATCTAAAAATTGAAGAAAATATGAATGCAGAAAAGTTCAGACAGATTGATCCACCATGAAATACCGCCTGGAAAGTACCTGACTGGCAAAGGCTTCATTTTTTGGTACAATAATTATCCCAAACACATTGCCAATGCGCTGCACAGCAAGAAGGTCCTGTGTTCAATTCCACCATCAGGCCGAGGTCTTTCTGTGTGGAGTTTTCTTGTTCTCCCCGTGTTTCAGGTGGTTCCCTCCGGGTACTCCGGCTTCCTCCCACCGTCCAAAGACATGCAGTTTGTGGGGATAGGTTAACTGATTAATCTAAATTGCCCATGGGTGTGAATGTGGGAGTGAATGTGAGCGCGAATGGTTGTCTGTCTCTGTGAGTTAGCCCTGCGACAGACTGGCGACCTGTCCAGGGCTCCAGACTCCCTGCAGCCCTGAAAAGGATAAGCAGAAGCGAATGAATGAATGAATGAATGAATGAATGAATGAATGGATGGATGGATATTGCCAATGCAGAGAAAGTTTGGACCCACATTCTGGACCTCAACATTACTAAGCAGTGTGGGATCATCTTGACAGAGGAAAGACTAAAAGGCAACTAGCATCCAAAGAAGAGCTCTGGAATGTCGTTTAAGAGGCCTGGAAAACAATTTCTGAAGACTGCTTAAACTGAATTCTCAAGCTTTCTTTGTGTTGAAGAACAAAGGTGGTCATACTAAACACTGACCTTCAAGCTTGTTAAAATTGTGCAGATTCTGTTTTTGTCCTTCCATGTATGTTTGCATGTTTCAACAAATAACACACATTTCCCAATTTCGTAGCATAATACAAAGAAATACAGGTTAGCTCAAGAATATTTCACAGTACTGTACCTAAGCGACCAAAGACATATATCTATGTCTCTGGTAGTTTACACCATCGCTACTATTTGCTGCTGCGCACCCTTTATTTATTCACCTTCAATAGTAGTCATTAGTGTGCAGTTTCATTCAGGCAGGCAGGCAAGCAGGCAGGCACTATATTGTTCCTGTGGGAAATTTAGGCAGGAATTATGATTGTTACCTTATGTAATAATGTAGATGCTTCTTTGAGAAACAAAAAGGGGATTTAAAACCACATCAAAGGAGAAAGTGAAGTGCAGTTCCTCAATGCAAGCAGAGAAAAATAGCATTAACAGCATTTATACTAAGCACTGAAAGGGTCTTTCCTCGCTGTTAATTAAATTTGTCAAGCTTGGTCTCCAGCCTGATAAATATAATAACACATTCAGGGGTATTAGGAAACCCTCAGTGCTTGCCGCTACTTTCCCCATTATCTGCTTCTGGCCTTCAAAGAGAGAGCTAGAGACAGAAACGGAAGGACTTTATGATAATGGCAGGAAGGAAGTAAGAAGGGAACATGGGAGGAATGAGAAAAGAGGTAGGGAATAAGACAAGCGCTTGCTGTGTCTTGTCTATAGTCTCATCTTATTTTAAGCTGGAATTACTTTTCATTAGCCCTCATCACATACTTATGATTCGCTGGCAACCTGTCCTTTCCTCATTTCCACTCTTTTGCACATTTCTTTAACTACTCCAACACATGCATACATAAGCTCCCCATATCTTAATTAACGAGATGTACGATCTCTCTCATGGGAGAATAAATACAAATAGCCTCTTCAGAAAAAGACGTGTCAGTGTCTAGCTTGTGTGGGAGCCACTGCACTAAAGAAGATAAGGTGAGAAGGGATAAGAAACAAGGCCTTCAGTTTTATATATAGCATCATCACTCTAAGGAGAAGTAGTTTAGGAAACCATCTAAACAATATAGACAGGAAACACAGGCGATGCGAAGACACCAATAACCACAATCACAGCCTCCCACGGTGATAAATAGCACTACATGAGTGCAATAATAGCGTTATCCAACACCTCCAAGCTTGGAAGTATCCAGTATCTGTCAGTGTTGAACCCCTGCACCTTCTCATTAAGAGCTCATCTCATGTTTCTATTTTTGATGCTTGCTGAAGTTAACTGTCACTCAGTCAGTCCCCTGCAGCAGCTACAAAATTTATGTTTAAGGGCAAATACACAGAGACACTGGAAAACAAGGGGATCAATAGGACGAATAATCAATAGTGAATGGTGGCTTGGAGATGGGTATCTAACTATCATTTCTTCACTTTCAGTTTAGTGCAGGAAAAAAACCTCTATTAAATATAAATATTTTCATGTCTCTTTGGTTAGCTGAGACTTCGACTGAACGCACTGTGCTGTATATGATCACCACATCGTCTATGAATTTAAAGTTCATATTTTTCCAGGTACAGTATGCATATGATTAGCGTACACAATGTTCTAACAGCAACATGAACAACCTTACTTCTCTGCACAGGTTGTGTGTGAGTTGACAGCAGGTGAAAATCATGTTCAAGCATATCAATCTGGCCACTTCATTTTCGTCAAAGATTATTTGACGAAACAAACTCTAAAGTGAACAGACTAAAGACTGTGTTGTACCGATGGCTTGAACGGGCTTTTATCTCGCATTTCTCATAGAGGATTGTTTGCTGCAGGCAGCTCCAGTTGCACTGCAGAACCAGAGCCAAAGCTAGCCTTCGGCCATAATTACCTTTATCGTTTAAGCAAGGAGAGTCATCAAATATGAATGGGAAATTGGACAGAGCTCTACAAACAAAGCACGAGTGTGTTCATATTAAAAACATGTTTATAAATGGGAAAGCAGCCTGGCGAAAGGGAGAGAAAGAGGGAGATTAACGAGGTCAGAAATCACTTTGTACAGGAAAGCCAGTGGCCATAGTTACACTGGTTCACACTGTTTATTAGCGTGTTTCTCTGTGTGTGGATTCTCTTCAATTTCATAACAGACAAGCATGCTTGACAGTTTATTAAAATACACATCTTTTTAGAAAAAAAAAAAAACACTGTTTCTCAAATCTCCATGGGTACCATTATAAGCCCAAATTGTATTTCCTTTGAGTAACCTTGCCACCATAGAAACAGACAGTGATAACAAAACATTATTAAAATTACACTTTCAGATTTGTCTTAATGCTCTTTTCATGCTCCAGGTGATCCAGGAGAGAAGAAAGACAACTGCTACCTAAGTAAAAACCCTTAGTGTGTCAGGAGTATCAGAACAGCTGAGACGTACTTTCTCTAAACACCGCGTCTCTGTGGCTTTCAAACCCCAAAACACGCTGCGCTAGGGCAGGGTGATATGGCCCCAAATTCATATCTCGATATTCTTTAGCTGGCTACCATATATATCTCAGTATTTTTTTAAACCCATAAAGTAAGAACAAAAAGCGAGTTCTTAGTCAAAGCTGTGTCCCGGATGTCACACAGGCACTTTTATTAACATACAGCGTAGATGTATGTTAATATACATGTATACATGTATGTTAATATATCAAAAATTACTCAGAAATTAATAATCAGCATTTATTACATAATAATGCTCCATGAATAAAATAAAACAATGTTATTTTCGTGTATAACAAAAAGCTCACAATTGTGCAGTCAAAATGTACTAAAAAGATGCTGAGCATAATAACAAAGACAGATTTCACAGCTGCTCTGTTCCCATGTTCCACTGCATGACTGATAGCTTTGAGTTTAAAATCCGCTTCATAAGCATGTCTCTTAACAGGTGCCATTTTGGCCATAAAAGTATATCGATATTTTTTAAAAACACCCAGTCCTACGCTGCTATTTACGTGAGAGGGGAAAGACCATTTCTGAATTGAGAAGGGAGCCTAAGGGTACATCTTTCACCATCCATGCTGTGATTTCAGCCATTCCTCAACTCTTTGTCAATGGTACTCATAGCCCTTGATCAATGATCAGTGGTCATGACAATTTGCATATTAAATATCAAGAAACTACCAGCCCATTGTCCGTCAATGGTGCTCATTATGCAAATATACTGTTTATAAGGTTGGGGAAACCTGCAGTCAGCTGAGACTGAAGAAGTCACTTGGATGAGTGACGAAACGTTTCTCCCACTGAAAACGCTACATCCAGATGAACAGAATCAACATTTGGGACACTTTCACATTGTTTTTCTCAGTCTCATTCTAATCTCTTCAATCATAGCTAATCATTCCAATCATAACCTGTGAAAAAGCTCCATGCAACAAGTCACAAAATTATAGAATAGAATAGAATAGAATAGAACAGCTTTTCTGTTGTCTTAACAGTATAAAAATTACTCACAACAGCCATAACATCCTATGTGAAAACAACATAAAACAAATAAAAAGAGAAAGTAACCATTCTCCCAAATGGCACAACCCGTTATTGCACAGTGGACATTCATGTGGACACTGCAGCACTTAATGCTTGTACGGATATGATGGCTTCCTGCTGTGTTGAGTTTCCCTGAAAGTTTTGTTCCGACCACTTAACAGCAGGTGTCTACTCTGTGTATATCTGATGAACAATATGAGAACACACAATCTTATAAATGTAAAAAATAATCTGTAAGAAAAAAATAGATGCAATACAATATACAGCACAAATGATTAACTTGATTATCTGCATGTTTGCTTGTTTGATTTGGCAAAGATTTCATACCAGGTGCTCTTCCTGACACAGCCCTCGGTATTAATCCGGGTTTAGGACTGACACTAAGAGTACACTGGCTTGTGTCCCCACCGTTGCTGGCTTATACATTTATGTAAATATTTGGAACAATAACAGAACACCGTTCCCGTCTGTACTTGTTAGAACTGTGACTGCGTAATTTGTCCTTGCCAGAAAGGACATACAATGAGAAGTTAAAGTGTCCACTGCAGTGCAAAAACGCAGTTAATTATATAATTTAAAAAACATAATTTAAATCACTTTCATACAAGTGACATTTTGGCTCTGAGACTATGGGCTCAAAATGTGGTCATAAATATTTTGTACTTGTAAAAAAGATTTGTATGTGTAAAAAAGATTTGTGTGTGTGTAAAAAAGATTTGTATGTGTAAAAAGAATTTGTGTGTGCGTAAAAAAGATTTGTATGTGTAAAAAAGATTTGTGTGTGCGTAAAAAAGATTTGTGTGTGGACTTAGAAAAAAAACCCCTGCAAGTTACAAGTACGAATTTTGACCCTATTTTTCTTCCTTTCATCTGATTGGTCAATGTCATGTCAATCACAAATGTAACAATCCAATCAGAGAACAGATGGGTTTGGCTGTCGGAGGGGCGCTTTTTTGAACTGCAGGTCCTTGAAGGGTGATACAGTTTGAAGCTGGAGGATCTCTATATAAATATCCGATAGCAGCTAGGTCCCCTAACTTTCAGCAGCTGTTGAAAGGAAAAAGTTGTGGTATATCAGTGGTTAGAAATACCATTATTACTTTAGGATTAGTTTAACACAAAGTCAGGGCTGACCCAGGACCATTGCTGTGAGTCACAGTGCGCAGCATAAAAGTCCTTTCACATCAGACGCAGGATGTGCTGCTAATGCTAACTGCTAACTAAAAGCAAAGGATCCAGAATTTGTTATGCTGGCTGCTGGGCTCTGTGGGTTTTTGCAGCAGCTCTACCTGTAATAGATGCACCTGCTCCTTGTCTTTTCTATCTCTGACTTTATGTCCTCTACAAGAGTTTCTGTTTTTTTTGCTGGTTCTTCAAATGTTCAATAAAAACATGTATGCTAATTCATAACGAAGAAAGCTTTGTAATGAAGACTGTCATTTCCAAAACACTGCCCGCCCCCACCCCGCGGTCCGCAGCGCTGTTGAAAAGGCTGTGGAAGTCCCTATATTAAACACGTAGACCTGTGACACAAAAATCACCAAACTCGGACGACCACAGACTGTTTTCCTTCGTGGTGATGAAGGAAAACGCTGGGTTGGCATGTAAAAGGGCATTTATTCCCTTCAAAGACCTGCAGTTCAAAAAAAGCGCCCCTCCAACAGCCAAACCCATCTGTTCTCTGATTGGATTGTTACATTTGTGATTGACATGACATTGACCAATCAGATGAAAGGAAGAAAAATAGGGTCAAAATTCGTACTTGTAACTTGCAGGGTTTTTTTTTCTAAGTCCACACACAAATCTTTTTTACGCACACACAAATCTTTTTTACGCACACACAAATCTTTTTTACGCACACACAAATCCTTTTTACGCACACACAAATCTTTTTTACGCACACACAAATCTTTTTTACGCACACACAAATCTTTTACGCACACACAAATCTTTTTTACACATACAAATCTTTTTTACACATACAAATCTTTTTTACAAGTACAAAATATTTATGACCACATTTTGAGCCCATATGAGACTTCTTAGAGTTCAGTTTGTTCACACCACTCCAATATTTTAGTAAAATCACACTACATTATAATCTATCACCCACAGAGAGGGATTCTGGGTAAGAATCCCTAACCCTAACCCATAAGAAGGAGCTATATTGTTTAGAAACAATCTAAACATTTTTATCTTAGCATCCAGAACAGGTTCTCACTGAAGGGGACCTTATCTCCTGGTCAGTTTTTTCCCTGCTGGCTGCAAGCAATTTTAAAGCTATTTGCTCCTATGCAAATCATCCAATTTGTTTATAATGCAGCAGTCATAGTGACAAGATGATTAACTATCACTTATTTAATTTCATTGAATTCATTTGTCAGTATTCCTGGCTTAAAGTTACTGCATTTATATATTTATGAATATAAATGCAAAACCTCTACTCTGTACATACAAGGTAGATTCTTGCTGTGAAAGGCTGACAAAAGATCACAATCATAAATCAAGTACGTTTTTATTCATTGAGTTACTGAACTTTCTAAACACACCTCAAAATCAGTGTATTAAGGTGGCCAAGAAAAACTCCAGCAGCTAGCACTCTTTCTTTTTTATGTTTGGCCATAACTACACCAGCTGCACGTTGTTTCCAGTCTTTAAGCTATGCCAGAGTCAGCAGCTCAGCATAAAGCTCCTGGCTCCAGGCCTTGGAAATATTGTTAGTTATCCCACAGTAATCAGGCCAAAATGTGACAGATGCACTACAGAGTTTTCCCAGTCCTCCTGATTACCCTTCTGCCAGTAACATTTGTCTGCTTTAGCTGGCTGAAATGCAAGCCAGCATAAAACAGAATGGGAACTTTCCTAAGATGAATAGGCCGTATTCAACTCCCACAGTGAAAGTCAGTGATGTGTTCTATCTGGTCTGATGTTAGCTAGGGTTAATGTAATTTTAGTATTACTTAGACATGAGACACAAGGAGCAGATATAGTTTAGCAGAGATGAAAGGGGCATATCTCCCAGTTTAAAAGTAAAAGACATCAGAGAGCAGCATCAGTGATACCAATAACACCCCCAGGCCTCATTTCTTAATAACAAGTCTAATGAAGATGTATCTGTAGCATGTGTGTGGGTACAGGCACGCACTTTTATCTTTAATGAGTAGGAGTATTCCCAAGCACTTACTCTGACAAATTATCTCTATATAACATGCAAAAACGATCATGTCTACATTTGTAAGTTAATATCATATTGTCCGCGTTTACCAGCGTACCTGATATGTGGCTTTGTGCACTGTATGTAGTAAATATTTGATAATCTCCTGCATGTATAGCAGTCTAACTGACATAACACAACAAGTGTGATAGTATTCATTGTAAATTATAAGCTTCACTTTCACCCATATGCTCCCATAGTTATTCATTAACCATGCGAGAGACTACTAAAGAAATGTATTGGCAAACTATCTGATTAGACAACACAAACAAAGTAAATGTCACATCAGCTCCGTGGTTAAGGAACCTTAGCAGCTCTTAGGTTGACTGCTCATTAGTTTCCTGCTAATGCATAAATCCTGCATAGCACTCTGACTCACAGGGTGCGCAGTGTAAACAAATATGTGAAAATCAGCAACGTAAACTCACACACGCAGAATACAAATCAAGCTACTTTATGTTTCTGCACCTGAAGCCGTTGCCTTCTCTTTCTCCATTTCTTGTTACATAGATGGATTACCAGTCGAAAACCAAAAACCCAAACAAGCAAACAAACAAAAAAGATTCATTAGGAACAAATGCAGATGTGCAAGAGGGAAGAATGCCAACGTACATGTTCTAAACAAACTTAGGGAAGTGCAAGCTGTAAACACATATTTTCAAAGACAAAGCTTACCTACGGGCATCCATTGACAATGGGTAAGGCAAGGAAGAAAATCCACATATGTGAACAGACAACCAGTATACATCATTGGACTGTTCAGATTTGCCAATGGCTCTATGAACAGAAAAGACTAGATCATAATACTGACGTGTTATAGTATATTTACATGCTCCAGATGGTTATTCATAAATAAATGACATTTAGAAAAAAAGCATGCATACTTGACAGAATGACTGAGCTGACAACCTCATTATTCACTTAGATGAAAATGCAGAGAAAGCAGCAAAGCACGGGGAAATATAAACAGGAAGTAATTACCAGGGCAATAATTAAGAAAGCAAGACATCACACACTACTACTGTATGCATGATCTAAAGGTTAACAGGTATTTTGAACTTACACACCATAGTTATCACCATGCAGTATAGACAAGTCACACATTACTGTGTATACAAACACACAGGCACACACACTCAGCTGAAGTAATCATTTGTAAGTGCTCATAACCCCCCAGGGAGGAATATAACAGCTGATTAACCAGCTATCAGGCCCTATGAAGACCTACTGCTAATTTATGACAGCCATTATCACAGTCAGGTAGCCAATACACACATGCAGAGACACGCAAACACACACACTGCTTGTACACATAAACAAACAATTGTTCACTAGACCTTCCTGTTATAAATAAAACTTTGATGGCGAAAGCAAAAATATACTTCAGTACGTTAGTGTCTTTGTTTTACACAGGATACAAAGTCTAAAAATATACCTTTAAAACAAGATTTATAAATCATATCATTCAGAAAACTCACATAATGCATAGTGACATCGTTTCTAATATAATAACAGATTCTACACTCAAGGGCCAGAACTGCACTATTCGCCTGACAATTTTATAAAAAAAAAAAAAAACAACAACTATGTGCTAGATATAGCTCTTTCAACACATTTGTCACATGCTACAAATCAGATTCTTTTTCAAATCAGATCAGGGTTACTTATATACACGTGTGAATCATATCTGATCTCCTGTTTTATAGCAGCACGATTCTAATCATATCACATGTGATTGTAATTTCTCAATTTACTGTGCAAGCGCATATTTTGGCAGCTTTTGACAGCTTTTGAGAGAAGTATTCTGCTTCTTTTATTCATTCAAGCTTTGTGAATGAAAAGAAAATAATGTAGACTGTGGAAAAAAAATTATTATTTCACAGAAAGTAAGGCATATTTTCCAGGACGTAGGTATTCTTCTCTTTCTTTGTCAATCAAGAGAAAACTTCATGATCAAGCTAAAATGCAATCCTCTTTCAATCCCCACAGACACTGCAGACTCTTGTACCTTCCCGTTGTTATGTACATTTCAGTGTTTTTCTGCAACGCTACCGATCTCCGACTTGTAACCCCATGTGATGTGTGTAAGGTCGGGGGGGGGGGGTCCCATTTCACTGCAGGGCAACCTGCTTGTGACAAATAAAGCTTTGATTGATTGATTGATTGATTGAGATAGATAGATTTTTTTTTTTTTTTTTATGTAGAGCTGTGGAAAGGAATCTGCCAAACTGATGAAAAAAAGAGAAGTGTCAAGAAAAAAAGGAGGAGGACATAATGACCAAAAACAAACCACCTTATCTACTGACTATACCTCTATTGCTTGTACAGATATGAATTCCACACATCCATTTACTGATTATTTCATGTCTTCACAGTAACACTACAAATGCAGAAAATACAGACTGACTGTCGCATTTTTCCTGATTTACAAAATTTCTTCAGTAACAAGGATAAGAATCACTAACACGCAGACAAGTCTACCACAGACCTTTCCTAGCCATAACAGATGAAATCTGAAATTTTTCTGTCTCACCAATCACCTCACCCCACCAACTGAGTCGTATTCCACTGGCTGAAGACAAGACTAAAGACTCCAAAACAAGCGAGATCTGAAGGTGGCTGCAATGATGGCTTGATGGAAGTGTGGTGTGATGTCTCTGTGTCATAGACTTCAAACACTTTATGACTGCAAAAGCCTTTCCACAGTGCGATGAGTGTTTAAGGTCAGGTCTATCTGGCCAATTACTCATAGAGCAAAACTTTGAGCATCCCCCACATACTTCTTTTATACTGATGCATGCACACAAATATCTGGCACAAGTATTCCTTATTTGCAGTAGCCTTTTTTTCAACCTCAGTGTACTGAAGCACAAAGCTCATAGAACAAAAATGCATTTTATGAATACACAAATATAAACAATATGGGCTGTGCTACCAGTAGTGAAGGACACACTGGATTTGATCCTAAAAGAAATGATACAGAACTTTCAATTTTTTTTTGAAAAAGTGAAAAACAATGACATATATTCACTTCTTAAAGATTTTGCTTGAAACACCAACACCCCTTTTACTGTAAGTGCTCTGAGTTGTGTCTTTTAGTACTGCCGTGCTTTGTGGGGATAAATGAGATTTAAAAAGGGGGTGTTACCTCAGTTTGATCAGACCTCTGTTGTCACAAGCCTCCCACTGACAGGTAGGAAAAAATTAGTGCACTACTTTGTTGAGTGGCTCTTGACTTGGCTTACAAGCCTTTGGCATCAGCAGAACTACAGAAATTCAAGGCACTTTATTCTTTCTTCACTTTGGCATGCATAGAGGATGAATTTCATTTGCATTAATGACATAAATATTGTGGTCTTTGGTTCACATTTATAAAGTTTCTCTCATGCAAACATAAAGGGAGGGAAACCCAAAGGGCATTGCAATACAAATTATTTGAATCTCCTTTTGGTACTAGAGGAAAATCATTAAAAATGCAGAAAATACATGTGCTCTGTCACTGCTGTAGTTATATTCCAATTATGGAAAGCTGCAGAAGTTTTGCTTGTTTGTCAGACCGCTGAGAACAATCCTCTCGTGAATAACAGTCAGCTGGAAAATCATACAGAACCACAACTCTCGCTGCAGCTTTCAAAACAATTCAATAAAGCCCGGAGGGAAACTAACTACTGCAAAAGAAATTGGAAATTATAACAATTATTTCCTTGACATCACATGATATATTGAAAGAGCAAAAATACTGCAAAAACACCCCAAACGATGTGGACTTTGGCTACACCCACAATTTCTTTCCCATGAAGTGTGCATTACTATGGCTAATAGTTCTTTCTTGTTTTTGATGGCTATGTGTTGTTCTTACAAGGGTCAGGGAAAAATGTGATTCCCCAGACTGGATATTTCATTAAAACAGGAAGCTTTTAAATAATGTGGGCTAAAGATTGATGACCACACCACGTAACTTATTTATTAAGATACAATTTTACCTTTTTTTCTACTGGAATTAGATTTGCAGCATTTTGGGGTATTTTATAAATACTGCACATATGCTTTAAGCCACTGGATGCTTACTGGTCATTTTTATACCCCTTCTATCCCAGTTTTTGTATTTTTGAATACAAAAATAGTCTATTACAGCTTCTGCCTTTACTAATAGTGTCAGTTAAGTAGAAAGATAGACTTAATAAAGTGAAAGTCATGAGTAGAAATGTGCTGACATGTTCAGCTTGTGTCGCTGTGCTGAGTTGGGCGGGGGTCCCCTCATATTCAAGGCGCTGGAAAGAATTTAGGTCAAAATAAAATGCGGTTTATTTGCAGTTTACTGTATGCATCAATTGTTTTGCATGAAATTGCATGAAATTGTTTTGAGAGGTATTTGCAGATAGTAAAACTGTAAGATCCGGCAATGGATTTTTATAGTAACACTCGTTCACTGTGTTCTCTCTCGCTACCAGCACTTAATCCCTGATTCATGACTTTGACTATGAACTTTTATCCATCCACCTCTCATAGTTTTCCTTCTCTGCATCTCCACTCATTTGTCTCTCTTTCTGCTGCTCACTCAGGCTTCTAATAACATTGTTCCACTGGGACTAGATAAGTGTGGCTGTTGTGATAAGGAGTTGGGAGAGGGAACGATGCAATCTGTCTCCATCTCCTCCCACTGTCACAGCAGTTCAGATCCACTAGTGGATAGGAACATCGGCTCTATTGATGTGCAGTACAGCGTGGCTGGTATCTGTGATCTACAGCGGATGCAGTCTTTCATCGACACATACTTATGTTACTCCCTTGCTTAACCATTCACTGCTTCCATAAGCATTTCTAACAGAGAAAGTTTGATTATGGTAATCTTGGTCGGCGAAACTTTTTCAAGGGTTTAATAGGTTAAATGTTTATTGAATTATCGTTTTTCAAATGTATAATTTTGAGCTAACCTTGTATCTGCAGGGTGTGTAACACCTAATCCAAATCCATGTGATATTTTACCTTAATTTATTATTGCTCCAAGTCTGCCCAAGATACTCTGTTTGCATCCAAAGGCAAGGATGTGCATTTCCAAACCAAATTAGTTATTGATCGTGGTATGCTGATAGATTCAGCTACTTTTCAAGCATTAATGCCATTTATCTCAAAGAAACACTTGATGAAACTGCTTACACAATACGTGCACACACGTGCTTACACAAGCTGGGACCTCTCCTCATCAACTTATCTCTAGTGTAGCTGAAAAACAAGTAACATGAACCATATAAATTTAATTAGCACTGAACACTTATGGCTTTGTCCAGCTCTAGCAGACACAGTACAAACAAACAGCCAGATACTGTAAAGCATATAGAAACACGCTTAAAATAATGTTAAATGCTCCCTTACTTTTCCCACTGAGTCTGACATCTTTAGACTGTGGTTTCTTAAAAAAAAAAAAAAAAAAAAACACCAAAAGACTATTTTCCAAAAAAAAACTTGGGTTTCTTTTGATGTCCTATGAATTTTTTGTGAAGCAATCTGTTATAACTATCTTAAAAATGCATTTTTACTTGCTTATTTTTTTATAGGTGTAACATTTATTTGACTTATTTTGACTGATTAACATTAATCATTTCTTCTTTACTCATCCTTTCCTCAATCTGGTACAATAAGAGGTAGCTTATGAGCACATTCTTTGTTATGTTTTATTTACAAAAATAGTGTACATCTCTGAGCACAACGTGTGAGAAAACGCTAAACAGGACAATATAACACGTGCCTGGCTTGCTAGCCATCAGCTTGGTTTAAAATCTAACAGATGTTTGTGCACGTTAGAGATATTTCCCCTCCTTGTCGTGATCAGTGAGTCGTTACTCAAAAAAGTAATGTAATCCATAGAACACCTTTCTTTAAAGTAATGCATTAAGTACATTTCACTGTAAAATGACCTGAAAAACATTCTCTAATGTTTCGTGATTACCATTTAACAATATAAACCTATAGGCTGCAGTCCCACACACCAAAACAAATCCCTGTCCTAATGATGACACACGCTCTTTCTCTTGGTATTTAGTTATGAACACAAAGCTGACAGCACAAAGTAAAGGTGAAAACCAGCACAGGGAGACTTCAAAGTGATCGTCGGAGTGATTCTACTGAAGAAACATAAACTGCCTGACTGCTCATCAGTTTGTTACCTGTTGAAGTTCAGGGCCTGGCTGCTGTGCTGGGATTAGCATTCACTGGGGTCTGCTAACATCACTCTGCGTTGTTGGCTAGCTTAGCATTAGCATGCTGTCTTTTCAGATGGTTACGAAAAGACAAAGTTGTGTTTGAAATACAATGTAGTTTTTTCTGTCCTGGAGGCAGTTTCCACTTTTTTTGTAGAATAAAAATAGAAGATATTTCCACAGACTCCGGCACACAAACTGAAATCAGCTGATTGCAGTGCGAGTGGAAACGATAAGTGGGATACTTATCGGCAAGCAGCCTAACAATTCCAAGGAATTGAACTACTCTCCATTCCCATCCCTCCACAAAAAACAGTCAGTATTTAGCAGCCTAACCAGTGTATGCTAAGGCCTCACTCTTTCTACTTTGAAGTATTCAGTATAGAAAAAGGGGAAATGTTAATATGGGTGAATTCATAATCATATAAGTTTAACAGTTCGCTATCTGGAGTATGTCTATCTGAGAACCAAGAAGTCAGACTCTTTGGATTTCCAGTTTCATAGCAGGCACTCAGGAGTCTTGTGATAGCAGTCACTTTTAACCAACGGACAGGTCGCCAGTTTGTCTATATATGTACATATATATATGAAAACAAAACTAAGAAAAGTAAAAATCAAGTTAGCTAAAAACAGTAAAAGTAAGACTGACATTGAATGTAAGGGAGAGGTGCAAACTTCATTAGTAATAATATTTACACTATAAATCTAAGAACAGACGCTTTCTGTAAAATAGGATTAATAGAAAGTGAAATGGATAATTTGATCAACATAAATTGTCTTAAAATATTTAGTGAAAAAATTAAATGTTTTACAGCAGAGTAATGGTAAATGTATTTGTGTATTTGTATAGTGCTTTACTAGTCCCTAAGGACCCAAAGCGCTTTACACAACCAGTCATCCACCCATTCACACACACATTCACACACACAGCAGAGTAATGGGATTTTGGGACATCTGTCCATGCTATCTGCTCGAGTAAATTTTTGTTTCCTCAGAGTTTCATTGTCTGTTGTTCTTCTTTTTCTTTTCATCTTTCATTCTACCTTGAGTACCAGCTAGAAAACGTTCTGCTCTGCTGAATTTCTTTTGAATGACCACATGGCACTCTACCACCTGCTCTCATTACTTCTATACTGATCTTATTTTGTTATTTGACATACTGTTATTATTTTATTTATTGGGGCCTAAAATTGAAGGGCATTGCAGATCAGAAATTTGATCCCCTGTTCCTGAAATGTGATATCAAGGGCTTGAAAATCTTGTCACCAATCTGACGACACCTGCTCCATAGATAATTGCTTTCAAACACAACAGTGTCCTGCTACACTTAAAGCCCACACACACACACAGACACTCACAATTTCAGTCTTATAGTCACAGCAGGATTTTGTCAACCAACCAGATCACCAAGTAAACATACACGTAGCTTTTTGTTTATTTGTCACTGTCATTTGTCTTTGAACACATTTTTGTTTAGCTCCAGCTCATGCCTTTCTGCCTACCTCCTTTATTTCTGGTACTTACATTTTCATCTCATCTCCTCTCCCTCACCACTTCAACTTGTTACTTCAGCTTTCTTAATTTGACACATGACTTCCCTTATCCACGCTTTGGTCCCCTTAACGTAACGTGTATGTGTCGCTGTAATTTGGACGGCAAACAAGTTGTCACTGAGAGAAAGACACTGGTGTAACTAATACAGGTCTAAGGGTCTAGGTGAGACATCACAGTGACTGACATTGACCGTATTTACAGCAGTCATTCTCAGTCTTGGCTTTGTTTTTTAAAATCTGAAGCTGTGCATACAGCAAATAAAATGAAAAAGTTACTTTTTTGGTTTTACACTTGAGAAACAACAATAATGAATAAATATGTGAAAAAATCTAGTGCATTTTTTTCCACTTTCACAGTTAAGATGATTTGCTGCTTCGCGCAGATAGTGTACACTAGGTTTATCAAAACATCTAAAAAGTCATCTGCCTGCTGAAGTAAAGAAAAAACTGAGTACTACAAGTTTTTTCCTTTAAAAACCAAACCACGAGATTGAAAGATGATAAAATATTACATTAGAAAAGTTTGGTTTTGATTCTGTTGGTATTCACATAGAACTATTTGGATTTTTGTAACAAAAAATATTGTTAAAGATTTCGTATTCATTGTTATAGGAGCAAAATGGTGCAAGAAATAACATTTAGGCTCAAACACATATTTTTCCTTGTGTTAGTGTAAAAAGAGCCCTATGCTCTATTACGACCTCCACTCAACACGGCTTTTTAAGCGCTCCAAGACAATATCACCGAGCAAGAGACAAGAAAAAAAAGACAATGTCTGCGAGGACTCCCCTGCTGATCTCAACATGAACAACTTCTTTTTATGTTTTTAAACTCCCTGAGTTATTCTGCTATTCTAAATTATTACAGTGTTTTATTTAGAGGAATTAATTTTGCTAAGTAAGATCTCATTTAAAATAATTCCTTTTATGATAGCGTGAAGAGATAATTAAAATAGCAAGGTGCTGTAATTTTTTACTTACAAATATTATTTATAATATTTAAATTAAAGTGTGCAAATGTATGTCCAAACCAAACTCTAAAGTAAAATCACTTCAATGGGAATGTGTGCAAAACAAAAAAAATTTCTTTCTGAGTTTAGGTTTTTTTTAAATTTATTTATTTGTTTTGATAAATGTATGTATAAATCGTATCAAGGGAATTCAATTTCACATGCATTCTAAGCTTTAATCAGGCACAACTATCTCTAGGGTTTACAGAGAATGGACTCAAAATAAGAAAATATCCAGTGCGTGACAGTTCAGCAGTTACAGCATCCACACCACATGAGATTGACATCGTCTGTCAATCTCATGTTCTACTCTTACCTCACTCATGAACAAGACTCTGACTCACTGCCAGTTATATGAACCAAGCTCACGCTATCGTTATACAGGGCCTGTAACAACTGGCCTGACACCCTGTACTCCCGGAGCGCCCTTCACAGGGACCCGGTTGAATCCTTTCTCCAAGTCCACAAAGCTCATATAGACTGGTTGGGCTTACTCCCATACACCCTCAAAAATACGCCTATAGTTGGAGCACACCCTCCAGTCCCCCTTCTTAAACAGGGAAAGAACCTTAAAAAGCGTAAGACTCCAGCAGACCACCCAGTGACTCTAAGAAGGGTAGGTATTCGGAACTGTCATTTGGCATATAAGCACAAACAACAGTCAGGATCTGTCCCCGGCCCAAAGTTCCAGGGAAGCAACCATCTTCTCCAAAGCAGAAAACCCCAACTTGCAGGCAGTGAACCGGGGGATTACAGCTATAACCACCCCTGCCTTCCACCTCTCACTCAGGGCAACTTCAGAGTGGAGCAGAGTCACACCTCAATGACTCTGGCTCTACGAGCCCAAACTATGCGTTGAGGTGAGCCCGACTATATCTAGTCAGTATTTCCCATCCTCACGCAGCACCTCAGCTCCTACCCCACCATCAAGGTAACATTCTATGTACCATAAGACAGTTTTGGAAGCTGGGGATTGGAGCTCCAGGCCTCTCCCTTCTACTGCCACCTGATTCACTAAGCACCAAGCCTTTATGTCCCTACCAGTGAGTTGTGGGCCACCAGAAACTCGCCCTTTGGACTCTACCCTGGGCCTGGTTCCAGGGTAGGACCCTGG
Source organism: Perissodus microlepis (assembly GCF_051167445.1). Lineage (NCBI taxonomy): Eukaryota > Metazoa > Chordata > Actinopteri > Cichliformes > Cichlidae > Perissodus > Perissodus microlepis. The sequence continues at coordinate 12,391,979 of NC_140462.1, forward strand.
TAACCCTATTCCAGGCAGGGTGTGCTGGACCCTTGAATTGTTCTGCTGCACAACGGTTGTGTGAATCTTTGTCTGGTCTCACACCCAGGACCAATATGGTCCATGGGACACCCTAGGAGGGGCAAATTGCCCCTGGCAACATGGGTCCTAGAATCACTGGGATACACAAATCCCTCTACTGTGATAAGGTGGAAAATCATGGAGAGGCCTCTACTTTAATGAAAACTGAAAACTGAAAAATGCATGGGCTGGACTGTAGTTACATCGTAAGGTTTGAAAAACTGAGCTTTAAAATGTGCTATTCATGAATAGTGGTAGTAAAAGCCAAGAGAGGCTGAAGTTAAATAGAGTCAATGGTCACCGGCTGTTTTTAGGGGCTTGTTCAGATTAAATGGAACAAGATACAAAGCATTAAAACAAGTTAAAAACACAACAGCCTTAATAAACACAGAGTTTGGACCCAGAAGCATACATATGTAATCACTTAAAGACCGGATATCCCACCTGCTGTGAATGTTTTAATCCAGTACAGTTGTTATTATTATCACTTGTCACATCCTGTTTGTGACAATTAAAATAAATAACATTCACATAAAGCAGTGTAAATCGTGTAAACTGTATATGGTGTTAAATAGGCCTATATTACTGTACTTTAACGTCGCTCATAAAAATGGTACTTTAAGAGCCATAAATTTTATGAAGTGATAGTCATTGTGAAAAGTTTGAGAACCACTGCAATAGAGCACCTTTGGGATGCGGTGGAACAAGAGATTCACATTATATATGAACTAACTAAAGTACTAATAAAGTAACTCTTCTACTTTCTCGTGAAGGATGTTTTGTTTATAATGCATATTATTGCTGTGAAGATCCTTTAAATACACAGCACGCGCTCAGAGGAAATCATGGAGTGTTTTAACAAACACACATGAGAAGCGGTTGATGATCTCATCTCAGTAGGCATACTAAGGTCAGACAGCACCCCAGAGACTTACTTTATCTTATCTAAACTGAAAGGACTGTGAGACATCTGTAGTGTAATCTGTGGAAGGTCCCCTTTTCTCACTTCTAATGTGATTCTAATTTAATATCCATCAAGTGGATATTAGCCTTTTATTCAAGAGTGTATGTAATATGATTACTATTGACTGAAATTTTATACAACATTCATGTTATCTTGCAACATGTGAAGCCATGACTTAGTGCTTTCTATTCATGCTTTTGTCTGTTAGCATCTTTCTTTTTTGTTCTCTATCTTCCTCCTTTTATCTTTCTGACTGTTGTGGAAGATAGGAGATGGGCGTGTACTTGCCTCTCAATCTAACAGAGCCGGGATAGTGACTGCACCTTTGTGCTCCACGCTCCACATCAAAGTAGTACCCACACTCTCACTTACGGGAAAACACAGGAGAGAACCATCTGGTTAGAAGAAAAAAAAAAAAATGTAACCAAAAGGTCATTTGGCAGCCTTTCATTAATACAAATACAAACAGAGGGTCAGCACCACTGTATAGAATGGATAACCATGTGTACCTGTATGTTAATACACTGGATGACAAAAAGACAGAGCCTGCTGATCTGTAAACTCCTGAGTAATTAATAAGCCCGCTGTGCATCACAGGGAAGTGAGAAGAATAGAAAGAAGCTAGAGGAGGAGAAGAAGGAGGGGCACCAATGAGAAAGCTGTGTTTAATTAGACTCATACAGAGGAGTGGCCATCCTGTTGGATCTGTCAGTCCTTCATGATCATTCTGCTTGAGAGAAGTACATGCAAATGAAAAGAATAGAAGAGGAAACAAGCGTGTTAAAAGCAGGATTATAAGTTTATGGGCACATTCACAACATCCTGAATTATTTCCCCCATATCATTGCATTTGCAAATTCATGTCGTTGCATTTGTAATGTCGGAATATTGCGAGCATATTTTATTGCGAGGTTTACAAATAACATTTTAAGATGGTGATAATCTAAACAAATAACAGCTGGAGAGCAGAAATATAGTGTGCAATGCACACACTTACAGGTGATTAGCCGTGAGTTAAGGTCTGTATTGCTCTGATACAGGGCAGACAGAGCTCAGCATCCATCTGGCAGCCAAGCACACACAGATGGAAGGGGAGGGGGGGCCCTCTGAGGCTGAGGGACCGCCGCTCCTGGATCTAGATGCCCTGGAGCTTTTTTATGAGGTGTGACTCGGAACTCACACCAAGGCACAGACTTCTCTTTCTCTGTTCTTTATCTCCCTCCAGGTTGCAGTCATTCGCAACAGTGTAACAGTGTGTGTCAGTTTATCAAAAGTAGTCTCCCTCCCTCTCATGTCTACATACTGTTCTGATAGCTCTCTATGCCCTATTCCAGAGAATTAATTTTTTTAACCTTCTCTCGTGGGGAAAAACTGTAATTGTTATCTCAGCTTTTACCTTTTAGCTTCTAGTTTTAACATATGAGAAGAAAACAGAGGCGGAGAGTAAAGAGGCAAAGGAAATGAAGGACGATATGAAATAAAATAATATGTAAGGAAGGATTGTGATATCTTGGAAGAAAAGACTAAAGGAAAGTGAAGTAAAGATCTTGGAGGTAGGGTGGATGATCTGAGAGCAGCTCTTTTTTCCCTTTGAGTGTCCTGCTCAGTACTGACAGACTTGTTGTTGCAACAGATTGGTATCACAGTCCGTCACCAGGGGAGACAGTGGCCACACTGCGTGACTGATAACAGAAACACCCTGTCACTGACACACCGAACTTTAGAATCATACACACTCATTGATAGTTGCGTGCACGGAGACACACAAACACACAGCGCACAAGAAGTTTGCAAGCTCTTGCCCTCAGAAGAGAAAAAAATCCAAAATGACTTCAGGAGAGTGAAAGCAGGAGCGAGCAGGGAGCGGAGAGCAGCAGGAAGCGAATCAGAACGGGAGGTGTCAGAGGACAGTTACCTTGGCAACCGGGCCTCATGTGACAACTGCCTAATCAGTCGGTGGACATGGTGAGTCTCCTGAGATGTATGCTCATTCTACCAGCGGATCAGTGGATCAGCTATTTCATAATAACTTTTTACCAAATCCCTTAAGAACCCCAGAGGCTTTTGACTCACACACTGGACACTGGATAAAAGTTTAAAATAATATATAACTTTGTAAATAATATTTTGTTTAAACTGCTGGAAATGCTGTTAAATGGATTGCAAGATGTAGATATGTAGTACACACGGGACATTTGATATGTTTTAGAGTCATAGCTCAGATTTTGTTTGTACCTCTGAAACGTTACCATTGCAACCACCACATCACACAGTTTGTTCATAATGGAATGGCACACCTATGTCTACATATGTGCACAGGGCATTTTTTAGAAACTATGTAAAGTCAGAAGCTAAGAAATAATCAACAATAGTTTTGTGTTCCTTAACATCGACACTTGTTATGTACCTTTCTCCAGCAGTATACATGATTACAAACAGGTGGAAAGGGAACATAGGTGAAACTGGTGAGGTCCGAGATTGCATTGACAACGGAAGGGAAGAAACAGCAAGTAAAATCCAAAATCTATATGTAACTATATGTGATGAAGACTAAAACTAAAGATGAAGACAGCCACAGGGGAACGCAGGAGGCAGGAGAAAGGAGGAACTGGATAATAGTCAAATAATAGTAACAATAATAGATGCAATACAAACAAAAAATCATTAGCAGACAAGCAAATAAGCACAAAAGATGATGATCACAATGTTGGGGATGACGTTGAATTTTATTATTATTATTGAAAGTATTTATTTATTTGTTTGTTTGTTTATTGTAATTGTTATCATCATTGCATTGCTTTAGATACCTTACTATGCATCTTGCGTGGGTATTTATTAACCTTGCAAAAAATGCAATTTTATGCAAATGATCCAAATCCAAAAACTACAACTGAATACTAAATGCAGATGGTTATCCTAGTTGGAACAATTTGGTTGTGCTCTGAGCTCAAAATGAATTTATGTTGCAAATAAACATTGGCTTGGAATTTTTATTTATTTGTTTGCTTCCATATTTTACTAATCATTTTTCAAAATGATCTAACAAAAATGTAGCATTACTGTTTCTGACAACAAACAACAAAAAACTATATTAGTTGAATGGGCTACTAAATAGTATTAAACTACTTTTAATGAGTTTTGAATTCTATTTGATCGTTACATCACTTGTGTTCACAATAAAACAAATAATGGGAAAAAAAATAACTAAATTAAAGATCTTCATAAATGATACTAATAGCTATTCATGCTAGATGGGATGGGGTGGGAAATGAAAGCAGTACATAAAACAGAGGTCAGTTGAAAACCATTAAAGCTACATTTTAATCTGAAAAGTGAGCTCATACAGGCAGCATCATTATTGTGCAGCAACAGTCATTTGTGTTACTGATGCCTGTGTCATTTTGTGATGTGAAAGCCACCATCACCACATTCCCCAGTGAGCCATCCACTAGAAATCACTATCATCTCCTGAGCAGAAGTCGGAGGTCAATAGAACTTTTTGATTGCGACAGGGCCATAAAAGCTGACATCACAGCTACATAGAGAAAGACATTTAGATGTGCTTCTTTAAAATGAAGACAAAAAAAAACATAATAACAGTTGTGGCAACACGAAGGGTAACTAAGCCCAGATGCTTTCAGTTTTAGCACCACTTAGCCCTTTGGGGATTTTAATTTTGTAAAGTGAGGTCCTGATTTTTAGTGCTGTTGCTTATTGTAATGATTCTCCCCTGACATGGGGTGAGGCAGAGGTCAAACCCTTGGATGATAGCACAAAACACACACATGCGAGATCCATCACTAAAAAATAAATGCAGTTTTGACCCACTATGTGAGCATGTTTGTATACAGAAGGTGTATATATATATATAAGAAAGACATGTGAAGAACAGCAGGCAGCTCATGGCTCTTTCCACCTGCTACATCTTTCTTCTGATAATATATCTTCTCCTGTCGGTCTCCCGCCACCTGCTTCCTTCCCAGTCTCCTCTTTTTCCGACATTGTTTTTCAGGCACACAAAGTGTGTCATTAGTAGATATCTGATAGCAAATTTAGTGCTACAGACAACACACACAACCAATGTGGCATCTCATGTGACATCCAATAAGCTCACAGCATCACCAATTAGGTGCTCGATGTCAAGCTCACTCATTATATTGTTCAGAAAACAACCTGGCACTGAACACCAAGAAAACCAAAGAGCTCATTGTTGACTTCAGGAGACACAGCACCGACTTGGCCCCCCTCAACATCAACAGGGAGTGTGTGGAGAGGGTCCACACTTTCCGGTTCCTTGGTGTCCTCATCTCTGCTGACATCTCCTGGACAGGAAACATCTCAGCGGTCATCAAGAAGGCCCAACAGCGGCTGCACTTCCTGAGAGTCCTCAGGAAGTACAAGCTGAACTCCAACCTGCTGCTGACCTTCTACCGCTCGTCCATTGAGAGCCTGCTAACCTACTGCATCACGGTATGGTACGGCAGCTGCACCAAAGCAGATAGAGTGAGGCTTCAGAGTGTGGTCAAGACAGCACAAAAGATCATTGGCTGCCCTCTCCCCTCCCTGATGGACATTTATTCCTCCCGCTGCCTCACCAGAGCAGCAAACATTATCAAGGACAGCTCCCACCCTGGCTTCAACATGTTCAGCCTGCTTCCCTCAGGGAAGCGCTACAGGTGCATCAACACAAAAACCCACAGACTAAAAAACAGTTTCTTCCCCAAAGCGATAACCACCCTGAACTCACACATGCACAGATAACACAGCCCCCCCACTTCCCACTTCCTCTATGGACCACCACTGTGCAATACCAATTCCATGTGCAATAACTCAACTGTATATACATAACACTATTTATACCAATTCTATGTGCAATAACTCAACTGTATATACATAACACTATTTATACCAATTCTATGTGCAATAACTCAACTGTATATACATAACACTATTTATACCAATTCCATGTGCAATAACTCAACTGTATATACATAACACTATTTATTACATATTACTTACGGCTTGTATATTGTACATTTTATATATATATATATGTTTTTCCCTATGTTAATACTGTCCATATGTACATAGCGCTGCAGAACTGTACCCCCCCCCCCCCCCCCCCCCCCCCCCCCCAGCATGTTTACACTGAGTAGGAGATGCTCTGTATCTCATTGTACAACTGTATAGTGACAATAAAGGCATTCTATTCTATTCTATACTCTGCTGCTGCCTGCCCTGTTGCTAGTGGTGAATGTCATGCTCGTTAGTCAAACTTTTATAAAGCGTGTTTCAGGACATGGATTGAGCGTACCAAACTTTCATTTCAACCACCAGTGAGCTGTGCGATCAAACTAAGAAGGAACTGCCAGCCTCACAGCTCTGACCGTTTGGGTGGGGAGATGGGCTAAAATGTATGCCCTTAGTCTTGATATATACCTTCCATAAATTCTTAACCACATCATTTATAACAAAAAATGTTGTCTTTATTTTTCAAATAGAGGTGAAACTATTTCTTCTATGTTACTCTGCATTAAGCATTTATTCTTGCTGTTTTAAAGTATGCTTGTTGCAAATGGAAACCAAATTGATGGCAGGGAGACATTAATTTCAAACAAATATTTTTATCAACCAAAGACAAGACAAAAGGAGCTTTGAATGTAAAGACTTGGGGTCACAGTTGCACAGGATAGATTAAATATATTTCTATAACTCTGGCTCTTAATTGCTCAACAGTTGCAAAAATGTTCATTTTCTCTCTTCCCTACAATCAGATGAGGGTATCTCACAGTATCTCGCGTGTGTACAGTAAACGTAAAGCGAAGATAATGTTTGTGTTAATGTCAAGAGTGAAATCAGAATAGCGCTAAACCACTGGGAACAAGTTTTTTTCTTTTTCTTTTCTTACTTTTTTCTTTTCTTTTCTTTTGGTGCTAATCCATTGAGAGCTGGACCGTTGATCAGCCGACATCATTATCCCAAAAGCAGTGATTTTCAGCAACTCTGCGGTGTTGCTTACTCGGCTCCAAAGATTTGATGTGAACAGCACTGACCATTTATCCACTGCCCTACCACCTACACCATCCTAATTAGGAATTCTGGCGTGTGGACATTTGCTTTTTGGGTTCCTCTTGTGTTATTTTCTTGGCAGTAAAACAGTTATAGCAGTATGGCGATCTGTTCAGCTGAAGGAAATACTGGTCGGCGTCCTCTGCTTAGAAAGGGAATCAGCCTAAACGAAATGACACATTTTAAGGTACTGAATTAATTACTATAAGTTACTTGATATGAACACTGAAGTGTTTGCGTGTATGTGAAGTGCTTGTTTTTACACGCTTCCCTCTGAAGGAGTGCTTCTCATTGTGGTAACTTGCAGCACCCAGGGTGTGCACAGATGTACTGCCATTTCAGCAAAGATGAAAGATACATTATATGTACTGCCAGTGATGTTTTAGAGGTCAGTTGCTGTTTTGGGAAACACAATGTCAGACCCAGGCAACCTAGACAAGGATTATCAAGCCCCAACATGCACCTCGGCAGCATTAGTGCACCCCTCTTTAGCTACTGCCATCTAAAAGCTATCTCTGCTGCTGCCCTTGTTCTCCTAATGACTGTTTTTGTTTTCAAAGGCTCAAATGCTGTCCAGCAGTTTGTAGGCTCCATAGAAAAAGTGACCTGTGGACCTTGTGCAGGCCTCAGTGGGACAGCAGTATGCTTGTCAAACCTCTTTTCAGCATTCAAACATTATTTATGATCAAGGCTTCATGAAGGCTATGCTCTTTAGTCATAACACCAGCACAAATGACCATCTCCCAGGCCCTAATTTTTAAGATGTGTTCAAATACCCGCCCCCGTTTTTTAGTTAGGTAATATCCTAAATAGCTTGTTTTTCTTGTTTATTTAATTTATGTGCAGAGGATCTCTTTGCCAGATGTACGTTTTTGTTCCTTTCTGCCTTTTATGTTGTGAGGGAAGTAGTGTGGAAGGTTTGGTGGTTTGATCTGTGACTCCTCCAGTCCATATATTGTGTGTGTGAATGCAGCTTGTAGTGGGGTTGTCAGTAAGAGTGGGAACACTTTTTGTTCCCCAAACCCAAAAAAGCTGAAGAACCTCCTGCAGAACCACTCTACTAGCACAGCTAAAAATCTAACCTATCACTAAAGCTCACTCATTAGCACTTTAAACACTGTTGGGACTGCGAAGCTGCCAGGCAACCAGCTAAGATGGCAAGAAGTCGCTCGTCTCAGTGAGGGGTTGCTTCCTGTCTGGTCCCCTGCTGTTGCCTGTTCACAAGGGCACCTATGTTTTAGCTCACTGCTAACAGAGATGTTCATATCACAGCAGTTCTCAGGAGCTACCGCAAGTCTTCTTCTACACAGGCTTTAGTTTGTTCATTTTATGTACTTTTAAAACATTTACACAGCATCATCACCCTGTATTTACATAATAACTCTGATACCAGTGCTGTAAATATAACACTTTCATGATGTCTGGGTTTGGAGTTCATTTAATTGGGCTTCTTCTATTAAATTATTAATGATATCTGTTTTTGTGTCCTTTATCACTCATTTTTCTCACGCTCCAAGATCCATCACTTTACAGATTAGAAAGTGGTTTGAGGTATTTAACAGATGCCATTAAGTTCCACCACCAAAGCTTTATTGATATCTGCACCATGAACGCAACCCAGTGATTCGAAAGAAAGCAGGACAGTCAGATGCTTTTACTTTATTATTTGTAGTATAGTATAATCAGGTGGAGGCAATACTCAGCTCCAGCACATCCAAATTAACCTACTTTGTTTTTTTTTTATTCATCAGCTTGACTTGCTCATTAAATCAAGCTCATGATCATTCCCGCCCATTTAACCCCTGCTGCTCACCAGATCCAAAACAGTTTTGTAATGATGAATTTCCTGAATCATTGTTACACATACTCTACTTTTTTCATCATCTGACACTTTGCTAAATGTAACTTGTGGTTTGCATTGATTTCTTGTCTTACTTTTGCTCACACAAAATTTCACCTTAGCAGGGAACTGGATGAAATAACTATTGCACAGAAAAAAAAATCAATATTTCCACTTCCTACTTTTACTTGTTATCACTTAATGTTCCTGTACTGTGAATGAGTTGAGAAACTGAATCACATTAACCTGACGTAGTTACAAATGTCTGCAAAATGGTAAAATATAAACGCAAACAGGTGGTAACAAATTAAAGAAAAAAAAACCCCACTTAGCATAGCATAACCACTGTATCTCCTCACTCTTTAGTTTGGGTTTCCCCTTAGTCTGTTACTCATCTGGAGATCCCTTCTGAACTATCATTACAGTATGCTGAGACCAAACTGTGTCTGAAATATGTCATTTGTTCTGCAAATACTGGAACACTGTAATACCTTTCACCTGCCCATTTTTCAGCATCAAACTCCACCACTCTAGCTTCTGCAATTTCAGTCAAACCTCTGTGCTGCAGTGAATCATACAGTAAATGTGCTATATAAGCAATACACACTATCAAGGCTGTAGGCACAGATGACTGTTTTACATTACATTAACATGCAACCTGGCAAATGATCCCTGAAAGACAGAATGTGAACAGCACGGTCGCCTTTGATGAGCTGTCAGATTAGGGATTATCAGGGAGCCCCATTAAAACTCACAGCACTGTTCCACTTTCTGCTCCCCTATCAGCTCTTTGCAAAACCTGTCAGACAGATGAAAAGACTACCAAGAGTATCAGAAAGAGGGCAAAAAAGGGGGCTGATATGAGTGAGAGGGGGGAAGTTAGAGCAAGGCAATTACAAAGAGGCAGGAGGAGAAAAGTGCAGTGATAGTAAAAGATCACAGTAAAAAGGAGGGAAGGATTGCTGATAACTAGCATGTTATCAGCCTTGATTTACAGAGTTGTGTAGGTTATTCAGCACTCAGTGTTTTAAGCTTAAATAAATACAGTAAAGGTCTCACCGCTGGTACATTTCAACACTGCCCTCTACAGGCTGGAGTTTGAAGTTGGTATTACTGGATCTTGAGAAAGGTGCATATATATATATATATATATATATATATATATATATATATATATATATATATATGTGTGTGTATATATATATATATATATACGTGTATATATACGTATATATGTATATATACATATATATATATACGTATATATATATATATATATATATATACGTATATATATACATATACATATATACATATATATATATACATATATACATATATATATACACATATATATACACATATATACATATATATACACACATATATATACACATATATACATATATATACACATATATACATATATATACACATATATATATACATATATACATATATATATACGTATATATATATATATATATACGTATATATATACATATATATACATATATACATATATATATACATATATACATACATATATACATATATATATACATATATACATATATATATATATATATATATATATATATATATATATATATATATATATATATATAAAGCTCAGAAATATGAGTGGATTTTGCATACTGCAGTAATATTCAGCTCTACAACAGCTCTCTCTCAAGGACAAACTCTTTAATGTGACAAATATTCATAGTGTTCACTGACCTCAGCTGACCTCAACCCCAACTACTGCATACTTCTGGATTCAATTTAAACACCTTAACTGGAACAGGCGAAAAGTAGTTCACAACACTGCTGACCAAAGGTAAACTGCTGGAATGGAAAAACTGTCCTTGAGCCAAAGTTTTATTTTGTAGTGGGAAAAAGTCCAGACCTCATTTTAACCATTTAACCGAAGGTTCAACACAAGACAGAGAGTAAGCTATTTTGTATATAAACACTATTCTACTAAATAAAAGTTTATCACTATGTTATATTACATTCTGTTATCAGTCATTTAAAAGGTGTTTGTTGTGATCGTGCTTAATATAGAGAAATATGTGCACAACGGTGTGCCTCACATCACTCTATCTAGTGTTTATTTACCTGTCATAACTTAGCTGAATGGCTGCCACCTTGGGTAAAAAATAAAAGATGTTGGGAATGTGCAGAAAGTCTCTGTCATTTCGTGGAAGCTGAAATCACAGGTACAAGTGAAAAACCAAGAAACTTGTACTGTATTCCCAATGGGACGACTTACCTCACTAGCACCATATCAGAAGAAGACTTTCTTCTTCTTCTTCTTTTTTAACTAAAAAATTCTAAGAGTAAAAAACTTGTTTGGTCTTACATCCCCAAAGGATTAACAAAAACCACGCCAGTGGTTAGTGATTGACTTGAACCGTTTACACCTTAAAACAATGTTTTACTGCCCCCTAGTGGGTTAGGATTATAACCGCATTTGACGCTCACATCAGCCTGTCAGCCTCTGCTAGTGACAATAAGCACAGTAGCTAGTATATCTTTGCACTGCCATAATTTCAACAGCGATAACAGTGCTCAAGAAGGAATTGTCTGATCTCTAATTTGCTTGAAATTTGTTGCAAATGAGCTTGCCAAGACTGCAATAGATGTCAGAATTACTGCTTTTCAATTATCACCTTCATTACTTTGCCATCAACTGCTCATTCATTATGTATTCTGACAGAGTTGAGCTGCTCAGCCATGTCCATCATCCTGCAGTCAGACTGATACAGAGCTGAGCTTCAACAGCATGGAACAGCCCCTCGATCTCAGGCCCAGTGATGCTGTCTACACCAGCAGCCAGTGTGGAGAGATACTGAAAAGCCCACAGTGCATTTGTGATTTACCGCCTATTTTACGCCATCCTAAATAAACTAAAGAGTATTTTATGTCCAACTGTGCTGTCCCTGAAACTAATCACTTTAAAATAATTCACCCATACTTATCCTTGATGGATTTAGCTCTGTGGGGAATATTTAAAGAGCTACGGTTTGTTTATGTTTATAAAATGTGTGTTTAGACTTTGTGACTTTTGTGATAGTTAGTGTGTGTTATTCACAGTATCATCTAAGGAAATGCAGCCCTGAAGCTTTGATGTCAAGTCTTCCAGATAAATATGTAAATATGTCTCCTAAGCACATAAGTTGCACTAGTTAATATGACATCCAAGTTATAGTACCAACCACAGCGACACCTCTAATAAAACCTTCATCCTTAAAGTGTCTTTAGAGGCAACACTTATTATAATAGGAGTTGTGTGTTTGTGCTTTTGATTGGTTTGTCCATCAGGAGACCTAAAGGAGCCACAGTGGAGGATCATAAATTTGACGTGTTTCTTGCTGCCACGGGCGTAACTAATGAGTCATATTTCCAAACAGGTTGCTGAGGCTTCTCTATTTCAAAATGCAATGTTTGCAACACTTCTCCATTTGTGCGCCTGACTTTACCAACGTGTAATTTGGCAACTTTACACACCTTCCAGAAAAGTCTTAGTATTTTTCACTGTGAAGCAGTCTGTTAATCAGTCAAGCAGTGCTGTCCTATTAGTTCCTTTGAGAATTCGCAGCATATCATTTACCCTCACCACTAACCCAATCCATCCTTTTTTGCATAAATGAGATACATGACTCCGGTTTGAAATCACTCTGTGGTCACGGGGCTATGGTTCTGTCTGAAAATTCACACTCCAGACTGAAGTATAGGAGTACAGGACTGAGTTTAAAAGGTTATTCAGCAACTTTAAATTGGCCATAGAGAAACCTGGTGGTCAGTATGACACCAGATAATGGCAGTATTAATAAGGAAGAGGAGAAATATCTCCATTGTGCTTTACAACCTACTGACAGCCTGCACTCAGAGCTCAAAGAGAACCAAGAGGAAATACAATATGAGATATTCATCCACATCTACTAATAATGGAAAAAAACAAATGATAAATGATATTTTCTAACATAAGGCCCTTCTGTTTATTTAGGACTACAATTGCCACTAATTTCTATTCATTAAATGCAGTTGCCCTGTCTGCACCTTTAACAATTAATCTTAATGTTTTCATTAAAATGTCACTACAGTCAACGAAGAAAGGAAGACTTGCGCTCCCTCCTGACTTCACTTACTCATAATCTGTCAGGATTTTGAAGGGTTTAGTTGTGTTGTTTCAGAGTACGTTAGGCAGATCCCAGGGGTTGAAGAAATTAAAAAGCGAAGCTACAACAGGCCTGAAGGCTGTAGTGTTTTGTTCTTCTCTGCTGTAGGAGAACAGAGGAAATCTGCTCACCACCCTAGGTGCATGTTGTTTTGTTTTCTTCCTCTGGGCCAGTACAGTTGTTCAGAACCTGGATGCTGTACACACACTGCCCCAGCTGAATGGATGATCTGGGGCTGTTCATTCATTATCCATGCTCTTTCTAGCTCAGAGAACAAATTCTTTGGGGAACACCTGGATTGGTGTCTTGGAATGTCAATACGGACTACAAATTACTCAACGTTAACTTTGAAAAGTGCCTTGCAGCAAAGTTTGCATCTCTTAGGTCTCCTGCTGCTTATAGTACATTAAAGATGGATGTTGCCAACATGATATCATTGCATTGATTTATGCAATACAGTGAATCTTTGATGATACAAGACAACCTCTCCATTTTCCACATGTAAACACAGAAGCCGAGTCTCTGCAAACATCTACCCTGGAAGATGTTCTCAATGACCTTGTCATGTATTCTGAATTACAACCCAAAATGCAGACTCTAAAAAAAACTGGCAGCCACCAGTGTTATCCCCCAGCCTCCTAGTTGTTACACCTATGGTGTGAATTTCAAAATCCTATGTCGCGTCGTTCTCTAGTTGTTGCATTCACAAAATTTTAAGAAAACTTGACCTCTGACCTTGGTGTCAAGGTCAACAGAATTTGAACTCCTCTCAGATTTTTAGTACATGCACTTATGGTATAACTTTAAAAATTCTAGCGGCCTTACTTCTTGAATAGCAAGAAAGAAATGCAAAAGTAGTAGGAAAACATGAGGAACACAAGATAAAAGATACACAAATAGTCTGACAAAGGGCGTAAGCGGGCCTATATATACACACCGATACAATGATGGCTAGACTTTTGACCAATCAACGATCGCCTTCACTGTAGACTTGTAGGCTAATGACATCTAATAAAAACTGCAAAAAACAAGACACTAGAAATAAAAGACAATCAAAATAAAACAGGACGCCACTAAACAGGGAATCAATAAGACTTGACAAGAAAGTCTTGCCTTCCCTCTGTCATCCTCTAATAAATCAAAATATAAAGAATCCAATAACAATAACTGTAAATATACTGACTAAAACGAGAATCTAAAATATCAAGAAACTCATAATACTAGAATAAATACTGGTATACACAGAACATCAAGTAAATTAGACATAAATCAGAAAACTACAAACAGTAACCTAACTGAGGAAGCGGTACAAGGAAACAATCCTGAAACCAAAAACCTTCCTATATTTGCATAAACCATGACCAACTTAAAACCCTGTTTACATAACTACAAAAAGCCAAAATGCATGGAAAAGGCTGCATTTGCCAAAATACTCTTGCAGGTGTGGACAGGGTCTAAAACAGGCTTTCATAAGACGCTATAATCATGTTTATTTCCAATCTGAAATATGACCATTTTAGCATGAGAGTCTATGGGTATTGACTTTTAAAGCCTGCCCCAAGTGGTCATTCAAAGAACTACAGTTGTTGGCACTCAAGCATTGGCTTCATTTGTTTTACAGTCAAATCTCTCTTAAATTAAAAAGCTGTTAATTCATGAAGCTAAAGCCAAGATTAACTCTTTTTACCATAAAGAGTAGAAGCGGCTCTAACATTTATAAAACTTGGTATTTAGCCGGCACCTAAAGTATTCCTTAGGTAGATCTCTTCGTGAAAACCGGTGATGCAAAAAAACCAAAGTAAATTCCAAACTGGAAATACAATTAAACATTTATTTTTATATTTTAAAGAAAGGTATAAAAAAATTGTGACCAAATCATGCAGAAATTAACTCCCAACAGAATTCATACAGAAACACAAACTCAACATTGGGATACACACAGCTTTGATGTTGTACAATGAGTTTCACAGTTTGTTGACTCTATTTGAGTTGATTAGACTTTCCTATTTGTTGTATCAGTGCCAAAGCCTCGTGGCAACAAGTTCCAGTTTAAAGTCCTTTGGGAGGACACAGTAACCTTTGTGCTTTATAGAATTATTATTTTCTCATTAACTTCAGTGTCAACAATGCTGAAAGCCGTATAACGAGAAGCTTTTAATCAAGTGTGTCGGAGGGATGGTTTGTGTTTGCTCATTCTTGTAGAAGCAGAATTGATTGAAAAGCTGTAAGATGGCATTTAGCTTCACTGGGAATCACCTAAATTGCCAGGAAAAAGGTCACACAACAAAAATAGCCTTTACTGATAGGTAAAATCAATTATATTAAGGCAACAGCAACATTGAGACAGACAAGTAGACTGTGTGAGTCAGTGTATAATTGTGGATTTAGCTACAGGTCTTTGGTTTAAAAAAAAAAGCATAGTACAAATAAGTAAAGAGGACAAGAAATGAAAATAATACATTTCAAAAATGGCTGTCTCTTTCTTTGGGTGCATCACTGGGCTTCACTTCCTCTGCTCTGGAGCTCTGCCGAAACAAACACACATAATGTAAATACAGGGATTTTTCTCAATGGTAAAAATGACCTGAAATGTGCTCAAATAAAACATATCAGCGGGTTCTGAGCTCCTGCTTGGAATAATTCAAGAGACTCATGCTGGAGATAAATTTTCAGTGCTACTTCTGTTAAAGAAAAGATCTGAGATCTTCTGAAAAATATATTCGTGAATTCCTACTAAGAGGTAGTATACAGCTGACATCACTCATGCCTGGACATTAAACATGAAGCCAAACAGCAGCCAGTGAACCTACCTTGACATTAAAATTGGAAATAGTTTAAACCATATAAAGAATTAAGTGTTTTCCTAACCTTGGGACAAACCTTGGCAATAGCTTGACACAGACAAGTAAATAGGTATATTTCTGTTCCTTTTAACTGAAGCACTTATTCTTGAATCTAAACCCAGTTAACTTAAACAGGTTGGGCTATTACTCTACCTTGGACTTGAATAACAGGTTGATGACACCCTTTGAGCGTCTGTCTGCTGTTCGGTCAGAGGTTGCACACACCGACATGCTCTTACTGTCCCTCCTGGCTCTGGAGGACTCCACCTCCTCAGCCCCTCCTGCCACTGACAAGGACAGGCCTAGAGAGAAAGAGGGAGAGGGAAAAAAACGAATGTAGTGTTTGTGTCCTCGTGATTACAATTTTACAGCAGATCTTGCACTGTAGCCAGGCGATGTTTTGTGACTAATTGGGCTCCCGCAGCTGTTCTGCCGATGACCTGTGTGCCCTAGCAACACTGGGGGCCTGTGAGTGCTGTATCTTCAGTGAGGCAGTGCAGCTTGTAGTTGTGTATTAACACCACAGTGAGTGCTGTCTCAGCTGATTCAGTGAAGGCAGAGAAAATACAACATTCAAACTGATTTGCTGCCTTATATCAGAGTGTGTCTTAGGGCAAGTTGTTACTGTGCATTCCCCAGCATTCACTTTTTCTATTGCACACCATAGCATGCCAAGGTATTTCTCCTATCATGACCTTGCTTGTGCTCTTTTTTCTTTGAGTCAGCTTTCCAGAGCAGGAAAAATGCAGCACTTCCTCTTAGGTCATGTTTTTTTGACTTTGTAGGCTTAGTGCCCCTCAGTCACAGTAATTCCATCACACCAGGTGGGTTTGTGTGTCACCTGTGATGGCAGGCAGCGATCTTGAGTTGGCATTGGTCAGCGCCACATTTACTTCATTTGGCTCAGACAAGTTGGTGTCACTGCGGAACTCCTGTTTCTTGGACAGCTAGAGGGAGACAAAGATCACAGAAAAGTCAGACTACACTTCACAGAAACAGAGCGTTTTATTACTTAATCATGTCTTTACATGCAACCTTCCCCTCTTTTCTGTCTTTGTACCTTTTTCTCACATTTTCCCCACATTGCTATCCATCATCACTAATTCTCACCCGTTTGCATTCCAGTGTACTGGTCCGTTCTCTTTCCTCTGTGATGAAGATCATGCTGCTCCTTTTCTTTTTCTTCTTACTCTTCCTCATTTTGACCTCTGCATCCCCCACTGTCATCACGCTCCCCTCTTCACCTATACTAACACTGCCACTGGAGCGTGGCAGGGTGGCAGAGCTCCAGGAGATTGGAGACTCAGGAGGATTGTCCCTGGGAGGAGGCAGGAAGGTTTAGATTAGACATTCAAAGGAAATCCAAGCTTATTATCATATTTGTGTGACGCTTTTTCCATAAGACTTCATGTATACAGTTTAAAATGAGTGTTATCGTGGGGTTCTCGTGACACAGTAGGGGTTCGAAAATGTGCATGTTACCTGTCTGCATGTGTCTTGGTTGGCGTCCCACACTCGGATCCCTGCAGTGACGAAATCGAGATGACGGACTGACGAAATGATCGCAGCATGGAGCGTGGACGAGTAGACTTTCTCTCATCCAAGTCCGGCTGGAAAGAAAGAAAGACAAATGTGAACAATATGTAGATTAGCCGAAAAAGATATCGTAGAAAAAGTGACATCTCTAAAAACAAAAAGAACAAGAAAAAAGTAAAACTGAGTCTAATCACTCTTAAAATGGTGTATAATCACTCTACTCCAGTTTTGTTTAATTTCTCCTGAAAGGCAGTGCCAATTACAAGTTAATGACCACATTTGCCCCCGTTAAAACCATCCAAACCCTGTTCTGGTTGCAGAGAAATTTAAAAGGTACAAATCCCACATCAACACTCTTCTCACAGCGTTTTCTGAGTACTTTGATCTTTAAATTCGCTTGGGTCAGCTAATTTGCAGCTTAATTAGCTCTACACTGCTCTACCACAGCAGCTCCATGTCCAGCTTTGCAGAAAAAAAGATATTCTGGATTACGGAAGCATCATATTTTAGTAGAAAAGTTAGGATTTTCCTACATTTTTCTTTCAGCTTACCAACTCTCTCACTCCGTACTCCTTCTCCACTTTCTTTTTCAGCTGTTTGAAACACTCCTCCATGCGCTCATGGAAAGGACGCAAGTCTTCTGTCACTCTCTTCCCATGGAGGGAGATTCCTCCACCTAATAATGGGATCTGGAAATAAAAATGTCATGGTGTCAGCAGAAAAACACACACACACACATATAAAAGTAATGACTATATATGTTGTGTACATGAGAATATGTATTAAGTACCTGCCATGCGATGAGGTCCTTGAGGCGAACCAGCTTCTCTCTGTCCTCCTGGTGCTGCTGGGTGTACTCTTCAGTAAAGAAGGCCTGATACAGAGGAAATATTATATAACACTCATTTAAAAAATGATAAAAATCGATTACTATTTCGCCAGCTAGCAAAAATGGTAATTTACTACCAT
Source organism: Perissodus microlepis (assembly GCF_051167445.1). Lineage (NCBI taxonomy): Eukaryota > Metazoa > Chordata > Actinopteri > Cichliformes > Cichlidae > Perissodus > Perissodus microlepis. The sequence continues at coordinate 12,410,444 of NC_140462.1, forward strand.
CCTCTGTGGAATATTATAATACTGAATGGTGTGTGTGGAGGCACTTAAATGATAGTCAGATAAGTACATTTTATTTAATGTCATTTGGACTGCAGAAACTGACTGATTATATTCAGTGAGCCTCAGGAGGTGATAAAGAGTTTCTTCTTAATGGATTTAAGTTCATCATGAGAGACGAGTCTTGCATGAGAGCACTCTCTTAAGCTCTGATATCTGTTAAAGGACTTACTTTGTTACGGTGAATCTCCGTCCTTTTTTGCAACCCCTATTTGGCTGTACATGGTATGTGTTACAATAGATGGCAATAGAAATTCAATATAACAGCTTTATGCAGTGGTTCTCAAACTTTTTCTCTCTCAATCTGATTTAATGAAAAACAATGTGTATCTAAAAGCACTTAATTGCTATATTTCAAATATTTAAAGACATCACAAAATTCACAGAAAACCAATTTTTTTCTCGACATCCTAAGCTAAGCATTGAAGTTGCATTACAGCGAGGTTTTCTAAAAGAACTAAAAGCAATAAAAAAAACATTACTTAATATTTAATAAGAAACATCTGTAGAGATCAAACTCTTTTCCAGGCGAAGTCTTTAAAGACTGCTTTGTTTCAGAGTCATGAAAGAAAAAGAAGACTCAAACAAACATGTGGTTCGCTTTTGTTATACTTTGAACACATATCCATTTCCTTTTGTCTGCCACAAAATATCAAAATCTGGCTTTATGCTCACAGTAAATGTGACTGTGCTTATTACTTTCAGTTGGCTTTTGATGATAGCTACTTGTGACTTCAAAATATTGAACACAGAAGTATTTACTGAACTTAAATTTTGTATTAAAATAATAATAATAATTATGCAGGAATGATTCTCTCTCTCTCTTTTTTTTTAAACAAACACATGCACCTCATCCAGTTCTCCAAGGTTTCCTGAAGGTACTAGTTTCTCATTTTAGAAATCCCGGTTTAAGCTAAAGTACTTAGTTTCCCCAAAAGGTTACCACAGCAGATGGATCTGTATGTTTGGCACATATTTTTATGCTGGATGTCCTTCCTGATGAAACCTTCCAATGTAGCCAGGGTTGGGATCAGGTCTAAGGCCACAGTAGCTTGTGACCTCCTGAGGCTGGGATCTTCTGTGTGTAAGGTGAAGGTGTTAACCACTACACACAATTTGTAGATGCAACTCTCTTTTTGCCAGCTGGTGAGCCTCTGCCCCTCCTACTTCTGAGAAACTCACTAATAAACTCTTTTTAAGCTCAGTCATGTTACTGGCTTGTTGAAAATTAACCTAATTAGTTACAAAATAATCCTCCATCTGTTTCAGGGTCTGTTTCTGTTTACTCTTCCAGCCTTTTGTTCCCACTGCTCCAAAGTTTTGAGATGTGTTATTGCCATTAAGTTCAAAATGAGTTAATTTTTAAAAATTAAATGACAAAAGGTCTTAATAGAGTTTTCAGAATCACGGCTTTCTGTTGTTTTTATTTTTTAATTTTATACAGCGTCCCAACCTTTTTGGAACTGGGTTCGTAATATTAGTGATGATATTTGAGAATTTACCTTTTCATATTTTGCAAAGCCACCCATGACAGCTGGGTCAACGATGCCGTTGAGCAGCATGGAGAGAGGGTTGATAGGAAGGCTCCAGTCAGACTGGTATTGGTTAATCATCGTTAAAATTTTCTCATTTGTTGACTCCATGGTCTCTATGGCATTCTCCAAGGGAGACAAGGTAGTCTGGAAAGGGAGGCAGACACACAGAAAGAGTAGAAGAAAAAGGAATGAAGGTGGATGGATGGATGGAGAGTTTTCAGATTGGATGTGGGAGACGTATAATAAAACTTTTAAAAATTAAACACAAAAAACCCCTGTAATCAGTGGTGTTGAAGTGTGAAACGCATTGCACTGGGGATAATAACTTACAGCAAACATACAAGTCAAACATGGAGAACAAACATGGCCCTGTAGACTTACATGCTTCATGTCAGTTGCCTCAAACCAGCGCAGGATCCCAGGCAGCTTATAGACAGTGGTAAAGGTTGTGCGCTCAATCCACATGGACTAAAAAAACAAACAAAAAAAAAGTATAAAAACAGAGAAGCTGTCAGATAAATCTGTACCACTTGTGACTACTCTGATATCATATCTTGCATTGAAGCCTGAAATCTTAACAGACGCTTGCTGCACAATCTGATTTATTCTAATCTAATCATATACCACAGTAATACCGGAATCTGATGCTGCATCTCAAGAGCTCATCATAGCATAGCATCAACATATGAAAAATCCTGCCTTTGAATAAAATCCTATTATTTTATATATTAGAAACTCACAGTTTCAGACTGATAACAGTTCTAGTACAAAAGTCCTTGAAATGCTTTCATGGTCCCTGTGGTCACACATTTCATTTTAAAGACATAACTCACAGCAAACTCATTGTTTGGGTCCACGGGTCCTTTCCTCACAGGTCTGGAATAGTGAAAGCGCTGTACATAGTTGGACTTATAGAAGCTGAAGAGGAAAGAAATGAGTCAAACAAAGACAACAGACAAAATCATGCAAAAGGAGGCACAATATACATTAGGTGTACATATTTAAAACCTTCAGTTCATTTTTAAGCACTAGCTTGAATGGCACTAACTTGATGATCTGGTCAGGAACGGGTTTGTTCTTCAGGCGAGGAGGGATTTCGAGGACTGGCTGCACTGTAAAACACTGGATATCTGTTTTAGAAGCTCAGAAATAAACATAAGAGATAGATTCTCAGTATCTCTGTGAGTGTACAAACTCATAGTGGAGGGATGTGTTCATACAGAAGTGCATCAAAAGGAACAAGTAAACTAAAATGAAATTTTAGTTTGATACACAGAGATCTGATGGTTGGTTAAGATTTACTGTGGTTCTGGGTTAAAAGGTCCCTGGATATTTAGTACTTTCAAATGTGTTCAGTGACCCAAATACTTAATAATCCCGAAGGTGCTGCATGTGAATATTTTATGACTTCTATGCTAGTGTGCTGGTGAACACTGTAGACCATGCAGAATATAAAAATTTTCTTCGTTCAATATGCATCTACATATGACTGTAAATGAATAAGTGTGTAATGCTGCTTGAAGGATACACTGAAGTGGAGAGTTCTTGATATCGTCCCCTGGCATGGTGGTTGTGTTGAGACGCACAGCGCTGGGGAACTGGCTCATCAGCTGGTTCTGGAAGTCCTCTCTGCGCTCATACTCCTTACCACGGTGGATAAACACCTTGTTCTGAAGCCAGGGGGAATAAACCAGTGTTAATACTGATAATAAAGATCAAGACCCAGCTTATCTTCACAGGAAAGTTCTTTGCCCATTCAAACGTCCTTAACTAAGTTTAAGAATATAATCCACCCACTGTTATCATCTTCAATGCCCTGTACCAACACAGAGCAGAGCAGCTATCTGAACGCTACCCCAACAGAGGTTGATTATCTTGTTAATAATTTCACCTCCTAACTACGTACGACTCTGGATACTGTAGCTCCAGTGAAAACTAAGGTCTCTAATCAGAAGTACCTGACTCCGTGGTATAATTCTCAAACACGTACCCTAAAGCAGATGACTCGTAATCTGGAGAGGAAATGGCGTGTCACAAATTTAGAGGATCATCATTTAGCCTGGAGAAATAGTTTGCTGCTTTATAAGAAAGCCCTCCGCAAAGCCAGAACATCTTACTATTCATCACTGATTGAAGAAAATAAGAACAACCCCAGGTTTCTCTTCAGCACTGTAGCCAGGCTGACAAAGAGTCAGAGCTCTGTTGAGCCAACCATCCCTTTAACGTTAACTAGTAATGACTTCATGAACTTCTTCACAAATAAAATTTTTATCATTAGAGAAAAGATTACCAGTAATCATCCCACAGATGTAATATTATCTACAGCTACTCTTAGTACCATTGATGTTAAGTTAGACTCTTTTTCTCCAATTGATCTTTCTGAGTTAACTTCAATAATTACTTCCTCCAAACCATCAACGTGTCTTTTAGACCCCATTCCTACAAAACTGCTCAAAGAAGTCCTGCCATTGATTAATTCTTCGATCTTAAATATGATCAACCTATCTATAATGGTCGGCTATGTACCACAGGCCTTCAAGCTGGCTGTGGTTAAACCTTTACTCAAAAAGCCATCTCTAGACCCAGCAGTCTTAGCTAATTATAGGCCAATCTCCAACCTTCCTTTCATATCAAAAATCCTTGAAAGAGTAGTTGTCAAACAGCTAACAGATCATCTGCAGAGGAATGGTTTATTTGAAGAGTTTCAGTCAGGTTTCAGAGCTCATCACAGCACAGAAACAGCTTTAGTGAAGGTTACAAATGATCTTCTTATGGCCTCTGACAGTGGACTCATCTCTGTGCTTGTCCTGCTAGACCTCAGTGCAGCGTTCGATACTGTCGACCATAATATCCTATTAGAGCGATTAGAACATGCTGTAGGTATTACAGGTACTGCACTGCAGTGGTTTGTATCATATCTATCTAATAGACTCCAATTTGTGCATGTAAATGGAGAGTCCTCTTCACACACTGAGGTTAATTATGGAGTTCCACAGGGTTCAGTGCTAGGACCAATTCTGTTTACATTATACATGCTTCCCTTAGGCAGCATCATTAGAAGACATAGCATACATTTTCACTGCTATGCAGATGACACCCAGCTCTATCTGTCCATGAAGCCAGATAACACACACCAATTAGTTAAACTGCAGGAATGTCTTAAAGACATAAAGACCTGGATGGCCGCTAACTTTCTGCTTCTTAATTCAGATAAAACTGAGGTTATTGTACTCGGCCCTGAAAATCTTAGAAATATGGTATCTAACCAGATTCTTACTCTGGATGGCATTACCTTGGCCTCCAGTAACGCTGTGAGGAACCTTGGAGTCATTTTTGACCAGGACATGTCCTTCAACGCACATATTAAACAAATATGTAAGACTGCTTTCTTCCATTTGCGCAACATCTCTAAAATTAGAAATATCCTGTCTCAGAGTGACGCTGAAAAACTAGTTCATGCATTTATTACTTCCAGGCTGGACTACTGTAATTCATTATTATTAGGATGTCCAAAAAACTCACTGAAAAGCCTTCAGCTAATCCAAAATGCTGCAGCAAGAGTACTGACAGGGACTAGAAGGAGAGAGCATATTTCTCCTGTTTTGGCTTCCCTTCATTGGCTTCCTGTTAAATCCAGAATTGAATTCAAAATCCTGCTCCTCACATACAAGGTCTTAAATAATCAGGCCCCATCTTATCTTAATGACCTTGTAGTACCATATCACCCTATTAGAGCACTTCGCTCTCGCTCTGCAGGCCTACTTGTTGTTCCTAGAGTATTTAAAAGTAGAATGGGAGGCAGAGCCTTCAGTTTTCAGGCCCCTCTTCTGTGGAACCAGCTTCCAGTTTGGATTCGGGAGACAGAAACTATCTCTACTTTTAAGATTAGGCTTAAAACTTTCCTTTTTGCTAAAGCATATAGTTAGGGCTGGACCAGGTGACCCTGAATCCTCCCTTAGTTATGCTGCAATAGACATAGGCTGCCGGGGGATTCCCAAGATACATTGAGTTTTTCCTTTCCAGTCACCTTTCTCACTCACTATGTATTAATAGACCTCTCTGCATTGAATCATATCTGTTATTAACCTCTGTCTCTCTTCCACAGCATGTCTTTTATCCTGTCTTCCTTCTCTCACCCCAACCGGTCGCAGCAGATGGCCGCCCCTCCCTGAGCCTGGTTCTGCCGGAGGTTTCTTCCTGTTAAAAGGGAGTTTTTCCTTCCCACTGTCGCCAAAGTGCTTGCTCATAGGGGGTCATATGATTGTTGGGTTTTTCTCTGTATCTATGAAGCGCCTTGAGGCTATATAAATAAAATTGAATTGAATTGAATTGAATTGAATTAAATAGAGCAGAGTCCACCTAGGAATGGCAGACACTGAAATTCTCTCAAAGACTCAAAAGTTGTACCTGATCACCTTTGACTGCCCTCTCATAAGCTGAGTACTGACTTTGTCTTACTCCTTACCACAGCAAATTAACACACATAATCATAGCAGAAGCAATAATCACTGCAAAATTATATTTCTGCAGCTTGTTGCAATCAACACATCCAAAATGTTTCCGGAGGGTATCGTATGTCCCACTCTGCTAGATACCTGCTGGTGTGTTTAAAAAAAAAACTGTAAACAGCTAAGCTTAACTGCCAATAACGTTCTTTTTGTTTGTTTGTTTGTTTTTAATGGAAGACAGTTAGGATTTTGTAAATGGTGTGAATTCCTTAATATCTACTTAATGAGTGTTTCTGGTAACAATTTGAAGTATTCTTTAACTGAACTGTGACACAGCAAAATACAAACCCTGAGGAATGGAGGGTAGCCCTGTCCATAGTAGCCCACTGCAAAGTAGTCTGGTTTAGGCCTCAAGATCTTCATAATATTTTCATAGAACTTGGCTTGTTTTTCCTGTAGAGAGACAGAAGGAAACAGAGGATGTGTCCAAGGGAGACTTTCAGATGTGCACTTTGGGCAGTTTAATCAGCTCATGCCAATGACAAAGCTACGCTCAGCAGAATGCCGGGCCTGCGAGGGTGATAGATGTAGTGAAAAAAAAGCACACCCCATCCAAGGGCAATGTCTGTCATTTATATAACCACATAAATTCAGCATTAGCTGAGAGAGCTTCTGCTGCAGTCATATAAAGAGAGGGAGAGATTTTTCCATTGTTGGGAAATGTGTGATTCTCTTCGAGGAGTGAAAGGAGATATTTGAGTGAAGGGGAGATAGAGGAGAAGGTGGTGCTAAACCAAAAGTTAGTATATGGGAGAATCACTTCTTCTGTTGTGCAGAGGCAAGAGATGAAAGAAGCAGAAGTGTGATTGAGACGACAAAGTGAGGGCCAGGAGGACTTTGAAGTAGCTGAAGACTGCTAATGAAGAATCATAATTTTGGGGTCATATATTTATGACACGCCATAAGCTCAAAAAAAGCTTGATTTAAAGGAGTATTTGACATGCCGAGTAAGCTTTAAAAATAGCTGTTAATGTTTGAGGGTGCAGATGATGTAACAATATATTCAGAGGCAGTGTTGGGGAGTAACGGAATACATGTACCACCGTTACGTATTTAAAACACAAAATATGAGTAACTGCATTCCGTTACAGTTACCGTTTAAAAAGGTGGTATTTAGAATACAGTTACTTTGCTGAAATAAAGGGATTACACGACGGTATTTTCCTGTTTCATATGTTCGGCTATGCCCTCTCTATTTTTGGTTACTAGATGACAGTACATATTTATGATATTATAGGATGGCACTCCCTTAATCAAAGACGTGATAAATAGCCTGAATTCTCTTTCTTTCTTAAACCCCCCAAACATCTAAAACATAGGTGTCAAACTCTGGCCCGCAGCCTAATTACATTTGGCCCGCGAAGCCATACCAAATTACTATTAGAGCTGGCCTACTGGTATTATACAGCTAATATATATATTGTTTAGTATTAAGCTTTGCTTGTTCCATATTCAGTTTTTCAGCAAAACGTGTTTGAGTCCATAAGAAAAGATTCATTCTTATATCTGGAGGAATAAATATATTTCAATAAATATTAACGTTAGCCCGCGACTTTGTTCCAGTTTTGAATTTTGGCCCACTGTGTATTTGAGTTTGACACCCCTGATCTAAAACATCTATAAAAGGGAAAGGGGAAAAAACATGCAATCATGAATGCTACACAGAAGACATGAACCCCTGTGATTGTAATGTATTACCAGTCTCTTGCTGAGCAGCTCGTAGTCAAAGATCTCATTTTCGTACTGCTCTGCAAGTTCCTTACACAGAGTGATGGCCTCTTCCCACATCTAAGCACACAAAGGAAAGAAACAGAAGTGTCCTTCATTACACCATCTGCTAATAAATCGGGCACAGCTGTCGTGGTGGGAATTCATATCATGAAAATGTCTGTGTCCAAGTCTCTGTGGAGTGGAAGGAAGTCTCTATCTCAGCTTCAGAGAACATGAGACACTCGGAGAGAATACAAAATGAATGTGACACTAACATACAGCACAGTGATCATGTGTGGTTGAAGGATATCTGTTTTGATATCTCCGATATCCTCGAGTGAAGCAAATAAGAAAAAGAAGACAAAAACGAACAACAACACACGGATTTTCATTAACCCTTTAAGACCTACCATAGAACCAAGTCCGCCAGAGCTTATAGTATATTTTTACATGCTGTGGAGCCATTTTTTGGAGCATTTCAAGTTGCTATACATCAATACAACCATTATAGCCCAAATTTTAATAATATGTCTGCATTAAGTGCATAGTAATTACATAAATTGCAAAAAAGTGCAATAAACTACAAAAAATTTAAAATCGTTTTTGATTTTTTAACATATATTTCTAGTTAGAGAAATTTAAGAGGCTTATCCCTCAAAACTGTAAATACAAAAAAGTTGCACAAACTAGTTTCCCACCAAAGGAAATTTATTTAAAGTGTCTTCATAGTTTTATTTTTGAGATACACCAATTTTCATATACTGCAGGAAAAACGAAAAAATATATTATAGTGCAAATTTGCAAAATAACAGCATATGCATCAAAATAAAATATTTCCAGCAGTGCAATATGAGTCCTCAGCATCCCAGAAACGACACAGAAAGTCATAAAGTCAAACATAACTTTTAAAAACACAAGTATAGGCTCATAAGGCCATGATGGTAAAATGACATCACTTCCGGTTTCGGGCAGGTCATGCCGGACATGTGATAGTTCACGCTGATGGACGTAGGAAGTGTTACAAACAGCTGATCGGATCGGCAAAGCGTGTTTCTGGAATATTATGTTTTTGTTGCTGCAAGTGCTTTTTATACAGTTTTTGCAAAGCTATATGTGGAAGGAAACTGTGACCTAGGACAAGCTGATGGCATAAGATGTAAGTACAACTCCTCCGGTTTCATATGCAAAAAAAATTATTACGCTAGCTTACGTGGTTGCAGTGCTACCGGGATTTAAAAATAGTTACGCAAAATGGAGCGTGTCCGCTCCGACCGGCTTTAAAGGGTTAATGCAACTGAGCGCTAATTAGCACTCAATTAATCACTCAATATCGGCACAGCTAAGCAAATTTTGAAATCGTCTGAAACAATACCGACCTTGCCCTTGTCAAAGTAGTCAATGATTGTGTCATAGAGAGTTTCTTTGAGCTGTCGCTGCGTTTGGGAGCCGTGGAACTCAAACTGACTGCACATGTCATCTGACCACTGCAACAGAGAGCAAGTAAAGAGATACGGAAGAAAAGACAAAGATAAAAACAAAATGAGATATTTCCGAAGGGAGGCCCAACTTGATATTGCTGAAACAAAAGAAAAACTTTGCCTTCAGGACTACTCTAATTTGTGCTGTGCCATTTATCACAGAGGAACAAAGGGAGAAGAAGTACTTAAAGCTTACAGTTTCATTGTTGTAATTAATCAATATTAGTCCTAAGCGGAGCATGTGCAAAAACAGCAGCAGAGTGCCCATTTATTATATAAATGAGACAACTGTTTATCTTCTATTACATAAATTACACAGAATTAAATTTAGAAAAAAAAAACCCAGTACATCATGATTTTTAAAACTGTCTAATCTGCTTAGGATAGCAAAGATTATAGCATGCTGTGTGTTCCAGCCTGTTGTTTCCAGTAGTGTGACCGGAATGACAGGACTGATCCTGCAGATAAATGGAGATTATAAAAATTGTTAAATAGAGTTCAACTGCTTTGATGTAATGAGACACACAGAGGAGATGACGAGCAGGAGATGCTCAAATTCATGTGTCTTATAAAAGAGTTGAAGCGACATAAGAGGTCAAACAGACTCAGACTCATACATGCACATCCTCACACACACACCGGGCAAGTGCACGGCATCAATCACCATAGCGATGTAGCTGCAGTAGACAACGCAATGCCATAAACTAAACTCGGCGCTTCATCATTTGGAGGCCAGCGACGTAGCAACTGTTTATCAGCTAATGCAAAACTGTCTCAGTTGTGGCAAGTGATTAAGAAGAACAAGACACCGGGGCCAGCATTAAGCAACGATATGTGTCTTCATATGCGTGCATGTGCCTGTTTGCCCCACCTTGAGCAGACGAGAGTGGAGCAGCAGTGTGTATGCCGCCTCTGTGTAGTTTTCACACTCCAGGTGAAGGTCCCTCAACTTGTAAAGGTACCTGAGCACACACAAGTACAAGAAAAAGGAAAAAAAAAAGAAGGCACACTCTTTAAACAAGAGAATTAAACCTTATTCCACTAGATGCCACTGTTGGGCAACCTGAAGACCTGAAAAGGAAGCATTAGCCCCTCTTTCTCTCTCTTTTCTCTCACTCTCTCACCCACAAACACACTGGTAGATACCCTGAAATATGTACTAAGCTTAGCAAAAGGTCATTTAACACTCGCACACACACACACACACACACACGCACAAAAGAGCACAATTTAGCATATGTCTTATAATGGTCTGACAGATGCTTGTAGGCCTATAATGTTTTATAGGCCTGACAAGGAGAAAAATGGGATTACTTCTTGTCACCTGGAGGACCGGCTTTTACTGCTACTGCTTTTAGTTTTGATCTGTTTTGTTGTATCTATAGCTTGCATCTGTCAACACAAACCTTCTCCACATGGCCAGAGGCTGGACTTTGTTGCTAAAGCACTGATGACAAAGCAGGAAAAGAAATGTTTTCTGGATGCTTTTAAATGAACAGTCCCATATCTGCTTGCAAAGTAAGGTGTTGGCTCACAGGACAACTGCTTATTTTGTCTTCCTAAATGTTGACAGTCTCACTTTCCTTGTTTTTTATTCTTTTTTTATGTCACACCTGCTATTTCCTTCCTCACACTTTCAGATATAACAATTTTCTGGTTGGAAATGTATCTGGCTGTAAGTTGTTTATGACAGTCCAGTCATTGGATGTGAAATCAAACAGAAAAGGGAACAAAAAACCAGAAAAGTTTCAGTCCCAAGTCATTTGCAACTTACATTAATTACTCTGTTTGACTATTATTTTAGAGTCGTGTGTTCATCTCATTTGTTCTCTGGCATCCTGTTTTTCACTTTCTCTAGCTTCACTTTACCCGCACGTTTCAAAACTGAAAGGGTTTTGATGAGCCAAATTTAGCAGGAGGCATCTTTTTTATTCTTCTATACTCGGTTTTGTTTGATACAAATAAGTAAGTTTCACCTTGTTGTTTGCACCTGGAATAGAACAATATAAGAAGTGTCCTATTTCCATAATACAGGTTATGGAAGGTTATGAGTGCATAACAGTATCTTCATGCTGTAAAAAAAAAAAAAAAAAAAAACCTTGTAAAATATCAATAGGACATCAACATTTCTATTCTATTACAAAGGGAATGGATGCATTGCTCACAGCTCCTATGTGGTAGAATTGTTTAGCTGTCTCACATTCTCATGAGACAGCTACACAAAGAAAAAGAAATTACAGAAAGCTACAAGCTTCAGTGACTAGTATGTAGCACATATGGCGAATAGCACTACGTGTATGTATAACAGAATGAAACCTGGTGAAGGGAGCAGATTCAGTTTTCAACGTACTGCTTTTAGAGAAAAAGACATTATCATATGCACCAGGGATGCAAACCAAAACAGCGAGGTGAGTCCAGTGCAGTTTATTTTCATATTTTCTTTCACAGGATTCTGAAATGATGACAGAGTTTAAATCTGAAGCTTGATCATGTGCTTCATCATTGTGGCTGATTTGGGTTGTACGCAGCAGCACAAAGGGAATTTTAATTAGTTTTGGGTTTAATTATCCATTGTTATGTAAGCACACCATTACATTGTGACTAATTATATAACACAGACATAAATTGTCTATTTGCATTAAAATATATTTGTTGGCTGACACCAATAAACCAGCCAGCTAAATGTTACTGTATTATCCAGAGAGCTGACAAGGCAGTTGATCAACCACCGACTTTCACTCACATTCGCACATACAGATAACTAATTTGTCTAAAAGCCATACTCAGAAGTGCACTGCGGGACCTGACTAGATCTGTACTTCCTCTCTTTCCTGTCTGTCCCGCTCATTCTCTCGCTCTCTTACAAATGGTTCTCTCTCTCCCTGTCTCTCCACCTCTCCCTCCCTCACACTCATCATGTCTCTCTCTCCCTCCAGTCAGGCCGAGCTGATCCTGTGGATTTTGACATTAATTCAGTGGAACTCATATAATCCCTTGTCAGATTATAGAGCCACACACACACACACACACACACACACACACACACACACACACACACACACACACACACACACACACACATCACAGACATGCACCATTTAAGTCAAATCCAGCAAGTAAATACCTGATATACATCGCTTCACGATTGATGTCCTTGTAAAAGTTCTGCAAAGACAGAAGGAGGGGTTGGTTAGTGTAGTTTCTGTGTGTATGTATGCCTGTGTTCGCATGCATATGCATATATAACTGATAGAGGTTTTGAAACTCTATGCTATTAATTCTACGTTTATATTATACTATATTATACACCATAACATGCTGTATCACACTATACTATCCAATAATATGTATACTATACTGTACACTACACTACAACACAACACTATACCACATTATGCTACATTACACTATCCTATTTTATACTATACTACAGTACTATACTATAATACTGATTGCTTGTGTTTTAATGTGGGAGCGTGTGTGTTTTCAAGTGTGCTAGATAAACTGCACAAACTCCCAGTTTAATTAAGTTTAATGATATCTACAGTGAACAGAGGAGTGGAACGAACTGATGTAACCTCACCTCCCATCACTAGCACAGGCCAATACACACAACAGCACCAACAGACACATACACATAATCACAAATGTGACAAATTGTAGTCAATTTTTCCACAGTATACCATGGAACCATTTTATATTGTCAAGGGTAAGATTTATTATTTATTGGACAATGAATTTTAAATTTAGGGAGCTAACATGTTTATATAGGGTGCCCATCAAGAAGACAAGTAAAGATTTGCAGCAGTCCACCTGTCTTTTAAATCTATAGCAACACAACTTTCAGTAGAACTACAGCATCCCTTTCTATCTTTTATAGAGAACAATACAGCAGCTGAGAGTTGTTTAAAAAAAATGAAACCAAAATGATATACTGCAAACCTTTTGAGAGTACTTCTTAATATGTTCAAATAAGTTTGTTTTGATAGTTCATCTACATGAAGGAGCAGAATAAATATGCGTGTGACTGTGCCTGTGTGTATAATTCCTTAGTAAAGTTAGCCTGGGGAGTACGGATAGGGGAGTGCACTAGTGCCTGCTTGTGGGCAGAGGGGATTTTTTTCAGTTGGCCAAATGAATGAAACAGAATAGCTAATGGGCAACTGCCACAGGCTACAAACTAAACACTCCTGCCATGTACCAGCAGCCTCCACCTTGGGGGTGGGGGATAAAGAGTTATTATACATTATTATTCGAACACAGACGCATCCATCTGTCGAATTATGATTTTTTTAAATGTTTGCATCTTGGAAATGAAAGGAAAAGAGTTTTGCTGAGGTATCATATGATTTAATCTGGCGTGGAGAAGATCATATGGTGGGTAGATGGCACCCATTACTAAACCTAAGAATACCGTGGGAGAGAATCTGATTAGGAGATTACATAAGAGAAAGGACGTGGAACAGACAGGAGCTGATGCAACCCAATGCAAAATGTAGGAGACCAGACAAGGAGATGAATCTTCGCCTTTAGATCAATCAGCACCCAAATTAAATGGGGAAAAAGAAATAGAAAGGCCTTGGCACATAAGACAAGAAATAAAATCTGTGTTTCATAATAAACTCTTGGCTGCTTTGGATTCTATATAAAACAAAGTTTCACATTATATTAGTCTTTCAATTACTAATGGATTTATTGGTGTTGATGTGCGTACATCTAAGATCAGCAACTCTTTGCTATGAGACACTACACCAACAAGGCACTGTATATTACAAGAATCACAAGGTAAGTAGCAATAAATGCTAATCCATGATGACACAAACATATCACACTTAGACACTAGAAAGCTAATGATGATGATGCTAACAAGACTTTCAAGCGCTGGCAACTTTGCCAGCTGATTTCAAAGAAGGTGGTTCTTACCAGAAGATTGACTGTGCAGCTCATGCGGTTGTTGCGGCTGTCATCGCTCATCACGGTGCGGTAGTCAAGGAGACGAATGAGGAGCCCCTTCACCAAGGCGACAAAGTGCTGCACCTGTGGCCTCAGCGTGGGTTTCTCAGCAGCACAGTCCAGCAATCTGGCAGACATGCTTCCACAAGTTAATCATCAGAGACCTCTGAGAGGGTTTTACCTTGTTATTCAGGGTTATTCAGTTTGTCTATTAATGTACTTGCAGAAGACCAGAGCCAAGTGTGAAATGCTGCTCATGAGAGTTAGCAGGAAATAGATTGTGTATAGTGAAAAAAACGTACAATACTTACATGCTCTCCAGTAGCTGCATGTAGCGTTCATCTCCTCCACCACCCTCCACCTCATGGTCCAACTTCAGAATGATCTCATTCTCAAACTGCCGAAGATTTTATTATTATTTTTTTAAAGTAACTATTATATTCTATTGTATTCTATTCTTAATATACAAACATCCTTAGAAGGCAAACAGATAACAAATTACAAAGCTCTGGAGCGTCATCGTATGCTCATATCACATCTTTTATTCTTTTTATCAATTGTTTTTCAGGCTTTCTCTTTCAGAGTAAACATCAAACAACTTTGCATCACTATCTACTGAGTCATCAGATTCCCTCTCCCTGCCTACCTAATGAGTGATCTTTGTTTGTCCTTTTGTATTTAAAACAAAGAATAAGTGTTTGCTTGGGTAACACCTCACAATAGTGCTATGTGCATACAGTCCAAGTAACAGGGCAAAATATTTTCTGTATCAGAACAAAAGGACATTTATCACTCAGAGCTTGATTAATAGCATAAAGAACAGCACTGAAAATGGGGAAAGCAAAGAGTGGGACAAAAGGTAGATGAAGAAGCAAAAGACGGGAGCAACAGAAGTGGAAATCAATTATGCATGCAAGCATAATTAAGGTGTCTCTTTTACTTTTATCTGCTGCATTACAGGAAATCAATGCGGGAGCACAATGTGTATGTGCCACAGTTATAGATTTTCTATCTGATTTGTTTTCCTTGTCTCTTCTTTTAATTTTAGCATGTATTCATAGATACAAATGCATCAAAGTCTGCAATATATAAGATTTATTTAAGTATTTTTTGTATCACGATTACTTTTTAAATGGCTCGACTGTCTTAAGTTTAGTATGTATACTAATTGCTTGTGTTCCTATATGTGTGTACCTTGCTGAAGTTTCCAAAACGTGCATGTTCACAGGTGATCATGTCAAAGAAGATGGGAATAGTGGCCCTTCTCAGCTCTTCCTCAGGGATCAAAGTCATCTCCAGGATGGGACCCACCATGCCGGGGATGAAACAGATTTTATGACTGCCTGAAAAAAAACACACACATAGAAATAAACACACGTAATTGCTCGTATATGCAGACACAGCATTTTTCACTCACCCTCAGGTAACACTACAGGTCTCTGTCTGGCAAATACAAGAAGTATTTTTCTTCTACAGTAAGAGCTTTAGCTCTGTGCAGGATATAACCCTACTCTTCTGTACACAGCACAGAAAACTGTGATATTTTTAGTGCACTGATATATTCAGATTGGTGTCTGTCAATGTGAAACACTGCTGACTCATGAACCTTTCTATCCACAGTTTATGAAGAAGAAAAACTACACATTACAGCATAGTTCTTACCTAGTTTATACCAGATGTCACGGATTGCAAAGCCAATAAGCCTTCTCATATCTCCATATCTGGAATTCAGAGTGTGGGACAATAAGGAAGGAAAAATACACAGAAAGAGAAAAAAGAAGACATTAGAATGTTAGTTTGGAAGCAGTGTCCTAATCAATACTGTTATTACTGAGTGGAAAAGATAATGCTCACCTACTCTTACTCAACTTGATCTAAATTAAATGCCTATCTACAGGTAACACACACTTTTAATAGGTAGTGGAGTTTAGACAGCAAACGAAGAATCCAAAATAGACCACAAATCAGTGGGGAGATTAGGTGTGGTAAATTGGGAAATTAAATAGCTCTTCTCTCACTTGGCCAGAATCTTGTTCCTCTTGGTTGGTGAGAAATGCTGAAGCTGCAGGGACTCCTGGGTAATAAACGCAACTGCCAAGTGGAAGTAGTTATTCCACAACTAGACAGTGAGAAAGAGTGAGGAAGGGAGGGGATGCAGAGAAAGATAGCGTTAACGGGGATTCAGACACAATAAGAAGGATGGCATCAATATGAGACAAAGCTCAGAAATATTGCACATAAAAATACAGTTACCTGGACTTCAAAGTCATCGTTATTAAGGAACTTTTCTTTCATAGTGTCAGCATATGTATTGATGGCTCTTAGGAACACCCTAATGAACAGATATAAAAAAATAAATAAAAAAGACATGTCAATGAAGTAAACTTTGCTGTGGCTGTGTTTGATCAAGCTGAATGTTAAAAAAGGAGAATACGAGTAAAAGAAGAATAAAAGGATGGGATTCTTTAAAAAACCACAATGCAGCTTATTTTTTGTTTATCAAAGAATTCAGCTCTAGAGCTTAAAGCCACAGCTTTAAACTGTTATTCCAGACAAAAAAATGCAATATCGCATTCAATTCAAATCTTCTGTCACAGTGATAGATCATGATCGCAAGTTAACAAAGTGTGCAGGTGTATTGGCGCGATATGGCCTTATGGATTTCTAAAGTTAAGTAGCAAAACTACTCTCAGGCTCCCTCTGCTTCAACACTGTCTATCTATCACCATTATACAGAGCCAAATGCCATTCCTTCTCATTCCCCCTCCTTCTTTCATTTTCTCTTAAGTAGGCTTTTCTTTCTATATCTGCACATCTTCATTCTAACCCCGGTCTGCAGACTCCTTATCAAACTGCCTTTTCCTGTACCTCATTTTCAATTTTTCCTATTTGCCTTTTCGTCTGACACAGCTTTAGCCTCCCTTTAGCTTACATCACAAAAAACACTGATAGCTTTCACTCCATCGGCTCACACACAGTCATATTTGCCACATCAGCCGTTTTCATCATCGCAGCCTTGATCCCAGCTTTCCTATCGCTAACTTATCCCTGTGTGGGTTCATGTGGATGAACCAGTCGACTGTTGATGTCGACTTTTTAAATGCATAAGCCGTAGCTCATGGGCAAACACATGTAGAACCATGCAAGAGAAGACTTTCAAACTGGTTCTGTGCATGTGTGTGTACATATTTGCAATATGTTACCTGTTCTGTACCATGATCATGGCCATCCAGTCAGACGGATACACATGTTTCCCAATCAAGTCCTTGAAAAGGAGGAAGGACTCCATTAGGAAGTCCTGCAGTAGAAGAAGACAAGAAGAACAAGAGACAAATGAGAATATAGAACTGTACTACACAGCAATATGTCTGAAGGTTCTCAGTCATCCAGGTCACCCCCTGATGATCCTTTGGGGGTCCTTTTGTCCCTCTGTGGGGGGATACTCCCACTAGGTTTAAATCTGGGACTCCCCACCATTTGACCTTAGAACTGAAGAAGCTTCTCGGATGAGAGGTGAAACGTCTTCAAGCAACTTAAAGGCCAGACGCTTTTCTTTGCAAGCTCCTTTGACTACACAGCAATATGCAAAGTCTTGAGCCACCCTTCATTTATACTTTGATAGGAAAATGAGACATTTTGCTGCACAAAAATGACAGATATAGCAAAAATGATACAAATTAAAACATATGTCCAAACAGGTACTTAATTAATTTTTTTTTTATTTGTCAGAAGGTTCAATAAACACTCCCGTTTTAAAAAATCCAGTTTTCTGCCATCTGCGGATATGTGTGTGAGGCACTTACCACTAGATCAGTAGTTCCACTGAAGGTTTCGATGTATGTAGAATAGTGTCGATCATCCATCTGACTTAGAATAGCTGTCATGCAGGCAACAACCCTCGACTACAGAGGTAAAGTGTGTAAAAAGAAAAAGAAAGAAAGAGATAACCCATTACTCTTAGCCTGAGAGCTACACATCTTAAGCCGAAAACTGACTCATCCATCCATACATCCATCTATTTTCTAAACCACTTATCCATTTCAGCTTTTGCTTGGGGGCTGGAGACTATTCCAGTTTCATAAGGTGAGGGGTGTGTTACTGTACACCCAGAACAGGTCAGCAATCTATTGCAGGGTTCTTTTGACTCACTTAAGGTTATCCATACTGCACCAAAACTGAGGCATAGCTAAACAGAAATTAAACTGTGTGCATCAACAGCTCGTTATTACCATGGAATTTTCAGATTATCATAATCACTATAACCAAACCCAATCGTTGCCAGGAAGGCTGGCAGTGTCTGTAGTTTCTAAATTACATTCTATAGTTTACATCGTGGCACCCTGCCACAAGGTGAGATTAAAAAGAAATACCTTCCGAATGACTCGATCACTCCAAATAACAAATACAGAACTAAACCGCTCAGACTTTCTGATAACAACAAATGAGAAAAGGTACAATGAACTTCAGTAAAAATTCATTTTAACATAGTTCATCTGATTTACTTGTTGAAAAGATAAAGAGACAAAAACCTTTCAAACATCAACAAACGCAAGAAGAAGAAAAAAGCAGTTCAGACAAAAGTTCAGTGAAGTGGTCAACCTTAATATCACCACAAAGGGGCTTTATAGTGTGATAACATGCGATGTTGTCTAAAAATCGTTAAGCAAAAATGAAATAGAGTTTGAATGTTTCATGTTTGTGAGGTTTTTTTTTTAAATAAACTCATCAGTTCATGCACTTAACTTGAAATATGGCCCAAGCTGAGTACACATAGACGCACGCTGAGTTTAGTATTAGCAAGCGTCAGCGATAGAAGATAAAAAGAGTCCTGAGACAGAGCAGGTGGAAGAAGGAGCTGCGACTTCTGTGAGAAAGACAGACATGAAAGATGAGGCTAGGCATGAAAAAGAAAAAAAAGTTTTACCCAAGTTAGCTTTAAATCTGTGTGAAAAGTACTGAGGAAAAACTCTCTCGAGCTGGATTAGAGCAGAAAATTCATGGAAAATTTAGAGCAGATCTTCCCACATCCAGAGGCTGAGAGGGGGAAGGCACTGAGAATGTTTTCTTCACCTTCATTGACCATTACCAGAGAAAAAAAATACAGAAACTGATCTGCATCGACTTGAAGAAAACATGAATAATTACTGGCATGAAAGAAAATGTGAATTTATTTTAAGGTTTGTGCATTTTATATATGTTCCTAAAAGTGTTGAAATCTTTGCTGATTAAGTCAAATTTTGTCAATCTACACTCTTCCTCCTTCATGTTCTCCACCAGCTGGACTACTGTTGCATTTTCAATCATTTTTGTTCTTGATTTCATCGACTCTTTTTGCCAGGTTCAATTTTACTTCTTCAAGTTGTCTGTAAATAAATCCTCACTCCAAATAATCATCACACCACTGAGCCTCAAAAGGGCCAGAACATTTTTAAACACTGGTAAACACTAATATGTTTTACCTTATATGCCCTTGTTTTGTTACACTACATACAGTTTTTGTTATGATCCTCTATTCTTCTGCTGCTACACTGAGTTCAGTAAACATTCAGAACAGGTATTTCTGCCACCGGGATTTGTGAGAAATTATCCTTCGGAGTTGGTGGCAGAAAAGGAGACACGAGACAGAGATTAAGGATGATGGATGACTAATTGAAGATGAAAGATGAATGGCATCTAATGCAATGACAGCTTTAATTTGATCAAAAGTGGCAGGGTTTGTGTTTGCCTGCATTCTAATAAGCAACGATACTTTTTTAGTCATGTATGCAAACAAAACTTAAAAGTTCATTAAAACTTCATTAAAACATAGCTGCGAGCAGCAATGAAGGGGGCAAGCGGTTCAACAGGGCACAGTCACCATGGCAACTGATCGTGTTAGAAACGTGACTTTAAGCACTCATAGGAAACAGACAGTCTTCACAATGGGGTCCCGAGTCTGTGCATTACGTTTGGATGTAATAGCTCTGAGCATTGCTGAGATATGACCTCACTACCACATTTGTAAGCTTGCTGCTGAATATCAGTTGACTGTGACCGATTATTGCCTTTAAATAATAATCAAAAAATCAAAAAAATATGTCAACTTTGGTTATCATGGGTTTAGGGCTTATCAGTGACAACTTTGTGGAAAACGTCAAAAACATTTTCATAAAAATCAAAACGTCTCAGCATAAGCCACAAAGTTCAGCAGTACTTCATTTGTTAAAAAGTCATCCACACGTTTTAAACTTTGCAACTTTAAACCAGTGGCGGTGCAGGCGTGGTCAAGCCTCAAACACAACGCGAGGGATGTTTTTTATTAAGCTGGTTGTTTTTCAGCTCCTGATAGCAGCAATGCTGGTGACAGATGTGTAAGAAATGCAAGGACAGAGATGCCGAAGCTGCCAAATGATCAAACCCTTCTTCCATTGTGTTAGTCTGTTATGTGCTGCAAAACTGGATCACCTGTCAAACCGACTGCATGATAATCTTCTGCTATTTGAGATGATGCGATAGTCTTTTTATTTACTTGCAATATTGTTCCTTAAACAGTAAAATACAACACAGCTGTGCTAGAACACGTACATTTCAATTTCAAAGTAGAGAAACAAAATATAAATGAATAAAAATCTGCAGCTTTCTGTGATCCTACAACACTTTGCAAGTGAATTATTCTTGAATATATAGGATTGATTTTTATACACAACTTGATTACAGTAAATCAATATCATCTTTTATATTATCTGTTAATGCTTATACATGACGACACAAAGTCATGTGAGTAAAAAAGCAGTACACATAGTTTGTGGTCCCATAAGGAGGTGCAGCATTTATTCATCACAGCACTTGATAAAAGGCTTCTGCGGGTTACACATGTGTTTCCTCACTCTCAGCCCTTTTAAAAGCTCTCTCTCTCCTCAAGATGCAATTAAGGACTTGAAAGATCGTTCATTGTGACAAAGGAGAAACAATTTAGGGTCTTGGGAGGGGAGAGGACTTGAGGATGCATAAGTTAGCATAATTAAAAGCACCCTCGGAATCCAGGGACTGTCCCTGAATGCTGTGCCACATTTCTAAACTTTTAACATGCAGTCCTTGGGGTTGCCAACAGACTCTAAAGGCAGGAGGAGAAGAAGAAGAAAGGAATGAATGATGAAATAAAAAGCATACACATAATGGGTGCCTACAGAGCTTAGTCGCTAATAAATATCTTACTGAGAATGTATGTTCTTGAATGTGTGTGTGTGTGTGTGTGTGTGTGTGTGTGTGTGTGTGTGTGTGTGTGTGTGTGTGTGTGTGTGTGTGTGTGTGTGTGTGTCTATGTGTGTTAGTGCTCAGGGTATAACTACCCCCATTCTCCACCCAACCGTCTGCACTATAGTGACACCAGAGACCCCATCACCATACTTCCTTCTTTAATCTCGCTTCCCTTCTTTTACATTTCTCTTTCCTCTTATGTCTCCCTCTTAAAAGTGTTGGGAGATCAGTTTAGTGTGACATCTAAGTACAGAGTAAGTGCTGGAAGAAACACTTAAATGAGGGAACAATGAATAACAACTTATCTGTCACTAAAATTAACTCCTGTCATTGAAAGTAAACCTCAGTATGAGAAAACACTGTTATTGACAGCAGTGGCAAGTCTTTAAATTATGCATATATACTAATATATGTAATTTAGTAGGAAACTCTCCCCAATGGTGGTAAAAACCAACAGACAGGATCAAGAAGCACAATTAACTCTATTTTTTTTCACCCCTCGCTCTTCCTTTTTTGCCTCCTTAGAGTGCACTGCCTGATCAGTAATAGGATTAGGAACACACACACACAAACACACACTTACTCAGGAAAACTACTCAACAGCTCATACATTTTTGGTTTAGTGTTCACTGTGCTGGTGTATATGTGGATGTTACTGTTTTGAAGTGTAGGTCACGTGTCATATTGCCCTACTTCACTCTAATTGGTGTTCTCTGAGGGGCAGTGCTCTCAATCTCCTTTAACGCCATCTAAACACGACACAAATGCTGAAAGAGCCAAATATCTAGCCATCAAATGCTCCTGCGTCCTCACACATGAATGTGTTTCATCAACACATTGTTGCATGCAAAGATGCATGGAAGGTATATTTTTGTTGTGTATAATAATAAAACTGCAGCCAATCACACTGTGTATGACAGAGAGAGAGCTCAGGGCTTGTTGAGGCAAAGGCCTTACACAACAGCTAAAAGATTACTGGCAAAACATGGCACAGACTTTGCCAAGGTCTGAGATTTCACTCCCTTCCTCCTCCATCCTTTGCTTTCCTTTAATATGTCTATCCATTCTCTCGTTCTGGCCACTGCTGTTGGTAACAAATTCACAGCTGTAATTTCCGAGTTGCCTCCAAATGACAGTTACCTGACAAAGCAGTTTGTATCCTGATAACTTTCACTGCATATCATCTGCTGATAATGTGTTGCTGTCATTACTGTGGTGACAGCGTCAAACGAAATGTTTTTACTGATAGTGATAGCAGCGATAGATCTCAGTCAGCATTCATCCACTCAACAACAGATGATATTAGGCCGTCTAAAACAAGAAGATAAGATTTACACTCTCAAATTACTAGTTTGAAATAGTAATTGAACCCAGATGTTACACCTGCTTACAGCTTATAGTTACTAAAGTTCAAACTGAAATTCTATTGTTTCTTGAGCCATAATTAGCAGAAAAAAGTGTGAAACATGAAATATTCATGAGGAATTCCAGCCACCAAATGACAGAATTCCTGGTTGGTCCACTGTAAAGCCAAAATATAAACAGAATACAAGTAGGATTTAATGGATATATGTTTTATGTTATTATTATTTGTAACTAATTTATGCTTGAAGAGATGTATGGAGATGTCTGTTTCGCGTCCATGATTGCTAACCAAACTAATCTAATACACCAAAAAAGAGGGAACCTTTTTTCTGAGAAAAGATTTTTTTCTTAAACATAGCAAAAAATTTTGAATATCAGGATTACTCATATTAAGTCTATTTGTACAAGTCTCTTCTCTGAGCCTAAATTCCTGCTACTTTCATTTTACAGATCAGCAAGATCCATATGAGTGCCCCCAAAGCAGGAGAGTTAAGTGCATTTATGGACATACCGTAGTATAACACTGGTAACTTTATCACTACAAATGACGAATTACCTCTGATATGGAGGCAGAACTGTTACACTGGAAGGAAAATTACACAGTATACTTTTCTACCCTTCAGCTGGTAGACTGGCACATGTGTTGGAAATCTGCCACATAGAGAAGCTAGCATCTCAGATTGTAGCGTCAACCCTGTGATTAAGGCAAGAATACAGAGTAAGACACAGCTGCCAAGGTGTTATCATTTGGTGCTGTTGCTAATTTGACGTTATCGCCTACAAAACACCATAATTGAGAAATCTCAAAATGCATTAGCATGACATTTGAATGTCCTTAAAGTTATGTTTCGTGTGGTAGATGGCAGATGACAAAATCATAAACTAGTAATCTAAGGCCAGCTGTCCTCTCTCAGAAGACAGCTGGCAAAAAGAAAGACAGATTGTTCAATAGACTGAGGCAATGCATTTAACAACAAACTTTATTTTGAAAAAAAAAAAAAAATTAAAATATTCTTCCAGTTTCTGTTGGACTGCTTTACCTTACCTAAAGCCTTAGAATCAAACAGAATAATGAAAATAGGAACACAGTGAACAATAACTAAAAAAGTATGGAAATGACCATGAAATTGTAAACTGACTCAATTAAGCCTTCATCACAGCCACCCTAGTGAGCACACTGTTGTATCTATATCATTAGATCAGCACTATCAAGTAACTATTTTATTATATTAGTAACCCCTGCCATCAGCCCCTGTCAATATTCTCACTGATAGTGGTAGCTGTAAGTTGGCAATCCCAAATTAATTGCTCATATTCTTTTGAGCCTGGGCTTTTCTGTGTTATAAATGTTACATAGACTCTATGACAGTGAGTTTGAATTTTGTTTAAAGTTCATTATGCCCACGAGATGCCCAGCGGGATAAACAGTGGAACGACGATGGATGCAATTAAATATAATTAACATATCATTAATTTTAAATTAAGACAGAGAATTAAAGCATTAACTGTGACAGTCCCAATTTAAATGCTTAAGGTTTTAGGGTTTAATCTTTACACGAGTAGCTGTTTCTGACATTGACAGAACTGCCAATCAATAGTGTGGAACAGGGAATCAAGCAGTGCACTAAGTACACCCTGATCTACGTCCATGTTTTCACCTTTAACAGTGCAAATAACCAAGATATATACATATAGACACTAGCCTAGACTAGTGGATGACTATCCACTGGAAGTCATCTGGAGTTTCAATTTAAAACACAGGGCACACGATAAGAACAATCAAATGACTCCACATCAGGTCCAATGATGCCTTGCACAGCAGTCTATATCCCGTTTGTGCTCTCCTCACCAATCTCCCCCTTTACCCTCCTCTGTGGATCCTTTTGTGACATCTCCCTAAATGGGAAGTCATTATGTTGCTCTCAAGTGTGATTTTTCATCATCCTTTTTTTTTTTAAATAGAACATCTAAAAAACACATTCTCACTGGACGATTGCAGCACTCCTTACTGTACTCCCTCACAGCGACATGCTCAACACTGACCTCCTTGTTACACACAAATACATGCACACACATTTTTTCCAACACCTGTGGGCTGAGGTGAAATGTAGAGAGGTGGTGGGTGGGGAGACTGTTGGAGGTGGTGGTGGGGGGGGGGGGGGGGGGGGGTGACAAAAGAGATGGATTGTGTGCAGCAGTAATTAGAGCTGTTGTGTTTAAGGATGGATTGGTTGCATGTTTGTCTGACTCAGAGCAACAGAGAGAGGTAGCATGAGTGTCTATCTGTGTGCATTACAGAAGAATCAGTTAACGCAAGTAGGGAAGAGTGAGAGGAGGGGAGGTCAAGGGAAAATGAATGAAGAGCAGAAAAAACATTTACAGGCTTAAAAAAAGGACAGGTTTTTGTTTTCTCAAGCTCACACACCATACACTCTCATACCCCTTCTCATCTTCCACTCCTAAATCAAATTACCACGACCTCTAAGCTCTGGCACAACTATCTCATGATTTATGGCCCTCGCATGTTTCCGTGCACACGTGTAATATTTTTTAAAAGCCTTCATGTGTTGAACTGCGGTGACTGCTGCTTATGCAATGTGCATAATTACATTTATATTTGTCCCACTCACATACACACACCATTTACCTCATCACACCAGAGGTCAATTGAAACACAACACAAGGTGAGTCAACCACTTTGCAGTGGTGCATACATCGCCAGTTATTTTCAGATGGGGGAGGGGTCAGGAGGGACATTTATATGGACACTGCATCAAACAGCCGCTCAGGGAACACACAAACTCGCAGCTTTTTAAAGAAATATTCAAAACATTTCACTGATGATCACTGCTTAGAATGGAGAATCAAGCTCGACATTGCATTGTGTTATTGTACAAGCATTACATTTGTAATGCTTGTACATGTAACTGCTAACAGCCTAACAAATGTTTATCCTAATGAAACCGTACAAGGTCAATCCCTAAACCTGAATTCTAAATCTGAAAGCTGCCAGTAAAAGATGTGAAAAATGGTAAAACATTTTTGTCTTCCTTGATGCACGACAAAAGAAGAAATTAATTTATACACACACATATGCACACACACGCACACACACAATTCCTGGAAGGCTCAAAAGACAAAGCATTCATCATTAAGCATAATTTAAACCCGATGTCATATGGTGTTTAATCTCACTTTCTTTTCATTTTATCTAATTGCCTTATTTGCCACAAGAAAGAAAGCAGTGTCATTCTCAGCTCATATGAATGGGAGCAGGGGAAGAAAGACAATAAGCTTAAAGGAGGATGAGTGGTGGGACAGCCAAATACAGAGCATGAGGGGAGTATGAAAAATGAGGATGAAAGAACACTAAAGAATGGCATGAAGAGGAGAAAGTGGGGCAAAGAAGAGAGAGGACAGTGACCAAATACTGTAGCTCAAATAGAAGAGTGAGGTGAAACTACAAGGAGAAAACGAAAGATAATCAAAACAGAGAGAAAGAGAAAGCGAGTTAGCAAGGCAATGCTAGACTTATAAATAAAGTGAGTGGTAGAAGCACGAGTGTGTGCTTCTGTGTGTTCACGCATGTGTGTTTGTTTGTGTCCTGGCTCGACTCCCGGGAGCACACTGCCAAAGTTTCACTGGGTCTACTACTGTGCCAGGGTCAATGTAGGCACATAGACAAACATAGACACAAAATTCAGGGCATGGCATCAGATTTGTCACCAATATATAAAATGTAAAAGAAAAAAAAAAGGCGAGTCATGACACTGGATGACTTAACAAATGAGTGAGAATATTTGAGAAGCACATGAGAGCTAAAGAGAAGCAGGTAGAAATATTGATCAGGGAAAGAGGGAGAGAGAGGAGTGTATGTGTGTGTGAAAAAGAGAGGGAGAGAGAGCGAGAGGGAGAGAGAGGGAGGGAGGATCACTGGGCTCCGCGAGCATACGAGGATCAGCAGCAACAGAATGAGACGGAGAGAGAGATAGAGTGGTAAAGAATCGGAGGAGAGCTCTACTGAGCACTAAAGGACTACCACACACGAGTGATACACACACACAGAACAAGGGCAAGTCAGAAGCATGCGGACCAAAGGGGATGATAAGAAAAGGTAAGTGACTAAGAAAGCAAGAGCAAAGATATTTGTTAAAAAATAACACTGAGTGTATATGTAGTTAAGTGTGTGTGTGTGCGTGTGTGTGTGTATAGGGGAGTGATAGCATAAAAGCCTAACATGTTTTCTTCTCGCGCTGTTATGGCCATCTGAGGAATGTTTCTGGTCTGATAGCCCAAGGCAAATACTTTATTTTTCAAAGATGCTCATTCAAGATTTAAGACTCTGGCAAAGGTTTTGAATGAAGGTAACTGGTTTTATGGAAGGAGGCACCAGTGAGCTAACTGGAGTGCAAGAAAAAAATCCATAGGTTAAACCTCTGGGCTACATAGATAAACATACAAACAAACAATCCAAAAACACACAAATTTTGGCTTGGTGGATGTCTCATTCCTTACAGAGTCAGTCCTCTGCTAAAAGTGTATTTACATATCAGACGGTCTATCTGTTTTATGGAAACCTTATAAGTGTATTTTCGCAAAAAAGGAAAAAAAAGTAATATGATCACTGCATTAGTATCGACAGCAGATATGCTGTGTGTGTGTGTGTGTGTGTGTGTGTGTGTGGCAGGTGAGTAATCCCATCCATCTGTCACAGTAGGATTTGATTCACATGAATACGTCTGTGTGTGCTTAAGTGAGTGTGTTTCATAATGCAATATTAATTACAAGTTTTCCTTTAACAACGATTCCGAACATTCCTGTGTGTTTATGGGAATACGTGTGTGTCTTTGCTGCCCGACTAATATTAAAAGCCTCTGAACCAATCATTGGGACAGCTAGTGTAGCTTTAATGTGGGATTATAAAGCAATAACCCTTCTCTTTATACACTAATGCTGACCTCATGCATCTGTGTTTGTGTGTATGCGCGCGTTTGTATTAAAACGATCAAATCTGTATACAGACATCTCAAACTGAGACAGTGTGGATTTATGTGACCTGTGTGCAAAATTTATATAACCTCATAAGTTAGAACATAAATCAGGATCACAATCTGTGCATATCTGTGTGTGTGTGTGCGTGTGTGTATGTGTTACACTATCACACAGTCCAGTCTTTCACTTGCACAAACACATCAACAAGTTGAAAAATGAAAAGAAAAATAATGTTGTTTCTAGCCCTACAGCGACATGTCTACAGGGCTACAGCAAAATAACCGCACTTGTTGAATAAATTTATTAAATTTATATTACTCGCTTTTACTGCTGTGTGGGATGTTTAGACATATGTTTTCTTTGCATATGTCTAGCCAAAAACAGTTAATTGTACTCTGTTGTGAGTCATTATTGTTGCTGTAGAAGGGAATCTGTTTTCAGTTTGACTTTCTTGACTGCTTGCACAATATTTGAACTCCTCCTCCCTCTATGTATGCTGTGTTTCCTCTGCCATAAGCTACTGCACAACCCTAAACAAGAGTCATTCCAGCTAACAAGGTGTTCTTTTCATCAAATGGTGCTCCTTTCTTTCTCCACACATGCCTTCGATAACTCAGCCAAACAGCTCAATTTGAACTTCATCTGTCTTCGGTACTTCCTTCCAAATTGAGACTGACTTATTCAGATGTTATTTTGCATACTTAAGATGCTGAATTTGCGGTGAGATTGAAGGATGTTTTCCCTGTTTGCCCTTCTCTACATGGGTATTGTTTGTGCATCATTGCTGCACATTGAAACAGTGCATTTCTACTGTGGCACCTTCCTGTAGGCCTTTTGTTGCCATGTGTTGGTTTTGCTTTTCCTTTTTGCCCAGCATGTACAGATTTATAAAAAAAAAAAAAGTTTTCTTGATTTTTACAAATTTTGCATTTTCATTACCGCTATTTCAGAAAGTGGAATTTTCAAGCTGGTAGATTTTTTTGTTTTGTTTTTTTAGAAAAGAGTTTTTGTCAATATTCAGACAAGTATTACTATTCTAACATCATTACTCACTGACATTGGAATGCACTTGTTTAACCTAAGTTAAACACCTTAAGTAAAACTTATCTTAAAAAAAGGCCCTATTCACCTAAATGAAATAATAAATATGTCAAAGACAAGCTGGGACTCTTTTGGGTCTTTTATGAAGGGCCAAAAGCCACCGCTTAAAGGAAAGGGGTGCATTGGGTTCCTAAACAGCATTCAAACTCATAAGTAAAAGTAAAATGTAATTTTTCAGATCACCAGTCAGTTCCTTAAACAAGCCCACTGTTACCATGAAATCTGAAATAGAGGATCAATGAATCAAGAATGAATCAAGCTCTGGACTCCCAATGATGATTCTTTCTATTGAGTCAATTAAAGTCTAATGAACCGCTGATGCTATGAAACCTTAAAAGCACAAAGATGACCAAGCACACATGACTGAGCAGCATATTATCAGTTCGTGAAAAGTTAATAAGCAGGTAAAACCCCCTGAAAACCACATCCCTATTTGAAGAAAACCCAATTTGTATCTCTGTTTTCTGCAATGGCTGCAGTCAGTTCTTCTCTCTTTAACATAATATGCAATATTTTCAGGAGTGTCCAAATTTTAGCATGCCACTTTACAAAAAGCCTGTCGTGGTTATTAGGAATGCACCAGAATGTTGCTAAGGCTTTTCTCTGCTCTTGTTCTGGGAAAAATAATAATGAATAGCTGATGTGTGAAGGCAGGAATTTGATTCAGGACTAATGAAATCTTTCTCAAAGATTCTTGAATATTTTCAACAATGTGCTTTATGAATTCATATTCTTTATTTACATATAAACATGTTTTCTTTGCATATGTCTAGGCCTGATTTGTTTGTAACACTCCTGAGTTGGACTTCATTTATTTGGTAATAACTTCTAACTTGTATAGACTTATACAGAAAGTAATTTATGTGTCTAGTAGTAAATGCACAAATACAGGTTCACATATTGGAAACAACTTTAGTACAGGAATTACATCTAAAATTATACACTGGGAAAACTTAATCAGTAGGTAGCTTTAAACTACATTGACTTTTATCACATTCAGTGTCTGCAGGTTCACAAATAATGGAGACAAAGAAATAAGAAATAAAAAAAGAAAGAAGAAATAAAAAGAAAGAAATAAAGAAATAAAGGTTCAGTCAGTCGACAGGAAGACAGAAAGAGGAATCCAAAGAAGTATGTACTGGCATGCACACATGAAGTTATATGTGTGTGTGTCTGTGCATCTGTCAGTGCATCCACACGTGCATGTCAGTGACACTTTAGCCGCTCTGCTAACCAGACACACTGTGAACAAGTGATGAGAAACAGATGAGATGCGGTGAAAGACAAAAGGACACAAAAGTCAGAATGGTGGGAAGATGGATGTGTGAAAGGGAGCGAGGGCAGCAGGGGCAACAAGATGAAGAGATGAGAGGAGGAGGAATAGATTAGGGGTTAATGATGGAGATATTGGATGGGATGTGCAGGCAGGATGAGTGATATCGAAGAGAAGAGAACAATGAGATGATAAAAAGAGTACAAAGACAAAAGGTAGTAATCAGGATGACGACAGGTGACCAAGGGGAAAAGAAAGGTGACTGGAGAAAAAAAATGCTCAGAGAGAGAGGAGAGTACACAGTAAAAGCAAAAATGTAAACCTCTGACGATATCACACCCTATTAGCTACACTGATAAGATTTTTATGTAGTAGTGCATCTGTGGCGTCTCCTCTAACTCAAACACTTTGTTTTCCCCTCTTAGCTGACTCAGTCTAGTTTTCCACTCTATCATGTTTATCTCCTATTATTAAATATTTGGTGCTAAATATCTCATAAATATGCCGTTTTCCTATGGTTTCTCTGCCCCGCTGCTCAACCAGCAAACATTACTCCAGCAACCAACAAAACAAATGAATTAAATCGCCAGATGGATTTGTCAATAATGTGCTCTTGGTCTGTAATGTATTGCAGCCCTTTTCTTATTATAGGTTCCTAACAGGTTATAAATAAGCTTACAGCATTAAAACCGAATTGACTTTTTTTTCCTCTGGGGTCTTTCTGACTGGAAAAGAACATTGCTTTGAATTATTTCCTATTTGTTGCCACATACACGAGGAGTAGGGGCTGAAAGGGCTACAAGTTTTTAATAAAATCCATTGTTATGAGATCAGTTTTGTTTTTCCCACTTTGTGTCATTGTGCCGTGCCTTTTGATTGGGGTTGCACCACGACCGAAGGTAGACATGTTTAAACATCGATACGAACCCTTTCTTTCCTCTACTGGAGGGAGTCCCTGAGAAGGAAAAAAAGACTGTAATGACTTACAGTGTCTGTTTACAGTGTTCATGCACTGAACAGACTAAAACCCTTCAGATTTACTTTCAATTAGTGACATTGTTTGCCTTATCTGAGTTTCTTCTTAGACAGACGTACGGAGAAGTCTGCCTCTCAGTTCTCTGTTTAATTTATTTTCTGCTTCTGCTTAATTTATGCATCTCTGATTCCAAACATGCAGAAACAAAAACACACACACACAAACGCAAAGTACATATACACAGAGTTTGTCCGACGTAAATTTTTCATGAACATTCAGTACACAGGACGCCGCAGAGCATTTTCCATTTTCCTGTTGTTTGTGAAATGGTTGGGATTTGAGTGTGTCTATAAAAACCCCAGTTAAGTCCTCTGTTGCATCTTTTTTGTGTTGCTTGGAGAGCAACAGTGACCACAGTTTGCACTGCATACCTTTAAGAGGAACCTGAGTATCTCAGTTACTCTCTCATTAATATTACGCACAATCTTCCCAAAACAATTCTTCACTTAGACCCTTACTTGCTGGCTTAGTGAAATGTTTGGCTTTTTGTGTATGAACATTAGCCTTTTGTGACTTCCCTCTTTCCAGTTGAGATGCTAATTTATGGGCACTGTTCCTAAAAAATACAGCTGCTCTCAATTAAAATGCAGAATGACAACGGCTGCAGAACCAGCTGTGTATATGCCCTTTTTTATTTTGATGATTAATACCGGATTCATTTTTCTAGGAGTTACCGGAAGAAGTGTTATACTGGGACACTTAACAAAGGTGAAATCACTAATTAAAAATGCAAACGAACACAAAGAGACACAGTATGTATATCAGCATATTGAATTTGAGGCTGACTTCACATTTTGAAAACTACAGACAAACAACATGGAATTACATGCATATATAAACAGAAAATATATAGGGTACATATAGGGTACTGTGCATCAAACGGTATTGTCACAAAGCTAAAGAGGAGTCCTGCAACAGACAAACCCCACAGAGCACTGATCTCAGCATCATGGAGTCAGCCTGGGATTAAACGAGGAGACAGAACACAGTAAGACAGCCCAAATCCACAGATGAACTGTGGCAAATTCTCTAGGATGCTTGGAACGCGCTAACTGCTTTGAAAAATGTGAACCAATGAGAACTGGTGTGGTTTCAGAGACAAGGATGCTCATACTAAATAATGATTGTTTTTTTTCCCCATCTCCTGCATTTTGAAGAAAGTTAACCGGAAAAAAAAAAGAATATTGTGGCAAAGTAATAAAAGCAATGCAAGATACTGAACAAACTTATATTTTTATATTACAATTCTTTGAGGGAAGCTTAGTATCTTGCTTGAGAGCTTGTCTGCTTATTGTAGCAAAGAGTCAGAGAGATGGTCTTACAAGGTGCTCAAATATTTAAATGGCAGGTGTGGCAATCCTATCTCCTGCAGTTATCCCATACAAAATGCCTCCGCACAGTGTTTTATTTGATTTATACATGTCTAAAAAGTATCTTCCTATCCAATATAACAAATGGACAGAAATTATTTCTCATAAAGGTCTCTGATAGAATAAAACTTGCAGGAGGCAGAAAAAGAAGAAGAAAGAAGATGCAGCTCTCACCTCACTGTTCTAAGTCCCTCCCACCAGACATAGGGCGTCCACACTAAATAGCAGGTGTTTCACATGGAATAGAAATAGGATAATGCTGACTTTTAAGCTTTATGTGACATTTAGAACCCACTCTTCCAGCTGAAAGTTTTGCGCTTAACCCACTGCAGAGCTACATCTTACAATGTTGCTCTTTGTTCGACTTTATACTACGCCGGTTCTTGTCTGAACAGATCTGTGATCAACCAACGTCTCTCTCTGAGGAGTAGACTTGTTAAAATCCTGAAAACAAAGCTAACAGAAAGTGAAGGAGTCTGTTTCCTCTCAGACACTTTGAATTACAATATGCTGAAAGGTTATTATAGATTTTTCTTCCAGTGGCATCAAAAACACATTGCCTACCATTTAAGTTTCAAAGACATGTTAAATCAGAGGTGTAAGATTAGAAAGGTTTGGCAATATATAACAGAGAAATGTTTTTGTTGCCTTGAACCCAAACAACGGTGGCTGGAGGGAAAAAAGCCTAATGAACTGCACAAAATGCACTGTGTGCCCCATCTCAAAGGGCCAATAAAGTGCTGCGTTTGTTCTGTTCTGGTGGTGAGTGGGTGAGAGATAGTAACTGAAAGGGGTGGTGTGATTACAGAGCAGTAAAGCAACTCTCAGTCTCCCTAAAAACGCTTGCACACTCATACACACACACACACGCACACACACAGGGCCCGTCAATCGGCAGTTGAAAAATGAGACTCACCTTGAAACGACAGGGGACTCGATTCGCTGGAGCATTCAGCGCTCTGTTACCACTGCAAAGGCGTGGGTGCGCACTCATTCACAGACACGTAAAAAACATGCAGGGCATCGCAGAGTCTGCCTGTGTTGTAGACAATTCTTTAAAAGCTCAAACCCACCGACTGGCAAATTAAACTCATTGCATGTATAAACAGATTTCATAAAAGGCTGCACCCTGTCAAGAAACTCCCTGCGGTGTTGAAAGGCTTGTATGGTCTGTGTGCGTGATGACAGATGCTCAAGCACACTTGCGGTGTTCATTGATTACTGGCAAGCAATGTGTGTGGCATCCCAGATCTTTTTTTCTTTCTTTCCTTTAATGTTTGTCTCTTCACACATCCTCCTCCTTCTCCCCCAGTCTTCTGTTTTTACTTTTATCTTTTAAAAAAGTCATTCAGATTATGAAAGGAGAAACTGATTGGAGATTTAAAGCAACTATAGAAAATTAGGCCTTCACATCTCTTCCGCTGACCCACACATACAAATGCTCACGTGAGTCCTTCATCTTGTCCACAGTTCTGCTAATACATCTGTTCTCTCGCTGTCATCCCCTGGCCACCTGTCAGCCCTGCCTGTGCCGGCGTCTACCCTGTTATCCTCTTCAGTTGCCTCCCCTTTATCCTGCAGCTGACAATGTTTCCTCCCTTTCTCCTCCCCGTTTATTTTGCACAGCCAGAGGTGAAATGTTGGTGAGAGACTATGTTTATATCTAAAGAACAAAGAGGAGGCGAGAGAAGCACAGAGAAAATCAAAGGTTGCATGACAGAGATGGAAGAGAGGGTGCTGAGTGGGAAAGTGTGACAACAAACACAGCAAGTGATGGAAGAGGGATGCGAGGTTAGTGCTATCCTTTAAGATTTAAAAGAGGGGGAAGTGATTGAGAAAAAGAGAGGGGTAGAGAGTCTGAGACAGACAGAGTGTGAGCTGGATTTCTGAGGATATGGTGTCACTTTCTGCCTGACATCATGCAGGTCAGGGGTGAAGAGTCAGACTTCAAAAAGGAACACACACAAAATGATGAAAGTAAGAAAGAAAGAAAAAACTTGCAGCAGGTGCTCTGCTGTCTGATGAGGCTGCTGATGGAAAGGCAAGTCAGCTGCAGTGGAATTACCTTTAGTTCACTCAGTCTGAATCCCAAGACAAGCTGCTTGACAGCTCTTATACACAGTCAAACACACAAATGGGGACATATGCACGCACATATGCATCCTTTCTCTCTCTTTCTCTCTTTTTTTTTGCACACACAAACACCGGCTAGCTCTCTTCTTCTTGCTTTCCCTCTCCATCTGTTTCTCACCACAGAAATGCCATCGTCATCTGCAATTTGTTTGTGCAAACAACGAATCTCAGTCCTTTTCTCATTCACCCAGTCGCTTTGCCCTGCATTGTATATAAAAAAGGGACGCATGAAATATAAGTTAAAGCTTCAGTCGTCCACTCCAGGACAGTGATACCACAGTTAGCACAGTAAACAATAATAAGCAGTCTGGGCTGTCAATAATGCGAGACCCCTCCCTGGCAATGTCACACTCCACAAGCGAAACACACTGTCAAGATATTTATATAAGTAGGAGCAATATGTCACTGAAACAGAAATCCTTTGATCTTTAATGCCTTATGCAGAAACCTTACATTTCAAAGCACCACTGTCACTGAAGCTCTCAAGCAATGCAGTGCACTGTGTGACACTTATTGTTTTCTATGTCTAGAAAGTTTCAGACGCAGGATGCAGGCTGAACAGTCTAAATTTAAACGGTTCCTTGTTCAGCACTTCAGCTCATGGGCAAGCCCACCAGCATCAGTATTAATATTAAAAATTTTTTAAATGAAAACTGAAAAGAGTCTGACAACCTTAATTACACTTGCTGTCAGGGAAAAAGGGGGGAAAAAGGCTAAGATGTCAATTTTTATTCTCCTTGTGCAGTCAAAACAGCATGGGGTATTAGGCTTAGGTCATGACAGGGCATTGCTATGAGTGAATGGGTACAAGCCTCTCATTCTGAATACATATGAAATATTAGAGTAGCAGTCAGGCTCACCGCAGTTAAGATGTGTTACCTGTCCACTGGTGAGCACATAATTTTACCTGCTACAGTGCCAGAGCCGACAAGCTGTTTTAAAACTTCTCAAAACCCTGAGAAAGAATTCTTTACAATAATGAAACAATAGAAGATTTTTTTGTTTGTAATCTCATGGGTTCTTACACTATTAGGTGAACATGGCTATAGCTGATTTATTTCTCTCTCCCTCTTTCTCTCTCTATATATATATCTTTTAGTTTTTTCCACACTTGACCGTATACAGCAAGCATCTGTGTGACATGTTGCACCAGCTGGTGTAAACTAAGCCATTCATCTTCCCTGTGTGTGTTTGATTATGTGTGTGTGTCTGTGTGTGTGTATGCAGCCAGCTTTTGCACCCCACACTGGCTGAATAGAGTGACAACGTTGTTTGTGAAGATAGAAGATAGAAGAAAAAACGAAGACACAAAGATTTCAGCCTAGATACACACACAAGCCTGATTTCATGGACAAATTACCTTGCACCAGCTGCAGGCCAGCTTTGTGTGTGGCAGTGAGGGATCAAAGGTGGATGGTGACTGACTTTTTAAACACAGGCGGACAAAAAGAAATTTTCTACAATATATGAGCTGGATCTGCAACAAGTTTAAAATGTATTGTTGCTTGAGTTCTGTGCAGACAGCAAATGCACTGCACTGCCAGTTATCCTCAAGAGCCAAACTGTGTGTAATTACATTAGCTCAAATTAGCATAGCTCCATTAGCTAAAACGAAATATACCAGACAAATGTTCCTGCATCCACTTTTCCATGCTCTTAAATATAGTACCAGTTGGGTAAGTTATTTAAATAGCGCTCTTTTTTCTTCCTTATCTGTCTTTTTCTTTTTGATGTACCCTGCCCATATTTCCTGCAATAGCCCAAAATCCCGATATGGAAAAAAAACAGTAAATATAATAGAATTCTGGCCCAGTTTCATCAGCTAATCGCAGTGACACAGTGCACCACTGAATTACACTGAGTCAGTGATCTGAAATGATTAAGACTAAATGGCTAATTTTGCTTCTCTCCCAATCAATGCAAAAATTTTAGACTAAGCAAAATAACACAAAACAAAGATAAGACCTTAACATAATTTAGTCATGGATTAAAATTAAATTTCCTGCCTTTAAAAAAATCAAGTAAAAAAAACATTTAAAAAGGACCGAAGGGCACAATGTCTGTATAGATTACTAGACACAAAAGAAACATTAAACATGGAACAATGCTATAGATTTGATCACAAAATTATTAAATTATCTTAACTCATTTGAAACATTTCCAAACTGCTTTCACGACAAATGATAACAAATGATTAGTTATAAGTCTACAAACTATTATGGAATGTAAAGAAAGAAAAAATAATTTTAAATGTGTTGTAACGTTTAAAATTAAATTAAATTGAATTAAAGTGATCCAACCTCCTTAGATCACTTAATAAAAGAATTAAGCAGCATTTTTAAATTGACAGGATCTATAGCTCCTGTGATTTGTATGCAACTCCCAACTCTATAGAGAAACATGCAATTGCCCATAACCTACCCTGAACATATTCTATAGTCTTTTCATTCTCCTTGATGGGATTTAAAGTTTTGCCACTGTTACTCTCACCCACCTGCTAGGGTAATAAGAACTTGATAGACCTATATTGATCTGGTCAGTGTGTGCTCTCAGTCGAGGTCGAAGCTTTTACACGGTGCTTTACGTGCCTAATGTCTATGTCTTCTTGCCAGTCTGACTATTTCTTGCCAGTTTCTCTTGTTTCTACCTTTGTTTCTATCATTCATTGCCTTTATTTCTTTCCTCTCTCCAGAACAAACCAGCAATGCCCAGAAAAGCAATCCAACTCATCATCTGCGGGCCTCTGGTTGGAAACTGAGAAATGCTTTGACAGTGTCATCCAATCGGAAGTAGCTCAAGTGATAAGATCATTAATGGAAGAAAGTTGAGTCTACAGCTTTATTGGATATTGAATTCCTGTCTCCAGCTCCCTAAAAACTCTTTCACATAAATTAATTTGGGTAAACAAGAGCTGGAAACATCTTGGATTGCGCTTAGATCTAATCTTGCTGGCGGCTGATGTCACTGCTTGCCTCCATCCCTTTCAGCTCCTCAGGGGGCTGAGCAAGCCTCCAGAGGAGTATGGGCAGGAGGGTGGCTGACCCAACAAATCCAGTCCCTGCACTGGGAGTTCCCCTGGCGGGGGGGCGATGGGGCCCACTGTGCAGTGTCGGGGTGCAGACATCTCCCAGACTTCGGACTCTCCCCTCCATCAAACGCCACAGCAGCCAACCAACCAACACGCCTCGGCTCCTCACCATGGCAACAGACAAAACAACAACAACAACAACAGCAGAGGCAGGGGGAGTTATCAGAAGTGACAGCAACAGTCTGCCGGTGTCAAAAGAGACATCTCAAAACGAGATCAACAGCCTGACACAGGACGACATGGGGTCACAGGGATCAGGCAGTGGAGTTTACTGCCAGATCAAAAACATACGGACAAACCCAAAGGACACGAGAGGTAAAAGGACAGCTCGGTACACAAATGGCAGTGTGGTAGCCTCTGATGTGGTGGGAGGGGTTTGCAGTGAAGCCACAGAAGGTAAGGAGCCTGCCCAAGAGAGGAGAAGGGTGCAGTCTCTACGAGAGGAGGGTCACCGCACAGTGTTAAAGACAGTAAGCGTTTGTACAACTGTGCACGCCACCCCACCTCGGCCCTGCAGAGTAATGACGACTTCTCCGCCTCGCCTTTGTGGGACATGTGGGAGGAGACGATCTCAGATTTCGCCGTGCACCGGTGCATGTCGCAGGAGGGCAGTTAATCAAATAACAGCTAGCCAGACTTTACCTAATCCGCCACGGAAACCGCCTGTGGCTCCCAATCAGTCAAGAAAAGACTCTGCTGCTATGAACTCCCAGTCTTGCACCAAAAAAACAGACACAGCCAACACGCAGCAACACACATCAGTAAAGACTACTCAATTATCACAGCTGTCGCACACTATACCAAAAGCGCACAGTTCACACTCAAACCACGCAACACACACTCAGAACAAAGCCAAAGATTCACAGCAGCACATGAGGCCACACTCTGCAGAATTTACCTCTTACAAGGACTCCTCCACGCAGACAACAGATACACAAAGTAACACAGATAGGACCACAGCTGACATGCATGCACAACAAACACACACGCCAACTTTAGAGGTGATAAAGTCACACTCAAATGACGAACGCAGTCAAGTTGTGGCTCAAGGCCAACGCATTGATGAAGAGTCACATCAGAACACAGTAGCCCATATTGCTTTGAAGTCTCCAGCTCCTTCCTGTCACAGTAACTCAAAATCTAGCACCACCCCACCTCTTCCACCAAAAAATTGTCCTCTATCCACTCAGTCCAAACCAGCCACATCTGTAGCGCAAAACGAAACCCAGGAGACCACAAACGTACCGAAACGATCCTTAGAACGGATCAAACTCAAGGACTACACAAATCAGAAGAGCAAATCATTCGATGACCACACTCTGCCTTGCAAGACTCATATGAAAGCACAATGCAATGGGGCACCGGGAGGACTTCTGGACGGACATGCAGTACAAGCACCACGTGGATTGGAGAAGCAGCTGCAGAGTGTGGAGGAGAACCTGCTGTCCAATCAGGAGAAGATAAAGGTGCTTCTCAACGTGATTCAAGACTTGGAGAAGAGCAAAGCCTTCACTGAAGGGTGAGAGAAGGGACTTAGGAAGGAAAATAACTTGAAGAGAGAAGGGGAAATAGGGGAATGGAAGAAGGTAAGAAGGAAAGGAAGAGGATAATCTGAGAATAAAGTGTGAAATGAAGAAACATAGATGTCAAGACGGAATGAAAAAGGGATTGATAAAAAGAGATAACACATGTAAAAGGAGTGGTAGAGGTATTCACCGCGTGAGCAAATGTTTAATAAGCAAGAGGGAGGTGATAAAGATGAGAAAGAGGGGTAGAAGAGAGGGTGTACTATGAGTGAAAGAGATTAATAACAGAGTATTTTTAAGTTTTTATAGCTGGCAGGCTTTCAAGACAGTATATTAGATTTTTAAATGCCACCGGTGTGGAGATCCAATGTGTGTACACATGTTTGGAGAGAGTTGATACCTACCAGCAGGAGGTCAGCGTTGGCTTTCTTGCATTTCCTTTGAGTTTGAGAGCATGTAGCCCCAAACAGACACTACTTCTAAGCAAACATAACTAATCAGTTACTCTTTCTCTCCCCTGCTAAATCTTTGATTCTTAATTTCCTCCTCCCTGGCCACATGTTCTTCCTCTTCCCTCCACACATAACAGCTGGTCTTTCAAAAATCCCCCTCTTCTCCACTGCTTCTTAACCCGCTTTTAGTAATTTATCCCTCTCTTCACCCTCAGCCTCACACCTTTCTTTGGTGCATTTTTAATTAATACCTTCCCACTCCTTATCTTTCTCTACACACTTGACCGTAAAGTATGAATCATATCTTCAACTAACAACTGTGAATCACTCCTGTGCCTTCTCATATCCCCCCTTCTCCTCTCCCAACAACCTGTCCATCACTCTTCCCTGCTGTCAGATCTTTGCTGTCACACTGTTTTGTTTTGCTTCCTATTCTTCACCTCTTCACCACCCGCTTCCATTTCACCATTAAGTTAAAGTCTTCACCTTTTTTTCCTCACCCATAACCATTACCTCTCAACTATCCTAAAACTGATGATTCTCCATCATCACCTAAACTCCCTGTGTACATGGTTTATTCTCTCCCATCCCTCCTTATTTTTGTCCAGCGTTAACAGAGGTCTCTGGCTGCAGTCTAATCCCTATCAGATTACCTTGCAATTAATCTTTAAGCTGCACAATAAGACACATAAAATCAGTATTCCAGCTGTCTTACCCCATCTTTGTTGCTGTATAATATGCATTCATGCTTCTGTTGTGTGTAAAGGCTTTTTTGGGAGGATGCCCATGTATCATGCTAAGAGTGAGAGAAAAACAGATAAGACTGAAAGTCAGACAGAAGAGAGAGGGTGAAAGATAGCTATTGAAAGATAGGAAGACATTAAAAGAATGAACATTAAGAGAAGCAGCAAGTAATAGAGGGACTGCATGAATCTGGTGCTGTGCCAGAAATGAAAGGACTCTAAGTGGGCTGCTGTGATAAAAGTGTCGGCTGAGCTAAAAGGTTGTCGCTGTGCTCAGCTCCTTGTCTCGTTTCTCTCTTGAAGCAAAAACTTGTCTTCTCATGCTGTTGTTGTCGTCTTTGATAAAGACTGGTGGGGGAGAAAAATGATGCCAGTTACAGTCTCACTCCATGTAATTAAAATGTCAATTTTATTGACATAAATCAGTTACTCTTTTCTCTAAATGGTTCAGCCGAAGGCCAGCCAAAATACCTTGGCAAAATAAAGTATTTTAATTGGGAGGCAGGCAGTACAAGCCTAACAGATATTTTTAAATTCCAGCTTATTTTCTAACATGTAAGCAGTGTCCTTGGCTCTGTAGTCTCTTTAGTCTTGTTCAGCCTTGATGCAGTTGGCATGTGTGCTCTGCTGTTCAAACTAGCCGTCTACAATGAAAGACAATAAGCTTACTTTCACTATGCCTCTAATTTAAGGTAATAATATCTGTGCCATGTGACGGGAGGCTCAAAACCTGATGTACCAAGTTGCTGCAATTTTTTTTTCCTGCACAGAATAGTAAACAGGCAGGTACTCAACCATTGGGGCAATCCTGGTAATGTCCTGAATAGTGTTACTGGGGCACATTGTATGCACTAAACATCACAACTATTTTGTGCCCTTTGACAACACGTAGACAGCATGTCTGTTGTTGCTGCACTGGGTACGTGTCCACGGAGAGAGAAATAACAATTCTGACACCAGCGTGACACCGCCACGAAAAGCCCAGCCTGCTGTTTGTGCAAAATATTCTTTCACTATTACAAAAATGAAAATTCTTGAAGCTTGGCAGGATTTCTTTTGTTTTTTTGTTGAAGTAGCTTATCTAAAAATCATATATGCTAATGATTAAAGCAATCGTAAATATATCAGAGTGGTTTTCTTAAGCGGATTATAACAAACAACGCATGCACTGTATGCCTACATAGAATTTTGTTTAGATCATTACCAATCAAAACACTACAGCAAAAATTAAAAACCAGCCGTGTAACTGCCATCAGCATTCACGGCTCTGTTCAGTCAAACTGCTTTCATGTGTGTAAATGTTTTACATTTGTTGTTTCTGCAGTCGCAGCTCATACAGAACTGGTCAGGACATAAACAACTGCCCCACCTGCCAAAAGACAGCCTGCATCATCTACAGGTAACCTAATAAAGATAATGAGCTTACTGTATTATATAACACACCAATGACAACTAATTCTTACCTGGAGTTTTAGAAATAGCCATGAAACTTCTGTAAAACTGCATGCCTCTCGTAGGATGCAATTTCCCATTGTTATTTCTTCAGCCTTTCCAGGTTTTTATCACTTATTCAGCTTTTTTTGTTTCATTACCCTTTCTTCCTGACACCCTGCTGTCGCTGCCCTTTTCTTCCACTCTGATTATTGTACCACTCATACAATACACTATTATAAGGAAAAAGAGACTAAGAGTGATTGCTCTTATAAGTATTAAAATTAATACTTGCTGTACTTTGCAGATTAGTAAAAGATGCTCTATCAAGGGAGGATATTTACACATAAAAGAATGTTCTGTGCAAACAAGGATATTAATTCAACATCTAAATGATCAGTCCAGTTATCTCATGCTTGACTGACCTAAATAACTAACTGCATTCTTAGATCCTCAGCAACTTACAGAACTGCACTGCCTCTTATTACATACTGTACTTTAATCCTCCTGTTAGCTCCGCATATTCCTTCTCTCTCTCACAAATGTTCACATAAACATTTCCATTACATACCACTAAAATCTCTGTCATTTCTTCTTTTTTTAAACAAACTCCTGTCTACATCTGTGCCTCATTCTGTCTGTCAATCGCCAAAGCTCTAATCACCTCAGTGTGCCCCACTTTCACCCTCTACTCTTTCTCTGCTCACATAAGCTGAAAATGTAGGTTGCATGTAGCTTCATGGATAAAACTAAAAGAAAAGAAGTATTTACAGACCAAAGCTAGGCTTGAAGTTAATTCTGCTTGTTTACAATCACATACAAATCTCCCTCACAGGCCTCGAGGGGATAAAGACAAGTTTTGCGGGGTCTTTACCTCTTCAGTTCTCTTTAACTCTCAAAGCTACTTGCCTCAAAGCGGCCCCACCTCTGCATCTCGCTCTTGTTTTAACTTTCCATTTCTCTGTCAGTTAATCTCTTCTTTGCATCCAGTTTTCTGTTTCCCCTCATCTCATTTTTTGTTCCCTTGATCCTAATTAACACAGCAAAATCCTTATCCCAGTAAGTAGCAATGAGCACCAAGGGAGAAAGCTGCCACATGGCAACATGCTCATCCATATCCACACATATATACACACACATAGATTTCCCCCACTACTTTACATAGTGAGACAAATGCACTTATA
Source organism: Perissodus microlepis (assembly GCF_051167445.1). Taxonomy (NCBI): domain Eukaryota; kingdom Metazoa; phylum Chordata; class Actinopteri; order Cichliformes; family Cichlidae; genus Perissodus; species Perissodus microlepis. Next base: position 12,453,615 of record NC_140462.1, read on the forward strand.
TTCAAGCTCCTTTGTTCACACAGTAAAGAATCATCTTCCACGTTGTGGAATATCTTAAATGGGGACTGCTTTTAAGAGAAAACAAGGCATTTGACTTTAGCCTTGTAAAACACTGACAGTAATTATACAACAGCCTGATTAACTACTGCAAATGCTTTAATGACAAGACAACCTGCATTATGCAACAATTCACTTAAGCAGAAAAACATAAACACTTCCAAAAATGATTTTGAACTGTTTGACTAAATAAGCACTTTCAGAAGCATTTCCACGCAGACTGTGAAAACTTGATGGAAGACAAGCAGAACAACTGAACGTGCTAAACCTAGATATTAGCGGTTTATGAAATTAGCAGAAAATTAGTGTTTACAGAACAAAACATACTATTATCTTCTTGTACTACAAATAAACCCCCTCAGTAGTCTAGTAGCATACATTGCACAAAGAAATGTGTCATTACATAGTCATACAATGTCTAACATTAGCCAGACATGGAAGTCTTCAAAATGTGAGGCTTTCGAATATTTTGGGGAGATACTTTACATGACCTGGAACAATCCTGGTCTCTGGTGTATGCACTTCTCACATCATTATAGTCCACCTTTCTCTCTTCTCAGCTTCTAAGATTTTCTCTCCTGCTCTACTTTCTTATTGTCTTAATTGCACACATGCAAATACAAACAGGATAATTAATCCAACACAAAGGGAAATCGGCTTTTATTTGATTCATGTGCGTACACATTTCAAACAAACAAAAAAAAAAGAATATATTTGAAATATGTTAATGACTTGGACTGAAAGGCAGATTCTCCAGCCTAGTCATATTTCTTCTTGTGTCAGTATGAGTTTGTTTCAAAAACGGGGGTGGAAAAAAAGAAAATCAGCATCTTTATTGTGGCATACACACAGAAGTCACAACTACACGAGCTCTGTTTGTTTGATTGGACAATAATGGCCTTATCAAAACCCTAGAGGACTCTGGGTAAAGAGGAGTGGAGATGGCATAAGAGACACCCAGGCAGAGGATGAATTACGTGTGGGACTAAAACATTCATCCTAATGATCTGTGGTGAAAAAAAGAGCTTTTGACGTGGGCTGACTGCCTGAAGATGTTTTGCCATCGTCTGTTTTAATTAATCTTTACAATGAGAGACAAGAGGGAGAGGAACTTCTGACAGCTCCTCTGTTTTTCCTCCCAAAGCTTAAACAGCTGAAACAAGCAGAACAAAACACATATGCGCACCTAGAAACTAAAAGTATTCTAATATACACACAAGTCTCAAATTTAAACTGATGTATTAAGCAAACAAACCCCAAAACATTAGCCCTGATCTCCACATGTTACACCTCATTTTAAAAACATAATAAAGGTTTTGGGTTTAACTGTGTCTCGCAGGGATGAAAGACGCTGTAGCACGCAGTCATACATGCACGTAAAAAGATGCTGAAGGTGACAGCTTACACAAGGAATTAAGAATAGCAGCTTTCCCAGCTGTGCAGTAATCCCACAAAAAATTGTGAGGGAGTGAAGTAGGTATGGGTAGAGAGAGGTAGAGAGCTATACTGAGGTTTTGAGACAAGGGGACGTATAGAGAGACCTGACATAGAAAAAGCTTTAGTTTCTAAAACAAGACAGACTGTACAGTAAGTGGATGTGGGGCAGGTGCCATCCTTTCTTTATATGTATGCTGTGTGGCTTTGTTTGTGTATATGTGTCTCGGTAGATCTTCTTTATCAATTATTCATGCGGCCATCTCCATTCCTCTGTGCCCACCCAAGCTTTTACTTTCTCCTATATTCACTCATTCCATCTCTCCCTCCATCACTGCGCACTTTCTCGGATAGCCGAGACCTTGCTGCCCTCCCCTCTTCATATCTCTAGTGGCACTCATCTTGTCCTTCTTTACTTCCCTGTCTTTTTTTGTTTCCTTTTTTTACTATGCAGTGACCTCTCTGCCCTGTTTTATTAAAGGTCGCCTTTCTTTCATTTAGCCATCCTTCGATCTCCCCGAAGATTCCGTCTCTTTCCTTTCTTCTTTCATAAGTCTCTGCATGTTTCTCTTTTACTCTCACTCAGCCGTGGGCTTTTGAGGAAGATGTATGGAGATGGCAGGGGAGCACGTCTGTGTTTGTATATTATATGTTTTTGAGTGTGTGTGTATGTGTGTGTGTGCGCGCGCATGTGTGTGTGTCTGTTTGCTGGCATACAAAAAGAGGGAAGGACTGGTAGTTGTCTCCGATCTGCCTGCCTCATCATGTGCCTCATTAACTCCAGATGCCAGACCCTATGTAGCTCCACCCATATAATCCAGCTCAGCACACACACACGTGCACACGCACACGCACACACACAAAGTTACCAAATGGAGGGAGAAACTCAGAGTCTGCTACACTATGACCTGCAGCGATGGGCACTTCAGAAAGATGGTGAGGGAAAAAGAGCACAAGCGAGATGAGGGGTGGAGGGGGAATGAGAGCATAGAAAAAGTAAGCCACGAGGGTCTGCTTTGAACATAGAAGAGTAAAAAAGTTCCTCCATTGCTCCTTCTTTTAGCTCCTCCATTGTGCAAATGCTCTTCTTCTTTCCTACTCTCTTTTTCGTTCTCCTCCCACTCCTCTCATCTCACCAGCCTGTGATCTACTGGTGCATGAGTGCAAAAGAATACTAAAGATGTGAAAAGAGTACTGAGCTGAGACCCGTGTGAAAGAGTGTGTGGGCTGATGGTGCGTACACCAAAATTAAGAACATATGAGTTTAAACCTCCATAAAAACTGCATTATGGACAGTATTTAAGGTGTTGTCAGCATTTCTTGATGTCACTAGGTCACCTTAGCTTAGCTGTCTCTAAACCCCTCTCTTTCTAATCTCTCTTTCTGCCCAGTAGACTTCCTCTTGTTTTACACAGCTGTTCACCATCTCCCTTTAACCCCTACATTTACGGTATTCTCTTTTTGTGAGAAAGGAACTGAATTTAAAAAAAAAACCCATCTGGCTTGGTTCACATTAGCTCAGTCTCTAAATCATGCTTATAATGTTTCTCTCTCATCTTTGTCTCCTTCCTCTTCAACTGCCTTCTCTATTTCTCTCTCCTCCAGTGTGGAGCATGATTTTAGACAGCAGGAGGGACGTTTCCAGGGGGTTATAGAGGCCCTAGAGGGGGAATATGATGTGCCCGCACCAACTCTGACCAAGCCGACGCCAGCCCCGACATCCTCCAGTCGCCCCAGTACCAAGGCACGGGTCAAGAAACTGCGCAAGAAGTGTTTCTGGTGGCTCTAAGCTCTAAGAGTTGGAAAAGCCACAACTGGCCTTCTGGGCAGCAGGTGCAGGAGCGGATTATATTTCAGGGGATCCAAGATGTTGCGGAGTAAAGCATGTGGGTGTGCACTGAGCTTAAGTTTAAATTCAGAAGGTGATCTTTTCTGAGCAGAAAACATGGCCTGTGAATGGCACATTTTCCACAGTAACCAATCCTGAGCCCTGTACACCGGTGACAAGGTAGAAAAAAAAAGGAAATGTGATAAAGAGGGAGAAGAGGACAAAAGAGGCTGTTAAACTTTCTTGACTGCTTGGGAGGAAGAAGGTGAAATCTGCAGAAACCAGTATTTGCTGGCTAATTTGAGATTACGTTTCGCCTGACAGTGAGGACAGTGTTTTTCAATAACAAATCTGCTGCAGACAGATGAAGCATTGTCACTCTGGATATCAGACAGCATACAGTTTGTCACTTGGCTGAGTGGCTATTTCAACAGATGGACAGATGTACGAGCTGGGAATGAATCGTTATAACAGTTTTGGATAAATTACAGCAATAAGCAGGGGAATGTAAATGAATGTGAAAAACAAAGGAATATAAAAATTAATTTGAATGCTATGTTTTTGGATGGCTGGACAGACATAATTTGAATGTAGCAACAACTGAAGCACTTGAAGGATATCATGGGAAAACAAGCTGATGAACTGTCTGGACACACAGCTTGTTCACTGAGTCATCAGGATTTCGCAGAGAAAGTACAGATTGTATTAAGAATACATTAAGAGACAATGTGATACACAGCTGATTGAAGACTGACAGCCTTTGTCAGATAATTAAAATTTCTGTCAACCCTGAGTGACAGAGTAATCGATTCTCTCCTTTATTATCATCCAAAATGGAAGTGTTTTGCTGCAGTCTCAATTGTGTTTCAAGGATCTTTACACACGTGTGCATTCGAATGCATGCACTTAGTGGCATTGACAAGCGGGCATCAGTTTACACATACAGCATACTCACTGAAATACAAACAACTGATTCCTCTCTCACACAGTAAACACTCAATAGATTTGTGAACCAGTGCAAACTAAGAACAGACCTGTCAATCCATTTTTAATGACTGGCCTGTTTAAATGTTGAGTATCAATATACAATGTATACAGTAGGCACCAATGAATTGTTGTTTTTCAAAATTTACCATTGCACAAATTGTGCAGGTGAGTGCTGTGTTGGTACAGCACAATGTGAAGCTTTAGAGTGAGAACAGGAAGATAACCAGAAAAATTAATTAAAAAAACCCTGAAAAGGTTCAATCTCTTTCTTAATACCAACAGCACACTTCAACTTAGTCATGTAAAATATATCAGACAATCATTTCAATATCTATATAGGTGTTCTGTAGCATTCAGGCCACACTTGCCCTCCTAATCAACAAATATTAGTGCTAAAAACTTTAATTTTAGGTTAACAAAATATACAAAATGAGTCACTAAGGGTGAAGAGTTTTTGAAGATTTTTTTTCCCAAAGGGAAACAATATATTTGTAAAAGCATAGCACAACTGGTAGATAAACAGAAATTTTTGCAAACAGCATTCATCTGGACATTAATTTTGTACACACAGACACACACACACAGAGCATTCACACACTGCTTTGTTCACAGCAGTTTAGAGCTTAACAACTGAACTCACAAGGGCGTCCTTCAACTGCTTATGGCTGTACAGTTGCCACCAAATACAATCCTGGATGATACTTCACTTAGTAATTAACCAGTTTATGCGCAAAATGCCCTGTCCCTGCATTTTCTTAAGCTTTCCCATGACAGTGTGTGAGCCCTCACGATCCCTCTTGTATGTGCAATAAAATTGTGTATTTTAAACAAAATACTCTGCTGTCAACATATTTTGTGTTTCAAAAATCAAACTGAATACCATAGCGGAGTAAATTAAGGTGCTTTCTTGCAAATCCTTTTTGATAGACATGGTATCAGCAGGGAAAATATGAGAAGGACGCAAGACAGAAGGTTTTAAAGAGTCCACCATATGTCCTACTTGTAAAGTACTTACAATCAGAGCGTGCTCTCGACCCATGGTGATGACTGTCTGGTTGATGACCCGTAGCAGAGATACCACAATGTCTTGGATATGTTGGAAGGTGTCCCCCTGATAGAAAGTCAGAGTATAGGTGTATGGTGGAGGGGAAAGAGAAGCACAGAGAGAGGGATATGGAGAAAAACACAGAGATACACAGGAGATTGTTAGATTTTCTCAGATCAAAACAAAAAAGAAAAAAAAGAGATACACAGACAGATGCAGAGCAGCTCCTGCCCTTTTCAAACATTATTCACTCAGGCATAACTTTAGTACTACTTGTGGGGATACCCCAGAACTTCTTCTCTACAAAACTTAAGATTACTTGAGCATTTTATCTGTTTAGGTGTTCTGCCCTTGAATTAACTATGCTGAGCGTGAAAACAGCCAGAATTTCAGAGTACAAATCATGGCTATGGTTCTGAATGCACGGCGGACCAAACACTTGAAGAAAGAGAAAAAAAGTTTTCTGAATATAAAAGTTTAAAGTCTTTTAACTTTTCTGAAATGCCTCACCAGGACATTTACTTAATCATCCTCAGTGTAGATGAATGAACTGCAAAAGGATTTTTGACACGTGAATGTAGACTTTTTCAGTGCAGACCTACTTTCCTATTCCTATATTTCCATTCCCTTTGAAGCCACTCCCCTGCCATGTTTCTTTTTCTTTTATCCTTCCAGAATTAAACAAAGGGGATAAAATGTTTTTCACAGTCGATCTCTGTGCCCAGACCTGTTCAGGTCAGATGACTGTTTAAACGTTAGAGAAAGTCTGAAGGTTTAAAGAACAAAAAGCTCAAAGCCTAAATATTAAACGGACTCGATTCAAAGTGTCACAGTAATGTCAGCTCTCCTTTAATTGGTCTTGTTCCTACTTTATTCGGTGGACTAACTGCAGCTGGACTTGCAGGGTCATTTCTGAGCTTGAAAAATAATATTACTTAACTTAAACACAGCCTTACAGTGAAAATTTTCCATCTATACATATTATCATAAAAGCACTTCAGATAGCACAAATTATTCAACTCTCAGTGTACATTTTACTTTATAGACACTTCATGAAATATATACATTCTGGAGGGTGATTTTTAATGATGAGTGCAACCTCTACAGCTAAAAAAAAAAATGAAGTAGCAAAAACTGCAGTGCAACTCGAGGCTTTCTCCAAAAGGGAGTCAATCCCCATAGACTCCCAGTCAAACTTTGCAGCATTAAAAATAATATTTACAGCCTGAAAAAAACATAAAAAATCAGTTTGGGCCTCTATGGATATTTCCTCCGTCACACCAACTCTGAGTGGGGTCATTTTTTAAAAACTCATCCGCCTGGATAATTGAGTTAGGGGAGCGGTTGTGTTGATTGACAGATGTTCTTGACACAAGCAGCTGGAGTCGAATGGCATTTGCTAAGTCTCATTCACTAGTTCACGTGTGTGTGTGTGTGTGTGTGTGTTTGTGTGTGTGTATGCGTGTATAGCTTGCTGTGCTTTCCAGATTCTCCCATAAGCTTGCTTTAATGAGTGAAACTATGCCCATCTATTACTCTGTACAGAAAAAAACCTTCAGACTGCAAGTTAAGAGAAATGCATACCAAACAGGAAAAAGGCATCTCTTGAAAGCATATGTGTATATGTAAAATATCTAATCTCATTATGGATCCAGTGCATGTGCACAGGGAAAAAAGAAAAACAGGGACACACACAAACACACTCTGCCACAGTAAAGGCAGTCAATGGACGCTGACTCAGACTTGCCTGGGGGTAGTAACTCACCAATGAAGCATCGGCTACATTCAGACACACCTTAGTACTAATACTGCAGGGTGCATCTGTGTGCGTGTGTTTTTGAGCCCTTGTTAGTCCCAGTGTGTGTGTGTCAGTTTGTTTGTGTATGTGTGTGTTTATTTTGTGTGTATATTCCTGTATGAGGCGTTCAGCAAAGCATGAAAAGAAGAGGGAGGGTACAAAAATAACAGAGGAAGGTAAAAAAATTAAATAAGTCAGGTTCAAAGTTTTATCAGTGCAGCTGTGTGCATGTGCAATGGCCTGATGGCAGCAGGGTCTGATGAGAATCAGTTAGATATGATTGTATCACGTGAAATGCGCTGACTCACAGCCAGAGGACATAGACAAAATAAACAACTGTCTAAATGTGTGCATGTCATCTTGCATATTATTTCCATCTACCTCACACACACTCATATAGTAAAGCTGAGGTGCAGCTGTGGATCCTAAATAAGCTTAAATCTTTTTAGCTCACTGTAGGTATTTGGGTCCCCTGGAAAGGGTTTCTCAGAACAGGAAGCTGAAAGATGAGAGTCACAAATGCTCCTTTCTTCTTCTAAACTTTCATTTCTGTTTATCTCCAACTGTAGCCAGCTGGTTTATCTTCACCCCGAGCAACTAGATATAAACTGAAAACACTGATTTGCCGTTATAGAACAGAAAAAAAGCAACATTATCATATACAAAAGTTACTTGTGAATACATTCAATGCAAACTCTTCCAGAGATATGAGCATATGTCTATCGTGACATCTTCTCTTCTAGCTCCACTCCTCAACCTGTATTTCTCCCCCTCTCTTTGGTTCGAAGACATCTGTTGTGTGACAATTTAATCAGGTACCACCCAGAGCGAGGAAGACAGAAGGGTGAAAAACAAAGGAGACAAGGAGCAGAAAAGTAGAGAGGAGGCAAAACCCATCTCCTATCACCTCTTCCTCCTCTACTTCTGTTGTTTTTCTTAGACCTTGCACCTGTTTTCTGTCTCCTATGACTATTTTTTCATTGTAAAACACGGATGACACATTATCTATGAAATCACTGTGTGTTTAGTTGTTAATCCTCTGTTTTCATATTGTTTGTTCAGCCTCTCTGCATGCCCATAAACAGTGCTCAGCCTCAAACAATTACGTCATTCTATAGCAAACTTTTTTGTCCTTGTGTAGTTTGATGGAAAAACGCTATGAGGCTGTGCGTCACTGGGTTTGTGATCCAGACAAGACCGAATTTCAACTTGTCATGTCCTTTCAACACTCTGTCACCACCTGCATTTGTTTTCATATCTCAACCACTGCAAATTCATCTCATCAAATTCACTCCACTTCACTTCATTCATTAACTTGCTCTCTTCTCTCACTATCTGTCTTCCACTGGCACATGCTTCATTAGCGCATCCAAATAAATAGAGCCAAAAAAGGCATACCTTCACTTCAAAGACTCAGCATGCTGTCAACAACTTGCAGAAGCAAGTTGCAATTAAAAAGCCTTGAGCTAGATGCTGGTGATCTATTTGTTTTACATTTATGTATGTGTGTGTGCGTCTGCGTGTTTATACAGTATTAGGTGTTGAACTAAAGAGCTAACTGCATTTTGTTTCAACATACAAACATGCAGCAACATGTGCGAGCCAAAATCAAATTCTAATTGGTCAAGGCTAGCTTCATTGCATGAGAGGATGGCTGGAGACAAAACAGCTAATGGTTTTTCTGTAGATTCAACTGGGATGAAACAGAGCTCTGGGCTAGTTTCAATTTATCCAATTAGCGAGGAGATCCAGTAAAAAGAGACAAAGGAAATTTCGTCTAATTTGTGGACTGGATCATTTTTACACTCACATTTCTGCAAAGATGATGGAGGTAAGATAGACGAATTTTCCGACAAAATGATACCCCGTAGGTTCAGTGTCTCATCAGATTCTGCTGAACGATCTGCTTGGCCTAAAACAATCTTTACTATAAATGAAGATTGCATATTTCTACCTGACCTTTCACCTTTCGATATATGTTTATTGTCTCTACATAAACTCTGGAGTTATTGATGGTTCCAAAGATTAGGTCAAGTCACTTGAGTGAAATGAGGATCTGATTTTTGTTTCCCACTGACATTTGATTGTATCTGTGGGAAACTGGGACTGCTGTTATGAAGGGTAATTATTGCTACAGCATATTCGCTACAATTACACAGAAATCATCAAAATGAAAGAAACAAGAAAACAGGGAAGCGAGTGGCAACGTAGAGAGATTGGACATAAAAAGCTCTGTAATGGCTTGAGGCTGTGGGACTTGGCTACATACAAAGTCACACAGAACAACAAGTGTGGGAAAAGACCAGCTGCATAAAGATTAAATGAACTGTACCCTTAATCCTCTCCACAAGTGAGAGATGAGATCAGCGTTTTATATAAATGGTTGCGTTGTGTCTCACCACATTGCTCCTGCTGAGGACCTCGAGGATGTTGTTGAGGAGCTCCAAACTGTTTTTCCTCTCATCGTGTGGGCCGTCAGCCATTGTGACCAGTGCCCCACTCAGCTCCCGCAACATCAGGGGTAACAACACATCACGGCATTCTGTAGGAACAAAAGGCAAAGAGGATACGTTTTATAAGTAAGAGCACAACACTAAACACGGTGGCCAAAGACAGATAGTTTAAAGCAACAGAAAACATTAGGAAAATCAGCATAATGCAGGATATGGCAGGAAGATTGTTTAAAATTTAGTCTTTTGGGGTTTTAAACTGTTTACATTTATATATATCAAAAGACAGACCATAAAAATTTACTTCACGGTTATTCCTCTCTGAAAAACCAATCAAACACCTGTAGAGACTGCTGCAGCCACACAGCAATGAGTAATGATGCCACTGGACCGTGGAGAAGAAATTCAAACCTCACCCCAGACTGAACAGTGGAGTGATATCAATCAAGTGTCGATTTACAGTTCAATGCACTGCTTTGTTGGATACACAGTCAACACATCAATCACCGAACTATTATTTTCTCTTTCCCATTTTTCTGACGAATCCAAATCTTTGATTCCAAATACAATGGAATGAATTAAACACATTAAATTTACCAACATTTGAGCAGCAAGAGCGTTAAAACAGTCACTAGTCTTATAACAGTATGCACTCACATCTGTGCCTAATCATACATCTCTCGCAGCTCTTCTCTGGCAGTTGTCCAAAGTCATTTTGGGATTTATAGGGAACTACAAAAGTAGCAATGCATTGCAGTGGAAAGTGAAGCAAAAAGAAATGTGAATAGATAAAACAAGCTTTTACTACACTTAACAAAGCAGTAAACAACACATTTTCTTGAAATCTATTAGTCTAAGATTATTCAAGGATACAATTTTTCAGTAAACTTGGTGGGTTTTTGTCCTGCTACAAAATACAAATTTTCTGCCTTTTGATGTTTTAATGGTGAGGCCAATGGCAGGACCAAGAATGCTGATAAATACAAGTACTGACTATTAAAGGATCAAACCAGTTGTTTCCCATGAGCAACCAGCCACATTTTTCTATCAGGATTACACAGAAACTAAAAGACCAACTTTCTTGAAACCTGACAGAAAGAAAGAAGAAAGGCCAAAGTGAGAAGACATGAAATTCTGGTGTGGATTTGGACCATGTTCTTTACAGACTGCACAGCCTCTTTTAGACTAATAGAAGACAGACTTTAAAATGTAATTCCTGTTTTTCAATGAATTTGCAAAGATTTTACTGAATTAAATAGTAAGGTGATTTACCTTAAAATTCATTGCTATGCCTTGGAAAACTTGCTTTTACTACACACAGGTATGTAGATAAGAACCTTGTATGGAAATGTATGGTCTACATTCAACTTCTTTTAAGCTCTCAGAGCTGCTATTGTGGAGTGCCTAGAGACCAACTGTAGCATTAAGCCTTCGTATTGTCAAGGGTGAACAAACAGGAAAATGAACTTAATTTGGGATTTTCTCACTGTGAGACAATGTTGCTGAACCTTGGCATTTAGTACCTAAATGAAGACATTCTGTAGTCTGAGCTTTACTTCACCATATGAATGACAGACCTAAAATTATTTAGAGGTCATGAGGCAAGTTTACCTGAAGTAATTTGAAAAAGCAAAAAAAAAAAAAAAACAACCCAACTTTTATTATGCAAAAGCTATGAGGAGGAAGTAATGAGTCTCAAGTTCCTAAGTTGAATTTGATAGTGTACCAAAGTGAACTGAAACCAATGATCCCTTCACAGGTATGAAAAAAGAACCATTTCCATTAATAATGAAATCCATCCATCCATTTTATTAACTGCTTATTCTGCATAGGGTCACGAGGGGGGCTGATCCTATCTCAGCTGACAAAGGGCAAAAAGCAATAGTTAAGGTGATAATGAAATGCCTGTCCATAATAGAAGCTGGACCCACACAGGTCATCAGCGGAAATGACTGGAAAGGTTCCTCTAAGGAGGGCATCTTCAGGAATTCACCTCTAATACTTTTTGAAGCCAGTAAAAGTTAGGCAAACCACCTTGTAGTCAGAGTTAAATAAATGTTTAACCATTAATTGCCGGTATTTAAGAAAACTGCCACCCTACTGGAATCTAACATTAACTGATCCTATCTATTTTTCTGCTTAAATACTTTGACCTCACCCTTTCTTGTCTTTTCTGCATCCATCTTTTTGCCCCCCACCACCTCCACTCCATCCCTCTCTTTGTAGCTGCAGGTAGACAGAGGCCATTAAAAGCTCATTTGGGCCGATGCTCGTTAGTTCCATTAATAACTGAGCTAAGCCTTATAGGCCTGCTGAGTGGATCCTCATCCCAACACTCACTTTATCACACAAACATGAAGAGAGGAAGGGGAATCAAAAAGGGAAAATGCATGTGTCACCTAATGCCCTCAATGACTCAAAGATGGAGGGAGGAGACTCCAGCCAAGAGTATTGTTGCTGTGCATCACTATATTCGAATGTGCCAAAACATTTAATATTTAAATGAGTGAATATGTAAAAATATCTGAACAAATAGATTTAATTTTTGAATCTGAAAGGAGATCTGCAGCTGTGTAAAGCATTTAATGAATAAATGAATAACATTTGCACAAATAATTTCCAGTGTGTGAGTGCATTAAGACAATCTGCATATAAGTTTGGAGATGCAGAGCAGAGTTTTGCAGTTACAAATCAGTCTGTTTGTGGCTAAAAGAGTTCAGAAAAAGCTTGTGTCACAAAAAATGAAACAGGATGGCCTAACGGCTTGTGTTGGCTTTTAGAAAGCTGGAGGATGGTGGTTTAGATTCTGTGAGCATTGCATTTTAGCAACCCTGCTAAATCTGTTTAATCCATCAAAGCAGAAACTCATCATCTTTGTCCTTTCAGACAGCGAAAACAATGAGTTGTGTTTTATAGCAGAAAGGTTGTGTGATCTGGCTTGGGAATTAATCCATCTGCCTTCTGGCTTGGATCTAACATTAAACCAGTGGACCTGTGCACTTTACTCCCTGGTGAAATAACCCCAAAGCCACCTGCTGCTTTATTGATCTAACAAATGAACCCAGTTGATATTTTGGGTGAAACATGTTCTCAGGAGAGAACGTGAAATGGCGAGAAGATGAGGTGGGAGGCGTTCATAGAGTAACCTGTGTTGCATTACTTTGACATGTCCCATTATGGAAACACAACCAACACAGCAAGTTTTGAGGCGTAAGCCAACCCTGACCCAGTGCTGTGAAGGACAAAGGAAGTGACTAACTCGACTTAGTGCACACTGAGTAGTTTTGTATAGTATGCTGGCTTTTTATTTGTACATTATATATTTTTCTATTTTTATTTTTCTAATATATCTGTAATTTATACTGTTCTAAATAATTAATTAACCTGGCCCTTGTGCTGCAGTAATTTACCCAGAATTTGAGCAGTGCTTAACTAATAAAGTCTATCTCTGTTTAAATAACATACTTGTAGCCAAAAAAAGATGGTGCAGTGATTAATACTGTCACACAGGAGAAAGGTTCTGGGTTCAAATCTTGGAGTTTGCATGCTCTCCCTGTGGTTGCCTGGGGTTTGTCTGGGTGGTCTGGTTTCCTCTCAAAGTCCAAAGACATGCAATGCATGCTCGGTTAACTGTTGATTCCAAGTTAACAGTCTTGGATGTAATGTGATGTGATGTAGATAAAGTGGTAAGTGTTGTTTTAAGTGTAGAGTGCTTGGATTGTATCTATTATTATAGGATATACTGTACAATATAAAGTGCCTAGAGGCGACTGTTGTTGTGTTTTGGCGCTATATAAATAAAACTGAATTGAACTGAATTGAACTGAGTGGCCAATAAGAACATAAAAGCACTGCACAGTCCATTTTCAGTGTAGTTTAAAGCAAATACATAAGCTGGAAAAAAGGAGAAGAAAAAAAGGAGTAAAAGTCAGAGTCAGGCTGAAAATCTTCACAAATTTGAAAAAGTTAGACTGAAAATCACTATTCTTAAGTTCAGTTCAGTCTATAACTACTACTACTACTAAGCACTTGTGAACGTCTTAAGTTCTGTATATAACACTTTATATTCAGCCAAGTATTTTAAAATTTACCCCAAGCTGAAAAGAAATATAGCCTTTTGAAATAAGATGGGTTTTTTTGATACACCCTGAACAAAATCTGCAAAACCTATGCTGAGCTTGTTTATGTAGAGCCATTTCAGTCAGCAGCTATGTCCCATCTTAAAATTCATAAAGCTGATAAATAAGAGTACCATAATAGCTTGCTCTTCTGTGGCATCCTTTGATAGATCTGTGAGTGACAATTGTCTGTTTTTATTTTACTTTCTTTTCAAATCACGTATAGAACTTTTTAATGCAAGCATATAAATGAAGTACACGCAGCCTTAGTTATGGTCCTTCAGACTGTGTGCCTGATAGTCTTCAATCACCGATGCAGAGCAGTGCCTTTAACTTTGCAGGTATTTCTTTTTTACCTTGCTTGGCCTGGAATAACATCAGGAATGTTAATATCTGCTGCCTCTGTCTGAACGGCAGCTCTCTCAGAGACTTCTTTGAACTACATTTTGGTCCTCGGGGCCTCCAGTCTTGTAAGAACATCAGTGACCATGGGGTGCAGCTCCAGGTCTAGGCCATTCTTTAACAGGGCATTTAAAATAATGGCTATTTACTGTTAAAAAACACTTTGTCTAGGTTTCTGACCTTACACTCTGACCCTGAAGGAAAACGTGTGTCTTTCTTCTAAGTTTTATTTAAGCTACCTGATATTTTTAGTGGATAAAGTTTCTTGGCAAAAAAACCCCAAAGGCCTCAAGAGTCTATGACTATGACTTTTCCTTTTTTGTCATTTGTCTTCTATTATCATTGGTCTTAGAGTACTTTTCTACCATAATACAGTTTCTAATGCAAAGTGTCTTAATTCAGTTTATTCCACTTCAAACTGTAGCTCTGTCACTACTGTTTGTAATCAATTAATTATAAACCAATCATCCAGTCTGTCTCGTTGCCAGCTCTGTATTTCATTTAATCAACAGAAATACAGTACTGTGCAATTCTGAGCCCTTAGGGACTGTAAGTACATCTTTACATCTTTGTAGCTATCACAATGCGTTTAACTGCTCCCAAATCCATTTTGCTGCATGACAACAACTCTAAACATATTGCCGAAGCTGATGGGAACTGTCCTCAAACACACAAGAAGGACAATGAGTTCCGTAACAGATGCTATGCCTCATCTCAGCAACATGTAGTCAGTCTTGGATAACGCAATACAAAAGCATATAAGACAACTCAAACCCACAGACCAACAGCGGTGGGTTTTCTTGAAGCAAACTACTTGCTACCTAAAAAACTGTGTCCAACTTGGGAAAACTGGTGGAAGTAAATAAAAAAATATGTTAGGAATGAGGAAGAAAAAGCAAAAGAGAAAGAGAGAGAAAAAAACGTTGATTTCGTACTGAATCAGCGAGACTACAATGACTAAAACTAACATTGGTAAATGCAACAATGCTTGCACTTTAAAAACACACCTGTTATTTTATATTCAAGTGTCCTGTATGATTTAGTCGCATGTTGTAGCCTACAGTCCAACAACACAATAAATCAATTCAGCCATGCTGTGAAAGAGAACTTTGCCAACAGGCACTGACAAACAAATGGAAATCAGGGTCTTGCGGCAAACACGGAGATGAATTTTAACCTTTTTCTAGTTTATTCATTCCTGTTTCCTGTATGATTTAGTTGCATGTTGTAAGTTGTAGCCTACAGTGCAACAATGCAATAAATCAGTTCCACCATGCTGTGGACGAGAGTCTCGCCAGCAGACACTGAAAAACAAATGGAAATCAAGGTCTTGCAGCAAACATTGACATGAATTTTAACCTTTTTCTAGCCATCACACAAACCCATACACACAGGTGCTGCAGCACAACACGCAACATATTCCAAGCACACACCAGCACAGTTTCAAGTACTCATCTATATTCAATTCAAAATTTCTATTTATTCTAGCTGTAATCTCAGGCTTTGATTATTTAATACCAATGGATGCCTGTGTGCCCAAGTGTGAATTGTCCTTTGTATGTATGGTTTGGTCCTTCACCACTATTTGATGTGTAAGCGCTTGAATGTCTTTGTGCTCGTGTGAAAGGGTGGTTATGTGTTTGCATTACCAAGTTCGTGAGAGCATACAAGCACCCGTGCTGGCATGCCACCACACGGAAAGCAGCTTTGATGGCTCAGCAGCCAGCTCATCCTTTCTCTTTTCCATTTTTCTCATTTGACAGTCAAACACAATAAACTATCGCACATGATAATGAGATGCCGTATAAGTTTCCAAGAGGCATGTAAATCAGAGTTTCCCTTCTCCTACTCTCGATCCTCTTTTTCTTTCCTCCTCTGGTTGTTGTACTGTGCTTGCAGGAAGATAGAGCGATAGAAAAGACGATAATGAGGTTTGGGGGCCCAACGACAAGTAAATCTTGCGAGCTGATAGGGGGCTGGGACGCGGCCAACTGTCTTCTCGCTTGGTGATGACTAAATGTCTCTCTCGTGTCACTACGGGTGTTTCCTCTCATCCACTCTCCCTCCATCCTTCATTTGTATTCCACCCCCCTTCATCACTTTTCTTCTACTCCGTCTTTAAACCCCATTTTGAATTTACAGCTGTACATTTTCGTTGAGCGTATTTACGCTGTGCCTGTCTGTCCACACTTCCCTGTTTTTAATTACTGCCTCAATACACTGCGTTAGTAAAATATATTTGACATGCATGATTTAAAAAAGCTTTAAAAAAATCTATCTCAAAATGGTTTAGTAGGACAGAATAAAAAAAAGAGGTGCTTAAGACTGCCTTGACTGTGTGAATGACTGCTCTCCCAAAATTACAGGCCAATACGTTACAGATGATAAAGCACACTAGTGAGTGATGGTGATACACAGTGGTGAAGATGCCTGCAACTACAATTTTTTACTGTGATTTCTGCTATGAGGTTGATATAAATCGCCCCAGAAAAAAATGCTGTCAGAAAAACCAAAGTGCACAATCTCTCAGTAAAAGGGGTTTTCTTGAATATAATGACTATTCTTTAGGGTTTTCTCCAATTATACAGAACATATACACATAAAGATATCCCACTATAGCAAAAAAGCCTTATTACACCAAGTATATGTTGGTATTTGCTGATTTGTCCAAAACGAAATGGGCATTTTTGTCATGTTTACCTGAAAAACAAAAACTTGCACAAAGTACAAAGATGCCATATACTAGATATTATCATGAGTCAATGCTTTGCGTGCTGTTTTGGGTTGCTGCTTTTATTTATTTATCCCTCTATTTCACACAGTCTGTTATTTTTCTCGTTCTTTCCACCTGTCTTAGTCACCCTCTATGAGTCACAGACTAATTGCCACCACTCAACTCTGCCTTCCTCTACTGTTCCATGTTCGATGTGACTATAAAATTGACTGACCAATTACTCTCTTGGTAGCATTAGTTGCTACACCATTTTGATCAATTTAACCAAAACAGATCAATGTAGATGAATGCCTTCTGGTCAACCACCTCACTGCTTTGACTGATGGGCAGATTTATTCCCAGTGCCCTCTAATCAGAGAGTAATACATCACAAAGCTGCTGGCTCGAGCTAAGCCTATATCTGATCTTGGTTTTTAAATCCTGCTTTGTATTTGTTCAGATTATATTATAGTTTATCCAATTTACTCTAACGTTGCAATTCTTTGTCATAGTATCTTCAATGGCATCCACTTCTGCAGTTATCACTGATGCTATACAATAGCCTACAACTTCAATAGGGATCATTCAGTCTTAAATACTCCCAGAAACCTTCAAAATTTGGAAGGTTAGCAGTAAAGTGGAAACCCAATGATTTACAATACAATACTGCTCTGTCAGGTTCTCATCTATTCAATTCAATTCAATTCAATTCAATTTTATTTATATAGCGCCAAATCACAACAAAAGTCGCCTCAAGGCGCTTCATAGATACAGAGAAAAACCCAACAATCATATGACCCCCTATGAGCAAGCACTTTGGCGACAGTGGGAAGGAAAAACTCCCTTTTAACAGGAAGAAACCTCCGGCAGAACCAGGCTCAGGGAGGGGCGGCCATCTGCTGCGACCGGTTGGGGTGAGAGAAGGAAGACAGGATAAAAGACATGCTGTGGAAGAGAGACAGAGGTTAATAACAGATATGATTCAATGCAGAGAGGTCTATTAATACATAGTGAGTGAGAAAGGTGACTGGAAAGGAAAAACTCAATGCATCTTGGGAATCCCCCGGCAGCCTACGTCTATTGCAGCATAACTAAGGGAGGATTCAGGGTCACCTGGTCCAGCCCTAACTATATGCTTTAGCAAAAAGGAAAGTTTTAAGCCTAATCTTAAAAGTAGAGATAGTTTCTGTCTCCCGAATCCAAACTGGAAGCTGGTTCCACAGAAGAGGGGCCTGAAAACTGAAGGCTCTGCCTCCCATTCTACTTTTAAATACTCTAGGAACAACAAGTAGGCCTGCAGAGCGAGAGCGAAGTGCTCTAATAGGGTGATATGGTACTACAAGGTCATTAAGATAAGATGGGGCCTGATTATTTAAGACCTTGTATGTGAGGAGCAGGATTTTGAATTCAATTCTGGATTTAACAGGAAGCCAATGAAGGGAAGCCAAAACAGGAGAAATATGCTCTCTCCTTCTAGTCCCTGTCAGTACTCTTGCTGCAGCATTTTGGATTAGCTGAAGGCTTTTCAGTGAGTTTTTTGGACATCCTAATAATAATGAATTACAGTAGTCCAGCCTGGAAGTAATAAATGCATGAACTAGTTTTTCAGCGTCACTCTGAGACAGGATATTTCTAATTTTAGAGATGTTGCGCAAATGGAAGAAAGCAGTCTTACATATTTGTTTAATATGTGCGTTGAAGGACATGTCCTGGTCAAAAATGACTCCAAGGTTCCTCACAGCGTTACTGGAGGCCAAGGTAATGCCATCCAGAGTAAGAATCTGGTTAGATACCATATTTCTAAGATTTTCAGGGCCGAGTACAATAACCTCAGTTTTATCTGAATTAAGAAGCAGAAAGTTAGCGGCCATCCAGGTCTTTATGTCTTTAAGACATTCCTGCAGTTTAACTAATTGGTGTGTGTTATCTGGCTTCATGGACAGATAGAGCTGGGTGTCATCTGCATAGCAGTGAAAATGTATGCTATGTCTTCTAATGATGCTGCCTAAGGGAAGCATGTATAATGTAAACAGAATTGGTCCTAGCACTGAACCCTGTGGAACTCCATAGTCTGAGAAATCAGACAGAAACTCTGTGTAAGGCCCAGGTGGACGATAGATGATAACAAGTAAGACTGGTTTCTGAGTTTCACAGCTGGGGTGGACAATGTTAAGCATCAGGCTTTCAAATGAATTAAAAGTCTGTCTTGGTCTTTCATTAATTAATATGCTAGTGTGAAAAATTGCTGCCACACCGCCCCCTCGGCCTGTGCTTCGAGGTTTCTGGTAGTTAGAATGACTCGGGGGTGTTGATTCATTTAAACTAACATAATCATCCTGCTGCAACCAGGTTTCTGTAAGGCAGAGTAAATCAATTTGTTGATCAATTATTAAGTCATGTACTAACAGAGACTTGGAGGAGAGAGACCTAATATTTAATAATCCACATTTCACTGTTTTACTCTTTGGTTCAGATGTGGATACTGTATTGTTCTTTCTTTTTGATTGTTTATGTTTAAGTTGTTTGTTGCTGGTTTTTAGTTTGTTTTTTGTCTTTTTGGAAGCTGACACAGTCTCTATGGAGATGGGTTTTTGGGGGGGTAGCAGGAGGAGAGAAGCTGCAGAGAGGCGTGTAAGACTGCAACTCTGCTTCCTGGTCCCAACTCTGGATAGTCATATTTTGGGGGGTTTAATAAATTTGTCCATATTTCTAGAAATGAGAGCTGCTCCATCCAAAGTGTGATGGATGCCGTCTCTCCTAACAAGACCAGGTTTCCTCCAGAAGGTTTGCCAATTATCTATGAAGCCCACATCGTTTCTGGGACACCACTCAGACAGCCAGCAATTTAAGGAGAACATGCGGCTAAACATGTCACTCCTGGTCTGATTCGGGAGGGGACCAGAGAAAACTACAGAGTCCGACATTGTTTTAGCAAAGTTGCACATCGATCCAATATTGATTTTAGTGACCTCCGATTGGCGTAACCGGGTGTCATTACTGCCGACGTGAATTATGATTTTACTGAATTTACGTTTACCCTTAGCCAGCAGTTTTAAATTTCCTTCAATGTCGCCTGCTCTGGCCCCTGGAAGACAATTGACTATGGTTGCCGGTGTCTCTAGCTTCACATGTCTGAGAACAGAATCACCAATTACCAGAGTTTGACCCCCGGCGGGTGTGTCACCGAGTGGGGAAAAACGGTTAGACACATGAACGGGTTGGTGGTGTACCTGGGGCTTCTGTTTAGGACTATGCTTCCTCCTCACCGTGACCCAGCCGCCCTCTTTCCCCAGCTGCTTGGGGTCTGCCGGGGAACAGCTAGCGGGGCCTACGCTATCTTCGGCTGCACCAGCTACAGGGGCCTGGTTAGCTACGGGTGAATGAAGGGTGCGAAGCCGAGTCTCCAATTCAGTAATCCTGGCCTCCAGAGCTGCAAATATGCTACATTTGTTACAGATATCATTACTGCTAAAGGAGGCCGAGGAGTAACTAAACATCTGACACAATGAGCAAGAAAGTGCAGGAGGGACAGGTGAAGTAGCCATGGTGCTAACGAGTCGGCTACGAGCTAAGCTAAGCTAGCGAAACAGTACAGAGACAGTGAGTGAATACTTTGGCTATAAATTAGGTAGTGAGTACACAGAAAGTGTGCATCGGATGAAGCACGTGAAGATTATACTATGAAAGAAGAATGTATTTAAAAGTTGTTAATTAAATTGCTAAGCAAATAAGCTATTCAGAAACACCACTGTGTTTGAGCAGGAACAGGAAGTGATACTCTACCGCAGAGCGAGCGAACACCAACCATCTGTAGTTAACAGTAACGCATGCTCACACAATGAATTATTAGTGTTCACAGAGTGTGTCCCTCTCCTGCCCTTGTATGCATTCAGTTTCCACTGAGATTATCCCACAGACATAAGCATCAGAATATAAATGAGGCAGAGGGAGCCCTTGAGACAGAGGCATTTCCCAAAATGATTGAACTCCTTTCATTTTGCTCCATTAAATGTCATCCATCCCTTTTTTCCATGTGTCTCATTCACAAATTACCAACCGACAGCAGCTACCTCTTTCCCTGTCATTAACCTTTTGAACCATCGACCCAAGGCTCTACAATGACCACAGCTATTCTGGGTTAGCGTGTATAACAACAGTCAAAAATGGCTCGGCAGATGGCTCCTGCTCTCAAAAAGCCCAACACACATATTTATCCACACGCAGGCCACTCCTTCAGTTTACAAATCCAGTTTACATTGCTAATTCTCTACAGGCTTGACCGTCAGTCTTCGCTGGTTGGTTGCGGGCATTATCGCATTGCATTTAAAGTAAGCCGTGACACGAGACTTAATGTGATGTAGCAAAAGCTAATTTAACGTAACGCAGCATAAAATAATGCATTAGAGCATGATACAGGAGAAGAGAAGAGAAGAGAAGAGAAGAGAAATGCTGCAAACAAACACTTCATCTCATAAGAAGCAGAACAGAGAACAGTGCTTAGAGACAGCCTGAGGGGACGGCAATATGACTGTTATGTTTTTTTAATGTTGGCATGTCTTAATATATCTATGTAACTACAGATAAAGCATATGGAATCATTGGGGATTACTGGACCACCAAGCAAACTGTTTAAAAAAAATCAGTGTACTCACACACAGTGTAAGCCTGTGAAATTTAAACATTTAAGCTCAAACAGCTGTTTTGATAATGAAAGAAATGCAGCTTTTTCTGGTGCATTCAAACACCGGCTCACTTGCAGGTTAATCCTGTTACGTATATCTTACATAATCTTTTCACTACTGCTTTTAAATAAGACAGAGTTGTAGCCAGATCCTTCTTGGTCCCCTGACAACTTTGTCACTCAAACCTCTCTTAGAAACCAGAAGTATGAAACCACATTCAGTTATAACTGAGGCCTAATGTGACCTGTCCATAATGCTGATTGACAGAGAGTGTAGGAGCAACTGAGATCACTCAGCACTGATTAAACCCTGACGATAATAACTGTACAGTACATCAGTCTTCCATATTCATCAAGCTCTGACATGCATCCGTTAAGTAATCACAGCAGGAGAAATATAGACACGGGTGTGAACATTGCCAACAATACTGTATAATGCATGGCAGTATAATACAAGCAATTTATGTAATGAGATTCCTGCCATTTGTAGAGATTGATACATTAAAATTAAAGAATGTATCATTTTAGGCACCATAGCACAGACAGCTTTCTGATTTTTTGCACTATGGGTTATTTTTACACCCAGCTGTAACTGTTCTTCACAGATGGCCATTACACTCAAATATATGGGCTTAATTTAATCTGGTTAATATATACTACAATATGAATGGCATAACTTGTTTCAAGCTGTGCAGACAGAAGATGGAGAAAGCTGGAGAAATGAAGGTTTGGCTGAGAAAAAACGTGAAGGTTAGTGGACGGAACAAAGGACTTTGACCAGCTTTGGGAAATGAGTGGGCAAACAAAATGACAGACTCATCCCCCTGTCCCTCTGCTCTTTGCTCTCCCTGATCTCTCATTGTTTTTTTTTTTTCCTTTATCAGTGCTGATGCTCTCAATCTGTCACAGCGATTGCCTCATGGCATAATAATTCGACTAAATTGAGCCATAATGCGCCTTGTAAATTTAATTTTGTCTCAAAACCAGATTAACCCATATGACAGGATGCACATATCTATCTATGCGCGTCTGCCAGCACGGGTATGTGCGCATTGTGCATGTTTGTGTGTGGATACACTATGTGCTTGCCAAGACCCTTAATCCCAGGAGCGTATGCTGAATAAATCAGAGGAGTATTTCTGAGTGGGAGAAAAAAAAATCCCTATCCCTTCAAACACTGCCCATAGATTCAAAGAGTTAAGCACACATGGACAGACAACATCAGAAAGTTGAACACAATCGCGCAACTAGATCTACACACAAGTATGCGTGTTCATTTGCAACCAGGACTAGAGAAAAATTAATACATGTGACCATCTGACTGGTCTTCATCATAAATAATGCACTCTTCTGGATGCTTTACTTATGCATTTAGCAGAATAAGTGCAGAATACCAATAGTGCAGATCAATTGTTTCTGTGTTATAACAATGATTCGTCATAATAAATCTTCTACTTGTGTAAAGCTTGTGTTTTTTCCATGAAGTGCTCCCACGTTTGTAAGAAGAATCCATTTGTGGGTTGAACAGCAGAGTAGAGTATGTGGGTTGTGCCCATGATAAACTTGCCAAATCTTCCTTGCCAATGCCAAACAGCTTATTCTGTGACCAACACAAGCACATTGGCTGACTTGCGACAGATGAAGAATGGGATACCATCCCACTGCAGTGTGCACTGGTGACCAGCATGATGGAGAGGTGCCAGGCTGTTGTTGCCATCTATGCTTCTTCCAAGTGCTATTGGGGTCCCCCGTTTGTTAAATTAATAAACTGTTACATTTTCAATATTGTTTCTTCAGACTTCAATCATCCGACTGAATAAACAACACCAAACAAGAGTCTTGTCTGGTGGGTCTGCTGCTCAACCCACAAATGCATTTTTCTTACCAGTGTGGGACCATTTAAGGGAAAATAAACAACAGTATAAGACTTATTACCAAGAAACATTTTATAGCATAAACACAAATTTCCTTTCTTTTTGTGCTAAATTTAAAGCATACTTGCATTCCAGATTTTATGTTTTATAGTCAAATAAGGACTAACAATACAATATATAGTAAAAATAATAATAATAATAAAAAAATAAACCTCATTAGACTGGTCATTTCCACTAAGTGTCAAACATGAACAAGAATTCATGTTTGACAATTCATACACTCACACACCCACCATCCTTTCCCATCATCTGACCACTCTTACACTGAAGTGGTGTCAGCAGTGTGACATTTTTCCCTGGAGAGTGAGGTAGGTAGGTTTGCTCAGACAGTTGGGATTATTAAATATGTATTGCAGCACAGTGATAGGACACCACAGGCCATTAGGTATTATAAATATATAATTCAGCTCAGCTACACATTTCACCGTCCTGGATAAATGGCACACTAGCATACAAGCCTCCTTATTAGCATCCCAATGCTAAAATGCATCTCAATTAGACTGAGTGTCAGGTCTCATTTGGTGAGGCAGGGATCGAGATGGAAAGGGCCAGTGTATAAATGACAGAAAAAATGAAAGTGTTGTGCCAAAATATGGAGGAAAAGAAAGCAGCAGAGGAAAAAGGTATCACTGACCAACAATTTGCAGATTTGCTGATAGATTGATTGTGAGCTGGGCTTAAACTTTAATCATTTCTGGACTGTTTAATAGCAACGTGAGTGAAGTTACTGGTCTCACTAACTCTTTTTTCATTTTTATACTCTCCTAAACCCATTTTTTTCTCCTCTTGACACTACCATTCACCTGTGCGCTTAACTCTTTTTTTTTTTTTTTCAACAAGCCATATCTCCTCCCTATTCCTCTGTCATCCATCTTTACCATTCTTTAGCTATCCTTCTCTGCCTGACCATCCTTTAGCAATAATCATGTCACCCTCTATCCTTTCTTTCTAGTCAGCTTGTTAAATGCTCCTCTTTCTGCCCTGCTCCTTGAAAAATCTCTTCCTCGACCTTTCCTTTTAACTAGCCTCTCCACTACCTCTGCCTAGGTCCATCTCAACGTCGTCCAGCTAAACAGACATTTGCAGTTTAGAAAACATGGCAGTAATTAGAGAACTTTGTATGGCACAATTGATAGTATTTTGTCCCTCAAAAACTTAGCTCTTTTTCTCTGTATCACACTTTCTGTTTTCCTCCCCATCATGCCCCTGCACTGCCTTTGCTTTCACTTTGATCGCTTGTGTGACTCTGAGCATGTTGACAGCAAGCCAGAGGGCCAAACATGTCACATCATCCCCTGTGGAATCAATCATCTAACCCAGGATCAATACCAAAGAACCATATCCTCAACTGAATACCGACTCAGCTGACAGCAACGGACTATTCAAAAACAACATTCAAAGCAGTCCACACAACCACTTAGCATACACCACTGCACAAACACAGATTCGCAAACACACTCACACTCAGACACAGTCTCAGCTACTCTGAAACCAATGCATACAAATATATTTGCAGGTTGTGTATGAGAATGCTTCAGAGATGCTTCACAGGGAGCAATGTTCGTGATTCAAATACGTCTTTCCCAGCATGTCATCTAGCTTTTCTCAGTGTCACTAAGACTGATATCAGTTTCAAACTCACTCACTCACTGTCTGCCTCCAATTAATCAGTTTTTACTGCAGAGGTCTGATTATGGACCCATTTATTGAGTCTATATTATACAGCAGCACAACATAGGATCACTCTATCCATCATCGAGCAGACCTCTGTAGGGGAATTTGCCACTTATCAGCCCAGTACAAGCGAATTAGACAGACATAATAGGGCTGAGCAGAGGCAGGGGTTGAATGAGGCTGGTGCACAGTATGCGATCATTGATGTGTGGTGCACTTTAAAGGAACAATACTGATAAAATGATGTGTCCCTGGTAGGCATTTAAAATCTGGTGAAAATCATTTACGAATAGAGAAGGAATTGGGTAAAAAGTGACACATTAATGACAGTGACACTGCAGAGTATCACTTTTCCTTTAGCAGACAGCTGACATCATCCGTGACATTAATATGTCTAGGACTCATCTTTCTCTCTATTCAGCACCAACACCTAGTGAGCTGTGAACAGTCAACTCATTTCAGTTTGCAATATAGGTTTTGGACATGGGATGTTCATTGGAATGTCAAAACCCAAATCTCCTCACATCGCACACCAGCCTCAAGACATTTTAATCTCTGTGAGACTGACTTGAAGTGACCTTTACCATCAGTGTATAAATACAAAAATCGGTGCCACTTGTGCTGATTGTAATAAGATGGTATCTGACTCGTGTCCATTGCGCTGATTGCAATGTTAGTGTAGGTGAGCTTAGCAGGACTAAAATCATATGTTATAATATCAGCATCAAACAGCTACGTCGTTTCTTTGATCTCAACAGAAAATAGGCCCCACAGAGAAGACTACCTGACAAGCTAAACACAAAAATAAATCCTAACTAAGGCAGCTGACGATTTTAAGTTAGGCTTATTCTTTCATTTTGAAATCTATTGACAAAGAAATTCACAAGAGAATCGGGCAACTATGAAAAATTCATTAAACTGTTAGTTTGATGTAACTAAAAAATGGCTTCATCAGAACATGTGTCTTTATTGCAGTAAACCGAATAAATGCTCACAAACCCATTATGTCCTTTACCGTTTGGCTAATGCTTTTAATTTAAGTGCTTTACTGGATTGTCCCACAGGAAATGGAACATTACCCTTTCTGTATTACTGTGATCAAACCTTTAGTGCAAAGAGCACCCTCACTGGCCATAAAGTACAGTAGAAGCAGTCCGGTACAGTTGCTGAGCTAGAATTACTTACTGTATAATAGACCTTTTAACTTGATCACTACTGTTAAGTAAGAAGCAATGAATGCTTTATAGGATTTTGAAGGATTTCACTCAGAATGTATATGTGTATTTGTGATTCGCTCTTTACACAGCATGAAGTCTGCTGTTTGTTAGTAACTCAGTGCTGAAAGCTGTTAATGGAAAAAATGATGCACCTTGTCTCTGGAAGAGCTGGCTGCTGACAATTTCAGTCATAGAGGCCACCTTCTGTTTCTGGAGTTTCTCAGGAGGAATGCAGGAGTAAAAGTCATGCAGCAACTGACTGCGGAGAGAAAATGACACAGAGGAAAATGAATAATCATAAAAGATTATCACATGGGGAACAGCAACTGGACACACAAAATATTCAGAAATTATATTTTTCCACATTTTATACATCTCACCAAGCATTACTAATTCACACAATGTAACTGCTTCAAAGATCAAAAGTGAAACCATCCCTGGTTTAGACACATCACCTTTAACATATAAAATATGCAACCACTAGAAGCAGCAGTTGTATCACAGGGAAGAGCAGTGTATGCCGCATGGAAAACAAATGAGCTAAAGTCTGCACACATCTTAATGAAGACATGGGTTTGACTTATCCTCTGCCCCAAATTCAATTTTGGAATAATTAAATGGGCTGGTTGCAAGCCCTGACGCCACTTAGAAAGATTGAACGCTCAGAACATGGCAAACCCTCAGTCTCAATTTTTTGTCTGTATCTCACTTTGTCTCTGTCTCCTTGGATTATGCCACACAGGCTGCTGCAGCACTTTCAATAATGGCATAAAAGAAGAAAATGCAAACCTTCTGCTCCCAAACTAAACATAACACAAAGGTCTGTGTGACTTTTGATGTCCCCCAAGCTGGCACAGGAGCAGGCTCGAGTACAGAGGATCAGTGAAGTCCACTAATCATCTGGGCTGAATCTAATTAAAATCCAAAATGTCACTACATACTCTGTGGACATGCTGCAGATACCCTGAGTGACAAAACACATCCTTAGCAGACAATGTCTTCACTAGTACCACTGCACAGATCACACTATGGGTGAGTTTACAAGGTGTAGAAATCTAACTATACAGGACACGATACAAAGCTTTGATGCCCACCTTGAGCAGCGTAATTGTAATTCACATGGCCTGCTTGTGGAAACTCTGCTCGAGGCGATCCTGATCAAGAATGCAAAGGGGACTTTACTTTCAAGTTCAGATGGCTGCGATGTTTGTGGATATGTGTGTAAAGAAGTGCACAAGACAGAATATAAAGGGTGAGTGAAGGGGTTTGGAATTGGGAGATAAAAAAAGGAAACGAATGACAAAAGACAGAATATGATAATATATGCCCTGACTTTTAACTCTGCCTCAACACTCATCTTTGTGTGTGAGGCAGGTGTTTAAGGTAGCACCTCTGTGACACTGTGTTGACATCGAGCCACTAGAGGGACTGAACTGGCAAATGCAGACAGTCCACGAGCTCAGACACGGACACACAAAACCCCACAGGTCACAGAAAGGTGAAAAGACAATATATGAGGATGGGAAGGTTTAAAAACTGAATGTGGCAAGACAAGAAAACATACTAACTGGTGAAGTATGCACACTGATTGTATGTTTCAGCTGGGTCAAGGAAAGGTTATGCCAGTCTTTCTAAGTCATTTTGTTCTTCAGGACTCTGAGAATAAAAGAGAAGGGGTTCAAATGGCTTTTGTTTGATGATTCTGGTAAAATTGTCATTTCACTCAGGGGCACATAGAGGAGAAGCAGAGTGTGTTGGAGTGTTTGTCCTTGTGTCCACGTCAGTTTGATGGGATTTTTATCACCTGATAAAGGAGGTAAGGTTTAACCACGATGGAATATGGGAGGAAATAGAAGAATAAGGGTCACTGAATAAAGCCAAGTGGAAAACTTGAGGTGAAAACGCTCATATATTCTCTCTGTAGGTGTGAACGAATAAGACCAAAGATAAAGTGCTAGTGTGTGCATGTCTCTCTGTTTGTGAGTTTAAGGATAAGCTTACCTGAGAAGCTTGGCATCAAATACTTTCTCCACATCTTGCAGGACTGTTGGCAGGTACTTCAGAGCAGCAACCTAACAACACACACGCGCACACACAACACGCAACAAGTAAATAGTGTTAAATTACTGTCTTGAAACCCTGTGCAAGGTGACTTTGCCATCAAACAGGCATTCTCCACATGTGTTTAAAGGGGGTGTTTCATTTTTCACTGGGCTCTTGTCTTTCTACCTAACTTTTTCTGATGTTTTCTGTTTGTATGTCTGTGTACGTGTAGGCACAGAGAATAAGAGGAAAACACTAAGCAGCAGAATACTGATGCAGTCAAAAACAGACTTTGAGAAGTGGGAGCATGAGGCGAAGGTGAGACATAGTGAGACAGGACATCTAGCAAAACAGAAGAAGCGGAAAAAGGGTTCGGATAAAGATGAAAAGTGTATAAAAACAATGTAATGAGGTGCACTAGGTTGTGAAGCGTGGATGCAGGGTGAGTGTATGTGATTACCCTGAGCAACAGTGTGGTGGTGTAGTCTGTTCTCATCAGATTGTTGATTGACTCAAAAAGCCTCCTCAGCGACTCCTCAAACTCTTCCTGCTCCTTCCCCTCGTACAGCCTAGAAGCGCAGAAAAACGTGAAAAGAGAAGACGGGAGACAGTGTCAGTAATTACAGAGGAATATGAATAGTGAACAGGCTATAAAAGAAACAATACGGATTAAAACAGCAGAAAATAAACAAGTGTAGTAAATAATCAATGAGAATGAGAAAGGTCAAAAAGGGCAAAAAAAGACATAATGAGTCTCATTTATAATTGATACATATGCATACTGATACATATATCAGTTTGTACTATAAATGATTAATTCGACAAACAGAGACTGATGGATAATTATTTCAAGGTTTTATTCACAATATTTTATGTTATTCTATTTTCTTTCTCTTTGCAAACGAATAGATCCCCTTGCATAAGCAGCTGAGATACGCACTTCTAGAAGTAATATGATCACAAGAGGTCAGGTCATGTGTAGCTCATTCATAGGTCATCCATAAGGATGCGTGCCATAGTCAGACACTTCAAAGAGGAATGTTGTCCTCTACTAAATAATGCCTGCTGTACTTGAACGATTTTTCTGTAAATGGACTGGAGTACTTTTCTACTCTGAATGAGCACTCAAAGCCTCATTCACCCAGTCACACACACATACACTATCTAAACCTAATCACCTTATCCAACATTCACACACACTCTTCACACACACTCTTCAGTAAATGCATAAGGGAAAGTCAGGGGTCAGTATGATGCCCAGAAGCAAAATGGAAGAACTGGGAATCAGACCTTCAACCTTCTAAACAGTAGACAACCCGCTTTACCTCCTGAGCCAAAGCCAAACTAAAAAATCAGCCCAAATTAATTTAGTGGGTTAAAAAAGTCAACATCTCCTCAAATCCTAAATCTACTGTTATTGCAGCTCCACAACAACCTTAGTCCTTAAGTAGCCAATTTTATACCGCTGATAAGTTTTACTGGCTTTCCTAAAAACAACCAGTGTTTCTCTTCACAGTTTAAACTGATTCCAGGCTTGTAATGAAAGGTTTGTTAAGTTATCTTCATCTTTTCCGTGCTGCCATTCTTTATATGAAATCAAAGTCACTTAGCACAGAGTGACACTGCATCTGAATTTTTGTGATTTTCTGGAAATGGGGTATCAACTAAACTGGCTACAGTTCCTCGTATCTTCTTTCTGTAACAGGAGTGCACTTTAAACCCTAAGTCAATGTTTTCTTTAGCATACGAAGCTGTAAAACCCACGAGAAACTGCCTAGATAATTACACAGCAAAGCAATATCTTTGATTTAATGACCAATTATAGTAATGGAGAAAAAACAATGCAGCATTACACTAACAAAATGAAGCCAGTTTTTGCAACTGAACACTGATAAGCACTGACTGTTGTAACTACAGCATCCTGTCACAAGAAAAGACTGGCTGACTGTGTTGCTTCTAACATCCCCTCAGGTCTACGGGCTCGCGCATTAGCAAACTTTATTGCCATCCATCTCTCCACCCATTTCCTTCCTCCTTCTCCTCACTGTGTTTGAGCGATTCAATTGCACTGTGCAGTTTTTAATTACAATGGAAGTTATGAGTGCTGGGGGGAAGGATTAGCATGTGGCACACAGCAAATTTAGCATGTGGAGGGATGGATTAGGCAGTAACACACAGAGGTATTATCACTGGGCTCTTTGCAGAGTACAGTTATGATTACACACGCATTGTCCTGCTAATCCACCAGCCCTGTCTGTGCGTCAGTGTTTCTGTGTGTGTGGGGGTGTGTATGTGTGTGTCTGTGCACACCTGCGTGGGTGTTATCTACAGTTGATGTGTTAGTGCTGCTATGCTAAGACTGGATTGTGCACTCATACCACAAATACGCACTTCTCCTGCATTTTACACAATAGATGATCACTTTACTCTTAACCTAAATTTTATTTGCTCACGAAGCGTACACTAGCACAAAATTATGTAAATTTAAAAAAGGAGTGAGCGGCAGAGAAAAAGTCTGATTAAAAGAGGGGCTGAAGAGCAACTCAGCTGCAGATACTGTAGTTGTAAAAATAATGCCTTCAAGGCACCAGTAAACATGACATATGAATTTTTAGTCATAAATATCTCCCTGTTCTGATTCATAATTTTAATCGGCTTCCCTGGAGTCGAAGTGCTCAATGCTGCAATATTTTGACTGAAATGAGAATAACCAAAACCTCTAAGATGCATCACCAATGAGCGTAACTGTGAAAAATCCTCTGATTATTGTTTGGTCTGTAACGCTTGAAATGTTTCAATCTGATCGATGGAAAAGAGTCCCAAGGTACGCATCAATGTGACCCTGAATTTTAGTTGGGAACTATTTTTCCTGTAATTAGTCTTTTACTGTCAAAGTACTATCCTTTTTCGCCTGCTTTTATATTAAATAATAAGATGTGTTAACAATAAGATAACAAAATTCAAAAGCTCAGACACAGACTTGTTTCACAGCAACCATTTTCAGGTGAACTGGTAAGTAAACACAGGTGTTACTAATGACATTAAAGTTCTATTTAATTTAGATGCAGATGATTAATGTGATTAGTAACACCTGTGTTACCTGTTACCTTCTTTGTAATATAAAAATGGCTGCTGTGAAACAAATCTATTGTCATAACTAGAAAACACTGAGCTCATAATAAAATGATCATCTAATAATTTTTTTATCACATTAATAAGAATAAGTCTTCATATTAGAAAACATTCTTTTTCATGTGATATAATTACATGCAGTTTACTTGAGGTGAACATATTAAAGAGGACTGTGAGAGCGACTAGACACCAGAGAAATTAAAAGCTTGAAGCTTGAAGGACAAAAAGAAGCAAAATTTAGAATTGCTTGCCTTACATATTTCTGAAGTACACATTACACATTCATAATAGATTTTGAACACGAAGCTGGTTTGACAACCTAATAAATCTTCAATGCCACCTATTTAACTATTAATGACTGCTAGTCTTCATGGTGACGGTGATGAAGCCTTACAGATGCATCTACAGCCCGGTGGCTCCCCTGAATATGTGATTTTCTCTCTGCGTGACAAGGCCTTAGAGTAGAGGAGAAATCTGATGTGAAAACTTTAGATGCAGAGAAAGCTGAAACTGTCAGCAGCAGGTAGTTGGGAGACAAAGAGACAGAAAAGGAGAAAGAGAAGCCGAGAAGAAGAGTGAGACTTATCGCTTTAGAAACACCCAGGGGATGCTGGTGACTGAAGCTCAGTCAGTCTAGGACCAGTGATGAGATAATGTCATGCACACACAAAAGCATCTACTTAGAAGAATGCTTAAATGTCTGCTTAAAATGTCTGTGTGAACACACATACACATACATAAACACAAAGAAAAGCACAAAAAGACAAACCTGCAGAAAAATCTGAACTCACTGACAGAGAAATCTGCCATTTTCTAATTCTATCATTCTGAGACACTGGATCTTGCCATTTTTTATAATAGCATTTTGTAACACCTTGCTAAATAGGCATATGTATCTCCATTTTTATGGGCATGGTTTCAGGTTCTAAAAATACTCGTGACCGCCAGTGCTGACCCTCAGCTTCCTAGTACACACACCAATGGTATCCAAAATCCTATGTCGCCTCGTTTTCAAGTTATCACGTTCACAAGATTTTCAGAAAACCTGACCTCTGACCTTGACTTTGAGGTCAATGTCATTGTTGTGACATTGTTGTGACTCTCAGTGACCTCTGACCTTGAAGTCGTGGTCACTAAGATTCAAACTTATCCAAGATTTACTAGCTCCACTTAATTTTAAGGTCTCATTGTTGCCTCATTCTCAAGCTCTCACATTCACAAACTTAGATTTCAATCTTCTAAAAACATGGGCATCCACATCAGAATGGGCAAGGTATACCAATATAATTTCATGAGAATGGTGGAACAAACAAAATCTGACCTTAAAACTTTGATGGACTTGCCCTTGTCCCCAACTGGCAGAGTAAACTCAGTATAATCAATTTATTATCCGAATTTATATATCTCTTCCCATTTCCAGTTTCTCATCAAATAAACAAACAATCAAAAGCCCCTGATGCCCTTTAGAAGATTAAAAAGACAGACTGTCACTGACCAGGTGGCACACGCGCACGCACGCACACACACACACACACACACACACACACACACACACACACACCCTCAAAACTAATTTCTATAAACATAAACATTCATACAGAATTCTACAGGGTTGTGTCCTATGTACCTACATCCAATGGCATCAACACAAAGTCACTCAAGTCACCCACAGGCAGGGAACATCATGTTTCTGGATCATCTGTCTGATCTCTCAGCAACAACTTTGTCACTAGTTATAAATGGTGTTTACACTCGTCATATGGTGCAGCCCTGGGCTCAGCACAGTGGGTGTCTCTCTTGCTGGAACTTTTCTGGCCATGTTGGCTGCCTATTCAGCAGTCCTGCCCTGACATTAGCTAGATCATTTGGTTGCTGCACTTCATCATCAATGCTTATTAGCACCTTTAGTGCTGTAATCAGCAGGCCTTTCTCACAGAGCTGTCAAAAACAATTACTTTGGCAATGCAGAGTCACTGGGTTCTGTGTGTGTTCAAGAATCTCTATTTGCATTGTCGAGGATCCAAAAACAAAACAGAAAAAAAAGTACTCACTGCGAGTAGAGCATGCGTGAACGAACAATAAACTTGAAGATATACTCGAGGGCTTTGAGGGTTCGGAGTATGGGCTCACACTGTTCTCCTCGACTGGACACATCTAGATACCTCTTCAACACTGACATCAGCTTTCTGGGGAAGAAAGATACGGGGGGGAATCAGGAAGGAGGTGCAGGATGGGGAGAAAGGAGACAATCAAAATCATTCAGACAAAATTGTCATTCCTTTTCTGATGTTGCACAGGTTGGAAAGTTAATCACCAACTCCATTTTTCACTTCCATAGAGCAGAAAGACGGAGTGCAATAGAGTGAGAGCAAAAGAACCAGAGAGAAAAACTGTCAGAGAGGTGGCTGTGGAAAAATAGCAAAATAGTATTTCACACCTGAACAGATGTACCTTTCACACAGCTCACAGACATTTTTATTTGCCCTCAGATGCATGGTGAAGAAATCATTCTCCAACACATGCACACCCTGCAGGTGTCTTTAGACACACACATAAATATTCTGCTGTGCCAACGCAGTTGGAGAGAGGTTTGGGTAGCACAAAGTTCAGTCTAAGTTTACAACCTACCAGAATCTTCCTCTTTAACCTTCCTGTGTCGCAATATTATACAACACTAGAACATTTGTACAGTAGCTATATAGCCTTTTGGTTTTGTGATAGCTCAATTTCCATGAAGTGGCAACAGCGGATCGCTCGCTAAGAACGACCACTTTAAAACTACACAATCCTCTTAAACAATAAAAGTCCTTTTAAAACTTGACTCCAATCTGGCCTCACTGCCATTAGAGTGGACTTGAAAATATTTCCAATGTAATTACTAGTCAGTGATCCCTAGTTTTGTTTTGGTGCAGTAGCTTAAAGGCAAGTACAGGAGGATTTATTCCATCTGAGAGCAGTTTAAAATATGGTGAGAGCAAGTTAGACAGTTTTACATAATAGCCTCTGGGCTGACAGGCGATAAGCTGCAGTGTCCCTCTTAGAGGGTGCATACCAACATACTAACGGGAGAGGGATGGAGTTATGATAGAGCACATATGAAACAATGAAATTAGAGGTGAGGGAAATAACCATCTTGTCCACCAAGGTGAACCCAGTGTACAGGCACAAGGGAAATACAAGTATAGCCATCCCTGTCTACTGCCTCAGAAATCCAGAGTGGAAATCAGCCTTCCATCTCTTATCAAGGGGAAACTGATTTCAGAGCCTCAGCTAGGGGACCCTGTTTCTCGACCTCACAGACTAATATGGGCTCCTTCCCCTCCATACAGGTGATGTTCCATGTCCCTATAGCCAGATTTGTCAAGCAGGGATTGGATGATCAGAGGGATCGCCAGGGCCTCTGCCCAGAAACACTAAGGACGTTTTCTTTGTCTGAAGTGGAAATGCTGATAATTAGTCTATTTTCATCTATTATGAGTGTACAGTTTTTGTGTTTGCGTACTGCAAAATAAACTCAATGAATACACCATGTATAAGACCACTTCATTATAACGTGATATTTTGCCGGCCATGCGGGACATGCTGGAATGTGATATTCTCATCAGTCCTACGTGTCGCTGCCTCATTTACAGCATCTTTTCAATAAGAGTGGCATTTCCTATTTTATTCTTAAATGTGTGACATTTTACAGTGATTATGTAAAATATAAACTCATTCACCTCAGATTAATGTGATTACATAAGGGGTTTTCATCACCATATTTATTTCTATTGTCATTATACAAGTAAACAAAAACCCACACCATCGGCCTCTGGCTGCATCCTGTCACTCAGCACCGTTCAGACAAAAGCTCACATTTCCTGGAGAAGCCTGTCTCTATTTACTGAGCTCTTGTTGTCATGTGTCACTGTGAGCTGTTGAGACCAGGGATCTGACTAACCAAGAGTGAAGTTATTAATCACTGCACCATGCGGTTTATATTCAATTCACCAAATCATTTAGCAACTTCCTTTGCTGCTCCAGTAAATGGGATGTGCTGTTAAAAAGTGTATCTTACTCTTTCTGGAGTGACATGACAGTAAAAGGAAATAATGGAAAGATAATGGAAATAACCTACTTGTAAGCCAGCGTAGCACTGAAATGTTGCTTGATGTAGGCCTCCAGCACTGTGTTGAAGTGCTGGAATTTTCTGTCAGCGATGAGCCCGATGATGTGTATCTGCCAGACATAGTAAGAGATGAGAAACTATGAGAGTTTGTTAAACGCTTACAAAGCAGTAAAACATTTAAAAGGCAGATGAGAATTTTTGTATGATCATCTGACAGTCGTGTTTATTTGGGAAAAGATGGACGGGTAGATACAAAGATGTCAAGACCCGTTGAACGCAGAGATAGCCTGTCAAGATATCTGCTACATGTGTTGACAACGCAAGCATGCAAAGTCAGACTCACAAAAACCACACACTCACCAAGGCATCAAACACAAGAATGTCATAGTCATCAGTCTGAGAGTGTTCCATCATAATGTTGAACAAGGCATCCAGAGTGTCCTGCAGAAACTACATACACATGTACAGAAAAAAAGAGAGAAGCAGTCAAAGTACACACACGCTAGTCTACACACTTATTGAATGGCACACTTGTATTCACACCACTGACCTTGACCACCTCCTCTCCATCAATGATTTTTAGCTTCTCCAAGTTTTCTTTGAGGAGCTCAGGTCGAGTCCTCCACTTGAGCAGACCCAAAAGCCCCACTACACAGACGAGAAAACAAAGGATTTTTGATGTTCAGGTGGAAGTTGAGGTTACTCAACTATAATGTAAATGCCATTTCAATTAACAGCATAATTAAAAAAGAGAGAGATTCTCCTTGGTATTGCGCAGAATTCAGTTTTAATTTCATGTGAAATATAGTAAGCTGATTTTTTCTGCGCTGCATTAAAATTAGAGTTGAAACAATAAATGATTTAATTAGTTACACTAATTAACTGACAGCATTGAAGTTCAGGAATTTGCTGTTTTCCCTGTTTTAAACCACTGTAAATGTAATCAACCGGGATTTAAATATACAATAATAAATATAAAGTTTATGCTTCCTGGGCAATATACATTTAATTCTAGTCTCAAGTTCATCTCCATCTGCCAATAAAGTGGAGATTTGTCAAGTAATGATTGTTATATGGACAGTGTCCATCCCTCTGGGACTTTCAAATCCACAGTCTGTGTCATTAATTCTGCTTCAGTTTGACATGGGGCAGATTTCCATGTCTCTGTAGTGCTGCCCACGTAAGGCTCACTGCTTTCCCTGTCCGGTAATTTCTGACTCACCGGGCCAAGCCGCACATCTGGTGGGTGGCCCTGAACAACATTGTGTGCATGCATGCTTAAAAGCCTTTGTCTGTGTAAGTGTGTGCATGTGTGTGTCTGTGTGCACGTGGTACAGGTGATTAATACAGCAGGATAATGTTCATTATAGTGATGGACTGGCTTCCTCAGTAACAGCTGTTGAACTCCACCTGTCTCTGATGCACCTTACTGTCTGGGGTGTACGTGCTTTTTGCATTAGATGTAGATGTGCATTTCACTGTGTGTGTGTGTGTGTGTGTGTGTGTGTGTGTGTGGCCTGTGGGGCTGCCTGAGTGTGTAGGACAAAATGATGACATTCCCTGCTAATAAAATCCATGTATATACACAGTCTGCCCTCCATCCCTTGCTTATTATTCCATGACCACAAAACATATAGTCTAATTAAGATTCTGTTGACTCACCATTAATTGGTTAGAGGTTGTCTTTCCTCTAATTTGACCTCACCTCAACTTTTAACCCTAAACCTAAAAATAACACAGTCTTAGCACGTTAGTAAAATGTTGATTGCATTTCACCACAAGTTTGTTGTTTTCAAGGGAAACATTTGAATCCAGCTCAATACATGAGGCCACATCCGACCAGTATTTCTTACAGACTTGTAAGGAGTGGATTTGTCCTCTACTAATTTCACAGCCAACCGATGATTCATTGTCTTTGCCTGGCCTTATTAGTCTGTTGAAAGAAGTTGTTAATTAATGGGTTTTTTTGGGGGGGGATGTGTCAGGCTTGATTTCAAGCACCCTCCTCCACATAAAGGTCTGCTTTTGACCTTTTGTCATCTATTGTGTTTTCATGGCTGTTTCTGTTTAAAAATCGTTTGTCCTGCCAAGCCTCTAGCGTGCTAACGTCGCCACAATATCAGGCTTGCACGTACCATTTTGGGTGAGTTTAGTGGAGCAGACCAGGGTGGAGATGGTGAAGCTGTCTCTAGAGCTCACAGACAGGCCTCCTCCTCCCCCAGACACGCTGCTTGAGCTGCGGCTCAGTGTGGACATCTTGTGGGGGTCACTGTGATGGTTGCGGGTTGAGGGCAAAGACAAGTAGGAGTTCACGTCTTCCATGCGCTTGCTGTCACCCTAAAAGCACAAAGTCATTTTTAACAAAATGCTGTGGATACCATCAGTGCGACAAAGATGTCATAGATGTATAGAAATTGTCTCAGCTTACAAGACGTCTTGATGTAAATGAAAAACTGATCGATTTGATACATTTGTAAGATTTGTAAAGAGTAATCCTATGTTATGCCTAAGCCTTATTTACTTCTGCCTTAATTTTTGTGAACTCATAGTTTTGGATACAGCTGTGTCAGACAAGTTAGAAAGATAGAAGCTTTGACAAAAACAGAACACCGTTAATTTGTCACATCAGCATCAACGGTTCTTCTAGGTTGATTGCTTCAGGGTGGCAGGTAGTGGATAGTGGTAGCAGTGGGACAGCTCTGGCACAGCAGAGGTGAGGGCATCAGTGAATGTCATATTTTCAACTCAACACCCTCAACTCTGTCCTCATTAATGCCACATCAGTAAATAATGAGTGAGTGGCTGGAAAAATTGGAGAGTAAGAGAGTGAAGCCATGAGCGGCGCAGAGATCGAGAGGAATGCAGGGATAACGAGAGATAATCGAGAAAGAGGGCACAGAGGGACCATCCATTTGGTCTTTGAGTGAATTACGAGTAATTAATCTTCATTGGGTTTGGCATTTAATCAATATGGGGATTCAATCTTAGCTTGGGCTCATTTGGCAGGAAATCTATTTGGCTTCACTCAACCTGTCTGGGTGGCCATAACCTCTTATCTATACTCGCTACATGTTTAGGTCAGTTTTGATGATTGTTGCATTTAAACATACATTGTTAGACGTTTTCCCCGGTGCAATCATCTTTCAAACTTATTTGTAGATTATCTACCATACAGTATTTTCGACAAGTAGCTGTGCACATTTTCACCACTTTCTTTTGACCTTCATATTGTAAACATAAATTAATCATGAAAGGATCATTCTTTGTTTGTTATTATGTGTTCGTAGGTCTATATGCGCTATTCTCTAAACTGGAAAACGAGGATGATGGTATTTCCTTTTGAGAGGATACTGAGTCCGTTCATTAGTTCGTCTTTCTTTATCCAAAAGTTCTGCCGCTGGTTCTGACCTTGAAGACCACAAGTTCATGCAGTCCATCCTGCAGAACAGTCCCATCATCCTTCATTAGACGCACAAAAGCCATAGCGAAGTTCTTCTCACTCTTATCCTTGGCTGCAAATGAAGGAGAACGATAAGTAAACAAAACTAGAAATGGCCAGGGGAAAAACACATCAGGGAAATAGAGAAAGGGCGGAAGGAGTTCACACGCCACACGAATTCACACGCAGAAGAAAGAAAAAGTGCTCATTTGTTTAATCAACTATGTGTAATGATGCCTTGGCTCATTTTCCAAATAGGTTAGACTCATTCTGTCCTTTCAGTGTCACATTATACTCAGGGGATCAGAGAGGAGGAGTTAAGAGTGATGATCTAATGAAGAATGCAGACAAGTAGAGAGAGACAGAGGGTGATACTTACACTCCTGGGAAGAGCGATGTCTGAACATAAAGCGTAAATGAATTCTGTGCATTTCTTCCAGGGGGACTGCCACCTGGAGGATATCTCACGTTATTGTAGAATATAATAAAACTGATATCCTAAAGACATACTGACAGTATGATGTGATTTCTTGCCTTGAACATTAGAAATCACGAATGCAAATGCATTATATCAAGACAACGGAACGAAGAGACTAGTAGATAAGGAAATAAAACACACACACCTTAAACGTCTCCATCCAGCGGGGCTGTTTGACTTGGTAGTAGATGACAGATCTGTACTCACTGACTGCCTTATCCCCTGCTCCCAGACAGATGGAGTTCTAGGAAAAAGAGAGGTAAAGAAAAATACGCCTCACAGTGACTGTGAAGAATTTATGTTTGTGTGTGCATCCATGTATGCCTAAGATGGATTTGCCTTCTGGGATAAATCCGTATCCATTTGCCCTGACTATGAGAGGGTGAGTAAGTGTTTCATCAGTGCTGTGCTTGCTCAATGACCTACACCACCTCAATCATTTAATACACAACATATACTTCTGCACCCGCACACTTTATCTATACCCTAGACACACACAAACCAATCACAGTTCATAGAAATCCCTCTCCTCTTTGAATCCGTTGATATGCTCTGTCCCTGTTATTTCACATTTCCTCACCTGTATGACTTTGCCCTCCTCATCACAGACCCACATGATGACCTCCACGTTTTTCTGGGTTGTCTTGTTGTATTTGTCGAAGTCTCCGCCCTGTAAGGTGAGGTAGATGTCATTGCGAACATCTCCAGGCATAATGATCTCTGGGAAGCCAAGCTTCCGGGCTACCACGGTGCTGCGGTCCACGAGGTGAGGGTATTCCTTCCGAATCTGCACAATGTCCCCCACCAGAGCCTTCATGGTGACCCACAGCCCTATGGATAAGAGAATGAAGAAGACTGTGTATTAGAGATGGAGGAAGAGAATGTACTACTGAAAAAAAAAAAAGATGCGATACTGACTTTATATACGTTTTTTCCTTATACATATTATTCTTCTGCACTACATAAAGCGTGATGCAGAGTTGTGGTTGTGTTGGTTAAAAGAAGCTAGGAAGAGGCTTTTCAAGCTTATATCTGGTCACATTTCTAATTAAAGCCATGAGATTTATATTTTGTGTAGAGCTGCCATGGGTATGCTTTGTTGGGAACCCTGAAGCACATATGAAATCTTCCTATTCTGGCTTTGGAAATCTTAATGCCGGTAAATCTGAGCAGGTCTCAGGTGACCAGCCCCGTCCTCAGTTGCCTCACTTCTTTCGCTGGCTCCATTCTCTACTACAAGACCGGGCCCAGGCTCAAACCCAAACCCAGCTCCAAGCCCAGCTTTGTGGCAGCTGTGGCTAGAAGATCAGTGGATTCGCCAGCTTCTCCAATCTGCATACTTAAGTATGTTTGATCAAGACACTGAACCCAGAGTTGCCTCTGATGCATCAGAGTGTGAGTTTGTGTGAAAATGGTATAGAAAAAAAGTTCTTTGAATGTATGTGAATGAGCACTGTAGCAAAAAGCGGTTTGAGCACACAGTTAGAGTAAGGGTACGCACTATATACCAGTCAGTTTATGGTATCATAAAACTTTTTTATGCTTATTCTTCAAGCATACATGCGTTTCTGTAAAATGCAACAGACCAGAAAGAGAAAGATGCACAGATAAGATTCGACCTGCAGGACCCTCTATCATATAAAACAACCTGTGTAAAAACTGTATTTTAATGGGCACGAGCATAAACTGAATATTTTAAAGAACTTTGCAAGACCAAACCTTAGCAAATTTAAGAGCGTTTACATGTAAATACAGGCACCACTCAAGTCTTCTTTAAACGAGTGATCGCAAAACGAGTGTTCATTTATTTCTCTGTGGGAATGTAAATTCAAATGGAAGCCAAATAAATGAAAATAACTTCAAGGACCTGTAGTATTAAAACTGAATTTAAAAAAAACTTTAAGATGTTTTCAGGACCAACAGAAACCCTGAAACATGAGGCCTGAGGGCTGAACTTAATGGATGCTTTATTTTATGTAAAAGGTTACTGTTTATTTATGGGAAACATGGTATTAAAATGAACTGAGGATGTGCTGGCATTGCAGACAAGACTGCAATAAATGCTGGAAAATTGCTGTGTCCCATTTAGGAAATGGGAGCAAAGGAGGAAAAGAAAAGATGGAGGTATTATTATTATCGACAGAATTTACTTCTAAAGAAAATGGACTCTCAGAGGGTTTCAGAGAAATCAGGTGAAAAAGCAAAGAAAAGGAATTGGGAATCAAAAGGGAAAAAAGAGGTGAGCTATTTTAGGGAAATACATAGGTGGTGAAATCTAGACTGTGTTACAAACCTACATTTTCAAGGCTAACCACAGACCTACAGGGAAAACACTCAATGTGTTGTGTGTGTGTGTGTGTGTGTGTGTGTGTGTGTGTGTGTGTGTGTGTGTGTGTGTGTGTGTGTGTGTGTGTGTGTGTGTCTGGATAGTAGCAAAAGCACCTAAAAGAGAGGAAGGAGAGATTAGAGGTGAGTAATGTTAAGAGCAGGCATCTGGTGGCCTCAAGTGTTCCTTCCATATCTGCTTGTTCAAGTGCTCCTTTCATTTTCCAGGTTATGCCCAGGGCCTTCAGAAGCGAGAGGAGGATAAAAGCTGAGCGATATGACAGTGCAGTCAGATATGCAGGGTTACTCTATGTGGAACAAGACAGTGTCACCCACAGGGGTTGTCAAAGTCAGCCATAAACATGAGGTAGTGAGCAGCAAGACTGGAGTCTGGTCAGGGAGAAATGGAGGTTAAGTAATATGAAAACACCAGCTCAAGGGTGGGTGCCATACATCAGGATAATGTCCTTCATTCTCCACCCTAGTGCAGAGAAAAGAGGCGAGGATGCAATGAAGAACTGCCATTTTATCTAACCACAAATGACTGGAGCATATACAGTCCAGTGGGAACCTTCAGTGCGTGCAGGACTTTTGCAAGAACTGCCACATGACTAGGAAGAAAGAACAAAGCCTGGGATTGCAAAACTGTACCTTGGCCACCACTGTCTCCTCGTGATGTTGTCACTTTGTTCAGTAAGGTGTGAAGAAAGTCATTTTCTGCAACTACCCTGGAGTCAAACATACAAACACAATGAAAACATTCACATGCAGAAAATTACAGTACTGTTTTCTTAATTTTATGGGTAATAGATTTTCAGGTTTTTAATTGCTAAGAAAAGGTCAGAGAGAGGTGGAGTGGAAAAAAAGAAACAAGAAACAGGACATACGGGAAAAAGGGGATGAAATATTGCTTCTCTTCATCGCATTCAATCTTCCCTTTGATGATATCACTGATGTCCATCACTGCCAAGAAGAGAAAACAAATGTGTCTCTGATCACAGAATCAAAAAAGTACTAGGTTGTAATCTGTACTGAGGTTTCACATTAGCAAAACACCACATTAGAAAGACTGGCCTCCTCATTGCTCGTTGTGAAGTTACATGAGGATATAGGCAACTTAGAAGTGAGATTCTCAGAAGCCAAAAGTGTAAAAAAAAAAAAAAAAAAAAAAAAAAAAAAAAAAGGGCTTTACAGTCACCATCAACATTTTAGCTTTGTACAAAGGATAGCTCCCAGGTGTAAATATGTTCAATAATACCTGCAACAGCACAAGCAGGAGCTGAGAGGTGAAGCAAAACAATGTTGACCTTTAGAGAACACAAGTAAAAATGATTGAAGCACCTAACAAAAGTCATTATTGAAGGTAAAACTGGTGGAATTTGGTACTGAAATGAGACGTGTTAGCCTTTTCTCCTGTGAATCGGATGAAAGCTTCTGTTGACCCTCAACATTAATCAAAAAGACACATTCAGTTACCTCGAGGTCACCAGTATGCTCACAAAGCATTTACAAAGCTACTTTTTTAAAAAAAAAAAAAGGGGTTTAACCCTGCACTTTTAAAATTCACAGACTTGTAGTCTTCTTCACTGCCTTCAAATTATGCAATAGTGTGTTTCCTGTTCACTATATCCGATGATTAGTGTTCAATATATCTGTTCATTAGTGCAAAAGTGTGTCATAATTTGAAGTCACGTACATGTAACAAAACTGTAAAATAAACATTGCTTATCGCTGAACTAGCAAAC
The DNA here is from genome assembly GCF_051167445.1 of Perissodus microlepis. Lineage (NCBI taxonomy): Eukaryota > Metazoa > Chordata > Actinopteri > Cichliformes > Cichlidae > Perissodus > Perissodus microlepis. The sequence continues at coordinate 12,497,223 of NC_140462.1, forward strand.
ACTGACAATGAAGATTGCCAATGTACTTTTTCCACTCCTTGATCACTAGGGCTAGAAATTTACTGGCACGTTGGAAAAAAAAAACCTCTGCATTGTCTCTTCATGACTTACCTGCAACCCCAAAAGGCCTCCTCAGGCCCTGAGTAAACTTCTTGTTGTTTGCTTCTTTCAGGTCCATCCTGCCTACTCTTACAATCTGACAGATCAAATAAATCTTCTCTCTGCTAAGGTCTTTGTTTCCCAAGTCCTGTTGAACAAAGACAAAAAAAAATGTGTATGAAATAAATTCAGAAATCAGGAATAAAGAAACAAACAAAAAAAATGCTATGTAATCTTCTGAAAAGAAATAGGTCACCTATTTCATCTCTCCACAGCTAAGAACAGTGTGACATTGCCCTCGTGTGGTCACTTACTGTAAAGACAACCTTCAGGTTGTTGAGCATGTCAATCTCTTTAGGAAAACCTTTGCTGCCCCAGCGTACTAAGTAGTTCTCACTGTACAAAGAAGGGTAAAGAGTTACAAATAAATAAATACACAAATAAATAAACATTTTTAAATTAATTTTACATTTTAGCAAGCAACCACATAAAGATTATCTCATCATTCATAATTAAATTTTCAGACATACTCTACTAGCCAAAATGAAACTGTGCACTGCAGCCTGACGGATGCACATGATTCACAATGAAAACAGTTTCAGTGAAACTTAAGCTCAAATCTTTGATCCCCTTGCAAACAGCTGTAACTACTAAATCTACCCTGTGTAGCTACATAAACATGTAAGAGACACTTTAAGGGAGGAGAATAGAAAAGCGGACCCCAAGAAAACCTGTGGGTGCAGTAAGGTTAAAAAAAATTAGAAAAACCTAATATCTTTCTAAAATATTGAACCCTACTGTTCTTCACTTTTTTCAGGGAGATGTGGATAAACATACCTCCGCGAAAAAAAAATGGTTATCAAAGAAAATAGTAAATTATTTAAGCACATAAGCACAGATGAGACAGAAGTGAATCAGAGATCACAGCCAATGGCAAGAAAATACAAAAGAGTAGCTGTGGATAATATATGTTATAAGAATAAGATGACAGACTTGGGTCTATCTTAATACTTTCAGCTTCTGTGGCTGAGACATAGATATAGCCAGTATGACAGTGAGTGACAGGGCTTAACGTCAGCACTGTCAGGCACCACACAGTGCTGCCACTCAGTATGTGCGGCCCTATAATTTGTAGTTTCTGTATATTTATTTTTGGCATGCCGTTGTTCACATTTAACAGGACTTAGCAATAGAAGAGAAACAATGGAGAGGTATACAGACACAAGAAGAAATAGAAAAAAGGTTTTGCATATATGTTTTATACAGCAGAACGATTGAGATAAAGTTAAAAAACAACAACAACAACGACATCTAAACAAACAAGGGATGTAATTTTTTAGCTGGAACTATGATGTTAATTTCCAAAGAAGAATCAATTACATAAGAAAAAAAATCGCCTTATCTTTCAGTCTGTGTGTTTGTGATTTAACACAAAATAAAAAGTCACTTCCTTTCAGTGACACTGAAAAATATATAAGACCCGCAATAACTTTACTTCACAATGTGAAGCCAAATCTTCCTGAGCGTCTAATCCACCTGACAGGAACAGATGTCTGAAACACCTTTAGCGAATACGGTAAGGAAAGAGAAGTGACACCTGATGATGGTTTGCTTATTGGGATCGTAGAGGGACATGAAGAGCTCTGAGTCCTCTCCAATGCGACAGACAAAGTTCCTCACGAAGACGTAGAGGCTGTGGGTGGGGGAGGACTGGATCCGTGCTGAGATCCCGCTGTGGTCTGTCTGGATGTTGGACTGCGTGAGAGGAAATTAATTTTAGGAGATAACTACTGATGACGATTTAACAGGATAAAATTCCAACCAACAGTGTTCATTTTGGCAAGGGTCTGATGTGTTTGGCTGCTCTAATGTTTTATAATTAGTGGTTACTTATTCTAAAATGCACCAGCTGCAGCTGCAGATTGTGGGTTTGTGCGGGAAATGGAAATCACTGAGTAAGAAAATCATCAGAAATGCATTCTGTCAATGAACTGAGTCAAGGCTGAAATGAAAAATTGGCTGGATGGAGTTGAAGTGAAGTTAAGCCAATTTGTAAGGAAGTGAATTCTTAATTAGTCCAAGCTAGCACACATGACTGGGAAGTAAAATGTATTATTTAAGGACTTTTTCATAAGGGTTAAGTTTTATTTTACTAATTTATTATTTTTTTAAAAAGTAATAAAGTCATTTTTCTACTCATGTTTAGTTCAGGGTAACTTTTACGTGTACTTGTATTACCCCGATAATGGGGTAGAAGTTACTCCAGAAAAAAATCTCCCTGGTTGTTGCTTCCTGTTGTGACTGTGACATCACATTCACCCTTGGAAAACATTTTCTATATGGCCCTCTCCTTCCTACAGTTTGTTATATACCTGCTCCTCTTTGATGCGTTCATTGATCTTGGCTGTGGCCTCCTCATGGGCCCGAAATAGACTGATAACGTTGGCTCGCTCTGGGTCCAAGATGTTCCCGTCGTCATCTCGAACAACCTGGTCCAATTCAAGGATCCTGGTGTGGGGAGTAATAGAGGGAAGATTGATACAAGGTGAACAAGGATGAGGGAAGAGCAACACAGGAACACAGCAAGGGGTATGGACTGGGAGGCAAAGGAATAGACATCGTAAGACAAAGTTATCAGGAAAAGAACAGAAAGATGTTCAAAGGAGCTCAAACTAACATGAATTATACAGTCAGCCTGACAAAAATCTGGTTGGTTGATTAAGCTTTAAACAATGAGAAAGTATAAACATGTTTAAATATAAATGCAGGCATACTTGTTGCCATAGTCAATCTTGGAAGTAACTTTCTGCTTTAGCTCCTTGAATTCATCACTAGGCAGGGTGCCAGACAGGAGCTGAGAACGCCACTCCATCAGCTCCCACATCAGCCTCTGGACCTGTTTGACACGTGCCTCTTTATTGGCCTGGAGAGGTAAATAAATGATGTTAGATTCAGGCGCACAAACACACACACACGAGTACAAAAAGTGGCTCACTGTTTAATTCATACCACAAATAGCTGCTTCCATATGCTTCCCCACTCCCTCAACGTAGTGGTCACCTCCTTCACCAAGGGCATCTCTGCAGACAACACCACTTCTTCATCTCTGTCAGAGCATAAGTGATGGAAAACGGAACAAATTAAAAAAATAACTTTTACAGACAGTTAAAGATGCCTTATTTTTGGTACTGTTATTTATTTATTTATTTATTTACATACCCTCGTTTTTCAATTATGACTTCCTTAACTTGAACAAAACTGACTGGAAACACTCCCTGGAATACATGTAGAAGAGATGAATGAGGAAACGATAAGTGGTGATAGCTTGGAATATTCTTTTCCACAAGAAAGAATAAGAAAAGTAAAACTCTCACATGAATAAATCTGGCTGACCGCTTAAATGTGCTTTAAAGCTTTCTGTTAATGTAAATTTTCACTGATATTATGCTTGTGTAGGCTCTTACCTGTTGTGCTTTGTTCCTAGACAAGAAGCCTCTGTACCAACCTGAAAGACAAAGTGGCATCTTACTATCAAGACAGGAAATCAGGATAGCGTAGACTCTCTAATTGGAACAACATCACCACCTTAAGGGAGTCCAGCTCCATAATTTTGTGGAGATGGAGCTGGACTCACGTAAAATGGTATCAGAGAGGGGGATGTTGTCCAACATTAGGACAATACCTCTGACCCACTCCATGACGTGCTGGCCAGTCACAAGAGGATGTTCTGTGAGAGACTGAGATTTCCCACATGCACCACGGAACAACACAGGAAATCATTCCTACCCGTGGCCATCTCCCTGTACAAGTCCTCCATCTAATGCACAGTACACAGTGCAATAATTACACCGTTTTGAACATGCTCTACAGTGAAAATAACAAATAACAAGTTTTGCAGTTTAGAGTAAAATGTCAATCATATATATTTCACCTCTGCAATATTCTGGATATTTATAATTGGGCTATTTGTACATATTGGAGCTATTTCTTATATTTTGTAAAATTTGTGATATATTGTATTATTTAATTTAGTTCTTAATTTAGTCTGTTACTGTTATTGTCTTGGAGCAACTGTAACCACATAATTTCCCTAAGGATTAATAAAGTACTCTGATTCTGGAAGTTACAGCAATGTAATAGTTATACTCACTGGTCACTTTGTTAAGTACACCAGTTCAATTGCTTGTTACCGCAAATATTTAATCAGCCAATCACATATCAGCAACTCAGTGCCTTTACATGTTCAAGACAACCTTAAGAAGTTCAAACAGAGTTTCAGACTGGGGGAGGAAAGGCGACTGAAGGGACTCTGAACGAGGCACTGTTGTTACAGCCAGGCTCCCGACCATGCTTATCCTTTTATAGCCAGAGTGTACCCATCTTCTGATGGCCTCTAATGGCTGTTTCTGTGTGACAAAGTCCAAATCATCTGGCTAATTCCATAGACACCAAATCTCCATCCAGCCTTTGAGATTTGCATCAAGAAGATTCACTCTGCACCAACTGTGTTATGCTATCATGTGAATATGGACCAAACTTTCTGACGAATGTTTCCAGCACCTTGTTGCATCTTTGCCAGGAAGAATTAAGGCAATGCTGAAGGCTAAACGGGGCTTAAACCCAGTACAAAGGTGTACCTAAAAAGTAGCAGTTGAGCGTACATATTATTGTATTTTAAATGTATTTATCATGTTTATACTCCATAAAACATGAGATACAGATAAACGTCTAACTCTCAAAAATGTAACATTTACAAAAACACGAACAAAATATGCTTACTAACATGCAGTTTTTCAATAACAAATAATTTCAAAGGTTTACACATCTATGTATAAAGTATCTGAACCACACTGACAAACCGGATAACCGGCTTATTTAACAACATTTTACCTTCGCAAACCTCTTGAATGTGGACAGTTTCGCCCACCTCCAGGGAAAGGTGCTTCTCATTTTGGCCAACAAAGTTCCACTTTACTAAAAAAGAAGAAAAAAATAAGTAAATAAAATAAATATATACATAAATATATTGAATATATAAATAAGGTTATTGTTACAATGGAAAAATAAACTTGAACACAAACACTAAGTATGCAGTGGCAAGCCTCGGTTACAGGAACATTTTAGTACACACGGTAAGCTAGCTTGATTCGTGACGTCACACGTTATAAGGTTTAAAAAAAAAGGCTAACCAGTAAAAAAAAAAAACAAGTAGCAGTAAAACACAATAGTAGATGGCGACTAAGTAGCTTAAGGTAAATATAAATAGGTAATCCAAATAAGATGCTGGCCAGCTGCAAACGGTGGCACACACGAGTAGGCAGGCAACGGAACAGGTTAAGGAGCAACGCCTTTCTTCAGTGGGCCTCAGGTTGGGTTTATGCGATAGTAAACAGCATTTCTTTAGGTTTTGGGCTGTTGATAATCCGGTGCAATTTAAAGACGTTAGTAGGCTCTTTTTTCTGCTTTCTGTCTTTTCTTTAATGACTGTATCAGTCAAAATGATCAGATTTAGGAAACAGTGAAAGCAGCAGTGAGTAGCGACATGGGTTGCAGCCAAAGACCAGTTGCACGGCAGAGGAAAAGTGTGCAGAGCACCGACAGCTACAGAGTCTATCATTCCTCTGTGTGCAACAGTTCAGAGGTTTGCTCTCCTCCATTTGAGCTTAAAGATGGTTTGCCCTCAAGAAGAACTGCAGCTACAAAATGCCTGCTAATGAAATTCTGACTGTGCAAAAAAAGTCAGACTATTTCTAGACCGATACTTAAACTGATAGAAAAGGAAAAGGAAGCTTATTTGTGCGCACTTCGTGAGACTAAATTGTCAACATTTTTTTTTGCATCAGACTTTTCTACTGTATTCAAACTTGAGACTTCCTTCTTCCCCCACTTCCTGTGTTGTAGTCTTACACAGACCAGGAAGATATTTATACTAGATACAATAAACAATATTTTCTTTGAGTAAGTATATTAGATAGTGCTTTAAAATGACTTTTTAACCCACACCCACCATCAGCATCAGTCTCGTGCTATAAGTAGATGAACTACTCAGATGAAAGAACCCTACATGGTCTATCTTTTTGCAAGTAGGTTAAATGATAAATCAATGCAGTGGCTGCAACAGACCAGTGAACCTCAGTTAATAAAGTCTATATTAGGAGGCAGAAATCTGTGTCTTTTCCAAGTGTGTGACTGCACTGCATATCTAATGGCAACACACACTGATTAGCTCCGCCATATTAAACCCACATACATAACAGATAAACTGCACACTGTACTTGCCCATTCTAGGATTTGCTCCTAGCCAAAACCAGGCTTTCACTTTCAAAAATGAAAATTTTTAAGGACTGTTTATCTTTTAGCTTCCGTATTTATGTGCTGCATGCTATGCAATTTGTAGAGATTGCCTACTTGCAGCTGCTTATTTCTCCATCTTTGCTTATGATTGTATCCCTCACAAACCACTGCAGAACCACTTCAGTGCAAATAAACTATAATTAGCGTAGTTGCACTGAAGTTAAATGATGAATAAGATTTCAGGATCTCAGTTCTTTGGAGGGATTAAAGCTGATGTCTACCTCCTAAAGCTCTTTGAGGCCTTTGGCACCTGCCTACATCCGCCAAGCAGGAAGTGATGGGAATCTATTTTTCTCATTTCTATTCATTCGCTGTATAGGCTAGCATCATGCCGTAACAGAAAGGCACCATAAAAACTGGATGTGCCTGCACATACTCACACAAAGATACATACAAACAAGCACATGTTGACTTACCTACACCATACCGCTCTCTTGTGGTTTTCATCCAAGGAGCCATGATTGTGTGTAATCCTTTACCTACTTTATACTTTTGTCTTTAGAAATCTCCTAGTTTGTCCGTCCACCTTAACTTCTCATTTCTGCATTTTGTTAACGTTAAATGAAAGCAATAAGCCCATCCCCCTTTGCCTCTCTTCCCCTTCTGTCTCTTCTCTCTTCCTGCCTTCAGGCGGTTAAGAGGAAGTGGGTGAGTACAACAAGGTGGAGTCCTACAGCACCCGCAGGCTTTTGCAGCGCGCGATGTCTCTTATTTTCCTCATTTAGACTCGGCGTGCCGTCATTATTCAAAGTAAAGCGTCAGTAACACATGATGACAGTTACAGAAGTGTTAGAGTCGAGAGGATGTCTGAGTGTCCAACCGGGCCTATACGTGCACATTTTTTTTTGCTTTTTTTTTAAAGATCTTTTCACGTTTTCATATCTGAAAAACGCAGGTTGTCTGCTTTCTCACAGTAGCATCTAGCTGTTGAACCGTTGATGACTTAAACCATTACTCAGCCATCTTGCACATAACATACTCTGACTTTTCCCTTTGTGGATCACCATTTGAGCTTGTGAAATCAAATGTTGTAGAAGGCAAAGCATCAGAGAATATGGCTTGATGCTGTGTTCTATTACAGATAATTTGAGCTCCCCCCTCCTCCTCGATCTACAACCAGAAAGGTAAAAGTGAAGAAAATGCTATAACAATCCGAATGGCTAGGCAAGCACTACAATACTAATGCTAATCTTTAACAATTTTATGTTGCATAGGAAGGGACGATGTGTTAAAAGCTTCCTGGGTTTTTTCTTGCATGAGACATCAAATCACACTCTGTTTTTTTTATATGAATTTTGCTGCTTATTAAAATTGATCTGAAAAGACTAAAAAATGTCTGTAATAACCCAGAGGCCACGTCATCAAGCCCTGCCTGGCTAGCTCTCCATACCTCATTAATGGTTAATTTAATATGCATGTGAATACAGTGAAAAGGAGCTAATGATCACATTCCAGCAGCATGAAGCAAAAATTATACTGACTTTGGCAGTCACTAAAAAACTTTGTAATGTTTGCAATGTTAGCTGAAAGACACATAAAAGACTGCATGTATAGCAACCGCAGCAATTTTGTCTCTTTAATAGGGAATATTCCTGCAGCTCTATATACTTTCTAAACTGAAACTGCACTAGTACCTCAAAAAACAGCGAGAGATGTGAAGTGACGCAGATGTTAACTGGGTCCTGAATTGCTGGTTTTAAGAATCTTATATAAAATTAATATTCCAGTTGTGGACTGAAAAAAACACTCCTTAAATAAACTGTATTTACCCTGTACCTCCCACAGATTATGTTGCCTTGGTAACCATTAGCTTTCCATTCCTGACAGCATCCTTTACACAGCAATTGGCAACAAGCATCCATAATTGATGAGACCTTTTTTTAATATTATTGATCGCTCTCTTGACATTAATTATAACCTACACTCTTAGAATAGTAAATAGTAACTTTTCAGAGACCAATGGGAAGTAATTAATATCCAAACGATCCATTTATAAACCAATAATCATCCTCCAGTCTTTATGAACTTCATCATCAGTATGACACTCCCAAGGCAATCAACCCCCTCCCCCCTTTTTTTTTTTTTTTAAAAAGTACCCTGTAAATATAAACTCAAAACTTCAAACCATTTTCAACTGGTTGATGATTATCCTTACAGCTTTTCTTCTGTTATAGTCCCTATTAGGGGACATATGGATGACTCGGGGATTAGTTTCTTCTGGACATCTTCACAAGACAAAGGACCAATCAAAATACTCTATGTGAGTATTACTTTTTGCACAGCCAATGTAGAGCTCACAATATAAAAGGCCGATTGGCAGGTTGGGTCTCAACCAATAAAGCTATGGCTGTCAGGTTTTGACAGCCTCAACCAATGATGCTGTCGAAACCTTACAGACACATCAAAAACTGATCTATCATCAGCATATCACTGTTATTGTGGGTGATGTGTTTTACTTTTGTTATGATGGTGATTTTAGAGGCTTACTCACGCCGCACATTTAAAATTAGCCACGTCTGAAATGATCCTTGAAAATGAAATAGTATTCTTTACTAAAGTGAGGACATAAAGGGATTTTGGGTACTTCACAAGTGATAGCCAATGTGTATAATCCATAGACTGTAAATGAAAGGTAGAGCTACTCTTGCTTTGTCCATTGGGGCGTTGTGTTGAGAAGCTTCAAGTGTAAAGTTTTTGCCCTTACCAACTTGGTAATTTGAAACTTGATGAAACTGAATGTGGCAAGAATTGAACTAACCAAGAAATCACCCGGTACTCATAGGCTGCTTGTCAATATATCATCCTGTTTGACTCTAGTGGGGACCAGGATTTACCAAATTAATGTTTTTTGCAGTGTGACTTTAACATACTTATCACATGTCCCTTTATAGGCCACCCATTTTTTAAAGTTTTTGATTTTTACATTTCAAATCATGGTCATTTAAGTCACCGTATACCTCTGTAAAAGTGTTCACAGAGGTTTATAGAACACAGCACCTAACCTTAAGTCATAAGAGTCACCTGCTGGTAACCTTAGAAAACAATGCGGGTTTGAGGCACTTCTGCATTTGCTTCACTTCTCAGGACCTGAAGTATACATTTTATATAGTCTGTGTTATAATGTAGGTGAGATCATTTGTACCACTCCTTGTGACTCTCAAGTAACATCATTTGAAGTTGCAAATCAGGACATCATTACAAAACACAATCACAAATAAATCTAAATTCCTGGTAGCGGTTTATCATAATAACATGACAGAGTTTCACAGCAAGGCGTTCATGCATATTTACCACAGCTCCTCAGCTGTTAAACATATAGATAAATTAGGTGCATTGGAGTAGCCAGCTAAGTTAACATTTGCAGTATATCAAAAACTGTTATTTATAAGAATAAAACCGATAGAAAGAAATCACATGAAAAAAAAAACTGTATGGATGGGTCAAAAAGAAAATCCAGAAGAGGGGGCTAGAGCTCTTAAATGGTTTGTTTGTTTGGTTTTTTTTCAAATATTTCCTTATATCTTATCATTAAGAAGTATTTGCTTCCTCCTGCTCCTTTTTGAACGGGAAATGGTCAGCTTTTTGGTTTTTGGTTTTCCTTGTGAGTAGAAAGGCTTCCAGCTATTTTGTGTTTATTTGTTTTTGTATGTATTAACACTTGTTACTTACATGTTCGAAATAAAGATTTGGCTGATTGATTGGCTGATCAGTATATATTGTTTTCTGAACATAGTGTTGACATAGACTAGACACTACACACGCTGGTCACTTTATTAGTTATACCTTGCTAGTAGTTTTGGCTTCGTCATGGCTCTATAGATTCAACAATGTGCTGGAAATTTTCCTCAGACATTTTGATCCATATTGACACGATAGCATCACACAGTTACTGCAGACCTTTTTCCATGAGGAAAATCTGCATGATGCAAATCTCAAAGCTGCCCTATTGGACTGATCTAATGACTATGGAGGCCATTTGAGTACAGTGAACTCTTTGTTAATATTACTCTTAGTTAATATATGATGACATGCAGATACTTGCTCAGTAGTAGGAAAATAAAGACATCCCACAGGTTGTTATTCACTCTCAAAACATGCCTATTTTCTTCTCATCCCTGTGATGCGTTCAAGGTGCACATGTGATGATGTTTCATCACTAAAGAAGACAGTGAGCATAAAAAGTAATTGTTTTTAAAGTAGGAGGTTTCAAATGCAATTTCAAATGCTTTCCAAGTAGCTCAACAAATCCAAATCAAATGCACACAAACGTTTCTGTGTAGTTTGACATAAAGTGTGTCAGCTAGCTAAAAGTATTTCCTTGGGTGAGCAAACAAACAATGTGCAAGCCTGAGAGATGGAGAAAGAATGAGTACAGAAGAGGAAGATGAGAGACTATTTTAAAAGGTAAGCAGTGCTCAGCAAGTGCCATTTACAGCACATGACCCTTAGTCTGGTTTGTTGGGTCGTGTGACTCATGGGTGGAAAATATGAATTCTTGCCAGCTGGCTGTCATCAGGGGCTGTTTGTGACTCAGCGTATATGAAGAGCCAACCTTGTTTCTTTCTCTGTCCTCACATGGTAAGGAGGCTCTCTGACTTATGCACTTCAGCTCCTATAGTCACCCAACAAAGCATATATTGCAGCACTAATTTACTCCTCTTTTTGTTTCCATCTCCTGTAAATAAAATAGGTAATGCATATCCTACTTGTATAGAATCCCTCTTTTGTCGCACGCTAGAGTCCCTTATAATAAAGTGGGTGCTAATACCAACTACTAAGGACTAAGTTGCAGGCAGGTTTGGAGGGAGATCACCACCTGTTGGTGGTTGTTTTTGGAGGTGTTTCTATTTGGCCTGGGTCTGTTATTGGAGTAATGGTAAATTTGACGTGTTCTGTAGAATGCCCTTGTGTGAGGCAGTTGTTGGTTGGGCTGCATGATTGACTTGCTGTCGGGTTATTTTGGGATGGTATCGATAGTAGAGGAGTTTCTCTAGATTAACTTTCCCTGCAGGGATAAGCAATTCGGTCTACTTGGCTTGCTGTTTTATATTATTTTGTGCAGAACCTGATTAAGACCTTGTGTCACTTTCCTGTCTAGGTGAACAACAGCATAGTTGGAACTTAAATGACGCAAGTGGGTTTTGTGTTTTAAGTATATGTCATGGGATGAAGACTAGGGTTGAGAGGCAGTTAGCTGGGTGGGGGGATGTTTCAGCTTGCCATTATTGAGTGGTGTGTCCTGTTTTGTACTGTGGTAGCAAATAACTAGTAGCAAAGTCAGTGCTAGTAGCTTTTTTTCAGGTTGAAATGATGGCTACAGTAGCAGAGTCTGTGGAACCGCCTAAGTGAGGCGATTTTGAATAAATGTAAAAGAGATCAGTGTTGAAGATTGTTGTACGTTTTAATCTTTATAGACAGGCTTTTAAGGATGCTTTACTGACTGCTTTAACAGCTGAGTTGGTGTAACAAAACTATTAGTTGAAACAGTCTAGTGTTTCAAAGCATGATGATATGGTTACTGAAGAAGGCGTGATGGGGTCGCCAGTGCAGGCTTGAGTAAGTTCTACTTTAAGTTTTGGTGACTTGACTTTTGAACAGAGAAGTAGCTCAGTCTAGCACTGGCTTTAGTCCAAATGACTTGGGTTTTGGTCACAATGTTTGAGGAGTGCCAGTCTTGGTAGCCGGGGATCAGTCCGCCAGGGCCTCCGCTCGTGGCTGCTGCCCGGCACACAATGCACCCGTCCTCTTCTGCGCCTCTTGCAGGTGGTGGGCCTGGGGGAGGATGGGCCCATGTCCCCTTTTCGGGCTGTGCCCGGCCGGGCCCCATGGACTAAGGCCTGGCCACCAGACGCTCACCCTCGGGCACCCTCCCCGGGCCTGGCTCCAGGGATGGGCCCACTCCGGGTCAGGGGTGAGTTCCTGCCCCAAGTGGAGGAGTTCAAGTATCTCGGGGTCTTGTTCGCGAGTGATGGGAGAAGGGAGCCGAGATCGACAGACGGATTGGTGCTGCGGACGCTGCACCGGTCCGTCGTGGTGAAGAAAGAGCTGAGTGTAAAAGCGAAGCTTTCAATTTACCGGTCGATCTACGTCCCTACCCTCACCTATGGCCACGAGCTGTGGGTAGTGACCGAAAGAACGAGATCACGGATACGAGCGGCGGAAATGAGCTTCCTCCGAAGGGTGGCTGGCCTCTCCCTTAGAGATAGGGTGAGAAGTTCAGCCATCCGGGAGGGGCTTAGAGTAGAGCCGCTGCTCCTCCACATCAAAAGGAGCCAGCTGAGGTGGTTCGGGCATCTGACAAGGATGCCTCCTGGGCGCCTCCTGGGTGAGGTGTTCCGGGCATGCCCCACCGGGAGGAGGCCCCAGGGCAGACCCAGGACACGCTGGAAAGATCATATCTCTCGGCTGGCCTGGCAATGCCTTGGTGTTCCTCCGGATAAGCTAGAGGAGGTGGCTGGGGAGAGGGAGGTCTGGGCTTCTCTGCTTAGGCTGCTGCCCCCGCGACCCGGCCCCGGATAAAGCGGAAGAAGATGGATGGATGGATGTTTGAGGAGTGTTACAGCAGGACAGGGGTCTTCTGGTCCTACTGGATTTAAAAACTAGTCTACATATCTGGTCAAGATAAAAACTGGTGGCTTCTGAAACAAAAATGAAATGCCTTTATGGACTGCATGCTGAATAATGTCTTTAGCCTAGGGCAGGGGTCGGCAACCTGCGGCTCCGGAGCCGCATTTGGCTCTTTAGTCCTTGTAGTGGGAAAATTAATTATTTTTTTAAGTAATTAGCTGAAGTGTATTTTATTTATGTTAGTTCTTTTTTAACTTGTAGTTCTAAATTGGAAGATTATTGTGATATTGAAATATAAATATAAAACTATATTCTATTATTTTTTCATCGCTCAAAATAAGAGTCACACTCGCGGAAGCCGGTATACTCGCCGAAACGCCGTGCATTTATCGAGACTTTCAACCCCAGGAAGGCCAATTATGGATCTTCGGATCCACATTATGTCAGCAACTTGTTAAAAACAAACACCGCTCACGCCTCACAGATGACAGCTTACAGTCCTGCGTAAAGATGAAAGCCCCGATTTGCAGACGTTGTGCGCAGAGGTTCAGGAGCAGAAGTCCCATTGTAAACATATCACGGCAGACCCGACGATGTTTGCATGAACATGCTTTTCAGCATCTCTTTATTGACCACTTTTCACACACGGTTGCTGTACGTATACAGCCGGTGTTAAAGCTCACAGCCCGACACACACCAACACAACAGCATAGATAGCACAGACGTCAAGGCAGCGAGGCGCTACAGGCCACGCCCCATTACACATCAACCAGGTAAAATACATATTTAGGCAGAATTTTGTAAATATCTATTTTTTTTATCTTTTAGCAGCATAGTGCTTTTTTCCAATTATTTTTTAAAAGTCAGGTCAAGGCTCCAAAAGCACAAAGTCGATATAAGAGTGGCGGCTCACAACAGTTTTTCTTTGCTACATGAATCATTTTAGTTCAGCTGGGTGTCTTTCCTTTTGTTATATTTCTTTAAGAGTTCAAAATGTGTTAATTACATAAATAAAATGTAATTTTCTCTGTAGCACTTCATGGATTTAAGCAACACACCTTAGTTGTTCACACAAAGCATAAAAGTAAAAAACAATATATACAGTGTTATCTTCATTTTAGATGTCAAAAAGTATTTGCGGCTCCCAGTGTTTTCTTTTGCGTGGAAACTGGGTCCAAATGGCTCTTTGGGTGCTAAAGGTTGCTGACCCCTGGCCTAGGGGATCAAGTGTTGACCCTTTGCCTCTTGTTAATTCGCCTTTACAAGGAAATGTGTGCTCCTACTATTTTCACCAGTTCGTAGAACTGAACTACATCATTTCTACTTCAGGGAACTGCTTAGATCCAGTTGGGAGTAGTTGGAGAGGTCTTAGAGAAATCTAAAGGTTTTGAACAGGGTTGTCTTAAGTGTCTTTGAATAATCTTGATTTTAATGTTAGGACATATAGAATAGCATAGCCCTTCCCTTCTAGAATAATCTAGAAAGGATGGACTATGCTCAATTATTACACTGCGTTGTTGTTCGATGTTCCCACCCACTTTGACACCACATGCTAGAGAAATTGCATCCTTTATCACACCAGCTGAATTATTTTCAGTTACAGTTATGCCATTTGGGTTGAGAAATGCTCCTGCCACATTCCAGTGCCAGACGAACTGCATCGTTTCTGGTTTGGAAGGGTGTGCTGTATTGATATGATGTAGTTTTATATAGCAACACCTGTCAAGATCATCTTAGGTGCATCCAGGCTTTGTTCGATCATCTAGTTAAGGCAAATGTTAGAATGAGTCTTGCCAAATGTGAGTTTTCTAAGGCCACCTATTTGGTTAAGGTGGTTGAACAAGAGAACGCACATCCCTTCAGAGCCAAAGTGGAGGCTCTTGAGTTCCTTCCTACCACTACTAAGAGACAATATCAGTGATTTCTTGGAATGGAGTTTTACCATGAGTTTTTAAAAAATTCTCTTCTGTGGTTCCTCTAACTAATGTAACTCCCAAAGTTAAGTTCTAGTGGTCAGATCACTGTCAAAAAGCCTTTGAGGACATCAAGGCTCTTCTTGCTTCTGCTTCAGTACTTGCAGGGTCATCTTATCACATTTTCATGAAACTAACTGTAACTTATGAAGTAATTATGTTCTCCACGTTCCACTGCTACACCAAATCAGCTTGAGTAGTCCGGCCATTCTTGTCCGATGTCAACATGGCATTTAAATCCAGAAAACTGCAGCTCACTGGATATTTTCTCTTTTTGGGTCATTATCTGTAAACCCTATAAACCCTAGTGTTGGTTGTGTGGTAAATTCCTAGTACATCTGCAGATCTGTTGTTTCACCTCATCTGCACAGCAAAATCTCCAGTGTTAAATTAACACTAGAGAGTATCTATATGGGTCCACTCCTCTGAGTGTTAAATACAACACTGTTGAGTGTTAAATTAACACTTTTGAAGATTAACGAAGACTAACACTGAGCAGTGCTGATTTTCTAACACTGGAAAATAACTCAAAATGTTAGAAATATTCCAGTGTTAGAAAATCAGCACTGCTCAGTGTTAGTCTTCGTTAATCTTCAAAACTGACTAGGTTACTTTTAAACATATAACACTGTCAAAAGTGTTAATTTAACACTCAACAGTGTTGTATTTAACACTCAGAGGAGTGGACCCATATAGACACTCTCTAGTGTTAATTTAACACTGGAGATTTTGCTGTGTGGATAGTCTGATATTTCAGAAACCAACAGCCATCCGAAGTTCAGTGTCACTTTAATCACTTTTCTTTCTCATTCTCGTGCTCTGAACTTCAGTAGGTCATCCTGACCATGTCTAAATCCCTGAAATTGCTGCTTCACGATTAGATATTTGCGACAGCGAGGAATTGCACAGGTGCACCAAATAAAGTAGCCAATGAGAGTATGGGGTTTCACTGCCAACTACCTTTCGCATACTTTCTGCCAGCTTAAATAGTTTATTTTATTATTTTATTTCTCTAACTTGCTGTAAAAGCACTGGAGCTAAAAGGCCCAATAAGAGGCATCCATCCACAGCCTTATTTTTAATATGCATCACAAACAGAGCCATTGGCAGTCCTAACTCAGAACTGACTCCAAGTTAGGAATGCCAGTCAGGCACTCACCACCATCTACGAAATACCAGAAGGTCCTCTAGAAATCTTGTTGTTATGGAAACATGGTGTGAGACTGAGACATGCTATCGATATAACACTGAAAAAAGGTAAAATATTAGGAATTGCCACCTAGAAATGACTGACAACATGTGTGTACACAAAAAAGGGCAATGAGAGAAAAATAGATATACGAAGTGAGAAGGAGAAAGAGAAAATGGATGACAAAAGATATGTTATCTCATAGTTTTGTAGTGGAAATAAACTGGAACTCAAGGAGGAGGAAAATAAGGTAGGGCTTAAAGGTGCACAGCATGGAATAAAAAAAGAGATGCAACAGAGATTAACTGATGTAGAGCTGAAGGAATAAAAAGAAGCAGCAGGCAGAGGGAGCCTCTCTAACAGGAAGAGAAAGCACAAAACGAGACAAAGGGAGATTGAATTCTGTCCCAGCTATGATACGAGCTAGGCCACGTGTACTGAGGCGCAGAGTCAAAAAAAGGAACACAATATGAAAAGAGAAGTGACAATGACTTTTGATTGTTCAGACTGAAGTTTGGAAGATAAATTAGCATTGGAAAAGAGATCGAAGCCACACTAGAAGCCAAAGCATGTGAAAAATAGGCACAAAGGCTGACTAAAAAGCTGCGCCAGAAGTAGGAAGATTGATTTAGAAATCTCTCTGACCCAATGGGTCACTGACATCATTCCAGCCCATCTGGTTCCAATTCTCAGAGATTTACTCAAAAGCTATCCCCATGTGAGGCTTTAAAGATTATTTAAATAATTAAACTGTTTATAAAGTTTATAAAGCAGAAGAATTTAGAAGAATTTAAATCAGTAAGAAATATTAAGGCAAGAAACGACACAAGCGCAAATACCATGCCTTCCTGTATGAGTCTCTCAACCCATACTGGACTTATTGGGCATTCCATTAAGGCTGAATACAACAGGTTGCCTAATTTATTCAGGTAATATCGGCCAGTCTGTATCAAACTGTTGAGGAGAATCTTCTTTGTTCTGGCATATGGCACATACAATTTATAAGATGTGACAAGAGAATGGCAGCGTCATTAAAATAATTTCAAAAGCAAATTACCCTGAGGAGTTGCGTGTGAGCCGACAACAATAGGAGACGCACAGAGAGCAAAGGGAAAAGAGAGAGAGAGAGGAATGGAGCTGTGCGAGGACTTGCTACTCCCTCCCTCTTTCTCTCTTCTCTTTCCCACACACACTTACACACTCGTTACGCACACAAATGCACACACTTCATGAGCAAGACTGTGGTTCGCTCTGGGAGCAGAGCAGTGTAACGAGGGCAGTCATCACAGACGAGGAGAAGAAGCGCTGAGGTGAGTGATAGTTTCCTAATTTATACTTGCTGTTTAATATGTCTTCAAATTTAAATGAGCTAGGTGTGAAAACACGGCGAATGCTGTAGCCAGGCAGCATAATCAAGCTTGAGTTAATATTTGATCTGCACTGTGTTATTTGAGTGCTTTTCAGCAGCCAAGCAAGAATGCTAATTAATAAAAAAAAAGTTAAATTCATTTAAGATTGGTCAAATAGGTGATGAAACTGTATTTAACTGACAGCACAGTCAGTACAAATTCAATTTAAGTCTCTTTTTATGTTCTGATATCAGATTTTCTTTATAGTTTATTGCATTTAAATGCAAAGATGAGGAGAAAAAAGTATAGAAGCAGTACGTATGTGGGCAGTGACGTGGTCATGAATAGAAATTGTCAGATGTCAGAGGTTTGCAGCTGTGTAGAATTCAGCTGGGCCACTTCTGAGCCTGATGTGAACATGTGAACTAGGCACAAAGACAAATATACAAAGAGGTCATGTAATCAGTTCTAAATATGAGGAAGTGAGATTATTCTTTGTGTGATAATTTCTCTTTTACACTTTGAAGGTCTGTGTTTTAACTTTACCCTTCCCCTTTTATATATATAAACAGTGTGAATTTCTATTATAAAACCTTAAAGGCAGGGCTAAAAAGGCAAGTAGATCAGCACAGAGAGGTGGCAGAGTAGCTATGACTTTTTTTGGCTACTTAAATTACAACAAGATATGTCTGCGTTACATATTAGCATGTACTTGTTAGCATGTACATTACTATGTACATTACTATGCATTGTCCTATTGTCCTATTATCCATAAAGTCTTCTTGGAGTTGCTGATAAACAAAGTATAATGATTTTATCCCTTAAACTGTGGGAGTATTGGGAAATAAAATCTAATTAAAATCAAAATAATTAAATTCCTGATTCTATTTTTTCAAATTAGTGATTTCCAGAAGGTTACATTTGGTATTTATAGGCATTTAATATTGGCTATATCTAATAATATTATTTTGTTGTAAATCACTTTGTATATAAGAGATTACTGAGACAATCTGGCTTTTAACTGTTGCACTGGTTTCATTGATTTTTATGGAGTTAAGGAAGGACTAGATATGCTCTTTCAGCCATTGTGCAGTCACGTCTAATGATACCCACTTTGTTTTAAAACACCATTGCTGTTTCTTCGAGAAACATGCAATATCATACATTTAAAGCAAGATATACAAACTCTGACTTAAGCTGGCCTATATAAAATGAAAGTGTGCAGTTATTCAAATAAAGGTCGCCACATACACAGCTCAAACTGGATGTTACACCTAAGTGAGCAAAGAATGAGAAACGGTTACAAGAATAGCAAGAGGATGTGGTTTAGTGTCATGACATGGTCACCGCATCTTATTTGCTGTTCAGCAGCTCAGAAGTTCCCTTTCAAATGTGCTGCTGGTAAGTGTATGAACTGTATCAGCTGTATCCCAGCTGATACAGTTGTGTGCAGATTTGGTCTTTTTTTTTCTTTTCTTTTTTTTTTTAAGTCTGTGTGTCTAACCCACATTAATTCAATTCAATTCAATTCAATTTTATTTATATAGCGCCAAATCACAACAAAAGTCGCCTCAAGGCGCTTCATAGATACAGAGAAAAACCCAACAATCATATGACCCCCTATGAGCAAGCACTTTGGCGACAGTGGGAAGGAAAAACTCCCTTTTAACAGGAAGAAACCTCCGGCAGAACCAGGCTCAGGGAGGGGCGGCCATCTGCTGCGACCGGTTGGGGTGAGAGAAGGAAGACAGGATAAAAGACATGCTGCGGAAGAGAGACAGAGGTTAATAACAGATATGATTCAATGCAGAGAGGTCTATTAATACATAGTGAGTGAGAAAGGTGACTGGAAAGGAAAAACTCAATGCATCATGGGAATCCCCCGGCAGCCTACGTCTATTGCAGCATAACTAAGGGAGGATTCAGGGTCACCTGGTCCAGCCCTAACTATATGCTTTAGCAAAAAGGAAAGTTTTAAGCCTAATCTTAAAAGTAGAGATAGTTTCTGTCTCCCGAATCCAAACTGGAAGCTGGTTCCACAGAAGAGGGGCCTGAAAACTGAAGGCTCTGCCTCCCATTCTACTTTTAAATACTCTAGGAACAACAAGTAGGCCTGCAGAGCGAGAGCGAAGTGCTCTAATAGGGTGATATGGTACTACAAGGTCATTAAGATAAGATGGGGACTGATTATTTAAGACCTTGTATGTGAGGAGCAGGATTTTGAATTCAATTCTGGACTTAACAGGAAGCCAATGAAGGGAAGCCAAAACAGGAGAAATATGCTCTCTCCTTCTAGTCCCTGTCAGTACTCTTGCTGCAGCATTTTGGATTAGCTGAAGGCTTTTCAGTGAGTTTTTTGGACATCCTGATAATAATGAATTACAGTAGTCCAGCCTGGAAGTAATAAATGCATGAACTAGTTTTTCAGCGTCACTCTGAGACAGGATATTTCTAATTTTAGAGATGTTGCGCAAATGGAAGAAAGCAGTCTTACATATTTGTTTAATATGTGCGTTGAAGGACATGTCCTGGTCAAAAATGACTCCAAGGTTCCTCACAGCGTTACTGGAGGCCAAGGTAATGCCATCCCGAGTATGAATCTGGTTAGATACCATATTTCTAAGATTTTCAGGGCCGAGTACAATAACCTCAGTTTTATCTGAATTAAGAAGCAGAAAGTTAGCGGCCATCCAGGTCTTTATGTCTTTAAGACATTCCTGCAGTTTAACTAATTGGTGTGTGTTATCTGGCTTCATGGACAGATAGAGCTGGGTGTCATCTGCATAGCAGTGAAAATGTATGCTATGTCTTCTAATGATGCTGCCTAAGGGAAGCATGTATAATGTAAACAGAATTGGTCCTAGCACTGAACCCTGTGGAACTCCATAATTAACCTCAGTGTATGAAGAGGACTCTCCATTTACATGCACAAATTGGAGTCTATTAGATGGATATGATACAAACCACTGCAGTGCAGTACCTGTAATACCTACAGCATGTTCTAATCGCTCTAATAGGATATTATGGTCAACAGTATCGAACGCTGCACTGAGGTCTAGCAGGACAAGCACAGAGATGAGTCCACTGTCAGAGGCCATAAGAAGATCATTTGTAACCTTCACTAAAGCTGTTTCTGTGCTGTGATGAGCTCTGAAACCTGACTGAAACTCTTCAAATAAACCATTCCTCTGCAGATGATCTGTTAGCTGTTTGACAACTACTCTTTCAAGGATTTTTGATATGAAAGGAAGGTTGGAGATTGGCCTATAATTAGCTAAGACTGCTGGGTCTAGAGATGGCTTTTTGAGTAAAGGTTTAACTACAGCCAGCTTGGAGGCCTGTGGTACATAGCCGATTATTAGAGATAGGTTGATCATATTTAAGATCGAAGAATTAATTAATGGCAGGACTTCTTTGAGCAGTTTTGTAGGAATGGGGTCTAAAAGACACGTTGATGGTTTGGAGGAAGTAATTATTGAAGTTAACTCAGAAAGATCAATTGGAGAAAAAGAGTCTAACTTAACATCAATGGTACTAAGAGTAGCTGTAGATAATATTACATCTGTGGGATGATTACTGGTAATTTTTTCTCTAATGATAAAAATTTTATTTGTGAAGAAGTTCATGAAGTCATTACTAGTTAACGTTAAAGGGATGGTTGGCTCAACAGGGCTCTGACTGTTTGTCAGCCTGGCTACAGTGCTGAAGAGAAACCTGGGGTTGTTCTTATTTTCTTCAATCAGTGATGAATAGTAAGATGTTCTGGCTTTGCGGAGGGCTTTCTTATAAAGCAGCAAACTATTTCTCCAGGCTAAATGATGATCCTCTAAATTTGTGACACGCCATTTCCTCTCCAGATTACGAGTCATCTGCTTTAGGGTACGTGTTTGAGAATTATACCACGGAGTCAGGTACTTCTGATTAGAGACCTTAGTTTTCACTGGAGCTACAGTATCCAGAGTCGTACGTAGTGAGGAGGTGAAATTATTAACAAGATAATCGACCTCTGTTGGGGTAGCGTTCAGATAGCTGCTCTGCTCTGTGTTGGTACAGGGCATTGAAGATGATAACAGTGGGTGGATTATATTCTTAAACTTAGTTACAGCGCTTTCAGAAAGACATCTACTTTGATAAAATCTACTCTCCACCGCTGTGTAATCAGTTATTGTAAATGTTATCAGGAAATGATCAGACAGGAGAGGGATTTCAGGAAACACTGTTAAATGTTCAGTTTCTATGCCATATGTTAAAACAAGATCTAGAGTGTGATTAAAGTGGTGGGTGGGTTCTTTTACATTTTGAGAGAAGCCAATTGAGTCTAATAACAGACTAAATGCCATGTTGAGGCTGGCATTTTTAGCATCTACATGGATGTTAAAATCACCCACAATAATTATTTTATTTGAGCTCAGAACTAAATTAGATATAAAGTCTGAGAAATCAGACAGAAACTCTGTGTAAGGCCCAGGTGGACGATAGATGATAACAAGTAAGACTGGTTTCTGAGTTTCACAGCTGGGGTGGACAATGTTAAGCATCAGGCTTTCAAATGAATTAAAAGTCTGTCTTGGTCTTTCATTAATTAATAGGCTGGTGTGAAAAATTGCTGCCACACCGCCCCCTCGGCCTGTGCTTCGAGGTTTCTGGTAGTTAGAATGACTCGGGGGTGTTGATTCATTTAAACTAACATAATCATCCTGCTGCAACCAGGTTTCTGTAAGGCAGAGTAAATCAATTTGTTGATCAATTATTAAGTCATGTACTAACAGAGACTTGGAGGAGAGAGACCTAATATTTAATAATCCACATTTCACTGTTTTACTCTTTGGTTCAGATGTGGATACTGTACTGTTCTTTCTTTGTAATTGTTTATGTTTAAGTTGTTTGTTGCTGGTTTTTAGTTTGTTTTTTGTCTTTTTGGAAGCTGACACAGTCTCTGTGGAGATGGGTTTTTGGGGGGGTAGCAGGAGGAGAGAAGCTGCAGAGAGGCGTGCAAGACTGCAACTCTGCTTCCTGGTCCCAACTCTGGATAGTCATATTTTGGGGGGTTTAATAAATTTGTCCATATTTCTAGAAATGAGAGCTGCTCCATCCAAAGTGGGATGGATGCCGTCTCTCCTAACAAGACCAGGTTTCCTCCAGAAGGTTTGCCAATTATCTATGAAGCCCACATCGTTTCTGGGACACCACTCAGACAGCCAGCAATTTAAGGAGAACATGCGGCTAAACATGTCACTCCTGGTCTGATTGGGGAGGGGACCAGAGAAAACTACAGAGTCCGACATTGTTTTAGCAAAGTTGCACATCGATTCAATATTGATTTTAGTGACCTCCGATTGGCGTAACCGGGTGTCATTACTGCCGACGTGAATTATGATTTTACTGAATTTACGTTTACCCTTAGCCAGCAGTTTTAAATTTCCTTCAATGTCGCCTGCTCTGGCCCCTGGAAGACAATTGACTATGGTTGCCGGTGTCTCTAGCTTCACATGTCTGAGAACAGAATCACCAATTACCAGAGTTTGACCCCCGGCGGGTGTGTCACCGAGTGGGGAAAAACGGTTAGACACATGAACGGGTTGGTGGTGTACCTGGGGCTTCTGGTTAGGACTATGCTTCCTCCTCACCGTGACCCAGCCGCCCTCTTTCCCCAGCTGCTTGGGGTCTGCCGGGGAACAGCTAGCGGGGCCTACGCTATCTTCGGCTGCACCAGCTACAGGGGCCTGGTTAGCTACGGGTGAATGAAGGGTGCGAAGCCGAGTCTCCAATTCAGTAATCCTGGCCTCCAGAGCTGCAAATATGCTACATTTGTTACAGATATCATTACTGCTAAAGGAGGCCGAGGAGTAACTAAACATCTGACACAATGAGCAAGAAAGTGCAGGAGGGACAGGTGAAGTAGCCATGGTGCTAACGAGTCGGCTACGAGCTAAGCTAAGCTAGCGAAACAGTACAGAGACAGTGAGTGAATACTTTGGCTATAAATTAGGTAGTGAGTACACAGAAAGTGTGCTTCGGATGAAGCACGTGAAGATTATACTATGAAAGAAGAATGTATTTAAAAGTTGTTAATTAAATTGCTAAGCAAATAAGCTACTCAGAAACACCACTGTGTTTGAGCAGGAACAGGAAGTGATACTCTACCGCAGAGCGAGCGAACACCAAGTGACAGCGCCACCAAGATCTGTAAATTTACAACATTATTTCTGTAAAGGACTCTATATGGCTGCAATGATAACATGACAGATGTGATCTGGCAAGGTCAAGCATGACATATTGAGTGCAATCAATCACCCCCATGTGACCCAAAGTTGCATTTGTGTGTGTGTGTGTGTGTAGGTGTGTGTGCATGTGTGCGTGTGCGTGTACCACAGCAAAGCATGCTGTTAGTGTCTATGCATATTTTATGTGTCTGATCCCCCTGTCTGTCTGCAGTCGTGTCTGTCGCAGTGTGTTTCATTTCCATGCTTCATCAGGATTCCACAGCTTTCCTTCACTGGTTAGAATACACAACAGCTAGCCTACCAAGCACCCCAGACCAAAGGACAGAAACAAAGGCAAGCAGGAAGACAAATGTGAACACATACACACAGACAAACATGCACACACATTCACAACAAAGCAGACAGCCACAGATTGCTTTGCAAAAACATAGGAAGTCAGTGAGCCAAGTACTTGATACCCAATTAAACTGTATTAAGACGAATTAAAGATTTGTATTCCTGATTGTATTATGTTTCTCTAATGGACGATATATGCACATGATCCACGAGTTACTTTCAACATCAGTAGTCCTCTTTAGCACTAGACAAATGTTTATTGATCTGATGATAGTTGAAAAAAAAAGACATTTTCAGAATCGCACCAGCTGCCGTACAGTCTAATCTTCTTTTTGCCGTTGAATAATTTAACCACTTAGCTGCTGTCCAATCATAATCAAATAAATATGTTACTCAAAAATGCATGAATTCACAGCAAAACAAGAGATTTGATTCAGCGCACAATCTCAGGCCATTGCCATACTTCCTGAAACATAAATGAATGTATAGCTGAGTTATTCCTTGGATCCATGACTAGTCGGTAGCAACCAGTCTGAAAAGGCAATTTCACCCCTTGCAATTCAGCAGGGGGTGAAATTACCTTTTGGAGTCACTTGAGAGGGTAGATTAATCTAAACATATTCAAAAGACATTACATTGCATTTATCACAATAGATGTGATTACTTTGATTACCTATTGGGATGATGAGGAGCATCCGTTTATTATTGGTTTATTTCTAAAAAGACGCATCTGGTGAGCAAAAAAAAAAAAAGAGGTCAGAGGATGAACACTTGGTATTTGGAGAATATCACAATTTAGGCAGAGAGTCCCAGCTGAGAGATAAATAACTCCATTACTCATCCCAGAGCTTAGACCATGTCTGGTAAAGAGCCACTGTTCTAAGTACTTTTCTGCCTGCCTTTCATCCTTATACCCAAATTGGACTCTTTTCACAAGACCGCTTGCTGAGTAAAGAAAGATCTGGGTGAGACAGGATGAAGCCTCTTCAGCTCATTTATATCTCCCTACATTGAGAAGACAAAGACAGGAAAATATTGCTCCAATTAACAGTTAATCACTTTATATTTCATCTCTCTTAAGTCCTCAAAATACTGGACGTCACCTTATTAAACACAGGATGAACTCTTAAAGTGCTGTTTTCATATCCACAAACCCATGCGGCCCTTTTCCTCAACACCTGAAAACATTTTTTTTTAAAACTGTTGTTTTGCAAGAAACTTCTGAGGATAGTGCCGCCTTTTATATCCCGTGGAAAACAAAATACTCAGCAGTCATTACAATCCATTACGGTCCTCAAAATCCATTACCAAGACATATGTTTTGGGTCATGTTAGTGTGTTAGTGCAGACCTACATGTGCATGCATGAATGTGTGTTATTATATAGTGCATACAGCTGTAGTAGCACTCACCATTGCTTTCCATCAGGGACAACTAATGAGTGGTTTGTGAAAGAAAACAGATGGTCAGTAATAAAGTGTCTAAATGAGGGATTTTTTTTAAAATCTTTTTTTCATTTTTAGACATCATCACATTCTGTTTCCCAGCATTAAGGTGAATGACATTGACTGACTTTATTTTTTACTATCTACACAGACTATTGGTGACATAATACCGATGAAAGACAAATGTACGTGGGTTTTTTGCATCTTATGCTAAATAAATTATGTGTTTACTATAAGTGACTGGTCAAGGCTGTATAATAATATAATTTTTAAAATTAAAACAAATGTTTATGCAAAGATAAACACAGGAAGCAAGCATAGTTAAGTTCTCACACATGCACTGTGACATGGGAAGTTGGACTAATGCACTGAGCTCAGAGCAAGTAAGAAAAGCACACGCATACATAGCGTATATATACACATTTTCTGTATGGTATGCCCAAGATTGTGATAAAGTTGCCCTTGTTTAAAAAAAAAAAATGACTGTAAGGCCTGTGTTGAAAGCAAGCCAAATCTATTCCTAGCTCTCTGCAAGAAAATGTGCATGAGAGACAAAGTGAGTGACACATTTTGATGATGTAAACAGGTAAAATTTGGGGTCTGTCTGTTGTTCTGTGAGACATAAAGGCTCGTGCATTTAGGAAATGCACTTCATGCGTTAGTGGCTCTGTTATCGGTGTTTGCTCTGGATCAGGGGTAGGCAACTCCAGGCCTCGAGTGCCGGTATCCTGCAGGTTTTAGATCTCACCCTGGGTCAACACACCTGAATCAAATGATAAGTTCATTACCAAGACTCTGGGGAACTTCAAGACATGTCGATGTGTTGGATCAAGGACATCTAAAACCTGCAGGACACCGGCACTCGAGGCCTGGAGTTGCCTACCCCTGCTCTGGATGTAGCTCAGTGCTGAGTAAGTCATAGAAATGTGCAGATTAGAAGAGTTCAAAGATTACAGATTTGGTGCTGGTTTCTTTGTGGAACCAGATTTAATTAAAACATTTCTTTTCATTATGTCGTGTAATTTTCTTTCTTCCTATCTTGATTTGAAGCCATCGGCCCAGAGTCTCAGCATCTTTATCTAACGTGATAAGCAAGTGGCACTGAACCAAGTCTGGCAAATCTCCCATTATCCATTACAGTGTTAGAAAACAGAGAGGCAAACATTACCCACCACCTACTGACGCAACCACATTTAATAGACACACATTGCCCACACACAATCTCTCTTACCTATCTAGTAGTGGTTTTCCACATTCCACCAGGCACACATTAAAAGCGTAAGCCGACACGTCATTAGTGTTCTCAGAGTACAAATACCGCTCTGTAAATCTGTAAAGAAGGTCTATGTAGAAAACAAAGCATTAACGTCTGGATGTAAAGCTTTGAATAATTTGTCATTCAAGGTTGTTATTTGTTAATTGAAAACTACATACAGTACTGTGCAAAAGTCTTAAGCCCCCCCCCCCTTCATTTCTTTCGAATTTGCTTCCAAGGAGACAGATTTTCTTGTAATTTTGGATAAGTTGTTTTGAACAGTTGTTTTCCAAGCTTTCTGAAGGTCATTCGAAATTTCTTCTTTGACAATTAGTTGTTGATTCACTCATCTCAGTCCAGTCCCTGTCCATTTTCAGAGGAAAGCTTTTATGTTGTTTTGTTTATTTGACCCCTTAACACTGACCGATGAATTATTTAAGCATAAAAAGGCACCTAATTCAAGGGATGAACCAACGTTGGGTCTATTCATAACAGACTACTTAGCAATGAGGAGAACCAATTTTAAACTACATTGTATCTTTAGGTATTTTGTTATTAGCAGCCTGGTACAAAAGCACATCATTTTTTCAGTGTTCTTTAGATTAATATATGACAAAAGGCAAGTTTGACCCCCCAAAATAGTATTTTTACGTCATTCCCGAAGATGTGTTAGCTGGTGGTATATCGCTGCATGGTGTGCAGTGTGACCTTTAAAAACTGGAGAAAACTTCATCTTGTCCTTCAGTTGATTCATCTACTGTTTGCTGAATCCTCATCAGAATGGGCTTCAGTGCGAAGGTGACTGTGAAGATGCCAATCTATTTCTTGATATATATTTTTAAAATGTATTTATTTTTATTGTTATTGTGATAGGACAGCGGGGCAAATGTCACGATCCTGGGTCTTATGACCCAGTGTTTTGAGTTTTAGTTTATTTTGATGTTTATAGTATGTGGTTAAGCTCATTAGTTTTTCTATTTCATTTGTTATTAGATTCCCCTTGTGTCTTCCAACCCCTGTTAAGTCTCCCTTGCCCTTCATGTGTTTCATGTCTGCGTCTCATTATGTTTCCTGTTTTATTTTGAAGGGGTCCTGTGTTCCTATGTTCAATGTTTTTAGTTTTACTCTCCCCTTGTGGTGTCATTACATTCATGTGTGTCAGCTGTTTCCCCATGCGTTTCCGTTTCCCTCATTATCCTCCTGTGTGTATTTAGTCCGTGTGTCTTCAGTTATTCCTTGTTAGGTCGTCTGTTGTTCATGCCATGTTCTTTACACCATGTTTCTAGGTTTCATTTCCAGGTTTTTTCATATTGTTGGTTTAGATTCCGCAGTTTAGGTTTGTGTTAATTTTGCTTCAGTTTGCCTTGCCTTTTGTTTGTACCTTTTACCAGCCTCATTAAACGGCTCGCTTTTTGTTAACATTCAAGTTTTGTTCCCTGTTCCTTGGGGTCTGCATTTTGGGTCCTTCTTGTCAATTCATACAGTCTGCCCTCGCCAGACTGTGACAGAACGACCTGACCATGTTGGACCCAGCAGACATTTACTTCAGTGACTTTGAATTGAAAATTCGTGTCACGCAACTTCGAGGACTCTGGATTATTTCCTGCGCAGGGAAGCAGGAGGAAGAGAAGGACTCCATTCGGGCCCAACTAGCTCGGATAGCAATGGCCAACCCAGGATTTATGGACTACTTGCTGGTAGACTCTAAGAACTTTGTTTTGGCCACAATTGAGAAAGCCCTGGAGGTGAGCACAAGTGACACCATCGTCTCAGAACAGGATGTTTTAAGGGACTCCCTAGTTTCTGTATCTGTCCCTAGTGAACTATCTAAGGATGTGTATGATGTGACTGGTGAGAACGTTACAGATAACAAGGTGCCATCCACCATATTTAAACTGGCTAAACTACTTGGACTTACTGCCTCAGAGCTAATGGATCAAGTTAAGTTTTGTGTTCCACAGCCATTCATGTTTGAATCAGCTCACCATGATTTTTTGTCGATATCCACTGAAACTGTTCATGTGACACCTCAAAAGACTGTTTTATCTGAGCCTGCATCCATGACTCCTGTCCCTGCGGGTGAGAACGGCAGCTGCCCAGCCATTGCCGGTGCCTGTCCCGGCTTCCAGGGTGAGGGGGGCTGTGAACCAGTCCACCCCTGCACCCATGCCGGTCCCCAGGGTGAGGTCAGCCAGGATACAGCCCGCCTCTGCACCCGTACCTACTCCCCGGGTGGGAGCAACTAGTGTCCAGCAGGTGCCTGCACCCTTTCCTGTTTCCGCTGGAGGCTCTAGTGAGCCCGTCCAGCCTTTTTCCTTATGTTCAGGAAGCTCAGGAGAATTGGATCAGTTACCTTCTTGTCCACCATTACTACAACCACCACTACAACCTCTACTTCAGTCATTAGCTCAGTCTCTAGCTCTGTTGTCAGCTCTGCTACCTACTCAGGCATCAGCTCGGTTTCCAGTTCAGTCATTAGCTTTTTCACCAGTTCAGTCAGTTGCTCAGTCACTTCCATTCTCTGCTGGAAGCTCCAGTGAGCTAATTCAGCCAGAAGGGGGCCGCATCTCTCTAATAAATCCCGAGGAGCCCGTCCAGCCTCATGCCACGTCAGCTGGGGGGCCTGAGGAGCCCGTCCAGCCTCCTTCTGTTCCACCACCTGCAGCTTCCACGCCGTTGCCTGCAGCGCCGTCGGCTGCAGCGCCGTCGCCTGGTCCAGCTTCTGCGGCTGCAGCGCCGTCGCCTGGTCCAGCTTCTGCGGCTGCAGCGCCGTCGCCTGGTCCAGCTTCTGCGGCTGCAGCGCCGTCGCCTGGTCCAGCTTCTGCTTCTGCGGCTGCAGCTCCGTCGCCCAAGCCACGTTCTGCACCTCGGAATCGCCGGCCACTTTCCGGACCACCAGCTGGACGTCATCGCCGTCGAGGTCCGCACGGTCGGCCCCCTGAACTGTTTCCTCGCCGCCACCGGTGCCGTCTGCACGGTCGGCCCCCTGAACTGTTTGATCATGAACTCCTGTGCCGTCGGCCTCCGGGCTGGCCCCCTGATCTAATGAACTGTGGATTTCTGGACCGTCACCCACCGGGTCGGCCCCGTGAGGAGTTATGAACTGTTCCCTGCGCTCCTGTGCCTTTGATGGACATTTTGTTTTTGTGGTTTGTTATTAGATTCCTCTTGTGTCTTCCAACCCCTGTTAAATCTCCCTTGCCCTTCATGTGTTTCATGTCTGTGTCTTACGTTGTCAAATTCAGGTTGTCATGTCTGCGTCTCATTATGTTTCCTGTTTTATTTTGAAGGGGTCCTGTGTTCCTATGTTCAATGTTTTTAGTTTTACTCTCCCCTTGTGGTGTCATTACATTCATGTGTGTCAGCTGTTTCCCCATGTGTTTCCGTTTCCCTCATTATCCTCCTGTGTGTATTTAGTCCGTGTGTCGTCTGTTGTTCATGCCATGTTCTTTACACCATGTTTCTAGGTTTCATTTCCAGGTTTTTTCATATTGTTGGTTTAGATTCCCCAGTTTAGGTTTGTTAATTTTGCTTCAGTTTGCCTTGCCTTTTGTTTGTACCTTTTACCAGCCTCATTAAACGGCTCACTTTTTGTTAACATTCAAGTTTTGTTCCCTGTTCCTTGGGGTCTGCGTTTTGGGTCCTTCTCGTCAATTCATACAGTCTGCCCTCGCCAGACTGTGACAGGCAAAGACAGGAAAGCTGGGAATAAGATGAAGAGAGGACACAGTGAATAACATTTAAATCAGGCCACTGCATTAGACTTGCATATGTGGGTCACATGCTAGTAAGGCCAATAAGCTGCCAGTGGCCATGAGGAAACAGGAAAGGAAATGGGTAGAAATGTGTGACACCGAGGAAAAATGTACTGAAAATCAGTCGCTCTTACAAATTGTTGTTATCTGAAAAATGTCTAATTAGCAGCAGCTTCATTTTTCAGCATAATGATCCCCTCCATGCTACCAATGCAATAAAAGGATACCTGGATAGAAAAACACATAATGGAATACTGACCTGCGCAACCTGGACCTCAAATCAAAGGCTGTGCTGAAGAAAAACCACTCTTTTTGAATTATACTTGTCACCTTATACAGTACTTATGCCATATTTCTATTCAAGTTTGCATGTTTCAATAAATCAGTGCACTCATCACCCATTTTCCCAGCAAAATATAGAGAAATGATGGGTGGTTTAAGCCTTTTGCACTGTGCTGTGTATTACCATTGTGGCACAAAGTCACTTTAGAAAGTATTCAGGTCCCTGCCATGTTTGTTTTAGAAGGCCGGCGTAACCACAGCATTCGAAAAAGAAGTTCCACTTCCTCTGTGATAGAAACACTGAACCTTCCTGATGTTCCTGCACTAGCGAACAACCTGTATGAAATAAATCACATCTTTAGCAACAGCCTTTTACCTTTTGTCACCATCTATAGACTCAAACTCAGGTTGAGAGACTGTAAAAGATATAACTTAGAGGGAAAGCCAATGCAGAAGTGCATTAAACTTGGATTCTTCTAATCATCCAGGTGAGAATACAACTGGTATAGAAAGCTAGACCTCAGCAAAGCCTGTGCATTGTCACATAGTGCCGAGACATTTACCTGGTGTTGTATCATGTTCACAATAAATGTTTGAGCCCTAGATCTGGTTGTCCCAGTGCCTTTAAGAGTAGAGTTCTAACCTGTGAGTGGATCTTTCCTCCAAAAGTTAACAAACTCCTCCAACAGGTGTCCAAGGGCTATTTGACCCAAGCAGGGAATACTATCCATAACTGGCAAGTTTTGGCATTTCAGGTAATCCTAAAACTCACTGACAGCTATTTCTAAAAGCAAACAATTTTCCAAACTTTTCCTTTTCCTTTCTGAATATAAACCTCGTTCCTTGTTCTGCTCACAAGACAGTGAAAGACTTCACTTCTATCCATTTTTAATTTAAAAAAAAGATTTTTTTTCATGGTTTTCTGCTTTAAAATTTAGTTTGATTTAGTAATAACAGCTTTCAGAAGTGCTCCTAAACCCTTGCGGTGATTTCCACCTCAATATTGTGTATTATGGATGAAGTGGCACCTGAAGGCCTGAACATCACAGCCATTTAGTCATGGTCTTTGCCACTAGCATTCAGAGATTGCTCAATTTTCTCTTTCTTTTTTTTTTTTTTTTTTGTTAAAATTCCTCCCTCGAAGGAAGGGAGCATATTATTGGTTCTGTTTGTCTGTCTGTCTGTCTGTTTGTTGGCAGTCTATTGACCACAGTTTTTAAGATATAATTTTCACATTTTGTGTGATGGTGGATTTAAATGACATCTCGAGCTGATTTAATTTTGATAAAATTTGGATCAAGTTGGTCATGGGCACAGCAAATGTGAAAACCAATGAAAACTTCATATTAGCAAAAAAATAAAAAATAAAAATGTATGGATTGTCTTCAAATTTCACAGCAATATACTAGGAGAAATGAGTACCTAGGTTGGCTAAGCATTTTACTTTGACCATCATTTTTAGCACCCGAGGTCAATGTTGTCCTTGAAAAAACATTTGAGAAAACATATTGAGTAACATATCATATAAAAGGGCAAAAAGAGAGTTGTACAACACACTTTTTATTTTTCACTATGATGCCCTATCATGACACAATGATGCCATAACAGACTGATGTCATCATATTGTAATAAAAACATCATAAAACTTTAGTATAGCAATTGTGGAGGAGTTGTACTTTCTGAGTGCTCTTGTTGTTATTATTATATATTATGTTTATAATATCTTGCTATTGATAGAAAATTTGCTCACATATTGTTTTACAGAATCTTTTACACACTCTAGTTCTCTTTTTATATCCAGTCATATCAACAATTAGGCTGTGTATGAGACGCCCTTGATTTAAATATTTACCGATAACTGAAAGATTTTTTTCAGATTGACTGTTTGTTTGAAAACAGGTTTGTAAAATGGAAGCATAAAAGAATACAGAGTGGCATACGTGTAAAATATGATGATGCATGTAATGAATTAATTATGTGCAAGCTCACAATGAAATAATTAGCATCATGCATTATACATTTAAAACATTAGGTGTCAGACATACATGCAACCATCTAAAGCTGCACAAAAGTGAAGCCATTGTTGGTGCTGTAGCATATGTAGCACTAATTTCAACATTAAACAACATTTCAACAGGTTAAGATGTGTCATTTTAAAGACACACTACTGAAGTTTTCAAAGAAGAAACAACAAACTCTCTGGCAAACAAAATCTGAATTTACAAGCAATTAAATGCTCCTTCACATGACCTCCTCAGTTCAAACAGGACAGGATCTTATCAGTGTAACCCAGTTTGTCCTAATATGACATCTACCATTTGTTTGACTAGCTGCCTTTGCTTTAATATTGCAGGCATTAAAGGGTTATTACAGTAGTAGTATAATAGCAGTTACATAACATAAATTACAGTTACAACCAATTTATAAGAAAGCCGCATCTTTTTGACGTGTGAGTGTAGAAGTGTGTATCTGTGACTGTATGGCATAATGGCTTATTAATTGTACTTTTTGTCTTTTCCCACTAGGTGTCACTATGTGCATATGAAATGGTGCTGAAGACAGAAAGATGAACCATGAACCACTGTTAATCAGCCTTGCAGACATAAAGCCGTTCAACAACCAACCAACAGCCAGTCGGATTTTTTTTTTTTTTACTGTCATTAGTATGTATGGAAAATCTGTTCTTATCAGTCCATATGATACTTTTTAGGTTTTCAACAACATGAAACAATCAGTTACTACCTACATTGGAAATACAGGGAGAGCTGGAGATAAAAGAATTACATGTGGGTGGCCAAGATTTTAAGTGGCACTTAATCAATGAGAGTCCTTGAAGCAACCATCCTTCATCTGATTAAAATCTGACACAAAAACAGGACAATGGTTCACATAAAGCAGCGGTCATGATGTCGTCTGATTGACTCCAGTGAAGCAACAGCAATAATGTTGTCCAAAGTAATGCTGGCCTTCATCTTGATCCTTCTCATCCTCCTGACTGTCGCTGGTAATGTACTTGTGTGCCTGGCTGTCTGTGCCTCTCGACGTCTCCGCTGCCTCACTAACTGTTTCATTGTGTCGCTGGCTGTGACAGACCTGCTGCTCGGCCTCTTAGTCCTCCCTTTCTCTGCTCTCCTACAGCTAAATGAAGAGTGGCCACTTGGCGCAGTCTTCTGCAACTTCTATATCTCCATGGATGTTATGTTGTGCACTGCCTCCATCCTCACCCTCCTGGCAATCAGTGTCGATCGCTACCTGGCAGTGACCATGCCTTTGAGATATGCATCACTGGTGTTACCCTGGAGAGTTGCTGTAGCCATGGCGAGTGTCTGGACTGTGTCTCTGGCCGTGTCTTTCTTGCCCATCCAAATGGGATGGAACACCGTTAACGGGACAGTGCAGAACCACGGGCCTTGGGCTTCGGAGGGGAAATGTCGTTTTGAACTGAACAGACCGTATGTGCTTACTGACTCTCTCCTCACCTTCTACCTGCCTCTGGTGGCTATGTGCTGGACCTACCTCAGAATACTTCGCATTGCACGTGCACAGGCCAAGCGCATTGTCAGTGAACGCCCCACTTGCATCACCAGCTACAACTGCAGGAGCAATTCTTCCACTACCAGCACTGTGATTTCCAGCATTACAGTTGTGGCACTGCGGGAGCACAAAGCCACAGTGACACTGGCAGCAGTGATTGGGGCTTTTGTGGTGTGCTGGTTACCTTATTTCATCCTATTCACAGTGCTGGGCCTACAGGAGCATCCAGACCCTGGCACAGTGCCAGAATATTCCATTGTGCTGTGGCTAGGCTATGCCAACTCAGCCCTAAATCCAATCCTCTACGGAGCCCTCAACAGGGACTTCAGGTCAGCCTATAGCCATCTACTGAGATGCCGATGCCCTATGTACAGCAGGTGGAGGAGCCAGCAGATATCCCCTTCTGTATCAGCAGGTAAAGCTGTTCAAAGTAAGTAAAAGTAACATTTGTACCTTTATAGCTGTTTTCCAGATTAATATCACAAACTACTACAAGATACTAAAAGCACTTGTAAAAGTGGAAAGTGAATCTAGTGTTTCTGTTAGCCCATGCATAAATTTATCAGGGGCACAAACAAAGATTTCTATTTTCTCCTCATTATGTTAGAGAAAAAGTTGGCCGTCAGCCATCCAACACCTGTACAAGATCTGTAACGTAGAAACATATGGGGCTTAAAAAGAATATACAGCTTAATGACATCTGTGCAGCAGTGGTAAGAAATATCCTTAAAAATGCATGCATCACCATGTTCTGAAGAGGGAGCTGATATAACAGAAATGGTAAAGGCCCCTAAAATCAAACCTTGTGGCACACCATGGGTAAGAGAACTGGAAGAAGACCAAAGGATAGGGATGGGTATTGATAAGATTTTCACGATTCCGATTCCATTTTCGATTCTGTTTAATGATTCGATTCTAGAAGAGCCTATGGCTCTTCAATGGCGTGTCACAGGGTCCCCGGGAAAAAAAATTGTAAATGTAAAATAATAAAATAAATATTCTTCTGTAGCAATAACAAAGTTTAACATAAATTATTCTGTAGCAATTACACAAGAATATCCAGTAATGTCCCTGCCTACAATTAAACACATTCACTTACCGAAAATCGGGGGCATCTGCTGTGGCAAATGGGTGCAAGCCTTTGACCACAAACTTAGTCACTGCCCGGTGACATTCGTCTATCCTGGCCTGAAAGGAGACGCTACCGGTAGACTGCAGCGAGAACTGCCAGCATCTGAGCCAGCCAGACTCTGTCTGTCTCTCTCATCATGGTCACCTAAATGCACAGTAATGGCAGGTTTTGTAATAAGGCAGATCGCGCTAAAATAATATGCACTGTTAGTTGATTATTCACCTGCCGCATTAACGGGAGAGGACGTGCAAACGTTACCGCTGCTGCTGGGTTGAGATTCACGAGTCCGGAGCGGAATTAAAAACACGACATTCATTTAAGGTCATCGCGTGTTTTGTGAGCAAATGCTTTTGCATATTCGTAGTGTTTCCTCCCTTAAATGAAATATCTACTTTGCAAGTATTGCAAGTTGCCCTGTTGTCATCCGTTCTCGTAAAGTATAATCAAACTTTTGAGCGTTTGAGCCGCCATGTTTCCTGCCAGGTAAATGACGCTCCGCAACGTGGTGACGTCATTCGGGGAGACTGGAATCGATAAAGGAATCGTTTGCAAAAATGGCAAACAATTCCAAGGAATTGAAACAGTGAGAACCGGTTCTCAACAAGAACCGGTTTTCGATACCCATCCCTACCAAAGGATCATTCAAACAGATATGAAAAGAACCACTACAAAGTAGAACCTGATACACCCACCCAGTATCCCAGTCTATAGAGCATAATGTGAGGTTCAGCAGTATCAAAGGCAGAGGTTAGGCTCAGTGGGTGAGCAATGAACAACAATTTTGAGATTGCTCTTAAAAGTGCTAAGAAGAGAAAGATTAAGCTTTTAAATTTTTTTTTTTTTTTTTTTTTTTTTTTAAATATCTGACTAAATAAGCAGGGACTTGATCGGCCATCACTGAAGTTCGATTACAGCAGGCACATAGGAACCAATACTAGTAAATTAAACATTTTTGAGTTGCAGGTAAAATATCAAGAGAACAGGAGGATGATGTCAATAACTCAATTAATTTCAACAGATAAAGAAAAGAAACAGGTAAAAATCTTCCTAAAATAACAGGCTCAGCTGGGGCAGGAACAGACAGTGAAGATGCCGAATTATTATTATTTCTCACATTTCTGTTTTTTGTTTGTTTTTTTTCCTGCAGAGGAAGTATGAACATTTTCATAATTGATTTTTGAAATATTTGTGACAGCAGGTGGAGCAGGAGTAACAATATCACAGTGTCAAATAAAACCCTAGGACTACCTTTGGTCTTTGAAACTAGGTTTGAAAAGCAAGCAGCATTTGTATTTCTTACTGAAGTTTTAAAACAAACTAAAAGATTATTTAAATGAAAGCAATGAATGGGTAAACAAGTTCAACTTTTTGACGAGAACACCTTAAACCATAAATAAATTATCCAAGGAGAAGAGTACGTCCTCATTTTTAACAGGACATACTTTATCTAAACTGATAAGACAATGACTATTAAAAACATATATTAAAGGATTAACATTGTTATAAGGGGATAAGAATAAATTGAAAGCATAAAAAATTATCAGCAGACAAACAATTTGAAATTTGAGACCTAACCTGAGTGGGGAGAAAGGCACAAATGTTTTTTAAAAAGAATACAGTGATGATCAGAAATAAAAATGTTCCTAAAACAAATCCAAACAACATTTAAACTTAAAGTGCAAACAAGCTCCAGTCTGTGTCCTCTGGTATGTGTGGGGCCATAAGCATGCTGGTAACTCATGATGCTGATAAAAGCTCTGGCAAAGAAGTCAGAGTTGTCATTAATGTGTATGTAAAAATCCCCAGTTGTAACCAATCTGGACAGCTTCATGGAGCATGGTACACCACAGCACAATAAAAAGGACCCTTCTTCATGACTTTAATCAGCTGCTTCAAAAAATATCCAACATTTGCTGAACAACATTAGAACCATTTCCAGACTGCAGCGAGACCTCCTCCTCATTCGCTGTTGGCTAATGAGGGTGTAATCACCCGGGCAAACTCTGATGAGGGACAAATATTTGAGTCACACTGCCAGGTTTAAGTAAGGAATAAAAAAAATCAGTTTCTTGGAGAGTACAAAATCAATAAAGCTGAGTTAGCTGGCACGGTGGTGAAAAGGTTAGCACTTACAGCAAGAAGGTTTCTGGTGTCTGGTTTCTGTGTGGACTTTGCATCTTCCCTTTACCTGAGTGTGTTTCCTTCAGGTATTTCAACTTAACCACAGTTCAAATACATGCATTTTAGGTTAATTTGTTTTTCTAATTTGGCCATGACAGAAAGAATAAATAAAAAATGGCCACGGATGTGAGGTAGATAATGTGTTTAAAGCGATAGAATAAAACCTGGTATGAATATAGTTAAATGTGGCTTGTAGCCTAAAGTCAGTAAGACTACAAATGCACTATACACATACGTACGTTTTTTGGTTTCTGACTGTTTTGTATAAGACAGCAAACATTATAGTGTCAAAACATTTTACAGTATATCCTTATCCTCAGTCTCTTTCCATCTTACCTTGAATTTCCTCAGCCAGTGACCAGCTTACAGAGGTAACGCTGCTGTGCGGCCACACCCCTGCCACCTGCAGAGCAGGTCTAACACATCAAAACGTCATGCTTCAAGAAATGAACAGCAGGACAGCCACAACATCTATCCAATTTGCAAATGGCACTGCTACCACAGATGTCAGTGGTGATGGAAGGTAAATTATTATTCAGGCTATTGTTACATTATGCTTCATGAACATGAATACAGAATGCTGCAGATGAGTTTGTGTCAGCACTGGTGTTATTGCCTGCACAGTCATGACTCAAACCTCATCATATATAAATCGAGTACTTAAAAAAAAAAAAAAAATCATACTTTGCATCCAGACTGGAGTGACAATGCTGCAGCACCAACATTCAGATGAATGTGATGCTATGAAAAAAGAAACCCTGGCTCTATATGATACCCTGCTTTCAGTATGTCATTGCACTAAATCATATAATGTGTTTCTGTCATACTCTGAAAAATAAAATCTTCTCACTCACACAAATGCACATATATGTCTTTCTTCATTCTTTTCAGTGAACCCAGGTTGTGCTGAGCTTGTGCTGGCGAGGTGGATGGTGTGCTTACAAAACAACCCAGAACAGGAATCCATCAGGTCGATGACAAAAGGGCAACAAACAGACAAAAGATAGACAAAGATGTACAACCCCCTCTATCTGGAAGCATCCAGTATCACAGTAGAAACATCCATAGTACATCATGTAAGTAGAAATACATTCTGACATCCCTATAGCCCCCACAAACCAGTCCAGCTGAGAACAAACGAGCTGTAATACACACATCTTAGCTGTGTCATCCACAGCACATCGGGCCATATTGCCATATGCTTATTAGGCTGAGAAATTTGCTTCCAGAATAAAGGAGTTACATTATCCAGTTTCACATCCTGTTATCATTTCTTTCTATTCATTTTGTGACTATCATTGACTTAATTGTTCATTTTATGTGCATGTGCTCAAAGTCTGACTCAGTTACAACAACAAAGAACAAAATCTGCGCCCATATTGCCGACAAGAGCACAGAGCTCTGTAGCAACAAGCACACACACACACGAGTGTGCGCAGACACACAGTCCAACAAATCTACATTAAAGCACATAATTATTCGAACATGTTTGCCATCCAGTAATTACTTTAACCAGATACTACAAGTTCTCTTTTAGTTTATTACATGATTTTATTGTTGTGATTTTGGGTCAGCTGTGTGATCTGTACATTAATACTGCAGTATTCTTTTTGTGCATACAGCTATTTCCTCCACGGGACCCGTCCTACCTCCTGAAACTTTTATGTGTAGCCCCGTATGTATGTATACATTACCAACGGTGAGTGAATAGACGAGCAAACCTTTGCTCCTTTTCATTTGTGTCTTTATGAATACAAAGATAAGGATCTCTGCAACTCTACACCTCATCAGTAAGAATCAAATGCACACGCACAGCCAGCTCAATCCACCCAGGACCAAACAAATGATGCTGCTTCTACTTGGATGGAACTAAAACTGAACTTGTTTAACACAATTAGTTGACTGCAGCCAACTGTCACTCAGGGCAACATATGGCCCTAAAATGCTCTTAAGCAGACTAACTGTGGATAGTAATGAAGCACAGCAGGACCCAGTGAAGACCAGCCAATTAACTTGTTGGTCATCAATTTCATGAAGGACTGGATATTTTATATCCTGACTCAAGAGTGCACTCCAGTGGGAATACAAAATACCACGTCTCCAGAATGGGGAAAAAAAAGGAAGAATTGGTGTTAAATTAAAAATGTTCAATAAAATGAGATAACGGAAGGGAGAAGGTGACAAATAGACTCTAGTTACACTTATTTACGTGTTGATAAATATGTGACCTTTCAATGTGTAGCATGTGAAATAATGTTATGTGTAGATTTTAAAGAATGGAGCCCCCTCCATATATTGTTTTACCGTTTATCATTTTGTGGTACAGAGCTGGTAAGTGTAAGCATCGAATCATACTGTAAATGTAACTATGGACTGAATAAATGGCATGCACTGTTCCTCAAAAAGCAAACATACCAATAAAGAGCAGCTCAAATAAAAAATATGATACACGCCACCGTTTTTGGAGACAATACAGGCCGTTAAGCATGAACAGATCTTATCTTGTGGGATGATGCAGAAAACGTGTGTGTATGGTAAGGAACACAAGCACATTGGAAACAATTCATCACAGCTGTCAGCAAACATCGCTTCAAACTGTTGCCACATTAACACTTAACCTTCTCCATTCTTCAAGCTATTTCCTTTGAGGAATGACTCAGAAGTGTATACTAATATATATACATGCATGTTAGGTTGTAGCTGGAAACGACTGATTTTACAATCCAGTTCGCCACATGGAAACACTTATTTGGTTTATAGCTAGGAGAGTCATTTCTTCAATTCAACTCTAGAGAAATAACGGATTAGTTTTGATTGTTTCAAGTCTGTCTTACTCAATGCTGAACAGATCTCATACGTATTTCATTCTTCATGTCTTCTAGCAAGGCATTGCTTTCACGCGTGACTATGTAAAATATGAAGATCAAAAAGAGCCTTTGTTCAGCTGCAGACATTTATGCCAAACATAACTTAAGGAATTTATAGCAAATGTGAGCTCGGAAATACTAGACTCGAATGTTTTTCAGGAAAGGCTCTCTCTTCTTCGACGGGGCTTTTTGA
Source organism: Perissodus microlepis (assembly GCF_051167445.1). Lineage (NCBI taxonomy): Eukaryota > Metazoa > Chordata > Actinopteri > Cichliformes > Cichlidae > Perissodus > Perissodus microlepis. The sequence goes on from NC_140462.1 coordinate 12,537,957, forward strand.
CAAGCAACAAGATTTTAAGAACAACTTAAAATCATTTGAGAGGGGAGTTCTGACAGCAAGATGACATTTGGAGTCAGTCGAGTAAAAGTGCAAATTACTAAGTGTTGATATGTTCTTATATAAAATTGATGGGATATCATTGATCAGCTGGCAGCTCTGCAGACAATGTCTCAATAAAAAGTGATACTGGTACAGAACATGACATATCTAGCTCAGGCTAAACACCTGACCTGAGAGCAATGAAGTGCTTTGCCTCAAGCTGTCAGGCTAACATTGTGCATCGTCTCATATGCAGTAAACAACAAACCCACAGAAAAAACTTTTGATTGAGATCCAAGTTTAACCGGTCATATACTTCCATATTTACAGTTATGTTTTTTTTTTAAAAAAAAGAAGGAGGTAATTATAAACCTTTACATATCAGGACAAACATATTTTTTAAAGTTAATGTAGCTTCAGATGGACAACACATGACAAATTACATGGTGTAATTATGTATTTAAGAAAACCTACACCAAAATGCAGAAGCAGAAGTTCACCTTTACTGCTTCTACTGGAATTTGGAGGTTAACCAGCAACCAGGTGCTGATACTCAAAAGGATTTGATTAAGTGAGACCCTCTATAAAAGCAGACATGTTAACAGTTTGCTGGTTCTCGAGCATTAAGGTGTGTGTTAACACAATGCTGGTTATCAATCTGGAAAGGATTATATAGAAATCTCCCAAAAATGTAAAGTCCATAACTGTAGAATGAGAGAGGATATTCACAAGTGAAAATCATTCAAAACAGCTGTCAGTCATCCCAGGCGTGGACGTCCCAGAAAATTCACCCCCGTGTCAGACCGTGCAATGCTCAGAGAAAATGCAAAAAACACAAAGAACTACATTTCAGACTCTACACAGCTGGCATATTAAATGTTACATTTCATGACAGTATCATTAGAAAAATGTATATATATATATTTATTTTTTTTGGGGGGGGGAAGAGTTGCCAAGAGAAAACTCATTTTCTCTAAAAGTAGAAGGATCTGATAAGTTGGCATAGCTGCATCTGAGCAAACCACAACACTTCAGGAACAATTTCCTTCTGACACATGAAGCCAAGGTGAAGATGTTTGGCCATAATTACAATGCCACATTTGGTCAAAACCAAACATCCCTTCAGCACAAACACCTCGTACTAACTGTCAAGCACAGCGGTGAAGGGGTGGTGATTTGGACATGTTTGGCAGCCACAGGACCAGAACACCTTGCAGTCACCGAGTCAACCATGAAATCCTTTGTATATCAAAGTAGTCAAATGTGAGGTCACCTCTCTGACAGCAAACACTATTGAATCACAGTGTAATTAGTTTTTCACAGATTGCTGTTGCATTTTGGCTTAGTTTTTGCAAAATAACTAATGACAGTGTAATATGTGATGTGTCGTTGTTCATCTGAATCTGTTATTATCTAATTTTAGGCCCCGGAAAAGAACAGATTTTGTTTATGATTTTCTAATACGTAATACCTTAGAACAGAAAGAGGTTGTGCTTTCATTTCACCACAACTGTATTTGTTGCATAATGTTTTTTTTTTTTTTAGAGCTGCAGGTTAGAGAGGCTTGTTAAGCAGAGCAGATGTGACCATACCTGTGGCCATCTTTTACCTGACAGTTTGCAGCTTTAAACACACGTTACTATCAGATGTATATTATCAGCGTGGCTCTGCAAAATAAATGAATACAAAACTAAATAAAGAAGAAGAAGAAATTTTAAATTGAGAAAGAAACTTTACATTGTGAGAAAGAAAAAGAATTACGTAGGGCTTCCACAGTTCAAAACACTAAAGTTGGTTAATATCAGAGAGAAAATTGATTTTGTTTTTTTCTTCTCCCTCTAGAGTCCCTGTATTCCTACATAAAAATCATGTGTCCCTTGGTAATTCTGGTCACTTGCTGCTCTTCTCCATCGCTGTGACCACTGACAGCTCAAACCACATGAAAACCATTCATCATGGCTCCTTTAACATTAGATTAATGTGGTGAAAACGGAACACATAAACTCTCTTTCTGTCACTCTAACACACACGCACACACAGACAAAAATACAGTACACACACTCAACTAGCCCTATATAAGCTATCAATCATAGATATTGTCATTATTCAAGTCTGTCATCGACAAGCCCCTTTCCTTCTCCCTCTCCCTCAGTCTGTCTTTCTCGCACTCCCCTTTTCTTTCTCTCTGTTCTCCTATCTTGCACACACACATACACACACACAGACAGAGGAGAAGAGAGAGAATCATGAATCATAAATCTTATGAATGCCATCTAAAGACTGCTCAGCGCTATGAGAAAGAGAGATGATTGATAGACATGCGTGAGTGTGGCGAAAGGAAAGAAGACGGACAGAAGGTTGCAACCGGCAACACCGAGGTCAGAGACTGCAGTTCAGGGGTCAAATGTATCAGAGCAGGCGCAATATGGCTGAGAAGGAAGGAGAAAATGGGAGGATGAGGAAAAGGAAGGGAGGGAGTAAATGGTTGAAGGGGAAGAGAGGGAGAGAGAGAGAGAGAGAAGAGGGAGGGAGGACGAGAGTATGGGGGATGCTGCCACAGTGAGGCTAAAGCCATAACTCATCTTTTATTAAAAATAATGAAAAAAACTTAATGAGTTAATAATATCTGGAGAAAGAGATAGGGAGTGAGAGAGAGATGGAGGAAGGGACAGGAGGACAGAGAAAAGGAAGGAAAAGAAGAAAGGAAATGAGGAGGGAGCTCAGATGGAAAAGAGAACGGGGTCAGTGCGAGTCTCTTTTCACTCTCTGGTCATTTATTCCACTTTTCAAAGTTCACTCAAGATTCATTAGACGAACAGGGACAATCACGGGGATCCCTCTCATTCTGCAGACCTAAATCCCAAAGCCTGCTTGGTAATTAAAGGCACTTAACAACCAATTAACAGTGATGAGCTAAATTAGCAGGATATTGTCTCCTTTGACTAGGCTACTGCATTATCAGTGTATTGAAAGAGCGATGAACAAACCTCAGTGGCCCGCGTTTGCATGTAGGCAAATGACGGATTAATTACTATTAAAACATCAGCATCTTAATGAGCTTGGAAACAATTAGAGAGGTCGTTAGTGTGTGGAGAACGGCTGAGAACAGAAGAAGGGCGGGCGTGCACAAACAGGAGAGAGAAATCTTCATTGGGAAGCAATACTGATTAAATGGACGTACGGTCGCACTCATCGCCCAATATCCACGGACTTATTAAATACATGATATCACCATTTGTCTTTTCTACCATCAAGCTACTTTTCTCCTGCCATTATCTTTCCCGCTTCTTCTCAGGCTTCCCCAACTCTGCCTTCGTTTCATCTCTCATAAAAAGCCTTTTTCTTGCTCTTCCATTGCTTTCTCCACTTTCTGCTTTTTAACTCCCATTTCTTCCTTCCCTCCTTCATGCTTGGGGGGCACAGTCCTGTGAAGGAATTTAATATGCAACTTTTATATGAGAAACCAATCGCATACGTCTGGGTCTATTGGGCTCGCAATCTATCGGCCCGGACGGCTAATGCAATAGAGGGAGCCTGGGCTATTTATCACACAGGGAGCTATCTTTTCCTCTCTCTCTCCCACTCTGCCCTCGCTCTCTCTGTCTTTATTCAAGCCCAGATTCCTGGCTGCCACTAAATCAGGCCAACTATGAGCTATGGCTGCCCAGAGGGCATCTCCTCTTTTATAGGAGGATTTGGATTTTGTATCTACTGGTTCCTCAGTGGTCGTTGAGACTGTGCAAACGGAAGCTATAAACATTCAACAAACAAAGGCAACAACTTAAATGTTCCTCCATCCCCGCTGTAATGATCGTGAACGTGCGAAGATATATGGAAGGAGGAGGATGCACAAGGCTGATGAATAAGATATCAAGGACATTTACAGTGATGCTGCAAAGATTTGTTTCCGTGCATGTCCTCAGACAAAGAGGGAGAAACGCATGCGAAGATTACACATACACAGACATGTACACATTCTGTGCTGTTAGGATAATGCGACATAATTCACACATTATTGCTGTTACTAGTCACACACAGCAGCGGCGCGACGTCAAAAGTTTCCTGCTGAAAAACAAAAGTGACAGTGTGCAGAGGACGCTGCCCACCTGCAGCAATTAAAATGCCTCCAAAAACCAAATTCATTTCAACAAATTAGCCACATTACTGGCCACTGTGTAATCGCTGATGGCAATTAATAAGAAATTAGTCACAATCAGCCCTATATTAACATCTCACCCAGGGGCCGCGGCTGGAAATTAATAACCGGAGATTCATCTCTCTTACTGTCTCTTTTGGCTCTCTCTGCCTCTCTCTCTCACACACACATGCACACACACCTACGCCCACCTATATTGTTCATGAATCACCTCTAAGACTGATTTTTTCTATGCGGATTGTCTCATATGATCCACAATCTGCTCATGTCAGCTAGCCAGCTTCCTCTTTACCGGGGTGTGAAAACCCCCTGAAAGACACGAGTGTGAGCGTGTGCATGTGCATGTGTATTTTCTCACCGGTAAAGTCAACACATGCGCTCTTAACAGTTTGTGGACATACATTACATAGAGATACTGTATGTCTGTGTGGTGTGTACTGTGTATGTGTGTGTGTGAGTCAGGTGCTACATAAAATGGGATGGGGGGCATGGTGTTTGTGTGTTGGGGGGTGAACTGAGCCCGCCTCTAGGGGTCCTCACACCAATCAGCACAGCGCACCAAGAATCAATTAACACCAGTGGGAGGGGGCAGAGGCTATGGCACCACGCACACTTAGATACACACCCGTACGCATGGTGTCCGCACGCACTCTGCCCACACACATGGTACTGTCTGAGGAAATATCCATCAGATCACACGCCGCACAATGTGCCAGTGCGTGTGTGTCTTTGAGCGTGCGTGTCCCTATCCCAGTGTGCTCCGGTCTCTCATGGTGTGAGGTTGGGGAACAGATTGGGGGTCAGCAGGGGGGTCAGGCCAGGGTCACCCCCGTCTGAGCAATGTGTGTGCGAGCGTGCGTGTGTGTGTGTCAGTGTGGCCCGATCTGAGTGTGCGGACTGAAGCCTGACCACCACTTCCAGGGCTCACTGGCAGGCAGAAGTGAATAAGATTGATGGTGTTGATTCATACGACGAATTCATTGCTCCCTCTGAATCCATGGAGGATAAATACATCCACAGAAATTATGAAGCAAGGGACCAAAATGAGCATCTCACATTTCATATTCCTCTTTCACTCTTTCTCTTTGTTTGTCCCCCTCTCTCTTTCCCTCTTTGTCTCTCTCTCCGGTGTGGGGACAGCTGCTGGCTACATGAAAACCATTCATCATTGCATCTTTACTATAAAATTATTGACAGAGAGGAGGCTGAGGAGCTATATTGGCCAGCTTTTACAAGGTTGGACAAAGAGAAAAGTCACCTGTGAAAATATAATGAGATCTACGAAGCAAAAAACAAAAGGCAAATGTTTGTGGGTTGCTGGAGATGTCTATAGCTAAAAAGTCGAGCGAAAGCTTTTTCCACCACAACAGACAAAACAGAGTGGGCAAATAAAGTGATCAAAGGTGTCTACCATTTGCCCATGAACGTTCCACTTCGAAACCCCACCTCTTTCCTCTTCCTCTCACTCTACACATTGCCATCTCCATCTGTTAGCCCATTGCACTCATGCATCCACTACCCCCCTCTCATTCGTTTCCTCTCCTCCTATGCTCCTCTCTGGCCTTCCTACCCTCGGGGAGGTAAGGTGATCTCCCTGTGCTGGTGTAAGTGACTGGTATTAGTCTCCTTCTCTGTCTGTCTGTTTGATCCCAGTACTAATGACTCCACAGGGACTGGGGTCTGATAATGGGAAATCAATATAGAGAATAGTGCTCCGGAGTGGCCTCACTTAGCTCTCGCTCTTTCACGCCTCACAGCAAAGTGCCTCTGTGTATCCTTGTGTGTGTGTGTGTGTGTGTGTGTGCGTGTGAGAGTGTGCAGAGGACTGCAGTAGTGTCAATATGTGCATGTGTGTTGAGGAAATCTGTTTATGTATTTAAATATAGACCTATTTCCTAAAACAGACACATGCACAGAGCACATAAAAGATTTCGTACTAGTGCTGCATTTTTAATTCAAATGAAAGATTCCCTGGACTGCACAACTTCTGCGGCCTCTGCAATATTCTCATTTCACGTTGGATCAAAACTCAAATTTTTACACTCATTCAGCAGGGAAACGTTGTATATATCTGAGTGTGTGTGTCTAATCGGTCACACTACGCCTAGGGCAAGACAGGTGGGGCTGGTGGCATGAGGCTGGTGTCCCCCCCACCCCACCCCCAGCCCCCACCCTGAGGGGCCAGAAGGCCCAGCAAAGCAGGGTGCTGGAGTAGCTGCCTCTGCCAGGTACCAGAGCTCTATGGCTGGTGGCAGCTGGTCCTCTGTCCCTCCCTCCTCTGCTCCCCTGCATGAGCGCCCCGCGGGCAGGCAACAGGAGGGGTGAGGAGGTCAAGAGGCATGAGAGAACGGGTGGAACAGCGGCGACATGCAGCATAATCGGCTTTTATGAAGTGGAGAGAACACAGACAGAGGGAGACGGGAAACACTGCACTGACACAATGCAGCTGACTACAAGCAGTAATGAATTAACACATTAGTGCCACGACCAGGGGCGTTCAAGAGCACTCAGCTGCTCTTAAGCACAAGCCCACCCTGGCACGCTCTCTCTCAGACATGCACACATAAATCAGTCATTATAGATAAAAAAAAAACACACACACTCACTTATTAATTGCATCAGTCATTTTGTCAATGGCAGATCCCTTTGAAAGCTATTGAGTGTGATGAGAGACTTAAAAGCAGGGAAACTTTTACTTAGCCTTCAGCTCACATCTAACACGTCAACTTCCAAACGTACAGCTACATACACACGCACACACGCGCACACAAAGAAAAGAGTATACTTTGAGAATCCTCTTGTTCAAACTCAAGCCATGTGTCCAATTATCATCAGCCCTAAATGACCCCCCGGACTAATGCCTTAACTCTTTCTCTCACATCTAAGTCTTAGCCATCCACCCATCCATCCTGTTTTTTTTTTGCTCTTGTCCACCCCTAAAATCCATGTCTGTGCGGTTACTTACTTCCCTTTCTCACTCTTTTCCTCCCCCTCCCTCCGACTCTCCCTCCCTGACTTTTAACCAGCGTGAAGAGGCAGCCATGCATTCAACCATCAGACAGGCTAACATGGTCTACACACACACACACACACACAAAACCAAAGCACATTGTTTTTTGAGTTTAGCAAAAAATGCAACATTCACTGAAACAAATACCATCCCTATACATAAATAAATAAATAATAAACTTGTGTCTTATCTAAACACAGGAAGCTCTACCACTACGTTTTTATAATCAGCCCCTACAACATTTAAAAGGCAAAAGGTGTGCTGTCATCTGTCTTTTAGAGAAATGTAAAATAGATTCCCTCCAATAAAATGAACCTTTTGGGATTATAACCTTCATATTTGGTCATTAAAACCCTTTAATATCTACCAGGCCATATAACTGACATTTACGGTGACATTTTACATGGTTTATCTGCTTTTTAAGTGTCTTGCAGATAAGAGTGTCCACACAGGAGCACAGAGCAGTGTTCCTGTGACAGCCCAGGGATGAGGATGGTCCTGTCTGTGTCCCTGATGGGGGATCCCATTGCTCTCTTCTCATCCAACAATCCCACTGAGCATGTCAATATGAAACACTATCTCCCCCCACACTGGGGCCATGCAATCCCCCCCCCCCCCCCCCCCCCTTACAGACAAGACGGTCTTATGCTGCATCTGTGAGGGGGGGACGCATGGCGTGGGTATGGAGAAAAGTGTAAATTAGACTAAATCAAGTCTCCCAACAGTAAAACACATTTTCACTATATTGCGCTCAATGTAAGCGTGATTTACTACACGACTTCTGGTGTATGTGCGCAGAGGAGAAAAAAAAGCGGGCCGTAAAGCTTTGTTTACTCAACTTTAGAAAAATCCACAGCCTTGTAAATGTTGTCAGATGGCCAATGCCAGTGTCTTTCAGCTTAATACCACCTATATTAAATAGTTTAAATATTTCATAAGGGCGGTTTTTAGAGCGAGGGAGGGGAAATCGTTAGCTGCGGTAAAGTTTCATTAACTGGTCCCCATTTCGCTGCGAGGCAAACTCATCTCCTCTTATTGTAATAAAACAATCTCTCTCTTTCTCTGGGTTCTGCTCTCCACTCATCTCCCTCTCTCTCTCCCTCTCGCCTCTCTCCTTCTCTTTTACATCATAATAATACACTACATCCCCTTTAAATGCACTATTACTTACCGCTGCCTTTTCATATTGTAACATCACGGGCACTTTAGCGACAATATAAAAGCGTGTCATTCATTATTCAGAAGCAGCCGGCCTCGTCCCCCTTTTAAAAAGTCAGGCGCGCTGCTGAAATTGATAACGGCGAAGAGACGCGCAATAAAAACGCAGCCCCCGGGTACCGAGCTGCAGCCCAGACCCCCGATTATGCAGATCAAGTGGTAATTTCTCAAACAAATCGCACTCTTTCACTCTTTTGTTGTCGTTTCTTTTTGGACTTTTGGAATCAGGGTGTCAGCTTTATATTGCCTGTGGAAAAAAACGAGGATTGATGTGCATCTTAATTGTACCGGCGGTAGGTTTTTCCGAAACAGTGCCTAAATATTTTGGTCTAAACGAGATCACCTTAAGGCTGCTTTTTAAATGGACCTTCAGCATCTTTTTTTAAACATATATTTTTTTCTTGCTGTGTCCACGACCCAATGAAAAAGTCCGGCACTTTTTTTATCCAGCATTCACGCGATCAATGAATTTATAAACCTGGCAGAATGCGAGCTGGGGTTTTTCCTGGGCTGTTTTTGGACAACCCGTGTCATCGTGGAATCCCGGAAGGTCAGGGATAACGTGTCATAATCAATCATAATCACTGGATTACACCAGATTACTAACACCCAGCATCTGCAACGAGTGAGAGCGCCTTCTGCTCTGTGCGGACTGGTGGGACTACATTCACTCTGTGCTGGAGTCAGGATAAATACAATAATTATTCATTTTCTTGAAACAGCTATTCAGCAGTTACTGCCATGTAGGTGTGACTCATCCTATTAAAAAAGTGTCCGTGCAATTAAAAGAAGCTGAATGTGTGTTGTGTTCTGTTCACAACTCCGTCATAAGGGAATAATCTTTGCAAATGTCATCAAGAGAAGAAACATAAAAATGTCTGAAATGATGACAGCTATAACAGACCAATTCTCCCCCATCAAAAGCCACCGGTGAGCTCACATATGGCAGGGCGAACCAGCCAACACTCTGTCCATATTGCCAAACAATCACCCCGGGCCTTGTCCCATCTCATATTGCTTCATAAGACTTTATTGTAAAGGGCGAGATATGGGTTCTTTAAAAAACCAAAACACACACACACACACACACACACACACACACACACACACACACACACACACACACACACACATATATATATATATATATATATATACACATATGTGTGTGTATATATATATATATATATATATATATATATATATATATATATATATATATATATGCATTTGATTTTGTATCACAAACTGGAATTTAACTATTTAAATGTATTTAATCCGAAGATTTTCCCAGGTCTTAAAGTGGACTACAAAATAAATATTGAGTCGTTTCTTAAATAATTATTGATGATTTAAAAACAGCAATAGACTGACCATAGTAGCAAAAATTGCGCACGAAAACACAAGAAAACAACAGAATCCATATAATGTTAAATAAAGTGTTTAAATAAATTAATTCGGCAATTAAAGCGCAGCAGTTCCAAACCAATCACGGATTAAATACATGAACAAAAGCCAACGAATATAAACCACCTTGTCAATAAATGAGTATGTTGGGTAGCTACTAGTTTGTTAAAGTTCTGTAATGTGATAGCCTAAAAAGCCACCTGCCGCATCCCAACCCCACGCACATTTGTCTGTCCGTGAGACAAGTTAGTGAAAATGTGATTACCCGGTCACTTTGGGCGCCTGTTACATTGAATCTGAGCGGTTAGCAGCTTCCAGAGTCCGGACACTTTATCTGAAGTAGCCCGTGGCTTTCCCTTGTCAGGTCATTTAATGTGGCACTGGCTACCAGGAACAAATAAGGCCGTGTATTGCTTTGCCAAGCTCAATAGGTGCTGGTGATTCTGCCAACGTTCAATAAGGCTGCTGTCGTTTTTTTGTTTTAAAGAGCTACATGATGGGTGTCATGTCATGAATTGGATGTGCGTAATTACGCACTGGAGTGCTATTAACATGGATTTAGGGTGTTTATTTGCCTCTCGTAAGCTGATATTACTTCCCACATTTAATAGAAACGTTCAACCAGAGCATGAAGTAAATGTTTGGAAATTATTTGTTAGTAACATAAACATCCAGAAAATGCGATCACACTCTCTCTGTACTCGACAATAATGTGGTAAGATTAAAATTTTAAGTGTGACACTTCACGGACACCGAATTTCGTTTTACTGGTTTAAATTTAAAAGTCCGACATTTTACCCACCTGACAGAGTACAAAGGAATATTAAAAAATGCAAATCGTAACAACTAACTCTTTGTATTTGATTATATGGTGCGGACGAAGTGAAGGATTTAAATATAAACTGGGAATGTATCTTCTTCCTTTTTGGTGAGTTCTTTATAAGGTGAAGAATATTTGTAGGGGATTATATCACCAAGTTTTTTTTCTAATAGCTTTCAGCCAGTTTTCGTGTGAACTTATTATTCTTGCACATTCCACATGTGTCAAGAAATGACAGCAGCAGTATGAGGACAAATGATTCGCACTTTGCGTCTAGCCTGAAAAGTGGAAATGGGCAGAATTTTCAGTTCGTCAGACTTCAGGGTATGCAAAAAGTTTTTCCTTTATTTACTACAAAACTTGAAAAAAGTGATTTTTCAGGATGTATTTCTGGATACGAGCAGAACATTGACAGGTAAATGACAAAACGTTATTTGGTTGAAATGCTAAAATCCATCGCCAAACAGCAGAGAACATTGGTCCTTCCCCCCGGGTCCGATTTTTTCGATATTCCATTTACATTTTCATAGAGTTATTGCTTGCTCCCTGCTCTCTATTAGAATTACAAGAAACGCCAAATGAAATACTGACTCACTCAGACAACATCAAGATGCCATATCTTACCATATATATATATAACACGCTGACGCCCGTGGTTATGTGAAATCTTGATTATTGTGCCAAATCGTTGGCCTACCCCCACTGACATTCAATCAGTCATTCCAGTGCCAGCCAATGAAAGGTGGAGAGGGATGGAGGAGGACGGAGCTGCTAGACGGAGCGTTTTGATGCGCTGAGAGGAGGACAGAACGTCACATCTCACCAAACGCCCATCAAACTTTCACCACAGCCTGTAGAGAGGACCCAGTCCTCTGAAAGAGGCCTGTTAGAGACAACCGGGACGCGCTGGACTCTGGGTTTACGGCTGGACAGCGATGGCGACACTTCTGATGATGACTTTTGGTACAGTTTGACTTCACAGCGAACAACGCCTAAAACCCCCCCATCTGCTTCAGTTTTCTTGCCCTTTTTGCGACCGAGCGAGGAATGGAGCAAGCACCAAGCGCGCCGAGCCCTCCTCCAAAACCGGCCCATCACGAGCCCATAAGCTTCGGCATCGACCAGATTCTGGGAGCCGGTACTGAACCAGAAAGCGCGCGCACGGCTGGAAGACAAAGTGGATCAGATTTAAGTAACGGAGACGGTTATTACAGTTTGGGAAGCCCGACTGGGGCCAACGCGCCCTCATATACCGCGCTCTCGATCTCCCTCTCCGGTGTAATGCCTCCGGTGGAGGCTTCAGGTTCATACGGAGAAAGCAGGAGTCTGGGCAGTCGGGGAGTCATTCGCGTCCCAGCCCACAGACCAGTGACAGCCCCGGGACCCCCGGCCCCCGTGCAAAGCGCTGTTCCTGGCTTTGGAGGTCTGTGCTTCCCTTGGATAGGGAACAGGTTTGCCAAGGACAGAATATCAGGTAGGCCAGCTGTTAGAACAAATGACTTCCCCTCGTTAATATTTTATAATGTTTAAAACGGTAGTAAGTGCTGCTCAGCCATTACAAAAACCAGCACCTCTGCCAAATATCTGTAGAACTCCAAAGCCTATTTAAGTTATTTGCCCGTTATTTATCTAAAAAGGCGTAAATATATAGAACATTGTGCAAGTTGTTGTTTTAAAAAAATATTAGAATACACTACATTTACAGACTGTCATTAAACATCATCATCCGCTTTGTTCAATTGGCTTCTGTTGTAGAACTTGAATGTTTAATTTCTGCGTCACGTTTTTGCGATAAACAAGCCCAGTGCATTGACACAGTTAAACCAAACAACCTGGCGTTGTTGCAGTTTTCTAATACACATGAAAGTAGCTCAAATAAATGCATTTATTTATGGAATTAAAGATAACTATAAATACGCTGATTATTGGACTATGGAGTGATTTATCTCATAAATTTCAAAGAAACTGAAGCACAATTATGTAAAATAATAAAAGCTATAACCAGTTCTCTGTATTTATAAGGGTGTGTGAAGAGGATTTGAAACGTTTTTATTACACAAATAGTCCTGTGGCCTATTTTATTGAAGATTAATGGAAGCTTTTATGACCACAGGCCTGATATAATACATGTATTATATATAGTTGTAAATATACAGACACACAATTCCACGGTGATAGACCAAAACGCTTGTTGTTGTTCTTGTTCTAATTACCAGTGCCACGAATATCTAAAGTTCACACAACTTCAAGAAGAAATATTTACTCGCTATTTATTATTGCTTTGTTTCAAGACTTGCTCAGATTTAACTTGCTTAATAAATATAATATAAGTCACCATATTTCACATATGCACCGCATAAACAGGGCACTGTTGTCGCACAGGGCAGATTTCTGTGATATTTGGCCTTGGATCTCCACACAGAAATCGTCTGTCTGCTGCTGTATAAAATCTCACCTCATATTTATCGCTGTCTCCCCGTCTCTCCTTCCTGCAGCGGCTCTGGTGCCATTCGCCGTTACGCGGAGAATAGGGCACCCGTACCAGAATAGGACGCCTCCTAAACGGAAAAAGCCCCGCACCTCCTTTTCAAGAGTTCAGATATGTGAGTTAGAAAAGCGTTTCCATCGACAGAAGTACCTGGCCAGCGCCGAGCGGGCAGCTCTGGCAAAGAGTCTCAAGATGACAGACGCGCAAGTCAAAACCTGGTTTCAGAACCGCAGGACCAAGTGGAGGTTGGTATGAAATGTCATGATAACATGTGTCAAAAGTGATGCCCGTATAGGAACTTTTAAAAAATAAAATAAAATTCCAGGAAAAATAGTTGACTTCTTTATTAGACGCCGAAAACACAAACTTTCCACTTTCCAAGTGACATCTTCCGGTTAACGGACTCAGTCGCAAAAGAAAACGAATACATAAATGTGACTATACATTTACAGAAAATATTTAAATTTTAGCTTAGTGTAGTATGTTTAGTATGTGGAAATAATTTTAAAGTTTAAATACTATAAATTCCGACCAAATTAAATTGAAAAACGTCTAAAAAAATAAACAAATAAGTGAAACTAATTAAATTAAATAATAACAAAGATGGGTTTTGTATTGTTTGATTACTCAGCCCTTAATTCACCTTTCAGATTCCCAAAAATATTTTTACTGAGTTCATTTTTATGCTTCGAACAGATCTATTGCATCGCCATCCTTTTTCCTAACAAGGCACAGCTGCTGTTTTCATCTTGCAAATAGCAATCTTCAGACTTCAAGACTTTCTGTCGCTCTCCTTTAATCGTACTCAGCCTTTTTAAAATTATTGAACCAAAATAATGTTTCATTTCTGTCTTTTTTTCTTTTTTTCTTTTTAAGGAGGCAGACAGCCGAGGAGAGGGAGGCGGAGCGTCAGCAGGCCAATCGCCTCATCCTGCAGCTGCAGCAGTCCGCCCTCCAGAAGTCCCTCAGCGAATCAGCGGTATCAGATCCACTGTGCGCCCATAACTCCTCCCTGTATGCGCTGCAGAACCTTCAACCCTGGGTCGAGGACAGGGAGTAGAGACCAGACACCAAGCGGTAATCACTGAGCATCCTCTAACAGCCCTGCGAGGATACTTTAATTAAATTAGACCTACATGAGGACAGTAGGACTTACTGTGATCCTTACTGTGGAGGGGGAAAAAAAGTGTGACCAGAAAAAAAACAAAAACGGAAGAACCCGATTGAGTGGTTGTGAAAGTGGACCTGAAGTCGTGGTGAGTCCTGAAGCAGAAACTTTATTGGACAAAATGTTGCAGCTCTGTACTTGGAAACACCAGGACTACACACATTCAAAGGATACGAAAAAAGACTTACCACCATAAAAAAATTCTCGCCACCATGTGATTGTCCTCTTGCGCTCGTACTTATAAGAGGAGAAATGATGGAGGTAATTAATTCTCCACATTGAGATGCAAGAATCAGTGTTTTGTAAGGGTGTGGTTTCTCAGTGCGACCATCGCCTTAGTCTACCCTACTTAGTGGACTTGATTACAGCTGGCTCTGTTATTACCTTTTTTTTTTTTTTTTTTTTTAATTTTAGTGGGAGGATAATCATCTAGGCCTGCACTCCAGCAGCTACACAACAAAAGTGCACGGGTTGGAATGCGTTTATGAGAAAGGCCAAATCTCTTTGTGTTTTTATCAAAGTACAAAACAAGAATGTCTGCTCAAAACAACGAAGATAAAAGCTACTTCCTCTTTAATTCTTAATTGTTCTGGTGTTTAAACCTTCATTTATAGATGTACTCACTCTGACGAGACTACAGTGCGCCATCACAGTCACCTGTAAGGCGCCCCAACAAAATTATGACAACAGTGTTACATTATGGAGAGAAAAGAAAAGCTATCTTAAGGAGTAATAAATAGAAAATAGATGCTTGGATTTGGTGGTGCGAAGTGAGGAAAATATGAAACAAGCTGTAAGTTGGAGAATAAAAGGAGTGATGCATGTTCAGTGATGGTGAAGTTTGGGTTTTTTTTCCTAACGCACATTATCATGCTTTATTTGTGGGCCGTGTTCTTTGAAACGGAGGCACACATGTACAAGTCTTTTTGTACTTACGTTGTATATGTGTACAGTATAAAATGTTGTTGTGACCCTTTTGCTCATGTGCTTATTTAAAGGTTTTACCATATAATAAGGTGTAAAACAGAAAAACCGTATGGAGCAACATGGTGGGGGGGAAAAAGCAGACGTTACTTGATTTTATTTCTTGAAAAGTTTATTGATAAATATAATGATTTTTTACAGTATTTCAATACACACATTATTTCATTCTGACTGTTTTAAGTGTGTCTGTCTGTTTGCCTGTCTATCCGTCCATCTATGTGAAAGTATGTCTGGGGTTTGTTTGTTTTTGCTTTTTTAAATCACTATATTGGTAGCACAGTGAGTAGGCATGACAGTAAACCATTTATAAATGTATTTTTGCACTACTCAGTCTTCAAAAACGATGGCTCTTATTCGAAACATGGCTTCCATTCCTCCATAATCAGTGAAAAGGTCTTTACTTTCATCTTCTGTCTTATTCACTGAGCTTTGTCCTCCTCTGTAAGCTTCCCTTCAACATCTCTCCCTCACAGTGAAGTTTTGGTCGCTCTGAGTTGCCGTTTTCAACAGACAGAGTTAAAGACAAACCTCGCCCCTCGTGCAAAAACACAGTCAGCTCATTTGAAGATGAAGCTACATGCTAGAATAAATGAGACTTTAATATTCAGGGAAATGGGACCTTCACACCGGGACACCACACACACAAACACGTGCACATCCTCGTATTGCTCTCCATCTGCATGCCGGGAAACCTCTAAATGGGCTCTTTATTTAACACCGAGTGGCAGGTAGAATAATTATAGGGTTATATCCAATCTGACAGAAGGACAGACAGGTAGTCAGAGACACACAGACAGACACCAGTGATTCAAGACACTGAGAAGAAGCCACAGACACAACAGTTAAATATCTACAGTCGAGTCATTACAACATTCAAACACCGACCGACGACACTGGAACACACATTAGGAGTTAAGGAGGCCTCTGAGGACTGTTGCAAGCTGTCACAAGACCTAAGAATGTCACAAGCTGGGACACATTCACACGTTCAGCTCTGCAAACCTTTAGAGACCTATGTTTGATTTTATGTCTAAAAATGGCCGAGCTGGCTCGGTGAGATGCTGCACACAGACCGGGCATCCCAAACGTAACCATTTAGCAAGATGTTGTGTATATTGCCACCGAGTTTTATGACACATATTCATTTATTATACTGTAGGAATCTCTTGTGCATGCTTCACAATATTGCTCATGTTCTTTGTATTGACACAGAAATTTATAATGCTCTTATTTAAGCCTCTAATGAGCAAAGTGTGCGTTTGGATGCTCTCTCTGCTAAGCTGCATTCAGGAATTTAAGTCCTTGCATGGTAACAATTTTACATAATTCAGAAAGGCCTTCAACCAAATGTGAGAGGTGGCAGTATTTACATAGTGGCACTAAGTGTGCACCGTCCAAGATGACACTGACAACAGCAACAAACGAGGGAGGGAGGTGGAGATGAGAGAAGTGGTCACAGAAAGGTCAACTTTGTCTAAAGGAGGCTTTCCAGAACCAGTGAAGGTTTATCGCCTTAGATTTCTTACAGTAGGATGCCTTCCAGAAGGTTTTGTGGAAAACAGTCACACCCAAATTGACAAGCTTCTTGTCTGCCTTCTCTCACAAGTTAGGTTGTTCCTTTTGCTTGCAGATTCTTATTCATCACTCCTTCTCCTCCTTCTTTTTCCTGTTGTTCGTTTCTCTTCTCACACTCTGTGCTTCGTCTGCTGCACCATCTCCCTCGTGTCTAGATGACATTTTCAAAGAGCTGGAGGGACCTCATAATGTTTTCATCCTGTGCAAAGATGAAGGAGAATTAAGAAGTGGTGACTGTGAGAAAAGAAAGTCGGCCAACAATCACCATTTAATTCGTTTTACTGGCCACTAGGGGGCAGTAAAGGTCCATAAAATTTTAATGATCTCTGCAGATAAATACTGATGGAAAACTGTACTAACAGCCATAATTAATAGCGTGTACAGTGAGACTTGCAAAATCTAAGAGGCCTTCGGTAAATAATAATAAATAGTTAGCAAAACTGTTGTGACTGTGGTGGTCTTTTGTGCAGACATGCTGACATTTCGGAGAGCAAATGCACTAATAGCATTAGCAACAGCACTGTAGTCAGCCATCATGTTTTCCATTATATGCAAATCCTGCATTAATTAAACTATTCTCAGTGGAAGAAGCCTTTAGAGTGAGTTGAAGAAAAAAAGCAAACAAATGAGTACCTCTTGACAAGAAAGGATGAATTCATCAAGAGTCACCACACCGTCTCGGTTTTTGTCCATTTTCTGCAGATGGAAGAATACGTGATATTTAAAGCTACAAACACATTTAGTAAATCGGCCTATTTAAATCAATAGCTGAATCAGCGAGTTGCAAGTTACAGAAAATTTAGTTGGCTTAGACAGACGCTGGTTGCCACCAGACAAGACAGGCCCCAGGTCAGTGGGAGCCCCAAAGGACTGACATACTACAGTTTGCAATGACAGTTGGAGAGACCTGACCTCCCTAAGTGACCCCCACCTGTATCCACTCACTCCAGCTGCAGCTGTTTTTCATAAAATAAATGCTGCTTGTTTAGCCTTGTCTACAGGGAGGAGACAGTTGATAAAACATAAATTTTATAAACGTCACATTATTTAATTTATTTACTTTGACATGTAAAATCAGTTAACTCAGCTAGCTGAGCTGCTCAGTGTGTCCAGCTCTGCTGATATGACCATGTCAAGTGGATAGTGGATTTTTTGTGTCAGATTAGTTCTATAATAATATACGGAGCAAATTTGAATTTTTGCCCCTACATACTATAAAATTACCATTGGACTTGGGAACACCTTCATGTTCTACCAGAAGAGCTCGGACAGGTGACTGTGGAGATGGATGTATGAACATCTCTGCTTACAGTGCTTCCCCCACAGTCTAAGCAGATTAGACAGGGATACGTTGCAGAAACTGGATGGATGGCTTGATGGATGCATATTCAATGAGGTTGAGATTCGGTCATTGTATATTTTGGGTGGATGTTGCAGCCAACAGTAACTGGTCATTTATTTTCTACTGTAGCGACTTTTGGATAAGTAAAGTAGGCAGTGCTAAGCTGATGTTGTCAGTTTCATTGAATATACAGCTGAAAAGTCATCTTTTTAAACTTGCTTTTAGTTGATTTTTATTTTTATGTTTTAGCTTCTGTGAAGCACTTTGTGACTTTTATCTTGAAAGGCGCTATATAAATAAAATTTTACTTTACTTTACTATATAAATAAAGGAAGCAGATAATGGTACCTGAAAGAAGGCATCCACATGCTGTTTGGGTGCGTCATTTTTCAAAACAGGGTAAGTGTACTTCCCCATCATGTCATAGATTGCTCTGACGATGTCTGTCATCTCCTGTGAAACAGAACACAGACACCATGAGTTATGATGAATAAAACCTGACATGTGGAAAAAAGAAGAAGTTAAGACAAACCTCTTTGTTTATGTATCCATCTCTGTTGATATCATAGAGGTTAAAGGTCCACTGTAGCTTCTCGGTGACAGAACCTCTCAGCAGGATGGACAGAGCTGTTACAAAGTCCTGATGGAGAACGAAGCAGATATAGAATGACAAACCGAATAAGGGAGGCGTAGGGTAGGTGAGTATCAAAGAGCTGAGATGTAATGAGTGGAAATGAGTGAGTATAAAGTAGAGATGGACCGATCCGATATTACGTATCGGTATCGGTCCGATACTGACGTAAATTACTGGATCGGATATCGGAGAAAAATAAAAAAAATGTAATCCGATCCATTAAATATCAAAAAAGCACCTCACAAAACTTGCGACACGGCGTAACTCGGCTCATAACCGTAGCACGTCGCAGCAGTACCCCTCACGTGATAGAGCGGTTGTGTGTATTTGTAGCCTCCTAGCAATCCAGCAATTCATCTCTGAGGAAGTTTTCCCAGAGAGAAGTAAAGCAAGTGTGTAAGTTCATCTCTGAATGTTTGTAAAGCATTCCCGCGTTAAGCTTAACAACCGATATATGGAGCGACTGCCTCTTCTCTCTCTGTCTGTCTCCTGCTGCTACTTTAATCATGAAACTGATTAATGATCAGCTGATCGGCTTTTCTGTCGCGAGTCCGTCTCTCTTGTTTGTTTATTGCTTACTTTGCGCCAGAAAGAGGAAACCAGCGGCTGAACAACAGTAGCACGTTTAAGCTTGATAATCTGTTGTTAGAATTTATTTAATATTACTTTTTACACCAGAATCGTTTTCTACGTAGCTGACAGCTGGTAACTGTGCAGGGGCGGATCTAGCAAAGTTTAGCCAGGGGGGCCGATAGGGCATGAACAGGGAAAAGGGGGCACAAAGACATACTTTTCTTTCTTATTCTCATTTAAAATGTCTAGCTTTTAATAAATAATTATCCGAATCTTACACCCAAGTTTTAATCTGATGTAAAATGTACATTACTGTATATAGTATATAGTAACTATTAAGTCTAATATACCCTAGCAAGCTATAGTACTTTTTCCTTTGAGAAGGTACCATCTGTGCAGTCTGCAATTCTGTTGAAGAAAGATGTTGAGTCTATTTAATTATTCTTGGAAAATAGTTTATTTCTGTGCATTTTTTTTCACACTGCATCAAATTAAAGTTGATTACGTCAGTTAAGCATCATGAGGTGGAGGGTGGGTGGTTCCCTATTTTTTTAATTTTTTTTTTTTGCTGGGAGTTTTAGAACCCTATTAGTTAGGTTGCTTACTCTTTAAAATACCAGAACAGGGAGGATGGAGCAGGTTTAAGTTTATTAGATTGATCAGTATTGCTGAACTATGAAATATTTTGGGTGCAGTATATTTTTTTTGCATACACGTATAACAGAATAGCTTTAGTGGGTTTTTTTTTTTTAACTTGAGTATGAACTTATACAAAAAGCAGCAAGATATTAAAAAACTGTTTTATTGATTAAAAAACACACTATATCGGATTCATATCGGTATCGGCAGATATCCAAATTTATGATATCGGTATCGGTATCGGACATAAAAAAGTGGTATCGTGCCATCTCTAGTATAAAGCAAACCTCAAACTTTATGGATCCTGTGTGTCCTGTGTCAAATGCATTGAACAGGTAGTGCGCGTAGGTGCTGGCATCTGCAGGAGAAGAAGAAAAAAGTTGCTAATACACTGGCAGGAAAACGTGCAGAGACAAAGACGAACATAAATGCAAACATCACAGCACACACACACACACACACACACACACACACACACACACACACACACACACACACACACACACACACACACACACTTCACCTCCATGTGGGAAGAACTGGGAGTATATTTGCTTGAAGGTGTCTTCATTTACGACACCACTTGGACACTCCTGGAATGAGAGAGGGACAAAAGGACAAAGTTTAAGGGCAATGTGAAACCTGAACAAGCACAAACGAAGTAAACAGAGTACACAGGAGGGTGTAACAGTGGAGAAATACAAAAGCCGATAAGGCACGGAGATTGATGAGGTTTGGTCATCAAAAAGCCATATTAAAGTTGCTTAAAATGATTACAGTCTAATTCCTGACAATCCCCAAAGGTACATCTAATTACAGTTTCTGACTATCACAGCAGGGTGTCTCTTATGAGACTATTTTTGATAAAGAGCTTTAAGCTAAAGAATGCAACCTCAATATAAAATATACTTTACGACAAAAATCTGTGAAAGTAGTAAAGAACAAAAAAAACAAAACAAAACAGAGTATATCTGCATTAAAATGGTAGTGTTAAAATTAAGTGACAAATGAATAAACTCTCCCAAAAACGCAAAAAGGAACCTGAAATGTTTAATCTCACAACTTACTGCATGTTACTGCGTGACCACAAATGCAGACTGTACTCTGGCCCATTTATTTACCTGTAAAAATTATTCACTCTGTCATGAAGCAGAGTCATTGTTACTGAAATTAAATGTACAGACTTACACAAAGAAAACCAGGAGGATAATAAAACCACTTTGTTTCACTAGAAGAAATGTAACAGTGTTGTGTACTTTGAATCCGGGCTTTGGCAAACATTGACTCAGTATTAAAGAAGAGATTATATATTCTCAGAGATTTAGGTAAACCGGGTTACTGCACAGGCGTGCATGTAGCACCGCAGAGGAATTTTTTGTAAATCAGAGAAAGAAAAAAAAAAAGGTCTGCATGTCCAATATGATGATGGATGCTCATAGTGATCTCCACACTAATTTGTAGCTATTTAGGTAGGTCAGCTCACGAAAACCCATAGAGTGTATTTAAAGGTAGATGTTATGATATACCTATCTCCCTCTACTTGGTGCTTGCAGTATAGGTTAAAAGCACCACCTCTGCTATCAACCGTGTATATAAGCCAATACAAAGTAAAACAAAAATTAAAACCTACATAAATACAAATCATTCAAATGTCTTTTGATACTGGGTGTTTTTCTTTGATTTAAAGAGATGTTTTTATTGTTTATGCTCTCATACTCAAGTTACAGACAGTTAAGCGGGAGGAAAGTCGTGATGAAAAAACTGGAGGTGAAGTGTTGCAGTGCACTTTTACAGTCACTTACATTCTTGAAGCCCCTGTAGAGCACTTGGAGCTCTCTTTTACTGAAGTTGGTTTGAGCTTCTAGCTGGTCGAGGCCCTCCGGTCGATGGCAAACCATTGTCATCTCCAAGTCATCATCAGCTTTGTCTAAAGGGTAAAAAAAAAATAAAATATATATATATATATATATATATATATAGGGAAAAAAATCAGTATTAAAGAGTAAAAGGATAGATGTAGACAGGAAGGGAGTGACTGTTCAGATGAAGAGAAAAGGACAACATTGGCTCAGTGAAGTCATATGTATGCACCAGGTTTGAACAATGTTGTTGTCTTTCTGAAAAGCAGAATGATACACACTGTGACCAAAAAGGCGAAGGAGAGGATGAAAGATGGAGGTGCAGAGAGGTAAAGGTCAGTTTCGCAGCTCTACGCTGCTCCTCTTACCGGCCCTATCATTAACAACTCATTACTGTCCTCGCTGGAGGGGAGGTTGAAAGAGGACACACCACTGACTCTGACTTAACACACACACACACACACACACACACGGTGGTTATAGGTGAACACAACAATATAAAATTAAGACATTTTCTCTCGCCCTCTTTTAGAGACACTCATTTACACATTTAAACCAGTGAACAATTTCCCCCAAAGCAATCTACAATGTAATAATTATGCATAGTGTTATAACTGTGCATAATTTAATAGAAGTAGTAATAAAAATTCTGAATATGATAAAATGGTCATGGTGCCCCCGTTATGTTATCAGCCCACTGAATGACTGTTATCAGTAGGCGGCCTCCTCCACAAACTTCCAGGCTCAGTAGGAAGTTATCACCACATTTAATGGTGATCGTGCCGACTTGCTGAACAGAAAATAACAGGTGTGGAGTTTTTTTTTTTAATTAATTAATTTATTTTTTAATGCAAAAAGATAATACAGGAAAAAAAGCTTGGGTTAAGCTTGTAAAATGGCCCATACTTCACTGTTTCCATAACTTTCTGCAGTACAACTAGCATTAAAATTCACAGCTTACCAGATGGTGAGTCATGCTGTGTTCACATTATTCCATACCAGTTTTTTAAAACATGCATATATGAAGAATATCAGCCAATATACACTCACCAGCGACACAGTTAGGTACCCTTATTCATCTGCTTGGTAACGCAAGTATCAGCCATTTAAACAGTGCATTTACATTCCAACCAAACTATACAGAACAGCATCTCTGAACTCACAACACTCTGGCATTACACAACTGTTGGTGGTGTAATGTCGTAGGGGATACTTTCTCTGCACTAATTGGGCTCCTCATTATCAACAGAGCATTGTTTAAACTCCACCTGAGTATTTCTGCTAACCATGTCCATCTGTTCATCTGACCTTTATGACCAGGATAGCACATACTGTCTCAGAGCTCAAATCATCTCAAATTGGTTAGCTGATATGAAAATGAGTTCACTGTAATCAAATGGCATTCATATTCACTGGATCTCAATTTAACAGAGCGCCTTTGGGATGTGGTGGAGCAGGAGATTCACATCTGCAGCCGATAAACCTGCAGAAAGAAACTATGTGATGCCACCACCTCAATATTAATAAAAAAATCTCTGAGGAATGTTTCCAGCACCCTTCTGAATCTGCGGCTAGAAGAATTAAGGCGGTGCTGAAAGCAAAAGGGAGTCCAACCAAGTACACCAAGGTGTACCTAATGAAGTGTATCCCTAACAATCTGTATCGACATTGGCCACAAGAATCCAGCCAGGCTCTAATTAAAGCTGAAAAGGGCCATGGAGTGGCGTGATGAGATTCCAGCAGTATACACTATTAAAATTAGCAAATGGCAGAACCTAAATAAATAAAAAAAGATGTTGCTTTTGTTGAAATAATGAGTTGCTGAGTTTAATGAAGGCCGATGTCTTAATGTCTGACTAAGCAGGATAAGAAAAAGATCTCATTAAAAGCTGATTTATCAGAAGTGTTTGTTCTTTTCATTTATCCTCGTGAAATTTAGGCTGAAAAAAAAGGTGAATGGTCCTATTAGTAGAAGCTGCTATGCACTTCCCTGTGTTTGCATCAGTTAAGATCTATGAGAGATTGTAATCACCGAGTTTGTTTTTCATAGAAAATTATGGACCATTTCCCCTTTTAGCACACTAGTCACTATCACTATCAAAGTCACTATTGTGCCGACTGCTGTCCAGACGAAAATTTAGCTGAATGTGTTTTGAACAGTATCGGGCACAGTGACAGTGTCCAGCACAGGTACAAAGCTAAATCTTTTGAATGGCTCCCATTTAGCTTTAATTGGTGTCACGGGGGGCAAGGTTCACTCTGTCCTTGGCAGTTCACATTTTGAAACATTAACAGTTTTGAAATGAGACATTTTTATCTGTGTGACAAAACCATTAGTGGTTTGTAAAGCTTCATTACACCAGTCCCTCTTCAGTTCTATTCTCCCAGTGAATGATGGGTACTGAGATGGCATTTCACTGAGCAAGGCAAAGACTGCTTTATCTCACTGCTAAATTAAGCCTGAGCCATCAGTCTAACTTTTCAGATTTCAGATTCAGTATTCAGAACTTCACACAAAAAACCTAAAGTTTGCCATCGTAGCTTAAATCAGCAGGTTTGAATTCTACAATCAAATACGATATACTGACTCTTTGGCCTGCTGACTCACACGTTTGACAAATGTGGCCGTAGAGATGCTTTGAAACGGTGAGAACAGTGTCACGTGCAATGATATTATCTAACGGTGCACATGTCAATTTAAAGTATAAAAGTCACGATAAAAAAATCAAAATAATTTATTACGCGATTCAGTAAGTGCTTGCTGAATTGTGGTCTCACATTTTGTACTTTATGGGAGCAGTATGACTTTATCACTTTGTATAACTTATAATGTTGAGTTGTAGTCTCTTTATATAGCTCCTTACCCCTCCTCCCTCAACGTGTTCAACACACACAAACACAGCTACCTGCAAACACACACACACATGTACACACGGTCACACATCACTTGAAGGTCATTTTCATCCCAGCAGATCAGACATTGTCAGCGTCACACTGGGGTACTGAGGTGTAGGTTTTGAGGTTCAGGCTCACACACACAGACACACACACACACACACACACACACACACACACACACACACACACACACACACACACACACACAATCACGTGAATTCATCTGATAGGCCTCTAATGCCTAATCATACCAGCACAGTCACCGTTACATTCCAAGCAAAATAACGACCAGACACAACGTCCATATTATAGTAGTATCATATATAATTACAAAGGGCTCCATTATAGAGAGATTTTATGTTTTAGCATATATAGCATGTGTAAACGCGTATATCAACTATACTAAGGTCTTAAAAGAGAGGGTGTCTGATTCTGTGCAGAGCTGGAAAAGCCCTTTAGGCAGAATCTGTGATTCATGGGCCTTAACATCAATACATCTAAGGTAAGTAAATTTAAAGAACAAATACCTCACAGGTGAGATGGGGAAGCATTAGTTAACATTCATACACCTTTAAACAGTAAAATTTCCCCAGAGACTAAAAGTTACACTGATCATCTGAGAGAAAATCTCCCTTGTGGTCTTCATTGACTAAAATCATCTCAGTTTCTTCATTTCATTTCATTATGAAACAAATTTAAACCAAATGTAGGGAAATTTTGTAATATATCCACCACTATGGCATTAATATCCATTTTAAAATATGCAAACGTCAATTAACAACTCAGACTACAAAGTTCTGGAATGAATCCCAACACCAGTGGCACTGTTAACATATAGAGATTTTCTTAAATCTTTGGTTTTCATTGAGCTGTGGCTGTATGAAGCTTCGTTTTCTTTATAGTACATGACAGATGATGTTTCTGTACTGCAGCAGAATTATTATAAGTGGGAAAAGCAATGCATGTGCATGAGTCAACTGCAGATTCGCATCATTAAAATGAGCAGGAGAAATATATATATGCACGCACAAGTCCTCTACAGCAGTTCCCTGCTATGAGTAGTTAATGACAGAAGTTCAGAATTCATGTGGGTAAGAGTGCAAATCTGACAACAGAACAGCCAGCAGCAGTTTGCATTTATTAACTGCTTATTTTTTTATTTATTTCATTTATCCCTGTTTTCTTTTTGCGTCTTGAGAAAAACTATAACATTTGCTTTGCTGGTTGACAGCCCAACAGCAGTGGAAACACTCTGACTTTGTTGGTTGACTTAAAGGTGGATGATAGTATAATGACTCACCCTCCACAGTGATGACTCCCAGCAGGTGCAGCATTTTGACGGCCCCACAGCACAGCAGAATGATGGCTATAGTATGTAAACTGTTCTCGCTCTGCTCCTCTCTATCCATTCTGATTATTTTCTTCTTTTCTTTGGACTCGCTGTTTATCCCGAAGCTTTCTGTCTTCAACTTTTCCCGTACTTCCTTAGCCCCTTCTGGTTTTTATTCCTTAAGATGCTTAACTTTGCACAATAAGGAAAAAATGAACTCCAAACTTTCAAACACTGGTGGTGGTTTTTCACTACAATTCTAAACAAAGCTGGCTTTTAAACTCTCTTTCCTGCTCTCTCTCTCGTGATTATAAACTTTCCATCTATCTTGCTTCCTCCCACAGTGAAATCAGCACTCACCTGCCTCTCTCTGTCTCTGTCTTTTTATCCCCCCTTCTCTCTCCTCCCTGGGGCATCTTCCTCTCTTATCCTGACCTTCGCTCTATCCCACACACCCTCTCTCTCCCCACAGAGCCCCACTCCCCCCTGTATTACAGTCGGTGTCCTTCACTCGTTGGGGCTTTACAGTGAGCACACTGTAACAATGATAAACTCACCTTACACTGTACCGCCATATGTGTTTGTTTTGAGACTGTGTACAAGTTCATGAACAGATCAGGACTTGATTAATGGCTCCCATTAAGACACACAGTCAGCTTCAAACAACAGACGGCCTAATTCACCACAAAGTGACTTTTCTAAACATACCTTTCATATACCGTACTCTATAATATAAACAGCACTTTGTATAAATCAGTACCTATGAATACACGCACTGAGAGAACATCTATTCTAATTTGCCCTGTGGGCTTTATAAAAATTGCAGCAAGCCTGAATAACAAGAGTATTGGGAACTATAAGAACTGCTATAACCTTTGTGGATCAGCAGGGGGTAGCAAAACCTAACACAGAGAACGGTACCATGATTGCTAAAAATGTGATGCACATTTTAATGTTTAGCTTTCTCATAGAATATCAGTGCAGTGACCAATTTGATAAGCTGAACAAAGATTTTTGCTCAAATGCGATTCATTGTAATGCATCCACACAATCAAAATCACAGTGAAATAAAGACTAAATTGTAAATTCTGTGCACTTAACAAGATGGCACTCATTTAAAGTCTTTATGTGTATGCAAAGAGAAGCTTCACTAGCCAACTGAGCTGAAGTACAGCCCCTGACTTGCAGACTGCAGGGGGCTCTGCCGTATCAAGAGGTTTCCCACAGAGTTGTCGATTGCAGGTTTGCTTTATTTACTGTTGTGAAATTACAGTAGCAGTGCTGGGGAAAATTTAGCGGCAAGAGTAGAATTTAATCCAATTTGTCAGACATTTGCTCATTAGTATAAATGATTAAGTGTAGTTTAAGTTGTGTTCATTAGCTGTCTTCACTGGGATTTTCTGTTGGGATATTATACACAGGTACAGCGAAAGAACAAACACCCTGCAACACATGTTACACACCAATTCACAGGTACACTCGGACAGAATAACAAGCTGACACCAGATTATTAGTGGAAAGTTGAGAAGGCGTTTATTTTATAGCAGACAGAATACTAAACAGATTTGAATCTGCTGCAGGTCCTTTCCCCCGCCCTTTAAGCCAAGTTTCTTTGCGTACAGAAGGTTTTGAACAGTGACCAGATTTAGAATATCTCCTCTCTGTGGCACCGCGCAGATCCAAGAGCATAGAAGAAAAACCTCAGAACAAAATGGACAAACAGAGCAGTCTATAGCTTGACTCACAGGGACTACTAATAGTACACTGACCTCATTATTCTAAATTTTTGCCATGATTATAACAGCATAAATATGACAGAGGATAAAGAAATGCATAAAGGGTCTACTTTAAAGGTATAGTGTGTAAAATATTACCACTAGATGTCAGTAGATTGTAGCAAACTGAAATCTGTTTTCTCATTTGTAGTGAGTGTAGGCTTTTATTCCGCTGTTTACCTCAGCTGTCAATACGTCTATTTATCTGCAGGAGGCTATAAAAACTTTGAAAGGGGTCGACGAGTCAGTAAAACTCAGTTCTTCTCAATGACAGCGATGCTGAGGTGAGTTTTTGAGGATATTGTGAAGTTTTCTGTCAGTAAGCACTGTTGTATTTGGTGTTAGCTGCAGTTAGCCTATATTAGCCCCTGTTAGCTGCTGTTTGCTGGCATTAGTGAAACTTTCTTTGAAGTGGCTATAACAGTGTTGGACTTTAAGTGAATAAACTCTCATACAATGTGAGGAAGTAATCAAACTGTTTATCAGAAGGAAAGTGTGATTTTTAGGACACTAGAACCCAACATTAGCTGGCATTATTTTAGCTTATAAGGAGCTGTTTTTGATATTTAGCTTGCTTGTTATCAGAGAGGGTGAAATGTCTAATCTGCTGACAATAAATAATTGCATCAATACTGGGAATGAATAAGCATGTTTATGAATGTTTTTGGGTGTTACCGTAATGAATTCAGTTGAGGAAATGAGGCTTGAGGAGAGGAGGAAGATGATGAAGTGGAAATGAGGGAGGAAACAGAAGTGGAAGAGGAAGAGAATGACATAGTGAGAACGAGCTGATGAAAATATGCATTTACAAATACTAAATGGCCACATATAGCTTGAAAGAGCTATTTAGAGTTTTTTTTAGAGTTATTTATGAGCTTTCACAAACTAGTGTCCTCTCCTGCATATGTTTGATGGCTTAATTCTACATCTAAGTCTATGAAAATATATCAGTTTATTGCTAGATGAGATTGGTAGATACCTTTAACACACTATCGTCTAACACTTCACTGAGTGAAGCTGTCATAGGACAGGTATCAATCCATCACAGGGCTTCATATGATATATTAAGTGAAATAATACTTTTGCATGGACAACCTACCATCAATCCTTTGAAGCCTATAACTTCAACAATAACTGAGTTTACTAACAAACAGCTAACAGTTTCCATTTGGCATATGCTCACCATCTTTGTTTACGCTCACGTGCACACACCCACACACAGTTGGCAAGCTCCGCGCAGGCTGTTAGGAGTTTTTACTGATGCGCGAGAGGATGGCGACAGTGTGGAAAAAACAAAGACAGAGCAGCCTTGTACAAAGGTATTTTCTAATTCTACTAACTACAACTGTTCAATTTGGCACGCATTTCTATTTGGGAATACAAAAAAATACAGCACTTTAACAATCCTGTCATTTTCATAAAAATCTGCCTAAATCAGTAAATATGATATATTTTTTTTAATGTTTCTCAGAGAGAAAAACAGTTTAATACATTTAAGGAAGCAGGGGACTAATAGATTTTGAAGCAAAGAGGAACACGCTTCAAAAACAAAGTAACACACACAGACTTGCTAATTTAATACTAATTCTACTCTACTGTAGCTAATCCTCTTCATCCAAGCAGTGATTTATAAGGTACAGAGAAAATGAATGTGCTCAGTGAGAATCTCACAATCGAAAACATTTTGGACACATCAATACACAGTCACAACATGTACTGAATTACAAAGCTATTATTGATTAGTTTTGAAGCATTACAAAACAATAAAATAGATAGTGCTACGCTGTGTTGAGCACACTGAATATTTGAAGTAATTGCTACAGTGTTCTTGTTTGGTTCCCGATCAAAGGAAAACACTGAGCTTGAGCATTATGCTGCTCCAGTAAAACAGAAAATGAATTACTAGAAATAGACTGTGTACACGAGCCTGTGTGATCTTCTTCCTTGGTTAGCAGTTAAGATATCCAAGGTTACTTTTAAGTTCATTTCGCAATGTAAATTCATTATAACATGTCTACAGATGTAAACTAACATTGAATTTAGGAGATATCACCCAGTTCTACATATCTAATCCCAACTCATTGTCTTTACTCTACATAGAGTTCAAAACCTCATTGTGAGCCTTTGGGGGATTATTATCAAATGTAAAAGAAGTCTTCTGATTCAGGAAACCTCTTTTTAAACACATGAAAGTGCGTAGTGGTGGAATCTATCTGGTCATATAACTTCTGTAAAGTTTTCATTGAACAGGTGAGGTCTAGAAACCTACATCATCCGTGTTCCACAACAAAATCTGCAAACTTAGCAGATAAAGAAAGCCTAAATAAACCCAACCTAGAAAGCAACCTCGAGAACTTCACTTCCATCTGCTGCATAACCTATTATAAACCGTGGTGTCTGACAGTGACCAACAGCCTGAGCCCATTTCTTTCAGAGCTTGTTCAGAGTGTTAAGCGGTGGCCTGAGCTGCCAGCAAAGAAAGACTACCTGTCACTCTCCCCAACAAGCACTCTAACACAAAAAAGCCCCTCTTACGTCTGTACACACCCTCTTCCTAAAGCCCATGAAGAGGATTTAATTCCTAACTTTGTCCTGACCACTCCTGCCTCTGGTATTTAATGCTGCGCTAATTTCTTCTGCATCTCTTCCTTTCTTCTGTTTCCCACTGATTCCTTCTTTCTCCTCCATTTCTTATCTCCCTCCCTCTGCCAAACTCTCTTCTCAGTCCACCACTCTATTTATGCCATGCTCTCTCTTTCTTCTTAGTACCGTGTCCTGTAATCCTTGCCAGAAAGTATCTAATTTGCATAATCTGAATTAGCCTAATCTGTCATCCTGGCCAGCTAAAGAGGAGTTTCTCTTACCGGCCTCTGCATGGTGGAGGGTGCTTTCCAAGAAAGAGGAAACTTAAATAGCTGCAAGCAACAGTATAAACCCCGGAAAAGCTCAATATATAATCATGTTTCATGCAGTGAATTTGAGCCCTCATTCTGAAACATATTGTTTTCCATAGTCAATATTCAAGTCATGGGACATAAGGCCAATCCTTTACTGGCTTTTCAGTGCTTCACTGAAGGTCCAGTGACTTGTTATGGTTGGGGACACACACATAAACACAGAAAAATAAATTTATCCAGTCACGTGGGCTAAAAACAAGGCAGAAGTCCAGAGTTATTGACGAACAAAGCATTTAAGCACCCGTGTGTGTAAAACAACAAACACTCACACACATCACTGCTTGGATACTGACCTTCAGCCTGCTGAAGGAGGACTGTTTGGATTGCTAAAGTATGTTCAAACAAACACAGGAAAGTGTGTCACTTTTTTTTTTTTGGCTACTGTTGATTATGTTTGGGAAGAGGGAGTTATAAATACGGCTCATTTAGACACACATAGCAGCACGCCAGTATTGATTTTTGAGTAAACATATGTCTAGACTCCGAATCTGCAGAACACACAAACACATACACGCACACACACAGGCAGAGACACACTGCTGGATGCCAAGAGGATGAGGATGATGAGATGACTTAATAAGCACTCACACCAGCTAATGGGAGTGTGGGTGATGCAGAGAGGGAGCAAATGAGAGAAAGAACAGCAGCATAAAAGTGAGAGGGGAGGAAAGGAGCGGTATGGAGCAGATTATGATGGTGGTGGCGGCATGTGAGAGTGTGGTGGGGAAAAATTAGAAGAAAGTAAGATGAAGAGGGACAAATGTGGGAGGGAGAAATGGGGGAAACAACTACGAGTAGAAAAAGCAGTGGGAGGATGTGAAACTGAAAAAAACAATAAGAGGAAGAGGTTCAGGGGCTGGTAGGGATGAAGCAACTAGCAAAACAAAAGAAAGACAAGAGGGAGAGAGAGATTGACAGAAAATAAAGGGATAGAGGGAGATTGAGACAACATTGCTGCAGGGAGTAAGTAAGGGAGGCAGTGAAAATGGAAAATTCACCAGGGAGTGGAAAAAAAATGCCAGGTGAAAATTCTTCTGGAGAGATGAGTTGTCAGAGGCCACCGCAACAGATGAGGAGGAAAACAGGAGCGAGCCTGCCAGACAAAACCATGCAGACAAGACAGTAGGAGAAAACTCCCACCAGAAAGAGCCTGTCAGAAAAAGGAAGAAAAAACAACTTGGCAGAAAATAAAGGAAGTTGAGAGAACAACACGCAGCCTTGATGGAAACAGACAGTCCAGACAGGCATGTAAATATTCAAGCAGGTGCAGGACACGAACGCGGCGAGGGTATTTTCTGTCATGACACAGGAGTGATGAGCTCATGCCCAGAAGATCAATCATGTAGAAATTTAATCTCACAACATTACAGCCATGCACTGTCCCCCATTTTCAGTGTTGCTGTCAGCGTTGTGAGGATAAGTTATCTGCAACACCACAGAAAGAAACGGGCGCCTGCATACATACAAGCCCCGCCGCACTAATCCCGCATAAAGCTAACATGTCAGAGCAGGAGAAAGATGCTGAAGTAACAACAGCTGAATTACAAACAATTCTCCCCCCCTCCAACCCCAAATAGCTTCACAGCTCCACATCCCATTCTTTTTTATCTCTTCGCTGGGTATTTGTGGAGGTAAAAAGACTTGTTTTCATTTGCAGCAAGAGTCAGATTTCATGCGTTTCCACAACTTAAGTGCATCCACAACCACCTCATTTTTCAAAATAGCAACAAATTTACGCCTGGCTTTTTTTTGGGGTTTGAACACCCTTAGGGAAAAGTGTTTGTTTGAGCTAGTGGTGGAGTGGAAGAGCTTATTCAAAAGATGAAGCCAGCCATATGCACTGATTTGGAAAAGGTCCTGCTTGGACAGAAAACTGATAACAGTCTGTCTCGACAAATAAGTTTAAATGACTATTAATAGGGGGTAGGGTAGGGGATTTTTTTTTCCCGTCTGGCACTGATCTCCTGCTCACTGTGCCCATTCATTGTAGTAGCCACATTAGATTTGTAAGACTTACATAAATGAGGTTTACAGGATTTCTTTTTTAGAATGAGTAACGAGGGAGTAAAACATTTCTTACAGGCAACAGGTTTTCATACATCCCGCTTCTCGCTTCATCTGCAAATTTGCATCTCTCACTATCTGAGTGTCTTTCACGTGGCCTTGACTTACTTAGGAAAACCCCAATCTCATCAAAAAAAAAACAAAAAAACCCAAACCCCACCCCACACACCCAAAACCCCACATCTTTTGTTGCCATGGTTACGGTGCTTCCAAGGTAACAGCAAGACAGAAAAGCAGTGTGTGAGCAGAGTGACAAATACCTTCGACATGTGTGTGTTTACCAGCGTCGAGGCTCGCGTCTGAGCATGCAGCCAGACAGACAGACAGAGCAGCACGCGTGCGCACGCACAGACCAAAAAAAAGAGAAAGAAAAAAAAAAAGAGCCAGCTCTTAGATTCCTCCCTCGGTTTGCTGTGTCAAAAAAAAGATAAGCTCAACAACAATCATCTGGGTGCACAGACGCTGCCTGGCTGAAAGTTTGTTGTAGAATAAACAGATTCACTTTTTTGTTTCCACTGGGAACACCTGTTGGTCTCTACATTTCTTCCTTTCTCTCTCTCGACAAACCATCTGCTCCCCTTCTTTCACTGCATCTTAACTGAAATACCGTCAGTTATTAATCTTCGCTCTGCAGCTTTCGTACCTGCGCTGTATACATTGTGCCGGAGTGAGCGTGTGTGTGAAAGCCACAACGACAACACACTGTTAAAAGTTTCACCGCCCGTATGCGTGCATCCATGCGCGTGTGCCGATTAGAAAAAGAGAGAAAAAAAACCCCACATTATGTTTGTGTGTTTTGTGTGTGTGAGTATGTCTATGCGTGCGTTCATGTTTGTGTGTGTATTCCCTCACCCCTGGATGGCCTCCTCTGCTTGGTCTGCATGGTCAACGTGCCCACCACAGCCCCCATGTTTGCCGCCGTCGTTGTGGAAACAAGTGCGTCTGTGTGTTGAAGTCTGTGTCTCTTCGTCACGTGTTTCAGCGGCTAGAACGCACACGCACGCACTCCCTCGCCCTCTTTCCTCCTCTCATCCTCTCCTCCTCTCTCTCCACCTCCTCTCTCAATGGCTGCTCTAGGCAGAAACCCTCCTTCCATCATCCCCTCTTTCATCCTTTCACACTCCATCTCGTGGCGCTCCTCCTCTCTTTCTCTCTCTCACTCTCGCCCCCTTTCTCTCCAAACTCCTTCACTCCCTCCCTCCCCTCCCTCCTTCCCTCCCTGCTCCTTGTTTTTCATTAGGGGCTGTAGTTGCCCTCCCTCTTTCCATTTCTCTCCCTCCCTCTCTCTCCATCTATCACCCTCCCACCCTCACAGCGAGGCAAGAGCCCGAGAGGAGCATCAGTGATTCAGTATGAAATCACCAGGATGTTGATTCACTAAATTATAAATTAATATTAGTACACCCATTGATTTGTCGATGATAACGCCGTATGAATCACTCTGACCAAAACAACAAACATGCCCTGTTACATCCGCACACCTAAAAGCATCTGTTTCCTTCTAAAGGAGAACAAATATGCAAATAGATACTTGCTCAAACACTGACTGGAGAGGTAAATATGAATCACGGAGCGAAGGGGAAACACGTGAATGTGACGGGAATTACGAACAGCCCTGAGCTTTGCTTCCTCAGCATTGCGATTTGTTCACGAAAAGGCCACTTTAGTCCATCAGCACCTCCGCTGACTTCATCCATCGCTCTTGTTAATCCATCCTTACCCACGAGCAGGATGGATAAAGGGATGGAGAGTGAGTGGATGAGTGAGGGAGCGTGTGTGTGGTGGCAGATTGGCTTCACGGGTCAGGAGAAACAGCTGAAAGTCAAGGATGTGAGAAAAGAGAGAGATTAAAGTGAGAGGAGGCAAAGGATGAGAAGAGTGAGATATTTAATATGGCTCTAATAGAGGGATCAAGACGAGTGTCAGATAATATTGCAGGAGTGTGTGCTATTCCCTTTAAGAGCTGCACACACAAAGATGAAATCACATTTTAATTACAGACTAATCGATACAAACAAAGTAGACCACTCTAAGTGAGGGAAGTGTGAGAAGAACAGGAAATCAGTCACAGATGACAAACCAAATGTGCTGCACATGAAAGACTGAAGACTGTAAGCAGAAACGCCACTTTATGAAAATACTCAGTTATAAGTAAAATTCCAAAGAGTAAAAATAATTATGTACAGTTTTAAAGTGAAATCTTATTTACACTTTTTTATGGTCCTCGGTCTGTGACCCAGCATTTTGAGTTTAGAAGTTTCACTTTAGTTCTTTGATGTTTGACTCTTAGTTTGTGGTATTTTGGCGTTTCGTGGTATAGTCCGTTGGTGTTTCTTTTTTTACTTTCTCAGGCGAGTGGTTAGAGTTTTTTTGGATTCTATTCTTGTTTTAGTTTATTTCACATTCCCTGTGTTTTCTGTGTCTCGTGTTAAGTTTTACCTCCCAGTGTCTCCTCATCAGATTTAGTTCAGCTGTATGTTTCTCCTCAGGTGTCTCCACTCTACCTCAGTTTGTTTGTGTTCTTTGTTGTATATTCCATCATGCTGTGTGCTCCCTTGGTCTGTGCTTCCCTGTGACTCAGAGGATTTGCTTTCCTGGCGCGAGCCCTGCCTCGTTTTTGTAATTTGTTTGAAAGGCTTCAGAATTAAAGCTGTTTTTTGAGTTTCTTGTCTTGCGAGTCCTGCATTTGGATCCACCGACAAA
This sequence comes from Perissodus microlepis, assembly GCF_051167445.1. Taxonomy (NCBI): domain Eukaryota; kingdom Metazoa; phylum Chordata; class Actinopteri; order Cichliformes; family Cichlidae; genus Perissodus; species Perissodus microlepis. The sequence continues at coordinate 12,573,596 of NC_140462.1, forward strand.
GTCCCATCCAAAATGCCATAGTCACTCCATGGCTACTTTAAACCTGAAGTCTACAACTTTCTGCCAGGTGGTGTTGTGCTGGACTGCACTGCATTCATTAATGTGAAAACATTTTTTTTTTCTCTTAAACTTGTGTCCTTAATGTGCATATCTTTTGTTTCAGCCTACACAATTTACCATACATAAGGGATCTTTACACAATATCAGTTGATAGACTGGTCAAAGAGTAATCCGCCTCTCGCCCAGTGTAAGGTTGGATAGCGTCTAACTCCACTGTGTAATCAGATTGAATCAAATTAGACAAACAGTTCAGAAAATACTTGAATGGATGGTTATTAAGCATCATGAGAAAGAGTAACTGTAAATTTTTGTCCCAGCTCAATCAGCAACTCATCTGTGGAACTGCAGAGGAGGAGGTGAACAGTTTTATGTCCCAAGGAATCAATAATCTGTCACTATTATCACCCATCTTCGCTGTGATCAAGATCCCTCACAAACAGATGTGCTTCTTAAGGAAACTTCGGAAGTCTTTTGCAGAACTTTTTTGTAGAACAGCTATAGAAAGCATCCTCACTAGAAACATCACACCCACCCCATCCCAGCCTGTTCACCCTACAGGCCATCTGGCAAGTGAGACAGAAGTTTTGTTATGCAACCGCGTTATATAATGATAATTAAAATGGATATTAAACTGGTGACATCAATCAATAAAATAGCCAGTTATCATACCTGTCAAATGACTGTAGAGAGCAGAGGCTGCGAATCCTACATACAGCTCATACAGCTCATACAGCTCTCGCGTAATCGTCCCTGTGCTTGTTGATGGCAAGAAATACAGAAATGAAGCTTCCACTAGGGCACGACATGTAAAAATTGCACTATTAGCTGGTTATGGTTTTCTTCTTCGTCTTCTTTGTCGATAAAAAATTTTTTTCCTCTCTCACTACATGGGGGGAAAAATATTGTTTAGTAGAGATGCAGCTGTTTCCACAAATGTTTTTTTAGTAAACGATTTGGGAAAATAGTCACAGTGTCCTTTTATATCAAGCCAGCAGTCCGTAGTACTAATGCCTCCGCAAATGTGGCAGCAGCTTCAAAAATGGGGCACTTTTTTGCCTGCCGATGGTGAATAATGAACAAAGTGAGACTGTTAGGAAGCCATATGGGCAGATTTAGCAGAAAAGATTTAGTTTGGTGAGCAAAGGAAACTGCAATCTGCTTTTGTAAAAATGTGCTCATGAATGCGCTGATGCATTTTTTTTTTCTTCACAACAGCTAGAAAGACAGAATGGACAGCAGTGGGGTGTAATGCTTTCACCCTGCCTACACACACATGGAAACACACATATGGTTACTCACACAAAGAGGCACACATATACACACACATACATTTTGCACATGCATCAAGCATGGGCAGAAAGACTGTCTGATCATAGGATGAGGTCTCTGTGGATGCTAGTGGCATCCAAATGACATGCAGTCGGCACAGTAGAGCATAATCATTTCCTGCCACACACACACACACACACAAACTGCTCTTCCGCTTTGCTTGCCCTGCTATATAACTGACTGCCTGAATTGTGCCTATAGGATTTTACAGGCTATCAGAGTTATTCCCTTCTATCTTCACTGCAGCCTACTTCTTCTTTAGCCTTAAAATATGTCTATCCATCTCTCGACACCTCCTTTTCTATGAATTTGTCTTCCGGCGCACAGCCCTCGCCAGTACACCTATATCTTGCCATCTCTCCCCATAAATCTCTGCGCTTGTATCAGCCTAGTGTTTCTGTCATTTCAAACAGTGTTCCCAGCTTGTTCCAATCTCAAATCTCCATCCCTCCCTATCTCCCCGCGGTCTCTGACAGGCCTGTTTCCACACGTTGACAGAAATGTTTCTCCATCTAGTAATCATTTCAAAGTCTGTCTGTAGAGCAGAGAGAAAGGAGTGAAAGGTTGGAGTGTGTGTGATTGTTTTTATGCTTGTGTGTATAATATTGGTACAGAACTGCCTGGTGTTTCCCTGCAGGCATGTGAGTGAATGGCTGCAGACTGTTTTACAAGACCCCTGTCAGACTTTAAAGGAAAGATGATATGAGACAGAAGCGAGGAGAGAACAGCAAGAGCAGGAAGAGGTGTATAAGATATATATATATATATATATATATATATATATATATGTGACTCTTTTAAAACTGCATGTAAGGAGGAAGGAAAAAGCAGCAGAATTACAGATGGAAGCATATTTGGCAATAAAGGATGAAGAAGGAAAAAAAATCAGGAGGAAGAAGCATACCAGAAGAGCTTCCAGCGGGAGATTAGAGTGCGATGCAGAGAGAGAATGAAAGAGTAAGAAGTGGGTAACAAGAGCCAGGAGAGTGGGCGAGTGGTATTGCAACAAAGAAAAGGCAGAGGAGAGCAAGTGGGACATGCAAACATCACATTTCCAGAGATGAGGATGGTGGAACAAAAGAAATTAGGGAAAAAACCGGGGGAGGGAAAATAAAACTCTGAAGATTTTGATTAAGATTCAAATGCTTTTGGAAGCTTTAGAAAATCAAGTGAATAAAGTCAAATCTGCACATTCAGACCCACCTCAGTGCTAACTTGCAGTGGGAAAAAAACCCCCATAAAAACACCTGCTTCTCCACATGAAGGATTCATCCCAAGAGTTATAGATTATGAATCAATCACGGCAAACAAAGCTTTGGCAATTACTCATCAGGGGCTTTGAACAGGGGACATGTCTATTAAGAAAAATCAATACTAATATCTATCGCTGTTGAAATGACTTCTCACACAGACGCTTCCCTGTATCTTTATTAGCAAATGCATCCTGAGCCTCTTACAGGCGCCCATCAAGGAATGAAAAAAAGGGAATAATTAAAGGAGGCTCTGCGATTGATCTGTTTTTATCAAGGGAGAGGGGTAAAAGCAAGAAAAACAAGAGGGATGGAGGATGGTATGCAAACAAATGGAAAGCAAGGAGGAAGGATAGATATTAAAGAGAAGTAAAGCACAAAAGAGTGAGACAAAGCCGAAGATAAAGTGTGAATGTGGCAGATGTTTAAAGAAGATTCAATGAAGAGAGGGAGAGAGAAAAGTGAGCAGAGGAAGTAGCTTAGTTGAGCTAAGTTGTTATTCTTACAGCTAACTGGACTGACGTGGGATGTGAGCTCTTTGTAAACATGGCAAAGGAAGCAGGAATAGGAAGATATTCGTATTTGACATTGAGATGTTAGACGAGATTTTTTAACCTTCAGTGAAAAAAAAAACAAGATTTGAGGTCAGTCTGGATGTGCAGCTAAAGCTTACAGCGTTTCATTGATTAAAATAGATGACGGTCCATTAAGTGATTGATAGTTAATAGGGAAAGTACTCAATTTTAAACATGGTAGCTTGTGTTTATTTCTTGCCATCCTGAGTATATATGAAGAATATGTATCAAATGCATGACAGCTGTGACTCACTAACCCGATTAGTATAAGGTCACTCTCAGGTACTTGCAGTCAGGGCATCCTGTCAGAAAGGATTTCATTTTACTTTACTTGCAGTTTGGTTATGTTTAGGCAAAAACAGGAGCAGCGTGACAGAAACGGTAGATACAGGCACGGATGAGAATGTCAGTGATTGTAACGATGTCCACCATACAGGGAGTGCAGAATTATTAGGCAAATGAGTATTTTGTCCACACCATCCTCTGCATGCATGTTGTCTTACTCCAAAAGCCTACTACCAATTAAGCATATTAGGTGATGTGCATCTCTGTAATGAGAAGGGGTGTGGTCTAATGACATCAACACCGTATATCAGGTGTGCATAATTATTAGGCAACGTCCTTTCCTTGGGCAAAATGGGTCAAAAGAAGGACTTGACAGGCTCAGAAAAGTCAAAAATAGTGAGATATCTTGCAGAGGGATGCAGCAATCTCAAAATTGCAAAGCTTCTGAAGCGTGATCATCGAACAATCAAGCGTTTCATTCAAAATAGTCAACAGGGTCGCAAGAAGCGTGTGGAAAAACCAAGGCGCAAAATAACTGCCCATGAACTGAGAAAAGTCAAGCGTGCAGTTGCCAAGATGCCACTTGCCACCAGTTTGGCCATATTTCAGAGCTGCAACATCACTGGAGTGCCCAAAAGCACAAGGTGTGCAATACTCAGAAACATGGCCAAGGTAAGAAAGGCTGAAAGACGACCACCACTGAACAAGACACACAAGCTGAAACGTCAAGACTGGGCCAAGAAATATCTCAAGACTGATTTTTCTAAGGTTTTATGGACTGATGAAATGAGAGTGAGTCTTGATGGGCCACATGGATGGGCCCGTGGCTGGATTGGTAAAGGGCAGAGAGCTCCAGTCCGACTCAGACGCCAGCAAGGTGGAGGTGGAGTACTGGTTTGGGCTGGTATCATCAAAGATGAGCTTGTGGGGCCTTTTCCGGTTGAGGATGGAGTCAAGCTCAACTCCCAGTCCTACTGCCAGTTTCTGGAAGACACCTTCTTCAAGCAGTGGTACAGGAAGAAGTCTGCATCCTTCAAGAAAAACATGATTTTCATGCAGGACAATGCTCCATCACACGCGTCCAAGTACTCCACAGCGTGGCTGGCAAGAAAGGGTATAAAAGAAGAAAAACTAATGACATGGCCACCTTGTTCACCTGATCTGAACCCCATTGAGAACCTGTGGTCCATCATCAAATGTGAGATTTACAAGGAGGGAAAACAGTACACCTCTCTGAACAGTGTCTGGGAGGCTGTGGTTGCTGCTGCACGCAATGTTGATGGTGAACAGATCAAAACACTGACAGAATCCATGGATGGCAGGCTTTTGAGTGTCCTTGCAAAGAAAGGTGGCTATATTGGTCGCTGATTTGTTTTTGTTTTGTTTTTGAATGTCAGAAATGTATATTTGTGAATGTGGAGATGTTATATTTGTTTCATAGGTAAAAATAAATCATTGAAATGGGTATATATTTGTTTTTTGTTAAGTTGCCTAATAATTATGCACAGTAATAGTCACCTGCACACACAGATATCCCCCTAAAATAGCTAAAACTAAAAACAAACTAAAAACTACTTCCAAAAACATTCAGCTTTGATATTAATGAGTTTTGTGGGTTCATTGAGAACATGGTTGTTGTTCAATAATAAAATTATTCCTCAAAAATACAACTTGCCTAATAATTCTGCACTCGCTGTATATTGTTTTCCTTGCAGAGTTTATTTCATCTAATAGGTAATTGATTCTGTTCATCTTATCTTAGTCTTCGCTTCTCACTGCAGTGCAGCTCTTTATTTCTCAGGGGTCGCAAAACAAACTCTGAGACATGGGTTCACTTGGTGACAGGTGGTCTGTTTGTAGTCTGTTTTTTCTCAATTCTCTGCTGTTCCACTTAGAATGTACAAGAGATTTGTATTTATGTTATTTTAACCCTGAAACAGTTTCATAGTGCACTTCATAATATCTGCACCAATACAAAAACACTTTCTGTAGCGCTTGGTCTGAAACCGTATGTGTTAAATCTAATTTTGGATTCATTTGCCAAAAAGACGGAACACAAGGCGTTGCCTCTTTGCTCTTTATTTTTTACAAACTAGGCTCAGTGGACAGATTAAGTGCCTGTATTGCTACCAAGTGATGTCTGTTATCCACTGAAACCAGAGCAACTTTGATCTGAATATAAATTCACGTTCTTTTGGCATTAAATGCGACGTTGGCAACATTTGCTACTCTCACTATACGAGTGCCATTTCAGTTGTCATATTAATTTAGCTCAAGTGATGTGCATCGCTGCTGTCATATCTGTGCATACAGACTGAACCATATAGTCAGGACTAAGTAGCTATCTATATTCATCATCTCTATTTCTCTCATTGGCGCCGGTATTACAAAGGCCTGGAGGCAAGCACAAGGCTGAACGGTCTACAGAGATAAATTGCATGGAAAATATTGTTTATCTTTGAAGAACTATGCAAAGCATTTGCCTGCAAATATTATGCAAATGAATTATCCTTATATATACAGTGTGCTGATTTTTTTCTTATATAATATAATGCCTGAATGTGGGTTTAATTTGGAACACAGACAAAGAATCTTCAATTACGGTCACATTTTTTTAAAAAGTGGAAAGCATGTTTGCTGCGAATATCTGCACGGCACAAACTTGAATGTAAAGAAATATGGGAGCTGAGGTTCTACGGCAGTATCGCAATCGCATCATTGCGCCTATAAACAACACACAGATACACATGTGCTTTGGGCATGAGATTAAGCAGAAAGCTGTTTTCATGATGCCATGTGCCTAATAAAGCTCTTTTGCTGTCCTAATTGGCCCTTTTGGTCTACTTCTTTTGATGTCTGGGGATGAGAGAGAGAGGTGGAAACTATAAAGCCCATTAAAGATACAGAGATCCTCTCTTCTCAACTCTTTAGCCCTGCAGCAGATGGAAACGTTGAGCCAGACGCACTTGTTCTCCAGAAGACCCACATGCACAAACGCATTATATTTGCATGTATTCTACCGCCCCGAAACTAAAAGCCAACATGATTAGCAAAACTTCAAACAGCTGGAGTGATCTTAGAGTAGGACAAGGCTGTACTGTGCTCAGAAACTCAGAACACAAAGAGATGCGAGGGTTCGAGAGAGCGAAAGAGGAAGGAACCAAGAGATAAACAGCAAAGCTGGACGAAAAGCCATAGATCAAGAAGGGAACTGTGTTGCGAATACAAAGGGAAGACTTGAAGGGACCAACACATGAAAGACAAAATGAGAAGGTGAAATGACGTGAAAGTGTGCAAGACAAAGAGAGAGACAGGAAGAGAAAGAAAATTCACTTGACAAAGTGAGCGGGCATAGAGAACTGAAAGCAAAGGCAGAAACAAATGGAGCAAACAGGAACGGGAGATGAATCTGTTTGCAAGGTGCAGCTTTTGTAGTTTATAACCGCTGGGAAATATTTCATAGGAAAAGAGTAGTTTGTGTACAAGCAATGGATGAATGTCTTTTTTTCCCCAGGTGAAAAAAGACACATACAGATAAATGCCTTAACCCCAGTCTATGGCCATATGAGCCAGTGAGGGCAATGGCTAATAACTCAGCCTTCAAGCTTCCCTTGTGGAACAGCTATGACTTTATGTAGGCCACAGCATTAGTTTGACTTCATTTAGAAACCCACACTGAAAGCAAAAACACCCACTTTAGTTGTGTAGTTTAACAACTCGTTTTAATTCAGTTCAGTCAATTCATCACCCCAATATGTGCTGGAAAGGACTGTAAATGGACTGCTATTTATCTAGCTTTTTAAAACCAAAGTGCTTTACAGAGGGACTTTCATTCCCCATGCACAACACAGTCCTGGCCATGGGGAGCAAGCAAGCTTAATTTCTTTCTCAAGGGTACTTCAAAACAAACAGGAGGGGCTTGGGATCAAACCACCAACCCTGCAATTAATATCTAACCAGTTCTTCTTCTGGATACATGACTGCTGGAGAGCAATGAATTAATTATAGGCTACATTATCGAATGGGGCTTTCACTGCGCATCTCTAAGATAAATGCCAACATTAGTAACCCGTGTCCTCCTGAAAACAAACACAGTTTTGCGACTGGTTTTCCAAGTCAAAGGGTTTCGAGTCTCTTGTGCTTTGAGTCCTAAACTAATTTAATATTACAAATGTCATATTGAATTTTTAAAAATGTAATGGTGAGTATGTGTAGGAAATAATGTGAGTTTTGTGGGGTTTTGTCCACAGCATTATCTAAATGTGATCACTGGAGTTAACATCCGTTGTCACTTGCTGGCATGAACTGGATCCATCAAAAGTGGTAGAAAAATTTAGCTACAAGCAGCGATGAGGGAGCCGAGAAGTTAAGCAGGGTGCAGTCTGAAACAGACGAATTAAAACAGTCTGAAGCCAGAGTTTTGGCTCACAGAGATCATTTGCAAATGCACACAGCCATTTATTGTAAAGCTATGCATAGACATGCTAAAGGATAAAGGAAAAACCTAGCAGTCATTAGATTTTGATTAAATATAGTATAGCGTTGGCTAGGCTGTACCATTCTTCTGATCTCCCTTTGACGTCACTATACATTAGCAAGCACTTTTAGAAGGTCAATCTATCAAGCAAAAAAATAAGAGTGCCTTTTCTTGTTGCAGTGCTTTAATTACACCATATTTTTAAACAACCTCGGTGATCAATCTATGCACAAAGTCAGGCATCAATACATGAAACAGTTCCTGAGATGTGTTTGTTAACTTTGGCTCCTGATTTCAAATGGACCTAACAAACCAAAAATCCATGTGATAACATTTGTGGAGTTTGCACTGAAAAAAAAAAACATCTTTATCTATTTATTTATTTTTACTTATATGTAAACACCTACTAGGATAAGATTTCTTTTAATTCAGATGAAAACTAAGTGACATATTACTATATTATTATTTATTTAAGAAAAATTAAGTTAAAGCAGTGTGTGGGAAAACTGAGTACACCTATGCCTGTACACTGTTGACTGAACCAGAGCTTGTTTAACAACCTTTAGGAGCAATAACTTTTTTTTAAACAATTGTTTCTTATACGACTTTAACAGTCTCTCACATCATTTGAGAGACTGCCAAACATTTTCAATTTTTTCAGCCATTCTTTTGTAGATTTGCTAATAGTCATGTAGCATGACCCAATTTGGGCTAAGCCTTAGCTAATGGCCTTACACTTGACAAGGACTTCAACTCAGTGACTGCAAGGTGTGGCTGCAAAACAAGCCCAAATCATCAGCCCTCCAACACCGTGCTTGACAGCTAGTACGAGGTGTTTGTGCTGTCCTAAAGATATTGTTCCTGAAATCTTTTGGTTTGCTCAGAAGTAGCTTTGCAAATGTAGGCCATACTACTACGTATGTTTTTTTTGTTAGAGCGAAGAGGCTTTCTCCTGGCAACCCTTCCAAAGAAGGCATACTTATTCAGACTTTTTGCAATTGTACCATCATGAATTTTTGCATTTACCACTTTCAATTTCTCTGGATATTGCACAGTCTGACCTTGGGGTGAAATTGCTGGGATGTCTAGTTTGGAAAGACTAGCACCTAGGGATGGAAATTGATAAGAACATAGCGATTACGATTCCATTATCAATATCACTTATTGATTCGATTCCTTATCAATTCTCACCAGCTTCGCTCTGAGAGTCACCACCATGACCATCACCATCTGGTCAGATGTTTGCGCCTGTTGGAGGTATTTCCCCTCTTTGTTGTGATCAGTCTTAGGGTCATTACTCAAAAAAGTAATTATTATACAGGACACTTTTGTTTTTAAGTGGGGCGTAACAGTAATGCATTCGATTTTTTAATTACTCCTTCTACTACTCGTTACAATACTTTCATGTCACTCTGTAAAATGACCTGAAATGCGTTGTCTCACAATTACAGTTTCACAATATAAAGCTCTGGCTAATGTCTTACACACCAACACAAATCCCTGTCCTAACGAGGACACACATATAATCTTCATCTTAGTATTACACAAAGCCTCTCAATAGAACAAAAAGTTAACAGCACAAAGAAAAGATGAAAACCAGCATGAGGAGACTTTTAAGTGATCGTCATAGTGATTCTATTAAAGAAAGATAGAAACCGGCTGGAGTCTGACTGCTCATCAGTTTGTTACCTGTTGAAGTTCAGGGTCTGGCTGCTGGGCTGGGGTCGGCATTCACTCAGCTTTCACTCTGGTTTCTTGACTAGCTTAGCGTTAGCATGCTATCTGTGCAGATGCTTGCAAAGAGCAAAGTTGCGTTAGCAGCATAATGAAGCTGTTTCTGTCCTTGATGCAGTTAGCACTTTACCATTACACTTGTTTTTATGGGCAAAAAAATACTGAATAAAATAAAATAATAGTAATGTCCATATCCACGCTGTAGACTGTGTCACTGTTTTCCTCCTCCACATACAAACTGAAATCTTGTAGTGCAAGATCTGATAAGTGAGATTGCTAGGAAGGCAGACTAACAATTCCAATAGAACTAGACTATTGGGAACCAGTTCTCAATTCCCATCCCTACTGGCGTCTGTCTTAAATGTTTTCCACTTGTAAGTAGTCTTTCCTCACTGTAGAAAGATGGACTTTAACTTTGTTTGGAAATGGCCTTATAACCTTTCCCAGATTGATGGGCAGCAGCAATTGCTTCTGTCGGATTATCGCTGATATCTTTCCTTCTTGGTATTGTGTTAACACACACCTGAATGCACCAAACCTGTGCACTGCTTTTATAGATGTGATCAAACTTGGTAATGATCAGTTCAAGAACATTTGGTTAGCATTGCCGAACAACTGAGTTTTGACTTTGTTGTTGTTAAACATATAATAAGACCAGATAAAGGTCAGATTTTCCTGATATGAAAACCTTAAAACTGAAAGACGGTGTCCTTTCTTTTTAACATAACTGCATCTTTATCTTTGGCTTGTTTTTGGCGTTCGAGAGCTCAAGATACAGATGTAAGATTCAGTGAAAACAATCGAGGTTCTGTTCCCAGTCAGTGGGGCAGACTTTGCAGCTTTTTAGTCTATGGTTCAAGGGGCTAATACAGACTTCCTGGTCCTCCAAAATAATAAAAAATAAAGATAAAATTACTAGTTCATAACATTATTCCCCTCGGTCAGCAATGGCAAGGGTTAATACTAAGAGAAGTGAGTTGCTGAAAAGTATTGTTTCTGATTTTGTCCTGTCAATTTAACAGCCTCCTTAAATCCACATCTATAATTTTCATCTAAAGTTTGAATCCTCAGCTAGTTAACTTTAAGTCCTTCTCAGCTGGCCATTGCCTCATGTTGAGTTGTGATCAAGGGTGGGCCAACCTTCCATGCAAAATGAATCCTGGCCTGCTTTCATTAGGGCACTTTTTTTTTTTATCACTGCAGCAGATGGCGAAACACACACGTTCAGTGACACACACATTGGAGCCCCCTGAGAAGCAACCTCGCCTCCTCTCTCAACTTTTCTCAATTTTTTCTCTCCCACTTTTACTCATCTATCACTTCCGCCTCACACCCTAACAGTGGAAACTTCAAAGTGGCTGCTATTTAGAGGTTACCCTACATCCTGGTTGCTTTGTAAGCATTGTTGCCTTCCCTAACGAGTAAATGGGCTGCGTTTGAAATGGAAGTAGCTACCACGAACACAAAGTATCTGACACACATGTTCATACTGTAGACTGCAGAAAACAACCAACCTGAAAATGTGCCTTGAGTATCTCTTTAGCACATATCGACTGAGAGCTGTTTCCACGCAGGAAAATGAGGTGCAGGTCAGGCACTGAAATAAACAACCCACACAGCATGCTATATATGTTTGTATTTCAGGAGCCCATTTATGGGGTCTCTAAAGACTTTTCTCAGCTCTTCTTTGTCTGACTGCACTGTTGGACATGTAAAACACTGAGAATATAGAGCTGGAAGGCATTTTCCTGAGGGACATTCACAGCATATAATTTACATCATTTACATCACCTCCGGTGTTTTTTTCTTTCTTTTGTCACAGCATATGCAACATGCAGACAGTTTTGCATGATCTCACTCCAGTTAATGATCCAATTAGAGATTTCTGAATTTTATCCCTCTGTTTTCCTCGTCGAGATGTGATTTGGCTCCCGATTTTCCAGCCTCTGCTGTGTGTATTTGAGATGCAGCGCTGTGTCTGTCAGCGATAGCCATCAAGGTTTAAGGTCAACAGATGCAGGACAGACCACGGCCAAAAGCTGATGGATTACAACGCTTTGATTTACGGCACAATACCACAGCCACCACACACACAAAATGCACGATTCTTCACACACGCCTACATTTTCAGCAGTCAATTAGGTGCATAAATATTTTCTGTGGACAAAGAATACACATACATACTGGGTACAGCATGCATGTGTCAAGTGTCAGCACCTGTCAAACAGTAGCGTGGCAGGAACGAGAGTGGGCTGGTTTGGAAAGCAGACAGGGGTAAATACCATCACCTATTATAGACATGCCCAATGGCACAGTTGCGCGCACACATGCACACACACGGACACATGTATATTCTTAAATCCACAGTTCAAACAGAGGACAGGTGGCCTGGAGCACTCTAAAGCAACAGTGAATAACAATTTCTCTTTTTTATACAACTTCTTATTGCAGCTTACAGCACATTCATCTTAATACCATAATGCACGTCTTGTGCCATATTCACCACTCCGAGCAAACATATATGACTCCACCACTAAAGCACAAAGACAAGCAACATGATGGATGCTGCTCACAGTAACATGCAAATCCTCACATTCAGGATTCAAACGTGTTCAGTGTGTGCATTTCAAATACAAATTCTTACCTTTGTGGTAGGACACTTGCTTGGATTGCATGGAAAAGGTTCCCATCACAAGACCCATGTTGACTTCTGGCTGCTGGAAGGTTGCGCGTGCTGGCGTAAGTGAGTGTGTTTATGAGCGCGTGCTGGTCTGCCTGCCTATGATCAAGGTGTGCTAGTAAGTATGCGTACAGTAGGTGAGCGTAAATTTGTGATTAAGTTAGTCCATCAGCCAGCTGTATGTGTAGAAGTACAGATATCACTTCTCATGCTGCCTCACACCCACACAGCTCTGCCGCTTCTGCTCGAGGGTGTGTGTGTGAGAGAGAGTGTGAGTGAGAGGAGAGAGAGTGGGAGAGACAGAGAGAGAGTATGTGTGTGTGTGTGTTTCTATGTATGCGTGTGTAAATGAAATAAGCGGCACACATCCACTCTCAGGCTGCCTTTGTCTACCCTGCCACTGAAGCTGTCTATTTTACATCCCTTCTATCTCTTTGTCCACCAGTCCCCAGTCACCAGACTGTCATCCCATCAATTCCTCTGTGCCTCTTCATGTATCTGCCTCTATGTCTCTGCTTCTCCCTGCTCCCGTTTTCTCTCCCATTCGTCTGAGTCGCTCTGTCTCTTTGTCTGTCTGGTGGGGAACGGGGAATTGCACACTGTTGCACAGGAAAAGGCAGAGACAGAGACGGGAGAGATGGGGCAAGAGAGGAGGACAAAACTCAAGAGAGGGCAAGCGAGACGAGGAAGAAGAGATGAGGAAATTAGGAGAAGAAAGAGGAGAGGGTGAGGAGAAGAGGAAGAGGAGACAGAGACAAATCAGGAGGATTCACAAACAGCAGGGGAGGCAAAGTGAGGAGGCGAGAGGGTGGGAGGGGAAGACCATGAAAGAAAGAGATGGAGCGAGATGAGGAGTGCAAGAGGTGAGGGGAGATAAGGGAGGAATAGACTGATCCGTGCCCCCCTTTGCTATTCAGCAGGCAAACAGTCTGAGTGTGGAGAGTGCATTCGCTGCTTTATCTCTACATGCACGAGTGTGGCAGGTGGTGTGTGTGTGTATGCGATTGTGTGCGTGTAATTATTCTGCTCGCGAGTGGGTCATGGACAAAACCCTCTACGTGTGGCACAGCTACGTCCTCAGAAACGCTGCCTCGCATTTGTCAGCGACTGCATCGACATGCTGTATCAGACATGTTTTTGTGCTCAAGTCTCCTGATGAACTCATCAACTACACACACACATGCACGCACACACAGAGGCCACACACCCTCTACAACAATACACCCAGGAGAGCGATGCCAGTCTGCAACACAGTCCAACTCATACATGCACTCCTCACTTCCATCAGTCACGCTTAACCCCTTGCTGCCCTCTGTGTAACACCGGTTGTTCAGATTGGCTGGCTGCGCTGATGCCACTGATGGCAGCCCTTATTGAAATTCTTCACATGGCTTTAGTTAAGAAAACAATTTACAGCTGAGCCATCGCTGTGGTTGAGCTGAGGCCATCAAGGCCAATGATAAAGTCATTAGGGCATGGCATTCATTAAAGGCTAGCTGCAGTAGCCTGCATGCCTCAGGATCAATGCAGAGTAAAACAAGAGAGGGAAGAAGGCAGTGCGAGAGACTGAGAAAAAGAAAATTAAGAACAGGGTAGTGAAAGGTGGATAGACAAAGAAAGTGAGAAAAATGAGCACTGCAGGGCAGGAGTATGTGTGTGTGTGAGTGAGTGCGTTCAATGGTGAGAGACATATTTTGGGTATGCAAGAGCTCACACCTCCCTATCCCTTTTCTATCTCTGCAGAAAGGAGGAGATCATACATGATTCTCTTATCAGAATCAAACACTAAAGAGGAAAAAACATTTTGCACATGCGTGCACGCATACGCACAAACGCTGACAAACACTCAGTGCTTACAGCAAGTAAGAGCGGCAATAAATCAACACAGAGAAGCAGGTCTTTGAGTACACACTACAGCAATGACACAAAGACATGCTGATTAAATTCTGAAAGCCCGGCTGAATAGGCGAGATAAGGGAGCGTGATTTGCTGTAGTGATGATGTTTAACTTCAGTGAAGGGGTTACATACACATCCATCAATGGAGAGAAAAGCCTTCGGTTGATCAAACACTTTGAAAACCCAGTGGATAAACTGAAAAAGCTCACAGGGGAAAAGCTGAAAAACGTGTTGTTTTGATCAGTCTCTGCGAAGCTGACATTTTCCAAATACCAAGTTTTCAAACAACACAGGCTGAAGAAAACATGCTGCAATTACAGAATAGAATAGAATAGAATAGAATAGAATAGAATAGAATAGAATAGAAAGTCAATTCTTAACCTTGAAAATAGTTGGAAAACCTTGGGCAAAAGCCCCTCAAGCCTAAAAAAGATGATATTTTTTAGTCTGTAAAAACCTCCAAAGCAGTTACTCAGTGGATCTTGTCGTGCTCTCTGTTGTGTGCCTTTTACTTGTTTTGTATATATTTATTTTGATTGTATATAGTTCTCCTGTTTGTTATTTATTCCTGCTGTCTTACTTTCGTATTTTATTCCAGAACAGTTAGTGTGGAACACCCACAAGACATGTATAATCAAAATAAAAGACTATTCTCTTCTATTCTATTCTATTGCAGTGAGAATGGTTTGTCTTCTGGAAAAGAAAGCCTGAACTAAAGTTTCTCAAAAATCGTTGAATTCCAAAACCCAGAAACAGTGAGAACATCTGCACGGGAAAAGCTGCAGCATCAATCACTTCTCCAATGACGCAAACGCCTCCATGTACATGTTCAACTCAGCTCAGTTAGAACTTTAAGAGTTATGACTCCTGTCTGTTGGAAACAAAGACAATATTACACTGTTTCGGAGCAGTCCACAGATGGGAGATGGATCATCGAACTGCTGGACTTGCCAGCCGCTGGCTTCCTTTTTGTAGCAACCAGCAGCAACTATAAGCCATCTGTACCCAGCAATATTTTCAGTGCTATTATAAAATAGTATATTTTTTTCTACATTGTCCTTTGTAACCAGTTTGGAAAGCTCCAATGAAAATGCACATGTATCAGAGGGTCTGGGCAAATCTTGTGTTTATTTTCAGGTTGTTTTGAGTGTGGAGGTTTGATTTTTAAACCTCAGAACACCAACACTAAGTGTTGTCTTCATTCAGTCACACTAGAGTAAAACTAGGACAGACATCTCCATGCAGCCAGGAAAAATTAGTGGTTTCCCAGTGATTGCATTGAGTTTTTTGTGCATTTGGAGATTGATTGAAGTAGTTGAGGTGACTAAACTTGGCGGTCAGAAACTTAGCATGCAGCAGTCTCAATTTGTGGGTAACAACTGGCGATTGCAAGGTGACGGTAGAGGTCGCCTGGTGAAAGCCAACCTGTCTCCAAGCAATTGTGGTCCAACTCTGACCGACTATGAGCACTCTCACACAGATTAGCAAAGGTCTGCATATAACTGAAGCCTGATTTGATGTGATGTGACTTTGTAGGGACTTGACTCAATAAGATTGTTCAACTACTCAGCTCAAGTAACTAACTGGCTGTGTTTTGTTGATATGCCTATGTAAAAGAAAGGTTGCTAAGAACCTATGTCATTTTGCAGTCATGTCACCATCGTGCAGCACTTTAAATGAAGAAAGTGAAGAAATACTGGGCTCAGACAGCATCAGCCGATTGTGAACAGCTGCCCAAAATAGGTCATGACATCGATTGGACAGGGGTTAAAGTCATCAACCAGGCGTCAGCACGTTAAATGGTGGCAGAAAAATAATGTCATTTACTTTCACAGTCAGAGTGGTCGCTGTCACAGTTATTGTAACCACTTGACAGTTATTCCTGAGCCAATGCGATGACACTTGTACATCTACCATTTCTCAATACGACAGTAGCATCGTGGAAAATGAAACAAAAAAATAATACAGTGTTTGTTTTGGAGAATGAGAAAAGAGTTTCAGACCCATCAATTATATATGACTGCCTCCAGCTCTCTGATTTTACATTGGTAGAATTAAAGTCTGGTTATCAAAGGAGCTTGCAAAGAAAAGCGTCTGGACTTCTTTAAGTTGCTTGAAGACGTTTCACCTCTCATCCGAGAAGCTTCTACAGTTCTAAGGTCAAGTGGTGGGGAGTCCCAGATTTAAACCTAGTGGGAGTATCCCCCCACAGAGGGACAAAAGGACCCCCTGATGATCCTCTAATCGCCTGAGCCAAGGTGTGAAACTGGGTGTGGGTCCCAATCAGCCAGAGTTTCGGGTGAGCTCATTGTGAAACCTGGCCCCACCTTATCATGCGAATTCTTGAGGTCAGATGGCCCAGGATGTGAGTGGGCGTTAAGGCGTCTGGGGAGGGAACTCAAAACTGGATTATAGACGGCAGACAGTTGGTGTCGTAAACCACCGCCTCTGTTCAAAGATGGTCGCTCACAGTGGACATAGATGGCTTCTTTTACTCCTCTTTCAAACCATCTGTCCTCTCTGTCCAAAATGTGAACATTGGCATCCTCGAAAGAGTGACCTTTGTCCTTAAGATGCAGATGGACTGCTGAGTCTTGTCCTGTGGAGGTGGCTCTTGTGCCATGCGCTTGTGAAGTGGCTGTTTGGTCTCTCCAATGTAGAGGTCTTGGCATTCCTCGCTGCATTGTACAGCATACACCACATTGTTAAGTCTGTGTTTTGGGGTTTTGTCTTTCGGGTGAACCAGTTTTTGTCTGAGTGTGTTGCTGGGTCTGAAACGCACCGGCACCAACAGTCTGCCATCTATAATCCAGTTTTGAGATCCCTCCCCAGACGCCTTAACGCCCACTCACATCCTGGGCCATCTGACCTCAGGAATTCGCATGATAAGGTGGGGCCAGGTTTCACAATGAGCTCACCCGAAACCCTGGCTGATTGGGACCCACACCCAGTTTCACACCTTGGCTCAGGTGATGAGAGGATCATCAGGGGGTCCTGAGTGGGGGATACTCCCACTAGGTTTAAATCTGGGACTCCCCACCACTTGACCTTAGAACTGAAGAAGCTTCTCGGATGAGAGGTGAAACGTCTTCAAGCGACTTAAAGAAGTCCAGACGCTTTTCTTTGCAAGCTCCTTTGACTACGATGACCTGGATAACTGAGAACCTTCACAGACAAAGTCTGGTTATGTTAAGCACAAAACATTTCTTGTTTAGGAAGGCACACAGACTGGGTTAACATTGTGTTATTCTTGGGGACCCTTTGTAGTCATGTGAAAAAGGAATAATTAGTCTGTTCAGGTAGGGAACAATTATCACTATGATTAAACTGGTTACACAAAGCTGTCTGTGTTAAGGTAATGATGCTGCTGTCATTCATGTAAATTAACTCGGGTAAAAAACACTGCAAGGCCAAGAAAAAATTCGGCTAAGGGAAATGGGTAAGAACGTTCCCCTGGACTGGAGGTGTAGTTTCTGGATAAACTGAATGGTCAGTTTTTTCCATGAGTGGAATTTTTTTTCATCCCTGATGGTGCAGGCATATTCCAAGATGACAGTGCCAGATTTCATAGCGATCAAATAATCAAAGAGTGGTTCACAGAGCATGAGACATCATTTTCACACATGGGTTCACCACCGCAGAGTCCAGATCTCAACCCCAATGAGAATCTTTGGGATGTGCTGGACTTTGATGACTCTCTGACCATCAATACGAGATCTTGGCAAAAAAAAAAAATGTTGTGACAATGCATAAGCTTATTGAAAGATGACATGAATAATTCATGCAATCATCCTTTAATGATCAGCTGACCTGCTGATATTCTTTAAGAAATGGATAGAGCTACTGTAAATCATCACCTTTGTTTAAATACTTTAAACAATAACAAACACGGATTAACTGAGCCATTAGCTTTCTAGTCATTTTAATACAGTGAAACTAAAATAGCACTCTAGACTGTTTAGTTGCAGTCCAGTAACACTAACGGCAACAGGTTCATCACATTAGGCCGAGTGCCAAACCCTTCCAAGACATTAGCTTGACATCGTCTGTGCTGCTACTCAGTCATGTCCAGCCTTCATTGGATCGTTCTGAGTGCCAGCCAACCCTTCTCTCATCATTTATTAACCATTACACAACAGACCTTTTATGGGATTGAGACGGCAGCCTGGGTGAATGAATGGAGGCAAAGGAAAAGTACATGGGGTTAGACTGTGGAGTTGAAAGGTAGAAAGCATTTGACAGCATACAGACGGTGTTGACAAGCACAGAAAGTGGTGAACAGGCAGTGAATAATAAATTGGCTGGTTAGCTGCTGTCCGGTCTTATTATATGAAGGCTGAATGGAATCTGTCATAGTGATAACTGCACAGAGGAGAAGAGATCAGGGCAGAGAGAGAGGGAAATGCAGAGGGAAGGAAAGAGTATAGGAAGTGGCAAGAAGACAGCAAGACAAACAGGAGCAGATATTCTGAAGACCAGATGGGAGTAATTCTAGGAGGGAGGGCCGAAGGGGTGTAGGTGAGGAGGAAAAGAAGGAGAGCTACAGACAGAACAGTTAGATGCAGTATTAGGAAGCAAGATTGAAGACTGGCTCCTAACAGGCTCAGTGACATCTGAGTCATCAGGACAAACAGATTGATTTACTGAAGTGAGAAGCAAAGGAGACGAGCTCAACGATCCTGCCAGACACGGGAAAGACGTGTAGCGCCACGGAGAGCAGACTATTTCTGCAGCAAAGAGACAATCGCATGTTGGTTTTCCTTTAACAAAGCCAAGTGTTACACCCCTGAAAACAGGGGGAAAAGAATCACGAGAGTGATTATGACTTGCGTCTCTCATGCAGTAGTTTATTGCAGTCAAAATGAGCAGAAACGTTTCACATTCTGTACTGCTAAATGTCACATGGTGGAAGAAAAACACTAAATAATAAACCGAAATACTAAAGTGCTTACTATACATATACTTGAGCAGGTTTCCTGACAAAATGGCTGACAATCGTGGCGTTTTTAGCTCCTGCCGTTATCTTAATGGCCATTACACAGTACAAAACTGAGGCTCAAAACCGCCACGTATATGTGCACAAAACTGTAATATAATGCTTCTAACGCTTACAAAACAATGAAGGATTACCTCTTAAATATCTTAACAGTGTACACATTGGAAATATATCAACTTTTAAACACTTTTACCTGAAAACAGGGGGAAAAGAATCACGAGAGTGATTATGACTTGCGTCTCTCATGCAGTAGTTTATTGCAGTGAGGAGAACGCGCGAAAGCCCCCTAGTGGAGAATAGAGACACTACTAATCGATCCCAGAAAAGGCTTACTAGCCGATCACTGATGTATAGATTGCAGTTCTCTTAAATAACATGAAAGCCATTAATATAACATGAAAAATAATAAACTCTTAACCATTTTCTTACCATATTTACATTATTTTCATCCTTATATCAACTGATATGAATTAGCATTAACTGAACAGTTTTATATGCAGTAGTCCTTCAACCTGTCACACTCTCCCCCACTCAAAAAATGTCGTCCCGACATTATACCAACAAGATGCTTTTCAGTCTATATTCTCTTGTAGTCAGGACATCAACAGTAGAGTGAACCAATGTCCTCAATTCTGTGGGTTTAACACCTGTTTCACCACAGTCCATCACTGGTGACTGAAGACAAAGTCTATAACCAGTCCATATGTGAGTCTTCACAAAGTCTATTGTCTATGGTTATAATCCACAGATGGGGAAAAGTTCATGTCTTTTTCTCGATGACAGTCTGTAAGTACAGTTCTCAAGTCATCAGTGAAAAAGTGTCAACTTACATTTGCTGGAGTCCATACAAACCAATGGGCTGGGTGCAGTATGACTGCACAGCTGGAAACCATGGAACCAGGCCCGGGTACACAGGAAGCAGTTGCGGTGCTGGCTGAACACTGTAGCAAGATGGGGTGCCCAGTTGGTCATACGTCATCCGTCTTGGCGGGTGTCTCTCTCGCTGTGGCCGCTGAGGTGTCTCCTCCTCAAGTCTCTCGAGTACAACAGGTGGAGGAGGGGCAGGTATGTCACCTGCAGTGGGCTCTGCCTCCTCACAAGTTGTCTCCACGGCAGCTGGGTCAGGCGCCTCCAGATGGTCTCCAGCAAGAGGCTCTGGTGTTGGTGCAAGAGCAGGGACTGAAGCTGCGGGCTGAGACGTTGCTGTGAGAAGTTCTTGTTCTGGTGGCTGGGACACAGGTTGAGGTGGTGCGTAATGACAGCGGTATTCATCAACACTGCCCTCATCATCAGAGTCTGGCACAACAGCGACGGGTTTATCAGTCTTTTTCTGTTCATATCTTGTACGATTATCTTTTGCAGGCACTTTTTCAAAAGGTAAGTGGTCACATGACATAAGCAAGTTTCTGTGAAGCACTCTAGAGCGCCCTCTACCTCTCTCCGGTCTTACCTCATAGATAGGGAGGTCAGGCCCCATTTGTCTGACTACTGTGTGAACAGTGTCCTCCCAATAGTCTCTCAGTTTCCCTGGGCCTCCTCTAGGTGTCAGGTTTTTGACCAGAACTCTCTCGCCAGGTTGTAACACAGAACTCCTTACTTTTGTGTCGTAGTGTCTTTTGCCCTTTTCAGCAGCTTTCTTTGCATTCTCATTTGCTATAGAGTATGCTTGTTCCATGCCCTTTCTCCATTTTTCAACATAGTCTCTGTGGTCACTAAAATCTGTTTCTGAGTACAGTCCAAAGAGCATATCTACTGGTAGCCTGGGTGACCGTCCAAACAGTAGGTAAAATGGGGAGTAGCCAGTGACTTCACAACGTGTGCAATTATATGCATACATTAACTTGTTGATAGATTCCTTCCAGTTTGACTTTTGTGTTTCAGTTAGCGTTCTAAGCATTTGCAACAATGTCCTGTTCATACGTTCAACTTGACCGTTCCCCATTGGGTGATAGGGTGTTGTCCTAGAACCGGCCATGCCACACAGTTTCTTGAGCTGACTGAATAGCTGATTTTCAAATTCACCTCCTTGGTCATGGTGAATGCGACAGGGGAAGCCAAACTTTAGGGCATAGTCATTGAATATCAGGTTTGCAGCAGTTTTGCCTGACTTTGAAGTGGTGGCATAGGCTTGGGCAAAACGTGTGAAGTGGTCAGTTATCACTAGAATATATTCATAACCGCCTTTGCATTTTTCAAGATGGAGAAAGTCTATACACACCAGCTCAAAGGGCTGCGTAGTTACGATGTTTGTTAAAGGAGCTCTTGTTTCATGGCTGGGCTTTTTCTGCTTTACACAGGAACAAACGTTGGTCACATAATGCTCGATGTCTGCCTGCATGTGTGGCCAAAAGAAGCGTTCACGTATCAAAGACACTGTGCGATCAACACCTTGATGGCCCATGTTATTGTGCAGCTCTTCAAGTACAGTCTTTTTGAACTGATCTGGCAGGACTAGCTGTTTCCGGGCAGAAGTAAGTCTGTACAAGATGCCATTGTTATCTAGTCTTAACTTGCCCCACTCTCTGAATAAGCATTTTGTCTTAGGGTCAAATGTTCTTAACTCTTTGGGCAGTGGTTTTGAATCCGTCTGTTTACACTGTAATACAGGGCTTATAACAGGATCAGACTTTTGCGCTTCATTAAGCTGTTCTTTTGGTATGGGTGTGAATGTTGCTTCTGCTGGCTCACCTTCTGCTGTGACTGACATTACTGCAGCTGAGAGTGTCCATGCAGCAGGTGTGTCTTTCTGTACCTCAATGGCCTGGATAGCAGCTGCGATAGTGTCCGGTGGCACTTCCTCAGAGCAGTCTCTCATTAAGGTTTCTACATCAAGTGGCATTCTTGATAAAGCATCTGCATCACTGTTTTCCTTCCCTGGTTTGTACTTAATGGTGAAGTGAAAATCAGCGAGCTCAGCAACCCATCTTGATGTGGTGGCATTCAGTTTGGCTGTTGACAGAATGTACGTTAGCGGGTTGTTATCGCTATAGACAGTAAATGTTGGGGCATAGTACAAATAGTCTCTGAATTTGTCAGTGATAGCCCACTTCAATGCTAAAAATTCTAGTTTTCCTGCATGGAAGTGGTAGTTTTTTTTCAGCCGCTGTTAGAGTACGGGAGCCATAGGCAATAACTCGCAGCTTACCATCTTGTCTCTGGTACAACACTGCGCCTAGCCCTTTGTGTGAGGCGTCTGTGTGTACGATGAACGGCTGTGTGAAATCTGGGAACCCCAGCACTGGTGGGTGGAGCAAACAGTCTATTAGTTCTTCAAGCGCACTTTGATGCTGGCCAGTCCACACGATTTGTTTTGAGGAGGGCACAACTTGACTGGCTCTCTTTGGTCTTGCCCTTGGCCCTTTTGTGGTGTCTGAGTTCTCTGTGGTTTTGTCAGCTTTTAACAGTTCATACAAACAACCTGCTTTTCTGGAGAAGTCTTTTATGTATTGTCTGTAGTAGGAGAGAAGGCCTAACAATTTTCTGAGCTGACCAACATTTTGTGGTTTTATACCTTTGAGTGCTTTGACTGCTTCAAAGTCTGCAGGATCCACTTTACTGCCCTCTGCAGACACTATTCTGCCCAAATAGCGCACCTCAGACTTAAACATGTCACACTTACTTGGCTTAAGCTTTATACCAAAGCCTCTCAATCTCTGGAGCACTTTTCTCACGTCCTCCAAGTGATCTTTGAACGTTTTGCTGTAAACTAATGTGTCATCCAGATAGGGGATGCAGATGTTGTCGCGAAGCCCATCCAGGCACTCTTCCATACAGCGCTGAAATGCTGCAGGGGCATTCATAAGTCCAAAGGGGATGCGAATCCACTCATATAATCCCCAGGGGGTCACAAAAGCAGTGAGTGGACGACTTTCTTCTGACATGAATCCCTGGTGGTACGCTTTCCCCTGATCTAAAAGCGAAAACCAGGAGTTTCCACCCAAACTGTCCATAATGTCCTGGATGCGTGGGATGGGCTGGCGATCAGGATGGGTTTTCCGATTCAGGTCTCTGTAGTCTATGCACAGTCTTAAAGTACCATCTTTTTTTCTAACACAAACAACTGGTGAGGAGTATGACGAGTCTGACTTCCTGACCCAGCCTTGTGCTATTAAATCATGCAGGTAACTTTTCATCTCTTGGTAGAGCGGCCGTGGCACAGACAGGTATGTGCGTTTGACTGGTTCGTTGTCTTTGAGTGATATGGTCATTTTCAGTTTTTCAATACAGCCTATATCATTGTCTGTTTTAGAGAAAGACTGGCATTCCTCTCTGAGCATCTGTTTCGCTAATACTCTCTGCTCTTCACCCAGGTGGCTAAGATCTACAGGTGGGTCCCACTCTTCACTAGCGCTACACTGGGCTTGTGTATTTGTCTGGTTAACAGTAGCTACAGATGTGGCTTTTTCAAACACCTGGGCAGGTAAAACAGCTGTAATAGTCTGAACCGAGCCAACTAATGTACGGCCTGGTATGACAATTTCATGGTCAGTTGGATTAGAGACACCTAGTGTTATGACGGGTAAAGTACCCTTCTTAACTTTAACCAAAGTGTCAAAAAACTCAAGATTGTCTGGCCACTGGGGGTTTAAGTCCGGCTCAAATATCATGACCATGTCTTGTTTAAATGGCCCTGCTGCTATACGACCCTCAACATGTATGTGGCTTTTTTTAGGTACAGCAATACAGTCTTTCTTTGTCATCACTTTGTACTCGTCAACTGCATCTGCACTAACAGCCTGTATAAAAGCTTTCACCTTGTGTCTTTTGAGGCTGGGAAATGATTTTCTCACTGTGCTGTACAGTTTAGCTTGGTCAGTCTTATTCACAATGTATTCAATGACATTGTAGCCTATAATAGGGCATGTGAGCTGAAAACCTTTCATTACCAACATGGGGATGGTCAATTTCTCAGTTTGTTCAGTTCCGGAAACAAGTTGGAAGGTTGTCTCAACCCACCCAAGATATGGCATGTTGGTCCCATTTGCTGCGGTCAGGGTGAGTTCAGATGTGTCCACAATATCTGCTACATCTCTCAGCTCTGTGTGTGGCAGATAGTCCTTTTTCCACTTCTCATCGATGATTGATACCTGTGAGCCTGAGTCCCATAGAGCTTGAAGCCTGTGGCCGTCCAGGAAACACTCAACCAGACATTGCCTGCCCACCAGAGATGTGACTTTGTGAGGGGAATTTATATGAGCTGGCGACAGTGGTACCTGAACAGTCTCATTTTCTTTGTTAGTCTTTAAGCCAGTGCATTGTCTCTTATGTTGTCTCCAGTGTTGTTTCTGGCATGTTCTTGAACAATAAAGTGCGTTTTTACATGCTGAACACTGTCTCATGCCTGACTTTTCTTGTTTACAGTTGGAGCAATGTTGGGACTTGTGGATGATGGGCATGGTTAACACTCGTCCCTCGGTGGTAACCATTGCTGGTTTAAATGTTTGTCTTTATATGGTCTCATACCTCTGCTTCTACATCCAGCCTGAAAGTGTTCTCTACTCCCACAGAGGTAGCAGTGGGTGCAGTGCTCGTTGACTCCATTCTGCTGGCAGATGTGGCATCTCCTCTCACGGCGGGCTGGACTACCTGTGTAGTGCTGTACAGGATACTGAGGGGGTGGTGGTCTTTGATGGGGGCCCTGGAAGCTATAATACTGCTGGTCCCTATCATACTGCATAACTGGTGGTGGGGCATATGACTGAGGACCAGGCACCGGCTGCTGTAGAGTCTCTTTAATCTGAGCTATCTCTGCACTGAGACCTTTCAGGGAGGCTACACCTGTCTTAAGCTCCGCTAACTCAGTTAAAAGCTCGGGTGGTAACTTAGCTTTAACTTCTTTCACAGGGTTCTTAGCCGGTGACACATCATCTGACTGCACTGCACTCACACTTGTAGCAGTCTGTGATGCTAAACATCTCTTCTTGTTTTTCCTTTCTGCCTCATTGGCACAAGCCATATTTAACCTCTCTAACAGGAGTTCATCAGGTGTCTTACAGTCTAACAGGAGTGGCTGCATATCTATCCTGACACTGTCACTCTGGAAGCCTGTGAGTATGGTGTGCAAACACATACGCTGGACTAAAGCTGGGTCGTATTTGAGTCCTGACTCTGATTCTTGGGAAGCAAATAAGACTTTCTGCTTTAGATCTAAAACTCTCATCAGGAAGCTTTGAGCAGTCTCTTTTGGGGTCTGTACCTCAGAGGCAAGTTGTTTATACAGTTCGGTGGCGCTCTTCTCCTGGAAATGGGAGCGCAGTATGCGGCGTAGAGTCGGAAGGGTGAGTTGAGCTTTTCCCTCCAAATAGCTGCGTAGTTGTAGACCTGGCAAGATAGCTCTGATGACAGCATCTACAATGTCAAGCTCTGAGTAGCCTCTGCTCAGTCCATTTTCGATCTGGTGAGCAAGACTGGAAAATGTCAGTTTATCTTTTTGACCTGGTTCGCCAATCTGGCCTGATATTTTGAAATCTTTCTGCCAGTAAGGGCTTGGTCGTTGGGGGGTACTTGACACAGATGAGTTAGGGACAAAGCGATTACCTTGAGAGTGAGAAATAACCGCTGTGTTAACTGCATTAGCTGTCTCTGTCACCAGTGAGGTTGCAGTGTTTGGTTGCTCTCCGTGCCCTGAATCATCCCCTTCATTTGCATTTGGTTCAGTCTCAACAATTGTCTCTTTCATTACTTCAGCAACCTTATCATTAAGCAACAACAGTTCTGACATTCCTTCATCCTCAAGTACTGTTATACCTTCTCTCTCAATGTGTATTTGGATGTGTGTTAGCAGTGACAGTCGTGTTTTTCTGCTAACATCTATTTTCTCTGCAATGCCAAGGAACTCGCAGATTGACACTAGTTGATCTTTGGACAGAGTGTGCATTTCACGCACAACCTCTTCTCGCAGCTCTTCCACCGAAGACATTGTGGCAGTAGGCAGGAAGAATTTTGCATGTACAGGTGACGCTGAGCTGAGTCGTTTTTGCAGCCCCTGATGATCTCTGGCTGGCCTCAGGAAACATGCGCTAAAACACAGCTACCAGTTCGCCTCAACAGCAACACCTTCCTCACTGCGGTCTGCCTGGGTTGTAGTGGGGGGATTTAGCTGGCTTGGACTGCGATGTACAGATTGTGGACACCGGACATCAAAGCAGCATCCCAGCGGTGCCTCCACAAGCATGTGTTAGTTGCACCAACACAGACCACAAAGCAAAGTGTATAAAAGGCCCAGTGGAGTAATTTGGTTGCTATGACTATATCATACCGCATAATCATCATGTAAAGGATCATTTCACCAAAATCATAAAAACACAAATAACCCCTATTAAGACATGCAGTTGTGTTTGTTCAGGCTTTAAGATGTCCCTTTTTAAAATGTCTGCTACAAAACCAGCACACTAGGAGTGAAAGAAATTGTTTTTATAACTTGACAAATATAAAAAAAATAGAAGGAGTTATCATTTTTTCCTGTTAACTGGAGAAAATTCATGACTTTGATTTTATTATTGTTCATTTAAAAAAATCATGCTAGCTAATATTTGCTGCTGTGCTCTGTGTTCAAATAAAAATGCAGCATAAGTATCTGCTGATTTAGGCTGCTGGCCACACAAAGCAGGATCTCTGAAAGTCTTTAAGTCACTATAATCAATCTTAGGCTATGAATCGATCACACGTGTGTGAGAAAGGGGTCGATTGTAGCGGTGAACGCAAAAAGAATTATCAACAGCTTCTCTCAGTTGACTTGAGCATTCAAAAAGCATGGTAGGATAGTCTTATTGACTGTCTAATACTATTACATATAGATATATATTAGGGATGCACCGATACCGATACTGGTATCGGGTATCGGGGCCGATACTGTAAAATGTGTGTGTACTCATACTCGTAAAAGTTAACCGATACCATGAACCGATACTAACTTATTTCATTAATCAGAGGGTGGCATGTCATTTCTGTTGTAGTTTTTTAGATTGGCCACTAGGGGGACATCTCACGCTAAACAGGCACAGGGTTAGGCGAGTGAGACTGGCGGCTCCAGATAAAAAAGAGAAACTGGAGGCTGCTGTAGCTAGGCTAAGCAAAATGTCAGCAGTGTGGACCGGAACAGCCAACTTTAACTCAGGTTTTGGAAAAGCGATGAAAAATGTAAAGAGAAAATCCACGGGCAGTTTAAATAACAGAGGCTCTGACTCATTTTATCGCTCTGGATGACCAGCCAATGCCGGCCGTGGAAAACATAGGATTGCACTGTCTTCTCAGCATACTCGAGCTGCGATATGAAATTCCCAACCGCCCATACATCAGGGAGATAATGGTGCCAAAACTTTCTGAAGAGGTAAAGACAAGCAGTGTGTGCGCGATGTCAGTCCTTGGTTTAACGGCATAGTGGACTGATGATCCACGGGGAGATGAGGAGTTCGTCAATGCCAAATACTTTCGTTATTTTGTTTGTTTGTTTACAATATGGATACTCTGCAATAATTTAAACGTTTATTTTATTCTCAAACCTAATTTGTATCTATTTTATTCCAAACAGAAGTGTTTATTTATTATTCTGAAAGCTCGAGACAGTGCCAATAGTTCAGTGGTATTTTGTTAAATTACAATGTGGACACTCTGCAATAATTTAACAGAAGTGCTTATTTTTCACTTGAAATTTTTTTGTGGTCATTTTTATTAAGATTTTATTTTTTATCGGCAGAGAATAAAATAAAACCTGTCTTCCAATTCATTGCATTTGTGTGTGTGTGTGTGTGTGTGTGTGTGTGTGTGTGGTAGAAGTATCGGTTTTTGTACTCTGTATCGGCAAGTACTCAGATCCAAGTATCGGTATCGTATCGGTTTGTAAAAATTGGTATCGTTGCATCCCTAATATATATACTATGTGGTATTTTAGATGGGCATTGCTTATGTATGTAAAAGCAACATTGTGTTGTAGCTGGTTATTAGGAGATGTTTTTAAACTGTTCTGGGAGGTGTTGCAACTGAAGGTGTTAATGGGAGAGCATTTAGCAATGACAGAGACTGATATTTACTATCAGCATGATCGTGAGCAGTTCCTACTAAACACTCATCACTTCCCATCATTTAGGTTCAATCTCAGTTTCATCAGTCCAAAGATTTTTTAAAAACTATGCAGGATCTTTTTGATGTTTTCCGGCACTCTAATCTGGCCTTTCTGTTTTTGCAATGGATGGTTTTCACCTGCTTGTAAACTCCCCATATTTCCATTCATGAACTGATCTCTTCGTAGCAGACCTTGGCAATCATACGCCTACCTCCTCAAGAGTGTTCTTGAATTGACTACATTTTCTTATTTCTGTCATTATTTCTTTTTTCCCCATGGTTTTTCCACAAGTGCTGTTGAGCCAGCCAGTACATTTATTGTTTAAGAATTTACCAAACTGTTTTGGTTTTTCAACACATCGAAGGCCTCCTTCATTGCATCGACATGTCTTTAGAGCTCATATTGAGCGCTCCAGTGAATAGCTGCCAATTCAACAATTAAACTCAACTCCAGAAGCTTTATCTGTGTAATTAGTCATGGCCTCACCTGGATTTGAAACTGTTTTTTTAGTCATATGTCCAGTTACTTTTAAACCTCTGAAAATGGAAAGCTATGTATAAAAATGACTGCCTTCCTAAATAATTAATGCAATACTTTTGTTAATCCCCTTGAGTTAGAGCTGAAAGTCTGCAATTAAATCCCATCTTGATTATGGGAGTTAAAATCCTCTGTAGTGGTATGCAGAGGCAAAATTACAAAAATGCCATCACTGTCCAAATACTTTTTTATCTGACTGAACCATAAATTATCTAAACCGTGCTGTTAATCTCAGTAATCGTGCTTACTAGCACCCCAGCTCATCACAATCAATATCAAAACATCACCTTTGAATGGCTCTAAAAAACAAAATAATGATTTTGAAGTTTTTTCTATTTACTCTGGTTATCTTTGCCTAATATTAAAATGTATTTGATGATCTTAAACATGTATGTGTAACAAAAACAATGTATATTTTTCAAGCCTAAAAACAGCTGTAACCGCGTTGTACTGTTTGAAAACAACAAGAGCCCATGTTGGTGAATCTTTGCTCTCCATGACAACAGTCTCTCCTCAAGGCCATGGCTGCTGTTTTTCTGTCCCACAGTGCATCTCTCAAAACAATTCACCGCCGTACGCCACCCACAAACTTTATGTCGCCTGTCAGAACGTGAAAAACACCATCTAACCTTCTTCCCCCCCCGGGTCGATACACAGATGACACATTTCCGAGGGCTCTTTAAACTCTGTGCAGCTTGACGTGAAGTTGCACAGGACATTAACACTGAGAGACACACAAACACAAAAGCTGTTTATCCATTTACTCTTAAGCTTGGCTGAAATATTTTCTGCTTCATTTGCCATAAATGTTTTGCAGACAGCGTCACCTTGCCTGTGGGTGTTACTGTTCTCAGACACATTCAGCCTTCACTAGCCGGCCTGCTATTCCTGGAAGCAGATAGTTAGCAGATGAGTGTATTCAAATGTGCAAATAAATATAAAATTGACATTTTTGTTGAAGGGAATCAGGTCTTATTTCTTTACTTCATCAGTGCCCCAGTGGTTTATGTGAACTGAATGCAAACAACTATTGACTCTCCCCTTCTGTGTCTCGTTCCCTTCCTCACTGCAGATGAAAGTGATGGAGGTGTTAATTGTATGCAGCTTGGGGATTGATTACAGCATTTAGAGGGGGAGAGTGGCGTCCCCACCTCAGAGAGCCTTTTTCATAAGAATTATTATGCATTAAATATTCGCCGTGTCCCCTATGGCACATTAAAAGTGATATGACAGCATTTTGGAGCTAAGCAGCACGCGTGCACACACACGCACGCAGTTGTAGAGCACACTCAATGAGATAAGAGCACACACACATCAATATCCAACTCAGAGCATATGTGCACGAACATGCACAGGGGCTTATTTGCATGTGGAAAAAAGTGCAATCATGTGCTCAGCCTCATCCATCTTCTCATTTTTCTTTCCTCCTTGCTCTTTGTTCTTATTTACTCTTTCCTCCTCTTTTCTGAATACAAATACGAGCCAAGTCGCCAACCCCCCCACCACCACCACCACCACCCCCGACTCAAAGCAAGAGGGAGCCTGGAGCAAATATCTGATGGAAAAAAGAGGAGTTAGTGAATATTTCATTAAGTACTTATGAGGAATGCACAGCTGGGTCACTGTGGCTGACAACTGTGAACCCTGAGTCTGAAAATCCGCCTTGCTGTCCATCATGCATCAGCCATCAAAGGAAAAGCTGCCTCGTGTGCCAGCACCTTGAGATAGTGAATATTTAAAGCTTTAAACACTACATTTTTCTCTAATCTATCTGACAATGTGGGAATGTGTGGTTACAGTAATCTGGAAAGGAAAAAGAGAAAGAGTAACCTGATGCCCTCTGCTGTCCAGTCTGATAAACACAAATACAACATATGGATATTACTCATAAACATTGTTGAGACAACGCTGGGCTCTGCGATTCTTTTGGTCCTGGTAGAGATCACGCTGAGATGTTGCCATGTTTTACACAATCATTTTATTACCCATTATTCTTACAGATGCATCTGGAGATCAGCACACTGCATTCCTATGCTAAAGGCTGATCTTAAGAACTCCACACAACAGTTACAGTTATAACCTCTGGTCTCCTCCCCCCTACAGTAAACACCCCCACAATGGAAATACACTAGTACAGTGGCTAAGGGTGCTGACACCCTGACCCCCATCTCCTTTTATGGTAGTGCCCATTTGCCCTTTGTCTGCTCCTCACCCTCAGTAACTCTTGCTACTGTCCTAGGGGTGGGGGTTGATTGTCCTCCTGCCCTGTACCTCAGTTCTTTGTTCCCATCCCAGGCCTATTTTCTATTTTGTATTCTTACACCCATTAACCGCAATATTATAATGTTGAAAGAAATCACAAACTATATTCTCTTTAACTCTGATCTATATGAAGGAATCTATTCTCAACAACATGAATACATAGGTCTCTTTAAAAGGTCATTTCTGGTCTTCGTCACCTGATATTATTAGCCATTTATAATCGGGGTACTAAAAATCATGCTGGGTTGTTCTCATTAGTGAACACCAACATCTTTTTCCCCTCCTGTTTCTAAAGCACATAAAGAAAGACTGGATTCAGGTCACGAATTGGGCTCAATTTATTGTGAGAAGCAAGTAGTTTCAGGGGTTCTTGCCTTATTCAGCCTGCAGATAAGAAGGGATTTTTTAGTAGTATTTTCTCTGCGTGGCTGGGGATTTTCAGCCAAACAGGGTTTTGTTTGCTGATGACTCCCATCAGGTGCCATCGCATTTGCCCAGACCACAGCCGAGCGCACATTTCTACATCCAGGCAGGTTGCTTTTGTATGCCAGGAGGAAGCACCAGAGGGCAGGCTGCATGAAAAGAAAAAGTGAAATCAAGCAGGCTGTTTACAGCCTGGAGCTGCTTGGCAGGATGTTTACAGGGTTTTCAGAGATGACAGGAAGCAGAAGAGAAGTTTACTGCTAAGGCAATGCAGAAAGTGACTGACAGGCAGAGATGAACTGAGAGGGAAACCAAAGTGATGAAAGGGATTTAGTCTTTACAGCCTGCAGCTAGAAGAAAAAAGCAGAACTTGAGAGAGGCTGAGATTTCTGGGAAGCAGAAAATTCAACGAGTATGTTTTTTTTTTAATTTTTAATTTTTTTATGTTATTTAGACACTTTTTTTTAAACTAACAAGAAACACGGAAGATAAAGGACTCTGGCTAAAATGAGACAGGCAGCATCAGAGATATATTAAAGTTTCTAAACTGGCTAGAGCAACCCAGTTAGCACGTTTTTTAGTAGAATTTGAGAAATAGAAACTTTTTTAATAATTTGGTCTGCAAATAGTTAAATGATTAATGATGTTAAATGATTCCCTCTTATTGTTCTTTCTCTGGAGACTTACCAAGACACAACACAGTTGTTATGACTTACTAACAAAATAGTTGAATTAAGTGTAAATAAAGGATGACAGTATTGAATTTTTTAAAAATACCTTTACCTTAAAAAAAACCAAAAAAACAATTTTATCGCACTTCATATTTTTCACCTAGCTGTTCACTCCCCACCTGCAGTAGCTCCACACCCACAACCAACAGTCTACAATCATCATATTCAGTGTATACACTGTCCATCCATTCATCCATCATTTTCTGCCACTTGTCTGGGTTCAGCATGGTATGTGATTGCCCCAGGGCTTTTTCCCTGCAGGACATTTCTGAAACACCTCACCTAGGAGGCATCCTCAGCTTTGATTTCATTCTTTCTGTCACTACCCAGAGATTGTGGCCATGGATGGGGGCAAAATGACAGCTCTGCTTTTACTCTGAGCTCTCTTTTTACCAAAACAGACCAGTAGAGTGTCCCCATCACTGATGCCCCTTTCAGTCTCCTGGTCCACTCTCCCCTCAGTCATGAGCAAGACCCCAAGATACTCAAATTCCTTCACTTTGGGCAGCAGCTCACCCCCGACCCAGTGTGCAGATGTTCCTAAACTTAGAGGTGTTGATTTTCATCCCTGCTGCTTCACACTTGGCTGCAAAAGGCCTACTGGATGCTGGGCGTTGTGCCGAGTGCACATTTCTGCTCAACAGTTGGTGTTTGAGCAGGACAAACTGTTGTTAGCACAGAGGAAAAAACATGACTCGGGTTCAGATCTGGTGGTCTATTCTTCCCAATCACACCCCTCCAGGTCACACTGTCATCGTCCACCTAAGGACAATGGAGTCCCCAGTAGGGCCATTAAGAAAACTGAGCACATTGAACTGTCATTCGGTGCATAGACACAAACTTAGCTGAAAAACACAAGAGATACCATTTATTTACAAAAGCTGATAAGGGACATGAACATATTTCCCCACTACTCGCCAAACTGCAGTTACTGCCCATTATTTAATGTATTGTAGTTAGCCTTTCTAAAGCATTAAATACCTTTACTCCAAATTACATAAATGGGGCTCTGCTAACTATTATAAGGGATCTACAGTTTTGCTGTTAGAGCCGGCACACTGTCCAAACTGAACCTTTTCTTGTGAGATGGCACTGGCAGCTCTTTAATGTCCTATAAATCTAATTTTAAAACATTGCCTTATTGTAAAGGTTTTATGAATGCTTGAAATGTGGCGAGGCTTTATTATCATTGTCTTGTGTCTATTTCTTTTTATTTTGTTGCAATTTTATGTTCACATTTTTATTTTTTGTATCAGTTTTATGGAAATAAAAAAGTGTCCATTTTCCACATTGTATGTGAATTATTATAAATCTTTAAACATGTTCAACAAAGTATTTACACAATGAGCTGCTAATTGTTTGAACTGCATAAATTCATTCTTAGCTGATTTTTCTTTACATCTATCTAAAATGTAACAAGCATTTTAGATAGATGTCTTTAACGTCACGCATAATGTTTTGCCATTTCGAGGTCAGCCGTGTCAAAGAGCTTAAGTGACTTTGATAAACTTAGTTCTTCAGAAGCATGTTTACAGGTCTTAAAGCTTTAGGTATTATAATTTAGTTAGTAAGAAACCTGACTTCAGCTGCTGTGTAGCTCAGAGTCTGATTTAGTCAGAGAGCTTTATGGTAAAAGAGAGAATTTTTAAGTAATTCTTAAAAATGCTCCACTGCCTGTCATAAAAGTCCTACTCAGATGTAAAGGACAGATTTGCATATATATTTTATTTTATCCCAGTCCTTAATGTCCCTTTCCTGTCTTCCTGCAGAATAACAAAACACATTTGTGCCATGAATTTCAAAAAAGGGAAATGGGATTAGCAACATCAGAAGCATAAATCCTTTAGTGAGCTTTGCTGCCACTGATTTGATGACAACCACTCATGAATTTAGCGATTTAATGTAATGTTATTTTCTCCCCACCGTAAATTCGTATTTTCCCACAGGTACCAGCAGATGTCAGTGCTGCTATGAAAGCCTTTACAGAGCTAAATCTTTAGCAAACCTGTGTTTACAATTCATTTCAATACATTTAAACACTTGAGGTATTTTCTCTTTCCAAAGCCATGCTGCTACTGGTTAAAAAAAAACTGGTATAAAATCATGTTACCAGTGAGAGGACCAAACTATTCTGTCCCCTGCAGCTTATTACTGTCTTCTTAAAGTGTCCTAAAATGCTGACTCTTAAAGGTCATCTGAAAAGAGCCTGTAACTTACAGTGAAGTGTTGAAAATGCTGTCAGGCCTCCTGGCTGCAGAAAGTAATAACCCTAGTCCCCTTTTGCTATCAGCATCTCAGAAAAAAAAAAACAGAAAAGGACTTTGCTGCTATGGATGGAAAGATGGTTGCATGGATGGATGACTGGATCAATATCTCAGTAGATGATATGTTTTACTTCACGGATCATGAATAATTCTTAAGGGAGAGTAAAATACTGATCTGATTTTTGAATTTATGAGTTTTGATCAGTGGAGCATTCTTGTGCAGAGGTAACAGCTGTAATTCTTGGTAGTATTAGTTGCTCTTAAAGAAGGAAAGAGAAAATAAGCACACGGAGCTAACAAGCTGTGGATGCTTATAAGTTGAGAAACTGTAGGAGACATTACTACACAGTAAAAGTCCCCCAATGGCAGTGCATTGGTTTTCTGGAGTTTACCCTAAAATCACCAGCACATACAGTTATTTAAAATTCTGATCTTTAAAAAGAAAACAAATATTAGAATTTCAGATACAATTAAGCCAAATGAGACTGCATTACATTAGACTCTATTTCCTTTTTCTCCAAATGGCTTCATAACCGTCCAGTTTACAACTATCCAGTTTCTGATGCAGACTGTGAAAGTGATCTGAAATGGATCCCAGCACTCAAGGAAAAATATTTCAGAAAAACAAAGCTCAAGCACAAAGCCTAGGTGTAATTAGTATTGCAGTGTTCATAGTGTTCATCTGCCACTTCATATCACATCTTCTTTTCATATTCAGTTAACACAATGTGTGCGTATGAGCCTGAACCTCAATGTGTCTGATATTTTGCAGAGCCAGATCTCTGGTTCCTGCAGCTCATTTCCTTTTTGTCTGTGTGGGTGTTGCACTGGCTGTGTATTTGTGCCATGTGTATTTTTTTTTTTTACATATATGTGCTCATTTGTGTATGTTTGTGATTACTTTCTGCTCAGTGTGCATTTTATTTCCTGTGAGCATGACAGGGGAGCACTTTATGTTTGCTGCTGGTTGCTGTTTTTGGCTTGTCTTCTAAAGACTGATTTGTTATGCAACCAAACCTCAGCAGAAGCTCCTTCATGACGTTAGGAGTGTGTGAGACCTCGAGGGCAATTCTACCCACTGTGGCTGAAAGCTTGAGCCATCCACAGACATGTTTGTGAGTGTGTGCGTGCATGCATTTGAGTAAGCCTATTGTGCATCTACTGTATGTGTTTCACTGAATTCTTAGAAATTTCCCATCCCACCAGAAACAATTTCAGCTGGCTCAAAGAGTATTATACAGTAAGTGTGTGTATGTTTGTGTGTATGTGTGCATTTGAGGAGGCTTGTGCGTGTGCCTTCAAGCAGCTGCTATGCTGCAAACAGTTTCTGAAGCACGGCTCGGTGTGCCTTTTGCCTGCACTGCTTTCCTGCTTCGGCAGTAAAATGGATCGCTTTAATGCTGCACACGCGCGCACACAAAAACATCAGGCCAGTAACATGAAGACACAAGAAACATGCAAGCACATACACACATATTAACCACTAATAAATCACAATAGTAAAGCCCTTCGTTTCCTCTCGACGTGTGTGTGCAACTCCTTTCCCCGCCGCTGCCACACCGACGCTTTTTATTACTCACATTTATCACAGGAGCACACTCTCTCTGTTCTGTATCAACTTTATCTCTCCTCTCTATTAGTCGCTTACTCCCTTCATCTCTGTCTTTTTCAGTCCCCCCCTGTGGAGAACATACTGAACAGAACGAGGTCAATAGCAGACAAGAGTAGACGCCGCGGAGAGTGAAGAAAAGAGTTGCACGAGCTGAAGATGAGCGATGAAGTGGACTGAACTTTCACTTCTGATTGTGTGCTAATAGGCTTTCCTGCAACACTATCACTGTCTGCAGCACCCACTTTCTGAGCAAGCAACTTGTGCAAATTCAAGAACTTAGGAATATAGCCATGGCTCAAGCACATACGTACCTTTGATGAGAGTCCCAGTGACCAGTTTGTGAACGGTCACAGCAAACTTGACAAGACCTTGTTTGCAGCGTTTTGCACACCCTGTCATCCTGACAGCGACCCGGGATGCAGCAGGCTGAGCAGGGCCAGAGCAGGACAGGGGTTTCCAGGTCCAAGTCAGCACCACCAGTAGCAGCACTCTCAGATCAATACAACTTCTTCTTAGTATATGTATCCAACACCGGCAAAAGGAGCAGAAGATAGAGGCTTACTACGTCGCCTTTCGTCTTCCTAAGCTGGAGGGGAAAGGAGAAATGGTGATCTCCCTCTGCTTTTCTCTGCTTTCCCTCCCCCGCTCGTTCTTTGCCTTCTCCAGCTCACCTCTGTGCGTGTCCAAATTAGTGAGATGTGCATTTAGTGAGAGTGAGAAAAAGAGGGAAGAGAGAGAGAGAAAGAAGGTGTGTTGAGGAAGTAAAATTTGGTGTCCGAGTAAGACAGCTTATTAGAGATTCTCTTACATTCCAAGTTTCCATGAAACTTCCTTCTGCGGACAGCCCGTGGCGTTGCAGTAATGAAGCAGTCTCATGAACTCTTCGTTGCTTTTTCTGTCCTTCTTCTTCCTCTTTCTTTTCCTCCTCTTTATCAAATGCGTTCCCCTTTAAGTGGGGAAGCAGCAATATACACTTTCAGCACCGGTGACAATGGACAGCTCCCCACCATGCAGACCAAACACACTAAGCTTGTTCTGCTTCTTTCTGTAGGCAAACACACGCGCACACACACACATGCTAACATGCACACACACTCCTCCTTCAACCCCTCCCACAACCCTCAGAACACATCAAGGCACTTGGTCTTCGTCCGCTGATGAAATGAGCTTTGTCTGCAAACACCAGATTCAGCATTTATAAATATTATCACCAAAATTAGAAATAGAAATACTCTGTGATTTTAAAAGGTATTTAACTTGACTGTGTTTAACATTTATTTTTTAATTTTTTTTGTCTCTTATAATTTATAACTATTATTATTTTTACTTTTACTCATTACGTGTAAATTTAAGTGGATTTCACATTTAAAAACCAAATAAACAACTTAATATAGAGTCAATCTCTGCCTGTCAGCTGCCATGGAGCTGTCTTGAAGCCCATCCCAGCTGAAATGGGCTGAGAGAAATGATGCACAGTAGATGCAGAGAGACAGTAAACCATTCACATCTACACCTTCAGCCCATTTAGAATCAAAATTAACTTCTGTGAATGTCTCCGGAGTGGAGGAGGAAACAGAAGTATCTGGCAAAAAGTCAAAAAAATGATGTCCTACTCTGACCTGCCTAAAAAGTAGTAACGTCAGTATCTAAAAATACTCTGCAAATAAAATTCCTGAATTTAAAAACAAAACGTGTGTGTGTGTGTGTATATATATATATATATATAAATCCACCTCATTTAAAATGTAAGCAAGTTTAATCTTGATGTTTTATATCTCAGCCTTTACACAAGCTTTTACTCTATTGATTCCTTTGACCTCAATCACAGCTCATCAATAGGTTTTCAGCCAGACAGTGAGCATGCTAATCAATCGATCCATTTGTACTTAACAATAATTGTTACGGATCACATGCTTTTGACCATTACCATGGCCCCTGATTCATCCTTACTACACTTTTCATTGCGCTATCATTGTCGTCGTCATTATCTGAATGTGGCACATAACTCAAGAGAGATGACAAGACTAAAACAGAGAGGAAAAGATGGAAAAAAGAGGAGCACATGGGAGAGCCAGAGGAGGCAGGGAGATAATCTTGTAATGTCTTTCTGGGCTATATTTGACTCCAAATCGTGTATGGCTACTGGATCAATGACTGGAATGTAAAATACTGAACAAACAACAATAACAGCAAAGGGTTGGGGGGGTGAAGAGAGGAGAAATGAAGAAATAGATACAAACAGACACCTATGGGGGGAGAAGGCAAGCAATGAAACAATAAAAATGCTAATGAAAGGAATAAAAACAGAAGAAATAGGGAGAATTGATGAAGGCGACGTGGAATGAGCTGGGGACTTTGCCAAGAGATGGAAGAGGGGAGGTGTTAGCAGGAGGCGGGATGTAAAACTCAATGTCCCGTACCATCTCAGGGTTATTTGCTATCAAACTGAAAGGGTCTGAGAGGACTGGGATCGATGCTTATCTTCAGGTTCGAAATGTTCTGGCTCACACTTTCTGAAAGCAGTGGAGGGTGGGATGGAAAAACTGACATGAGAGCAGAGAGAAAGAAAAAGAAGGAAGAAAGAGGAGGGGTGGAAGGAATAAAACTAGGTAAAAAGGCTAAGCAGAGAAGGAGGAGGAGGTGGGGGGATTGTTTTCTCAGGCATCACCACAGTTTCGGCTATTAAGCATGAAGGAGATTACTGTGTTGGAGAATTTGCATAAACATGCTTCTCTATTACCGCCCCCATTGTTCATGATTAATGAGATTAGGGTTGCCTTTGCGCACAGATTCAAGGATGTAATAGCAGCTAATTGCTTGTCTCTTCCCAAATTAGAAGTTGCCTTGTTTGATGTTTGTTTTAACATGGATTCACTCAAAGTGATGGAGCTCTCATTTCTTTGCCTAGGAGAGAAAACATACCTGATAGGCACTGTGGATGATAAAGAAATGGAGAAAATTGAAAGGGAAGTAGAGAGAGAGGCGAGAAGAGAAAAATCTGGCTTGAAGACAGAGTTTCATGATCCACGGCGGCAATAAAGCACCTCAAAATGAACTCAGAAAGGGACCAAATGCTGAAGAAAAGACACCAGGGTAGTAATATACTGCTTATTTGAGAAAATGGTAAAGATGTGACTAGAAAATGAAAATGGTTTGCAAGCAGCTGGGAAGAAATAGAGATGCATAAAGAAAATCAGTAAACAGATCTGAGAGTGCCCACAGGTATGCAAATGACATAATGGAAAAAGCTAAAAGAAAGAGAAGAAATATAAGAGATGGAAGCAGTGAAGTGAAAAGAAAGGAGGAAAAACATGGGACTATGAGGGAGATGAGACAGCAAGAGGAGGTGGAGATGGGCTGAAAAATGAGTGAGACAAAAAGAGAGGAGATTGCTTTGAACGCTGTAGATCTGTCAGAATTGAATCAGAGGCGGCCAGCTGTAAGCTCTGATAGTGCTTTGCCTCTAAATATACCGGGCTGTGAGATGGACTGATAGGGCCACAACAACAGACACAACAGAA
Organism: Perissodus microlepis; assembly: GCF_051167445.1. Lineage (NCBI taxonomy): Eukaryota > Metazoa > Chordata > Actinopteri > Cichliformes > Cichlidae > Perissodus > Perissodus microlepis. The sequence goes on from NC_140462.1 coordinate 12,613,291, forward strand.
AATAAAGCAGGGTTTTTAACCCATGACTGAAGAGAAATGGGATGCAAAACGCCACGTACGTGTGTCCGCAAAGAATTACCTCTTAGCAGTGTGCGATTTTGTGTGATGACAGTTTTAGAATACGTAAGTGCGTTTGCATAATATGACAATATCCATGCAAGTTCCAGTGTTGCCAACCCACATGCCTGCATTGGCATACCCATTTAACAGGGTTGATATTGCATCCATGTTTGCTGCCGCACGGCAACTCGATTAAACAACCTTAAGCGTCAAGACCCATCTGCCCTGACACAGCAACAGAAGAAACCCTGCTTTTAGAGCTCGTCTTTGGGTGTGAGCAGCAAATGCTGCCCTGGAGGTCTGGAAGTCGACTCCAAACCACCACCCCACACTTTGCCCTGGACACTCAGGGTGTCAGTGGCAGTTATGGAGTGACAACGTCCCCTCTGGGTGAAATTACAACCTCAACACACCATCCCTCCTCTCCTCTTTCTTTTCTTTGGCTCCATTTCCAAGAAACCCCCCTCAAGACATTCTGCTGATGACAACTGCTTGTCAGGATCACTGCACGTACACATGCACAGCTTAGGACAAACTTATGTACACACACAGTCCTGCAAAAAGGAAATATCCCCTGCAGAGCTCTCTCTCTCACACTCTGACACACACACACACACACACACACACACACACACACACACACACACACACACACACACACACAAATACACAGAGAAAGCTCCAGATGTGTCTTTAAGCATCACTACAGAATATTCTTGAGCCCAGCTGTCTCTGATATTGACACCCCTGAGACAAGTTGTGCATTCACACTTTTTTAACTGTAGTTCCTCTTTCTTCATCCATCTTTCTCCACCATTCCATCTCTGTAAACCCCATGTTGGCCTCCATGGGAAGAGTCAGTGCTGAGGTGGGCTTCGTTAAGAATGGATCAACAGAGATCTCACGTAAATACGACCATAGGCCCACGCCACTACTCTGAGCCTTTGCATCATGTATGTTGGAGAGTGTAATAATGAAGGTGAGTCTCCCTGGAGAGGGTATGGGCAGCCCTGTGGGTCCAGCCCAGCTTCTTTAATTTAAAGGCAAGTTGTGTAAAAGTATCTGCAATGCAGTTTCCATTTAAGCTCCTTTAGTTGGTGCACTGCAGGACTTCAGGAGACCACGTTTGTCTAGGAGTTGAGTCAACACCAGCCATCTAGGAGGCAACTGCAGTGGGACTAACATGCAATACAGAAAATATGCCCCCTAGAATTCTCTGAAGAAAAATGATATCAGCTGAATGATATGAATTCTGTTTCTATGCATGGAAACAAAACCTTCTTGCGTTCTGCAAACTTAAACTGTACACAAGCCCCAATTGCATTTCCACTCACCACTTTCAAATTATCTAAGTTTTATTGTGCTATAATTACTCATTATTGTTATATTGTTCATACACCACACCTGTGTACCTGGCCCTGCACTCTGTGATAGCTTGGGCAGGAAGCAACCACCCCCCAAAACCATCCACACCCTCCCAAGTTTGATAAGCAGTTAAAAATAATTAGGTTTCATACGAAACATATCAATATCTAAAACATTTAGGTCTGTAACTAACATTCCTACTTCTTAAAGAAAACTCAAAACTCCCTCAACAAGGTTATCAAATTTCAAGAAATTCCTAAAATGTGCTTTCCATTCATCTTCCTAACTGCTTATTGAATTCAGGGTGGGTGGAAGGACTCTCTGGACAGGTCAACATTCAATTACAGGGCTAACGACTAACAGACAACCATTCACACCTACAGCCAATTCAAAAGCACCAGTTAATCTAAAAAGCACGTCTTTGGGAGGAAGCTGGAGTACACGGAGAAGAACATTCAACGATGTCTAGAAATGCCTTCTTCAGTGAATGATATCGAGTTATTCAAAGGCTTTATTAGTGCAGGAATAGCTTGCAGTATTATGGTATTATAGTATTTCAGTGTTGTACTAATTTAGACTGGCACGGAGCAGACTGTGTTGTCCATGCTTGCTGTAATGCTTGCTGTAATGTTAGGTTAAAGACTGTAAGTTAAATATGCTCTTTGGTTTCTAGTATTACACTGGATGAGGAATGAGGATGATATAAAATGCAGTTGGCTTAATCAACAATGAAAGCCAGCTGACCATAGTCTGCCCCAAAAAACTCTACTGGGCCTCAAATTATGTGATTTACCTCAAAGTAAGGATAGACCCATTTCCCAAACCCCTGACAACAGGGAAATTAAAAATGAGCGTGTGAAATTAATAAAAAGAAGTATGACCAAAAAAGGTGAAATAAATATAAAAACACAAGTTTGAACTTACCCTAGGTAGAAATGTTTTTTAAGTCACTGCTCCATTCACTCAGTGCAAACAAAGACACAGTCCCCCCCACCTCCCTTCACCTAGCACTATTTCTGCTGAGCATGAGTGATGACATTCTCAGAGGAGCTTCCAAATCTGCCGACTGCAGCAGGTGAATATTTGGCACCTTGCTGCCCCTAAATGCTTCTTCGCTTTTTGGTATTGTGCCTGGATTGTAATGAACAAGGAAAGCGGTGAGATGTGTCAGGCAACTTCAGCCTTTCTCTGTGTGCACATCAGCATCATCCACTCCATTAAACCTCTGGTGAAAGGTGTCAGATTTATACACACAATCACAGAGTAGGAGCACCTTAGCCAACACAATGATGGTTTCAGTGCCTGCCATCTAGTGTTGACTGCGGGGAAAGATTACTACACACCCGATCAATGAAGCTTGCTGTTCTGGAATAATCACATAGCTCCAAAATATCTCTTGTAAGAATCCAGTAGGTTTTTTAATGGCTTATTTAATTTAACTGCCAGCCACTAAGGGAGCATTAAAGACTTCAATTTACCACAGAGAAACTGGAAATCACTTAATTCAGAGATGTGTCATACCTTTTGAATTCTAAAACCAAAACTGCACATGCACAGACAGAGAGAGAGTAAAGATAGACTGCATATAAACATTTATTCTCTGCACAGCTGTAAGGAATCAATGGGAAAACAATATTATCAATTACTGATAGAAAAATACCTTTGCTGCACCATGATCACTCTGCACCCGTACATACAGTTAATAGTAAAAAGAACATAGTATGTGTGTTATAATTTAAAAAAAAAAAAATGCAAGCGTGCAAACATGACATCTATTAGGTATGAAAGTGTCACTCATACAAAAAGACATACAGTGTGTGGTATATTGGCATATTTTTTTATAATCTCTACAAAAAAATATCAGTGATAATCTCTTCTTTAAAATTTCTTCTTCTAGATTTCAATACTGATTGTGTGCAAATTTTTCAAACTTAAACAACATCTGCCGTCTGTGATTAAAGAAGTCCTGTAGACCTATGAGGAGAAGGAAACGGAGAAGTCTTTGGAGTGAAACATCTTTTCAAATATTTGGCTTCGTGTGTAAAAATCAAGTATTGTGAACTTTGTGTACAAGGTTGTGTCAGCACATTTTACAGTGTGTGTTGCTGTCAAAAAGGCTTTTCAAATACTTCATGTCCCTTTAGGCAGCTGCTCAGGTCCACAGTCCACAGAGACAGTAATATGACAAGCAGTGTGACACATTATCTCCCTGTGTTTAACACAGTGTAAAAGTGCAGCAGAAGCAGACATCCCTTTGTCATTTTTATGTCTTGTTTGACCAGTGTTAGTAAATGTTGGTGTCACAGGCAGCGTTTTACAGTATGATTCAGCTTGGCTTCATAAACATTTGCACTTAGCAGTTTTTCATGAGGAAAACTGGCAATCGTGTGGACCGGCAAGCACAACGTCTCGCTCGTTTAAGAAGTCCAGCAGATGGGACTGTAAAACAGAAAGGTCCTCCAATGAGGAGCGACCTGCTTTTACATGCGCATTAACTCTGAGAGCCGAGGCAAGGATCTTACACAGTATTTTGTATGACATCTTTAGTTCATCATTTCGAGGTTTAGTGGCCGACCACAGGTCACTGCATGATCATAGGCTGGCAATAACCGTGTGAGAGGAGTTTTTTCTGATTGGTTGACCTGAGCCTGACGTGGAGCGGTTATCCAGCAGTGTGACTGTGTCTCAGTCGAAGCGGAGGTGAGGGCGCTCCCTCAGAGGCCTGCAGATATAGATGTTTCTGTGCTGAAGGACAGACACACACAGGACACGCAGGAAAGAAAGAAATTAGATTATCACAGTACAGTCTTTTTAGTGGTATATTGCGGCAACACGCAGGACACAGGAGAAAATACTTTTAATTGAATTTTGTTGTTCTTCAAATGTGAACGCTGTAACACAATACTGCTCAAAAAAAATTAAAGGAACACTTTTTTATTAGAGTGTATCATCAAGTCAAATTAAACTTCTAGTCAGTTAAGTAGCAGAGGGGGCTGTTAATCAGTTTCAGCTGGTGCACTAGAGGCACAACAATGGGACAGTATCCAAAACAGGAATGGTTTTATAGGTTGAGGTCACTGACGTTTTTTCCTCCTCATCTTTTCTGACTGTTTTTGAGCATTGCATTAAGCTGTGGTCAGTGATGGTCTGGGGAGCCATATCTGGGGAGGGACGCACACACATCTAAAGGCTAAGCAACAGCATCCTGACTGCGATTCCATATCAGGATGAAATCTTTGGACCTATTGTCATATCCTACGCTTGTGCAGTTGGTCCTGGGTTCCCCTGGTGCACAATCATGTCTCATGTGGTGGAAGTATACAAGCAGCTCCTAGAGGATGAAGGAACTGATACCACTGACTTTCCCATGCTCACCTGACCAGCATCCAGTAGAACACCGGACGTGGTCCAGATCATTAGGATCTAATGTGTTTTCAAAGTGATTTGCTTTCATTTTTTTTAGCAGTGTACATAATTATGTTACAAATGCAGCTATAGTGCATAAAACAATCACAATCACTAATGGCACAAACTCACAATTCAGAGTTTTCACTGAGAATCTGCAGTATTTCTACAGAGATTCAAAAAAAAAAAAACACTAAACATATTAATATGTAAACCTGGTAAAAACTGGTATAATAATCTTTGGACCAACCTGCTGATCTGAGTGTCTCTGTGGCTTCACTGTGGCTCCGTTCTAACTGAGGTCCGAAACACGGCGTGTACACTATCTGAACTAAGTCCATTAGATCCCAGTGTCTGCACACTGATGTGGACAGGGACACTCAGGTCGATATTTTCAAGAATACACTGCACAGACAGAAACAAGACTTACTTTGTGTGCCCTGCTTTCATTCATACTTTGATTTACTTATTTATCATGACAGGATGGATTTTGTACAGCTGTGGATACCTTGGTGCACGCTGAGCTCATGACAGATTTGTGAAAGTCCCCATCAACATACACCTGAGAGATAACAAGACATAATGAGTACAAGAAAAACACATAGAAACGAAGATAATCCTATGTATTGTTTACCTACCCTGTAGCCATACACAAACGTGCCATTACTGCATCCCAGCTCATCGAGTGGTGGTCTCTCCCAGCCAATCATAAGGTTGCTCTGACCCACTGTTTTGATGACCTCAACGGAACGAACCTCGGCTGGAGCTTCTGGAGGGGATTGGACACAGAAATGTCAAGTACAGTTACGCTCTCTGCTGCTTTTATTATTCACTAGTTATTACTAAACCACACCAAAACAAACAAAGCTAGCAGGACTTAATATATCAAGAATTTACTATTAGTTTACTAAACCAAGTGGTGTGAACAGTACCTGGCTTTGGTCTTTTTCCTAAACGAGCGGTGAATGTTGTGGCAAACTTATTTGATCTCTCAGGAGAGCAGTGAGACAGCTGACTGGACTGAGAAACTTCAGGGATAGCACCATCCATTTTAGAAGTCATGTTGAAAGTTGTAACTTCAGGGGCAGTTGATATTTGAGGGGCAGTTGCATCTGAGGAAGTGGCTTTTGGATTAGTAACAGCAGAGTCAAAAGTAGCAACCCTCTGTAGAGAAGCTTTATGTGCGGCATAGGATACATCAGGGATTGCAGTGATTTTCTTTGTAATTTTTGAGGATAATGTTTCATTAGTGTCATTACTTAAAATGGATTTGACATTGTTTGCAGCCGGGGTGAAAAGAGTAAAGTTAGAAGAGCTAGAAAGAGCTGATGTGTCCCCTTTAAGGTGATGGTTAGTAAAGATGCTGGGACTGAAGGTTGCATTAAGTGATCTAGATGCAACTGCTTCAAAAAGTGTTGGTGACTTGTTAGCAGCAACTGGTTTAGTTGTTACTACTGGAGTGTGTGGAGCTTGGCTCATAGCTGTGGTGACTGTGAGAGAGTTGATCTGTGCATTATTGAAACTCAAGCTCAGCTTCTTAGTCTGAGAGGCTTTGTTCAGGTCTGCAGGAGCTGACAGTGATGGACTCCTCCTGGGGTCCTGTCCTCTTCCTCTGCTCTTTGGAGCCTTGGGATGGAGACAGATATTAGAATTCATTAGATATATAAGATCTGATTGGATTTGACCTACCTTATTTTACGTGGAAATAACTTCTAAGTCAGTGAAACTTCAAAGGACAAATTGTAGATTAGAGTGGCTTTTATTTCATATCAGAAAAAAGCAAAAATCTATATCAACCTTTCTGTATAATTCAGCACTAACCTATATTTTTGTTACTCTATGTTAGAAAACTCCTAAGTGTACCTCAAAGCTGCTCCTCAGGGTCTTCTGTAGCTGTTCGTGGAGGTTAAGGATCTTCTCAGGACTACTCAACCTCCTCTTTGGACTGGCAAAGGAGACAGAGGAGGGAATGGTAGGACTCAACAAGTATCCAGTCACACTGGTGGCACAGAGGGAGGACTTCTCTTTCTTTATCTCCGGATGATGAAACACTAATTTCTCTGGTTGACTGGCTGCTTGGGGCGGTCCACCGGCAGAAGGAGACAGCTGTGGCTGGATCGAGAATAGACTGTCTTAGACTTTCACTGAGTCTAAAATTTCTAATGTAAAGTACAGTCTTTGTTTGATAATTTAAGCACCGGCACACTGAGGTGATGTTAGCGTTCCCTAACAAAGAATATGTCAGAGACTTTTTGCTCTATAAAAATTATCTTTCACTGTGAAAACATAAGACAGAAACACTTTTCTGTAAAGGAGTGAAAGACAGTGAGAATAAATGCAGGCCTGGCAGAAAACATACAATAAATAACATAACACAGAAATCTGGAACTGAGGTGATGTTATTTTTTTATAAAAAATATTACAAATTAAGGTTTTAAAATAAGCTTTTATTAATTATATTTATTTGCATTGTCTCACCAGCACTGTATCAGTGATTTCTCGCTCATTTGGTGGAAGAGCAGGTGGCGCTGACGCCTGGACGGTGGCTTTCTCTTGCACTGGTGAGGATGGCACAGATGAGTTGGCGTCTTTCTTTAGCGATCCTGTGAGTACAGGTGTGAATTCACTACCGCAGTCTTGATGATTTCCTGAAGATTCAGTGGAAACTATGGAAATTTCTTTCCCTCTGCCCTCTACTCCAGCTTCAGGTGTGACTCCAGTTTGTTGATGCTTTTTTACAGAGGTGGATACAACTGGGCAGGTCCGATCAGTTATGAATTTACTGGTGCAGCTTTTATATTTTGAACTAAATTCAGGAGTAAACCCACTAGCGTAATTCCAGGTCTTTGTGTTATTTTCCAAAGTGAATGCTGCAGTGTACTCCTGCAGAGCGGCATCGCTGAGCAGATGCTCGACCTGCTGTGTGAGGTAGGGGTTCATACAGCCTTGTCTCTGCAAGATCTTCATCATCTGATCTAATAAGCTGTTCCTCTCCTGACACTTCACCACTAGGCAAGACAGCTTGGCCTGTTATTGGACAAAATGCCTGACAGTCAGAACAAACCACTAAAATCTGTTGAGCAGAACCTGAACATAAATCTAGTCTTTATTTCCTCACCTTTAAAGGCGGTATATCCATATCTGTCTGGCTTTTCCTTTTCAGCAGCGCATCATACTACAAATAAGTAAAATTATAAACATGACAATTGTATATTAAGTATAAAGAGACAACAGTTTATTGCTTAAACCTAGCTGCAAAACCACAGCTGACCCACCTTAGCTCTGATGTCATTGTAACGTGCCCTGAGTGAGACAAGAACAGTATTAACGTCATCCCTGCAGCCTTGTCCTCTTTTCAGAGCTATATACTCCGAGTTCAGCTCCTCTAGAGCAACAGTCTGTGGGGTTTTACACACACACATCACATCAACACACACACAGACGACTTATGAGTGAAACTGTCTCCAGCCAAGAATTAGAATGTGTCAGTGTATTACAGTCTAGTACAACATATCAGCATCATGATAATGATTTAAGTTTAACGCTAATTTGTTCAACACATACGGCCACCTAGAAGTATTTTATGATGTATAAGAATCCAAATAACAAAGGCATTTTGGCATTCTTACCTTGGCTTTGAGCTGAGCTGTGAGGATGTTATATCGCTCCTCTGTTTGAGTCTTGAGTGACAGCGTGTCAGTCTTCTCCCGGAGCAGGCCTGTCAGTTTGTTCTGCAGCTCCTTCACCTGCAGCAGAGACAGCTGCTCTTTAGGTCTAACTCTTAAACTTTGTGTACAAAATTATCTGAAAGGCCTCAGAGACAAAAACACACTGAATGATTCAAATTCTTGATGGATTTTCATGTAGTACAGCCACGTCTAAATTATTCAACACCTGCAGTACCTGAACTCAACTATATTTGATTCAACTGTGAAGCAAATATAATTGTTGCATGTGTGCGTTTAAGATGAGTAACAAAGAGGAGGGACAGGGTTCGAGGCAAAGACACACACTTGGAAAAAGGTGCAAAAGAAAGAACAGCTTTTCTTTGAAGGGATGTTTGAAAACAGCAGGTGAGAAAAACGACTATTTCTGTGAAGGACTTAGAAGAAGGGCTTAGAAGGAGGCAAGAATAAAAGTATCATCAAAGACTATAAATGAGTAGACTTGAAAGGCAAAGGTGTAAACTTTGGAAACTTCAGCACACTCCAATCTAAACCAAAAAGAACATAAAAGTCGACTCGAATGTGCAAGACAAAATGTAAATAGGACTTTAAAGCTCTGGGGTTTTTTCTTTATGGTGTGATTAAACTCTATTTCTTAAAAATTAAGTCCAGTGTGCCTGTTTTAAGAAGTATAAAGTAAGTCGCTCCTGTTGTGGAGATGCTTTGTGGCTGCAGGAACTGGTAAACTTCACTGTTACTGGCATTTTATTTTTCTATTGAAGTGCGTAAAATTAAAGCCCTGTGATCAATACGTTTTCCAACAATCCAGTCAACCAATCTTGAAATGTCCTTGGAGACTCAACCAGTTATGTTCGAAAATCAAATCTTCTTACACTAATTATATAAGTTTTGCACTTTTTTAACATGTAGAACATGTTGCAGATTTAGGGGCTGGTATCATTTTGACTGTATCTTTAAATCTAGTTGAATACCTGGGTTGTGAGGTTGTAATTTTCCTTCTTGATTTCTTCCATCTGATTTTCAACATCTGTAAGCTTCATCGCATTTTCAGCTGCTTGGCTCGCCTTTCTCTCCACCTCCTCCCTCCTCGTTTCTGAATGACGCAGTTCACCCTGAAGCCTCTTGATCTGAAGATATATACAAAATGAGGAAAGTGTGGTTTTGAAACATATATTATGGCTCTCTAAGAAAATAATATGATGACAAGAAGGATGAAAAAATCTGCATAATACAATTTTTCTAAACTAATAACAAACTCGCTTAAACCCACCTCTGCACGGCTCTTGTCCATTTCCTCCTGTGACCTCTTTAGCTCTGCTCCCAAAGTTTCAATCTCTCTCATCAGATCATTTTCTTCCTGCTATAAAACAAAAAATTTGATGCCTCAAAAATCACGCTGAAAACCATGATGTTGAAAACCATGATGCTGAAAGGATATTCTGTAAACTGACACAACAGGCCCTGACATCATGCACAAATGCACTCCATTCTTGATACCTGTATTAAGTTTCCACCATGGTTATTAGTCTGGCATCTTTGTATAGCATAATCTGCAGTCTCAGCAGGAATCTCACTCTTCTTCGTCAAACCAGCGCTGCTTGAGTTCAGCATCTGCTGCTTTTGATTCCTCTCCTCTGTTTGTTTTTGGATGCTGAGACCTTGTAGGCTGTCTCTTTCTTCCCTAAGGTCTTGAATTACCTGCATTATCTGCTCTTCTGCTTGTTTCAAACAACTGACTGAATGTTCAGTTCTTCTTTTTTCTTCCTCCAAGCTGCTTACTGACTTCATCAACCTGTCGTGTTCTTCCTTTAAACTGTGAGATATTTGTTCCTGGTCTCTCTTTTCCTTCAGACACTTAAGAGAATCGGTTAGTTTGTCTCTCTCTTGTTTCAGATACAGCACTGTCTGGCTTAACTGGTCGCTTTCTGTCTGTAAACTCTGCAGTGACTTCATTATTTCATCTCGCTCTTCTTTTCCACTTGAGAGAAATTCTAATATTGCCCCTTTATCTCTTTCAAGTGCAGATAAAGACTTGGTTAGCTGCTCTTTCTCCTCTTTTTGGCCGTTCATGGACCTTTTAAAGTGTTCTCTTTCATCTCTCAGCCCACAGACTGCCCTGCTCAGCTGCTCTTTCTCTTGTTTAAGGTCAGCCAGAGCTTTAGAAATGTGGTCTTTTTCCTCCTTCAGTCCCCATACTGTCCGAGTTAATTGCTGTTTCTCTTCTGTCTGTACTTGGACTGACAGAGCTACTTCTCTTTGCTGTTCTCTGAGTGAATTTATGGATTTAGTCAATTCTTCTTGTTCTGTTTTGAGGTTCTGGACTGAATTGGTCAGCTGGGCTGCTTCATCTTTTTGTGAATCAAGATGAAGATGATTTTTTTGTGAGCTGCTTTTTAGTAAGTCACAGAGATTATTATGCTGACTACCAGATACTGATCCTGTTTTCATAGAGTCAGTTTCTTGATTCAACATCAAATGTGAAGCTTCTTCTCCTTGGACTAACTTCTGCTGCAGATCCATGATGGTGTTCAGATCATCCTCAGTCTTCTTGGTGAGTTCTGAGATCAAACACCCCTGTTCCCGGTTCTCCTGCTCCAGCCTGACCTGATCCTCTTCTAGCTGGGAGATACGCTCCATCAGTTGGGTTTGCTGCTTTGTGATGTCATCCTCTTTGCGCTCAATGTGAGCCAAAAGCTCCTGGATCCTCTCTGCCAATGCCCTGTTTTCCTGATTCAGGCTTTGGATAAGATCATCCTGGGCAAGAGCAAGAATGTTGCCATCTTGGGTAGGAGATGACCTGGGTTGATCATTCCCACCATAAGTAGAGGGTGTGTTAATCTGTACAGAGATACAGAGTTTGATCAGTGATATACTGGATGTCTTTGGTGGAAAATAAAAATGATAAGAATACTAAACCACGTGTAAAATACCTTTTCTGCTGAAGACCTCTGCTCAGTCTCTGCCTCTAGTTCCTCTGCTTGCTTCCTGAGTTGTAACTTCAGCTGAGCATTTTCCTCAGCTATCTCCTTTAGCTGACTCTGTGTGTGCTGCAGAGCAACCTTCAGGTTGTCACGTTGCTCCTGAAGAGCTTTAAGATCTCTATCTAACCCCAAGTTCCTGTAAGCTTCCCTCAGGGCATCAGATTCCTCACTGGGGCTCTCTTCTAAGTTTAAGATCCCTTCAGAGCACCAGCTTCCAAGTTTAAACTCATCTATTGATTTTGTAGTCAAGGAAAGTGACTTGAAGTTGGCACTGGATTCAGACCTGTAGTGAAACAGGTTTACAGGATGACTTTTAGTTGGCATTTTTGATTTAACTGCTGAGGAATAATGCTCTGTGCTGCTCTGTGTGCTCTCTGCTGTCGCCTGGTGGTGAACAAGTGGAACCTCTGATGAATATGGCTGCACCTGCACAAAAATCACAATTTTAAGATATTTGATGAGGCAAAGTCGATAGAATAACAACAATTCTTATAACAAAGAATTGTAAAGTTCCTATGCTTCCTTCAACTATGGGAAATACTGATAATTTTCACACTGCAAAACATTTTAATTAATTAACAATTAACACTGGTACCCTGTGTAAGTTCACAAATAGGTGATAATAAGTGAATACATTAAAAACAGCAGTTTGTCTCCAAACCGGCATCAGTAAGTCGTATATGTTCTGATAATTAGATCTCAGTTGTGTCCTGAACTCCTGATGTCCCAGAAGTAAATACTCGGGAGGACTCTCTTTTTGTAATTTGTACTTAAAACTTTAAAGGAACTTGAAATATGGAACTTTTCCTGCTGTAATCAAGCTTTATTTTCAGAGAGCACAGTCAGACTACCTAATTAAGTTATTATTATAGTAGTATATTATAGATAGATAGATAGACAGATAGACAGATAGATAGATGAAACATTAATATAATATTAATAATATTAAATATTAATATTAATTGGATCCTACAAACCTCTCCTGAGCAAGCCACTGATGGCTGTCCCGTGGCAGTGGAATATGAGAAAATGTTGGCAGTCTCAGAATTAACAGCCAGACTGGAGTTGGGTGTGCTGGTCTCAGGACTCAGGCATGCGGATGATTGGCTTGGTATGTGTTTAGCCGAATCCCTGAGGACCTGCTGCAGTCTTAGGTTCTCCTCTCTCGGGTGTTCAAGCTCCTCCAATAGTGAGTTCTCAGATAGTTTCAGCTGATGGATCTCTGACTTCATCTCATCCACGCTGCAGCTGAGGAAGTGGTTGCTCTCCTGGGCCTCCTGGAGCTGCTCCATTAGTCTCTTCCTCTCAGTCATCCTCTCCTCCTCTCTCTCCAGCAGTACTCTGAGATCCTCCTGCAGGCTGACAATGAATCCTTGTAACCTTGCCTCATTTGAGGACTGTTTTGTGTCACTGTTTCTTCCTCCTCCTATGCTGTTCTCTGCTTTTCCCTCATCGCCCTTTCGCCTTTCTTCTCTCTCAGTTCCAACACTTGGCTGCCATTTCTTTCGCCTCTCTTCCTTGGTCTCCTCTTCTCCTTCGCCCTCTCCCCTCATGGAAGATAGCCTGTCTTGTCCTTCCAAGCACTGCACAGTACCACCAGTGATTCGGACTGCTCTGATAGTTGTCATACCAGTGGCGGCACTCACAGTCATGTCAAGTAGCTGCTTTTCTAAAGTGTAGATGCGATTCTGCAGGCTCTGCTCTCTCTCCCAGGCCAGGCTGAGCTTGTGTTGGAGTTGGGTTTTAAAGTTTTCAAAATACTGGGCCTGTCGACTCATCTCTTCCTCTTTGGCCTTCAGTTGCCTCTGACAGCGCTGCAGTCGCTCCCTCCACACTCGCTCCTCTCGCTCCTTCTCCTGAGTCTGAGAGAGACAGAGAACAGAATCTTGCTTGATCTACATGCCTGAGCTGAACTAGCTTGTGTGCTAGTATTTGTAGTAGTAACAGCCTTAGCTGTATATGATATCTATAAGACATATATCATCAGCTGTATTTGTTTTACTGTACAGTGGCAAAGTAACTACTTTAAATAAGTTTCCATCATTCAAACTTCTTAAAGATACCTAAAAGATAAAGTGATATAATCTCAACAAAGATGATAAAAAAAAACCTCTATGCTCACTATCACACTAGCATGTTGTTGTTGTTGCTTTTTAAATTTAACCTTTATTTGAACAGGAAAAAATAAGACTAAGAATAAAAATCTTGTTTACAAGAGTGTCCTGGCCACAAAAGAGAGCAGTACAATCATACCCTTCATACACCAGACAGGCAATAAAAATAAAACACAGAAGCAACCAAAAATTATAAACTTCAGTGTCAATAAAAATGAATACCTTAATGATAGTAACCGTCTAATAGGAGCTGCAAATTTGAATGCTCTTTTTCCAAATTCAGTGCAAATGTTTGGTATAGACAAAAGGAATGAATCTTGGGACCTAAGACAATAACCTCTACACTTTTTTGACTTTTCTGAATCTGTAGGTAAAAAAAACAGTATATAACAGTGGCTGAGTCATGTAGTATGTATCTGTTGTTTTATGTGACTACTCAAGGTATGTATAAAGTATATAAAGTGTGCTACTTGCAAAATATATTTTATAGCAGTAAAAGTGTTAAACTATTAACAACCCAGCCTTTAAAACTTTGCATTTAATGGGAATTCATTGTTTTCATAGGTAAAATCTGATATTTTGTCTATCCCCAGTAAACTGCACAAGCCTCTCATACATATTACTCCCATCTTCTAAACCTTGCATATTCAAAGCTGTAAATGTATTTTATATTTTCTACATCAGTGACCCACTGAATCTCAGACAGCACTCACCATGGTCCTGACCTCCTCCCTGAGCATGTGGAGTCTCTGGTCCAGCCTCTGGGAGTGTTGCATGTTGGGGAACTGAGAGGCAGACGCTAGCTGATATAGCTGCAGCAGGAGGCTCCTCTCTGACGTCTCCAACTCTCTGATCCTTATCAAATAGCAAAACAAGATCGCATTACGTCATCTTAACACCGTATAATATCATATAAATGAGCTTTTAAACGTGAAACTGTCTCTGATTAAAAAAAATCAATTCAGTTTTATCTCCTAACATGGCAGTAGATGCAGTGAGTAGTTTTCAGAGGTGCACTCTCAAGCTTGCATGCAGTGCAGTCAGGTGTGTGTGATACGTGATATTATGTTGGCTAAAAGTGAGCGTACAGTAGCAGATGTGTGTGTCACTGGATCCCCTCTCACCCAGTCTCTCACCTGTTCCTCAGGTAGCTCTCAGGCTGGATGGCTGAAACCGCTCTCTGCTCCAGGTCCTCCACTCGATCACACAGCACACGCAGGTCCACATCAGCTCCTACAGAGTCCTTTACCATGGCAACTGAAGTGCATCCGGTACCTGCTGAGTCTGACGAGGTCATGTGATCCTCCATTGGGTCAGCTTATTCCCACTAAGTTAATTTCACCTGCAGCACAAGAACTGCCGGTGTCAAACTCAATTCTTAAAAAAACTAAAACTCATACACGTTTTCATACATTCATTTGGGCAGCTTGTATGTTTCCAGTTAACAACTCTGTCACATTTGTACAGACTATAACTAAGACAAACACAGACACACACAATAAAGATACATGCACTTAAAATACAGTCATGTATTATTCACACTGTCAACAGCCTGGAAGCAAGTTGTTGGACACACAATAATCTATCAGGTTACGCCTCCTTCTAATCATCCACTCCCATCCTGCACCTCCTACTGTACCACACTGGACAAACATACAAAAGTTTTATGTCATGCAATCACTTCAGTTCAACCGTTTGTGTCTGCACTGATGATTGCTCCTGGACATAGTGTGCGTTGAGTAATATCATTGATTGAATATTGTTTGAAGATGAACCTAAACATTTCGAGTGACGGTCCACTCCAAAAATTAAACAAGCACCAATTTTTCTCTTTTGCCTGTAGTGTTTTTTATTTATCTATGGTTTTGCTCTGAGTTATCCTGGCTTGGAATCCTAACCCTATGGAGATTCGTGGCACCTCTTAAATATGATGGAAACAGAGGTTTAGTGATAAAAAAGTGCATTTGCTAAATATCTCTTTTGCAGACATCATGATTGCAATGCTAAAAAGACATCTACAAACCAGATTCATATTGAAAGACTGTTTCCTTAATACCAAAAAGGAGGTGCAGAAAGAAGCACGCAACTACCCGTGACACGAGGTTTCTGCTTATAGCACCGTGACAGGATGTAAACATTAACGGTGTCCCACTCAGCTGAACCGTTATGGTAGCTATTTGCATGCTACTTCCACCTGGCAGTGTACTAGTTTAGCTGAAAAAAAGAGTTCATCATTTACAGACTTCTTGTAATCTAAAAATAGACAAAGTCACAAAACCTTAATCGAAGCCATCCTTGGTGACAAATTTGCAAAAGAGTATTTCTGAAAGGTGAAGTGAAACAACAAACCTGTTTTTGCATTTTCACCGTTCGTTCCTTTTCAGTGCGTCAAGAAACCTCCAAATAGTTCAGCTCCTGCTCAGCGAACTTAGACGCACTGCTGTTTCCTTGGAAACGGCACAGACGTTGGACTTTGCCAAAATCCTCCATATCCAGTTGGCGCTCAGCTTGTTCACCCTATCAGTCAGCCTTGTGCTTTCATTCTTCTTCTCCTCTCTCCATTTGTCCCCTTCCATTGTCCTGCTTGGCATTCCTTCAGCTGAGGCTGTGGCTCTTCTTGCGTTTGTAAATCGTCTGATTCAGATTTTTCCCTCGTTAAATCAAAGTGTTTGCTTTACAGAGGAGTTTGGGTTTTATGTTCCAGGTCCAAGGATCACTATAACAGATGTTACTTATAAATAAATCTCACTTTCTTCTCATGTATATCTGGTTATTTATTAAATTTTCAAATATGTTTGCATTCCAGTCTTCTGCAAAAGTGCACATTTATCAAAAAGGCCATAAGGTTTAGTTAAACTGTCTACAAATGCATAAAAAACAATTAGGTTTTGTCTCATCTTCGCTTGCCACCACAGCACCTTAACACCTAAGAAAAAGAAAAGAAAATTTGAACTCTTTCGTAAGAATTATTGGCAGGCATCAAAACTGTGCCGAATTCTAGTATTATACAGTTACTTCTACCTGATGTGGGTCCATGGGCATTTTCATTAAGGCCAAAGAATAAATGCTAAAGAGAAAAATAAAAAGAGGAACAAAAACTAAAGGAACACAAGAGGTTTAATCAACAGGTGAGGAAAGAGAGAGAAGGAAAAAGTGACAAAAAGTTTAGAAAACACCACCGCACAGAAGATGTCATTGATACCTTGCACTAATAAAAAACAAGTCAAATCTGAGTGTGTACCTTTTCCTCTATTTCCTTTATTTGTCTCTTTTGCAAGTCAATCCTGTCCTCCAGCTCTCTTATTCTCTGCAACAAAAAGACAGAAGTGGTTAGCTTGTGGCCACGCGAAACACATCAGATTGATTCTGACACAATCATTTCCTCAGGTGCAACAACATTTCATTTCATTTCTTTATTTATTTCACACATGGTTCAACAGTTAAGTTAGACTGCTATCAATCTATTCCTGCAGACACGCCAAATAGTCTTCTGACTTTCCCATCATGCCATACTGTCTCCATGGCAGCTGTTGGAATGAGCTGCCATGGCAACTGAAGAGCAGATTTAACAGTGACACTGTTTGAGACTTAAAAGCTGAGCGGTTTCATCAGTGACTCAGTTCTTTGTTCCTAACATATTAGTTTAAATAGCTTTCCACTGTGAGTGCTCACTATACAGTACATAAATACAACTGAGGCAGGCAAGCATATTTTAAAACAAAAACATGACATTTTGAAGTTAATATCCTGTGCAGCAAATCAATCTGAGGTTGAGGTGAATGCTCCAGTTAAATATTACTTCTTAACTACAGAGAAATTGGAACGAGTGTTAATAAAAGCCACACTGTGGGGACTTTTTAAGTGAGCATAATTCTCAGAGTTATTATTATAAAATATATCATAAATTAAATCAGATGCATTTCTCGGACCTGCAAACATGTTGATTTCTAATCGGTTCAGTAGTTTGAGCATATTAATTAGTAAAAACATAAAAAATGTGCAGTAAGTACGGTTAGAGGATATTTTGTTAGTGAGTTAGAGTACATGTAGTGTCATGTAGTCAATGGATAACGCAATGCCAAAAGCCATGGGTGTAAAAGTATCGAAAGGGCTGCTGAGTGGAGGGATACTGAAGGAGTCAGGGTATTCAGATCACAATGAAACACACAAACACTCACACAAATCCAAGGTCATTCTGTCTCATCTTTCCACTCTTCCACTTTTACATATGCACTTACAGATAGAGTTACAGGTAGCACGTACAGGGATACTGCATCTTTTTCAAAGCACCAGAGATCTGGTGGGGTTAGAAGTTCCAGACAGGTACCAGGGGTCAGATTCAGGGAGGGCAGGACTCAACAACCTGACTGGGTTTGTTTTGAGCCTTACCTGCTGGGCCTGCTGTAGGAGCTCCATGCGCTCCTGTAAGATTTGACTGTCATACTGCCGGCTCTGCCGGAGAATCTGACGCCGCAGCTTGTCCACGGCTAGCCTCAGCTCCTCCCTCTGCCTGTCTGTCAGCGACTCAGCCACCGCCTGGCATGCCGGCTGCTCCTGCTGCAGAGCGCTATACAGCGTGGCCTCCAACTCCTCGATCCTCTGCACAGCCAGCCACATATACACACATACATGTATACACCCACAAACACACACACACACGGACGTGCACATGCACATGCAGGAACACACACAGGCATGCACAAGCACAAACAAGGGAATACACATATGCACACAAACACACAGACACATACACACAACACTGTGACCATGGCAGATATGGGGAACACTTTTCCACTTTACATTGAGGGCTATTCAACCTTGGTTTTTACATGGTCACTTGATTTGGTTAACAACACAAACTGTGCTTTTCCTTACACATTGTTCAAACAACAAATTCCAAGTAAGAACCAAGATCAGCCCAACACAATATCAAGTGGGACTATAAACACAAACCAACACCAAAACTGACCAAGTAAAATGGTTAGAATTACATGGCGAATGATCTAAGTGTTAACTTCTGTTATCTGGCTACAGTCTAGTTAAATCAGTGGAAGTGGAGAATGCTTTAAGATTCATGCTTAAAAAATATATAATTAAAACCTTATTATTAAACTCACTCTTTTAACTTTCTCCTGAGCAACTTTAAATAGGATATTCATAAATGAATCATATCATACTTTCTCAAATCAAGAGAGAGTAAATCTGATCGAGGTTTAGGTCATAAACAAGTGGCCACGTATCCCGGCCAACTGAGTGGCTAAGATTATTAAAATAATTTAGACTTCAGTGGTAAAAGATGCAGTATCCCAACACAATGTAGCAAATTTTACCTTGATGGAGCATGTTGCATTTGTGATGGTTAACAGGGTCCTAGATGTTTATCTCATGCTGAAATGATAATGCTGCACCCCTGCATTCTTGAATTACTTTATCATCAGCCATTATAAGTAAAAATATACACAATGGTAAGCAGTAGATGTGTCTGTGTTTATATGCAGGTAAAAGCACGCTGTGTATTATTGCTCCAAGCTTCGTACCATGTAGGCTTGGTCCAAGGCCTGCTTCCTGTAGTCCAACTCCTCCTCAAGGAATCCTTTCTGCTTACTAAACAGCTCCTGCAATAAGATGTTATAATCTATAATGCAGGGCTTGGTAGAAGGTAGCATGTTGTACATAGTAGTATAGTTATAATTACGTATTAGTCTTGATAAGTTCTTTGACATAAGAACAACAGGAGACTATAATATTAACACGCTGCTTTGAATATGTTGTAGAAAGCTGAATTTTATGCATTTGTAGATAACTTTCTCACCTTGTCATTTTCCAAGTCGATCATCTTCTGCGTGAGGGCAGCCTCAGTGCTGTCTATCTGCTTCAACCACTGCAGATGAAGACACAGAAAGGTGTGGGATTCACATTTTGCTTCTATAAGATTAATCTGAATTAAACAAAAATGAGTTAAATGAAATGTCCGTCTTTATCTTCTTCTTTTGCCTCTATCTCAGCCCTTCTCTAGCATCTTCTTCTGTTGCACTGACCTTCTGCATATCCTCCTTTACCACCTCCATGACTCTTCTATGTGGTCATTCTCATTTATTTCGTGCCTGGCAGCTCGATCTTTATCATCCTTTTGTCCAATATATCAATCTGCACATGTCCAAACCATCTCAAGTTTGCCACTCTTACGGTGTCTTCCAATCATACATCATAGCAGAGCTCACAACAATCTGTTTTACTCTTGCTGCTATTCTTCTCTCACAAATCACCCCTGACACTCAACTCCACCCACAACACCCTATCTGCACTCTCTCCTTCACCTTGTGCACTGTCCATTGCTCGGGATGTTTAACCCAGCCACGGGCTGTGGCACAAACCAATGTACTCTTAGTGCCAGCCCCATGCCTGGATAAATGGGGAGGGTTGCATCAGTGAGGGCATCCAGCATAAAATCCTTGCTATATCAAATATGCAGGCTTGAATGGAATGGCTTTGCTGTGGTAACAGGGTGTTATATCAATGTTTGTCCACTGTGTGTCAGTAAAGAGAAACTTTCCACTCACCTTTTCACAGAGTGAGATCACAGTCCCTGCTTGGATCACAGCCACCTGCTCTTCATTTCTGAGATTCTTTAGAAAATACAAAATCGACAAAGACTCATTAGAAATTATAAGACTAAAGTGATTTTTTTTTTTTACAGTGGCTTTTGGAGCTAAAGTTAAACTAACAGTGGGTTCGAACTCACCCCATTATCTCCCAGAATATCCAACTTCTTCATCAGTTCAGGAATTATTACATCCTGCACAAACCCCAAAACCAAATCATCAAGGATGTTATATTAACTGTGCAGGTATTCAAGAAAGCATTTAGAAGAAAGGTTCTAGTTTGTTTTGTTTTTTTTTACTAGTGCATTCACCTTGACTCCCTCCTGGTGGCAGTAGACTTGCAGGGCACTGCTACTGTTCTCAGGGAACGCAGACATGTGGAGATTGAGGGCAGGTGATCTGCGCTCCCTTTCCTATGTATGCAAACAATGTGTTAATATTCACACATAATGTCAGCTATGCAATTATTCATTGTACCACGGGCAGTTCTGATCAATAAAAAGAAGAATAAATGGTGGTGTAAGTCAATGACACTATGCAAAATGGCAGGGAATGAGGGATTTACTTACATGACAATGACAACATGATCAGGATCTGCCAAATGAGGGCGGGGAAAACCGATGGAAAAGGGATCAAAGAAACCAAGCCAACAGAATGACATGCTGAAACTCTAAATTAAGCCAGTGACGTGTCATTTCCCAACATTGAGATACAACTGCTATTTAAACTGATGGAGAGTGGACTCCATCGGGGTGATGGGACTTTAGAAATAAAAAATACCATCTTAATAGTATGGTATGCAAATTCTTATTTTTTTTTTAAAAAAAGGAAACAAAAGCATAATTCCATGGGTTCTGTCCTCATTTTGTTCATATACATCAACTTTCAAATTGTGAAAAATACAACAACAGAAAATTGGGATATGCATGCAAAAATGAGACAAAATGAAGAAAAATGGGAGTGGATGGTGAACTTAAATATATTTTTATTTACTTAAAAATTATATTCTTGACAAAACATTTCTTCATTGACAAAAATATTCGATTTCAGTAAAGGGTAAGGTACACAGCTGCCATGCAAAACAAGGAAACACAGATGCATACAGTGAAGAACTGAGCAGTGTGTTTAAGGCTATGTCTGTCTGTCTGATGAGTCACTGTATATAAGTCTTGCGTCTGGAGCTGAGATTGTTGTTGTCACCTCCTGGTGACAGTATGATGTTGGCACAGTCTCTTACTTCCAGTTCAAGGACTCTGAATTCCAGCAGCTCATTTTGGTCCCGAGCATCCTGAACCTCAGCCTGCAGCCGGGACTCCGCCTGCTGCAACGCACTCATCTGCAAACACAACAGATTCGTTACACATACTAAACACTATGAAATGTTTTAAAGTCTTGTAAGTAAATATCCAGGATGCCAAAAGTCTGTTCACCCTGGACAATATGTAATAGACTGTATAAAGAAGATGGACAAAGCCACTCTAGCTGCAATGCTTTGTCAGTTTCTTGCAATTTTGAAACCATATATAAAAATTGTGAGTGAATCTGACTGTGAAACTGAGAGGCACTGCACACTTGTACCGACATCAATCAAATAGGGCCCACTCTTACAAATAATATGTTTGAGGCTTCTTTTTTATTTTAATGTGGGCCAAAGTTTTGCAAAAGAACATAATTTTATATTAAAATAATTACCTAGTGATTAAGTCCATAACATCATCTGGAAATTGTTAACTTAGATCACTGATCAAGGGAGCTGAGGGTTATTTCCAATCGACTTCTATAAAACCTGACTTGTTTTTTGAGCCAAAGGATCTGCCCCCTCCTGGCCATTAGACAGAATGCAGACTTAAGGAACTGCATTGACTTTGCTTTCTGTGTCTATAACTACAACCTTTACAGCACATCTTTACAGCTGTTATTCTCATGCATACATTTTAAATTGTGTATTTACTTTTAGTTATCTTATAAATGTTATCAATTTTTTAATCAACAGAGTTACATAGATAATTATCTTTTAAACAGGTACATTAACTAACTCTGTCACTATTTTATCAGTTTAAGTTTTTATTCTGCTTATGTTTATACAAAATATAACATTTTCAGAGGTGGTTAATAAAGAACACATCTGATCATGAAAATCAGGTATTACAACTAGTACTGAATACCTTGATATAGGAGGCTAATCTAATGTACCTTCTCACGCAGTTCCTGGTTGGTCCTGAGCAAGTACTGCTTCTCTTCTACCCATTTTGAATCCTGCCATAACAACCAAACACAACATGAGCGAGAAATGACACTGGCAGGAACAGAAGAGGATTTAAAGGATCTGCAATGACATAGTGTGATGAACAAAACTCCCATCCCTCAAACTTGCAGCTTAAAAGACACAAGCAAATGCAACACAGACACAAAAAAGATAGCACAGGGTGGCAGGAGCACAAGTTTATTGATGCAGACAAATGAAGCCCAATCAGATAACCAAAGCAAAAGAGCTGCAATCACAGGCAACAAGAGTTCACAGCAACATGAGGACCAAATGGCAATCTGAGATGAAAAACAGCAGCAAAGCGAGTCGGAATACCAGCTGGATCAAGCCACAGTGGAACAGGCAACATGCAGTAACTCAATGAAATGCTTCACAAAAAAGTAAACAAAGTGTCCTGATATGAACTCAGCATGATAAATTCAGTGATCCTCTCACTACTTTTTTTAAGCAAAAAAAAGCCAGAGGCTTTCCCACTAGACATCCAGTGGTTTGGCTTACTTTCGTACATATCAAATAACCAAAATCAAGTTGTATTAAGTGAGTATTTTCATGTTTTAACAGAAAGTTATATACTACCACATGAAGATCTTATGTGTTAATCTATACAAAGCTAAAATGAATCAAGGTGGTTGAAGTGTTTAATCTGTGATGAGTAACTCAGACACAAGTATTTAAAATAAAACACCATCATCGGTAAGGGTAGGCAGAGGGGGAAGGAGAGAATGCAGGCACAGCACTGACATCACACATGCAGAAAGTGACATCACAGGAATCTGCGGCAGACCTGGTCAGCAAAGCGCCAGCCAAGGAGCACAGCAGCCAGACAGACATGCAGGAGGCCCAGTGAGAGCAGGACCAGTGAGCTTCTGTCCCCATCCACTGTCTTTATTACCTGCCCCCGCTCAGCCAGGGCCTTCTCCAGATCCACGATCTTTGCCTGGCAGCTGCTGAGCTCCACCTGCAGCTGCTCACGGGTCTGTGGGCGGGAAAATGAGCCATCAGAGACTTAAATCCAAGTACAAAAGGAATGAACAGAGCAGACTGAGAAAACCATAATGAGGATCTATGCTCTAAATATTTTCTTGAATTGGAAGTTAGACTTGTACGTAGCACATTTGGAAGGTGGCAGCAGATACGAACCCTGGCCTCCCTTTCTGCATCCAGAGACCCCCCAGTCTGCTCCTGCAGGAGAGCATAGGCCCGCTGAAGAGCCTGGTACTCTCTAGTGAGCTGACGAAAACGAAGCTCTGACTCCTCACGGGAAACGCTCTGTGATATCAAAGAGCAAATGTGTCAAATTAACACATAAAGCTTCACCCTTTACTTTTTCATAATCACATATATTAATCTGTAAATTACTGTTAACGTTCCATCTTACTTTCTTCTGATTTGTTAACTCAGGAATTATATTCCACATCTTGCAACTGTTTAAGATGTTAAGATATTTCTTTCAGTGGATACAACAGGACTTTCCTACCTCTTCCAAGTCCTCCTCTGGAGTTGCAGGCGTGCGGTCAGTGAGGTCAGTGTTATAAGAGGTCAGTGAGGAGGTTTCAGAGTCTATTGACTCCTCATCAAATCCAAAATATGTCTCCACAACATGCCTCTGCAGAGAGCAGTGGAGGGGGAAAAGGGTTAAATCAACCTCAGCTCTAAACATATGTTATTCTGCATATTAGCAGTTGGAAACAAAAACAATTATTATCCAGAACTATACTGCATCTGATTTCAGCTTAGAAAACTTTTAAACCAAATATTGATGTCATCAAACCCAAAAGAAATCCAATTACTTTTGCAACGTAAGAGGAAAAATGACTAAAAGTTCAAACTTGTTAAATCTAGACACTGTCATTCAGTCAGTAATCTCATTTTAAAAAACTTAGACTGAATGACTGCACTGACCGTTTACTTTTTTTTTTGCTTTTAACTTTTCCAGACTCCAAAGTGCTTACCATCATGTTTATAAGTCATTTCCTGGCAACCAGAGAAATAAAGGCAGACCAGGGCACACAGGCAAATGAAAGAAGAGAAATAGAGGATAAAGAGGATGTACTCGGTCATGTTGCTGCCAGACCAAAAAGTAAACTACAAATAATATCTTAAATATACATCTATCATATCTTCAAAAACACCAGTAGATCTAAAAACTGAAGTGCAGCCCATAAAGTACAACAGCTTTTTTTGTCACTCCTAAACAAAATCTAAAAAGCCGACAACAAAGCCTGTGGTTACAAACTCCTACGAAAAAAAATGGTCAGCGTCTGGGTTTGTCCTAAAAAGGAAAGCCAAATTTCCAGGTGCAAGTCCAAAAGCCAAGCTGCTGTGCCCCAATTCAGTGCTGAACCTGCCAAGCTAACAAACTGTTTCCAGGAGGAGAGGAGGAAGAAAATAAATGTCATGCATCTACAAACTCCTCCTCCTAGCAACATCGCAGACTCTAAAATGTCCCCTGATGTATTAGCCCAAACATGCACACACAAGTACTTAGCAATTATTTCTTTCAAACTCTGTCACCTCAGCCAATTAGATATTGTCATCCCTTTAAGCCCTTTTGCACAGATAAAAGCATGAAATGCTGCACACAGCTTGCAGTTTCTGTGATGCATGCCCAGTCTTTAGTAACACTATCTAATAAAGGCCAAAAATATACTCACATAAAAAAAAATCTATAATAAAAAAACCTCAAAACAAATAACTCAACTAGCTGCGTGTGTGCTCACTGTGATGGTCCCAGCAGTGAGGGATGGTGTCATAATTGTCCCCTGAGCCCAATTAAACACAAACACACAAGTGAAAACAATGCTCAAGGATCAGTCAACCACAGATAGGGAAGTTGCTTAGTTACACACCACTGGATTAACAGATGTGTAAAAACACTGATGAAAACTCACTTTCGGCAGCTTGAAAGGTTTCTTCCTGTTCTTTTTGCTCATCACCAATCGATCACGTTCCTAAAGACACAACAGATGAACATTTTTAAATTCTGACCCTTAAGAGAGCAATCGGAGGCATCTATGGCGGCACGGGATTCACATTGCTCAATCAAAACGTTACCTGCCATCAGCATAAAATGTTTTGTTCAGCAGAGTCTTATTTAGTTACACTTCTTTTCTATATTTCAAATTAAATAAAGTCACAGCATTAAACTGCAAATTCGAGAATTTAGCAGCTTCTAATAACTCAAGCTGTCAGACTGACAGTGTCAGTGAATGTAAAGAAGATAAGAGGGGAAACATAGGCAAAAACTAAAGACTAGGCCATTCTTCTCAAGGTTTTGTTTTTTTTGTTTTTTTTTTAAAAAACATATAACCATTGATCCTTCTGACATGTATAAGTTGCTCCCCTGATCCAGAGGGGTCAAAAACGCAGAGAGAAGCACAACTTCAGGGTTAGAACTGTCACAATAAACGTCCCCCTTCTAGCCATGGCAATGCAGATGATTTTATTATGTATTTGTATATTGTTATTGGCACACTTTTTAAAAAAATCCACTGACATATTATGGATAAAATATAAAGACAAAAACCTCTATACGCTTCCAGTGAAGTACACACATGAAAAATCATATTATCATTTGCAGAGCCAGAACTGTTTGCTGATTTGTTGGCATCGGGATTCAATATAGGCCGATTAATTTAAAAAGTAAAGACGGGACAGAAGAGCAATGTGGAGTGCTGATGTTGCACAGTTTGTACACCAGAGGGCAAGTTGACTGTGGGAAATAAAAATGCTTGGAACAGGTTTAACATACCAACCAGCTGATCCAAACAGAACAAGCAGAGCTTAAATGAGTAAATAAATAACTACACATAAGAAATATTACGTAAATCTGTTCATGTTTCATGTGTCTGAAAGAAAAAGAAAAAAAAAAGATTTTCAGCTGATATAATGGAATATACGATTTTAAATCACTGAATATCAATATCATTACTTCTCTTAATACTCCTGCATTTGTCGGGGTCTAATATTATACCTACAATAATAATCTTGTGCCATAATGTATTGCCAATACATTAAGAGATATTATAGCGAGAGCTATCTAAAAACATCTAACAGACGAGCTGACATAGTAATGTTATCTGAGTATATACTGTTGTATGACCTTATGTGTTAACAGGCATGTAACCCTGTCCTGACCTGCGTGAGCTCATCAATGATGCCGCGTTGCTCAGCAACTTGCAGCTTGAGGAACTCTACTTCCTGTTCCTCATGGGCGTGGGTCAGGTCAGTCAGGGAGCTTGGTCGCTTCATCTGGGCCTGAACGGACTGCTGCTGTGATGGTGGCCGAGAGGAGGAAGCTTTTTCCTTCTGCAGGAGGAAAACAGAAGGAGACAAGACTAATTATTTTTCATGCTATTCATCAAATGACCAGCAGAGGTCCTGTTTCCTTCAGAGAGCCCTAAAAACCATAAAACGTCCTGAATAGACTAGATAAAACTATAATATCTACTACATCCGATTACTACTTTTTGATTTTATCTTTGGGTGTTAAAAAAAGAGGGAGTTAAGAGTCACCAGAAGATGTTTAGGAAGACATGTTGGTTGCACTTACCATCTCAGCATTCTCACGGCTCAGGTTCTTGAGTTTCTCCTCCATGCGCTGCAGTGTTTGCAGGAGGTCATCATTTTTCTTGGACAGCCGCTTATTCTTCTCAAACATGGGCTTCATTTGGCTCTCTGCCTCTCGCACCCGTTTCAACTGAACAGAGGAAGGAAACAGGGAGGGGGACATTGTAATCTTAAGTGTCGCCACAGAATTTCCAGCTTAACTAGGACAGTCAACATCAACGGTGAGGAAGTTAGGAAATATTTAGATTCAGGTTTCTTAGACATCCATACTCTTCATGGTGTCTAAACTTATGCGAATTATTATTTAAAAAATGTCTGCATGTATAATTGTATGTTTATAATGACTGCACACGTGTGTTTCTCACTAGTTCATTCCTCTCATCGGCCAGTAGTGCATTTCTGTCCTCCAGTTTCCTGATGACTGAGTGGAGCTCTGCAATCTTCAACTGGAACCTCCTCATGTCACGCTCCTCCACCTCCTGTGAAGCCGTGGGGAGAGGAGAAGAGGAGGAGGAAGACAACAACTGAAAAAGGGAGTACATGCAGGCAGGCATGCAGGTAATGGAGACGGACAGTAAAAAGGAGGTGATGGCAAGAAAGATGATTTGGCTGTTCACAGAGTGAATGTGTATGTGAAGTACAGTAACCATGTGATTTACGAACTGGTAAATTGACTGGTACTTAAATAATGCCTTTCTAGTCAGATGAGCACTCAAAGCACTATCTACTGCATCTCTCATGCACCCAGTCACACATTTATACAGCGCTATTTATATATAATGTTTGTCTGTAAAGGCTACTTAAGTATTCCTTCAAAATTGATTTTGTGGCGTTGGCTGGAATCAGAAAAAAGCTGCATAAACAACAACGTATATTAAATTCTCCATGTACGGCTCACGGATTCACAGATGTGCCAGTTTCACTTTTTAACTCTATGGCATCTGTTATTAATATCAATATTATCAATTGCACTACAAAATCACAATTCCACTGTGATTTTTTTTATCACTTATTTTTCTTTAAAAGCTCCTCACCAGAAATACCTCACATTGTGCTTACTTTGTATAAAATTTGTAATATAAATTATAATATAAAATATTTGTAAATATGGGAAACTTTCGGAACATATAAAAATATCTTAAGCATAAAATACTGACACGTGTATACCTGGTTGTTGAGCAAGTCTGGGTTTTCTCCTAGTCCAGGCACCACTTCTCTCTTCGGGCTGCCATGGTTGTGTCTCTCGGCCTCTCGTACCTGACCCAGCTGCTCATCCAGGGCTTCCTTTTGGAGCTGAAGCTTCTGGGCATAGCCAGCCTGTAACCCCAGCTCCCTCTCCAGAGCGCAAACCACCCGGTCCTTTGCCTTCAACTCATCCATCTAAAGGAGTGAAACAGAACTAGATTATAGTCATTATAAGGAGTTAGTAAATAGGTTTTACGTCTAACTGAAGTCCTTAATATTTTATTTTTAAGACCTTTTCCAATCTTTTCTTTTTCTATTACTCATGTTATTTATTTTTATTTTACTAGTTTATTAATGGTTTTTTTTCTGTTTACACTTTATTGTCCCTCCACTGCGGTTATACCAGAATGAATCAAAAGGGGAACCCTCTCACTCACCACACATCACAAACTCACATTTAAACCACCTCTCAACTCTCATTTATCATCTTTATCTAAGCAGCTGGAGTCCATCTCTTGTCTTATTCTATCTGGTCTTATTTTTCAAAATAAAGCACTGAAAATATTGTTCTTATTGTCTACAAAAGTGCAGAGATTTCTGAGAAGCAGCACAAAACTCAGATTCGATTAAATCTAATCATTTCACTCGTTTCACCTCCAATATGCAAATATTAGTTCATATGTACAATGTTCTTCTTTATAATTTATGTATGTACATTGTGCACAGCTTCAGTGTAAGATGGCGTTTGCTGAAAGCTAAACAGGAGACTAACAGCTTTTATAACACTCTGCTTTAGGTTTGATTAATTTATAAGCCTCTGTTCTTGCTCTGCATTCATGCAACCCCTCCTGACAGCTGTTACCACCTCTACTTCCCTCCGTATTTTGTTCTTTAACGCCGGTATTTCCTGCACCGCCTGCTCTCCATCAATAAGCCGTGCTTTACTCTTTGAGTTTCCTCACTCAAGCATTCCTTTACTAACAACAATGCCTATTACTGTAGCCCTCCTGTATGTAATAGGGTAAATCAGTAACTGCAGCAGGTACACAGACATTTATACTTGCAGATAGCGCCACATGGTCAAGACAGACATTGCGGCAATTAGCTCCTAACCTTCATGCTACATCAGTGAGATAAGCCCCGAGCTGAAAGTGAACTTCAGTAGAAGGAAACCAATCCATGTAATCTGTGTGTGTGTGTGTGTGTGTGTAGGTGTGTGAGTGTGTGTGTCATTCAAATATGATCTAGACAGACAGGGACTACAGAGTTAACAGCTGCTGGGTTCGTGAAGCAAATCTATCACAGACATAACATGCTTAGTTTATGATGCAGTGTAAGATGTGTCTGCTTATTGCACACAGTACACCTCCCTGTTTTTGCACTTCACTAATAGTTAGCTCCTTGTGATGCACATAAAGAGGCACGTTTAATCTCCAACTATAAAATCAGTGATAACAGGGAGGACTATTACACTTTTAATGCCCCAATAACACTTTCTTAATCAGCTTCTTAGCAACAGAGCACAACATAAACCTCTATTTACCTGAAAAAAAGTTGAAGCTTAAGTAAAGGTAGATTTTTGTGCCTGTGTGTCTTTAAACCAACAGGATTTAAAAACAGTGAGGAAAGTTGTGAGATTGGCCAGGTGAGGTTTTAGTATTTAATACTTATGGGTGATTATTTATTGCTTATTTAATCAGGAATAATGGAGTTATTTGATTAATACTGGGCTTTGTGATTATGATATTGCCAATTGAAATTCAATTTAAAGTTAAACTTAATTCATCTTGGCTTGACAGTTAAGTGGATTCTGATAAATTACTTTTAGAAAATACTTTTTGTCACCAGCAAATATACCTTCACCAGGCTTATTATTTATGTGTTCTCACCAGCCGGCGGATGTCTTTCTCACAGTCGCGTTTAATGCGGTGCACCTCGTCCTGGTGCTGTTGGTAGGCTGTGCGGAGATCAGCTGCTTTGGCTTTATCAGCCTGAAGAGCGTTTGCAAGAGCCTCTTCGGCTTGCTTCCGAGCCATTTTCTGCTCCTGAATCTGAAATGGCCCGATGCACACATTTTAATATTTATATACACAAAAACAACAACAAGAACATCAGCTGTGCATTTGTAAATACTTGCCCTTGTCCTATTAATACGTTTAATGACAGATCTAGGCATCTAGGTAGGCTACAGTGAAACAATAGGTTGGCAACAGGCTTTTCCACCCTGCTTCCTGTTTTTCAGGACCAAATTACAAAAGTGTGCATAGTCCCACAAAAACACAGACACACACACACACACACGCACACCCACATACATACGCAAAAAGGGTATTTAAACACAAAGTGCACTCGAAAATCAAGTCTGCAATACTCATTTTATAACTTTGTTAGATCATCATATACTCTATACATGTTCTACTTTCCACAATCTGACATGTGAAAAAGTTATACTTGTCACCCCTGTACCTACTAAAACCTACCTCCTGCTGGAGCTTAATTCTCTCCCCATCAAAGGCTCTCCTGGCTTCCTCCCTAGCCTCTGCAAGAAGGGCATTTTTGAGCTTGTCAGCAGCTCCATCTCTCAGTGCATTCACAAGACCCTGCAGCCTCTGAACCTCAGTATCCCGGATCTTGATTGTTCTGGCCAGCTCGGCTTCATGCTGCCGTGCCAGAGTCTCCCGTATGGCAGCGATTTCACGTAGCTTTTCTTCATGGAGTTTGGCACGCAGGTCAGTGAGTGCTACGGCATGCTTGTGTTGCTCAAGTTCGCGAGCCTGCCGCTGCTCCTGGAGCCGCTCGCGGAGTTTGCATACCTGATAGAAGGACATAATGCAGAATATAGATTAGAGTACCCCTGACAAGCAGCCATCAGTATTTACATAAAGTTTGTCCTGACTCTATTGTGCATATTTCCATATTTTTACTCTAAGTCCTGGCAGACTAAAACAAACTAGCCACGAGGGATGGAGAGATGAGCACAGAGAGGAGGTTTGTGTGTCAGTGAGCAGACTGGAGTAATAAACTGCCCGGAGACCTTTTTTAAGAAAAAGAAAAAAAAGAACTATATGTATTCTGTTGCTGTGAGGGGAAGGCCTCACAGCAACAGAATAGCCAAACTGCACGCCAGGTAACCCTACTGTCCTATTAGAGATATTGCTTCTTTATAAGTGTGCTTACATGCTTTTAAACATTGGTTGCAAATAATTTATAAATAAAACTGGCAACCATTTCTATCCTCTGTTTCTGCTGAGTTGATGAAATAGGGGACGACTTCTCAACCTCATTTATTAACTTTAAACGCATGTTCTCAGCTCCTTCCACCTCTTCTTCTTCCTCACCCTCACCTTCCCGCGTTCCTGCTGTAGCTCTATCTGAAGGTCCATGATCTTGCTCCTCAGTTCCTCATTGGTGGCCGGCACCGAATCAGCCATCACCTCCGATTTCTCCGGCTTCCGTCCCTTCTTAGACGGTTGAGCCGATGGGGGTGTGGTTGATGACATAGCACTCTAGCCGCCCAGTCGGGACGGACATAGAGTGCAGGGTGTGATAAAATTGAGGAGAAAATCAGTCGCTGCTCCTCCTCCCTACAAGGCCCTGCATCATCATCACCATCATCAGGACGTTGAAAAGTCTACATTGTTGCTAAAGGTTGCAGAGAGTTTCTACCTGAGAGAGAGACAGACAGACAAGCAGAGAGGGACAAAAAAGTGGAAACAAAAAAAAAAAAAGGTTGAGTCAGGGTTAAAATCTGGGTTACACAGAACTACTCAGTACAATACTCCGGGGCCAAGCAACCAAATAATGACGCAATATAGCCTGGGGAACACAGACTATTTTGGGGACTAACATTTGTACTCTCCTCTGCCACCCTTTTCTCTCCAACATATACACATGGGCCATTTATCACCATCCTGGGCTGCAGTCCCTGGGCTGTACTTAGCAGCTCCACAGTGCATGAAAAAGTGTCTGGCTATCAAAGTTTTAGCATCTCACAGTAGCCTTCTTCCTTTCTGTAGATTAAGAAATCTCTTCTTTGCTTTCACGAGTCTTCAGGCTGCAGATCCCATAAATCTTTCCTACCTGTTCTAAACTAATGACATATCACTACTTTTTTATCACTAAGATGACAATTAGCAAAACACTCACACAGTGCTCTAATGGAGTTACAATTCCCTAATTTCACCTCGTCCATGTCTGCCTTTCTATTGCTTTCTTCTTGTCTTCCCATTATTGAATAGATTATTGTTTTAAGCAGATATCTTCTTCATGTTGTCTTGCCAAATATAGGCAGAAGCTGCTTGCATTACTGTCATTTGATTCCTCCGCTATATTCACAGCACAATATAAGAGCAACATTTGCCTCAAAGTCTCCTTTTACTCCCTAAACATACAGGATATATTAGAATAAGGCAGTCATTAACATTATTTTCTGATTACAGGAGCCACAATGTCACATCTTGATTGAAAATGTGATTAGTAAATAATCAAATTAGATTTTCAAATCAAATATCACCTTTGGCTAAACTGCAAAAAAAGCGAGGCATACAGAAATAAACACTAACGAATTTTAATTAACGACTGAATATCTCTTATACTCCTACTCACTAACCAAGGCCAGGTTATGATAGCAGCTATTTTATTTGCATATTTTGTTACAGATGTGTTACAGTGGCACACATCCTCTGAGCTGAAAGCGGACTCCTCTAATCTCTTCTCAGAGTGGATTGTAACCCAGTAACCTTCCAGTCATTCTGCTAACTATTAAATAAATAATGCAACAATGAGGAAGCTGGAGCATTAAGACCGCAGGTGCCTCCATCTTTCTCTACATACACATTGCCACGCATTCATACAACATACACAGATGGCAGAAATAGTTACCAAGGCAACACTTGCTCTCAAAAACGCCTCTCATAGCAAAGGATGATGGGAAGAAGGAGCCTCACGGTGGATGTGAAAAGCATACAGTTCATTATTTGTATAGAAGCTTCAGATTTAAAAAAGAAAAAGAAAAAGAAAAAAAAGAATACGTAAGTGCATACATGGTTTTGTTATCTGGTTGCATCTTTGAGACGAGGTTGACTGAGAGACAGAAATGCGTCGATGCTGGAGGGCGAGGAAGCTTTCTTCCACATGAATTTTTACACAGTGTGCACAGTTGAATGCTGGGAACCAGTGGGGGCAGGGAGGGAAGGGAAACGGAATAACAGAGAAAAGGTGGAAGATTAAACCTACAGTAGAGGTAAAGCAGTAAAACAGGAAGGAAATTGCATACTTCTACAAAAGAAAACTAGCTCTTACCCAACTCCCCTCTGTCCCCTTATACTCCCCACCCCCTCTTCATCTATCCAGCCTTACATAAAGGCATGGCGATGTTACTGATCTCACACTTATTCACACAGACAGAGAAAGCAATAGAGGGAGGTCATTCACAGACAGAGTCTTAAACTGAACAATTAGGGACAGATACAGCTGACACATATTCACACAGCCACCAAAAGTCCTCTACCCCATTCACAATAGTAACAAACGTGTATTTATTTGCAGTAGCGCAACAGACAACTGACACACAGGCAAGTGAGGTGGAAACATGCACATATAATTTATGTGCAGTTTATGTGCAAACAACAATAAATGGCTTCAGCACACTTTCTACTGTTTTCAGCATGTTTATGCATGTCAGCGTTGTTATCAAAAACCAGGTGTGCCACAGCTGAAATGGCTGAGAGGCATGACATATGGTTTCCCTGGTTTTTTTTCTTCTTATTCTAAGGAAGCACAGATAGACCCATAAGCACATATCACACTTGACTGTTCGTGTACACTGAGTTAGTGCAAACAGGAAGCCAAGGGTTTGTTGCTTGTTAAAAACACCACAGAGGAAGAAGCACACGACATAAAGTGAGATCAGAGATTTCTTTGCCTCGATCAATGATGAGATGAGGTTGCGTAACATCATAGCAGCAGAAAACACAGATCTACTTATCTGCCGCTTTATTAGGTACATTTTGCTAGTACTGCACTGTGCCCCTTCTGGCTTCAGAAATGCATACATTTTTTGTGGTATAGATTCAACAAGCTGCCAGAAACATTCCTCAGAGAATTTGGTCCATATTGGCATGATAGATCACACAGTTGCTGTAGATTTGGTAGCTAAACATCCATGATGTGAATCTCATGTTCCCGGACATCCCAAAGGTGCCGTATTAGATTGAAATCTGGTGACTGCGGAGGCCATATGAATACAGTGAAGTAACTGTTCAAGAACCACGATAATGTTTGATTAGAGCTATGTGACATGGCGTGTTTTTAGTGTGCCGTCATGTTGTTATGCTGGAGGAAGCCATCAGAAGATGGGTGCACTGTGGTCATAAAGGGATTGACATGGTCAGCAACAATATTCAGATAGCCTGTTGGATTAAAACAGTACTCAGCTGGTAGTAAGGGGCCCAAAGTGTGCCAAGAAAATATCCCTCACACCATTATACAACCATCGTTGAATCTTTCATACAAGGGACGATAGAGCGATGATTTCATGTTGTTTATGGTAACCTAAATGTTGCAGCGGAAATCAAGATTCATAAGAACAGGCAATGTTTTTCTAATCTTCTAATGTCCACCTTTGGTGAGCCAGTAAAAACTGTAACCTCTTGATCTTAAGGAGCACCAGCCAATCCCAGAGGAAATTATGTAAAAACTACATGGTTTGGTCTTCTTCTTCTGTAGTACATATGCTTCAAAATTCAATGTGTTCTGCATTCAGAGATGCTCTTTATCATACCTTGGTTGTAAAAAGGAGTTATTTGACTTCTATCAGCTATCAGTTTTAAAGCAATCTGACTATTCTCCTCTGACGTTTGATTATAACAAGCCCTTTTCGCCCAGAGGACTGCTGCTCACTGGATATTTTCTGGGCCATTCTTTGTAAACACTGTCTGGGAAAATCCCAGTAGATTAGCAGTTTCTGAAATACTCAGACCAGCCTGTCTGACACCAACAATCATGCTATTTGATGTTTGCATTGAACAGGTGTTCCTTAAAAAAAGTGTCTGTGAGTGTAGACTGGGGAGCATTGAAAACAAAATATGGGGATATGTTATAGTGGCACTGAGTATTTTTAAATAGTAAAGAATTACCCACACATGGAATAACTAAAAGTTTGTGACCACAGATATGGTATTTTAGATTGTTTTTGTGACACAACTCAGGAAATGCAGGAAAAAAAAAAACAGGCATCTCTGCTCAGAATTTCCAAAGGTCTAATGAACATGGTTGATGTAATAATAAACCATAAAGTGTACCTAATAAGTTGAGTATGTATCTTACAAATACTAAGCCAAGATTTCACCTGAGTCTAAAATATTTGTGCAGCAACTACAAGACATCTGCCACCCACAGTTCCCACAAAGCCTTCTGGAGCCACATCATGTTCCCAAGCTGGCAGCCAGGCGCTAAATCTCAAAGTTTTATAGATCATTGAAAGCCAGGAATGTTATATGTGAAACTGGAAAATTTTATAGGGGCACCCAGAAGCTAAGAACCACCTTTAATGTTCGCAGGAGCAAACAAAAACCAGCAAAGATCGTAGACCTTAAATTACCTCGTCCACTCTAAGTGTAAACTCTTTGTGTAGCTTACACTGTGATGGAAAAGGAAGCAAAACCCTTCAACAAGAGAATTCACCAGACAAAATTAACAGATTTGTCTTCAACATCTATATTTAGCTAATATAAACTCACATTCATTCTGAATAAAAATGTCACTATGACTCATGACTTCAATCATAAGTCATATTTTGCAACACATTATATAAACTGAACAATAAATCAACAAAAAACTACCTTCAAGGCCTTTTTTAGTGCAGTGAATGTAGCTCTGAGATCATCATCTTGAGCTAAATCACTATACTATAACTGCAAAAAGAAAAAAATTCCAAATGAGGAAATGTTTTAGACTGCAAGATAATAAAATAAAAAGTAAATAAAATTAAACCTGTGTGACATGCCAAAACTTTGCAGCATCATCTTTTGGGGGAAGGGATTACCCTTATTAATTGTTATGTGTGTTGTTGTGTCACTAATTATCTTCTTCTCTCTAATTACCTGCTTTATAGCTCCTAGTGAGTTTGTTAGAGTTACATTTGACTTAACCCATCCATTTAAAGCAGTGGTTCTCAAACTGTGGGGTGGGCCCCCCTGGTGGGATGTGGAGCCACTCCAGGTAAGGTGAGGATGATTACGGGAAAAAATATGGAATTAACTGTTGAATTGAGAGTGGCAGAGTTTTCATTGTTGCCATATTGGCTTTTTTTTTAAAAATGGATGAGAGGGAGCAGTTCTGACTGAAAACTGCTCACTCGTTGACTGGTCAGCAAGTCGTCAGCCAATGAACCATGGATAATGCTCTTTTTTCAAACAGTATGAGCAAGATTTACAAACAGACATAATTTTTAAAATGAGTAACTGATTCTTTAGTTTTCCCATAGACTTGTATACAACAAGAAGTTCTTTTTGCAACCCCAGCTAACGCCATCTGGTGGCCTTCAGATAGAATGCAGGTTTGAAGCACTTCCGCAATAGCGTCTTCTTTTTTTTTCCAGCCGAAAGCTACGCCCGTGTTTTATACCATCCATGGCCTTAACTCTTTTCAACTTCTGAGGTCAGGCATGCCAGAAAAAGTTTGAGAACCACAGGTTTAAAAGAAGTGTTTGGATTCCTTGGTGCATATTTGCCTTACACATGTAAGACTGCTTTGGTCTGAGATCTGGGCAAGACATAAACTCAGTCAGGTTATGTCTGGTGTAAAATCTGTGCCAAATCAAACATGTGGCTCCATCCGCTGTGGTGACCCCAGGGGAAATAAGAGAGGAGCGGAAAGTACTTAGTGCAATAAAGCTGTTCTCAACTGCCATATGAAAAACTAAGGTTGCAGACATATACAATTGTTTTAACATACTAATGACTTCACAACTGTTGCTTTTGTATTAATCTTTGAATTTGTTGCCATTACAGCTCGGGAGCCAATCATAATATCAGTGGTTCAATCTCAATCCCAGGTGTCAAAGTGTCCTTTGCCAAGATACGAAACCCCAATTTGCTCCCAATTCATCCTTTCTAGTGTCAGTGTGCATCTGACAGATAAAAAGCACTTATAGTGAAGTGCTGTATGCATGAATGTGTAACAGTAATGCACTTTAATAGTTAACTTTTTTACTTGAGCAGACATTCTGAGTGGACACAAGCTTATTACACACTAACAGATGAATCTACTCAAAGCCAGACAGATCACACATGCTTACCGAGGGTTAAACATTAAGTACACTTTACAGCAACATAAAGGCCCAATAAATACATAAGCAAATAGGAGCTCAAACACTGACTCCTTGTTCCTCTTTCCAAGTTTAAAAAAAAAAATCAACACTGAGGGTGTGGACAGGCTAATATACTGTATCTTATTTACACTGCATATTGGTTACAACACCTAGGCCTATACACAGACACACAGAGAAACAAGCCTCCTCACTGCAGTCATCAGCAGAGTGTAGACTGTCAGAACAAGGCTGGCCATGATCCAGACACCCCTCCACAGTCTGCACACACACACACGCACACCCTCTGCTGTCTAGAGATTCACTTAAGATACACTGTAACGATCCCACCGAGAGGCCGAGTAACCCAGCCAAGAGCAACACTAGTGGAGCATATGACCTAAAAACTACTATGCCAGGAGAATGACTACAAGTTACTGACCCCAATGACTAGTCAACCCAAACACACAAACAATAGTCTCTCTCTCACTGTGTCACATACACATACCTTGTACTGCTGGTTTATTGCACAGGCTCTGGTCTTTGGTGTCTATTAATGTGTTAACATAGTCGTAATTATCATTGCTGAAAGCTTTCAGCCTCTCTGTGTACCTCTATGAGTATGTATGCTTTTGCATGCATGGTTGCGCTTTAGCAGTGATACCCTCATCCCGCTCCAGACCGGCATTGCAACACAATAAGAATGAGGAAAGTGCAGCAGATAAGGAAAGAGAGCGTTATACACATGAGAATAACAGAGCACTGGGATTATTCTGGTAGCAGGCCGTCACTCAGCACATTACACTGAGGAAGGCAGAGATATGGAGAAAGCAATAGGATTATGAATGAAGTATTAGTGTACAAATTAAGTTATAGAAAGGGAAGGAAAGAGAGGGGGAAACAGTGACGTACACTGGGGTCCCAGGAAATGTAATTGCTAAATCTAACAGAGCAGACCAAAATATCAGTAGACAGATCTGTATTTTGCAATATGATGATACTTTAATTCCACTTTTTTGGGCTCAGTTAACCAGCTCATAAGGGAGGCATCACAATGTGGATCCCTGCTTTTGATCAAACACAAGTGAGTGTGCAACACATGCTGGGTGTCCACTCAGGCAAATTTACGAGCCTCTGGGGCCGCCTGCTACAGCAGCAGCAGCAAAACTGTTATGACAGACAGCCTGAGAAACACAACATGCATGGTAGTGGGCTGCCTGGGCAGAGGAATATGCCGGAGATGATGGTCTAATGCGATGTCGCCGGCCCTCTAATGAGCTGTCAAATAGGAGATTAAAGGGTAGACTACTGCCGGGTGGGAGGGTTTTTACACTGCTGAAAACCTGTCTGTCCGGCTAGCCAACCACACCCCACGGCGAGAGGCTGCTGCAGCATCATCCTCCTCCTCCTCCGGCCAGGACGGCTGTCCTTGCACTCAGAGCTGCACGGTGTTATGTGTTGATGTTTTTTCAGCAAACACGGCCACGGTGCTCTTGTGCTGGTGTGACCCAAACTAATCTGGTCTAAATATTTCACCAGAGGCCTCTCTTGTTCCGGGAAGATAATGTAACAGCTCTGATGATATGAAGGGGGGGGCAGCAAAAACAGTTGAATGTTAATCGCCCGTTATCATCGAGGTTCACGCTTCCTCTTTGGCTAGCTGGCAGAGTGGGACAGCTGTGTCATATCGGTTCAGCATTCAACCACAAACACAATATTCACATCTCCACAAGCAGCTTGGCAGTTACTGTCGGCAGGCTGAACTCACATCGAAAGCCAGAAATGAGGTCCAGACGGTGCCTCTCTATCCGTTACTGCTGCACCGTTAGCGGATGTGTCACAGGAGCTAGCCGCCTGTCAGTCAACAAACCACACGCTAGAAGTTCACCGGCTTTGCAAAGCGAACAAACTCACCTGAAATAGGAGGTCAACGGCGGTCACAAGTGGCCCGAGGCTTGTGAACGTCTCTGCCCAATCTGCTTCACATGCAGGAAGGGAGGCTGGGCTTCGCTTCGCTGTGGAGGGCTCAATGAACTCACCTCTCCCGCCTCCTCAACACCCCGGGCTCCGCTAACTGCCGACAGCCGACCCCTTTAGAAACTTTCCTCCCCGGATATCAGATGTTTTAGAGCAGCAAACGCGAAGGCTGAAGCTTCGTAATAACATGACCCTCATCAGCTCCAGCCTTCTCCTCCTCTTGCGCTGCACGTTGACATTTTCCTCCACGCCCACACACACATACACACACGTTATAACGCGCGCGCTACGTCATCCGCTCCTGTGCATTTCATCCACATGACTGAATTATTAAATAAATAAATGAAACGATTCCAGTGCCGTGAACATATGTATGTGTGTGTGTGTGTGTGTGTGAGGAGGGCGGCGTCGCCGGTAGCGTGATAGTAGCGCGACACCTGACTGCGT
This sequence comes from Perissodus microlepis, assembly GCF_051167445.1. Taxonomy (NCBI): domain Eukaryota; kingdom Metazoa; phylum Chordata; class Actinopteri; order Cichliformes; family Cichlidae; genus Perissodus; species Perissodus microlepis. The sequence continues at coordinate 12,653,255 of NC_140462.1, forward strand.
GTTCAAGAATGACACCGCGCGCGGTAATTGCGTGGACTTACGTCCATGCGCAGCCGGTGTTCAGGAGCCAGACGCAGGGTGGTGTCGGGAACGTGCAGTCTACTGTACAAACTGGCTCTACTTTGTCTTTATAAGGCGGATGTGACTCGTGCGCTTTAATCCTGGGAACCGATTTACAAACACAAGTATTTAACAAACATATTCTCTATTTACCATAGCAATGTATCGTGCTGAAACAAGCCCCCATCTTTGCATAACTGGTTTTGAAAAGGTCTTTGTCAAGAAAGATATCTGTTCCCTACCACTTCCAAATATTACTCTGTGATTTTTTTTAATGCTACTCCCCCCGGGATTACGATAATTTATGTGCCTGTATGCTCCAAGAAATATTAATAATAACATGACTCCTGCACTTTTTGAACAGGATGTGGTTTAGCTATAAGATCTGTGCTCTTATAACAACCGCAATTACCACACTCAACACATTAATGGCAACGCCTAACCTTTGATTTTTATGTACTCATGTTCATTTCACATTTGCTGAAAGCACATTAGCCACGTTTAAAACATCTCACTCTGCTAAATTACTTGCGGCCGGTAGCACGTGAGATCCAGCGCAACCAGCACTTGTAAATACAGGAAGGTTTAATTGGAATGTGCTAAGTGATGCATCTTGGGGGGGGGGGGGGGGACCTTAATTAATTATTTAAAAAATATTATTATTTACATTTGATTGTTGAGTTAGCGAATTGATTTCCTTTATTGTACTACTGTTCAGTTAAGGTGACTATTGAAATATTGAAAATAAGCTCAATAGATTATTGGTGTTTGTTTCTCCTCTGTTTCAAAGTTGGTCTGATCAGCCTGCACCAAAGTTCCCCTTTGCTCTCTGTTTGGTAAGATTTTGGTCAGTTTGAGCAGTTAGTCTGTTACATAATTACCCTGTGTTGTCATTACAACTAGAATTTAGTCTTTATCTGACCTCTTTGTAAAGTCCCCTGTTATTTTTACTGATATATATAAATATATATAAATAAAATTTGTACTTGATGAGCTTTTCAGATAAAGATGATTTTTTTCACTATTTCTTATGATTTGACCAGGTGTTTAATGAAAAATACAAACATGGACAGTGATACAATGTTCATATTTTTATAATTTTCATACCACTAGTGTTTGAAATCAAGTAATCAAGATGTTTTTTAACCTTTAATTAGAGCCTTAACAAAAAAAAAATACTTTAGCTGCCAGTACTGACATTTTTTTTCCATTTCACCAGCTCAAAAGCACAATTGATGAGAACCATTGACCAACAGACATTTTTACAACAATGGGTTTCCTGTTTCTTTGGTATTTCATGACAAATTAGGGAGATAAGAGCTCAAGAGTTGGTTCCAAGTGTTAAATATTAAAGTGGTGGCTGGTAAATGGGGACTTTCGTGGACCAAAGAGGTGTGGATGCATGTGTGAATGCAGTGGGAGGGGAAAAAAGATCTATTTGACATTTTTTAATTTTTTTTAAAAGAAAGAATGCTTTGTTAAGCTCAACAAAAACCCAGAAATCCAACTAAAGTTGATGACAACCTCATGAGTTGTGGATTTATAAAAAGAAAACAGTCCATTCTTCAATCACATCTTGACTTACTGACGTGACTCTATTCAAAGTTTCCATTGCACAGCCCAAACATCTGAGCTTAATACCACACACAGACTCAACGTGCATTTCTTTAACGTTTCATCATGTTAGCAAAGTTATAGTATCGCATTAATGGTTGAGCCGAAGGCTCAATTTAATTTATACTTTTTAATTTGTAAATTGAAATTCTGCCAAGACAAATATCAAAGTTTTTACTTGGAGCCTGTGTTTGTTTTGTATTGTGAACGACAGGATTATCAAGAACTTTCAACAGGAGTGTGTGTGATATTTTCCCTTCATTAGTTATCAGAATGAATTCATTAGTCTACGCCAGATAATAAGGAATACACTTAAAAAATAGAAAAATGAATAATATTTTCAGATTCATTATCCTTTACATCTTTATAAGGCCAAAGTTGAGTATCACTGTCTTCTTATGTGTTTCCAAGTTTATTTTCTTACTTTTTAACACGCTGTTTCTGATTAATATCCTTTCATCATTTCACCTTATGACCCCCAAAATCCTTTTGCAATCAGTTTAAGTGTTTTATTGATGCCTCTGAATCATCCTTTGTGCTTGTTTTGTATTATGTGTTAACTATTAATTATAAATTTGATGGTGTTGATAATTTTCAGTATATTTCATTTAAAACCTACTGTGCTTCTTACCGTGCTTCATTGTATGAACTAAATAACCTTATCATACAACCTCAGTGTGTTCAATAGTGTTACTGTGATGCTCTAAATGAAGTAAATACATATGTGTATGGGTATATTTCTTTTATTCTAGGACAATATGACTTGTCAGATCACAAAAGTAGGTGAAATACTCTGATATTATGACAGTGGCGTGAGTGTGACCCAGTTTCTAGAGACTGCATTACTTACGCACAGCTGCCTGTCTCTGCCTCTCCACACTGTGCCTGCCTGTCTGCCATTCACCAGCAGGGCCACATACATGCATGCTCACAGTTTTCTGTGGCAGCAACATATGCGGTCCATTATTTCAAGGCACAGGAAGTGGTAGAGGCAAAACACACAGTCCGTAAGGAGTTTTAATTGTGTACATTAGTCTTTGCCTGTGTCGTGACCTATTCAGAGCTGTCACGGATCATATTTGCATGTACAGGACATTTTAGAGTGAGATAATGCAGGCAAAGCAGGTAGGGTGAGTTTGGGGTATTAGGCTGCACTGCTGTCATGCTCCTGCTCAGGCCAGCAGACACACAGATGGAGTGATTAAAATCAAAAGAAACAGCAACAAAAAATATTGAAATAATTGTGTGTTTGGTTTTATTTTGGTGAAGCATTGTCTCACGGTGCAAATGCATGTGAGAGAACTGTAACGATTGTTTCTGTGAATTGATTTGCCTGAGGTACTTTTTTTTTTTTTTTAGCCAGCATTATATTTTTTTAGTCTGTTTTTGTACAGTGCCCACTCTGAAAAAACAACAGGAGGAGAGTTCACAGAAACAGGATAAAGGAAACTTTTCCTTTTGACGTCAATCTAACCTTGTGATTAGGTCTTGTGAGTTCTCATCCTCAGATAAAGGACCAATTTGAGGTGTTATTATATTTGGGTGATATAATTGGTGATAATTAAAGTGTTAAAGTGATGGTAGATTAAAGTTAAAAACACACTGTAAGCTGGTCTTGTGCCTTGACTAGAAGACAAACTGCGCTGCCACATATGTAAAGGTTTTCTCTAGTTAGTTTGTAAACTAACTAAATGTTAAATCAGCTTATTTACATTTCTTTTGTCTGGTTATGAGAAACATGGTAAAGTGGGGAGTCACCGCTTTTATTAACTTAACATAATCATCTTAGGTTCTCGGCATATCCCTGAGAGCTGTCCATAATAAGCTTAACATATTCATGACTGTGTGCAGATTAAACTTTTAGAGATGGCTCTTAGTATTCAGGGGAGCCCTAAGAATCAGATGAGGAATATATCAAACTACTTAGTTGTTTATGCAGGATTTTATGGAAACACACAGGCAGTCACATGACTGATGAAACATTCACCTTTTAGTCCATGTCTGCAGCCATCCACTAAACTGACCTATTTAACACAATGTAAACTTGAGCCTCCAGTGCTCATGCTGACGTAACACTTTCATATGAAGGTAATTAGGATTCCCAGGCATGACTCACTGCTGTTAGTCACTAAAAATCAGAGCCTGATGTTCCATGTCTATTTCCAAAACCTTCATTCAGATTATGAATGAATGACTTCATTGGTCTTTAAGGTGTTTTCACCTGTTAAAGCACTTTCAAAGAAAGTAAAGGAGATTTTTCTCTACATTGACCATTTAGCCAAAAGCTCAAGAAATACAGTGTGCCATTATAGCCACATTACGGGGAGTGTGAGTCAGCCACAGCAGTTATTGTGTTGTATTAGCATTGTTTTTGGGGTGGAAAAAAGTTTAAACAATGTGTTGCATAACTTTTCAGTTTGTAATTGAACCTCTGATATTAAGATAGAAATCTTACTTTAGAGCTTGTATTAATGCTATGCACTGTGAACTACTGCATCTAAAATCACATTAAATTCTGCACCAGTATTGTGGCGTTTTCATCTATTGAGACAAAGCACGTAATATCAAGATCAACAACCAAGATCTAAACAGTTACAACTAAAGCTTGTTTCCATGAAATTATTTCTGCTGTCATTGTGTAAGTGCTGTGTTTTCCTCCACCCTTGTTTCTCTCAAGGCTCAAAACTGCCAGATCAATATGTGAGTTCTGCCTGAAGCTGAGAATTAACCCATGGGAAGGAGTTGAGTTTTCCACATTTAAAAAGCCTGTTGGAATTTCCAGTGATTTAAGCACGTTGAGACTTTTTGGAGTTATATTAATCCAAGTGGTTCGTGTTTCAAGATATTTAGACAGTGGCCCTGTATGAGAGTTGGATTACTTCCTTTTAATCCTCAATGTAAAGCGGATTGCAGGATAACATGTTGCTTGCCTGTGATGTCGTTTATATATTTCTTATCAACAAATGCTACGTAAAGACTATGTGCTTTACAAAAATGTTCCTTGGGTCTTGTATTTGACCAAAGTATCAGCTGGATGCAGTGCACCCAGTACAGCAGCCCATTTCTCTACAGAGAGCAACTTCAAAGGTCAAAACAGTGACGGGGCTGCATTTGAGTTAGAAATACTCAACTTCACTCCAGTCAGTGTCCGTTCTCATATAACCCTTCTGGTTGCTATGGTTACAGACCATACCTCATCTCCTACTCCTCCTCCTCCTTCTCCTCAGATCTCTCTTCCTGTGAGAGATATTGGGTTTACAGGGGGACTCTGTAGGCGAAGCTTCTATTTTACATACAGAGACCTGTTACCTAGAGACAGAGGAGGCGATTCAAGTGCATCCTGGACAAAATCTCTCAGTGCCATGTTGTGTCATGTAACCGTTTCTAATCACTGCAGCTGCATGAGAAAGTTTACCAGACAGAAAACATGATGGGGAGTCTCCATTGCTTGAGTCTTGAGTCATTACTTCCTGGAGGGTATACACTGAAAGTGAGAGAGAAAGCAAGCAGACTGGAGTTATTAAGAACAGCCTGTCTCAGTGTTCAATTACCTCAGTAATTACCACATTTTAAAAACCCACAACTGTTGACTGTGACCGTCTCAGGCACGGGCAGTGCAGTCCTGACAAATCTGCAAAGGGGATTTGCATAATCAAAAGATCTGGACTCATAACAAGCTAAATAATACAAATAACTACCCAGAGCTGATTTGCTTAGTTTAGGAGAGACACATCTCTGAGTGCATGTGTGTCTAAGCCCATTTAAAAGACAGATTTCCTGATGTATGCAGATTGCAGGTGTGCATGTGAGAGACCAAAAGCACTGTAAGGGTTCTGATTATCCTCTCAACTGGATTGTGTTAATCTACTAATCGAGAACCATTTACATAACTGCTTTAGTGCAACTGCAGTTAAGCAATTACTGCCCTCATTTCCATCTTTTCCCACAGTGTGCTATCTACTCTTGAACTTTCTACACTTGAACTTTAATCTCACTCTTTCCCCCCCGAGTCCCAATGTCTTTAAACTCCTTTAACTGTCTGCACTCCTTCCTTCCCCCCTTTTTTTTACTAAGTGCCCTTCCTCCGAGCATAGTCTGAACTGAATGTTTTCCTTTTCTTGTCTGTTACTGAGACTCTTACAGATCTTATAGTCTGATCTCAATCAACACATTATTTTCACAGAATGAACCTGCAAGATGTTTATTCCATTCCATTCATATATTTAGTGGCATGCTGTCACACTTTTTAAAAAAAATCTATTGTGTTACCTTGTAAATAGCTTCAACTTGTCTGCACTCTATGTGTGGATCTTAATCTGTGGAGTCTGGATAAAATGATTACACATGCTTGTGGGAGAAAGACTCTAAAGTAAACCTGATTGCTTAATTGTTTGGCGTAACACCTTACACTGGTATTTCTTAAATTTGACTTACAGTAAATTACACTATTTTTGTAAATTTCCACAATCAATTTGACAGTCCTAGCTTTGCATCTTTCCCTCATTACAGCATCATTCTTTATCATATCTTTATCATATCATAATAGTGATACATAATAAACAAAGGATTTAATCTTTGCTATATGGAGAAAGAGCAGGGGAAGGATTATGTTTCTACTTAGAGTAAAAGTATTTAAATAAATACTAAAGAAAAGCACATTTCTTTTCTAATAATTTTTCAACAAAACAAATCCACTTCAATTATCAAAACCTATACATTTAATTATGACTATAGCTAAGTTTAGTTTAGTTTTGTGCTGCCATCTGTTGGTACAAAATCAATATTGCGTTTTTCGAGCATAAAAAATAGACATCGATAAACGACTCTTAAAAACAAATAGGAGAATTTAAAGGAACCTCGAGCTCCAAAATAGTAACTCGTTGTTAGACGTAGTCCGTTGAACTCATTTTTTGATGTCCTCATGCTAAATGAATTCTAACAAATATTCTCGATATATTAGTCGTTCGACAGTTGATTTCTCTTGACTTTAGGGTTATTTGAACTTCCTGCCACTGCAGCCAATCAAATCCTAATCAATATAAACAAGCTTTCGGCGCTTTCCAATCACATTGCGCAGAATGAAAAGTGGGCGTGGACGTGGAGTGGAGCAGCTGACAGACTTTCCGGTGCGTTGTGTATGTTTGGAGTTTGACCACAAAAAACAGAGGACGTGCGGATTTCAGGGTGGAATGGAAGAATGAGTTGGGACTCTAAATAGTGAACAAACCGAGATATTCCCAGAAGCAATTTAATCTGGAGGGTTTAATTAAACTGGTGTTGTCACGGGAAAGGTAAGCCGACATTAGAAGTGTTGAATGTCAGCGCTCGTTAGCGTTAGCTCCTAAAGCACCGGTTATTTCAGCTAACGCATCCTGCCACATCCAATTGCTGCTGTCTTTTTAATATCAAATGCGGTAGCCCTATATATAGAAATGGCATTGTGTGTGTATATAGCGTTCTTTTTGCCGCTAACCTTTATTAAGAGTGCTACATTTAGTTTGGAAGTCCCCTTTATCGGCAAAGTTATTGTCATCGGATCCCTGTCCTGCTTATCCAAGAGGGGCACCAGGACACTTGATTTGCAGTCATTGCACTTTAAGGATGTCACCTTCTCAATATAGCTACCCAGGGCTCGGTTAATAATATCTAAAATAGACTATAGACCTCGTAGCACACATCTGAACAAAATTGTGTGTGGGATTATTTGGCCTTAATTAGTAAAAGGAAAGGAGCTTTCTGGGATAACAGAGGTAAATATTACATTTGTTTTGGAAACCTGCCTGAGTCTGAGCTACGTGGCTGAGATCCGTTGGTTTCGTCTGTAGTATGAAAGCAGCTTTTCTTTTATAGTAATCAAATGACACATTTTACATCAGTTATGCACAATATTAAAACCTATGAGAGGTTTACTGAAGACAATTGAAAGGCTTGTTATAAATTCTGAGAAGTTTTCGTAGTGGTATTCATGTGGTTGACATACCCCCTTCCTAAACACTTTGGGAGATCAAGCACACCCCTCCACACTTAAAAAAAAAACAAAACCCAAACACACTAAAAATCAAATTTAAAAATTCCTCATGAATATTTGGTACATACTGCATTCAATTCATTTTTATTTATATAGCACTAATTCACAACAACAGTCACACCAAGACACTTTATATTATATTGTAAAGACACTAGAATATTGAAAATAGGAAGAAACCACAACAATCACATGGCCCCCTATGAGTAAGCACTTGGTGACAGTGGCAAAAAACCAGGCTCAAGGAAGACAGCCATCGGCTGTGACTGGTTGTTTGATTGTTTTTTCCCCCCAGTAAAATCTCACTTTGGAGAAAACTCATGTGATGATGAGGGAACACAACCTTTCAAAACACCTGTTACTTTGCAAAAGGTGCACTCTGTTAGCTGCTTGTCCTTGAACATGTGCTTCATACTGTATATGCATTGCTGTTTTTCACACATTGCAGCATTACTAGTATTACCACAGTAATGTTTTGTTCATAATTTTTCATAAATCACTGGGATTGTGTTTGTTCCCCAAAACATTCCTAATTGATTTAAAAATTTGGTGTAATTTCAGCCATGGATCCTTCGCTAACTGCCAGTTCATCCGCCTCCAAACTGGACCCTTCGTCTCCTACCACCCTGAGACCCGGACCTTCCTCTCTCAGCTCATCTGTTAACTCAACTATGACAAATTCAAACTGGCCAAATCCTAAACTCACAATGCCAACACCTCCAGCCACATCCTCATCTTCTCCCTCTACTGCCTCCCCTCAGACTTCTCCAAATCCTCTTTACCGCTCTTCCTCCCTTTCCACACCGACAACCTCGCCTCTTCGGCAACCAATCAGGAGCCTCTCCCAGGGGGGCAGATCTCAGCTAAACGCCGCGTCTACGGGGAATCCCATGACTGGATCATCAGCTGCTGGAGGTCCTGCAACAGTTCCACAGACTCCTCCCACACCAGAGCAAGGTGAGAATCAAAACTGACCTTCGACCTTCACTTTGCACTTCTTCAGGAATCAGTGCAGCCAACACTCCCAGGTTACTGTGTGTGTGCATTGCAGTGTTTCCATGACCACAGACATTTACCTCAGCATGTAAAGCAGCCTCTCCCTTTTTGCTGACCTGAAGAGAAAAGATGGTTTCACATGTGTTTTTTAAACTAAACAAATACGTTATGCAAATAAGACGTCTTTTGGTTGAAGGGGAATAGCACTTTTTATCTTTTTAAGGCCTTTGCAGTGATTTATATATTTAGCTTCCCTGCTCAGTCATTCCATAAGTAAACACTTTTCAGTTTCTTTAGCTGTCTAAAATAATATAATTAAGTGTCTTAAAGTTCTGAATGTACTGAAAGTAAAACAGGGAGATGGACTGCACCACTGTGGAAGTGTTTGCACACCAGGAGAATGAGCAGCAGCTGTTTGCTGTGCTAAATAAACCGTTATTTTAGGGCTCAGGCAGATGGTTAAAGTGTACGTGGCTTTACCAGTGTAAGTTACTGGATGCTTCACATTTTCTTCTGCTTCTTGAGATCCGCAGGCACAGGCAGACCACACCTTCACTCACCAGTATCACTTACAGCCCGCATGACCATTGTGAATCTCGGAAAAGTGTTTCCACATCTGTTTTTCCTGCTGTTTGTTTTAAACAGAACAAATGTGACCGCTTACTTTACGGGAAGCAGACACATTTTCGGTGTGAGATCCTGTTCCTTTGGAGAACTGGGATTTAAGAGTAGCAGAAATCATTAGCCAAAGGAAAATGATAATTAAACCAAGAGGGCTCTGTGGTATTATCATGTCTTGTCAAGGCCAAAGCTGTTTCTGGAAGGATGTGACTCATGCTCATGCTCTGGGATCACTGATGTCACAGATTGCCACACTGAGCTGGTCTCTTGTTTCTATTTTTGTTTGTTGGGAACATCTGCAGAGTATTTAAAAATGTAGAGTAATAAGGAGTAGTTGCTCCTTCGAAAAACCTGAAGAAAACCTAATATATTAAATAGCTGCTTTTTTTTTAAGTGGGCATAATATCAAGCTCCATATGTTTATTCTTGGACTTTTCTTGGTTAGCTCTGCGTGAATTAGAGTTCAAAGTAATTCATATTTTTCTTATACAACGTCGTTCATCCACTGCCTGAACCAAATTATTTTATCTCTCTTACCTTTAAGGCCACCATCCTCTGATTGGCTGTTGCTCTCTAACAGAAGGTTTAAACAGCACCCTGTGTGGGACAGCTGTGCTCACTTTCAAAGCTGTGTCCCTGAAATGATCACATAGAGTACGGCAGGGAGGTTTTTTGTAAGACAAACTGGAAGTTGGTGTGACTTCGGTTCCCTTGACAAATGGAATCTTTCTATATGATTTTGAGTTAAAAATAAATAAATAAATAAATAAAAACTTTAGGAAAATAAAACCACTGAAGTCATGTTAAAGTCACTGGCATGTTTTGCTCAGCCTTATTAACACAACTAACAGAACTTCAGCGGTGGTTCAATCATAACTGCTGCTGGCAGAAGTAAAGGGCTAGTGTTAGGCTTCAGTTGGCGTGGAGTGAGCATGATTGGTTATCTTTCTGTCTCTCTGTGTTAGCCCTGTAAATGGACTGGCACTCTATTACAGCTGGGATAGGCTCCATTGAAATGTCATTCAATCTGACATGTAAAACCTTCAAAATTTACAAATGTGATATTTGTATGTATATTATATGGTAAAACAACACATTTGAAAATGTCTAAAGCTCGTGTTAAATACACATCTTATTTAAAGGATCTAACCAAAACCCTATTCAAATCACCCATTGACTCTGAAACAATGGGACCAAAGGTCCCTTCCAAATCCAGCAGGTCTCAATGAACTCTTTGCCCCTTGGACACCTACAAGGGGTAACCCTTAGTTTTTGTCATTATCATGCCAGCTTCCAGAGCTTTCTATTAGGAATTACAAAACTAATTGGTTAAAAACTGAAGCATTAATTTCAGCCTAACAGTTATAACTTGTATTATATATGCTTACTAATAAAGATATTTAAAACTAAATAGGTTCTTAGTTTTTCCAAGGCTAGCCTCAGTAAGCTGTATAAGCAGATATCACCCTAACTGGCCTCCTATGCACACCCAGTGCTCTGGAAGCGGGCCTGAAATACCACAGAAAACAATGATTTCAAAAAAAAGAAAAACAAGGGTTACCTTAGTAGGTGTCCAAGGTGGAAAGATTTTAAAGAGCCCTAAAATCTACTGGATGGATTTTGAAAATGTATTTTCTGTTTCAGAGGAGCCAGAGGAGGAGGTCAGTTTTGAGGATTTGGAGGAGAGAGCAAAGTCAGGTGATGCCAAAGCACAGACTAAGGTTAGTGGCAATGATCATACTGCAGACACTGTGGACTTTAGTCGCCATATGGTGATGACAAAGCATATGAGCTAAGTAATTATACATTTTATTTTAGAGTGACATGCTGATAGGACAGACAGGTCACTAAGTCACAGTAATGCTTGTGTTGCAAGTCTAAAAGTCTGTGTGTGTCTGCACAGATGGGCCGCTACTTCCTGGCATTGGCAGAAGAAAGCGATGAAGAACTGAACAACTGCACAGCGGTCACTTGGCTCGTCCAGGCTGCTAAACAGGGCCGCAAGGATGCGGTCAGACTGCTGCAGCAGTGTTTGGCCTCCAGGAAAGGTATGACTGCTACTCTTAGTGCACAGCTTTTAGAAGAATGGAACCAGTGTGAAACTGGAGCATGATTGAGCTAATGTTGGTCTGTGCATTCATCCTCATTTGTTCTTCAGGCATCACACTGGAAAACTTTGAGGAGGTGAAGAAGTTGTGTACAGAGACTCGTTTTGAGAGAGGAGTGAGGAAGGCAGCTCTGCTCATGTACTGGAAGTTAAACCCAGAGAGGAAGAAGTCGGTGCCCGTTTCTGAGATGCTAGAGAACGTTGAACATGTTAACACAGAGCCGGGTCCGAGAGGAATAATACTGTATTTCAAATCATTTACATTTTGAAGGCATTCATTTTTTAAATGATACTTTCTACCCTCCATCTGCAGACACACCAGTTTCCCCTGGTCCCCTAAACAGGTCTGTTAAGAAACAGAGGAGAGTCTTGGAGACTATGGTCACCAGTGAGGGTATGTGTGGTCTGAAATGTGTCTTCTATTGGGATTAAACATGCACAATTTGTCATTTCCCCAAGCCCAAAGTGTCCTACAGACCCGTCAGAGTAAAATAAAAGTAGTAATATTTCTTCTGTACTTCTTTGCAGCCAGTTCCCATGTGGGTCTTGATGACTTTGTTGAGATGACCAAGAAGTACGCCCAGGGTATTGCACCCTCACCCGTTATGGCTGCTGCAGGAGGGGACGATGATGATGATGAAATAGTAGTGAAAAATCCAGATGAACTGCCCCTGCATCAAAAGGTGGTTTTGGGGGTAGTGGTCTGCCTTTATCATCTTCTTTTCACGCTCTGCTTGTCTTGAGTTCAGCAAATCTGTGAAAAAGTGAAAGAAATTCTGCAACTTGATCAGTTTCGGTCCTGCTCTGTTTTCATTCTTTCACTATATTAGCCTTTGTGGAAGAAAATCAATTATCTAATTATATTTCTAAATCATTTTCCATTCCTTTATGTGTTAATATTCAGTTGGAAGCTGGTTTATTACACATAATAACAGCTCAAGCGAAGCTTCATCAGTCAGGGCATGAATGTTCACCTGACATAAATTCACCTGAAGCATGACCAGGTGTGCAGCCAAAGCTTCACCTGTGTTGTCGTCAGTTGATATGGTTCTTAATTTAACAGCCAGAAATAATTCAAATACACTCACTGAATGAACATTAAAAGTTGCAGTGAACTGAAAATTTTAACCGGTCACAAAGGATACTGTTTTTTGGGACTTCAGACTTCTGGTGAACTTCTTTTTCTTTCTTTTTTTGAGCATTCTTGGCTTCTTTTGGACCAGATTATGAATAATAATTAATAGCTTCATCAAAAAGGGGGAAAAAGCATCAGTTGTATAGCTAGTTTTAAGTGTTCAGGTCTAAACTAAACAGATTTTCTCAGGATCATCTCATTAACTAGATCTGCACCTTCTCTTTTTCCACCGTATTTCTAAAAAAATAAAAAATTTTCCCCAAAGAAACACATTAAATAGCCTTCAAGTCCCTGTGAGAAGCGGGTTTCATAGTTTTGTCTTATCAAGGCAGCAGTTTTAACATCGCCAGAAAAAGTTTTTTAGTCATTTAATTTTTAAAAAATTTTGTTTGTCTGATGCCATCTCTGCGACGTACTGATTCTGTCTTCCTTGTTGTTTTCCCAGCTGCTGAAGTTTCCTCTGTACGCCCTTCTCGAGATAAAAGAGCATCTTATTGACTGGGCGTCACGAGCGGGCATGCAGTGGCTCAGCGCCCTGATCCCCACCCACCACGTTAACGCACTTATATTCTTCTTTATCATCTCCAACCTCACAATCGAGTTCTTCATCTTCATCATCCCCCTGCTGGTTTTCTACCTCTCATTCTTCTCCATGATCATCTGCACACTGCGTGTATTTCAGGTTTGTCACGATGTACTAGATGTATTTAGTGATTTCTGATAATATAGTACCTTTGTTTTATTAAAACAAAAATTTTTTTTCTACAGAATTCTAAAGCGTGGGAACATTTCCAGGCTCTGACAGACCTGCTTGCTCAGTTTGAACCTGGTCTCGACCTGGAGCAGGCTGAGACCAACTTTGGATGGACGCACTTGGAGCCGTATCTGTAAGTCCACATCACTCAGTTGCCAGTAGTTTAATAATGTAAAGATTAGCTTCAATTTGATCTTTTCTTCCTTTAATATTACCATAAAGAAGAATTGAATTGTTTCTGCAGCAGAACAATTATTTTTCTTTTTGCTTTATCAGGTACTTCCTGCTCTCGGTGGTCTTTGTGGTTTTCTCCTTCCCTGTAGCTGATAAATCCTGGATCCCCTGCTCAGAACTGGCTGCTGTTGCTCTTTTCTTCACCATTACCGCCTTCCTCAGCCTTCATGCCTCAGCTCAGCTCTTCGCTCGTAAAGCCCTCGTCACAGAGGTCCTCTCTGGAGCATGCTCCCTCACTCAGTTCTTCCCGGAGTCCCTGTGGTTCCTCCGAATGTTCGGGAAGACTTTCATCACTGTGCCTCTTGGAGATATTGTGGCATTAAACCTGGGGATGCCATGTCTGCTCTATGGACACCTTGTCTATCTCCTCTTCCGTATGGCCCAGCTGAGAGGCTTTAAGGGCACCTATCTGTGCTTGGTGCCCTACTTGGTTTGCTTCACTTGGTGCGAGCTTTGCTTGGTGTTCCTTAATAATGCCTCGGCAATAGGACTCATCCGCACATGTGTGGGCTACTTCCTCTTCCTGTTTGCCCTTCCTATACTTTCACTGGGTATGGCTGCGATGCTCATCATCCAGTTAGTGCAGTGGTTTCTCACCCTGGAGGTCACCAAGATGGTGGTCACACTGACTGTTTGCTTTGTGCCGGTGGTGCTGAGGCTTTGGACTCGCTTCAGCCTCAACCCCATCAAGGTGTTTCGGTCTTTGTCGCGGAGCAGTGTTGTCAAGCTCATCCTGGTTTGGCTCAGTGCCGTGGTGCTCTTCTGCTGGATGTACGTCTACAGGTCTGAGGGCATGAAGGTGTACAACTCCACCCTGACGTGGCCTGAGTACAGCAACCTCTGCGGCCCTCTGGCCTGGAAGGAGTCCAACATGGCCCAAACCCAGATTCTCTGCTCTCATCTGGAAGGACATCGTGTCACATGGACGGGACGATTCAAATATGTCCGTGTGACCGACATTGAGAACGGGCCGCAGTCGGTTATCAACCTGCTGCCTGTATTTGTAGGGAACTGGATGCGGTGCCTGTACGGTGAGCCATATCCTCTGTGTGAAGACTTGAAGAATGCGACCGCTGAGCCCCAGCCTCTGCCCGCCCCAGCTCCTCCTCCTGAAGATCCCCTGTGTAAACTTAAAAAACTGGCAAAGCACGAATGCCACATCAAACGGTTTGACCGATACAAGTTTGAAGTTACAATGGGCATGCCGCTCGAGAGGAAGTCCAAGAACGGGACGATCATCGAGGATGAAGACGCCACTAAGGACATAGTACTGCGGGCTAGTAACGAGTTCAAGTCTGTGCTTTTACACTTAAACACTGGCAGCCTGGTGGAGTTCAGTACCATACTGGAGGGGCGTTTAGGCTCCAAATGGCCTGTGTTTGAACTGAAAGCCATTCACTGCATGTCATGCGGCGACACCCGCCTTCCCAGACGCAGACAGTACAAGATTGAACATGACTGGAGGCGTACGGCTCAGAATGCCCTCCAGTTCGGTTTTGACTTCTTCTTCAACCCCTTCCTGACTGCACAGCTCGGACAACACTCAGAGACGGAGACCGAAGCAGAGGTTGTGACAAAGCAGGGAGGATAGACGAGATGGTTGGGGGATAACACTGTCATCAGTGAAGAACACTAATGATTTTTACCCACTGATCTTAAAAGAATCGGACAGCAATATTTTTGAGTGTCTTACTGTAGAAAAGTAGACGGACCTTCAGACATGTGATCTATCTACTGAGTGAGTGTGTGTGTGTGTGTGTGTGTGTTTGTATTCTTATAGCTTTTGAGCCAAAATGCGTGACTACATATAACGAAGAAACAGTTAATGCTAAAAAACAAGAAGCACCCAACAATGTGGTTTTTAAGTACTTTACTGCCAAACGCCACATAAGGAAAAACGTCATGTAAACCTCGCTGTGTTCAGCTTGTTATAAACTTTTCATCCGGTTTAAGCTAATCATCTTAAGTATAGTAATGACATAATTTTGATTTGTTACTGGATGCTATGCAAACACTACATCTGCAAATCTTTCTGTATGTCGTGACTTTTTGTGGCCAAAACATCAGTGTTGATCTTCTGCACTTGCCTTGTTGAAGTGCACTTGCATCGTTGTGTAGCTACCGCTGTTGAAGGCAAGGTTGTCATATAGATATGTTTTGCCTATAATTATTTAACGTACAGTTTGTCCATACAGATTTCAAGTGCCTTCTGAAGCATATTATTTGGGAGCGATTAGACTAAATTAAGTCTCTAAGAGCTCTGCTGCATCAGAGCTTTTATTTATTACAGAACAGTTAACCAGGTTTGGCTTTCTTTACCTTCATGTCTTTCTTCTCTGTATTTGTCGTCATCTCTGCTGTGCAGGGATTTAATATATTGAACATTTGCGATCCCAGAGTGATGATGTGGTTTAAGTTAGGTTGTCACTACTTTTTTCTGTACTGTGTCCTATAAATATTTTAAGAAATCAAGTGTGTGTGTTTTGCAGTTTTATTAAAAAAATCATTTATATTTTACTGATCTTTAGACACAAAATTCAAACAAGATCCTAGCCCTTCTTATTTAATTTATTGGATTTTTCTTGCATTAAACACTCACTGGCCACTTTATTAATCATATCTTGCTAGTACCCTGGACCTCCCTTTTGCCTTCAGCACTGCTTTAATTTTTCATGGCACAAATTCAGCAAGATTCAGGGAACATTCCTCAGAGTTTGGTTCATGTTGACATGACAGCATCATACAGATGCTGCAGATTTGCCGGCTGCACCTCCATAATGTGAATCTCCTGTTCTGCCACATCCCAAAGGTGCTAAGTTTGAGATGATTTGAAGTTTGTCATGTTCATGGTAGTGAACATGGTGTGATATCCTGCTGGAAGAAGCCAACAGAAGACGGGTACACTGTGAGCATAAAGGGATGGACGTGGTCAGCAACAATACTCTGTAAATAAAATGCTATTCATTTTGTAGTAAAGGGCCCAAAGTATTCCAAGAAAATATCCCCCACATCATTACACTCCCATGACCGGGCAAAAGTGTTCATGATCCATGTTTTCATCTTAATTACGCCAAATTCTGACACGACTTTCTATGTAAAAAAAAAAAAAAAAAAAAAAAAAAAAGTTGTGATAGGAGCAGAACCATTTAAAATTATTATTTATCGCAAGCGCCTTTCCTGCTACAAGTCAATATGTCCAATTTAAGAAGAGTTTGATTCACACTGGAACAATGAAGACAGTGAACAACATGCAAAACGATTAGATTTTCAGCAGAGACTGAAAGAAAAACTTCTATTTATGAAGCGTTAACATGAGTTATTTTTAAATGATGAAGAAATGTATTTTGCTCAGATTAACTGTCATTAAAGCATAAAATAGATGATTGTGGGGGGTTTAAACTCAAGTTTAGGCAGAGAAAAGAACAAAGATAACTAGACAGAAAAATTGTGCAGAATCATGAAACTTGGTAATTATTTCAATTAAATTCATTCATTATTAAATCCCTTAGCAATTTTAAATCCGCATGTAATAAGTGCATAATAACACAAGGTGGCGCCTTACACTACATAACTTGAAAAGCCATATAAAGGGTGCATATTAACAGTTAAGCAATGTTAAGAGCTTCATAACTAAACAGTAATGAAAATCACAACGATACGCCCATTGGATGCAATTTCGTTGAAATCTTTATTCAGAAAAAAACATATTAACATTATTTATAACTGTTCGTTTGACAATTTTGTCATCAACATACATTAACACAAAAATATGTGGCTTAGTGTGGTAAGGGCGTGGAGTAGGCTACAACCGACAGAAAAAAGCAAAAGGAACAAAAAAGGACAGATAAAAGAATTAGCTGTTTTCTAAAAAATAAACACATCAGCAAAGTTATCAGTGAGGAAAGCCGAAGAGATTAAAGTACCATCTCTTTGCTGTAGCTTTGGAGGCAGTCATCAGTACCGATGATCAAGTCTGCAGTCCGCTTATGGTTGTTTAAAAACAACAAAACCTCATACATGTCAAAAACCGAGCTGATATATACAGACACCATTTAGGCCCTTAGATTTTTTTTTGTCTTTTTTCTTTTAATGTTAATCACAAACATTCCCCATTCTTCTCAGTTTGCAGTTTCACTGAGCAGAAACTGATTTTGTGGACGGCTTCATTCGAAAAGTATGTGTTAAGTGTATGAACCGAACACCGGTAAACATGCTTCAGCGTCCGAAGACACAAATAAATGTAAGGGAGCTCGGTCATCTATGGTTACTCGTGCTGCAAGGGGCCCCCCGGGGGGCCCCTGAAGCCTTTGTACAAGCTGGATCTAAAATGGTTACGAAGGCAGCCAAGCCAGTCAGTGAGTCAATTTATAAACACCTAGGCTAAATCTGTTTGACATGCAGCATTTATCATTTGATTGCTGAAATTATTTCTTTTATAGATTTTTTTTCTTTTTAGTAATATTTTTGCTTGATCTGAGTTTAACATGTTTAATGTCAGAGTAGCACACAAAGCAGCCTCAGACCAGAAGCAGAAATCAGAGACGTTCGGGTCCGTTTGAGCAGGGAAAACAAGAATTACTGAAACGCACTGTGGACCATATATGAGAGCGTGTCCTCATGTTAGGCCATGGTGGTATAGTATCATCTGTTAACTTCTCTATCTGCAAGACTGTAAATGTTTCACGTCGCTGAACGCAGCCCAGTTTTTGGTCGTCTCTCCTGATTCAGGGAGAGCTCAGAGGCGTCTGGTGGGCTTAGGGAGAAGGGGGGTGGGGTCCCAAGTTCATCCTCGTACATCACGCAAATCACTTTACCTCATCCTCTTTAATTACCATCATCATCATTTAAAAAGAAGTTACATAAAACAGAAGAGTGAAAGCTGATCTGAAATGATGATCTGATCTTAAAACAAACAGCCAGTTATATAAATGCCCCATTTCTCATCAGTGCCGCTGGTAGACAACCACAAAGGGTTTTTGTTACACAAAACAGTGGGCAAGGGATAAGAATAGGATTTGCTTGAGCACACAAATACAGAGAGCAGAGGAGGTGGAGGAGGAGGTGGAAAAAAAGTAAAAGAGCATGAAGAATTAAAAAAAAGAAGAAGACGAACATGTAAACGTCTCTCCACTCTGGGGCCGAGGGTGTGATCCCTCCCCTCAGGAAGCTGAGCTGCAGCAACGAACAAACCATCAATCCAGAGGCTAACAATCAGGAAATCCACTGTTCGGACAATTTTGCAATCCATAATCCGTTGTGTAATCCAGCCTGTTCCCTTCCTAGCCCTGCCGAGGGCCTTGCAGTTCTGGAAGGCTGAGGAGGAGGTGAAGGAGGGACGTGAAACGCTGTGTATGAGTTCTGATTGTGTGTGTAGGTATGCGTTTTAGGCATCTCTTGGTTGTGTGACAGTGTGTGTGCATGTCTGATAGTGTGTACATTCTGGCATAGTTGTGTGTTATTGGGTGTAAACTCATTTGTTTTTGCCACTGACATCCATTCACTAATGCATCTCGGAGTTGAGTTTGTCCTGGAAGATGTAGAGATTGTTAGTGGCAGCGATGGCAATGATGTTCTCGTTCGGGTGCCAAGCCGTATGGAGGATCTTCTTGGTGAAGTCCAGGCTGTCCACACTGATATCATCCTTCCGGCGTTTTCCTCCCGCGGCGCAGACCCTCCGCGGCTTCAGCACGGCCCTGGGTTTGCTGCTCTCCCGTGACGCCTCCAGGGTGACGTCGCGCTTGGTGTTGCGGTCGAACATGCGGAAGAAGTTGTTGTAGGCTCCGGTCATGATAACGCTGTACAGAGCACGAGGATAGGAGAGATCCAGTTACTCTAAAGTCAGTTTTCACGCTTTCATCACATCATTTCTAAGGTAAGCGGGTATGGCTAACGGATGGCTGTAAGCTGGAAACACACATCCATCATCAAACATCAGGTACCTGTCGGAGCCGTTCCAGGCACACTCAAACTTGTCAAAGATGCAGTCGTTCTCGTAGAGAGAGCACAACTTGCTGCGGAGATAATCATGAACCTGCAGGAACACACACAAACAGATATGATTACAACCGAGCCCATCTCACAGCTGCATTACTCCCAGGTATCGACTCTCAGCGTAAACTATAAATAGAAGAGTGAGCAGAAGACACACGAACACACATACCAAGCTCAGCACAACCAAAACACATTAAATATGGGCATGCTGTAACACAATCCTCCCTGAAGGAAACGCTAATAAGACACAACACCAACCTTCAGCAATACAAGGGCCAGGAGTACATTTTAATCTACCCTCCTTTCCATATCACTAAATCCATTAACATCCAGCTCTCTACAATCGCACCTACCAAGGGTGCGATAATAGAGACACACATATATTCTTACACGCACACATACACTGACTTATAACTGCTTTTCCTTGTGCTTTTATTCGACCTGCCTGTGTCAGCACTGTGTCTGCCCAGTGATGCAAGGAGATGAAATCTACACCTCCTCTTCCTCCAGGTCCTGCTCTCTCCATTGAGCCCCCACCCCCCCAACCCCGCTTTCCACATTTTGCATAAAGTCAGCAGCCAGCAGCCACCTTGCAATCAATAAACAGTCAAACTGAGGTCGTCTCACGGTTGTACATCAAAACCAGTGACAATTTTGTTTTTCCCTTTGGGTCTTCCTGCACAGGGGAAAATGATACCGTGTCAGCTTGAGCTGAATATACGGTCCTCTTTCCACCCCCCCAGTCCACATGATTTCTGATTTAGAGCATGGCGCCTCATTCCTCATGAATTTGTGCACATTTACAGGTGTAAATTTACAAAATAGATCCATAGATAAATAAATAATAAGGTAGCTTAGCCTTTAAACCCCCCCACCCCAGCACCCACTTTCTGCCCACATACAATGGATTTGGAATTACTCCGTTTCTTACATTAATTTGTCATGAAATACAATCTGATCTTTTTCTATATAACAAAATATACACAAACATGAAATTGCTAATGCTAGTGCTGGAGCAATAAAATAATAGAACCTCAAACAAAAGGAAAACTGAAAGATAAAATGGAGTGAAGCCTGCAAGCTCAGGCAGACAATTCCAGGTGTGCCTCGTCACGCACACCTAACATGCATCACTCTCCTCACATAACAAACCAAAGATACCCTCCTGGTTTGATGGTCTATTTAAGTTATAAATTTCTCCCTTGACAGGTCCATCCCGCTATTGGCCTGCATCAATGCTTGGCGCAATCCCTGCATCCACCTTTAGGCTCCAGAGGAATATGTACTCACTTTTCATGTGTATCATTATTTGTGTGGAGTGATAGGCTCAAAGCACAGACACCACGCTCCGACAATAGTCTTCCCTGACAGATTTCGACTGGAAGATGTCGAAGCAGGTTCAAATCGCAATGCTTTTTCTACTCTACACACTTTGGGCTCATGTTTTTGTGATCGTTATACAATGCCCCTTTGTGCTGTGTGTTCTTCCCAAATGGTGTGATCAATCCAAACACCACTTTCCCAGCAGTGCCATACAGTTTCAAGTTGCCCTTTAATAAATTTCACATACAAAGAAAGAGGTGTCTTTCTGGAGGTTTTCCTTTGATTTCCTTCTGTGGGCTCAGTTCTCCATAGCATCATAAAACAGACCAGCTTCACCGATTCCTTTCAGCCTTGAGCTGTCTGGGTCTGCCCAGCTTACTATAGAACTAAATTAACCTCAATAAATTCTAACATGTCTTTTCTAAAAGGCATGATTTCCATCAGCTGATGCTGCTGTTAACTCCTGACTCCAATCAACTCTGCTGTTAGCATAGCAGTTGGAATACTTTTTCCAAACAACACCGAGTGTTTAAATAAAGTATTGAACAAAAACAAGAGCAGGATTATTATTCTAGTTAAAATAGAGTCCATATCTGTGACTTAGAAGAAGACCTGACCATGTTTTTATACATATTTATACCTGAATGCAGATATTTTCAGAGGCCACCGTACGCTGCATCCTCTGCAATCCTTCTCTCTAATCCTACCATTTACTCTCTTTTATTCATCTCTCCTCCTCACATCACACCATCTTCATACTCCCTCCCAATTCCTCACCCCTTTTGTCCCTCCTTCCCCCCTTTCTCTGCTGCATTGCAGATCTAGGTGTCAGCCACTGTGGAAGGTATCCCTCCTTCGCGCTTTACTTTATGAGTGGAGGCTCGGGATCCTATAAATAGCTCCAGTGCGTCTCAGCCTCCCACTCCTGGCCGCCTCACAGGCCCTCACACGTCAGGCAGGAACACATACACAAACACGCAGGTTCACCCACAGGCCTGAGGCAGGAATACTAAACACATACTGGGAAAAAAAAGGAGCTGATAAATAGTTTTAGTGCCTATAAATGCATAACCAGAAGCTAGCGTGGCCACTTAGAAGTGACACAGGAGAAAAATTGAGCATGTATGTGTAAATAATAGCATGCGTAAATATTAAAAAGCTTATTATTTCATGTGTATATCAACACAGCATTTTTAAGCCCCTGTAAATTAACTCCCACATACACAACATACTGATAATTTACGGTTTTAATTTGGGTTTATTCATTTCTTTGACATACAAAGAGATTACGATCTTGCTTCGTGAGGATTCTGCATCAGTGAGGAGAAGTGCATTTTCTGGCTTGAAAATCAACTCAATTATCCTTAAAAGGTTTGGGAAAAAATCGAATCATCTGTAAGTACTGTGATTGTAAGAGACAATCTTACGCTCATGACTCATTTCGTTCTCCGATCTTGTATTTCTTCCATAACGACAATGCCCTTTTTCAGTAAACCGTTAGTCACCTCGTCATTTGGACAACACAACTGGGATTTTGGTCAGTGGTAATGATGACAGTTGATAGTTTGGTACTGGGTTTCTTAGTAACACCACCCACTACAGTAACAGGTTCAGGCCTTTTTTTCCCTTCTTCTTTTTTTTTTTTAAATATTACCTAAGTAATGAAAAAAAAAGAAAGGAATTTTCCCCATTTGATGCCTTGATGATGTAGAGAGTTTTGCACATATCAGTCCAGAGTAAGGTTAAGATGTGCAAAAAAATGGGGTGCCAGTAAAGCTCACCAGGCTGAATCCATCCCAGAGCATTTGCAGCATGTCTTCCCCCTCCTCTCTCTTGCAACTGTGCAAAGTCCATAGCAAATCGTTTTCATAGCCTTAAAGCTAATCAAGGAACCTGCTGTGCATATGTAATGTTTCTCCTTTGTTCAGTGTGTTCTTTAAATCTCCTACAAATAAAATAAAAGAGCTTAAAGTTATAGAACACCAATTGTCAATTGTATTATTTGTGACCTGCAAGGATCCCTGACCCCTGGGAGCTCCTTAACCTTGATCTATCCATTTCTCATCATGGTAGCTGAGTAAGACAGAACACAGTATATTATATTCATCCTGGTGTTTCTTGTCATTTATTGTGACACTGCCTCATGTTTTTCCACACATCGCCAGTCACACACCTGGTATGTCTCTAGGGGCTTGCTCTCCATGTTGAGATCCCAGACTTTGGCAGTCAGGTAGTCTCTGGTGAGCAGGTATCGACCGCTGTGGCTGAACTTGACGTCCGACACAGAGGAGATAATCTCGGAGAAGAAAGAGCGGGCGCTGGGGTCCTCGGGCTCCTCGAACACTGGCGAGTGGGAGGGAGACAAAAAGGCGAGAGAAGGAGAGGTCAGCGAGTGCCGTTAAGCAAGATGAAAGGC
The DNA here is from genome assembly GCF_051167445.1 of Perissodus microlepis. Taxonomy (NCBI): domain Eukaryota; kingdom Metazoa; phylum Chordata; class Actinopteri; order Cichliformes; family Cichlidae; genus Perissodus; species Perissodus microlepis. Next base: position 12,676,531 of record NC_140462.1, read on the forward strand.
AGAAACACAGTTGGATATGTGTGCTTTTATCTCGTGTACAGAGATAAATCTCTCAGATGACTCATTATGTTAAGTGTCATTTATGAGACAGAGACCATGGACACGGCTTCTGTATCTTTCTGTAGAGGTGTTGCTGTCTGAATACATCAGTGTATAAACATTAGCAAATGTCAAAGAGCTCTATTAAAGTTCCTCTAAACACTGAATATGAAAAATAAAATGAAAGATCTAGCTGCTTGCTGAGCACAGCTTGTGCAGGAACACTGCAGCAGTGACTCATGATCAAAGCTGTAAACTGAATGGATGAAGCATTACAACAGGAACAAAAAGTGGGAAACAAAGAAAAGACAGGCAGGAAAGCTTGGCTCACAGTCCCATAAGTATTATTTATGACCATAAATAAGCCATGTCGTCAATATATGAGTCCACTAAAGTACCGCAAGCAGTCGAGGAAAGCGTGGCTAAGATTCAGTGACAGGGATTTTTGTAAGGCATACATCAGTTTCCAACAACAAGCTGACACAATACTGCATGTATGAGACTAGTCGGGATTAACATTTACATTTTTGGTGTATGAACTAAAATTGTTTTGTCGACGTTACCAACAGAAAAGAAAAAGATGAGATTGTTTTATAGCTCAAAGCCAAAAATACAATAAAACATGAGAGCAGACGCCTGCAGAGGCTGTGTACAGTCGTTTGCGTGACATCTGCTGTGATGTGAAGAATTTGTGGCCTGAAAAATTCTCATCCACATCACATATTGTGACAAATGCTGCAACCGTCTTCCATGTGGTGACTTGCACAGTGAACTACTGCCGAGATGTTTTGGGAAGTGAGACAGAAAGAAATAGTACGTAACCTTTTACACGATTAATGTGTCAAAAAATTATTTAAAAGAATGACATTGCTTTTATAATGCACAAATGACTTGATGTTCTGAGAAATGAACCAAAGTGATTGAGAAAAAACGTAAATACAAGAAATATAGTGCCATGACTTGAATTGTTGCCCCTTAAGGACGACAGATTTATGGAGCAACTAGCCCTGTTCTGAGGTAGAACTAAAAATTATTACACAGAGTAGAAAAGGTCCAGAAGTGATAAATCATACTTCTACACCGTGGGGAAATCAGAATTCTTACAATTTATCTTTTAGGCCATTCGTTTAGTATTATTGTACCTTAAGTTTTGCCAGCTGTAGATGAGTAAAGCTTAAAATTGGGCACAGCAGCACTTTGAACTAACATGCTCAAAATGCCTAAAAACTTTAACAATTTGTGGTAAAGTAAAAGTCTGGGAATACCAAAGCAATAAAAATTGCACACAAGAGTTATCAAGGAATTCCACTCAATACCACAAATGCAAACCTCAATTTTAAAAATTTAGAAGAAAAATCAGAGGATAGAGATAAACCCAGCTTACAGAAAAAAGCACTGCCATTCCTCGCTGCTGTGGTGGCTGTAGCTCAGGTGGCAGAGCAGGTCAGCCACTAATCAGAAGGTCGGTGGTTCGATCCCGGGCTGCCAAATATCCTTGGGCAAGGTACTAACCCCATGTTTGCCTACTGGTGGTGGTCAGAGGGCCCGGTGGCGCCTGTGTCCGGCAGCCTCGCCTCTGTCAGTGCGCCCCAGGGCAGCTGTGGCTACAATGTAGCTTGTTATCGCCAATGTGTGTGTGAATGACTGAATGTAGTGTAAAGCGCTTTGGGGTCCTTAATGACTAGAAAAGCGCTATACAAATGCAGGCCATTTACCATGCTAATTTGGAGCACCTGCTGCTCAGGAGTTAGAGCAGCGAAATGGTGGTTTACTCTAGTCTGCTTGTCGAAGCATCCTTGGGCAATATACTGAACCCCAAGTTGCCTCTGATCCATCAGTGCAAGCATGTGAATGCTAGGCACAGAAAAAGAAGTGTTTGTGCTTGAATGTGTGTGAATCCATAAATGAGGCTTGTAAGAAAGCGCTTTGACTGCTCAAATAGAGTAGACAAACTCTGAGTACCGGTCCATTCCATTTAAGAAAAAAATACAGCTCTTGTTGAATTTTGGGCTGTCTTGAAGGGTTAGCATACTTATCTAAAAGCTTAGATCTTTTCAAATCTTTGCTGTAAAAACTATAAACATGCAACATGTGCGTGTCCATCATTTCTCTCAGCACGTTTTACTCACATTTAGAGTGCTTGTCACACAGTGCTGCTTCTCTCATGTCACAGAGGCGCAGCGTGCCTTTACTGCTGCTATAGACAAACAAGTTACAGTGGTGGGGATGAAACTCAGCCGCTGTGATCACCTCTGTCAGATCCTCCATGTTGGCTGGCTTGATGTCCACAATGTCTGATAGAGAGCGCCACAGCTGAGGAAAACTCTCAAAGAGCCAGCTTCTTCAGGCCTGCGCTTTATAGACTGCACATAATTAATTCATTTATTTATGCATTCATTCATCCTTTTATTAATTTAACTTCCTAACTGACTCAATGAGAAAATAATTAAACTGATTAAAATAATATGGAAACACACACAGGCCAATAATCTACAAACAAAATATAAACAAAAGTTTATATAAATGTATACATAGCCAACACTATATCAATAATTCACAGCAGGAATAAAGCAAACCAATATAAATATATCTAGAGGGGATCGTTGGGAGAAAACTAATTCCATATTCACATAAATTGTAATATTATAAATCCTGTCTGGGTCAGGGATGCGACTGTACTGTGTCCTATTGAGCTGGATTAGAACTCAGAAAAGGGCTGAAATATTTATGCAGCCACTGAATTATTCATTAAGATACATTTTCACTCCTCAAGAATAATACTCCCCTCCCCCAGCACTCTGTGTGTCTTTGTGCATATCTTCATACAACAAAGTGGGATTTGCAGAGCTTGTTGCTTTGTGTGGGCAGGAATTGGTTATTGAGTATGCATGCATTAATGTATGCATTCATTATTGCAGTCCCTGGGCTTTGACAAATATATGCCTGCTTTATGTGCGTACACACATAAGTGTTTGTCTTCATCTCCTCCAGTCTTTGTGCACGAGTGCTTCGAACCATGAAGGATACTGAAGCTACGGTCAGTGATGTCCAGATGCCAAAGGTTGATTCTAAGGTCATCCGCTGACATGTAGGTCTCGTAGTCAGAGTTGACAGAGATGGAGTTGATGTGGTAGGTGTGGGCATTGGCAAAGACTCGCCGAGGAGTTACCTCCACCATCAGATCCATGGGCTTCAACACCGGCACCTGGAATGCCCCAAAGAAAGAACAGTTTAACATTTATTCTGAATGAAATGAAAGAAGTAGAAGATATACAGAGTGGAATAAACTGAAATAATTTAATTGTATCATAGTTAATATTTAATGCATTACTTCCTTTGACATCAATAATAAAGGAGCAACTCTCAGGAGTGAAACTTTAGCAAGTCCAAGTGCTCATTGGGTCCTTCACTCATTTGGCTTCATTTTAAAAAACTGTTTGTCGACACATGCTTACATTTAACAAATTCACCCACACAAAGGGGGACTGCACAATATTGCATGGTTAGTTTTAAATTCATGGCTTCTTTTTCTGCATACTGCACAGTGTTAGAATCACTAACATTGGTTCTCCTCCAAAAGGACAGAGGTGCATTATAACCAGACTTATGGAGGCACGGTGAGTTACTCTTATTAAGAGTTTACTGCTGATAGAAACACTGAAGCTTTTAACTAATTAAGATCCAGTGTAGACGTTTTCTCCCTGCGCTGTAGTGAAGGATACAAAAAGAGGATTTCACCACCCCCACAGGCTCACACATACTCGCATGTTCCTTGTGCCAGTGACCCATTTTTACACATGCAAACACATCTGTACTCACTGACCCAGTTTTATTTCAGATAGATAGATAGATAGATAGATAGATAGATAGATAGATAGATAGATAGATAGATAGATAGATAGATAGATAGATAGATAGATAGATAGATAGATAGATAGATAGATAGATAGATAGATAGATAGATAGATAGATAGATAGATACCTGTAGAGAGGTGACTGTGGAGATATCCTTGATTCGACCCTCTTCATCCTTCAGGTTGTATCCTTCTGGCCGTTTGTCTCTTTCACTCACCTTCCACAATTTAATGGTCTTATCTGGAAAACAGATAACAGGGCCATTAAATAATCAGATAAAGGTGCTTCTTGAAATGCTTTGATGTTAAGAGACTCTATGTGATTAAAAACAATCCCAGAGACCAATATGGGATTTTATCACAATCAAAGCTACAATCATTAAAACTTACAGTAAACTGTTTTTGTTTTGTAATAAAAAAAAAAAAATACAAACATTTATATTATGTACTAATTTATCACACAGTCAGGTTGGTAAGGAAGCGTGGACTCTTTGTATTATACTGAGAAAATAGCAACAGCAAACATGTCAGCATGTTTACTACTCAGCTGCTGAGGCAGGTCCTACATATTTCATGCCTTCAATTATAAATAATAAAGTACTTTAAAAAAAATCAATACTCAGGTTCTCAGGGTAAATATAAACTAAAATAAGTATTCCAGCCATAAAATCAGAGTGTAACCTCACATCCTAAAGCACTACAGAGAAGAGTTGCAACACAAACAGAAACTCGTCTGTGATTAGGCAAGGGAAAATCTGCTTCTGACTTAAGATCTTAATTACGAGACGTTCCTCACACACACAAACATGTTAACTCCTTAAGCCAAAAGCTCTTTTTTTTTTCAGTTCAATCAGTAACAGCGCCACAATCCTAAAAACCTCATTGGGTAAGGAACATTGGGGCAAATTCAAATTTATCTTTAAGTGGTCAAAATTTTGAACTTGAGAGAGCATAGCATCTTTACAACAATACAGGAGAGCCTGGGAAATGGAACACCTCCAATGGCAAATTAAAAAGAAGTGACACGCAACATATAGTAGTTTTAGGAGGCCTTCCCATTAAAGCTGTTTGGAGCTTTAAAGTGGGTCACACTCATTTTTTTAAGAAGACAGGTACTATTTTAATAAGATACGGTCTGGCAGTGCTCAGGTGGAAAAGCAACAGTATCTCAGAAACATGCTCTTAGATAATGCCTTCAGAAAAAGCAATCATTTAAAGTGGTTCACAGCAAATGTAGAAAATATCAATCAATCACATGAGCTTCCAGTTTTCTCCAGGGTGTGTATGCAGGAGGCTCTCACCATTGGTGGAAAGCAGGAAGTGTGCAGCGTTCTGCTGAGGCAGCCATCGAATCTTATTGATCTTCTCCTCAATCTCCAGACTCTTAAGATAGTCGAATTCGGGCTCATGGCTCTGAAAGGTGCTGTAGACATTGTACTCTCCCTGGGAGAAGGGCTCAGTCTTGCTCTATGAAAAGAAAAGGAAATGAAAGAGAAAAAAAGGTAGGTGAAAGTGAAAAATGTGCATGTTCCATCACCTCGATGTTAATCAGAAACTGCTTGGCATGGACTCCACACAGCTATAATGACACACTCTCTGACACAGCAGGGACATCAAGTATTTATCAACCAATATAGAGTGTAGCTGGAGGGGAACCAAGTGCATTCATTGCTGCCCTTACAGCTCAAATGAAAAATGTTATATCTGAACGTGCTGCATGAGTGCAAGTGTGTCAGTGTTGGTGTGGTGCGCATGTGTAAGTACCTCAGGTTCCCTCTGAAAGATGACCACACGGCCCCCTTTGTCTCCCGTGGCCAGGAGCTCTCCAGTGTGGTTAAACTCAACAGTGGAGATGATATCAGCTGGAAGTATAAAGACAAAGATGAATGCAGAAAGAGAGAGAAGAAGAGAAGGAGATGTGTAGCATTAGAGTGGAAATGACAGTGAAAGAGAGAGAAGGAGTAGCCATTAGCCGCACATCATCATTCATCTGTATAATGTTCATCTCACACTAAATTATTAAACCAAATCAACAGTCAGTGGATTAACATGTAAGTGGATTAAAATATGCAAATTCATGTTTGGAAAGAGACAATATTTGATAACTATTGCATAACTGTGCTTGAAATTTAAGAATGAGCTTTATAAAGAACATGCAAGTACATGAAAACAAAGGAAATTAACCACACGCACAGCTGTTTCACAGTAGGCACAGGTGCTTTCTGTGTTCCACTATGATACATACACAATGACGTACAAGACTACAGAGTCATGTTTTTATGCTGGGGTGAATGCGTACTCCTTGGTCTCTATTAAGGGCATAAACAACTGCGTGTTTAAAGTCACGACACTGAGTTTTAATCGCTAATTTCATATAACATTAATTTGTATATTTACCTCACAGCTCCCATCGCTCCCTAAACAATAACACAATGGCTCATTTACAGCGCTGAAATATCGGCACATTATTATCCACTTAGCATTTAGTGCAGTGACTCAGTGCTTTACGTGGTCCATTCTGTACGACACAATACACAAAACACGAAACGGAAAAGCGCACAGTTGTGTCGTCAAAAGAAGAGCGTGTGAGCGGGATAACTGGGGCCTGTGTGTGGTTCAGCTTCACATGTAATCTGCTCCCTGTTCCTCCGTTTACTTGTCCTCCTTTCACCTCTGCCTTTGTGCAGCAGATTGAAGATTTAGTAGATTCAATAGATTTAGAGACAAAGCTGCTTGAAAGTATCTGTGCTTAAACCTCTTTCGGATAGATTAAACTGTAAGGTTCGGTAAAAATGATGAGTGATGAGAAGGTATGTAACTGACCCGGCATGAAGCTTGGCTAAGTTATAGTACTATTCCTCCAAGATCACGACTGCCATTGTGAACAGACACATTTAAAAATCTATTATCATTTGTTTTGTTATAGTTCGTTATTAGGGAAGTAACATAAACCTCACTTAGGATAGTGTGAAGCTCAACAAATAGCAAATCAACAAACTTACTGCAGCTGAACGAGAAACAGTTCCAGCATATTACCTCTCACGAACCCACAAATTGTTTTCTTTTTAATGTAAAGAACAAAAAGTGAGTAACAAATGACTATGGAGTGCTAGATGTGCTGATGTAGGCTGTTTTCATTTGTTTTTACATTTGCCATCATGGTTTTTCTTTTTACTAAATTAATCTTACTGCAGGCGTTAGCCCTTTGCTAAGAGTAGGGAGCAGGTGGAAGAGAACCTAAAGAGGTGGAGATATGTACTGGAGAAAAGATGGATGGAAGTCAGTAGAAGCGAGACAGAATACATGGGTGCGAATTAGAGAGAGAGATAGGTGTAAAGGTGAAACTGCAAGAGGCAGAGGTAGTAAAGTTTAAAAACCATCGGAAGCAATGAATAGAGCACAATAGAGGTAAAGAACAGTTTGCAGGTAGGGTGGAGTGGGTGGAGACAAGTGATGTGGTGATTTGTGACAGAAATATAGCAGTGAGAAAGAAACAGAAGGTTTACAAGACAGTAGTGAGACCTGCAACGATGTGTGGTTTGGCACTGACAAAAATACAGGAGCCCAAGCGGTGGCAGAGTAGAAAACATTCTCAGTTTCATTTGGAGTAGCCGACAATATTAGAAATGAATATATCAGAGGGATAGCTCAGGTTAGCAGCTTGGCAACAAAGCAAGAGGCCAGGCAGAAGGAAACAAGAGAAGAGTCATGGATGCAGTCAAGAAGGACATGCAGAGGCTTGTTGTGATAGATGGTGCTGCTAGGGATAGGGCGAGACAGAAGCAGAAGCACTGTGATGACCCCACAGAAGATGATGAAGAGGTAGATGATGATTTAGACTGCTGACAACAGCCAGACATTTAATGCATTAACAAACACTTCTCCAGTTATCTCAACAATAATCTCTGTTTCTGTCCCACATAACACTGTTTAACTTGTGCATCGCACTGGGCTGCTGACCTAAACATACACAGTGACCGAGTATGGAAATAATCATGATAAAAACCCTGAAACTGCAACTGAAAACTCACTGCTGACCACAAAAATAACAACAAGGCATTGCAGCGTCTACTGGATTTCTCTATACAGCACATGGTGTTGGTAGAAAAGAACATGGCTCTTACTAAGCTTTGCTGTAATAAAAATAGAGCTTGGAGATGGTATTTATTGAGTCGGAGTGATTCAAAGCTGTAGCCTTGCCTATTTTGTTGTGGCCTTGAGAAAGAGAGATTTTATGATGAGGAAAGGCGGGGACTGCTCTTCAATCTCCACGACAACACAACCTCATTCACCCTCGTACATTCTGTGTATCACTTCTTACCTCTTTCTTTACTTCAGCCATCTTTCTTTATTACACACACTTTCTTGATCTCTCAGATGCTGCAGCACCTTTCTTATTATTCGGTGACAATTTCCCCCTCAATGTTAGGCTCTCTCTCATTCCCTTTCAACCCACATGTTCTTTTGTCATCTCTAATCTCCTGTTCGCCAATCTCTCTCTTTGCCCCATTTCTCTGTCTCAGTTTCTTCTTGGTTGTCTCTGCACATTCACCTCTCTTCCTCTCTCCCTCTCTCATCCCTCCCCCACAGCACTCTGCTGCCTAGTGTGCACAAGAAGTGGTGATGCTGGTGGTGGTAAAATGGAAAGGATGGTGAAGGGAAAGGACTAGGAAGCTGAGGCAGCGGTGGTGATAGTGGTGGTGGTGGGGCTCCTCCAGTGTGTAGCGGTTGCCATAGTAACAAGCAGAGCCAACCAGTGGAGACGGTGCTGGTAAAGGTTAGCCATATATGGAATCTGGTGAAGGAGGAAGTGGGATTCAGCAATCCAACCCTCACAGGAAGAAGGAGTGTGGTAAAATAATTATGCTGCTCTAGTTCTGTCCACTAACAAATGTTGCTAAATTAATACCAGGAGATGAAGCAGACGCTGTGATCCTAATTGAGGATAGGCAGATAATTAAGGGATGCACACAGACATGCAGACCCCTGTGTATGCAGTCCAATTCACAAACGCGCATATGTGCACCAGAGGGGCTTTACGTGCACATGTGCATAAAATAATGCAAAGAAAATGTGTGAGCTTAATGCTCCATGCGTGAGAGAGAGGCTGGACGCATACAGACAACTGTGTCTCCAGTCAGGTCACAGTCAGAAAGAGCTAAGCTAAGCAAAACCACAGGAGCGGCACACAGTATAGCTGAATAAAATATGGAGCACACACTCTCTCCTGGCTCAGCCTCAGTCTGTTCTCAACCTGGATCCTCTCCTGGTCTTTTTGTTCCTCTGTTTCCTTTTTTGTGCACACACACAAAACACACACCCATCTGTGTCTTTCACTCTTTTTAATAGAGGAGAAAAACACCTAATAAGAATCTAAGCAACAACTGCAGAGATAACTACCATCATGATCACTGTGGTTCTCTCCCAAGAAGTATTGCTGTCCAGTTCACTTGTGTGTAAAGGCAATGTGTGTGCCATTGTGAAGCTGTAGGTTTTTATCTTGTGGATAAGTGTGCTACAGTACAGCAAGCTTCCTCAGTCTGTCTCTCCCACAGACTGTCCATTAGCATCAGCAGTCTGACTCATTGCCACACTGCAGAAGCTGAAGGAACACACTGTGACTGCAAGTGCATGCGCTCACACATACAGCACAAAACAACACACAAACATGAATGAACCCAATGATACAGAAAAATATAAAACAGGCACAGGGTATGAACACCAAATACACAAATACTGTAGTGTTTACGGACAGCAGTGCCTTAAAAATCACAGCATAGTAAATACAAAACTAACTGTTATTAATTGTATGGCTTGAATTTTGGGGATGCTGGTTGAACAAAGCAAATATTTTTTAGATGTCACAGTTTTCTCACAACATTAGCAGTGAAAATAGCTGACAGATAGAACTGAAGTGATCAGTCAGTTAATTTAATTGTCAGTCCAAAGATGCAGATCAGGGTGGAGGTAAAAACACAGGGAGGCAGAATTCCTGTTTTGGGGGGTGGGGGGGCAGAAAGGGAAGCAGACATCCTACAGGTCCAATTATAGAGATCTTAGGTCTGGGTAAACACGGACCATTAGAGCCAAGCCAAAAACATACGCTCCTTAAAAGCAGGGACAAGCCACCACTCAGCAGGAGATGCATCTGTGTGTGTGTGTGTGTAAGCTGTAGCTCAAGCACCACGCATTTCCTGCATACGTGTGCACAAGTGTGTGTACTCAATTACCCTGTAGAGAAATAGACGGGTTGGAGGGAGTGAGGGAGGAGGAGGGAAGAGCCTGCCGGAGGGAGATGGCAAATTGATCCCTGTCCTGCAGTTTTGGAGTTATCTGGGAAAAAGAACTGGCGCATGTGTTTGTTAGAAGTGCACGTGTGTGGAGAGGAGTGATTTAAGCCCAGCACAGCAGGGAGTCTGCCATTTCTCTGCACAAATATCAGCAGAATGGAGGAGCTGGTGTGAGCCTAATGGTTATAGATATAAACAATTAGAATTACAAAACAAGCGAGCTGCTGCGCCTGTAGACTATACACTTGTAATCCAGTTTTACCAAGCTGCAGGAGCTTCTTCTGACTACACGTGTTCTCAAAGCTGCTTGTGATTCATTTTTGATTGTAAAAAAAATCTATTTTTCGGCAGATTTGTGAGACTAACATGAAAAAACGATGAGAGGCTTAGTATGTTTACACCCCGTCTGACCCCAGTGATATTGAAAACTCAGAATATGTTCCGACAGCTCATAAATGTTGAAAAATGAATCCTTCATTTTTTTTAAAAAACAAACAGCATTGCCTTTTTAATGCCTTCTACATTTATTTGCATTAATAGATCAGTCAATCCTGAATTTCTTTTGCACAAAATACAGAAAATTCACTCATTTTATCTTCTTGGAAATTAAATGTAACTGTTGTCTGTAGTGTTTCACAAAACAAAGCAATTATATGGATTGCTTGTCAAGTAAACCAAGCAATTCTCCAGGAAATTCAAAGCTTTTTTCACAACTTTCAGACATTTTACAGACGACACATTAATAAAGGTGATGGAATGAAATGAGAATGGGGAAAAAAATGCATTTCCAGGCCTTTGTGTGAATGTCTACACAGATTTTATTTTATTCTGTGTGTGCTCGTTTTCATGGATGTGAAGTGCCCGTGTGTTTTCTCCCTCAGTATAAAATAGAAGAAAGATAGCAATGCTTTTAAGATAGCAATGCTTTGAAGGAGGCGGGGTGTCATCTGGTCAAACTATTTAAAGAAATCAATCATACACACAATCCGAGCAGGCAGACTGAGATAAAAAATAAAGAGCTGGATATAAAAATAGTGGCACACAAAAAAGGATGAGGCAGACAGACAGAGACAAAGTGATGTTTAAGATATTTATAACAGTCAGACTCACATGGAAATGCACTTGACTCAAACTACTCCTTCACACACACACGCACACACACACTTCTTTCAAACACTCACACATTCTCACATGGAGCCATTAGCACACAGATGTGCACACATACAACTCTCACATCTCACACTGGGGTCATGTGGCACATTTGTGTGACATAGATATGACCTTCGGGATAGAAGAGGATAGAGCACACACCTTCAGTGTAAGAAGCAAAAGGCTCAGGCTCCAGAGAAAGGGTAGTGATGTCGGAGCACAGGACCTGGATGGGGCTCAACATCCTGGGGGAGGACTCCAGGGTGGAGAGGGGTGGACAGGATGGGGCGGAGCTCTTCAGGCTATAGCCAGGAGCAGCCCTGCAAGAGGAGCAAGGATGGACGGAGGGGGGAAGGAAGGGAGGAGGGCAACAGGGAAGCAGAGGGTGAGGAAGGAAGGAAAATAGGAAGGAAAAAGGACCAGGGCAGCAAAGGGGGTTGAAGGCGGGGTTAAGGGTAGGGACTGAGTTACTACATTACCACACTTGGTCATGAGTACTCACCAAAGAAAATCAGCTGGTGGTGTATTCATGATCACAGAATAACATATTGGGTTTGGTGGGAAAAGCTAGCAACACATGAAGGATGAACACAGGAAGCTAATGGGACAAAGTCTTAAGCATGTATTGTTTATTCACTTTCATTTAGCTTTCCAGGTAATCATTAGTGTGCATGGCCCAGGGAAAGGCTACTCGGTCACATTTTCCCTCGTGACCAATTACTTTAATTACTCAGAACTTGCCTTATATGTCATTATATGTCTTTAATGACATATAATGTGGAACATAATCAAATCTCCCCATTACAAGTTACTAAACAGGGCAAACATACAAAGATATTCAGTGTAACACAGTTTTCAATTTTAGAGATACATGTGGAATTGTTATATGACCATTTAGTGATTTTTCTATTTTCAATTTCTGCTCGAGTGAATAATAATAATTAATAATGGGCACTCTTATATATAGAGGCATAGGATAATAATGGGGTTATTTAAAAAATGACAAAAATTAGAATTTGTTACTCGATTCATTGAACCAAATGAGATACTTTTTAAGGCAAGGGAAGTTTGTGGATGATGGGGAGTAAGCAATGTATGTAATTCAAGAGAGGAGGGACTGCAAGGAAGAGGGAGTTTAAGCATCCCTCCCCTGTAGGAGTTACAGGGGAGGGGAATCCCCACTGGAAGATCTACAGACACACATTTACACACATAGACACAACACTTGCAGACACACATCCACACAAATTCAAACCTGAACTAACAAAAAGATGCGCACACACGAATATAAATGTAAACACAGGAAAAAGAAAAGAAAGAAAGATGGAAACACACTCACACACATACAGGCACACACACAGGAGACAGCAAAATAAACCCATGAATAAAAATCACATGTACCATCTCCTTCTGTGTGTCTATACCAAGCTCGGTTTTCCCTCAGACATGCGTACTGTGTTTGAGCAGTCTTTAGAGCACTGTTGGATAATTGTTAGGCAGTTGTGCCACTTCAGCACCCGACAATGCTGTGTGTTGCATTAGAGACCAGACAGGGAAAAAAGGGGCAGGTGGAAATGGGGAGGCGGAGGGGGGATGGGGTGAACATGGACGAAAGGTGGAGGGGGTTGGAGTGGATTCACAGATTTTTTTTTTTTGTTTGTTTTTTGTTTTGTTTTTTTGAGATAGAAGAAATATTTGTTGGTCATCTGGGGAACTCCTGAACGTCCTCTCCATTAAAGCTCACAATGCGCTGCACGGCCCGTCACACCAACAGTGTTGAGCAGTGTCCACCTTGGTGTGAGCTCATCAGCAATTCAGTCCTGAATAATTCCTGTGTGTGTGGAATAATTAATACTGCCATTATTGGTGGGTGGAGATGATCTGCCAATCACTCTGGCCAAGCATGAAAAGCAGCATGTTTAGCATTGCTGGCTGTTACTATAGCAATAATGGATGGGTGTCGAGGGGTATTAAGGCTAATTTTTCTTTTTCTTTTACCAGTCACTTACTAAAAACCTTTTTCCTGAAATGGATACAATTTACTAATGGAAACACAGTATATGTAAGAAGAAACAGAAAAGCACACCTTCACATACAGACAAAGACATGCACAAATGTAATCTTCAGTGGTGTGTTGAATACACACAAGAGTATTTGCACAATCAACAGGCAGCACTACAGTCTCCCCTGACTACAGCATGTGCTTCTGTGCAAGGGGAAATTATGCCACAGCACACACAGAGGAAGCATAATTCCCTTTCTACAGTGATAGGAGGATCACAAATAAGCTCGCAACACGTTCATGACCCCAAAATGATAATCCGCTCTTCAGGTCTAAGGCGCGTAGCGAACAATGAGCTGAGTGTAAGAAACAGACAGACGAGGCAGGAAAGCAGACAGGTAAAGCCAGCATGCAGGTAAGATTAGTGGTGGTAATAAGATAAGTAGAACGTGGTTATCCACGGTCATAATCCATCTCCTTTATGCTTTATAAAGAAACCAAAGAAATTCAGTGGTTTGTACAGTTTTGTAGGCTGCTGGGTTTGTCGATATACCCCCTGCCTTAGATCATGTATTCAATCTGACACCTGAGCCAATTATATAGAAGAGTGGGGGAGCAAACAGGGAGAACACGCGCGTGACGCTGTTATCATACGAGAGCCGACATGCAATGCAAGTACAAAAACAGTGTGGTGGAATTTTTATGCCTTGTTTTTCTCTGACACACAAACACAACTGGAGACAAAAGTGAAGACACTCTGGCATGGGCCAGATCAATTCCTCCCTGCAGTGTGACAAAATAGCTGTGTAACACAAAGTAGCATAAACAAAATAATGAATGAAAAGTGCCAGGTGGAAAAAAGGAAATAGTGTGAGAGGAGGGGAAAAGTTGCCTTAGATGATATAATTTTGCGACGAAGAATGTTTTGGTGACTAGGGCAGGTCCTGTCTGAACAATAATTAACACAGAGCTTATAGAAGCTTAGGAAGCTGCCATGAGCTAGTTTTGTCACGCACTCTGTCTTACTCACACTCCAAAAGTTCAATACATAGATACACACTTGCCTGAAGGAAATACTTCAATACAAAGAACGGACACATACAGCTTCCTGTGTCATCTTCTTACCTTCAGTCACATAGTTGTGGTCGGGGAGGAAGCCGTGGTGGTTGAGAGTTGGGGTGGAGTCAGTGTCTTCGCCCATCAGCGGGGCCTGGGGGAGTGCCCGTCTTGGTGGGGCAGCGTGATGGTGGCAGATTGGTGGCGAAGGGGATGGTGGTGGGGATGCCGTTCAGCACAGTGCCCATACTGCTGCCCGCCTCCTCAGCACAGGGGCGCACAGCTTGTCATCCTATACTTAAGTAAGGCTGAGGGGGAGGGAGTGGGGCAGCCCCAAAAGAGGGATGGATGCGCCAGGGAGTCCACAGAAGTGCTTCTGAGAGCCAGATGCAAACCTGCAGAAAGGGGATCATTTGGAAACAGTTCAAAAACTACCAGTGGTGAGCTTGATTTGTACCTCACAAGAGCACACATTAGTCATGAGGCAAGGAAAATCAAGCGCACTCCGAGTCCCCCCTGCAGTTGCTGCGTCCAGGTGTGGCCAGACCGATTCTGCTCTCTCACAAACACATGCAACATACACAATCAATGCGCACTCAGAAATGGGAAAAGTCCCTGCTTGTTAATGGATGCTCTAACAGAAGAAGAGGAGATGAGGAGGAGGAGAATGGGGGGAGGGGAAAGAGGGATGAGCAGAGTCCCTGATCGTGGCATCTGCAGTGCTGCTGCTGCTTCTGCAGTAAACTCACACGCATGGACACACATATACAGTGGGGATAAACGCAAAGGGACAACCACTCACTTTGGCAGCTTAAAAGCCAGGTACTCCTCAGTGGATCCTCTATGAATAATGTCTTTTTCCTCCTCACTGGCTAACTGTACCTCTGTCCCACGGGTTTCTCGACTGTTCCAGTATGAGAAGGAAAATCCTTCTGGTCCTGCGTTCTGCTGCAGTCTGTGCTCTGGCGTATGTATGAAAGGCAGAGTGAGAGGTAGAGGAAGGGGGAGGGCAAGAGAGGAGCTTTTCCGCTGTGCTGGTACTGTGTATGATGCATCAGCGAGGGCCCCGCCCACTGTCTAGCACAGCCAATCATCACAGACTAGAGATCTGCTTGACCACTGAATGCAGGTGATTAATAATGATAAAGAAGCTGAGGATAGAGGAGTGGGTGGCAGAACGGAAGTGGTACAGCGTCTAATAAGGTTGTGATTAATGGGAGAGAAAGCAGAGAGAGCAGGAGAGTGTTTCGCCTGACTATGTGCTCAGTATGAACAACAGAAGAGTGACGACTATAGCCTTTACCTGGAGACAAAACTGAAGTAGCAGACAGACTAATACAGTCAGTTAATACACACTAAAAAGCAGGGACAGGCAATAATTTAGTTAGTTTGTTTTAACAAGTTTGAGCTGTGTCTAAAAATAACTTTATCAAGTTACCATTCTACAAAGTGTTCCACATCGTACTATCCTAGCTCTGTCCATCCACATTTTACCTTAAAAGACTTTTTAAGCTCATAAATGAACATACGACACATTTCTTATTTATCTATACTAAAAGCAAATATTTCTGGTGTATGGTTTAAAGCTCATTTTCAGTCCAGTCTGCATACTTGACCTTTTTAAAAGGAATGTTTTGGGGGTTTTTACATGTTAATCCACCTAAGAGCCATTCAAGCATAAATTGGACTCAAGGGATGAACACATAAGACAGATTCGCAAGGAACCGATTTTAAATTGTATCTTTTTTAAATTGCTACTATTTTTTGACAGCAGCCTGTCATAAAAGCACATACATTGTTCCCATTTCTTTAGTTAAATCTACAAAAAATAAATAAATAAATAAATATCAAAGACAACACAGTTTGGCAGGATGAAAATAATAGTTTTGAACCAACAAAGTGATTCCCAATGAGTTATTAGCTGAAAACCTGGCATATTTTGGCACAGTGTGCAGTGTATCCTCAAAGAATTTGGGAGAAAAGGACAAAAGAAGGCCTAAAAGATTATCTACAACAGATAACAGCCAGCCAACACTGTTTATTGTTTATTACCTTTTCAGCAGTATGCCAGAGTCTTGAGGAGAAGACATCACTTCACACCACTATATCCTCATATGATGTGTATTCTACTATAAGCTGCAGACAGTGTAAACAAAGTTGTCTGAGCAAATGTGCTGGACAAATTATGTGACACACTACTAACACAGTAGCCATACAGCAAAGCACAGTAATGCCCAGTAAGAAAAGTACCAAATAAATAAATAAATAAATATGAAGCATGAATGAAATGCTTCAGATGAGCTGTTCTATAGAGTTGTGGGGATTCATTAAACAGCTGTTCCACTTGCGCTTATCAACCATATTGCCCATCCTTACTCCGGGGTATCAAAAATGACCACACGCTAAAGGAAATAGCACTTCAGTTCACACACCAATGCTCGAGTGGACACACACACACACACACACACACAGAGAGAGAGAGAGAGAGAGAGAGACAGTGGAGTTAGCACAGCAGCAGGGAGTGAGGGGCTGCCAGTGACAGTTGGTGTCATCACTGGTGCTGGCTGTCTGCCACCAGGATTTAACCTTCCCCCCTTCCCAGTGAACAAGAAGAGCTGTTTATCTGACTTACTCCAAGACTGCCAGCATTGCCCTCCCCCACCCACCACTTACCAATGATGAGCAATGTGCCACACATTGCTGCCATATCTGACCTTCTGTGTGCCCCCTGCCAGCATAAAATATACCACAAACCCCTTTTTTCCCCATGCATAGGTATAGCTACCTGTACATATTATAGTGGACTAATGGCATTTTTAGATCATGACTCTGCTAGAGTCCCTGAAACTGTGAATTTCCAGCACTTCGGTTTATTCACTGTCTAAAAGGAGACACGTTAGATCCTCTCCCCTTAAAGCCTCCCTACCTTTATTCCAAATTCCTTCTGATTGGCTGTCCCTACAACAGGTTGGCGTGACTACTGTGCTTACACAGACCTCAACCAAAAGTACACTCAGAAAAATTATGGTTCTTAAATGGTTCTTCAGATGTCTTCATGGTTCTTTAAAGAACCATCATACGTCAAAGAACCTTTTTATTTTGTGGATGGTTCTTCAGCTATTACAAATGGTTCTTTAAAGAACAAAAGGTTCTTCATCCTTAGCAATCTAAGTTTGATGGTGTAAATGGCATAAATATTTATTCACTATAACGAGGCTGTGAATTATACTGTGTGTTTTCTTTGTGTGCATGTGTGTGCGAAGGGGGAGGGCGGGTTACCTGGCATTTACCCTTTAAGAGAAGATGGTAGGAAACTGAATATTCAAATAAAAGTTAGAAATATTTACTTAAAAATATACTGGTGGCAGGGGTGGGGGGGGAAGCCTAAAGACCCTAACCCCCCCACCACCCCCGCATACACACACACACACACCCCTAACCCTGCAAACCCATTATGAATATGGTGAGTTAACAAACAGTAGACACAATACACACATTCAAATACTGTACTTTAGTTTTAAATGTTAATAAAGTATTACTATTTTCTACTCCAAGGCATTACTTTTGAGATTATTATATATTTTTTGAAAATATAGCATAATGATAATACTAGTTATTGTAAACTTTACAAACCACCCAGCAGTATGTAAGTCAAATTATAAAAAACAAGTAAATAACAATTGCAGAACAGAATGTCAGTGTAATGAACACACACTTCGTTTTGACAAAGCACACTGCTTAGGTAAATGATCTGAGTAGTTGTTCATCACTGAGCAATTTGTTAATATGTGTTTCGAGCCAAATAAATACAGGGAGAGAGAGAGTGACGTCAGAACACGTCATACTATAACCTCCCGGGAGCGGACGGAGGGGGTCAGTCGTTGGGATGCGCATGCGCAGACAGAGTGCGCGAGCGGCGGGCCTTGACCTTTCGGGGAAAAAAAACTCTTTCTCAAGGACGGTGACAGCGAAACGGATAACAGTCTTCAGTACCTGCTGGACTTTGAAGCTCTGGATTCTGGGACTGTTGGAAAAGGTAAAACATTTTCATTAAAACCTTATTACTGTTTTGTTTTTGTTACTCGTCATTGTAGCTTGCTGTTAATGTTGTGCTAACAGTAGCGATTAGCTAGATACGTTAGCCGTTGACGTCAGCGCAATTTAGTATCCGGTATACAGAAACTGTTTTCCTAACAAAACCACTGTTATAATTAAGTGAAGCTGCTCCCAACTATTTTGAACCTTTGGCTTCTAAAATATGTGGTTCAATTGCGTGCTGCGTACATAACCTAATGTCAGCTAGACCGAAATTAAAATTTTATATATTGTTAAAGTCACTAAAATGGCGCCTGAAGCCTGTTGTGACGTGAGCTCTGTGTCTGCTCTAGAAATTCTGTAGATCTGAGCCGTACATTAAATACTCACATGAACCTGTACTTTGAATTCTTTATGAGCTGTATAAAATACAGCTATGCATAAGTGTTTTGAATGAATAATTAGATTAGATAACTCTAACTCTAATTATATAGAAATGAATAGAAATGTGACATGAGAAGGTGTGTCTTTGACTGTTCCTGTATAACTTATTTTCGGACTAGTTGACAAGTTATGCTCCGGTCTTTTCTTTGTATATTTCATTTATCCACCATCATACATACAAGCTAAGAAGAGGTCGTTATACTAACAAGAGGTATCAACGCTGGGCTAAAGTTCAGCACATGGTTAAAGTTTGTAATCCAGCCAGGGTGTAAATATCACTCAGCAGCCAGAGCTGAAGCAGGTAGCATCAACACATAAATCTACTCTACCCGGCTTAAATCACAAGAGCACCTCTGACCAAAAAGCTGTAGATTTTTCTTGTTTGCACAAATTAATCCAGATTCACATTAATTGTGTTCACAGCTCCAACAAAATGAGGAAGAGGAGGGGGAGAAACACAATTAGGTTGAATTACAATTGGATGGAAGGCGAGGACAAGGAGAACGAAGCTTAGGATGAGGAGGAAGAGAAGCAGCAGGAGCATATTTAGGGATCCCTATGATGTCATTGAGGTTTGTTTCATTAATATGGTCCTCTCACAAAGAAAGATGACTTGTTTTAGTTCACTTACTTCCTGTATTAAATAGTGATGTGGAAAACGTTGTGGAAAACCACAGAGCAGGCACGTATAGGGCATCTGCAGGTAAATGAACATCAAATCTCTAAGACAGACTGAAATCTGTATATTTATCACCCTTATGATAAAACCCATGTCAGCCATTGGTATATGGACTTTGTATTTTGAAGCCTCAACATTTGCTTTATTGCTGTTGCTATGTTGGGACCATATTAGGATGAGGGGTCAGAATCTTAGTGTGTATCCATAAGATTCGTACAGCAGATCCAAGTTGTGCCTTGAAAACAGGAAAGTCGTCTGCATAGAGGAGAACTTTAATAGCAGGCTTGTACAAAGTGAGGCTTTGTGCTCACATTTGCTGCAAACACTCGTTTTACCCTGTTTTGATGCAGAATTCATTTGAAATCAGGCAAGAACTGGATGTATTTTTTATAATGTGTTCTTGTGAATTGATTGTGTATCGGATATGTTTGATTGATTTGACTTTCTGCAAGACAACAGTCGTCCGCTGGCCAAAAAAGTTTTCCAAATACCTCCACGTGATCTAGCCTGGATTCAGAAAAGAATAGCAAAAAAAATCTGCACCTCCTGCTTCAGATGCAATTTGTGTTTCTGTGTTCAGAGGCAGTGGCGAGAGGGGAGACCTCGGCTTATCCAGCTGGAGAGCCTGACCAGGAGGAGTCGAACATTAACTCAGCTCTTCCAGGGCACCCTGCATACTCGGCTGCTGGCATTGGCGAGGGATGACGTGAACGCCAAACTGGAGTCCATCACAGGTCAACTGCAGGTATGCGAGTCAGACCTTCTGAGGAGGGTTTCACTTTTCTCTCTTCTTTATAATTGACTCTTTTCTCTCTCTTTCAGCTCCTTGTCTCAGAGTGGGAGGGATTTGAAGCACAAAGGGAGGAACTTGTCGTTTGGTTGGCTGATATGGATGTCCACCTGAGTGAGGTTGACCAGCTAACAGGAAACACCAGTGAAAAACTGAAACAACTGCAGGTGTGGGCTTGTTTTGATATGAAATATATTTGATATGATACATACGTCAGAGACATTATCCTAAACTGGACTAACAAAGGACCACGAGTACAACATGAAACGTACATTACATAGCGTAAGGCTGAAGTTCATTGATCATTTTAATCATAAACTTGTTGTTGAAATGTTTTTACTGAACATGCAAACATCTGCTGATGAAAATGTGTTGATTTATTGGTCTGTTATGAAGCTATTGCTATTTCTAATGTGTTTTATCACTTTCTGATGTTTTATTAATTAAACAATACATGTATTCATTGTTGTTATCTGTAGATATAGTATTTATATATATTTATAGTATAGCAAATATATTTAATTATTACTGTTTAAAACACTAATATGTGACATGTATTAGTAGTGATGTTGTGCTGAGGGTTAAAATGCCTTTTTGTCTTTTGGTATACTACAAAATGACAATAAACCATTAATATATGTCTATGCTGTGCTCGTATTTATTTTACCCTACTCAAATTCAATTTATGATACATTTTATTTTGAAAGATTTAAAATGGTTTTTTAAAGAACCACTCAAAAAAGGTTCTTTAAAATGGTTTTTTTAAAGAACCATTTGAAGGACCTTTTTAAAAATGGTTCTTTAAAGAACCATTTTTAAAGGTTCTTTTTAGAGGTTCTTTGAAAAACCATTAAAGGTGCCCCAAAGAACCATCAAGAAATGGTTCTTTGGGGCACCTTTAAAGGTTCTTCACTGAACCACTGAAAGAAATGGTTCTTCAAAGAACCATTGTTTGAAAGGTTCTTTGTGGCACCAAAAAAGGTTCTTCTATGGCATCAGTCTAAAGAACCACTTTTGGTTCCAGTTGGCACCTTTATTTTTCTGAGTGTAGGGTAAGTATTAACCTTCAGTAATACCCTGCCACAGCACTTATGACAAGACCAAAAGAGGAATTGATGTGAGAAATTATAAAGCTGCAAATGAAAAGCATTGAACTGCAAAACTAAGCTTTGACACTACTACTAATCACCTTTATTCTTGTAAATGTGACAAAGTCCTTCTGTTTTCAACCAATGTAAGGTAACTGCCTCAACAGTGCAATTTCCCCTATAATGGTAAAGAGTACCTTTAAGCATTAAGTAAATTTAGGAATTTATCTAGCTCAAAATTACGAAAGAGGATTCGGGCCACCGGGAAAAAAAAGTGGGCATGTCTTTTTTTTCTTCTTTTCCGGAATTCTGACTTTTATCTCAGAATTCTGAGATTAAAGTCAGAATTCCAGAAAAGAAGAAAAAAAAAGACATGCTTCTGACTTCTGAGATTAATTCTGAGATTAAGGTCAGAATTCTGACTTTTTTTTCTCAGAATTCTGAGGCTTTAATCTCCAAATTCTGATAAAAAAAAAAAAAAGTCAGTATTCTGACTTTTTCTCTTAGAATTCTGACTTTTTTTTTCTAATAAAGCGTACACTGAGTGTCAAAGTTCTGACTTTTTTTCTCAGAATTCTGACTTTTTTTCTCAGAATTCTGACTTTTGTCTCAGGATTCTGAGATTAAAGTCAGAACTTTTAGTAAATTAATGAAAAATAAAAGAACAGGTATAATAGAGCTTAAAACACTTTTTACAGTGTCCTCTTGTTTACTTTTTATGGTTGGAAAAACAAATCATTACAACAGGTGGAAACACGAGTAAACACGCACACAGTAATTATCATTATCACCTTAACTTACAGCAGTTTTGTTTAGCTGCAGTAAATTTAAAGTCCAGCTTTTCCTTGTTTCCATGCTCTGCCTGACCCTGGACCTGGCTGTGTGGCCTTGGGTCTCTCTTCTGTCTGTAGAGACGGTGCCTTTTGTCAAGGCTTGGCTTTGGACCCATCCTGTAACCTTGGTAACAGAAGAGCGTGACCACCCATCATTCCCTCCCTTAATTGGACTCGTTGCCCTACACAGAGAATCTGAGCTGTTTTGTGTCCTCTCACTATCTCTTTAATATTATTCAAAACATCCAAGTGGAGGAGGCATGAAAAATTAGTGCCATTTCTAGTGAGTAAGACAAGGACAAGATATAACATTGTTCTGAGGAAAGACTGAAGTGATCACAACCTGGATATTAGATTGTGAGTAGGAGACAACAGAATTAGCTGAAATGAAGTAAACAGTTTAGATCTGATTTGCTGAATCACACATGATGCAATATTCATTGCACAGGACACCTGCTAATAGACTGCTAGACCTCAAGAAGCTAAATATGGATGGGATATATGTGATATGTCTCATATAAGCAGGTTAAATATGCACAAATGCACATTTGTTATTATGATCTTATGTGAAAATCTTCTTACACACCCATGTAGTCCCGTCTTCTGTTGCAATACATGTTAAAACTGGTAACTGTTTTCTCAGGTACTTTTTGCTGAGGTCTCAGTTTGGATGCATGTTTCCTTAGGAGCAACACGTTTCTCGTGAGGCATGTTTGATCTGGGACAAATGGCAGAAATTTTTGTAGCCCCATATAAAGTGGGACACCTTACTTGCAGAAGCCATCCAATAAACAACAAAACCCCTAATTACAAAGGTTACATCAGAGTAATGTTAATGACCACATTGCTTTTAAAAGTCAGTCTCTGTTCAAGCAAAACACCCAAAATTTTCCCACATAGGTTCATTATTTAGTTTGGTATTTTCATTTAGGGGAATTGCCTGAATATCTGATTTTTGTTTAACTCAAAATTGGTTAGTTATCTGTTAGTATGGAAAGGAAACTATAAAATAGTCCCTGTGCCCATCCTTTCCTAACATTTCCTGTATAGATCAAAAACAACTGAATCGCTAAACTCTCTCTCCTCTCTTCTCCTGTTTTTGCTTTTGCAAACGTGAAACACTTGTATCTAATATGTGACATTAGAGGAATTAAGACCTATGTATTAGATTAAACTGTGTAGTGTGGTTGTACCTGTGTTAATTCAAGTAAAAACACACTTTTTATACACACAAACTCACAGGTGGACAGACTGTATCTGAATCAGCTACTGATAGAGATAATGACTGAAGAAGGGAGGTGATGGACCTTGATATCCCAACATGATTCAGGCCTACACCCAGCCAATATGATAACAATCAGCATCATTCATCAGGAGCACTGGTAGATCCAATCAGAGGCAGCGACGCTTATGTCTGCCTCTGTTGACCTGGTGCTTCTCTTCCTTCCCACCCCCACTTCACCGTGCAGACACAGAGTTGCTTAGCAACCCAAGAGCAGCCTATGGAGAACACACTCAATCGTGCAGACTCTCACGCACACATACACACACACAGGAACTCCAAAAAGGGAAAGATAGTGTAGTCCCACTCCACCCCTTCATCACGCTCTGACCTCCCCAGCATGTGAAGAGGCTCAGTGAAACCCAACGCCCGAAGGAGATTCCGTCCACTACCTGTGGCCCTCTGAGTCCCCCACCCTGGTTCAGGTTCCATGTAGGCATCATCTTTATCTATGGAAACAATCCCATCAGCCTCTTTGATAAAAAGCTCTTGCTATCAAAAACCAGAACCTCACGTAATATTTCACAATTTCGACTCAGCAGCCATGAAATCAGCATTTCTAACAGACAAAGCTTTAGCTGATGAAAGTTAAAAGCTCTTCAGCATCTCCCCAGTCTAACACTATTAGCACATTAAGTGAGTGCTTAAACACAGTCCGCAGACGATGGATCAACTCAGTGCCTTGAGCTGGAGACAGCATTGCAATCCCCTAAAGGGGGGGTTTCACTACAGTAATGGCAACCCGCATGAAACCACAGCCCCTGGGGAGTGGTGGGACTGAGTAGATTACGAACAGCCTTGGGGCAGTGCTAAATCCCTCATGGCTTCAAAACGCATACACACAGACAGAAACACATTAAAAGAAACTGGTAACACATAAATACAACCATAAGAATAACAAGGAAATGTTTGAAAATGAAAAAGAGAGGAGTACATCTATAAAAATAAACATCCTCCACAGTTGCATTTGACTGATATGTCAATGGGGGAAAATTATTCTTTTCATTTTTCCATCTGCATGACATGTTTGGGGAGGAGGGCGCATTCACTGGGTGTCAGGGGGATCGTTTAAACTCCTGGTGGATTATGGGATGATGATGGAATGACTCTTTGGACCTAAGGCAGGGAGATGGCTGGAGGTACAGTAGTTTAAAGACAAATAATCTGAAAGATGGTGAGCACATTATGGCCTGATCCCTGCTGAAATATAGAATGGCAACACTATAATCATAATGACACTATATAGTTATTATTCTGTGCCAACTGTGAGAGCAATAAAATTTCTACCCAATCAGATCACTGGGAAAATGGACTATGGAGCTATTAAGACTTGGGCTGAAATGCCAGAGAGCACTATAGTCTAGAGCATATCTGCATATATATTTTGCCTTTATGCAAACCTTTTATCACATAGTTTTAAAGCAGTAATGCTGTATAGTCTTTCCAGACTACTCAGCTGTTCATTTGTTGCTTTTACCCACTGGGGCAAAGCTGCTTATACCAGAAAGGGGATTACACATAACTAAATATACAAACAGAAAACACTGCAAAGCCTGTGTGACTGCTTGCCTGTTGATGTAAGCACATGTACACAACCCTTTATTGAGTCTATGTATAGATTTGACTTACCATTTGACATTGCAGTCATAAATACAGTACTTAAACACTGCATGCCCCGAAAAGGACCGTAAGAGCTTGCAGCTTTACACAGTAGGGGGGTTCAATTGGCTCACATTAACAGCAGTTCACTCACACAGGCGCACTGGCCCTTATCTGACTCACAAATTCAAAAATACAAATAAAGTAAAACACAAAACTCCTCATGCGTGCTTTTCTCTTTGTCCTTTATAAGCTCCACTTCAGAATTGGTTGTTCACTTGTTACAAATGTCAGGGGTTTTTTTGTCCGAGGGAGACACGGACACAGGTGACCTTTTGGGGGATGGGAGGTCATTGAATGTAATCTTTCCATGAGCAAAGCAAGGACTCAGCTTCCTGGGGAATACATACATACACAGAGGTCAGCCAGGAATCACTCAGCTCCTGAGATGAGACACGAACAAATATCCCATCAACCTCCACATAACCTACACACTTGAGGCATTTTTAGGCTTGTGCGTAAGAAGACATGCTTGAGGTTAAAGTTATTTAAGTTTGTGTTATTAGAACTAAATTCTGTCTTTTTTGCAGCCCTAAGGTACATGAAAGAGGCAGTAACTTTGAGAATATTTCATACCAACTTATAGTTTTAATGGATTCTGATTTAACTCGAATAATTAAGAATGAAAAATACTTTTTATCATTTTACATAGAATAAGACATCTGGGTTCTGTATCCACTCACTTCCACAATTAGGAAGTAACTTTTTCAGGAACTATATGGAGAGAAGAAAACACACACAGGGACTTATTATGGTGTTGTTCATAAAAGCATATGCAAATATAGTTTTATGAAAGGCTCAAAATCTTTCAGCACATCGTTTGAAGATATGGACTGGAGTAAAAATAGAATGGCCCCTCTGACAATAATTAAACTGCTGTTTTTGCACACTTTTAAAGCCAAACGGCTAAAGAGAAATTGGGTCTTGAGCACCTAAACCCAGTAACTGAGGTACTCTCGTTTAGATTTTGCCTAACAAGCACAGCTTGAGAGATGGCACGATGACACAAGTGCGTGCATCATGGAAAAAGATCTGAAATATAGGGCAACACTACCAAAATGTGCAAAGCTGTCCAAAGCTGTTTCTATAACTCTTTTGTGTGTTGGCACTGCCCCCTAGTGTCTGACAAAGACTTGTGCAGCGAAACTAAAACCAAACTCTGAAGTGAAGTGATTTTTCAGGCTTAGGAGAAATATAAGGAGTTAATGCATGACTATAGTGTTTAATTTCACTTTGCAAAAACAGGATGAAAGGAAAGTACAGTTTTTTAACATCATGATTATGGACTTGTCGCAGGAACACATTTCCATTTTTTTCACAATACATTCAACTTAATTGTTTGAGGAGATAGGCAGTACAGGACAAATGTGAAGAAACAGATGTGCTATCCTACCTCTGCGTGCCACATGTCCTAAGCTAATACCAACTAGTCTTTCTTTATTCGCTTTACAAAAAACATTATTATTATTATTTTGGAGTTTTGTCACATTAAATAATGAAAAGGTGCTTGGATTAATTTGCCAACTGTCCACATTCAGGGAAGAACATCACTGGAAGATAAAGTCAGCCTGGAGAATCATTATTATTACATTTTTCACATCAGCAGCCAATGTTTCTTATTCTTGGAAAATCACATCTACTCATTTACAATACAGCAAAATAAAAAGCTCTTTCTTTTTGCGGGACCCAAAATTATGAGTCAAAACTGAAAAAAACATTTAGAAACTAACTTTGATTCTGTGGGTCAATAAATGCAGCTTGAACTTTGGATAATTAATTTAACACTTCTCTCAAAACAGAAACAAATAAAAGAAAAATCTGAAGTATTTTAAACTATTTTAAGTGCTCACTAATACAGGCAACCTTCAAAGAAGTTTTTAGGTTTTATTGTGCAAATGAAATTCAAAGTGCAGATCCATTTTTTTAATTTAAAAAATATTTTTAAATGGGATTTGGGACTATGTCAGGCTCCTGCTGGTTATCCATGTAGTAGGGATCTCCTTGGTGGACTCTGTGATTGTGCACCCTAAGGTTTCCCCTGTGGGCAAATCTCTTTCCGCACTCTGTGCAAGCAAAGGGCCTCTTCCCCATGTGAACGTCCCGTTGGTGCGCTCTCAGGTTCCCGCTGCGGGCGAAACGTTTACCACACTGAGCACAGCCAAAAGGCCGCTCCCCTGTATGTGTGCGAGTGTGCACAGTGAGCTCAGAGGGAGTGAGGAAGCTCTTTTCACAAAACTGACAGGGATGCAGTCTGACTCCTGTGTGGCGTAAAAGGTGTCTGCGCTGGTGGGAGGGGTACGTAAAACACTTTGTGCAGTATGGGCAGGTGTAAGGTCGGCCGTTCCCTCCACTTGAAGCTGGATTGTGGCTAAGAGCGTTTGTGTGTCGTAAAGTGAGCAGCTGTGTATTAGACTGGGGTCGGAGAGGGTCTCTGTTTCCAAAATTTGTGACTCGCCGGGTGTTATTCATGGAGGCTCTCCCACCCCTCTCGTCTCTTGGTCTCCATAGTGACTCACCAGGTGGGGCTTGGGATTGATCCTGCTGGGCCCCCCTCTCTGCATTCTGGTTGGAGTTCTGGTTCTCAGGCTCCTGGTCCAGAAATGGGAAAGAGTTGTCATCATCTTCGTTACTGGTCTCATCTGAGCCAAAACCAGGCCTGAAGCAGGGCGCATCTGTGCCAGAGCTGCTGCTAGCTGCACCAGTGCAGCTGGTTCTGTCTGCCTGCAGGTTCTCCAGACTGGACATCCCACCTCGGGTGGTGTCCAACCCAGGTAACCACTCACCTGGTTGAACCAGGCTAGGGTCAGGTCTGGGGGAGCAGCGTCCACTCTGGGAGATGGAGAGAAATGGGGCAGAGGCTTGATCCTGAAGGGGTCTGTGGTCTGCACCACGACTGCTCTGATCCCAGTGAGATACTGCAAAGAAATATGGAAGAAAAAAAACCACCCACAATTTAGCTACTTTCAGCCTTCTCACTATTATTCTCGCTTTGATTACTTATTCTCATAGCTTCTCTTGTTTTAGCAATAGATTGTGACTTAGTTACATTTTGTCTTAGCTTGTGTAGCAGTCAGGGCATCAATCTGCATCTCGTCCCCAGCTGCAAGGCTTCTCTCTGGCGCTTGGGCTGTGAAAGACCCCAGGCCAGGCCGTGACCCAGCACGCTGAATTGAAAAAGTAAAATGTAGCTATAAGACTTAGAAAAGGCAGGGAAAGTTTAGCAGGTGAATGTTAAGAAGTCATAAAGACTTAATTGCTGCAGTTTAATAAAACAGGCAACTTCTGAATGACACAGAGGCAGGGGAGGGTCTGACCTCGTGCTTTACTGAAGCTCCATCCTGACCTTTGACCTCCTCCTTCAGTTTACCAAGGCTCTGGCTGACTCCTACTGGGTCAGAATGAGAAGAGACATCTTTTCCCATATTCAGTCCTGTGCGAGAGAACTGTAATTTGTAACCATCTCTGGCACTAATTCAGTAGGTAATAGGTCTACATAATGATGAACACAACAGGTTCAATGGAGCTGATAACGGGATGAGCAGGTATAGATATGATGACGATGACCTGACGATGACCAAATTGAGTTGCTCATGAACCAGCTTGAATCAGACAAAGTCAGCTGTAATACCTGATCCTGTCAGGGTCTGTTGCCTCAAGCTGCCCTCTCTGTCTCCTGAGGACATCTCTCCTTCCTCGCTCCCTCCACCCTTTGCCTTCTGCCTCCTCTCCACTTTCTCCAGCTTACACCGGAGGATGGAGAGCTCCTCGGTTTTCTGCGCCAGCTCCGCCTGCTGTTCACACAGGCTGCTCTCAAAGATCTTGGCTATCTCGCACACAGCGGCTGCCAGCAGTGAGTCCATGACGGTGGCCAGTTGAGCATGGAAAGCGCTCCTCACAGACTCCATTGTCCTTTGTTTTGTGGATGCTGTTTTAATGACAACAGCTGGTTGCCACTGCTGTTTTCTTCTGTGGTTTGCCTCCAGAGGGAGTAGACGGACGACGTGGCTACCGCTATACACTCCTCTGCCGTGGCATCTATGAACTGCCATGAGATGCTGCCATACTAAACAGCCAATTTACAGCATTACGCCATCAGACATTTATAACAGCAGCTAGCATTTATAACTCGATATCTACAATGTGTGCTGCTTTATAGTAATGTTATAATAATCACAAAAACTCCTATATGGTTTATCACTTAAGCTACTGCTAGTGTTAGTGTTACACACGATGATGGCAAGCAATATGCTGTAATGCAAAAAGCCAGTTTGTATGGAAGACGAGTATAAACATAGTTAACTTCAGTCTAGCGTTGAGAAACTGGCTGTGACCAGGTAAGGCGTTCAGCGCCGTTACACCGAGCTAGCTAACGTTACCTCCGGTTAACGTGTAAACACGGGAGCCAACCAAGCGTAGCCTTTACTATTCAGCGCTGAAGCTCACAGCACAACTGAAGAAGAAACGACCAAAAGCACAGGACCGTAATGGCCGACAGTAGTCGGTGGGAAAATATCTTCACTGAGCATTAAAACAACACTCAATGTAGTTTTTCTTGAGCTAGCAGGTTGGTACCTGCGACGTGATCACCGCCGCAAGTCTCGCGATAAGAAGGCTAAATGGTTCAGAGCACATTCATTTGTATTCATTGAAAATCTGCTGCAATTTGAATGTTCTCTAAATTCATATTAAATACATAAATGACAAAAGGTATAAAATAGGGGTTTTATTTAAAAGTGACAACGATTCAATCTAGCAATTACAGTCCGGTTACAAAGAAAAAGTATAACAGGCTTGTAAGATCACCTATTACATATAGGTTAAAAAGAAAAACCCACACGACAAAAATAAAAACACATATTTGGTTTGGAGCAGATAAAAAAGTAAAACACATTCATATTGTTCTGACTGTTTCAGAAATCAATATTTAATGCACACATAAACACATTTTGAAATTTGTAAACTTGGACAAAAAAAACCCAAAACACTGAACAAACGTACAAAATATATTTAAAACTGTATAAAAAAAATTGCAAAGGTATCAAAACCACAGAACAATGAAATGTTTTCAGATATAAAACAAGTTGAACCTTTAGAATAACTGATTTTTTCCAGTAAATACAGTCAATATGAAAAGCTCAAGCACATCAGGCAATTTGGGATGATGTGAAAGGTCAAGTCATGCGATTTCTCAAATTCCTGTTGACAACGACAGGACAAGCTAAACACAAAACAGAGAGACAGCAAGAATGGCATTTAGCTCAAGTTATAAACAAGAACAAGAGGGTAAGCCTTTAAAACAGAGTTTAGCAAGCAGGGATCTATGCATCTTTCAGTATCCATTGCCACAACCACTGCAGTCACTATTATGGTCAAAGTGCAGGTCTGCTTTAAGGCAATGTTGGTTTTACAGAACTTTTGAAGTTCAGAACTATCCCAATTTATGAGGTATTTAATATATTTAAAACAAACCCAAACAAAACCAAAAACATCTTTAGAAGTATTTAGACTGAAATTCCTGAGGGTTAGTATACATCTGCACTAGCTTGAACCACCGCTTAAACCCCAAAATGTATTTTCAGGATATTAGTGAAAAAAAGTGGATTAAAAAACTGTAACTCTTAGTTTAGTGACATTTCTTCTTACCAATTTGTCGATAGCAGACGTCACCTGATTGTGGATTATTATGTTTTATGTATTGTTTTAAAAATACGCCAGAGATGAAAGACAATCATGTAATTGTATTAAACAAAAACAAACAAACAGTACAGTTTAACTTAAAGCCACCAGAGACAAAATCCAGTGTTTCAATGTCCACAGTCAGGTAATGACACCTTTACTCAAAGTAATACTGATGTTAGCGCGCGATATGGTACTAGAGGAGTCCTTTGGTTTAGTCCTTTAGACTAGCTCTAATTTTTACATTTAGACACATGCTTGTCATAAATTTCTTGTGAGGGTAATTGTTTCCCACACTTCTTGCACTGGATAGCTGCCGGTGGAGAGCGGCACTTCTTTTTGTGCACGTACAGCTGCGCATTAGTACGAAACATCGCAGGACACCTGTTGCATTTTAGGGGTTTCTCTCCTGTGTGGATGCGATAGTGTTCAATCAAGATTATTTTGCTCCTCAACACCTTGTGACAGGATAAGCACATGAAGCCACGATTGTGCCACACGCCCATTGTTTGTCATCTGGAGCTTTTGTTTGACTGACGCCTTTCTTTGTTTTGCACGATTTCCTCACTCGTGTGTTTGCGGGGAGAAACTGAACCCCCTGTGTTCTCTTCAATCTCTTCTAAAGGTTTGGTCCAATATAGGTCTCCATTTATTTCAGTGTTTTGGTCGTTGTGTCTTTTCACCATGTGCAATCTGAGTGACTGAGCAATGCGGAACGTCTTTTGACAAATGCTGCATGAATACGGCTTTTCACCGGTATGAATCCGTATGTGCTCTATTAACTTGAACCGAAAATCAAATGACTTGCTGCAGTGCGTACAGGGGTACCTTCCCGCGTTTTTATTTCCCTCCTTATTGTTGTTGCTGCTTGAGGAATGTGTGCTCTCTTCACTGGCGGCCTGTTTTTTGCTTGCCGTACGGTTTTCTCTTTTATCAGCTGGTTTGCCTTCAGAGCTGGCTGCCAACAATTTCTTGAGTTTTGCACAATTACGTTTATGATGTCTCAGTGTGCTCGGAAATGGGAAGATTTTCTTGCAGCCTCGACACGTCTTGTGTGATCGTACGTGCACATCTCGGCCAAATTCTGTATCGAAAACCTTTTTGCAAATCTTGCAGGAGTAAGCATTTTTGCTGCCACTTTCCATTGTTTCATGTTCTTTGGACGTGGACTCAGTTGATGCAGTTTTTCTTTTCTTTCTTCTGCTCTTCACTCCATTTTCTTGCTTTTGTCCTGTTAATTTTCTCCTCCTTCGTCTATGATGTTCCAAAGCAATTAGGTCCGGATATTCCTCTTTGATGTCATGGAGTAACAGTTTCACATTATTTTTAATGTTCTGAAACCGATGATCATGTGCTGGAAATCTTTTGTTCTTACCTGTTTTTTTGCTCTCTTTTAAATTTGAAACTGTGAAGAAAAACATGGAAAAAATATTTAACATAACATGAATGTTATATGCCAAACTGTGCATTTGAATTTTGAAATAAACTAATGCAAACATTTAACTGATATCACAAAGCTGAGCACTGAACAAGCAAGTATGAAGGGGAAAATGGTGATATTTCTTACACTTTCTTATTTCTAGATCAGCCAGATTGCAGACTGGTAATACATATCCACATGAAGAGCTGCAGCTTAAATTTTATAAGCTATACTTAATAGGATACACAGAAACTTTACTTGGGAAGGCTTTGTGATTTATTAGTACACACTCAAGTATATTTGGAGACTTATTTTAGCATTTTTTTAAGAAAGCAGCTTAAAGTATCTTTTATTTTAGCATACAATTGGTTCTATTTAGTGTAAACAACAATCCCATTGTTTTACAAGCATTAATACAGGATCCTAAAACATGGAACCTTCTTGTACTTTTTGATCTTAAATCAAAAGCACATGCAAGTAAACCTAAATTTGAATTCTGTTTTTATATACATTCAACCCCACAGGGCTGCATCTGAGACAGTAAAATCTAAAACTCTCTTATGCACATCTACATATCAAATTAATGAATAACAATTTGAATCCATCAGATTATAATCAGTCTTAATGACAGAGCTGTGATACCCAACTAACTTACAGACAACATTTTTGCCTATTTTCCATCCTTACTTCAAATAGGTTGAACTTTATAACAACACAGCAGCTCTTTTTAAGTCTTAATGACCAAACATCTTTAAGCCCACGCAAACTCAAATTGCTGCTTTGTCTTTAGGAGATGTGTTACTTTCAGCTTGTATTATGTACTTAACATCTTCACCTTTTCTCTGTAAAATCAGTTGCCCTGATGTCAGTAGACTGGTTCGCATTTCTTACTGGTCACATGCTGTCAACACCCACCCTTTCACGTGAACACGCTGATAGCTAGATTGTGCCAACTTGTTTAGTTGATGAGCACCTTCATGTGACTGCTTAGCTTGATTGCCCAGGTTGGGCACATTGGATTGTCTTTGTATTGCAGACCCCAGTTCACTGTTGTGACACGTCTCTATATAATCTCTGCTCTGGAGAGTTGCACCAAGTTGTAGGGCCACTCCAACCAGATCCAACAATAGATGGGGAACCGGTTCACATGCTGCTACACTGAGCTCAGTGAGGGTGCAGATCAGAAAAATAGTATTTCAAGCATGGGGGAGTTCCAGTTCAACCTCAGGATGACAGATTCACTGAAGAGACAGCTAATCATACTGCTCCATTAATTGGCACAAGTAATTAGGCAAAATTAAATATCTGCTGAGTAGAAAACTATAAACAGATCTGATGATTCACTGAAACTTTTGCTCACAACACCCACCAACAATATTATCACATGGAAAACAGAGGCGTGCTGTCACTTCTGGCATGAAATAGTAAATGAAAGAATTAAGACTCACTTCTACTGGATCTCCTGGCACTCTTTCTTCTCTGGTTCAAGTCAATGTCACAGCGAACTGCCTAAAATATAGATATACATATAGATGATAATCTCCAAAGACTAACAGGGCAATTTACAAGTAAACGAAATGCTCATAGAGCTGTGTTTGCATAAAGAGACAAACATCATATGAAGAATTTGTTTCTTTTAGTTTTCAGCTAAAGTAAATAAGTAAAGTAAATAGATGTAACAGAACAGAAGAGTGCAGTTAACATTTTAATTTTTTATTAAGTCATTAGGAGCCACAACATCTTAGGTGAACTTGCACAATTTCAGCATGCATTTGTAAATTTCGGTTTGATTTAAAGGTTTAGCTATTGTTTATATTAGTTTCATTTTTAAAAATGTGTTTTCACCACTTAGTGAAAGTAATAATAATGCACCAGTGTGCATTGCATGCCACCTCATATGATTATTAAATACAATTAGTCAATCAATAACATTTGATAACCCAACAAATTTGTAAATTCTCATCTTACAAACTATGTAGCTGTATACACATCATTGCACTCCTAAATTTCAGTTTTCTGTGAAACGTTGTAAGCGAGCCTCAAGTCGTCACAAAAGATGTTTTTTTCCCTCTTCTGAAAACATAAAAGTCAAGTTGCAGATTTCTCTGGTGGTTAAGGATCCACAGTTCTACCTTCAACTACATACCTCATCCTTGGGGATTGTAATATGACACAGAGGTATGGACAACGGCCGTAGTCGTACACTGGGACACACAACTTCATCTGGTTTGGTCACAGTCTCGTAGCCCAGAGGAGAACACCAGTCATCGGGTACTGCACAAACCAATGCACGAAAATTGCAAACATGCTTAAAGCTAAGCCAGGCAACTGTTTTACTGAGTAACAATAATCTTGCGACAGTCTACCAAGATTAAATCAAATAATCAATTATGATCAACTCTGCCCTGGAGGTTATAAACAGTAACACCTATTTGTTCATAAATGTCATTTAGTCATAATGTAGTCAAAGAAGTAACATTTAAAATTATACCTTCAAAATCAATCTCAGGGACCTCAGAAGACTGTCCTGGAGTTTCTGTGACAACTTCAACCTCTGTTTGCGACGGATTCGTCTGGACTTTATTCGTCTTTACCTGTCTTCCTCTTGCATCCTCAAGTTCTTTCAGCTTTAGCTCTGCTGTCTGTAACTTTATTTTAAGTTGGGCGACCTCTTGTCCTTTCTGTGCCAGCTCCATTTGATTGTCATACAATGTGTTTTCAAAAATCTTCATTATCTCAAACACGGCTCTCCTCGAAATAGATTCCATAGCTGTGGTCAGCTGGGCCTTGAACCCTCTTGTTAGAATGTCAGACATCTTTGAAAGCGACTTGCAGATATCCTAGTATCATAAATTTGTGTGTGGTGGTGGCTTCACTCCTAAACACAGGGATTAGAGATGAAGTTAGGTATTCTTACAAGCTTTACATTAATTATGACAGCAATTTGAAGTGTATATTTGCTGATAAAGTCTCCTCTCTGCCCCATAACTTTCAACCTAATGTTATGGCGCTAAATACATAAAAGAGTATTTAGGTGGAAATGATAAGTAGTTCTGGAATTAGAACAGGACTTACAAACAGCAAATATACACGTTTTATTCCCTTATTCCCATCTGGTAGAACAACTGTCATTCATAACCTGATTTAGTTAAAAAAATACTTTTTTTTTAATATCACTGGTGGATGCATTTTTAGGTTGTTTATTTTATTCATGTTTACATTTATTCCATCAATCTGTATGGAAACCGTCACATGTTGCAACAGAAAGGTTTAAACTGCATTTTTTTAGCATGCAAGTTTAGTTACCTGGTAAGACAAAAGTAGTTCACTCTCCCGTATTTCCTTAAGGAAAGAAAACTGAACAAAAACAGCAGTAACAACCTAACCCAGACGGTTAACTACATTTGATCACCATTCATAAACAGCTATTCGTAAACCACTTCATTTTTACTATAAGCCATGATGATAGATTAAAACACCGGTTCAAAATTAACGTCGAACAGACGAATAATCACTATTATAACGTGCATGCGTCATTTTATCTTAAATATAACCACTTCAGAGAGGTTTACTGTTAACACATGGCGGGTTATTTCCTTATCTATCCAAATACCTACCGTGCGGCACAGGGAAACTCCTTCGAGGCTTGACTTTCCGAACTTCGCCTTCAACCCAGAAATTTGCTAGACAAGAACTAAAGAAGGAACCCGATTATGACGCCTAGATACCAAAATTGCGTCTTAAATTGGTTTTGCGTTAGCTAATGTACAAAAACCTAACATATTCAGCCGCCATTTCGCTCAAGAGAAGAAGAAGGAAACGGGTACGTCACTGCTACGTCGGTTTATAGTAGAAAAAAAACAAAGTAATCATGGATTTATTAAAAGGCTCAATATTTTTGAAGCAAGTGAAAATTAAATACATAAACATACAGCTAATAATAGATAGATTTTCCGTTTGCAATATTTATATTTGCTCGCCATCTTTGGTATCAAACGTAGCGGCTACCATGGCAACCATCTAATACAGCACGAGCCGGTCTATTCGTTTGCTACATACAACACTAACCTGCTTCTTTTTTTACCTGCATGCGAGAGAAGCTGTTTTTCTGTATCTGAACTGAATTGAACCAATTAGGAACAGCAAAGACACTGATAAACACAAGGCCACAGCTTAACCTGAAATTTCCTGACTGAACTTTTCCCGCCGCGCAGTGATATGACGTTTCCTCCAGTAACGAATTTCCGGTAGGTGTTCGTGACATTTATTATTCGTACATTTATTTATTTTTAATAGTTTTGTGTTTCGTATCTATTTCAAAAAGTGTTTTGTTTGACTAATATTTGGCTTTTAATTTTAACCTAGCATTCCGCGCTTTTGACAGTTTTTAAGAGGCGATATATAAACTGAATTATTATTATTAATATTATTATTATTATGAGAATGCAAGGCATCAAGCTGTGTGGAGATATTTTAACCATGCTTGAAGAATTCACAGATAAGCCCCAAAATAACCGCTAGACAAAGTTAAATACAATCCAAAACCTGGGAAAATTAAACCCTTTCATGAATGCCTGATCCCCAAATTAATGATTTATTTTCTCTTTCTGCAATATTCAGTTTGAAATACAGAAAAGGAAGCAGACTGTGCAGGTTTACAGTGTCATCACTGACGAAATATTTACTTCACAAACTTTGGGCCTCTTTGTACAACTGAGTATTGTTGATGACAAAGTCTATCCATTTATGACCACAGTATACCCATCTTCTGATGTCTGCTTCCAGCAGGATTATGTGCCATGTCACAATCATCTCAAACTAGTTTCTTGATTGTGACAGTTAGTTCACTAACAGTGACAGTTAGAGATTCTCGTCATGAATGCAAATCTCACAAATATGCACCGTGTGATGATACGTCAACATGGGCTAAAATCTCTGATGTTTCCGGCACAGTGTTGAATCTATGCTACGGAAAATTAAAGCAAATCTTGCCCAGCCAAAAGGTTGCATAGATTTTTGTAGAGCTACAGCAGACTGAACAATCTACACTTGTATGCACAGCCTGAAAACAGCTTAATTGTCATGCTTGGGTACATGGATATATATAGTTAATGGCTTAGCTCCTATGGCCTGATGATGAACACTTCAAAGTGAGTTTTGTATGAATCCGTGTATTTCAATAATACTTAATATGTATCCTGACAATATACCTGATACTTGACCAGGCACAATGACAAGGACAACTTGCTTAGCTCATTAATGGACAACATTTTCAGAGCATTAACACTCAGTAGCACTTAGTTTACAGTGATAGTTTCAAATGGGATAAACAACAATTAACAGATGGCTTGTCTTTCACTATCATGCAATTGTAATATTTCCCCTGTGCCGTCCACATAGTGTTCCAGTCAAAGTAAGATTCCATCACAGCTCCCTGACTGCTCTAACACATATCTGTCAGGATCCTTTTTCATTGAAAACAAATGAAAACAGAAAATCATTTATGGTTTATAGGATTTGCTTTATTGCATTTAAATGGGAAATGAATAGTGCAATGCTAAAGAGTCTGGATAAGTGCTTTTAAGGTAGTCAGTATTTCTACAAGTGGATCACCAATTGTCTTCAACTCATCATTTAGTCAGTTGTAAGTTCCTACATGTAGGAAAATTCTGGAATGATCTTTTTTTTGACCTCCATTTCAGCCAAAGGTTGTGCTGTTCCAGGCCACATTGGCTGCTTCCATGTCCATAAAGTTAATATACATCCTGAAATACACAAGAGAGAAGGAAAAATAGGTCAATGAGAGTAGACACTGACAGCCAGAAGGGGGTGGGGATTGCTTCTGTAACCATGTTACTTTCACTCATCAAATTATTAAAAATGTACTGGTTAAAGTGTGTCTTTGGTACCTTTCAGGAGAGATGCCCAGGTGTTTGTTGAGCAGTCCACACAGCAGTTTAGAGTATTGCCTGTTGGCAGCACCACTGATCTTGCCAATGCTGTAGAGGAAGCAGAGTGCGCAGGGGTCTCCCTTCCCTCCAAACATCATCATTTGGTCAGGGTTGATGTGCACAGATACGTACTGGTGTGTACAGGACAGAAGCACAAAACGGTGCAAACAAATTTTAAAACAATTAACCAGTGAAGGTTGTGGATTTTTGAAAAGTTACCAATATCTTCATTTATTTTCCGTTTCTGTACACAAGTAGAGAATCTCTATAATATATTTTAACATTGTAGTCTATGTAGCACTTAATTAATTACAGTCTAATAAAGAAACCATAGAATCGTCTGATTATAATTCAATAACATGATGACTCATCATGTTATTGAATTATATTTATTATATATATATATATATATATATATATATATATATTTATTTATTTATTATATTTTATTTTATTCTCATCATTGATGAGAATAAAATGTCTGTCTCCTTTAATGTTGACTATTTATGAGTAGGTTACTTAATTATAGGAGTATTAATGTGACGTAATGAAGCGCCATCCAGATATTCTTATGGCCAGGCTTGCATTCGAAGCGGGTGAGTGATCCAACTCCACCGATCAATGATCTCCCAGCGCTGGCAGTCTACACACTGTCTACATAATTACACACGACAGAGCCAGCCTAGTTTTACGAGTGGAGCTCTATATAATATGCTTTCAGCAGAGAAGTTAAATCTAAACATGCGGAATTAAAGGGGACAGCCATTGATTGATAGTTATGACGTACAATCGCGTGAGGGTAGGTGGAAGAATGAGCGCGTGCCGGCCTACCTGTGCAGGTTTTCCCATAGCTTTGGCCAGCTCCTCTGTAGCCTCGGACAGGAGAGCTGCCGGTACATCACCTCTGGCAACATTGGTGTTCACTACAAACATCGGCATTATTGCAACGCTTCTCTCCCTCAAGGTACAGCCACTGGTATTCTTCGCCTTCCTGCTTCTTCTTCTTCTTCTTCTTCTAGTTGTAGGGTTGGCAACTAGCTTGTAGACGCATTACCGCCACCTACCAGACTTAAGTTTTCACAATTACAAAAGTCGCTAATGGCCCTGCATTAATAGCAACACATATTTAAACAGCTTCGGCCGCTTACAACTCACTATGGGCCTTTTCCTTTGCCACCTCTCTCTTTGAGATTTAATTCAATTTTATTTACATAGCCCCATATTATAACAGTTGCCTTAAGGCACTTTATATTGTAAGGCAGCGGTCCCCAACCCCCGGGCCACGGACCGGTACCGGTCCGTGAGTCGTTTGGTACCGGGCCGCGAGAGTTGAGGCTCGGGTGTGAAATGTATGGTTTTCAGGGTTTTTATCGGTTTTTAGCGTTATTTTGTTATCGTTTTTTATCGTTAACTCTGTTTTCCTGGGTCTTTTCACGTGTGTTATGAATAAATCTTCTTTTTTTCGGTACCGGTACTAGTTTTATTTTGTTGTATTTATCCGCGACACTTTAAAGGCCGGTCCGTGAAAATATTGTCGGGCATAAACCGGTCCGTGGCGCAAAAAAGGTTGGGGACCGCTGTTGTAAGGTATAGAGAAAACAGAGACAACCCCAACAATCATATGAACCGCTTTGAGCAAATACTTTGGAGACAGTGGGAAGGAAAATCTCCCTTTTAACAGGAAGAATTCTCTGACAAAACCCGGCTCAGGAAAGGGGAAGGAGGAATGGGGTGGGAGGAGGAAGACAAGACGAAGACACAATGTGGAAGAGAGCCAGAAAAACTAGTTCATGCATTTATTATTTCTCGACTGGACTACTGTAATACGTTATTATCAGGATGTCCTTAAAAGAAAAAGGTGAAAATCTATGCTATGCCTTCTAATGATATTGCCCAAGGGTAGAGTTGGATGTTCAGAGGACTGGAGGAGCCAGGGATCGAACCACCAACCTTCCAATCAGTAGGTAACCTGCTCTACCTCCTGAGTTACAGCCGTCTGGCTGCAGTTTAAAGTCTTTTTTTGTCTCGGTCTTGGTCTCCTCCCAACTTTGTCTTGGTCTTGACTCGGTCTTGGTCTTGTCTTGGTCTTGTCTTGGTCTCGATACCCTCTGGTCTTGGTATTGTCTTGGTCTTGGTTTAGGTGGTCTTGACTACAAGTCTACCTAAGGGAAGCATGTGTGATGCAATTGGAATTGGTCCTAGCACCCTAGAACCCTGTGGAACTCCATAATTAAACTTACTGTGTGAAGAGGATTCCCCATTTACATGAACAAACTGGAGTCTATTAGATATATATGATTGAAATAACTGCCGCGCAGTACCTATAATACCTACAGCAAGCTCTAATCGCTATAATAAAATATATGATCACTGCTGCACTGAGGTCTAGTAGGACAAGCACAGATTTGTCCACTGTCAGAGGCCATAAGCAGATCATTTGTAACCTTCATTAAAACTGTTCCTGTACTGTGATGAACTCTGAAACCTGACTGAAACTCTTCAAATGAACCAAATAGGCTATATGCCTTGTCTCCCAGTTCTTCTAAATCTTTGTGACTATCCCACTTTTTCCTTGCTAACCTTTTCCTTTGAATACTTTCCTGTATTTCCTCATTCCACCACCAAGCCTTTTTATCCTCTTTTCTCTGTCCAGAGGATAGATCAAACGCCTTCCTTGACGTTTCCCTCAGCACTATAGCTGTAGTTTCACAGTCATCTTAAGTGTCTTAACGCTTCCTTAATACTCAGAGCCTGGCTCAACTTTTTCCTGAACTCTGTGCAACAGTCTTCCTTCTTCCGCTCCCACCAGTTAATCCATGGCTCTGCCTTCACTCGCATCCAAAGCCATTTTACAGACTACTATTGAATGGTGTCTAGCTACATTCTCCCCTGCCACCACCTTACAGTCTCCTGATTAAATTGAGATTGCACCTTTTGGATGTGCTTAGCTTCCTCCAATCTTATACATCAGCTAATGTTCCTTGCTCTCCTTAAAGGAAGTATTCACCACAGGCATTTCCATCCTTTTCAGAAAAAACCCCACTAGCATCTGTCCTTTTGCATTTCTCTTCTTATCACCATACCTACCCCAACCCTCCTCATCACCTCTGCTTCCGCTGAAGTCTGCTCTCTCCATCCTGTGGAACACTTTCTAATGCTTCATCAAACTTACTCCTTCTCCTCTGAAATTTTGCACCATCTTTCCAGCAGGGGGGAATCGTAGTTATTTTAAGGGTTCTTTCCTGCAGTTTCAGGCTCGTAGGCAGCTTAAGAAATCTTATGTCTATATCTCAGGTTTTCATGAAGAAATAATCTAATCAAACTGACCTCCTTAAGTATTTACTTTCAAGGATATTGCTCCATGAAATCTAGAAGAACGTATCACTTGCATGTCTACAAACACACAATTCCACTTATTTGCTCCATGCTAAAATTTGTCTATGGGTTTTCTTCTGTATGTGTCTTAGATTCGGTCCTTCTGTGTGGCACTTCATTACTGTCATGTTCTGATTTTAGTCACATCAGACACCAGTGAAATTCTCAAAAAAATGGGCACCCTTATCCTTCTCCACAGATCTGTCAGTATCGATTTAAAAATATCTTGCATGTCTCCTCTTTCCACATCAATAAAACTCAAGTACTAAATGAACGCTTTATTATTTCTTTACCTGAGGTGCAGTCAGTCAATTTCTATTTTCATGTCTTAAGTGTCTAAAGTGTCCACATTGTGACTGAAGGTCATAACAAAGCTGTATGAAAATAGCCAGTTGTCACACGTTCCCATGCTTCTTGCCACTCGATCCCCTCCTAACACTTGACTTCTTTCTTCCTTCTCATTTCCAGGGTATCTTTAAGGTTGGTTTTGATGAGTCTTTGTCTCCATGACCTCTGAACTTCAACAAGTAATGTTCTAACAGCTGTTTCCTCCACACAGTGGCATCTCTCCTGTTTCAGCTTGAAGCACACACAAACACACACACACACACACACACACTACTAATGATCTTACAGCCCTGAGAGATATGAGATCCCAAGCCTGGACAATATCCAATCCTGCAAGAAGTGCTTTTGATGCAGATCCATAAACCACACTCTCATACTCAAGATCTAGCTAGGGCAGCAATATCTGCACTCCAAAAATACATAATGTTTATAACTTTTTTACATTTATCTGCATCACTCTGTATGTATATAGCAACTTTCCATGTCACAATGCACTCCAGGTGAGCATCAAATCGATGTGCTTTCTTTCTTGTTAAGAACATTATCTGTGTTTGTTTCCACAAAAATTTGATCCCCAATTTCAGTGCTGCTAAGTGATGACAGACTCTTATCCCTCTGTCAAAGGATATGATTTAAGATTCATTTCCAAAAATCCTTATTTCTGCATTATTATTATTATTATTATTATTATTATTATTATTATTATTATTATTATTATTGTTATTATTATGTTTGTCTTATTTTTAAATTTAGGCAAACGGATTTGCAAATGTATTTTCAAACAATGAAACAATTAAAACCCTTTAAAGTAAAAGAACATGAAAAACTTTAGTATTCTACTATGCTAACTTTGTCGTTTCTTTCTGCAACTGGTAATGCAATTGTATACGCACTTCTGTCTTAAAACTACTCAACTATGAACAGAGGTGGGAAGTAACTAAGTACAAATACTTCGTTACTGTACACTCCCTACATTTTTAAAGAAATATCCGCACTTCTGCTACTACTACTTCTACTACTTACATTTTCTAACAGACTCTTACATTTGGTTCATCTATAGCGTTTATACTCGGGAGTTAAAGTCGGTGGAAGGAGTGCATGTGTTTTTGTTTGCGATACTTCAGAAACTGTTTAGCGCTACAGAAGAGGAGACAGCATGAAGGGAGTGACGTTTTTATTAAGTAGTAATTTTAAATCCAACTTTTCTGTCAGCTGTGTGCATTTTGCAGCACAGTCTGTTGCTAGTTAAAGTACCAGCGGATGTATTTCACAGAGAGAGAAAAGAGAGAGCTAACTTGTAGAAAGTTAGCTCTCTTTGATATAGAAAGATGCAGAAAGATAGACAGAAGGGGAAGAAGAGAGGTTATGTGTAAGGGTAAGGACTGATAAACTGAAGATTTAAATCTTACATATGATGTCATCATTTTCAATCACGCATTGGATTTGTATATAATATGCTGTAACAAATTATGTATATTTTGTTTTGTCCTGCAAAACAATCTAAGCTGTACTAACTTTGTGTTATTCAAATGTTGCATGAAAATACTGGGTAGTTTTGTCCAGGATAAACAGGTTCGTTTGCATTAATGTGGTGAATTCACAGTAAAGCTCTGTGTTGGATTGGTGCACAGTGCCTGTGGTGCTCATGGTCAGGCTTAGGT
Organism: Perissodus microlepis; assembly: GCF_051167445.1. NCBI lineage: Eukaryota > Metazoa > Chordata > Actinopteri > Cichliformes > Cichlidae > Perissodus > Perissodus microlepis. The sequence goes on from NC_140462.1 coordinate 12,720,162, forward strand.
TGCATCAAGTTGCAGAGATGAATTTGCATTTAAGCTGGTGATGTTTAGGCTCATTCGCTGAATTTCAACTTTATAAGCAAAAAGTTGCTTCAGTACTTCAACTTTTACTGGAGTATTTTTTTTAGCCTAGATATCTCAACTTCTGCTTAAGTAAATAAAGTCTGTACTTTCGCCACCCCTGACTATGAAATTGAGAAGAAAACGTGTGCAATCATGTGACAAATGGGTCGTGCTAAAAACAATAATATCAAGCGGAAGCTCTTATGTATCCTTATGTCTTTAAAAAATCATCACCACTGATGAAATTATTATTTAAAAAGTGGCGTGTGAAACCTGAGTGCTTGGTATTTCCAGGGTGCGGCTGCTCTTGAGTGTAGCGTAATTACGGTACCGGGCATGCGTAGTGTTCTCAAGTATTAAAAGCAGTGCTGGATGAGACAAGAAGGGAACTGGCAGGGAGAGAGAGAGGGCAGAAGTTGGATGGCGCTATCCTTTGTCGCCGTATTTCGGCACACAAACAGCTGCCGAGCGTCTCCGTGATCCGTGAAATTACACCTTTGCCGCCGTTTCACGCCGTGGTGGCTCCTCGGTGTCATCCGACAAACGGTGCGTATACAAAGCTAAACTAGCCAGTCTGCTAGCACTTTCCAACGTTACGGAGAGGCTGCTGCTCCAGCTGTACTTTAACATTAATGCACGCCGAGAAGCATTATAAGTTTGCTAACAAGCCGGGCTGACGGGGGTTGTGCTTTTGGCGTCGATTAACCAGCATCGCCGCCTTGGCACTGCACAGTTTAACCGGGCAGGTATAGTCTTTAATTAAGTTGTAACAGAGGCGGAATGACCGTGATGTTATTCACGGAGCCCTGTCTCATTTCACTGCCGTAATCATTTAGGTTTATTTTTTTAGCAGCAGGTTAGCCAGTAAAGTTAACCAACAGCGGCTATGGGGCAGAGTTGATCACACGATTGAAAACTTTTGCGATCATAGCAGGAAAGCTGTGTTACAACTGATCACGAACTGTGTGTGAAACCGTCATCAGATCTGCAGCCCCGCGGACAGGATGATGGAAGAATCGGTGACCACATTTGAGACGCATCTGACCGCCGTCATGGACAGCCTGATCCGTGCCTCGGTGTGCGAGATCACCAAACTCTTCCAGGAGACGGTGAACGACTACCTGGTGGAGCTGTCCCTCAACAGGAAGGAGAACGAGGCTCTCAAACTGCGGCTGAGGCTCACCGAGAGCAAACTGAGAACCGAGCGCAAGTACGGCATGGGCTGGGCTGCCAACCGCCGCAACGCCGGGCTGGTGGCGGCAGCAGCACCGGAGGAGGAAGCTGGAGGCCGGCAGAAGAGAAAACTTGACGTGACTCGTAAGTATTTGCTGTGTGTGGTGACTTGGAGCTTTTCTTCCTGTTTACCTTTAGTTTGCATGATGTATACAGTTCAATGGCAGCTTATCAGCACATCCTGCAGTATTTCCCTATGATTGTGGCTTTAACGTGAATAACAATGTGAATGCTATGCAGTCTATGTGCAGTTTATGTGAAGACGCACTTGTTTTGTTGGAAAACCATCTGGCAAGAGCTGATCTCTCCCTCCCTCCTCCTTCCTCACCCCCCTTCCTCCTCCGCCTCCTCTTCATGTTCGCTCTCCCTCTGTCCTTCACCTCCCCCTCTCCTCTCTCCGCTGCATTCTGTCCCTCCTACTCCTTTCGCTCTTTCTGTGCGTTTGCTCACTCCCTCCTTTCCTCTCTTCCTGCCTGGTTCCTCCCCCCCCCACCTCCTTCACTTCTCTCCGTCTCCCTCCAACTCTACCTCCTCCCCTTCCCGCTCCTCTTCTCCTCACGCCCTCTCCTCCTTTTCCTATTCTCCCTGCCCCCACCTCCTTCTGCTCTGCTCTCTCTCTACTTCATCACGTTGAACACACACACACTCCCCCTCTCCTCTCCTGCTTCTCACCACCTCCACCACCCTCCATAATTACACACTCCCTCTCCACTTCTCCTCTCTCTCTCTTCCTATCTCATCTTTTTCAACTCTCCATCCTACTTTTATCTTTTTCTCCTTCACCGTGCCCTCCTTCTTTCCTCCTCTTCCTCCTGCCCCTCTTTTGACCCCCACCAACTCCACTTCTTCCTCTCCTCTCCGCCTCTCTCTCACTCCTCGCTGTCACATGTTTTTCTCTCCTTTCCGCTCTCTTGTCTGTCCTTCCACGCCCCCTCTCCTCAACTCGTTCATCATGCTAACTCCTCCTCCGCCGCCTGCTCCCATTGCTCTCACTCCTGTTCCCGTCTGCATCTCCAATCCCCTCATCCTCCTCCTCTTCCTCGTCTCCCACTTCTCCACCCTCTTCTCTCCTTCATCTCTCCCTCCCCTGGCCTTCCAATCACATCCTCCCACCTATCTCTCTCCCCCTCATATTTCATTTGCCATTCTTCCTGCTTCTCCCCCTCCCCTTCACTTTCTCCTTCCTCTCACCTCCTTCACCACCCTCCCTTCTCCACAGGAGGCAAGTCAAAAAAAGGCCCAGCAGCAGCCTATGGCAAAGCGTGGCCTGGAGGTGTGTGGAAGGAAGGAGGAGGAGGAGGAGGTGGTGGCGGTGCTGGTGGTGGTGGAGGAGGAGGAGGAGGAGGAAGTGGAGCAACTGTGGGCATGGTAGCAGGAGCGGGAGGAAGAGGGGGGAAGGAGGCCAAAGATATGTACCTCATCCAGTTCCCCCGGGATGAAGAAGACGAGGGAGGGATGGTGGAGGAAGAGGAAAGGGAGGGCAGCCTCAGCGGTGAGGGGGAGGAGAAGGCCAACATCAAAGAGGAGGTGAGGGAGACAGGCTTTCTCAGAGGAGGAGTAGGAGGAGAAAGTGGCACAGCATCTCTGCTCTGCTCTGCAGCTTCATAAACACTGAGAGAGCATGTAGACACAGACAGACGATAATAATACAGAAAGAGTTTTGCTCAAATTCTTCTTCTATCAGATCACTGCAGAGATATAGTGGATAAAGTGAAGCCTATTGATTTGATATTTAGCTTCCAGAGGAGCCAGGAGTGGGGCTCTTCATATCTCAAGCACAGCAAGCTTTTAGGGAGAAACACTACTGTTAGAAAAGCTTTCCACCACATCACCAAGTGGCAGGACGCTGATCCACTCTTCATTTCTCTTCTGGATTTGAATATTCAAACCATGCATAATGTGCATAAATTTGCCTCCCTGCTCTGTGAAGTCTTTCACCGCTTGAAAGGAGTCCTTCACCTAGCTGTATATCTTTATTTCAGGTGCATTGTAAACATATCATGTGGAAATTTAACAAGCTTTTTTAGAACAAGAGTAAATTTAATAGTGAATGTCTCATTGTACCTGGACTCAGTTGATTACCCAGTACAGTAGCTCTCTTTCTGCTTCTCTATGCAGTTGGCCCAAACAGAGGGTTATCAGCCTGCCTCTCTCCGACTAATCAAGGAGGCTTTGAAGATGCATCCGCCCAACCAGAACCTCCACGCTGGCTCCAGAACCCCGAGTGAAGGTAATGAGCCCAGGACTCACTGAGTGAGGGAGGGCAAGTTAGAGAAAATGTTCAGAGACCAGTAGCTGAAGGAAAACGGAAATGATTGCCCACACCAGCTCGTTCACTCTCTCCTCCTCCTTCTGTTTCTGCTCAGGAGATCTGTCAGACCGTCCCCCGACTCTTCATCCAGGGGAGAGTGAAGAGGAGAACTGGAAGGTGGGCTCTGCAGAACCATCAGAGGGGGGAATGACCGTGGATGAGCTGAGGGGCCTGGAGTCTGCGTTAAGGGCCGAAAGAGGCCGCGAGCAGGCTTCTCAACGTGACTCAGAAGTGGTGTGTGGGTCCGAGATCAGCTTGGCCCCTAAGTACATTGGTCTCGATGGAATGGAGCAGGATGGAGAGCTGGAGCCTCAGCCACCCACTCTGCACAAAGAGGACCAGATAGGACAAGGCAGGGTGAAGGAGGGCGAGAGGTTGGGAGTGGCTGGGGATGTGGAGCTGAGGTTAGGCTGGTCAAAGAAGTTAAGAGAGAGCGACTCAGCTCCAGTCATGCCTGTAGAGGATGTGGTGGAGCACGGAGAGTCGGAGCCTCCACCCCACCTATCTGCTCCGGGGAGCGTCTGGGAGAGCGCCGGGGAAGAGGAGGGCGGCGGGGACCTGCTCCACTTCTGCCCACAATGTGGAGGAGGCTTCACTTCGGAGGCCGAGCTGGAGGAGCACCCGTGTCCACTAGGTGGCGCCCATTTACAGAGCAGCGGAGCAGAGGACAGTCTTTTCCCTTGTGCTCACTGCGGCAACACGTTCAGCCACGCCTGGGCTCTGAAGAACCACGAGTGCGCCTGCGCCGCCGAGCGGCCGCACTGCTGCGAGATCTGCGGGAAGCGTTTTACACACTCACGGTCGCTGGAGCGCCATCATCTGGTGCACACGGGTGAGAGGCCGCACCGTTGCCAGCACTGTGGACGCAGCTTTAGTCGCCTTGGTAATTTGGAACGGCACCAGCGGATTCACACAGGTGAACGTCCATACGGCTGTGAAGCATGCGGCAAGCGCTTCAGCCGTGTGGAGTACCTAAAGAGACACCAACTCATACACAACAGCGAAAAGGCAACACTCCAGTGCTCCAACTGTGGAAGGGGCTTTAGTGATGTGGAGCAACTGAAGAACCATCAGTGTTTTTAGAGGCTTCACAATAAACAGTGTTTTTTTTTTTTTGTGTGTGTTTTTTTTATGGTTGTGGTAGAATTTAGCTGATGAATGTGACTGTTACAATCTCATGTCTTTCCCTGTGATTATCTGTAAGATAACAAAGCACATACATGGCAGACTTTGGTCGAGTAAACAATGAAGGCACATTTTAAAAAGCTGGCAGGAAGGACTGGTTGGTGTTTTTGTGTTGAAAGGGAAATAAAGTCAGTCTCCGCCATCTAGCCATTTTAACTGGAAGTATTATTATTTGTATGTACGTGCACAGCCAGGACTTATTTATAATGATGAATACATCGTTCATTTATACCTCTTTATCAGTACGTTAAAGCTGATGGCCTTGTTTTCTTTTTTGGATGACATAATTGACAGTTTGGTATTTTGTATGTTTGTGTTTTCGTCACATTGCTAGAAAATAAACATCTTAATTCATCAGGAAAAGTTTCGGGTTAGTGAATAATACGCTATAAAGCTTTTTTGTGTGACTACCTTCATCATAAATTGTAATTTTCAGCCATCACTAGGCAACATTTTCATTAAACATTCATTCAAGGACTAAAACATTTGCTGTTCAAAGAGCTGCTGCTTTTTCAGAACTTCTTGTTAATGATGGCTATCAAATGGAGATGCTCGCCAGCCACTTTATTAGGTACACCTGTTCAGCTACTTGTTAATGCATGTGTCTAGTCAGCTGACTGGATGCATGCGTTCACTGCATTCATGCATGTCAAGACAACAAATTCAAACCAAGTATCAGAAATGGGAAGAAAGATTTAAGTGACTTTGAACGTGGCGTGGTTGTTGTTGTTGTCACGTGGGCTTGTTTGAGTATTTCAGAAGCAGCTTATCTACTTGGATTTTCCCACACACAACCATCTCGAACTATCTTGTCAATATGGACCAAACCCTGTGAGGAGTGTTTCCAGCATCTCCCCACAAAGTTGATTCTGTTCATCTGGACGTAGCGTTTTCTGTGAGAGAAACATTTCATCACTCATCCAAGTGATATCTTCGGTTTCAGCTGACTTCTGTTTCTGATGATTTCTATTTAGTCAACTGAGACTGAAAAAGCCACTTGAATAAGTGAGGAAGCGTTTCTCCCATGGAATAGAAACAGAATCAACTTTCTGGGATTTCCTTACCCAGATGATTGAGCCTGCATCAACACTTTCCAGCACCTTGTTGACTCTATGACAGAAAGAGTTAAGGCAAAAGGCAATCTATTAGCAAGGTGAAGTGGTAGGTGAGGGTAGATTGATGTTTTCCCTCATGATCGCCCACTCTACAGCTAAGTCCTGATATTAGAAAGGTGGTGAACCTAATTCGCAAAGTCCTCTCCACTCTCAGGATTATTTCTGTTCTTCCCACAGCAGCATGATGTGTGTCGAGGGGAAAAGATCTCCAAGTCAGGAAGTTCATATTTGAAGAAAGAGCAAAGTAGACCATCTGTGCTCACTAACGACAGCCCTGCTTGTCATCTATCCAGCCCACTTCAGGCTGGTTCTGACGGGATCTTCAACTTACTCGTACCAGATGACTCAAGGGCCGAGTGCTGGAGTTCTACCCACAGTGTAATCATGTTTCTCAGGGTGTCGATGGCCTCGCAGCTTTTCTAGTGCAGCATGGGAGTGAGGGGGCCCTCAGTTTAAATAGACCTGCTTTTATCCTCAAACACTGCTTGGCTTTCCGTCACATTTTAGAAAATGTGTGTTGGGAAGAGCTTCACATTCAGTCTGGCTGAAAAAAAATGTTTCATCTTTATGACAAAGCTGTTCATTACTGCCTGTGTGCAGGCTGCAGTCATGCAAGGAAAGGGTTGCATGTTCCATGGCCAGAGTTGTTCTGTTTTTATCTACGTCGCTTCTTTGTGGTTATTATGAGTAAATAGAAAGTTAAACGTTTTACGGAAGTAGAACGAAACTGCTCTTTATTTGAAGTCTTATTGAATTTATCTATTTTCAGACCTTAAGGAAAAATCAAAACTAGATCTGTTAAGGTTAAACTAATTCACAGTGCACTGGCGAGACTTTACTGAGCTAAACTGTAATAAAATAGATTAGGCTGATGAATAGAAGTGCTTTCATACAAAAGTCAACTTATTTTATGTTGTCTGAGTCATGATCATATTATAATTATAAAAAATATTGCCATATTAGACATATTCAAGTGTTGGGCTGTTGTTGAGAGTTTCTTTTGTGCACTAGTTATACAGATATAAATCTCACTTACTGATATTTCTGATTGACTGAAGGGCTTTCTTGCACTATGCAATGAAAACAGCACTTTGACATAACCTGGCACGCTGTGTATTTGACATAAGATACTGTGTCTTTGTAGTTTTTAAATAGCGGCTAAAGTCTAGAGTAACTTAAAAAAGACATAAAACAGTATGACACTCAGCAGTTTGGTTTGTTTGCAGGTTCTGGGTGAGCGGTGCGTGAATGTAGAACAACTACAAACTAAGCTAACAAGCTGTGTTTGTTAGCTCGGCCAGTCAGGTGTGACGAGAGAGAACCCTGGAAAGATTCATTTCTGGCCTCCTGACCCAGAACAGCTCAGTTGTGCTGCAGCTCTAACCAGGACGGCTCCATTAGTACATTTTTTGCAACATCAGGAAAAGATAAAGAAAGAAACCCCAAAAGTCAGGGTTGAGGCTGTGAAATGTGTTGCACAGATCTCAGGCAAACCAGTGTTTACTGAGACAAGAAGAAAAACAAAGATCAAAGCAAATGGATATGATTTAAATAGTGGTTCATCATTTGGCTGTTTGCCACGTGATTGTGCACATCGAGTATAGCTAGATGTGGTGCACAATGCAACAGTTCACAATGCAACACGTGAAATGTGTTGCATTTCACGTCTCACTTGTGGTTCATCATTTGTATATCATCGAGTATAGCTGTGCACCACATCTATCAGATATTAAGTTTTATTAGCATTTGGTAAAATGCTATAGGAAGTAACTGAATGGTGTCTGATGGCTGATAGCTAGAAGCTGATGTTGTTTTGTTTGCATCCCATTTAGCACCATGTTTTCAGTGGCTGGAAGAGCCATGCGGGAGTTGCGGTGTTGTAGCATTTTCCTACAAAGAGTCTGTATCCAGATATGTTTTCACTGTCTCTATAAATATTAAAAATCTAAAGTCTTTTTTTTTTTTTTAAAGAAGACATAAAAAAGCTGTCCATCTGTCAGAAGGTCAGTTTGTTTGCAGAGTAAGGGTGAGTGGTGCATGAATGTGGAACGGCTATCAGATCAGCTCCAGTGAGCCATTTTCTGCAGGAATAGGAAAGACAACAAGTAAAAAAGAACCCAGACCTACAGCTGTGAGATGTGTTGTGTCTCACATCTTATTTGCAGTTCAGACATTTAAGTTTCACCATTGGCCCATCTGCTATGTGACCAAAACCAGAGTACGACCTAATTTATTAGAAAATAAATGTTGTTAGATAATAAATTCACTTCCTGTAGCTTTTTACCAAGTGACAGTATAGTTTCTGCTTGCTGATAAATTAAAAAATGGCCAGAAGAAACAAGGGGCGCTTATGGTGTTGCAGCATTTTCCTTCAGAGAGTCTGTCTCCAGCTTTATATCAAGTTTTCTATAAAAATTAGGGCTTCTTGAGAGATGTGAAAGATTGGAAATAACACACCAAGCACAAATGCTGTGATGCTATCTATGGGTAATCACTATTTAAATCATATCCATTTGCTTTGATCTTTGTTTTTCTTCTTGTCTCAGTAAACACTGGTTTGCCTGAGAACCGTGTTCTTTGTGTCACTGAAACTCGCTCTCTCGTGGGAACCAAATTTTCTGAACATATAAAAACTCACCTTACCATAGTTCGACCTTTATTTAGCAACTGTCAGTTCACAGCAAGTCTGCTGTTTATTTATTTTCTTTATGTGGTCAAATAATTCATGAGAAAGTTCCTCATTTCAACTATTTTTCTTTAGTTTGACACAATCATCATTAAATGTTGAACTGGGTAACGTCAGTGGCAAACCTCTGAAAAAAAGGGACCCAGAAAGCTTGTCTGCCCCTAAAATGTTTTCTATGATTTAATGCTGAAATTCACTAAGTCATTTTTGTAAAGAGGAAAAGATGAATTCAAACATTTGTATAGACTTAGTATTTATTGATGGTGTTCCAGCTCAAATGTACATTTGTAATATGTAATCAATAACTGACTCATGTTAAAACCAGTGCAGTTTTATTTAAAAGAACTGAGCGCTTGCTACTCTCTGTGTTTGCCTTTTGAATCTATTGGAGAATAAACATTAAAATCACACACTTCAGTCTTGATTAATTGGAAAATTATAATTCTATTAAATGTGAGCGAAATGACATTAGCAGGAGGGGAAATGACATTTTTACAAAGTCAATCAGGGGGAAAAAAACAATTTCAGTCCATCATGTCCTCGATAATCAAGCAGAAGCTCAATAATTAAAACTGCAGCGAGTTTATCAGAGTCCAGTCAAGCTAAAGGCTTTTATGCCTGACAGCGGTTATCAAACAGACTGATGGGCATGGCCAGTCTTTTTGCCAGGATACCCTCCAGGTTCTCTAACGGCATCCTCCTCACATCATAGCCCCGCATGCTGGGTTTTGCATTCTTATTAACTGGCACAATCTCCTCGCCGCTGTTTGGGTCGTTTCTTCCAACTGCAGCATACGTGGGGAAAAACTGCTTCACATTATTAGGGAGATCAGATTTGAATGATGGGCAGCAGTAGGCAGACCACATGTATTCAGGAACAGACACCCTGTTATTAATCCAATGGTCCCCAGATTTGTATGGCATGGCCCCGGTGATCACGTACATGGTCCCGTTGCAGAACAGCTTGAAATCTCTCAACACGTCATTCTCCAGTTTGCTCCAGGGTCCAGAGTTGGAGCCCTCTTTTTGGGGGACAATGTTTGTCAGGGTAAAGGTGGCTTTCCGGTTGTCGAGCGTCTTCTGGTGCAAGCTGGGATTGAGATGACCCTTGGTAAAGCTGGAGTTCCTGTAGTCATCAAGCACCGCCTGGCTTTCAATCACATTCTGGTCGACAGGGGTGTCGAAATGCTTCATCTCTGGGCTGGCACCGGAAAATGCCAACTGACAGATGGAGGAAAAAGGACATGAACATGTTTAGAAACTATAAAAGAGTTTGCTGCTTCTGTTTGAGTTAAACAGTCACATAGCTTTAAACATGACCTCAAAATGCAAATGTCTCTTTCTTCATGGGTTCACAAAAGAAAATATATATGTGACTGTGTTTTTCATACATGTGTATTTTACGTATAATCTCTATTTTTCACCGGAAAAAAAAACAAACAATGAACACAACACTATAAAATAAGTGTCTGCTCCTTCTTACCTGCGGTTCATACATCCAAACGGATTTGGGTCGTTTGCCATCAGCAGGACTCAGTCTGTACGCAGAGAACAAAGGCACTCGATGCTGACGATCATACAGGCTGGCAAAGTGGTACTGGTTTCTATAGCGCTGGCATATTGGCTGATATCCTGGTGCCGTGACACCCTGTGGGGGAGTTTTATTATAGAAGAAATTAGGGCAGTGGGAGAAGTCCTTGCCGATCTCGCCAACAACCAGGCTACAAAGAAGAAGGAGAAACAGAGCTCTGATGGAGGGTTGGAGCAAATTCCTTTGAGACATCTTCTGTAACAGATGAGCAGGTCAGCTGTAGATCAGAAACAGATTCTAGTAAGCAGACGAATCCCCGGAGTAAAATAATCCACAGTTGTTGTTTGTTAGTTCTGCATCTGCAATCTAACGCTGAGGTTTCCTCATTTATACCAAGAGCGTGGTAACAGTTCTTACCCACCCACATCGACGTTTACAATCAAACTTCCCCTGCTAACGAGCAGTCAGGCTCCCTTCTGAGAATCAAGTTTGCGTCACAGATTTAAAAAAAAAAAATCTTGGATTCTTTTCAAATTTTAATCATTTGGAAATTTCGTCAAGGTAAATGGATAAATTTGGACCTACACACTTGTAGGAACACCTTGAGTTCTACAAATCCTGGGATTTTATTTGTCACACTATGTCAGTCTGATGACACACAACATGCACTGATGGTATTCGTTTTAAAAAGAGCAAAAAACGTGTGGTAAAGTCACAGGAACTGACATTGCCTTCCCTGTTTGTTGTCTCGTACAAGTTGATTTTTTATCTTGAGTACACTTAGTCCAGAATTTTTAATGGCCAGGAGAATCTCCCTTATTACACTTTGTACCTAAAAAAAAAGAAACATCATGGAAAACTTTGAGACATGTATCTCGTTTAAGGCAGAGCGGTGTGACATGCGATCCTTTAATAATGAAAATCAAACACTCGTTTCTGTTACCACTGTCCTAAACCAGCTCCAGCACATGTTTAATGCAGCATCAGGTGTTTATTGACAGTCATTTGACAAATTATGTATTTATGTAATCACATGCTGTCAAATGTTTCTGTTTCTTTTTCTGTCTCATTGGTTTCGGTGTAATGCAGTTTTTCCTTCTGTCATCAAAACTCCGCTTGATGTCAGAACCAGTAGGATTCTGAAAGACAAAAAAAGCTCCTCACAGAGCTTCCCTGATTTCACAATTGCCAAAATAGCAAATGTTTACTACCAGTATGTGTCTTCTTTGTTTTGTTATGTGCTCAATTTGTGGGGAGATTCTCCATTTTAGTCAGTTTTTAATCAAACAAATTGTGATTCACTACATTTAGCGATACATTTTTCTGCAGAAAAAGCAAAAAATATGAAAGTACCATGGTCACAGCAGAAAACTACAGATTAGATATTTTTCACACATCTAAATGAAACACATCCTGATACCTACGTGTGAAAGGAAAGTTTGTTTTCTACAAGCTACTGGTTCTGTGTTGTAGTAATGGTTTTCTGTATGACTTTATCAGTATCTCACATCACTGTGGAGGAATTGTGGTTCACTCTTCTTTACAGCGTTGGTTGCAAAGAAGTTTAATCTGTTTAATCATGGACATCAATTTAAGGTCTGAAATTTCTCTGGGACATTGCAATATCTTGATGCTTTTGTTTTTCTGCCATTCTGTTGTAGATTTGCTGCTGTGCTTGGGATCATTGTTTTATTGCACGGCCCAGTCATCACAAAAATGGGTGCTTCCATGTTCTTTTAGAGCAAAGAGGCATTCCAAACAAGACAAACTTGTTTATTCTTCTTCTAATGGTCATGGCCTTTAAAATTTAACATGCTAACTGAGGCCTGTAGAGAGCTTTTGGGTTTTCAGCAGTTTCGCATTGTTGCAAATTTTTGGAGTGAATTTTCTGGAATTTCCAATCTTGGGAAGATTATGGCATTGTGTTAACCAACATCTGAATGCTCTAAACCTCTGCTTTTATAGAGCCGGTCATACTTGCATTTGATTAGCAGTGCCTGACTACTTTACTTTAAAAGTAGAATGGGAGGCAGAACTTTCAGCTTCCTGGCCCTCTTCTGTGGAGCCAGCTCCCAGTTTGTATTCAGGAGGCAGACCCCTCTCTACGTTTAAGATTAGTCTTAAAACTTTTCTGTTTGATATAGCAGATAGATAGTTAGATTCTTCCCACTGTCGCCAACTGTTTGTGTGATTTGGTGCTATATAAATAAATTGAAATAATTAAATTACTTCTTACCCACTTAATTCCAGTAGTAAGGACGTATTTAATTTTTCACAGTACTGCACAGGTGAAAATATATTTACATAATAACTTAAACTGACTAAATGTATACATATTTAAGATTATACATATTGAATACATATTACCTGACTGCATATTACTTGGTATTATTCAGCCATCAAACCTCATGGAATTACTCTCTCACTATCTACGGCATTTGTGGGCATTGGGAAAATGTCATATTTACTGGTTTCAGTTTTCTATGATTTATAGGATTTTAAATGCGTGAAACACACTGCCTCTACATCTAGCCATGATTGATCTGTTTCTACAGAAATGCAGGATGTTACGGTGTAGTGAAAAATTAACACAGAACACACACAAATGCAGAACAAAAACTATAAATGCCATATTTACTTTCACAGTGTTTATGGAGAAGTATACAAGTACAAGGACCGGTGTCTTTGTGGATCTAAAGAAAGCACATGACAGGGAGCTTAGAGCGGAACTGTGGGACTGCAGGAGGAAGTCAGGAGTGGCAGAGAAGTATGCGAGGCTGGTGTAGGACATGTATGAGGACAGCGAGACAGCGGTGAGGTGTGAGGTAGGAGTGAAATGTGGGGATGGCATTACATCAGGGAACTGACCTTCCTACTTAAGATGGTGATGGACAGGCTGACAGATGAAGTCTGGAGTCTCCTTTGACAACGGGTGTAGGGAGCAGGTGGAAGAGAGCCTAGGTGGAGGTATGCTCTGGAGATGAGATGAATGAAAGTCAGTAAAAGCGAGACAGAATAGGTGTGTGCATAAGGAGACAGGTGTAATGGGGAAGCAGCAAAAACATAGATAAAAACAATAAGTGATCCAGAGCTGTGGACAGTGCACAAGAGAGGTGAAGAAAGGAGTGCAGGCAGGGTGGAGTGGGCTTCAGGTGTGATTTGTGGCATGATAGAAGAAAGAATGAAAGGGAGGATTTACAAGAAGGTAGTATGACGTGCTATGACACATGCTTTGGAGACTGTGGCACTAACAAAAAGACAGGTGGCAGATTTAAAGATGTTAAGATTTTCTCTGGATTAGAAAGGAGGGCATGCAGAGGACTGTTGTAGCAGATGGGGATGCTAGTGACAGGGTGAGATAATCTACTGTAGCGACCCCTAAAGGGAGAAGTGGAAAGAAGAAGAAGACTCACAAGCTGTTTGAGTTTTTGGGCACACAAAAGTTTAGACGTAATCTCACCTCTCTGAGAAACCCCTAAATAATCTTAGAAATGAGACCATTTGTTGAGAAAATGTTTTTAATATTCATGAGAAAACCACCAGAATGGAAAACTTGTTATAATATTTAATATATCGCCTCCCTCCCAAAATATTCTGATAGTTAATTTGTGAAATGGATACAGTTTACAACAAGCTGGTCTCAAATTTAGCGTCTGGAGGAAAAAATCCAGGAGAAAAGGAGCAAATACTGCATCAGTCCTTATCTTAAAAATGCACCTGGTAGACTGATCATCAGGGCCATCTACTGAGAAACTCAGAGGAACAACAGCAGGTGGCAGGATGACCTACATGACCCTGACATTAATCATGCAAAGTGTATAAAATTGACTGAGACTAATAGGACTTTATTTGTATTAGCGTGTAATCCATGGACAGGCAGGGATATAATTTTAATTGAAGAATGCTGGCAAGAGTGTTTTTTTTTCTTGGTGTCAGCTACTTTCCCTTCCCTTCTTCCTTGCTCTGTGTCATGCTTTGCTGACTGGAAGGCTGTGTGTGTGTGTGTGTGTGTGTGTGTGTGTGTGTGTGTGTGTGTGTGTGTGTGTGTGTGTGTGTGTTCTTGGGGATAACCTGGGGAGACAAGTTTAATTTAAATCCCAATTAAAGACCAAATTAAAGAGCCCTTACACATGTACGCTAATGCTCTCTTACATGAGTATTAACACAAATTTATTCATTGTTGTCTATATTAAGTAGCTGCGCCTCTACAGTGTAATGCAGTCAAATCCATAAATGACATGAATGGGACTTGATTACACCGACACTGTGAAAACATGTAGGGTAAAACCTGTGATGTATATGTGAAGAAGGAAACTCAAATGCATTTCAGCGCTTCAAAACTTCAACGTTCAATCTTCAAAAGCCTTTAAATGCTTTTGATTCTGTCTGAGATGGGTGTTGTTCCAAAAAGCTATCATCTGATTTCTAATGTTTCTGTATGTTTCCATGTTTAATGTCTTAACTTATATTTGTAAATAGACTGTGATCAATAGGATTTAAGAAGAGATTTTACATAAAATATAGAAATTCGTAAAAGTATTTCTGCGTTATTGTAGCTACATTGTAATGAATCCAGCCCCTTTTGGCTTTATAGAGCTGTGATGTCATAATTGTTGCAATTTATGCTGCCTTCTTGGCAAGATCTTTAAAAAAAAACCTACATTTTTAATGTCAATAAAACTTTTTCGCTGGATAAATAAAGGATAAATAAAAGCAACTATGGCAAAAACTAATTGCAGATTTTACTTTATGACAGGAATTATGTTTCTGTCTCAAAATGACTCGATATGCTCAAAGAGAGATAGGTTTGCCATATGTTTGTATGAGTTCATAGGCCAACAACTTGCTGTTTAAATACGGGCAATCGTTTTTTGGAAAATACGGGAAATCACTTTTTGGTTTGTGTCTTTTAACCTACTACACAGAAGTTTCCGCTTACACGTTTCTGCTTTATTTACTGTAAGTGTTTAATAATTTAAAAACTTTTAAACCAACAAGTCAGCAAATTTGTTCCTGGTACAACCCCCTTTGAAAAATTCCTCGCACCAATAACGTGACCTTTCTTGTTGCTGTTCTCTTCCTTCTAAGAAACCCTCTTTCGCTCAGGGCAATCATAAACACACTGCGCCCTTTAATGGAGCCCTTCATCACGCCCAGCCGAGCCTGTTTCTACACGCCTTTGGTCGCTTCCGTGAAAAAAGTCATACTGCTGTCAGCGTCAGACCACTCCCTCTCTGGATGTGAACGGAAGAGCAGTTTAGTCTTGTTTCCCCGTCACAGTGTTTCCCACAGACGTGTCTTCTGAGAAGTATGAGCGCAGTAGATGATGGCGGAGGCCAGCGCGCTTGAAGAGCTACAGTCGGAGCTCACCTGCCCGGTGTGTTTGGAACTCTTCCGTGATCCCGTGATCCTTGAGTGCGGGCACCACTTCTGCCAGGTGTGCATCATCCAGTGCTGGGAAGCTAAGGCGGACGAGCTCTCGAGTTGCCCGAAGTGTAGAAAGTCGTGCGCCCGGAAACTGCGACCCAACTCGCTCCTGTGCAACGTCGTGGATAGTGTGCGCAGAGCCCGCGCCATGGACGCGGCCGCGGGGATTTGCGTGTGGGACCACGAAGGTACGCTGGAGATGCCCGAGGACCGCGAGCTGGGTTCCAGCATGAGCAGCGTGGCCTCGTCCATCGGGCACTGGCCACGCCTGGGAATGGGTTTGGATATGTGCGAGGAGCACGAGGAGAAGCTGAAGCTCTACTGTGAGGACGACCAGCTTCCCATCTGCCTAGTGTGCGGGATGTCTCGAGACCACAAGAACCACAATGTCATCCCCATTACAGAGGCGTTTGAATGCTACAGGGTACTGTTTTGTTATTGGCTCGTTTTTAAGGCTCCCGGTCTTCCAAAAACTTAAATCAGGCATATACAGACAATGTTTTGATTTGACCAACATAATCACCAAATTTGATTTATTTTTCTACTGTATTTTTTTTTTTTTTTTTTTTGCTCTATAGTGTAACAGCTGGAGCTTCTAGATAAAACAAGCAATCAGAGTTTCAAGGAGTGCCATACTTTACAATGCTTATTGGACACTCCTCTTATTGTACTACAGTACTGTAAGTTTCACAAGTATTCCTATAAGTCAAGTCAAAACTACTTTTTTACTAAAAAACTCAACTGCTCTAATGTAGCAAGCAGGCTTTTCATAGATGTAGCAGTTGTGCTTTAAAGAGCACACTCCCTGTCTGCCCCAGGAGCCTTTGGGTATTTTTGTGCGTTACAGGAATTCAGCAGGCCTGTGTGAGCTTCGCTACGTTTCAAACCTGGCAGCTGACCTTCATCATGTTGTTTGGAGACCCGCTCTGAGAGGCCTCTCTGTGTGTCTTAACATGTTTAAGCAGTGCTAAATTCCAGCTTTGTTAGATTTTTGGGGTCAGGGCGCTCAGTTGAGGATTGGCGGATGTATGACTCCCATTAAAGACGGGACGTTGTTCGGACTGACGCACGAATCAAATTAACTGTTGATTGAAGCGTAATCTGGTTTATATAACTTCTTCTCAACAAACGTTTTTTATGTGATTATCTGTTTGTCCTGCAGGGTAAGCTGTCTGTGGCTCTGGAGAGGGTTCAGGTGCAGACAGAGGAGGCCACGCTCTTCCAAAAACAGACCAATGAAAAGATCCTCCTCATTAAGGTATCATGTCTCTGTGTGTGCTGGCTGTTTCTTTGTGAAGCACTGTGAAAGAAAAACATGCCAGTGTGTTTGTCCTCTAAATATAACCGGAAATTCTAGCGGCCAGGCAACATTCTGACGCATTCCTCCACCTTTACCTGTCAAGACAGAGGGATGACTGGCGGTAGTAATGACGGGTGGTACTAACGACTGGTGCTGACACACCATGTTCTTACTCATCTTTTCTTTAGACGTGATGATTATCAGGAGCTCATCCTGGACTAAAAAGGGAGGTTCATGAACATTCATACACATCATTTTGTGTTTATCTTCGTCATGCGCTCTTCTTTCACAGGCTGTGCATGTGCCCTAACTGCTTCATGTCACACAGCTTGCGAGGGAACTCAGCTGATAGAGTTTCGACAGGCACAGGAAGAAGTTCACTGAAACGCTCACTGTGTGTGTTAAACACACATATGAGGGTAGTGTTAGAGAATGCACTGGAGCATTTCTGCCGTGGCAGATAACTTCGTCTAGCTCTGCTCCAGGTTATCACAGACTGTTTCCTTTCCTATCTGTGTGTTTAAATGTGTCAGCGGGTGTATTTTCCTGTCTGTCTGTTTGACCCAGTTTACATGCAGATTCACAGATTTTTTTTCTTCACTTCTCCCTTTCTCTGTCAGTATGACAGGATGTGGTTGAGCAGAGGAAGTTTGTCAATTTTTCTTCTCTGTGTTAAAAATACAGACATACCTCTATCTATCTATCGATCGATCGATCGATCTAGTAAAAACTTTTATATCTCAGTAAGATATAATAATTTGTGCCACATATGACATAAAATGTATCGTCTCCTCATAACAAATACTGATTTTTCCTATTTGATGAACCACTTCTGGTCTGAATGGTCACAGTGTAAAGTTGTTGATTTAATCTGTTGAACATAAGATTGTAGTCATATTTCCAGAGAAGAAGAAAAAACTATATTTTTATTCAATAATAACAGTAAAATAGGACACTTCCGGTTTTAGTGTCACACCATTACAGTCAATGAGAAGTAAGTGTGTCCTCATTTTCACTGACACGCAACAGTTAAAAAAAATAATAATATACTTGTTAAATAATAATAACTCTCTAATAATAAAACCCTATTAAAACAACAGTATGTAACAGAAAATTCAAATGTGACAAAATAAAACTGAACCCCACCGTTTGTCACAGCATAGCTCGGTATTTTTCCACCCCAGGAAGAGCATAAAAAGACTCAGAGATCGTTATCATACAAAAACTCTAAAGCAGTTAAGCATTTTGAAGACAGACTTGGTTTCTGTCAGCTTTAAGGGGCATTTTTGAGTCGCGCTATTGCTTTAACCTCCTAAGACCCAAACTCTTTCATGGCATGCATTTTTAATTTCTTTTTGCTATTTGGGGGACGTGATTTAAAAACAAAGAGTTATCTTTTTATCTGATTTTGCTCTACAAGGGCCAGAGATCCACATATGAGGACATTCGTTTTAAATTTCGATAGAACAGTGGCAGTATAATGTCCTCGTAAGAGACATCAGGCCCTTGTAGAGCAAAATGTAGTATTGTGGTCTAGACAACCCAAAATTGGATGTCCACATATGTGGACGCCAGGTCCGAGGAGGTTAAAAAAGAAAAAAAGTTGTACAAAATCAGCTGTGCTTTGCCTACTGACTGGCAAAGTTATCTGACTTCTTGCTCTCTGTGACCAAATTCCTCGCTACATTTCAGGAGCGAGCGGGAGATTTGGAGGAGCTGGTCTCTGCAGAGTTTAGCCGTATGAGGGAGTTCCTCGTTGAGGAGGAGGAGCGCATAAAGGAAAAACTGCAGAAGCAGAAGGAGGAGAAGCTTCAGCAGCTGGAGGAGGCGCTCACTCAGTCCACGGAGCAGATCAGCCAACTGGAGATTACAGCCGATAAACTTCGGCTCAAACTTAGAGAAGAAGAAAATCCTGAGCAACTCAAGGTGAGAGAAGAAGAGACGGGGCAGAGGAGAAGGATTTATCGACGAGCCACATATTTCTCATAATCTTTCAGTATACTTTGCTAATAACTGGAGCACATATAAAAGAATACTGAATAAAGAATGAATGAAAGTCACATGTTTGTAATCACAGGCCTGTTTTTATCTGTTTCAGGGGATCAAAGATTTTATTGGAGGGTGAGTACTACTGTAATCTTATCCAAGAAGTTCTGTCAGAGCTAAATATCTAGGCCATCTTCTCATTTATCTCATCATGACTTTTGTCCAAAAGTCACAAGGCAATCACGTCCGTTTTGAGTTGTTTTCGGACAGAATGAGAGGTTGTGATTGTTCCAGCTAGAAACACATTTTTTTCAGTTTCAAATTTCATTTTAAATGTGGAGAGTAAAGGTTTTGTTAGTTTCTTCTTAAATGAAGGTTACTTGTACTTAAATACTTCGAATATGCTATTAAACACAAGTTCACAAGCATATAGTTTTGGATGTTTCATAATCTTTAAAACGACTCTCTTTCCCTCTCCCTGTCAGGGCAGAGAGCTTGTTTGAGCGCCCTGCAGAGATGGCTGTGGACCTGCAATCTGGAGACTTTCTGGGACCTCTCCAGTACAGGACTTGGAGGAAAATGAGCTCAATTCTTCAGCCAGGTATAAAGATAACACACGTCATGCAAACCAAGGTCAAGAGAACAATAGTGCTCATTAGTCATTAACTGTCTAGTCTGGAAAAAACACTGACGCAGTGCTTAGTATCCTTCGAAAACCAAAACCACAGGCCCCAATACAACAAATCCAACTTCAAAGCCCCCGCAGAGCAACAGAAGGCCTTATACAACTCATTTCACAGACTCACTAATGCTTTTTATGGCAAACAGTGGTATGACATCAAAATTTGTTGGAATACTCCTTTAAAAAGATTTGGCTGCGTCTAGAAAATACATATTTGTGGTTCAACTCATTGTTCAGTCTCGTTTCAGCCTGCTCTGACTGGCAGTGAGTTTCAAGCATGACTCCATTTGTTCTCTGAACTTAACCTCTTTGTTACCGACACAAGTCGAGCTTACACATGCTTACTTCGGGTCCGTGATGACCTCAAACATCGCTGCTGTAAAACCAGGCTGCTCTCCAGAAATTAATTTAATCTCTGGATACATCGGAGCCACGTTATTTATATTTAATTTGCGTCCATGTAGCTGATGCTCGTCTTACACTAATTGCGCAGGCTGGCATTCAGTATCTTGCTGAAGGTCACTCCAGAGGAGTCCGGGTGGTGTCATTTCTTGTAAACATGTTTCACCTTCATTGGTTTGTCTCTGTTTTTCATGTCCTCCCAGCTGTGACACCTGTGACCCTTGACCCAGACACAGCCTACCCTTGTCTGTGGGTTTCCCCGTGTCGCACCAGCGTCCAGGTAGGAAAACTACAAGCGAACCTGCCCAACAACCCCGAGCGCTTCACCCGCTACAACATTGTCCTGGGCTCTGAAGCCTTCTCTTCAGGCAGACACTACTGGGAGGTGGAGGTAGGCTCTAAGACGGCGTGGGGACTGGGCGTGGCCACAGTTTCCGTCAACAGGAAAGATGAGATCAGCCTTTGCCCGGATGATGGTTTTTGGACGCTGGTGCTGAGGGACAGCGGAAACGGCACCAGCGAGTATGAAGCTTGCACTGACATAGAGGAGAACTTATTATATCCCTCCAAACCTCCGAAGAGAGTGGGGATATACCTGGACTACGGTCGTGGCCTAGTGTCGTTTTATGATGCTGGAGACATGAGCCACCTCTTCACATTCAATGATGCAAAATTCAAAGAGCCTGTTTTCCCCTACTTCAATCCCTGGCCAATCATCAACGGACACAACCGGGAGCCGCTCACCATAGTAACGCCACACTGGGGATAGATGGCCTTTTTTTTTTTTTTCATCAGAGAACCGACACTGTGCATCAAACGGATTCAGGATCAAACTGCAGACTCGGCTGCTAATAACTTTAAGGGACTTGTCTCATTAGCATTCACACATCTGTCTTATTACAAGGACTTTTTGGGGGTATGACGACGGTCTTGTAAGGCTGTCAAGCTGTGGATGAAACATCAGAAGGACAAGAAAGGCGACACTTAAATCAATCTAGCTGCAAAGAAAGTACATGAAAAGATAATCAATGAACTGTTTAGCTAAAACCTAATCTGTTTGATCCATTAGTCCTCTGTGTGCCACCCAGCTCTGTTGCTGTTTGACAAATACTGTTATAAACACAACCTGACACAGTCTTTTATTATGGTGAGCACACACACTGGTTTTATTCTCAGTCAGTCGAATGCACATCTTCCTGCTGATGGATATATTCAGCAGTGCACCAAATGCATAATAATCTGCACCTAAACTAGTTCCAAACAGATGACTGTGTCTTCTTTTTGAGTAATTTTTTCTGAAACACAGACATTTAAAGAAAACATTTTTGACATTTTGTATTTTAACACGAGTTTTTATAACTATGATATCAAAACATGGTTTGTTTTGGCTTTTTAACTGGATTTTCTAGCAAAGTTTTTAATGCTTTTTGTATTTTTTAAAGTACTTTACAGAAAGCACATCTACTGCTATCATTCAGCACATTGTTTGTGTTTTATCTAACAATGCAATACCATAGGTATTCAGTTGTTTTATCTCTGTGCCATTGAAAACATAATGGGTGTAGTATGTTATGACAGTATGAGTTCTGCAGTATGATTCGTCCACCACCTTCATATTTGTCTAACACTAATCTGAAATGTAGTTTACTAATCGTCTGTTTGTATCCTCAGGGTTTAATGTTGTAAAGCAAATGCAATGTGAAGTGATAGTCACCAATGTTTAGATAGCTGACATGAGAGTTTGAGGGTATAATTAACTTTGATTGCACATGTAGTACCAGCAGAGGGCAGCCAAAGCTAACTTTGAATGAAGCAACTTTAAAGCATTTGTTCAACATATGAATGCCACCCTCATGAAAATGTGACCCACTGGAAGCTGTTAGATGAAGATTTTAAAAATGATCAGCTCAGACAAATCAGAAATATGCTTCAAGTGGTAAAACATAAACTTAAATATCAAGAACTATCCACAGACTGTATAGGAAAGATGGTTGTCATCTGAAGGTGCCAGTATGAATGTGAGTCCGTTGCTTTTAAGAAGTGATGTATTATAATGTGTAATTTTAAACACTGCCACTGAAATACAGTGCTGTGCAAAAGTCTTGAGCCACCCCTTGATTGTTTATATTTTAATAGGAATTTGGGAATTTAATGAAGAAGAAGGAAGGAAAAACCAAGTTTATACAGTTCTAACAAGATTGAAAGTCAACTTATGTCATAAAAATCTTTATTTTCTAACACAGCCTGAACTGTAGTAGGCCAGCCTTGTTGTAATTTCTTTAAGTAGTATTCAGGAATAGTTCTCCAGTCTTCGTGAAGGACATTCAGAGATTTTTGTGTTGTTCTCTGTTGGGATGATCCCACACTGCTTCAGTTATATGCAGGTCAAGATGGGACTGCATGGTGGAACAAAATCTGACGTCTTCTGACTTTTTCCATGTTTATCGTTCCATCAATTTTCACAAGATCTCTGAAACCTGAAAACCATGACAGAGCCAACGATGTGCTTTATGGGTGGCTGTAAACCAGGTCGACAATTAATTTGACCAAGGGGCACCATGAGAAACTGGGACTGTTGTGGAGGGCTGCACCAGTGCAAAAGTACAGTTTCTCATGTGACCCACTTGGTAAAATTAAGGACATTATTAGGACACACTGCACAGCATGCAGCAAGTTTGATGTCATCATACTATTTTATGCCTACCAAACTGTGATTTTTTTTGCAAATTAAAGAACAACGTGGTGTGTTTTTGTGACAATCTGCTTGTAACCAAGTGCCTTTAAGGACTGGGCTAAAACGGATCCTTGAAAGACCTTCAGAAAGCTTGGAGAACTATCAGTAAGACTAAGACTATTGCTTAAACAAGATAGTGTGGCTCCTTGGAACCAAAATAAAAAGAAATTAAGGGAGTGATTCAAGCTTTTACACAGTGTTACATTCTTCAGTATTACATTATGATAAAAAACGAACACTGAAACTTCAAAACATTAAAGCAAGGATGAAAACTCACTGGAGAAGAAAGCTAAATGAAATAAAAATGAATAAATAAAAAGACAGTCAATAGTTTCTGGTATAAAAACCTTTGTGGACTTTATTGTGATTATTTCTTTGTTGCTGATGTATCACAATATAACACAACAACCCTCAACCAGTGGAAACAAACATCATTTTTGACACAAGCTCAACAAAAGCTGAACATTTGAGTCACAACATTGTGTTAATCAGTTGATTACCTGTATCCTACCCGTGGTTGAGTTTGGTGTTTACCTGTCACAGATACGCTCTGTGTTCTTCTTTCACTCTGCAGTTAAGCAAGGTTAATGAGTCCTCTCCTGCCAGTTGAGCAATTCGGTAATCTGTGACTACCATTACGACCAAATAAGTAATGAGAATTAGTCTGACCTGAATAAAACGTACCTGTTCTGCCTGTTTAATCCCTGTGTGTCATCTGCATACATTACCCACAGACTGCGGGACTGACCTGTCAGGGCTACGTACAGCCTTCAGTCGAACCCTTCTCTTCTCTAACTGTTCTGATCTGTAATTAGATATTATTACAGGCTGATCGACACGCAGTAACACAAGCCTTCACTTCTACATTACTGCTCAGCTGACCCTCCCACTGCCATTCATCACATCTTTCAGTTTCTTTAAGGTCAGATAAGCCTGAGATGAAAGAAAATGAACAAAGACACACACACACACACACACATTTTTTCCCTAACCTCTAATTTCTCTTTCCATCTCGTCCATTCATTCTTCATCTTTCCTCGATCAGATGACGGATCTGTTCCCAAAATATGAGCCGATATTTTTAACCCTCAGTCGTGTAACTTGGCTTTTCTGTAATGGATCTCTTTTCTGCCTCCACTCAAGAATTTGTCTCTCCATCTTATCAATAATCAATGAGGAGAGGGGCTAAAGAAAGACAGCCGAAAGACAGAGTTAAGATGATTAATGGAAACCTCATTAGGAACTGGAGAGAAGTGTAGCTATACATTATCCGCGTGTCTGGAGAACGCACACTATCAGAGGTTAACTGGAGATGCGAGGGGCAGAGCAGCGATGGAGGGAGCTTTCAGGGGAGGCAGTTAGGAGCAAAGTGAGGGGGGGAAAGTGAGATGCATCATCAGCTCAAAGCTGCTAGTGAAATGGACGGGGTTGATTGATGGGTTTTATTTATAGAAAGCTGATGCTTTTAGTGGAATTAGTTGCTTTAGAAAACCAAAAGGCTATGGAGTTGTTTCTAGCGAGCTGAAAAGCACAACATTACATGCTTATGAGAACATTCGTGTCTAAAAATAGGGGTCAGTGGTTACATGTTCACCTGTGCATGCATGTGTGTGGGCTCAGCCATGCTTGGTGGATGAGATTATGCGTGCAGGTTTCCCTGAGGTGATGTGTTATTGCTCACTGAAAGCCTTTCATCATCGTATGGATGCTGAGGTTGGTTTTTTTTGGGGGTGGGTTTTGCAGCTCTTCATCTCTTTTTATCTCTCACTGTTTCTAAATGAATAGCTGACCTGGGCACTGCAGAAAAACATCCAATTTGTTTTACAACAAAGGCTTCAAATGTGACAAGGGGATTGAGGGCAGATAGATTGGGAGAAAGAGACGAGAAGGAGTTGCACAGGGAACGATGAGGATTATTGTCAGGGGGAAATGATGGTGATAAGAAAGAGAAAAAGATGGGGGGGAAGAAGGATTCTGGGAAAAAGATTGAGATAAGATGGGAAAAGATGAGTGTAAATGACCAGGAAAACACGAGAGAATAACGAGATTACGGGGAAGGAAAGGCAGGTTTTTATAAAGCCTGTGTTTGAGGTAGAGAACCCGGCAGAGAGGAGGGAAGTTTACCTGTGATGAAGGGGAAAAGGTGGAAAAAGGGGAGGAAGAGAAGGAGAGAGAGAGGTCAACGTGCTACAGGTAGAAAACGCGAGGGAGCTAAAGTTCGGGAGGTATAGAGTGTCACCTAAATTATCTGGAGATAGCAAGTGGGGGCAGAGGTGCTGGAACTCAATCCCGGAGCCAAGACAGCAGCTGATGATAAAAACCTCCTCACCTGAGAGAGATGGACAGAAGCTTGATGAAACTCTGAGGAAAACAACTGGAGGAAATACTTGGAAGGAAAGGAGGAAGCAGGAGAACATTTGAGCCGTAGCATTTTAACTCCTTTTGTGTTTCCCGGGACAAAGAGACAGCTGCAATCACTGCGTGAATGGGACTGAATTTTTAACACATTTTAAGAGTTTAAGAAAAGAAATCGGTCCAAGCTGACTTTTTTTTGTGGTGGGAGGGGGAGTTTTATTACACTTAAGACATAAAGAGCTAGGGCAGAGGAGAGGAGAGCAGGGGAGAGGGAAGCGAGAGGGTGAGGGAGGGGGAGGGCGAGCGACGAAGAGAGAGAGTGTGTGTGTTAGCCCGTGACACCGAGATGTTCATGATCATTCGAGAGCCGGCACCCGGGGGAGCCGCTGGAGCGATGAGCGCGCCACCGGAGAGGAGCGCAAAACAGGTGAGTGGGAGTGGGTGCAGATAGATATATATAATTGTCTGTGTGTGTGCGTCCTTACATGCTGTGAGCCTATATCACATTTTATATTGTGCATGCTGAAGTTTTGTTTTGCCGAGAGAATGATAAGAGTCATTGATACAAAAGATGAACTGTTGATTTCTTGTGGAAAACACGTTACCCATATGTGACAACTTATTAAAGTTTTAAAACAAACTGGATTACTGTAAATGGGTTAAAGGATTTCTATGTAATAGGTTAAAAATAATCTTTTTAAAAAGATTTTTATAATGCATGCATTTCATAACATTTTGACTTCTGCAAGTTGTGTATTGTTCTTATTTTGGCATCTTCCTTACAAAGTATGTCCATGTCACATCTTCCTAGAGCAAATGTTATAAACTAAACATCTCACGTTTCAGACAGTGAGCGCTGTGGCGCTGTATTTCATCTACAGTCTCAGTAATATCGGTCATGCTTTATATTGATATAAGTTTGAGTGCACTGTTCTACTCTCCTCCACCCCTGCCTTCCCACAGGTGCAGGCTGCCATCAAGAAGAAGGTGGAGAAGCAAAAGAAGCGAACCAACGACCAGGGCGGGGGTGGCGGAGACGCTCAAGCTGCTGCTCGCAATCAAAAATCCAAATTACCCCCGATGACGGCAGCAGAGGCGGGTGAGGACAGCGAAGCGCTGGAAGAACAGCTGGAGGAGTTGATGGAGGGACCGCGGAGGAGAGAGAAGGAGAAGGAGAAGGAAGAGGAGTCCGTCGACCTGCTGCCCATAGTGGACTCGGTGTTTGGACAGGTAGGAGTGTGTGTGTGTGTGCGAAGCTCATCTGTTTCATACTCTGCAGTGGACGTGTATGTGTGCGTTCTTGTATGTATGTCTGATACTTTTGTTACCGTGTGTGTGTGTGTGTTAGAGTGTGTGTGAGTGAATAAATGTGTGTGCATGTGCATCAAGTTCTCTGGCTGATTGAATGTCTGGCTTCACAGAAACCCTAAGCCTAAGCCTTCACTTCAAATTTAAAGGGTGGCTGTGGTCCAGCTTTTGTAAAGTAGCGGTCTGTCTCGCAGCCCTGCTCTCTTTGATCTGGCAGTTCAGAAAGACACAAAGCTAAATTCACAATGGTAAGGTGAACATTAACCATTTTGCCTTGTAGTTTAACCCTGGTGGAAAAAGTCAGAGCTGCAAAGCGCAACGAGTAGAAGGATGATAGCGTGAGTTTGAGAGGATTTAAGCTCCTCTACTTTGGGAAACATTACCAAAGTGTAATCCGTAATAGATACCAGTAAAGTCAGCCAGAGATCTGATGGACACCCTATCGTTGCAGCCATTCTATCAGCTCCATATCGCATCACATCCCATCAATCACATGCTAAGAGGTGACACATGACACGGCACGGTAGGCCACACCATTACAGCGCTGTAACCCAAGGGTCAGACGCGTGGGCTCGCGGTGTGAGACAGCGGTTTGTGTGTGAAAATAAAATCAGAAGGGATTACACCGAAGTTAAATCCCTACCCGCTTCCTGCTGCTGACTTCAAGTATGGCTTGTGAGTCATTCAGTATTTTCTTTTCTTCTTGACATGAAGAAAGAGTCACGTCCACCTGATCGCGTCAGCAAACTCTGAGGAGGGTGACGATGAGTGGGGCTGAGGTTAGAAACAGGAAAGCAATGTAAAAATAAAAAAAATGTGATGTCAGTGGTGATGCAAGTGATCCAAATTAAGAGAGAGCAGCAAGTGAGTGGGTGAAAGCAGCCAGCAAAGTCGGAGAGAAGAGAAGCTTGAGTACTCAAGTGCAACAATATGTAATATAGCCTCAGATCACACTTGCTTACATAAAATAACCTGAAATTCTAACACCAGTGTTGAAGGAGCGACTTTAAGAGCTGTGAGTGAGTGCACCCTCGGGCCCTTGGTCACATGAATGTGATCTTGGTCAGAAACTGAATTTCTAAATGAATCTGAGCAGATGTTTTATGTGAACAAACCCCAAGTAAGAGTAATTTCCCCCTCACTAACCGAATAACAACTATCCATCAACAAGACGATATGTTCAACATGAATTTGATAACGATACATGAAAGCAGCTGCTTATAAAAGCATGCTTAAAATATGCAAATGGTTGCAGAAAGTTGCTCTGCATGCACTGCAGCACAAATTGAACGTTAACTGATGTTTAACCTGCCGGCGTTCTAGTATGAAGTTCATGTGATGTAATCCAGCCCATGTGAGAACAAAACAGGTGACAGTCCAATGATTTCATGTGAGCGAGTGGGCACCATGTGCACACGGTGCAGCATCCTCACTTTAAACCAAACATTTCCTGCACTATGAATGTGTCTGAAGCACGAATTGTATATAAAAGATGGTTACACCATAGTAATAGTTAGTGAAGTCACATTTTTGAAACTTTGACTTCATCATTATCATCCTGTCAGCTTTTTTTAAAGCTAGCCACCACATGGGAAGGGTGAATCACAAACGAAGGGACACGGCATTCTGTGACAACAAGCACACACCGCTTTATTGACATTGATGTTTTGGCTCTAATAAGAAACATCATGCACTTGAACTTTCCAAGTGAGATGATAAACTCATCAGAAAGTTTTCACTGAGGTCACAGACCAAGCGAGCTGCAGGTTTTATCGTCTAAACTTACAATGCTGTTGACTTCATTTTGGAACCAAAGCAGTCGCCCTCTGCTGGCCATTAGAAATGAGGCAGGCTTAAGGGAGCTCTACAAGTATACTTCCTTCCTTCCTTCCTTTTTTCATCCCTTCCTTCCTTCTATCCATTCTTCCTTCCCTCCTTTCTTCACTTTCTGTCTGTTCTGTCTCTTCTAGTGTTTCCCGGTGTCTCGACAGCTCTCATTTCTGGAAACCTGCTGATGTACACCTGACACCAGATCACACTCACATCAGAGATCAAGAGTATGTTGAGTCCAAAACAAAAGACAGAGTCACGTTACCTGAGTATGGCACATCTCTATCACACACACAGCACACACGCACATATGCACGTGTGTTAAAAGTTAAGTTAAGTTAAGTTAAAAGTGTGTGTGCATTCAAATTAACCACACACTGCAAGGATGACAGTCGCTGAGCGCTGATGTCCTGAAAAGAGCAACTAAAGAGTATTCAGAACCCAGGAACAGTGTGTGTGTGTGTGTGTGTGTGTGTGTGTGTGTGTGTGTGTGTGTGTGTGTGTATGCGCCCACTTCTCAAGACCATCTCATTTACGTGATTAATTAAAACCATCAGTAAGAGAGACCCAACCTGGTAGTTAATCAGATTTAATGGTGTCTTCAGTTGCAATTACTGGTGTTAAGTTTTGTTTCAATGCGCAGCCAACAGAGTGAATCATGCTGGAGCTCACAGAAAGAAGTGATTAATCTGCTAATATTATATGCTGAAAAGCTGATACTCATATTTATCTATTAAATGTATGTATGTAAGTTTGAAGGTTGAATTGTATATACTCTACTCAAGGTTTGTACTAATTTGTACTAATACTAATAGTCTGTACAAGGTTGGTACTTTCTGAAATATGTTTTCCATCTCAGACAGCTAAAAATGTAAAACTTAGAAATGACAGTTAATTATTAATTGAGTCATTCATTGCAAATTAATTTTGATTTGTAAGTACAAATCAAAAATACAGAAAGTCTTGCACTGAAAGCTTTGCAAGCAAAATCACAGCACATCTGCACTATAAAGTGATGCTTGGGCTCCAGTTAGAGGAGTTACAGCAGTGCTTGAAAGTTAGTGAACCCTTTAAAAGTTTGAATATTTCTGCATATTTATTTAATTAAAACTCAGTAGATCTTTGCACAGTTGAATGAAGTAAATGAAGAACACGATATGTGTATCAGACTTCCGATACCGACTGTCCACATGTCCTCACAGATGTGTAAAACTGGATCTTTCAATTAAAAAATAAATGACATCTAATATTTTTGTCACATTTTATTATTTTGACTTATTAAGGAGCCAAATCACAACAACAACCACCTAAAGGTGCATTATATTATAAAGGAAAAGATCCTATAAAAAACTCCCTTTTTTATTGTTTTTTCCCTGTAGAACCCAGAACAACTGGTGTGTTTTTAAGATATATTATATATTATAAGAACCACTGCACAGAAACGTGTACAAAACCCGCAACTGTGTTAAACAGTTTTCATGTGACCACCACTTTGATGAAAAGCTTTACATCCCAAACATCTCCTGTAGTGACTCACTCATGTACCTTTGTAAAATAAAATAATCTGTTTCTATCAAATCACATGAAAGCTCTTTGAGAGAAGTGATCTATCTTCATCCCACAAAAGCATTCTTAAGCTGCAAACTTGTTAATTCCAGTGTTGGCCTTCCCACCGTGTTTATCAATCACAATAAGAGTCTTATCGCAGAAAAAAAGGCAAAATAGAAATCTAGATTTTCATTTCTAATGTATGACTGCTTAATCTGCCTAGTGTATCTCCTAAAAAAAATAAATAAACAAATAAAAAGTTGGTACTCTCCCAGACATCCACTGCTGCAGCTGGCAGGTGATACTGATGTTAGACCGGTCCTAAGGTGGCCTCTAGTGGTCACTGGAGCTTATTGCAATAGACAACGCATGCATGCAGAGTTGTCATTAGTTTTAGCTAATGACTGAGTTTAAGAACTCTCTCTGCACACACTGATTGTGCTCTATGTTCATGTTTTCTTGTAGCTGACTGAGAGTAGTATTTCATTCAACTGTACGCTTGTAGATGTATCCACTGCTGTTTCTATTATTTTCTCCACCCCACACCGTATGTATCAATTAGGGTAACTAATAGCTAATAATAAACTGCTAACTGGGTGTATGATTTAGTACGGAAAAGTACAAGAGAGACAAATTTGGAGAATGAACAGCAAGAGCCAAAACTGGATGAGTTAAATCTACCTCCTGCAGTGTTTTACACACACACACACACACACACACACACACACACACACCCGATGAACCTCTTTTTCCTGATCCTTAGTCTTCACCCTAAAATCTAAAATTAAAAGAGTCCCCACAATGTGACTAAACAGAAAGATGAGTGACACACACACAAGCTGTGCCATCCGTATGGATGCACTGTAGTAAGCAGCATGCCAAATCTGCTTTTGGAGAGATTTGCCAGCAGATGCTTTGTAAAAGCTCAGATGACCACTTAGCATTGCTCTCATAACCTCCACTTGAGATTTTAACTTTATGCCATTATAACTGACAGCTCGGCCAAAGTAGTCCATGGATGTAAGAGCTGAAGTTCAAATTGAAGTTCATTGTGCTTTTCAGTTCGACGTGAGCTGACGCACTTGAACGCCACCAGGGTCTCACTGTGAGTTGCATAAGCTGTCATTTTCTGAAGCATTACAGCTCACTTGTTGTATTTTTCCATTGGTTTCTAATTTAATTACCACATAATTGAAAAACACATCTAATACTTGTTGGAAAATGCTTCACAAATCACAGCTAAGTCAACTTCTTATATTTTTCAAAAACTCAAACACTCAATTTTTCTTTTGTTACTTTAGCAGGTTTCATTTTTTCACTTTCACGTTTTACATTTGGTACACTTTGTACCCATTTTTGTGATCTTTGGGGCCCATGAACTGAGTGTCACAGGGACCCTTAATAGCTTGAACATGTTTTACACATATATGACAAAGCAATGAAAACGTACATGTTATGTTTTGCATTAGCCCTCATGCTACATGTACAAATTTCCACTGATAGCAGGGGATCACACTCTAAAACATCATAAATAAATCATAAATATAAAATAATAATAAATAACAACAAATGTAATAAATAAAGATTATTTTATTGTTGTAAATAAAATGCAGAGGACATGCAGAGGGTTGGTGAGATAGAGGAGGATGCTAGGGACAGAGTGAGATGGAGGCAGATGATCCACTGTGGTGATGCCTAAAGGGAGAAGCCAAAAGAAGAACATCATATAGAAGCACCTTTTGCATTTATTGCATGTGTTGAATGCCACATGTTTGACATACATTGTTTTATCCGTTGACTGTGGAGGTCATTTAAGTATAGTGAACTCTGCCACATTCAAGAAATGACGAGTGGGTATTACATCAACAAGGCAATTTACCCCAGAGCACTGAACTCACTGGATATTTTCTCTTTCTTGGATCATTCTCTGTAAACTCTAGAAATGGTTGTGTGGGAAAATCCCAATACGTCAGCACCAACAACCATACCGCATTCCAAGTCACTAACATCACCTTTCTTCCTCATTCCAATGCTCAGTTTGAATTTCATCAGGTCGCCTCGACCATCTCTACACGCCTAAACCTATTGAGTTGATGCCATGTGATTGGCTGATTAGATATTGTGTTAATGAGAAGCTGAAACGGTGTGCCTAATAAAGAGGCCAGTGAGCGTACACTGTCCAGTTTGTCCCAGCCTGACGTTGATATTAGGTAACAGCTATAGCGCTCCTACTGGCAACAAGAAGTCAACCTGATGTGACAAACCTCATCATATTTCCATTCATTTTACATAATGTTTTCTTTAATACCACATAGTGCACACATGCAGTGATATGTAATCCACAAAAAGTCCAAGCCTTAAGACATCTAAAGTAATAAAACCCTCTGGGGTTCTTTACCTCTGATATTCATCTTCAGCCAAGAATTTGTTTTATATCTTGTTTTTAATATTTATGGTTTCAAATAGTGCATGCTCTATTTCCAGGCCAAGTTAAAATATTTAGATTCTTGTTTATCCACATGAGAAAGGTATGTCTGTTTCCGTTTCTTCCTTTGAATGTCTTTAATGTATTCTCTTCCCTTTTTTCTCTCTCTATCACCCTGTCCTCTTTAATCTGAAAGGGCATGGATTAATCCCGCTCCGTTCGTGTCCTCTTAATTCTCCCTTTAAAACTCTTCACACTGTAGATGAAGTCATTTGAATGCTCGTGCAACATGTTGACATGAGACAGAGAGAGAGAAAGGGGGGAGGGAAGACTGAGTGACAGAGAGGAATGAGGGGGGGATTAAAAGCACCGCGTGAAGAGGCGAGAGTGATGCTGTTTCTGTGGAGTGACACATAAGCGAGCTGTGTCCAGTGCGCTCCACTTCTGCTCAGTCATCCAGTTTGTTTTTGTTTTGGGAAGATCATTTGGTAACGTGTTCAGTTTGGTTTGGGTCAGTGGAGATGACCATGAATGGATGAGGGACGTTCCTCTTTTTCCATCTCTGTTTTATCCAATATGACGACTGTTAACCAGAATGGGAAACTCAGAGGGATTTTTTAGCTTGTGAGCTTGAACTTGACTTTAGAAGTCCACAGAAGAAGAGCGCAGGGAAATAGGAACATAGAAAAGTGACAGGGGAGGTCTGGTAATGGGGAACAAACCATCTCTGAACGATAAAATGAAGAAGGTAAGTGTACTTTATCTCCTCTTTGTTAGATTCGAACTCACTGCAGCTTAATCCTCTTGCTTGCACTCGCTGACTGAAGCTTTTACTGTTTTGCCTCCGTGACAACCGCAGCTTTCTTTGGATGTTGTCTCACTGTATCATTTTAATGATTGCATGTAAATAAAGAAAACAGGAAAAAATATATTATTGAAACTCTAACGCTTTCCTTTTTTTTTTCCACCAGTGAAACTGTTTCCTTTTATGGTAATTACAGGAAAGCTTAGTATACAGACTGCATCACTTAAAGTGCTATTTAAGGGCACACTGTTTGTGTGCAGAAAATCGAAACATGCAAAAAATATGTAATTAAAGAGATCAAAATAATAGATTAAAGTAAGACTAGATTAAAATTTAAAATCATATAAATTAATTTTACAAAAATGTATATTCTTTGTATTTGGATCTGTATTTATTTGTCCTTTTTATTTACTGTCCACACTTGTTTTAAAAAATACATTTTCGTTCATTTATTCCTTATTTTTTAATTATCCCCCATTTAATAATTACAATTAATTTATCATATTTCTTTCAAGATTATTTATGCATTTTAAAGGACAAATAAATGCATAACTTATATCTATTAAAATCCATATATATATATATATATATATATATATATGATGAGCTTATCAATGCTTGCATTTATTTTAATAATGATTTTAGATGCATGATTGCCATATTTATTTATTTAGCTTTTTTTACTGTTAGTTGTCAGTTAGTCATTCTCATGTTCACTGCTTCCTACTATTGTAGCCGTGTTACTTACTGACGTGTAGTTAAGCTGTCAGTCTTTACACTGGAGAATTAGCAAACTCACATCAGCTAGTGTCAGCAGCTTGAAGCTGCAGCAGCAGGATTGAGACTTATAGATTATTTTCAAGTTAAACTGGTTTCTCACAGTGAGGACTGAGGCTGATGAGGGCCTCCTGCAATAATGAGCAGCTGTATCTATACTACAGTTCTGGCTTATTGCCTTTCCAACGTTTGACTGTAGAAAAGCAGGGGTCTTACTTTGCTTCTGAAATATTGACTTGCTTGATCAGTTGCACATTTGGTGTGACGGACAGTAAGTTTGGTGGTTTAACACCCTGATCTGCTTCCAAAGCGGGTGATACACTGGCGCTTCCATCGTAAGGTGAGGGCAATGAGCCAGCAGCTGGAGGGAGATGAGGATTTGGATGTAGAGGATAAACCGTTCAAGGAGTCCCTCGGTGCGCTGGTGAAGAACTGCAACATGCTGCACAACATCGTCGGCCCGGCCTGCATCTTCCTTAAACAGGGCTTTGCTAGGACGCTCGTATGTAACAAGAAGTCACAGAAGTGTGCACACTGTGTCCTACCACAGCCAAAGTGCAACTTTTTCCACTCGTGTCGATTCATTTTCACCCCCACATCGTGGCTGACCCTCCTGCTCTTTACCAGCTGTGTCATCCCCCCCTGCATTAGTGGCTCGGGTCAGACAATTAAAATCCCCAGGCAACAGGCAAGCTTAAAGGGGTCAATCACTGAGAGATCATTGGAAAATCATTGACTGGCCTTGTGGAGCTTATTCGTGCCCTTGGTAAAGAAAGGATGCAGGCCTTTGTGTGAACTGTGAAACAATCACACTGATGACCTGTGGCCTTTGCTTCACTTCATATAGGTGAAGACATAAAACCAGGCAGAGACAAAATAATGGTCTAAACCTTTTTAGTGGATGTTTTTTTTAATTAGAATAAGAAAAATAATAGACTGCCCAAACAGGGACAACTGGAATAGAAAACTTCACATTAAAGTGGAAGTGCAACACTTCTGGGAACGTTTGGGAATTCTTGCTGGAAGGAATGCTAGCCACAACGTTGCTTTGCTCTGCTTTTATTGTCAGGATTTCTTTTACTGCGTGAAAATGAGAATTTGATCAAAACAAATACAATCAAATAATAATTCGGGTTACACACACAAGCCTGAGTATGCATATATTTAGTGTACGGACACATACATCCGGACAGTGGACATCTTCCTAAAACTAAACCTCTGACATCTCCTAGTCTCTAGATGTTTGCAGCCTGGCATCCTCCAAAAAGTAATCTGGGTACTCACTGTAATCTATGGTGCAGGAATCCCTGCATACAATAATCTGATATACAGTTTAATCCATGTAGATGCCCTGGAGCTTTCTATCTAATGTTGCACATCATTTCATTGATGTGCAACACCCTGGAGTTAAAAGAACATAAATATCATTGTGATGCATAGTTCACAAAAAATGAATCTTTGTCCAAAAACATTGGCCAGACGTCAAGACGCTGATTATACATAACAAAAAATATTTAACATTTCCTCTCATTATTCATCTTTTCTGTTTTGTTTCGCTTGGTGCTTCTGTTTTTCATCTCTGCTCTGTCTAGCATCACGCGTTAAGTGACACAAGCTGTATGTCTTAGATTGTGCTCCTTAATGCCTGCGTCTACTTTTTATTGTCTTATTGCCAAACAAACATTGTGAATATTTTTAGTATGAATGTTTGCAAGGTGAGGGGAAATCTATAACTGTGTGAAACAAGAAGCTAATATGTGAAAACTTTCCCCACGGCAGGACAGAGAGTTGAGGCCAGAGGAGATCGAAGGTGAGGTGATTTATCCGCTTTTTTTAGCTGTACATGCATTTGATATGATACCCGCCTTACCAGTAATAACACGTGTTTTGCATGTGTGTGTGTGTCTTACCAGAGCTCCGTGAGGCATTTGTGGAGTTTGATAAGAATAAAGATGGCTACATCAGTCACAAAGACCTGGGCGAGTGTATGAGGACTATGGGATACATGCCCACAGAGATGGAGCTCATTGAACTGAGCCAGCAGATCTGTGAGTGCAGCAACAGCCTAAAATACATGAGACAGCAGAACAGAGTGGAAATAGATGGCAACTGTGTGTGTGTGTGTGTGTGTGTGTGTGTGTGTGTGTGTGTGTGTGTGTGTATGTGTGTGTGTGTGTGTGTGTGTGTGTGTTTCAGGTGGAGGTAAAGTTGACTTTGAGGACTTTGTAGAGCTGATGGGACCCAAGATGCTGGCAGAGACAGCAGACATGATCGGAGTCAAAGAACTGCGAGACGCATTCAAAGAGGTCAAGAGACACATGCTGTCATTTACAACATAAAGACCTAAATATAAATTTAATTGTAGTGACTTTATTAACAGCAGCATTGGATTGTAGCATGTGACTTTGCTGCTATGAAAATATCAGTTGTGGGGGAGGCCTGTAAATCAGAATCCATTGGGAACGATAAACAAATAAGACTAAGCATAACTCTTCAAATATAAAAGAAGAAATAGAAGCGTGCAGGGAGTTTCTGGAATGAAAAATAATAATTTATTACTGTGCAGCTTGTTTATGGAACAAGTCAAGCTCATTTCTCCTTTGCAGACCTTCATTATGGGTTCAAATAAGCAGGCCGATCTTTGTAACCATAAGTGGGAGGTAGGCTTTTTTCACAGCAGATATTGTGACATTTCATAGCAGAAAAATCACAGGTATGCATAGTTTAATGATGGCTGGATTCACTCAGGTTAGACCATTTCAAGATCCTGGCATTGTGCATGCTCACTCAGTGGAATAGCAAACAGAGCCACTTAATTTTTTTTTTTTTTACCTTTGAATAGTATACTGTATGTTAATGTGCATCAATTTACCAGATACATTAGATGTCAGCATGTCAGTTCATAGCAAAAATATTAAACTTCACCGTATGTCCCAGGGCAGGTCACATAAAACATAAAACAATAAACAAAAACACACAGATACACAACACAAACCAACAAAAACAAACACATTTAATGACGCCTCCATTTTTCCTGCTATAGCAGGCCAAACAGGTGCGAAAGACTAAAATATATTCACATATAAAGAAATGAGAGCTATGAAGTTTCAACAAATGAATCCAAAAAGAAACACAGTAAGTGCAAATCAAACGTCTGAGAGGAAAGAAACCTTCACTGTTTTTAGTTGTCATTTGACCTTTCAGGGCAGTTTTCTCATCATGTTAGTGGCTGACAAACCTACAACAATGCATGATGAATATTTCTGTTAAAAATGAAAATTTCCCAGATTATAAAACTTAAATATTTTCTGTTATTAAAGTCACAAATGCATGAGCAAAACACAATAAATATAATAAGTAAATAATTGAAGAATATTCATAATTGTGCTTAAAAGGACTGTTTCTTTCTGTCTGTATCCAGTTTGACTCTAATGGTGATGGCCAGATCAGTTTAACGGAGCTGCGTGAGGCCATGAAGAAGCTGATGGGAGAACAAGTGACTAACAGAGAGATCAACGAGATCCTCAAAGACGCTGACCTGAACGGAGATGGCCTGGTGGACTTTGAAGGTGTGGGAAGGCCTTGATGGGATCAGTTGACTGATCGTGTTTATCGTCCTCTGTTTCCCTCTCACTTCTTTTCTTGTCTCTTTCAGAGTTTGTGCGAATGATGTCCCGCTGACCACTCCACGTGTCAGACAGACATTATGCAACTGCTGGCTAAGCATCGCACTACTCTGTAGTGGACATCCTTCATTTGCTCTCAAGAGCATGCATCTCAAATTATATTTTTGTATTAAAAAGTAATGAAACAAAAAAACTGTTGTAGCTAACAAAGACTGCACATGTATGAATTTAAAGGTGTAATATGTACAGTAGATAAATATGTCAAACATATCAGCAGCTTCACATTTACGATTTTCAGTTTTTTAGATGTATTTTTATATGAGTGTTTGTTCTTCGAGTGTAAACGCTTGTTTGTAAAATCATAGACCTGTTTTTAATTAATAAAACATATATAAAATGGACAAATTGTTCAGTTATTATGACCTGATACATAATTAAAGACCCAGACTAGTTTGATGGACAATGAAATACTAGAAGGGCCAACTGCTACACATAAGGAGGATGACATGGATATAATATATTTTTAAACTGATCAACTTTTCTATATTTGTATTCGTTAGTAATCTACATAACCAATCTTTAAGGAAATTAAGGTATTAAACAAAGATACGCTGAGCTCTAAAATCTGCCGTGCTGTAAAGCATTTGGATTGCGGCTGATGGCAGCTATTACATGTTGTTTTGCCAAATTCTGATCATTCAAATGTTTCAGTAGACTCATCACACAGCTGACAGGTGTGGCACCTGGTGTGGTCTTCTGTTGCTGTGGGCTGATTGCCCAGATATGCTCCTCTGTTGTCCTCAGGTCAAAAATGACCTGTAGGCGAATGGCAAACAAGTATATGGGAATCCCGAGGACAACACAAGGGTTAAGCGAGTTACTGTTGCCTTTCCTTCTAACCCGAAGCACTCTGGTCAGCCTCCTCTGACCTCTGGCATCAACAAGAGATTTTTTTCCCAATGAACTGCTGCTCCCTGGATCTTTCCTGTTCTTTGAAGCATTTTCTGTAAACCCTAGAGACGGTTGTGTGGGAAAATCCCAACAGATCAGCAGTTTCTGAAACACTCAGATCAGCCCGTCTGGCACCGACAACCAACAACCGTGCCACATTCAAAGTCACTTAAATCAGCTTTCATCCTCATTCTGACGCTCGATTTAAACTTCAGCACATCGTCCTGACCATGTCTACGGGCATAAATACATTAAGTTGCTGCCATGTGATTGGCTGGATAGATATTTGAACTAAAAGCAGGTGAACATTATATTTTAATTTCAACATTTAAATTTTTAATTGAATTTTATGCTTGGCGAGGTTAGAATTAACTAAAAACTAAAACTAGATGTAGAAAAAACTTTTTTTTTAATTAAAATATGAATAAATATAAAAATTGGGGAAAAAATTAAAACTAACTAAAACACTTTTGTTAACTTGAAAAGCTAAAATTGAGTTAAAATAGAGAAACGATCCTTAGTTTCAGTATTTCTTAGTCACTGATGGACGCATTTATTGAGACTCCGGATGTCTACTAAACTGCTTTCAAAAAGTTCTGCATTTTTATTGTAATACCTTTGGTCATTTTCCTGAATCCTGCCTCTGACATATGCCCTGCAACTAAAAAGACTAAAATTAATGCTGAAAATACTAAATAAACAATTTAAAAAACAAGTAAAACTAAGCATTTTCAATAAAAACTAAACCAAAACAAGATTAATAACTAAGTAGAAAATACAAAACTAGAAAATAAAAAACTGTGATAACTCTGGTAGATTCATCGCTATTAAGATGTTTTGGTTTGGGGGGTTTTACCATATATAAAAGCAGTTTAAAGGAAATGAGTTTGTGTTTTATGTTCAATTCAAAACAGAAATTTCGATGGGACCTCTTGTTAGGCAGAGCCTGTGCACAATGCAGCAGTCACATGATCAGAATCACATGTCTGAAACTGCTCTGCTGCCCAACTGACTCTTTTTCTATGCAACACAAAGCATTGTGCCACTGGGAGGTTTTTAAAGCTGAGTATGCAAAAGTTTAACAAACCCAAACCAGAAACAACATGAGTGTTTATTCACTGAATTTTTAACAACCATATGTTGACACTGAAAACTGTGATCGCACAGAAGAAACACTGGCTCGCATTATTAAAATAAAGAAAAATATATATTTTTAGTGTCCGGCTGTCCACATTTTTATCCATTTTTTAAATAATGGGTTATTGATTTATATTAATTTAAGTGATTTCTATGTAATAAGTAACAACAACGACATCTTTGAAATCAAGATTTTCCTTTTTATTGAAAACTTGGCCAGGATTCTGTACAGCAGAGAGGGTGTGCAATGCACAGGGGCAGGAAGACGAGGGAGCAGGGGGCTCTAAGGACTCAGTTTCCCATGGTACATCATACCCTGAGCTGAGAATCGTGTGTGTAAAACAGTAAGAGACACTCTGTTCCCTCTACTGTGTCTCAGAGGTCTGTGGAGGGGAATGAAGCGAGGGACTAAAAATAAAAATAAAAGAAGAAAAGGGAGGAAAGCAAAGCTCAGCCCATAGGGGAGAAAGAGAAAAGTCGAAACAGAGAGGAATGGAGGGTGGTCTGATGGTTTTGTGGTCCAGCTGGCCCTTCCACTGAGGTGTTTTCTCCAGATCCTCACCCTTCCCCTCACTGCATTAGATCAAAGACCTTCTTAAGGCACTAAGGTAAAGGCCTCAGACGTCTCTCCCCCTTTCCCGCTTCCTCCGCCCCTCTCCCTCACCTCCGCTTTTTCTCTTTCTCTCCTTCCCTGAGCCTCACTTGCTGGCCATGGTGTAGCAGCCCTGTTGGTGCCACTGCATGTCACGGATACGCCTCACAGACTGGAACTGAGGATGGCGGGCACCATATTCATTGAAGTGCCTGTATTCGCCCTTCTCCAGCAGGTACTGGCTGCCACGGTATCCAGGGAACTGGTATCCCACAAAGCTGGGAAAAAAAGATGAAACGTGTCAATTTATTTGTTTTTATGGCTTTTACATTTGGTGTTTAAGCTCCACTGATGCTTGACACTCACGTTCCACAGCTGACAATGATGCTGCCCACTCTGTCGGTGAAGCCATAGGAGAACAGGCTGGGGACGTCATCGTCCATGATCTCCATCTTGCGGCCCTTGAACTCTCCAACCTCATACAGGCAGATCTTGTGCTTCTCGGGATCCTGGCACACGGGAAAATAGAGGGAGACAGAGGTTTTATTTAGAGGGGAGTCTAAAGAGGAAAGAAAGTGACGTTTTAAAGAAATAGAAGATTTTTACCATTCTGACGGGCCTGAAGGACAGCAGGTAGTCGTTCTTCTGGCAGTTGCTCCAGGAGTCCCAGCGGGGATACTCTCCCTTCTCCAGGATGTACATCTCACCGCAGAAGTTCATCTGCTCGAAGCCCACGAAGCTGCGGACGAGGAAGCGTCATGAAGCATCCAATCGAAATCTTAGATGCACAAACACAAGTGTATTTCATTTGACACTTACGGTCCACATTCAACACGCAGGGAGCGCACGCGGTCCATGCCCATCTCACACACATTCATGCACTCATTGCTGATTTCGATCATGCGACCCTGGAAGTTCTCCTGGTCGAACACGTACATCTGGAGGAAAGTAATACGTTAGAACAACATCAGTAAGGGTCTGTGATGTGAATTTTTTCAGCGTAGCCACTGTTATCTGTATCTGAAACAGGAGAGAACCACCCACCTTGTAGGACATCATTCCCATCTCAGACTTCTTGCTCTGGGCAGCCTTTCCGTCAGTCTGAGAGGAAGTCTTGGATTTATCTCCACTGGACATGATTACTGAGTGGAAAGAGAAACGGGAGAAATAGGGAGAGATTGTTTATTCGTGTGATAAGTGCAGCCTTTCGTATTGCCACGAGATTGTTGAGGAACTCAAAGGATGAATTAAAGGTAAAGGAAAGCTTAAACCTAATCTATGCCCTTTCCGTTTGCTGCTGGACCTCCTGCTGGCGTGTGAGCGTGTACCTTACCTGTGTGTGCGATGCCTGTGCCGAGCCTCACTCAGAGTGTGTGTGGCTCGGAGTGCGCCCCTCGCTTTTATACGCTGGCGCACATAGGAGAGGGATTATGGGAAGAGAAACAAACTCGCTGAGGTCAGAGACAAGAGACAAAAGAAACCCCACATCATCAGAGAGGGACGGACCAAGGGTGATGGGGATGGGCAGAGACAGAGGAGGACAGACACCAGCTGGAGCACAGACTGGCCAATTAAAAAGTAGTCAGGTTTAGATTTCAGACAGTTTAGTGTTCTGTCTCCCCTTGAATGCGTGAATTAAAATAAAACCAAGTTCCCCAGACTGTAGGAACAGAATGTATGAAGAGTAAAAATGTGTAAGCTGTTTTATAACCCTGACTGAAAACTATAAAACAGAGCAGCCCTTTAAATAAAGTGTCAGATGTGTATTTATGTTTTTTAAAGGTTTATTACTGTATGATGTATACGACCTTTTCATGTCCCACAGACAACAACTGGCAACATAACAACAGGCTGCACAATCTAACCTGACTTTGAATGAATAGGTGTTTAAACTGGGATGTAACTGGAAGGTACCAGTTACACTGTGTTTTACTTGTCTGTCTGACTGGTAATTTAGGTCAAACTTCCTGATCATTAGGTTAAGCAGCTTCGATTAGATGCCACTAATTAAACAAGAGAAAATGTAAACCTTTTCCACTTCCATTTCTGTACACTCATTCACACCGACCCAGTTAAAACTTTATGCATGGCTCTCTGCCGCGCCGTTAATCCCCATATTTTCCGCCCCGATCCCGACCCTTTGTGCGCGGGGCACGCGCTGGACTGCTGACCGGGGTCCGAACATACTGGAGAGCCTTTTGTTTCCGAGCCTCGGCAGCACTTTAGGATCTGCTGAGCTAGACGCTGGAGGGGGACAACAGCGTCCAGAGGCCACGCAGCAGCTCCGGGGGCGCGCGCATGGTTACTGTGTCAAAACGGAGAGCTTGCATGGTCCGAAGCGTACGCGCGAACGCGCAGAAGTAGGCGCGCTCCCCGACCGTCGATATAAAACTGAAGCGCCAGGTTCTCTGAAAGCTCTACGCGAGGCAGGCGGTAGGCGCGTACCACTCCCGAGCTCTTCCAATAAAGTGCCATTCTAGGTAAGGCTGCATCTCTGCTTTCAGCTCAGCTCAGGGTCCGACAGACAGGTGGTGCTTTCACACAGAAACTGAAATCCAAAAGCACTTTGTGACACCTGTGAAACACTTCTGTTGCTGTCAGTCAGATTGTAAAAAATATATATATTTGCTTTAAAAGTGTGAATTAGCTGTTCATGGCCAGATCACCCTTCAAATGTCGTAGCTGTGCAGCATAAACGATACAGAAGGTGGAGTTTGAGGTGGAGTTACTGTGAGCGCGAACACCAGCGTGTTTTTGTCTGATTATTTTAGCTATTATTTTTAATTATTACTATCTCTGACACTGTTTCACCAAAAACTTCCTGTTCTTTACTTTACATCCACACATCCAGGAGTAAAGATGTACAGAACTACAAGGTCCCCAATGATCCAGCCGCTGGTTACCTCAGGAATGGGCATGGCTCCTTTCTTCAAGGTAAACAAATGCGCGTGAGGAGGTGTATATGAAATGTTTTATTATAGCCTTTGGAGCAGCAGTATCTAAACTCCTCCCCACTTTGATCTGTCTCCACAGGTGACCGTGTTTGAGCAGGAGCACTTCCAGGGCAAGTGCCTGGAGTTCACCTCCGAGTGCTGCAACATCCAGGAGTGCGGACTGGACAACATCCGCTCCATCAGGGTGGAGAGCGGAGCGTAAGTCTCAAAACTCTCTTTGTTACTAATAACAAATAGATGAAAACAAAACCCAGTGGACCGGCACAGAGTTAAAGAAAAATATATAGGCTTAATCCTCTTTTGATCA
This sequence comes from Perissodus microlepis, assembly GCF_051167445.1. Lineage (NCBI taxonomy): Eukaryota > Metazoa > Chordata > Actinopteri > Cichliformes > Cichlidae > Perissodus > Perissodus microlepis. Next base: position 12,763,429 of record NC_140462.1, read on the forward strand.
CATCTATTCCAAACACTAAAAAACACTAAAAATTCTTGTAAAAAGATTACAAAGATGTGGGTTTTTTTAATTGTAGCTCACCTGCAGTTGAAAAAAAAGTTGTTTCTTTACTTTAAATCTCACTTTGGAGACAAAAAGAAGAGCCGAGATTTTATCAGCGGTACAAAAACCTACATTACAGACCAAATCTTAAAGGGAGCATCATGTAAACCAGCCTCTCTGTGTCTCTTCTGTGAAGCTGGGTGGGTTTCGAGCACCATGACTTCCAGGGCCAGCAGTTCATCATGGAGAGAGGAGAGTACCCCCACTGGGACGCTTACAGTGGCTCCATCTCCTACCACGTGGAGCGCCTGATGTCTCTGCGCCCCATCTATTGCGCTGTGAGTACACCCCGACTCTCTCAGGGTCCAACCACATCCTCCTTTTGAACCCTGAAATCTCAAACCTAACTCTTGGATTTTTCTGTCCTGTTCAGTCCCACCAGAGCAGTCGTATGCTCATTTTTGAGAAGGAGAACTTCTTGGGCCGCAGCGTGGAGATCTGTGACGACTACCCCTCTCTGCAGGCCATGGGATGGATGATGCCTGAAGTCGGCTCCATGCACGTGCAGTGTGGCGCGTAAGTTTCACCGTAAAAACGAACATGGGGATGGTACACCTAACCAAATATTCATCGCAGTCCCTATTTTGTGACCATTAAACATCATCTGCCTATAAAACTGTACTCTTTAAATAATTAAAATCCATCATCAGCATATATTATTCTCATTACTAAATCCTAATTCTGACAGCAGCTACTGAAAACTGACTCTGCTGCCCTCTCCATCTGTCCCACAGCTTTGTCTGCTACCAGTACCCTGGCTACAGAGGCCAGCAGTACATCATGGAGTGTGAGAGACACAGTGGAGACTACCAGCACTGGAGGAACTGGGGCTCCCACTGTCAGACCCCCCAGATCCAGTCCATCAGGCGCATCCAGCACTGAGAGGAGGACAGGCTGAGACTGAGGCCACGGCCCACGGACAGCAGCTCCCCTCAACTCCCGCCTCCTTTTACCCATACCCCCTTCCTCTCTATCTTCCTCTCTTCAATCCTTTCCTTCATCTTGACTTGAGCCGCGACAGCTGCCCCAACCCGACATCACCACTACTACTGATTTACAGCCAGAGTGTGATAAGAGACAATATCGCACTGTTAAAAGCACAGGGAAACACACGCTCCACACGCATACACACACCGACATAACTGACACACACACCGTGTCTTTTTACTTTGGTTTAGAGGTCGCTACACACCCGCACACAAGCACACACCTGCGCTGTACTCCCGCCTGAGCTCGGCGATGAGCGTAGGAGTTCAAACCGAGGGGAGACGAAGCTCCAACATGGTACCATGTCCAGGAAAGTCTCCCACGCTGCAGTCCCTCACTGAGTGCAGCAGACTGTGATATGGTGCAGCTCAGATGTGTTTTGTTGCAGTTGTGTGTAGGAGGTTGGTCCACAGGTTGATAACTAATAAACTCATTTTCACTTCATGTATTCTTTTTTTTTTCATTATTTCAAAGTCTGTATGTAATTAAATTTGAGCCTAAAGAAAAAAAATATGTGAATAAAGTGGGCTGCCCACTTCCTTCCCTTCCTTCTCTTCTAGTATGAAACACATCACCTGCAGGGCTGAAGTTTCTCTCGGCAGTAATCATGTTCAAATATAACATATACCTTGATAGGACACAAAAACATGCAACAGGAGTTCTCCTAGAAGTTTTTTATGGTAGTCATGCTGCGCTGCATTTATAAGTGTTTCTGCCAGACTAATTAAAGGGACACACAGCAGAGGCAAGTGGAGAGAATGATGAATACTGAGGGTTTTTTAATCTGTGGAAGCTCTCAGTGACTGAGAGTTAAACACAGTACATCTTAAGAAAATAAACAAACTAAATGAAAACAAAAAGATTATGTTTTCCAATCTTTTTTAAAAAAGTTGGTAAACTATGTAAAATATAACTAAAACCAGAATGCTATTATTTAAAAATCACATAAACCTATATTTTATTCACAATAGAATATGGAAAACATATATTTTAACAACAACCTGTAAACATCTGGGAACTGAGGAGAGCAGTTGTTGGACTTCTGGCAGAGAAATATTGTTCTTGTCTGAAAGACGATTCTAGCAGCTCGACAGTCCTTTGTCTTCTTCATCGTATGCCAAATGAGTTCAGATGGTGACTGCAGGCAGGACAGTTCAGCTCCCCGACTCTTCTACTGTGAAGCCATGCTGTTTTAATATATGCAGTATGTGATTTAGCATTGATTTGCTCAAACATGCAGCTCTTTTTTTTTGGAAAAGATGTTCAGTATATGTTACTTTAAAATTTTTATATACCCTCCACCACTGACGGTGCCTTTCCAGATGTGCAAAGCTGCCAATTCCATAGGCACTGATGACACAGGCTCTTAAACTGAGTGCTGATAACAAGCTGTATGTTCCTTTTCCTCTTTTGGATGAGGCATGTTTTAAAAAAATAGTTTTGAGTTGTCCGACCTTAGAACAGCTTTCATTATAAGAGCTTTAACCTAGGAAACACTTTATGTCTGTTTTTAACTTTAACTAAAGAACTAAAGAAGTATCCAAAGAAAAACCCTGACCTTCAGAAAGACTGAAGAACTATTGCTGAAGAGCACGTAAAAAAATTACAAGAAGGTCTGGCTGATCGGAAGCTAAAAAAATAGGATTGGACTTTTGAGGCTTTTGTTGTTGTTTGTTGTTTCAGATCCACTTGCACAGTAATAAGGTCACAAGCATCACAGAAAAATCTTTATTACAGGAAACAGATCCTGGAACCAAAAGTGCCACGGGGAACATTAGCAAACGAAAACAAACATAAAAACAAGGAGTGCTGAAAGTTTTCTGGAAATTTTTGGCAGAACAGAAGCTGACATACATGTATATATATATATATATGACCAATCATATTTACAACTAACTGAGTTACGCTTCAGAGGGAAATCTACATCGTAACTTACAACGTAACCTGACGTGCAGCTCTGGGAAAATGCAACTACAGGTCAGGTCGACTGTGATCGCCGTGGAAGATTAAGTTGTGATGTAGATTTTCAGCTGAAGCATGATTAAGGCGTAATGCACGGTTACTGTCATATGTACAACTAATAAAACACGCTTTCTTTACATACAAAAACCTGATTTTTTAAATGTATTTCCAATACTTCAGTTTTAAAAAAAACTTTGCTTAACAGTTACAAATGAGTAATATTAAACTTGTAACACATAAAATTCTTCAATTATGAACAATCCCAGCTGTCTCTATATACTCAGCTGAAGAGCTTAAAACTAAACATCACACAAACACACGTCCTTTTGTTCTGATTAAGCTCACAATGTTACGCATTAGGATGCAGGTCTTTCCTCACTGCTTGAAACAAATGACACATATTGCTCGGTTTATCCTAAACCCCGGTGGAATAGCAAAACAAACATCCTTGGTGTGATTGTCAGCATGTTTGCACGTGGACGTGAGCACAATACAGAGAGAAGACAAACATTCATGAACATCTACGTTGACCATTTGTCACCAGCCCTGAAATAGACGCAGTTAAATGAACCAATGTAAGAAATCACACGAACAGAAAAGAAGGGGCATTAGAGGTGTTACTGAAAGTGCACCTCAGTCTGAACGTTTCCCTTGACTAGGTCTTTAATCACAGCGGTGAAAATCGCTGATGAAGCGCTGTCTTTGTGTTCTCCGACTACATCAACATCCAGCTCTCCTCCTTCTTCTTCCTCACCTTCTGAAGACTCTGTCCACGTGATGGTCACCGGTTCAGGGACGGGACTGGAGCCTCCAATCACATCGATGACCTCATCTTTGACAAGGTCCCAGCTTCCATTTGCAGACTGTGAGGGTGAAACAGAAGTCTGCAGGTCAGCAAACACAGTCGGCGCTGTTCTGCTCTGGCGGTGAATCTCTTCTTTTATCTCAAAGTTTTCGTCGTCTCCATCCACATCGATGATCTCATCAGCGCTGCTCTGTACTTCCTCATCTGTCAGACTTCCCTCAGCTAGTCTGAGTTCACTCCACGGGAGATTTTCTTTTTCTTCTTGTAAACAGGCTCCGGTCGGAGAAACAGTCTCTACATCGATTGTCTCCTCAGAATCTGTGGCTCCTAGTTTAGAGGTAAAGTCTGCAGGTTCAGAGGTGGGTGGCTGTGTCGGTGTCTCAAAGCAAGCCCTCTTGGCCACGGTGGCGTTATCACTCGTATCCTCGTCTGACTCTGCTCCCCTCTTCTGTCCCCTCCTCGTAGCCCCCCCCACCTCTTCGTGTGACTGTACAGCCAACTCCTCCTCATGTCTCTCCTGGTTTTTCTCAAGTTGTTCATCCGCAACACAGAAATCTGCAGGCTGTGCCAGAATGGATGGTTTTGAACACTCTCTGTTAGATGAACTGAGAGGGTCATTTTTCCTGGGTCTGCCCCTACGTCTGCGCCCTGATTGAACTGCTGAGGGTAGGCGCTTGGCTGTAAGTGGCTCCTCAAGGAAGGGTAAAGCATCCTGTAAAACAGATTCACCTTAATGAACTATAAAAGTACAAAACAATAATCTAAACATGGAAAATACTGAAAGCAGTGCTACCCCTCAGCCTCCTATTACATGCAACCTATGGTATAAAGCTTTCCTTCTTAACTGACTGCATTCACAAGATTTTCAGAAAACTTGACCTATGACCTTGACTGTGAGGTCGAGGTTACGAAATCCGTACTCGTCCGAGACTTTTAGTAGATACACCACTGAGCCTTTTATGACTGAGTGGGGAAAAAATCCACGTGTGGTAACTTTAAATATCTGCCAGCATTCAAACGGTAGCAGTTGTCACAAACTGGCACAAAGTAGCAGTATTTGGGATGCACCCTCTGGTAATCACGGAGTCTCACACACTGGATAAGTTGATCAGTTGATGGTTCATCCATAGAGCCTCACTGATTCCTTTAAATCTAAAGACAGATGAGCTCTTTAATCTAGTAAAAAAGAAAGAAAGAAAGAAAGAAAGAAAGAAAAAAGCCTCATTCTCACCAGGATTTGTGGTTCCCTTACCCGGCTCCTGATCGGGTAGATCTTCAAGAAGCCGCCATGGGGATTTTTCCCTGTAGATGATATGTTTTTTGTTTCTTCAGGACCCTGAAAAAAACATATGCACATAAATTATATACAAACATACAGTACAAACAGAATAAATGGTTTGACTGATCTTAATACAAAGATTTAATCATGTTTTGCTGAGAGGAAGTATCCCGTGGATTTAACAGAAAACTTGGCAGTGTGGTCTCCAAGAAGATTCTCACGGGTAAGATAAGTCCTGGTGATACTTTCACTAGCAGTAAAGCACTCCATTAATAGCCTCTATCAAGATTAATATATAATTTTTAACTAAGAGAGAGATTACCTGTGGAAAACCGGTTGGGTGGTAACTTTGAGCTCAATTAAGACTGTAAGGGATATTTATGCTTACAGAACTTTTACAGTTTCAGTCACTCGATATGATGTTAAAGAAGTCATCGGTGTGCTGGCGTCTTGTTCAAAAGATCAACATAAAATTTTCAAACATTGCTCATCATTAGTTAAAAAGAACAGACTAAACGGGGGCAACTTTCATATGTAACACTTCAGGGAAAAAAAGGGGCTCAGAATTAGTTGTTAATATATCACTACCCACCTACAGACATGAGAGTGACACGCAAACACACACACACACAAAAAAAAAAACACGTTACATGTAACGCAAAGCTATGAAAAAAAAAGAAAGATGCAATTTGGTTGTATCTGGTAGAATCTGTGGGGATTTTTACAGCGTTTTTAAGGTCTACGTCCTAATAGTATACAATTAAAGTTTAAACTTACTAGTTCATTATAAAGGCAAACCTAGCTTCTGCTAAAGGTACTGTGTAAGCATGCAGTAGTATAGCCATTCTTAAACAAGCAAAGCATCATGCAGGAGTTGAGGCTTTGGGGTTAACTGGTTTGAATCTTCTATTAAATTTAGTATAGTCTTGATTTACACCGGAAAATAATCCTCTGCATCGGCAGCTTTGACATTTGGAGTTCCACAGGGATCTATCCAGGGGCCTATTTGTTTTCTTTATTATGCTCTGTCTATTACTCACCCGCACATTTCTTTTCATCGCTATGCAGATTTACCTTGGAATCAGGAAGATCGCTGACCCATAAGAAGGCTCAGTGAGTACATTTTGCATGTCCCACAGTTTCTTAGAGTTAAACAAATCCAAACCAGGAAAAATATTATTTGGCCATCCACTATAAACTGACAGTTTGAAGGATAATCTGGGCTCATTAACTCCTTTTATTAAAACACAGGTTAAAAAACCTCCCAAATAATAATCATTGATTAATAATTATATAATCTCCCTGATATAGACAATGGAAATATCAATGCAACCTTTTTGGTTTTAAATGTGCTATAAAAATACAGTTTACTTGCATATTTTAATTTCAGTTCTCTCCTCTCCAGGTTCACCACAGGAATCTGCTTTAGCTGCTTCTCTTTTCTGGCATGAGGGTTTCTGTTCACCGCATCGTCTGGCTTCCTCACCTTCACCTTCTTCTTCTCTAGTGAGAACAGATAAGGCTTTTGCCTTCTTTTGTTCTGTCGTTTTGAAGTCGGTCTGGTTTCCTCTATGTGTTTGGGGGAAACGGTGCGGCCAGCGTGGGCCTTGCGTGACTGTGAGCGGCTCTCTTGAGACTCATTTTCATCAATGTGCAGCTCAGGTGTTTGAGAGCACTCAATTCTGTGGGTGCTCCTTTGTAGTTGAGGCATGTAGGGGGTTGTAGTGTGATCTTTGTTTTTTTTGTAAGTGTTCATGAGAGTGTGAGGTTGGCAGGACTCTGTGGAGCTCACACCACTCGTCTCCATCTCCTCTCTTGCACGACAGCTTTCAACATGCTGCTCAAACGACTGCAGGAAGTGGTCCAGCATGTCACCCAGCTCTCCCTCACACGGCTGCTCTAGAACTGGCACCACACCATTTGTAGAACTGGAGCGACCAGCTGCTCCTGCAACAGCTGCAACCTCAGTGGATTCATGGAGCTCAGAGGAAAGGCTCTGCGGTTTGTTTTGGGATGAGGTAATTTCAGAAGAGGCAGAGGCGCCAGTGTTGCTACCTGCTGGAAGGGGATGCTGAGCACGTGAAGTGCTGCCTTTGTTGTTTGGTAAAATATCGAGTCCCATCATCACTTCCTCCAGAAGACGATCGATCTGCTCAGGCTGCTCCTCGTGAGGTGGTGGGGCTGGGACAGGAAGACAGGATGGTGGAGAGGAGGCTGCAGGTGATGGCAGGTGGGGAGATGGAGAAGCCTGGAAGGAGTGGCTGGAGGTAGATAGAGTTTGTGCATTGAAAAACTGCATAGGTGTGGGAAAAAAGGAAGCCGATGTTGCTGTTTTGGCTCTGGACCTTCGTGGCCTCCGCACAGGAAGACTGCCCTGCAAACAAGGACAAGTCACGATGTTTGAAAGAAGCAGCAAATGTAACATCCTGTTTTAAATCTGAATCCTCATTTTTGGGTGTAAAAACCCTCAAAGGTTTAGTTTTGAGCTCCCAGACCCTATTTTCATTTAATATTTAATTACAGCTTTTGACACTTTATAGATGCCACAAACGGGACACTCATTCGCTTACCTGTTCAAACTGTTGCCCCGTATTTTTCCTTCCACGCTGAGAGGTGCTTCCTCCGACCTCACCAGACCGCAGCACATCTCCAACTTGGCTTAATGCCCACGCTATGCCACGCCCTCTTCTCCTCTCGCAGCGTGCACCCTTTTTCACAACCTCTCTGGTCTGCAGGCACAGCTTCCTCCCAGCAGCTCCGCCTCCCTGACCCGTCCTGGGCGTCCTCATGCCCCACCTGAGCAAGAACAACTTCTGCAACCTGCTCACCCCCACCTCCTGCACCATTTGAGTTAATCCTCCCCGACCACGCCCTCTCCCTCCTGCTCGTGGTCTTCCACGCTTCTCCTTGCCCGTCTCAGCTCTCCTGGCACCTCCAACCCCGGACCTTCGCCTGCGGCCTGCTCTCCCCCTGCGGGGCTCCTCCTCATTGTCAGGGTTCAGAAAGTAGCTGATGAATCCTGGGATGTTGCCTTGAAACTGTTTAAACTGCTCTTCCTCCCATTCTTCCGCCACTGTGACATCTTGGTCAGCCCATCCGCTCTGGGGGTCGGCATTACAGATGGTTGTCTGGCTCATAAAATGAGGGAGGGATGGGGGGACAGATGTGTACGGCTGGGTCACAACAGCAACAGGTGTGCTTTCAGCTTCAGGTATAGAACCTAAGGGAGCAGAGGATATCTGAGGTGTTAGTTCATTTGGAGGGTAGAGGACAGACACAGGGCAAATCTGAGGGGGAACAAGTAGGGGGTCTGAGTGCTGTATACTCTGGAGAGCACTCATATCGATGGTCTCAAACGATACTGCTGGGTGAGCAGGTGGAGCTGTGTTTATCTGCAGCTCGTCTGTTTGAGTGCACACATCCTTCCCGCCATTTGACATCATCTCTTTCCACAGAAAAGTGCTCCCATCCCTCACCTCTCTCCACCTGCCCGGTCTCTCCTCACTCTCAAACATCAGAGGCTCCGTCTGCACTCCTATCTCGGCGCACTGCCCGACCCCATCCCTGCTTTTACACTCCCTTTTCGTCACCTCCACCAGCCCGTGGATGCCCAGGTTGGCCGCAGCAGAAATAGCCTGTTGCTTCTCCCTCTCACCCTCCCCAGCCATCTCTCCAGAGTATAGAAGCCTGACCAAGTGGAGCAAGGTGCAGGCACCCAGAGCCCGAAACTCCAAGAGGCGACTCTGCCCCGCAGCAGGAGTCGGTGTGGAGGACAGAGCGGAGGAGATGTGGGGGCTGATAGCTGACAGAATACAGCTGTGTGTGGGTATAGACACCCCTGAAAGACAGGGAGAAATGACAAAAACAAAAACTTTAAAAGCAAAACTAACACATGCAAATTTTTGTTATGGGTTTTTTGTGTATGTGTGTCTCATACCTTCTGCCTTAAGCAGAGTGTCACAGAACTGGCTGCACTGTTGTTGTCTCTGCAGCTCAGTGAGGAGGAGGGTATCAAACCCTGGTTTTTGGTAGCACCACATTTCCCCATCCACTTCAGAAGGGGAGCAGAGAGGAGTGGAAACGGAAGGTGACATGTGTGTGGAGTGTGAAGCAAATATCCCTGCTCACCTGGACATTAGCACAATAAATGCTTCGATATTGTGGTCAAAAACACACTTTTTGAGTTTGAAATTTTTACACATTAAAACAGAGATTTTTGAGGTCGAGCTTTCTTTCTCATTTATCAGCAGCTTTATAGTTTATTATTATGTATAGTGTGGATTAATGGGCAATCTTAAATATTTCTTGCAGCAATAAATAGTCTTTGAGCACATTTAAACTCGAGTCATGTGGGGCCAGCTCAAAGCCCGCGCGCTGGTTAGTAGCAGAGGACTAGCTAGCAGTGAACTCCAAACAGACTACACAGAGAAAAGAGTTGTACTAGCTTAGTTAACATGTTACAGACCGCTAAACGTCTGTTCTAACATCACCTTCCAGCATATCTGGCCTGTTTTAACCACGCTCTCCCGGCTTGCTAATTAAAGCTGCTGTTAAAGTCGGGCATGTGACAGACACCTGGTTTACTCACCGTCTGCGGGCCTCAAAACTCTCTACAGATCCACTATCGAGGCACAAAATAAAAGCTTTTCTTTTCTTAAAAATAAATATACTTCACAAAAAACATTTAACGGACAGTATTTTATTGGGCTGTTTTTTGTCCGATTTTAGTGGGGTCAGCCGCAGGTCAACGTTGTCATCAGAGGAAACGGTGCAGTGTTCCGCTTCGTCGCTAGGGGGCGGCAGCGTCACCGCACAGACGCCACGGCCACCCCCCAAGGCAAAAAAAAAACAGCCGGCCAAAGATACACAAACACATTACAAAGAGAGAGCATTCACTGCTGAAACCTCCGTCTTCGTGAAATGGCACCAGATAGATAGATAGATAGATAGATAGATAGATAGATAGATAGATAGATAGATAGATAGATAGATAGATAGATAGATAGATAGAAGTAGTTTTTTCAAATAGCAAAGTAATAGCTAAATAGTTAAATCCATCAAAATCACAATGTTTTTTAGTCGTTTAGGAATTGGTAGTATTTTCTTTTCATTTTACAGTTAAATTAGATTGTTTTATAGTTTAATTCGTTGAGTTAACTGCTTTATTATTAGTATTAGTATTATTATTATATTAATATGCATTTTGTAATATTCTGTTTGTGTTTTTGGCACACTTCTTTGCAGTAATAATAATAATAATAATAATAATAATAATAATAATAATAATAATAATAATAATAATAATAATAATACAATTCAACCACAGCTGATTACACTCTTTAACACATGGATTTGTTCAGTTGTTATTACATTACATGACATTTTAAAATGGCACAGAGACACAATAAATAACAGTTAAAAGTTACCACTCAACTTTTTCACCGTCTAATGTGAGATAAACAATTTTTATGAGGGACCTTGGCTAATATGCATATCAATATAAAATTATTTTTATCCACCAGTAGGTTTTGAAGTAGGATGTAATCCTACATCTCTTGCTCTCTAAGCATATATTTATATATAGTGATAGCAATGAGTAATGAGCACAAGAGATGCATTTATAGGGGAAACACTCAGGGAGGGAATCATGAATATTTTCTACTTATGAACAGAGGAGCTGGATTTTAGTGGTGAGAGGTAGAAAAGTACATTAACTCCACTGGAAGGTTAAAGGATAGATTAATATTTTTTCAAGTCTATAAAGCATTTTCAGCTGTGAAAGACTGAAGGTGACGGGGGACAAAATTTACACCTTTTACTTTGTCTAAAAAAATAAACTCTGCCGTTAAGATGAGGTCAAAATGAGGCCTCAGCAGCCTGAGTTAGACAATTCAAGCTGGTTTTGTTCAAACGTTACATTCTTTAGAGTAATAAATTCCCTCTAAGTGCTTCCTGGACAGTGTTTGCGTAGAGCTGGGATAGTAACACAAATCAGGAAAAAGGAGACTACAGGACTGCGATGCTGGAACATCACTGTTTGACTTTTCCACCTCGGACGACTGACACTTTATTTAACGTACAGGAAAAGCAAATTTGCTGTTCAGTGCAGAGAGAAAACCAGGCCAAGCATTTAAAATCATAAGTGCTTCACTCTACAGATCGCGCAGACAAATTTTCTGCTTTAAAAAAATGTATAAAACTGGTAGTGATTTATACATTTTGAGCGCCATGCAAGAACCTTCAGTGCAAATAACAAAATCTTCCAAAAGTTGTAAAAAATAATTGCAGTTTCACTTTTATTTGTTTCATAAGAGAAACAAAAGCTGGAGCACACTGAATATTTAAATGGATTTTAAAGAAACCTGATTCAGCTGCTGAAATAAAAATTTCATCCATTATATTTTATTTTAAGAGGGACAGAGGACCGGCAGGGAAATGTCTCCCACTCAAATATTAGTATGTGCTCTTTTAATCCAAGAGCAGCGTGTGGTCCCCCTGGAGTCCTTCTTTTCTACATTCCAGTTCACGTTGTGCCGTTGTCTCTGTGCACGTCAACATGGACTTCCTCAAATGACGAGGGGGTGATCAGATCAAAAAGCTTGGTAGAGGACGTTGTGTCCACTCGCGGTGAAGTCGGTCGGGGCCAGCGCTCATTAAACTTGACAAAGAAGAGCGGGTCTTTGAAGGGCCCCCCGTAGATGATGGCTTGCATCAGGTAGACGAGAGCTACCACCATGGAACTGATGAGAAAGAAGGGGATGAAGGGCCTCAGGTGGTGCCACGCTACCCTGATCCCATATCCCAGGCCACCGAGCCCGCTCTGCCCACCAGTGTGGGTGGTGTGGCGGGAGGAATCTGGGTCTGGAGTATGTTCAGGGGACTCGTTATCCGAGTTCGAAGTGGATGGACCAGGGACGCTGAGTGTATCCATGAGTCAAATCAAAGCCGGTCCGTTGCTCTATCTGTTTGTATGGTCACGCATAGTCCTCCACAGATCACCTCTAGGGAGTATAAGGAAGGAAGCGTAAAGCCACACATAAAATCCCAGTGGTGTGGTGTCCCTGTGATGAATCCAGCTCTACATTCCTCTCTCGATCACGTACAGTATTCCCTTGGTCCTCCCAGCGGGTTTTTTTCCCCCTCCGATATGGTGTGCAGGAGTTAAATGCCGGTGCTTCTATCTGAGCGTTAGAGAGGAAACGAGGAACAGCGGAGGAGCCCTAAATAGAAATGACACCGAATGATAGGACACCATGAAGGAGAGGGGGAGAATCTGCTGCGTTTGGTGGTCTCAGGTTTAAAGAGCGGTGTGTGTGTGTCTGCACCAGCTGCACAGGTTGCAAGCATTACACACACGCAGTGAGTAACCCAGACAGGCGCACATCTGAGTCAGATAGCTGCTTGCAACAGCTGTGCAGTTAATTACAGCTCTAATATTAAAGCTGTAAGCAAGGAGTTCAGCTATAAATGTTGCTATAAGATTACCTTCATAAACTGGAAATTCTTTGAGATATTTACATGCCGGTTATATTGCCTTTCCTATCATGAATGAGGAGCCTGCTAATTTTGGCAAGGGAACTTCACAGGGCTCCGTGTCGAAAGGATAGATTTACTATTTCTTTCTCCCTCCTCAGTATGTCTTAAAGCAGCACTCACATGTCCACATATACATTTCAGGACTCATTTGTCACTGTGATTCTTTCCTTGTAGCTTTATAGCTGTGAACAAAGTCTAAGACCTTTGTAGCAGAAGATTTCTTTCATGATTCCTCCTTTGCAGCTGAGCGAGTAAATAAAAAGAATAAATCAATATGTATATAATAACTGAGGAGAAATGACTGTTGCTGCCCATCAATCTGGGAAGGCTCATCAGGTCATTTCCAAACAATTTAATAATTTATTCACAAGTGAGAAACATTAAAGAAAGCTGCCAATCCTCCCAGGAGCGGACGTCCCACGAGACTTAACTCAAGATCAGACCTTGCAGTGCTCTGAGAAACTGCAATAAAGCCCATCAAGAGCTACATCTTAAACTTCACAGGTCTCAGCATTTTAAATGTTAAAGCGATCCAAAGTATTCTAGAGTCAAATGTGAGTCTGCCTGTGCAGCAACTATAGCTTGGCACAAGTTGACCAAGCACAGCAGCAAATCTACAACAGAATGGCTGAAAAGTAAAGAATCGAGTTGTTGCAACAGCCCAGTAAAAGTCCAAACCTCAGCCTGACTGAAATGCTGTGGTGGGACCTTAAAAGAGCCGCGCATAAACGAACGCCTGCAAACCTCAATGAACTGAAGCAATGCTGTAAAGAAGAGCGGGCCAAAATTCTGTTACAGTGAGGTGAGAGACAGATGAAGTCATACAGAAAACTACTTACTGCTGCTAAAGGTTGTACAAGCTACTGAATCATGGAGCATGCTTAGGTTTTCACACACTGCAGTTTAGCTTCATTTTTGTTCAATTTCAGCAGTGATGGCTGTTTCTAGCTAATGTCAAGACCTCTTAAAGAAGATAAGTAGAAGTGAAAGAGGTTTTGCTTTATTTTTTTTTTAAACCAAAATTCTCAAATTGCACATCAATTTGTCTTATACATTTCAGGATAAGGGGGCATTGGAGTCTAGCTCAGCTGCCCTTGGCTAATAGGCAGGATGCGCTCTGAACAGGTTGCCAGTCTATTGTGGGGCTTGATACCTTTTACACGCTTAAAAACTCAAATCAGGCCTAGTTCTCAAAACTTAAAATACGTGTAGGCATTTTTGGCACATCTCTCATAAATCATTAATCTGTAGCTTCCCTTGTAAACAGGACTCTGTGGCTTTTAAAAGTGAAAATGACTGCTAAAGATTGAGAGATGAAAGCAGGAATATTGTGTGTATGCTGGTGTGATTCAAACTGTTACAACTAAAAGTAAAGAGATTCAATAATGACTAATTGTTTAGTAGCTACTACAAAAAGCATGTGAACCTCCAGACTATAGAATAAACTCCCTCACGGTGCTGAAACACCACTAACATGCCCTCACTGGCTGTCTTCCTGCACCTTGTGTATTAAATTTAAGGTTAATTTTATATTCCAAGCAGACGCATGCACATCATAGCTTAACTAATATCAAACTTTCACACCGACATCTGCTCATAGCCCTCGTGATCCAGCAGCTGCTTCTCAGCCAGCCCACGATGCATTTCAGATGCGCTGCATACTTGAAACACCTACACACTTTCGTATCCACAGACAACCAACTGTGTATCTTTGACATGTTTGGAAGCAAACACATACACACCTTCAGGACACTACCCTCCTGTCAACATGCTGCTCTGTGTGTAACCAAAGACAAACAGCAAAGCCGAGAACGTCAATGCTCGCCCGGCCTTCAGCTTTACTGTGGCGCTTGAAAGTTAGCTGGCTTTAATAAGGCTTGAGCACAAGGCGTGAGCAGTTTGAGGTCTTAAGTTAGGAGATTAACGTGTTTGTCTCTTAAATAAAAAGCATTTCCCAACTGAAAGCACTACTAATTAGATCTAAAGATGTGAGGGAGTGAATATCAAACACACCAACTATTAGCATTTGCCTTTACAAGAGTGAGGGGATGAAATTACGCAGATGCATTTCCCCTCTTTAATTAGATATGTTTATCCACACGAGGAGTCCTTCCTCACATCAGCACACAGCCACATCAATCACACGTTACCAGAGCTTGTCTAGGAAAAGATCTTTATTTATAAAAACAACCAGTTACATACGTCACTGAAAAAAGAAAAAACGAAAGCAACTTCTCAGAGCCAAGGCAGGTAATGAATGATACATCATAATTTTACATGGATAGGCAACAGTACAAATATACTATGTGTGTGAAGAGTAAAAAACAAACAAAAAAAAAAAAGATGATTGGTCTCTTTTGCCTTTAAAACAACTCCGATGTAAAAGTGGAATTATAAAGTAGAACAAATTGCATAATGCTCTCATCCACCACTCCCATACATATAAACCTCCAGAAAATAAAAAGAAACAGACGCACAAAGAAATACAAAAAAAAACAAACAAACCCAAAAACAAAATGTGCCTTCTGCCAGCCTCCCAGTTTAAATTACACCTGTATCTCTCCCAACCTGTTAAAACTCGAGTCTCCTCTGAGTAAAGAAGCCTCCCAAATCTTTTAATACAGACAAGCATGTATAAAAAACAGCTACAGAATTTTATATTTAAATTTCTTCCAAAAAGTCACTCCAGCTGGTCCAGAAGAAAAAAGAAAAGAAAAGATGAACAGGCAGGTGTACAGGAATGGTTAAGGGCCTTCTGAAGCTGTATGTTGAAATATTTTAGTGGCTTAGTAGTGTTTGTTCACAGCTTCATCTCAGTACCAGGTCTGAAGTGTTGGCTGGTTTAGTTGGCTAAACCCAAACAGGAAAATCCAAAATAAAGCAGCTGAAATTCTCCTAAATGTTCCATGTGGGGAGGGACAAAAGGGAACAAAACAAGAACAGCTTCCTCACAGGAAGAGGAGCACACAATTTCAACAAAAAAAAAAAAAAAGACAGCATGACTGATGGAAAAACATGTGTCATCTGGATCAACACACAATCATTCAAAAGGTCCATATTCATTTTCCACGTGCACACACACCCACAGGTTTACTGTATGATAAATATACACACACCTGCCCTTTCTTGTCATCCCAACTGAGAGAAAATAACTCTAGACAGGAAAATAACTCCTATATAAACATTCTCAATCTACAGGGCGGGCTGTCGGTGTGTCCCAACCTCCCATTAATTAAATTAATGAGCCAAAACTACTGCAGTCACCCCCCTTTTCTTTTTATATACAGTATATACCCTACTTAAATGTCTAAATACAAACGTATCAGGGCCAATGTCAGGTGGCTGTAACATGACAATAAAATTGCCAAGAGAAGAAGAAAAAAAAAAGTTAACAGCATGAAAAGAAAAAAAAAAAAAAAAAAAGCAAGCCGGAGGACAACACCAGAATCAAATGATTGTCAACAAAGGTGATTGCCTTTACAGAATAATTATAAGTTATAAACGGAATACATTTCTGCTGCTACAACTGAATTTGCACGTGTGTGTGTGTGTTGCTTGAAAGTCTTTGCCTACAACACAACCACTTTCTTTGGATGCCAACCCCCCCGCCCCCATGTTTTGATCCCATCTGTGTGGTGATAAGAGAGAGAAATGGGGAAAGGAAGGGGTGAGGAGAGGGAGAGTCTGGATCTTCTCTCCTCAGTAGCAGTGGTAGGGCAGGGACGGCCCAGTCTGGGTGATGCAAACTATCAGTTTTTCTGGAGGAAGAGACGAAAACACAATGATTAAAAAAAAACCAAAAAAAACAAACAAAAAAAACCCAAAACCAAAAACCCATAAGTACAAAAGATATGTGGCTGATTTAGACATCAAACAAGGAGGCAACACAAAGACTTGTGTGGTATAAGTATGGCAATCTACACACTAGTGTTGTCACAGTAAACGACCTTTCAACAGGAGGCTACTATAATCACATTACTGTTTTAGTTTAGTTAAATTTGATTCTAGTTCCTGGCCTGCTGCCCTGCACATAAAACTATTCCATAATAAACTGAAGTCTGTGCTGAAGTCAATCATCCATTAACGACTCTAAACAAGTGACTGGGCTGCTCTGTGTTTGATTTGTTACGTGTCTTAACTGTCAAACATGTTTATTTAAAACCCTCACCATTCTGGTCATGCAGTCAGGAACATTTCACAAAGTAATCCAAACAAAGCTGTTAAGAAATAGCACTTTTTGCCACTACTTTCCTCACAAACTCAAAGAAATCAATGAAACCCATTTCCATTCTTGGGTGTCTGTTATTGTAGTAGCCGACACAACCACAAGAGTGTGCTCTCTCACACAAATAACAACCCACAACAGTGGAATGGATCGCCGAAAAACCAGACAAATATTTCACAACATGACAAAAGCATTAACACTTCCCGACATTCTTAAATCCACTCCAGCAGCTGATTGTAAAGGACTTTGAGGGGGACAAAGATTAGAGTAGCTGTCACAGCAAAACTGCTTTGGGAATCATCAATTTCATCAGAATCGTTTTGATTTTCATGTGCCATTTCTTGCCAAGAACAACAAATGTGACCAGTAAATTTTTTGCATGGCATTTAACACCATAAATGCCCGCATAAGGCACAAAATGGGCCTGAAGTTTCATGCCATTTGTACCCAGTCCCATGAGATCATGTACAGCAAACGGGTAGAAAACTGACACCGAACTTTGGTTTTGTATTAAAAGGACTGAGTAACTTTTAACTGTGGTATTGTGACAACACTAATGCATAAACAGTTATTATTCTGAGGATCTAAATGTTATTATTTAATGATCAGCCCGGGGTTCGGATTTACAATGACAGAGGACAACGCACAAGGAGCACCTAGCAGCATACTATACCAGCATGAATACACAACACATCAGGGTATCTCATATTTAAGCATCAGTACAACGACACCTCTGCCTGTTTTAGTTCACAATCAGACTTGGACCAGGTTTCACTGAGGTTTTCAGTTATTAGAGACAAAAAGGAGTTCATAAAGTTCATGCAGGAATAGAGGTCAGTTGGACATACCATGCTGTTACATGCAGAGGGGGGTAGAGGGGATGGGGGAGGGCTAACCATCGTAGGAGTCCAATAGAGGCAGGGAGCCCTTTCTGCCCCCATACACCCCTCGCTGAGAGAGGAGCCGAGAAAGACAGAAAGAAAGAAGGCGGACAGGAAGTGAGTGTGAGAATATATGTGTCAGTAATCGTGAGGTTTTAAAAGGTTACAATCAGGAAATATTCAGAGCTGTGCAGGAGGTTAGGGATTAGTGTCATTAAGCCAGCAATTCAACATGTTAACAGTGACTTGAAGTACCGGTAAAGTGTCTGTGGTCTCATCCAGAGTGTGTCTCCTTTCTTTCTGGTCCAGTGTAGAGTAGGCCTCTGAAGGAAGATGAAAACAGGTTAAAATTTGCTAAAGATTTAATCTTGAGGCGGAACAAAACCCCCCAAAAACAAAAGAAATCTAAAAGAAATCTACTAACCAGGGCCAATGTCATTCAGGGGAATCATGTCCCTCTTTTCCCCTGACACAAAGAAAAACAATTCATGAGTCAAGCTGTAAAACTCTTCATAAATAACCCTCCTACAAAATTTAATGTAAATACTTTCTCTGCTCACCTCTGTCCAGGAGGGGTGTAGTGCTGTCTTCATAGGTGCCGTTAGCTCGAGTGCTCGGGCCGTTAGTGGTAGTGGTGCCTGGGTTAATGTTAACCATGAAGTCTGTCTTCTTCCAGCCGTCTTTCTCAAGAGGTCGGCGCAGTTCCTTGTGAGCCCAGACGAGCTGCAGGACCTGGCTCGCCCCCCGCACTTCGCGATCAGAGCGCTTGCTGCAAGATAACCAGAGATAAGGGTTGGAGCTGTTATCATCTCTGATGAGTTTTCTGTTATATAACACACACGGCTTACACTGTTTAGAAAACAGCTACTTTTATACGACAAAAAACATACGCAAAGCACCTTTTCTACACTCAGAAAACACTTACCCGTCTTTGTTGATTAGCACCAGGCTCTCGATGCCTCGTTTCTCTCGAAGGACCTTTGCTGGCTCCAATCTGTTGCCTAGCACCTCACTGAGCGTGCTCAGTACAGACACAACTGTCTCCTCGGATAGATTACGCCCAGACTGATTCTGGGCTCCAGGCAGGTTGGCCACAAGGTGAGGCACTGCATGCAAACCTGCAAGAGAAACTCCTACTCTTAACCCAAGTGCAATGAATGTTTAGAAAAATGACACAGATGCTAAGATAATAGATAACAGCTAAGAAGAAACAATCTTACCTAGCAGTTCACAGTTACGGTTGTCAATGGCAAGATTCCTCAAAGCTCCAGACATTGCACGAACCACACGATCATTGCCATGAGCCAGCAGTTCTGCCATCATGGGGAGTCCCTGCTCATGACGCACCTTGGCCCTGATATACCGACCATACTGTATGAAAAGCACAAAGAATAGATCAACTTTAGTTGTCATCTAATAACATAAAAACAAAGACAGACCCAACTATTCAGGGTTCATGCACTTTTAAAGTTCAAAATTAAACATTAGCCTTTTATAGCAGAGAGCCAGCTCTGAATCACAGAAAAGAAATGATACTAACAGTCCACCGGCCAGCACACAGGTTCTGGATGGCGCCGGCAGCAGCCTCGAGCACTGATGGGTTCTGGCTCTCTTTGAGCAGTGACGTGTAAACACGAACCACTTCAGGCTGGAACAAAAGCTCATAACCTAAAGTTGGCACAGAGAGAGAGTTGTGTGCTTTTATATGAACACAAGCTCCCTGATCAACTATAAATCATCTGAAAGAGAAGCAGACACACAAACAGTACCTCTGGCAGGTGTCGTTCTCTTTGGAATATCAACCATATCTGCACTTCCATCATCTACATCCTTCTTTCCTGCAGAAAAAAAAGAAAAAGAAACAGCAGATAAGACGGAATAAGTGATGTTGGGGGGGGGGGGGTATATAACCATTTTCATGTTCTCAGTCTTCTACTGTTATCTGGTCCAACATGCAACCAGTGAAACAAGCACCATCAGCATGCAATGCTATGTGTGATCATGCCTGTGGAATGCGTGTAAATTCAACGTTATTTCTCCAGGTGTTTCAATATGCATTAGTAAAATAATGTGATGAGAGGGATGGACAGCTTCGCAGGTTCGTGACAACACCAAACGCAAACTCTTACCTTTGGAAAACCACTCATCTAAACAGAGCACAGAGAAAGGAAGAAGTGAAATAGGGTGGGAAGAAATAAGGAGGGAGAAAAGTAAAGGGGGGAAACAGTAGTAGAGTGTGAAAAACAGGGAAAGGGTCTTCTGCCACCAAAAAGCTCAACCCCACCAGTAACTGCCACTCACTCAACCACAAATCTGACACAATGGAGTAGCTGTAAAACACCAACCTTTGCCTTTTCTAGAGCCAAAACAGCCGCCCTTACTGGCTGGAGCTGGGCCCTGGTTGACAGGTATGGCCTCTGCGTATTGTTCAGAGCCGGGGATTTCACGGTGAACCTGATAGGACAGATTCCTCAGAAGGCAGACGCAGTTCTCCACCAGCTATAGGAAGAAGGGGTGAATGGGGACAAAAGGCTCAAACTCCAGTTTTTATTTATTTATTTATTTATTTTAAAAAAAAAAAAAAAAAAAAAAAAAAAAAAAAAATCACACAACTGTCTTGCAAAAAAAGGGACAGTTATAAGTGAATTTTTAACCTTATTGTCCACATCTTTGCAGTTGATCTGTGACTGGACCATGTACATAAGTGAATCCACCAGCCCCGTGCATTCCCTCAGCTTTCGTCTGGCCTCGCTGCGTTCTGAACTCACATTCCTGAAGTAAAGGGAGAGAAGTTAAGCACATAATTGCATGTTTTCTCCTTAAAATAAGCTTCCTTTTCTCCTTCTTCAACTTCCTCTGCTTTTCACCCATTGATCTCTTGCATACCTAAGGCAGCCAGCAGTGTTGGTCAAGGCGGTCTGCCACTCCATATGGCGTGGTTTGCAGCTTTCTTCTCCTCCTCCGCTGTTCCCTCTCTCCCAGCCTGAGTGTGGAACAATCACCTCGTCAACTAGGGCATGCAGGGCGTGGTCCACAATCTCCATCTTAACCGAATCGTGGGATGAAAGGTTCCACAAGGTGCCTGGGATAATATAGAATGAATATTAGAATGAAATAAAGAGACAGTTGAGCCTTTAAAATAAGAAAATATAACCACCACACAAATCTTTCAAATAGAAGTAACATTTAAGAGCTACATATATTAAAAATAACAAAAACCACAAGTATTTTAAATAACAGTGATACCTGTGATGGTGTCTGTGAGATCCTGGTTGTGCGTTTTCCTCAGTAATCTGACCAGAGCAGGTACGCCATCGCAGTTCTTGATGGCGATTTTGTTGTCTTGGTCTCGTCCATATGAAATATTCTTCAGAGCCCCGCAGGCTGAGTGGTGCACATCCTTACTAGGATGGTCCAGCATTGACACCAAAGCTGGGATGCCCTTTAGGCGGCGCACTTCTGATTTAACCTACAAACATAATTAGATACTTCCTTTAAAAAAAGAAATTAGCAGAAGAAACACTACAACTCAGCATACAAAGAAAGAGAGAACTACCAGAAACACAATTGCAGAGTTTGCTTTACCTTGTCGTTTTTGAATGTGAGGTGCTGGAGGAAGGCAGCAGCGTTGGTCTTGACAGGGTCCAGGCGGTAATTCAACATGGCGATAACCTCCGGAAGCTCTGGCTGTCTCCACGAAGTAGGAGGTTTTCTCAATGTGCTGTCCAGAGAAGCCATGCTTCCTCTCTCCATCGTCATCGGGACGGCCCAGGCATATGGCTCAACGCTGCCTATGTCACTGTCCAAAGTGTCCTCGCAGCTCCTGTAAAAGTGGACGGAAGCATTTATCAAGAGTGTTTATTTATCAAATAAACTATGTAATGTTGTGAATTAACTTAGTGCAGAACAGTACGTTTTTATTTTACCTCAGTCTTCGTCTATCAATACCCCCAGGCCCCGGTCCCAGGCGTGGCATGGTACCATAGCCTCCAGGGTGCATGGGTGGAGGCCCCATTCCATATTCATCATATCCCATGCTACGTTGATCATCCTCCAAACCATAGTGACCGTGCCCATACCGCATCTCCATCGCAGAGCCCATGGCCCTAATTCCACGACCCACCTGGGGCTGTGCTGCGTACGGGTCGAGCTGCTGGCGGCTCGGAGCCCGGTAGCCAGAGTCCAGAGTCCTGTAGCCATCCATTGGCCTGAGTAAAGATGGCAGTTATGAAAGTGATGAGTCGGATTAGCTTAATCCTTTCTTTTCCAAAGAAAAGACAGTGTTAGATTGACAGAGATAGCAGGATAGGTTCTGCTAATGTGGAAAAGATCGACACGTGTTATCTGATGTCACATCTCGGCTTCTGCCTGACACTTCATGGTCTGAGGAGAAATGCGGAACAGATGTTTATAGACTGGCTATATGTTACCATCATGTTATTATGGTGTCAAGTTCAAGGCCTGTCAACTATAAATTCTGCTCATGTCAGTTTCACACATGACTGAATGATTATTTAGAACATGCACTACAAAAAAAAGCATGCTTAAAAAAAAGGGGGGAATTATATTTAGCTTTGAATTATTGAGTGTGGACAAACATGTCTATTAGTATTAACAAGGGCTAAAAAGTTAAATAATTAAAGAGGCAAAACAGGAAGTTATTCCCCTGTATGCAATGATGGAAACTTCCGTTACACTGTGGCTTGTAAAGACGTGTATGCTTGAATGTAGGGCAAAGCAGTCACCATTAAACGTCAAGACACTGTCCAGAAGCATCAATCACCTGTAGCGATCATCCATGTGTGAACCCCTGCTCAGACTAGCGTAGGCCTCTGATGGCGGACCTCCGCGATAGTCATCGTAACCACCCACAGGACCATAGTGGTAGTTTCTGGGTACTGTAGCAGTGGGGTAGTCCATTCCACCAGGCTGCCTGTAAGGACGGTCCAATGTGGCGCTGTAGACGCCCATACCAGGCACTGACAAGCCCCCATCGATGGACAATGACTCAGTAGGCAGGACTGTGCGCGATATCGGTTTCTTCATCTGTGGCATAGTGAGATCAGTCCAGTGTTTTAAAATGTTCATGGCTAAATTAAAATTTAATAACGTCTGATATCATCGGTGAAAATGAAGCATGCGCTAGATTAACATACCCCATTGTCCATCCGCCGCGTGGTTCCTTCTTCGGAAAAGACTGAATGCACTTCCTGAGATTCATCCTCTGGCGTGTAGCTCTCATCCAGAGCGCCATGTGCAGGGTCCACCATCCTGTACTGTAGCAAAGACACCACACGTGTAAATATTTAAGCATAGATAAAAGATTATTTTTAAATGTGCTTAACTTTGTACAATCACATACCTGTGTGCCGTTTATATACGTGTCTGTCAGCTTCAGTCGTTCTATGTCTGCATCCCCTAAACGCCCGTTCTGGGATGAAAGAGGAAAACATGACTGTGAAATACACAGGAAAAAAATTAAATATACTATTACACTGAAACAATATACAAGATTGAGGGTAAAGGCACAGTTCCCAGTAGTCTGTGCTGTCTACTTTTAACCACTCAGATGATATTACTGCTGCTGAAGCACATTCAGTGCTGACCAAACCGTCCCTGCATGTTTATGGTCTGTGAATCACTGCCAGACACGAAGGAGGACATTTTGGAAAGCAGCCAGTCATCCTCACACCTCGTTTCCTCCTGCACTAAACTCTTATATAATCAAAGGCTGTCACAGTGTACGACTTGGGACACTTTCTTTCTAAACCACAGTAACACTCTAGCAATGCAACTATCTCGGTTAGTGGCAATCACATGCAAGAGCAGCACAACTGAGCTATTTTGGAAGCGTTTCTCAGCAGCTGTTTAGCGTTTCAACACTCAGTTTCAGTATTACTGATACTGCTGACCAGAAAAATATTTAAAGACCTTTAACAATTTCTTCCACTTTGTTGCAACGCTACTGCGTTTTATTGTGTGCCCACAAGGAAGCAGGGCTGTGTTTTGTTTTGTTTTTTAAAGTGATATGAAGATTGGAAGAGCAGACTGTGCATACACCGTAAAGGAAGCACAAACTTCCTCTAGAGCTGGTCCTTCCTTTAGTACCAGCTGATTTACAAACAACTCTGGTATGCATTTGAACCCATAATGGCAGAAGAGATACTGTGTGCCTTTATCATAAAGCATTGACAGCTATCACATAGTTTTTGTAGCCTTCAGGCTTTCAAGGATTTTCATAAGACAAAACATGAGATCTAATCAATGTCAGCACGCCCTGAAAAAGGAAGGAAAACATTTAAGAACTGCTTACAAGAGTGTGCCAACATTTCTCCTCTACTGTAAAAGTGACTTGATCAAACAAACAAAAACAGGTCCATTATTTTCTAACTGCTCAAACTTGCTACTGTGATAGTTAAGCGCTATGGTAAAGAAAAATGGCACAAGATAACAGTGGGACCACATAAATTATTAGTCTGGAAAACAAAACAAGTGGGAGTCACAGCTAAACCTCTAAAAAGCTTTAAATAAATGTAAGAAAATAAATATACCTACTTATAATAGTCCCTGTTTTTTAATTTATTTGAAAAAGAAAATGTAACGTCTTATAACATCTGCACAAAATCCATTATTGTCATTTAGCAATTCTGCCTCCATAAGTGCTCTCAGTTGTCAGATATAATGACATATTGACAGCATCAGAGCTAAAATGTGTCAGTTAATGGTCAAAATGTATCCACTGTCATTTTGAAAAGCCACCCTAAGCCAACCTGTCAGCTTCCTGCCAAACCTGGAAGCTCTGTGGAGTAGCCATAACAATTTCTAACGTACAACACACAAATTTGCAAGTCTAACAGATACAACATGCAGCACCAACACACAGACAGTTAAGACTGCATACAGCAGAAATGAATATCGACTTTTAAACAGCCATTCATCTAGTAGAGTTTAAAACAAATGAACACTGAGGATGCGACGTGATCATAAAAGAAAATAATTCGTGATCTTAAAAACAAAAACAAAAACTTGGGGAAGAAAACTTGTTTAGAGGACTATGCAACACATGCACAATGCTGTGAAGGGATAAGAAAATGACTGAAATTCCACAGCAGGGGAGAATGAAAAATGAATGTGAGTCAGAGTGCTTCCGGTGAGTGACACTGTAGGCATGCTGATAGGTTTTGAAGGCATGTAATGATAAATTTGCAGATGAGAGTTAGCGAGTCAGACATATGTTATCAGAGTCCGTAAAGAAAGATCTAAAAAAAAAAAAAATGTTACAAGAATGACGCACAGAAACGCCCTTGCTGAGCACTGGATGGGAGGAGGTGGGACCGAGGAGATAGGGGATGAGTGATGGACGGATGAATGTCAAGAGACAAACGATGCATGAACTCACTCCAAGGTTTTCGATGGAGGGAATAATGATCCATACAATCAAAGATGTAGAGGTGTTGAAATGACTCAAGATGGGAATATTTGGGTTCTTTGGGGAGTTACCTGTGTGTGAGGGAGGGGACGACCCAAGGTTGAGGGGCTAGTGGCGGGGAGGCCCACTCTCCTCCTCTCCTCCTCCAGCGCCCTGGTCAGCTGTTCAAACTGCACCTCCTGCTCCCTGACCGACTCCAGCAGAGCCGCTGCGCTCTCGCACTGCTCCATACACACTACACAGCCCCAAGGGGAGAGAAGGGGGCGTTACACACATGCATACAGCCCTAAAACAGGCTACAGCAGTGGGAGAGGGTGTATAACAAAAACACACTCTCCAAACAGAGTACAGCGAGATCCAGCTGATGCATGATTTGAATGGGGAGATGGTTATCCTCAGATCTTGTTTGGTAACTAAAGACAGAGGTTTCTTAGAGAGCTTAGGGATTTCACAAGAGTTCGCTTCATGATTTGGCTTCAGTGATGAAATTACAACGGTTAGCGTAAAGACGCGCCTCCAACTGAACGTCAACCAGAGAACTTTCCCAATACACTAGAATTTTACAGGAAGAGACTTCCTGTCATGTCCATTTCATTCATCCCCCCCCCCCCAAATGTCACAACTATGAGCAATATTTCCCACATATTCACACATCATCAACAGCAACAGACAAGATTTGACACACACAGACACAAAATAAATAAATAAAAATAAGGTGTTCCTCTTGCTCTCGGTCACATTTCCAAGCACTTTGTGACAAATACAAGACAGAGCAGTTGATTCATTTTCCTTGTCAGTCACATCCTATGGGGCTCAACTGAATGAGAGACTGTTTAGAAAACCAGTACCAGCGACTGGTCAGCCTGCAGGCAGAAAACTTTGTAACAGAACTTTTGAAAAATACAAAAAAAAAAAAAAAAAAAAAAAAGCAAAAAGATGAGTTGAGGAAAACTGATTTAAAAAAATAAATGTATTTTTTGGCTAAAATAAATATATTAGTGTGGCCAACCAATTTAAATTCTGTGTGGGAAAATTTTCCGTGTTCAAAGGATTAAAACAAGAAAAAAAAAAAACCTGAAATCCCAACTTCACTGGTAAACTGCAGCAGAGAGGAAGTGGTAGCAGAGGTTTATAGCACTTAACCATAAAAGTTTGTTAAATCATAAAATGTGGATATGTAGTATTTTATCACAACATTACGTCAATGACTGCATGCAGTTTTAATACACCATCATTCAATAAACGAAGATATCCTCTAAATTTTGATACTGTCCGATACCACACAAGAAATAAGACGCCAAGAAAAGTTTTTAAAACATGTAGTAGTATCTTTGTATCACAAGACATTTCATGGATAAAGTTTCAGATAAGAGCAGAGAGAAGCTAAATGCTGTCCTTGGATAAGTCACTCCCACCCATATTCAAGTAGAATAATTTCTGGTGATAAATAGAAAAGCCTTTATATAAACAACCTTTACCCTTAGAAAATGAAGCTTTTTTTTTTTTACTAAAACAGGAAGCTTAACACCACAACTTAAAACCTTTAACCCCAAAGAGAACTGCACACTTCTCCTTATGGGTTGACCACTAAAAATGCACCATCTGCCTTTAAGCTGGGTTTACAGAAAATCCAAAATACACACCTTAACCTGTGGGCAGGGTTTTGGTAGAAGAGGTGAGAGATCACACCGAGGTCAGAAGTGGCGCTTTAGTTGTTCATGTGTGGAAAGTGACCCAACCACCGAGCCCCAGAAGCAGGTAGAAATGGACTGCAGAGAAAGAAAGGAGAGGTGGAGGAAAGAGGGCGAGAAGTGTTTTAGTGAAGACGCATTGGCTTGAAAATCAGCAACACAGTGAGAATACCGTACAAGCGTGTCAACGGGGGTTGTTTGCTCGCTCTGTGAGGAGGAAGGCACAGCAGGGAGACAGATATACAGTAGTTTCAGCCTTTGGACACACCCTGTATTTACTCAACATTTGGCCAGAGTATGGAGGCTAGCTGGGGAAAGTTGAACAACCTGCAGCTATTTCTAGGTTGGATAACATCGATTTTCAGCATAAAGAGCTTAAGCAAAAGCAGGTTTTAGAGATTCTAACATATCTCTAAAACCTTACCACCTCTTCTTTTTGCCCTTTTTTCATCCAAGCTTTTCTCTCTAATCAGTTTTCACCCTACCTGTAGCTCCGAGCATTAATCCACAAATCTCCTAACTGCCTTATATCCCCTCCCTCTATATCCTTTGTTATTGTACCTTAAAAATAAAAGAGACGTTGTTATACCAGAGGCAAGCAACTGGATAGTGGAGACTCGGATCCTCTTATCTGGTGATACACCCTGTTCTGCAGCGGCCTAGCTCTTCATGAGGTGAATAAACCCGCTATTGCTACACACCTGCATGACCGGTTGGACGAGGTGGGGGGGGGGGGGGGGGGACGACTACATTTCAGTCACACTGTCTGGCGCACATGCACCAACACAGCTGAAAGTTTGAACAAGAAACAGGGCCCTGCATTTACACTTCAGATAGCAGGTGTAGAGCAAAGCACAAAGCAAGCAATGGGGCTCAAGATGTGATGATGAATGACTCATCGTTTGACTTTCATGACACTGCATGAGTTTATAAAGAAAATAGTTAAAAACAAAACTATTATCACACAGTAAGATCATTTTCTCAGTTTCATTTTACCTAGTAAAATGACGGCTGCAGTGCCTGTCTGTTCCTGTACGAATTTCAAAATAATGACTAACAAAGCACACGAAATTTAAAAAAAAAAAAAAAAAAAACATAAAATAAAATCCCAGAATGGGGTGTGTTCAGTATGGGAAAAGAGGGAGGGAAAGTGGGATGACCTGATGAGGAAACCAGGCGTGGCTTAAGTGTTTCCTAAGACAAAGGAATCCACGAGAACCAAAACCAGCATTTGCATGTGGGATAAGGCTGGCTGCCAGGAAGCGATATGATGTCACCTCATTGACTCACAGAGAGTCATAACCTCCTACCTGAGCAAATCACAAACTGCTGTCCTGTTACCCACATGTCTTTATATGGTCACAGCCCAGACAGGGCTGATTTCATCCTTTAGAGATTGAGATGGACAGACTTTTAAGAGCTGGAAACAAATAAAACAGATGGACTTGTAGGAAAGATGAGGGAATGAGAGGGTGAAGCTTGGGGGGGGGTTGGGGGCGATAAGGAAAGGAGTGCTGAATCAAAGATAAAAGCTAATCTTGCATTCCTAGCATTGTCTCCTGCCAATTCAGCACAGCAGCCCACCCACTCATCCAGTGTGGAACGGGCCAAGCAGGACACTAGCTAATAATCACTCAGAGATCAGAGTTTACTGTGCTTTTGTGGCACTTCAAGGCAGGTTTACTGGTCACTGTGACCCAAACACAGGAAAGTAAACTAACCAAGTCTCTAAAGCTGCTCTGATTCCATAGTTTTGTGATAAACTCACATAGTCTCAATTCTTGGCTTGTTGAAATCATTAATATTATCATTACCCGTCTGTAGGCCATCTCATTGAACTAATGAGCACTAATGCCATTTGCACAAGATGAATTATAAACCATGATGGATATTTCTTGGCAGGCGAGAATGTGATTGTGTGTGTCTGTGTATATACACACACACTGTGTGTGAGCAAGTGTGTTATTGTGGTTTAACCACAGCCAGGAGGGAATTTGCAGCTGTCAGCCTGGGAGGCTGGAGGAACAATGAGAAGTTTGTGCAACTGAGAGCACGGGCGCAAGTGTGAAAAGAGTTTGGGAGCAAGAAAAAGATCATTGGACACATTTGACTGTGCACGCATCTGTGTCACTCTTTACATGCGCATGGCTTCTGTCCTCCATCCGACTCTCTCTCTCACAGCTGTTAGTTTTGGCCTTGAAAGTCAGCGCAGAGTTTCGCTGAACAATGAAAACAATCAATGTCGTCCCACTGCCGCTCCGCTCCCCTTTCCCCTCATAGCCACTTCCTGAGAAACAGGATGTTATGAATTCGACATCAGAGCTGAGGAGATGTCCGCAATGGCGTCTTTGGCTCACTATAAATCCTCTACCCCAATAGAACCAGTTGTACACAAACCTTGAAAACCTACCTGAGGTACACTTTCATAAACCACCAGCTGATGCTTGTCTTCTTCCATCAACAGAGTGTTTTGCTGCGGCGAAAATCCCCCATGGTCAATATGTTGATCACACGACCACAAGGCACTTCCCACCCTGCCAATATTGTTCTCCATTTACTGTTTCTGTTCTGCTTTTGTTAACTTTGGGAACCAATTTTTATGAACCTGCATAGCTAAGTCATCACAATTTATTTTAAAATAAGAAGTTACTAGAGCATTTTTTTTTTTTTTTTGTAGAAATCTGGGATAACATCAGAAAAACTCTGACACACTGACATTATCATGAGTTCCCTTTTCTAATGCTAAATGTGAGAAAGAAAGTGAGAAAATCAGCATCACGCTGCTCTAGTTACTGGAAATGATCTTATGAGTTAGCTGTCATTAGGTGTAAGGCCAGATCATGCACAGGGCAGCAAACACGTGGCCTGTCCGCACGTCGTAAACTTTGGACGGTTACGTGCTCTGTTCTCACATGAGGTACATCAAACATTACTTTCACTCGAATCTCCTAGAGATTACAAGTACAAAGTCATTCATTTTAATCACAGTTATGCTTTTAAATAATACTAAAACAAGAAAATTATTGTTTTGCTTTTTAGCGCATTTTCCTTTATTTGGTCCCAAATGTACCCCCCTGCAACTACCTGAAAACTCAAAGTTTCTACTTTTTAAAAGTTTAATAAATCCACTAACCAAAATCTGAGTAAGCGGACGTTGTAACTTTATAACTGAGCACTTCAGACTGGTTAAAAGACTAGTTCATGTCTGATGCAACCAAATTAAATGTTTGCGGTGACTGTTTGCAGGCTCCATCTAAAATCAGTCTATTTTTGGCCTGTTGATTCAAGAAGCAGAGTGGTCTAACCACTGAATCAGATCACCATCTTCTCTTGGGTTTCAGACATTGTGGTCTGACATTTAATATATATATAAAAAAAATAAGCCCAGGAGTTTTTTTCTCTTTTCCTTGTAATAAGATGTCAAAAACACATGCCCAGAAAGACCAACCTAAGAAAAAAGGTAAAGTGGCAGAGGAAACAAATGGAGCAACCCTGCATGTGGACTTCAGGTATGGAGTCACAACATGGACTTATACGCATTTTTAAAAAGTCTATGTAACTACAAAGTTTTCCTATTTTGTTCTTTAAAAGAGCCACACAAGGAGAAGTAAAAGAGGTTCAACATGTCAAGTACCGTGCCTTGAGGTCAACTACAACATCTGATCAAACACTGACACACCACAAGTCAGACAGCTCCATCTGATTCTGCACCCATCAGTCAACGTGACTCACTCACTCCTGTCAGGGGATATCTGATCATACTCACATGTAAGCAACAATATAGCCTCTGTCCACTTAATTAAAATCTAGTCAGTAACAGAGGCACCTGCACCAGCTCCCACTGAAACAAGATATTCCCTGCTGAAACGCACATCTGTTCACACATCTCAAAGTAACTAACTGCAATTTGCTCTCAAGTCAGTTTGATGCCACTGGTGGTAGTTTAAGCTGAGCATGGCTTGTAATGGGATTGAAGCTTTAGCCTCCTAATCCACTTACATCCTAACACACACACACACACACACACACACAGTTAACATGCACGCACGTAGATGGACACACACACATTAGGCCCTTCGGGGATTAACCTGTACACCTCAAGAGAGCAGACACAATTGTAGTCTGTGTCGGCAGCACGCATCAACAATCAAACAAGGACTTGCAGACAGACTTATTAGTGGTGGCACCTGGAGCACATGAGTCAGCTACAGGTAAAGTGATAGGTACAGGAAGCCCGTGTAAAACACATTGTGTGCATTTGTGCCTTAATGAAACCAGTGTTTGTGAGTTCAGGCACACAAACAGGCTGACAGTTATCCCCACCCAGGCACTTTCCTAACAAAAACAAGTCCACACAGGACTCACACAACAGGTTCACAGGCTGACAAGCTAATAATCCCAGGATGTGTGGCAGGCTGCAAATGGAAGACCATTAACCTTAGAGAGTTCTGCAACATATACATACACGTCTAACCAAACAGGTTTCCAATTATGCTCCGGGACACGGGAGAGCTCCTAATCGTAATTACCGTCAAGCCTGTGCAATCTGCTTCCTTCTCCAGCTGAAAAATATGTATGCTACACGCAGAAAGGAGGCATCAGTTGCAACGATAAGTAGGTCAAACCACAGTTAAGTGCAGATAGGCAAAAAAAGAAAAACGCTCGAGCATCACACTGCCATATCTGCTTGAACACCCCAAAACCTATCACCTGCAAGATCAGCTAACTGCTAGCACCCCTTCTGAAATCCCACGCAATGTCGGGAATTGATTTGCTAGCGTTAAGATAGCAGCATGGGGCAGGAGCGACGCGGTGAGCTGGCACACAGAGACATAAATAAAAGGCGAACAAAGACCACGCATTTGACTTACTCTGTAGTTGCGCTAGCGCTACTACACAAATAAATGACAACGCCGGAGATCAAATCAGCCCAAGTTGGCGTGAATGCTCGCTCAGCACCCGCATGACCTCGTTTGGCTGTCTTGCAGCGTTAGCATCACAATAACCCACATAGCCGTCCCAGATCGCTGCCAAAAAATAGCCAGGCTAGCGTTAGGGTAGCAAAAACAGATTAGGCACGGGAGTATTCGGTTAAAGCGTCCTTCGCAGTCAGGTCTGACGGCTTTCTTTGTTTTATCTCCTGGCACCAAAGGCTTGTTTGAGTCCTGCACGGCGAGCAATAGAGCGTCTCGATTTGAACTTTAAGTTAGCAGCGTTAGCTAGCCGTGGAGAGTCGATGCTGTGACCACTCCTTGCCAGCGCTGCAGTGCACCCATAATTTGATGGAGGGGGGAAAAACGCGACCCCCAGCACACGCAGCCATATGGTAACATTTACGAATTTACTCACCTGCTCTTGAAAAGCCTGCCCCTTACAGACGGTCGGTTTTGTTTTTTTGTTTTTTTACTGTTTTCTGCCCTCTTTTTCCCCCTCCTTCTCCGGGTTCTGGGTCAAGCTCGTTAAAGACCGAGCGACATCACCGAGTTTTCTATCAAAAGAGAGGGCGGGATCAACGGCTACCGTAAAGACGCAGGCGCACACAAAATTCCTCCTCTCATACAGGTGTTTTTACGAGGTGGGCGCAGTCGCTCAGCAGTCTGCTATCAGAATAGGGACAAAATAAAAAGTATCCCCTCCCAGATGAAACATACACTGGCTGGTATGAGAAAGACTATTACAACAAAACGGAAGTGAGGGATTTAAATTGTGTTGTGGAATATAGAAGCTACCTCCCACCGCCTCCTATCTCCGCCCATTCATTCCCCTCAGTGGCCACACACACACACACACACACTGATGTCATTTCATTGATTGCCCAAGAACAATAGTCTGGGAGGAAGCACCACTTTCATGGGGAAGTACAACAACAGCATTCCTCACCAAGTCGCCAAAACTACTGGTATTAAAAACCGCTATCAACGGCCATAGTGCACATGTTTCGCATGCGCTTGGTCTGCTGGTAAACATGCTTCTTTACATGAATCATGCTTGACCACAGCTATTTAAAGGATTTAAGGCTCAATGCATGACTATAACTCTAAGGGTTTGTTTTTTATTTTTGTTTTTACTATTTTGAATTTTAGTGTCTTTTTTAACATTTTGAGTCAAGTCTCTTTTTTAATACAGTCTGACTTTCCAGAGCTTTCGGTAAAATCAAAGAAAAAAAATAAACAAACTACAAACTCTTAAGCAATACTTAAGTGTGGGTAGGGTGGAAAGAGGAACAATGTGAGGAATTTCCCCCAGTTTCCTTGAGAGTCCCCCCACCCACAGTGATTCAGTGTGACCAGGCCTTAAGACATTGTAAGTGCTGGTAGTGCTGGTGGTGCTGGTGGGGGGGGGGGGACAACACTGCACTCTAGAGGTGCAAAATGAAACTCTTCAGGCATCGAGTAAAAAAGCAACTATATTTATTCAGAATATCCACACTGACTAGTATATTATTGCCCTATCTATCCAGGAAGTACAAAAAAGAGGAAAAAAGCTGCAAAAAATGACAACAGTAGAGGTAGTGCGTTTTTAAAGGAAATAATACACATGTAAAAACAACTGTTATAAGTAATGATTCATGTTTTTCGTTCTCATTTTGTTCAGACTGAATTAAATCTTATTATTTGAGGAAGCTCAGCAGTTACTTAAAAGTATCCCTATAGTATATAAAAGCAGCTTTACATCAGTGGATTTGAACTAAGCCCGGTAACTTCAGGGTTAACCTTTATTCACTTCTTGCAGGTTGGACATCGCCATGGTAACTCATGCTGCAGACCAGTGTGGGTTATATTTGAGATTAGAGATCAACAGGTATAAAATCACCACCTATCAGCTATCAGATCTTTAAACAGAATTGTGATATTGATGCATCTGTTAACTTACACAGTCTGCATTTTTGCCCAGCTTTCTTTCCTGGCTTCAACTTGCTATATTATTTAAAACAGTAGGTGTTTTCCAGTCTTACTAACAAAAACACTTGAAGCATACACGCAGTCCTACTGCTGCTTTGTCTGCAGAATCTGTGTTACTTTCAGTTTGTATTGTGTGTGTAACTGCTTCATAGTTTTCTAATACTACAGTTTGATCTTCTTGTGTAAAATCAGCCACTCTGCTGTCACTTATCCATCTTTGTGCCAGCTTCATGTGACTGCTTATCCTGATTACTAGTGTTAGAATAAGTGAATCCAGATAAAAGGAATAACCTGAGTATGCTCAACGTGCTTCCTAGAACAGAGTCTGGGGTCAGAAAACAGAAATTTAATAAATATCAGTTTGCTGCAGTGGGCAAATCATTGAGCTGGAATGCTTTATAACACTGTATTAAATGTGGTGCATAAGTAAAATTCAGAAATGCTCAAATCTGGACACAGTCTTGTTGTGGTGCTTTATCGATACAGAAGTCTGCTATAAAATAGACTTTAACCCCTTAATGCGTAGCGTATCATATTTGACAGCAATTTCTGAGATTTCTAGTGTAATCTTCCCCCTGACAAACCTAAATAAATTGCACATGACATTTTTAAGGTACTAACGCAAAAAAAATGAGCAAATATGAAACAAAGTTAAACTCATATATGCAAATTAGTATTCAAATATTATTTCTAAAAACTTGTCCGAATGTTTAATAATTTCATTAAACATTTTCTGGCAATTATTTTGTGGTCCAGGCTTTAAATGATAATTGATATCCCATTTTGAAATAACATAGACCAAAACAGAAGTAATCCACAGTCACCCACTGCTAACTGTGACATGGTTCTTTATTTCAGTGTCTTCATTTGAGGATCTGTTGTGCACGCTCGAGAATAGAAAGCCGGTTTTCCTATAGTTAAAAAATCTGAACAGCGATCATGCTTGTTTGTGTCAGCGTACCTGGAATCTACAAGTGCGCGTGATCCAAAACAGTTTTACACTGTGGCACAAATGACAGTAAAAGTGCTTCTAAACTGCAAAGTCTATCAAGTCTTTCTAGTCCGTTGGGGTCAGAGCGCCCCGTTGGTGTGTGTGATCATGTGTCTGCGAAGGTTGCTGGGGTTGTTGAAACTGGCTGTGCACTGACTGCAGGTGTATGGCTTCTCTCCGGAGTGTGTCCTCAGGTGGATCTTTAGACTGCCGTTCTGCGTGAAGCGTTTTCCACACTGCGCACATGCGTACGGCTTCTCGCCCGTGTGAATGCGCATGTGGATGCTAAGTGTGGTCTTGTTGACAAACGACTTGCCGCACAGAGAGCAAGGGACCGGAGACTCCCCGGTGTGACTCGCGCGATGTACGATGAGGTCTTCGCGGCTGTGGAAGCGCTCGCCACAGAAGTTGCAGTCCAGGGATTTGTTGGCGGTGTGAGGGAAGACGTTCTGCTGCTGTGGGAACTGGCTCATGTGGCTGGGGTGCCCCACTTGACCCTCAGTTACTACTAGTGGCGATTTCAATCCAGGGTTCAATGCTGTCGGAGCCATTTGTGTGGAATTATTTCTTTCAAGTTGGTTGTTTCTCACCAGTCCGGCACTGTTATCCTGTGTGACTCTCATTGGAGCTCTGTCACTTGCGCCGGTGGTGAAATTCAGCAGGTTGTCGTGGCCGACGTTGTGGTCGGACAGAGAGCTAAAAGCCTGAAGCTCAGACGCAGAGAAGAGGGTGTCACTTTCATCCTGTAGAGGCCCTTCGCCTCGGCCGTGAACGCACACGATTCTCAGCTCCTCGTTATCACCTGTCGAGCAAGAGGAACCAGCTGGCTCCAAATTCTGAGCTCCTGTTGCAACACCGCCCTGCAGACTGTGGTTTCTAAAGTCACCCTGATCTGAAAAGACAGAGAATAGCATCTTTAAAGGCCACTATGAAACAGAAGCGCTTAGGCCAGTCTTACTCAGCACTCATCAATGAGGAACTGCTTGTGTGTAATTTAGAAAGAGAGACTTTCTATCAGATGCTTGACGTCTGATCTACTTTCTTCCTCCTATTCTTGGCTTGCCTGGTTTAATTGTTTTTCATCCCTAAGATAGAAGATAGACAATCTAGGCTTTTAGAATTTGTGTGCTGTAGTGACGACAAGTAAAGACATAAAATACAAATAAAAATAATAATTAATCAGCCCTTTAAGCTCACTTAAAAATCCTACTCACCACCAACATCTGGCCCACATCCACCCACATCATCCTCATCTTTGATTAGAATGACATCTGGACTCTCCACATCTGCACACTAGCACATTAAGGAAAGCTAAGCATTAGCAAACTAGATTTCAAACAGAGCTACTGCTATTCATTTATGGACTGCATGTACCTGCACTTGAGCTGCTGAGGAGGTGGTCTTTTTCTCCGACTGCAGGACGATAGAAGCAGCTTCCCCACCCGCCTTTTGAGCCACTTGTGATTTGATGAGAACTGAAGAAGGAAAGGAAAATACATTTTTATTATTCATTAATCTTTATTTAACCAGGAAGTGAAACTCCTTAGAATAAGAATGTCTTTTGCGAGAGTGTCCTGTCCCCAGATAAGCAGCAGCAACCTTTTTATTAGCATGAGAAACCACAGATTTGAACCCAGGACCCTACTACTTTGAGGGTAACTTAAATAACTGTGACCACAGATGGTGTTGATGTAGTCACATAAGAGCAACAATCATACTTTTACTGTTTTATTGGCTGTACTGTTGCACCACACAGGAAAGACTTGTGGTGGTTAGTTTTATTTAAAGCAATGTTAACTGCAATGCTAGTAAATGTATAAATCACTGAACTACAGAGCCACACTGAATATGCATGCTTCAAAGCATTTTTATTCGCTGACACTTATAGAGTGTGACAGGCCTGGTGGTGCAGTGGTCCTGCTTTGAATTCAGACTATGTGGAGTTTGTGTGTTCTTTCTGCGTGGGTTCTTTACAGGTACTCTAGCTTTCACCCACAGTCCAGAGATTAGATTCATTGTCACACCTACAGTCTAAATGTGAAAGTTTTCCCTGCAACCCTGAACTAGATAAGCAGAAGAAACTGTAAGCTTATAAAGTCTTTGAAATACAGAACAATTTTGCAGCACTATGCAGGTTCCTCATAATGTGCAGGCCAGAGTTATTACAGCTGATCATTTTTTAATATTTCTAATATTATTTCTTAGTTTTTCTTTAGTTTATACCCTCAGTTCAGTTTGGTTTGATTTCTGGCGTGGCCAGAAAATGGTTAGTTTTTATAACTAGTTTCCATGTTACTTTTACCTCAAGATTGATCAAAACCTGAACTTTTATTGCTACGTAAACACAGCACTTTTGAAGAGTGAGTCACAGTCATTTAGACATCCTGGTCTCAACAAATATTTGCACCAAAGCCTTACTGCACAGTTTGTAATACCAAATATGGACAGGTCCTCTATATTTTTATTAAAAATTTGATTTACTTTCAGTTAGCTATTTGTTCATCTGTTGGTATCAGTATTTATACGAGCTGAAAACGAAAGATTTTAAGAGTCAAGAACAGACGGGGGGGAGGCAACTTCCCTGTTGGTGTCACATGGGTTTGCTGAAACGAGCTGACAGGAATAAAATGAAGGAAGTTCAACACAGCCAGGTTTTCTTTGCATTAGTTGGCTCAATAACACCTAATACCCCCAGCGGAGATAACAAGCATCACAAAAGCGGGCTCTGTGTGCGCTCACAAAAAAACAAGTGTTTCACATTACATATGATTCCTCTTCGCACAAAATGATCCCTGTGAGTGTCGCCTACTCCAGTCAAAGGTCTTGTCAGAGGATGATGATAAAATAGTGATAAAAAGACATTAATGAAGTGCCCTTGAGCTGACAGTTGTTGTGATTTGGAGCTATGCACATAAGACTGAATTCAAAATTGAATTGCATAAAAAATAAAACTGTAAACTAAGAAAAGGGATTAATGCTGCAGAAAATTATTAATTAAGCAATCCAGACACTTTTGAGACACAGACAGCTCTGACTTTAAGCTTGATATAAAGTCGGTATGCTATTAATCAACCCTCAGATTCATGCAGAGCATAAAAGAGTCAATTAATGACACATAACACATGTTAGGGAAATCTGTTTATGTTCTGTGTCTGCAAAAAAAAACAAGTTGACATGTCGACACCAAATATGATATGGAACTTAAAACTCGGGGAATTAATGGCATTTCTCTATGGTCTCTGTGGTTTACACCACTCAATTACCTGACAGTGAACACAATAAAAGTGACAAAACATTACTTTTCCTTTAAAAAAAATGTCTATAAAGGAAATATAATATGAAAGATCATGTAAGACATTGATTTTTAATTAATCATATTAGTGATTTATGATAACATAGAATATGTCCATAAATAACCTCTGTACCTGAGTCTTTGATTCTTTATGGGTTGATTTGATTGTGGTGAAGACTAAATGTATTTAAAGGGACAGACACATGTTCTGAGTTGAGGTTGGACTTGTTATAATTCAGCATCACATACTTTAAGCGGAAATTCCACTTAACAATTATTTTAGACTGAGGCTTTGAATAAACGTATCGAAATGTGTCTTTATTTATTTGTGTATTTGTTTATTTATTTATGTTTATGTTATTTATTTATGCTGACCATTATTAAGTTTAAGTAAGTGAGTGAATTCACATTTAATAAGCCGAATAAACTTTTATCACCATAATAAAAAACCCGCTGGTTCTGTTATCTGTGTCACATGACCAGGGCCAGCTGTGTCTGATGCGCGATACTACTCGGCATATCTGCATTTTCATAATCAACTCGTTAAACTAGCTAAAACAGCTGTTTTATACGTTATTGGTTTGAAGTAACTAGCGGTGGGTATTTAATAGTTAGTTATATAAATGGCGGGGGCGGAGTGTTATTTGTTACTCGAGTATGAAGTACTTTTAAAGTGAAAGTATCGTTACCTTGTGGCTTAGCTCGTGGTTTGGTTATGTTTCCTCTGACGGGGGAAAAGCGGCTCGCTGGTCGATTAGTTCTGGTTTGTAGCCTGAGGGAGAAGAGCTCACTCCTCATAACCTTCATCCTCGTCCTCAGGTTTTCGTTTTCCTTCAAGCTCTGGGTTAAATGCAGACGGAGAGACGCCGAGCTCTCCGAGAAGAGCTGGCTGATTTCTGCCACCGCCGCTTTCACCAGCACGTCCATAATAGACAAAAGCTGTGACTCCAGATTCAGGCTCCCCGGTGGCATGTTTGTGGACATGTTTCACTTTGCTGCCACCGAGATTTGTGTTGAAAAAAGGGCGCAACACGGTCAGTAGGTTAGCTTAACAAAAGAGACAACACAATGGCCTTCCTGGTAGCATGATGCTGATTACCGTAATACCCAGAAAGCAGGGACACTGGGAGGTGGGGGGTGATGCTTGGCTGGTGATGATGTTTGTTTGAAAAAAACAATTTCTGTAGTTTTGAAGGCAATTCTTGGTTGATATAGTTTTAGTTGCTCAACAGTTGGCTTTGTGGTATTAGTTTGTTTCAATACAGCGAATTTTTTTTAATGGGTTTACATTTTTAAAAGGCCTTCCAGGAAAGAACATGTTATCTGGATTGTAGCATATGACCCTCCAGAATCTCTCCACATATTTAAACATAATGATGACTTCACATGTGAGGGGGAGTTACCTCATCTATATAGATTAATGTTTCTCCAGTACCATCACAGGAGTAATGATAGCTGTTCGCTTTCCGCTTTAGTTTGGGGGGGATCTACGATTAACAAAATCAATATTAAATTTCAATTGGATAGACCTACACTTGGTCTCAGTCCCTCTTAAATAAGCTCTGGCCCAGAGAAACCTGCTTTGGGGTGTTGTTTACATTCCATTTAATGGAGGATAGTGTTATAAATTGCATTAGCAGACCAACTTTTCTTTTGGAAGCTTTTCACAGCTCTTGTAGCATCTTTTGTCTGCCTGAAAGCCCTGAACATTTGCCCACACAATTTTTCACAGTGTCATAAGCCCCTCCCCACTGTTACCTTGTTCACAGTAACAATCTGGAACAACTTAAAATTTTAACATCTGACCAGAAATAGTTTAACCTTTTCATGTGTATTATGAAAAAAGTACATCCGTCTCACACACACTCTCAAGGTTTTCTTATTGCACAAGCAGCTTTTTAATTCACAAGATCTTTGTTTCATTATTATTTTTCATAGATACACAGCAATTTCTTGCTTTTCGTGCTCAGAACAACATAAAAAACAGCATAGCCGTAAATGGAAAAAACACACACAGAAGTACATTTTCAAACATGCTGTAACTACGAGACATCATCATCACCAGTATTTTAGTTTTGAGTGATTTTTTGTTGTACCTCATTACTCTGACAGTAGTCAGTCCAACAATGCCAGACTAAGACTTGCTCCTTGTAGTACCATAAACAATCTTTTTGGTCTTTTCAGTTTTTGTGTTTGCCATTGTCTGTCTAAGACTCTGCCTCGACTGATGAACTCTGACCTTCCTCCACCTCACAGCTCTTTGATGGACTCCCCTCCTCATTAGTGCCCTCCATCTCTGTACCGTCTACTGGTTTATCCTCCTGACTGCTCATCGTCTCGTTCTCAGCAGACTCTTCCTCATCTTTCTCTGGCGACACCTCTCCTGCTGCATCGTCTCCTTTGTCCTTCTCTTCTTCCTCGTTACCAGCCTTCTCTTTCTCCCCCTTCTCTTTGTCCTTCCTCTCTTTCTCTATTTTGGAGAGGCTGTGGCACAGGGACTGGACATATGTGAACACACACATTGGGTCTGGGTTATTACCCATCATGAGCATGTCACTCACTTCCAGCAGAGGGCAGCAGTCAGCCAAGGACCTGTCAGGGATACACAAAGGAGGGGAAAGGATAAAGTTGAGGTGACAAGGTGGCAGTCATTCATAGTAATATGAATAAGAGATTTCTAACCAGGTGCATTTACATTAACAGTGTCATTCCATACATTGTTTTCCTGAAACTTTATTTTTTGGACAGCCAACATGCAGAATTATATTTTACTTTCTTTTCACCGCAGTTCTCCTTTTGTATTTTTCACCGTGACCTTGTTATATTATGTGCTGCATGTACAGTTCCGACTCTTAAATATTGTAATTGTGTCATTCAGTCTTAGCTATTTTTATCTTTCATGTGTGATAATGTGCTGAACTGAACTGAGAGAAGAAAGAATGAAGAAATCCATACTCTGCAGTTTTGAAGGCCAGAGTGAAGTTTTTCTCCCTCTCCTCTGGCTTCAGTGAGCTGTATTCAAAAGCATCTGGAAAGAAACGATGAATCAGAGCGCAGAATGCCATCCCATTGCACCAGGATGACGAGAAGTTTTCTATGCTGATGCCCTAAAAAGATCAAGAGAGAGACACATGGGAAGAGCATCTTAAATTAGGTCTTTTATCTCTGGATCTAGAATGCGGATGTGTCGCATTAGATAAAGATTTAACGCTGAGCTCACCTCGTAGTTCCGAGTCTTGTTGCGACACCACTGAAGTATCTTCTGTTTGATTGAAGCTCCTGTAGCCACGGCAGCAGATGACTTCTGAATCTTGAAGTTGCGAGGTATTGGTGTCCTAGCAGTGTTGCAACACAGTTTCTGATTTAACCTCTTGAGGAACATTTTTAACTGTCACACTCTAATTTGAGGTACTAAGCATCATGTAGTTACTCACTCTGGTGCGCCCTTCTGGAACTTGGCGATGATGTCGTTTTTAGCAGACGCTCTTATGGAGCGTGCAGAGGGTCTTGGTCGAGAGAGAGAAGAGGAGGGGGGACCACTCTTTCTTTTGGGCTTTGCCTGCTTTTCTGCTTCTTTTGTCTTTCCTTTGTCCTTTGGCTCTGCATCTTCCTCCGTCACTTGTTTTTTCTTCTCTGCCTCTTGTTCTTTCACATCTTTACCTTCTTCCTTTTTCTCTTTCTCTTTGTCCTTCATGTCCTCTCCATCTTTTCCAGTCTCACTACTCTGGATCTCTGCCACTTGCCCTCCTTTCTCGGTTTCTTCTGCCTCCTCCTCTTTATCTTTTCCTTCACGTTCAGAATCCTTCACCTCAGCACCAGTAGATGCTTTCTCCTTATCTTGTGCAGCTGCTTCAGTATCACCTTCACCAGACTGTGACACAGTCTGAGGTTTCTTTGTGTCTCCTGATGTCTCCTTTTCTGCCTCTTCTGATACAGTATCTTCCTCAGCCTTATCCTCAGTCTCCATTACCCTCTGACCTTCTGCTCCTTCCCCCAAGTCTTTATTCTCCACCACCTCTGGCTCGCCGGCCTGTGCAAAAGTAAATATGTGATAAACACTTGTAATACATGTCTGTGACAATAGTTCTATCACTTCTAAATTCTAGCCTTATACCAAGGCATCAAGACAAAGTGGAGTTTAAGGTGGAGTATTCAGTGTAAGTAACAGTGTAGGATACACAGTAATTTTCTTTGCTATGTATGCATGCAGATGTTGTGTGAATAGTTCCGCTCACTCTCCAAACATTAACACAGTCACGTAACAAGCAAAAGATCCCCAGTTCAATCCCAGAATGAGACACACAATCCCTCTGGGTTTGGGTGAAGAAGGGTATCCCATGTAGAATTTTGCCAGATCAGAGATCCAGATTTACCTGGTGTGGTGACCCCTTGTGAAGAAGGGAGAAGCTTCTTCATAGTCATTTCTCTATGGGGGCACTACATCACATGTTTTCTCTTCAGCATGACTCAGGATAGTCTTCCTCTTTCCTTTCAGTTATTTACATTTCTGATAACTATCTTCTTCTTTTCAGTCTTGTAAAGAGGAATTTTTCTGTTTCTTTCATGAAAAAAATGTATGAAGAATGAACAAAAGTTTATTGTGTTTTTTATTTTATTTATTTCAGATTTGTAATGCAAGCCGTTAGTTCATTTGCTGTGTGTTGTATTTTTTTTTTTAGATATTTCTTTCATTAACTCTGATTTGTATTTTTAAAATTATTCTTTGTGATTTTTCTGTGTTCTTCAGTTCTTGGTCTTGCTATGTGAAACGTTTGAGCTGTTTACATGAAAGC
The DNA here is from genome assembly GCF_051167445.1 of Perissodus microlepis. NCBI lineage: Eukaryota > Metazoa > Chordata > Actinopteri > Cichliformes > Cichlidae > Perissodus > Perissodus microlepis. The sequence goes on from NC_140462.1 coordinate 12,806,304, forward strand.
TGCTGTATAAATAAAGTGGACTTTCCACAAGTTACTCGAGGGATAACACAGTCCTTGTAATGTGAGACCTGGAGCTCTGGGATTTGTTGAGTATTATAAATAAACACCTCAGAGTTGGAACTTTCAAGGGGAAAATTGGCCTTTTACAGTTTTAAAACCAATCATCTCACATCATATGTTAAAAATCCTCATATAAAAAAATGTAATGCATACATTATTATTTCCTATCATCACGATTAAATAGGCCCATGTACCCTGTTTATTAATGACCTCCTGCAGGAACAGTCACACCAGGTCAGGCATCACAGCAGTGACTCATCAGTGGGAATAGGAAACTCCAACGTTGTATGTGTGGCTTAGTGTGTGTCATGTGCACTACTTTGCATAACTTGTGTGAGTGTGTATTTACGTGTGTATGTGTCATTCTTCAGCCAGTAGTAAGAACAGGTGTAGCAAATGCAGCCAACAACCCCTTCTCCTGCTCTGCTGTCCCAACACAGCACCTGCTACAGCCACGAACACTCTCACTGCTTTTTCCCAGTACAGAACAGGATGGACAGTCATTGTGGGTGAATGTGAAAATGTTAATGAACATGTTAAATAAATAAATAAATAAATGATACAGACCTGGTTGCTGTTGTTGTTGGTGTCAGTGTGATTGGTTGATTCTGTGGAACCGGATGTGTCCTGTTTGGGTGATTCTCCATCCATGGTGTCCATAAATGTGTGTGTATCAGCTGGATTAGAGGTCAGATCAGACTTTGGTACACTAACGTTTTAATTCAGTCAAAGGTGAAAGCCCCTCTTAATGTCTCTGTGTCCCACTACTCCTGTCTGCCTTTCTCCCCTTCTCAGCAACACTGCCCTGAGTTTTAACACGTGTGTGTGTGTGTGTGTGTGTGTGTGTGTGTGTGTGTGTGTGTGTGTGTGTGTGTGTGTGTTGGTTTGTGAATATCCGCCTTCACCCGACACCCCCGCCCTCTGCTTTGTAAGGATTCCTGTGCTTCTTTATCTGACCTTTTGGACAACACAGGTTCCCGAAATAGAGTTACAGTGACATAGGCTCAGTCCTTCAGGCCGGACAGCTGCGTCTGCTGTGGAAACCATGGTTGTACACACACACACACACACATACACATATACATAAGCACTGAAACCATTAAATATGCTTTCTCTCTTTTAGCAAAATATAGACACAATTTAGCTACCACCTGTCCCGTTTATAAGCTCTTACTGTAAAGTGTGGTGATTTAGAGTACTGTACTGTTGGGATGCTTAAATTAATAAAATTAAAAGCAACAGTTCAACATTTGGGAAATGCACTTATAGCAAAAGGTCAAGGAAAGGAAACATGAAACACAAATCAGCATGAGTGGGCTATCTCAGCTCTGTTCAAAGCAATGAAATCCACCTAAACATTTTTTTTTTTTAATTACACACACAAACACATATTTTTATTTTTATTTTTTTTGAAAAAAAAAAAAAAGTACTTGACAATAAATTTTTTAGCCCTGAAACCCAAATGTGACTTTTGAAGGCCTTTTCTTAGTGAATGTACATAATTTCCCTTACAGTAGGCTTTCTTTTTTGAGTGGAATCAAATAGTCCATGTATCATTTCGCTCTAAACTCACTGCAGTTCTCCTGTCAACACCTTGACTCAAATCACAGCTCTTCATCTAATGTACCCTGGATGTTTGTGAAAGAAGGATCCATGTGGCAAAGGGAGGGGGAGTTCAGCTATTTATAGTTACCCTCCTATAATCTAGTAGATTACAGAATGTGTACGTATGTGGAGGATTCAAATTATTGTCTGTAGCTTAGGTGAAAGGTTTCCCAGTGAATTCTCTTGTACTGCTTGTGTGTCCACATTTTTTGCAATCCCCACCAGGGAAAGTAAACCCTTCCAGTATTTTTATGTTAAATACTTGAAAGCTTATATAGGTTACTGCCAGTGTAAGATCCACCTTAACATACAGATCTACAACTTAGCACACTGGATGCCCTACTTGACAGCCTGAGCAGGGTAAACTTGCTTATACCAGGCCATAAGCGGGAATGTCCACTTATGGCCCACTACAGGTTGCCAACAGAAAACCCAAGTAGTTCCCTTAAGGTCATGAACCCCACATGGGCAGGTCTAAATTCAGGCGCGCATTCGGTCTTTTAACAGATCATAAATTGACCCCAGTAGTTACATTACATGTAATTTCTCCAACCTTAGTCGTTCCCACACCACCACTAATAAGAAAAGTGACCAGGAGCATTTCATAAGACTTTATTGATTAAACTTGTGCTCATGCCTTTGAGATTCAGCTAGTATTTTATCTGGAAGGAAAGAGGGAAAGAGTTAGTATAGTTACAATATGCAGATTGTCACATGTAGGCATTTTAGGAAACATACCTGCGTAACACCTGTGTAGGAAGCAGGTACCGGTTGTGCTCCAACCTGGTAATAACCTCCCACCACTGGACTGCTCACATACAAGCTGGGAGTCTGAAGGCTCTGAGCTGCTCCAACTGCCCCCACTGACTGTGCAAAGCCGGGGTAGGGGTGGTCTTTCAGGTAGTGAGTGCTGTGAGCGTAGTCTCGTCCCTGCTCGTAGTCCTGGCTGAAGTGACTGACTGTGCCCACAGGGTACTGGCCAGTCAGGAACAAGAAGTCAAAGGATGGATACGGACTACCCCACAGTCCACCCATTCCAAACTGTCCTGTGGCAAAGCCTGGGGATGCCAGTCCACCCGCAGCAGCAAAAGTCTCCATCGTAGCTGGGACAGTCCTGCGACCTAGTTCTTCTGTCTCCGACTGGTAGTCCCCAGCCTCAGCAGCCTTCTCATAGTGGGACAACTCTCCTGGTTGGTATGCAGGTACTGGTGGTAGAAGAGCACCAGGCTCATCAGCTGTGCTAGAGGCGAGGCTTTGAGGGTTGGGTGATGATTCCTCACCGAGCTTGGGAGGTGGGAAAGCCCAGTTGATTTCTAAGGAAAGAATTTAAGCCAAGATTACCAAGGATTCGGGTCAGGAGATCCTAATAATTGCATTTATACTGCATCATCACAGTAGGTACCAGCTGCAGGTTGAGAAGTTGCCCCAGTTTGTGCAGAGCCAGCTGTGCTTCCTCCTGCCTGAGCAGGAGCGGAGTAACTGGAGCCAGTGTATGGTGCTGCCACACTCTGGGCAGCATATTGTGAGAAACCAGGCTGCTGCACTGCGACACCTCCATATGGAGCACTATAAGGCACAGCTACAGAGGAGGGGTATGGATAAGGTCCTCCCTGGCTTAGGGCAACATTAGCACCAGTATTTGCGCTGCTTCCTCCAGTAGAAACACCAACATTTGAACCTTTTGAAAGAGAAAGCCACACAACACTTGCTGGTAATGTTCACGATAAATGTTTGTAGTGCATCATGAAATATTCCATTATTTACCAGCTGCAGGTCGAACAGCACCTCCAGCCTGTGTTGAGCCAGTCGTGTATCCTCCAGCCTGGGCAGGGCCAGAAGAGCTGGAGCCGGTATATAATACTGGCACGCTCTGGGGAGCATATTGAAAGACACCAGGCTGCTGCACTGCAACCCCTCCATACTGAGTATTGTAAGGTACAACCACAGAGGATGGGTATGCATAAGGTCCTCCCCGAGCCAAGGCAACATTACCAGGCGTTAAGTTGGCTAAAGTTCCTCTTGGGTTTGAGGCAAGATTATCTGCAGTGTTTACATTAGTTATCCTGTATTGAGTGCTGGGATTAGAGCCTGGGTGAGAAAGAACTGAAATTAATGAAGATTTATCACAAAGTTTTGTATGTTTAGGAATGTTTCACCTACCTTTCTCAAGAGGAAGGCTGCATATAGCCACAATCAGCAAGACAAAAAGGGAACCCCTGAAACCATTTGAAAATATGAATCAGGTGCCTACAAAAAGTAGTCAGTTGTAAAAAGCCAACTACACCTGCCACATACCCCAGTGAGAGGCTTGCAGTCATCATTCTGAAGGCAATTAGTAGAACAATTGCCAAAGGTGAAGGATTAAAAATGCTGCGAGAAAGCAGTCTTAACCAATCAGAGCTTAAAGAAGTAATGAAATACACCTGCTGGAAAGGTGACTCAAGCTTGAGTCGAAGATAACGAGTATCATAACAGTGGCTATCAACTGGGCTTCAACAATCAACAATTCCTATATGAAGACAGTGAGTCCAATCAGAGACATTATCAGATGATGAAAATAAAATGATGGTAAAATCTAGAAATAGTATGAAAAATAAAGATTTAAAATGCAACACTGATGCAAATAAGACAAGTGATTCATGTGGCAGAAATGTATAGTATAAAGTATAAAAGCATTTATACATTTTGTGCATCACATGTCACATCCCAGTGATAATGTGATGTGCATTTGTGCTGCTGTAACTACAGCTGGGTTTTATTTATGGTGTTAGTAAGGTACTAAAGGTACAGCTTAACAGTGTGCACATATAAAACATATTTAGCCAACAGACAGTCTTTAGGGCACTTAAACATGCTGTAAATAAAGGAATCAGTGGAGACGTAACACTTTTAGATGGAAACTGTCTACATAACCTGGCTTAACCAGGTTAAGCATTCAGTATAAGTTACCGCAGTGATTTCCCAGGTAAAAACAGAGCCACGTCTGTGACATGTAAAGCTTTGAGATCGACCTGCTTGCAGACTCATTATTCTCACTTCATAGTTAAACCTGTTAGGTGCGAGGAGCTGCTGACTACCCTACAACAATCTCAGATGGTGTAGATGTCGAATTCTGAAAAATAACAAGGGTTCATTTGCATTTGTTTTTGCTATTTGGATAGATGATTCCATTTTTGTGGAAATCTAAGCAGTTTTATGCTAATCATCAGTGCATCCAGTTCATCTCTCACTGTTCTGTTGACCTTTTCTGTGAGATGTGCGAACACTGAGCCAATACAACCCTTATTAGACTTCTAGCTTTTTGGACATTTCAGCAACATTATACATTTGTTAGGAAGAAATGTGCAATAAAAATGAAGTTTAATGAAAATTCACTTTAATGGGAAATAAAATAATTTGTCTCATGTAGGTCCTAAAACCATCTCTCATAAACAGAGCTTAAATCTCAATAATGTACAGCTGTTGTTCACAATAACAATAAACAATGAAACTGCTTAAAATGAATTACTATATATTTTTTATAACATAGTGACCCTTATAAAAAACATCACATGCCACAAGAGCAGGTAATAGTACCTCAGAACAGATTAAGACCAACTACAGTTACAAAGTACTTTCACATGAAAATATAGGTGAAATAGAATAAGGTTAACCGACCCCTGCTCTTGAGCAGCACATGGGGATGGAGAAAAAGGGAAGATCTCTTATAATAATTTAGTTCAGTCAATATATGAACAGCTCCAAAACCAGACCCTACATTTGCTGTTGGCTCACTCTGAACAGCATACAGACAGAAGCAGCAGTTCACAACAAGTGACTCATGGTAGTCTTTGTAAGGTAAGCCCTACAATATGAGAGCAATAACCTCAAGGATCATATCATCCCATGTGGTAAAATACTTGGCAAAAGTAGGGAGGACAAACATCCTTTTAACAGGAATACACATCCAAGAGAAATACACGCCTGCTACGACTAGCTAGGATGCTACACACAAACTATAGTACAGAAATGTTCCCTTGAAAAGGGTACAATAGGGTACCTATGAGGGTACCCCCCCAGCGACAACCTATTTCGTACCTAAAGAGACAAAAATGTACCCCCAATAGTCCAAAATATTTAGTTATTTAACCATTTATTTTCGATAATAGAATCACATCAAAGCATTTAAACAACCACAGGAATACATCCTTGATTACATTCGTATATTGCCATAGGACATGTCAAGAAAAATACATTCATTTAAAAAAGTAAACAATCACATAAAGACATTAAAAACCTGAACACAATGTTTTGACGGATCACAGAGATGGCATGTATTTAAAAAAAACTGTCCACACAAATGTTTTGCTCTACTTCAACAAGCCAGAATATATATATGTCATATATGTAGACAAAGTGGAAAATATTCTTGCAATCACGTCACACAGAATACCTCAAGGACACAAACAGCCTATCATCAACTAAATAGGTGTCTAGAGCATAAAAATGTCTAATTCATTTCCTGGATTGAACAGGATCCAGTCATTGTCAACTGCCACTTGGTAAGCATGGCAATGACATTCATAAGTGCAAGGAAGTAACAGTTTCCCACACAATACCCAACAAGTATCAACATTCAAAATATACTTGATTTTAAAGAATATAGGTATGGCTTCAGTGTGTACATGGCCAACTACAAAAACATCCTCAAGTTCATATTTGACACTGCTGACAGATATAGCAGACACACGCTGAAGCACTTTATCCTGAAAATGCACATTTGTAAAACTTTTGTTCATTTCCAGAGCATTCTGTAAGTCACCTGGCAGAGATGAAAATGGCACACTGACACTTGTGCTGAGTGAATGTTCAAAGTCAACAAGCAACCTATCTGAAGAAAACTCCCAGCACTGTTTCATTTGATGACGATTGCTAAGAGTTGCAGTAATGTTTACAAAGTTTTTGCATTTACTCGCTATATTTTTGAAATATTGATGCTTGCTTTCATATCTCATACACCACAAAGGGCGAAGAGGACTATACATCAAAATCAGCCTTGGGTAGTGAATGAGGTAGTGACACTTGGGTGGGGGCATATTTAATAGAGTTGGTTAAGTACCCTGGTGACACTTACTGGCAGGGGTTTGTCTCCCTGGTCTCCTATGTTGACAATGCAGTTCAGAAGAAAGACAAGTGTTTTCTTAAAGTATGCAGTGTAGGTCATGTTGAACACGAAGAAGGTGGAGAATGCTGAGATGTAGGCCTCATCCAGCGAGCGGCACGAGCAAACATCCACTCCTTCAACTGTCACAACACAGCGACACTGTCTTGAGAGGGCAGTTGTCCAACTCTTATCCTTCATTCGAATGGTTGGGTATGGACTCGTGGGAGTATTCTGCAGAAGAGGAAGAAAAACATTAGTATACAGTATGTTTAAGCAATATGTGCCAAGTGGATTTTCAACAGATTCCTCAAATTACCTTCTTTTTTTGCTGCAAAACAAAACTGTCTATTCTGATAACCTGTAAACATGGCCCCTACTCCAAACAAAAAGCTTCTTGACCAATGACTGTTGTAGTGTTTGATAAGCTGCTAAAGTTTGACATAATATTCAAGGGCAAAAGCAATCACCCCTGACAGTGACAGTGCCTGTGAAGAAGAATTTCCCTAAGGGGACAATAAAGGTCTATCTATCTATATAAACACCAGACAAAACCCAAGAGCACAGCAGCACTGTGGATTAACAGCAGTGTTTCCCCTACATTAGCTTAGCTGTGATGCTGAACCGCAGCTGAATTCAGCTCCATGCCAACAAAACACCGAGAATGAAACTTGTGGCCAAAGGCTATGCATTGCATCATGCATTTACCTCTCCAAGGATGATGAAATCTTCTATCTTCTCCTTGAAGATGGATGGCAAGAGGAGAAGTGCCCCCTTGACGTCAATTCCTAGGTCATACAGATGCAAATGCACTTCATTAGATTTTGATAGCATGCAAATTCCCATTAACATGCTCTTGACATGGCACTATGGTACATCAATTATTTTTGGAAGAGAGAGCAAATGAATTGTCACAAAATTTACTATTTGTATGAGGTCAAATTAGCACCTGTAATGTCTTCAGCCAGTGCATTCTCTCTTGCTTCCATGTAGACCTTCTTCAGTGGCAAATCCTTGGTCATTTGAAGAACATTTTGAAGAACAGCAGTGAAGTTTTCGCTAAAGCGGCGATAGATGTTGTCTTGGCAGGGATGCATTAAATCAACCTCATCACACAACTGGAAATGAAAAGAGCAGAATAGACAAAAGAATGACATTTTACATTGAGGATTTAAACTTTTGATATGTTTAACCCTTTAAAACCGGTCGGAGCGGGCACGCTCCGTTTTGCGCAACTACGTTTAAATCCCGGTAGCTCTGCAACCACGTAAGCTAGTGCAATAATTTTTTTTGCATATGAAACCGGAGAAGTTGTACTTACATCTTATGCCATCAGCTTGTGCTTGGTCACAGTTTCCTTCCACATAAAGCTTTGCAAAAACTGCATAAAAAGCGCTTGCAGGAACAAAAACATAATATTCCAGAAACACGCTTTGCCGATCTGATCAGCTGTTCATAACACTTGTTACTTGGAATAGAGTCAGCACGAACTATCGCATGTCCGCCATGACCTGCCCGAAACCGGAAGTGACGTCATTTTCGCGGAGATGTAGTTTTTTTTTTTTTACCATCAGGGCCTCATGAGCCTATACTGGTGTTTTTAAAAGTTATGTTTGACTTTATGACTTTCTGTGTCGTTTCTGGGATGCTTAGGACTCATATTGCACTGCTGGAAATAGTTTATTTTGACGCATATGCTGCTTTTTTGTAAATTTGCACTATAATATTTATTTTCGTTTTTCCTGCAGTATATAAAAATTGGCGTATTTCAAAAATAAAACTATGAAGACACTCAAAATAAATTTCCTGTGGTGGGAAACTAGTTTGTGCAACTTTTTTGTATTTACAGTTTTGAGGGATAAGCCTCTTAAATTTCTCTAACTAGAAATATATGTTAAAAAAACCAAAACGATTTTCAATTTTTTTGTAGTTTATTGCACTTTTTTTGCAATTTATGTAATTACTATGCACTTAATGCATACATATTATTAAAATTTAGGCTGTAATGGTTATATTAATGTACAGCAACTTGAAATGCTCCCAAAAATAGCACTACAACATGTAAAAATATAATATAAGCTCTGGCGGACTTGGTTCTATGGTAGGTCTTAAAGGGTTAAAGACACAGACTGGAGATAAATGTAAAGTGCTTTAACCCTTGAACAAAAATTCTAAAGATAATAAACAGATTGATTAATCAGTTAGTACAGAAAATAATAATCAGATTTAGAGACAAAAAAATCATTAGCTGTTTCCCCAATCATCTTAACAATTCTTGTGTTGCAGACAGTGTCCCTGCGCAGAGCTTACAGCTCTCATATTCGAAAATCCCACTAAGTAGGTGGAATGGTACAAATGTGTACCTTCCATTGTTTAAAATCCCTTTGAGCGGGAAACAAGTTAGATGCGATAAATTTTGCTTAGAAAACGATTTTGTTAATAGCTATATTTACATACTAGCATGTTTTGAGAAATTATTGCTTTTTTTACATATTTGTACACGGTTAGTCACTATTGATAAAACACTCGAATACGGCGGGCAGACAGACGTTGAACATTCCACCAACAGTCTAAATAGTCCACATTTGTACCTTTCTTTGTTTAAAACTTAGCTGACTGCTAGCTTTCACCCATGTTAAATCTAGCTCTTCGGACTTTTGCTAACTCTACTGTAAAATTACACGTTGTAATTTTTATAAAAACACAAAATCACACCCGACTTACCTCTAAATCTTTGCGCCTCGTCGTCTGACACATCAATGCTTTCTTCCATCAACTTTTTAAGGAGCTCCTCCGTCGATAACCCTCTGAGAGTCATTTTCTGCGTCAACGCTAGTCAGCGTGGAGGCGGAGCACTCATCGCTGCTGGCTTTTCAGCCTTTGGGATTAATGCGCGTTGCGAACTTGACACATTTTCATGTGTCAAGTTCGCAACGCGAACATTGAACATTGAACATTGTGGTATTAATGCGCAGTTGTTTAGAAACCGTTATGCTGTCTTGGCGAACTATATTTGTAACTTACAAAATGTAGTCACCGTAACATAAAAATCTGCTTGACATTTTAACTTCCAAAGAACCTCGGTTTAACTTGATGTTGCAAATTCCATAAAAACCTCACAATTAATGAACAATTCTAGGATGTAGTAAAAGCAAAAAAGTAAATGGCCAAACATAACAGTAAAATGATTTCACGTTTTTGAAAGATTTAAAACATTAAAAATTATAACTGGAACTTAATAAAATGGAAATGGACCAGTTTTTTTTAACATCATTTGGTTGTGCCTGCATGTCATTGTGTGTGTGTTTTTTTTAATATAATTTAACATAACTTACACAAAGGTAGGTTACAGATATTCTTTGCATCATAGGATAATTTACGTACAGAGGAGAGGACCAACAGATTTGATTATAACATGTAGCTTTTATGAGCACACTCACATCTCATATGAATTTTACAATTAACCAGGCCCATCCAGATTTTCCCATGCTGACCCATTACCACATTCTGCCACTGTCACTGCAGTACAGGTCAAAATGGTACAGATTTGTACTTTATTTCAAATTGAACCTTTAAAGGGGCATTTCTGGACTTTTAAAGACCAGTATTGTACTTTTAAGGGAACATTAAAAAAAAATGTACCTATAGGTACAAAAATGTTCTTCTCTCGTACCTCTATTTCTGAGAGTGTACAGAACAGTGAGACGCAGCAATGAAGGGCAAAGAAAAAGCCAGACAACACATGATACACAAAGAAGACTGGGGGTTGGACTGAAGTGAGAAACAAGTAAACAAACAAATAACAAACCCTACAAAAACCACAAATCAAAAACATACACTTCCAGAGCCCAAGATACCTGACAAGGCAAACAACTGCCTTGGTGGAGCTGAAAAGGTGAGCTTTAACACAAATCTTAAAAATAAAGAGTCTGTCTATGTGCCAATAAAATAAATCATTCATTTACAGTGGTGAATAATCATATTTAATATTTACAAAGTTTCAAATATTGAGGGCACTATGTGTGAAAGTCATCTCTATGAGCCAGTGTTCAAACTGTTTTTTGTTGTTGCTCATTTCCATATTATCTCAATGAAAACTGATATCATTGATACGGCCATCTCATGGCACACGTCTATGGCTGTGAGTTCAGAAGAAGCCCCACCCAAACGCTGTTCAAAGCTTTTGCATGCTAGAGGCAGCCAGTCCAAAGGAAATTAATTTCAAGGGAGGGGGAAGGGAACTGAAATTTCTTGTTGCAGACAGGAAATGAACTTGAGAGGTGCACCAAGACCACTATAATAAAAATAAGGATTATTTTAAACTGCATCATGCAAAGCTACTCTAGTAATCCACAAATAAAGATGGAACTAGAAATCAGCAAAATAGTCTTCCTCTTTGTTTTGGTCTTATGTGGCCTGCAGTTACTTCACAAATGGTGGTTAATGTGAAAAGTGGAGCTGTAATGCACAGCTGCTGTTAGTCTTTCACATGGAGCTGAAGACATCAAGTCCAGAGAGTAGAAAGGATTGTGGATTTATAAATGCTGTTAACACCTGTGTGGAAGTGTCTGCAAATCATTGACGACAAACTGTTGCATGTTCATTTGACATGCTGGTTACCAGAGATGGGCAGTGACGCGTTACTGTAATCCGATTACTTTTTTCAAGTAACGAGTAAAGTAAGGGATTACTATTGCAAAAACGGTAATTAGATTACCGTTACTTTCCCGTAGGAACGCTGCGTTACTAAAACCCTGATTTTTTTGCGAGAATGTCTCATGACAGTGACGTAAGCGAGTGCCACGTTCGTGACAACAGCTGTGTGCAGATCAACAATGGATCATATATCGAGTGCGGGAGAGAGTGTGTGCGTGCAGCGTTTAAAGCGTGGAAGTACTGACCTTACTTTGAGTTTGATTCCATAAAAAGTGACAAAAACATTAGCGTCCGTTGTGCGTGTGAAGAAAACTTCTTTTTACAGCGAAAAAACCCCCTAAACTTCCAAGCAAGCACCGAGTGCGCTATGACGTAATGGGAAATTCACAGAGAAACTGCCGTATCCTTCCACTGACCGCTGCGGCACACCTGCACCAGGGTAAACCTCCGCCTACCCACTCCTGCTTTACAGGTGAAAATAGAGCAAAAGGACCGCTGAGTCTTTGATTTTATTTATTTTCTGCTGTGTTTTACTTGCATCTATTTGAAAGAGTGAGTGTAAACACACACAAAAAAATATTTTATGTGCTGGAATGTGCAGAAAATAGGTTTAAATATTAAATAAATTTCTTCCAGTCAGAGAATGGTGCATATAATTAATTCTTTGCTTGATGCATAAAGTTAAGATTAAAACTAATAAAACAAGTTTTAAAAAGGGACTTTTCCATTTGATTACATTTTGCATAATCCATCATATGATGGATTATGCAGAAAAAGTAGAATTGGGCTGAAAGATCTATCGCTTTATCACCTATTCAGGTTGTAAATCGTGTTTTTAAAAACTAATTACTTTTGAAAATAAGTAATCAGTAAAGTAACTGGATTACTTTTTTGGGGAAGTAATCAGTAATTAGTTACTGATTACTTTTTTCAAGTAACTTGACCAACACTGCTGGTTACAGAAACCACAGCATTCATCTGTGCTACAAGTTTGTGTAGAGGAGCGTTTTTAAAAATTCATTTATTGGCCACTTGGGGGCAGCATAATATAAACATTGACACCACCTTATAAAGACGAGACAAGCAGCAGGCTTGTCCTGTAGTGTTTATACTCAGATGCAGCAACATCATGCAATACAAATGTTCAGGTTTTTTTATGCCAACAGAATCTGAAATTTGCAATCCAGTTACATGCCACAGATTTTCCATTTCCTCACTTTAAGACCGGAAAAGGAACTACTGGTATGGCAAACTAGTAAAATGAATTCCGTGTAGTCTGACTCCCAACGTGACAGATGTCTTAGTTATGTAAAGTGCTTTAATTTCTGTGGGAAATTAAATACCTAGAATTATTAGCTTGTCTTCATCATGCCAATTAGTTGATCAGGGTTTTAAAAATTTGTGCGAGTCTGCCCAAGTTTGGAACTCATTGGGGCTTTACACTAGGGTCTTGCTTTTTGTATCAGAGACCGAAGATATAGACTACAGCAATTGGCATTTATCCACAGACATGTGAACAGGCACTAGAGCCTTGCTGGAGTAGCAAGGGAGAGTGGGTGGGTGTAAAGCTTCATTACCATTCACTACAGAGGAGACTGAAGTCACCGTTTCAAAACACTGAAAACCAAGTTTATTGTATCACATGGAGTCATTCCTATTGCAGCATTAACCAGTTCATTGTGTTTCCCAGTTCAGTAAGCTGATTTGATTCAGCTAGTATCTTACCTGAAAGACAAGAGGGAAGTGCAAGTACAATTACAACATGCAGTTGTGGTAAAATTTAGACATTATAGGAAACATACCTGTGTAACACCTGTGTAGGAAGCAGGTACCGGTTATGCTCCAACCTGGTAATAACCTCCCACCACTGGACTGCTCACATACAAGCTGGGAGTCTGAAGGCTCTGAGCTGCTCCAACTGCCCCCTCTGACTGTGCAAAGCCGGGGTAGGGGTGGTCTTTCAGGTAGTGAGTGCTGTGAGCGTAGTCTCGTCCCTGCTCGTAGTCCTGGCTGAAGTGACTGACTGTGCCCACAGGGTACTGGCCAGTCAGGAACAAGAAGTCAAAGGATGGATACGGACTACCCCACAGTCCACCCATTCCAAACTGTCCTGTGGCAAAGCCTGGGGATGCCAGTCCACCCGCAGCAGCAAAAGCCTCCATCGTAGCTGGGACAGTCCTGCGACCTAGTTCTTCTGTCTCCGACTGGTAGTCCCCAGCCTCAGCAGCCTTCTCATAGTGGGACAACTCTCCTGGTTGGTATGCAGGTACTGGTGGTAGAAGAGCACCAGGCTCATCAGCTGTGCTAGAGGCGAGGCTTTGAGGGTTGGGTGATGATTCCTCACCGAGCTTGGGAGGTGGGACAGCCCAGTTGATTTCTAAGGAAAGAATTTAAGCCAAGATTACCAAGGATTCGGGTCAGGAGATCCTAATAATTGCATTTATACTGCATCATCACAGTAGGTACCAGCTGCAGGTTGAGAAGTTGCCCCAGTTTGTGCAGAGCCAGCTGTGCTTCCTCCTGCCTGAGCAGGAGCGGAGTAACTGGAGCCGGTGTATGGTGCTGCCACACTCTGGGCAGCATATTGTGAGAAACCAGGCTGCTGCACTGCGACACCTCCATATGGAGCACTATAAGGCACAGCTACAGAGGAGGGGTATGGATAAGGTCCTCCCTGGCTTAGGGCAACATTAGCACCAGTATTTGCGCTGCTTCCTCCAGTAGAAACACCAACATTTGAACCTTTTGAAAGAGAAAGCCACACAACACTTGCTGGTAATGTTCACGATAAATGTTTGTAGTGCATCATGAAATATTCCATTACTTACCAGCTGCAGGTCGAACAGCACCTCCAGCCTGTGTGGAACCTGTCGTGTATCCTCCAGCCTGGGCAGGGCCAGAAGAGCTGGAGCCGGTATATAATACTGGCACGCTCTGGGGAGCATATTGATAGACACCAGGCTGCTGCACTGCAACCCCTCCATGCTGAGCATTATAAGGTACAACTACAGAGGATGGGTATGCATAAGGGCCACCCTGGCTTAAGGCAACATTACCTGCAGTGTTTGTGTTACCTCTCCAGTAAGGAGCGCCTGGATAATAGCCTGAGGGAGAAGGAAACATTAATAGAAGTTAAGCAATACAGTTTGTATATATGGAAAAGTTTCACCTACCTTTCTCAAGAGGAAGGCTGCATATATGCACAACCAGCAAGACAAGGACTGAACCCCTAAAACATTTGTAAAAGATCATTAAGTAACTATAATAGGCCAGAAGAGCAGAAATTAAAATACACTTGCCACATACCCCAAGAAGTAGTCTGTTGTCGTCATTCTGAAGGCTACCAGCAATAAAGTTGTCTGAGGTGAAGGCTTATATATGCTGCCAGAGAGCAGTCTTAACCAATCAGAGCCTAATGACTAAAAAAGAAACACCTGCCTGAAAAGTGAATCATGCTTCAGCGTAAACTGCTCAGGTGTTTGAATGAAGATAACACATTTTAATTAGGGCCCGAGCACTGAGAGTGCGAAGGCCCTATTGTATCTGCTCCGTTTCTTCTTCTTCTTCTTCTTCTTCTTCTTCTTATTATTATTATTATTATTATTATTATTATTATTCAGGCAAAACAAGGGCCTTTTTGAGGGCCTAAACATGCTCAAAAACTCATAAAATTTTGCACACATGCCAGGTCTGGTGAAAAATTTTGTATTTTAATGGTTTTACATATGGGCATGTGAAAATGGCTCTGTAGCGCCACCTATGCCTTGTAAAATACAGCCCTATGACCACATCGTTTGAGCTACATGTATGAAATCTGGCACACATGTGTACCATGCCAAGACAAACAAAAAAGTCTGTGGGCCTATTGACGCAAACCGAACAGGAAGTCCGCAATTTAGAAGTGAAGGTGACATTTTGACATTTCACCATGAAAGATGAAGTGGCTTTTGAGGGGCTTGGAAAGTTTAAAAAGTCTTGAAATTTGGCCCACAGATTCAATGTGATGAAGGCTTTGTTGTTATGTGATCACTTTCCTTGAATAGCGCAAAATGGCTCCACAGCGCCCCCTACAATATTTCAAAACATCAGCCCCTGCTCTGTGTTTTATCTTTTTTTTTTTTTTAAACTTTATTTAACAAACAATGAGTATACAACATACGAACAGATGAAGTATACAAAACAACAGAACATGAACACAAAAAGCCAAGGGTAAAAGAAAAAGGTAACAATTATAAGAATACACGCAAAAATTCACATACATATATTGTTTTGAGAGCCTTTTTGTTGGTGGAGTCTGATATTGATTGTATGTACATTTCCACATCCTTAAAATAATGACAGAAATATGGTGTTTTGTTAGTAAACTTACATTTATGGATAAAAAATTTAGCTAAAAGTATTAACAAATTTATCATAAAAAAACATTTATCATACTTCTTGGGGAACTTAAACAAACAGAATAAAACATTTTCCCATCGTAAAGAAAACTCCCTTAAAATATGGACAATAACAAACCTGCTAAATTCCTTCCAGAATCTCTGTGTAAAAGAACAGTACCAAAAAAGATGTGTCACAGTTTCTGGATGATCCCCACAGAAAGTACAATTAGTATTTATGTCCCTTTTAAATTTTACCATGTAGTGACTGGCTGGATAACATTTATGTAGAATTTTAAATGAGACTTCTTTCACCTTATTTACAATCAAATATTTATGGGGGACCATCCAGACTGTCTTCCACTTGATATCTGGAACAAATCGGTTCCAGCTCTGTGTTTTATCTATGAGTCTGAAACCTGGCAAGCTTATGTAAGATATCAAGATGTAGAAAAAAGTCTCCTGGAGCAATATCCCAAATCCAACAGGAAGTCAGCCATTTTAAAATTAATGTGTAATTTTGGCGACATTTTCCCCTCTTTTCAGGCACCGTTCTTTGACGAACTCCTCCAAGGGATTTCGTCAGATTGACGCGATATCTTCTGTGTGGAATCTAAAGACCTTTGTGATTTTAAATTGCGAAGCTTTTTACGTTCAGGGAAACGGGGTGGTCATGGCGGCACGTGGCGTTTCAATCACTCGCCAAAAAGCAGTAATCTGCTGTCACTCAAAAACACAATGTCCAATCTCTCTGGTCGCAGGCATGATGAGACTCGAGCTCGGAAATGTTGGTTATGCCATTTGTCAGTAATGTTTAGAGCGCCACCTAGTGGGACGACTATAATCATGATCGAATGAGATGAATTGTTAGCTGGTGGTTAAATGCATGAATTCCATCAATGTGACATCACCAATAACTATTCGCTGAGAGGACCAGAGAATTGGAGTTAGAGTGAGAATGATAAAAGAAGTAAACAACTACACGCAAACAAAAAGATTCACCAGTAAAAACATTCAGTTATGGAGCTGGAAACAGCTGGAGAACAGGGAGGAAAAGGACACATAAACACCAAGAGGATGTTTCCGCATCACAGTACATTACACTACATAAGAGGTAAATTCAAAATAATACATGATGTGCATACATCCTTTCTTCACAGTCACCTTTGCAGTGCTACTCATTCATTTGATAAACTCTTTACCATAATGAATTATTTTGTAGTGAAGTTATTTTCCTACTGATTTTGCCTTCCCTCAGTCTTGGTTGTCTTTGAGAGCATAATGACAATGAAGTGTAAGGTGATTGGTATATGTTTGTTAATTGCCATTTGGTCCCTTGTAAGTTATAAGTGACCTGTATAAACCTCATATTCTATCAGTTGATGGTGATGGTGTACTGCATCTGGTGCAGCCTCCTGTTGAGCCAGACCAACATGCAGTTGTGAGTACTCTTAATACTCCACAGATTATATGAGTTTACAGTAGAACAGCAACGTTGTTAATTTCTTTACTACAGGAAAATAATGAAGAAACATTGACAGCTGTTACAGAAGAGGAAGCAACAGAGACACTTTATGAGGTTTACATCTTACAATGGAAAATATAACAATTGAATAAAATGTGGTACTATAATAAAACCATGGACTTTCTATGTCTCTAACAGAGTGATGATGGAAATGAAGAGGAAGAGGGTCCAGCCACTTCTCCAACAAACCTTTCCTCAGTAAGATGTTCAGCACTGATTTACAACCAACCTAAGTAGGCATGTACTATGAATGCCAATGCTATTTTCTGTGTTTCAATAGCTCCCTGTAAAGCAGCTGTACAAGACCTATTTGATCAAGAAAATAAAAAAATGTGACTTGGAAATGGAACACTTCAAGCAGCAGATCCAAAAGACCAAGATTGAGATTTTACTGCTGGAACATCAGTTAAGGGTGGGTGAAGTGGTCAGAGATGGACGAATTATTTCAGTGTTTGAACAACATAATAATATACTTATTAATACTTTGTGTACAGGAAATACAGGCGACCAATAAAGCCAGTTGAACAAAAAATCTGTTTATTCTTCTTTCAACATGTTGAGGTGATGGGTCAAAGGAAATGATTGTGACATATGGTGTCTCTGACTGCTCTTCCATCTTGTATGTCCGTGGGAGGGTCAGGATGTTCATGGTTTGGATCACTGCTGATGTTTGGTTCAGAAGGACAGTGTTCTCCTCTAATTGTGGCAATGTTGTGAAGAATCACACATGCCACAATAATGTCACATGCCCTTTCTGGGGTGACCCTGAGTCTTTGAAGGCACTGGAACCGGGCCTTAAGCATTCCGATAGTCATTTCAACTCTGGCTCTTGTCCTGCAATGAGCCAGATTATATCGCTGCTGTGGGCCCGGTTCAGGGTCAGGGTAAGGGGTAAGCAAATAGGGTAAACATGGATACCCCCTATCACCAAGCAAGTAGCCAGTGAACTCTCCTAAGACAGAAGGATACACTTCAGTTCAAATGTCCCTGTAGCAATCGGTCTTTATATATTTTAAAGTATTTTCAACTCACCATGTCCAAATTTTGTGCTCAGTGTACATTCACGAAAAATTCGTGAGTCATGAACAGAGCCTGGCCACTTGGCTTCCACATTTGTGATAATGTTGGCAGCATTACATATGATCTTCACAGTGCAGAGAACACAAATTAGCATCCATTACTATAATGAAATAATTTGTTAGTTTGAAATGCTACAGGGAACTATGTACCTGTACATTAATGCTGTGGAAAGACTTCCTGTTCACATAGTCTCCTTCATTTACTGAAGGAGCAATGATTGGAATGTGAGTGCCATCTATACAGCCAATCACGCCTGGGAACCCTGAAAATAAATGTAAAATTTAAGTAGTAGTTCAAGTATCACCACATCATGAATTAAGTTTTGTTCATCCTGATACCTGCAATTTTGTGGAATCCCTCTTTGATAAATCTTGTGGGTCTATGACCGGGGAACACCACAAACGAGTACAGGAGACGTTTCAGTGCAACTGTAACATTCCTGACTGCCCGACAGACGGTAGCCTTGGAAACGTGCTCAGCGTCACCAATATTATACAGAAAGCTCCCGTTTGCAAAAAAACAAAGTGCAATACAAATAATATGTACAGAACTGAGAGAATGTCCGCGATGTGTCACATGAGCAATATTAGGCCTGAGGATGTTATTCAAATGAATTATAGATTGTGCTGAAAAACGGTAACGTTCACACAGAAAATCATCAGGAAATGATAAAATGTCCAAACGCACTCTAATCACTCTCTCCCGGCAGAGAGCTCTGCGGAGAATTTGGGCTTCAACATCTACTGGCTCTTCAAGGAAGGGGCACGCCATGTCTGACACTTCCTACAGTCAGGTTTCCGACAAAGAGGCGGGGACAGTCAGGGTTAGTTGCAGTAAACCTGCTAGGGGGCAGGTTAGCTTCACGGAGTGTGTCGTCATGGTGACTCACTCAGGCTTCATCTGAACTCGCTTTGTGAAACCGAAGACCCAGAGTTTTCGTTCACTCAGGGTATACTTACTCAGAGTTTGCACTAAACCGGCTTCCTGAAATAGGGCCCTGCAGTTCAAAAAAAGCGCCCCTCCAACAGCCAAACACATCTGTTCTCTGATTGGATTGTTACATTTGTGATTGACATGACATTGACCAATCAGATGAAAGGAAGAAAAATGGGGTCAAAATTCGTACTTGTAACTTGCAGGGGTTTTTTTTCTAAGTCCACACACAAATCTTTTTTACGCACACACAAATCTTTTTTACACATACAAATCTTTTTTACGCACACACAAATCTTTTTTACACATACAAATCTTTTTTACGCACACACAAATTCTTTTTACACATACAAATCTTTTTTACGCACACACAAATCTTTTTTACACATACAAATCTTTTTTACAAGTACAAAATATTTATGACCACATTTTGAGCCCATAAAAACACCCCTTCCCTATTGGTGTTAGAGTTTACCATGTCAGCCAATCAAAAAAAATGATAAGGCAACATGTGACATTTGGTTGTTTAGGGAGAAGGGGAAGTTTTTAGGAGTGACACCCGCGACGATAAGCGGGCGAGTGAAAGACAGAGAGAGAGCGAGTTTTCATATGTGAGACATTAGTGACGTTTAGCGTGTTTGGAGGCTGTAGTTAGTTTGTTGTGTAGTTGTTGTCTTGTATTGTGTGTCAGTTAGACTGCTGAATTTCACATTTGCTCTAAAAAAGCAGTCATTATTAAGGCAGATTCCAGTGTAAACGCTGTCTCCACATAGAAAACTGGACGGATGCACCTCCTGCTGTCAGACCTGCAGGGTTTGGGCCTTTGGTGTTCTCCTCTGTCTTATACTGAACACAAACTACATTTTTTGGACTGGCACAAATAATTTGTGTGCTTTCTTATTTGATGCAGAACACCTGATTGTTCTGTAAATAGATTTAAATGGTTATATAAAAAACGCCTGAGGCCTTGGCTGCATTTTTAGGTAAACAGTACCATATAACTTTGTTGTTTGCAAAACTTGTGCATAATTTTTAGAAATGTACAATTTCTACTTGCATTTCAAGTTATGAAAATGATTCGTTAAACATGTTTGTGGGTTTTACAGTAAAAATATAACTTTTTTCTACTCGGATTTTGAATTTTTTGTCTGAATTTAGATCAACTGTGCTAATATAGTATACCAAAATGAAAAAATCACTCAAATTTCAGATATTTGAGGTTGTGCTGAAAATAATGATACCAAACAAGGCAAGATAAACAGTTTTTAAAGGTGAAATATAGAGGTAAAATCAAAAGTAGTCAAAAACGGCCAATTATACCCTGGACCCCAGAGGGTTAATTTATGTATTCATTTATCCAGTTTTCCCACACTTTTGATGAATCTCATGCAAACCAGTGAGGCTTTATTCTTATTTACATGTAATCCTATATCCTATAATCCTGAGGAACACAATATTGTTACGTTTTATTCAGCGCATTTTTTTCCTATGGTCACACGGTGGCGCAAAAGGACCATAGGCACACTTCATGAGCTAGCGTATATCAAACACATAGCTATTAGTTCATCATGAGACAGATGAATAGTACAAGGAGTCGAATTTAGTGAAGACGAGCAAATGCAAGTTTTAATGAGTATGTAAAGTTTTTCTAATTAAAATATTTGATTCTTTTTAAGAAATGAATTTAGACCTGAGCAAAGACCAGAGCTGGGAGCAGCAAACCAGCTAGTACTCATATACTAAGAGGGTGTGTGAGAGCGCAGAATCCTCCCGAGTCCTTTCTCCAGGCTGCTTTCATGTTACAGGACGAACAATGTGTGGATTTAATGGACAATGGGATCGCTGCAGGAGATCACAATATCACGTAAGTGTACATCCCCTCTTACAAAGACTTCAGACAAAGCTGCAGACTAAAAATAGACTCGAAGCTGTTTTCTAATGAGGGCAGGCCTGCCTGCAGTTTTGTGTGTGCACACAGATCATACGGGTCTGGCTGTGCAGACACTGCACCGAGCAGCAGTGACACTGTCTGTAATAGATTACAGCTTAAAAAACACACTGACGCCTCTTGTATTTTTTAAGCGCATGCAGTAGAATCATATGCAACTACACTCATTGTTTTAAATTTAACGATTTTTAAGGTTGACCTAATCTAAAGATGTGGTCAGACTTATGTGATGTAAGTGCCTTTGGAGGTTGCGTGGTTGCTTGTGCCAGAGCACAAACAAACCATTAGCACTTTGTTGATGTCAGAGGTCAGAGGTGAACGGTTATTCTGCAGTGAATGGATTGGAGGTTAACAGTAATGCAAATAAACAGTGGTTATAAAGCAAGTTATGCAGAACCTTGAAGCAGATGGGCAACAGGAGCAGAAGATCACAACAGGTACCACTCCTTGCACCTAAGAACAGGAAACTGAAGCTCAACAAAACTGAATAGTACTTATAGTACTATTGTGGAATCCTTTAAAAACAGTTAAAAACTTTACTGTTTAAACAAGCTTTCTGTTGACCAATGCTTTTTACATTTTTATATTTTTAATTTACATTTAAACTCTATATTGTGCATTTTGCTATTTATCGTACTGTTTATTTTAATCTCTGTGTGCAGCGCTTTGTGATTACCTGTCTATGAAAAGCGCTTAATAAATAAACTTTACTTACTTACTTACTTACTAGTAGATTGGAAAAACATTGCCTGGTCTGATGACTATCGATTTCTGCTGCAACATTTGGACTACCAAGTGAGCATTGTTTAAACACCTGAACGCTATTGCTGACTATGTCCATAACTCACCATTTAAGAACTTCACTGTACTCAAATGGCCTATAAAGCCACCAAATCTTATCCAAAAGAGCATTTTTCAGATGTGGTTCAATGTAGGAGTGCATCATGGATGTGCAGCAGACAATTCTGCTGCCACTGTGTGATGCTGTGATGTAAATATGAACCAAAATCTCTGAGCAGGGATTCCAGCACCTTGTACCACAAAGAATTAAGGTTGTTCTGTAGGCAAAAGGTACTAGCATAGTGTAAATAATAAATAAAGTGACGGTGTGTGAATGTATGTGTGCTTAAAGAATAGTTTCCTAATTTTGCAAGTCTGTCTTAAAACAACACCCATTTCCTGTTGTCACAAACAAAAAGGGCGACTATTGCTACTTTGCTCTTCCTGCTGTTATCGTTCTGGTTTTTAAGATATGAGGCCGAGATATCTGTGTCCAAGTCTATATCAGTATTATTGATTGGGACAAAATCCACAGCTCCCTCTCTTTATTTTTGAACGTTTATCTGAAGAATGTGGTTGTGGTCTTAAAAGGAATGAAAAAAAAAAATGAAATTAGAAGATTCTTTACCGTCCTATAAACTTCAGGTAACTGCATTTTTATGCATCAACTACATCATCGATCATGTGTGTGGAAGGGTTTTCTTGGTGTTCAGATATGTCCACCGAGTTAAACTAAAAATGATTAGCATTAATTATGCATATATGAATGCTTTGTTGTCAGTAAACAGATTGTTATTTAGAGAGAAACTCAAATCTTTCATCTTTAGTGATTTATACTGAAGTGTGAAAATTCATCATTAAGGGTGGGCGGGGGAATGTCGTCAGATGTCATCTTTATGGGGGAAAGAGTTAAAAACGCCTGTTCTTTAACTTTGAAACATTAACTAGGTCTGTGTTTGTCCGTTTGCCAAAGGTCACATGGTCATTGATTCATTCATACCAGTGAACCTTCACATTCAGTCATAGGTACTCTCATTCACTTCAATTTTGACTCCCTCGCATGCAATAACAAAGATTTGACCTCTTGGTGTGAAAAAGTGAAGCTGTTTCAACTGTGCAGGAGTCTATGACAACATTACCCTGCTGCTCACTTGATTTACGAACTCAGTAGATACTTTCCTGATTGGTTACGGCTTCAGTCGATAGTTTTAAGTCTTATTTACTACAACACGATCATCATTTTTTTTACAGGACAGTGGAAAATAAAGCAGATTGTGCTTTAGGTTCGAGCTCACTTGTTATTGAGAAGTTGCCGCCACATCAACAGTCAGATCCACCCCCTGACTCGTGACTGATGGTTCTTAAAAACATCCTGGTGGCTGGCAAAATGCCAAATTTCAGGTTTCAGAAGTCACAAACAAACGTCACACCTGTTCAATTGAGAAGCTTCCTCATCCAACCTGACCAACGCACACTGTGCAAGCCAAAACTCACCAGCATTTTTGAACAGTGCACATAAGCTAAAGAATAAAACTCTAAATCTTGTGACAAAATCCTATGTTTAGAGTTTTTGTCACCAGCTAATCTCATAAGTCACATGTGGCACTAACTTTTTCTTTTACCTAAACGTTTTCAGAAAGAGGAAGTAGTGAGTGTGATGTCCCGTGGTTTCTCTATTTGGGGATCGAATTTTAAAGAAATATAAATTCGATGACATGTGACAATTTCCTGTCCAACGGTTTGCTGATGTTGGCACTTATCAGACTGGCACAAATGAAGAGTATGTTTGACTGCCTGTTATGCAATACAGCACACACACACAGATTTCCATCACTTCTGAGGATTGATCATTTTCTGCAGAAGACTCGCACTAAAATACTGATTTATGCATGTATGTATGTTTATATCCAATCACATGAATAATCATATACATGCATGTGTTTTCATATCAGGACACTCATTTACTTTTCCTAAAGCTCATAACCCTAAAGGCAACCATAATGACACCTGCACCTGGTTCGATTCATAATCAGACAAATTTCTAAGCTTCCAGATACACCCAAAAAGCTCCAGCATCACTTTTATGAAGCACATTATCACCAAAGTCCTCTTTGGTGATCTGATCTTGTAGTGAAATGCATCCTTTTGACAAAAGTTTTAAAGAGATTGTCATTTTTTTGCAGACTCAGATGAAAATCTATCTTTGTTGTAGCCTAGCTTACAACAAAAACTGTAACAAAATCCATTCATCAATACCTGTAAAGTTGTTGATTGGTGGGTGGTGGTCAAAGTTTGCAGTGACAGTAGGAGAGACCTTGACTCCCTATGAGGCCCCCCACCTGACTCCAGTCATGCATGATCCTGTTTAAACAAAGCAAAAGACAACAACAAAAACCAATGAGTGAAAAATTAGAGGATTTAAAGTTCTGTGAGTGAAAAAGAGGAAGAGGAGAAAAACGCTAGAGCAGACAGTGGTGAGTGGAGCAGATAATAATGAATAAATATAATGCAAAATAATTAAATGCTGCTGCCTTAACTTTTGGGTAGTGACACTTGAATAACATAACTTCTGGTTGCACAACATTGTTTCTTTTGTTTACTTTGCCAGTTAACATTAACTTAGCTGGCAGTCAGTCGAGCACACATGGCCAGGAGTCAGAGTTGATACAGTGGCAGTTGTCTGAAGGTCAGTGCTGCTTACTGTGCCTTTCCAGATTGTGGATCTTCCTCCCAGCGAGATGTTTGGTTACATTTACAAGGAACTGGAAATGTTAGTGTTGCCTTTCGTCTGTTTCGTCACTCATCTTTAAAACTCAAACATCAAACTCCAAAATCTGCCTCAGGTCAACAATGTCTTTGGGTCTCGAGAAAATAACAGTGGCCAGGCCAAAGCCTGTAAGCAGCACTGGTCGAATCAGCGCTCGATGGATGTTGATGTGGGTTTAGTTCTTTAAGAGAACTTTTTAATGTTAAGATTACTACGTGTATTTTTTTGATGCTATTTAATATTTTTATTGCCGATCGAGTGCCAGCCTGTTATGCTGTCCTGTGAACTCTTGCTGTTTTTAAGAAAAGCACAGTTTACCAATGTTTATGTGCTTTTGTTGTCTAAAGTTATTCCAAGTTTTAAGTTTTTATCATCATATCTTCGTGCTTTAAAATAGCTGCACAAGCTGAAGAATGACCTCTTTGTAGTTTCCAAGAGGCATGAATCTGACCTGCATAGGCCTGCCCGCCCAGTGTCATCCTCAGCCATGCTAGTTACCACGACTGCTGCAGAAGCACTAAACTACTTTTAACTGAATAATTATAACTGAGCTCACTTTTGTCAGCAATATGGATGTTTACGTTTTTCATTACCAAATTGTATTAATTATTGTAACTTAGTGTTAATGTGTATCAGTAGACTTCAGCTGAAGGGCCACGGTGACTTTACTGGGTGAACTTAGACCCGTGAGGCCCATCCATAACTAAATAATAAAATTTTGTCACTCCTCAAGACCTTTTGCTGATTTTCAGTCCAGTTCTTGTGTAATTTGGCATACCTCATCCTTTTTTCGACATTTCCCTTATTTAAAAATGGCTCTGTGACAGCTGCTCCTCCACTGAGACCATTTCTGATTACTATTTTATGCGCATCAAACTGTGTTCCCTTTGGCATTCCTCATAGATTTAACTAAAGGAATGGGAACAAAATATCTGTTTTGCATCAGGCTGCTTGTAACAAAGTGCCTTAATGTCTAATTTAAAATTGGTTCTTTACTAAAAGGTCTGTTATGTGTAGTTGCAACAATATTTCATCACTTGAGTTAGGTGGATTTTTATATAGGCCCTACTTGACTCATAGGTCAGTATTAAGTGGCTTAACAAAGATTTCATGGACTAGACTGGACTGAAAATGAGCAAAAAAGCAGCAAATGTTCAAAGAAGAACTTCCAGAAAGCCTTGGAAACTATTATTCAAGACTAATTTAAACAATTACGAGAAATTCTGGCTTAAATGATAAAGAAATGAGCGTTGGCTCAAGAACTTTGCACAGCACTATATTAGCTCATGTAGCATGTCTCAAAATGCTGGGATGGGTCAATAAAAGGCTGGACACTGGACACAGCATGCCAGCTGTCAGCTGCTTTGAATTGTGGTTGCAGTGAGCCAGCATATAATGGAGGGCCTAGGAGAAAAGGTACGCACCAAATACATTTAGTTTGTGTGTCATGGATATGACTGGGATTCATGCCAAATAATGGTAACTGTGGTGTTTGTACTCCCTTAATCATTTGTGAGGTAGAGGTAGAAACTTGATCTGTCTCTCATTGGCGAGGTTTGAGCGGCCACAGCGGCAGAACAGAAATGTGAAAGTCAACAGAAATGTGCCCTTGTTCCCGTTCTGCATCATCATCCTTTGAGTGAATAAAATGTACGCTGGCACATCATTCTTTACTTGTTACACTCACTTCCTCCGTATCATGTCACCTAGGGTCACCATTAGAGTTGGAGTCCACTTTGACTACCGGGACGTTTACTATAGTGACTCTGGACTGTGACCAGAAAGAGGTCATGTGCTTTAAGACCTTTGGTCATCTTTCCAGTGAGGCTATAGCTCCACTTACACGCACATAGAAAGCTTTGGTTTCAGGAAGTGTGCTCAAGCTTGTTGCGTGTCAAGCCATGAGTGTGTGAGCTGTGTCTTGTGATGAGTAGTGATGATGATATATATGTGTTTTTATAGTAATACTTCCATTTACATCTCTGCCCTCTCATAACACCCTCTTTAACTTGCTGTAGCAGCAGAAACCCATTGATACAAAAACAATAAGGTAATAAGAATGACCGTAAACAGTATGTTTTGTAACTGACATAGATCACACAACAATATGTGCTGTGTTTTCTCGTTTGCTTTAGCAACAGTGACATCCTGGCATACCACACCCAGAAATGCAAATACAAACAAATCTATTTGTTTGTAGTAATGTCACTGTCGCCATTTTCCATCCTTCCCAACAACCTCAAACTAAAGAAAACTGACACTCGGAAATCAATCACCATCTGGTTATAATCAATAATCTCTGGAGTCTGAGTGCAGGCTGTCTCAGTGACTGTAGGGGACCAAGCAGGCAAAGCTGTGCTGTTGAAAAAGTGGGTTTTATTTAAATCAAAATTAAATAAAAGCATCAAAAATAATATTTAATGCAAGACATATAAATTTAGCAAATAAATAGGGCGAACTAAATAAACACTGCTCATAAATTACTGCTTACAAAACCTCACTTTAACAAAGAGAGCTAAAACACACGAGAGCACCATGAACCTAGAGTAGTGGAGCAAACCATTATGGATGCAAAGGGGAAAAATCACAGGGATAACAACTAAACTCACCACAAAGAAAATCCATGAACCCCACAGGTATCACAACAAATGGTTTGGTCCATTAGCCTCCGTATTTCAAACAGCTCCTCCCTCAGCCACCTGCTTTGAGTAACCATGAAGACCTGGAGCAATCGAAGTTTAATGCAAGCAACAGAGAAAGAGTGATTAGTGCAATTTCTATAAAACTCAGTGTTTTGTCGAAAAATGGTTGAATCAAAAATAATCAGGTAAGCTAATTATCTCTTATAACTGCACATTAGCTTTAAAGTCGTAACAAGGCTGTGAAACCTCAAACCTGTATGAGGGATTTAGGTGAGTGCAGAGAATGAATGGATGTTACTGAACTTGTTCCAGTGGTGTGTTTTTTGAACTTTGATCATGCAAACCTTTTTGATAGAGGGACCTAAAGAATATTTGGTTGCTAAAAACAAAGGCCTATCCTTGAAGCTATAATATGGAATTTTGTCTCGTGTATTAGAAACCAACCACATATTTTGAAGGTTCACCTTCACTGTAGAAGATGAATTATTTAATAGGTTAAGGATATCAATCTAGCCATTATGTTCAGCTTGTCTAATTCGGGGTTGCAGGGTGAATGGAACATATCTCTAGCATAGGGCAAGAGTCGGGGTACACCGCTGTAATCACAGTCTAAGGCTCATTTAACAATTTAAAACTACCAGCAATATAATTTTTTTAAAAGGCTAACGAGCAGCAGCTGGATCTAAATCCAGAATTGTCCGGACCGGTTTATGCCCGACAATATTTTCACGGACCGGCCTTTAAAGTGTCGCGGATAAATACAACAAAATAAAACTAGTACCGGTACCGAAAAAGAAGATTTATTCATAACACACGTGAAAAGACCCAGGAAAACCGAGTTAATGATAAAGACGATAACAAAATAACGCTAAAAACCCTGAAAACCATACATTTCACACCCGAGCCTCAACTCTCGCGGCCCGGTACCGGTCCGTGGCCCGGGGATTGGGGAACGCTGCTTTACAGGACTGAGCACGTGTTATTCAGGTGAGTGAGTGGGTCAGGCAAGTTTTACAGGTTTTTCCCATGTTGTCTTCCTAAAAGGGGAAAATGCAAATCCGAGCAAGGGATACTAAATAAGCAAGTTTGTAATATTTATGGTTTCAAGTGGCCTGAAGGACTTTACTATTAGTGGACTACTACAGTATATGGCAATGACTGAGGGTGGAGACCAAGCTTAAATATGTTAACTGGAAATGAGGTGTATCGGCCCACTCCTGAGGACACCCAGCCACTGCTGCAGACTCGTTAGTTTCATACACACTTACAGGGGAGAGACTGTGAGAAAGTCAAACTGATTAAGCGTGATCATATTCTATTATGTAGTTTATTAAAGTGGTTTAGTTGGTGTTTGACCAGTGAAACTTAAAGTCACATTGGCTAAGAATCATACTTTTGTTTTGAAACTTGATACATACTAATCACTCCCCATGTTTCTCATAATGCAACTGAGAGTATCTTCAGTAGGAACTTTTTTTAATAAGCTTTCTGTTAAGAATGTCCCACTGGAGGTCATGTTGCTGAATCACTGTGCTTCACTTCTTTGCTTCTTATGCAGAAAAGTTTAGAAATTTTTCTTTATCGTGCTGGGCACAAATTAATAAACCTTCTGAAAAGTAAGTTTGTGACAATATTTATTTTTCACATTTTTGGCAAAGATGAGAATTTCTGAAAGTCTGATTCATTTATTTATTCATTTATTTATTCTTACCAATAGCCT
The DNA here is from genome assembly GCF_051167445.1 of Perissodus microlepis. Taxonomy (NCBI): domain Eukaryota; kingdom Metazoa; phylum Chordata; class Actinopteri; order Cichliformes; family Cichlidae; genus Perissodus; species Perissodus microlepis. Next base: position 12,835,536 of record NC_140462.1, read on the forward strand.
ATGAATCATTCAACAGTTAAAATGAACCTAACTCAAGGGATGAAGCAGTGTTGCTTACACGTAACGGACAACTTGGCATGAACCAGCTTTAAATTGTAGCTTTAAGCACTTTGTTTTTGGAACTGGCTGTTAGTAACACAATGTATTCCCATTTCTATCTTTATAATCTATAAAAAGTGCCAAAGAGAACAGGTTGATAGACAAAAAATAGTATTTTGACCCAACAGGATGATTCCCAAAGTGCTATTAGCCAAAATCCTGGAATATTTCAGCGTGGTGTGCAATCTTTAGAAACTAGACAAGCTGAAGATGGGTTTTTAAGTCTGCCAATAGCCTTCCATCTGTCACTAGTATCAATTGAATTCTATTTTATTTATGTAGAAGAACAGTAGTTTCTACAAAACTACAGAGAAAACCTCATCAATTGGACGACCCAACGAGGATGCACTTGGCAACAGTAGGAAGGAAAAACTCCCTCTTAACAGGAAGAAACCTCCAGCAGAATCAGGCTAGTGGAGGGGAAGTCATCTGCTGCGACCAGTTGGGTGTAAGGGAGGAAGACTGGATAAAAGACAGGCTGTGGAAGAGAGCCAGAGATGAATGACTAATGATTAAATGCAGAGTGAGTGGGAAAAGGAACGTTTTAAGCCTAATCTTAAAAGTAGAGGTGTCTGTACCCTGAATTCAAACTGAGGGCCATCTACAAACATAGCAGAGGCTTTTGGCCTGGAATCTTTCAGTGTGGTGTGCAGCTGTCTTTGACTCTTTTAATGAGTCACAGAATCAAACACTGCAGGCACTTTACTCTTGACTCATTTCACTCCATTGTAACAAGTTATTAGAGTAGTGAAATCTTTCTGTTCTGACTATCCGTGCTTTTTGTTTTTTTCCTCTTCCCCCTCAGTGTCACCACTTGACTTTGCGTTCTTGTTGGATGATGGGGTTGTAGGGTTTTTTTTGGGGGGGGGGGATTTGTATGCAAAGTTAATCCCTTATGTAGAAGCCTTATTTTAACCCTCTCCTCCTTTTAATTTTAGCGAGGGGCTAATTATGCATTGTTTCTCAGCAGCCTGGAGCACCGTGGAGAGTCATGAGTTACTGCAGCATCCTTTTTATAGCCTGTCAAGTAGAGGAAACCTATCACACATCTTCTTTTTTTTTTTCCACATGCACCAGCTGTGACAAAGAGGGTTCCACACGGCACTCACGTTTTTTGTTTTTTTCCCCCCTCCCCTGTCTGAGTCACATGATCTTTTGGCTAAACTGTCTTAGCCTCCCAGCATCCACATCTGTACTTTCTCCCACAGTGTATGTGGCTCTGCTATCTGGCCGGCTATACGTGCGCAAGTGTTTGTTTTCTTTAGCCACTAGCACCGCGAAGACTATTTTCTCTCCTATAGAGCAGAGAGGAGAAAAAACTGGAGGGAGGGAACTGATGAGGAAGAGGAAGGAAGAGCTGTTCTATATAAAGCAAACGCGAGGGGCTCAAGCTTGTGGTTTAAGAGCATTTGTGGAGACTCTTGGAGGCTGAACTGTGAGTACAAGACAGTAATGAACTGGAAATCATCGTAACTGAACAACAGAGCGTTTTGTTTATGTGGAATACTTCCTCTTTGTGGCAACACGAGGTTAATCTTAGTAAGAATAACTTCTTTTTGTGTAACCTATGAATTCATGCAATATGTGTCTCTGGAGGTGTGACCTAAACTTGAGCAGGGTATTTTATGTCCAGATGTTTTCAGTTACAGCTCTTACGCAGCTGAAAAGGTTTTGATTTAAGGCGTTCTGTTTTGGGTTTTTTCATTTTCTTGTAGTAGATTTTTTGTAGTCTTTCCCTTTCAATTTGGAAGGGATGGAGAAACAGGGAAGGTGGGTTAAGGAAGAGCTTGGCATGCAGCAACAGGCCTGGAATGGAAACAAACCACGACTGCTAGACAAAATAAATGACTGCTGTTATATGGTCACATCATTCTTATTTTTCTTTAAACATAAGAATAAAATGCAGTGTTTTGGTTTGGTTCTTTTAGCAGGTGCTGTGAGTGAAGCCCCCTCTGAATGTGTACAAGTTTGTGACATACTTGTGAGTGTGAGCTGAGCCTGTGCGACCATGCCAGGGTCTGGGAGCGGTTTATCGGTGCAGCGCTGCCTCACCTTCACCACAGGTCTGGTGGAGTGCCTGTGTTTCGCTGGAGCCGTGTTTGGTTGGGCTTCTCTTGTGTTTGTCCTCAAGGAAGAAGGCTACTTCAGCTCTCTGTGTGTCAACGGCACAGCAGTCAATGGAACACATGTTTTAGGTCAGTGTGATGTTCTCACCTTCACAACTTTGAACAACAAAATAAACTTAAATGGCTGAAGAATGGAAATTAATCAATCACCTGTTGCTTCTGTCTTTTCTAACCTTTGTTTCTGCAGATTGCACCGAACAGGATGAACAGTTCTCGCTTATTTTTACCATTGCGTCTTTTATGAACAACTTTCTGACGCTGCCGAATGGTTTCCTTTTTGACCGGTTTGGTACTACAGTGACTCGGCTCTACGGCATGTAAGTCCAGCACCTTAAATAGTCAATGAATCATTCTAATCAAGAACATTCATATGAAAAATGTACTCGTATGTGGCACTAAAAGCCCAACAATCATGTTAAGAGAAAGGAAGTGGTAAACTATTAAAGAGCACCAATAAGATGTCATAACTTTTGAGCAACAACTGCACAGTGCAACTTTTAATTCGTTTTTCCTCGAGATGTGATGGTTTATTGAAATTCTGCAGGTAATTCTAATATATCCTGCCCACAAATAAAATGGACTTAAAAAAAATCCCTCCTAACTGCAAAGGCTGTCTGTTTTTTAGGTAAACAGGCATATTTTGACTAAAATGTTATCCCAGATTTTCCTGACAATTCCAGAGGAAGGATCCACTCCTTAATAGGACTTTTGCAAAACTTCTGGTCCTTACTCTCATGTTGAATTTCAAGAGTTAAAGTTGCATCTGTTTTTGAGAGTCCACTTTTAAATTCCATTATCTAGAAAACTACTTGAGAATTTTTTTCAGGGAAGATATCAGGAATTATTGCGCTGCAAATGTGGACTTTCAGGCCCATAACTCAGATTACCACAGAATGATGGATGCATGAATTTCCTGAAATACTTGGATATCCGATCTGACAGCAGATTTGGAGGCTTGGAGGAACCACAGTTTTTCAGCTTCTCACATGTTAGGGACGCAAATAAAACAGTCCAAATTAGACTGGTGTCACAAATATTAACATCTGAATTTGACCCCATGACCCAAATCGAAATGAGCATTATTTTTCTATCTCTGTCTGAGCTTTGAGTTTCCTCGTGATTTCTAACAAAAACTCACATTAATGTGCGATAGCCAAAGATTGTTTTTGAAAGTAGAGTAAGAGGAAATATTTTCTTCTGCTGCCAGAGATGCCGTCTAAAGTTCAATCAAATGTCAGATTTAGCGGGGAAGGCAAGAAAATGGAAAGATGGTTAATCGCAGAGTAATGTTTTCTTTTCTCCTCCAGATGCTCAGAATCCAACACTAAGCTGTCCTCCCTCCTCAAAGTTAATCATGTAATAGAACACCCGACATACCTCTGCAGGGTTCTGCCCCAAATATCTAAATCCACAATAACAGACTGGCACTGAACAGATCCATATTTCCAGTTAAACAGGGTGGGGTGAAAATAAATAGCCAAGGAATGCTAGTAGTTGTATAAGAGGCACCAAGTGCAGATGAGGATGCTTAGGCCAAGAAAAGGAAATTAAAGCTCTCCAAACAGCACCAGAAGCACATTTACTTGCTTGTGATTGCTGGTGTGTTAATGTAACACATCTCAAAACAACCAGTTTGCCAAAGTGCTGTGCAGTTATTAGGACACTAATGATCAAGAATTCATCAAATTGTTTTAGCAAATTGTGTGGCACAAATAACAAATGATACTTTTCAATTGCAGATTTCTTTACACCATAGGTACAGTGATGGTGGCCTTTTCTACTTCAGGTGAGAGTTCTCAAATAAAGATCAGAGTAAATAAATATAAATATCAACATGAACACAAATGTTACAGCTGTTATGTTTTTCTTTCTTTCTCCTTTTTAGTTCTGGCCATCCTGCTCTTCCCAGCTCTCTCCCTCCTGGCTGTGGGTGGCATCTTATTTCTGATGACCAACATGCAGGTACTGGATCAATTTAAGATTACTGCTGCGACATAAGGCAGTTTTAATTAATTTTATTATGCATTTGACTATTTCTGTAAAAAAAACTCTTATATATTTTTCTAGAATGTCTGTTTGATCATTTTCCTGTTTGGGAAAGTAAAACCTTTTTAGACCTGTCACATTTTAAACCTTTAAACCTCTCGACTTCTGAAATGCGCTTTTGCATGTGAGCTCTGTGTGTAGATCACCTGAAAGAGCTGGAAAGACACATGATTACAACTTGCTAACTGACTCATCTATGGCCCACTTTGTCAGTAAAGCACTGTGTGAAGAAAGAGGTTCGACTGTGTGACCTTTTATGATCCTAGTGTTCTGTGAATGTAAGACGTTCCACTCTTTCCTCAGGCTATCAGCAAACTGCAATAAAGCCAAAACACAGAAACCACCTTCACCACACTTTTTTTTGTTTTTGCTCAAATCCCTCTTGGGGAGGCCACGATAATTTATGAATTTGAACCACATTCTACATTCCCCCTCGAGCAAGACCTACAGCCAAGTGTTTGGACAGTGACAGGTTTTGTAGTTTTGCCTCTGTACAGTGCGCACTGGATTTTTAAATCAAACAACTTGGGTGTCATTTGAAGTGCAGACTTTCAGCTCCAAACCTAAATGACAAACATTAAGCTTTCTCAAGGTTCAGGAGATGGAGCGGTGTTTATGCTGTAGCTCAATTTTCACTAAAATTACGTCGGCTCGAGCTGTTATCTACCATAGCACAGAATTTAAAAATAATCTTCAGCTGTGCACACTTGACTCCTAACTGAAAAACTGAACCAAGTTTATCTATTCTCCCCTCCCTTCGTGGGGAAAATAGATAAACTTGGTACAAATATTGAATTTGCATTTGGTCGCTGTTCACAGGAACTCTCAGTACAAGAGACGTAATCGCCTTCAGTTGTATCTATCAGTGAAAGCAAAAACTTTAGGTATGCCCAAATCTGCAGACCACTACATTGTTTGTAGACAAGGAAAGGAGGAATGCTGAAGCCAGCTCAGCAAAACTAAAAGGCCTAAAAGACTGCAGATGATTGCACTGGTTAATAACACGAGGTCTGGGAGAGCATCTAGACCGCAAGAGACTTTTATCCAACAAATACTCACATTGAAAATTTTTGAGCATCTGAGAATTGAAATCTATAAAGAGGCTGTAATTTTTAAATCAGTTTGTTAAGCCTCTTTAATTAAAGCTTAAAGTCTGTGCTTCAGAGGCTACGTGACAATATGTGTTTCTGTCCAGAAACTTACAATAGACAACAGAAAGATGAATGCAGAGGGGACCAATATCAACTAAGAATTTTAAAGAGAGCCCCCACAATAACATTTAATTCAATTTTCCTAAAGGTAGGAAACCTGTTTGGCTCACGTCGCTCCACCATCATCACTCTTTATAACGGGGCCTTTGATTCTTCCTCAGCACTCTTCCTCGTCATCAAGGTGAGAAACATTTACACAGAAAAGAATCAGCAGGATATATTGATGCTGTCTCGTGTAGCAATGATCACCACCACATCTCTTCTCCTGCAGCTGTTGCATGAACGTGGCATCGCTCTTCGCTCCTCCTTCCTGTTTCTGTCCGCCTGCAGCGTCGTTCACCTGCTCAGGACTTTCTTCTTGCTGCCTCGGAAATTGATTCCATACCCGCTGCCGGATAACTACACATACGGGTATGAATCCACGGCAGACGTCACAGACGAGTCTGCACTTCAAGTACAAAGTGTATTTTTTTCTAAAATGACAAAGGACCATAAGGAGAGGAGGGATGCGCAGTTTTAATCAGTGGGAATGCTGGATAAAAAGCACCTGGATGCAGAAAAAGTGACTGGGTGAATCAGAAATGTTATGTAGTGCATTTCTGCTTGAGCTTTATGCAAGGACCAGTCAGTTTACATTTGCATACTAATGTGTTTGGAAAGTGCCAAATGTACCTTGCAGCATGGTTGCTAAAATAAAAACTGCAGTGAAGATGCATGAAATGATCATGCATGAGTTTAATTTTACTTTGATTAGTTTGTCTTGTGTTTGTGTTGCTGCCAATGAACAAAACCTGGAGTGGACAAGGAGGGCAGAGCTAGTGCTAAAGGAGAGTGCCATAGCTAAATCAAAAAGAGGAATCAGTGTAGCACTGTGGTCAGAATAGTTTCCTCATAGAGAGTTCCTGTTTTCATAGGAAACAGATCAAACATGCATCCAGTGCTTACTGAGAAAGCTCTTACTCAGTAAGCTGAGTAAGAGAGCTCTTTACAGCCAATGATGACAAAGGCCCAGTGATGAGGACATCAGTGAAAGCGTGCTGTTGTATTAAAATCAACAGAACAGTTAAACCTCAGTATGAGGACAGCTTTTTTTTTTTTTTTTTTTTTTTTTATGCACTAGAGTCCCCGCCAATATAAAGTCTAAAACTGATCATAAGAGCAGAAATTTTATAATTGTGCATAATTTTCCTCACCTGTAGCTCAAAAGGTAGAAACGTTTGTCTGCTGATTGACATGCAGACTAGAGGTGCCAGGAATCAAACCACCAAACCTATCCTTGAGCAAGATACTGAACCCCAAATTGATGCATCTGTCTGAGAGTGAATGCTAGGTTAAAGGACTTAGAGAGGAAAAAATGACTTGTGTGTATTTGTGTTAGTGGCTGAATGAGGTTTGTAATAAGAAAATGCTTTGAATGCTCAACTTTTTTTTTTTTTTTTTTTTTTTTTTTTTTTTTTTTTTCCCACATCTCCATGCAAACATCCTGCAAAATTTAAAATTCCAATAAACTCAAATCATAAAGTAAATGTAAAACACTCGCTCGGTCTGTTCTGTGTGCCGTTAACCCCACTTTGACTTTGACCTCAGGATAACCTGTGGTAAATCGGACAATCGTATTGGTGAGGTTGCGGAAAACGGAGATGCACAGAAGGTAGAGGAAGTGCCGCTCAACAAGGATGCATCTGCAAAGCAAGGTCTGTGCCCAACTTGGAAAGAAAAATAATGAACCAATCATACACAGTACACTTATCCACTGTGATTTTTACCTATCTCTTTGCCTTCTTTCCTCATCTCTGTGATCTCCCGTCTCTCTCAGAGAAGAGTTTCCGTGACTGTTTGCTGTCCAGGTTCTTCATGTGGCATCTGCTTTGGCTGTCAGTGATGCAGCTCAGGCATTACCTGTTCATTGGCACCCTAAACCCCATGCTGCAGAGGCTCACAGCTGGAGAGTCCTCACTGGGTAATCGCACAAACACCACATCACTCAGTCTCAGCTCTAAGCACTTGAATGTAATTTTACTAAATCAACATGCGTTAGGTGCTTTGAAAATGCATCAGTGTCTAAATTCTGCTTCATTAATAAACTGGCTTATCTTACTCTCTGAAGTTACACAGTAAGTGCAGTGATTTACAAACTAAAACTCCATGTTTTTGATGCCTTTTGAACTTTGGTGTCTCATTTTTTTGGTGGACTCTGCCTTTTATCCATCTTGTTTGTGTCCCTGCAGTGAGTCAGTACACCAATGCCTTTGCGATCACCCAGCTATGTGGCGTGCTGTGTGCTCCCTGGAACGGCCTCATTATGGACAGACACAAGGGCAAACCACGAGCTGAAGGTAACACCATGACTCTAATACTGATGTAGAATAAAAGACAACACCTCCCATCCCTGTGTGGATTGACTAATTTTCATAAATTCATTCAGTGATGGGTTTACATGAAATGCTGTCATGGTTTAGTTTTTGTGCATGCTATTTAAACTAGTCTTTTTATACCTTGTTTGAAGTTTTGTTTAATAGTTTAACTTTATTTCAGACTAATGATAGGGGAGAAGAAAGGAAACTTGCATACAGTATATAAAGATTTGTCTGGGAACTCGGAGGACACAGTCTGCAAAGCTTTGTCCACATTAATCTTCAGTCTCATCTGAAGAGTCTGAGACCCTCAGGCTGGCTGCAGATTCATAAAGAGCGACATGCAGACTTCAGTCTTAAGTCATTATTGTGTTTGTAGGGGAGAGCGAGCAGGAGGTGGACCTGCGGGCGACGGTGCTTTCTCTCTTCCTGACGGCCCTGCAGTGCCTGTTGTTTTCCATTTGTGCCTCCACCCCATACCTGCCTCTTCAGTACCTCACCTTCGTCCTGCAGGTGCTCAACCGCTCCTTCCTCTATGGCGGCAACGCGGCCTTCATCAGTGTGGCGTGAGTATCAAACATGCACGCTAATCAATGAATAGTTTATATTTCACAGCACTCTTTCAACACAACTGTAACGCCACGAAATATTTCTGATATTTAATGAAACACAAAAAATAAGAAATCTGTGGTTTAAAAAAGATAACCCATAAAACACATATTTTAGTGATGACTCTCATCCATCAAAACAGTGAAAAAACAATAACAAAAGAGAAACTTATCAGAAAGAATTGTTTTTGATGAGGCATGTAATTCATTTTTTTTTTCTTGTTTGTTTTTAAATAAGCCAACCTCTATATACACATGTGCATAGAGGCAGGCAGGTTTACACACTGGTCTTTAAAAATGTTTATAGAGGTGAGCATTACCCAGCATTTCCTCTTTAGATCACTAGATGGCAGTATATAACAGCTGTGTTTATAACATGAAGCATTTCATTTATCCAAATTTGGGATATGCCTTTGCTACAGCAGTTAAAATGAAGTCAAACACAGCAAATTAAAATAAATTATTTTAGTAAGTAGAGTAATGCCTAAAAGTGAAATCTTACAAAATAGCTAGTCAGTTCGTATTTTGGAAACTTCTGGGATTTTTTGGCAACCTCGTCTCCGGCTTACAAAGGTTGGTCAAAGAAAGAGAAAACATCCATTGTGCTGCAGTTCTCTGGGTGAAAATTAATAAAAATTAGTAACCCCAGGCGTCAAGTAAATGAATCTAGATCATAAGAGGAGACAAGTAATTCAAATACCTCAAACCTCTTGCCACGGCCAAAGTACGCAGAAGAGCATCTCAGCAGCAGCAGAAGACCACGCAGTGGCCTCTCCTGTCAGCTAAGAACAGGAAGCTGAGGCTGCAGTTTACAATAGAAGAACACAAGACTGGAAAAACATTGAGTCTAAACTCTTGAAGTCAGAATTAGATGTAAACAACATGAAAGCATGGATCAGCAGTTCAGGCTGGTGGTGGATTTTCTTGGCAGACTTTGGGCCCATTAGTACCAGTTTAGCATCATTTAAATACCTTATTAGTAGTATAAATCTAAATTAAAAAAATTAATGTATTAAAAAAACAAATATATTAAATACTTCCTAATCAACAAAAGTGAAGTCAGCAGAACAAATAATGCATTGTAGGAAGCTGCTGCATGAGTAATGGAAATGTGTAATAAGTGCTCAGTCTGTACGGAGGGTGACCAGGATGGTCTATAAGTTTGTTCAGTGACATCATCTCTACCACAGCTTCATATTTTCAAATGCATCAAAGGGTCTTTAATGTTAGCTGCTGACAAGTAAATGTATACAAATGCTCTTAGACTGCATGTAAATATAGTATACTGTAATAAGTAATTATTTCCACATTATTGCTGCCTGTCCTGGTTAAATAATTCTTGTGTGATCTCCTTCCTCCTTACTTTCTCGGTCTGTGTGTTTAGTTTCCCATCCTGCCACTTTGGGAAGCTGTATGGTCTGGTCATGGCTCTGTCTGCGGTGTTTTCGCTGCTGCAGTATCCCTGCTTTGCTCTGGTTAAAGTCTTGGATGGGGATCCGTTATATGTAAATACATTTTTATGATCTATCCTTGCTCCTTATCTCATCCTTTCTCTCCTCACATCTTCATCATTTTCTCTCCATTTTTTTCCAGGTGAACATTGGTCTGACATTGCTCAGCCTGCTGGCCTTCATCCACCCCCTCTCAGTCTACCTGCACTGTCGAAGCGTTTCCTCCCAGCGGGTCAAGAATAAAGCCATGACGCAGTCTTCTTAAAGTCTACACAGTGACTCATTCTTATAAGTTTACTACCAGTGAGAATTACCTCTTCAACTTGTTTCATGTGGTTAAAGTGCTATTTCCACATTCCTGACAGGAAGTATTTGTTGTTTGCTCTTCAGGCTCTGTACTGAAATGATGATAGAAGCTGATTTTTCTTAAAACTGCAAATGGTCTTTTTCTTTGAGGATCACCAAAGTTTGCATCTTAGATTAGTGAGATCTCCTCCTAATCAATGACTGTGCTTATATAATTATATGGGGCTTTACTTTCACCGCACCAATAATCTGCTTGTCTGCATTTTGGTGCTATTGCCTGTTTTTCCTTTGCAGACGTTCCTTTTAATAATTTCCCCAGCTACTGATTTATCCAAATTAATTGTAGTTTTTTTTTTTTTTTTCTCCACTCTCACATGATTCTCACTTTATATTAACACACACCTCCACACCAGTGCAAATGTAGCTGTAGACCAGCACTGAATCAGCAACCAAACCTTACACATTATCTGTCAAACACAGTTCTTTGAATATTCATAAAAATCATCTCAAATGTACTTTACTGTAACAAAACTGCTGCTCGGCCCGTTTTATTGAAGTTTGCATTGTTTTGCTTTAGATTGAATCTACTGAAAGACAGAGCCTGAAGAACAACAAAAAGCATTCAGATACTAACTTTATTGGCTGTTCTTTTTTTCTTTTTTTCTTTTTTTTAACATTCCACAAGTTGGCTGTAAATGCATTTCAGATTGTAAAGTGTGCATTCGCAAAGCTTTGTGCATGTCCAGTGCAAAAATGACTGTATCTGTCATAGAAAAGATTCTGCTCTGCAGCTTTTTAACTCCCTTTTGCAAGAGTTTAAGCAGGCTCTGAGCTGCTGTCTCTGAAGCATGTAAACAAACCGATGGTGCTAATGTGCCCTTTTCTCTAACCCTGCTTTACCGTCCGTTTCTGTAATCATGCTGGCTGCCCTAATAATATATGTGCAAAAACTATGACATGTCTTGTTTCTTGTTTTAATGCACTTTTATTATTACGTCCTTTTTTCTTCTTTTTTTTTTTTTTTTTTTTCCCCTTCAAACAATTGCTAGATTGTTGGCAAGATACTGAAGGTATGCATGGATTTGAAGTTACATGAAATGATTTGAGTTACATTGAAGTTAAATGAAGTTACAAAGTTTTCTATGAAGTTACTATAAAAGTAAGGATTCCTTGAAATTGGGGGAGATTATAATTTTGCAAGTGCACATCAGATTGAAACAAGGTGAAACATAATTTTTATTTTCCCGAGCAAATATGAAAGTAACTTAGATCCAGATGACGTCTTGGATCCAGGGGCTCTGTTCACACATTGTATGGAGGGAATTCCAGCCTTGGCAGAGAAATGCTTTCAACAAATACACTGCGTTTGTTTTGTTTGTTTGTTTGTTTGTTTGTTTTTAATATATTGTGTCATTGCTCCAATGCGAACATCTTCAACTTCTCTCTCTCTCCTATACGTGTTTTTACCTCCTAAAGAGTAAAGGACCAACAGTGTGGCTATAGTGAGAACATAAGGGACATTTGGGAACAAAAGCAATAATTTTAAGCTCGTTCTTGGCTTTGAGCTATTTATTTAAGGAATGTCTTGACAGTAAGTCAATAACTTGGTTGATGAGGGAAGTGGAGAGTATAAAAACTTTGCCATCTGCTGGCTTCAGTGCACACGGTACAAACTGCACTGACATCATGACAATAATCAACAGTAAGGGATTCTTGTTTGCATCCAGGATGTGAATTCTCAGGTGTTCAGTGTGGAGGAGCGTGGTTTCTTATTTCTTTTTCTTTCTTTTTTTTTAAATGTACTGTACCTGGTAATGTTGACATGTGAAGGATGTTAAAGGGAATGTCTCCTATAGTGTTTGTTTCAGACTCTAAGTATTTTTCTGAAGTGCCAAGTGTTAAGAGGTAGTAATAATATTGAAATTTGCATGTAAACAGTACTGTGCAAGAGTGTTTACCCATCACTCGTTTCTTTATATTTTGCAAGCTCTTCTTTCAATATCGGCTGCCTTTTGCTCCATTCTCTGTCAAGATGATCCCACACTGCTTCATAGTGAGGTTCAGGCTCTGGGAAGGTCAATGACTGACAGTGCTCAACTGTGCCTTTTTGTTTTTTCACTTTATCAGGTATGCTTTTACTGCACTGCCAGTGTGCTTGGAATCTTTGTTTGGCTGAAAAACGAAGCTGTTGACAAGATGTTTTCCAGATGTATCGCACGTAGGAATAAAATGGATTTACATTTTTCTATGTTCAAAATTTCACAAATCATGACAACACTTCACCATGCCGAGATGTGCCAAGTTTTTACCTAGTAACGCTAGGGTTTCCTTGTTGGTGCAAATTACTTTTTTAATTTTTTTTATAAATATACCTTATCAAACCATTATCTTGGGCATTTTATTTGTAGGTTACACTGCTCAAAGTAAAGTAAAAAAATCTGAGCTCTTGGAAGCAAAATCTAAAGAAACTACTCTAGACTTTGCACTGTCTTGACCTACAAACTTCTTTTTTCAGCAACAAAATGATACAAGTCTTTTGATATTATCTATAGTGTAGTAAAGGGAATTCATATTAGCCTTGAATGCAGTTTCAGTTTTTAACTGTGGTGAAACTGTTATATCCTCATGTGCAGGTGCCAAAGATATAGAAAGTGCAATTATGATGCAAAGAAACCTATGAGACACGTCCAGTATATGTATATTTTACATGCACATATCCAATACTATATTTCAATAAATGTGACAATTACTGGCTTTTTGTCCTTTTTGATTTATTGAATGTTTTGTCTGTTGCTTGAATACTTGACCAAATGATGTATTATTACAACATGTTTCTAAAGGTATTTGTGTGTGTGTGTGTGTGTGTGTGCGCGCGCGCATTTTATATAATTATACATTAATTAGGATTTAAAGCAACAAATAAACCATTAGATATATTAAATGAATAATTGAAGACCATCACTGAAGATAATTGGCACCTGCTCAGCCAGGTTTGGTTTATTTATGGTGATGAAGACTGGGTCATTGTGTGACCTTAGTCCTTTTTTTAGTTTGAAAAACTAAACATGCTGCCATCATTGTGGGTGCGTTGTATGGGAGAAAGGACCATCTACCAGGATAGGAGGCTTCTGTTCCACATATTTTTCTCTTTTAATTTGACAGATGTCGCGTGCTCCCCATCTCTATGGCACTGAAAGGCTAAGGAGGTGGAATTGCCATGTGTGAAAACATGAAGTATTGAGGCTTTTCACATGCGATGCCTCTGTGGTTGCCTGACAGCAAAAGGGTCATTATGTGTTTCAGCTTCAAAGCATGCTACCTTAATTCACTTGTCACTGCTGTGCACTTGAGGAAAGAGAGCTGCAAAGTTGGTGTTCTGTTTATAAAACTCATGATGCATTAAACAGCTTTATAAACTGAATATTAGATCTTCAGTTTGCTGCTGCAGAATTAAAGACTAACATTAGGAAATCAATCAATCTCAAGACTACACACCTGGAAAGAATGCTGTTAGTCCAAACAGAAGACAAGTGAAGGGTTTTAACATGAAATGAGACAGATTCTTACAGTATATAGTAACCATTTGTACACGATTTTGGTTTTTGTGCACATTTTTCATTAATTTTTTCCATTTTTATTTTTAAATCTCTAATTCACTTTTTCTTCCTGTCCATGTGCTGCTGTATGTAACAAGTGAATTTCCCAGTTTGGGATTAAATAAAATCTGCCTATTCTGCTAATTTAAAACATCAAAGCTAACAGGTGTGAACCAGTTTGTGTGTAAAAACTTTTATGAATCCTTGGCTTCAAACTGCCTCTGTTTGGATGAGATGCATCCAGAAATTTGGGACGTGCTCAAAATATGTGACCAGCACAATATATGACAGAACAGCATAAAATAGAATTACAAATAGTGAGCTCATCAGACCTGTAAGGGTAGACCGTACATTACCTGCTGCCAGCACACATCCTGAAGCCCCGAGGATACTGTCAGAGGTCAAACGGCAGGGTGAGCAATGTAGTTGCCATCTTTAGAAGAAGGTGGTGCATGTTTGCATGAAACAAACCAGACAAGTCCTCAGATTCTACAAGCTGTATCATTTCATGTTCTTAAAACATTGTTGGATGTGAGTTTGTTAATGTCAGAGAAGTGTTGTGCTCAATCTGTGGAAAACAGATCTGATATCACTTCACACCTGTCCTCCACGGCAGCCTTGGAGGACAGCATGACTTCTCCAGTCATACTCATACTGTTGGCAGTCTGGGTGGCAGTTGCCATGTTTTTGTGGGAAGTGCTGAGGAGATTTCAGTTGGGGAAGAATACTTGGGGAAAATCTCTGGCACCTGAAATAACAGGGACACTCCCCCACACCTGCTGTGCCCCGAAATTAAAAATAAAACTTGATGCAACTGAACAAAGTCTTTCACATCAAGTGTGTGTGTGTGTGTGTGTGTGTGTGTGTGTGTGTGTGTGTGTGTGTGTGTGTGTGTGTGTGTGTGTGTGTGTGCACGCAGCGTGTATGCACATGGTGACAGGTTCTTCCCTTGCATCCATGCATCTGCGTCATTGATGATCACATCCTCAGCATCTCGCCAAATTAAAAATACAGACTTGCATAAATGAATGACAGAAATAGGAGCGAGGGCGGGAGGAGTGGAAGATGAAAATAAGGTTGTCGGTTAATGAGGTGGATTGTGTGCACTGTGTGTGTGTGTGTGTTAGTGTGTGTGTGCATTTTAATCAATATGAATATGTTCTCGAGACAGAGGATGTCTTATATGAACACACAGATTTAATAGGCGACCTCAAACTGTGCCAACTAAATTGTGTCGCTCTCTGTGATTGGTTCAACAAGAGAAAAACATGTTAAGGCCTCACATTGTCAGCCTTTATGTGCTGTCTCCCATCTGCTATGGCAGCTAATAGGAAAACAGTTTATGCCTGAAACTGAATGAATAAGTGGCTCATCAGGCTCCATCATCTACTATGAGCTTATTGATGCTCAGTTTAGAGTTGCAGCACTAAACGAACAAACTGTTCAAGGCTGTGAGGTCCGCGAGTCTCTTAACCGGACATCAGACGTGGCCAAAAAATAATGGACACCTCCATTTACATACTCTTTAAAGTGATGGAAAGTACATTTATTTAAGTGCTGCACTAAAATAGAGTGTTGAGGCTCTTGTGGTCAGGGGCGGATCTACGGGCATAGCATGGGGTGAAAAGTGCCACCATATAATGATCTCGTGCCACCCGTAGTGCAACCCTAGTTTTGCTTATCACAATGCTATTTATTAAAATAAGCTAGCATTAACACTTTGAGCCAGGCAACAATTAACACTGAATATAAATTCTAAAAGTGAATATACTTCATGACTGATTTAGAATGACATAGCAACAAGCTGCAGCCAGGCTGAGTCTTCATTTGAACTTGTGTTGAAAGTTTAGACTTCAAACTATATGCCAGTTTGCAAATTTTATTGATAGACCACTAAAAGCAGAGTTACGATTAAAAAATCTATATATGCGATGCTCTTTTCTGAATACTATCGTGATGTTTAGTGTAGATGTTTAGAAGAAACCATAAAAGGGTGTTTTTTTAAGAACAGTGCAAAAAAAGAGAAGAGGAAAAAAATGCCACCCCTTTCCTATTGGTGGAAAAATGTACCATATCGACCAATAAAAATTTTTTATGGCAACATGTGGGGTTTGGTTATTTAGGAAGAGGGTAAATTTTTAGGAGTGGCAACAGCGAGAGCTTGAGAGAGAGAGAGCAAGAGAGCAATATCGACAGTGAGTTTTGAGATGTGAGAGATTTGTGATGTGTAGGGTGTTTGGAGTGTGTAGTTAGTGGGTTGTGTTGTCTTGTGTGGTTAGTGTGTAGTGTATTTGTTGTTTTGTTTTGTGTGTCAGTGAGGGTTCCAGTGACTGTTACAGTTGCTGCCAAAAAGCCACCAAAGGCAGATTGCAATGTAAACACTGTCTCCAGGTGGAAAAACAGGAGGAGTGATACACCTCCTGTTGTCAGGCCTGCAGGGTTTAGGCTGTCTTGTAGTGGACAAACTCATTTTGTCCACTCATGTGTGGCATCTTACTGTGACAGCCGATTGTTCTCTAATTTTAGTTTTAGTAGTATTTTTAAATGGATGTGTTGTAAAGATTCTTATTCTATTTACCCTTTTCGTAACTCTCCCTCACCTCACCAGATTTACCTTGTTTCTGGTAAATCTGAGTTTAAACCTTTATTCTTAAGTTAGTAACTTGCAGTCCAACCTTGTTTTCTCTTTCAGAGTTTAGCAGTCCATGTGTGTCTTCCTTTAAGTTAAGCTATCACTGATAACAATGTAATAAACCCAGATATACTGCAACTAATTGATGGTCTTTTTTTTTTTTTTTTTTTTTTTTTTGCATTCTGACCAGATGAGACAATGGTGATAACAATTTTAACCTTCCTTTGAACCTCCTAATTAATATTGTTCCTTAGGAGGTTCAAAGGAAGGTTTGAAAATGGTTATTTTTTTGGTGAAAAATCTATTAATGACAATGCAGATTTCTGGCATTTTGTGTAAATTTAAGAACAATTTGATTATTTCTAATTAAAAAAAAACAGTGTAAAGACTTGTGTTTGTAAATGAACCACCCCATGTTGTGTAGCTTTCTGGATTTGATACTTATTTGGCTGCATACTTATTTATTATAGGCTGTGCGTAAATGAAGTCAAAATTCACATTTCATGTAACTGAAATGTTTTATTATCTTGGCTAAAGAAAATAAGAACGTTACAGTCTATATTGATATGAAACATGTATACTTACAGCGTTTGATGTATTTTAACCATATATAATACATATTACAGAATTATTATTACCTGCATATGTGTAAAAAAAAAATGGCTTTGATTTTGCCACCCTGTTTGATTTCCAAGCCACCTAAAGAAGGTTTCTTCAGATCCGCCCCTGCTGTGGTCATACTATTGCTGATGATGGCACCACAGTAGGACTGATATCAAACAATGATGAAACAGCGTACAGGGAGGAGGTCAGGCCCCTCACAGACTGCTGCTATCAGAATATTCTGAAGTTAAGCTTTACAAGAACTGAGGAATTGATAACGGACCTCAGGAAGCACACTGAGCCCTCTACCCTCTGCACAAATAAGTAGGAAGCAGGGAGCTTTAAGTTCCTTGGGGTTCATATCTTGCTTGACCTCATGTAGAACACACACGTCTCCCATGAGGTGGTGAAGGCCCGACAGAGGCTTTAATTCCTGAGGAAGTTAAAGCACACTTACCTTTATCATCACCTGCTGACCAGCTTCTATTGGCTGCATGGTGAGATTTACCAGCATCAGAGGAGAGAATAGAAGTGGCCTGCAATGAGTGGTGAGGGTGGTAGAGTGCATTACCAACACCACCCTCCCACACTAATTGACTCCAAAGGAAAGCACCCCAAACATCACATATTCTTCCCCCTGTTCTCTGGTGAGAGATTCAAATCAATCTGATCTAAAACCAATAGTTTCTTCACAGTGATAAAAAGCACAATTTCTTCTCCCATTCCCAAGACTGTGGATTAACAAACTCTTTCATTACATTTGCATTTTGCATTGTTATCCTGTGCATATTACCTCACTGTATTTAGCTTTATTTCAATTTATTTCATATCCATACCATAGGCTATTTGTCTTTTGCTGTTGAAGGAGCTTTGGAGCTTTAGTGAACCATGACAATAAGGATCTATTCTATTCTGTTCTATTAGCAAAACAGCCATGCTGCAAGTGGTAGATACAGTAGGAAACATATAAGCTTACATACATAGACTGTGATTATTATAATATGATACTATGACACATTATATTTTGACACACCAGTCCAATCTGACATTCCATTTGGTGCTCAATTGATCTGTCAAAATTATAAATACATGTGACTGTGAGATTTGTATAGAATATTTGTATATGCCACCTAGTTCAGAGGGTCAATGTGAGATTAGAAACTCTATCAAAAATGAAATTATTCAAAAATTGTCTGAAATTCAGCCAGTTCTGTTGATTTTAATTATAATGACCAACACATTTGGTAAAATGATGACCTCAGAAAAAGAGATTTAACAATGAAGCAAGTAACAAACTGCAATATTAACAAGTTGGACAAAAGTAAGCAAACCCATATGGGGCATAAATTATATTTACCAAATATGTTGATGACGACAGCACAGTTTTTACAGAAAAAGGAGATCCGAGCCTCACTTTCCCCTCATAGGTTGTCCTGTCTCTCTTGTGATGTCACTGACAGCAGATGTCCTTAATATGGTCATATCAGGCATACAGCACTGGCAGTGAGCACAGCAGCCCCACCCACCTGCTGTTCAAATCTTTTGTTTGTGAGAGGCATTCAGTCTACAGAAAAGTTGGCTTACAGGAAGAGGAGCTTAAAAAGACTTGTTTCAAGACAGTGGGTGAATTGAAGAGCTTCAAAAAGACTGAGCAGGAGATCAATTAGTTTTGTTATTAGGTTTAAATCATGCTTACTGCCATCCAAGAATAAAAATGTTGAGATAGAAATGAGTATAATGGTTCTCTTTAATGTATATTTAATCTGAAGTTGCTGATTACTTGAATTGTATGCATTTTCATTACATGCATTATATATTATGCAGAATATGTATTTCAATGAACAGTATGCCTCTGTACAAAACTACAAAGGCATTTAAATCAAACACTCGAGGTGTGATTTGAAAGTGTTTGACTTCAATTTTTAGTAGGTCGCAACTAGGAACAAGCAAAGGCTCAACTAATCTCAGTGACCCCAACAAAAAAAATACACCCCAGTTTCAGTTTGCCACTAAGCATCATTTCTTGTTAGAAACTCTTGTTCCTTTTCCTGCAAAAAAGGAACAAAAAGATGGAAGGAGTCTGGGTCCAGCCACACCGTGGGCCACAGGATTTTGTCTCCCAAAATGAATGGAGAACAAAAACTAAACTATCAAATAAAACTGCAAAAGATAAACAAAAACCAAGAGATATCAGTGCAAGTGAGGGAGGCAATCATTACAAACCTGCCAGAGACAGGAGTGGTCTACTCAACAATCTTGTTCAATAAATAAAGACAAGATCACTCACTGGTCATCTCACTAAGATCCAAAGTTCTGAAAGGCCACAGAAGAGAACTAAAGTGCATATGCACAAATGTATTTCCTTGCTTGAAAAAAAATCAATTTCACAACATAGAGAGCAGTCTAGTAGAAGAAGGTGTATCATTATCAGAGCCTGCAATCAAGAGACTCCCACATGAATGTAAATACAGGCGGTCTACAAAAAGGTGCAAACCACTGGTTACACTCAAGAATAAGAGGGCCAGACTGGCCTTGGCTAACAAATATCTCAAAAAGTGACTGCTGGTACAAGTAGCAGGATGAATTGTGAAGTATAAAGGGCTGTACTCAGATTCAGCCAGTTGATGTAGAACTGATCTGACAGAGCTTTAGAGTGCAGAAGCATGTCTGAGTGCATATTACAAAAGCATCCCAAGAGCTTCTCAAGGTGAAGAAAGATGATAGTTTTTGATAACCAAGTTATTCACCTGATCTCCTAAAGAAGAGGCCTATTGCGTGCCACAGTCTGCCTTGTTTTAAACATAATCGTTGTGGCCTAAACCTCATGCTTTTGGAACTAAAAGAGTGAGAAGTTATCACCTAACAGCTTTGTGAAGCTGAATGAAAACAAATTCCTTAAGATTTTCTGCAAATACTTAAACAGAGGTTTTTAAACCAGAGTAATAAAAGTAAAAGTAATTACTTATGTTTGTATGAGATGAAGTTGTGATTTTGGCCTGTTCCATGTCCACATACTTTTAGTCTTAAAGAGGACCACTTTCCACTTCAGTTATCAGTGACTAAAGCACACGTTACACAACTACACTTTAGATTTCTCTTATTTTGCATCATCACGTTAATTACACAACTAAACATGAACTTTACACGCTGAAGCTTCTCCACTGACACTGAAACAAAATATCAAATGATTCATTGTCTCATTAGCTAAGTCTTGTCAGACCTTTTCTGTCCCAAAAGACACCCACATTTTGTCTGATTCATACATTTCTTTCAAGTTCACAGTGCATTAAAAGGCCGAGATTTGAAAACGATTCTTGGACTAGCTGTGTTGACGAAATCAAATAACGTTTTGCAATACCTCACAGGGTTTAGGTCCTCAGATGCCTTTAATGATAAGCTTAACCTCCCCTGTACCAAGAGGTCGAGAAATACACGGAGCCTGACATAAATGAGACCAACTTTGAGAGAGTGAATCCATGAAAGCAAAGTTTCTGGAGTTTTCTCCTTGAATTTCCACCCTGTGGGCAGAGATCCACACTCAGTCCTCACACAAGGTCTTCAGCTGTGTGTGTATGTTTGTATGTGTGAGTGGGGGTTATGGACAGAGTCACCAACACTTTTTTTAGGATCAGGACAGATCCTTTGAACATGCTGTGTTTACACCAGTTCAAATGCCAGCGTTCCAGTGATTCACTTTGACACAGCAGGCAAGTGAGAGAATGTATCTGGGAATGGAGATAGATGTGTGCCTGTGTGTATGTCCTTGCATACATTTATCCACTTTAATATTTTGTTCTGATTAGATGGGCCATAGCTTTAGCATCTCACACACACATACTCAGGTAAGTCTCAGGTAAGCGCCAATGTAAACGCACACACACAAGAATGAATCAAAACTTGTCTCAGCCTGGATACTAGATCATTATTGTAGAAGGGGCACCAAGAGCCGCCCACATGCAGGTGGGCAAACACACACACACTTGAAGGTGGACACTTGTTGATGAGCTGGCTGCCTCCCCCACTCACCCTGAGGCCAAGAATACCCTGTGTGCATTACATGTGCACACACACACGCGACCTTATCTATTCCACAGACCCCCGCTGAGGCCACTAATGCCTCCTTGTTGAGCTGCCTCCCCCAATCACTATACCGATGCCAAGAAATCGTGTGACTCCAGACGGCTTTTATTGCCTGCGCTTCGCTCACAGCTTGGAGTTACAAATGACCTTCAAGGAGCAGGTTTTGGTGAGCGTGTCTTCACTGGGGAACAGATGATGCGCATCATGCTGGACCTGGGCTTGACCCGTGCCACGAAGGAAGGACTCACTTGTGAGTAAACTCTGCCCACCCCTGCCCTGACACAGTTAATTTCACATGGAAAAAAACAAAACAAAACTCCATGTCCCCTGTCATCCATCCCACGTCCCGCCCGTGCGCGCTGCATCGCGCCTTTTCTAGCAAATCATTTGTTCTGCAGCCAAATTGGCTCAAGGAAGCGACTTATGGGACCTATTCAGTCAAATGGGTACTCTGTGTCATTGTTACTGGTAGTCATCCCATCATCTTTATTCACATCCACAGCGCAAAGAAAATCCACATTTCATCAGTCCACTGGAGGATTAATAATGCATTGCTTTGGTAAATGTGACATTTACAAAGAGGATTGGTGTGAATAAATGCAGCCTGATGTGCAGGTGTTGTACTACTACGATTTGTCAGTGGTGTTATCTCTCCCTTTCACACACACTAATATAACCAGGTCATATGCTGTGGTAGATGATTTCGCTCCACCGCTGGGTTTCCCTTTCATGTTCATCTGTTATTCTGAACTGTAGGCGTCTATCGGCTTCTTTCCAGCCTGGCCTACACCGAAGAAGAGAAACGATAACTTGACTTTAAGGCCAGATGAGTTTTCCCACCTCCACCTCCCCAGAGTACATGTGCCACGAGGCTACACACAAATTCGTTTAATGTGCAGTAGTCATACAGCAATAATTCTTACTTTTTTTCCCAGTAATTTGTCACCTCCATCCACCTCCAATCCTCCCACACTGCGAGTTGTCTTAAACGATGAACAAAGAAATTATTGCAATAGTTAAACTAAATACTGGATATTTGTATTAAACGTTGGGGAAAGGTTAGAATATTTAATACATGCTCAGAAAGAAAATGTAACGAAATTAGAAAATTTCTAGTTTATGTTGTGTTTCATTATCACAGCATAATAAATGATTAATGTTGAATTGTATTATTTTTCTTTTGACAGCCAGTGGAGGTCTGCCGCCAAGATGACAGTGGCAAGCTTTGCCATTGCCTTTCTAGTCGCTTCCTCCGGTAACTCCTCCTCCCAGGCTGACGTAGAGGATCCTCCGCTACCCACGGCAGTGGGCGAAGACCGGCCACGGGGATAAAAAGCTCCTCGGGACTCCGGTACGTCACTGCCTGAAGCCGCAGTGACTCGGTCACCAGAGCTGAACCTCAGCAGAGATAGCATCAAGCAGGCACTTCCACGCCGTGCAGGCTAACTCGCTTTCGGCTTTGGTTCGAGATGGAAACTCGTCGCACCGTGAGGGGCTCCAGCGCCCGCAACTACAAGGGTAAGTTCCTCACCATTTTGCACCTGCAGATTCTACAGGTGCATTCATGTGCTTATAGCTGACACCTTTTTACTTACCTTTGAACACGTTCAGTTTTTTTTTGTGTTTTCAGGGAATATTGTCGTGTCATTTTGGGTTTAAGCAGCCTTTGTTAGACAAAAAAACAAAGTGTAGACTACGATTTACGCGCAGTCAGTCTGACTGTTTTCTAATTATTTTACTGTGAATCTAAACTGTATATGTCAGCTACATATTATGAGAGTTAAAGAAACGTGTCAGGGATGCTCACTCTGGGTACAGATTTTGTGATCTGCTTAAAAAGTTATTTATTACACGTGGTCAAAGCTTTTTCCTCTGCTCTCCATACTGTTTTACGCATGGAGAGATAAAAGCATGACTTTTGCGCGCACAATTCGTTACTTTAGCGTTAGTGTAAATATGAAAGACATATGCCCTATTTGACTCCAGAGCTCTGGTTCCAGCTGTCTCTCAGCGTCCAGCGCGGCTAATAGTCCAACTTGTTAAGAGGTCAAGGGGTGAGACGCTGGAAAATCTTGCGCACAATAGATGAAAAGGAACCTCGTTAATATTTAACGCATGTACTTTTCCCGCCTTGCCCACTTTTTTGTGTACCGTAATCTGAGCGATGCCAAGAAGCTGCTAAATTAATCATAAGAACCGAAACTGATCCGGGTTTGGTTACTAGTTTTACGCGTGCCCTCCGCGTAGACAACCTTTTGGCGGAAACATCCTTTTGGTTGAAACAGCCTGAGAAGTAGAAAACAGGGTTAATGTAACAGGGAGGCAATGTGCTTCACGTTTCTGCCTCTTAAATATATTCTTATTCTTGATTTGTGGCTAATTTATAGTCTAAACTGCTGAAATCCACGGTTATGAAACCATGTCACAAAATCCACTGATACTTAGGTAAAGTGATAAGGTGGATATGAATGGGTGATTGATGTTTGTAATGTAAGCTGCTGAATTATGTATGAAGCCTAAGGTTCTGAATCCATCAACAGGTCACGGGTAAGAGCACAGCGATGTTAAAAGGAATCACTGACAACAAAACAAAAGTTTTGACAGACAGACAAAAAGAAAAAGAAATGGTACCTAAAGCTGAAACCAATCTCTTTTTCTTTGCCAGTCACTCTTTCTCACACACAATGTGCACGTTTTTCCAAGCCGCTACTCCTGCAGTTTTCTCATGCTAACATTGCCTTTTTCTTCTCTTTCCAGGTGGACTAACCCTATGGCTGATTCTGTGGCTGGTGGTGGTGAAGCCGGGTGGGGTCACAGCATGCCCCAAGCTGTGTGTGTGTTACCCTACGCCCATGACGGTCAGCTGCCAGTCCCAGAACCTCACCATAGTGCCGGCCGGTGTGCCCTACAACTCACAACGTGTTTTCCTCCAGAACAACCGCATCACAGAGCTTCGCGCAGACTCTTTTGGCTTTGAGACACAAGTGAGCAGAGTGACAACACTATTTATAGTAATTATGTGCAGAAATGTATTTTTCCTCTCTCATGCCATTATTCTTATTTTTCTCTGCTGTCCTGTTGAATTCCTCTGCAGGTGCTTTGGCTATATGGCAACAACATCACATGGATTGAGGCCGGAGCCTTCAGTAACCTCAGGGTGCTGGAAGAGCTGGATCTGGGTGACAACCCTTCACTGCGCCACTTGGAAGGTGGAGCCTTCAGGGGCTTGGAGAAGCTGCAGAGCCTGCATATGCATCGTTGCAAGCTGGCCACTCTCCCCCATGATCTCTTCCACAAGCTGTACAGCCTGCAATTTCTCTATCTGCAGGTAAAGACAACATTCACACACACACACACACACACACCTAAAAGATGACCAGTACGTTCACAGTAAGATGTTGGATAGTAATACATGGGTATGATCAAGGGTATGCAAAATTACTACGTTTAGTTGTGTTGTAGAATTGATTTAAAGCTTGCGCAGGCTGCACACCCACACGCACGTTGATGCTTTCATATTGCACGTGTTGAAGCGTCACTTATAAATAGGTCCACTGAGTTGTACACACCACAGGCATTTATATGCAAACAATAATAAGTTGTAAAAATAAAAAGATGCAGAAATGTATATCTACAAAGAAAATTAGAACCACTGAGCAGTTAAAAAATACTGAAACTATCGTATAAGGATAGATTTACAATAGGACAATAGATTTATTTAATTACTATAAACTGAATGCAGATAATGATCAATGTAAGCTAAGTGGGTAGTTGACAGATCTTCTAATAATATAAATTGTAAAATAAAAATAAAAAACAAAACACATGTCCACACATTTACTTTCAGCAAGTGTATCTGCAAGTCAGAGGAAGTAATATCAATTCAAACTTAAAATACAAATATAGATGGCAAGGATGGTGATACAATCACCACTTCTAGAAGGCAGGAAAATTACTACAACACTTCATATTCATCCTTAAGTTAATTTTATTTAAAATAAGTGAAAAAGAAAACCTAAAGTCATCTTTTTAAATCACTTCAAAACCAGTACAGTAGATCCAAATAGTTTTTTTTTTAAAAGTAGAGATATAATATAACAGGCAGTGATTTCATTTTAATGCATTGAAAATTAGCTTGCAGAGATGCCATGTGAATTATTTTTTGGTTGCTATCAGCTTTTGGCAGCTAACAGAGAGATCTCATCTGTTCCTGAATTTAAACTCTCTTCCAATCAGACAATAACTGCCTGCCAAGAAGCCTTCTGAGGGAATTAAAGAGAACACATCCCACATTCAGTGTGACTCAGACAATGCAGGTCACTTCTCAGTGTTATAAAGCTACTTTCAAACAGAACACTTCTCACGTGTGCATAAATTATAACTGCAATCAGAGGGAGGTGAGATATTCTTTTATTTATTTATTTTTACTGCTCATATTGATCGCTGACTCAAAGAGAAATGTTGGATGTTCAGTAATTCGTTAAAGGCGGCTTTTGTGTCGCACATTGTGTGAGCTTCCAATCATTTCTAGATTTCAGGATTCAAAATCAGCTTTCTCTCTTTAGTCTTTCTCATAGACTGTATATCAAAGATAGATGTAAACATTGTGATGTTAATCATTAGTTTCAAGTTTTTTAAGACAGCAACTTGCAATCACGAAGTAGCCTTTTTTATATACAATCCATCATCATTTATTTTAGTCTTAGTGGGATTATAATTTGTAATGTGAACATGATGGTTTGCTTGGTAAGACATTAAACTAGTGACTGAAACCACAAACTCATCACAAAAGTGTCTAATGAGCTGAGAATTGAACCAGCAGCAGAGTCCCCCCTGCTGACCACTAAACAGATTGCAAGCTTAAGTCACTTCTGCATTGGACACTATGTGTATCTTTTATATGCAGTCTATAGTTTTACTTTTCACTTTTTTCCCAGCACTAAATGTTGCATTTTGACTTTGCTGCAGGAAAATCAACTCCATTTTCTGCATGATGACCTTTTCTCTGATCTGGTCAACCTCACCCATCTGTTCCTGCATGGGAACCGTATCCGTACCCTCACTGAAAATGTGTTCAGGGGTCTGGTCAACCTGGACCGTCTCCTTCTGCATGACAATCGCATCAGGCAGGTCAACCGCAAGGCCTTTCGTGACCTTGGTCGTCTTACCATCCTCTACCTGTTCAACAACTCCCTGGCTGAGCTACCAGGACAGACCATGAAAGATGTCCAAGACATCCAGTTCCTCCGCCTCAATGGTAACCCCTGGTCCTGTGGCTGTGAGGCACGTCCCCTTTGGGAGTGGTTCCGCAAGGCCCGCATCTCCTCATCTGACCTTGTGTGCACTTCCCCATCTACACGTCGTGGTCAGGACCTCCGATTCCTCCGAGAAATGGATTTCGCTCTCTGCCCTCTTCCTGACCCCGGCTCTCTGGCTGGATCCACCACAACCACCTTCAGTACCAAGACCCGCTGGTGGTTCTCCAAGAACAAACCCGAA
The DNA here is from genome assembly GCF_051167445.1 of Perissodus microlepis. Lineage (NCBI taxonomy): Eukaryota > Metazoa > Chordata > Actinopteri > Cichliformes > Cichlidae > Perissodus > Perissodus microlepis. The sequence goes on from NC_140462.1 coordinate 12,862,147, forward strand.
TCCAAATCAAAGTCCTCGTACCAGAAGAGCTCAGAAACAGTGAAGTCATTCCCTTTCCCTGCGGTCAAGCCTCAGTTCCCCTCCAAGTATGAACTGTCAGCTGATGAGGCAGCCCTCCCCAAACTCGACCAAGAAGAATACTGGACCAACTATGGCAATGAAGATTCCTCTGTCCGCTGTGTTGAGCTGGACTGTGCTCCAAGCTATGACGACCAAGCCTTCCCCTCATTCTCCTCCCTAGCCATCACTCCACGCCCACTCCACCTCCTCACCCTCACCATACTCGTATTCTCCCTCCATTTCCTTTTCAGCTGAACTCCTTTCTCCTTTCTACCTGTTTCTTTCTCTGATTTCTCCCTCTCCTCTTTCTAATACTAACAAAAACCTGGATCTTGAGTCCTTTCAGTTGCCTCCTCAACATGCAAGGGGTGCTACACTGAAGCAGGAGACAGGCAAGGCAGCAGGGAGCTGCTTAAAAGTGCCAGGTCAGTTGAGCTGATGTAGAGCCAGACACAATTGATCATGAAATACCTGATCTTTCGTAGTACAGGCTTAGGATGACATCAGAGCTGAATGACAGTGACAACACAAAGGCAGAAAACTACCAAGTTAGCTGGTGGGGTCTCCAGATGTCTTTTTTTTCTATCACAGCTGTAAACAGCGCAGGCGTTGTAAAACTATCCAGCTGTTTTCTATATTAACTAGTACTCGCCATTCAATTATCACTAACATTATTAAAGGAAGATTATTTGGCATTACCAGAAGTAGGATAAAGATGTGGATTAACAAGAGAGATCTAGGAGGAGAGAAGTAAAGCAGTTTGAGGTGTTCACTTCAATGCAACCAGGAGTGACTAACCTCCCTCCTTCAGATTCAAAACCTTGTGTGATCCCAGAGATGCAAGCAAACCATCTGTACATACCACACACCATGACTGTACATACACATCCAGCACACTGTATCTTGGACTAGGTGGATTTGTACTTTGATCGTAGTAAACAGTTGTTTGTGAAGATAGAAGAGATGCTTAGACTGTAAAAGGATGGCAAGAAAATTAAATATGCGCCTCTTGATTTCCACTATTATCACTTTGCCCTTTATAAATCTAAAAGTTTTCGATATCCCAGACATGGAGTTATAACTGATTTGTGTGTGTGTTTAAATTTTCTGTTGTGGTTGTGTGAATGAAACTTAAGTAATGTAGATAAGAGAGTCTAGAAAAGTCTGGAAGAGACGGATCTTCATCTATCTTAGAAAAGTGAGTGCCTGTATGCATGTTGTGTGGAAGTCCAGAAGTCCTATTTCATTACACTTATACCTGATATTGTTTTTTATTATTTTACATGTCTGTATGTGCTTTTTTTCTAACCTGAAATCTGAAAAAAAAATCCTTCATACACACAAAAACCCCAGTATGTGTTTATGGAAAAGTGTATGTGTGTTGTTTACGACCAATGAAGCCTAACTGTGACATACGGTCCACGTCGGCCCCACATGTTAAATCTGAAACCAAACCTCGATGATGACTGTGAGTTTCAGAACAGAACATGAGAGATACTGTGACATTCGTTAGAGTCTGTTTTTTGATGAAAAATTTAAAAACTGTTATGGAAGTGCTTTGCTTTATTAAAAAATAAAGAAATAATTACACAGAAGTGAGTGGGAGTTTTCTTTGTTCTTGTCTTTGCTCTAATCTCACTCTAAGTGCTCTCTAGGGATGATGCAAAAGAACAAAAAAATCAATAATGAATTTACACGAACACTTAATCAGATGAAAGCAGAGAGCAGAAACCTGAGTAGCAAAGCATAAGACATACAGTTATATAATGCAACAAGTCTTTCAGCAAGTCTGAAATTGATAACCTATTGAATAAGGGCTTTGCATGGAATATTCCATCCAGTAAAATGAGGGACTCGTGCAAAAGTGAGGACATTTGTTTATAGAAGGGATATTTATTATCTGTATAACTGTGTGTAGTAGATGCAGTGCGTGTTCAAGGTATCCAGCCTTGGCTATGTTAAGCCAGTCACTTTTCTCAACATGTGCAGAAGGCAGCTATATCAGGTCGCATTACATATACAGTGAGATGGATGAATAAGCTCTCGAGATGTGTGTGTGTGTGCGGTGGTTTGGAAGGAGGGGCTGAGGTATGATTCAGGGCAGAACCGGGAGCACACCAGGGATGAATATGTGATGTGTCCCGGAATCAGCACACCCCCTCAACAGATACTCTCACCATGCTAATGATAATGATAATGATGATGATGATGCACACACTCACGCATCTGTTTGCTAGTGCAAGGACACGTGCACGTACATAAACAGCAACATGTGCACACAAAAAGAAGAAGTTTAGCTGAGTTGCCTCCAACTTCACACTTCGTGGTTGGCCTCCATGTAAATAATTATTCACAACTTTCACAGATCGCCTTGTTTTAATTTTAATATTAAAATATGTGATTGTTGCTTCTGGTTGTAGTTCAGATTCACTGAAAAGTGACAAAAATCAGTTTTTTAAAAATTGCATTTTACACAACAAATACTGTCTTTTTTTTATAACAAAAAAAAATAAAGGTACCACAAAAAAAACCTGAATATCTGAAAAAGTCAAGTTAGTCCTGTGATCCTCACACATAAAAATGTAAGCCAATAACTGACGTTTGCTAACAAATAAATGAGTCATATGTTACAAATATGGTACAAAAACTGTGCATCTTTCTAGAATGTGTTTGTTGAGACTAAAACAAACAAACTATGCTAGTTCCGTCTTTCTGCTGGGAACATTGGATGTTTTCCACTTGTGAAGAATCTCTCTCATTGTTTCAAAATTGTTTAAAAATAGCCTTAATACGTCTTTACTTTGTGATATTGACACCTGCTGACTCTAAAGGAAAACCATTTTATTATAATTGACTTTACCCACCAGGGACATAACCTATTCCCCCCGGTTCCCAGTGATCTGCGGGAATAGCTTCTCTGAATCTTAAAAGTACTGAGAAGTTTGTTTGAATCTTTTTCTCCACTAAATAAACAATTACTGACCGCTTTACATGACACCTGGTGTTACCTGTCCTCCTTTCTCCGCAGGTGTGCCAATGCTGGCTCAGTTCCCAGTGAGAACGTGCGCAAAAGCACGTACAAAAAAAGTAAGGATCTCCCCTTACTGGAATAAAAATTCTAAATATCAGCTGTGAAAAAGTTAGTTCTTGACCTGAAGGGAAGTTAGATGGGAGCAAAGGACACTACTCCCAGATAGCTCTGTGAAATAGCTTAGCTCAAAGACTGAAAAGAGGGGAAAAGGTGTGTAATAATTTAAAAAGTTTGAGGAATAAAACCTGCACTTTTTAAGATCACTAGTAAGAACATCATATCTGGTATGTTTGATTCTTAGAAACACTGTATAAATGTGTGTTTACTGCTTTACAGAGCAATATATGTCAGAGTATTTTTTTTTTGACCAGGCCCAGGCACTTCCTGGAGTCTACTTGTTGCCTGGCAACTGCTCAGAGGCGAAAACTCAGTAAAAACTCAATAAAAAATATCAACGAGCAATTTTCACATGCTTTTACATTTATTTAAAACAAATAATAGTATTAAATTATAGAGCTTCAGAGATGCTGGTAGGTGGATTTTGTTACTGGGTCATTCATGGAAAAATCCTCAGAGTCAGCAAATTTGTTTCTTTACTAAAACTTTATAGATCAATGCAAAATTTTACTCCATACCATGAATATTTTCAAATAAATTTAGAGGCCTCCAAAGTGTTAATAGGTGAGTCAGACATTTTGTTACTTTTCAATTAGCATTTTTGTTTTCCCCAGAGTTTTTAGCTAACAGAATCAAAACTTGTAGAAATTGCTAATGAACCTGTACTTTTAAGCACTGTTACTACACCCATCATTACAAACACTTTTTTTCTATGTATTAGTGCCTTGTCTAACATTCAGACACTCACTCACAGATATACATCAAGAAACTTCAACATGTAGATTTGAGGAGCCAGGGATTGATGTTCTGATATATAGATGTTCCTGTCTTCCTACACCTCCACAGCCACCTCCATAATAAACCTTGAAAAATATTGGACTTACTTCTATGTAGTTTGAGAGCCTGTAACTTGGAACATTTTATAGTATTTAGGTAAGATTCTACGTGGCTTCATAAATTAAAGTTGTTGTAAAATATTGTAAATAAAAAATAAATCATTTGAGATTTATTACAAGGTTGTTTTTTTTAATGCAATAACCTACTAATAGGCAGAGGTAGGGCTGGGTATCGTCACTGATTTCTAGAATCGATTCCGATTCACAAGGTCCCGAATTGATTCTATTCGATTCGAATAGGGGAAATTTTGCCTCAGACAGTCAGAAATATTATAATTCTGATCACTTAGCAGTACATATCTATATTTTTATATCTATAAAAAGAAACCTGACACTTGTGAGACTTTATCAAAGGTGTAACCATCACAGCTGATTCCTTTGTGTCAAAGTAACTGAGGATAAAACACAGAAAAACACAAAGGCGGTTTTCCCGGTCTGGGTTTTTATAGCAGATGACCTTAAAAATATTGTGCAGTCAAAAACGAAGTGAAGCAGAGTAAAGTTACTGAGGTTTGATTAGAGACACAGCTAAGCATTTTTGCAATTTTGCATAATTTTAAAAAGTTTAAATTTGTATTGAACAGCAGAAATTAGGCTTTCTTGTCGGAAGTAAGTTGAAAAAAAAAACACACAAACAAACAAAAAACAGCGGCCGACACCATAGACTGGTGGGTAATAAGTAGGAGTGGGTTTTGATGATCGATTTAGAGCGAGAGAGAGCTCTACGTGAAGTGTGATTTTATCGTGGTGGAAGCAAAACAGCAAAAGTAAGAGGAAATTCGTGACGATGTTTATGTGAAGCGTAGTTTGGATCGTCTTTGGCTGCTGGTTCAGTCAATATTGTTTGGAGAGAGATAAAACCTGCAGCTTCAGAATCGAGCGCAAAAAGGACGTAAACACAAAGCACCCGCCGACGTTTCAAAACCAGTGAGCTGTGGTCAGCCCCCACGGGCCGTCGGGTGAGAAAGGCGACATCTCACTGATTTGGATGCGTTGGGTCCGCGTTTTGTGTTTACATCTTTGTGCAGAATCCGTGTACCTGCTCTCATTGACTGTTTTAGCTGTTTGGTGGTTGTAGAAATTTTGTGAGGTTTAACCTGAGATTCAGGGTTTCGGGCAAAATAAATTTATATTTAAAAATCGATTCAGGATTTTAATGAATCGATATCACGTTATCCAAGCCAGAATCGATTTTAATCGATAATCAAAACCCACCCCTAGGCAGAGGCAATGTGGATGTTTCACCTTGTTTTGGTTTTTTGTTTGTTTTTTAGGTTAGCTAGCTAGCTAGTTAAGCTAAGCTAATTCATTGCCAATGTGACGTGGAAGAAAAACAGGAAAAAGTTACAGTAAATATTTGTGTCTTCTATTTGTAAATGTAGAAGACACAAATGCCTCTTAATATAATCAATTCGTGTAATCATCATCTTTCATATTTAATCATGCAACATATATTTATAAGAATTAAGTATGAGTGAAAAAAACATTATGTGGTATAAGAAAATACAAAAGGCCCTGTTTTAATGAGTTAGTGAGTTATATGTATTCACCAGTGACTTTTTTCAGGTATGCCTTTTCAACTGCTTGTCTAATCAGCCAATCACATGACAGCAGTTTAGTGTATTAATGCATGTAGAGCTCACAAATCTGCAGCAACTATGTGATGCTGTCGTGTGAATATGCACCAGAATCTCTGACGAATGTTTTCAGCACCTTGTTGAATTTATGTCACAAAGAATTAAGGCCTTTCTGAAGTACCTAATAAAATGGCAGGTGAATGTATGTCTCATTAAAATTTGCTGTTGAATACTGAACTGAGAAGTTTGCTCTTGAGCTTTTCCAGATGTGTAGTTTCACACATCTGGCAGTGGTAATACTTTATACTTCTTTTGACTGGAAGAAAGAGAGAAAATAAGGATTTTTTGTAAGTTTAAGGTTTTGGGGTTTTTTGTTTTTTTAAAAAACTCCATTTATAGAGTATTCATGTGTTTTCTTAATTATTTGCATTATTATCAGAAATGTCTCTGCTGTTATGTTCAAAGGAAATACGTCTACAATATGTCTAGATGCAGTCAGTTACCAGGTCAGAAAGTATTTCACAGTATAACTGTGACAAAACTACTTTAAAGGCAGTTTTGAGCTTTGGTTATGTAAAAGGACTTTTTACTGTGTGTCACAGTTTCACACTGTTAGAGGAGATGAGATAACAGTATTAAATTACTCCCCTCAGCTTTTTCCTTCCACTGATAACCACCTGCAGAAAAACTTTCATCGTGACCAATGTAATTACCCTTCCCATATTCTCAAGTCCCAATTTCATGGCAGAACTGTGGGCGGTTGCCCTCCATGGCGGAAAGCAGCTGCCTGGGTGGTCATGGGACATATTTAGTGTTTTTCCGGTGCAGGAACCAGGCCATTAACAGCTAGAATTTCTCTGATCGTCAGACTTTGATGATGTGTGCCCACTCATTCTCCCCCAACTCTCTATCTAACTTCTGCTGCCTTTTATTCCTCTCTTTTGTGTGTGTGCATCTTTTTAATTTGCTGTCACTCAGTCTTTGTCTGAAACCCATCGCTCCGGCACTTCTCTCTCCCTGACAGTATCCTCCACGTGGCTGTCTATGCTTGTCTTGAATAAGCCTGCGTGTTGGCCCGAATGAGTTGGCGTTTTAGTTTGCGTTTTGCCGTCGTGTTTGCTGACGTTCACCTTCACACGTGGTATTTGCAGAGGATGAACCGAGACTCACACCCTGACGTCAAAGGAGGCCGGAAGGAAATGAAATGTATGGGGGAAAGAATTTCAGAAGGATGGAGCCGATTAATTTCCTCCCACTGCGTGCTGGATATTTACCCTGCAAAAGAATTCAGTCGAATGGTTGAGAGTGCAGGGCTGCAGTCAACAGGAAAGCGAACCTATCACATCCATAATTGACAAACATCATTTGCAGTGCTGTTACACAGCAGTGCCAGCTTCTATTAACCAGCACGTGAAAACCTGAGCCTGCTGGACGGCAAAGCCTTCCTCCTGAACAGAAAAGCAAGACTGAATGAATAAATCATTTTAAGTGGAAACAAGGAAAGAGAGAGAGGCTGCCTATGAGTTCACACACTGAACATCAATGTTCCTACTGCCTGTGGGAGTTTCACTAGACGAAGAGCTGCCAAGCAGGAGGGAGTCAACTGGGAAACCTCCCAAACAATTACTAAATATCAAAAAAGAAAGCTTTCCATTAAATATGTCTTCTTTTAACTTTTGCAGTTCTTTGAACAGTTGTCCATGTATTCGGGTTCCTGAGTCAAGTACCCAGTTCCGAGCGTTGGGCTTTTTTAAAATAATGTTTCCTGATTGTGTTTCTTTGCATTTGGTTCTTCCCTCTAATTCTGTTCTTGGTTTTAGTTCATATTGTATTCCTTGCTTGCCTTATTTTCCCGTATCTGGTCAAATCCCATCTCTGTGTTTCATCTTATATCACTTTGTCATTTTTTTTGTTAGTTATTTGTCTCATTTGCACCATGTCTAGTTTAACTGCCCTCTCATTATCCCTGATTTATTCCTGCCGTGTCTCCCACTTATTTAACCCTCACCTCATTACCATGTGTGTAAACTGTTTACATCTTCCTCTGGTCCTTTGTCGCATCCTCGATCACTGCTGTGTGTTTCCTTGCTCCATGTTTCCTGAAGTTATGTGCTCCCTATCTATGTACAAATAATATAATATTAACATGAAACTATGTTTCTAGAATATGTTTATTGGGGCTAAAACAAACAAACTATGCTTGTTCAGTCTTTTTTCTAAATTCTGCCTATAACTGATGCCTGTGGTGTCTCACATGTAACTATTGGGAGTTTTACAGTTTCTTTGGCTTTGGGGTGAGTTTGCTGGGACGTCCACTGCTGGAAAGATTGGATGTTTTCCACTTGTGAATAATCTCTCTCACTGTTTTAAAATTGTTTGAAAATAGCCTTAATGTGTCTTTCCCCTCCATGGTTTACCCCAGATTTCTATTGTTTTGTATTCCTGACTCCAGCGCTTCCTTCAATTTGTATGTTTGAGATTTTGAAAAAGCTCACGCATCAAAGCGGTTTTTGAGTTCACATTTTTCCCTCTCCTCCATACTGGGTCCAAAACCTGCTGCACAGCACATGATTTTACTTTTAAAAAGAAACAAACAAAACAAAAATACTGCATAAGGTATAAAATCCATACTTTACTATAAATTCTTTCCCTTATCAAGTTCTGGATCATGGGTGCAAGAGGAGTAGTGCACCGCAAACAGGCTGCCAGTCCCATTAACACCAACAGAGAGAATGCACGAACTCCAACACAGAAATTTGAACCCAAGACCTTTTTGTTGATAACCTATACTAGCTTCTTGTGGATGTAAAATGTAAAGTATTGCTAATTTTTTGTTAGACCCTGACCCTAACCCTTCAGAACTTGAGCACGATTACCTCAGCCAAGGACGTAATAGTTCTGTCCTTAAAACACGACAGCTCCAAAAGTTTTGAATGAATTCTCATAAAAATTTGTTGGGGTGTGGAGTAGGGTCATGGAAAAAATTCTATTAAAATTTGGTTTACATCCACCAAAGTTTTTAAGGACAACTTAATGAGTTAATGGTCAGAAATTGACAGAACGCCTTATATTTTAGAAACTAAGGCTTCTGTATAAAGCAGTTTATCAAAATATTTCTTACTGCCTTTTTATTGACAACATATATTCTAAATATCATGTTATTATGATCTTTTTCAAAGTTAAATAAAGTCAAACATTCATAAAATGTCTTTTATATTTAAAACTTTACTTGAAATTCTGCTGCCTTTGACTGTATTGGAAACATTCAGGTATTGATACTGGTATATGGGTACTCCAAACGTCCAAATGTCATTTTATATTTGACCTCTGATCTCAGTTTTACATTTCGCATTTGTCGCTTTTTCAGGTTGACCCCAAAACGTGTTATATCTTTAAAGGGAGTATTACCTAGTTAGTTAGAAATATACTATATTATTATAGAAGAAGCTCAGGTTATTCGTGCCCAGTTATTTACAAATAAATATCTATTATCTATTATCAACTCCTACATAATGTTTGTGTAATCAAAGTAAACATCTCTCATGCTACTCTTGTCTGAGTTTCTTAGCTGAGGTCATAATCACACATTACCAGTATAGTTAAACGCACTCGAGTGTTACGGTAGCTAATCAGTAGGCTGCCCAACTATTATTAAGTATTATTTATTTTTGGAAAACAAACTTGTGTTCACTTTATGTATGTTGCTAAACATCTAAATTAATTTTTACTAAACAATGTAATGCATGCTGCATATGTAGTATATCCACATAAAAAAAGGCGGTTTCATAAATAATTTTAATAACACTCACCGCGGGCACATTTTGGGACCAGGCCTTATGTTTGGCACCCCTGCTCTTAGTTTTCATTAAACTTGAAACAAAGAAACTACGGAAAATTTTTGTGCGTCTTTTTAATACATAAAAATGCGGATGTATAACTGTAAGTAAAACCCTGTGTGCAAAGATAGAACTGATAAGTCATTTTCACATCTGACTGACTGTATCGATTTGTTGAATATCTTAGGTTCATCAAAGTTGTACTGTCTGCGTTTTGCAGTATAAAGAGACAGACACAGATTAGTTAAGTGCCATAATAGAGCTTTGACAGCTGAAGAGGTTAGAAGTCAGAAAAATAAGATGCAGCCATAAATAAGAATTGGATTGATGAATGAAACGTCAACCTTCTGGCACTGCTCCTCTGCTTGTGTGCGCATGCACAGAAATATCCATGAACATGCATGAGAATTTATGCGATGAGGCTTGCTGCCCTGTGCATCCGGCCTTGAGTCACTTAGAAGCAAAAAGAGGAGAGCGGGGTGACGACAGGGCACATCTGTCTGAAGATCTGTCCACTCTTCTGAACATTTACGCAGACAGCTAAAAATATTCTGCAACAGGCTGCATAGAGAGCCTGCTGGGAGCCAAAGAAGCACTCGAGATTTGATGCATGCTTCTTTTTTTTTCCCTCTGCCTGATCTGATTCAGAAAGAGTGAAAGATGTCATCGTATGACAAAGACAACAAGAGTAAAACCCAAGAAGTGTGAGTCTTGAGTTTGTTGTAAGTAGGAGAACAAAAGCACAGTGATTAGATGAGCAGTTGTCGTGAGTCAGTCACTCTGCCTCCCACTGGGAGCCTGTATAGCCCATGTTTTTTGGCACAGACGCAACTTGTGACGTCCTTTTGACAATTGCTTTATATGTGCCCAAAAATATGACTTCCAGAGCCACTGTGAGAGACACTGCTATTCCGGTAACACCATATTTGCTCCTGACTTTGGAGTAGGCAAACACATCCGTCTGGTGCTCTGCAGGGTTTTTCTCTCACTTTTCTTCTTGTTTGTTTTGGATGCCGTCTCTCAGCCATCCTGCACGAGTCCACATTTGGGAATCGTACAAAATTATTAGAGAATATGGGACACGAGCCCTTGGGACCCGCATTCATCTGTCTCCCTGTTTACAGAGGATAACAGGAAAAGCTTTCTCTGGAAGAGCCAGAAAAGCGGATTTAATAAAAAACTTTACAGGTTTTAGCAGAACGGGATGACGCAAATACGAGTCCAAAAAGTAAATCAACTCGGGTCCCAACACTTTATCTACGGCTCAGACAGCTCAGTAGGCTGAGCCAGAGATCTGTAGCCATAGATTAGTTATTTAAATTTGTTCATTGCATGAAACAATTTAAAAGCTTTTATTTAATTAAAAAAACAGCAAATATGTTACATGTCTTAAGCCTCTTTGTGTTATCCACTGAGCAACTAGGCCTGCTGAGCCGCTCATTGTACATTGTATGGATCATTGTACATAAACAATGCTCTAATGACCAGCCAACTGTAGAAGATGTACTATTTGAACGAAGTCCAAAAAACATCAAAAATACAGAGCTGCACACGAGGGACATGGAGAGAAAACACAGGGAGCAGAGGTGGCAAAAGTACAGCCTCTGAAATGTACTCAAAGTAAGAAAGTAAAAAATAGCTCCTTGAAGGACAATTCTACCAACCATTTTTGTACTAAGGTAACTGAACCTTGTGCAGTATTAATATAATAATTCTAATTCTAATGAATGTACTCAGCTTGAATCTGTTCTGTGGGACATAAGCACAGATAGATCATTTTAAAAAATGTTCTGTTGCTACATTGATGGGGACTGTGCCTCCACACCTAAACACTAGACTAAGTACAGTCAGGGGTTACAGTGGGATTCAGCAGGTTAGAAAATCCTAAGATATGTGTAGTGGGTCAGCACAGGGAAAAGAAAAACTACTCACAATAATTTTTAATATGAGCTTCAGTAGATTTATTTAGTGTAAAGGCTGTGTTCAGCTGGCCAGCTGCTCTTTGTGGCTGCACACAACTGAATTCAACCAGATGTCAGAAGATGTTTCACAGCTATCTCAGCTGACTTTCATTTTCTACACTGACATTATACTATTTATAGAGTGAATGATCATCATCATCATTTTAATTGTTAATTAGTCTATTACAGTTGATGTAAACCAACACTGACCATGGGCACCACAGATACTGTACAGCAGTTCAGTGCAGTTATTTACAATAAATCCACCACAGTACGACAAGCTGACCTCTTTATCCCATACAAACTACCCAGGATTTTATACGTGACACTTGAATAACACAAAGTTAGTATAGCTTTGTTTGTTTCGCAGGAATATCCAGTCTGTGATTGAAGTGATGACATCACACGCGAGCTTTAAATTTGCAGTTTATAAAGTGTCACTGAACAGTTCTTACCTTTAAACCTAGCCTAACACTTGCACTCCTTCCCAAGTATAAATGCTACAGAGCAGTGGCGGTCCTAGCCTGTTTGGCGCCCCGGGCGAACACTCCCCCTGGCACCCTAAGGTGTATTTCTGGGATTTCACACAACCCAGGATTCAGATCAGGAATACATAATGGGCTTGGATTTACATCATTATGAATGAAATGTGCTCTATCTGGAAGCAGCAGGGGCCCCCTCCCCTGTCGACAGGTTGTGTGTGAGATCATCAAACTGGAAATTATAAATTTTAAATTGTTATTGATCCCTTTACCCCTAGTCCTAAAGTGTTTATTTATTTTCTTACTCTTCTTATATATTGTTTGTTTACTTGCACTGCTGTAACTGGAGCCTCTCTCATCTCTCTATATACTGTACTGTATGTAGCGGAGATGACAATAAAGTTTACTTTGACTTCAGCAGCAAGCAGGCGCACAGAGGGCTCTCGCGCTCACTTTTCGCGTATAGAATTTCTAAAAAAACATCGGTGCAAATTATAAATCTGTATCATAATGTCTCGTGTTTTCGTGTTTGTTTTTTTTTTTTATTGTTTTATTTTGCGAGTTGGTTATTAGATGCTGCTCCAGCCAGCCAGAGAATCCCCCGCCGCCCCGCCCTCTCCTCCCTGTGCCGCAAGCAGCAGGCGCACCTCGCAAACGGAGGGCGCCCTTACTCCCAGCAAATGGACAATAGAAAACCGATCGGTGCCTATGACATTCCCAATATGCGCTGGCTGATGTCTGGGCAGCATGAGTACAAGCAATTTTTTTTTTTTTTGCCAATGCCCGTGAATCCGCCCCCCACCACGATGCCGCCCCGGGCAACCGCCGGTGTTGCCCATATCAAAAACCGCTACTGCTACAGAGGAACCTTTTTTAACGATTTGTTTAAAAAAAAATGTAAGCAGTAGGAAGTTCAGATATTTTCTGTTATGGTGGCAAAGTGAGGACCTGGTGATTTACAATATGAGAAGCTATTACAGAGTGAGTAGAGATAAACAAAATAACACAATGACAGGCAACACAAAAGGGCTCAGACATTTTAGAGCACGTTTGAGGTTTGAATAATAATCAGTGTTGGGAAGGTTACTTTTAAAATGTATTCCATTACAGAATACAGAATACATGCCCCAAAATGTATTCTGTAACGTATTCCGTTACGTTACTCAATGACAGTAACGTATTCTGAATACTTTGGAATACTTAATATATTATCATGCTTTTTACAACAACGTGAATGTACTATTGCTGTGTGATTTATTACTATTACTGAAGGTCCGCGACTCCGAACTGTAGTAAAGGGACCTCTGACTAATACGGCGGGGTCCCTGTCGGCTCGTAGCCGAAAAATAGCTTTACTTTGTTGTGTGGGTCAACTTTTCTTGCGAGAGACAGAGAGAGGCGTTGAAAGACTGCTGCAACGGAACTTATTGTTTTCGGAGGAAAACACGAACACAGTGTAAAGTCGAGTCTTAATAGCTTACTTACAGCTGGGCTCGTCAGGCTCTCTTCTTGGCTACAGTGGTTATTATTATATTTACATGCTTCCAGCTCCCGTTTTTGCTCGATGACAACTGGTACCTTTCCACTCCCCTTTTTCTCCCTCCTCGCGCTCACAGACCCATAACGTGTATGGCAGTCCATTCTCCCTGCAACACGGACTACACTGCCCATGATGCTACATTCTTTAGAGCTATGCTTGTAGCATTCTGCCTGTTAGCTTAGCACAACAACAACGAAAAGGCGCTCTCTCACCCAGGAAACACACAGTCGCAGAGAGAGAGAGAGCGTCGCCCTGTAACCATGGCAACCGTAACGCTGCCGCCTGGAACAACAGAACGTAGCTGTCAAACAAAACCCAAACAGTCCTGACCCGCGACAAAATGAAACAGGAAAGTACCGCAGTGTAATCCATTTATTTCAACAAAGTAACTGTATTCTGAATACCACCTTTTTAAACGGTAACTGTAACGGAATACAGTTACTCATATTTTGTATTTTAAATACGTAACGGCGGTACATGTATTCCGTTACTCCCCAACACTGATAATAATAACAATAATTTTTAACACAATTTAGTGGGCTACACACTGAACTTAGAGGGTAAAACAAAGTATCGACCCTGTTGCACTAGTATCGAGCCGATGCCAATACCAGCACTGGTATCGATACGATCAAAATTTGGGTCGATCCACCCACCTCTAGCTAAAAGCTTTTGTAACAGCGATGGCGCCGAAAGCAGGTAGGTGTGTGAATCCTAAATGCTACACTGCAGCACTGAGATAAGTTTGTTTCCAGATCTTACACACACACTGCACGCTGTGTTATACAGTCTATAGCTACAGCAGCTGTCCGGTTTGGATTAGAATTTATCTGCGGAGTTAAAATCAGCAGGAGAAAGTTGGTCAAATGTTTACATTTTGCGCTTTTTTTTTTTTTAACGTATTCACATGGAGCATTTAATAATGTAGCAGGTTAAGTTCACTCCCCTGCCTTATCCAACATTACATTCTGCAACTCAATGCAAGCCCCTTTGTGTTATGAAACCATCACGTAACAGCACGTGCGCTGTTCAGGTCGGCGAGGGAGGAAGCGCAAAGCGGAGGCAGAGGAGCAGCAAACACCAGCAGGGAAGAAGAAGGAGCGAGGAGAGGAGGAAGGCAAAAGAGTGGTCATTGAACACTGGTGAATACACTAATCACATGATTATAAGCTGTGTAGTAAATACCCAGATCAACCACTGCTGAGTCCACTCACTAGTTATTATATAGTTTATTTATTTTTAGTTTTTCCTTCTGAAATTTCAGTTTTAAAAAAAATCAGCTGCATCTGAATAGGTCATATAATCTTAAGACATTAATATAAATCCATTTTACAGTACAAAAAACATCGATCCTTTCTGTTCTGCTTATCTATGTCAGGGTCGTGAGGTGTGTGGGTGCTTGATTGAAAAAAATTACTTTTAACAATGACAAATGCAACTGAGTATTTCATCTACAAAGTGGTACCTAAACAGTAAATTGTCTGTTTAGATTCTACAACAGTATTCTATGTTATGCAATTATTTTACAACTAATTCATAAATAAAGTAAAATCAAGTATAATTCTTTACTATAAAGAAAGAAAGTATTTTCTCTTTTGCATTCAAAGTTGTCCTTGGGCTTAGTACTTTCTTAAATATACTTTTCTAATAAAAGCACCTTATGCCCCTGCACAGATGGCTACCTTATAGTTTACCTGTTGCTTCCTGCAGTAAAAGCTGACGAGTGTATAGGCATAATGCTGAGGAGGTGAAATCTGCCCTCCTGGCTGCCTGTCCTGCACTGCCTGTGATGCTCAACCCCGAGAAACCCCGCAAGAAGAGCTTCGACATCACTCTTATGGATGGAGACAAAGGTTAGGAAGATGAAAAGGAAAATCCAAGATTAACCCACCCATTTTAGTGTTGCACGGGGAAAATATTAATGTTTATAGTAGCTATATCGACTGTACAGGGATTGTTAAGCATGTGATTTGGTTTTTCACTCACTCTGTATTATCACAGGACTTGCTTTGGATTGCCATGTTCACACCAAAAATATTTCCTACTTGCAATCTTCTAAATGACATTGTTCCTCTTTTCTCTGATTCCAAAAGAAACATGCCTGTGGACTGGAATAAAGAAGGGTCCGCCTGCTAGGCTGAAGTTTCCTCAGCCTGATGTAGTAGTTGCTGCTCTACAGGAAGCTCTGAAAGCTGAGCGGATGCCAAAGTTTGTCAAAGCTGTTGCACAGAAAACATCAGCTACAGATTAAGTAAGAGATGTACGTTCCCCCTAATTTAATCTGGCTGTCAGTTGAAACAAGTTGTAGATATTTCTTCTTTTATAATTATTTTATTTTGAGGCAAACATCCATCCATATTATTTGTGGAAAACCTCAGGCTACGCTGAGCTGTTGATGAAAATGTGCTTTGCCTGTGTTTATTGGAAAGAACTGACTATTCCTGTCCAATGTTTATGTTTTAGCCCAGCGTTCAGGAGATGTGACCAGTGGAAGCAAAATGATGAGGAGTGACCAAGGAGATGTTCTCAGTCCCTCCTCTGATGAGTCAAGTGCCAACTGCTGACATCCTCTGGACACATGAGGTCATCTGGTGGAGCACAATGATGCTAATGATGTTTTTATATCTGTTTTGGTAAATTAGAGATTTTCTTTGTTACTTTTTAGATTTTTTACTTACTCTAGCCAAACACTTAATTGTTTTGTGCAAGTTAATTTTGCTGTGTTCAACTGAATGACTTGATACAACAATAAATCATGTTTTTTTTCTGTCTATCCACTTTCTTTATTATGGTCACAGGGGGTCTGAAGCCCATCCCAGTTGTCCTTGGTAGAGGCAGAGTACACCCTTCACAGATCGCCAATCTATTGCAGGGCTAAAATTGAGATACAATCAACCATTCATATTCACATTTACGCCTACAGCCAATTTAGAATCGCCAGTCTAATTAACTTAACCCAATGCATATTTTTGGACTTTGGGAGGCTGGAGACTGCTCAATTCAAACACTGGACATTCTTTCTGCAAAGCAACAATGGTAACCATCGCTGTGTTGCACTTTTGACCTTTTTCTAAATGTAAATCAGCAGGACCGAGATAAACACAAAAAATATGTTTAATTTACTCAAGCAAGAACACACATAACCCTTTAAATCAGGTAACACACGTTCACTGCTTTAACTTTATATGCTTAAGTGTGTTGTCACCATACAAACATCATGTATTCCTGTTCATGTATAGGTACATACAAAGATAGTGAAAGAACACTTATGCTAATGCTGTATGTGTTTAACAAACGGTTTGCATTTTTCTTTAAATGCAGTTTTAGTTCAATTACAGTAATTATATTAACACATTAGAAATAATAACGATAGATCTCATTTTCATTCATGCTCAGAAAACTTCCTATTAATGGTTTCGCCCAGCCAAACTGAAACCCCCTTCCCAAATATATTGGTACAGTCGACATGCGCGCGCCAAAGTTTTGTAACAGCAATGGCGTCCAAAGCAGGTGGGTGTGTGTTATAGGAATGTAAACAATACTGTAATTTTTTTCTACAACAAAAGCTGTAACGGAGCTTGCCTCCGGTTGAGGAGGAAGACGGTTGTACCATTTTGATCCAGCGGTTATCATCCCCATTACTTTCAGCCTGTCTTTGTAGGTCATTTAGCTGAATGGCTACATGTACCGGAGCAAAGTAGTAACTGCGAAGATATTTACATTATTCACTTTCTAAACTCGTTAAATGTAGCAGGAGTCGGCGCGCTGACCTTTCTGACCATGTTTATTATGCAACGACTCATTAAATGGGTCATTATTATTACTACTCTGTTCGGTTATGAAACTTCTCAGCTTACACGTGCCCGAGTCCTCCTCTACTCACTCTCCTCCCACCAAGGGCATGACAGGAGGAGTTGGAGCATTAGACATTTATAAAACAGACCTCTTTACTTCATTTTATAAGGTTATACATTAAATATGACATGTAGCACAGCTGCATCCGAAATTGTTTTGTACTCGAGTTCTGTGACAAACTGGCGATCTGCCCACAGTGTAAACTATGTCGCCCTATTTAAGCTGGGAGTCTTACAGCCCAACTGCAATCCTGAACTGAATAAACAGAAGAAGATGGTGGATGGATGATTGCTTTATTTTGGGGCTTTTGTAAGACTCTACTAAGGCCAAAGACACCTCAGGCTAAATAAGTAGGTGGGTGGGCATAGGACCAGCATTCACCAGGGAGGGCCTATGGTTTTATTTAACCATGGCAAGGGAAGCAACATGAGCCAGCTACTTGCAAAGGATCAAGTAAATCAAGTAAATGTGGGGCGATCGGGGCTCAAGAGTTGGGTGTTTGTCTTGTAATCGGAAGGTTGCCGGTTCGAGCCCCGGCTCAGACAGTCTCGGTCGTTGTGTCCTTGGGCAAGACACTTCACCTACCGCCTACTGGTGATGGCCAGAGGGGCCGATGGCGCGATATGGCAGCCTCGCTTCTGTAAGTCTGCCCCAGGGCAGCTGTGGCTACAACTGTAGCTGCCTCCACCAGTGTGTGAATGTGAGAGTGAATGAATAGTGGTATTGTAAAGCGCTTTGAGGGTCCCGAAAAGCGCTATATAAATGCAATCCATTATTATTATTATTATTAAATCGATGAACTGCATGTATTTTTTCTTTTGGGAAACTGACTTCTTTTGCCTACATACTTCACTTGCACATTGTGCATCACTGGCCTTTTGATTGTGAATTTGAATTTCACTTTTTGACAAGCAGCCACTAAAGATACACCCTTGAGTCCTCAATTGTAGCTTCTTGTGCAGGCCACTGTCTCCTCTGTCTTATTGATGTTTGTAGAAATTTTCCATTCAGTATTGTGCGGCCTGATTGAATTCTGGGTCATGGACAAAAGGACAGAGGATAAATGAGATATGGAGGCACAAATTCAAGAAATAGCCAAACACAAAACTACACATGTGTGTTTGTAGGTCGTGGTGGGAAGAAGCGCAAAGCAGAAGTTCAAGCAGAGGAGGAGAAACCCTCAGTGGAGGAAAAGAAGGGCAGAGGAGAGGATGAAAGCAGCCAGGAAGGCCTCAGGGTGGTCATTGAACACTGGTAAAGAAAAAAAAATGTAATCACATTATAATCAATGGTGAAGGAAATGCTAATTGCGTTTATTTAAAGTGAGTAAATATAGCTGCTATTTTAAAATACTTAATTACAAATAAAAATCAAAGTGTTTAAGTATAAGAAGTGAATGAATTGATTAGGTGGAAAAAAACAATAGTTCTCATGAAATCTGTTTATATTATTATTGAACCAGAACCAAAATGGATAACATCACAGTTCACTGTGTAACTCAACTCTTAAAATCTGCAAAAAGGTGTAATCTTGATGTCTCACTTCTGGCAGTAAAAGCTGACGAGTGTACGGGCGTAATGCTGAGGAGGTGAAATCCGCCCTCCTGGCTGCCCACCCTGAACTGACTGTGGTCCTCAACCCTGGGAAACCTCGCAGGAACAGCTTCGAGCTCACTCTGCTGGACGGAGGCAAAGGTAAACAGGATTTACTCAGCAATATGGATCTTTCATTGTAAAAAAAAAAAAATGATACAAATGACATTTTCTTCCCGATTCCTAAAGAAACATCTCTGTGGACTGGAATAAAGAAGGGCCCACCTCGTAAGCTGAAGTTTCCACAGCCTGATGTGGTAGTTTCTGCTCTGCAGGAGGCTCTGAAGGCTTAGACACCAAGTGTAGGTTTGGCAAAGCGGTTTGACTGAATAATGAATGCATAAAAAACAGATCGAAAATAAGAAAATGCAACTTTACTTCTTATTCACAGTAAACTGGTAACTTATGTAGCTTTGTAAATAGAATCAAGTCAAAATGCCTTCAGTATGAATTGCAATGCAGCTGTTCAGTGAACAACAGTTGTGTATAAGTGTCTTTTTAACAAAACTTTTCCCATGTTATTTGCAGCCCAACATTCAGGAGATGCAGCCAGTGGAAGCAAAAATGACGAGAAGTGACCAAGGAGATGTTCTCAGTCCCTCCTCTGATGAGCCATGCTCTAACTGCTGCCATCTTCTGGGTGCATGGTGACACCTAGTGGAGCTTAGTCGAGCCAAAGCATTTCTCTGACACATTACTGCTGTTTACTGTTGTGTTTCACAAACGTTCAGTTGTGGTTTTATGTCTATTTTGGTTTTTTTTTTTTTTTTTTTTTTTTTTTTTGATAAATAAAATCTTTTTTGGGGTAATTGTGTGTATTTTGTTACAACTATCCAAACACTCAGCTGTTATTATGGAAAGTTTTTCTTATTTTGATTCAGGAACCAAGTGTGGAGAAAAAAACTAGAGATAAATTTTGTGTGTTGAAACACATTAATGCTCACATGCACTCAGAAAGTGTAGCAATGTTTTTCATTGACTCAATACTATAAAACCACTATTAGCATTTATTTATTATTAACAACATATTGCAACTCTTGGCAAATAAAGTACATGTTACTAATTGATAGGGTTAATAGTTTTAAACAGCTGACAAAGCACCTTGTAGCATATTTTAGAAGGTTGTGCAATTGCATTCACCTAAGCAATGCCCTTAATTAGTAATTTGAGGGCTCTGGTCTTAGTCTTGTGCAAAAAAGTCATCTTCCAAAACGTAATTGCAAATATTTGCTAAAAATGGTTGCTGGTATTTAAAAAGTTTTAAATCACTTGTTGGCCTTAAGAAATGAGTATATCAGAAGAACAGCTGAGGTTAAGCAGTTTGGAGACAAAGTTAGAGAGGAAAGGCTGAGATGGTTTGAACATGTGCAATGGGTACATTGGATAAAGTATGTTCAATGTGGAGTTTCCAAACAGGAGGAAAGAGCAAGACCACAGAGAAGGTAGTGAGGGAATACATGCAGAGGGTTTGCGTGAAAACGGAGGATGCTAGGGATAGAGTGAGATGGAGACACGATCCGTTGTGGCGACCCCAAAAGGAAGCAGCCGAAAGAGGAAGATTTGTTAATCTGTCTGTAATCTATAATCTGTCAAATGTCTCTTGTGTGAATTATATCAAACCGTTTTGATCCAGAAAAAAATCCCCCAAAACATTCCTGTCACAAGGTAGAAGCTACAATGAATTTTGTGTCACATGCCAAGCGAATATAAACAAGTCGCGTTGTGAGGACGTCACACGATGACACCGAAAATGTGATCGTCTGCCAAGTGTTTGCGAAATGTTGCTTTGTTTTGTTTTTGCCTTAAATATAAACAAGGATAGCAGACACACAAAAAGGATTCAAAGTTTTCCGTTTTTGGCAGACGAACATTTTGTTTGAATAATCGCCGGGATGTGACGTCATTGTCCCGCGACCAGGCAAGTCAACGGTTCCTCATGAGCACGGGACCGATTTCTTTCTACAATAAGTCTTGAAATTGGTGCGTAACTTTTATATATTACAAATTAATACGTTTTAGACTTTTGCTTGACGTTGCGAGAATCGTCTGGGCGGGTTTGTAAACAGTGATTCGACCTTTGCTAATCTTATAAAGGTCGAATTAGCCGTGGCTCCGCTAGCTGGTTTGTTGATTTAACTGGTTTCCCCCTTAACTTTACTTGAACCTATCATTGTCCGTAATCAGGTGTGTTTTTGTAATTTGACTTATCCGTTTCATTTTACAGGTAGCCAAGATTAATTACGCCGCCGTGGTTTTAGGACAAAATCACTGAAGTGTGTTTCCATTTCAGAATATCGTGGGCCTTCGGCTGGAAGGGCTGGGGTTGTGTTATATTTTATGATTGCTTTTAGCATCGTATATAGAAAACATTTTTCAAAGAATAAATATGTTGAAAATATATGGACCAACTTTGGAGCATAACATTTTTAGGGAAGTCGAAAATAGTCGAGCGGAAAATGTTCAAAAAATGACTCATGATCTCAGATTGACTAATCCTGCAGAGGGAAAACACCGATCACATCACAGTATTTAAACAATTCCATCTTTTACTCTGTGTGATCAAGTTTATCTTTTATACATACAATGTTAAAACACCAAATTAAAAATAATGTGAGGGGTAATGCTAGAGTTAAAATTAGTGTTATTAAAAAGTTGTAAAACTACAGTGGTTAGCTTGTGACTTTAAATTGCAAATACTTAATAAAGATCCGTGTTAACACACTTTCCTTTAAGCATTGCTTTATTAGAGAAGCTGTATGGAATGTTTTGTTGTATTACTACTTTATGTATGCATGTAACTTTTTCTTTTCAGCATGCTACTTCTGCCAAATTATTGCAACCTAAAGTTTCTCGTTGACAGTCATGGCAACAGAGGGGGTGGAAAAGACGAGTGAAGATGCTCCAGCAGCTGGAAAGGCCAGCACCAGGTATGACCTGGAAAAGGAGACTGAACTTCGCTTTGAGGTGGAGTCAGGGGAAGCAGCTGAACAGGTTGAGCTGGAGCTGCTCACAGGAATGGCTGAGGTGTTTGGCTCCGAGCTAAACCGAAACAAAAAGTATACATTTGGACCAGGCTCCAAGATTGCAGTTTTCACTTGGCAAGGCTGTAGTGTGAATCTTTACGGGAAGCCAGAGGTAAGCACGTGGATGGGAATACATTGTGTGTTTCACTTTGGGTAAAAAAGACAAAGCCACAAATACCATCATCTTGCTTTCATCACCGCAGGTTGCTTATGTGTCCAAGGATACGCCCATGCTGCTCTACCTAAACACACATGCAGCCCTTGAACAGATGAGAAAACAAGCAGAGCGTGACAATGAGAGGGGACCAAGGGTATGTTTGAATGGGGAACTACTTCATATAGTAACTTATCAGATCCCATGAGTGCTTCTTGGATTAATGCTAAATTATAAATCGACCCTCAGGTGATGGTGGTGGGACCAACAGATGTTGGGAAGTCAACGGTGTGTCGGCTGCTTCTCAGCTATGCTGTGAGGGTTGGAAGGAGGCCAACATTTGTGGAACTGGATGTTGGACAGAGCGGGGTAAGATCAAGTGGAATTATCATTATAAATATCAAACAGTCGGCTGGTATTTAAAATATTGCATATCACAGCCTGCAGACTCAGCTGTCTTGATTTTGTGCAAAGTGATGCTAAAGCATGTACAGCATCTACTTTGTTTATTTAGCTTTATAGCTGTGATGATCCCCCTGTTGGTCTGCCCATGTGGCTTTTTCTGTTTTATCAGATGCACAAGTTCTGGAAAAAAAATCTTGACATCTGTTTTAATATCTGTACAAAGAAAAAGAACATTAGTCTTTCAGTTGTTTACAGTCACTGGTGTTAATTCAAGTCATTGCAGTAAAGAACAAAGAATTCTACACAGGATTGAGAGCACTGAATTCCTCCCTTCATTTATTAAAGGGAAAAACTATCCAAACGTACCTGGCCCTGTGTGAAAAAAGTATTTGCCCCCTAAATCTAGTGACTGGTTATGCCATCATTTTCAGGAAAAAACTACAATCAGGTATTTGCGATATCTGGGAATAACTTTCAGATCACTTTGGAGGAATTGTGGACCACTTTTCTTTGCAGTAGTTTTAATTCAGCCACACTGGAGGGTTTCCAAGCATCTCAATTTGATTTAAGTCCAGGCTTTAAGTAGGCCACACCAAAGTCTTCATTTTGTTTTCTTACGAGTCATTCAGAGGTGGACTTGGTGGCATGTTTTGGATCATTGTTATACTGCATAAGCTAAGTGCGCTTGAACTGATCGACACCCTCATTCAGGATTTTCTCATAGAGAGCATAGAGGTTCCATAAATTACAGCACCCTAGGCTATCGTACTACCAGCACCATGTTTGTCTGCTGATTAAAACAGTTCCACTTTTCTCTCATTAGTCCACAAGTCTTGGGGATTATTAAGTTGTTTTTTGCCAAATGTGAGATGAGCCTTTGTGTTCTTTTTGGTTAGCAGTGGTTTTCTCATTTTAGCAGTGGTTTTCTCATTTTAGCAGGGGTTTTCTCATTTGATTTCTCCCATGGATGCCATTTTTGCCCAGACTTTCTTATTGTTAAGTCAAAAACACCGACCTTAACAGAGACAAATGAGGCCTGCAGTTCTTTAGATGTTGTTCTGGGTTCTTTTGTGACCTCCTGGATGAGTCATCGATGCACTCTTGAAGTAATTTTGGTTGGCCAGCCACTCCTGGCAAGGTTCACCAATATACCAAGTGTTCTCCATTTGTGGCTAATGGCTCTCACTGTGGTTTACTTTGCAGTCCCAAAGCCTTAAAAATGAATTTGACCCTTTCCAGACTCATAGAAGTCAGAGTTTGTTTCTCAACTGTTTCTTTAGATTGTAGCACAATGTATTTCTTTTAGCCCACTTCACGTTGTCACACAGGATCTATATTTCTTGATCCAACAGGTCTTGTAGTAATCAGACCTGGGTGTGGCCAGTAAAATTGAGCTCAGCTTTCCAGAAAATGTGGTTAATCATAGTTAATGATTCAATTGATGATTCAATAAGGGAGCAGATTACTTTTTCACACAGGTAAGTTTAGATAGCTTTTTTTCCCTTAACAAATGAAATTGTCAATTACATTTTTTTATTTACTCAGGTTACCTTTGTCTAATATTGAAATTTGTTTAATCTGAAACATGCAATTGTTTACAATTACAAAAAAAGTGTCAAAATACCAAGTAGTTTTTTAGGAATGGATCACCTAATAACTATACTTATTGGAACAATAAGGGGATAGGTGTTCGTGCCTTTGTTGGTAATATAGCATATGAAGCAGTTTGGTCAAAGTTTGTAAATTACAGTATGCCTGTTATTAAAGTATCTGTGTTAGTCATTTGATTGCACTCCATGCTGACTGTAAAGATCTGAACAATGCTGAACAGGACATTTGTTTTATGTGGGACACAGACAAAGTGGCTTTCTTCATATGATGCAGCACGATTAGTGCTTCCACAGATGGTATCATGTATCTTAGAATGTTTTTTGGGGGGGTTGTTTGTTTGTTTGTTTGTTTGTTTGTTTTAATCTGCTTTGGGTTTCCTGTTTTTTGTGGATAATCTAAAGACCTCAATTTTAATAAAAAAAAAAATGCAGTTATCAGTTTGAGTAGTAAAAGAAAATTCTGCTCCCTTCAGGTGTCTGTACCTGGCACAGTGTCAGCGCTCTGCATCGAGCGTCCAGCGGACGTGGAGGAGGGTTTCTCAGTCCAGGCTCCTTTGGTCTACCACTTTGGCTCTACTAGTCCAGGGACCAACATCAAACTTTACAACAAGGTAAAAAAAGAAAGAGTCTAGACCCTTCCTGACATAGTCTGGAGACAAAACTTTAAATTTGTCGTACGTTGTCTTTACCTGTTGAGCATTTAAATCTTTTTGTCACAACATGCAGCTGACATCGTGCCTGGCTGAGGTGTTTTCCCAGCGCTGTGAAGTGAACAGGAAAGCCAGTGTAGGAGGCTGCATCATCAACACCTGTGGCTGGGTGAAGGGCTCTGGATACCAGGCTCTGGTCCACTGTGCGTCAACCTTTCAGGTGGATGTGGTTCTGGTATTGGACCATGAAAGGCTCTACAATGAACTCAAAAGAGACCTCCCTCACTTTGTGCGGGTTGTGCTCCTACCCAAGTCCGGGGGAGTCGTGGAACGCTCCAAGGAGTGTCGGCGGGATACTCGGGATGAGAAGATCCGTGAGTATTTCTACGGCTTCCGTGGAGTCACCTTCTACCCCTTTTCTTACGAAGTGCGTTTCTCAGACGTTCGCATCTATAAAATTGGCGCTCCATCCATCCCGGACTCATGCCTGCCACTGGGAATGTCCCAGGATGACACACAGCTAAAACTGGTGCCTGTTACTCCAGGAAGAGACCTCACGTACCACGTCCTAAGCGTGAGCAGCGCTGAGGACGGAGATGAAGGTGCTAGAAAGGGCATAGTGGAGAGTCCTGTGTGTGGCTTTATTGTGGTGACTCATGTAGATACTCAGGCACAGGTGATGAAGGTGCTCTCCCCAGCACCTAGACCCCTGCCCAGGCATACTCTGCTCATCATGGACATTCGCTTCATGGATATGAAATGAAGCAGGCCCTCAGAGGAGAGGACTTGGATCGAAGACGTCCTGCTGGGTACCCTTTTTATTTTAAGGCTATCTTGTTTGTACTTTACAGAGAAAACAATTTAAGTATTGAAATTCAGAATGCACCATTTTTTGTGGTTCATGTGAATCCAGTTTTCAGCCTGTTTCATACATTTTATGATTTGATTTCTACTTATTCAACAATAAGATGATGGAAGCAGGGTTTTTTATACTGAAGATTTTTGGTCTCATGGCACAGAAGAGGGAATTAAATAAGAAAAAAACATTACTCTCTGCAGCTGTAAATTCTAGACCACACTGCACAGATGTCTGTAGAAACGGATTTTTTATCAAAGCAAAGAAAAAATATTTTTCTTCATAATCTGTTTCATAGAGATTTTTTTTCTCTTGAGTAATAAATTTTTTAAATGTAAAAAGTTGTGTGAGTTTGTTATTAATTACACTATCTGACTACCTATCAGTATGTTTCCCTTACTAACAAACAATAATTTAATTATCTGCCCAATATGTAATGAACTGAGGATGGAACACACTTAATGAACTTAATTCTAATCCAATCAAACCTGGGAATACTTTGCAGTTTTATAACCTTTCCTAAAGAAATTTAATATGTTTTATTCAGTGGGTCTTCTGTTTTGACAAAAGAAAGGCAAACAATAATAACCTGTAGGCTTCATTAAAACACACACAGTACCAGCATGCTAGTGATTGTTTGGGAGCACTACACTAGCAGGTCATTTAATATTTGTTCTGTAAACACTTACCAAACCATACCGAGTACATTTGAGACCCAGATGCTCTTTTAATTTTTTAGAGTAACAACGTTTCTATGTATGACAACATGACTTATAAGCATACACAAAAACAACACTGTGTGATGCATAATATGTGCAAATATCTCAAACTAAGTATATAATAAATAAGTGTAGATATTTAAATGTAAGCAAGTGGTTCAAAAAAATAATATTGGATACATTTGTTGTCTTTGAATCTTTTCTTGCTAATATTTTGTGGGGGGGTTTTCTGAACCTTTTTGTTATGGACGAGGTGGTTTTATTAAATTACTTAATTTTTCTTTTCTATTCCCTGCCTGCCATATGTAGTGTTTCTTTGCACCTACTTTCTGCATGTCAGTGTTAACCATTTGTCATAACCAGCAGGGTGTGGATTAATCGTAGGTGGGTCTGTTGTGGGGGGTTGAGATGGCCATCTGGAACGTAGATTGTGAATTTTGTGGAAAAGAAACCGTGTAAAACCATTTCAAGTGGGTGTACCGTCAAAATATTTTCACAACCAGCTTATGGAAAATAAAACTCCTTATTAAAAAATATAAAAATCAGCATCTGGTGTGACTGCTGTTTTCTTTTTAAACAGCAGTTGTTCTCTTTGGAGTATAGCATTTTTTCCCCCAAGGTATGTTCCAGGTGGGTTGTTTTAAGCATTTTCGGTGGATTTGCCACACTTCTGTGAATTTAGGTTTTAAAGCTGTTTTCAAGCAAAACTTCCCTTTCTTTCTTTCTTGTTTGTGCTCCTTGCAGCTTCACTGTTACAGCTTTATTCCTCTCATTCATATGCATGTATTCTATCTTGCTCTGTTAACTTTCCTCTTCTCTCTCCAGGCTCTCTTCTATCTGCTTCATACTTTCACTACAGATCACAATGTTATCTGCAAACATTATAGTCCACAGATACTCCTGGCTTACCTCATATGTCAAAATGTCCATCACCATTACAAACAAGAAGGGTCTCAGAGCAGATCCCTGATGTAAACCCACCCCGACCATGAACCCAACCAACTGATTCACTAACTTTCCGCAAAGTTCTTAAACGAACTCCTATCATCTCAATACACTCTTTCACTGATAAGTATATTTCCATCTCTATTCTTAACCATCCAAACTGCTGCACATCCTTTCCAGCTTAGTCTCCAGTCTCATAAGCATTTTCCTTTACCACCTAGCCACTAGGAACTCCTGTCTACTGTCTGTCTCCCACTTTTTCTTCACTACCCTCTTCCATTTGTTGTGCCAAAAACTGATTTCCAGTGTTTCTGTGTATTTTTACGTGTAATTTCTTTATGTGTGTTGATAAATAGACTTCGGTGAACACGGTTTATATATAAAAAATTATAGAATTAAAAATATAGAATTAAAAAATTATCTGTGTTTCAAGTATCTTTATAACTCTGTTTTATTGTACTTACATTATAAACAATGCGGTCCTTTATCCCCACTTAAAATATTTTTACAGAACTATTGTAATATTTGCTGCCATTTCTGCAGTCCTCTTGGCCAACTTACTCTTACAAAAGACATTTGTAATGTTAATGAGATTTTTTTAACTGCATAAATAAAGGTTATATAAAAGTCACTGCCAAAAACTGATTGCGGCTTCTACCTTCTTACACGAATGTTGTTTGTGACTCAAGATAACGTTATGTCATCCATGAGGGACGCATTTGACATATGTTTCACATATTATAGCCCAACAAGTTACTTATAGCAGTTTAAATACGAGCAATCAGTTTTTGGCAAATACCGGAAATCAGTTTTTGGCAGACGATCACTTTTTTGGCACAACACTTTGAACATTTGCCAGTACTTCTTCATTCCACCATTCAAACGCAGCCCTTGTTTGTTTTGTTGCATACAAATCGTACCTTATTGTCTTTTAGAAAGTGTATGAAAGTACTCACATGTTTCTAGAACATAATACATAATCTTTTTAGGGTTAATCTGTATAGAATTACTTCTAGTAACAAAAAAAAAAAAAATACTGGCCCATCACGCACAGTGTTTTTCTTTTCCCAGAGTCGACGCCTTCCATGTCTGTGATTGGCTGGTTGCCCCACCTGAGGCCTGACGGGCTACTTCCGGGATTCCTACGTCGGCCTAGCAGGCGAGCTAAGTAGGTTGCTAGCGGCTAACTCAAGGAGGACCGAATCGACCCACACCCTACAAGCAAGACACCTCGTGTCTTCATGATTAGGTGTGTGTTTTACCTCTTCTTTTTAGCCATTTTTCAGGTGAAATTCGCCACAGTTGTTAATGAAAATCTATTTGCTACTGTACAGCTCTCATGCTAGCCAGATAACTAATGTTAAGCTAACTCTTATAGCTGTGGTAAAGGATCGTACAGTGTCGCAAAAAAACAACAACTTTAGGCTAGGTAAAAGCTCACTGTATGATTACCTACTCAGTATCTTGTGATTTCCAAGTATGGGTCGTGTTTTAATCGGTTTTTGTAGGTCGCATGGGCTACTACTTCTCGGCGGCTTTTGGTTTTAAAACAGTGGTGTGTGTATTTTGATGAGGTTCACGGTGTTGGCAGCTGATTATGATAACGTTAGCTGGTCTTGACTGAATCCTAGCACTGCCCTGGCCTGCTGTTTAACGGTTGGTATGTGTAACGTTTCATTTTGAGATGAAGTCAAAGTCTGTCTAGGGGTGTAGATTTAAAGCAGACGGCAAAAATCAAGCGCGAGTATGTCACTGTTACTCGGAAAATGTATTAAATTTGCTTGACCGGTTGTAGCATGCGATGTTGCGGTGACATGATAAGCAATGCTCGACACGGAGATTTTAGGATTAACATGTATTATAGTGGGGTGGGGGGTAGTTTTGGGGCAAGTGCGATTATTACCTACTGACACCTCTCTCTGCCATTTGTTAGTACGGATGGTTGTTGACGAGAGAGGTGTGTCCAAACGATCAGATTACACTGTTGCTTCGGATCCGTTTTCAGTGTACTCACAGACTAGTTTTTCTACAAGAGTTAAGGAGTATGAACGTGATTGTGTGTGTGAAAGGCGTGCACCTTTTCCATAGATCGTTGTGTCTGTGTGTTGTTTTCAGTTTCCCTTCGTGGAAGGTATTTCCATCTGACAACCTGAGGTCACTGAGGTGGTGACGGGGTTATGGTGAAATACCCACACTGCTTAAGGCAAGCTTGTAGAGAAAGGAGGAACTTGGTCAGTGAGTCTGGTTTGTTGTGAAATCAAACTAAGACCTTTGGCCTGTGATTTAACAAGGAAATACATTGAAGGCTACCTGCAAAACATTGTAGTATACATGTTTTCAAACATATTTGGTAATTCTATATTCCATGCTTATGGTATGAGATGTATTATGCATTGGCAGTCAGAGATGCAAAGATTTAATTTGCCACCACATAGGACAAAGATAAAAAATGTAATGCAAATATAGTGGTTATCAAAAACCCATTATTCTAATCCCGGGTTTCCAAAATGGTCTTCCTAAAGGCAGGTAGGACTTCACTTCAGCATTGCAAGGGGGCTAATTCAGAATTAGGAATCAACCTAATCTCATCCTTATCTTTGGACTGTGTGAGGAAGGCAGAGTAGGGAGAACATTCAAACTCCACACAGAAAGGTCTCAAACTGTATTTGAACCCAGGACCTTCTTGTCATGAGGCGGAAGTCATCACAAATATTGTTCTAGCTACACAAAAAAAATAATGAATAAGATTTTAATTTGCCATATTTCTACAGGTCAGAGGGTCTGATTGATAGCAGGAGGGGCAAAAAGATTACTTTCTGTGTGATTCAAACTACTAAATTGTAGTTGGCATGCTGCGTTCCAATGAAGCAAAATTGCAGCTAGAAGTGCCTTCATCTTGCTATATAGATTTTGTGGGACTATTGATGTAGGTGTACTGTGGGAACAAACTAGTTGGACACTACCGATCTGAACCAAGGGCTCATTACAGCTTCAATTATTTGAAACAAATTCGTTCTGGTCCTGTCTTTGTTCTGCTCATTGAGTTTTTGTGTGATTTATTTTTCTTACAGGGTTGTCCAGCAACTTGCACAAAGAACCCAAGTGTGAAAGAAGAAAAGGAGCCAAAGATCTTTTTGTTTGTTTTTGTTTTGGGGTTTTTGGTTTGTTTATTTGAGGGGGAAAAAAGGTGTGAAATGCATCTAACCATGTGACATCCAAACTCTACGTGGCTTTCTTTAGGAGACGCAGTATGGGAAAAGATCTCAATCTGCAGAGAATTTGGAGGTGGAAGACCCAATCCCAGCAAAAAGTGGTGACACCTCGGTGACATACACGGGACTTCCATGTGGAATGAGTTGGTTTTGTGCCCTTAATGACACAGAGACTGACAACAGGAGTCTCAGAAGATCCAGGGGACTCCACTTGGTTTTTTGAGTTATTTTCCTAGTAAATAAAAGGCTAGACATCTATTTTTATGATTTTTATTTTCTTTTTAATAGCAGCTTTTTTGAAAAAAAATCCCAGCTGGACTTTAGTTTGATGTCAAACGGCTTCCCACAACTGGTTCAAAACTGAATTTGTTTGTTTAGTTGTTTTTTTCCCTGTGGACTAAGTTTGAAATGCTGGAACTCTCCCTCCTGCCACTATCCTCAGTTTCTTCCACCCACCCAGTGCCTAAATAAGCCTTCTCGGGAGGATCACAGAAGTCATCAGCAGCTGCTGCGCTCAATCCTCTGCCTGTTCTCCTCCATGTGCTTCTGCTCTCAGCCTGTTGGCTGTACACCCACTACCTCTTTAATTTTTCTGGTCTTTTCATTTTCACTGAGCGGGATAATCAGAACTGAAGCCCAGTGATGGAGCATTAATGTAAACCCTGAGCTGTTCCAGTGTTTTGTGCGTGAGTGCTGGTCCTTTCGCGTATATGCACAGCAGTGTTACGGTTGCACTGGTGCCAGGGAGTAACAGTAGAAGATTAGATTTATTTATATTGTTGCACCAAATACAGTTCCATTAAAGCCATACAAAAATATTTATGAATTACCTATACATATTTTTGTATCACACTGCTCTTGTATAGTTTTGCTTTTATAAGCTTCTATTAAGATTATGCACACAAATTAAATATTTACAACAAGCTGTACACAGCAGTTTGTATATTGCTATGTAAAAAACAAAAACAAAAAAAAAACAACTGTTTTTAGTGATTATATTAGTACTGGGAGACATTTAGTTTCTGGACACAGAAAACCCCTCATGTTTCCCTTTATTTGCTGCTTTGCATAGTGTTGGTTTTCTTTTCCAGTCAGTAGCTATGGCCCCTCCTCCCAGACGAACACCACATATGCCATTTTGACCTGGAAAGCACCCCTTTACAGCAGGTAGACAGTAGATAGCTACCTCTCTCTGTCTTCCTCCACCCTCTCTCTATCTCTGATGCCTGGCTTCAGCAGTGGGGGGGTTGGGGGAGGAGTAGGTGGCGTTGCTTCTGCTCCTCCCCGTCCATTTCGACCCAGCCGGTACGTCCCGGTGTCTGCAGCCACCACTTTCCTTGTCGGAGCCACAACGCTCTTCTTCTGCTTCACGTGAGTGTTTCTTGGTTTTGTTTCATATCAAACATGGGTTTTAAAGGGCCTACATGTGTGTTCATACACATGTGTTTGTACATGCTGAGCGATGTGTAAACGTCCACATGCATTATGTTCAGTGTTAAAATAAGCAGGGTTTTTTTGCTGTTCTTTTAATGTTTTTTCATTCAAAGTAAGTTGACAGCTTTTCAGGAACATTTGTTCATAGTTTATCGCAGCCACACCTGTCAGCTCCCCAACACAAACACAGTCTCCTATTTCTGCCACTGAGCAGCTTCTGTGGGCAGTTGTTTAGCTTGCACATAAGCTTATAAGAAGTTGATGATAGAGTGTGAAATGTTACTTGGTTACTTTTTTTCCTTTCCACATCTTACCACTAAGTGTGGGGATTGGTGGAAGCTTGTCTAACTGTAATTTTGTTTCCATCCTCCTTAACACTCTCCAGGTGCCCATGGTTGTCAGAGCATTTCTCCTCTGTCATTCCTATATATAATGCCGTAATCTTCCTCTTCACCCTCGCCAACTTCTGCATGGCCACTTTTATGGATCCTGGAATCTTTCCCAGAGGTAAACGTCTAGAAAGTAAAATGTCACGTCCTAATGATGCATGTGCAATACTTTTAAAGTACATGCAAAATAAGACTATTTGTTGGAATACTCACTGCCTATAAAGTAATTTAGAGAGACCGTGTGAGATGGTTATTAGGTGATTATGATACGAGTTTAATCTCAGGTTGTGTCTGTGTCTGCAGCGGAGGAAGATGAGGACAAAGAGGATGATTTCCGCGCTCCACTCTATAAGACAGTGGAGATCAAAGGCATCCAGGTGCGCATGAAGTGGTGCTCAACATGCCGCTTCTACCGACCACCGCGCTGCTCGCACTGCTCAGTGTGCGACAACTGTGTGGAGGTACATAATTATACATTTATCCCTGCTTAATAATGTTGACTGGGTATTCTTGTGGCTCTAAATTAGAAATGAATTGGTAGTATCATACAGCAATGAGTGAACTTCATTAAAAATTGGATAATGTTTTGTAATTATGTATGCTAAAAATCTTTTAATTAAAATTTCTGTTGTTGCCTTGGTTATGCTATTTCTTTTTTAACCTATAAACTAAATGGTAGGGAAACATAATCTTGGAAATCTGATGTTTCCATGAGTTTAAGCACGTAATGTAATAAAATGACCTAAATGACTGTTATATATTCATGTTAAAATGTCTTTCAGTTTTAATAGCAAGTCCTAATTTCACAGTGGGCTTCTATACACTCCTGTGTGGTTTCGCTACACAGCCTAGATCTGTCCTATTCTTAGTTTTCATGTGTGAGTGTGGGAGGTGGAAATTGTGTGGACATGCAATATGATGTACTGTAGTTGTTGCTTATCCTCATCGTTTCCCTCTGAGAGAAATCTTTTAATCTTCTTATTTATTCTTAGGATTTTGATCACCACTGTCCTTGGGTGAACAACTGCATTGGTCGGAGGAATTATCGTTATTTCTTCCTATTCTTACTTTCTCTCACAACCCACATCATGAACGTATTTGGCTTTGGCTTGGTTTATGTCCTGCACCACCAACAGGAGTTGGACACGGCAGGTGCTGCTGTTACGTATCCTTTACTTGGCATAAGTCTGTCATAGAAATGCACAACACATTATGGAACTCTCAAACACAAAACACATCATTGGAATAGATTTTCCTGTGTCTTATGACAGGGGTTTTTCTTTTTGTGATTTCCTTGACAACCCCCCCACCAGTATGGGTGTGATGTGTGTGGCTGGCCTGTTTTTTGTCCCAGTCGCTGGTCTGACTGGGTTTCACATAGTGCTGGTGGCTCGCGGTCGAACCACGAATGAACAGGTACATACCAGAGGTGGTTGTGCAAATCACGGTCTGCATCACTGAAATAAGTCAGGCATGCTTTACACTGGTTAATGTGTTTTTGTTAGGTATGCAACTGTTTTATCTCGCTCCCTCTCCGTAGGTGACAGGGAAGTTTCGGGGAGGCGTTAACCCTTTCACCAACGGCTGCTTGAGGAATATTACCCATGTACTCTGCAGCTCCCAAGCCCCCAGGTCAGCAATCTTTCTTCTCTGCACTCATCTGTTTACTCCCCCCGTTTAACACTCAGCTCTGCAGTTATTCCTTTTCCACTACCTCTTTCTTTCCATTGCTCTCTCTCCCCTTCCACTTTTCCACCCTACTCTTTTATAGTTCATTCTGGTCTGTTGAGGTAATTAAATATCTAATGCAGACCTTTGGAGTGAGTGGGTGAGGTGTTGGTCAACAGAGCTGGGTTGTATCTTTTTGAATACGTGTGTGTGTGTGTTATAGATACATAGGCCGTTGGCGGGGCCGGCAGATGGTGGAAGTTCAGCCACCTTTTCTTAGACCTGCTCTCACTGAAGCTCAACTAGAAGCCAAGGTCTTGGACAACGGCATCCAGAATGACCGACATAGCACTAGGGTGAGTTATAATGAATTGAACAAACACATGCAGTCTGTACAGAGAAGTCTGGATATAACAGCTCCACAGATATGCTGTATGTCTATATCATTACTGTGGTATGAGTTTCAGAGCAGAAAAATCTGGTGCACAAAATATTTCATCAATTTTAATTTCATGTTTAAATATTAAAAGGTCAGAAGCAACACAGAAACTCTGGTTGTTAGCAGGCAGCTAATGTAGTTTATATTGGTGCTGCAGCTGCTGGAAAGTAGCAGCAGGTGTAGTT
This sequence comes from Perissodus microlepis, assembly GCF_051167445.1. Classification (NCBI taxonomy): domain Eukaryota; kingdom Metazoa; phylum Chordata; class Actinopteri; order Cichliformes; family Cichlidae; genus Perissodus; species Perissodus microlepis. Next base: position 12,896,783 of record NC_140462.1, read on the forward strand.
TTGCAGACCATACTATTAGTAGAGATTGAATAACTTAATAGTAGTCTTCTTCTTCTTTGTGTTATTTTGTCAGAATTTTCCAACAAGAGTGGTTCAAGAGTTGTTGATCACCACTAGCTGAAATACATGTGAATGGTTTAGGGCTGCATTTCAGCTAGTGGTATTGGAGATTTTGGATTGGATTAGATTGGAGATTTTGTTATAATTATGATTGCAGAACAGAATTGCAAGATATTGAGCCAACACGGAGTACTTGTGGAAAGCATCTTAATGGTAGTGGCTTCGCTTTTGATAGTACTCCCAAAAACACTGCAAATACAGTAAAAAATATCTGGATTTAAAAGGAAACAAAAAAACAGCAGTGTGATACTATGAGTCATGGATTGGTCTTCCCAAAGCCTGGAACACTCTACATGTGTTCGGGATGAGTGGGATCATCTTGACAGAGAACAGATCAAAATGCAGCTAATATGCAAAGAAGCTTCAAGAAGCCTGGAGAAGTGCTCCTGAAGACTACTTCAAGAACATACTAGAAAGCTGCCTGTGTTGAAGAATAAAGGTCATTGTACCAAATATTGACTTTAAAACTTGTTAGTATTACCATGTATCACCATCTATGTTGTGAAACTGCGTGTTTTGAGAGAGGTGTGTGTCTGTCGCGACTCCATGGCATGGAGGGCAAAACTCAGAACATTCAAGCGTTTGTGTGATGGAAGATGCATTCTTTTAATTAATTTATTATTTATTTACATTTTCCCCTCAGTCATTGGGTGTCAAACTTTCTTTTCTTTTTTAATGTTTGGTTATGAGAAATGATAATTCACTCCCACAGGATCCTGAAATTGTCTGCAACATTAATCAGATATCAAAACCTGGAAAACGTTACAGATGTAGCTCTCTGTTCCAGGCAGTCCAACCACTGATTTCACTGAATGGCTTTTTGTTTTTGGTCCTCATCCTTTCCAGTCCAAGAGTAGTCTAGATCAGATGGAGAGCCAGTCAGCGGATGCAGAGGCTCCACCTCCACCAAAGCCAGAGCTTCGTTACCCTGGCCTTCCCCGTGCTGACACAGAGGGTGAGATGCACATACAAATGCATAATTGAACCTAGGATTCCACTTTGTATGACAGAATATGCAGAGAGAGTTCTTAGCTTTTGTGTAAATAGATGAATATTTGTTTTCTAATCATAAACAGACCTTGTTCAAATGTCACTTTTGGTTTCTTGTCACTCAGAGAGCAGCTTGCTGACTGAAGCACCACCTACGCCATCAATGTATAAGTACCGGCCAACCTTCAACAGCCCAGGGAGAAACCACACTGCACTCACACATCCCAACAAGGTAGATCTTAGTTTACAGACACCTTAAAGTGCTCTGTGTAAACCATGTACAAAAAGGAAAAAATAGCTGAAATTAATTACATTTAAAACGCTGACATAATCAAATCAAAATACCATCTGCACACAGCCTTGTTGATTTATACATAGCTTAATGAGGAAAAACTCACAGATGTGCTCAAGCTTAATGCGTGAAACAGGGGAAGCGTTGGTGGCTTATATGCCCTGCCCCTCTAAATCCTTAATGGTTAATATATGCCCCTTTTTTTTTTTTTTTTTTTTTTTTTTTTTTTACTTTAAATTGTTCATTCAGTGGCCATCGGTTGATCAGTAAGTCTCAGTACGTGTGTATACCTGTATCCCTTTGGCTGTCTCTGTGTGTTTGAATGGATCTGTCCTTTTCCCCTGAGACTGCATTGACTGCAATGTATAGTTCATGTTCCATATGTTTTTGTATTTCCATTCATTTGTTGACACACACACAGTCTTTGACATGCAGTGTTAGTGCTTGTTGAAACCAGTCAATATTCCCAATCCAGTAGTGTGATGATTGAGTAGCACACCGGTCAAGCATCCAGTTCTCCCCACCACTCCTTTTTTTTTTTTTTCCTGTTTAAAAATCTCTACAAAATTGCTTTCTGTTCTCTGCTTTCTATTCCCACGGCAAGGTGGTAATTTTCATCTTTCTCCCTCCCCTCTTTACTCCTGCTTTCATCTTCATCACACTTTTCCTTACCCTCTCCCCTTTGGTCTGTTTCTCCTCCTCTCTCCTCTTCAGATGATCCGTGGAGAGAGTCTTGACTCTCCATCTCCTTCCATCCTGCAGTCCAGCCGCCAACCTAGCTACCGCTCTGAGCCGAGCAGCTTGGATGGAACCACAGTGGTGGGGGGAGGTGTAGGGGTGCGCAGAGGGGGAGGGGAAAGGGGCGAGGGCCCCGGAGGCCCTGGCGGGACTGCTGGTGGGGTGTTAGGGGGCATGTCAGGTTACTCCCTGACTGGGCGCTCCTACACCTCCTACCCATCCTCTCTGGTTCTGTCCACTGGTGGCTCACACTCCTCCAGCCTGCGCTCAGCACACACTGCACATAACCCGCTGGCCACGCTCCATTCAGAGGGCACCACAGACACCAGCTACAAAAGCCTGGCCAATCAGACACCTCGGAATGGCAGCCTGTCCTATGACAGCCTGCTGACACCATCCGAGAGCCCAGAGTTCGAGTCAGCCGCCCACGAGCTGTCACCACAGAAGCCTCATGCTCCATTTCTCTCTTCAGCTGTAAGGGGCCAGACTGAGGTGGTGTCACCCAGTACTCCGCTGCAGGGCTACACGTCGCCCTTTCTCTCAGCTCAGATTGCCCAGCAGAGGGAGGGGCAGCTGCTCCAGGGCTCTGCCACTTTCTCCTCCCCCCACAAGGCCTACCTGCGTGCTGTCAGCCCTCCCCTTCCCTCCTCCGCTGGGCCACTTGAGACCCACCACCTGCTTCAGCATAACCAGGACTTCTCTTCCCGTCCCCCTCGTAACCCTTCCTCCTCATCCTCTTCTCCTGGGGCTCGATCGCTCGAGCCCCCTGTCTCCCCGCCTCCTCGTGGCCTCTCCCTAGGCAAGTCCCTGCCTTACAATATGGAGGCAGGGCCTCAGCACAAGCCTCGACTTGCAGGAGGAGGCACTGTGCTGGGAGGGGGAGGAGGGCAACAGGCTACACAGTGAGTAGTGATCCGTCGCCAGATCCGTCAGCCTGCTACTCTTCTTCCTCCTCCTTTTCCTACTCCTCTTCCTTCCTGGTTTGTGTCAGCCCTCCTCTTCTTCCATGATTTGTGTGAGTCTTCCTTTTCCTCCTTCATGTTTTACTTACAGTCTTTACCTGTTTAGTGCTTGAATAGTAAACTGTGTCTGTGTAAGTCTTTTTGGTTTAGTTGTTGGAATGTGACATGTCTGCCCATGCTGCTGTGTTTTGTCTTGTAGCCTTTTGTGTCTTTCCCCTGTCCTCACTCAGTGTAGTTACCGAATGCCTTACAAGATCTCGTGTAAAGAAACGTCTGCGGTTAGTGCTTTATTTTCGAAAAAGAACCACTCACCTGCATCTCCCTCTCTTCTCTCTCCTCTACCCTGATGTGGCTCCTCCCCTCCCGATGGCTGTCCAATCAGATCCACCTCTCGCCCAGTCTTGGCTAATCACACCACATCCAAACCAGGGGGAGGGGTGAAGAAGGTAACCGGCGTCGGAGGGACCACATATGAGATATCAGTTTAAGTGACAAACACCCCACATGATCTGCCACAAGGATGGGAGAAAGTCACTGGACAACTTCCACTTGTCTTTTACCCGAGCTGGATATTATTCATGACTGCAGGCTCCTGCTGCGCTGGACTAAGGGAGCAGGCCTGTTTGGTACTCACTTTATTATCTTTGTAATGCCACTGGCCAGTCTTCTCTGCCAGCCTTTCAGATTTGAACAAAGTGTAACTGGGGACACTGGTTTATTTTTCACAGGGATCAATCGTCTCCATTTAGCCACTTTGTGAGCCATAGACTGATGCGACTGTATCATCACAGCTGGGTACAGATTTGTCTATAGAGCACGCATAGCTAGTCAATGATTTGCCATTTTACTTTGGTACATTAGCACACAGAGTACTGACAACAGTGTCTGACACTCATAGAAAGGATGGCCTTTATCCAGTGGATGTAAAACTTTAAGAGGGAGGATTTTGGACTGTTGACCAATAATAATGTCTGAACGGACCACACAATCTGTATATTGATAAGAATCATGGAGTAAAGAGTCCAATCTATAAAGACAGTATCATTTTAGTTTTATAAGTCTTTTTTTAAATATTGTTTTATATAAATGTATACAGATTATTATTGGGTGAAATTGTCAGGTATTGGAGATGACTATTGATAACGGTGGCAGTTATACTGTATGTAATTATTCATGAAAGCGATTTAAAAATCAGTTGCCTATTGAGAAATGATGGCTGCATCAGCTATTCAAAGTTTTTGCTGGAGTTTTCACTGTCCAAAGAAGATGAGGATGATGATCCTTTGGTGGACACCTGAAGTGGCAAAAAATTACAGGTTATTTTTTTCTATTCTTTCTTAAAAGCCACAAAGAAATGTTAATTCTCACAATTGCAGCACAAGCATCTTTGTGGAATGTACGCTTGTAATGTTTATGCTAGAGACATTATGCAAAATCTGTTTGTAGCTTTAAGATCATCGTATGTCTTTTTGGTGTTTTTATTCTCTTTTCTTTCTGAGAGGTTTTTGTCTGTCAGTCAATCAAGATGCTAGCAACCTTATACCTTTAACAGATGGCCAGCCAAATAGGAGCAGCGGGGAAGGGCTTATTTATTTCACCAGTGGAAAGAAACTTTGTAGTTCTGTACATGATTTCAAACCAGTCCCAGATAGTTTGTTTGGGGGTTTTTTGTTTTTTTTTTAAAGAGAAAATAGAAACTATGGTTATATTTCATTAAATTTTAATGCCATGCCACTGAATATGTAAGAGGGACTGGTTTGAAATTGGCGAGTGTGTTCGTTGGGGTTTGTTTATTTTCCTTGCCTTGAGACCATTCGTAGTGAAGCATGTTTTTATTTTTTCTAATCATTTTAATTTTTTTTACACTTTTCTTAAAGTATTTAGAATTTCTTGCTTCATTTGCTTTTTTTCTTGTTAAAAGGAACACTTCTCATTTTGATACCCACAGCCATGTTAAGAAAGGGATTAATCAGAAGAGGAGTGTGTTTGTTTTTCACGATTGGGCATTACAGAAAGCTTATTTATTTATTTTTTTCTGTCAAGGCCCACAGCAGTGTTTGCAGAATGTTAAAAGGAACATGGCACATCATTTTGGGGGAGAAAGTACATGCTTGAAGCACACAAATATCACTGTTTAGTGCGAGTTTTATACCCTACCAGGCTGTGTCTTCAGTGTGCATGTGACTCTTTAAAAAACTTTATTTTTCGGTTCATTGCTGCTTCCCTGGCGTGCATTCTTGTGAGATTATTGTCAAACGCCCATCCGGTTTCTGTGCGAGTGGCATCCAAAAAAAATATATATCACAAATGGCACAAAGCAGCCGTCGTACAGAGAAATAAAGAGAACCTGTGTTGACTTTTTTTTTCTTCCCGCTCTGGCCAAGGGATGGTGGCCACTGAACAACCTGAACCTATGTGAGTATAGCAAGTAACTTCTATATGAGATAAAATATTGCTGTTGTTGGCTGTGATGAATGGAACGAGTTTCAACTATCTGTAACGAGAACATTTAAAAAAAATTCCAAAATGGCCTTATAAAGAATTTTTAAAAAGATGTCTTGTCAGAATAAAAAGGTCAAACTGTCGAAAGAGAATGTGTCTTGGATTTTATCATTGCACGCAGTCTTACTTTGTTTCACCTCAAGCTTTTACTTTGGCTTTTCTGACACAAAAGTAAACAAACCAGTCAATAAATACAGGCAGCAAAAGAACCAATGACACGTTGACAAAAGTGGAAAAAAAATTAGCAAAAACCTTTTGTTTGTCAATAACTTAGTGTAATAAAATGCTCCAAAATCGCTGCTGCTTCAATCTGCATCACACACAGATCGTTTAAATAAGATCAGCGTTTATGGGTATTTCCCACAATAAAGACTTACAGTGTAGAGACTATTTTTTGTGGTAGTGGAGCCTGTTTTCTTCCCTTAAACTAAAAATATTTGGCTGTTACAATAAGGAAAGTTACAGAAATGTTAAGAGCAAAGAAAAGACTTGATGCAACCCCTCTCCTCTTCACTGGTCTTTCTTGCTCTCTTTTGGCTGCTCCATATTGTCGGTGTCAGGAGGAAGCTCCTCGACGCCCTCTTGTGGCTGAGAGCCATTCTGCTCCTCTTCCTTCGAACCACGGCTTTTGTTCAGCTTCTTGGATTTCTGGAAGAGCTCGTTGAGGTTAAACTCTCGGATGATGTTCTCCTGTGGGTGATATAAAATTTATTTATACTGTCTGCATGTGTAAGCAAGCAGCATCTACTCAGGTCTTATTTCATGTGTTTTCTTACAATCTGAATAGACGTACCTCGTTCATGGTCCAAGATACAGCTCTACCTTTACTGTCCACCATTGGACGCCTCATAACTTCCCGTTCTCCTTGAAAAAGCAGAACTGAAGGTAGCTGCTTGGCCAGAGGAGAAGTACTAACCCTGTACCTGTTCAGAAAGACAGTTAATACCAGTCAATAGAATTCTAGAAAGAATCAAGAAATACTGGATAATTAAAGATCATTTATTAAAGGCAAAAAAGCCCCCCAAAACTGACTTCTTTGAAACCTCTTCATAGCGACCAATGTCTATCTTCCCAAACCGGAGTCCAGCACAGTTGTAGCTGCAGAATATAAAGGAAGACACATGAGACATTTGAGACAAATATACAGCTGTTTCTCTAAAATGAAGTAAATTACATTATCTTGCATTTGAAGTGACTCTACAACAGGTACACCAGCAACAATCAGGTATAATGTATCTGCAAGGGTATTGTTTCTAAAAGTTAACTAACATCTTGGATCTTTTTTTTTTTTACATAGTGTCATTTCTGTTTTCAAATAAGAAACCCTGACTGAGATGAAATATCATCTAGACTCTTCTTCTTTTCTATATCAGCACATAATTAAAAAATAGTTTGGTCCTTAGCAAGTCTTAAAATTTAGGTAAATGTTACCTCATATGAACAATACCACATGACATGTTTTACTGTGTCATTAATTAACAAAAATGCAGAAGCAGTGTGTGATAAACTAAGCACATCCTTACAGCTTCCATAAGAAATTAAGAGGGTAAGTAGCAGTTGGGTAGCAGATGCATAAAAACAGATGTTTTGGCAGCTTTTCTGGTCTGAAGCATTCAGGTGCGTATCAACACACACCTGACTGTCTTTCCTGCTAAGGAAATCCTTCACTCAGTGGCTGCTGCTTAGGACTGAACATGCAGTTTGCCCTTCGTGCCTCCCTCTTTGTTAAACCCTGTTCATAGTGTTGAACTTTGCTTGTTAACCCACATATATGGGTGAACTTAGTTTGATTGGAGTTTTGTGATGCTAACTTGCCTTAGTTAAACCTTAACTTTTACCCTCGTCTGTGTTATTGTATTACATGTTAACTGGTTGCACAGTGGCCTGCAGAATGCAGCCCTGTTGGTTTTCAGTTTGAATTTCTGCAATTAAACCTTTTCTTCATTTAGTTTCCTGTGTATGTATGCTTATGTATGTTACTCCTCCCTGTCCCCTAGCAGACGGGGTCGTAACAGGCCATAACATGGATCGCCATGTCTGGAGACACCCAAACACACAGCTTATAAGCCACAAACACCTCAAAGCAACTGTCAAGCACGGTAGTGGAGTGGTGATGATTTGGGCTTGTTTTGAAGCCACAGGACTTGGATACTCCACTGAGTGGACCATGAACTCTTCCACATGTATGCCCATCTATCCAAACAACTAAAACTTGGCCACAAAAAAAGGGTCATGTAGCAGGACAATGATCCCAAGCACAGCACAATCTACAACAGAATGACTGCAGAATCAAAGTGTTCCAAAAGCCCAGTCAAATCCAGACCTCAATGCTGTGCATAACTGCCTCACTGCAAACCTCAATGAACTGAAGCAATGCTGTGAAGAACAGTGGTCCAAACAAAATTCCTGCACAATTTTTATTAAGTATTTAATGACACGGTGTAATATGACACGTGTCCGTCTGAAACTGTATTCAAATCATTTTAAACTTGGTAGGAACCAGGTGATTTAAAGAAAATTATGTCCTGAAATATTTAACCTTAGAAAACCTGAATGCGATTGGAGTAAAGGGTGTGATTTCTTACTTGAGAGAAAGGTTTGCAAAGATGGGAGC